>NC_133388.1:61193163-63693163 GCF_047511655.1 Castor canadensis | reverse complement strand
GAATTTTGGATCACTTGCCATTATGGTGGCAGAAATTGTCAAGATCTAAAGGTGTATGAAAATCAAAAGTACCATTTTCAGACTATTGGGATTGATTGTCTTGCTTGAACTGAGGCCAAATGGTGTTGCAGTAATAGATAAGTCACTTAGGTTTTATATCATCTTGGAGACTAAGGTTCCCGAGGGAACAGAGAAGGCATCCCAGGGGCGTGGATGAGTCTAATTAAGAGTGTGTGGTCCTCATAATGTAGAAGGAAAAGGAGAGAAAAAGAGAGAGAGAGAGAGAGAGAGAGAGAGAGAGAGACAGAGAGTGAAGCATGTGCCTTGATGAGTTTACTCTTCAGACCAATATAGATCTAGGTCAAGATCTAGCCTCCCTTATGTGACTCAGGCAAGGAGAGCAAAAAAGTTGCTGTTTGGTCAAAGTAAGCTGGAGGGGCTGTTGAGGTCTCACCCTAGTTGGAGGAAAGGAAAACAGAGAGGGAGAGCAAGAAGTAGGGGGGAAGTGTAACCTGAACAGCTTCCAAAGGGCGGGCGTCCCCAGCCTGGGTTTCCGTCCAACAGAGAATGCCCAACCAGTTAGCCAGGCATCCCCGTGTTAAGTGGAGGGGCACCCCAAGCAGGTGTAGGAGGCATACCTGGTGCAGAACTTGCCACTTCCAAGACCAAGAGAGAGAGAGAGCAGGCAGCCCTGAGAAGGGTGACACTTACTGAGTCTGAGGAGAGGAGTAGGTCCAGTGGAGAGCAGTGAAAGAGAGAGAGGCTAATGATGGATGGGAAAGCCAGCAAGGCAGTAAGGTCTGAGATCCACAGTCCAGAGGCACGTGGGGTCAATTCAGCAGTCTGGGTCTGGGAGAGGGCAGGACATGAAGGCCAAGGGAGCAGCCCCTGGCCAGAGCATCCTATTAACCTCTCCTGGGTTTTGGCACCAGCTGTAAGGAACTGCTGAATAAAGACCATGCCATGTGTGGAAAAGAAAGATTTATTAGGAACCAGACCACAGGACTGTCACTTTTTCAGGTTCAGAGCACAGCAGCTTAGCTGAAATGGGTAGTGGGCTTTATAGGAGGGGACAAGCCATGGGGGAGGGAGATAGTCTCTGGTCTCTGATTATCTGTGATCACCAGATGGAACAGGTTGACATGCCTGGCTAGTTGAGTAACTGGAAGTTCCTGAGGTGTTTTTCAAGCATAGAAACATGCAGGGAAACAATTAGGGGAGTTTAGCAAGCAGTCATAAATCAGGGGGTCTGGTTTTGGTACTAGCCTCGGGAACTTCCACCAGCCCCAAAAACGCCAGGGACCTAACAGTACTTATCTTCAATTATTTTAGTGGAGATCCCTAAGTCTTTCAATATATTATTAATCATTTCCACTATTAAGTAATACTATATCATTTTATAAAGATGTTATGATTTGCCACAGATCATTTCCTGTTTCTCCCTCCATTCCTAATATTTTAACTGCTATCTATCTCACTTATGCTATGTTTCATGCATAACATTGTTACTGTTATTGCTTTGAATGAGTTTTTAGATCCTCATGAAGAATGAGGAAATCTTTTACCTTCACTTCTCTTTCCCTTTATTTTCTTTTTCTTTACATATACTAGTTTCTGACTCATATCATATTCTTTCATCTTTACAAATTTATTTAAACATTTCTCACAGGGCATTTCTGCTTGCAATGAATTCCCTTAGTTTTTATTTTGAGTAAGCCTTTAACTCCTTTAACTTTTGAAAGGAGAAAAAAGTATATTGCTAGATGCAGAATGCTAAGTTATTGAATTTTTTTCTCATTCAACATTTTCTATATCTTAATCCACCTGTTTCTTGTGGCATGGTCCCAGAAAAGAATACCAATGGAATTTTTAACCTTCTTCTACAAGTAAAGTGTGTTTCCCCCTCTGATTTATGTCACTTTTAAATTTTATGTTTGACTTACTATATTTCAAACATTATGTACCTTTTTGGCAGTACTTTTGATAATTGTCCTGTGTGTTCACTCAGTTTCCCAAATCTATAATTTGGTGTTTGTTTTTAATTTTTGCTGATTAATACATGAAGTAATTCTTCTATTCCATTGTTTCTATCCTGTCAGTATTTCAATTGCATGTGTTTCACCTTTAAAATTGTCTCTTGTGTCTAGATATTATGGATTTTTTTATTTCATTTTTATCATTTTCATCTTTTACTTCAATATAGGAAGTTTTTATTGATATATCTTCAGGCTCATTTATTATCTTTTATTTCTAACATTCATTTTGATCCTTTCTTAGAATTTTACCTATCTGCTTAAATTATCCATCACTTCTATCATTGTTTTTATAAATACCCTAATATATAAATACTGTTATTTTGCATTATCTCTTTGCCAATTATAAACTCTAAGCGTTTGTCTTATTATGATGCTTGCTTTGTAACTTTTAGGCACTGTTTCATACCTTTTGGTATATCCTTTTAATTTTTTGTTAAATATCAGACATGTCACTCTGGGTAAATAAGTTTTTAATGTGAGAATTTATGTTTGTTATAGTTAGTGATATGTTATGTTTAATATTTGTTTGTAGTTGAAGTGGCCACAAACTTCAAGTTATTCTAGTGTCTTTGTCTTTGTCTCCCTACATAAATTTGTGCTTCTCAAAGCACTCCTCTTCAGAAACAGTCTGCATCTTGTTGACTCTTACTACAATGAACCCCTGTGTAACTGTGGTGATATCATGTTAGGAATGCAGTCTTCTGCAGTCTTATGACTAAATCTTTTTTTGAGCTTTCTCTCTTGACTGATATTCATAAAGGTTCCTATTGTGGTGCAGCTTTATTTTTCTCTGTCAGGTGAATTAAGAAATCTAGTGTTGACTGACATGGGTGGAAGGCCTTTCTGAGCAGAGTTATGAAGTCTCATAAAATCTTTTCCTTTGGAGAGTAAACCTTTATTATGGAGAACAATATGAATGTATTTCACAGTATTCCTCTCATTGCCAGAACTAGTAAGACTTTTCATGTCTCTGTGATCATAATGGAACATGTGGAAATAAAATATAAGACTATGAAGGAAAGTCTTAAATCTATAGCCTCCAAGAGATTCTCAGCCTTTAGCAACTCATCAGAATTGCAATTCAACACTTTGTATCAGTTAGTGACTCAAACAGCTTCTTTTCAGTTAAGTAGATGTTGGCTTTGTCTCTTGATGGTCCTGACAGTCCAGATTTCATGTTGACAGCTTTTCTTAAGACTTCACTTTTCTGATTGATCCAAGAAGAGTCATTGAATTTGTTTTTGTTCAGCTTTTTTTTGTCATTGTTTTAAGTCCTTGAGTGACATCATTCAAGTTCTTTGCATGCTGAAACTAAAATCTTGTCAATTTTTTTATTGTAATCATTGTGGTTGAGTTTAGAAGTTTTCATTTACATTTTGACTAATGAATAATGAAATTCATACTTTTTTGCATGCTTACTGTTCTTTTAGATTTTTTTTTTGAATGCCTTTTTTTTTGGTACTGAGGCTTGAACTCATGGACTACACCATGAGCCACTCCACCAGCCCTTTTTTGTGAAAGATTTTTTTGATGTAGGTTCTCGTGAACTGTTTGCACATGCTGGGTTCAAACAGCAATCCTCCTGATCTCTGCCTCCTGACTAGCTAGGATTATAAGTTTGAGCCTCCTGAGCTCAGCCATTCTTTTTAAAGACTATTTTAAAATCATACAGTCTATCTTTTTCTCAATTATATATAAATGTTGGTTAGGTTTTCTTCTTATATATCACTTTATAATTATATGTATTTTAAATATTGTATCATACTCTGTGACTTGACTTTTTCATTTCATAATGGTGCTTTGTGATCAGCAGAAGACCTTACAATTTTTTGTTGTGCTGGGGTTTGAACTCAGGGCTTTGTGCTTGCAAAGCAGGCACTCTACCACTTGGACTTTAGTCATTTTAAAGATTGGGGCCTTGTGAGCTACTTGGTCAAGCTGGCCTTGAACTATGATCCTCCTGATCTCAGCCTGCCAAGTAGCTAGGATTATAGGCATGAGCCACTGGTGCCCAACAAGACCTTACTTATAAGATTGTACAATTTATCAATCTTTTCTTAACTTTCATTTAATCATTGCTATGTAATGTAATTAGGACTATTGAGCTGAGTTGAAGAAGCTCATGAATCTCTGAAATGAAACTATTTATGTTAGAAGATGCAGCATCTTGCATATTGATTCCCTGTGAGAACTGAGTTAGTTTTTGAAAGGAACTTTTCCTGTATAGCCCCAAATCATGAATATACTGTCTTATGCTATCTGTATTGTACCTTTCACATTTTCATATACTTTTGTCACTGGTTTATGTATGTGGAATGAGATAAGATTTATAATTACTTTTTTTCTTGTATCAATAGCTCATTGAACTAGCATTCTATTAATGAAGAAATTGTTCTTTACTCCATTGCTATGCCTTGACTCTTTCCCTAAAAATGAAGTACAGTAGATACTTGACAAGTAACAAATGTGTCAAAGTATAGCAGTGAAGACAGTGTCTCATATGTCTTTACTTCATTTTCCAATCCTTCTTTTAGAGTAATTCAGCATTTTTATGATCTCATTTTATTTCCCTTACTGAGCAATATAGTTATCTCTTTGTTTTATATTTTAGAATTTACTTTGTAGTTTGTAACACACATCAACATTTACCTTTAAAAATATAAATGAAATATAATTTATTGTATGTTTATGTCCATATTTCTGTCCCCATATTTTTCACCCTCAATAGCTTATATTTTACTTTTACATAGGATATATGCTCTAAATATATGCTTATTCTTTTTTACATAAAATGGTTAATTATATTTTATTCAGCTAATGAGCAAAATTCCTTCATTTTTAAATTTATTTATGTAGTTTGGTACTGACGATTGATTGCAGGGCATCATGCTTGCTTGGCAGGCACTATGACTTGAGCCACATCCCTGACGCTGTTTGCTTTAGGTATTTTTCAAATAAGGTGTTGCATTTATGCCTGGGTTGGCCTGGCCCTGATCCTTCTATTTATACTTCCTGAGTAGTTGTGATGACAGACGTGACGAACATGTCCAGCTTTTATTAGCTCAAGTGAGATCTTGAAAACTTTTAGCCCAGACTGGCCTTGAAGTCTGATAATCCTAATCTCTGCATCCTGAATAGGTAGGATTATAGGCATGAGCTACTTTTCCTGGCCAAAATTCATTCATAATACTCATGTTTACCAGTTATCTGCCTTCATTCTATCTGGTGTCATTTTCTTTTTCTCTGAAGTTCCTTTAACATTTCTAGTAGTATAAGTCCACAGTGATGAATTTTTCTTTTTTATCTAAAATTATTTATTATTAATCTCAATGGTTATTTATGTTGATCCTAATTTATTTTTCTTTCTTTCAGCACTTTAAAGATATTCCTCTATTATCTTACTCCTTTACATGATTTCTGACAATAGCAAAGTCTCATATTTACTTATGTTCTATTATAAGTATGTTTTTCTAGTTTTCTTATCAATCTTTTGCTGAAAATTGGTTATACTGTGCCTTGATGTAGTTTTTATACATTTACTTCACTTGGGACTTACTGAACTTCAATCTTGTATCTGTTGAATTGTGATTTTTTTAAATCTTCTTTGGAAATACTTTAGATATTATTGCATCATTTTTTTTCTTCCTCTTCTCTTTCTAGGATTCCAATAACACTTGTGTAGACAGCATAACAGTTTTACAAGACACTAACAAATTTGCTGCTCTTTTGGAAGCTATTACATTTCTGTGCTACCTGTATCCAATATGTGAAAAAAATGTGTTACATTTTTGTCTAAAAAGAAACTGTTTTTTATCCCTTAGTTTTTGAAGTAAATTGTCTTTGGCATAAAATACAATTCCGTGACTACTTCATTTTATTGTTTTCTTATTTTATTTATTTTTTTCTTTGGATAAACAAAATTCTTCTTATTGGGAAGAAGTAGGTACAGAAATTTCTCTGCCTTTCCTCTGTTTGCTAAAAAGTGGTACATGAATTTACAAAAACAAAAGATTTCCCACATCTTCTTTCTTCCAGGTAGAGAACAAAGAATAAGTATTCAATATACCTTTAGAAGCTCTGGAGATATCACCAAAGGAGTCTACATGAACATATTTTGTGGTCCAGCTCTATTTACCATTTACTTGCCTTCTCATTATTTACTCCTTTTAAAGACTCAATGTCTGGTTCCTTTGTTTGTCAGTTCTTTAAAAAGGTGCTGTTCAAAGCTACCTCTTGGAGAACCACTCTTTCCCTGGGGTATAGATTACCTTGGTAATTATCTTTTGTAGTAATAGTCTGTTTCAACTAAGAACTTAAAAGTGTTGTGGAAAATTAATTTTCCTCCCCTATATACCTATTTTCAAATTTTTCTTACAAATATCTAATTTCCTATAAAACTTGCCTATTACATTGCAAATTTTATTTCTGGAATTTGTGTCTGGAATATTTAAATACATTCTAGTTTTCTTTCAAAATTCTTAACTTTGTCATTTGATTTTCAGGTCATATTAATTAAATTTATTTTAAAGTCTAGGTCTGGTAACTACTAAGTATTTTCTTACCTTTTTTATCTGTTACAATTATATTTTTTGCTTCTTTTTAGGCAGCTAAGTCTTTTAATTTTACTTGACTGATTAGTTTCAATTGTTGGGTCCAGGATGTAGCTCAGTTGGTACAGTTTTCTCTCCAGTACCAAAAATCTTTTGATACTGAGAATGAAAATCTTTGAAATTGATTTGATATATGGATGATATATTATTAGAGGAGTTCACGTGGTAATGAAGCTGTGGACCATTCACTTGAATTCCTTCTGAGGACTGGTCCATCCATAACAGTGTTCTTTGGAGGTTATCCTTCTTGATTCCCATGAAGATTCTGGGATGATCACTAAAGCTACTCTTCCTAGAAACATTGCAAACACCACTTTTTATGTTCAGAATTTTAGCCTCTCACTCTTGTCTGACTCTAGCATTTCAGTTGTAGTCCAGATTATAGTGCCTCAAATGTCTGACTCAATGTGTCTCGATCTTGTCACAAACTTTCAGTACATTGATGACTTTAAACAAATACATTCACAAATATAGTTTTCAGAATTGTTGTTCCACATTAAGCTAACCACTCATTGTTAAAACCAAACAAAAAAGAGCTTTTTCAACTTTTGTAAATTAAATTTTATATTGTAAGGGGAATTAGCATGATATTTCTGCTCATGAATACAATGTACCTTATTCATATTCACCTGCTTTAGTATTCTTTCTTATTCCTCCTTCTTCCTCCCTTTTATTACTTCCTTTCAACTTTCCTAATAGTCCCCCTTTTACTTACATGGTCTTGGTTGTTTTGGCTGTCTTTCCCCCTAGTTTTCACAAGTGAGAGAAAACATGACACATGCCTTTCTGGGACTTGTTTATTTCACTTAATGTGATAATCCACAGCCCCATTTATTTCCCAGCAAATAATTTCATTCTTCTTGATGGCTGGATAAAGCTCCATCATGTATATATGGATATTTCTTTTCCATCCATCCATTCATGGACATCTAGGCTGATTCTATAATTTAGCTATTGTAAATAGTGCCATGAGAAATGTGTATATAGGGCATTTGTATAGTAAATTGACTTTCATTCTATTATGTGTATACCCAGAAGTAGTATAGGAAGATCATATGGAAGTTCTATTTTTAATTTTTGGAGGAGTCCTCATACTGATTTCCATAGTGGCTGGACTAATTTATATTTCCACCACCAGAGAGTCAGAGTCCTCCTCACATCCTTGGCAGCCTTTATTGCTGTTTGTGTTTTTCAGACTAGCCATTCTGACTTGGGTGTGGTAGAATCTCAATGTAACTTTGATTTGTATTTCTCTGCTGACTAAGGATATTGAACATGTTTTCCATGTATTTGTTGACCATTAATACTTCTTCACATGAAAAATGATCAGGTCCATTACCCACTTGTTGATTGATTTGTTTGCTTTTTGCTGAGTTTTGAGTATATTATATATTATAGATAAAATCCCCTATTGGATGAATACCTGGTGAAAAATTTTTCTCCTAGTCTGTAGACTAGACTGTGTCTTTACTCTGTTATTGTTTCTTTTGCTCTGAAGAAGTTTTTGAACTTGATAATTCCCATTTGTCAATTCTTATTCATATTTCTGAGCTATTGGATTTATATTCAGAAAGTCCATGCCTATGACTGTATCTTAAGTGTTCCCCGTATTGTTTCCACTAGTATTTTCAAACTTTCAGGTCTTACAGAAAGGTCTTTGATTCATTTTGAGTTAATGTTTGTGCAGAGTGAGAAATAGGAATCTAGTTTCAGTATTCTACAGGTTCATATCCATTTTTCCTAGCATTACTCATCAAAGAGACTGTCTTTTTCCTAATGTTTGCTTTTTTGTGCCTCTGTCAAGAACCAGATGGCAGCACCTACTTGAACTTATTTCTTTGTCTTTATTCTATTCCAGTGATCTTGGTGTCTGTTATTGTGCCACTACTATACTGCTTTTGTTTCTATGGATCTGTAGTATAGTTTGAAATCACGTATTGTGATACCTCCACCATAACTCTTTTTAATCAGGATTGCTTTGGCTAGTTGGTGTCTTTTCTGTTGCTATATTAATTTTAGGATTGTTTAATCTATTTCTGTGAAGAATGCCTTTGCAATTTTGATGGGGATTGGGTTGAATTTGTGTATCACTTTGTAATATGGCCATTTTAACAATATTTATGCTGCTAATTCATGAACATGGGCTATCTTTCCATTTAAGGTGTCTTTTACAGTTTCTTTGCAGTTTTAATTGTCGAGGTCTTTGATCTTTTTGTTAAGTTTATGCTTATGTGGTTTTTTTTTGGGGGGGGCTATTTTTAATGGAATTGCTTTCCTAACTTCAATTTTAGCAAATTTGTTTTTGATTTATAGAAAAGCTACCATTTTTCTATGCTAATTTTTGTATCCTGCTAATTTGCTGAAAGTGTTTAGCAGCTCTAAGAATTTCCTAGTGGAGTCTTTAGGGTATAGTATCATTTCACCTTTAACCACAGATTGTTTGATTTCTTCCTTTTATATTTGTATCCATTTTATTTGATTCTCTTAATTCTCTGGCTAAGAATGCAATCATTACATTGAATAAGACTTGTAACTGTGGATACAATTGCCTCAATCTTGACTTTAGAGGAAGTGCTTTATTTTTTCCCATTCAGAATAATGATGTCCATAGGTCATATACAGCCCAAGTAATGTTGAGTTTTGGGCCCTCTATCCCTAATTTTTTAAAAATAATTCTCACTGGTATTGTGTTTTTATGTTCAGTAATGTTGGTTTTTTTACTTTAGTTGTGATATTTGTTTATGTTTACAATACTCGCATATGTTTACAATTGAGTTGTTGAATTTTGTCAGACTTTTTCTGCCTCTATTGAGATAATTATTGTTTTTCTTTGTTTGCCCTACTACATATATCAGTTTGCATATGTTGAATCATCATTATATTCCTGGAATTAAGCCAACTTGATAATCATGTATAACTTTTTAATATGTTGTTGAATTTGGTTTGCCAGTATTTTATTAAGGGTTTTTACATCTATGTTTATTAAGGAAATTAGCCTATAGTCTTTTTTTTTTGTATTGTGCCTGTCCAGTTTGGTATCAAATAATACTGACCTCATAACAATGAGTTTGAAAGTGTTGCATCTATTTGTATTTTGTAGAATATCTAGAAAAATTCAAAAGTAAATCCTTATGATACTGGTCATATTGCTCATTAATGATTTGTTTAAGTTTACATATATATATATATATATATATATATATAACTTAAAAAATATATATATATAACTTAAAAATGTATGTATACTTTTTCTTGGCTTAATTTTGGTAGATTTTGTCTAAAAACGCATCTTTTCTTCCAGATTTTTCCAACTTATTGGAATATAAGTCACTAAATGTTCCCTAATGAATCTGGATTTCAGTGGTATCTTGTATTTTTATGTTTTTATTTTAGTTTTATTAATTTGAATCATCTCTTTCTTTTGTATAGTTTGGCTAAGGGTTTGTTACTCTTGTTTATCCTTTCAAAGAATGAATTCTTTTTTTTTAATCATTTTTACATTTACTCACATGTGTATACATTGTTTGGGCCACTTCCCAGGCAGAACTTGCTCAGCCCTCTTCTTCTCCAATTTTGTTGAAGAGAAAACATAAGATAATAAGAAAGGTATCGTTTCACTAGTTTGAGATAAAGATTGCTATACAGGGAGGTTCCTGGTGTTGCTACCATGCACATGTGTATTGTTCCCTTGATCATATGTGATGTTCTTTTAGTGTCAATTTTGTTACTTTTAGCTCAGATATTTACTATTTATTTCCTTCTAATTGTTTTGGGATTGGCTTATTCTTATTTTTCTAAGATCAGGTTATTTGAGATCTCACTGATTTTTGAGCACAAGCATAGTAGCTATAAGCTTCTTTCTTAGAACTTTTTTCATTGCATCCTATAAGTTCTGGTAGGCTGCATTTTCTTTTAGGAGTTTTGCTTAATATCCTCCCCTTAAGTTTTTGACTCAGTGATGAGTCAAAAATGTATTGTTCATACTCTATGTTTGTATGTTTTCTGTAGTTTATCTAGCTATTGATTTCTAATTTTATTTCACTGTGATCTTACAAAATACAGGTGCATGCTTCAATTTTCTTATATTTGTTAAGATGTACTTTATCTTAATATTTGATCTATTTATGAGAAAGTTTTCTGAGTTGCTGAGAAGAATGTGTATTCTGTGGCTTTTGCGTGAATATTCTATTGATGTCTGTTGAGTTCAGTTGATCTATACTGTAGTTTAATTGACCTGGATGACTTTTGCAGTTGTGAGAGTATGTTGTTGAAGTTACCCACTGTTGTGATGGACTCTATCTGTGCTTTTATGTCAAGGAGTATTGGGTTTCTGAAATTATGTGTGCCAACATTGGGTGTATATATGTTTATAACTGTTATATTGTCTTGATGGATAGTTCCATTTATGAATATAAAGTAACCTCCTTTATATCTTCTGACTAATTTTGGTTTGATGTCTACATTGTCAGATATGAGTACAGCTCCTCCTCCTTGGTTTCAAATTCCATTTGCTTGGAAAATCTTTTTCCATCCTTTCACTTTAAGCCTATGTTTGTCCTTGCCAGTGAGGTTCATTTGTTGTAGGCAAAAAATACTTGTGTCTTTTTTTCAATCTAGTGAACCAGTCTGTGTCTTTTAGTGGAAAGTTCAGAAGATTAACATTTGGGGTTGTTGTTGAGAGGTATGCACTAGTTCCTGTTCATTTCATTGTTTTATTCTTTCCTAATCCCCATTTGCTTATTTATTATGCTAATGAGATTCATTCTTTCCTGTATTCTCATAGTTGTGTTTATTTTCCACTTTTGTGCATTATATTCCTTTAAGTATTTTCTGCCCTGTAGGCTTAGTGTTCATGAATTCCTTTAGTTTGTGTTTATCATTAAAGGATTTTACTTCTTTAATTATGAGCAGTAAATTTTTTCTGAAAATAATAATCTAAGTTACTAGTTATTTTCTTTTAGGGCTTGAAGTATGTACTTCAAGGGCATGATCCCATGCCCTTCTTGCTTTTAGAGTTTCTGTTGAGAAATCTGCTATTACTCAGCTGAGTTTGCTTATGTGTGATTTGTCACTTCTCTGTTACAGCTTTTGTTATTTTTTTTTCTTATCTTATGTACTTAGTGTTTTAAATATAATATGATGTGGAAAGGTTTTTTTTTTTTTTTTTGTCTTGTCTGTTTGATTTCCTAAAACCTCCTGTACATGGATGACCATATCTTTCCCAAGGTTTGGGAAATTTTCTGCTATTATTTTATTGACTATATTTTCTAAGCCTTTAGTTTGTACCTCTTCTTCTTCTATGCCCATATAACCGTTCTTTTAATGATATCCCAGATATCTTTTATGTTCTCTTACTGCATTCTTATTTTTTATTGCAATCTGAATGTTTTAATTCATCTACCTTGTCATCAAAATCAAGCCCTGATACTCTGTCTTCTACTTGATCCATACTGTTGGTAAGGGTTTCAACTGAGATTTGTTTTTTTAACTTATTGAGCTGTTTATTTTCAGAATATCAATTTGACTTTTTTTAGAAGTCTATATCTTTATTGAATTTGTCTTTGATATTCTGCATTGTCTTTCTTATTTCATTCAGTTCTTTATTGTATTCTCTTATAATTCCTACTGTTTGTACTAATGCTTTATGCAAGCTGTATCCAGGCTGGTCCAGTGTCAGATGTCTGCTTGAAGTTTGCATTCACTTTAGAAGTTTCCCTTCTTTCTGTACCATGAGCCATAGCTGGCCTCACTGAACTCTGTACCCAATGGAATGAGTAGGTCCCCAGTTACTTCACAGGTCCTCCCAGTTTGTGCCCCCAGAAGCAGCAAGGGTCCAAGCTTTGGAGATCAAATGTGTTAGAGAGTGAGAAAAGCAAACAAAAGGCTGAGTTCTGAACTGAAGGGAGAGAACTGAGGGAATCATGCAGTGTGCCTGCCATTTTCACTATTTTTAGACTATTCTGCTGGAGAAGGAGCCTTGGGAAATGGAGTTATCTGCAGGACCTACACTCAGAACTCTCAGTCCTACTTGGCAACAAACTATGCAGAACCAGAAGAGAGCTCCCAGAGGCCAAGAAGTCTGCTAGCCATGGACTTGGTGTGTTTCAATAGTGACCCCAGGTGATCCTTGCTGAGTAATAGAGCTTTACAATTTGATCTTGTGTCAGCAACTGGACTGAATACCTGTCTTTATACTACTCTCAGGTATACTATTTATGGACAGCAGGAACTGTTTCATTATACTTGATTCTTAGTAATTCTAATTTAATTCACATTTTTCTTGCCTTCCTTAATTGAAAATCTTATAGTATCATTTTGAAGTAAAGACAATGGTAGATATCCTTGTATCCTTGCACTGTACCTAAAATAAAGATTATATTAAACATTTTACTATAAAATAATATGTATGCTGTACTTTTCTAACTTTAGTTTCCTAATAACTTAAAATTTCAATGTTAATGATTAGTTTATGCTATCCATCATTTCTTTCTTACATCTATTAAGATGAATGTATGATTATATAATATTTAACTGGACTTGCATTTCAGGATAAACCTTTTTTGATAATGATGTGCTACCTTTTATGTATTATTTTTCTTAAGCCATTTGCATTTGTGTTTATGAGATATTTTTTATGTAACTCGAAAGTTATACTGCCATATAAAATACTTTGGGGAATATTTCTTTTTTTTTTTCTAGTAGTGTTTACATTGTATTTAAATTATTATTATTATTTTTTCCTGTAAAGTTTTGTATAACTTTACAGTGACCACATCTAAGCCTGCAATTTTCATTGTGTAAACATATGGAATTATAAAGTGGTAGAACATCTGCCTAGCAAGTGCAAGTCCTGGAGTTCAAACCCCAGTACTACCAAAACCAAAAACCTAACAAAGCAAAAATGTGGAATCACATATTCCCCTTCTTTGGTGATTAAAGGATGATGCATTTAAATTTGCTATGATATGTATCTTTCTTCTACAAATTCTTCTTTGAAAGCTAAATTTAAATTTTATCATTATTTTGTTTTGCATAATTTATTGCTATTAAATATCTACATTCATGATATTCAAATTCAAGTCTTCAACTTTTATATCTTTTCTTTCTTAACGTTACAAGCAATGTATGAAATATTTGTGTCTTGTATCTTTCGAAGGGCTAACTGCTGGCTTTGTTGATGTTTTCTTTTACTTTTCTATTCAACTAATTTCAGCTTTGAGTACCTTTGTTTCCTTCCTGCTCTCCCATTACTTATTTTGACTTAATTTGGTTTGAATTTCTTTTTTATATTCTTATTGATTATTTACTACTTGATATGGATTTTTTTTTTTTTTGCTAACTAGTGTTTGGCCTTTTTGATAATATACAAATATGGGGTTAATTTTATTTAAGGACTGATTTAATTACATGAAATATTTAATAATTACATATTTAATAGTTAAATATGTAATATTTAATAATGATTTAGTTTATATGTTATATTTATAACAAATATTTTATCAACTGATTAGGAGAATTTCTTACTTAATAATAGGTATGAGTGATTTTTATGATCACTGATTGAACTGGATTATGACTTTACCCTATTGATGATTTTGTAGCCAGATTTTTAAATCATCTTTTAGTGTATGATATGACAATGCATTTAATAAACTCAATGTTCTATATGCTTGTTGTATTCTTATCCTTACATTCAACAACAGAAAGTATGTATTAAAATCTCTAGGTATGATTTGAATTTACCTTTAACTCCACAGAATGTGCAAAGTTTTGTTTCATATGTTCAGTGGTTTTGTTATTTAATGCATGAAAACTTAAAGTGTTGTGACTTCCAGATGATTTGAAGATCTTAACATAATGAGTCAATATCATACATATAATGTTTATTTCTTGAGGTAATCATTTGATTATATTTTTAAGTTTTCATTTGGAAATCATTATAATTTTATTGGAATGATAGTTTAGATGCTTAGCAATCCATGAAATAAAGACAGAAAAGATAACTTTTAGCCAAGGTAGTGCCAGATCTGTAATGCATGATTTTCTCTATAAATGTGAGTGATCAATTAGCCTGAGCACATTTCAGATATAACTGTCATTTGTCTCATGTTCACAATGGCTTTCCTTGCTTCCAAAATGTTACCAGTCATATCCAATAAGAAAGTGAGGTCAACAGGCAAGAATGGGTAATAGCAAAACATTTCTTAGATGGTGTATATTTGTCATATTATATTATTTGACATATTAACAGTTTTTCACTTATTTTTCCCTAAATACTACTTAGTTCTCTTATGAGAAATAAGTTTCAAGACTACATAATAGATTGGTAGTTTTTGTCACAAACACCTCATTTTTAAAATATTTCCTATTTAAAGTATCATTGTGTATCTATTTTAGGTTTATTACTGATATACATATCTATGGTGATACTGTGTTTCCATTAAGTTTATTTTATGTCAATTTCTGGGTCATATTGCTGAAAAAGGTGAGTTAGTACCTGTGGACCATCTTTTATTCAAAGGTGAGCCTATCTTATAAATGTATGCCAGAAAAGCCTTTTGAGTATTCCTGTGAACTAGGTGGTTACTGCTGAGTTTCAGAATTTAAGGCATATTAAAAAGAAATATAAATCCTTTACTTTGGCTATTAAATATAGTAGAAAACCATGGAAATTCTTTTGCAGCAAATATGATGACTATGAATGCTCTCCAAAAATCATATGTAAAGCACATCAGGAGCACAGGTTTGACATGGATTACATGTACTCTGTAATAGCAAATGTATGTACTGTTCTAGAAATTGATGCCTTCCAAAAAAGGGTCATAATATTACTATTAGAATATAATTATATTAGAAAACATTATTATTTTTCTACTTCATGATGTAAGTTTTGTTGTCTCTAAAACTTAAATATTCATCCAAAGTACCCAAGTATTTTATTGTCATAAATATTCTCAGGATCACTGGATCTTGGTAGTGTGGAAATTCATTTATTGTCAAAACTGGACACTTCTATCTGTACTAAGGCTAATCCAAACTAGTACTGCAATGAATACCAATTGGGGCATAGCAATAGCACACATTCACCTTACTCCTAAAGAATGTTTCCAAGTAGATGATCATATTGCCCAAGGATGATGCCAGCAATGAGAATTATGGATCAAGCACAAAAGAAGATTGATAACTAAATATTTCATAGCCAGATATTTGCTAAGTTCTTCTGGATGTTCAGTTATTGGGGGAAGTGGGGGGGTAACCACTTGTATTATCCAAATATCCCTCAAATCTATTATATTTGGATCTTTGAAAATCTGCACTTCTGCTTCGATAGTCCCTTGTCACAGTCAGAAGCAGAAGAGTTAGTAAGACAGACACATTCTGTCAACTTCATAAAATTTTATTCATTTTTTATCTTTGTTTTCCTTTCTTGGGTCTCTCTAGATCAATTCTTTTATTTATAAATATGACACACCCTTCTGAATAGTATTCTTGCCTGCAGTCTGCTGCAGATTTTTATTTCTAACATGAAAGTTTAGTCAAGTAATGACCCCACTGAAAAGAATTTAAGAAATCTTGAGAGTTTTCAAGAAAATACACTCTCTACCTGCAAGGATCTGCAAAACATCTTCATTGCTGTATACTTATTTATACCCCAACTCTGGCCATTTCCTCTTCCCAAGTAAATGCTTTGTTTAACAACAAACACTAAGCTGTCATAATCCCTGCATATCAGAAGATGTTTCAAAAACTTCTGTGCCGTACAGTAGGACATTTCTTAATTGTAGAATATTATTTAATTTCTAAATTTTAAATTTTGGCTAAAGTATTACCTCACTTAGAAACTTTCTGACTCATCAGATTTCTACTTGTATTTCCATAATATGGCTTGTAATTTAATACATACTAAGAATTGCCTTTAGTTTAATAGCACTTTAGACTATATGATCAAGATAAACGCTGTTTATTTGACAGAATATATTCATTGCCTAGAATTGTGGTAGTTGATGGGAGAAAGTCAAGTTCTGATACAATAAGTGCATGGAGAATATATAAAAAAATGTAGTCTCACAGGTGAGTCTACATGGGAGGATAAGTCATCACTAAGTTCAGGTATCTTTCTCGATATGATTGTATACATTTAATTATTAGAATATAGAATTATCAGAATGATTAGAAAATATGATTTGTGCTAATCAGAAATTGTAAATGATGCTCTTTGAGTTTAGGATTCTTTCTTGAGTCAGTTCAACAATGCAGCAAATCAAAAAGTGTATAACCTTCATCTGCTTCAAAAATGAGTTTTCTGGAGCTGGGAGTTCAAATGATAGAGTACTTGCCTAGCTTATGTAAGGCCCTGAATTTAATCCTCAGTATCTCCAAAAAAAGAAAAAAATAGATTTTTTGGTAACAATATCTAGTTCAGTGTTGCAAAGATATGAAGTTACTGAAAACCTCATTTATAGACACTTAAAAATATGTAAAGTCTGTATATATACAAATACATATGCTATATATTTCTACATGCTATGTATCCCAATTACATATATGTATGTATGATTTGTATATTTATTATAAATTATTATAAGTGAATTTTGTATATTTCTCATAAATTATTATAACTGTGACTCAGTAAATTAAACTTTTTGATTTGGAATATTAAAATATTCATGCTTTGAACACCATCACTGAATTTTTATTTATGTGCTTTAAAGATTATTTTAGTTTTAGGATTAGGCAAATAGCAAATACTAGGCAGTTATATTCTCATGGACAAAGTTGATTTAGTAGTTACTTTCTCCAAACACAACCTCATGACATCTTTTTCAAAATTAGAAAATAATTCTTTTCTTAACTCAGGGTGAGGTATATCTTTGAATTATAAACATCTTTGTAATGCTCTGGATAAGGAGACCTTTCTCCCCACCTGCTAAGATTGATGTTGCAGTTATTTTTAAATATTGCCATTTTCTAATTAGCATAGTGATATATTAATATTGTATAAAAGGCACAAACTATGAGGGAACATGAGTAATTCATAAACTTATTGTTAAGAAATTACAACTGTCAAAATGTTCTATAGCTAACCAATTTTCTGTCTTCATAAGTTTGCATGTCTGAAAGTATATGGTAGATAAGTAAGTGAATAAGTCAAAATTATATTTCAGGTAGAGTTTCAGATTTTTAACTCAAGATAATCTATCAGAGCAATTCCGCCTACATTATATAATATCCTAAAGTATGGGTAATATTTTACCTATACATACCTAAGGAAATCTAATCTTTGTTATATTTTATACTTTTTGTTGTAGATATTGTAGTACATCACATAACTTTTTGCTTGAATCTGTAACTAACTCGTTAGAGGTGAGAAGCTTTTATTAACTATTTCCACAACATAGTATATTAATCATACAACTATACAAAATAGAATATTACATGAATATCTCTGGTCATATTTTGGAGTTTTGTTTTGGAGACCTCTGAACTATGATACACTATCTTGATTATTTTCTCAGTTTAGAGATGACTTTGTCAATACTTTGTGTGAATACATTTATTACCTTTCAATTTTGTGATGATTTTGAAAGTCTACAGTCAGGTTTGAGTCATTGAAATATGTTTTTATTTATTAAGTTATTAAATTTTATAATTGCATTGTTCTAATTAAATTATATATTGATAATAGTGCTAAATGTCTTTTTGCTTGTTTGTTTTTATAACATGAGTCTCAGTGGGCATAAGATGTTCTTGCTCTATCCTGTAATTGAGGATACTGTATATGAAGGGGTTTAGATTAATAGTCCTTTTCAGTGTCTTCCTAACAGGGTCCCACCCCCCCCAAATTCTCCCATGAACAATTCTACTGCATATTTGGACTCATTGACTGTGCTAATATGATAGGCCAACTCATATAATAACATTTGTTTTGACAACATAGCAAAAAGAGCATCTTTTAATGCCATCTTTAATGGCATCTCATTAAAGACTTTTTGTTGGTTAGGTGTTTTGTTTTCTTTTGGAACGAAAAATACTAATTTTTTTCTATATAAATATGTTATAAGAAGTTTAATATTGGATATCAAGAAATAGTCTAACTAGAAGAATGCATATTAATTTATATAGTTTAAGCCATCATAGACTATAAGGTTCTAAGTAGTTTATGTCTTAATGAAAATAATAACCAAAAAATAACAATGTTCAAAAGCAGAGAGTTCAGAAAATAAATGTTATATTCAATTCTTAGAATAAAAGGTTTTTGGAGTATACTAATTTCAATATTAACCTGATGAGTTATATTTCTAGAGGAATACTTTGTAATCTCAGTGGAAAGAAAGGATGACATTCTATTTCTGGAATTTCGTTATGAGAGTGATTTAGAAAGATAAAATATAGTTAGATGGGAAGAATTGTTCTATAGCAGAATTAAGTAACCATAGACTACAATAATATGTGAAATATTTCAAAATAACCAAAAAAGAAGAGCCCTAAATACCTTTTTAATAAAAGTAATCTATAAGTATTTTTTCTTTCTTTTTTAATTTAATGTGAAAAGTCTGGGTTCAGTTCTCAACCAGGGCATAAAAAAATAATTTTACTCAAAAACTTTTATTTATTTTTAATAGTACTGAGGTTTGAACACAGGGCCTTGCACTTGCAAGACAAGCACTCAGCCACTTGAGCCACTCCACTAGGCCTCTTTTGTGTCGATTATTTTCAAGATAGGGTCATGCAAACTATTTTCCTGCACTGGCTTCAAACCATGATATTCCTAATCTCTACCTCCTGAATAGTTGTGCTTACACTCATTAGCCATCAGACCCTGGGTCAAATTGAATTTTACCTATTTAAGTGTTAATATGTAAGTTAATCAAACTTTATATTATGTGTGTTTATATGCATGCATGCATCTCTATTATGAGATAATTAACAAATGGTGCTCATTTTGTTTCATTCAGATTGTTTCTTCACTTTCTTTTCATTATTTCTTGAAATAAATTGTGTACTTTACTTCATGTTGTAAGTTTCCAAATTTACTTTTTGAATTCCCTATCTGAGAATGTCTTCCTTTCTTAGCCTTTTACTTATCTTTTAATCTTTTTATTTTTATTCTTTAGAGTTTTACATTTCAAGTTATGCCTGAACATCAAAATAATAAAAAATAACGAAATTCTCATTAAGGGAGGATCTCCTACTGGACCTATCTATAGCCTTGCTTTCACACAGGCTTATGGTCTTGTATGTCTTCTGATTATCAGACGTTCTTAAGTTCCACCAGGTTAAAGCATTAGATCAGATTGTTTCGTTTACTTATTTTGATGCAGCAATCTTCAAATAGTTCTTGAGAAAACTTTTAGGTAGAAAATATTGACGAACTCTTCCATGTGTGAAAAAAATTCTCATTAATATGTGTTTGGCCTTAAAGGCTCAACCTACATGTGCTGATATAAAGTTTAGAACCCATAGGGCACATTTCATTTTTATCTCTAGAAACATTAAGAACTCTTTTTTTATTTATTCACTTATCCACTAAATACTATGTTCTGACCGTGGTTTTTTCCTGTATTCTCCAAACAGAACATAGTAGAGTAAACAAAATTCACTCTTTCACACAGTTTATCTTAGAGCTGAGAGAGAGAGTACTAATTTCCTAATGATTAAGCCCAGGAATGCATCTTTTTTATATTCCTTGTCTTAGGCCTTCAGCAAGACCTTTCAATCCAAAATGGTGTGACCTTAAGCAATAGGAGCTGACATATTAATTTGTAATTATTTAAATCACTTTTCCATCTGAATCTTTGTCTTTTTAAAGGTTAAATTTTTATATTAATTCCTTGTGACTTATGCATTTTAAAATGGTTTTCTTTGTTTTGTTCTAAAGTTTGGGTCATTTTGCTGACATTTTCACTAATCCAATTGATTTTTCTTTTCCTTTGAACATATTCTATATACTTATTGCTGTCTCTGAGTATTAATCCATCACAGTATTGATTAAATTTTAGTCCTTGTAATGTCTATTATAATCCCTCCGAGGGTAGTAATTGAGGTTTCCTTGTGTTGTATGGCCTTTTTCATTCTAGATACCTTTCATTATTTTTATATATTTTTTTTATCTTGGTCTCTGATTTTCCTTCGATTACTTGATAAACTATGCCTGAACTTTAAAAAGAAGTAGAAACCCATCAGAGAACATTGTTCACTCTTAGTGAGTAGAGAACTTAGTTTCAGGGTAAGCAGAGAGATTGCTGGTTGCTGCACTGAGTCAAGGGACCATTAAATGTCTGAATATGAAGATCTTTTCTAAAAAGTATAAATAAAAAAGAACTACTTTTACTCCCCCGAGGCACTTTATTGTCTCTATTTACTTATTTAGAAAAATCCTTTCCATTTTTTTGGTGTGGGGGTATTGGGAATTTGGAAGTTTTCCTGCTGCCAGCCATCATATGTACACTAGTGTGTGTGTGTGTGTTCAGAGATGGAAGAAGAACACTATTGATCCAAATAAAAACTTGAAATTAATAACCTGTGCTTTTCTTTGCTTATTGCAATCTTTCTTCCCATTGCACCTATATTTCCAGGTATGTCCAACATTTCTTTTTCTGGGTCTCTGAAGTTTTGCTTGCTTCTACCCTTAATTACTATAACCATTCTCTTCTGCAGCACTGAAACCCAAATCAGACATAATAGCTCTTTAACCCACTTTTTCTTTCTGCTATTTGTTAAGATATATTTTATTTACTTTATAGACCTGTTACTTTCATCACTGTGGAAAGTTTTCTTTCTAAATATATTTGCTATCAGTTAAATGGTAGGTTATACAAGGAGGTAAATACACATGGGAGTGTTGCCAGGCAGAACTAGGAGTTGGGGTAGTGTGTCCATTCTTGTTATTTAACATTTATTTTCATTGTTATATTAGTTACTTTTCTATTGCTGTGACAAAATAGCTGACATAATAGGTTAGTGGAGGAAAGATATAGATATACATTTTTTAAAATTACCTCATTTTTTTAAATAAAATAATTTTTTTTTGGCAGTACTGGGGTTTGAACTCAGGGCCTCATGCTTGCTAGGCAAGCACTCTAGCACTTGAGCCACTACACCAGCATGGAAAGATATATTTTGACTTATGGTTTTAAAGGGTTCAATCCATGGTTACTTGGGACCCATGAGTTTGGGCAGAATACCATGGTGGTAGAATCATACAGTACATGAGCTTCATCTCATGGGGTACAGGAAGTGGATAGTATGGTAAGGGCCAGATAGTATGGCTCCAAGGCAACTGCTTAATGATCTACTTCCACCAGCTAGGTCTCACCAACTAAAGTTGCCAGAAAATCTCAAGCAGTACCAGAATCAGGGGAGCAAGCCTCTAATGTATAATCCCAAGGAGGGTATTTTATAACAAGTATTTTACAGTTTTTAAGTGATGGTTGGTATTTGTGTCCTTAACATCCTGTTTGCAAAAAAGTACAATTTATGGAAATGAGATCTCAGGCTATGAATTAGATCAATGAAAAGTGAAAAACAAGAAAATCAGTTATTGGTGATTAATTACTTGTAAAATGCTGGTCAAAACATCTCATTTAATGCTAATAATAATCCTATGTTATCATATATAATTATCACCAGCCAATACTTCTAAGGGATAATTCTAAAATTTGATACATTAATAATGTACAATGTGGCTCATTTAAAATTTCAGTTCACTTCATATCCTACAGTTATTTGTGTATATGCCATTATATTAAAGGTCCATAGGATCCTAAAGGAAAGAATGATGTTTGCTGAATGTTGTTGCTTCTCAAAACAGAGATCATAGGTAGAAACAAAAATCTCAGCAAGTATCCTTAAATGATAACTAACTATTTAGTATTTTAGTTCTCTAATTCTACAGTCTACTTCCTTAAGTATAAATTAACAGATAGAACTTGTAGAAGTGAGGAATGTGTATCAACACATAAGTTATCTAACTATATAGTTTCTTTATAAAGAATTTATAGATTCTAATCATGATTTCTCAACATAAATATTTACTCATGATAAATGAACATATTCAATAAATAAATATGTCTGAACAACATCATAAAAGTACATTGTTAGGCAGTAGGGATGTAGGCAAAACAAGAAACTTTGCTACTTTTATTTACTATTAGCTTAGTTATAGTGTATATAAATATGAGATATAAGATATATTCAATTCATTAACAAGTGGAATAATCTTTTAAAAAATTAAACACACAATACATGATCCAAGAACATATACTATAAGCATGAAGTAAATTTAGAATCAGAGTTCCTCCTAATGTTTGAAATATTCCTTTGGAAAGTTGGTCTCTAGCACTGAGAAATAAATGCCAAGTAAATTTACATGAAATTATTCAATCATTTAATATCTGCATATGAAAACAGGACATCAATCTGCTTTTAAAACTTTTTATAAGGATTAAGTACAAGTTTTAATACATCTTAAAATATGTACACAATAATTCAGATGCAGTATTGACACATAAAATGTTGCAATTTTTCTAGAACCTCAATATAAAACTAATACTCCCTAATCACACCCACATACACAGAAACAACTACATATATCTTAAAACAAGATTCCTTGATCTTGTCCCTAACAATTCTTTTAATATACTGTTGACCAACACTCCAGAACAAAGGTTTTCTGAGCTTCATCAGTGTTCTTTCACTTTCCCTGGCTTACTTCCATACCTATTTTCTTCTTTAGAAAAAAGTTCTTGGAGGATTGTGAGTTTCATGGCTCCAGATCCTTATCACAGATGTTGGGACACTGAAACATTAGAGAGGTGGTAAATATGTTTTATCTCATCATGCCATGAATAACTAGTAATGATGGCTGAAATTGCTCTGCTAAGAATGAGACAATACTCTAAAACCTGCAGGAGGAAAACAACATTTGCCACAGAGTGAAAGAGGTGAGTCACACGGTCAGGTACTTCATATCCCCACATGGGCGTAAAGCTGAGGAACGAGAAAGCCAGGAACATAGAAAGACCTCACTGAGTTTGGAAGCAGAATAAGAATGGGCACTAACTCCCCAAAATATGGGAACTGGGGGATTCTTATGACAGATGCAGTGGAGTTAAGGCAAAAATATTTTGGGAATGATTTTATGCATCTTTCTACCAAATTTGAATCATCCTCTACAGTGTTAGGTGCTAGAAACCATCTGTAAGCATTGTCGAAGAAAATCAGAGTTGGTTTCTTAAATTCCCTGTATATTCTGGTTATCAGTCCCTTTTCTGATGTATAACTGGCAAATATTTTCTCCCACTCTGTGGGTGGTCTCTTCAGTTTAGAGACCATTTCTTTTGTTGTGCAGAGGCTTTTTAATTTTATGAAGTCCCATTATTCATCCTTTCTTTTAGTTGCTGGGATGCTGGGGTTCTATTGAAGAAGTCTTTGCCTATACCTATTTGTTTCAGAGTGTTTCCTGCACCTTCCTGTAGTAAGTTCAGAGTTTCAGGTCTGATATTTAGGTCCTTGATCCATTTTGAGTTGATTCTAGTACAAGGTGATAGACATGAATCTAGTTTCAGTTTCTTGCAGACGGGTAACCACTTTTCCCAACAACATTTGTCAAAGACGCTGTCTTTTCTCCATCATATGTTTTTGGCACCTTTGTCAAAAATGAGGTGGGTATAGTTGTGTGGATTCATATCTGGGTCTTCTATTGTGTTCCACTGGTCTTCATGTCTGTTTTTGTGCCAGTACCATGCTGTTTTTATTGCTATTGCTTTGTAATATAGTTTGAAGTCAGGTATTGTGATACTTCCAGCATTGCTCTTTTTGCTGAGTATTGCCTTGGCTATTCGCAGTCTCTTGTGTTTCTAAATGAATTTTAGAGTAGATTTTTCAATCTCTGTGATGAAAGTCATTGGGATTTTGATGGGAATTGCATTAAACGTGTAGATTGGTTTCAGTAGTATAACCATTTTTACTATGTTGATTCTACTGATCCATGAACACAGGAAATCTTTCCATCTTCTGTAATCTTCCTAGATCTCTTTCTTCAGGAGTTTGTAATTCTCCTCATAGCAGTCATTCACATCCTTTGTTAAATTTACTCCTAGGTATTTGATTTTTTTTGAGGGTATTGTGAATGGAATTGTTTCCATGTGTTCCTTCTCAGTTTGCTCTTTGTTAGTGAATAGAAAAGCTAATGAGTTTTGTAGGTTGATTTTTTATCCTGCCACCTTACTGTAGCTGTTTATGGTGTCTAAGTGTTTTTGGGTGGAGTTTTTTGGATCTTTAAGGTATAGGGTCATATTGTCTGCAAATAAGGATGTTTAGACAGTTTCTTTACCTATTTGCATTCCTTCTATTTCTTCTTCTTGCCTAATTGCTCTGGCTAGAAATTCCAGTACTACATTGAATAGGAGTGGGGATAATGGGCACCCTTGTCTCATTTCTGATTTTAGGGGAAATGGTTTCAGTTTTTCACCATTAAAAAACCACCAACAACATGTGTTGGCGAGGATGTAGGGAAAAAGGTACCCTAATCCACTGCTGGTGGGAATGAAAGCTAGTGTAACCTCTCTGGAAAATAATCTGGAGATTTCTCAAAAATGTAAACATAGACATGTCATATGATCCAGCAATCCCACTCCTCGGGATATACCCAAAGGAATGCAACACAGGTTACTACAGAAGCACCTGCACACCCATGTTTATTGCAGCACTATTCACCATAGCCAAGTTATGGAAACAACCAAGATGCCCCACTATTGATGAATGGATCAAGAAAATGTGGTACTTGTACACAATGGAATTTTACTCAGCCATGAAGAAAAATGAAACCTTATCATTAGCAGGTAAATGGATGGAACTGGAGAACATCATTCTGAGTGAGGTTAGCCAGGCACAGAAGACAAAAATTGTATGTTTTCCCTCATATGCAGACTTTAGATCTAGGGCAAATGCAGCAATGTGGTTTTACTTGGATCACAAGACAAGGGGAGAGCACATACGGGAGATATAGGGAGAAAACCCAAAACATGAAAGCGTTTGATGTTCCCACTCCAGAGGAACTAATACAGAAACCTTAAAACAACAGGTTATCATGAGCAGGAGATCAGGAACCAATGTAAAGATCAGTTAGAGTTGAATCAACATGGGTCGTAACAAATGGGTACATGAAAGCAATAGTAGGAATCTCTCTGTATAGCTTTCTTAACTCAGCTAGCAAAAATGTTTTGTCTTTCTTATTATGCTTATGTCTTTTCTTCAACAAAATTAGAGATAAGGGCTGAATGGGACCTGCCTGGAACAGAAGTGGAGGAAAGTTGGGGGAAGGGGCCAGGGTGGAGAAATGACCAAAACAATGTATGCACATGTGAATAAATGAACAACAAATAAAAAGAAAATCAGAGTTGGACAATAATTAAAATAGAAAAAAAATTAAGCAAGGAATGTTGCAATAGAGGAAAAAGAAGACATAGGTGTTGAACTGGTTTTAATTCAGTATAGAGCAAAAAACGAGGGGATTTAATAGTCAAGGAATAGGTTGGTAGTGGTGGGCATTGGGAAGGGAGCATCAGGGCTAAGAGGATTCTGACTAAACTGACTAGACATGATTCTTAAGGAAGGCAGAGCTGAGTTACAATTCTAGGCAACAACTTTAACCTTGTCTATAATATGAGATTTATTATGAGTAAATGTTACTGACTTGAAGTTTTTGTTTTGTTTTTAACAGAGTTTAGAAATTAAGGTGAAGGGGTCAGAGAATAGTAAATGATTATTTGGCACTGAGCTAGAGTGCTAGGAGGAAAAGGGGATTGGCTGTTATCAAAGACAAATTTTAATACCATTTTTTGGTCACAATGCTTTCCTTTTGAAAGTCTTCTAGATAGAGAAAATACATTAAAAGAATATTTCATGTCCTACTTAAAAGTGCATGTATGCTTTAATGTTGGTATGTGTGCAAAATGAAGCTCTAAATCGTTCACCCCAAATAGTAACAACAAAATAACCATTGGAAAGAAATTAGTGGTTTCCAAATAGTGTTTTGTATGTAAAAATCAGTTTATTTAAGTAATTAATATTACCACTTGTGAACAAATCAATAATTGTACTTTTTGATTCTTTTGTTAGCCAATGAATGTGAAGTTTTTAAATTTTTTGCAAATTTTTAAAAACTACATATACATAGTTTATTGGATTTAAAATCTAATTCAACTCATTGAACAGAGCATTTGCATGCTTGTAATTTAAATTATATTGTAACTTGGTATGCCATTTTTATCATGGCATACTTTGAAGACTTCTAGAATGTGGGGAGTTCTCAAAACATATTTGTAAAATGAATGAATACATGACTGGATGAATTAAGTGTCTTAATTTCTGTTTTTAATTTTTAATTACTTTATAATTAAAGCATGAACAGAAACATACTGGCTATAATATGAATAAACCAGAATAGAGCTGTGCATCTCCTTTTTTCAAACTGTCAGTTCACTAATTCTAAAAATCATCATTATATTAGCTATTGTAATAGCTTTAGGCTGTTAGTGGTGGTAATGGTTTCATTGCAGAAGCAGGGAGGAAGAGAAATCAATGTGCACCATAGAGCAGATGGAGAATAACATTTCTGAGATTAGCTGCAGAAGAAAAAAAGCAATAAATAGCATCTGTATTTTCAATTTGAATAAAAATTGGATTACAGCACAATTCTGTGCCTGCTTTGTCCCCAAGCAAGAGTTTGGATGTCGGCAAATGTCTGAGCCTTTTTCTATCAGGGGAAATGTTGGCCGGATTGACAGTTATGAAAGTAAAAAGAGTATCATGACTATTATATTAAATTTTATTGCTGTATATTATAACATAGAGTAAAATAGAAAGGCAGGTATATCAATTATACCTGTCTGGATAATTGAAAGCTCTCCGGGCACACTCACATTGGCTATATTGAGGTATAGGTTATAGAAGACTAGGTGGAAGAAAGCGAAGGCAAACATAGAAGCTGAGTGGTTTTTTGATACAGGTCATTTCTTAAAACTTTGTTACTGCATAGCTTGGTATGGCATTCAGATCGGAAATCACAAAGATGTGTTTTAGAAACCTTAAGAAAAACTTTTCACTGGGGTGTCTGATACCCCACAGGTCTTGCAGACAGGCCTGCCTGTGTAGCCAGTTAAACCAGGTGTAAGCCATCAACATATACACTCCTAAATCATGTAGACCAACTAACTCTTGTGGCAATAAGACAGATCAGACTTTTAAGAGCACATTGCAGGTTACTCACTGCCTCATTTTGGCTCTATTTTACAAATTAGGAGTAGATGCCAGGGACCAAGAGACAAGCCTACTGACCATCCCAGAGATCAGTGTTCTAATTCCAGGAGTCCTAAAGATAAGCATGGTGAACTGTAATATATTCTTGCATATCAATGTTGTTAGTTTAGGTAGGTACATACCTAGTTCATTGCAAGTAACTTGGGAAACTCTGAATTTGGCTGCCTTCCTTGTGCTCACCTTGGAAGGAATATAGACATGTGGTCATACTCCAAGCTGAAGAGCTTACTGCTTCATTAGGGGAAAATGTACTGAAATGATAAGCCATCATTATAAAATGTTAAATAATAAAACTGTACTAGGCAAAAAATTGCTAATTTTTGTACTTTTCCACTAGAAGAAAGGAAATGTGTCCTGTAAGAGTAAGTGAGAAGTTATTCCTAGAAGTATAGCACTTAAAATGGATCGTGACTAACTGAAAGCTTTGCTGATTATGTGAGACAATGCTTAGTATTCCAAACAAATTTCAGTAATATACCTGGGTAAAAGCCACATCCTCAATATTGTAAAAGCAAATACAGGCATAGGAGGATGATGTAATTTGAACATTTGTATGTTTCAAACTTGGCTCTGTATTAGGACTGTGTATTAATTTAAGATAAACTAAGATCTGAGGAGAATTCAAGATTGGTGTAGAGAGGGATTGGTGTAGAGAGGGATGAGTTTGAAAATCAGATGTTTCTGAATGCCTATATTAAAGTCTGAGCTTCCAACACAAGTACCTGTGTATGTTAAGGATATACACTGTACACATGGAGAGGATGGACCCCTGCCTGTTCACGGTACACAGACCTGGAGAATCCATTGATCTCAATGACAAAGGTGTCATCTACGTTAGTCTGGACAGTTCACCTTTCATGGAAATTGAACCTTCACAGTCAAAACTGAAGAAGTATGAGACTCAAGACTTCTCCCAAAACTCAACTGCAAAAGTATTAAGTGAAATGATCCAAACCTGATAGTACAATTGCTGCTCTAGGGGCCATTTACTTACCTGTTGCTACTTAGTGATCCAGCACTTCCTAGAAGAGACTCAAGATCTAAATGGCAACACTTGCAGGGAATTTATACTGTTCAATAGAATCCAAATAAGAATCAGTCTGAGAAAAAGTAAAATAGAATAAATACTGTAAAGGAATGATAGCAACATCTAGAATAATTAGCCATGTAATGCAGACTTCAGACATGAAAGCATATCTATAGGCTTGATATTCTACCAGGTGGAAAAACATAAACTTGCTAGATTTGTCAATCAGTTAAACACATTTAGGGTGTGGACAAAATAGTACTATGACTTTGTATAAGTAGGATATATATTAAATATAAAAATCATTGTTAAAAAATAGAGTGTTGTTTCACTGGGAAAAAAAACACTTATTAGCTGATACAAGAAATATAGTATCCAAGTGTACTCTCAGACCATTTTTACAAAGCAGACTAAAATAGGTCTAGAATCATTTTAGCCATTTAAAGAATATGAAAATCAATTCAAAAAGCATTTATTGAATGCGTACATGTACTAGGTACTGAGTATGAAGAAGTGATAACAAATCCTGTTTCAAGAAGATCCTGAACACTGTGCAATACAGAGCAGCAGAGATCAGTGTGTCAAGGGTGGGAGATTATGAGAAGATTTTTTGCATATCTTTTATTTTAATGACAAGAGCAGGAACAGCATGTTATGAAAAAAAACTGATAGAAGTGGACAAATAAAGATTTGAATGCCTTGCTACATAGCATATAATTAGATTGAAATTAGCATGAATTCCTTGTTTTAAAAAAATAATTGGCCTTCTATAATGAAGAACTTGGACAGATAGAAGTTGGAAGTGTAAAAATAACTTTGAGGAGCAACATGTAATTCTTGAAGTCTGTATATATCAGGATCATATTGTAGAAGATGTGTTACAGCACAGAGCTATACTTCTTGATTACTAGACATTCTAAAGTATGATAAAATGTGATAAAATGTGGTACGAGACCACATTTCACTCCCAACTGACATTTTAATATGAAAATCAACTATTACTCAAAATGAATGATTTTCACTATGCTAACTTCTGGGACTCTTGGAATTCTACTATTGCTCTTAATCAAAGGTAGGCCAAGATGAGCTAAGTTAGTGATTTATAAAGTGCTATTTAAAGTTTGATACTCTGTTGGTGGCTCCCAGGGCTACCTTTTCAACATACCAGTACTGTCAGATTTTTAGATAAAGTTTGTGCATTAAATTTCTTTAATTATATGACTCAAAATATTAAGAAGTTGAAATTAAGAGGTGTGGAAAGAAGAATAGAAGGAGAAAGGGTGGGAAAGGAAGAGGAGAGAAAGACAAAGAGGAGCAGAATGGAAAGGAGGTATATAGGTATATCTGTTATATTAGCTTCCTAAATAGCATTACTAATTGTGGCCAGGTCTAAGAATGCTATTAAAAGAATAACATTCTTTTAAATAGTAAGAAGTCAAAAGAAATACACTTCCAATTTTTCAGTAGTGCAGTAGGCATTTGGTTTTCATTAATGTGTTCACTGTTAGTTAGAATAAGCTAAAGGTAATGTAACTTCAAGCTTTTTAGCGTAAGTGGATTGCTTATTAGGTCAGGAAGAATTACCAGCTCCTTACCATCATGCTGTATTATGCATTCGATTATAATGTTTTGTCTCAGACAGAAGGCTTCTAAACCCTTTCTTTGATTCATTTATTTGATCTTTTAAAAACAGAAAGTCCAATATTCATCTGACATTATAACTAGTATTGAAATAGTATATATATATATATATATGTATATATATATATATATGTATATATATATATGTATATATATATATACATCTGCATGCTCTTGAACTGGAGTGATGCAAAGCAGGAGGAAGTTTTATTTACTTTATCTGTTCTTCAGTTCCAGTACAAACTGTCATATGATTGTATTTATCGGGGATTTTTTATTCTAACAAAGCATAAACAAATATCTTTTAAATATTTGTATTTAATACCTCAAGCAGTGTTACTAATAGCATAATAATTAAAAAATATAGAATAGTCATGAAAAAAAAGCAAATGTAGTAATTGACAGTCTAAATTTATTTTCATGGAAAGTGACTATGATAAAAATAAACAAGTGAAGAAAACTGAAATACTTATTAGTAATGGATGTATAATATTAAATAGACACCTTCCTAAGTTCTTCATAGTTTTTAAAATCTGATCCTTAATACTATCCACAATGCACATAATATTAATTTTCCTAACTGAGATGGTAAAATAAATGATCAGCAGTAGTAATCTTCTCATAACATTTTTCCATGTGCAAGAACTATGAGGCAGTTTTTTGCCTAAGGCTAGGAAAATGGGTGGGAGGGCTTGAGAAATAATGTGGGTATAAGACTTCTTATATGATGTGATGAAAATGTTCAAATTTGATTGTACTGATGATTACACAATTTTGTGAACATACTAGAGAACTTTCTTTTGCAGAAAACAAGACCCCAACTTAAAAATAACCGGAGGAAAAAGGGCTGGAAGCTTGACTTAAGTAGCAGAATGCCTGCCAAAAAAGCACAAGATCTGAGTTCCAAACCCAAAAATTAACCAAAAAATAAACTAAAATAAAAAATCAAAAGGTAAAATGTATAGAAAGTGATTTACATTGCAATAAATCCATTAAAATAAATATATAGAGAATGTAATTATACCAATTTTGCTTAACTTAACTTTTAATAATGGATGTTGATTTTTTTAGTGTTCAAGATTGATAATGGGAAGACAAAATCGAAGTTTCATGAGACAAGAATGGTCACTGATTAATATAATAGGTATGCAATGAAACGGAATGGTTTTTTACCTGGATGTGTATTGATAAAAGTGCTAGTAAAATATTTTTATAAACATAATAGAAGTTATTTCACTTTTAACAGACCTTAGGTTTTTCGCCAATGAAGAATTTTTTTTCTTTTGGTTGCTTGTCTTAATCAAAAGCATGACAAAAAAATTATCTCAAAGCACATAGGTTACTTTGTGGGGTACTGAATGCCTACTGTTCTGGACAGATTATATAGAAAATAACCTTATTTAACTAAATAGTCTAAACCAAATTGTCATTTAAGAAAAATAAAACCAAATTCTTACTTTTATGCAAATACATGTGCACTGTATTGCACAGTGATGGCAGGGTAAGAATCTATACATGATTTGAAAGTAATTATGAAGAAAAAGTGATATATTAGGGACTTCATTTTAAGGAATTTGGGATTCACACATATAAGTATTTTTAGTAGAAATTTTTGTGCAATGAAACTTTTTTTAAAAAGGAAAGAACATTAAAATTTTACAGTCTTAGCTTTTTACAACTTTCTGCATATTGCAAAAATACTAGTTGCTATATGCTAATCAGAACAGATCCCCTTTATTTTATTTAATTTTAATTTTTAATACCTTCTGGAAGTAAAATATTGTTAGAATCAGACCATTATAGGCAAAGTGTGTTCTTAGTTCCTATACACATGCACAGAGAAAAGTTCTTGCTTTATTTCTGTAATTCCAGCTATCTAAAAAACAAACATCAATAAATGCACAAATTAACCAGTTACAATTTAGAAAGATTTCTTCCAATTTCCATTACACAGAAGATATTTTCTCAATGATTTGTGCCCTTAGAAAAATACTTCCTAATCATCCAGAAAGATAAAATTTGGGAGTCATTTCATCAAGTTCAGTTTCCTGATGCTGGTGCTACTGATGGGGAATAATTTTTCATTCATGTAAAAACCAGACTTGAATTGTACAAAGACCGATGTGACAAATATGTGGTTACATTTTTCTTGTAAGTCTTGGACCTATTAATCCTTGAACTTGGTTTATGTACACCCCAAACCAAAATACATGTAAATCAACAGACCTAGTTAAGAGCAAGAAAAAAGATTTAAATTATGTAAATAAGTAAAGGGTGGTCAGGGAGGAAAAACAGAATTATGAAAGGAAATTCTGGGATTAAAACAATGAGACAAACATCTCAGCCAAACAGAGCTTAGTAAGTCCCACAGGCGAAGTATTCTTGGACCTCTTGGTGAGACTTCCAAAATTATCAAAGATTTCAAAAATGAGCAAGTGCCGAAGATATATTTAACTCACTAAAGAGGGAAACAATAAGAAGTTAAAACTTGTACCAACTTTTCATTCATCACTTCTCAATGAACTATGCGTTTCCTACCTCACAGAGTATTCTTGAAGTTTTTCCTTGCTGACATTATCATCCATATTTTCTCAATTTATTGTATCACCTCTTGTCTTTATGACACAGCCCTCTACCTACTATAAAAAGACTCCTTTATCCCTCTTTACTGTTTACATTATTGTTTTCCAGATTTTTGTATTTGATATTTTGGGCTTTGATTTGTCTAAACGAAATGATTTTATATAATGAATAGTCAATAAAAATTTTCAAATAGAAGTGATTTAATGAAATTATTTTTATATGAGTACTTTCTGAGCCTTACTAAATTTAGTATGGATCAATATTCCTCCAAGAAAGAAACTGAAAATTGGAATAGTAAAGTTTCATGAAGGCACTGGGGCTAATTCTAGGAATGGGATGATGAATTGAAGAAACAAGAGCCCCATTCCAGACTAGAAAAAGGTATGAAGGGATAATTATGAACTAAATAAGGCATGCTCTAAGCATGTGTTGAAAGTATGAGAAAAAAAGATTGATAACACATTACCAATCCTGAGAAATGGCTGCATTACTATTACAGATACATACACATTGTTTGAAGACAACAGGGCAATAAGATATATTTGTTATATTATCCATTCCAATTTATTTTCAATTTGCTATAGTAAAACAAAAATAATTTCAGTCCTGTGGCTGTCAACATGATTTAGAGTCAATGTTCAGAACATGTTTTCTGACCCTTTTTTATTGTTACTCCATTAGACTGCTCCTGAAAAGTCTATTCTTCATACATAAAGTCTTTCTACTAACAATCAATATGCACTAATTGAACATTAGGCTTAATTAAATGGTAGCAAGAAACAACAGAGTGGAGAACATAGCCTTTGCCCAAAAATAGCTTATGATGCAATTAGAGAGATAAGAAATACACATAGGGAGCCCTATAGAAAGGTTTTTATAGAATCTCCTTAAGCAGAAAATTCTGTTGTGCCAACTAAATGCACTTAAGGAACTGAGCAGCAAGGAATTAAATCAATGTGCATCCAAATAGACCAGGAAGGACACTCCCACCATGAACCAGGCACTAAGTTTCTTCCTTGCCTGCTTCACAAGTGGAGGTCCTCAACACCCTCAGGAGATCAGTTCTTCATGTTTCATAGATAAGGACATTGATGCTAAAAATCAATATTGCTCAAGTAATGTGTTTCAGAAAAACCTGAGTTCTGACCTTTCTGACTCTGTCTTCCAAGCTGTTTTATTTTGATTGTTTTAAGTGTCTTCAAAACTTAAAAACTATGAAGCTGCCCATTTTTTATCTTGAATTCAGAAATTTTAACAAAGATGGAGGGTAACAACCAGGGCATTGCAACAACCTGAACATGACATTCTGAATCTCTGGCCTTTTTAAGCTGTCCTTCAAAAGAGAAACAAATCTGTGCTATATCTTCTAGGCTGAAGTTTATTTTGCAAACTAAACTGGGAGTAAGGGCTCAGCCTTTACTTCCATCCCCAGCTTATTAGATGCTGAAGGAGATTCAGTCCCAAACATTACCACATGCTAAACTCTGATGGTGGATGAAGCATTTTCTTTCATTAAAAACTAATAAGACAGTATAGAGATAATAGACCTGAGTCATATCTCCTCAACCTTCTGTGCTCTTTCCAGGGCTCCCACTTCGGAGTCTTGTTTCATCTGGTATTCATTTCACACCTCTGAATGGACACATCACAAGTCAATTGACACCAGGTCCATTCTTGTGTCTTGAAAAGCCTGATGCTTTAGGCAACCTTAAGGGAAGTAAGCAAAGAAAACTCAAGGAAATTGAATTCTGTATCTAAGTTACTAACTTCTTCCTATATTCTTCTTCTAGGAGGGGAATTTTATTTTTAACATTCCACTTTACAAATGGGAAAGCGACTGAGTTCTTAATTATTGTGAGCTGCTTCTACACTCTTTACCGTTATACCTAACGCATAATTTTTGGTGACCTAATATGGATCTTCCTCAGTTTCAGCTTAGGGAGGGTGAGTTCTGCTCCTTTGAGGTGGACAAGCGTATGATAGGTATTTTTATCCCAGTCTACTTTGTTGACAACATTGAAGGTGACAGTTTTCTTCTTACTCTCTTCCCATAAAGAGTTTTAATTTTCTTGTTAAAATCACATGCTCTAATTGCAAGGAAACAAAAAACATCACTTCATTCTATTAATATATTTTTTTCCTTCTTTATTCTGTGTCTTTCTCTTTGCATTCTGTGGTCCAAGTTTCTATTGAGATATCCTGAAGTTCTGAAATTCTTTCCTCTGCTGTGTTTGGTCTACTAATAAGCTTACTAAATATATTCTTTGCTAATATTGTAGTGTGTTTTTTTATGTTTAGAATTTCTTTTTGGTCTTTCTTAGAATTTTCATCTCTGCTTTACATTGTCCTTCTGTTATTGAAAGCTTTCTACTTTGATCATAGTGGTTTTAAATTCCTGGTCTGGTAATTTCACCATCCCAGCATGTCTGAGTCTATTTCTGATGCTTGCTTTGTTTCTCAAACAATGTTTTTTGCCTTTTATTAAGCGTAATAATTCCTGCTTGATTTTCGGACATAATATACTGAGTGAATGGAGCTGCTTATAAGTACATGTTTAGTGATAGGGCATTAGGGATTATGGAGGGAAAAATTCTATAATCCCACAACTAAATCTTAGTGTTTTAGTGAGCCCAGTCCTCTCCACTGTGAATTCACACCTGCTTCTCAGTCCATTCAAGCCTCAAGTGATACAAGATGACTAGAGTTGTTTGCAGTTGGGTATTTCCCTTCCACCAGGTCAGTTGAATTTAGAAAACCCCAAGAGGTTAGGCTGTGGATAAATAGTTTCTTCTGTGGGCAGAACTTGTCAAGAGCCAAACACTCTGGTTTATTTCTAATGATTATTTTTTTCCTACCTCTGCTGGAAGAATTAATTGGAGTTTCTCCAACATTCACTATAAGAATCTTGATAAAATCTCAGAGACAAAATGCATAAAACTGGGGTGCCCTAATGACTGGACTCCCATGGAGTATTCAACTCTAGCAATCAATTCTTCAATGGTACCTCAGGTTTCCCTAGTTAGATACCTGTTTTCACTGAGGTTTATGTCTAAATGTTTGTGTTCTGTCAAGTGGTGATTCTCAGCATCCACTTACAGTTCTCTCCAATGTTGGTACAGTGGCTTGTCCATTGGCCACACCTCTCTGATAGATGGAAGAGTGATATTGACTTTTCAGTTTCCTTAGTTTTTTCTATGTTGTTAGGATGGAGTGAAAACAACCAACTTCTTATATTCTGAACAGAAAACTGAAAATTCAATGTATTTAAATTCTAAATGCTCTTGGCATCACTTGGTTGTCCTCTGTACATTTTGGAATCTTAACATAAACTTGGTTTTATTTCCTTTATTTCTGGGATTTTTTATTATGACTTATGTTGTTGTTTCTTCCTCTCTTTCTTTTATTCTTCATGAAATCATATTAACTGTAGTATGCCCTTTGACTCTTGGCCTTTTACTTTCTTATTCTTCCCTTCATGCTTACCATTTATTGATATTTTACTATATATACTGTATTTCTAAATGTGATACTCAACTGTATTCCTGACTTTTTTCACTTCTTGTAATTTCAACCCTCTTAATTTTAATTTCTAGTAGTACTTTATTCCAATTTCAGTTTTATATAAATTTCAAATCTTGGTTTGTGAATAAGCTTAAGCAAGAAATAAAACTCTCATCTTTTGGGAGGTAAAAGAGGTATTCCTACTTCATGAAGTAGGAACATATAGAGGGGAAGGAAGTCTTCCTAATTTTTATAGACTGTTAACTGAAACTTTTACAGTGCTTCAACCTCACATCCCCAGATATGTGCAATATGTTTCAAATATTTCTTGTATTCTATATGGCCAGTTAACTAATCTAGTAATATGTTCCCTTGTACATAAATTTAAAATTCTGATTGACTTCCTATGCCATCTATTCCTTTCCCATAATGGGTGTTTTTACATGCTGTTCCCTTAATCTGAACTGCTGCTGTGTCCTTTCTTAACCATGAATACTTTCTCTTCCTTCATATCAAATTTTAGATGTCATCCATCTGAGAAGTGTTTTCAGTATATATTTCTTGTATTGATTCATCACCCACCAAAAAGCATTGTAGAATGTACTTAATCTGTCTGTTGGTCCAATATATACCCAACAATCAAAAATAGATGTCTTGGTATTGACTGGGTATGCCATTTCATTATGTTTATTGTGATACAAATTATTGAATATATTATGTAACTAAGTGTGTAGATTTCTTTATTAATAAAATTGGGAAAATAATATTAATTATTAGGTTTATAGAAAAAGATTAGTTTGACACATTTTAGCATGTATGTGTTTAATTACTGGTTATGTTGATTCAACTGAGTTAAGTGGCTGAAAGTCAAAACCAATGTTACAAAAAAATCCTATCATTTCACAAGTACTTAGAGAAACATTAATTGACCTTACCTAATTCAAAAACGTGAAAATAAAATAAATAATCAGAGCAAAATTACCCTTACTTAAAGGATAGGAATTAATAGTAACATCAAGTTTATTAATACTGAATGGCTTGTAATTTTTTTCCTCTCAGTTTTATGAAGCTCGGGGTCATTCCAGAGATTTTATGTTAACATACTAGCACTTTTCATACCACATAAAATAGAAACAGATTTTAAGATAAGCTCATGAAGGCAATTGCATTTCTCAGCTGCACAAAAGGAGATCTGTGCACTTCTAATTTTCAAGAAGTAAATTATAAGCTATACTAGAATATAAATTGAAATGCATAAGAATAGTGATAGAAACATCCTTTCAAAAGTTATTGCTTCTATTATTTGGAAATGTGTATAGGATAAGCATATATTCGCATGATATAGAGAAAACATCAAGCAAATTCATTGCATAATGATAAGAGCAAAATGTATTAGTAAAATGTATCAAAGGATAATAAAAAGCAAATGAAAAAATGAACAGCACATTCATCCATTCCTTGTAATCCTAGGTACCATCTGATTTTAAACTTATCTTCAGAAAAATTTCTACAATTGTGATGAGAAAATGATGGCTAGAGATTTGCTTTGCAAATTAAAATTTCACTAATTAGATTTGAATAAGGTCTTAATATCCTTCCGAACTTAAAATTTAGAAGTCTTTTTTTTGACAGTGGTTTATTTGCTTATAATAATTTCTTGAAGTATCAACAAATTTTATTCCTTATGAGTTTCTGAGTTTAGGAGCTAGTTCTATTTTATGTCTTCCTCTTCCTCTTCTTTATTGTAGCAGTAAAAAGAAGTATACCAGACATGATCTTCCCTGCTAGTTGCCTTATGTGCTTTCATTCCCAAAAGTCTCAATTATTGCCCTTCAAGCTTGCCCTTGCTTCAAGGTTGTGTTTCACATTGAGTATTTGGTTTGTGTCACAAGGAGACCATTTCTATTCACAATAAAAAGAAGGAAGTATTGTTTTATCATGAAACTGAAGTAAGTCAAAGGGAAATAGTTAGGTCAGCTTCCTCTAGTCATAAGCTTAATTTTAGAACAGATGATATATTTTACATATGGAAAAAATACTTTAGACAAGCAATATGGTTTCTTTTGCTTAATTTTACTTAGAATTTCTGCTTTCATTTTTGCTGTTATTCTCTATGAAATATTAAGCTATGTTTGCTTAAAAATAACTATCATAATTTTATGATTTGAAATATGAACAAGTCATCTATTTTTTAGGTATTAGTTGAGCTCAAGAGGACAGTAATACTAATGAAACCCAGTTTATTTTCATTCTCCACCACTTCTGCTCTAAAACAAACACATCAGGGAGTGAACAAGTAATGGTACATTTAGAATTCTGGATACATACTTCATCTTTTGTCAAATAAAGCAAAAACATTCCTTTTGCTTCAACATTCATATCTTTTCTTTCACTTCTCTTGATAATATTGCAAGACATGTGATTGAGTCTTTTCATTGTCAGTCTTTTTGTTAGTCTGAACACTAATGAAGTGAGGCTAACTCTTATTTTCAAACCTCTCTTTTCCAGATCCACATCTAACCTCTTATCCAATCTCTTCAATCACTGTTTCCATAGCAAGCACTACCAAAATCAACACATCCAATACTGTACTCATGATCTTTATTCTGAAACTTACTCTTTGTTCATCTTTTTCCAATACGTCCATTCAGGTTTTCAAGTAACAAAACTAGAATTCTTCCCAAATCTTTCCTCTTTTTAAGAGCATATATTAATTGTACAAATTAAGGAGTTTCATTGTGACATTTATTTGTAGATGTGTACCATACTTGAATTCTATTCGCCCCTTCTACTACTCCTTAACCTTTCCTTCCCCTCAACATTTTCTCCTTCCCTTTCCATCTCTCTAGGATTCCCAATTTTACTTTCATGTTCCTTTTATCCCTGTGTTCCAAAAATGAAAGAAAACATGCATTACTCATCTTTGTGAGACTGGGTTATTTCAGTTAACATGCTTATTTCCTGTTCCATCCATTTTCCAGAAAATGCCATGATTTGATTCTTTATGGCTGAGTAAAACCCTTCTGTATGTTGCACATTTTCTTTACTTGTCTGTTGATGGGTACCTAGTCTGATTGCATAATTTGACTACTGTAAATAGTGCCACAATAAAAATGGGTATGCAGATATCTCTACAGTAATCTAACCTTGATTCTTTTGTTTGTGGCTAGATGATATGGAAGTTCTATTTTTAATGTTTTGAAGAATCTCCATATGGATTTCCATAGTGACCGGACCAATTTACATTCCCACCAGCAGAGAATAAGGCCAGCTTTTATTGTCTCTTTTCTTGATAATAACTATTCTGACTAGAATAAGGTAGAATACTAATTTGATTTGCATTTTCTTGATGGCTAGGAATGTTGTCATTCTTTCATTATGTATTGCCATTTATACTTCATTTTAAAAGTGTTCAGTTTCTCGTTTATTATTTGTATGACTGTTCTTTTGGTATTTGATTCTTTTGAATTCTTTATGTATTCTAGATATAAATTCCCTGTTGGATGAATATCCTACAAAGATTTTTCTCCCATTGTATAAGCTGTCTTTTCACTCTTTTGATTGTTACTTTTGCTGTGCCAAAGCTTTTAAATTCAACTTAATCTCATTTGTCAATTCTCACTCTTATTTCTGGAGCTATTATATTCCTACTCAGAAAGACATTGCTTATTCCTAGAATTTGAAATGCTCTTCTTAACAAATCTTAACCTCAAGCTTCACTGTTACCACACGACAGCGACAACAGCATTTCTCACTTCAGTAGTAATATCATGCCTTTCTCTAAACCCGAATCAACTATTGTTATTTTTCTTATAGCTAAAAGTGCTTCCACACATGTCATTTATGACTTCTCTAGAATCACTGCATGCAACTTACTTTACAACAAGCATCAGATTCATGACACTTCATTTATTCTAATGCTTTCTAAGCATTTCCTGAAGCATGGCCTTACACACAATGTCCTTTCATATTTCTCATACTCTTCCTATTCTCTTCCCTCATTCTTCAGCTACATTTTAATGACTTAACTATTACTCATTCACTTGCTTAAATTTCATGACCACAAAGAATTTTCTTTTTAATTGGCTGATGATATAAGGACTTCTAATTTTCTAATCTTAATGTATTGTACAAGTTTCCCTTATATTAGTCATTTGTACATTCACATGCTTAATATTTGTCACCTGCATGTACTCTACACCCCTGTGAAGATAGAATTTTTATCTGTGGTTGTAGACTCATTTTGTTATGCAATAATGCAACCAAGAGAAATGATCTTGTGGAGAGACTAAAGCTTCATTGTTAACCTTAAGGTTGTGAATTTTCACATTCACAATGAAGGCATTTATACTTACCATTTAATTTTTAAAATATATCTCATAAAGTATGGGTGAATTCATCCTTGAATGAGTATTAAACTTAACCAATAAGAAAGGGAAAAATCTTTTCATTCTTCATTTTCCATAGTTATTTTGTTTTTTTCATAGCCTAGATTCTTTAAATTTGTCACAGTTCTTCAATTTAGTATACTCTCTCCTTCCTAAATCAAATTTTTGCTTTCATTCCTACTATTTTAATATAGCTACATTCCTGTGGTAAAATATATAAAGCCCATTTCTGTTGTTTTTTTCCTTGATCCCAATCAACATTTGGCATTATTGAATATCTCTTCCTTTTCAATCAGTCTTCCTCCCCTGGCATTCTTGATGCTAGATACTTTGTCCTGTTACTGGATCTCTGGTTACATTTTTTTCCATTTTCTTTTCAGATTATATGCCTTTAAATGTTGAAACCTTTCTGAACAAAAGCCCTTCCTTTCTTATCTCATTCTATACACTTACCATGCTTTCTGCTCTTACTTTAAGATTTTAATCATTATCTGAATGATGGTTATGTCATATAGTACAATTTTTTCTTGTCCAAAATTCTCCACTGAGTATCAGACTTATTTTGCCAGATGTTCTTTATATTAACACTTGAAAATTCGAAGTTAATTCCAATTCACTGCATCCCATGTTTAATTCATTCACTATTCTCCCTACTCTACAAGATGTGTCCTTATTCTTCCTACACAATCAACCTGGTAAATGGCTCATCTCATACTGTGTTCTTTTAGTGGATTATTATTTAATACCATCCCTGAGGTATCATTCACCATACCATTGCTCCTCCAGTTTACAAATCAAAATTAAGGAAGTAACTTAGACATCTTTCTCCTCATTTTTATATCAAATTCATCCCAAATTGTATTAATTTACTTCTAATCATCATAAGCTCTTTTCCACTTCATGCTATCATGATTTCTCAAGGAGTTTTGTGATCCACACAAGTTTTTGTTTTATTTTTATTTTTCTGATCTTTAGTCTAAGTCTGGTTGTCCTATTGTACATTAGCATAACATTGTATGTTAGCATATACCATACTTAAAATTTACAATATTATATGTTAGTATATACCACACTTATAATTTCACATTTATTTGTGTTTTTTTAATTACTTATTCCAGTAGCAAATAACAAGTATGATTTTTGCAGAAAATTTTATTTTCTGTTCTCTAGAAAAAATTAAGTTACATTGATTTATTTTGCTGTTAGAAGTATTAAAAAGTCTAAAAAAGCATAAAAATAAATATAAATGATGTTAAATGAAGTAAATTAGAAACAAACACTTTCCATTCTACTAATGATCATGTACTTGTTGATTTTTCTGTACATTTAAAAAATTATTTGGGTTATTAATAGTTTTGTAAATAAATCTAAATTTCAGTATAATTTCAAATACATCATCCTCTATTTTTATGTTTATTCATTAATTAATTAAATTTTGTTTGGCAGTACTTGGGTTTGAATCAGGGCTTCATGCATGCAAGGCAGGTGTTCTATCATTTGAGCTTCTCCTCCAGCCTGAGCCTTTGTCTTTAAAATTCTCTTGAAATGATTATATTTCTTTGCTTATTTCAAATATTATGTGTGTTTAACTTTTTAATTCAAGTATGGTTCAATATTGTATTTTCTTATTTTGTTGATAAATATATCTCTGGCTTTCCGATCCTATGCTTTTTAAAATAATAATTTCTTAATTTTTTGCTTTAACATTTATAAATATCTCTTTGAGACATAGTTCTCATTATGCAGCCAAGGCTGGTCATTGACACATGACCCTCTTGCTTTTGTCTCCCATTTGCTAGGACAACAAAATGTGAGCCACCATGCCCAACTAATAAAACCTGTTTGCTTTCATAATAATTTTATTTGGCTCTTTAAAAAATATATTTATTTGAATATTTAGTTCATTTTAATTTTAATTCTTATGATTATTTAGAACTATTTATGTATTTAGAACTCTTATTTATTTAACTTCATAGATTAACTTTGAGCAATCTCCTTATTAATTTATCTTACAAATATTTTTGAATACACAAATTTATCTAATGAATTATTTTTAATGTTATTGAATTCTAAATGTTTGATTTATAATTTTGGAATTTATAACTGTTATTTTTGGATTGCAGTGGAGTTATGTGGCCCACACACTGTTTTTCTCTAGTTTTGGCACCACTATTCTCTCAGGGTTATTCCATTATCTATGTTTTTAATGATGCTTATGTACTTTGATTTTTAATTTATCCTTCAGAAACATGATACTAAAAGTCAAAGCTCAATATGTTAAGAAGTTTTGGTAAGGCTTTGGATAATTTTGCTTTTATGTATCTCATCACCCTTGCCTTTTATATCAATATTGTTACTTGGTGTAGAGGATTTCACAAAAGTTCATCTTTGGTGTACTTTATATGTTAATAAACCCAATCTTTTGTATCATTCAGCTTTTGATCGGGAAGGTAGGACTACAATGAGCCATGAAGAATAAAGATTCGCAGATGGAATTGGAAAGGAACAATGGTGCAGACATCTAGGAAAGGCTGTTGTTCTTCCATTTGGTGGTTTGTTTATTGGCAGCAATATGAGTATTTGGAAAGAACAGGACAAAACTGGGGAAGCAAGGACAAGCTGGATCTTGCTAGTACCTATGTGTTATATGTACCTTCATCAAAACCGTTCTCAGAAAGTACCTGCTACTTCATTTCTTCCACATCTCACACAAATTTCTCTGTAGGCAATCTCTACTGTTTATATATATCAGAAATTCTGGGAAAAATAATTCTATCTTACAAACGTATCCAGTTTAACACCATAATTCGTCACCCTAAAAAACTTGTTGACAGTCATATATTACTTTCTTAATTACATATTCTCTATGAATAAAGTGATAGAAGAAATGCAACTATCACTTATACATTTAAAGTGACATTTCCCCAAAAGGAAAATTCATAAAGGATATATGTCACTTCATCTAGCTTTGAGCAATGTACATTCTTTATCTGAATCATACCATTCCTTGGTAGCTTATATATCAGTACTGAAGTATGACTTAATCACTGATAAAACATTGTATGTATAGTGGAATAAGTGAAAGAAAACAAATGTGTATAAATACATATATGTATGACTTAAAAACATATACATAAAGATACAAATGTACAAGGTATATATGTGCATTTGTACTATATATTTATACACATGTACATATATGTATATTTTCATATATAGACTTATATTTAATATATGTTTATGTATGTATTCAGTATGCATTATGTATACACCCATATATGTACTAGATATGACCATAAAACTAGTTAGAGGATAAAAGGTCTCTGTTGCTATTTATATTTCTTCCTTAAATTTAATCCACATATAAATGCAATTATATATGTGCACATAACTAACACAGGCTTTTTTTCTATAATCATTTATATGGTCCAAGATGGTACTTACCTCTTTCTTCTTATCCTATATATTCCATTTTCCCTCTACCCTTGTCTAAGTTGGCATAGACAGCCAAACAAGATCCAGAGAATGGGTGGTCTAAACAATAGATATTTATCTCTCACAGTACTAGAGGTTGTGAAACTCATCATGAAAGTGCCCAGTAATAGATTTGCTTGTGAGGGCCTTTTCTTTGGTTTGTGTCTTCATATGGTAAAAAGAAAATATTCCCAATCCTCTTTCTTTCTCTTCTTATTAAGACTCCTCCCATAGGACCACATCTAACTATAATTACCCCTTCCAAACTACATTTCTGAATATCATTATAAGTTAGGCCTTCAATATATGAATTTGTGAAGAAAGCAAAATTCATTTTGAACACCTTAGCTACAGATGGCTTGATTAGAGGACCCAGAACTATTCTTGGTCAGATTTTTATTCCTGAAAGCTCTGTTCCACTGCTAGTTTTGCCTGTATAAGATTGTTGTACTTCTCTATTGGTTCATCACAGGACATAAAAGTGCTAAGAGATGAGCAAGAGTCTCCCTCCATTCCAGCCATTCTCCTTTTAACTTCCATTTTGCAGAACATTATACCATTATTCTATTTTGTAGTAGTATTTCTCTTATAACTAGTATAACCCATCCTTTCTATGCATGCTGCTTTACTAACACAAAGGGCACAAAATGATTAGGTAGCAGTTTTATTTTCTAGTTTAATGAAAACATTGTTGTGTCCTAAGGTAACTAAGATTCTAGAGTTGTAATAATGAGAAACAAAATTTTCTCCAGAGGATCATAATGGGCAATAGAGGAACTCTCTACCTTTGCACAATATGACTCCTGGATTTGTTAATTCTATCTGAGGAAGAAATCATACCATGTGCTGGTATCTTATTCAAAACTATCTCAGGATGTAACCTATTCTAGAAGACATTGACTCAGCCTCACAATGTATTAGCATACTGTTACTACTATAATTGGGTCTTCAAAATGTCATTCCAGTTTTTGTCATGTCAACTTATTCAGGGGGATGACAGACATGATAATATCAGTAAATTCCCAAACAGATAGAACCTCTTTGGGCAGGGGTGGAAAAACCTATATCCAGAAGAAATATCTACTCCTATGATAACAATAGGTTTCTTCTTTCTGCTTTAGATTTGGGCCAGTATCAGTCTCTGGATCCATTAATAATGATCTGTTCATGCAACATTTCTGTGTGATCTTTTGTTACCAATTTTCTATTCATATTCTCTCCAAATTCATAATTATCTAGTCAACATTTTAGTCACTCCCAGAAGTCTTGGCAACTCTATTTTGTTTTAACTACTGACTGAGCAGCAGAACAGTATGAAGCTGCTAATATTACCTTATTAGCTGACCTCAGTTTTTGTTCAACAATCTACATTCCAGCTAACACTCTAGAACTTCATCTAATTACTTTGAATAATGTTAAATAATATATAACAATATTATATATGTTATGACATATATTATTATAATTAAAACATCATATTAAATTATATTAATTATATAAAGTTGATCTACACTGTATTTTAGAAGATAGTTGAAAAACATATTCAATAAAAGATAATCTTACAAATTCAATTGATAGAAGTCAATTTTTGCAACATTATATGTTGCTACTTTTTGAAAAATATAGGGGCTCTTTCCTTAAAGGCAAAAAGAAACTGGGTGCCAGTGGCTCACACCTTTAATCCTAGCTACTCAGGAGACAGAGTTCAGGAAGATCGCAGCTTGAAGACAGGGAAATAGTTTGAGAGACCCTATAGCGAAAAACCCAGCACAAAAAACAGCTGGTGGAGTGGCTCAAGGTGTAGGCCTGAGTTCAAGTCCCAGTACTTAAAAAAAAAGGGGTAGATTAAAGAAGGAAAATAATTGACAGTTTTGCTTTCCAAATGTCCTGCTGAGAAAGAAAAGAAAACTGAGGTCAGTACTCTTAAACACAAGGGACACTACTGTTATGAAACAGGAGGGATGGTTGTGGTAAATAAATATGCATTACTGCACTTCATCATTTCTTTGGTAACAGGCAAAACTATGTTCCCTATTTTATTTAAGAACAAATACTGAGCAGCAAGTAGTAGTTCAAATAAACCTCTGGTCTGGATATTTTAAACAGATGTTTACTTTTAAAATGCTGGGACTAGATATAGGCCTCATGACTTTAAATAGGTTTAAAATTAGTGAAGGGAACATTAAAACCTAATGGGTGAATAAATGAGAAGGAGAAAAAAACATTTTGGAAATGTAGATGAACTCTTCAGAGTTCATATTAAAATAATGATTCCACAAGAAAGTAATAACTCATCCACAAACAGCATGCCGTGGAAAATAATATTAATCAGGTAAAGAAGGTATTTTTTAAAGACTTTGAAAATGTGGCTTTCAGTTGTTCTCAGAAATTGTGTTTGTATAATGCAAACACAACAATGTGACCACATTGTAAGGAGTGAGATCTCAAGATAGATAAACTCAAAAATGACATTATCTTCCATGTTAAAAAAAAATCACAGGCATATAAAAGGGCCCATGAATAAGTGCTGCTTCCTTGGACTAGGGAGAATGGAGATGTGTACACTTCCATAAACTCCAACTTTAGTTTCTGTTTCTGCACTTTATTTAAATTATGCATTGTCATGTTTCCATCATTTTTAAACCATGAATGTTTCGGGTCAAATAGGCTAGTATTGTTTGTCAGTGTTTTCTAATTATACTGATGGCAAAGAAACTTATTATTTTTTTTCAATATCAGCAAATAAGGATTATATATACCCACCACAAAGCAAACACATTTGGAATTCATGAACTTGAAGGAAACACGTTTATATGTATATAAAATGAACACATTCGTATGCATGTGTATATATAATTTACACTTGTATATTTGTTTCTGCTATATACATGCAAATATTTGTTATAATGTATGCATAAACATATTGTTATAGAATATTAAAAAGGAACTTGTTGATTGCCTTTGATTTGGGGGGTTGGGACAAAGTTGAGGAAAAAGAAAAACTATTCATGTTTGCCTTCTGAAATAATTCAACAATAACATCGGTTAAATCTTATGCAGTTCTTTCTGATAGAATCTCTGGTCTTGTGGAATTTGTAGTGTTTCCTCACAGACAATTTCTTTTCCTTAGTATGATTCAACTACTGTACCTAAATAAATTATGTCATAAACACTGAGATGTCTATAAGAGGGGCATTCTTATCCCCTCTTTTTTGGACATCCCTTTACCTCCTTGTTAGGTATATGGATTAACATTGACTTTTCTGTTCTGCCTGCGCCTTTCCAAAAAGGGAGTAAAATAGTGGCATTAAGGCACAGTAACAAAATGACAAACAGCACAAAGCCTACATGACAGGCTTAGGATGGGTGAATTTTCTTGAGCCTAGTGGTTACACTTAATATTGGGTAGACTTAAAAGATTTTGCCAGTTTCTTCCTCTTCACTCAGGAGGATTGCTCCACAGGAATGGAACCCAAGCAAGAATCTCTGGAGTTAATTGGTGGAAGAGTTTGAGTATAACTGGTTCCCCAAATTAAAGAAGTAGGAAATTGGATGCCATTAAGGGACTTTAAAGAATTCTCACACACAGTCCACAAAATGACCAGCATTGGAAGAAATCTCAAATACATCAGTATCATCAACATTTAAGCCTATAGTTAAGACCAATCAGAATTTTTTTTTACCATACTATGAACTTAGAAGGACATAAAAGAAGACTATGGATGAAGACACAAGAAAACAATCTAGTCATAGCTGCAATTTAGCCCTTTTGATGTATCTTGTGATGATGCATAGAGATCACACTGAATCAGAAACAAATTTGAATAGTAATCCAGAAGGAATGAAGGACATGAAGTCCTTCTGGACTGCATGTTTATAACTGTAATTAGCCTGGAAGTTATACAACCTGTCCAACAAAATGACTCGCATTAAAGAACTATAGATTTACATAGGATAGTGAATAGTGAATGCTAATTGCTACATAAAGATGGATGAATTAGGCTAACAATGAGAGATAGGAACCTTTCTCAGCTATTGTCCCATAAATAATTTTAAAAGTATTTTCTGTATGTTAAACCTCTCTGTCATGTAGAAAATGACTGTGTTTAAAAAGCTAGTCCTAGCAAGGTGGTTCAACCCTATAAATCCCAGCTACTTGGGAATTGGAGATTGGGAAGATTGCCATTCAATACTAGTCTGGGCAAAAAGTTAGCAAGATCCTGTCTCAACAAAGAAGTCAGATGTGGTGGTGTATGCCTGCAATTACAGCTATGCAGAAAGCAAAGGAATGAGGCTCATGGTCCCAGGGAAAATATGAGACCCTATCTGAAAAACAGCTGAGCAAAAAGGGCTGGGGTATGACTCATGTGGTAAAGTACCTGCTTACCAAGGTGAAGCCCTGAATTCAAAACCCAGTATAGATAGATAGAAAGATAGATAGATAGATAGATAGATAGATAGATAGATAACGCTTTAAAATAGCTAAAATAATTTAGGTATATGATTAAATTTATAAAATGATATTCAAATCTGAAGCTTTTAGTCCAAACTAAGGAAAGGTAAATGATAGCATAGTCTTAATTTAGATCTATCATAATGACTAGTTTTTCATAAATACACCTCGTTGCAATATATTTTGTGCCTATATTTATGAATATACACAACATTGATATATGCATGTAACACCATTAAACACAGTATTTGAAATAAAAATCATGCATTTTCTAAAAATAATAGAGATCAAATAGATTCTGTTTTACATTACAAAGCATACAAGTATTGCAAAAGAGAAAAATATGGGTATATGCTTATCAGTGCAATAGTGATGTGATAATATGTTTAATAAAAATCCTTAAAAATACCAATAGGCACTTTATTATTCTACTTTGCATTATTTATTACTATGGTCAACTCAAAGGAATCCATAAATTGGGGACTTATCTTTGTCCCCATTTGATGATCCTTCAGAGAATATATCCACCATAGTAAAATTTCACTGTTATACACTTCATGTTCATTTTGGAAAATGGACGTTTATGGTGTATGCAACACCTGGTATCACCCTCCCAATGAGATGCTTTAGTGGAATGGACATGGAGTGGAATTGGGTAAGAGCTGAAATTCCAGAGAAAAAGGTCCTGTTCTATATTTACCTCCCACTATAATACTGCCACCACCATGTAACCTACTTTTGAGATTGTTTCAAATCTGTATTTGCAGCTACAAATAGAGAAAGCTCAACCTGAAACAAGAAAAGAGGGAGAAAGTGTATTTATTATCTTTGTAACAAAGGTGTCTTGTCTTTCTCCCTCTTGTATACTTTAGGGTTTTGAAAGAAGCTCATAGGGATGGAGGAATTGAAGGAAGAAAGATAATAAAATAAGATTGAACTAAATTATTTCTATGGATAATATGGCAGTATTTTATAAAAGTCATTAAATAATGTGTACTTCACAAGTAAATGAATATTCAACATGTTTGTAAAGAAAGTGAAATTGGCTTGTCTTGGACTAATGTAGGAAATGTTGACTCCTAAACAGGGAATATTTAAAAATATTGGTGACCATGAATATGTGGGCTTTTCTTGGCTTCTTGTCACTAAAAATATGGTCAGAAACCATTCTTTAATGGTTTCTAATGGAGCTAACCATTTCCTTTAAAAGGAAAACAGTTTTTCAAGTATTGTATCCTCATTTGTTTTTCTTAGAATAGTCAAAGCATTGTACAATATCACTTTGTTGTTTATTTTATATGTTTATTTCTGTAACTTCAAGTTTCAAAATTAACTCCTGTGTTGCTCCTCTGAATGTTCCTGGTGGCCCCAAATATTGCTTCCTATGTATTATATTGTGGATTATAAATTTCATAAATTAGGCAGAATAGAAATGTTACAATAATTTTCATTATCTCAGTTCTTCCATCAAAAACATCTTTCTCCCCTTTTCCATGTATAAACAAAGCAACTGTCAAAGTGGAAACCAAAGTAAATAAATTTATTGAGTAAGCAAAGATAATGTACTAGAAACTTGTTTCTTTTGATTGCAAGAATAGACATTTTTTGAAAGCAGAGACTTTTCATTAAAGATGAAATAATTCTAAATATATTTTGTGGCATTAGTAATATATATTTGGCTCATAAGATGACAATCACAATAACTTCAGTAGCAATGACTACATTATCTGTATATTCTCTTTTCCTATTCACTTATTATATTTATTTCCAGATCTTGTCACTGGTATCACCCAGGTTGCTTTTTGCCTGGTGTTGCTGAACTAACAATCTCAAATATTTCTTATACTCTGTGCATTCTGGGAGGAAGAACTACAATTTCAGATTAAATAGAAATCAAACATATTCCTTTACAATAACAATAACAATAGCTGTAAAATTTGGCAAAAGAAATATTTGATCTCCCTAAAACTATTTGTATGCAAGAAACTTGACAACAGTCAGCTTTTTCTTCCTGATCTAAATGCCTTGTGAACCTCATGCTATACCATTGCTGAAGTCTTTTGATTTAACTCCCCTGGCTTTGGCTAATTCAATTCCTAACCAGCAGGTATTGCTCAAACATGCTGTGTGCACATATTCCTAGCTTTGATAATGCAGAAGGGAACAGTCAAAGAATCAGCAAATCAAGACATACATGATATTCTTGCTATAAATAGTCACCTTATCCTGCCTTTCTGTTTCTTCTTAATTCCTTTAATTCACCCATATAATCTCAATATGTAATTTTAATTTCATCATTATTTGAAAGTATAATTTGGACTTGTACATTAATTATGGAACATAGTTTGAAAAAGTAGATTAATTATAGAACATTGGTCTTACTGGATAGAAAAATCCAGTAACTTATTAAATGATCCACAATTTCAGGAAAGATCTAGACAAAATTTGATCAGTCTGGCAAGTTAATTACATAGTCTTTAAAAGTTACAAAACATTTATATGATAATTTTCTTAACAGTTTGAAAGCATTGGCACTAAAAGGAATTCAAGTAACATATGAACATTAATGGCTGAAGATCTCTAAATGTTTTTTCTTCTCTTATAAAAAGCATTAATTTAAAAAAATGCTATCATAGCCAAGATGAAGGCTGAGTAAGATGCACCAGTGATCTATCACCTCCCCAAACAGAAACCAATTTGAATAGCTATTCTTGCATCTAACAATCTTCACAAGAGCTAAAGAATACAGGTAAGGGAAGAGTGTCTGGCATTAGTGCAATGATAATACAAAACACAATGAAGAATGCAGAAAGGAAAGAGTTGTCCACATCACCCCTCCCAGACTACAAGCAGTGCAGCATGGAAAAAGATGCTTTCATCAGGGAGGCAGAAGAAGTAATGAAGTTCAGGCTTAATAATTGAAACCTAGTACTAAACTTGCAATGGTGATACTTAGTGTTGGACAGAACCCTTCAATCCTGCCCCTTACACAATGCTCACAGACTGAGCCTCTGGACATACTTCATTCAAGTATCTAAGGGATGGGCTCCAGTACCCTACTCCAAACCTACAACAGCATGAACTAAACACCACCTGCTGGAAAGTAGAAGATGGAAGTAAGTACAGGGCTTTGCCTTGGTGCTCAGTGCTAAGCTGGCTACAATGAGACTCAACCCTGCCGGCACTCACATACTGAACTCCTAGCCCTGTTTGAGAGCCAGACAGAAGCTTTCACCACAGTGGGATGGATCTTTCAGACTGTATCACCACCAGCCACAGCATGAATCTGCTTTACCTTTGAGACTATAGAGATTCCTGTTTCTGTGAGATTCATGTTGACCCAGTTTAGCAGTGGCAGCATGACCAAAAACATTTTTCCACTACTCCTTCTCTAAACTCAGGCAGCACAACAAAAAAACAGGCTTCCACCCACTGGCAGGAAAGGGCACGAAAGTGACTGTACATTGGGACTCAGTGTAGGACTAAGTTATCTTAGCCTAGGACTGAACTTAATGGCCCCTGTTTCCATGTATTTGAATGTGGACAGAGTCTTTGGAACTGACCTGCTACCTAGGGGAGACCTGTGGTCCCAGTTAATCAGACTTACATTCCAGTCAGCATAACCTGTGTCTGTTGGCTATCATCTAGGCCACAATTCCCCATTAGCAACAGGAAACTCACAATAGCATGGGCCTTTTTCTTACTGCAGTGATTTGTTGATTTTGCAGGTTGTTCTTCAGGTGTGCTTCAGTTTTGAAGTGTTGCTGGTCATCTCACTTCTCCCCCAATCCTAGGCAGCACAGCAGCACAATATGGAGACAGTAATTGTGCACTGGAAGAAAGAAAAGGAAGATGGCTAACAAGTAATTGCTTGAATTCAAGGGCTGAGCCTTCCATGGCAAAACTCAGAGCCCAGAAGAATCCTGTGATGACTGAGCATAGACCACTGAGGATCTGTATCTATCTTGGTAACAGGTGGAGGTTTCCAGGGTTGCAGGGATAGACATTATTTATTTTTTTAACTTTCTAAAAACTTTATATTTTTAATTGTTTTTATTTTTTGAGAAACAGGTTTGAAATCAGGGCTTTGTGTTTGCTAGGCAGGTGCTCTACTGAGTCATGCTTCCAGATCTTTTTGCTCTGGTTATTTTGGAGATAGTTCTCACTTTTTTCCCAAGCCTGCCTAGACTGAGATTGTCTTTTCTGTTGCTATGGAGTCTTACAAATGTTTTTGCCCAGGATGGCCTCAAATGGTGATTCTCCCCATCTCAGCCTCCCAAGTAGCTAGGATTACAACAGTGAGTCACTGGTGCCCAGATGGGATGGACCCAATTTAGATTCTTTGCCAGTTCATTCTCACTAAGACACAATCTGTGGATTTGATATAAACCTGATTTTAGGAAGCCTCTAATGCTGAAACTGCAGCAATGCACTAACAGTGGACTTACCTCAAATTTGGAATTAATATATCATTTTAAGACTGAATAGTGGAAGTGCCTTCAGGCTTAGATGAAATAATCAGACTTCTTAGAATTTCTAGAAGGACAGTCACAAAGTACCATTGCAAAGACTGGAATGAAACCTAATCTTTCATATGTAAAGATAAACCACATGCTAAAAAGTATCAACAACTTTCAAGGACTCATAACTTTAGCTAATAGTCTAAATAAGGCACCAGAAAGCAACCATGTAGCAATCCATATCTGAAAATTCTCATGTAGAGAATTCAAATTTGCTGTCTATGGAAAACAAGGGAACTTTAAGAAAACACAGAAAAATGATTCAATACTTTTAACAGAAACTTAAAAAAGAGATTGAAATAACAACAAAATCAAACAATTCCTTGAACTGAAAAAAAAAGTAAGCAAAAATAAAAACAGGATACCAGGCATCAACCATAGAATAGACCAAATAGAAGAAATAATTAGCAAGCTTGGAGACAGGCCTTTTAAAAATATATCATCCAAGAAGACAAAAGAAAAAGAGGAAAAAAGCTTATTGGAAATTAGGATAAAAAAGGCAAATATTTGAATTATTGGAGTAAAAGAGGGACTTGAGAATTATGAAGGCATAGGAAGTTTAGTAGGAGGTAATAACAAAAAGCTTTCCAAACTATAGATAGGTATAAATATCCATGTACAGGAAGATCAAATGTCATCAGTCAGATACAACTCAACCAAGTACACCCCAGGACATATAACTGAACTCTATAAAGTTTAATATGAAGAAAGGATTCTCAAAGCAGCAAGAAAAAGAAAACAAATAGTACATAAGGTGTCCCAGGTCATCTGACTGCAGACATCTCAGCAGAATCGTTAGCAGGCCAGCAGAGAACAGCACAAGGTTTTCACAGCACCAAAGGAGAAAAAAATCTGGCAGGAGAGAAAATTATGCTGACAAAAGCTATTCTTTAGAAATGAAGGATAATGGCATTCCCAAACAAACAAGAGCTGGGAGAATTTATCCCCAGTGTATCTGTCCAATAAGAAATTCCAAAAGGAGCCTTCAAATTATTTTATGTTGGAATTTATAGAACTCAATGGTAAAAGTAATCATATTGACCAATCCAAAAAGCTCTAATATTGTAAATAAGGTGTATATAGCTTTTATAGTTTAGTATGAATAGTAAAAAACAAAAAATAATAACTATGTTAATATGTTAAGAGATAAGCAATGTAGAAAGATGCAATAGAGAACATCAAAAAGATAAAATATGGTGAGGGTAGAGTGGAAGTTATTTTATTAGTATTTATATCTCTTTTGTTGTTCCTTTTCCTGAATTTTATGATCAATGCTACTTGATTTCATTTCAAAATAGTTTGTTATAACCAAAACATTTTTGTAAGCCTCATGGCAACCATTAGCAAAAGTCTATAGTAGACACAACAAAAATAATAACTAAAAAAGCCACAATTTATTAGAGAATTTCTTAACTACAAAGACTGTGAAAAAGAGAGAGAGGAGAGATAATAAAATAAGAAACAAAGGAACAAATGGCAGTAGTAAGATTTGACCTATCACTAATTACACTAAATATAACTAGATTAACTCTCCAGTTACAAGACTTAAATAAATGAGTGGATTAATAATATAACAAATTATCCATCTATTTGTTACTTACAACAATTTCCTTTACCCTCTAGGGATACACATGGACTGAGAATGAAAAGATGTAATAAAATATACTAAGAAAATGAATCTAAAGGAAAGTAAGAATTGTTTTGCTGAGATAAATTGAACTTAAAATCAAAAGAAATAAAAAGAGAAAGAAAGTCATTCTCTCTTGATACAAGAGTGAATTCAGCAAGAAGTAACAACTACAAATATTTATGAACCACTATTGGAGCACCTAAATAAAAAAGCAAACATTCATAGACCTAAAGGGAGAAATAGGCTACAATATACAATTAGAAGAGAACTTTTACACCCCAATTTCAGCAACGGAAACAGCATCCAGACAGAAAATCAGCAATAGTTGAGTTAAACCACAATCAAATGGACCTAACAGACATCTACAGAACATTCCATTCAACCACTGCAGCACGTATTCTTCTGAAAAGCACAGAGAACTCTCTATAGGACAGATCAAATATAAGGTACAAAACAAATCCCCATTGGACTAGTAAGTAGTGAAGAGGTCTGATAGCGATGAACCAATTTGGTGTATAATAAACACATGTATGGAAACTACACAAGGAATGTCCCTGTATAGCTATCTTCATCTCAAACTAGCAAAAACACTATGTTTTTCTTTTTATCTTACATGATTTTTCTTCAACAAAATTGGAGAACAAGAGGGTGGAACAGGCCTAAATAATATATACATATGTAAGTAAATGTAAAAAATAATTAAAATTTAAATAAAAAATAAAATGAAAATAAAAAAAGTCCCCATAAATTTTTACATAGCTGAAATCATATAGAGTATCATTTCTTCACACAAAACAGTGAAAATGAAAATCAAACATAAGGGAAAACACGTAAGTAGTTGAAATTTCATGGATTATTCCTGAATAATCAATTGATGAAAGAATATATTTTAAAGTAAATTAAATTTTTTCTTGAAATAAATGAATACAACATAACTACACCTATAGAATGTAACAAAGGTAAGACTAAAGGGGAAGTTTCTAGCAATCAATACCTACATCAAAAAATACCTACACAAGGTGTGTGCCTGTCATCCCAGCTACATGGGAGACTGAGGTAGGAAGGATCATGGTCCCAGGAGAGGACGAGCAAAAACCTCCATGAGATCCATCTCAATAAAAGAAGAAAAGAAATTTGATAAGATTCAACATCGCTTCATGATAAAGATCTCTGAACAAATTAGGTACAGAAGGAAATTACTTCAACACAAGAAAGGACAAATATAATACTCCAACATTTAATATTGTAATGACTGGGGAAAAACTTTCTAATATCTGTAATAAGAAAAAGATGCCCACTTTCACCACTTCTATTCAGTACAGTACTGGAAGATCTAGGCAGAGCAGTCAAGCAATAAAAAGAAATAAAGAGCATCCTACTTGGAAAAGGACAAATCAAATTGTCATTGTTTGCAGGGGACATGATATTATATGTGGCGAACCCCCAAAGACTCCACCAAGCAAGTAAGTTTTTCTTAACAAAATGCTCTGAATATACATTATAATATGAACAATGTCCAGATGATTTCTTCAATAAATGATGCTGGGAGCACTGATTATTCACATGTAGAAAAGTGAAACTATACCCCTCTTCCTCACCACATACAAAATTAACTCAAAATGGATTAAGCATTTTAATTTGAGACCTGAAGCTATGAAAATAGTAGAACAAGCACAGGGTAAATGATTTAGGATATTAGAATAGTAAGAATTTTTTGGAGAAAACCTTAAAAGTATAGGAAACAAAATCCAAAATAGGCAAATGAGATTCCATAAAACTAAAAAGCTTATGCAGAGCAAAGGACACAATGGCAGGGCAAAAACAACCTACACAATGTGATACGACATTTGCAAACTACACACACAACAGTGGTTCATATCAAAAATATGTAAGTGACTCAAACAATGCAATAGTGAAAAAAACCCTTAAAAATTCTGATTTGAATATGAGCAATATAACTAAGTAGGTATTTCTTAAAAGATGTTCGAATTGTCAATAGGTATATGAGAAAGTACTGGACATCACCAGTGTTTAGAAAAATGCAAATCTATACCACAGTGCAATAGCTCTTCACTGCAATTAGAATTACTGGTGTCAAAATGTAAGAGAAATGGAGAAAAGGGAACCCTTGCACATTGATGAGAACAGAAATTAGTGCAGCCATCATGGAAAATAGCATGCAGATGCCTTAAAAGCTAAAAACATAACTACCATGTGAACCATCAGTCCCACTGTTGGTATACACCCAGTGGATATGAAATTACTATGTTGAAGAGACAACTGCACTCCTACTTTTATCATAGCACTAAAACCAAGAAATGTCAACAAGCTAAGTATTCATCAATTCCTGAATGGTTGACAAATGTGAAACATATGCACAATGGAACACAATTCAGCCACAAAGGTGATGAAATTCATTTGCAACAGCATGGATGGAACTGGAGGTCATTCATTAGGAAAATAAGCCAGGCAGAGAAAGAATCTTATTCATGACGAATATAACAAAACTGATCTCATAGATGTTTACTTGAAGAATGACTGTTATCAAAGGCTGGGAGTAGCAGAGGGAGGGGAAGGATGTGAGCAGTTTCATTAACAAAGTTGCTAAGTTATAATTAGACAGGAGAAAGAATCTGGTGTCCTATTGAACAACAGGGGTGACTACAGAAAAAGAGAATAATCTAGATAGAGTGTGTTGTGTATATATTTAAACCTAGGTAAAAGGATTTTGAAAGTCTTAACGATGATAAATGTTTCAGGAGATAAATATGTTTACCCTGGGTTGAACATTGCCCAATGAGTACATGTATCAAAACATCACATAATTAATATGTAAAATTTTCATCTGTTATAAAATTTTAAAAATTTAGAAATATTTAAAAAATAGTAGTAGTGAATCTTACTTTGTGACTTTTTTTCAAGCTAGCTATTCCTAAATTACATTTGGCAATGCAGCCATTGAATGACTTCTGTTATTATTTAATCGTTAGCTACTAAATATTTCAGTTTAATAATATGCATAAATCATCAAAATTAAAGATGTAGAATGTATAATATTTTATTGGTGCTTAAGTGCTATTTAAAATAGTCTTAACAATCATGAGAACTCTGGTATAGCACTTCAAGATATAAATATCTGTTGTATGCATCCATATCTTAGATGCATCTGCAAGAGTCAAAAGACTTATTTCTATTTTATTTCTATTTTTCTTTTTTGATAGTATGGTTTGAGCTCAGGTCTTTGTGTTAGCTAGGCTGCTTTTCTATCTGAGCCACACCCCAGTCTTTTCATGCTTTGTGTGTATTTGCCAGATAGGGTCTTGCTTTTTTGGCCCAGGGCTGTCTTTGGAAGGTAATCTTCCAGATCTCTGCCTCATGAGCAGCTGGGTATAGCCTTGAGCTACCATGCCCAGCTAAGAGCCATAACTTTCAGAGGGCTAGAAGGCAACTAAAATTATTCTAAATGAACAACACTGTTCTTTCATTTGTATATATTAGCTCTTTTTAATATTAAATGTTTTAATAATGTGGGATTCATTTGATGTACAAACTGAGGTAGAATTATTTTGGATTGAATTAAAATATAAATTCACTTAGTGATTTTTTAAATTGTCATGCAAACATATAAATGTATGAATTACCTATTTTTTAGTCAGAATTTAAATTTCATTCAAAAATATTATTCAAGAGCTCTTCATTCAACAATGTGAACAGACAACCTACAAAATGGGAGAATATATTTTGCAATGTATACAACTGAGAAGGAGTTAATATTCAAAATATGTAAGAAACTCAACTCAATAGCAAAAGGAAATAATTTGATTTAAATATTGTAAATAGAGCTAAATAGATATCTCTACTTAGAAATGAGGCAATAAAGTCGCTAAGCAAAAATAGTTTGTATCCATAACAATATGAAAAAAATCTTTTTCTTCTACTGTGACAAACATGAAACTGTATAAATAAGACATAAATATATAACAATACATAAGTTGGGGAACTAAAAATAAATTACCTATAGCATTTCAATATTTATACAGAGCAGTATGAAAAATTCATAAGGGTGCTGTCTCTTACTGACCTATTTGGAAAAACTGATATAAAAAGGACTTTTGAAAGCATACTTTACATAATACAGAAATAAAAAGGACTTAGTGTATGAAATACCAGTTCAAAAGTGCACACTCTGAGTTGCTTTGGTTCTCCCTCCCAAACTATTTCATCATGTAGCTATTCTGAGTATGTGTTATGTGCATGTGCACATGTCATTAGATGGTTTTTGCTTCTTTGTATCTGATTTCTGCTACTCAGTCAATCCTCTAAGGATTCATTCATGCTTTCCACCTTTCTTAATTTTAATATTTGTATAGCTGCATTACACTGTGTGAATATATCACAGTTTCTTGGTGAATACTTCTCTTGATGGTCCTGTAAGTTTTCCCATTGTTTTACTGTTATGAACAAAATTTGGAGTAATCTCCTGCTGGTCTGTTTGTTGACTTAGGTATCCATTCATTGTGCACGGGTCTGTAAAGTTTAGATTTCTGATGATAGATTTGATATGTGTGCTGGAGCATTCTTATATCAACACACTGGTGCTGCTCCTTAAAGTTTTAGGTATTTTGTGATCAGTTCAAACACAGATATTATTAAAAATTAAAAAATATAAATTTGTACTCAAATTATATTACTAACAAACTGAATACTTTCTCAATGCTCATTATACCCTAGCTACTAAATATTATTATTACCTATGACTTTTATATCTGTATAGTAGAAAAGCTATATAAAGATGAGCTATAATAGATTTCCCCAATTTCCATAGTGATCTCATAAGTCATATGAAATCACACATGGTGAGACTGTTTATACCAATGAATTTGATAGGTGCTTAGCTAGGAGATAGATTTATTGTTTAGTGGCATGAACAGATTTAAGAATAGGATGGAGAAAATATTCTAGTGGATTAAACTTAAATACATGACACATTTGTAGAGATTGCATGTGCACTATCACAAAAATCTTGAACAAACCTTCCAGTTTTCAAAACCTTTTTCCGAGTTAGCAAATAAGTTACACAGATCTCTGATTAGCAGTGAAACACATCCTTGTTGCTTCACTTTTCTCCCATTGGTTGGTGAAAACAAACTATCAACCAATAGCTATGTCAGAACTAAACGTTTATTAATTGCAACCATTGTTTGACTACATATATAAAAACAGGATTCCATTAAAAAATGGTTATATACAATTTACAACAAATGAGAATCTATGTTTGGTGTTTGTATTTTCACATTGATTACGACACATTATCAGTTCAGTAAAATTTTAAATAGAGTTATAAAACAAATTTGGAGTCACATGCATACATTTATCTTTCAGAAAGATGGTGTGAAATATTTTGCACCATGCACACAGTATGAAAAAGAGGCAATTAGAAACTAATTGCTAGAATCAAGTTTTATTAATCTTGTAAGATTCTGCAGGACCTTTCCTAAACATTGAAGAAACCACTCCACTAGTGCTTTAGACATAGCTCTGAACCAGAGAGTGAAGAAATAGGTAAAAGCCAGTCTTTGGAAGTCATGTTAGAACACTCATTCCAGACAGAATGCTCAGAACCTCTACCACTGTGCCAGGACATCACTGTTAAATTTAATCTGAGAATTATAGACATTCAAATCTTAAAATGGACAGGTGTCTTCAATTACTTTCTGTGTATAAGAATTAAAAATGTGAAAAATAAAGAAACTAGCTGCTAACGGGTTTTATTAAGTATATACATAACATTTCTTTATCATAAAAAAGTATAAACATTTCAATTTTTCTGTATTCCAGTTAATACTTTATGTTGTCAGGGTTTTAAAATCACAATCATTTTCATGTTTTTGGTACTTTGTTGTGATTTTTAAGCGCATCAGCTGCGATTTCCAACTTTATTGGATGGGGATTATGTTGAACATCTACTCATATGCTAATGGCAACCTAGACACCTTCTCTAGTGAAATATCTATTCAATACCTATATTCATTGAACATTTTTGTATTTTTATTATTAGATACCAATATTTTAATTAAATGTATTGATACATAAAAACAGAAATTGTACATATTAATCAGGTGCCCTTGTGATGCTTTGTTATGTGTATAGATTGAAGAATATTCAAAAATAGGTCAAACAAGGCAGGTAAGGTGACTCATGCCTATAACCCCAGCTACTAGGGAGTAAGTTGGAGATCAGGACAATTGCAGTTTGGGGTTGGCATGAGCAAAAAGCTCACCAGCCTCCATCTCAACCAATAATTGGTTTTAGTGGTATGTGTCTGTCATCACAGCTATACAGAAAATGCAAATAGGAGGACTGATGTCTAGGCTAGCCTAGACGTAAATGTGAGACCCTATTTGTAAAATATATAATAGTCAAAGGTTTGGAATGTGACTTAAGTAGGATAGCTCTTGCCTAGAAAGCATGAGGCCATTAGTTCAAGCCTCAGCATCACCAAAAAAAAAAAAAAAAAGAAGAAGAAAAAAACCCAAGAGGTAAGATATATCTATCTCCTCATTTATCAGCTATTTTCTTTGCTGTTGTTGGTACTGGGGTTTGAACTAAGGGTCTCACATTTGCTAGGCAAGAGCTTCACCAGTTGCGGTCATGCAGTATTTGTCTTTCTGTGCCTGGTTCATCTCTCTAGCCCTTTTTTGCTTTAGCTGTTTTTCAGATAGTGAATCACAAATTTTTCTCTGGTTGGGCTTGGACTGTGATGCTCCTAGCTATGCCTCCAATGTAGCTAGATTAAAACTGTGCTTTCATGATGTAGGGTCTTGTTAACTTTTTCTTTGGGCTGGCTTCAAATCATAATGCTTTAGGTCTCTATCTCCAGAGTAGCTAAGATTATTATTTATCAATTTTTAGGCTAAAATGTTCAAAATCTTTTTCCAGTTTTTTTGTAACATACCGCATGTTACCACAATATAATTGTGTATACTCTCCATAGTGTGCAATGGCACACAAGTATTTCTTACCCCTTACTTAGTACCATTGTTCTCCCATCTCTACCACACCACTATCCCCAGCTTCTAGTAATCTTTTATTTTTGACAGTACTTGAGTTTGAACTTAAGATCTTGCACTTTCCATGCAGGTGCTTTGCCACCTGAACCATATTCCCAGCCCATGTTGCTTCATTTTGTTTTAATAGGTCTCACTTTACGGCCAGCCTGGCCTGGACCACAACCTCCTATTTATACTTTCTGAGTAGCTGAATGAGAGACACACGCCACCACACCCAGCTTTTACTGGTTGAGATGGCATCTTGTGGAACTCTTTGCCCAGATTGTAGGCATGAGCCACTATACCCAGCATGCTATCAACTTCTATTAAATCAATCTTTTAGATACCACATGTGAATGAGATCATGCAGTACTTGTCTTTCTGTACTGGGTCATTTCCCTTAACATAATGACCTCTATCTGTGTTGTAAATGAGATATTCCATTGTATATATGTTCCACCTTTTTTATCCATTTGTGAGTCAATGGACACTTGGTTGACTCCATATTTTTACAATTTGAGTAGTGCTGCACTGAGCACAGGAGTCAGATGTCAATTCAGCATAATGACTTAATTTCTTTTGGCTGTGTACCCAGTGGTGGGATTACTGAATCACATGGAAGTTCTATTTTAGTGTTTTGGAGATCATTCATTGTTTTCAGTAATGGCCCAACTAATTCTCATTTCACCAACAGCGTGAAAGCTTTTCCATTTCTTTTTTTTTTTTAATTTTTTTTCTAAATTTTTTTTCTTAATTCATTTATTCACATGTGCATACATTGTTTGGGACATTTCTCCTCCCTGCCCCCCGCCTCCTCCTTCTCCCTCCCATCGCTTCCAGCCAGAACCTGTTCTGCCCTTATCTCTAATTTTGTTGAAGAGAAAACATAAGCAATAATAAGAAAGACAGCGTTTTTGCTAGTTGAGATAAGGATAGGTATACAGAGAGGTTCCTAGCATTGCTTCCATGTACAAGTGTGTTACAACCCAAATTGATTCATCTCTAACTGACCTTTTCACTAGTTCCTGATCCCCTTCTCATACTGACCTCTGTTGCTTTAAGGTTTCTGTACTACTTTGCTTTAAGGTTTCTGTATTAGCTCCTCTGCAGTGGGGACATCAAACACTTTCATGTTTTAGGTTTCCCGCCTATCCCCATACCTCCCATATGTGCTCTCCCCTTATCATGTGACCCAAGTCCAACCACATTGCTGTATTTGCCCTAGATCTAAAGTCCACATATGAGGGAGAATTTACGATTCTTGGTCTTCTGAGCCTGGCTAACCTAGCTCAGAATGATGTTCTTCAGTTCCATCTACTTACTTGCAAATGATAAGATTTCATCCTTCTTCATGGCTGAGTAAAATTCCACTGTGTATAAATACCACATTTTCTTAATCCATTCGTCAGTAGTGGGACATCTTGGCTGATTCCATAACTTGGCAACTGTGAATAGTGCTGCAATAAACATGGGTGTGCAGGTGCCTCTGGAGTAACCTGTGTTGCATTCCTTTGGGTAAATCCCCAGGAGTGGGATTGTTGGAGCTTTTCCATTTGTTTGCATACTTACCAACACTTGTAATTTTTAGAGTTTTTGACCATAGCCATTCATGCTGAAATGTGGTGATATGATTGTGGTGTTAATTTGGTCTGATGAATAATGATGTTGGACATTTTTTTCACATACCAGTTAGGAATTTGTATGTCTTTTGGGAAATGTTTAGCTTTGTTGCTCATTTCTAAATCAGGTTGTTTTATTGCTATTGAACTTTTGGAACTCATTATGTATTTTAGATATCGTCCCTTGTGAGGTGTGTTCTCAAACATGTCCTTCTATTCTGTAGGTTATCACTTTACTCTGTTAATTGTTTTCTTTGCTGTGCAGAATCTTTCAGTTTAATGTATTATAATCATCTAATTTTGCTTTAGTTTCTAATAATTCTGAGCTCTAGTCCAAATTACTTGTTTAGTCCAAAGTGATAAAAACATTTACTCTATTTCTACTAGTTTCATAGTTTAAAGTTTAGCATTAAGGTTTTTTCAGGCACCTTGAATGGATTTTTTAAACTGGTGAGACAGCTGTCTAGTTTTATTTTTTTACAGGTGGATATGTAACATTACTAGTACCATTCACTGAAATGACTTTTCTTTTTCCAGTTTCTTTTTAGCATTTTTTTGAAAATAGGTTGTCTGTAGATTCATGAGATTACTTCTAGAATCTCCATGCTGTTCCATTCATCTACACATTTATATTTATGCCAATACCATGCTGTTTTATTACTAAAGTTTTATAGTGTATTTTGAAGTCAGCTATTGTGATGTCTTATGCTTAGCTCATTTTGCTCAAGATGGCTTCAGCTATTTTTAAGTTTTTTATAAATGTAAAGATCCACCTCCTGTAATCATAGCTACTTAGGAGGCAGAAATGAGGAGGATTACAGTTTAAAGGTAGCCCAGGCAACTAGTTCTTGAGACTGTGTCTCAAAAAGACTCATCATAAAAAAGGGCTGGTGGAGTGGTTCAAATAGTAACAGCCCCTATGTAGTAAGCATGAGGTCCTGAGTTTAAACCCCCAGTGTCACCACAAAAAATGTTTTTCCCTAATTCTCTTAAACTATGTAGTGACTCCTTATATATTGTGGACAGTATTTCCTTTTTAGGTGTATGTATTATGAATAATTTCTCCCAATCTTTTCTATTTTTGAGAAGCAGAACTTTTAATTGTGATAAAATTATCAATTATTTCATGTTTAATAACTAGCTTCATGTTTATGTCTTTGATGACCCTCTGTTGTATGCATTTTTTTAATTCCTGGTTTTTGTTCTTTCAACTTTGTAGAAGCTTTACATCAATAGTCCAGATCCAGTTTTTTTTTTTGATCATAGGATATTCTGATGCCCAGTATTACGTGAGCAAAAAGACCTTGTTTTCCCATGGGCTTATAGTAGTATGTGCTTACATTTATCTAATTATTTATTTATTTTTTTGCCTCATCAATATTGTCCTCTCAGGTTCTCATTAACATTCTATTACTACCATTTTGTGGAGGACAGCATAGTGAAGATCAGATTCATATGTCATTTAATAAAATTAATTTAGATGGATCAAAAAGATAAATCTTAATACAAAACATGACTCTATACATACATAGAAACTCTTGTATGTGATTATCTCATGGTTTTGGATTTAATAAAGTTGAAAACAATAAAATGAATGAATCAAAAAGGAAAGAACTCAAAGATATATTTATAAATGCTTATAAAAAATGCAGCCACATGGGAAGCAGAGATTGGAAGGATAATAGTTAGAGGGTAGCTCCAGGCAAAAAAGTTCGTAAGATCACATCTCAACCAATAGCTGATTGCCATGGTACACACCTGTCATTCCAGCTAAAAGGGGAAGCACAAATAAGAGGATTGTGATCCATTTTAAAAATATACATCTCACAATAATTTTGGTTTTATGGTAATATGGGCATTCTTTCAAGCTCCTAATTAATTTGAATGTAATTACTAACAGCTTAAAGAGCATTTAGCATTGTCAATTTTACTTCTTAACCTACCCAGTCACTGATTACACATAATCATACATGGTATGCTGGTAATTTCGCTCTTTTGTAAAAAAAAGAGAAGCCCCAATTTATAGCATATGTAATACTTATGATGCAAATACTGTCATCATGACCAGCTACAAAGTACTGGTAGGTTAACAACCACTCACTGATTTTCACATTTATTTTTTTGCAAGTACAAGCCAGAACAAGAATTCCTCTGCATATTATCTTGTTCTCTTTTCATTTTTTTTGACACAAGTTTTCACTTATATGGCTCAGGATGGCCTGGAACTTGAGATCCTCCTGTATCATTCTTCTGAGTTCTGGGAATGCAGGTATGTACCAACATGGCTGGTACTGTTTATTTTTAAATAGCAGTGAAATGCTAAAGAAAGGATACAATCTGCAATCTTTAAGATAAAATTAATTATATTTGAAAAGAAATATGTTAGAATATCGTTTGTTTCTAAAATTAAAATGTGGAATTCAAAGATTTTGACTTTATGGAGGCCAACTTATAAATAAATATCAAGTTTAAAAACATGATTTTATTTTAACACAGAAATTCTGCTGCTAAGAATTTATCCAAAGAAAATGAAAATAGTTGTGCATAAATTTTTCTACTACAAGACTCATTTTAAGCAAAATCTGAATAGATAAAAATAAGTATACTAATTCAATTATGTTGAGGTTGAATATGGATTAATAGACAACCATTGCAAATAATATTTTAAAATGTTATTTAAGGCTATTACAAAATTATTGCAGTACAAATACTGCACACAAAGAAGGCCACTGAATAAGATTTAGTCTCCTGTTATAAAATAGTCTATGCATTCGGTGACACTTACTGGCAGCCGCTTGTTTATTATGTAATGAACAAGACAATGTGTCATCCTGAAATTCAGGAGCTAAAATTAATAGGAAAGTTTGGACCTCAAGAATATAACAGTTATCAAAGATTTGTTTCTAAAAGACAACCAGTTGTATTTGGGAGCCAGTTGAGAACCTCTTCTCTTCTGTAACCACTATAAGTTAGCAAATTATAAAGATGACCATGTGTCTCAGTTGCACAGCATTGTTTACTGCCTATGTATCTATGCAGACTCAAAAATTAGCAAGCTCAAAACTATGCCAGTACATTTATGTTGAGTGTATAGATTGGCACAGTGCTAGAAATGTACTTTTAGTATTTACTGAAAATGTGCATGTGTACATGTGAACACACACACACGTACGCACACAAAAAACCACCCAGGAATTTCATTTCTAGCTATAAACTCAGTGGATATTTACATATATTCACCAAAAGGAAACTACAAATGTGGCCATAATAGCACTATTTGAAATCACGAAACCCAAGAAATGTGCTCAGCAATAATTGAATACATGAATAAATTGTATTCATATAATGCCAAGGAAACAACATAGAACAATGATTATGAAACATACATACATGAGAGTGAGGGTAAACAGTCACTCACAAAATAATTCATACCTCATGATTCCAAAAGCATAAAATTCAATAATTCACTAAGCTAATTATGTAAAGTCAAGATGGTGCAACTGAAAGGAGTGTTTTCTAATTCTTGATTTGCATGCTAGCAACGTAAATGTTTTATACAGAAATGTGTCAAGTGGAAAAATTATGTGTTTTGTACTTTCCCATATGAATGTTTCTCTTGGCCAGAAATTTGAAACGGATCAAAATAAAGGTATCTGCAATATTCTGGTCTTTATTGTAAGGTCTGTGAAAGAATTTCTTTTTCTGCTGGACATCGATCTACCATTTGATCCAGCAATACCACTCTTGGGGATATACCCAAAAGACTGTGACACAGGTTACTCCAGAGGCACCTGCACATCCATGTTTATTGTGGCACTATTCACAATAGCCAAGTTATGGAAACAGCCAAGATGCCCCACCACTGATGAATGGATTAAGAAAATGTGGTATCTATACACAATGGAATTCTATGCAGCCATGAAGAAGAACGAAATGTTATCATTCGCTGGTAAATGGATGGAATTGGAGAACATCATTCTGAGTGAGGTTAGCCTGGCCCAAAAGACCAAAAATCGTATGTTCTCCCTCATATGTGGACATTAGATCAAGGGCAAACACAACAATGGGATTGGACTTTGAGCACATGATAAAAGCGAGAGCACACAAGGGAGGGGTGAGGATAGGTAAGACACCTAAAAAATTAGCTAGCATTTGTTGCCCTTAACGCAGAGAAACTAAAGCAGATACCTTAAAGCAACTGAGGCCAATAGGAAAGGGGGACCAGGAACTAGAGAAAAGGTTAGATCAAAAAGAATTAACCTAGAAGGTAACACACACTCACAGAAAAATCAATGTGAGTCAATGCCCTGTATAGCTATCCTTATCTCAACCAGCAAAAACCCTTGTTCCTTCCTATTATTGCTTATACTCTCTCTACAACAAAATTAGAGATAAGGGCAAAATAGTTTCTGCTGGGTATTGCGGGGGGAGAGGGAGGGGGCGGAGTGGGTGGTAAGGGAGGGGGTGGGGGCAGGGGGGAGAAATGAACCAAGCCTTGTATGCACATACATATGAATAATAAAAGAAAAATGAAAAAAAAATAAAATAAAATAAAAAAAGAATTTCTTTTTCTGTTCATTCAGATTGTTGGCAAATGTTAGTTTCTTGAGGTTTGTAGGACTGAGGTCCTCATTTCTTTGTTTGCTATCAGGTAAATGACACTACCAGTTTCTAGTGACCACTCACATTCTTGGTTTATGTTTCTCTCCCTCCATGTCAAAGACAATAAGTGTGGGTGAATTCCTCTCATGTTTCTAATCTCTCCTGCCACCTCCTGTAAAGTCATACCTGTCTCTGATGTAACTATCAGTCTTTAATTCCATTTTTAAGAGTCCAAGATATTACATTAGACTAACCCAGATAAGCAAGGATAATCTATTTTATGTTCCATAACTAGTTCCATCTGCAAAGTTTGTTTTGCCATGCAAAGTAGGACATACATGGATTCCAGTGATGAGGGCTTTATCACATTTGGGGGTTATCATTATTCTGTTTACCATAATATGAAGCTTCAAATGAAAACATTTTCAAAAAATGTTTTTAAAAGCATATCCAGGAAGGAGCAATTCAAGAGTAATTTTCATTAGAGTCTACCTTGGTGACCGTACTATTTGTCCTCCCACTTTCTGAGACTGAAAAACTAAATAAATCCACTCACGAATTCTGTTAAAAATAAGCCTGATACTGCTTAAGAAAATATTGAGTTTAGCTTAGGAAACCCTATTTCTCTCTTCAAGGGGAATAATATTGTGCATTAATATAGAAAGGCTCTGAAATATTCTGCAGCAATGAAATTTGCTTATTTCATATGTTTGCATTAACCCATTGTTTCCCAAATCCACTTGAGCATGAAACTTAAGACATCCTGTAGAACCTCTGAGCTTCACTCATGAACACTTTTCTTAGCCTAGATATTGAACATAAGCTCTTTAATGTATCTCAAATTATTTCTCATTATATCACCACTGTCACTGTCTTACTTTCTCCTGCTTTGTTTGTACTCTTACCCTATTTTTTGTGTTATTATGTCATGTTATTACCCATTTATGGATGAGGAACTCCATGTAAGTTAATCTTCCCAAATTCCACAACTGCTTATTGGTAAAGTACCATAACCCAACCTCAGATGACTACTTTTAACTTTCTCCAAACTATCTTCAGTTTGAAGTGAAAGTTTTCTTCTAAATCAGTGTTGACTTTCTTGCTTAAAGCATTTGTGGCAAATACTTCTTGCCTGTAAGGTAACATCAGATGTGCTGAGTGTAGTGAATAAGGGCGTTTCCAGATCTCTCGACTGTAACTGAGCAACCGGTCTCTTCGTGCCCCTTTGTTAATATTGATTTGCTCATCTGCTTCTTCACACCTCTTTCTCTTTGCATGTCCCTCTTCTCTTTTCTCTTTCAAGTCATAAATTCTTATTAATTTATAAGAACAATCCCAAATATCACCATCTTTGTGAAGGTTTCTATGTCTCTTTTTGGTAAAGTGTTTCCGCTACTCTGCCATGCTTGTATGCATGTTTGGTGGACTGACTTTGTTTGCATGTTGACTCAAAGAGAAGTAGTAAGTATACTCTGGTAAGGTAAAAAAAATACTTCCTTACCCATCCCACCTTGCTAAATTCTAAATTGCTTTACTTGTCATTGACAAGTAAATATTACATTACATTTATTTAAGAAAATAGAGAACTTTATTCTTTTTAGTAGCCAACTTAGAAAAGGAATTTATTTTTAAAATGATATTTAATTTATCATACTCAATTTGCAGTTATTTTTAGCATGACATACTTCATCCACTTCCCCAAATTAGAGGGTGGAAAAGCAATGTCTTTGTTTTGATCTTTAGCTGCAGACTGACACATACCTGCATAATACATACTGATTAAAGGTCTGACTAATAAGTGATTAGTGAAAGCATTGGATAGAATGAGGATAGGGTTGAAGTACTAAATAAATGAGTGCAATAACATAAGTATTTTTCAGAGCTGAACAAAGTATTGAAGAAATTTTGAATCTAAGAAAATACTGTTACTTCCAAAAGGTCTGTACTTAAGCCTCAGTATTTACTTTTATTGCAAGGGTATTAAAGCATTAGAGCTGTAGGTATTATAAGAATATGCAGTAAGTAGTAGACAATACATTTATTCTCATTAAAGTAAAACCAAAAGATAAATTTAGGCAGCATATTAAAAAGAATAACATTTAATTTGATTGTATTAGTCAGCTTTCTGTCACAATAATGAAGTGTGTGTAGAAGACCACAACTGTTTATGAGCCAGAAGGAAAGAAAGGATTGATCTAGGTCTCATAGTTGCCTTCAAGAGCACATTCCTAATGACCCACTAGCCCCTACCTCCTTAAAGGTTTGGTCACCTCCTGATAGCACGGTCTTATGGACTAAGCTTTTATTGGATGGATCTTGGGAGGAGGAGCACTTACCAAAACCATAGCAGTGATACAAATGATATTTTTCTTTGTTATTTGCAGGATCGATTTCAGTAAGCAATTTCATTATCATCTATCATGCTCTAAGGCCATTATTTTACACTACACTGTTTGTTATGGAATAGTTCCCTGACTTGTATAAAACACCTTTTCCTTTCCAGAGGCCACTTTTTAATGTTGTGCTTTGGAAATACTATTTGACTCTGTTACTCCTTAAATATAATTTTACTATTTCAGGAAAAAAAAGTGAAAACAGCTAACATTTCCTTGAGTAAACAAGTGGCTAAAATCTTTCCATTACTTTTACCAATAGACTTAGTAGCAATGAATAAATTGTAGAATGTTGTGTTTGATGAGAACTTGCTTTTCTTGCCCAAAGACAATTAATGTAATTTCTGTTTCATCAGTAGTAATAGTGCAATACCTATGTTTGCTACTCTAAAAAAAAGCCTTAATGATGCATTATTCTATGGTATAGGTATAGCCTATAATTAAACCATGATGACTCGCACTTGAATACAGGTGCTATTACTTTGTGTGCAGCAGTGAAATTAGAGAATAATTCCTACCAGAGACTTTTCTGAGCAGGCTTAGAATACTAACATGTGAATTGCATTCTGGAAAACTTGCTACTTGGTTTACATGGAAAGCATTTTAAATCTGATTATTGCAGAAATATCACATATAAACTGATTCTAAAGCCAAAATTCACTTCAAATGTAACAGCCAAAGAGTAAAAAGCTGGGATTTTGATTATGTTACATATGGTGTTTAGATTTGTGCTTAAAACAGTTATGCACAGGTTCTCCAATATAGAAACACAATTTTGTGAAAAATTTAAAACATGTCTGAAGGTACCTTTTTACATAAATGAACTTAAATTAAATAGGTACATATGTTTAACATAAAAATTATGGTGCTTTCTTTTCATAACAAAAATTATTTAATAAAAATACTATGCATGTAATTTTAGTTTTTCATATACAGATTGGGTGACTTAGTGTACCAAATGCCATAGAAAAGCTGATTAAAAATATCAACTTACATTATATAGGCAGATTATTAGAATTGCATATTTCTGTTCAAGCATTTGACAGTCTCAGGCCTTTCCCCACATCCAATAAACCAAAGTTGATGAGTTTGTTGCATGAAGAAAAGCCAGAAACTGGGATGTTTTATTAATGGTTGAGTTGAACACATTAACCCATACCTAGCTAACTTTGTATCACTGTCAGTGGCAGCCTTGTAGGTTTTAACTTATTGCAGGGAAAGAAAGGGAACCTTCATGGAAGTCATAATATCCTTTCTGCCTAGTTTGGCTCATGCAAAATTTTCTTTACTAGTAAAAATTGTGGCTCTAACTATACTCTTTTCAATTGTTACTTATTATAATAAGTTTAATATATAATTTTCAATATTCTCCTTATATATTATTGTCAATTCATTCCTATTTGAAAATACCATATAAGCATGATCAAATTATAATAATTCATTACCAGCAGTTGACTAATGATAATATAATCTAATGCATCTGTACTTCTAATTTTATAACTTAAGTCAACAATACAGATATAAAGGAATACAACTTTCTAATCCATCACCATGGCCATTAATAATTCAAAATGTTTAATGATGTATCAAAAATGAGCATCAGTATGTCATGAACATTTTCCTTTCATATATTGATTTTTTTACATTTTTATAGTTGTTTACAACTTAATTTATATCAAAAGTAAAAATAACTTTAAAATATTTGTAGCTAATTATAAAAAGCATCCAGACATTCTCATCTCACCCTTGGACGTAAAATTTGGTTTTTCCATTTCTCAGATCCTTTTTCTTTTTGACACATTTTTGTCTCAGCGCTGTAGTTTTATCTTTCTTGAAAACCAATGTTTCATCTCAGCAATAACTTTCCTTAGTCAGTCTAAGTTTATTGCCTAAACTTTATTAATTTTAGCTCATAAATTCCAATAAATTCTCTATTTACCTTTTTTAGAGATTACTACTTATTTGATGATCATAGCATGAAAACATCTACATGTTTTCACTGACACCAATGATATTTCATATTGTGATAGGTTCCATAACACCTCTGCATAGTCATATATTCTAATCACCTTTCAGTAAAAGGATTTTTTTATACTTTACCTCTATTATTGTTACACTGGGGGTACATTGTGATATTTATAAAATTTTTGCAATTTATCATAATTGAATTTGCCCCCTCTTTCATTCTCCTTTATCCCCCCCTTCCCATTCCTGGAATAGTTTTAACAGGTCTAATTTTTGCATTTAAATCTTTTATTCACCAATGACATCATCATTGCACTATATTTTTCCACACTGTTCCATTATGGGGTAATTAATGTATGTTAACTTGCTTTTATCTACAGGAACTATGTTTATTATAATCTTAACATTAGTCTTTAAAAAAGAACTTGCATTCACTGACATAAAAACTATAGCTTATTTATTTATAAAGTCAATGTCATAGCATTATTGCATTTGTTGTTTCTTAATTTGAGCATGAAGATGTTTTCAAGTGAATTTCTTTGGGATGGTGGTGGAACTAGTATATGAATTTATGGCCTCATGCTTGCTAGGCAATGCCTCTACTACTTAAGCCATATCCCCAGCCTTCAAGTAAATATTTTTTAAATTAAAATCAATTGAAAGTTTTCAAATAAATTGTTCACAGTATGTGAGAGAAGAATGTATTTTGGTTCATTAATTTATAACAAGTATTTCTGTGCAACTACATGTCCTCAGCCTTGTTCTCTGCGTAGTAGGTGGAGTATTAACCTGGAAAGTAGAAGACCACTTTGTAGAAAGCTAAGCATTTCAAGGCAAAAATAATATAGTCTTAGTGTAGCAAAATGACAAAAAAAGGAAATAAGTCTGTGGATTCAAGATATATTAAGCTATGAAATATAAGAATTTACTATTTGTTTGGATGTTGATCAATTGAAAAGGTAATGGCCTAATAATGACTGGTTAGGTAAATACTTAAACACCTGAAATGGGAATAATGAAGTTGTAGGAAATAGTTTTTCTGGGTTAAGTCAAGATTCTACTTGAAATCATTATAGTTAAGATACTTATTAAATATCTACATGCAGATATCAAGAAGCAGGTAGACATAAGGAACTAGTACTTAGGGTGGAAATCTTGGACAGGAATGTGTTTGGAGGAAATAGTAGCTGATAAATGATTGAAACCATGGGGTATGGTGAGATTACTTGGGTAAGACATACATGAAGAAGAACAGAAAATTCAAAGAAGTGCCTGATCCTGGAGAAGCAGCAATGCGTACATGCAAGTTAAAGGGTTAGGTGATGAGGATACTGATGATAGTAGTAACTACAACAGTAACAGCAACAATTATTTCTTGTGCCATTATTCTGAATTGATTAGTATTCTTAACATTTTACACTATTTTGGAATATTCATTTAACCCTGATTTCAGTCATATAATATATTCATTATGAGCACCTTCATTTTGCAATTGGGGAAGCTAAGGCACAAAGGAGAGTGTATGACCCATTTGGAATAAAGATTTTTATTTGTTTTTTGAGTTTTTTGTCAGTTTACTAAAAAAAGGCACTAGAACACATTCATGAGACATTGTAAATGACCTAACAGGTAGCTCATAAGTAGTGTGCATTGATATGTACCTATGGCATAAAGCATCTATTCACCAGGACCCTTGACTCTAGAAAGCAGGTAACACATAACTTACTTAAATTGTTCAGGTGAAAGACTGATAAAATTCTATCACATTTCAGAAAACCTACACTTAAACTGAATGATCTTGAAAAGTTTCATAGAGAAAAAGACATTACAGTGTACAGTCTTAAAATGAATGGCATTTTGATGGGCAAAAAATGTAAGATAGGGTATTCCAGATGGAGGAAGCAGGGTGAACAAAGGCATGGCCAGAAGTAATAAAGCTGATTTGGCTTAAATGTAGGATAAATACAGTGGGTTGTAATTCACAAAGAATATTAGGGACAGATTTTGAAGGGCCTTGGATGTCAAGCTATGTCTAGATTTATTCTGTAATAAACTGCAAGACACAGGAGGCTTTTAAGTAGCACAGTGATGAGACAAATATATTTGGAAGTAGACAATGAGCCTTACTGTTTTGTAATTTGGAATGTATGATTTTTTAATACCACTGAACTTATCTAGCTACACTTTAGGTTGGCATAACTTCTACTGCTATTATCCTTTCTATTCCAAGCCTCGGGCAAAACACAAAGATAATTCTCTTTCATACAGTTGACTAAGTGTGTCCTAGATACAGGGATGTTTTTCCAGTCTATTAAAATATAGCTAAATATTTTAACCACTTAACATTCTAGATGCAGTCTCACTTCATAAAAATGTCACTCCAAAGTGATTTTTTTTGTCCACTAAGAAAGCCCTTGATGACTACTGCTAGCAAGCTAGATAAACATTTCTATAAAAGTTTAAGTGGTCCTGCTGACATAAAATAAATTTTTGATTCACCTGTAACAACCCAAACAAAAAGTTGAGTAGAACAGAAGTTTTCACTGAAAAACTGTTCTATCTCTTAGGATCTAAGCAAATAAAATATTTATTTTTTGAAATTGTTTATCACTATAGGTTTTTTTCTTAGTGTGTAGATACCTAGTAGATAACAGTTAGTTAACCATAAAAAATTATTTTCTGTTAGAAACATTTAAGATGTTGAACTTCAATCTCCTTTATTTTCCCTTTCACTATCCCATATAGACATTTCTAGACAATTAATTTTGTTAATTCCTGTAAGGGAAATTATCTTTCATGAAAGTATTCAATTGAGATTGTTATATTGGTGCAGAAATCAAACTTTTTATTTAACATCAGTGAAAAGTCAAATATAAGCAATATCTTCAGGAGAGGAATGTGGCATATGTACATAAGGTAGCCTTTTATTTGTTTTTATGTTGCAGCCAGTGTCCAGTCAATAAGCAAACAATCATTTCCTATAACATATGTTCCAAATTTAGATAACTGAATGAATTAATGACTTACATCTTCACAATAAATACTTCTTGAGTACACATTATTCACAAAGCATTGTAGCAGGCATTGGATATGGAAATTAAACAGTATATAACTCTTTTCCTCAAATGCTTAGCTCTTTTATAGCTTTTATAGAGACAATACTAGGGGAAAGAAATCACAGGAATTGTGTGCTCCTTATATGCGATCATTTCAAACTCATCTTCTGAACCATTTGTTGAAAGAATTTTGAATAACTAATACATGTGAGGCACTGAGCTTGTCTAGCTCTCCTAACAAATCTTGTAATTACTCTGAAATCCTTTTTAAATTGTTATATTTTTAAATTTGGGGGGGAACTGGGATTTGGACCTAGAACCTTGTGCATGCTAAGCAGGCACTCTATCACTGAGCTACATCCCCAGCTTATTTCCAAATTATTTATGGTTGATAATAGCTTACATTTAATGAACACTCATGTGATATGCAAAGCCCTTATACATGTACTATGTAGTATCACAATTAATCAGTTGGACATTATAATTGTATTTTTATAGATAAATCCAATATAAAAGATTTTAGTGACATATTCAAGGTTCCACAGCTTTCAGAGATAGTACCATACTTTGACAAAGTTCAAGTAATTTTGCTTAGATCCCCAAAATTTAACTATTTAATTATACTGTTCCCCTGGCAACAGAATAGTGATAAATACCATTAATTTTAATATTGAAGTGGTAAAACACTTATTATTAAAATAGTAAAATAATTAGGTAGAATTGTGTAACTCAGAAAGACTACCCTTCTTTGCATTCTGCTTTTGAAGTGTATATGATATTCACTTTTTCACCTTCAAATAAGCAAGCTTAATTACAGTTTGTGGCACTGCTGTTTATAATTGTAATTCCTCTATACAGTAGAGGAGACTCATTTTTATTCATTTATTCATTCTTACATCCCACCTGTTGAATACTGATAGAACATACCCCATATGTGGTGATTAAAAGGTGAATAATACATGTAAACGCTACTTATTCATCTCACAATTCTGGAAAATACACAAGTCATTTTGCAGTCTTGCAAGTTCTCTACCAGAAGACTCTAAAAAGTACTATTCAAAGATAATGTCAGTGATGACATGATGGATATAGGGACATTGGGATAAAAGTTGAAGGTTGACAATGAGTTAGGAGGAGAAGGGAAAAGACATTGCTCCACTGAAAATTAAATGAAAGAGTAGAAATGATGAACAAAGGACTGGCCAGAGTGACAGTAATGTAGAGTCTTAGTAATGAATGGTGAGAGATGAGACGGATCGAAAGAGGGTAGAGCCAAATTTGGAGAGAGTATAATTTTATTTCATAGAAATATATTTACAAATATTACTATGCTGAGAGATAGCATTGAGTTTTCAATTTGAAACATCACCACTTGAAGCCAGCTAAAGAAAGATAGACTGGAGGAGAAGGAACAAAGGGCAACTAAATATGAGAGAAGGAACATCATTCTCATATGACTTTAGACTTTGGTCAGTTTCTTTGCTTACTTACCCAAGAGCTATTTGGAATCTTGTTACTCTCTCCAAGCACCAACATACCATCTTCAGACAAAGTCAACAGAATCAGTTCCCTTTCTTCAGAAGAAAAGGGCCATTACACAAACTTTAATTTCTCTTTCCAAACAAAAACTTACAAATTTCTGCATATAACTCATTTACTCTTTCTTTTTTTTTCTTTTATTCATATGTGCATACATTGTTTGGGTCATTTCTCCCCCTTTTCCCCCCTTCCCGCCCTCTCCCTGCCACCAATCCCCTGCCTCCAAGGCAGAAATATTTTGCCTTTATCTCTGATTTTGTTGAAGAGAGAGTATAAGCAATGATAGGAAGGACCAAGGGTTTTTTGCTAGTTGAGATAAGGATAACTATACAGGGAGTTGACTTGCATTGCTTTCCTGTACATGTGTGTTACCTTCTAAATTAATTCTTCTCAAACTAACCTTTTCTCTAGTTCCTGGTCCCCTTCTCCTATTGGCCTCTGTTGCTTTAAAGTATCTGCATGAAAAGGTTAGATTAAAAAGAATTAACCTAGAAGGTAACACCCATGCACAGGAAATCAATGTGAGTCAATGCCCTGTATAGCTATCCTTATCTCAACCAGCAAAACCTCTTGATCCTTCCTATTATTGCTTATACTCTCTCTACAACAAAATTAGAGATAAGGGCAAAATAGTTTCTGCTGGGTATTGAGGGGGGGAGCGGGAGGGGGTGGAGTGGGTGGTAAGGGAGGGGGTGGGGGCAGGGGGGAGAAATAAACCAAGCCTTGTATGCACATATGAATAATAAAAGAAAAATGAAAAAAAAAATAAAGTATCTGCATTAGTTTCTCTGCATTGAGGGCAACAAATGCTATGTAGGTTTTTGGGTGTCTTATCTATCCTCATACCTCCCTTGTGTGTTCTCGCTTTATCTTGTGATCAAAGTCCAATTCTCTTGTTGTGTTTACCCTTGATCTAATGTCTGCATATGAGGGAGAACATATGATTTTTGGTCTTTTGTGCCAGGCTAACTTCACTCAGAATGATGTTCTCCAGTTCCAACCATTTACTTGCGAATGATAAGATTTCATTCTTCTTCATGGTTGCATAAAATTCCATTGTGTATAAATGCCACATTTTCTTAATCCATTTGTCAGTAGTGGGGCATCTTGGCTGTTTCCATATCATGTCTATTGTAAATAGTGGTACAATAAACATGGGTGTGCAAGTGCCTCTGGAGTAACCTGTGTCACATTCTTTTGGGTATATCCCCAAGAGTGGTATTGCTAGATCATATGGTAGATCTATGTTTAGATTTTTAAGAAACTTCCAAATTTTTTTCCAGAGTGGTTATACTAGTTTGCATTCCCACCAGCACTGTAAAAGAGTTCCTTTTCTCCCAGCATCCTTGTACTCTTTCTTATCTCCTGCTTATCTCTTAGCTTCACAGAGGCATTGATTGATCTATCAAATACTTTCCCTATCATAGAGGATGAGGCTTTTTCCTTATCCTTTCATGATCCTAGACTATGGTAAAAGTGAAATGAATTGAAACAAAAAAGTAAAATATCTTCTTTTGATCCTGAATGCTTCTCTAATCTTTGTTCTGTCAATTTAATCCTCAAAGTCAGACTTTTCTCAGCATACCAAAGAAACTAACAGTTAAAATTTCCTGCCCTTCTCTGCTCTGTTCAGTCTACTACAAACTATATTATTCCAATCAGTAAACAACAACAACAAAAAGTAGATGAACTATTAATGATGAACTTCAGTGGATATTTCTCATGACAACCTCATTTGGACTCTTCAGGCATTTTGCATTGTTTATTCTTAGAAGTCTCTGCTAGCCTCACTTCCATCATACTGCCCTCCACAGTTTCCTTTCTATCTTTTATATTGCCCATAAAAATTCTGTCCTAGAATAGTGGTCCATTTATTCTTAGTCATGATGCAAATTAAGACAAAGACCATTTGGCCATTATGATAGAGTTTTGGAAAACGCATGATGATTACATAGCAGTTTGGGGAGAAGCTTTGATTTATACCATTTGTGAGTTTCTACATTGTAATTACTCCCACTAGGGTCAATTTAAGTTGCTGTTATGAGGTGAACCAGCTTATAAAATTCTTATTAATTTGACAAGTATTTCTCACAAGTCAGTAAGAGTTTTTTCAGCAGGACACTGGATTAGGAAACTTTCTTATCTTCGTCTCATGAAAAATGAGACCACAGTAAGAACAACTTGATCATAGAGCAGCTCCAGATGATTTTATTCTTTTTATGGTATCCCCAAAGATATACTAACTTCCCAAGTCCTCATCTAACAAATCTACCTCTCTCCAAATAAAATTCTTTAGGTAAAAATGCATCCATTTACATTTATTTGAGTGGAAGTAACCTCATGAGGAAAAACCACCTTCAAATTCTAATGTTGGAAAATTTATTTAGTGGAAGTTTTCCAACTCAAGAAAGTTAGATAGAATATAGAAATTCTAAGCCATCCTGGCAATGATAATGAGGTAACTAGTAATTTTTATACATTCATCTGAGTTTATCACTAACAATATTTTATTGTCATACCTTATTAAATTGCTTTTAAACCTTAATATATTCCAACCATTATCATCATATTAAACACTCTTTTTTCTTATTTATACTAGATCAATTTTTACATAATAACCAACCACCTTTCACATCAGCCAGTCTACCATAACTTTTACACTGTCTTCTGGAGTCAGCTGCTATAGGTCACAGTTAGATAGAGCCTCATAGATTGTACAGGAGATATTGCAGTCCTGATGCAAAATTCTGCCAAGTGTCTAAAAAGAAAAAAATGTCCAGAATGCCTACTAAAACCCAGAAAAGAGTCAAACAAAACACATTGTTGTAGACATCTAAGAAATGTAAAAGGTATAATAAGGCACAGAGCATAAAAAAATCTTGCTTTATTTTATTTCATTTGTTTTATATATAAAACAGTTATAAGTATTTAAGAAACTATAGGATTTTAGAGAGTATAATTCTTCTCTTTTTTCCCTCAGTATTGAGTTTTATTTTATACTTATTATTTTAGATTGCTTTCTATATAAGCAGAAATCACTATATCCACACAGACACTGTTTTCAACATAAAAGCGGATTTGGCATGCATATTCATTTGTTACATTTAATCAAACTGCTGAAATGGATATTTAAAAAATAAATGAGGAAAGAGTGAATTTCCTTTTCATTTCCACCCATAACTGGAAAATTAAGGTGAATGATGCTGATTTGCCTCCTTTGGTTCACATGACTCCCTGATTCCAGAGCAAGGATGTTGACCACCATAACCAGTCATTTTCCCACAATCAGCTGGAGTGATAGAGGAAGTTCTCTTGTAGAAGTATGAGTTTTTAGTAGATGAAGGAGGAAGGGATATTTGGTACTGAAAACAGCAGACATCTACTGAAAAGTGAAGTCTCTTCAGATTTTAATGAAATGGGAATACACTTACAGAAAAGTATGTGCTATACCAAGAGTTGTAAAGCCAAATATCCCAATATTCTTAGCAAAAAGAATTGTGTTTTTAACTCTTAGGTTTAATCAAGGATTAAAGAGACTGGATTAGTTTTCCAGCCTTTTTGATCTATAAATCTGTGTGCTAGTCAGTTTTCTATTACTATAAAAATACCTGAGATAATCAGATTACAACGAGAAAAATTTTATTTTGGTTCACAGTTTTGGAGATTTCTGTCTGTGATCAGTGAGTACATGATAAGGAGCACACTGTGGAGTAACATTTCTCACCTCATGAACCAGTGAGCAAGAGATCTCAGGAGATGCCCAGAGTCTCATAACCTCCTTCAAGGGCACATCCTCCCAATGACCTCTCACTAGGCCCACTTCTTAAAGATACTGCTACCTGCTAAGAGCACCATAGGCTCTGGACCAAGCCTTTCACATGTGGATCTTTGGAGGTGATTCAACATCCAAACTATAACAATCTGGAATAACTCTTCAGGATTTCATTGATTCTTGGCTTTATTTATTTACTTAGAAGTTTAAGGCATATCGTAAATATTTCAGTTCCTTTTCAGTTTCAAAGAACTATGGAAGGGAAAGATCTGAACTACAATGAGGAAAGTATTGTTTTCTTTTTTTTTTATTGTTGTGCTGGTTGAGGGTACAATGGGCATTTACAAAGCTTCTTATATTGTATCAAATATATCATACTTGAATTCACCTCCCTACTGCCCCTCTTTATCCCCACCTCCCCCCATTCCTGGAATATTTTCAACAGGTGTCATTTTTTATTTTTATAGATTTTTAATTTATTAATTTGATCACCAGATTTCTTTGCTTCATAGTAACTATATTTCTCTTTGAAATGTGTAAATTCTGTAGGGAGATATTTTGAGAATGTGAAAGTTTTTTAATTTTCATCAAACTTTCACCCACTGCTTTACCATATTTAATGGTTATTCCTGAATCAATAATTTGTATGATGTTTTCCAATTACTATTATAGTTAATACTCCTCGCAGTTGTCATGCTGTTATTAGTATCTCCTATTAGTATCTCCTTCCTTTTATTTATGCTTGATCTTTTACACTATGAGTAACCACTTACTACACCAGCCACTCCACCCTAATTTACACACTGATTTCTAGAGTAATTACTAGCAACAAAAAATGTTGTCTACATTTATTAATTGCTATTTTACAATTGTAAGGAAGGCCATTTCCTTCTCCACCACTAAGTTATATCTTTATTTCTATTAATAATGGTCACTAATTCCTACTTTATTCAACAAACTATAACCCATTGTATTATATATTTTGATTTTCAAATTGCATGTGGCACACTTTTAAGAACTTAGTTTTAGCAAATACTTTGCTCTGTTTTCAATGAGTTTATGTTTTTCGTCTTTACTAGAGCTTTCTCAGGAGACGGTAGAAGGCTGAAACTGCTTTCATGGGACTTACTTTTATTTTAAATGCTTTATCCATGTTTAAAGAAGATGGCAAAAATAAATGTGTACCTCAAAATTACAAAATAAACATTTGTTCAAACACTACTTCAGTCAAAAAAGAAAGAGACCATTGTCAACATCCTAGAAATTCTGTGTTATGCTCTACTCAGTCAGTCATGCATACTTCTTCTAAGGGACACATGATCTTGACTTCTTCCTCTTTAAATATTTTGCCTGGGTTTGTATTTTATCAACCAATATGTTCTGCCTGTTATCTTCTTTGACACTTGCTCTGCTTGTGGTTCATCCATGGTGATTCTATTCATTTTCATTCCTGTAAATTGTTCTACTATGTGACATACACTGTTTATGGCATTTGGTCTCCGGCTTTTCATCATTTCATGTAATTCTGATGTGAACCTTCTTGTATAAATCTCTTAGTGCCTGTGATCATACATTGGTATTGAATGTTTGACATATGTGGAAAACCTGACTCATCAAATACAGACATATATTCAACATTAAATAGAAATGACAGGCTATGATTGACCAATTTAGTAAAAAGGTAGAGGACTGCTCATTGTTTTATTTTCTTATTATACCTAGAATGTACAATTAATTTTGAACTTGATGGATGTTTAAATATGTAATTCTAACTCATTGAAAAGTTATTCTGCATTTCCTTGTTGACTATCCCTTCATATGTATCTTGGTCTTTCAAGAATCACCTTTAATGAAAGGTTTTTTCAAGTCTTTCATATATATAATATATAATTAATCTGAACTTTACTGATTAATAGTACTATTGGAAAATTTAGGATAAGAGTTATTTAGTGTTATACTGAAGCAATGACTTCTTGTGCCTAGCTTGCTTCTACACTATCTTCATTATTCTATGTACTTACTATACTGTTTTTTTTATTTCCATTTTTTTTCTTTTATTATTCATATGTGCATACAAGGCTTGGGTCATTTCTCCCCCCTGCCCCCACCCCCTCCCTTACCACCCACTCCACCCCCTCCGTCTCCCCCCACCCCCTCAATGCCCAGCAGAAACTATTTTGCCCTTATTTCTAATTTTGTTGTAGAGAGAGTATAAGCTATAATAAGAAGTAACAAGGGTTTTTGCTGGTTGAGATAAGGATAGCTATACAGGGAGTTGACTTGCATTGATTTCCTGTGCATGTGTGTTACCTTCTAGGTTAATTCTTTTTGATCTAACCTTTTCTCTTGTTCCTGGTCCCCTTTTCCTATTGGCCTCAGTTGCTTTTAAGGTATCTGCTTTAGTTTCTCTGCGTAAGGGCAACAAATGCTAGCTAGTTTTTTAGGTGTCTTACCTATTCTCACCCCTCCCTTGTGTGCTCTCGCTTTTATCATGTGCTCAAAGTCCAATCCCCTTGTTGTGTTTGCCCTTGATCTAATGTCCACATTTGAGGGAGAACATACGATTTTTGGTCTTTTGGGTCAGGCTAACCTCACTCAGAATGATGTTCTCCAATTCCATCCATTTACCAGCAAATGATAACATTTCATTCTTCTTAGTGGCTGCATAAAATTCCATTGTGTATAAATGCCACATTTTCTTAATCCATTCGTCAGTGGTGGGGCATCTTGGCTGTTTCCATAACTTGGCTATTGTGAATAGTGCCACAATAAACATGGGTGTGCAGGTGCCTCTGGAGTAACCTGTGTCACAGTCTTTTGGGTATATCCCCAAGAGTGGTATTGCTGGATCAAATGGTAGATCAATGTCTAGCTTTCTAAGTAGCCTCCAAATTTTTTTCCAGAGTGGTTGTACTAGTTTACATTCCCACCAACAGTGTAAGAGGGTTCCTTTTTCCCCGCACCCTTGCCAACACCTGTTGTTGGTGGTTGCTGATGATGGCTATTCTAACAGGGGTGAGGTGAAATCTTAGCGTGGTTTTAATTTGCATTTCCTTTATTGCTAGAGATGGTGAGAATTTTTTCATGTGTTTTTTGGCCATTTGAATTTCTTCTTTTGAGAAAGTTCTGTTTAGTTCACTTGCCCATTTCTTTATTGGTTCATTAGTTTTGGGAGAATTTAGTTTTTTAAGTTCCCTATATATTCTGGTTATCAGTCCTTTGTCTGATGTGTAGCTGGCAAATATTTCCTTTAATTACCATTTCATCTTCAAGTTCTGAGATTCTGTCTTCTGTTTGTTCTATTCTGCTGCATTGGCCTTCTGTTTTGTTTTGCAGTTCTGTTTCATTCTTTTTTCTGAGGTTTTCCATATCCTGGCTGGTTTCCTCTTTAATGTTGCCTATTTTTGTCCTGAGTTCATTTATCTGTTTATTCATCGTGTTCTCGCTTTCACTTTGGTGTCTATACAGTGCTTCTATGGCTTCCTTTATTTCTTCTTTTGTTTTTTCAAATTCTCTATTTTTGTTGTCTTGGAATTTCTTGAGTGTCTCCTGTACATTTTGGTTGACCCTATCCAGTATCATCTCTATAAAATTCTCATTGAGTACCTGTAGTATGTCTTCTTTTAAATTATTCCTGTGGGCATCATTGGGTCCTTTGGCATAGTTTATCTTCATTTTGTTGGAGTCTGGATCTGAGTACCTGTTTTCTTCATTCCCCTCTGGTTTCTGTACTAATTTTTTGCTGTGGGGAAACTGGTTTCCCTGTTTTTTCTGTCTTCCTTTCATTGTCTTTGGTGTTGTTACTGTCCCTGTACTGTGTGCAATTAAGTATTTTCTAGCTTGTAATAATAACAATGGTAATATTTAGAATGGAAGGGTGTGGTGAGATGGAAAGCAAGAAGTTAAAGAAATGGGAAAAACAAATACACAGACTGGAGGGAGAAAACAGAATAAGGTATCAGACAAGAAGATTTCAAAGGTATAAACTGGGAGCTTTAGTGTACTAATCTACAGTAAACTGAACAGACATTAGACAGAGAAAGGATTGAAAATCAAAAATAAAAAAAGGTAAGAATAAAAATGAAAAATAAGCAAATGAAAGAAAAATCTATTTATAAAAATGTATTAAAATAAAATGAAAAAATAGAAAATTTAAAAACACCAAAAAACCAAAAAACCTCCAAGTTCAAATACAGTGAAGTCTCAGTCTCCAATCCTGGAGATGGTGCCTCAGATGTTGTTCTGTAGTTGTCTCATCAAAGGGGACGCATAAAGTAGAACAAAACTACACACACCCGCACAAAAATAACCCCACTAAGTGTCCCAAGTTCAAGTGCAATACAGTTTCAGTAAGTTTTTCAGCTTGCAGGTGTAATTTGGTTGTTCTCTCATCAAAGGTAAGGAGACAAAAAAAAAAAGAGTCTGGAGACAGTTCTGAGAATGGTATCTGTAATTGTGTTTTGCCTGCCTGCTGCTGTCAGCCTGTTGTTGCTGGAGGCGTTATTTATGCAGATCTCTGGGGTGAGCTTAGCACTCAACTGGCCCTGTAGGCTTTGTTTGCTCAGATTTCTCCTGTGTGTGAGCCTCTGGTACAAGCTTTCCCCTTTCCAAGCACTGGGAAAGGTGACACTGCACCCATGTTCTCAGGCCTGCATGCTTATTTACATTTCATGTGGGAGGTGGGTCTTCCCCCCTCACCTGTGCAGTTCTCCCCCCAACTCCGCTTTCACAAGCTTTCCTCTCCTGATTACTGGGCGGTGCTGCTGCTCCTGCCAGCCACCATGTTTGTTTACAGCTCACGTGGGAAGTGGATCTTCCCTCCTCTCCTATGGAGTTTTCCTCCCTCCACCACTCTCACAAGCTTTCCCGCTCCTGGTTGCTGGGCATGTGCCCCTGCTCCTGCCAGAGGCTCCCCAGCCCACCTGGCTTGTTTATTTACAGTCCCAGGAAGGATTCCCTTCCCCAATCTTTGGTGCTCAGTGTGCCCCACCCTCTTTCCTGCGTGTCTTATTTGTTCTTATTGCTTATTACTCAGTTTCTCTTTTTTTCCCTGGGTAGAGGTCAGTCTGTCCAGGGGGCTATGCTGCTCTGGCCCAGGCTTGTCTGTGGGAGTACCACGGTACCGCAAAGCTCACCTGGTTCGCATCTTCCCAAGCCATCTGGGCGCCAGCAACTCTTACTATACTGTTTTATTCATTGTACTTTTGTACAAAGTCCTGCAATGTGGTAAAATAAATCCAGCCATCTGGGGATTTTGATTGTGGATTGAAAAAGTGTTTATTGTAGAATCTGAATCTTCTAGTGTTATATTTTATTCTTGTTAAAGTTGAATAGTTAAAAAGTTATTAGTGTACATTAAATGTACAAAATAATAGGTTCATTTATGACATTGTCATACATGTATATAATATACTTTGATCATATTCACTTCCACATTACCTTCATTTATCTACTCTATTTTGATCCCTTTCCTTTTCACTAATAGTTTCCCTTCTTTATTAAAAACTTTCAGTATTTTATTTTATTTCCTTTGTTTGTCTTTGTTACACCTTCACTAAATATAATCTAAGGTATTTGATTTTTCTATTGTTGAAATAGTGTATTTTGATCTGTACCTTCTGGCCTCTTTTGTACAATATCAATTTGCAAATAATAACAGTTTTATTTCTATTAACTGTACTTTTTATTTATATTGCTTCTTTCAAGGGTAGATCATCAAGTTCATTGTTAAATAGAAATAGAGGTACTGAATACTCTCCTATTAACTTCTCATACAGAAGATTTCACTATTTCACCATGAAGAATATTTTCATCATTTATCAATATAAGTACCTTTCATTTTACTGCTATTCAGCAAATCTTAAGAAGTTAATGTGTGAATTTTATGGAATTCTTTCTCTGTGTGTATTGAAGTGATCATGTGTTTTTCCTTTACTCTGCTAAAATTATACTATTTTTTTCGGCAGTATTGGGTGTGAACTCACAGACTCACATTTGCTAGTCAGACTCTCTATCAATTGAGCCATTCCACCAGCCAAATTATAGTAATTTTTCAATTTTAAGATTATTACTGAAACTAATCAAACTGCATTATCATGTATTTTCATTCACCACATAGCTATATTTATCTGTAGTGATAATGGGTTAGGAGCATTTGTGTTTCTGTTTTTTAGTGAGATTAGCTCATAATGGTCCCTCTAATGACGTCCTTGTTAGTATTTAGTATTAATGCCACAATGACTTCATAATATGACTTCAGAATGTTTTCTTTTTTATCAACTAAGTTTGGGTAAGTTTGCTATTATTTATTTTTCATTTTCTGGAAGTATTAATAAGCACAACCATCTGTGCTTGAAGAATTCATTGTAGGAGGATTTTAATTATGGATTTACTTTCCTAATAATGGAAAGAATATTCTAATTTTTTGTTTTTTTCTTGTGCCAGATTTTTATAAAAATTTTCTATGTTATATATATTTTCAATTTTATAGACCCAGTTATTCTAATAGCTTCATATATTTAAAATTATCTTTATTCTCTATAATGGAGCTCATTTTCCTTCCTTGGATCAGTCATACTTGTGGGTCATCAATTTTATTAGTTACTTAAATAGTATTTTTGTTGTATTGCCTTTCCCATTGTATATTCATTGTCTATTTTAGTAATTTCTGCTCTTGCTTATCATTTTCTTTTATCTTCTTCATGCTTAGCTTACTGCTTTACTTAAACCATCTTATGATTGATGGCTACTCATTGCTTTTCAACCTTTCTTATTTTCCAAAATATGTCTTTAAGAGTACATTTACCTTTTTATGATTTTAGCTGTATCCTAAAGTGTTTGATATAATTTTTGTTACATTTAATTAAAAATGTTATCCTATGTTATGATTTCTTTCCACTCATAACTAGACAAAGTGCACTAGTCAATCTATACATGTACAAATATACATATGTGTTACATGTATATTTTAATGATTTATATTCTAATTGTACTGTCATCTGAAAAATTATTCTGGACACTTTCAGTCCTTTGAAATATTTGCAGACTTGTACTTTAAAAACTGTTTGGTTTGTAAAATGCTTTCTCTTTGTTTAAAATGGATATTTTGCAATTGATGCAGTGCCACTCACCTATATGTTTTAAAATATATGTTTATCAAATTTATATAAAATTTTCACTTAATGACTAGTTAACAGTGTTAACAGCGTTTTTCAAGTACTCTATATTCTTACTGATTATTTTAAGGCTGTTCTGTCATATGTAAGAGAGTGGAGCATTAAATTAACCAGATTATTCTGACTTCATTTCTACTGTAAATTTTATTATAAAATTCAGAGTTTTATAATTCGTATATTCCATTTGACAAGTATTTTTTTATTTTGGCAATGACTTTTGACCTAAGGTCTATGCTTTATGTTATCAAAATAATTATACTTGTTTCCTTTTGGTTAGCATCTGCATGTGAAAGTTTATTTTCTATTTTTAACATTGCATTTTTAACATTTTATATGTGTTTTCTATAAGCAACATAAAGTTTAATAACTTTAGCTTGTGACAAACTTTTTTAATTGCAGCATATGATAGTTTTCCATTTCCATTAATAAAATACCATTAACTAGTGGCATATATGATAGACAGATTTTGTCTCACTGTTTTGAAATTGACATGTGTGAGGTCAAGGTGTGAGAAAATTGGCACTCTCTGAGGACTGTGGAACAGACTCTATTCCATATGTCTTACCCACTGGTATTGCAGGTGACTTTTGACATCTTTGTCATTCCTTACCTTGGAGAAGCATCAATATGGTTTTCAACTTCATGTCCACATGGCACTCTTCCATTCATATTGCATTAATAGCCTGTCCTACTCTGGTATGACCTTATATTAGCTATTATGTCAGTAAGAACCCTATCTCCAAGGTTCCATTCTGAAGAAATGGGTATTAGTATTTCATTTAACATTTTTTAGAACATAATGAAACTCATATATAGCATTTATAAAACTTTCCTTGTATAGCTTGAAGTAATTTATAAACTTTCCCAACTAGCTTACTATTAAGAAATGCCCCAGGGAAATGATGAATAGTGATTTAGATGTATGCTAAATATGTTTACTCACTTTGAACATCATAAAATATTTTTTTTCAATTGTGTCATAGCCTAGAGCAGTATCTGTCAAAACTTCTTAATTAATACATAATTTTTACAGTTGGATTCATTGCTAACATGGAGGAGTTAGTATTAAAGGAATTTAAGTTACTTTTAACTGTTTTTTAAAAATCATAGAAAAGTTGTGCTCACTACACATATTTAAAAAAATATTTGAAGTGTGTGTAAATGTATACATCCATGCATGATCTATTGTATTTCTAGTCATCTTAGGATGTTTTATAGTAATGTTTTAAAAGTCATAATGTTTGCTATGAATAGCAGAGATCATTCAAAGTATAGTTTATACATGTTGCAAAAAAATCCAGGCTGGCAGAACAAATTCATGGCAATCAAAAAGTCTCCTTCAGGACCAGGTGTGGTGGCAGATGCCTGTTGTCTCAGCACTCAGGAGACTAAGGTGGGAGGATTATAAGTTTTAGGCCAGACTGCCTTGTGTCAAAAATATTTTTTTAAAAAATGAATGAATGAATGAAAGAGGGGGGTAGGGAGGGAGAAAAGGAGGAAGGGAGAGAAAGAAAGGCTTCCTTTATCATGCTGTTCCATGACCTTCATCTTTAAAGTCACATAATATCCAAATTGACTGCTAGAGTTTCAGATATCATAACCAACATATTTTCCAAGAAGGCAGACAGACAAAAGGACAGTATGACATATCCCATCTCAGTCATCTCCTTTTGAGTCTTTTCTGAAGTTGTTCTCAACATTTTTGTTTATATATCATTGGAAGGAATGAATTGCATGATTATTCTTATCTGCAAAAGAGGCTAGAAACTAAACTCTTCATTCTGCAAAACAATGTGACAAAAATTTAGGATCTGCAAATAGAGGAGAATGGATATTAGAAACACATGTACTACTTCCTTATACATATACATGCATATGCGTATACACATAGCTACATATGTAGACTGTGATCAAATATCCTTTTAAACCATATCCCTGTGTAAATACCACTTCTTTATGATTCATGAACAAACAGTTTAATAGCATGATTAATAATTCACCAAGCTAATGCATCATATTTACCTTAAGGTTGGCAACAGGCTGTTACACATAGGTATTGTTGCTTGCCAGGTGGATGTCATATTGATTGTGGCTGCTACAGCTTCTACCTTTGGAGGGTCTATCCCAGCCAGTCATTTGGTAAAAAGTTCAGATACATGCTAGGTGAATAAAACTAGTTCTTATTTCCAATTTAGTCAATAGCTTAGTATAGTTCAAGATTTGACAAAACATTTCAAACACAGAACATTTAACAAGTGATAAAAATGAAACCTAAATGCTCTTAATTTCTCACTTTTCTGAGAGAGAGGAAGAGAGAGAGAGAAGGAGAGAGAGAGAGAGAGAGAGAGAGAGAGAGAGAGAGAGAGAGAAAGAGTTGAGCACATTAACACATTGATTCCAATGCTATAAAAGCTTCCATATGGTGTTAGTTTGTCAAAATATTTCTGTAGGAGTGCTGCCGGAACTTTCCACCCGCACACATACTTAGTATTAAAACCCTCAGTAATTTCACTTCTTCCTTCTCCATATTTGTGTGTGTGCCTTTGTTTCCTAACTCAGTTTTTCACCTTACTGAAAAACTTTTCCTGTAGAGATAGCTAGGCTACCAAAATATCTACAATAGTATCAAGTAACAGACTAAGTAAGCAACATTTATTTTCTTGGAGAATTATTCTTATTTCTACATGCTTGAACTATGTCATACAACATCACTGTGCAGATTATTATCCTTTCTGTGTTGCTTTGCAACTCTACTTCTATAATTGCTATGGCAACAGCACAACAGAGCCAATATTACCACAGGGACTACAGTTACATGGAATGCTAAGCATCATAGACAAATGAATTGCAGCAGAAAACACATCTCAAATGCTTAAAAGATCACATTATGGAATTTTAAGGAAAAGTGGTTAAAGTGCTAAATCATTTACTGTAATATCAATTGAAATGCCAATTAATAGCATTTAAGTTTGTTGTACTATTTTAATATTATATTAATTTTAACTGATACTTAAATCCTATTCATATCAATGGAATACCTTGAGATATTTTAATACGTGTATATATTGTATAATATCTAAATCAGCGTAAAAATATCTTTCCAAACATCATTTCTTTATGGCAAAAAGTCCTTTATACCAGTTTTTTGAAATATAAAGAACATTATTGTTATCCCCCTATGATGCAAAAGCACACAGGAACTTCTCTCCCTGTGTAGCTACAACTTGGTATCCTTTGATAAACCAGTCCCATTATTCTCTCTCCACAACTAACTGCAGCTTCAACAAACTACCCTTCTGCTCTCAACTTCTAGATATTATAGATGTATAAATAATAATTTCCTGGGCTGGGAGTGTATAGTTTGTACTTGCCTAACATGCAGACAGCCTGAGTTTGATCACATCAACAAAAATAAATATCAATTTCCTGGAATTAGTATTACACTCTAGCTTATATGTCACCATTGTGGGAAAGCTTACACAGTGTGCAAAAACTTTGTTTTTTTGTAATTTTCTATAATTACTACAAAATAGAAGTTTTAACAAAATCTTTTAAAAAATTTTTATTCATTTATTCACGTGTAGGCAATTTCTCCTCTCTGTCCCCGGCCTCCTCTCTCTCCCTCCTGCTCCCCCTTGCTTCCAGGCAGAACCTGTTCTGCCCTTATCTCTAAATTTTGTTGAAGAGAATACATAAGCAATAATAAGGAACACAAAGCATTTTTGCTAGTTGCGGTAAGGATAGATATACAGAGAGATTCCTAGCATTGCTTCCATGTATTAAACAAAAAATTTTACATTTCACTTTCTAGTGAGATTTTGTGGTACTTGTCTTTCTATTCCAAGTTAATTGTACTCAGCATAATTCCATCCGTGTTGTTTTAAATGACAAAGATTTTCAGACTAAACTATTCCATTGTACACTTGTGCCATATGTTCTTATTCCATTCCTCAATTAATAGACTATTTTCATTTCCTGGATATTGTAAATAATGTTACAATAAACATGGGAATGCAACTGTTACCGTCTTTGCTTGGAATTGTCTTTTTCTCACCTTCATTTCTAAGGGTTAGTTTTGTGGGGACAGTATTCTCTGTTGGCAGTTTCTTTTTTCCCTTCAATCAGGTGAAAATGTCATGGCACACTCTTATGACCTATAAGGTTTGTGCTCAAAATACCATTGTCAGGCAAATTTGTACATTATTTGTTATTTCTTTAGTTTCCTTGCCACTTTGAAACTCTTTATCCTTTGTTGTAAAAAACTTGATTATAAAATATCATGTGGTAGGTTGTTTGTACTTTTCTCTTTTGGGAAGTTGTCTGTTATCTCTTTGAACAAGTTTTGACATTCTCAATATTAATGAACCCAAACAACCCAGGCATTTTGCTTTTTTACTGCTGTCTCAAAATCCATTAGCTTTCATCATATTTTTTTTCCCTTTAATTCTGTATTTTCAAGTATCCTGTCTTCCAGTTCACTAATTCTTTTTTCTCTTGGATATTTTCTGTGATTGACACATTTTTCTCATGTTTGAATATTTTCCAGCTTAAAAGTTTCTGATTCATTTTAAAAAATTATTTCAAATGGTTAAATTTTTCTGTTATGTTATTGAATAATTTCTCAGTTTTCTTGAAGTTCATTAAGTGTCCTTAAAACAGCTACTTTGTGTTTTCCAACAAGAGTTTGCAGGTATTGGTTTCTATTTAGCCAGTTTCTAGTCACTTATTTTACCCATGAAGTGAGATCATGCTCCCCTGAGTGTTCTTGATGCTCACACCTATGGAGCATCATCTGTGCACTGAAAGATTAACCATTAATCCAAGTACCTAACCTGGCTTCACTTTTTCCTGTCTTTCCAAAAATTTGAAGCAGATCGCTTATTTTCTCTGAGCTTGTAGTTGCCTGCTGTTTTAGCACTAGATGGTACTTTATGTCCACATCTACCATGATTCCACTTTTGGTATGTTGTCACTGTTTCAGCACTGGAAGATAATCTAAAACCGTGTTTCAAATCTGCAATTTTTGTGTTGTTCAGCATAACAAGGGGGTTAGTCCACCTCTGCAAATCTCTCCCTGAGACCAGGGTAGGCCCACATGCTTTACCCATCACCCACCTATAGTCAGGCATTGCAGTCTTTTCCCCAGTATTGGGCAGAGTCACTGTGGAAGACCAGCTTCAATCTCCTAGGCTACCCATGGTACAGTGCTGTGTCACACTCTGAGCTTATAACTTGACAAGACCATTATATCACTCAGGAAGGAACATGCCCACATGGCTGTTGGGTGCCTACTATTGGGGTAGACTCATGGCCTAAGACCATTGAAACCAGCCTCACATAATTCTGACTAGAATAGAAGTCTAATGGACTGGAGCCATGTGTCTATACCTGGAACACTGGAACTGTTCCAGTGTCTGAAACACTGGAACTGTTTCAGAGTTTCTGTCTGTGAATACTGGCCTGGGCTATACAGATGTGCCCCAGTTTTAGATATCAGTAGCCTAGAACTGATTTCCAAGGAAAAGAATGATGTTTACTACTCGTCTTGCTCCAAGCAAAAGTAGTCTTCTTCCTTGCCACCCAAGGTTGAGTATTAGTTGGCAAAAACAACCTCTTGACCACCAAGGCTGAAACTCTGTGGAGTTGTACTTGAGCTTTACAGCAATAGTGTCTTGAGTAGTGTTGAGAGCGCATATGCTCCAAGACCATTCCAAGGCTGGTAATGTCCCTGTACAAAGCACGAGTCTGTCCCACTGTGACTCATGTCTCTTGTGGATATGAGGTAGATTAAGAGGTTCTGTCTGTAAGCTCTGGATCTTTGTTTCATGTCTGGTGCTAAGTGTCACTCCAGTGGTCCAGCACTGAGCTCGAAAGCACAGTCTTATGCCAGGTTCTGTGGCCTGTTTTCCAAGAGTGCTCTGCTTCCTGAGGTTAGAAGATACGGAGGCAGTCTTTGAGCCTCAGCCATCTAGTTAATGGAGTTATAGTACTACAGTCCTCAGGTGCTAAACTGGGGGTAAGGGTTATGGGACTCTGACAATAATTGTTACTGTTTTAGGGCTACTTGATTTCAACATTAACTTAATTCCCTTGCACTCTGCCAGGTAAGAAGCATCTCCATGATGTTTGAAGCTATGGGATAGGTGATGCAGACAACTCTTGCATGCCCTTTCAGTGTATCTTTCCTTATTATTATGCTAAATCTAGATAATATGGTCTTTCACTTGCCTTAGTGTGAAGGTAATTTGGTGTGTGAATTATTGCTCAAATTGGTGCAGGTATAGGGAGACAACTGATGAAAATCATACTCAGCCATCATCTTGTTCTACTTCCCCCTATGTTTTTGAAAACATGTTTTCAAACAATAGGGAACACTGCATGCATTTATCATGCACAACAGTATGCTTTGAAGTGCATGTTCATTACGAAATGGGTAAATCTAGTTAACTAACAAATACATTACTCCACATAAATATTTTTTGGTGTAAACACTTAACATCCATTGTCTTTGCATTGTCTTTTCAAGAACACAATGTACCATCATTGGTATAGTCACCATACTATACAATGGATCTGGTCAAATGTGTGTTATAATTTTTATGCCCTTTGTGATAAGCCAAGGTGTGTTCTAATGAGTAAACTACTATTTTCTCAGAAATTGGAACAAAACAGGTATTATCTGTTGCATTGAGAAAGCAAGATGGTGATTTCATGGCACTGTGTGTTTGTAACAACATTCCATGTATGGGTTTTTCCTCTCCCCTGTGTCCATTGAAGCCTGATTATGAGATGCAATAGAAACAGAACCTGGTGCATTAAATCCATGTTGAAATCTTTCAAGCCAAGTAATGTCTTTAGTTCTTCACTGCAATTCAGTTTCCATATCATTCTCTGAGGCTGAATTTAAGAACTTTTATTCTGATATTTCCTACAAGATACCAATATGTTGAGGTAAATATCTCCAGGTTTTACATTGATGAGGAGTAACGGTACTTGACAACACCCCAGCAAAGAAGATAGTATTCCTCTGAGAGCTTCATTCCCACTGCTTACTTCTCTGATAACCACATGATTGCTGCTGGTTTAGGCAGAATTTTGTCCTTTTTTGTGCTTCCTCCACTCCTTTCTCCTCTTTCCCACAGTGGGCTTTCATATACTTTATCAAGCAGAGGAATTTGTCTTTCCCTTGATTCATTGCAACTTTTAAAGCTATTCCTTGGGATGCCACTTTTTATGCACAAAAGACTGTTATATTGTTTTTGTAAACAAATAGCAGCTTACTCCCTAAATTAATTCTACTTGGATCCACTCCTGGCTTAGTTAGCTAAAGTTTTAAATATAAATGAATTTACTCATTTCTTCACACTTCACCTATCCTTCCAAAGTTTTTACCACTCATTTCTGAACATTCATGAGCAGATCTCACAATAGACAGAAATTCATTTTAGAAACCACTTGCCACCTGGGCCAGCTGACTCAACTCCAAACTACTGCTGTTTTAGCACTGTTGAGAATCTTCACAATCTCTTAGCACTTGGATGTTCTAGGCTGTTTTTTCTCACCAACCTATTTTCTGCCAGACAAAATTCATTCACCTTCAGAGTTGCTAATGGTATTTAATCTCCGTATTCACAGACTTTCTGTGACACTATAGAGTCTCTGTAAATCTCTTACTTACCTTCCATGTAGGTAAGAAAAGGGACATCTGAATAGGTACCATGAAAAGAATATGGAGATCTCTTTAAGTACAGAAATAGCTCTCTTTTCATGAGCTATATGTTACATTGTTTAATTTATACTTAGCATTCTAGATATAAGCATTTGGGTTTTCTAGCCATGCCTTGACATAAAAAGGAAAATGATAATGTTGTTTAAATGTTTTATTTGGGTTTTCTCTGAAAGTCTTTTAAATCTTTGCTACAATAATTTGCTAGCACCATTTAAATGTACTTTGGGCTGAATGCAATGGTTCATACCTGTGATCCCAGCTATTTGGGAGGCAGAGATACACCGGGAAGCCAGCCCAGGCGAAAAGTTAATCAGACTCAATCTCAACAAGAAAGCCAGATGTGGTGACTCATGCCTGAATTCCCAGCTACTGGGAAGGTGTAAGTAGGAAGATCATGGTCCAGAACCAACCCACTCAAAAATAAGAGACACTATCTGAAATAACTAACACATAAAGAGCTAGGGGGCATGGCTCTAGTGGTAGAGAACTTGCCTAGCAAGTGCAAAGCCTTGAGTTTAACACTCAACACCACCAAAAGATAATTTGATTTTGCAGAGGGACCAAGAAAATAAATGAGTAAATCATGTGATGAATTTAAAGAGTTGTGAGAATTAACAACCTTTTATGTAAAAATTCTACAAGATCAGAAAAACACACAAAAAATAATATTTACAATGAACAACCTAATATACTTGAGAGCATGAGTTTCAGAAACAGATATGTCTGCCTATTTAAATTGCTACTTCCTTTTCATTTTCTGTACTTATTTATATAACTTTGAATGAATTAACGTTTTTAAATTTAGTATCATCATAGAAAATGAGAATAAAATTAACTATATGCAGTTGTGAAAGGATTAAACAGGATTTATTATACATACATAGTATGATGAAATTATTGAAAAAAGTGCATGGATGTGTTTGTGAATTTTAATTATTGTTTATGCTCAAAAGCTAATGAATTTTACTAGTGACTATTATAATTATAGACAAAAAGACAATTGTTGTAGGTTATAGAGGTCATATTTTGAGTCCTGGACTTAACAGGTTCAATCATAATATCCATGGTGTGTGATTTCATAAAGAATGTGGTTAGATAACTTAACATTTACAAGCCTTCTAGGAAAAATTAGGCAGAAAACAGAAATACTTGAAATAAAACTGTAAAATACATTTCACTATCTAAACTATATTATAAAATATCCTTTACAATATGGCAATCATTTCAAAACCTCCTAAAGAGCTCACTAACAGCAGCAGGCATTAGAATCTGTTCACAGGTATTAGTCTGGTTGAATGTACACTAATTAAATTGACTGAGTTTGTGAAGTGATGTTAAGGCAGTTCTAGAGGAGCGTGGTAGCTTTCCTTTAAATCAACATATGAATTACTACCATATTGGCTTCTACAGAAAATAGATTATATTCTCAGTTGGTTGTAAAATCTAAATTTGCTTTAATATCCTGCTCTATTTGCCAAATAAATATTTATTCACTTGAGAATATGTTACGTAATAACCATAAACCTAAAGATGTATGCAGTACTGGAAAGTCTTTTTCCAGTTTGTGTGACAGACTCCTCTTTGCTTGTAAATGTGTCATTTTGTGTCTGAAAGAAATTTGCTTAAAAGAACATATAATACAGAGATGAGTAAATATTATCTGAAGAGCTAAACTACATCACTATTTAAAGAGTTATACTCCTACTCAAATATTTAATAAAAACTTTTCTCTGTTGTTTACATTTAACTATTTCAAGAAAGCAATAGACAGACATGCTTGAAATAGTTTTATTTATTTAGATAAAATGATGTTTGGTTATATTTATAACTTTTCAAATCATTTATTGCAGCTAAGTGTGGCAGTTACTCTGTTTCATTCAGATTCATTTCTTCAAGTGATCATACATTAATTTAATGAAAATACCAAAGATTAAATGTGAACTGATAGAAAGTGATAAGTATGTTTTTTTATAAGATCCTTTACCAAATATCTTTTGCAAACTGAAAGCTTCGTCTTATGTTAGTGACTTGGGAAAATTCCTTAATCAAAGTTGCTTTATCATTACTTAGAAGGGTCAGACAAAGGTCAAGGAATTCTAGTTTGTTTTATTTTAAACTTACTCTTACTTTCTACATCACTATATCTGCTGTGATGTTTATATATTGCCTGTGCATAAAGAATAAGTTAAGTTATGAAATATAAGGCATTATATAAGTTAGAATAGAATCACATCCTTGAGGAAATATGACAGAACTAAGGAGATACATATTCTAAAACATCACTAGTTTCTGATTAGCCACAGGTAATATCCCTTTTTATCTTATTGAAACCATTTCTTGAAAAAAATAGTAAGAATCCCTTATTTCCTTTTTAAAAACCTTAGTCACCGCTTTGGAATTCCTAAAATGTTCTTAGACTGACATGAAAAGTTTCTGTGCATCCTTTATCCAGATTTGTAAATATGCCCTTTAACCAAATTTGTTTCCTCTTCCTCTTCTTCTCCTTTTAATAAATGTTATATTTCTCTCTCTAAAATCAATATATTAGCATATAATATATATATATTTAAATTTTGATCTGTACATCTTCAACATGATCTGGAATTATCTTTGTGAGAAGTCTATGGATTCAATTTCTTCAATAAATGTATTTTTATGCTTTTTATATGTTTTATTCTATGTGCTTTCATGTCTTAGTAGTTTACTATTTTGTGTTTTAATATGAATTTGTCTTTGCTGTTTAAATTGTTATGCTTATTGGGATTATATTGTTCATAAAATCCCTTGAAATCTTAATGATTTTGCAGTCTGTATTGATATTTCCTTTTTTATCCTCCTAATTGACAATTTTTGTTTTTTAAAATTTTTTTTCTCAGTCTTGCAAGTTTTAATCAATCCTGTCAATGGTCAATATTTTTTAAAAATCAACTTTTGGCTTTGCATATTTTTTCTATTTTTTGTCTGATTTATAGCTATTGATCTCTGCTCTTTAATGATTGTTTCTTTTGTTTATACATGGTTTTATTTTTTTTTCTTATATAGATTTTTCAGGTTTCCAACTTAGCTAATTAATGTAAAACCATGTTTTCACTCTAATATATACAGTATGAATTTTGATCTTTTATAACAATTTAAATACACTCATTTTTATTCAATGAGTTGTTAGTTTTTCTTTTTTTATGAAAAAATTTTTAATTAAAATGTATAAGGTTAATTAAAAGCATTTCACCTCCACCTCATGGCATTTTGTTATTTCTTGCTTTTTAAACTACCATATTATTGTTTTCCTGGGGATACATTGTGATATTTACTAATTTTCTTATACTATATCATAGTTGAATTCACCCTCTCTGCCATTCTCCTTTATCCTCCATCCCTGCATTTCTGGAATAGTTTCAAAAGGTTTCATTGTTTCCTTTTATTTGTTTCTTTGTATTCACACAATTATGGTGCTATTATTTTTAAAATATGATTTTAGCTTATGGGTTTATTATTCATGGTACAATGATGGTTTCTCATGATCTTCTATATCCATATCCTATGTACTATTTATAAAGACATTAAAATATACCAAAATATTTTGTACTTTCCTATAAATATGCCATGTCTGTTGCTCTTTATCCATTTATGAAAATTTAAGTTTCTTCCATTAGCATACTTTTCCTTTTGTCTAAAAAGAATATATTTCATTTATATTTTCCTACAGTTTTATTTATTTATTTTGGCTTGAACTATGGGCGTCACATCTGTGAGGTAGTGCTCTACGAGTTGAGCTACCCCTTCAGCTCCTTTATTTAGTTCTTATACCTCATTTTCTTAATCTGTTGGCAAGTAGTTGCTCAGTTTTTTCTCTAATAATGTTTAAGTGTTTTATAAAAATACAATCTTACCCATGATTTAATGTTTCCCTTTTTCTTGCAGCACTTTTTAGATGTTTTTATTTTCCCTCTTGATTTAAGAGTGAGGAGTGAGTAGTTACTTTTATTTTGTCCACCTTACCTTGTAATCTGTTTCATTGCTGTGACTTCTGCTAAAGTTTTCTTTGGTTTTTTTTTTGCAATTTAATTATGATGATCTTAATACGGGTTCTTGGTGTTGAACTTGAAGTTGCAGGTTTTTAAAATCATGTTTGAAATATATTTGCCTTTATTTCTTCAATATATTTCTGCTTTGTTAGCTTGTTTTGATACCCTAATTATATTTATGTTTGACTTAATATTATTCCACAGGTCACAGGGTGTTTGGTTCACTTTTCTGTCATGTGCATTTTAAAATCCATGCTTTAGAAGCTCACTATCTACTGCCCAACTCCATCCATATAAATTGGAAGCTCTTTTCTTTTTTATGATAATTCTCTTCTCCTTGATATTCTACCCATCTTATAAGTCACCTGAAAGACTCCTCACTCTAATCTGTCTCTTCAATTAAACAGACTATTCATGTTTTGCCTTGTTTTTCTTCCTTGAGCTGTTCTATAAAAAGTGTCTCCTAGAGAAAATACAGAATTCAATCCTTTTTTGATTCACTAGCTCAATGATCAAAGTTCTGTGGTTAATCATATACAATGTCTGAGACATGCTGCTTTATATATTTTTATAAGGAAATTTTTTGGCATACTATGTAAAAGCTAGTTCAATATTAGTTATTGTGTCATGAATAGAAGATTTTTGAGAATTATTATTTCTATTATAGTTATGACATTTAATATCACACAATAATTTAACATAGGAGAACTTATTTTATTTAGAAAACTGTGTAATATTTTCAGAGAAAACTAGATTTCTTACTTATATTCAACTAACAATTTGGGTGATTTTGTACAGCTATTTTTTCTCCTGATGTTAAAAACTTCATGTAATGTATAGAAACTTTAAACATTTATGTTGCCACTTTTATTTTTGAGAATTAATTTCAATAGCAAACACTCAAAACCAACATTGGAAATGAAATTGCTAAATTATTTACTATATTTTAAATTAAATTTGAATGAATAAAAGTTTGTTATGATTTTAAGGTAAGAAAAACAGTGTATATGTTTTTGCACTTACTGTTGAACATTTTGATACTATTTTACAAAAATTACTTTTATAAAAAGTCCATATTTATAGCTAATAAAATTTTCTGATATTTAGGAACTTGAAGATTTTGTGATGAATTTTCAATTTATTATTTTTAAGACTAAGATCTTGCATTTTTCAGTCAAGAGGTCATGATAATAATGATTAATATTAAATCAAGGGTTAATTACCCTCAGAGTATGCTGTAATCTTAATTCAATGGCAAATTGTATTTTTATTGTTTCTATATAAGTTATTGAATTGAGCTACTTGCAAGTCATTAAGTATGCATCGAATATTTGAACTTACTTGTACATTAAAAAATCCCCTTCTGGATTTAGGAGATTTTTTTGACCCTACAGCTTTCTAGTCTGGGCTGGACGTCTGCTTTGTGCACCTCTGGGATACCACAGACATATTTCAAAAATGGTGCTTATTCACAGAATTCGTGTAATCTTTTGACTTCTTTGTGTTTCCCATTTGACCTTAACTCCTATGTGACTGCAAATGTCATATAATTCACCCTTAGTTTCCATTACAGCTTCTTGTACAAAATAGATATTTAATAATCATTCATGAAATAAGCCAATGAAATTATTTTTATATCCCAATTTGCATAAGAATACTACTTTTATCAGAACATAAACATTCATAAATGTATTTGAAAACTAACACTGGATTTTGTATCTTCTTTTGCAGGCTCTTAAATCTGATCTACAATGGAAAAATTCCTTTTTTACCTGTTTTTCATTGGCATCGCAGTGAAAGCTCAAATCTGTCCAAAACGTTGTGTCTGCCAGATTTTGTCTCCTAATCTTGCAACCCTTTGTGCCAAGAAAGGGCTTCTATTTGTTCCACCAAACATTGACAGAAGAACTGTGGAACTGCGGTTAGCAGACAATTTTGTAACAAATATCAAAAGGAAAGATTTTGCCAATATGACCAGCTTGGTGGACCTGACTCTATCCAGGAATACAATAAGTTTTATTACACCCCATGCTTTTGCTGATCTACGAAATTTGAGGGCTTTGCATTTGAATAGCAACAGATTGACTAAAATCACAAATGATATGTTCAGTGGGCTTTCCAATCTCCATCATTTGATATTGAACAATAATCAGCTGACTTTAATTTCTTCTACAGCATTTGATGATGTCTTTGCCTTGGAGGAGCTGGATCTGTCCTATAACAATCTGGAAACAATTCCTTGGGATGCTGTTGAGAAGATGGTTAGTTTGCATACCCTTAGTTTGGACCACAATATGATTGATAACATTCCTAAGGGAACTTTCTCCCACTTGCACAAGATGACTCGGCTAGATGTAACATCAAATAAGTTGCAGAAGCTACCACCTGACCCTCTCTTTCAGCGAGCTCAGGTACTAGCAACCTCAGGAATCATAAGCCCGTCTACTTTTGCATTGAGTTTTGGTGGAAACCCCTTGCATTGCAATTGTGAGTTGTTGTGGTTGAGACGTCTGTCCAGAGAAGATGACCTAGAAACCTGTGCATCTCCAGCACTTTTAACTGGACGCTATTTTTGGTCAATTCCTGAGGAAGAGTTTTTGTGTGAGCCTCCCCTCATCACTCGTCACACACATGAGATGAGAGTCCTGGAGGGTCAAAGGGCAACACTGAGGTGCAAAGCGAGGGGAGATCCTGAGCCTGCAATTCACTGGATTTCTCCTGAAGGGAAGCTTATTTCAAATGCAACAAGATCTCTGGTATATGATAATGGAACACTTGACATTCTTATAACAACTGTAAAGGATACGGGTGGTTTTACCTGTATTGCTTCCAATCCTGCAGGAGAAGCAACACAAACAGTAGATCTTCATATAATTAAGCTTCCCCACCTTTTAAACAGTACAAACCATATCCATGAACCTGATCCTGGCTCTTCAGATATCTCAACTTCTACTAAGTCAGGTTCTAATGCAAGCAGCAGTAATGGTGATACTAAAATTAGTCAAGATAAAATTGTGGTGGCAGAAGCAACTTCGTCAACAGCACTACTTAAATTTAATTTTCAAAGAAATATTCCTGGCATACGTATGTTTCAAATCCAATACAATGGTACTTATGATGACACCCTTGTTTACAGGTAAGAAAAAAATTAAGCAAATTTATATCCTTATTGTTTATATATATGTAAGGCCTGTTTAATGTATTACTGATTTTTTTAATTAAATTGACAATGCTAATCTGTGTTGTAATTATACTACTCCAATATTAAAGTACATACGGTACTACTTACAAAAGTAGAAATATTTTGAAAGAATTTGGTTTAAAGAATTCAAATTTATATTTAGTGTTATGCTTACTTTTTTCACCTTATCTAAGAGATGTGACTATCAGAGAACAAGACTGATTTAATTTAAAAATTCAAAAACATACCAGAACTTACACATCCACATGAGTGTTCTTTCCTTCAAGGAAGTCATGTTGGGAGACTATACCATTATCCCAGTGATGCTGCCATTGCTCAAAGCACTTTTGGAATTATCTTTAGAACCTTCGTCATACTATTTTGAATATCCTCAGTGGTGGCAAATCTTCGTCTTTTGAGGGTGAATTGAATTTTGGAAACAAGCAAAAGCCTTTTGGAGTCAAGTCTTGTGAATAAGGTGGGTGATCAAGATGGGTATTACCATTTTTGGTCAAAAATAGGATGTAACTATAAAATAATGAGACTGATTCTTTGAGTGATTGCATTATGTGCATGTGTGTCTCATGTGCACTGGTTCTTCAGGCACTTCCAAAGAGAAAGTTTATAAATATTTTGAGCAGTGAAAGTATCACTGGACTTAAGTATGTAATTTCTGGGTAAGGACAATGATGGAGAACTTGCATCTGCTAATGAATTTCTGGTATGTTTTTCTAAAGTTCAGCCTCATTGATTTATAGTCACATCTTGTCCAATATTTAGCTGGAAGCACACATTTTTTACTAATTCATATAATATTACTCATGATAGATTATTATTGCCCCTACAAAATGATGCAAAATCGTGGTTTTTAAATTTTTATTGTTGTTTTTATGCTTTGTAGAAATCATGTCACATTAGTTCTTATATGCACAGGTTGAATTCTTAGAGATAATTTGATTTTTATTCATGGATGGAAATGAGAGTAATTTTTAAAAATAAGCATGAGTAGCAGGAAAAATAATACTACCTTAGCTAGACATATGATCAATCCTGGACAAGGTTCTACCTGGCTGCATTTTAATTTCCTCATCTTTAAAAGGAAGAAATTAGACTAAGTGGTTTCTAATAGCTCTCTCATCACTAAATGGATGCAGAAGTAGACCGTGATACATGCATATTAGCAATAATATAGTTTACTCTTATCATAACAGGTTCTTCATCTACTTTATAGACTAACCAATTTTGAATGAAAGGCAATGATTTCTACCCTCAGCTCCCCATAGAAACTGGACATTCTATATATTTTAAGCATTAGTTTGAATGTCAGGTTTTATTTACTAAATTCCCAGGTTATAATCCTGGCCTGATGAGAACATTTTGTGTGACCTTGAGTAAATTGCTTGAATCCCTGAATTTGATGATAGTCATCTGTAAGATAGTGATCATACCTATCTCATGAGGTCATTATAAAGGTTAAACTTTACTGTAAACTGCTTAATAAAGGGCAGTTTATCGTACACACACTACATTGCCATAATTTTAATCAAGAATATATACCCTTGCTTGAATGTTTCCTGGTACATTGAGATCATGCTGGTTAGGCTCTACCTCAGATTAGTGTTGCCAAGTTTTGAAATTGCTAAAACCCACTTTCAGGAAAATCTATACTCATAAGCCTTTTTTTCTAAGTCAATTTTAATTCAAGTCATTTAAGTACAATTTAGGAAAAAAAGTTAGTGGAAATAGACATTCACAAAACTTTTACATGTAATGAAGTCAGAGATATCTATAAATTTTTATCAAAACTTATAAAAAGTGCTCTGATGAAATTTTTCTTCAATGCATAATGGTTGAGGGAGTTATAGTCTGGTCAACAGACTGGCTTTGTTTGCTGTGTTTTCAAATATACTCATGCATGTGTATTGTCCTCACTTATACATTAAAACATATTGGGTAACAGGGAAAAAGAGAGGGATGATAATGGCAAGTAAAAATAATCTTTGTAATGGTCTTAGTTGTAAAAGATAGATTTAGTGGTTACCATTCCATAGCAACTTGTTACTTATTTGGAAAATGAACTCTGAATTGCATTTCCATTCTGATTTTAATGTGATTGCCAGTGTTTTCTCTTTCTTCAAATTGGTTTTTAGTCACAGAGGTGTTGTAAGTGCTAAATGGATTTGTTTAGTAGTCACATAATGTCCAGTCACACCTTTCAAAAGTAATTTGTCATAAATGATTTTTTAGTGGCTTTTATTAGGAGTTCTGCTTTGCCAAGCAATGTAATTAGTAAGCTTGTCAAGGCCTGGTTCAGACACCATTATTATAATGCAGATTGTTTAGCCACTGTAACTGCATAAGTAGAGATTAGAAAATTTCTCATATTGTATATCTGATATAAATGTACTTAGTGAATAATGAATGAGACAGAACCAAAATTATAATGACTGTATATTTTGTTTTAATATTAACACAAATTCCATTGTCCCTCAGAATGATACCTCCTACAAGCAAAACTTTTCTGGTCAATAATCTGGCTGCTGGAACTGTGTATGACTTGTGTGTCTTGGCCATCTATGACGATGGTATCACTTCCCTCACTGCCACAAGAGTCGTGGGTTGCATCCAGTTTACTACGGAGCAGGATTATGTCCGTTGCCATTTCATGCAGTCCCAGTTTTTGGGAGGCACCATGATTATAATTATTGGTGGCATAATTGTAGCATCTGTGCTGGTTTTCATCATCATTCTAATGATCCGGTATAAGGTTTGTAACAATAACGGGCAGCATAAGGTCACCAAGGTTAGCAATGTTTATTCTCAAACAAATGGGGCTCAAATACAAGGCTGCAGTATAACACTGCCACAGTCCGTGTCCAAACAAGCTGTGGGACATGAAGAGAGTGCCCAGTGTTGTAAAGTTGCCAGTGACAATGTGATCCAGTCTTCAGAAACTTGCTCAAGTCAGGACTCTTCTACGACTACCTCTGCTTTGCCTCCTACCTGGACTTCAAGCACGTCTGTGTCCCAAAAGCAGAAAAGAAAGACTGGCACAAAGCCAAGTACCGAACCACAGAATGAAGCTATCACAAATGTTGAGTCCCAAAATACTAACAGGAACAACTCAACTGCACTGCAGTTAGCTAGCCGACCTCCTGATTCTGTCACAGAGGGGCCCACATCTAAAAGAGCACAGACCAAGCCAAGTAAGTGTCTCTCTGCGCCTGCTGAAAGATCCAGAGCCAGGCACAGGTATTCTCTGAATGGGAAATTAAAGGAATACTATTGTTATGGTAACTCACAGAACACATGTGAACTATTTCCTAAAAGAAGCATATCCCTGAATGTGATGTTAATTCAGTCCTACATTTCTGATGGTCGTAGTAGAAAAACAACTCTTTCAAATTCTGAGTGGATATTGGAAAGCTTTGTGTAATCTGCTATTTCTTCTAAATGAAAAACCATTTTGAAGTTTCACGTTGCAAATTGAAATTTAGAATTGGAATTATTCTCGTTGATTCATGGACAATAGAACTTAGATTGTGCATAAACGTAGTATATACTGAGGGTATAGTTAACGATACATATATATGTGTACATATATGCATATATGTATAATATGTACATATATACATATATATTTGCACATAGATGTGTGTGTGTATATATATACATATATATATGGGTAACAGAAATAAAATGATTTAATAGGGGAAAAATGCGTAAGCTAACGGCAATGCCTTCCCCTATTCTAAGACAGGCTTCCAGTTTCTACAACTACAAATAACAAAATTAAAGTTGTCATATGAAAAAAAATCTTGCATAAAAATGATATTTCTTCCAGTTTTAAAAGGTTCACATATTGATAATTGACATTTTTCAGTGAGTGTGCTCTACATTTTAAAAAATCAATTGTGTTAGTAAATAACTCTGTATTATGATGTTATTTAAAATAAAATATTCAATTAGGATACCCAGTCAAGGCTAAAATAAGTAGCCTTCAAAACAGCATTCTTGGTTCAGGTGCCTTAATGGCTTTAAGATATTTCTCTTCCATAACACAGTCTTGTCAGTAGAAAAGAATAAAATGCAACTCATTTTGCATTTATCAAAAATGCAGTCAGTTTTGCATCACAGGCCATGTGCATGTGCATGTGCATGGACATATGACTGTGTTTGCATTCATTCAACACACATATGCAGACTGGATGTGTTTTACATTCTGCCAATGCAAGTTAAAAAGGGAGAAAAAAAACCCCACATACCTACCTTTATTAAAAGGGTGTTTATTTTTATCACAAAGTGAAGTAGCAAAAGAACACGTCTAGTGAAGTTTTTATCGCATTTGTAAACGATATAAAGCCATTGCTCATTAACCAGATTGGTGGTATTTTTCCCTTCTGTGCTATAATTTTGCATCTGAATGATTGTGTCTTAAAGTAAATGCATTTATTTTTTAACCAAAGAGTGTGATAAATTTAATCAGAAATCATGCAGCTTAGTTGGAAATATACCTTTTTGAAAAGGGATTTTAAAGTCAACCATAAGGTTCCTTTATATTAAAAATTCTTGGAGGTTTCTAAATCAAAATATAAAGATAAATTCTATCTGCTTTGTTTTAACTTTAAAAGTATAATAACATGATGATAATTGTAGAGCTATGCGTAGTATTATCTTGTAGATTTTGTTTTGCTTTGCTTTTTGTTTTATTTTTATTTTAAGATAACAGCTCATGTGAAAACTTAGACCCATTTACTGGCACAAATGAACATGATATTTTAACTGTACCATAATAAGTGGGCACTTTATGTATGTCAAGCACTCCTTGGAAGGAATGTAAACACACAGAGAATGCTAACTCTTCAGATCACTTGAAAGACTATTTAAATCAGAAGTTGAAAATGTCAGCTCATTGGCTTGATTTCCCTCTACTGCAGACACAAATAAAAAATCAGTTAATTTTAAGTCAGCAGTGGTACATCTTATCACACATGACTTATTGAGACGCCATTCAAGAGAGGGTCAATGTGAAGCAGTTAGAGATGACCTTAGAACCAATCTTGAGAAATTGAAAGTCTAGTGAGTGTTCATCATGTTCCCTACATCCCTTTTCTTCTCTGCTTCCTTCCTAAAAGTTTGCCTTTTCTATTTGCAGTTCAGTCATCCTTCTTTATTCATCTATATAGTTCTTTGAAGACTAAACGAGGTCACATGTTGATGTTTAAAGCACTTCTCAAAGTGAAGTGACTTTTGACGCTGTTATTTTAATAATCCTCTAATCCCAGCTACATATTTTAAATTTGTGCTGATTGACAATAGCATGGTACTCTTCCACTCACTATTTATAAGCACAATATTAAAAAAATCTTGAATGCACTAAAACTTTCAAGTCTTAAAGAAATGAATGCCTAAAGAAATGAGTTCTAGAATTACCAGGGCCAAGTTTGCCCTGAATTCATTTAATGTAGGTAACAGCATAGCGTACCTACCCCAAGCTATTCATGAACTTATATTTTTCAAATGCTTGTATTTTTGAAATGAATGTCTTGCTTATGTTTCTAATGAAACTTTGATTGCAGATCTGTTATTTCTCGTAGACATTTAAAATTCTGTGATATCTAATCATGTGAATTTTGTTTTGGTTGACTAAAGTTGTTGAAAATAACTTAAATTTTTACATTTTTGCATGGCTATTTTTAGATTGTGTTAATCAAATGCTGTAACACTTGGTCTTAGAAGTGAATTTTTGCTCTGCGTTTCTTTTAATGAGTTTATATTTTGAGAGGTAATGAACTGGACCATCAAGAGGGTCAAGTGGTTTTTACATTTGTTTGTAAGTATATGATGACAATTTTACTTAAGGAGGACAAGTAATATTACATATTATATTTTCTGAGCCAGAAGTAACTTGGATGTTAAATGAATAAGATGATATATAAATAAATGAATGGGGTCAGGAAGAGAATTAAGAGAGTTATGATATTAAGAATTTTGATTAATTTGCACAACGTAGATTTTTGGTCCAAATATTATTTTAACACATGAAAGACATTCTCTGTCTTTTCTTTATCATTTTGTCATTAATTGCATTCCTTATGTAACCAGCCATATATCTGTGATCTGAAACATATGGTTTGCTTTTGTTATTCCTGACTGCATGCATAATAGCTTCATTATTTTTATTCCTCATTCTTAAGTATTTTTTAAAATTTTTACCATTTTATATTATCAGCTTAATCGAGGTGAAGACAAATTTAAAAATACTATGCCTGCCATTAAGTGTATTTTAACACATATTTATTCCAAATGTTTTGAAAGGACTTAAATTGTTTTTGTTCATTTTGAATGACTTCCTAATTTAAAAATAACAAACTACTATTCTGGTAGTTTCATAAATGGCAGTGCAAATGCAAAGTACTTCAGAATTCTAAGAAGCAGCAACTTGCTTTGATGAGTATTATTTCCTTGGGGACTGCAAATAGAAGAATATAAAAATTGATTAAATAAAAACATTTAAATTAGATATAGTAACCAGAAGCACTAACAGTGTAGCCAATTTATTTCCCATAGTTTTTTTCAACTACTAATGGAGTCACTTGAGGTCTCATTGTACCATTTTATGCTGTGAAGCAGTTGACTTTATTAGCTTTATAGATATACTTTGCTAAAAATTGTTTAGAATATAAATTTTAAACAGTATAATAAGCAATATAGTCACATAAAAATTCCATTCTCTGAAATACACATACTTTCCCTTAAATTGCTTAAAGATTTTTTAAAAATTAAATTTCCTCTATTTTTGCCTACAGGAATCCTTTTAAAAGCACTTGTGTTAATATAGTTTTAATTATTTTATCTGCTTGTATATTTGAAGAGAAACTACTTATAAATCTAAAATAATTTAAATGTAATTATCACGTAGTTCATATCAATTAATTGCCTCCTAATTCCTAAATTTTATTATTTCCTCTTTGTTCATGTACAGCAACAAATTCTAAAAAGTAGTGTTAAATGACAACAGTAAAAAATAATTCTGTAAACATAAATCATCTTGTAGAAAAAATTGTGAAGGTAAATATGACATTTCTTTAAAGAAGACATCAAAGAGCCCATTGTCTTCTTGGATGTATGATTTCCAGCTGCATTTTACAATGTTTATAGTGCAAAGAAGCAATGTTCATTAAGATGAGACAGAATGAAGACAATCTGTTATCTTCCCACTGCCCAGTTTTTCCTTATGGTAGGAGAATGGTGCAAGTTGTCTCCCTTCCCAGGCACATTTGTGTGGGTGGGAAAGGTGCCGGGGAAAGGAGGTGGACACAACAGTGGGTTGGTGGGAAAGAATATTTCCTTTCTTTCTTAGGTTGTTAATAATAATAATTAATAATAATAATAAAATAGCAACAACAAATTGATTTATTCTCTTGATAACTATGTCATTCAATTGAGTAAAGAGGAGGTAATTATGAAAAACAACAACTGGATTTTGACAATGGTTTCAAAGCCCTGCCTTTAAGTTTCCTTCCCATGGTAGGTAAATGCTAGGATTATAAATACAGTTACTTTAGTCAGTTGTTTAATTTTTTTATTTGTTTTTCAAAGGAAATAATATTTCTTGTAGCAATATAGAAGACTACCCAAAATAAAAAGGGTGGTAAGCATATTCCTGTCATTGAGCCATCCTAAAATGTGGTGTCATTTGAAGTGGAATAGAAAATAACAGTTTGCAACTGCTAGCATGATTACATACTAAATTACTTCACGAAGGTAATGTTAATACAATTGAAATTTTATTAAATTTTTTAAAAAGTCATTATAAAAAGTAATCAGTGTACCATTGTCTTCTGGTTATAGTCTGATTATGCTTACCTATTTCAAGGTAAACATTTAGCATCTATAGTTAAATTGAATAAATATACACATTATATACATTCATATATTTTTATGCTATGTACATTATACAAAGATATACACATATGCACGTATAATTCAATTAAAATCATATTTTGCTCTGTAATGAAAATTAATAACTTTGAGGTTAGTAAAACAAAATTAGACTTAAGTGGACTGCCTGACTAACAGAAAATTTCTCCCAGGAAAACTGTTCAAGCAACACGTGGTTGATAGATTTTTACTCTCAGTAAAAATTTACTGTGTTGAATTTTATAATGATAGTGATTTCTACAACATGGTACTTTCATCCACTCTTTTCAAATTGGTAATTGTTATGTTCATGAATTTCAAAAACTAAACAAAGAACATTTTCGTATACATTTGGAAGAAAGCTTCGAAGGCCCTTTCATTGGAACCATTAGTGTTTGGAAATGGTTTCATCACTTAAACGTACTTGACATATAGTATATGTGGATACCATGACTCTGCTCCAGAACATGGCCACTAAATATTTGAATAAAGTTATGGAGTTTATGAGATGCCTTTTGCTGGCTCCATCACAATATAATTCCCTAATTATTTTTCTCTATAATATTTTTCTCTATTATTGCTTTCATGAAAATGCCAAACTCCCTACGCTTAAATTTTTGTGAATATTTGTGCTTAAAGTTTTGTTAAAAAATATTTGGCCTGGTCAACTCACACTAACCTGTGAAAACTGACGACAATACACTTAAGCATGTAGTTTTCTGTTATCCCTGTTTAATTTCTAAAGGATTAGTAGTGTTTGCTGAACAAGAACAGATTTTGCAAAGAGATGGAAAGTGTACTATGCAGAGTTATGTAATTATGTTAAACATTTCTAGGCAATTGAAATATACGTGAGTATATTAGAACGTTGTTTTACATGAAAGTAAACTGATTCTTGATTGGTATTTGGAGACTGGATATGGATTGATAGTTCATATTGTAAGTGATTATTTGACACCCTGACTCAACTACATTTCCTGCTGCTGATGCCTTTCTTTTGATGTATTTTTCCATATTAACCATATCCAACTGCATAGTTGAAATGTTAATTCCGATAAGGGAAAAATAAATGAAAACATGACTTTCTTTGAACTCCAGCAACAAAAACATATTCCATATTGAAAATTACTTTACTAGAACATTTTTTAAAATTCTATTTTTATACTATTATGTTTGAGGATAGCTGTAAAGAACCATAGAGTAAAAACTCAGTTGCAATTAGCTGCCTAAGTCTTCAGTAAAAAAGTGGATGGATCTTTAATTATCTTATCAAGAGTTCAGTAAAGGGTTTTAGGGTCTGATTCTTTAAAAAAAGTGAATTGCTCATGACATTGAAAATTTTATTCTCAGATGCTTTGCTGACTAATGTTGACCAGAATGTCCAGGAAACACAGGTGAGACTCTTATTACCTATCACATACTTCAACACTTAATGTGGATTTATTATTTAATATATGACTTTTCTAAATTTTGATTTACTGGTTTGTACAGGTTGTTGAAAATTTCTGTTAAAATTTGTAATGCTCAACATTACAGACTGAAGGTCAATTAGGTTAAGTGAATTTCCAGTTGATAATTTAGACATATTCCTGGTTGACTACATAGATCTGATTCATACTGTAAGAAAGAAAATTATCACCAATATTGCTATGGATAACAGTAGAGTCACTCTTGCAGTCATGCTTGGTGTGTGTGTTGTTACCAATATTTACAAACATGTAGATTGTAGCTCAGTAAGATGATATTCACTCCTATCCATGATCTCCATGTCCTAATAGGAGCTGAGATGACACATTATGCCTCACTGAAAAAGATGAACATAAGCGTTTCACTGTTGCCTAAAATGAATGAAGCCACTTTAGAATAGAGTAAAAGACTACACATGAAATATTCATGGTTCTTCTTTTGTCAGCAACCAATTATTCTTCTTGAGTGTTTTTCCCCCCCTTTGGAAGTTTCAAATGAATATTTGATTCCTGCATTTTAATTGGATCAGAAAGTGTGTTTCCAGAGCAGAATAGCACTTAAGCAATCTGTTCAAACAGCTGGAAGTATCAGACATTAACTTGAGGTTTGGCACAAGAAAAAAATATTCAGCTTTTAAAAGATCTAAAAAAGGCCACTGCTTTATTTGTTGGTAGTAAAAATAGGGTCTTGTTTTCTAACGTTTCATACTAAAAAATACAATAATATGGTCAATGTTTCAGACTTTTTCCTAATGTACTCCACTTCCCCAAACCAAACAGTGTTTTCATGCATCATTTCTTTTCTGAATTTAATATTCCATTCTTAATTTGCAGAGAAAGAACATATGGTTCACTGGAAACAGTCAACAGCACGATGTTTGGCACAGGCTCTGTGTTCTGTGGTGTGTATGGGGTTGACCTGAATGAATGTGCCTTGTTTCACTTCCCTTTATTCTCTTCCTCAATTTTAACTTCTCTACCCCTCCCTCCTTCTCTTTCCCTCCCCCCACCCTCCTTCCATGTCCTCCCCTTTCCTCCCCTACCCTCCTCTTCTTTCCTCTCCCTTCTTCTCCTCACTTCTCCTCTTCCTCAACCTCCTTCTCTCTCTCTCTTTTTCTCTCTCTCATTTTTATGAGAATCATTTATTCACTTCATTATGTGACTTTGGACATCCAGCTGAGCTAAAAGTTAGGATACTTACAGAAAGAGATTGAGAAGTAGATGAAGCAGAATAGATTAGAACAATTCAGAATGGGGCTAAGTGTTATATTTTTATTTAGATGAACAGGAATAAATATCTTAATCATTTTTAAATTATCAATTATAAAATTTTTCCCAAATATTTGTGTTTCACAGGACATGTTATATTTTATTATTTATCTATTTCACCACATTACTAGATGTTGAAGTTAGAGAAAAGAAAAGCTTTGTAATAGTCTTTGAACTACTAGAGAGCATAAGATTTGCCAATGTGATAAATATAGTTTAGTAATAACTTTTTATCACTGGGCACTGTTGGCTCAACTTCTAATACTACCTATTTGGGAGGCTGAGATTGGGAGGATTGCAGTTTGAGGTCAGTTGGGTATGGTGATACATACCTCTCATCCAGCTATGGAAGGAAGCCTGAAATTGGAGGATTGTGGTCTAGGCTGGCCTGGGCAAAAAAGCGAGACCCTACTCCCAAAATAACCAGAGCAAAAGGGGCTGGAAGTATGGCTCAAGTGGTAGAGCACCTGCCTACCAAGTTCAAAGTCTTTGTTCAAACCCCAGTAGCATAAAATAATCAATCAATAAATGATTGTAATAATAGTAACATTTTATCCTACAGTAGTTTTAAATATAGAAAATTTGAAAACATAAAACACATGAGGTAACAATCAGTCACAAGGAACAATCAATGTACAAATTATGATAACCTACTGCATAATCCGTGGTTTGGTGTTTCGCCGTAGTAAATTCCTGTGAGTATGTGACATCTTTCCAAATTATTATACATAGTAAATGTGAAAGGATCCAATGTGTCATGTGTTTTAAACCTTATGCAGTTCTTTTAGTTCTTTTTATGAAACAAATCATAATGTTTTTGAAATCTTCCTTTCATATTTTTTCCATTTTCTTCTCTTTCTATAAGATTTAAAAGAAAAACAAATCCACACACAAAAATAATTTAAACAAAGTTTACTGGCTATACACACAGAATTCCCTCATTATCTAAACTGCTACATTTCTATTATCAGATTTAGGTTAGCACATGACCTCCACATAAATATTCTTGGTACTTGGTAAGAGATTTTGTTACACCAGACTGAGCATTTCTCCAATACTCAACAGAACCAAGACATGTTGCCTCTTCTGAAGAGATGGTGACCTGTGAGCTGTTTTTCTTTGCACAGCCTTTTACATGGTCAGCAGCACTTTACTGGGTGTGAATGAAGAGCAGTAGAGAGCTAGCAGATACCTTTGTGATCACAGCTTCTCAGTTCCGTACTTTTTGTAGCTTACATACCGAGTTAACTGCTAAGTTGAATTTTCCCAAGGGTATGGAGTTTGAAAATGTTATTTCATTTCCATTTTCCACATCTTATTCTGATTTTCTTCCTTAGGCGCCTTCCTGATTGTGTATAGAAATAGCCTGAAATATTTCAATGTGTAACATAATTAATTTTTCTGTAAGAAAACCGTAGTATAACTCAAGAACAACGAACAAAGGGAGAGGAATCATTGATAAGTTTATTGATAATTACTTATAACCTGACATGTATAAATTAATCATAGGTTTGACAAAGATTTTTATCCTTTAATTTTTATCCTTAAAATGAACCCACAGAAACAAAATGTATGTCATATTTAGCAGATAACATAGGAGCAGTTGACTTGTTTGAATTTATACTGAAAATGCCTTTAATAAAATTTTTAACAAGTATTTCACATATTCAGCCAATATAATATATATGCATTATTGGTGTTTTTGTGTGTATGTGCACAAGGATGTACACTTTAGTATAAATTAAGGTAAGTTACCTTTAAAATTTAGATTTTGTCATAAAATCTGCTACACGTGCAATTCAATTTTTCTAGGGAAAAATTCTAAATATTAAAAAGTCAACAATTTTGATTATATAGAAAAAATAACATTTTAAATCTATGGGAAAATACAAGGTTAGGAAAATACGTGGAAGAAAAATCAAAGAATAAAGAAAATACTTACATATTATGTGAGCATACAGGTTGGGCATACCTGATCAAAAACTCTAAAATAAAAATCTCCAAAACATGAAAATAAATTTACCACTGACAGGTTGGCATAAGGGGAAAAATACAAACCATGATGGGTCACAGTCAAAATGACAGAACACTGAAACTATTGTGTAAAATTGCTTTCAGCTTATGTGTACAGGGTGTAAATGAAACATAAATTAAATTTATGTTTAGATTTGGGTCCCATTCCTAAGATACCACATTTATATATATATGCAATTACTCCAAACTATGAAAAGTCCCATTTTAAAATATTTCTGGTCCTAATCATTCCAGATAAGGGATACTTAACCTGTGCTTCAAATATCTTTCCAAGTGGGAATCACCCATATAAACCATTTGGTTCTGCACTGGTTTTGTTTCCTATGCAAATTTCCTTCAAATGGTAGAATAGGCACATATGTGGAATATATTTATTTGTTTTTATTATAATTGAAGCACCTTTTTGAAGTATTCATCTAAGCATTATGCCAGTTCAGGAGAAGAAAATAGAGCAGTGTAAGCAATGACCTTTAAGGACTATCTCCTTGTGTTTAGACATCCTCGCTGTAAAGATCAAAATCTTTCATAATTCTCAGTTTCATTCAGAACAAGGACAGTGACAGGATTTTTTGCACAATCTATTGAACCTGAGGACCATTTTCCTTCTCTAAATATTGATGTAGTTTTCATCTGCTCAGTAATTTTTTATGACAATTTGTCTGTCATTAAGCGTTTTGATGTTTAAATTAGTACCATTGCCAAAGCATCCTAATTCTACCTTGGCTGATTATTTTTAGTTCTTGTAACATTTAACCACATTATTGTAGTTGATTTTTGTCTTCATGATGTTCTTGTAATTTTTTTGTGTTTAATGTTTAGATCTTCCTGGAATTATTGCCAGAGTTTGCCTGTGGATAAGTAAATTAAAAAATGTTATTTTGTATATCCTGCCTAATATCAGTTTTTATTTGCTCCATATTATGTCATGATTTTAATAATCATAATAGCTTCCGGACAGAAAAACTTCTATCATATTCTGCAATATTTTTGCTGATTTTTAATCCCCCAAATTAGCAGCATTTAAATAAGTCTAAATTCTTAGGTTTGTTAATAATGTTACTATGCAATGTGAAATTGATTAAAAACTATAGTATATACTAGTTTTAAAAGAATCAACTTGATACTAAAGTTTGTTATCCTGGTAAAATTTATGAATTGCAAATTCAAAGTAGAAATATTCCTCATTATCATTTTTCTTCTAAATATATTGAGGATTTGACTATATTACTGCTCTGTAACTTGAAATTTGGTATAATAAAATGTTATCTTATTTTCTATAAAAGAGGACATATTACTGGAAATATAAAAAGAAACAATTTATTATTATACATTTTCACCATTAGGAGCAATGTTCTGAACCAAATAAAGAATTTACTGATAAGCACACCATTGTTTTAAAAAGGGGTTTTGCAAATGTTTTCTTACTGTATTCCAGGCAAGATATGATAGTGATTTTCCATATTTCAGTAGGTTACAAGAGAATAATTAAAATTATTACAAATAGAATATATATTGGTTCCTTAACATCTTCAAACCTTGGGTATATAACGTGTTAGTACTAAAATATTATTGTTTATACCAAAAATAGCATAACTTCTTCTGACTATCAAGTATTTACAATACTTTCTTAAATGTAATATTTGTACAGTATTTTATGTATCTTTATTGTATAAAGTTACCCTCAGATTTTAAATATATTTAAAATTTATATTTAGTTATTTTATACTTATAAAATGCTTATAATTATATATAAGTATTATATATACTTATATTTATCCAAATGGTCTCTATATCATCATTTCAATGCAAAATATTCAGTGAACTGAAAATCCATATTTCATGATACATTTGTCCCATATATTTTGAACACTTAACTAGAACCTTGGAAACATTGTTATTTTTGAATGAAAATGAGAAAATTCATTCCCATTTCAGGTATATGAAACAAACATTATTTTCCATCTTTGTCAGGGATAAAATTTATATACATATCTTAAATTCATGAAGACTCAGAACACTTATTAAAGGAAAAATAGTTTTACAGTTTGATAGTTAATCATTTTATAAATTTTTGTTATTTTATTTCAAAATTATGTTTAATTTAACCATGCAGTGCCTTTCCTTGTAAATTACTGAAAACAAATATTTGTTTTATTTTCTGTATAGACAAAGAAAACAATTAGTGAAAATGAACAATGTTTTCACTATCATTAAATGTATAATTAATTTTATGAACATGTTTCTCAGAAACATAAAAATGTAGAGGTGATTTATGTCTCCAAAGTGCTGGCCATTTTGACCTAATTTTTTTTAAATTGTTGTGCTGGATGGAAGTATATTGTGGCATTTAGGAAAGTTCTTACAATGTATCAAATATATCATATTTGAATTTACCCTTCCATCTTCCCCTCCCCCTTCCTGGAGTAGTTTCAACAGGTAACATTTTTCCATTTACAGTATTTGACCTAATATGTTCATATTTTAAAATACCATTATGAATGTAGGTTAAAACTGAAATAGCATGCATTGATAAATTAAATGATTGTTTTATCTTACCTTGAGTGTGCAAATGTGAAAAGTAAAATGAGGAAAAATGCCATTCTACTATTTGGCTTTGACTTACATTAACAATTTAGGTATCATATACCTAGATTCCTTCTTAAAAGGAGACACTTTTACATATTCACTGATTTCAAATTACTGAAACAACCTTTTAGACATCGATGTGCATGTCTAGTTATTGTTAAGGAGTCTGTCTTGTATTTTACGGCAAGAAACTTCTGCCTGGGTGCTTATGGTTCGTTCAGTAACTTAAAGAATGCTTTTACAATTATCTCATTGGCTATGTGTTTTCTTTTCTTTCTTTTTTTTTCTTTCCTTTCATTTCAGAGGCTGGAGTTAATCTGAAGAGCACCACTTCTGTCTCTCCTGAAAATAGTTGCCACTGATATTTTTACTGGATAAAATTTAAAGATATTTCAGTTCACAAGGCTAATTGTTGAACTGTTGTCCATGAAGAAATTGTCCACAGGAGCTTGGGTGGAAGTCTCTGATGCTGGCAGAATTGGCTTCATCAGACCATGTTCATCCCCTTTTAAAAACAATTTTTTTTCTTCTGGTTTACAAGTATTTTTTTTTAAGAAGGAAAGAGACAAAAAACAAACAACACAAATCTACATTGGCATCAAGTTCTGTATCAATCCATCTTACATTACCATCCATGATTTAACAGACTGTAGAATCTTGAATACTCTATATCACTTTAACAAATAAATGTTTTACTATTACAGAATTTGCTCATTGCCTTATTTGTGGAAAACCTATTGCTTTAAGTATGACAGATGAAGTAATTACCGTAAGAACTAATAATACCATTTTATATTTAGTAGTGAAAAATCCTTAAGGAATTAGAAATTGCTTTATAATATTATAGCCATTTCTTCCATGTTAGAAGTGATCCCACTTCTACAGGAGAGCAGTAGGGCCATTAAACAAACACACAGCACAGTTTTGCCTCATATGAGAAAGAAAGTGTCTGGGACCGGTGGCTCAATTGGTAGCGTGGCTCCCTCGCAAGAGCAAGGTCTGGACTACAAACACCAGTAATGAAAAAAAAAAAAACAAAAACAGAAGATGATGTGTAATCTTTTCTCCTGCTGGAACTTCAGAAAGTGGACAAGACAAGCAAATTACAATTAAACCAAATTGACTCATTGATTGTTCTAGACAGGGCAAAAAAGGCTTTAACAATTTTGGGGATTCTGTGTCATTACAAATAACCATTTCTTTAATTTGGCACAATTTAAGATTAAAAAAGAACATGTATTTCCTTCAGCACAGGCATATAAACAACTGTGATATCTTTGATGGCTGAGAAATGTTATTACACATTAATTAAGCAGTATCCAAGCTGAGCATGTTAATGCTGATCTTAGTTTGATGGAGTTGTGAGCTGTGATAATGTGACAGATTATATACACAAATCTTCCAAATTGTCATAAATATTAGTGTAAAATTTGAAAATGCACATGAATTTACACTGTACTTGAGATAAAATATAAGTTTAATAAAAAATTACTAGTTTTATCAAATGAATTTAGTTTTTCTAAAACCTTAGAGGTTTTATTTCTATCACTTGACAATTATGGTAGTTATTTTTAAAAGCAATAAGCAGGATAAATTTATTTTTAAAAAATGATTAAAACTCAGAAACCTGGCATAGTATTTTTCTTAAAAGTTTTAAACTAATTTTCTCTTGGACTATTATGAGAATCTAAACATCCAAAGAGAGGTTACAGAGCACCATCCACAAGAAAGGATTTAGAAGATGTGGTCAGGAGCCTGCTACACTAGAAAACATATATGCACACTCCTGGACACACACAACTCATGGTTGAGATAAAAGTACCAGATTTGAGTTGTAATTTTGTAGTTGATTTTCTTGTCTTTTCTTTTGCAAATTTCAATGCACTGGAAAAGTCCTGTTTAGTGTTTATGTACATATTCATAAACATTTGTGTTGATAAAAACGAGGTGAACAATAAACATTACCTTTCCAAATGTCTTCTTACATATAACTGATCTCTTCAAATATGTGTCAAGGATAGGAATGGCATTTCTGGATCTCCAAATTTCACTTTAAGTTCTCTTGTGAAAACCTTTTAACTTTCCCCCTATCTTCTGGGTGCTGATTCTTGCTTTTCTTGATGTTGCTACCTGCTCAGTGTTCATAGCCTGACCTGGTACCCACTTCTTCAGAATATTCATGCTATTATTTTTCATAGAACAGCAATTTTATTGTGTTAGAACTGAAATTAAAATTAATCATTTTTAAAGTTCTCACTCCATATCTCCTGCAATCAACCCCAAACTTCCATTTAAGTACACATTCAATCAAAGTACTTATTTTTTTAATGTTGTTTATTAGGAAAGGAAAGAAACAGTTATGAAGCTCACAGTATACAATAATAAATTGCATCTTACCCATGTACATTATAAAGCATATCAAACACATACAGAAGAAATCTATTTAGCAGTGTTTTGAATGCAATATTGGTTATAGTTTGTGAGGTGGAAGGGGGACTGAAAACTGTGATTCATATTTTGAAAATTTGCAATTATTTTTAAGATCCATTATAACTTGTAGAACTGCAGATGACTAATAAAATAGTATTTGGGATGAAGGTAATAGCTTACATATGAAATAAAGCTCAAATAAAGCTCAAATAATTTATTATTCATTTTATATTTAGTTTAAGAATGCTCATTAGGTTTTGTAGAGATTCCAGTCATCATTTCCATCATAAAATATCCTATTTGTATAGATGGAATGTTTTATGGCATCTTTTGGTGAGGTTTTTCAAAATGCTTTCATAAATTCTTATTATGCCTTCTTTCACACTATTTTAGTTAGTTTAGGAATTTATTCAACATTACGTACTTTGTTTTGTATACCCAAAGTATATTTATACTGACATTTCATAGATCTAGTAATTAAATATTGTTTCCTTGTGTGTTCTTATGTGTGCATATCAATATATATGCAATAGTTTAAAATAAAAATGGTCCAAGCTATGCTATGCACAATGAAAAGTCTCTACCCCGGGAATGTTTAATATGTAAGTATAACGTATAGAAAAGCCATCTATATTAAGATTTTTAAAGCATTTTTATTATGGAAAATACATATAACATAAAATTTGACATTTTAACCATTTTTAAGTAGCTAGATCAGTGGCATTAATTACATTTACAGTGTCTTGAAATCTGCACCATCTATGTAAAAAACTTTACAAATATTAAAAAAAACAATTTTATCATCCAAACACAAACTTTACCTATGTAGCAATGATATTATAATCTCTGATCTACTTTTACTCTCTATGAATTTGCCTAATATAGCCATTTCACCCATAAATGTGATCATATAATATTTGCCCTTTTGCATTTAGTTTATATCACTCACCATAAAATTTTGAAGGTTAATCCATGTTGATGTATGCACTATTTTATTTCTGTTTATGGCTAAGTGATATTCCATTGTATGCAGACATACATGCACATATGTATAGACTATGTTTTGTTTAACCATTTTTTTTAACAAAGAAATTTTTATTTGTTTATTTTCTTTCTTTTATTTTATTGTTTTTACATTTACTTTCATGTGTACACACTGTTTGGAACATCTTCTCCTTCACTTCCCCTTTCTGGGCCGAACATGTTCTACCCTCTTTGATTTTGTTGAAGAGAGAACATAGGAGATAATAAGAAGGACATAACCTTTTTGCCAGTTTGAGATAAAGATAGCTATAAGAGAGTCGTAGCGTTGCTTCCATGCACTTGTGTATTGCAACCCACATTGGTTCATCTCTACCAGACCTCTTCCCTACTTCCTGGTCACCTTCCCATAGTGGCCTCTGTCAGTTTAAGGTTACTATATTGACTCCTCTACAGTGAGCACATCAACCACTTTCAAGTTTTAGGTTTCCTTCCCTTTCCCTATTCCTCCCATATGTGTTTTCCCTTTAGTGTGTTACCCACGTCCAATAATATTTATTTTAGGTTTATAATCTGCATATGAGGGAGAAGTAACGATTTTTGACCTTCTGAGCCTGGCTAACTTCTTTTAAGATAATGTTCTCCAGTTCCATCTATGTACTTGCAAATGACAAAATTTCATTCTTTGTGGCTGAGTAAAATTCCATTGTGTATAAATACCACATTTTCTTAAGGCATTGTTTGGTAGTGGGGCATCTTGATGTTTAACCATTCATTTCTGATGGACACTTGTGTTGTTTCTACCCTTTGGCCAATGGGTATCATTGGTGTACAGGTATCTGTTTGATTCTCAGTTTTCAAATCTTTAGGTCTGTATTTGGATATGGAATTTCTTTGTCATATGATAATTTTAATTCTGACTTTTTGATTTTAGATTTTTGAGGAACTTCCAGAGTAATTTTCACCATTGCTACTCCATTTTCTTCTGGTGATGTCTGATCATGTTAGGGTTCCTGTTTCCTGAACTCAACATTTGTAATGTTTAAATTTTATTCTCATTCTGATAGGTATGAAGTATAGTCACGTTACATTTAACGGTGAAGATATGTTCTGAGAAATGCTCTAGTAGGTGCATTTGTCATTGTGGTAACATCACTCTGTATACTTATACCAATAAAGACAGTAACAATGTCACTAATCAACATTACCTTAAGGGTTCAATGTCACATATGCAGTCTATTGTTACATGAAACATGGTTATGCTGTACATAATAGTATTTCATTACAGTTTAACTTCCATTTCCCAATGACTACTGATGTCAAATGTTATTTCATGTACTTAATGGGAATTCTTATATCTTCTTGGAGAAATGTCAACTCAATTTGTCTTTTTTAAAATTGCTTTCTTTTTCTTTAGTTGTTGAGTAGAGGAGACATTTATTTATTATGCATACCAGTCCTTCATCAGATGTATGATTTAGAAATATTTCTCTCATTTTGGGTGTTGTTTTCTCACATTCTTGATTATATCTTTGATAAACAAGTTTTTAAATTATTATGAAGTCTGATAATGCATTTTTACTTCTGTTGCTTGTTATTTTTGCTATATTTAAGAATCTACTGACCAACCAAAACACTTGAAGATTTTTCCCTGAATTTTACAGTTTTAGCCCTGAGTTTTAAGTACTTGATTAATTTTGAGTAAATTGTTTCATATAGTGTGAGGAAGACACACTTTATTTTTTGGAATCTTAGCACCATCTGTTGAACACATTAATCTTTCCCCATTTGCTGGGCTAACCATCCTTGTCAAAGATCAGTTGGTCATAGAATTATGGGCTTATTTCTAGGATTTTTATTATATTCCATTAGTACATATGTCTGTCTTTGTAACAGTGCCAGTGTATTGATTACTATAGCTTTATAAGGTTTGGAAACAGGTAGTTTTTAAGTGTATCATTAAGGAAAAAAATAACAAAATGATTACAATATTTTTGTTAAAGTCTTACAACCAAAAAAAAATAAAAAGCTTTTTTGGCTACTTAAGGTACCTTGAAATTCTACATTAATTTGAAGTTTGAATTTTCTATTTCCTTACAAAAGGAATTTGTGTTGGAATTTTGGAGGGATTGCATTGAACCTGCAGAGAGCTTTGAGAAATAGCAACTTGGTGACAATTTTAGAACCTCTGATCCATAGTATAGGATGTTTTTCCATTCATTATGTTTCCTTTCATTTCTTTCAATAATGTTTTATCACTAATTAGAAACAGAGCTGATTTTGTATGTTGACAATGTGCCTTTAAAGTTGGCTTAACTCATTAGGTCTGGTGTCTTTTTTTGTGGATTCTTTGGGATTGTCTATATATAAATTCAGGTTTTCTATGAATAGAGACAATTTAGTTCATTCTTTCTAATTTGCATGCTTTTTACTTTCTTTCCTGTCTTAATTTCACTGAACTGAATACAGTAGAATGTTAAATAGCAGTGACATAAATGTGAATCTTTGTCTTGTTTATGATATTAGAAGACAGGTTTTAATCTTTGAATAATGAGTCTGATGTAAGGATTATTCATAAATAATTATCATGTTATATTTCTGCATCATTATCATGAAAATGTATTAGATTGTATCCAATGTCTTTCTGTTGTCAATATTGATGATCATATGTATGTTGTACATGTTTTGTTCCTTCATTCTGTTGATGAATTATATTCCATTGATTTATTTTTCTCATTCATACCCATCATAGTACACGTAGGATAAACTGCACTTGGTCATTGTGAGGTTTTTGTGTACAGTATTTCCAATGTACACTTGTACTTGGTTGAGGATTTTACATATGAATATATAAGGTATATTGGTATATGTTTTTATTTCCTTGTGATATCTTTATCTGTCTTTGGTGCCAAGATAATGTTGGCCTCATGGAATGAAGAATTACTTCCTACTCTTTTGGTGCTTGTTTGTTTTGAAACAGCTTGAAAAGAATTTACCTTAGTCCTTCTTTAAGCATTTAGCAGAATTCACTAGTGAAGCCATCCTTTCCCTAAAATTATTACCCCAAAATTTTAGATAATTGATTTTATGGCTTTCTTTTTATAGAACTACATCTTCCAATTATTCTTGAGTAAATTTATGTAATTCCTGAGTTTCTGGGAATTTTTTGGTTTCTTCTGGCCTGATGTACAACTGTTCATAATATTCTCTTATAATTGCTCTATCTATTACTGATTGTGGTATATTACAGTCTCCAATCTTTATTTTAGACCTGTCTATTTCTTCCTTAAATTACATCAATGTTTGCTTCAAACATTTTGGAGCTTTGCTTGTTCATATAAGTTTATAAAGGAGATACTGTCTTGATAAGTTAACCCTTTTATCAATTATAATGTCCTTTCTCTCTCTGGTACTGGGGATTTAACCTAAGACTTTAGGCATGTTAAATCGTTGCTGAATGAGCTACATCCTAAGCCTTGTTTTTAAATTTATTTTTCCTTAATTGTTGTGCTGGGTGTCAGTACATTGTAACATTTACAAAGGTTCTTACAATGTATCAACTATATCATACTTGAATAAACCCTCTCCACTGCTCCCCTTTATCTCCCCTCCCATTCATGGAATAGTTACAGTAGGTGCCATTATTGCATTTATGTGCATGCATACACATTTTTTGCATCACTTTCAGTCTCTTACTTCTTTCCCTACCCACCTCCCCTCTCCCACTGGTGCCATCCCTCCCCTCTGGGCAGAACCTGTTCCACCCTCCTGTTCTCCCAATTTTGCAGAAGAGAAAAGATGAAAAGAAAAACATGATGTTTTTGTTTGTTTGAGGCAAAGGTAGCTAGCTATACAGGGAGTTTCCTTGTGGTGTTTCCATGTATATATTATAAGCCCAGTTGGTTTATCTTCTCTATTTACATTCTACACGTTAGTCCCCTTTTTATGGTGGTTTTACTGGTTTAAGATTTTTATATTCCTGCTCATATAGAGGGTATATCACTCATATTCAAGTCATTATTTTTCTTCTTTAACCCTATGCCTCCTGTACATGACCTCTCTTAGTATGACCAGTGTTTCATAATATTGCTGCATTTGTGTTAGGTCTATATTACACATATGAGAGAAGCTATGTGGTTTTTGGCCTTCTGCATCTGGCTAACTTCACTTAAGATGATATTCTTCAGTTCCAACCATTTACTTGAGAATGAGAAAATTTCACTGTTCTTTGTGGCTCAGTAAAATTCCATTGTATATAAATACCACATTTTCTTAGTCCAGTCATCAGTAGTAGGACATCTTGGCTCTTTCCATAGTTTACCTATTGTGAATAGTGCTGCAGTAAACATGGGTGCGCAGGTGTCTTTATTATAAGCTGACTTGCATTCCTCTGAGTGTATAGGTAGGAGTGTATTGCTGGCTCATATGGAAAATATATTTTTATTTTTTTAAGGAGCAGCCATACTGTTTTCCATAGTGGTTGTACTAGCTTACATTCCTACCAGCAGTGTATGAGGGTTCATTTTTTCCTGAATCTTCCCCAACATTTGTTGTTGTTTGCGTTCTTGATGATAGCCATTCTAACAGGGGTGAAATGGAATCTTAATGTAGTTTGATTTGCATTCTTTTATGGCCACAGATTATGAACATTTTTCTCATGTGGTTTTTAAGCATTTGAACATCTTTTGAAAATGCTCTGCTCAGTTCATTTGCCCATTTCTTAATTGGGTCATTGATTTTTGGGGAGTTTAGTTTTTTTGGGCTCCCTGTATATTTTCAGTATCACTCCCTTGTCTGATGTATAGCCAGCAAACATTTTCTCCCATTCTGTGGGTGGTCTCTTCAATTTAGAAATCATTTCTTTTGTTGTGCAGAAGCTTTTTAATTTTATGTAGTCCCATTTTTTCATTCTTTTTCTTAGTTGCTCAGCCACTTGAGTTCTACTGAGGAAGTCCTTATCTATACCTATTATTTCCAATGTATTTCCTGATCTTTCTTGTACTAGTTTCAAAGTTTCAGGTCTTCTATTAAGGTCTGTAATCTACTGTGAGTTGATTTTACAGGGTGACAGTCATGATCTAGTTTAAGTTTTTTGCAGACAAATATCCAGTTTTCCCTGCAACATTTGTTGAAGAGGCTATCTGTTTCTCCCTTGTGTGTTTTTGGTGCCTTTGTCAAAAATTAGGTGGGCAGAGCTGGGTCCTCTGTTCTGTTCCACTGGTCTTCATATCTGTTCTTGTGCCAGTACCATGCTGTTTTTATTGCTATGGCTCTGTAGTATAGTTTGACATTGGGCTTGGGTATTGTGATGACTCCAGCATTACTCTTTTAGCTCAATACTGTCTTCGCTACTAGTGATCTTTTGTGCATCCAAATGACCAATCTCATTAATGTATGTCCCATGTTCATGGATTGGTAGAATCAACATAGTAAAAATGGCTACACTACCAGAAAGAATCTGTATGTTCAATGCAATTCCCATAAAAATCCCAATGACATACATCACAGAGATTGAAAAATCAACCCCAGCCTTTTTCCCTTGATGACTCTGCCCATGTTGACCTGTGCCTCCTAGGTAGCTAAGTGACATGCAACACCACACCTGGATCTCCTTTGTGTCTTATGATAGCCTTTAATTTAGTATCTATCTTGTCTGTTAGTACAGTTTCTCTAGCTGGCCTAATTTCATCTTTTCATTCTTAATGTACTTATGTTTTTAACTACTGTGTTTATGACAGTATATGTAGCTGGATGATACCTAAATCTTTTCTGCTATTCTCTGCTTTTTGTTTGTACAGCTTTCAATTTACATTTGAAACAATTCCATTTTGTTATTTTACTTTCTGTATGCATGTCATTTTTTATTGCTTTTTTGGTAGAAAGCAGGTGCTTGGCTTTCTGTATTCTCTTGTATGCATAGGTGCTTTTGAATGTTCAAATTTCCCAAAGAATTTCTTTGTAGGCATTCTAATTCATGTCTCAACTGCAATCTTAAAGCAACCTCAGGTAGTTGTCTTATAGTTTAGAACAGACAAGCTCAATGATTTGTAAATAAAATTCACTCAGCAACCTGCAGACTTGGGATGCCAAAATGTAAACATAGGTTTTGCTACTTTGGATACTATTTTTGTGGTGCTGTGGACCAAACGTAGGCCTTGCACATGTGAGGCAAATGCTCTACCACTGAGTCACATCCCCAGCCAACTGGCTGTTACTACTTTTAAGATTGTTGTGCTAGGGGAAATGGGGAAAGGTAAGTGAATGTGCCACAATTGTTCCTACCATCATGACCTGCAGTTTCCTTAGCTCAGGATTTGCTTGATTGCTATAAACCTATGCTTCTTTCAGATTCTGACAAAGTTGATTCTGACTATTTCTGCTTATATTTCAGTTTCTGTGGGAGAACAAAATCTGCGAGCTGCCCCCTCTGCCATTTGGCTTACATCACTCTATGCTAGTTGTTTTTCTCTTGATAAGTATTATGCCAATGGAAAGAAAAAGCTATGACAGGAGCAAAATTGTTTATAAAGTTAATAATTATGAAGTAAATGAATGGTTTTTGAGTTCATTATCCTCAATTGTTATATATAAAATTGTCACACATGCTTTGCTTCTTGTAATTCAACCTGTCCTTTGCTTTTCTTCTTTATTTACTGACTCCAATCTTTTAGTTTTGTACTTCTACTTGAACTTTAGAATTAAAGACAAATGTCTGCTATCCATTGGATACTTTTTAACTAATCCATATGACAGCCATTCTGTAGTTAGCATATAATGAAGTCTCAAAGAAACCAGGACAAACCAGCATTCTCAATTACCACCTATTCATTATTACAAAGAAAGAATTTTCCTCTAGGTTAGAGAAGTGGGTAGTAATCACCTGTCTATCTGTCCCTATAAATCATGATTGAAACTGCAAAAAAAATTGAACAGCAGTCCTTCCAAGCTAATGGAAAATATATTTATATACTTAAATTACTCATACTTCTTAATAATATGATTTATATGAGACACATTTATAAATCAACACTATTTTTTTTGATGCATATCCATTGTCCAAGTCCTTTTGAATGCTTTGTTGAAAGATTTTTATTGACATTGTTATTTGTTATTAAAAGAAAAAGAACATCCAGGTACTTATAAAGACAGGACATAACATGGCATTTCATAACCCCTACAGATATAGGATGTGCAAACATGAAAAAAAACAATGGTTGAGGTCTAAATTGTTTTTCCAAGTCTTGGTGAGAAAATAAATTGGTGCATTAAAAATCATAAGTTATCACAGTCAACAATTTAAGCATAAAATGTATAATTGATAATGTTTGTGAACATTTTTATGGAATGCATTTATGAATGGGGTGGATTAGGAAATGTTCACAGAATATCTCTGATCCCTAAAAGGCTTCTATTGCATTTTAAAGGTAATATTCTAATGATACTTGCCCCTCACTCTTTTTTGTCGAACTTGTTCTCTGCAACTATTTGTTAAGCATTTAATGTCCTATGTCCGGTACTTTCCACTGGCATCTAAAATACCTCCCAAATGTAGATATCTTGGTAGTACTAAATGTGGGGACAAATATTTCCCCAAGAATGGATATTGTTAGGTAGTTAAGAGCACAACTCTGTGGAGGAAGAATACAAACCAACCCAGAGACCAACACAAGAAGAGAAGTGAAAAGGAGCTTACACTATTGCACTTCTTAAGGTAAGTAAGATTTAGTAACATCTCCAAATGATAATTCTAATTATAGAATTATGCAATGGTATGATCCTATTTTGAACTCACACAATATTTTAGCACATCAACTGAAATCCACCATCCCAAGCACTATGTTCCATATGCCTTTGTGTTATTTTAGAATTGTGTATCTTCCTTGAGATCCATTTTCCTCAAGATCAGGTACAATGCTCTACTAAGCTTTGAATCTTCTGTAATAGTTAGTATGGTGCTTTGACTTTACAAGACAAGTGATATATATTTGCCATATAAATACTTTACAATAGAAGCTTTATTTTATACAGATTGCACCAAGAAAAGGTGAATTTGGAATCAGTAATGATGATGAGAAAAAGCCTGTGGTGAGATTAGAGTAATAGCTGAGAAATAGATGTGAAAAAAAACCTTGCATTTATCACATAATTATACCCATTTATATAATAAACCCATTTATTTAACGCATAATTGTTAAAATCATATGCATCTTAATCTTTTTGTTGATCTAGACAGAGTAGAAATTATGTGACCTCAAATATCTAATATGTGCTCATATCAAGTTAGTGTAATGTCTCTACTTCAATATAATTTTATTACATATCACTTTAATTCTCAATATTTTCATAAAATCTCCTGAAAGTTGCACTCCAAAAGAAGCAATTTGATATTGAATGAATCAACTCTTTAGTGCACCAATTATACAGAATTTATGTATTTAATTAGCATCAGTGTTTATCTATACAGGACAGTTTCTTTCCAATGATCCTTTAATGCTAGAGGCAAGATGAAATAGTGGATATCTTAATTCTTAAAGATATGTAAATTAGAATTCTTATATTTCCCCAGCATGCTAGTTATTTAAACTCTGAGAAATATCTCACTTGTGCTGTCAGTAGTGTTTTTGTTGTCTTTCATCTTTGCAACTTTTATTCTATTGCTATCCCATGGTGTAGTTTTAAATGTGATATTCAACAACTTTATTATTTCTTCTATGCGTAATATCTAATCTATTATTTTTAAGTTATACCATTTACTCAGTTCTTTAATTATAAATTTTATATTCATCTAGATTTTCAAATTTTATCTCAAAATATTTAGTCTTTGACCTAATGCGCTATAGTTAGTTCTTTGTTTCTTAGCAAGCTACACAGTTCTCTCTTGGTGTTGACTCTTCTACAGCTCAGCTTTGTAATCCTCACAAATAATTGTTCTGGTATTGTTAATATTTATTCTGATTTAGCAACCAAAAACCCAAGCATAAGAGAAAAATGAAGTGTATTAATTATAGTAAGTTTAAAATGGCATTTATAATTATGCAAAGTTCATCTATAAATAATAAATAAAGCAGAATTTTAGATATCATAGCAAAAATAAACTAAATGTGGAGAGTAGTCCTACATAGGGAAAGCTAGTAGGAAATTGTAGCTATGGGGCTAAGTAAATGAATACGCAGTCTAGGGCAGTGAGTGTATGTAGGAAAAGGTTCCATATTAAAAAAAAATGATCTAAGATTGGATTTTTAGGATAGGTTTGTGGACTTAATGTTGACCCTGTGGAGTAGAAATTTGTCATAAGTTCCTAAATGGAGAAATTGGAAAATAAAAGAACATGAGAGGGAAGATAAAATCTATTTCTTGACCGCAGGCAATTTATAGTAAATTAAACTTATGACATTTATGTTTTGATGAGAGATGTCTATTTACAATAATCTGTCTGAAAGGAGGGGAAGAGTGAAGGGGGAATATAATGGGGCAGGATTTGTTCAAGGTACATGATATGTATGTATGGGATTATCACAAAGAAATACCTCATATTATTAATCTATGTTAAATCAAAAAAAACTGACAAAAGAAAATGTCAAAACATGTCTGAAAGCTAAGCCAGGTACAAAAGGATGAAAAACACAGGAGTTAATTTCCATAGAGCAGCACATTTTGGCACTGGATACTTTGAGGTGGATATAATCAAGGGGATATGCTAAAATTAGAGTAGTGATAATCTCCACATGCATCTTTGTGACTTGTAGGGCTGGTTCTGCTACTTAGTCTGATAGCAGTAGATACTTTATTTGTTCACTTGTACCAGCATTCTCTTTTCTGTGCTCTCCAAAGTGTGTTGACTCCAAATAAAGAAGATTAAAGTTGGACAGAAATAGAGGCTATAATTTAAAAGCCCCAGCATAGTACCATCAGGATATATTCAAAGCTAATTATGTTTAGCAATTAGTTATTCAATTGATTTTCCCAGAGTTAAAAATCATTAACATGGTGGAAAATATAATTCAAGACTTCTTGACTCTAAAATGTAACAAATAAACCATATTCTGATGACTTTCTATGGCACCCCAGAAATAATTTATGAAGCTTTAAAAATAATGATCTTGTATTTTGGGTTTCAAGCCAGGACTCAAGTATACTAGAGTAATAGCTTCTTCATGGAACAAATATAAATTGATTTTAGTTTTAAGTGTGGTCTAATTTGCTTGGCTTAAATTATTTATTATTATAAATGCATTTAGTACTAAGCTACAGCTGGAAACTTTGATTTCAAAAATGGAATGCACAACTTTATAAGAGAGAGAAATCCTTGATTTTCTATGAAGAAATTTGAAGCAGCTCTATCCCCAATTTGCAACAAAAGCTTTATTCGTTAGGACATAGCTGATTTAGTTTAGTCAATTTTAATGCTAAAAACACTAGCATTATGTTATCCAACATTGTACTTGTTTGGCTTGCTAAGAATGCATTCATATCAGTTATTCATATGGTGTGTTTGAGCTTATTCTTATTAGCACTTGAGATTATCTCAGATGACTTTTCTTCAACCTTGGGAAATTTCACAAATCCAACTAGGAAGTTTCTCCTTACAGTTCTTGCCAGTGCTCTCTGAAAGCTCAAAAAATTCTTTATAGTCACACAAAGCTACAGGTTGTGGAAAACACAGACCTGAGGCTGTGGATTCTCACTGAACTTTAGGTAAGATTGAGACTATTTTCATTTGTCTCAGCACAGGTGGAGCTGATAGCTATCAAGCCTTATTTTGATGTTATTTCCATCTCTTCAGAAGATTAAGTTGGCTTGGAGATACATCCTAAGTACCTCAGAATTTTCCTGCACCAATAAGGAAAAAAGCTGTCTCTGGGAAACTGCCTGGCAAATTCAGTAAAAGGCTTAGTGAAGCTTCCTTGGCTTTACAGAGACTACTTTTAATTAGATCTGACACCACTGGTATATTGATTAGATCCCAGTGGTAGACTGAATTGAACTTAACCTACTCATTAGTCACCAAATAGTAAGCAATCTGCTCAAGAAAGCAGCTGTTATGTTAATTTAGAAGTACTAAAGCACTTACAGTGAGCCAAAGCTGAATGGATGGAGAAAGTGAACCTGCGTAACTAGGATGGCTTTGGATTCGCATAGAGAATGTTTTTCAGTTCAAACCTCAAACCCAAACTCTTGCTAATAGAAAAATATCTGAGAGAGTTTAAGAGTTCAAAGTTGCTGACTCAAAAGTAACAGGGGAAAGAAAGACCAACACTTAATTGTTTTATCTTTAACATGAAGCATACGCTTTTCCTATTAGGAGGCTTGTCACTGGTAGATTTTCATAAGATAGGTAAGCTACTAAACTCAGCAGAGTGATTAAAAACACACAGAAACATGTGTGCATGGCACAGAGTTGATAAGTATTTGTTGGATAAATAATTATGACAAGAAACATTTTTCAAGCTTTAAAAAAAAACATCACATTCATAAGAAAACAATACTGTTTGTAGTTATAGTCTAATTTTTGATAATCAAAATAACTTCTCTCCTTAAATATCTGATTTATATTAATGAGGTATTTTCTTGAAGATTACTTGGGAAAAAATCAACGGCTATTATGGTTTTAATTTACTCATACTACACAATAACAAATAATATGATTTAAAATTGAATAGTGCTTGATTAATTTAAGGAGTTAATTTAAGCTATGAAATCTTCATTGTGTTCTTTAATGAATACAGACCTGCATGCTTGGTAAAATTTCACTTAATTACATTAGTAACCAGGTACAAATTTAAGGAAGCATCACATTTGAGCATTTGAGTACTAAGCACTGGCATCGTTTTTTCTTGCAGGCAGATTATTATATTAACTCTTTAGAATAGCTGTAAAGTAATAAAAGCAATCTGTAACAGAGGAAAGAGGTAGCACATCCTTAGGTAATCCCTATGTTATTAAAAATTATCAGTTCTACCACTTCTGGTGTTACTATTATTTACCATTAACAATAAGTTAATTAGAATTGTATACTTGCTATGTACCAAGCATAATTTTTGCCATATTTCATTTATTAATATAAATGAAATTAATATTAACTAATATAAAATTAATTAATTTTATAGAAGTACTGAGTTGAATCAAAATTTTCCAGATTTTGAAAATGAAAAAAGAAAAAAAAACTTCTCTGGCATGACACATCTCATTAGCTTCAGAAATCTTTTTCAAAATAAAAGTCTTCCATTGTCCATTGTCATCCTCAATTCACATCATGTGACTAAACTTAAAACAAGTTTATCTTCAAGATAAAATAGGATTAGACAAAATGCTGTGTTATTTGGCTAATAAATATAGTACATGGAGGTTCTCCTATTTAAAAAATAACTTGTATCAATAGCCAGTTTTTTTATTTAAAAAGTAATCAAAATTAGAATTAATATAACTTTTTTGTATGATAATGAAAAAAGGATTAGGTAATTAACTATTTTTTATAGGAATGTTATTTAATTTACCAATGTTGGAGTTTGGTTTGATCATCACTATTTTATAGATGATAAAACTAAGGCTGAGCTCCATTGAAGAGTAGCCCAGTTGCTCCATTTGTTAAGTAGTAAATTAATAAGGTTAAACCAGTTATAGTTTGCCCCCAAACACACATGTATTCATATATACATATATATATGCATATATATAAACACACATATATGTATGTATGCATGCATATCTGTGTGTGTGTAGCTAATGGTAAGCCTTTGAAGAAGTACTTGTTTGACCAGAATAGAGTTTCTCTGCACTTCAAAGAGTGGTATTGCAAGAATCAATCAGAGATCCCCAAAGAACACAGAGCAGGTATAGCTGATTTATGGGATACTCTTCTCTGTAGACTCAATTGTCAGCAAATTGTTACCATTGGATAGAAAGGAAGTTCTTCCTAACTTTCCAAACTTTCCATTACAAACTCTGTTATGGATGATTTTTACTGGGATCACACTCAAGAATGGAACCCAAATGACATTCTGTACCACATTCACAGTGATTTGTATGTGGAACTGGTGGTGAAGAAGCCCCCATACTGTTTGGTCCAAGCTGTGTTAAGTGAGTTCTTTCATTGCTAACTGCATACTGACTCTTCTCTCTGCCCTTTGTATCCACTTGACCTGCCTGAAGGAAGTATTCCCACTTCACCCATACCTGAGGCCCCTTCTAAAATATTTCAACTGACAGCCAGTCGCAACATGCAGAACTTTCAGGACAACATCCTAGCCCCCACCCTGCCCTGCCCTATTCCCTCACCCAGACAGAAAGAAACAAAAAGGATTCCCTCCACTCCTACATCAAGCCCTTTCCAGTTTTATGTCCTCCTTTCTTGACATTGTGGAAGCATAGAATAAGTTTTTATCACCTACAAAAATTATGTGCATATACATACAAGTTTATGTGTATACAAAACACCTTTTCCTTTTACTGAATATAATATAGTACCTTATTCACCCTGTGGGTCAGTGAACCATCATTACTTTTCCTGTTATTGTATACTCTGAAAGTTTATTATGAAAAGTTGCATAGGATCAATTTTTAAATTAAAGGAATCATAATTACCAAACTATTCCCTTATCTACTTTACAAAAATATTTTCTCTTTTTACATGTTGTATAAACACATTATTCATCATCACTAAAAGATACTGCTATTTTGGAGGCTTTAAAATAGTCTCACATCTAATTGTTTTTAAATTGACATAACCCGTACAGCAAAGTAACTACAGTTAATGTTTCCTTCAGAAATGGAGAATATGTGAGGCACTCTCAGTCAAAATATGATTTTGTTAATTAGCTAGATTTTATCATTTCACTATATGTACTTCAAAATATTTGAAGAATTTGATACATATGATGTTATTCAGAAATGTTACTGATTTTGATGTTATTCAGAAATGTTGGACTGGGTTACTTTGCCACCAGCAATGTGTGGAAGTGCCTATCACACACACGCATCAAATTTTGTGGGTAAATGATGAGTAATTATGAGTTTACTCATTTTTACATTTTTACAGGTGCTTATACATATTACTACACTTCTTATTGAAACCTTCAGAATTTTGTCTTGATTTATGAGGACTATTAAACATTGTCATGTACACTGATGCATTTTCCAAACTTGTCACTTGCCTTACACTTTCATATAATATTTTCAAATACTTCATTTTTAAAATTTATTTTCAATTTATGTGTAGTTAAATATGTAAATTATCTTCTGAGTTGTTCTTTGTTTTGGTGTTGTTTACTTAGAAATTTTTCTCACTATTTTGGTAATATTCACAAATATTTTCTTTATATTATTATATTTTACAGAAATTTACTTTTACTTTAAATTATTTGCTATGTCAGAAATATATATTTATTTCATGTTCCATGCTATAGAAATTTTTTTTTTTACATTTTTCACTTGTTATATTTGTTGAACAATTCCTCTATCTTCATTCATACTTTTTATTATGTTTCAAAAACCGAGTCTATATACACTGTCACACACAAACACTCAAGATCAGTTCTGCATATATGCTCTGTTGTATTCATTTAAGTGATACTACATCAATTTTTCTATTCTTGAGACACATCATTTTAGCATACATTGCATGTGTACTTATATATTCTAATGGAACTCTTCGTATTTTATGTTCTATTTTCTGAAATTATCTTGTACTTTTCTTATAAAGTAATAAAATAATTGAAGGAAAAAGAGCATCTTTCTCCATTTCAACCTCCCTGTAAAGGAGTATGATTTCCTTTAAGTCTCTAATGTCTCTAAGGTTTATAATTTTTGTTTTATAGTTCTACATGCTTCTTTTTAAGTTTAAGGGTAACTTTAAAAGTTAAAAGGGTATTATTTTTGCTAATTTTTCTTTGTTCTCTCTAACTTGATAATAGATCAACTTGACTTGCAATATAATTCCAGCTGTATGAACTGAAATAATGGAGCACTATGACAGTTTATAAGAACTTGTCTTTGGAACTAAATGTGACTTAATTTGCAAACCCAACTTAACCCTTGTTATCTTTGTGCCCATAGATGCATAATTAAACTCTACCTCAATTTCTTCTTTTGTCAAACACAATGATTACCTAAAAATCCCCTCAGGTTTCTTGTGAAATATTAATAAGTTAATAACAAGTCATATACTTACATGAATGGCAATTAATTGTAAATGCTCATTATAAAATCCCTAAGTGCTATAATGTAAGATGTTACCCTTTTTTTGTAGAATTATATCTGACTACTAAAATGCAGTGAGGATATTGCTTTATTTTTAAATTTTTATTTATTTTTATTATTGTTATACTAGGTTGGGGTATATTGTAGCACTTACAAAGGTTCTTACAGTGTATCAAATATATCATACTTGAATTCATCCCCTCCACTGCTCTCTTTCATCCCCTCTCCCCTGATATTACTTTACTTGGAAAGTATGATGAGCAAAAGGGAGCAGTGATACAACCAGTGTGGTGGGATTTGTTATATTAATTAACTGAGTCATGTAGACAGCAGATAGAGTGAAGCTTCCAGAATTTTATCACTTCTGTCAAAACAAGCAAGAGCATCACTGGATTCTGGGGAAAACAACTATGACAACTGAAAGACTATAATCTCTAGTGACAATGACTATTTTAGTAAAGGTGAAAAGTTTATTCATTAACATTGTAATGATTTTCTCATCATTTACCTATATACTTATGTTACATAAATATTAATTACAAGGATCCTTACCAATACATGAATTTATTGAAACCAGTGTTGTAATGTGCTATCAGAGATTGTATTTTATTTAAAAATAATATTTTGACTAATGATACAAATAGGCAAGCTATACAATTAAACAAACTTGCAATTATTAGATTATTCATAAAATTATAATCATTGGAGTATTAATTCCTGATTCTGAAAATGGTAAATTAAGGAAATGTACATATTCTTATACTAAAAGGCCTACAATGTTTAATTAAATATAGATATTAATAGACTAGATAAAAAGTTAAAAGAATGATTGGAAAACATTAAGTTGTCAAAAATGGACAAAATCAAAATCAGAATGTTAAGTGGACGTTGAAACTGCCTTGTTAGAGGTAAGGATTAGTTATAACACTATATTCTATAAAAGATTGGGTGCTCATTCACAGAGACACAGGTTGAAAGATCAGTCTAAACCAAACTTGATCAAGTGGAACTCCATAAACTGGACATTCATTGAAAGATTGAATCACCATGAAAGAACAAACTAAAAAAGATCTGCGTATTTTCTTACAGACAAATGACAAAAACAAAACACAGCAACAGAAGAGAAAAGTCTATTTCTCCCAGTTTCTGGGAGTCAATGGGACACATGGCTGGTGATATCTTTTCTCAGGAACAGAGTATGAATTCCAGTAGCATTGTGTTTGAAGACTCTTCAAGTCAAGAAAATCAAAATGGCCCATGATAATATTATCAGGATATCCACTGTCAGAAACAAACACAAAACCTCTGGAGGACAAAGTGACACTATAAAAGGAAAACTAAAAAAAAAGTCATATTTTATACATTTAGTATAACCACAGAACAATAGTAACAAAAAGATTAGATCAACAACAAAAGGAGAAATAGCACCAAAGTTTTAATGAAACAATTATTAGATTTAAGTTTCAGTATCTTAAGTCCAAATATAGGACAAAGATAGTAGATGTGATCAAATTGACCAGTAAAAGTGTCAATCTAATTTCTTTCTCATTAAGCTAACGTGAGAACAAGGGTAAAAACCTTTTTTCAGGAAAAAATATTTTGTCACTCCCTCATGGAGTAGTGAAAATGAAATACAGATGAAAGAAGCAATGTTGAACCATTTCATTGCAAGTATATTAGATAATCATAAACTAAGTAAGTAGATTGTGAAAAATACTAATGATAACTGCAAGTGAAACTCCTAGTTACCCAGTGATATAACAATATATAACAAGAAAGGATGGGGTTGATTAAAGTAAAAACATCTAACCTTTTTACTATGCAAAAGGAAGCAGAGGGCTACTAGAGTCGGTGATAAGAAATTTCCACAGTTAATGATAGTTGTGAAAATGAAAACATAATTGCTAAAATATTAGTTTAGAAAATTTAATTGCCAAAGCAATTAAAAAAGAAAAAAGATGAATGAAATAACCAGAAAAGGGAAATACAAAAACCTATATCAAATTCAAATTTCAAACTAAGATACTAGAAATTATCAATATATATATATGTATGTTGTGTGTATAAAGTAATATTACATGATATATATACATAAATAATAATTATATACATCAGTGCATGTTACTCATGACATAAGCAGCAATAAGGAAGAGAATTAAGATATAGAGTATGTAAAATTATGTATACATATTTATGTAATTGTTTATATACATATTTTTTATATGGTAATCAGTGCAGATGTGTGAGCAAGTTGGTATTGAAGAGGATAATTCCTTGAATCAATTTTGTTATCCACAGAAAATAAAATTATTAGGAATGTGTATATCCCTGCAAACAAGCTTTAAAATTACAAAGCAAATATTTCAAAACTGGCAATTGGAAATTGAAATAATTACCTTCAGATTTTGGGTGTTTTAATAAATCTGCAGTGCATAAATAGAACTGATACATATATACAATGACATAAAATACTTCAATAATGTAGCAAATTTTATCTAAACAACATATGTGAAATCTTGGTCCAACAGTTAGGAAAACACTTCTCTTTTTAACCATACATAGAAGAAACATTGGCACCATATTAGGCTACAAAAGTACTTTCAGTAGAGCCAAGCTGCAGCTCTGGACACTGGAGGTGGAGGCAGGAAGAAGAGTTGGAGGTCAGTTTGGACTACACAGTGAGACCCCTTTCAAACAAAACAAACAAAAACCTCTCAGTACAGACTAGATGAATGAATTTACACACAGTGTAATGTTTTCTATCAGTGAAATTTTGAGAACTCAGTAATGAAAAGATAACACATTAAGATTTACTTTTTTTAGGAACTTAAAACATACTCCAAATAATCTGTCAAAGAAGTGAGCTCATATGACAATTTCATCATATGAATATATAAACACAGTTTTGTCACATTTGTAAGATGCCACTTGAATAGAATTTAGAAGGAAATTTTAAGTATTGATTCATATATTAGAAAGTAAGAATGATTGTATATTAATTTACACAACCCAAAATTTGCATAATGATCAGAACAATAAATTTGTAGCTCTCAAACAAGATTAATGTAGGCAATTGCTGAAATCAAGTAAAAGACAGGAAATATGAGTAATAAGAAAACTATTTGGTTTCTAAATGTGATTCAGTAGAAAAATCTTTTTTTCTGGTAGGATTGAACAATAATGATCAGTGAAGGAATACCTTATGTAGAATATTAGAAACTTAAAATATCATGAAGACATGCTATAAATCCATTTTATGTTGTCAAAGTTGGAATTTTAAATGAAAACCAATTTTATAAAAGGTATAATTATCTAAATTCACTCAATAAGGAAAAGTAAAACAAAATTGCCCTAAAACTATTCATACCCAATAATCATACATGATATTTAGGGAAATTCAACCAAATTTTCAGGAAATAAATCAGGTATAAAGTTGCTTCAGATGATGGACAGGAGAGTATCAGTACCAGAAATGGGAAAGAAGACTGCAACAGAACACTACAAATCAATTTTATGTTTCAAACTGACATCAAAAAAATCTTATTACCATAACCTTAAAGTATAACCTCCCAAACAAACATGCACACACACATACTTACTTGATGTAATAAACATTTTACTGAAAATCCCTTTGAGGACTTCATGCAAAGAAAAGTAAAGGGATAAAAATAGATCACTCTTTTTATTACAAAACATTAATAGACTATTAATAGACATGTTGTTCACTTAGAAAACTCAAGGCATTGTGATTAAGGTACATTTTGTCAAATAATAATTAACATCAGGAAATTTGCTGCTTATAAGAACAATATACACAAAGCAAAATAATAAAATACATTTAAAGTATAAGATTAATATTATCATTGTGTTCTTCTATTATAAAATAACAAAAATTTTGTTATTACATCTTTAAATAAGCTCTGATGTATTTAAATATTTGACTTTATTATATTTATTATTTATAACATTGCAAGTCCTGTTTATAATATGACACATTTTTTCCCTAAACTAAATATTCCATGTATTATGCCATGAAAAACTCATTAAATCAGTGTATATTTTTTAGGTAAGTCATGAAAGTTGGAAGCATATTATAGATTCTGTGAAAATATATTTATTCGTATAAACTTTTCCTAAAATAATGTCATAATTTTGTTCAGTAAGCAAGCTAATCATAATTCTGTTTGACAATTTATTTCAATTGAGTTAATTTTATATATTTATATGGTCCCAACCAATTTGAAAACATTGAAATCTCATGAGCTTTATTATTGTTGTGGTAAAAATATAAAACTATAATTTGGCATCTTGATATTTTTTAAGTAAGTACTCTATAGCAGTGCTGACAGTGCATATGCTATTGACATTTTCAAAACCACTTTGTTACAGCAGAAATTGTTAATCTACTGTGTCACAGGTGAGTTCATGTTTAAGTATTACTTGTCATCTGGATTCCTAGTGATTTTGTAGAAATAATCTTAGAATATAGTTTTCTCCCTTCAAAGTTAAAGATTAATAGCTACATGGATATCACCTTAAAATTCATCATTAATTATGCCTTTGTGGCTTATTTCATTTAAAACATACTTGATTGGAGGATCCCATCAACTTCATCGCTCTCAGTTAAACCGATAAACTGTGGAATATATGTCTAAATCTCATATTATGTACATTTTATGTCTCATCTAAATTTGTCAAAAGCTCTCCTAAAATTGCATCATATCAGAAATCAGTCAATAAAAATTTTTAAAAGACATTTCTTTATAAATAAGATTATGATGGATCTAAAGGATTCAAAAGGATTTAGGTATAGAAAGAATATTATCTATCTTCCAGAAATATATTTGTATTGGTATTTACACTTTTTGTCACCTATAAAACTATAGTTCAGTATTACCCTACTTTTTTTTCTGACCAGATCATATAATTTTGACTTGTTGATATAAGGATAACTTTTAACTCTGCAACAGAACTCCTACTTTCATTATATAGCTCAGAATCCTTCCCAAATGCCTCTCTTCTAGGGAATTCTGAAAGGTACTGGAATTAAGGTCAAAGGCACATATGCAAATGATCTATGATATTAATGCCATGGAAATGATTGAAATAAAATTAGAGTAGCATGGAATGCATAGAGCAAAAATATGGTCTGAAATTCTTTCAATTGAAATGTTGAAGTGGTACTGATTAATCAAAATTATAATTTGAAAATAAAGGAAGCCCAAAATGTTATGAGAAGAATTTTCATGGCTGTATACCCACTCTAAAAATTTGGAAAGATATGACTACTTTTTGGGTTGAAGATGATTTGTTAACTTTTTATATTTAAATTAATTTTTATTTATAGATTAAAACATCAAACATGTACATACATATGTATGCTTGTTTACTTTTAAGTGATAATATTCTGCTTCAAATGTTATCCATAACATTGAGTCCTTGTCTTTCCATGCCTTTGAAATTTCTTATTGGTGTAAACTGGGTTTAAGAGACTAAATTACTATATGTATGGTAGTAATCAATCTGTAAAGGAGATGAACATCAAGTAAATTTCTGGAGGATAATACAGGATTAGACTTTTCTATATCAAAGGTTGTCAGTGAAATAGCTAAAGTTGGTCATTAACAATTGAATGACTAGTACATGGTCCCTATGATGCCAATTCTCTTATCAACAGCACATTTAGGGGTCAGACTTGGTCAAGTGGGGAAACAAAAGGAAATACCACAAAAACTAGGGGAAGTTTCCAGGACAACAGGCATTTGAGAAGCTTTAAGCCATTCTAGTGACAGCCACTATCTAATAATTGATGAGACTTTAAAAAGAATAGAATCTTCAATTTGAGTGCATTGTGCAATGTTACATGCTGTATACAGCAAGAAAGCTGATGTGTTTTGGAGAAAATAATATATAAAATGTTAAAAGAAAATGAAAATGAAAAAATAGTAGAGAATTCAAACTGGGGAAAAAGTATTTAATTGACTAAATCTAAATGATAGACAAAAGTCCAAGGTATTCTGTGTCTTTCTGTGATATCCATCATTCTACTTTTGTTCTTTTTATTCATCTTTGTCATTATTTCTTATTCAAATTGTCTATTGGATTTTGGTTCAATTTGTATCTCTTAGTATATATCTTATTAAAATAAATTAACTGTGACTGGATTCTGGGTGTGCAAATTCATTTTTAGAGGAAAAGACCAAGGAAAAGATTGTACTTCCTTAAAATGGCACAAAATTGGCTGCGGGAAACCATTTTTATAAAAAAAAAATTAAAAAGTGCAGCAATTGTAGGTACTATTTGTTATTCCTATTTGGAATAGTGATCATTAGTGAGTATTTGGAATCAGGGATTAAAATTGTAATGCTTGGGTTGTGAGCAATCAAGCATGATGTACTATGGGAGACAAAAGGGGAAAAGGTTTTCAAAAACTTGGCAGTCAGGAAAATGCAGAGCTGGAGGTTTGACTCAAGTTGTAGAGAAGTTACCTAGCAAGTCTAAACCATGAATTCAAACTGCAATGCTGTCAGGGAAGGAAGGGAGGGAGGGAGGCAGAGAAACACAAAAAAAAGAGAGAAAGAGAGAGAAAGAAAGAAGGAAGGAAGGAAGGCAGGAAGGCAGGAAGGAAGGAAGGCAGGAAGGAAGGAAGGAAGGAAAAAAAATGAGATAAGAAGAAAAACAGAAATATGTAGTCTCTTAGACTCTTATGGTGATTATATATTACCAAAGACTCTAGTCTGTGATAATTATGGTAATTATATGATTATTGCTTTTGAGTTAATTTTAATCAAATCTGTACATGTGAATACACACATATATCCAAGGATATCTTTATGTCTGCAATATTTGCACATTTAACACATTTAAGTTTTTTATTTTATCGAGTCATCTGTGATGTTTAATGTAATAAAGTCAATTATTTTAGCTATTCAAAATTAAGTTGGAAATGGTATGTATGCATAACTTCTCCAAAGTATGACATCTCACCATCAGAAAAAGAATAATTGCATTATTATTACTATGACTACTACTATTAAAAATCAACATAAACAACAATAAAAACCACAGACATACACATTGATCTCCCACTACTCCACATTATTTGACTAATTCTTCTATTATCTGTAAAAATATTTTAAAAGAACTGCAAAAATGTTTATGTTGTGATGCTATTTATAACCACTAATGTTCTACTGTAATAAGTTGTTTTAACTATTTGACATGTGGTAAAATAAAAGGATAATACAATAAACTGACAGGAATATAAACTAAGTGATATGTATACAAAGAAGTAACTATGACAAAATAATATAGTTTATGATTATGCTATGAATAATTATGTATTTGTTATCTTAGTGGATAGAAAATATGTGATTGATAATTTTGAGTCACATAGCTTAGAAATTTAATTCTTTACTATTCTGTGTTTTATTCACTGAAGTCTTATTATTCTGTCTCAATTTATTTGAACCTCAATTATAAGAAAATATACTGTAAGAAGTAACCGTACTACTAACAAAAATTGACTTATTTCATTTCTTTAAATTTTGGATCACAAAATTTGTCATTCACAAATGTTCTTAGAAGATTTAATGATAAGTTATTATTAGCTTTTCAAAAAGAAGTTTTATTATGTATATTTGATGTTTATAAACATGGGGTGCATATCAATAGTAGTTTGTTATGGTACTGAAGCAGATGAATGCATCTATCATATTATATAGTTATTTTTTGTTACAAAATCCATCAAATCTGCTTGTTTACCAAAAATCTCTAGTACATAGAATTTCATTAACTTTCTTCATCATGTTGGGCATCAGATCTCCAAGTTGTTCATTATGTGTAAGTGCCATTGTACAGCCTTTAATCTACAGTTTCCTGTTCCTCTCCCTTCTTGCCACAGTAACTACAATTTCATTCTCTATCTCTGTATATTTGAAATTTTTCTACTCCACTCAGAAGTGAAACCTTGCAGCATTTTATTTTCTTTTTGTGTCTGACTTATTTTATTCAGCATAAATGCCCTCCAAGTCTGTTCATTGTTGCAGCAAATGGCATAATTTATTTCTAAGAACTGATAAATATGAAGATGCAAATATAAAATTCTATAGTTTTTTAAGAGGTAATCATATCTATCTTTTTAATTCTGTGCTACTTTGACTTTTGTCCTGTGAAGAACAATTCTAATTTTTCTATTTTTTTTAATTAAAAAAAGCTATAATCCTTAACGTGTTCCTTTTGAGTTATCCTGTACAGAGCCATTGGCTTATGTCACTGAATCAGCACATTCCCAGCACTATTGACTGAGATTAGTACTTACTTGTGTACATTTTCTGTTTCCATATATTCTGAATGATGCTGACACACACACACACACACACACACACACACACATATATAATATGTATATTCAGAAGCAAAGAATGAATAGATAGAAAAGTTAGAGTGTCCTTTCCCATGTCCCCTATCCCCCCACCCCCACTGAGAAAGAATCCCAGGTCATAAAAAATGGAGTGGGAGCGACCTGTGAACTAGTATAAATATTCCACATTGGGAAATGCACAGCCCTGGAAATGCTGAGCCATGATGCTGTGCAGTGGGAAACCAAGCACAGCAGTGAGAATAATTTACTTCAGGATAAACCTGTGACTTGTTATATCGTCGCCATTAACCACCATCTGTCTCCTAGTTGGAAAAGAGAATTATGACAAGGAGACACATATTTTTCATTCACCTTACTTTCTGGTCTTTAGTGTTATGACTAGAATCTGATCTCTGGAGTTCTTCACACAAAAGATCAGGTTTTCCTCAAACTCCTTCCACAATGTAAGCCATATCAGAACAGAATAACTTGTGTTACTCTCTGTATATAAATGGCCTGAATTGGTTCATCCACTCTATTTTTCTCTTTTCTACTTTAGACCTTTCCTATGGTTATTTCAACAGATTTACAAATTCTATAATCATTCTTGTATAGGAACCACTTCAACCACATGCACCTTCTTAATGTCCTCTTTCCTATGTGACCTTCTCTTAGCATAACCTGTCTTTTCATAATATTGCTTGTATTTCCATTGGGTCTACACTTCACACATGAGAGAAAAAGTTTTGTTTTTGGTTTTCTGATCCTAGCTAACTTCACGTAAAATGATGTTCTCTAATTCCATTCATTACCTGTAAACAACAAAATTTCATTCTTCTTTATGGCTGAATAAAATTCCATTGTATATAAATACCACATTTTCTTAATCCATTCATAGTGGGATGTCTTGACTGTTTTCATAGTCTAGCCATTGTCAATAATGCTGCAATAAATACAGGTGTGCAGGAGTCTTTATTGTAACCTGACTTGTACATTCTTTAGGGTATATGCCTAGGAGTGGTATTTCTGGATCATATGGTAGCTCTATTTTTAGTTTTTGAGGAGCCTCTATACTGTTTTCTATAATGGTTGTACTATTTACATTTCTACCTGCAGCTTATTAGTGTTCCTTTGTTTCCACATCCTCAGCAACATTTGTTACTTTTTGTGTTCTTGATGATATTTATTCTGATAGGAGTGAGGTAGAATCTTATTAAGGTTTTGATTTGCATTTTCTTTATGTCCAGGCATTTAGATTTATTTGTTTGAAAAAGTTCTATTCAGTTCATTCACCCATTTCTTCATTGGGTCATTGATTTTGGGGAGTTTAGTTTTTGAGCTCCCTGTATATTCTGGTTGTTAATCCTTTGGCAGATGTATAGCTGGTATAGGTTTTTTCCCATTCTGTGTGTTGCCTCTTCAATCTGGTAATACTTTCTTTTGTTTTGCAGAAGCTTTTAAATTTATGTAGTACCATTCATTAATTATGCCTCTTAGTTGCTGTGCCTTTTGAGATCGATTTAGGAAAGCATTGCCTATGCCTACTAATTCCAGTGTATGCCCTGCTCTTTCTTGCACTAGCTTCAAAATTCCAGGTCTTATATTAAGGTCCTTAATCCACCTTGAATTGATACTTGCACAGGTGAAAGATATGGATCTCATTTCAGTTTTCTGCATGCAGCTATCCAGTTTTTCCAGCAACATTTGTTGAAGCGGCTATCTTTTCTCCATCACAGGCTTTGGTTGCCTTTGTCAAAAATCAGGTGGGCGTAGCTTTGTGAATTCATATCTGGGCCTTCTATTCTGTTTCACTGGTCTTCATCTTTGTTTTTGTGCCAGTACCATGCTGTTTTTATTGCTATGGCTCTGTAGTATGGCTTGAAGGCAGTTATTATGATACCACCAGCCTTGTTCTTTTTACCATGGCTATTCAGTCTTTTGTGCTTCCAAATGAACTTTAAGGTTGATTTTTCAATCTCTGTGTTGAATGTTATTGGAATTTTGATGGGGATTACATTGAACATGCAGATTGTTTCTTGTAATATAGTCATTTTCACAAAGTTGATTCTGCCAATCTACGAGCATGGGAGACCTTTTTATCTTCTGTAGTGTTCTTCAGTTTCTTTCTTTAATAGTTATAGTTTTCATTGTAGAGGTCTTTCACTTACTTTTTGAAGTATATTCTTATGTACTTGATTTTTTGAGGCTATTATAAATGGAGCTGGTTTCCTATATTCTTTCTCAGTCTGTTTATTGTTGGTGTTTTGAAAGGCTACTAATTTTTTAAAATTGATTTTGTATTCTGTTACTTCGCTGAAGTTGTTTTTGGTGTCTAGGAGTTTTTTGATGGAGGTTTTTTTTTTTTTTTGTCTTTTAGGTATAACATCATGTCTTTGCAAATAGGGATAATTTGATTTATTTCTTTCCTATTTGAATTCCTTCTTCCTTTCTTACTGCTCTGGCTAGGCAATTCAAGACTATGTTGAATAGGAGAGGAAGAGTGAACACCCTTGTTTTGTTCCTGACTTTAGAGGAAATGGTTTCAGTTTTTCCCAATTTAGTATAATTTTGCTGTACCCTTATCATATGTAGCCTATATTATGGTTTTAGTCTTATGATACTCTTTCCAGAAAGGTATTATTCAAAATTGAAGGCAGAAAAAAACACTTCCATGATAAACAGAAACTAAAACAATGCATGAACACCAAAACAGCACTCCAGAAGATTTTAGAAGGAATCTTATTCACAAAAGATGAAAATACACATAGCCTAAAAGGATAGAAATTATTAAATCTCAAGAGAAGAGCAGACAACTAACTAGAGAGTAGCACACATCCAAACCCTCACATAATCAAAACAACTAAATTGTAGGAATCACCACATAACAATCAGTATTAATGGATATTAATGGCCTCAACTCTCCCATCAAAGACATAGTTTGGCAAACTGGATTAAAAAGGAAGTCTGGACAATTTGTTGTTTACAAAAAACCCACCTTACAAACAGAAACAAACTTTGCCTATAGGTGAAAGGTTGGAAAAAGATTAACCAAATTAATGGACCCTGAAAACAGGCAATATCAGGTAAAGTAGACATGAAACCTAAATTAGTCAGAAGAAATGAAGAAGGTCACTTCATACTAATGAAGACCTAACATAAACACTCCTCAGACTTTTCCAAAAGATATAAAGGGGAGAAACACAGCCACACTCACTCTATGAAGCCAGTATTGCAGTCATCTCAAAACCAGACAAGGACAGACAACAACAAAAAGAGTTACAGTCCTCTTTCTTAAATGAACTTAGACGTAAAAATCCTCAATACAGTACTGGCAAACAGAATTAAACAACATATCAAAAAGATCATACACCATGATCAAGTCCACTTCATTCCAGGGTGGCAGTGATGGTTCAACATACACAAATCATTAGATGTAATATGGCATATTAACAGAATCAAAGAAAAAAAAACACATGATCATCTCCACAAATGTAGAAAAAGCCTTTGACAAAATTCCACATACTTTCATGGTAAAAGCTCTAATGAATTTAGGAATAGAAGGATTGTGCCTCAAATTATTATGTTTTCTTTATGTTATTGTTTCACTGACATGTGAGTGATTTTATAAAATATAATCATGGGTGTGTGTGTTCAGATTTACTTTAACATCATACAGACATAAATAATTAATTATACCTTCTTTTAAAATTAAATGTAGTCAAATAGCTTTCTTGATTTTCCACTAATATATTTCAAGTCATTTCATGTTATAATGAACAAGATTTTGCAAGTAATAAAAAAAAAGATACAATGCTGACATTGGAGCAATTCTTTTTTACCCAAAACATTTTTATTAGCATGCATTAGTTTCACAGGAGGAATTCGTTGTGACATGTCTGAATTTGCTTACATTGTACATTGGTTTGGGTCACCCCACCATCCTCTCCCTCATTCCCCTCTACCCTATTCAAAATGATTGCAAAAGGTTTCATGATTCTATTTCATAAAAGTATATAAAAATACATCAACTATATTCACCCTACTTTATTTCCCTATTCACTCTCCCCCCTTCCATAAGTATTCACTCCTTCACAGGACCTATTTTAAGTAAGAAGGTATTTGTTAAGGAATATTTCTTAAATCAAAAGGCCTGAAAATTCTCTGGTCAGTATCTTTGTAATTGAGAATTTTTATTTTCCAATTGGACAGTAGTTACAATATGCACTGTTTTCCACCTTGATGAAGCAATATTTTGTCCAATAAGTTGCAATGTAATATTAGCCTTTTGACATGAATTATGATATAATTAATTTTATGTATAATTATTGCATTATAGGTCATAATATTTAGAAAAAAGCTCTTTATGTTTAATTTGGAAAAAGATTAACTACTTGGAAAACTAGTCTCCTGGTTGTGTTTTCTTACACAGCTACATGCAGTAATGAGTGAATAAATATGTCACAGGCCGTCTTGGTCACAGGAGGCTGCAGAAGACATAAGGAAAGCATCATGCAGTGTTTTACCAGAGCAACTTCCATTAACATCAATGAAAATTGTTTTGCTGTAAATTCAGAATATGATTTAAAAGTATATGTCAGTGAAATTACATTTTATAGACATGATCCAAGCCACAAAGAAAATTATTTTGTCAGCTTTTTGTTACAATTTTAATTAAAACATGGTATATCAATTCAAGTAAGTTTTTAGTTTAGATTTTATTATATTTTGGGTCAAAATACCAGTGAATGTTGACAATAAAAAGTAAACAAAAAATAGCAAAAGTCAGATGAAATTTTGTACTAAAAAACACAGCTTAGTCAAAACCATTCTGCAGAGATGACTTTACAAGAACAGTAATTTTGTACATGATACAACCAAAATGACTTAAACCAAAATAATTTAAATAACTCACCCTAGCTGTTGTCTACTGTGTTCCTTTAATTTTTAAATATTATGAAGGAAATAAAATTATTTAATTAAACTCTGGGGTAAACCATGTATTATTTCTAAGTTTAGGAAATGAATTTCACATTTGTGACATGGAAAGTAATTCACTGCTATTAATAAAGGACAATCTACTACTAAATCTTTTTTGTCCATCATCTCTGTTGTTAACTCTCGGTTATCAACCACTTATGTAACACATTGGGATATGCCTCCATTCAATGGATCATTCTTTATTATTCATTTAGACATATCTGGGTCAGATTATTCATTCTTACAGAGTCATTACTAACAGAATGGCAGAGCTTATAACCCAATCACGACACTGTGTAACTGTCTCTTGTCAAGCTAATTATTTATTCCTCCACTGAACTTTTTTGATTAATTTGGAAAATGTAAATAATAGTAACTCCTACATATTAGGTACAGATTATAATGTGTTAAATATATGTTAATTATCATTTTAATGCTGTTGTATCATGACTTCTCTTTTCATACCTGTTTTCTTCTCCCTATATAACCATACAATAATGTTAATGGGTTTAATATTTTATGAGACTGAATGTTTGGTCTTTAAAATACTGAAACTATTGTGCTGTGATTGAAATTTCTGATCTTTATCATCATTGTTTGAAAACCAAAAAACTAGAAATAATACTGTACCAAGTGTACTAGATACAATACTGCTTCTAATACTGATTCTAATACAGATAAACTTATATATGCTTTTTCCATAGTACCTAAAATTGTTTTGGAATTTTTCTTGACTAACCATATTTATATGATATGTGAAATACTCATTCTGTATAAGCAGATGAATTTCAGATGCACAATTTCTCATTTACACCATTAAAAATGCTAATTATTGAACTCAATCTCTTTTAAAAATGGATTTTTTAAAGGGACACTTTTTGGAGAAAATACTGAAACATTAGAAACTAAGAATTAAATAATAGCAAGCGAGCATGTATTCTTTGTAAGCCCATCACCGAGAGAATAAAACACAGCAGTCTTGTTTCCACAACCCAATCTGGAAAATAATGGTGCTAAATATTTCACTCTTAGAAGAGACACCTTTCTCCAAATTGTCTAGTTAGAAACCATGTTATCAATCAACAAAAGGTCCATTGAACTGTATTCATGCTTCAAAGAATCAGTATAATTGCATTTCTCCCAAGGTAAGTCACTTAGACTTGCTCCTTATGAGGATAGTTTGGTTTTCCAATGGAGCACATAAAAGAGATTGATTCTGATCCTTGGTCATGTTTGCCTTCCTTGCCATATGTAGGTCTGTGAAACATGAATACTTTCCTTGGTGGCTAGTCTGATCTATTGCTTGTTGCAGGCCTCCAGAGACCTAGAAAACTAAATTATTCCCATGGCAAACACCTTACAATTACTCAGGCTGTAACTACATAGACCTAACCAATTGCATTGCTCCCCAGGTACCTTTCTTTCGTCTCACTCTTTCTGCTGTTAGGCTTTTTGCTCTTTTAGAGATCTGGAACATTGAACAAAAACCTCTCCAAGTCACCGGTTCATGGCAAAACTGAATTATATTCAGTGTATATTTAGAGAAATGGTTATCAAAACTCACTGGAAGTACTTTAAGACATTGAGTCGATCTTAGCAATGTCAATTAATATTGACATTATGTCAATAAGAATGTCAATGTCTACTAAGAAATAGCTAATGTCTATTTAAAAGATATTTAACAGAGTGGTCTATTTTTTGGTTATAAACATTCTATGAAGATAAGAGGAAAACACATGTAAATATGGATACTTATAAATGAAATGGTTCTATGTGTCTTAAAGTGGGCTTATTAAATCCATTCACAATCATCTAAATTTATTTTGTCCTTTTTAAATGCCTTTCTCAATGAGAATTTTTAATCTCTACATATTATCTGAAAACTTTAGCAGGTTGAAGCAGGCATCAATAAGTAAATCTGAAGTTCAATTTGATTTTAATTAAAAAATGTAAAGTGCAGATTACTATACATAGAATAGGAACCCATGTGAGTCAGTTTGTATAAAGAAATATATGCAAAAGATTTATCTGAGTTTTCATTAGTTAATGCCTACAAATTATAAGTTATTTTGTTACACTTCTGCTACATTTTTTTCTATTTAGACTTCTATTTTTGAAAAACATTTTGTTTTTCTTTTAAATTGTAACTGCATATTCATTGTGTTTGGTAATCAGTAAATATTTTGAAACATTAATGATTGATTATTTTCTTTTCCCTTCACATTCAAAAATACATAGAAGTTAGACATAAGATGCAGTGTACATTAGAGATATATCTACAATATTCTTATAAAAGTTATCTTCTATTTGCATCCTAATTACAGTGCAGATTGCTTCAGTTAGTATCAACCTATGTATTAAATACAGAATGAAAATTAACTATTTCTTCCAAATTGAAGAGCACCTTCCATTAATTAATTACTAGAAAAATACTTTGAGTACTTTTGCAGGTCAGTGTGGGTCTGTACAGCTGATGTCTTTGATGAATATTGTATGAACCACACAGAGTTGTGCATTTGGGATGATAGTGAAAATAATACATTTTAGTTGCTTTAACAAATACATATTGCTTAAATAAAGCTATACATAGAGGAAAGAATTTCTTTATGTTTAGATTTATTTTTAGTGCAAAATTATTTTATTTTTAGGGATAAAATTAACAATACAATGTAACTTAAAATTATATACAACAAAAGATAAGTGTTGCTGTTTTCTCTCTTACATGGAAACTTGGAAAGAGTCATAGAAAGTGTGAATTTGACAAAAATGTATCATATGCATGTATGGAAATATCAGAATAAGGCCCTTTTGTACAGTTAATTCATGATATGGATTAAAGAAAAAAATAAGTTGACCTCATCAATGCATGATGTGTGCTGTGTGTAAATATCACAGTGAATACAAGTAATTTGTACAGTTAAAATGTGTTCATAATTATACTAAAAAGCATTTCTCCTGTAAGTTTTTAACCTGAACTCAAAACAATTCCTTTTATGTGTAATAGAGAAAAAACATTTTGTTGCTTGTGTATTCCTTGCTTTTGGAATCCCATTGGATGCTTCCTTGGAAATGAGTACCTAATTGGTTAATCGTGATCACCACACTTAACACATGTAATCTGGTGGATGAGCCACAGACTTTTCTGACTAAAAGTTTGATCTGTCTTTCTTCAATTAGAGCATTCTCCTTCAAAAAAATTGAATGATAGAAGGTGTTACCTTTTTCTTTTATGAGCCAATGAAAAAACAAATTGTGAAAAAAATAGTGGCGACTTTTTAGCTCATTCAAAGCTCTGCTCCATACATTTGTGGAGAACAAGTTGTACCAGGTATACTTGTTTTATCATTCAAGTGACCTTGGTCTCTCCAAAGTCTTAATTAAACTCTAGAATGCTTACTAATGGTCAGAAGGATTTTTGTTTTTTTAATAAAAATGCACTTTTGAAAATTGAAGCATTTCAAACATTATTATAAAACTGGTTGCTGCATACATTACGCATATATTTTAAAGATAAAGAACAGACCACTTGCAGTTTAGTTCCTTGTGTTAAAGCTTGTTCACAGTAAGACTTTCACAACAGAACTTATGTGCCTCAGGGTACACCTTTGACTAAGAAAACCAACCTACCAACAAAGTAGCATCTCTCTTTTCCTACAGTCCTAACAGGCCTAAGACATTATTGCTGAAAGAGGAATTGGTGGGTCAGAAAGTGAATAAATCAGTAAGAAAGCTTATCCACTGAGTCAAGGTGGGGTGATGACTATGGTAAGGAGTTGCATCCAAGGAGAAGGGAACAGATCAGTGCATAAATTTTTGCATTTTTCTGAAATAATATCTTTTGAACAAGGAAAGTTGGCTTGAGGGTCAGTGGAATAAAGCAAAAGTTTTAAATATGATTATACATCACCATAAAAAAAACAGACACAGGACTGGTTCATATAGCTTAGTGGTAAAGTGCTTTCTTAGGCCCTGGATTTGTTCTCCCAATACAGAAAGACACTGAGGTGGAAAATCTACTTTTCTAACATTTTTTGTACACAATTTTTACAGCTCTACTGGGCCATGTGGAAGTACATGTTACAGAGAGTAATATAACTGTAGCTCCTTATGGCAAAAACAAACATAGGCAATAGGGGGACTTAGCTGCAAGAGTACTATTATCACTTCCATTGTGGAAATGTTATATAACTCAAAAATACAGTTTTATAGTTCTTTAATGAAAAGAAAATGTATACCATGTAGGTTACTATGAAAGCAAGCACAAGATGTATAGTAATGTGCAAAAGGACTGTGGAGGAATGCTCTTCTGATAACAGCTGGAAGGGAAGGGAAAGCATCAGGCTTGGGCAGAGAAAGAAGTTAAGTGGCAAAGAATGCCTTAGTTGCAGGGAAGGTGTGAAGATGGAATGATCCTTGTCCCCAAATGGAACAAGAAGGCTGGATACAAGCCACCCTGAGATATGTATTAGAGTGTTTCCTTTTAGCTGAAGGAATCTGCAAAGGGGACTGACAACTGAGCTTTTATACTGGCAAAAACATTTCAACATTTTCTGTCACCTGTTTTTTCCCTTTTGCTTTTCCCAATCCATCTTATGTTTAGCCACACCAAAATTCATTTGTTTATGAGCCTACAAAGTCTATGAGCTGTACTTTGAACCAAGTTTTACTAATTAAAAACTACTGTCTGTTTTGTCTACCTTTTCTTTTTCATAATAACTTTGTCTTATTGTCATTTATTTTAAAATACATTGTATAAAAATATTTTTAATATCTTCACCAAAAGTGATAAATATTTGATGATGTAGGTACAATTATACGAACATTACACAATATAAACATGGATCAAACATAATCCTAGGTACTCAGGAAACAGAGATCAGGAAGATCATGGTTCTAAGCCAGCCCAGGCAAAGAGTTCATGAGACACTATCTGAAAATATCCAACACCAAAAAAAGAAAAAATAAGAGCAGCTCAAGTGGTGGAATATTTAGAAGAAAAAAAGAAGAAAAAATGACATTTTTGGCTTGTTTAAGATAGCTACACAGGCTACCTTTATCTCAACAAGCTAAAATGTCATGTTTTTCATTTTCTCTTTTCTCTTTTTCCTTCTTCAAAATCGAAGAACAGGAGGACAGAACAGGTCCTGCTCAGGGGGAAGGGCTGTACCAGTGGGAAGGAGGAGGCATTGGGGAAAAGTGGGTAGGATGTTGAATATGCTGCAAAAAAATGTGTACACATGTATGTAAATGAAAACTGATACCTTTTGAAACTACTCCAGGAATTGGGGGAGGAAGGGATGAAGGAGAATGGTTGAAGAGGTGAATTCATTTATGATATGTTTGATGCACTGTAAAAACACATGTAAACGACATAATGTACCCCCATCTGTCACAACAATTAAGGAAAAAAACCCAAAAAAACACAAAATGGGGTTTTGAAGAGATAGATAGCTACACAAGGAGTTTCTTCTTGGCACTCCGTATATATATATACATATATATATTATGCATGTTTTACCCTCATGAATGATTCCTGTCTTTATTTTCTAATGTCTTTATCATCATGTAGTTATAACTGTTCCCTCCTCTGAAGGTTCTGATCACTTAAATCATTTTATCTATTCCTTTTTTACAAATAACAGACATTTATCTTAAGGTATTTGCATACGTGTCTTGTTTCTCTTAATATTTGTAGAAAGTTTAAGGGATAAGACTTTGCTTAAACTCTTTTCTCCACCATTTTTTACCTGGAATATTTAGTCCATTACTTTTCATGTGGAAGGCATGACAATCTGTTTTTAATTTCACGGAATTTAAAAATGTACATTAAAACCAGAAAGAAGTATAGGTTTGGAGGTAGTGAAAGATGATTCATCATAAAGAGATTATTACTTTAAGTGTTTATGTTTGGGGAAAAAGAAAACAGATTATTCATTACCATCATCAATACTGGATTATTTTCTGCAGACTTTGTTAGTGAAATTAATGTCTTTGACATCACAGAGTTTTTATAAATCTTTAGTTAATGAACCCATTTTGTGAAATATAAGATACAAATATTTTGCCAATGATTCTTGAAATGGTCTTAAATATTTGCAAACACAAGGACTATATGTCCACTTGACACTGGTTTGATCACTTGATAATTATGCCCCATGAGAATATACCATTGTGGCTGTTTGCTTACATTTATTAATTGAAATCATATTGTATTAATTTTTCCTGTCCACAGACTAAAAAGAAAAAAATCAATTGTTTTCTTTTGTGCTAAACAGTAAAATTTTGTTATATCCACACGTTTATGTAAAATTATATCCTCCTGTAGATTTTCTCACATGTACTTTCAGTTCTCTGTTAAAGTCACCACATTGCCACAAATTTTGTAACCTTGTACACTACTGATATGCTATATGAATTAATATTTCTGAAGACAGAGAAGATAAAACAACATATCCATCATTTCAGAAATTCATTCAAGGAAATAAAGACTAGGTTCAATGTTATAACTAACTCATTTAATCTCCAGATTATTTTTCTATCATTGTTAAAATACATATTCACTATGTTAATGAAAAAAAGTTGGACAAACTACTACATATGTAATAGGAATATAGAATACAAATTTACCAAATCTTGAGAAAGAGTTGCCCATTCAGGTACAGGAAGCCCCCAGGATACCAAACAGACTAGACCAAAATAGAAACTCTTCATAGCATATTATTGTTAAAACAACCAGCAGAGAGAACACAGAAAAATACTGAAGGCTGTAAGAGAGAAAAAAAACAAATAACATAAGTAGGTAAACCCATCAAAATAATAGAAGATTTCTCAACAGAAACCTTAAAAGCAAGAAGGGCATGGAGTGAAGTATTTTGAGAACTGAAAGAAAACAATTTCAGCTCTAGGATACTCTACCCAGCAAAACTATCATTCAGAATTGATGTAGAAATACAAGTCTTCCATGATAAATAGAAACTAAAATAATATATGACCACTAAGACACCACTTCAGAAGATTCTACAAAGAATTTTATACACAGAAGACAAAAGCAAACAAAATCACTAGAGGACGGGAAGTATTAAATCACAAGAGAAGAAAACTCATGTTATCAGAGAGTACCAAATTTTAAAAATACAAAGAGAGTCAAATTGACCTAGGCCCTACTATTTGAAGTCTTACTGCATTGTAGGGTCCTTTTTTCCCATCCTTTCTAATCATCGTGGTGCATGTTTTACTATCCTGCATATTGCATGTGCGGCCTGGAAATTCCTGATTCCATATAAATTGATTTCCCCTCATAAGATTGAGACCATCATCTAACTTAATGCTGTGAGAAATGTTTCCAAAGCTAAAATCCAGACAAAGTATCTGGGATTTCATCCTTTTCTATCAGAAAAAAAGGAAAATAAGTTATCCTCTATGCAGCTGAGATGACAAAATAGTTTTTATTCCTTGTAACCATGCCATTTGCTAAGTGATTTTTTTTCTTCATGCCCTTTCTATACAGCTGTTATCATTTGACTAAATTTAGTCAATGAATGAAGAAAGAAGTTGCATTGGGCTGGTTGTCAGCTAAGTCCTCCAGACCTTGAGTATTTCCTTTTGCTGGGTGTTCCATTTGCTTTTAGGAATACTCTGACTTCTGGAAGATGAGGCACGAGGGGCAACCTGGGTTGCCCTGGTTTCTCAGTAGATATTTAGGTTCATAAATCATTTCTGCCAAGACTAAAAGTAACTTCCACTTTTATACTTGCCCTTAGATGTTAATCCACAGGCTCACTTACAGGGGAAATACATGCTTATGGAGGCACAATCAAGGAGATTTTGTGAATGCTGTGCAACATTTTTTTGACAATAACAGTGTGGTAGAGAAACATTTAGATCATCCATTGCCACTCATAGGAGATATAATTTAACTCTCAGAATTATATTGGAGATTTAGCCTGTATTTTTTAGCACTACTAATATTTCACATGTTTTTAAGCATGCAACTTCAGCTCAAAAAGAATGAAAATACAATAGTGTAAATTGAAATAGTAGGACATGAGTAGACTAATATATTTTTTCTGATACCACATGCAGAATTTAGTATTTCTTCAAATAGATAGGTAGAAGATAGATAAATAATAAATAGATTAATAGATAGATGATAGATAGATAGGTAGATTATAACCATTTTTTAAAAAGAACATCAGTAACTCAAGGTTTGGCTATTATTATAATCGTTAGACAGGTCAAAATTCCCATTGCTAATATGAAATTCTGTGTGTAATGTTTGTACTGATATTGTATGCCTGCATGACTGAGTGTGCGTGTGAGTGTGAGTGTGTGTGTGTAAAGGGAAGATTTTAAGTTTTAAGGTGGCTTTGATTCAAAATTAAATCATTTACTGTAATTAATATTTGTTATATCTAATACTTTGGCATTTCAGGGTTTTTTTAAACCTTGGACTAATGAGCAGTATTGAAATATTAAGGATATAAAGTGGGAACAGATGATGTGAGTGTACATTTGTTTCCAGATCAATTTTAAGAAAACCCTATATGATTATGACATTCATTCAACTGAAAGGATTTGTGCATTCCAAACTTATAGAAAGTCTTTAAATACCCTAGGACTCCAGACTTAATGCTTCTGCGAGGGAAAAGAAAGCAATAATATTTCCAATTTCCTTAAACAATATAGCCTTTCAATAATGTTGCATTATTCAATGAGTCAGCTTGTAATTAATAGGTACAGGACACAGATAACTAAGTGCTAATATAAGTAATCTGGGAAAATTAGTCCTAAGGAGTTAAGAGAAGAGAGTAAAAAATTTTAGACTTATAATACTTTATGTCATATAAACAGATACTTTTGTATGCCAAAAATCTGTTAATACCTTTTTAAGTGTTCAGTATTCATGAACAAAATTGAGATTAAAGCTGTATTGGGGGGTTGATGGAGTGGCTCAAGTGATAGATCCGCTGCCTAGCAAAGCCTAGGAAGCGTGAGGCTCTGAGTCAAGTCCCAGCACCACAAGAGGAGAAAAAAAAAAATCTATATTGGGGCAGAGGCTATGTGTTATTCATCTTAGCACTTTCACAGTAGAGCAGTAGTGGCTCATCCTGAACCCTATTGTTTCATATCCAAATAATAAAATTCAATGTAAAGGCAATAGGTTGAGTTGTTAAAACTGTGGACTCTGGAGCAGTTTGCCTGGGTCTGAATCTTAGCCTTTCCACTAAGTATGTGTGAAACTTTGAGCAACTGGCTTAATTTGCCCTTACCTTAGTTTCTTCATCTGTGAAAATGGAATGTATGATGCCACTTATTTCACTCCGTTATTGTTGATTAATGTAAATCATATAAAACTGTACCTGACACATCTGTCTTTCCTGAAGTCAATAACATGCTTTACCTCCCAAAGTAAGATACACTGTATTCCCTTCTCTAATGATTGAATATGATCCAGTTAATACCCGCATGTCAGGAGCTTTTATTCATTCACTGAGTAAATTCACAATGATAACATATGGTGTATGTGTGTGTATTTTAGAAGATCTTCTAAAGATTTGGAATCCTCTTAAAGTTCCAAATAAATTGATAAGTTTTATTTATATGTGTTTCCAGTAAAAACTAGAGATGAAATATCTATTATATATTATTTTAAGACAGTCTTTGAAATAAATGGATTGTAGGAAAAAGTAAAGAGAAGAAAATCTAGTTTGGTTATCCTCTAGACTTTTAAGAGGTTTGTCACTATTATCATTATCATTACAAAAAGAAAATACACACTTACCATTACAGTTTTCAGGTGACCATGAAATTTGTGGAAATAGCTAGAATATTGCTAATAAAATGAGTGTATTTACTGAAAAAAAATTGAAGCAAATTTAAATAAATATTGGTTTACAGTAAACTAAAACATTCTCCTAAACACTAGGAGATTTTAATGTGAAGAACAATTATAAATTAAATATTTATAATTTTATTAGCACATATTAATTGAAAAAAGATTTCATTGTGATATTTCCATACATGCATGTAATATTTGATTAAATTCATCCCTTTATTTACTTTTTCTTATCCCCAACATTTAATATTCTCTTCAGTCAAAATTTAAAGTAAAAATCAAAAAAGTTGTTTAATGTGCTGAATATATACACATGGATTTATTATTTTAAGAAATGCAAATCTAAAACACATCAAGTATTGTGTAAGATTTGAAGACTATTTTCACCTTTCTATTTACTGTAGAACTTTGTACTAAATTGCCCCTTACTGGGTAGTATTATTGTTTAAATAATTTTCTGATCAAAAATATAATACAATTTTCTTTAGAAAATATGACCAAAATTATGAAGTTTTGTTTTATACAAACATAGTTTACAATGTAACACACAAAACACCAAAACTTCAATAGCACTTATTATAATTTATATAGATTATATTTACCTTTTGTGACTTAAGTTACAATGTAAAGAGAAGTCCTTAAGAATCATAATTAATAATATTTCACTTTTGATAGCTTCCATAGTAGAATGCTTCACAAGTACATTATTTAAAAGTTAATTTGAATCCTAAACTGCTTTTTTTCCCCTCTAGCAGCTTCATATCACCACACTTAGATGCTACTCTAACAATGTATGTTGGCTAGATCATAGCATATCTACCACAGCATATTGAAAACAATAATTTTATATTTAATCTAATTGACCTCTTATTTTTCTCCACAACATAGTCACCAAAGAGGAAAGGATCTGGTCTTATTCATCAAATATCACTAAATGCCTACACTGTAGCTCACTGAGTTAGGTTCAACAGGGCCCTTGTTTCCTTGGAGCTTATAGTATAGTGGTGGATATACATAGAGAGAAGCAATATTGGTTTTCATGCCATTATTTGTAAGTGAGGGATTTTTTTTATTTAGAAAGAAGTTCTGTCTCCTATCCTATAGAATTATTGCATTGCCTGTACACTTAGTTGCTATAGATACTAATATTCTTGCTCCTGTAACTTCCTAATCAGTCGGGTAGCACTGAAGGAATGAAATAAAGAACTCAGAGCCTGTGAGCAAGTGATATTTTCATAATTGTCTCTAAATCTCTCACCCTTACATTAAATACTGAAATGCAAATCAGCTACATATCTATCCTTTGTCTTGGTCAGAAAAACATTTTCCTTAGGATTATCAAATCTCCATTTGAACCTTTCATAAGTAGCTTAAGTCATGCAGAATCTCTAATTTCTAAAATTCCATACCATGCAGAGACTAATTTGCCCATAGTGATAGTCAAAAATGGTGTCAAGTTCATGAGTTTGCACATAAAAATATAACTTTCAAGTTAAATTTCAAATCAGGGAGTATTTTGCAATTTTCATGCTAAGCAATATACCCAGTTAACTATGTGTATTAATAGGAAGGAGATGTTTTACAATGCTATCGAAAATCTAGAGCAAACAATCACTGTGCAATACATAAGTGCGTACAACACTGATATTCTGTCTATAATGCAAGACTTTGTTAGAGTCTGTGGGTGTTGATACCTTGCTCTACCTTTGCTAAATTAGGTAGTGTCAAGTATAATAGCTTCTACTTTCATAATTTGTAAAACATCATTTATTATATAATACTGTCCACTAGATGATATTGTTTGCTAAGAAGATGATATTCAGGAAATAGTTTTACTCCAGTAGGGATTTTCCATACATTTATTTTTATTATAATTGTTGTAAACATCCTTCTCCTATTAGTGTTTTCTATCTTCGTTTCCTACAGCTATCTTTTAGCTGATATAAATTCTTAATTTATGTCAAAATGTTCATACTTTGTGTTTTATGGTCATGCTTCATGTGTCTTATAAAGATAACTTTTGTATTTTCAAAATTAATCTTGGTAAGAAGCATGTGTCCAGAAACTTGTTTATTTCATCTAGGCTGTCATATGTATTAGAGTATAATTGCTCCTAATAAACTCTAACAATCCTCATTATTTCTGTGGCGTCAATTGTAATGTCTCATATTTTACATTTCTGGCTTTTAATTTCCTCTCTTTTACTTAATGTAGCTAAGGGTTTGTGAATTTGGGGTTTTTTTTCCCAAAGAATGAGTTCTTTTAAAATTTTTTCCCTTTATTGTTGTGATGGGTGGGGGTACATTGTGGCACTTACATAGGTTCTTACAATGTATCAAATGTATCATACATGAATTTACCTACTCAACCATTCTCCTTCATCGCCCCCCAACCTCCCAATTCCTGGAGTAGTTTCAAAAGGTTTAATTTTGGCATTTATACACATGTATACATATTCTTTGCACTGTATTCACCCTCCTACCCCTTTTTCCCCAACACCTTCCCCCTCCCACTGGTGCAAGCCTTTTCCACTGGGCAGGACTTGCTCTGCCCTCCTGTTCTTCAATTTTGTAAAAGAAAAAAAGAGAAAAGATAAAATGAAAAACATGGCACTTTAGTTTGTTTGAGATAAAAGTAGCTACACAGTGAGTTTCCATATATTTCCTTTATATATGTAGTATATCCCCAATTGGTTTATCTCCTCTAATTTTCTTCATTCTACCTTGGTCCCTTTTATATAGTAGTTTCAGTAAGTATAAGATTTCTATATTCATTGTCGTATAGAGGATATACCATCCCTATTCAGGTTCTTAAAGGTTTCAATTGCAATATCTCACATTTTACATTTCTGGCATTTAATTTTCTCCCTTTTTCTTAGTGTAGGTGGGAATTTGTGAATTTTATATATTTTTCTAAATACTGAGTCCTTTGTTTTATTGTTATTTTATATTATTTTAGTCTCTATTACATTCATTAATTCTGATTTTTAATAGTTATTTCCTTCTACTGATATGGAGCTTGATTGTTCTTTTTTTCTAGCACCTTGATATGCAGTGACATATTAAGATACTGCTGCTTTTAAATGTAGACATTAATTGTTAGACATACAAGTATGAATATGGAACATTCAAAACTGTTGAAATCACCTGATAAGAGGAGGACTTAGGCAGAAAGGAGAATAATGGAAGGGATGAACTGGAGAACATCATCTTAAGCGAAGTTAACCAGGCTCAGAAGGAAAAAATTCATATGTTCTCCCTCATATGCAGACTTTAAACCTAAAACAAATGCAGTAATATTATTGGACATGGATCACACGCTAAGGGGAGAAAACATAAAGGAGGAATAGGGAATGGTAGGAAAGCCAAAACTTGAAAGTGTTTGATGTGTCCACTGTAGAAGAGTTAATATAGTAACCTTAAAATGACAGAGGTCACTATGGGAAGGTGACCGGGAAGTAGTGAAGAGGTCAGGTAGAGATGACTCAATTCAGGTTGTAATACACATGTACATGGAAGCAATGCTAGGAATCTCTCTGTGTAGCTATCCTCATGTCAAACTAGCAAAAACACTAGTTTTTATTACTACTTATGTCTTCTCTTCAACAAAATTTCAGGTTCTTCCTGAAAGCAAGGGGGTGGGGGGAGAGAGAGGAGATGAGGGTGAGGGGATAAATGGCCCAAGAAATGTATGCACATATAAATAAATAAATTTTAAAAATCTCAAGACTACAAAAAAAAGACACTTTCTACTAAGAAGTTTGCTATCAGTCATCATGGAACTACTTTTGTATTTATTTGTTTCTTTTCTTTTTATGTTTGAGAATTCTATATTTCTCTCTTACCTTTGAGAGTTTAATAACAATTTATCACTAACTGCTGTTTATTTCAAGTGCACAGCAATATATTATTATCTTGTCACTACTGCAATGCACAATGCTTTGTTTTTTGGACCTCCCTGAGTGGATCATGATCTATGCAACTTTGAACAGAACACTAACCTCTACATAATTTGATGTCTGCTGTGTTCTTTGCCATTGACTCTTTACCAATTTTCTCTTGTGTTATACATCTCTCACCTCAAAGTCTGACTCATTTGAAAAATATTTCTGGAATTTAATATTGAACTACTTTTATGTCTACCATTTAAGATTGAACCTTTCCTTTCCCTCCTAAAAAGTCTCCTCAGTCCATATCAAATGTTTACTCTTAGATGAAAAATGTGCTTAAATAAAAATTAAATGTACTTTTTTTTGTCTTTTTGGTAGGACTGGAGTGTGAATTCAGGACACTGTGCTTGCAAAGCAGGTGCTCTATCACTTGAGCTACACCTCCACTCCATTTTGCTCTGGTTATTTTGGAGATGGGTTTTGGAAACTATTTGCCTGGGCTGGCCTCAAACTGTGATCCTCCCAATCTCAGTCTCTCAAGTAGAGACAGGAGTGAGCCTCTAGAACCTGGCTAAACTTACTCTTTTTTATTCAATAGGATAAACATATGGACAAAGGATTCAAAGTTTTGGTCTTAACAGCAAATAAGCTCCTGCAGTAAAAATGCATGCATTAGATATTCTAATCCTTAAAGTCACTCAATTACTTTCCCAGTCTCTGACTTAATTGCTTCAAAGTAACTTGTTATAACTGGCATCTTTTATGGAATCTCCTAACTAGGGAAAACTGAGTTGATATATTGACATACATTTTTTGTACTCACAAGATATACACAGATACTAGCAAATTAATATATTGACATTCTCTTTTTCTTTATTTTTTTTTTTTGAAACAGGATGCCACTATGTAGCCCAGGGTGACTTATAATTGCTGTCCTCCTACCTTAGCCTTCTCAGTGCTAGAATTATAGGCATTGGCCACCACCCCCAGCAAATTGACATTTTGACAAATTTCCATCTGGGAGTTTGCATGTTTGCTATCTATTTTTTCTGTTGCCTTATTTTGACAGTTATTGTTTATGATTTCCTGGAAATACAAAAAGTAATATGTCTTAGGGTAGATGTGGTGGGAGTTAAAATGACTATTGACTATTGACCTTTCTGTACCTATATGTCTGTATCTTTCCCTTGATTGAGGAGTTTTCTGTTATTGTATCTTTGAATAATGTTTCCCCTTTGTCATTTTCAAGTGCCCCTTGAACTACAATAACTCAAACATTTTCTTTTTAAATGCTGTCCCAAAGTTTATATAACCTTTACTTATTCCATTTCATTCTTTTTTTCATTTTTCTGCTTTCAAACAAGTTGTCTTCAAGTCTCACTGTTTCTCTATTTTGATCTATAGTGATATATATGATCTCTTTTGTATTTTAAATTTTGCTTAGTGAATTTTTCAGCCCCAAATTTTCTGTCTCATTTTTAAAGAATAACTTCCATCTTGTGCTAAATTTCTTCCTTAGAGTATTGAATCATTTTTCTGTGCCTTCATGAAGCTCATTGGGGTTCCTTAAAAGAGCTATTTAAAATTTCAATCTGGGAGTTTGCATGTTTGCTACCTATTTTTTTCTGTTGCCTTATTTTGACAGTTATTGTTTATGATTTCCTGGAAATTCATGATGCTGGCTGGTGTGAGATGTTCTGGTCATTGAAGGGTTGGGTGTTTATTCCTGTCATCTTAATATGGATCTGTTTGTGCCTATCTTTTATAAAATGCTAAGCAAGTGTACCTTTTTCTTTTTTTTCTGCATTCACTTATTCATATGTGCATACATTGTTTGGGCCATTTCTTTCCTCTGTCCCCCACCTCTACCTTCTCCCCCTTACCTCCTTTGCTTCCTGGCAGAACCTGTTCTGCCCTCTTTTCCAATTTTGCTGAAGAGTAGACATAAGCAATAATAAGAAAGACAAAGTGTTTCTGCTAGTTGAGATAAGGATAGGTATACAGAGAGATTCCTAGCATTGCTTCCATGCACAAGTGTATTACAACCCAAATTGATTCGTCTCTACCTGACTTCTTCACAACTTCCCAGTCATCTTCCCATATTGACCTCTGTCATTTTAAGGTTATTGTATTAGCTCCTCTGCAGTGAAACACTTTTAAGTTTTGGGTTTCCTACCTTTCCCTATTCTTCCTGTATATGTCCCCTCTTAGTGTGAGACCCAAGTCTAATAATATTACTGCATTTGTTTTAGATCTAAAGTCTACATATGAAGGAGAACATATGATTTTTGGCTTTCTGAGCCTGGCTAACTTTGGTTAAGATGCTGTTCTCCAGTTCCATCCATTTACTTGTGAATGATAAGATTTCATTCTTCTTCATGGCTGAATAAAATTCCATTGTGTATAAATACCACATTTTCTTAATCCATTCTTCAGTAGTGGGGCATCTTGGCTATTTCCATAACTTGGCTATTGTGAACAGTGTTGCAATAAACATGGGTGGTGCAGTTGTCTCTGGAGTAACCTGAGTAGCATTCATTTGGGTATATCCCTAGGAGCGGGATTGCTGGATCATATGGCAGATCTATAAACCAATATTCATTTCTATTTCAGCACTAGATGGTGCCCTTAGATGTGTTTGCCTGGAGTCTGAAATTTGAGTGTTGTCAATGCTTCAACACTAGAAGTCCATCTAAATAAAGATTTTTCCCTAATCCACAGTGTTTTGTTCCGAATGAAATAGAGGACTACCTCTAAAAGGTAATGCATCCCCCATCCTCTCCCTGGGGCCACTGTAAGCCCAGACATCTTATCCAGTCATCAACTTATGAGTCAGACACTATGGGACTCTACTTGATTCTGGACAGATCACCATGGAGGGACAAGCCCTAAGATCCTATGCCATGTCTGTGGCTAGTAATGTTACAAAGTTTGTCACACCCTAGTCCACAATTTGCTAGGAGCAGCACAGCTCTCGTGTAGGACCAAGAATCATGCTGCTGTGGACTGTTTACTACTGAAGTATACTCATGGACCAAACTTCTGCAACCAAGTGATACTTACTGGAAGAGGTCCAGTAAAATGGGGTTGAGCATTTCTTTCTGATACCGAGACTATTCAAAGGCTTTGTCTGGGGGTACTGGCCTATGGATGGAATATGTCAGGATTATTCAGGGTTAGATTTTACCAGCCCAGCATTGAGTTCCAAGGTAAAATCTGTGCTTAATATTCTGTTGTACTCCAAGTGAATTGAATTTTGCTGCCCAGGTTGAGATAATATTGTTGAAGTCAGTCCTTTGGCTACCAAATTTGATGCTGGGCAGACTTGAGTCTCATAGCAATAAAGACATTCTAGGGGGTGCACCCAGGTCCACATTAAAGCTGACCTTGATGAATGTTGTAACAAGAACCAGTTACTTTGGGACATGGGTGTCTCCGCAGTATTTCCAGAGGCTCTGTTGATGAGTGCTGGTCTGTGGACAGCTGTACTGCTCAAGTTTGCCGTGTGGGTAGGAGAAACAGTTCCTTATCTGTTGAGGCTAAAACTAAGGTGGGTTGTACTTGAGTCTCACAGTTGCAGGGACCTGTCAGGTTTTGGAAGGGTGTATCCAGGCCTATGTAAAGGATAGCAGTGATGCTGGCTGAAATTTGAATCTTCCCCACCAGAATGTTAGTGTGCATGTTATGTTACAACTGGTCCCAAGTCTCGGTCTTCAAGCTTTGGCCTGGGAATGGCCCTTTGGCTCAGTAGTGTTGCAAGTCAACATGACAGGCTTCAGGTGAGCAGCAAGACAAAGTTCTATGCTGGCTTCCATGCCCTGCTTTCCTGCAGGTGGAATCTTGCTATCCTCTAAACCATCCCCAGAGACTGAGAGAGTTGTGGTAGAGTCAGTACTTTAGCTGCCTCAAGAGCAGAGATCATGGGGCTTTGTTTGCCACAGGTTTTCACCATGAAAAGTCTGTTATTTGGTTTAAAGTTTAGAACTTGAACATAATCCCCCTTCCTCCTAGGAGATGTTTCTCCATGCTGCTTAGAGTTGCTGGTAGGGAAACATGAGCATGTCTTCCCCTCTTTTCTTCCTTCAATGTATCTTATTATTATGCCAAAATCACAAACTACAGCCTGACACATGGCTTCCTTAACTGTTGTGAAGGTGCTTTAATGGGTATTCAAGTTTATGTGTCTGTGGGGAGATGATGACCAGAGGCTCTTACTCAACTACCATCTTATTTTGCCTCCAAAAAAATGTATTCAAAACATAAGGAAAGTGAAGCATAATGATTCATGCCTGTAATTCCAGCACTGGGGAGACTGAGATAGGAAGATTATGAGTTCTAGGCCAGTTTAGGCTTCATTATGAGACTAAGTCTCAAAATAAATAAATGAATAAATAAATAGATTATAAAGAAAGAAAGAAAACAATGCAAACAATGACCCAAAATATAAATATAAGAAAAATATTTTTAGGACATGATTTCTAAAACAAAGATTTCTAAGCAAAACTTTTTAATCTAAAGAACTGTAAAAAGAACTGAAAAACTTCTTAAAAGAATGTACTTAGTATATTTAGCTATCTAATCTCTGTTTACTTTTTGAATCAGGTGAATTTTACAATTGAAGGTTTTTTCCTGCCTTTATGAATTGCTGAAGTTCATTTTATTGTGATGTCTATTGATCTTTGGAAATATCATACACATATGTATGAGTGTGTATTATATACATACATATCTGTGTAGTAAATATAAATGTGCTGTGTCTATCTATACATCTATTTATATATGTATTCAGAAGTCCACTTGAGTCAATTGTAAGCTCTAAGTAAACCAAAAGAAAATCATGCTTAGAAATCAGAAAGACCGTGACTTTGGAAAAGATTCATTTGTGAATTGTATTTCACAGTATTTTACTGTTATACTCACAGATCATTCCTTTACAAAGAATAACTATTTGATGTAGTTTTCTAGTCAGCAGGTAGAATACACAATCATTTTTATCTGTAAAACCCAGCCTAGCTTTTTATCCTACATTCTCCCTTCAAGTCTCTACTTTGGGTCATAATTCCAGAGAAGAGGAGAATGCAAGACCCCCAAATTTAGGAAAAGTCAGGCAGGTTACTTGGTTTCTATAATAGTCCACTTTACTAAAGCACCTTTATTTAAAAAAAAAATGCGTTGTTACATCTTTAGAGTAAGTGTGCCATATCATTCATTAAAATAAATTAAGACAAAATCATATCGACTGGCATAGTTTTAACTGGCCATATATGTTTAGTAGATTTAATTGGCCACATATATGATCTCAGAGTTAGATAATCTTCTGATTCAAATAGACTCAAACGGACAAAAGTTCACAGGAATTTTTAAATTTACATTATAGAAACTTTTCTCAAATCTCTTTGATCTATTCATTTCATTTCAAAAATATGTGTATCAAATACAATTCTCAGAAAACAAATGTCAGAAATGTTACATACTTATAACCAATTAGAGTAAGCACTTATTATGTTTAATGACCCTTCTTTGCATCATCTAAGGTAGAGTACCCAATTAAAGGAACATGTCTCCAATCCACATTTCAGATTTTACTCCAAAGTCACACTTCAAATGTGACCTTAGAGGTGAGAATAAAGCATGTGTTTTTAAGTCTTCTTAGGATACTCAATTATTTCTAATAAAACAGAACATAAGTGATTGCTAAACATCACACAATGCTTGCTATTTTGAGAAAAGGCTGGAAAGTGAACTCTCAAGTCCAAAAGCAATACTGCAAAGTTTGAAAGGTCTGGCAGTAGGCTGTAGCTCAGGATTTGAAAAATTTTTTTCCCAATTCTTGAATATACAAAGTTAAAGAAGTAGTAGAGGAAACCTATTAGGAAGAGGTGAATTGATTTTCCAAAGACTGCTCAGACTTAGAAAAATAAATGAAGTCTCTAAACAACCATTGTCATGCTTGATTCAATTAATCATGCTCAAAGTAGGCAAGTGCTATGTAACTTATAGTCTTCGCAACATTCAGGGTCAATGTCTTATGAAACAATTTTCATGAAATGAACTTTTCCAGCATACTCACTGGTGTGTAATAGAATTTTCTTTTGATCTTTAATTCATTTCTTTCACTTTCTCCTGAGTTAAAGTAGAACTTTAATAGTTAGTTGCACACTCTTTGAAATGACTGCTGATTACCTTATTTTATATTTTCTGGAGCATATGTCCTTGCCTAAGAAGAAGCCTAAGTTAGGAGGGATGTATATTAAATCTGATCAACCATGATATGATAACTACAGAATTGATTGTGACTATAAATGTTTTATGATTCACTACCAATACTATGAAAAGAGAATCCTAAAAATAAGCATACTTAAAAAAATTACAGGTATGCCCCAAATGAGCACTGATAAATGTCTCAAATATAAAAGAGAAACCTATACTTCTATTTCATTATAGATTATTGCTACCATTAATATTTCAATTTTATTTTCTATACTAATATTCAATGCCATAGAAAAGGCATGACAACTATATTGCTAATATGTGGCATATCACAGATCATTTTATTATATAATTATGATTAGGTTTTAATAAATATATGAATTAGTTTATTTTTAAGAACTTGGTGTAGAAAGATTATTGTGTATTAAGAATATGCTTAGTATGTGTTTAATTTAAAAATCCTCATGACTATTAATTGTGAAAATAGCTTTGCCAATTTTTTAAAATCTTTGTACATGAAGAGGTGAATTCCATTAATCTGTGGGTTAAAAGCCCTGTGATTCATAGAGACACAGAGAGTTGATCAATATACAACAACTACAGGGACATATAGCAATGATGATACCTGATCAATACATCTATTATAACAATTATAAAGAAAAAATTAGAAAATCTGATATTAGAAAATAAATATGCAGAATTAAGTCCTGAAAACTAATTACAAAATGTCTGAAAGAAGATGTATCAGTAATGTTTTTTGATGAGTGTTTGTTCTTTAGCATATTAAACTCCTCAATTTTACATATTTTAATAAGTATTCTCACATTCCAATATAACTTTTCTTTCTTTTTCATCATTGTGCTGATGGGGGTACATTTTGGCATTTACAAAAGTTCTTACAATGTATCAAATATATCACACTTGGAGTCACCCCTCTGCTGTTCTCCATTATTCCTCCCTACCCCCATTCCTGGAACAGTTTCAACAGGTATCATTTTTGCTTTTACATACATGTATATACAGTATTTGCACTGTATTCACCCTCGTACACCATTTCCCTGTCACTTCCCCGCTTCCACTGGTACCAAATCCCACCTGGACAGGACCTGTTCTGTCCTCCTGTTTTCTGATTTTGTAGAAGAAAAAGGGAAAAAAAAAAACAAAGAAGTGACTTTTGCTTGTTTCAGATAAAGATAGACACAAGGATTTTCCTTGTGACATCTCCATGTATATGTGTATTATAACCCCAATTGGTTCATCTCCTTTATTTTTCTTCAAGCTACCTTAGTCCCTTTCTTTTGGTGGTTTCAACCAGTTTAAAAATTTTATATTCTATATTGAGTACATCAACCATATTCACCATCTTGATTTCCTTCTTTTACCTTCCCCTTCTCTTATATGGCCTCCCCTTAGTGGGACTTGTTTCCATAATATTACTGTGTTTGTGTTAGTTCTATATTCCACATATGAGAGAAAATGTGGTTTTTGATCTTCTGAACCTGGCTAACTTCACTAAAAATGGTGTTCTCCAGTTCCATCCATATGCTTGCAAATGACAAAATTTCATTCTTTGTGGCTGAACAGAATTTCATTGTATATCCAATATAACTTTCTGAATGGTACATAGTTTAAAAAATGTGCAATGCTATTTTTATAAATAACATCATCACCTGAATTTAACTTAATAGGAAAATTAAAAGTAATATTCTTATCAATTTAATGGTATAAGCTGAGAAATTCAGTTTAAGAAATTGCAACTAGACTTCTTTTTGGCAAAAAATGGTATGTTGTAATAACATACATTTTTAAAATAAAAAATACAGCAAACTAGCTTCTATTCAAGAAAGTTAATGTGAATAATGATCAGCCTATGTGGTTAACAAACATTTGCCTAAGATTACCCTACGAAATTTTATCAGTAAGTCTATATTATGCTTTAATTCCCTTATGCAAAAAAATTCTCTGAAGTTACATCAAGGAAAATGGTGACTGTTGTCATACATCTGAAAGAGGACTGCTTTGAAAGTTAGAAAAATAGGAGATATTTGTTAGGTTTATTTTGCTAACTATCCATAGTAGGATATTGCTTCATAGGTTCAAATATTTTCTTGGGATTTGCATATGTTCTTGGTTCTCATTAATCCTTTGTATAGAGGTCTGCAGTTAAAGACTTGGGAGAAAGTCTAATAGTTCTCTTGTGATCTCATTACCACCTATAGTTCAACCTGCAACACTTCTACCACACTAGACCAGAATCTTTTTCCTAAGTATCACCCTTTTTGGCCACACTTGGGGATGCAATTTTGGCCACAAGTCAATTTTTTTCCACAGTGTCAAGATGTTCTTACTCTTTGTTATTTGATACATTGCTCCCTGACCCTCATTTTCACAGCTATTATGTAACAAGATGAGAATTAGTTTGTTGTTTCTACCTTCATGACTCTTAAGGATGACTAAGAGATTTTATCAATGATATTCTTAGAGCCCTCCTTATGATCATTCCAGAAGTGTCCAAATGTCCACGTGTACATGACTGGAATTCTAAATGTTCCTACAGATGTACATTGCTATCTCTTCATTCCTGAAGCTGCCATTTCTGCTAGCTCAACATCCTCACTGGAACCTACTGGAGTCACAGCTATGTCCACATTTCAAGGTGTGAGGGAGTAGTTAATTATCCAGACTCCCATTGTTGTTAGTGCTGCATCTGCTATGACTTACCTGAGTCTTCAGCTGAGACGCACTGTCTTCACACCATTGATGCCATCCTTTGATAAAGACATAATTAGAGACAAGGGCAAAATAGTTTCTGCTGGGTATGGAGTGGGGGGGAGAGGGAGGGGGCAGAGTGGGTGGTAAGGGAGGGGGTGGGGGTAGGGGGGAGAAATGACCCAAGCATTGTATGCACATATGAATAATAAAACAATAAAAATTTAAAAAAATACATAATCAATGAAGATCAGAGGTTTGACTATCTTTGGCCAAATAGCAGACATACATTGACCATCCTTGAACAATGTGAACATCTAAGATTTAATATGCCTGTGGCTTTTTGAAACTAAACTATATTTTTAACATAAATGTTAGCTAGAAATCTAGCAGAGTTATCTGATATTAGTACTGGTTTCAATGATAACTTTTCTTCTCTTCAAATCTCTGTAGAAGGACAGATCCCATTATTAGAAGTATTCCCTGGATAATGAATTCCTCTTTTGTTACTGTTAGGGTAGATTTATCCAAAAGTAAAAACTACCCATCTCTCTGTCTCTCTGTCATTCTCTGTCTTTGTCTTTCTCTCATCTTGCCTCTCTCTGTCTCTGTCTCGATAGGTAGATAGGTAGATAGATAGATAGATAGATAGATAGATAGATAGATAGATAGAGGTACAGATATATACTGCCTAGCAAGTGTGATGTCCTGAGCCCAAACCCCAGTACCACCAAAAGAATTAGACAGGATAGATATGAATGGACATATACATAAATATACAGATATATTTCTCACATTCTCATATGTATGTGTGTATGTGAGAAATCTCATTTGTACAATTAATATAATTATAGAGGTAATCTATTCAAAGTCTATAGGTTGTGAGTTTTAATTACATTTAAAATATATTTTAACTATAGCATCATATAAACTAACATCTAGACCAGTTTGACTAAGCCACTGGGCACCATAGTCTAGCCTGGTTGATACAGCATTAGTCATCATATCTCTGTTTATTATATAGGTTAATTTTAAAAGACTCTTTGAAGTACAGCAGATAGATTACACAAGCAGGCATGGTTAATTGACACAGTGAAGAAGAACATTCAGACATTTTTAAGTCACTTTATATTTTTACTTCAGCTATCAAAACTTACACATTATCAAGCAAATAAAAAAGATTGATTAGAATATAATGCATCTACAATTAGCTTCAGGACTTTTAAAACAACATTATTGGATTTAGCATTTGAAGATGAACTAAAAACTGTTACTTCAGGAGCTTCTTATATTAGAAATACTACAAATGTAAATATCAAGAATTGCCCCTGGGTTCCCAGTTGAGATAATTTTGTTAGCAGGGTTTTATACTGGCATTTTTCTTCTTTTGATACTATGTCAATTATTTTATAGCTAGTCTAATTTGTACTATATTTACCAAAAATTCTGTTTCCACACCTTCCTTGTTTGGTTTCAGAATCCAGTTTATCATAAAATTGATTTATTAAGTTAATTTAAAAGAAACCCAGAAAAATTTGCTTTTAGCTACAGAATAACTGGAAACTAGCTAGAGGTTATATGAGTCATTCCCTTAAATGCATTTTGTGAGCAATTTCTTCAACAGTTAATAATTTGATATTATAGTTTTTATTTTAAGAATGCATAGTGTCTTTTAATGTATTTCCCACTGACTTAACATGAAGATTAACACTTTATGCGGTATGTTTAGAAAAGCAAGGGGAGAAAACACAGAATTAATACTGAATGTTACCAAGGCAGATTGTGTAATCACAACATTATTTGACCTATGTATGTATATATCAATTATAGAAATGTGTATTCAAGATTGTTAGTATGTCTGGGTTCCTTTTTTACTCACTTGTAAAATGAAATCATTGAAATCCCTTTCCCCTTTCACATGTTTGTGAATATCTTTTATCATTTACATACTTGTGAATCATTATAAAGTTTTCATTGGTAAAAGTTCACTGAAATTAATTTTCTTCTTTTTATAAGTGTATTTTATCTTGTTCCAAGTGCTAAAAATGTGAAAATAACACTTTTTTATGTACAAGATAAATAATTACTACTATGTATTTAGTTGCATGCAATCAAAAGATATTAGGTTGGAAAATGCTAGCTACTGTAACTAATGAACACCAGAATTTCAATTGCTTAACAAAATGCACATTTATTAGTTACTCACATAAAAGTCTGATGAAACTGTTTATTCCAGCCCAGCTGGCAGTTTTTTGTGATGTGAGAATTCTCTCCACCCAGGTTGCAATTCACAACACCATGTTGACCTTAGTTCCCAGCAAGTGGAAGGACAAGGATGTCATAGAGAATGGACATCTGTTTCAACAGCCAGGAACTAACTATATCAACCTCATTCATATTTCACTGGTAAGACCAGTCACCAAGCCAGACCTAAATATCTAAACGGCTCAGAAGCACCATACTTTTTTAAAGAAATTCCTTCCTAGTAGGAATCATTTTTTTCTCTCCAGCTACCTGAAATACTCAGTATATGTTTATTTGAATCAGTGATCCTTATAATTTGTACCCTGAACAAGTACGTGAAAGTTTGTTTTTTATGTGAATAAGTGGATCATATTTCTTAACTACTTTTCTTGGAAATACCCGTTATGTTAAGCATTATGATCTGCAAAATAATTTAAAATATGTAGAGTCCTGTACTACAGAAAATGAAAGAAAGATTCAAACCCCAGCTGATTACTGAGTGGGATTATCAAGTGGAATATATAAATTCCACACACAAAATACATAAGTGAATATATATGTATATATATATATATATACTGCATGGCAAATGAAGTAAATATTTCTAATTTATGGGCAAAGAAAGCTTTATAATATAGAACACATTAGAACTGAACCTTTATAGAAAGTATGATTTTATAGATTGAAAATTTCAAGAAAAATATTCCATAAAAAGTGAACATTTTCAAGGAAACTCTTCAAGATATTTAAGGGCATGCTGTGTTTAAGAATATGATGAGTAAATTGTTATTACTATTATAGAATGTATATAGATGAGGATTTAGAGGGAATTAAGATTTAGGATTTAGGAGAATTTTCCTACCATGGGGATTAATTTGTCAAGTACTCTTTAGGGGGCATGAAATAAAGTTCTTAGTAGAACTAATGTGATGCAACTTGAATTTTCAGAAAATTACATTGAGAAATGTAAATAACACATAAATTATAAATTCCTAAAACTGACTTTCAAAACACTTTCTTTCTTTCCTTTTTTTTTTACCAGAGCTAGCATTGAACCATGAGTTTCCCTATCTCTGCCTACCAAGTAGTTGGGATTAAACCTTATTCTTACTTCTTTTTCTTTCTTTATTTATTCACATGTGCATACATTGTTTGGGTCATTTCTTCACCTTGCCCCCCTCTCCACCTACTCCCCTCCCCTCCTCAGTTCCAAGCAGGTCCTGTTCTGCCCTTATCACTGATTTTGTTGAAGAGAAGTCATAAGCGTAATAAGGAAGACAAAGCATTTTTGCTAGTTGAGTTAAGGACAGCTATACAGAGAGATTCCTACTATTGCTTTCATATACCCATGTTGATTCATCTCTAACTGATCTTTACACTGATTCCTCATCCCCTTCTCATGTTGACCTCTGTCACTTCAAGGTTTCTGTATTAATTCCTCGAGAGTGGGGAATAGGTTTTCTACCTATTTCTATATCACCCATATGTGCTCTCCCCTTGTCATGTGATCCAAGTCCTACCACATTGCTGCATTTGCCCTAGATCTAAAGTCTGCATATGGGGAGAACATATGATTTTTGGTCTTCTGAGCCTGGCTAACCTTGCTCAGAATGATGTTCTCCAATTCCGTCCATTTACCAGCAAATGATAAGATTTCATTTTTCTTCATGGCTGAGTAAAATTCCGTTGTGTACAAGCACCACATTTTCTTGATCCATTCATCAGTATTGGCGCATCTTGGTTGTTTCCATAACTTGGCTATTGTGAATAGTGCTGCAATAAAAATGGGTGTGCAGGTGCCTCTGGAGTAACCTGTGTTGCATTCCTTTGGGTATATCCCGAGGAGTGGGATTGCTGGATCATATGGCAGGTCTATGTTTAGATTTTTAAGAAGCCTCCAAATTTTTTTCCAGAGTGGTTGTACCAGCTTGCATTCCCACAATCAGTGGTTAGGGTTCCTTTTTCCCCACATCCTCACCAACACATGTGGGTGGTGTTTTTGATGATGGGTGAGGTGGAATCTTAGTGTGGTTTTGATTTGCATTTCCTTTATGGATAGAGATGGTGAACATTTTTTCATGTGCTTTTTTTCCATTTAAATTGTTTCTTTTTTGAAAGTTCTGTTAAATTCAGTTGCCCATTTTTTAGTTGGTTCATTGATTTTAGGAGAGTTTAGTTACTCAAGTTCCCTGTATATTCTGATTATCAGTCCTTTGTCTGGCAAATATTTTCTCCCTTTCTGTGGGTGGTAGCTTCAGTTTAAAGACCATTTTTTTGTTGTGCAGAAGACTTTTAATTTTATGAAGTCCCATTTGTTCATCCTTTCTCTTAGTTGCTAGGATGCTGGGGTTGTATTGAGGATGTCTTGCCTATACCTATTAGTTCCAGAATGTTTCCTGCTCCTTCCCATAGTAACTTAAGTTTCAGGTCTGATGTTTAGGTCCTTGATCCATTTTGAGTTGATACTAGTACAGGGTGATAGACATGAATCTAGTTTCAGTTTCTTGTAGATGGATAACCAGTTTTACCAACAACATTTATCGAAGAGGCTGTCTTTTCTCCATCATATGTTTTTGGCAACTTTGTCAAAAATGAGATCAGTATAGTTGTGTGGATTCATATCTGGATCTTATATTCTGTTGCACTTGTCTTCATGTCTGTTTTTATGCTAGTGCTATGCTATTTTTATTGCTATTGCTTTGTAATATAGTTTGAAGTTGGGTATTGTGATACCTCCAACATTGCTTTTTTTTGCTGAGTATTGCCTTGGCTATTCATGGTCTCTTGTGTTTCCAAATGAACTTTAGAATAGATTTTTCAATCTCTGTGATGAATGTCACTGTGATTTTGAAGGGAATTGCATTAAACATGTAGGTTGCTTTCGGTAGTATAGCCATTTTTACTATCTTGATTCTACTGATCCATAAGCATGGGAAATCTTTCCATCTTCTGCAGTTGATCTCTTTCTCCAAGAGTTTGTAATTTTCCTTGTACAGTTCATTCACATCATTTGTTAAATTTTCTCCTAGGTATTTGATTGTTTTTCAGGCTATTGTGGATGGAATTGTTTCATATATTCCTTCTCAATTTGTTCATTGTTGGTGTATAGAAAAGCTAATGATTTTGTATCCTGCCACCTTACTGTAGCTGTTTATGGTGTCTAACACTTTTTTGGGTCTTTAAGGTATAGGATCATATTATCTGCAAATAAGGATATTTTGACAGTTTCTTTACCCATTTGTATTCCTTTTATTTCTTCTTCTTGCCTAATTACTCTGACCAGAAATTCTATTACTATGTTGAATAGGAGTAGGGAGAGTGGGCACCCTTGTTTACTTCCTGATTTTAGGGGGAATGGTTTCAGTTTTCCACCATTATTATGTTGTCTGTAGGTTTGTCATATATAGCCTTTACAATGTGGAGTTACATTCCTTCTATTCCTAGTTTTCTTAGAGCTTTTTTCATGAATTGGTGTTGGATCTTGTTGAAGGCATTTTCTGCATCTATTGTATGATCATGTGATTTTTGTCTTTGCTTCTATTGATGTGCTGTATTACATTTATAGATTTGCATATGTTGAATCAGCCCTGCATCCCTGGGATGATGATGACTTGGTCATGGTGTATGATCTTTTTGATGTGTTGTTGGATTCGATTTGCCATTATTATTTTAAGGATTTTTCCATCAATATTCATTAAGGAATTTGTCTTGTAGTTCTCCTTTTTGGAGATGTCTTTCTCTGGTTTTGGAATGATAGTAATATTGGCTTCATAAAATGAGTTAGGTAGAATTCCTTCCCTTTCTATTTCATGGAATAGTTTAAGGAGAGTTGGTACTAGTTCTTCTTTAAATATGTGATAGAACTCAGCAGTGAATCCATCAGGTACTGGACTTTTCTTTTTTGGGAGGCTCTTTTTTTTTTTTTCATTTTTCTTTTATTATTCATATGTGCATACAAGGCTTGGTTCATTTCTCCCCCCTGCCCCCACCCCCTCCCTTACCACCCACTCCGCCCCCTCCCGCTCCCCCCACTCAATACCCAGCAGAAACTATTTTGCCCTTATCTCTAATTTTGTTGTAGAGAGAGTATAAGCAATAATAGGAAGGAACAAGGGGTTTTGCTGGTTGAGATAAGGATAGCTATACAGGGCATTGACTCACATTGATTTCCTGTGCGTGGGTGTTACCTTCTAGGTTAATTCTTTTTGATCTAACCTTTTCTCTAGTTCCTGGTCCCCTTTTCCTATTGGCCTCAGTTGCTTTAAGGTATCTGCTTTAGTTTCTCTGCGTTAAGGGCAACAAATGCTAGCTAGTTTTTTAGGTGTCTTACCTATCCTCACCCCTCCCTTGTGTGCTCTCGCTTTTATCATGTGCTCATAGTCCAATCCCCTTGTTGTGTTTGCCCTGATAACTGCTTCAATTTCTTTTTGAGTTATTGATCTATTCAAGTGATTGATCTTCCCTTGGTTCAGTTTTGGGTGTTTGTAAGTTTCCAAAATCTGTCCATTACTTCAAGATTTTCTAATTTATTAGAGTATAGGCTCTCAAAGTGGTCTCTGATGATTTCCTGGATTTCTGTGGTGTTTGTTGTTATCTCTCCTTTTGCATGTCTGATTTTACTGATTTGGGTGTTTTCTGTCCTCATTACAGTCAGGTTTGCCAGGGGCCTGTCAATCTTATTTATTATTTCAAAGAACCAGATTTTTGTTTCATTGATTCTTTGTATTTTCTTTTGCTTCTATTTCATTGATTTCAGCCTTTATTTTAATTATTTCTTTCCTTCTGCTTGTTTTGGGATTTGCTCGTTCTCTTTTTTCTAGGAGTTTGAGCTGTAGTATTAGGTCATTGATTTGAGATCTTTCTGTCCTTTTAATACATGCACTCATGGCTATAAATGTTCCTCTTAGTACTACCTTTGCTGTGTCCCATAGGTTTTGGTAGGTCACATTTTCATTTTCATTAACTTCGAGGAACCTTTCAATTTCCTCTTTTGTTTCATCAATGACCCATTTTTCATTGAGCAATGTGCTGTTCAGCATTTTTGCATGTTTTTTACTGCTGTTTTTGTTGTTGAGTTCTAGTTTTAATGCATTGTGATCAGATAGAATACATGGGATTATTTCTATTTTCTTATATTTGCTGAGGCTTGCTTTTTGCCCTATGATATGATCAATTTTGGAGAAGGTTCCATGGGCTGTTGAGAAGAATTTATATTGTGCAGAAGTTGGATGAAATACTCTGTAGACATCAGCTAGGTCCATTTGATCTATGGTGTGATTTAGTTCTAGGACTTCTTTATTGTGTTTTTGTTTGGATGACCTATCTATTGGTGATAGGGGAGTATTAAGATCTACCACTACCACTGTGCTGGAGTCTCTATATGTTTTCAGAGCCTTCAGATTATGATTGATGAAATTGGGTGCATTGATGTTGGGTGCATATAGGTTGATAATTGTTATTTCCTTTTGGTGTATTTCCCCTTTTCTTAGTATGGAGTGTCCTTCTTTATCTTGTTTGATCAATGTAGGTTTAAAGTCTACTTTGCCCAAGATAAGTGATGCTTGTCTTGGTAAATCTTCTTCCAGCCTTTCACTCTCAGCCAGTGCTTATTTCTGTCAATGAGGTGGGTCTCCTGTAGGCAACAGATTGTTGGATCTTCCTTTTAAATCCAGTTTCCCAGACAGTGTCTTTTGGTTGGGGAATTAAGTCCATTAATGTTTAGTGTGAGTATTGACAGGTATGTGGTGATTCCTGTCATTTAGTTTTCTGTTGATTAAGGGTTTGATTGTGTGTAGCTGAATCAATGTTACTCTTAACTTTCTTGCCTTTTCTTCTCCTGTGGTTTGGTATTGCCTGCCCTTTCATGGGTTTGTTTGCTTTCATTTTCTGTGTGCAGAATTCCTTGGAGAATCTTTTGTAGTGGTGGGTTGGTGGTCATATATTGTTTTAGCTTCTGCTTATCATGGAAGACTTGTAGGGTTCCATGTATTTTGAATGATCGTTTTGTTGGATAAAGTATCCTAGGGTTGAAGTTATTTTCATTCAGTGCTTGGAAGATCTCACCCCATGCTCTTCTTGCTTTTAATGTTTCTGTTAAGAAGTCTGCTGTGATTTTGATGGGTTTACCATTGTATGTTATCTGTTTTTTCTCTCTTACAACCATCAATATTCTTTCTCTTGTTCTGTACTTGTTGTTTTAATGATAATATGCCGTGGGTAGTTTTATTTTGGTGAATTCTGTTTGGTGTTCTGCAGGCTTCCTGTACCTGAATGGGCATAGTTTTCTCTAGATTTTGGAAATATTCTGTTATCATTTTGTTGAATATATTATGCATTCCTTGTGCTTGCACCTCTTCTCCTTCTTCAATGCCCATAATTCTCAAGTTTGGTCTTTTGATGGAGTCAGTGAGTTCTTGCATTTTCTTTTCACAGGTCTTGAGTTGTTTAACTAATAGTTCCTCAGTTTTTCCTTTAATTGCTGTTTCATCTTCAAGTTCTGAGATTCTGTCTTCTATTTGTTCTATTCTGCTGGAATGGCCTTCCATTTTGTTTTATATTTCTGTTTCATTCTTTTTTCTGAGGTTATCTATATTGTGGGTTTCTTCCTCTTTAATATTGTCAATTTTTGCCATTAATTCATTTATGTATCTGTTTATGGTGATCTCTGTTTCTGTTTGGTATTTATTTAGGGTTCCTGTGATTTCATTTATTTTTTTCTGTGTTTTCTCATATTCTTTAATTTTGTTGTCTTCAAATTTCTTGAGTGCCTGCTGTACATTTTGGTTGATCATGTCTAGTAACATCTCTATGAAAGTATCATTAATTACTTGTAGGAGTTCTTCTTTCAGGATGTTCTTGTGGGCTTCCTTGGGTTCCTTGGTATAGTTTATCTTTGTTTTGTTGGAGTGTGAATTTGGGTATCCATTTTCTTCATTCTTCTTTAAATCCTGTACTACTTTATTTTGGGGACAAGAATGGTTTCCATCCCTTTTTACTTCTTCTAATATTCCTACTAGCTACTATTTCTATCCCTGGATTATGTGTAATTTAGTATTAGCTGATTGCAATATTAATATTAATAAAACCAAGAGGGAAGGATAAAAAAGAGAGAGATGGAAAGATAAAAGGAAGAGTGAGTAGAGGGAAGAAATGGGAGAGATGGTGTGTGATCAAACAGTAAACTAGGCACCAAAACCCTTGAAGAAGAAAAAAAAATTGAAAAATTAAAAAATAAATCACCAGTTCTGGAACAGTAGAATTGCAGTCTTAGTTGTTCTGATGTTACTACTTAGCATCCAGACCTGTCTGTGTGTGTCTCTTAGGTAGGTTTGGAGCCCTCCTGTGGCTGGATGGCAGATGGGTGGGGTCTCATGGGCCTTTTGTTGAAGTGAACTAGCAGCCCTTTGGAGCTTGGGCCTGGCATGCCTGAAGGGCATAGTCCTGGCAGAGTGGAGATGCTGTGTGTCTGTGGATTGCCAGCTTGGCAGGCTTCAGGGGCATGGTCCTGGTGGATATCATGCAGGTCTGTGCAGGCATGAGGGTTGCAGCGTGGTGGAGATCATGAATGCCTGTGGATAGGCAGCTTGGAAGGCCTGAGGTGCACCAGCCGGCAGAGCAGAGATTGTGCAGGCCTGTGTAAGTCTGAGGAGCACAGCCCAGAGGAGATCATGTGTGTGTGGACTGCTGGCTTGGCAGGTCTGAGGGGCTCTGTCCAGCGAAGATTGTGCAGGTCTGAGGGGTGGGAATTTGGGGGAGCGCCCTGGTGGGGCCGAGGAGCAGCCCAAGAATCAGAGATCCAATGGCCTGCTGACCAGTGGCTCCACGGCCTATGGGGCGGGGCTTGGCTTGCAATGCCAGCTGTTCTTTTAGTATATTGTGGCTTGGAGAGGGCTTCCACAAGCCAGGGGTTCAGAGTGCTGATGTTTCAGCTCTCCTTGGTGCTTTACCTCATCCAAGTGTTTCTCCAGCCTCTCAGCAAAGTCCCTGGATCACGGAGCTCAGGAGGTCTGTGGCTGTGTCCCAGTCAGTACCTTGGATCTCTCTCAAAACACACTTTCAAATCACACTAATTATACCCAACAATTTGAACTAAATTTCATTGTTACCTGAATTTTTTCTTTTTTGCTTTTCATTTTTACATAATTCAAATGCTTTCCAATACCTTTTTCCACCGTAAAGCTTTCTTTGACAAGTTTTGGTCTCTTTTCAATTTTTTCCTGTAAACTCTCATAGAATTGATCATATCCCTTATTCTTATTCATATAAAGTCTTAATTTTTTCAATTAAGCTTTAGACATTTCCCAGGTAAGGATTAGGTCTGTGTTTGTTCTGTAGTTACTACAAAAGGTTAAGCAGTAGCCGAATAAAAAAGCACAGCTACTTCCTTGATTGGTTGGCAAAACACCTTGTGTTTCACAAATGAAGTTGCTTAACTCACACAGTGGGAGCGCTTGTCTGTACAATCATAGAAGGAACTGAATGTATTGTTTGTAAAGATCACAAAGTTTCCATTATACCAATAAGGAAACCTGAAAGAAATGAGGATTGATAAATCCATCAAAGGATTTTTCAAAACACTTCAGAAGTTAATTTTTTATTAAATTGTTAGCATCAAACACTGTTATTTTAATGGCTAGGCCCTATTTGTTTTTTGCTTATATAAACAGTTAGACACATTTTAATTAATTACTGTAGTTTGAAAAAAAAATTTCTGAAATTTTAAGTTGTAGAGGAAACTTCATGATATATTAGAAAGTACCTGTTTTACTCATGTCTAACTTGTATGTTGAAAAATAGGAACTTCTGCAACCTGTCCATAAAATTTTGGTGAATTAGTGCCCTTAAAACAGAACCCAGACATTACTTGACATAAACCTGATAGTAATTTAGTGCCAATTTCTTCCATATTAACCCGTGTGAATCTGAATCTGAGCAAACCAAAATACCTATCTTGTCATAGTAGACTGAAATAAAAACATACATTTATTACTATCAGTAGAGAGGTATCACCTTTGGCAAAAAATTTCAAAAATTGATTACCTGTTCTGTTATCTACCCCACCGGGAAAGAATCCCAAATCACATCACTAAGTATATTATTAGATTTTTGGAGGGCTTTTAGCTTTCTTCTCATTCACTCCATTTTCTGGGTGGCTGCAATAACTTATATAATTTGAAATTATCAAACACCAGCTCAAAAATCCAAGTTTATTTGTCCTCTGGGTATATAGTTCACAAATGATATTTGAAATCACTAATGGATGATACAAGGCACCTCAAACTTTAGATCTGACCTTGTCTTCTTTTCCTTACATAAAAAAAAAAATTACTTGGCTAGTGTCTAGAATTTGTTAAGTTGCACGTCTATCCCTCTGATTACCTAAGCCAGATGTCCTATTTAGTGGTAACATCATTGCCCCAGTCACCTGAGCCAGATTTTGTAGCTTTTTAAATCTCAACACTCATTTGCTTAATCTTTCCTGTAAGTATTTAAATTCAGTGCAGAGGATAGTAACTTATCCCTTTAATTTTTCTTTCAACTGCAAGTCTTCCCTCCAGGCCCTACCTCCAGATCTTACTCCCCTCTACCATCAAAGAGATCTGTGTATCATTTTCCTGTTCAAAACACCATATGAACCCTCAGTGTCCATAAGGCAAAATGCAAATCACTCTTTGTCTTCTGCCTATACTCTTTAAGTCTTTTCAAGCATCTGTGCACACTACTATTACCCTAGTTCTTTACTCCAAAACCAAACAATAATAAAGTTTCCATTGCTCACTCAGCTATTTCATTCCTTTCAAACTCTGCAAGCATGTTTTCTTCTTCCTATTGTATATGAAGTCCTGTTGGTTGCTAAACCCTTATCTATATTTCAAAATCTTATTCAGCTGACACAATGCTAAAATTTCACCAGACTGTTTCTTAGGGCAGTGACTGTCATTGCTCCTCTAGGTTCTATTTCTATGCTGTTGTATAATTATTGCATAAATAACGTCAATGTGTAATATTTTACAAGTTTCATTTCCTAGGTGGTCCTTTTTTTGTGAAATTTTGTATTTTTTGTGAACAGTTCTCTAGCATATCATACAATGCATAAGTATGGTGTAATACTCTGTGTATTTTGTTATGTATAGCTTATTCCATTTGATTTATGTAAAATAAGTAAGTAGAAATTATAACCCCTTGTATAGATGAGGATCAGTTAGTCATGAAGTACTAGTTGCATATCTCATGATTAAGTAAGTAAAGGCATTAAGAGATAAGTTTAAGGTAGAAAATATAAGACAATATATTTGATACTCAAAACAAATATTACTTTACATACATATTTAACATTTATTTTATGCTTTTTTAATGCAGTACTGGGGCTTGAACTCAGGGTCTTGCACTTGGTAGTCAAGCACTCTATCTCTTGAACAATATTGCAGCCCTTTTTGCTTTAATTGCTTTTAAATAGGGTCATGCACTTTTGCCTAGAGCAGCCTCAGACTGCCATCCTACTACCTTGGCCTCCCAGGTATCTGGGATTACTTATAAAACCCACTGCATCATAATTCATCTTGTTCTTTTATATGGTATCTTAAATGAAAGATAAAATTAAGAAATTAAAGCATTTATGTTTAAGTTATTTACTATCATGATTATTGGGACACATAACTGTAGAGATTGTATCCTTCGAAGTTAAAAACACAGTTAGCAGTAAGACTTCTTGATTTAAAACCTGTTTGAAAACTTTCTGTCTGCAAGTCCTTGCTAAGTAATTTTGTGTCTTTATTCTTCTTTCGATTCTTCTGTAAAACTACCTTTATAGAATTATTGCCAGGATTAAATATATAAGTATAAATTCCAGTACAAGAGATATGTTAGACTATAAGCACTGTGATTTTTTTTTTTTTCAGACCCAGTTTCACTATGTTGCCCAGGCTAGCAATGAACTTATGATCTTCTTATTTCTACATCTAGGGTGCTGGGATTGCAGGGATATGCTACCATGCTGAACTTAATTATAATTATAACCTAAAGTTAGGAGAATCAAGAAACCCATAGCATATGTGTGTGAGATGTGCTGTACATATTACAGAGACTGCTTACCTTCTCTGTCAGAAGTCTGTGGGCTTAATTTGTCAATGCTTCCATAGTCTATATCCTTAGCTACTAGTGAACTCTAGTATAAAGATTCACTCTGGGCACCTACCTGGGTTGAAAGGAGAGTTCTTCTCAGTTCTGACAGATTTATAAAATCCTCAAAGAAACATGGCTTCATGGAGTTTCTTTGAGCACATTTGCAAAGGAACCATTGTATTGGTAAAGAAAGTAAATTAGTATAAAGTAAAGTTAAGTGGCAAAAATTCCCTTCAAGTTCAAACATTTCCAGTGCTTAGAAACACATTACCTTTTCAGTCAATTCATTTCACCTAAGGACCCACCTGAAAGAACATTATTATATAATAAGAAAGGTTAATTGGAATTATCAAATACTTTAGATATGGTAAAATTTAGATTTTAAAACTAAATCAAACACTCACTCGCTGCATCATATAAGCAAAGTAATATAACTATTTTGAGATTTAATTGCATAGCCTCTGGAATAGTGCAGGATTATATAAATATTTATTATTCTCCTTATCAATTTATAATAACCATCAATTTCCTTGAATTCTTCTCCCATAGTCCCTCTTAAGGTTTTATAATATTAGTATATTTCCACATCAATTCTTTCATTTAAGGTAAATTCCAGTATCTCTCAACTTCTTTTCTAAAATTTTTAAATATTATAGTATTAGTAATTAATCACACTTGACTCAATGGGTTTTCTTTTCTTAAAATGGCAGGTTAGAGAAATAAAAACAATGACTTAAGTATCGTTTAGCCATGAAAAACTGTAAAAGAATTATCAATTTTAGATTTGTTTCTTTTCAATCAAGGAAGAAAAAGAATTATAAAATTTGCTGTTATGCCCATCTCATAGGATTGAATTTGATGCTTTGTAACTATTAATTGAAATTCTTAATCTGATATATAATTTTCTATCATACATTTTGTTGCTTAGTCACATTTTCTAGTCATTTTCATGCAATTAGGTTTTTGGATATAAGATATCCCTTGAGTAACTTTATAATTAGTTTGATTAAAAATGTCTTGTTAAATTTGACCAATCACTTGAGCCTGTCAAGATCTTGGAACATGATTCTGTCATAATGCCTCCCAAATTCATGTAACTCACACATTTTTTTGAGCTTGCTTTGAATATTTTAGTGCATGTCATTAATGAAATAGAATGAAATGAAGCTCTGTGATTTTCTGCCATCATCAAAATGGGCATAGATTCCATATCAATACTTGAGTACTGTCAGGTACACAGTCGTAGCTTTACCTAAGTGCACAAATTTCAATTTGAATTAGAAATGTGAATGCTTGATAAAATTTCTTTGTGCTTTTGTAATATTGAAATTTTGGGAAATAGTAGGTACTTTCTATTGTCTATTTTATTCATTTATATAAATTGAGAATGAGGCCCCACTAATATTGTGCTTATGTAGTAGGTATGTGTTAGCCTTGGTGAATTAATAATATTTCATGCTGGTCTGCACAATACAGGCACTAAAATGTCTGAATTCACCCATTAAAAGAGCCCATGAAAAATCTCATTTTTGAGAGTCCAGTTTTACAATCTTGTTCTCAGAAGGAATAAACTAATTCAGAGAAGGTGCTCTCTTGGACTTCTTCAGTGTCTCAAGGTTCCCTTACCCTTTTTTCTCAAGATAGAGAAAAAGAGGAAGTGAGAGATTGATAGATAGGTAGATAGAGAACAAACATTGCTAAAGTAATTGCAATGCCATGGTGAAAAGGGACCAGATAAAATGGAGCTCTGATTTATTAAAAAGGAATTTGTAGAATGAGTATAAAAGTTCAAGTCCTGCCAATCTTTTAGTGATTGCTTCTTCTACCTGCATCTATTCTACATAAGTGGTGACATGACACTTGGTTCTGATTCTCCAATTGTATCAACAATAGAAAAGAGACAAGTAGTAGTACCTTAACAAAGGAATGGTAAACAATATCCACTCAAAAACAAAGCCACTCCAGTACAATTAATTTTACCCCAATGTCAGGGATCTGGGAATGAAAGAATATGCAGCCAGCAATTGTAATTATAATCAGATAGCTATTTAGTGGATTTGGCATGTTAATAAGGGAATATAAGTTGTTAAAATAAAACTGGTTGACCATCTTGCTAGTATCTAAATATGTTAAATACACCAGATTTTCCCAATATTCATGCCCAGCAGTAATTTGTAAGAGGAAAACATAGGTTTTGTACTACTTTATTTAGCAATACATGTCTAGATTTTCTCTTCACTAATTTCATTTCATGTTTACAAACCCCCCTTTTAGTAAATTCATTTCCCCAACTTATTTTTATAAAGCCAATGTCATTTTAATTGATATTTCATTTATACCCTTCATTTCTTTTCATGTTCACCATGTTTTATCAAAGATAATTAATAGTATTCCAAAGATACTGATAGTATTCTAAGTTCTTTGAAATAGAATTCAAAAATCCCATAAAAAATTCAACTCATATATAAAAAGACACTTGCTTCATTTGATATTTCTCGCATTTTCTTTAAATATTTCAATCTGAAGAATACTTTCTTCCAAGAAGGCAGCAGAAAAGTTAATGCTACATTTCACTTTGTGTCTCTCACTTTCACTTCTTCTATATATAAAACCTTCCTTTCCAGCCTCACCTATTTGAACATGCTGATTGCTTTTAGTTATTCGTGTATTTGTGGTCTCTGTAGTTTTCTGTGAGAATAGTGCTATTCATTTGTATTGGTTCTCAAATGTCTGTTCATTGAATTTCTAAAAGAGATATGTTTTCAGTCAGCAGTGTCATCATGAAAGCCTAACTTCTAAAATGTCTCTTGTCTCCGTATCTCTTGTAGAATTATTTTAAGATTCAAGATAATACTCATTGATATTGTCCATAGGTTTATTGAGGTCTTCATATGTGAAGAGTCACATACATAAAGATCATGGTTAAGTATAATTTATGTGAGTCCAATACTTAAAATAGAATACCAAGGTGTTTTTTTTTTTGTTTTGTTTTTTTTTTTTTTTTTTTTGGTATTGTTTTTTATTTTTTTTTTCATTTTTCTTTTATTATTCATATGTGCATACAAGGCTTGGTTTATTTCTCCCCCCTGCCCCCACCCCCTCCCTTACCACCCACTCCACCCCCTCCCGCTCCCCCCCTCAATACCCAGCAGAAACTATTTTGCCCTTATCTCTAATTTTGTTGTAGAGAGAGTATAAGCAATAATAGGAAGGAACAAGGGGTTTTGCTGGTTGAGATAAGGATAGCTATACAGGGCATTGACTCACATTGATTTCCTGTGCGTGGGTGTTACCTTCTAGGTAAAATCCTAGGCAGACAATCATTTTCAGTGACTGGCTTGTTCAGTGTGCACAGCCTTTACCTTTCTAGCATGATATTGCGAGGGAAAATAAATAAGCAGGATATGCTTATTGATTTTGATTAAAAAAAACTGAATTGATAGTATTGAGGAGTACATTTCTTGATTCAGGGTAAATTCTAACTAATCCTTTTTGCTTTTCAAAAGAGAATAACTGACCGGACATTTGAGTTTTATCACATTCAGTGTTTCTTTCATCTATCCAGTTTTTGACACAATCTACCTCCTTGTGCTGCCCTATGGAATGAAAAAATTTTATATCTTTTTTTCTGTTAATTGAGGTTTGTTTATTCTGAAGAATCTCTTTTTATTAACATTTTTATTAGCACATAATCATTGTACAGAGGGATTTCACTGTCACATTTCTCTACATGGTTACAATGTATCTTGGTTCGATTGACCATTTTTCTTTCACATGTTTCTTTACTTATTTTTCCTTTACGTGTCTCAGTATTAACATTTATCTCCAATTGGCTGTTTTTGTGGGCTGGGAAATATTTCTTTGGCTATCTTTTCTGTATCTGTAACGACTTTTTAGTTGCATACTTACAACATTATTATCACATCAAAATTCTTCATTCTATCTTTCATTCAGATTTTTTAGTCTTGTTTTATTTATTTATTTATTTATCTTTATTGTCAACTGGCATAATATTTGTGCCTATTTATGGGATAAAGTATTATAAATGGATGCTTAAATACAACATGTAATGGTTAGATTAGGGTAACTGTCACTTCAATCTCATCAAATATTATAATTTCTATGTTTGGGGAACCTTTAAGTGTATTCTCAGTCATTCTGAAGTTCATAATATATAGTAGCTATCATATTGTTCTGTAGAACATCAGAGGTACTACCACCTTCTTCACTGTAATCTGTAACTTTTGTCCACCCCCTCTCTATTCACAACATCTCTCTACTGACCTCTACTCTGCGCTCTACTTCTAACAACTTTTTTAGCTTTCAATACAAGTTAATAAATATAGCACTTGTCTTTGTGTACTTGGCTTATTTTACTTAATGTATGGTCCTCCACATCTATCCTTATTATTGCAAATGACAGAATTTTATCCTTTTTATAGATGAATAATATCTATTCTGTTTTCTGTATCCATTTATCCACTAATGGTCATCTTAGTCAATTACATATCTCTACTATTGTGTACAGTGCAGCAATAAGAATTGGTACATAACTATCTATTTGACATAATAATTTCATTCCTTTGGATGTATACCCAGTAGAGGGATAGCTGGAGCCATATGGTGGTTCTATTTTCAGTTTTTTGGTGGACTTTCATACTGTTCTCATTGTTCCTATACTAATTTACACTCCCATCAACAATGCTCTAGGATTTCCTTTTCTCCATATACTTCCCAGTATGAGTTTTTTTGTCTTTTTGATAATATCCATTCACATTTAATGCAGTAATATTGGATTGTGGATCTGATTTGCATTTATGCTGATAAGTTTTTCATATATCATTTATACATTTGCATGTCTTTAAAAAAATATTTGAACTAGGTTAATAGGTCATTTTAATTGGCTTATGTGATTTTTTGAGGCTCATTTGTGATTTTTTTTCAGAACTGCCATTTTTCTTTATTTTGGTTTTTAAACAGATATATAAAAACAAAAATTGTACATGATGGTGGGATATTATGTGATGTTCCAATATACGTCCACACTGTATAATGCTTAAATTAATTTAAGCTTATTTATCTTCTCAACTGGCTATCATTTCTTCATAGTCAATATCCTTTCTTTTAGCTTTTTTTCTCCTCAGATGGTTTAAACTTTATTTATTTATTTAAAAAAATTTTTATTATTCATTTATTCACATGTGCATACATTATTTGGGTCATTTCTCCCCCCATCCCTCGTCCCATCCTCTCCCCCTCACTTCCAGGAAAACCTATTCTGCCCTTATCACTAATTTTGTTGAAGAGAAGACATAAGCATAATAAGAAAGACAAAGAGTTTTTGCTAGTTGAGTTAAGGGTAGTTATACAGAAAGATTCTTAGCATTGCTTTCATGTACAAATGTGTTACAACCCAAGTTGATTCATCTCTAACTGATCATTTGTGATTTTTGGCTTCCTTATTTATTGTGGATTTTAATTCTTTGTCAGATATATAGTTTGCAAATATTTTCTTACATTCTATAGGCTGAATCATTTCTCTGTTGATTGTTTCCTTTTCTGTACAAAAGCATTTTCAATGTACTCAATCTCATTTTTGCTTTTCTTTTCTGGACTTTTGGGTTCTTGTTTAAAATATCTTTATCCATTTCAATGTCCTGAAACATTTCCCCTATGTTCATTTTCCTTGTTGCCTTCTATAGTGTCATAGTATCAGATAGTATCATTTAAGCATATAATCCATGTTGAATTTATGTTTGTAACTGGTGATGAGTAGCGGTCTAGTTTCATTATTCTGCATGTAGATATCCATTTTAATCAGCACCATTTATTGAGAAGAGTGTCTTTTTTTAATGAGTATTCTTAGAACTTCTGCCAAAAATCATTAAACGATATGGTTGGAAGTATGACACAAGTGGTAGAGCACCTGCTTTGCAAACACAAAGCCCTGAGTTCAACTCCCAGCAATGCAAAAAAAATTAATTATAGATAAGTGAATTAAATACTGGATTATTTTCTCATCTATTCTATTGGTCCATGAGTCTTTTTCCTTTGACAATGTAATGATGCTTTATTTATCAGTTTTGTTTAAAGTTACATATCCTTATAATATCTTTATAAAATCTTTGTTCTTTTGCTCAAGATTGCTTTGGCTAGTTTGCAATGTTTTGTGGTTCAATATGAATTTTCTCATTTTTTCTAATTCTATGAGGAATGCCATGGTTACCTTAATTAAATCTATATAGTGCCTTGGATTATATGGGCATTTTAATATTATTAACTCTTCCAATCCATGAACATGACACTACTTTCCATTGTTTGTGTCCTCTATTATTTTTCTATCAGTGTTTTATAATTAACATTGTATAGATCATTCACTTGCATGTTGTAACTTATTGCCAAGTATTTTATTTTGCATGTATGAATATTGTGAATGGGATTCTTTTATTTTTGAATATTCATTCCACTTTTTTTGAAAACATATGCTCATTGGTTAGACTCTTGTAGCATTGCATCAATTTGGAAAGGTCAACATTTAAAAAAAAAAACCTTTTTAAATGATTTCTTTCCATCTGATTTTGAGGTATTTGCTAGTTGATATTTCTACGTCTTAGTCTCCTTCAATTGTTAATGTTATTCTGTAATTCCCAGAATTTTCCAACTTGGCTTCCACAGCAAAGTAACAAAAGATTAGCACACAGTAAATGAAAACCTGTGATTGTCTTCTAAATGATATGGGTATTACCAAAGTAGTTAAAGAAGTTGCTGGATCTCCCAGCATCACAGCATATAAAACATTCTCTTTATCTTGAATAATGTTCTCCTGTCACTAAACTGTTTATTATTAATGATTTTATTCTTACTTGTTAAATGAATTACTGAAAAGAGGGCCATTAATGGCCAGTTGTGGTGGTCTAGGAGCATGGTTCAAGTGGTAGAGTGCTTGCTTAACCAAGCATGAAGCCCAGTGATTAAACCCCAGCTATCCCGTGCCTCCCCAAAAACCAGGGATAGATTCTCTACCTACAGCATCTGTTTGAATCTCTATTTCCTTTCTCTTTTTAAATTTTGACTTTATGTCACTTCATGCTGAAATTGGATAAACAAATTTAGGATTACTCTGTTTCAGTGATGAATAGCCCTTTTATAATTGTGAACGGTTCCTCCCCTTTCCCTTAATACCTCTCTTTTTATTTTTTGGCCAAAAAATAAAAATCTAACATTTCAATCATACTCACTGAATATCAAAAATCCACCATGTCCATTTAGTATCCTAGATCATCTCAAATATGTCAACTTCTCTGGATATTTATTCCCATCACTTAACTTCTTATGTCCTAACTGGTCTGCCTTTATCAGTTGTGGTTACTTCAGAGTGATTTTTATTAAACTGAAAATAGATATCAGTTCACAAATTACTTTCATTGAATCCTGTTGCTTTTAATAATAATGTGGCCTATATGGCTCTAAATAAATTGCTATTTCTCTTTTCATGTGGCTCATGTGGTGAGCTCCTATTTCTTTGTCCTGCTTAAGACACAGTAGTATTTCTGTATTCATTCTAATCATCAAATTCCCTGGTATCTCATAGGATTTTTTATTTTTTTGAACATTTCATTCCTTTTGAGAGAATAATATTAACCTCGATTTTACCTAGAAAGCATGAATTCAAATTTTAATTTAAAAAACCATTTACTTAAGGAATACTTTTCTAATTACTCATTCCACATAAGATTTTCTTATTTTAAGCTCTCCAGGTATCTCTCACTCATAGCATGCATCATATTTGAAAATTTCTGCTTATTTGGTGGACTCAACAGATAATACTTATCTTATTAGGAGACTGGATGATACTTACCAATTCTCAGTACCCATAAGGCTTTAGAAGAGGCCTATTTTGGTCACCCAAGTATGTACAACTCTTGCCTCAGATCTGACCAACTTTGAGTATCCAATAAATATTTTGTGAATGAATAAACTGCATGAATGAGCAAGGATTCATGCCCTTTTCAATACTGATTAATAAGGCAAGTTGACTTGGAGATTATTTCAACATTTTCCAGAGAAAAATAACAGCACATAGACACTTGCCTCTTGTTCTCTTCTTTCTTAAAAAGAGTGTTTTGTTTTATTTAGTGCTGAAATAAGTGGAGTTTTTAATTTAAATACTAGCAATTATTTCAACTAAAACATTTTGTATAACCTATACCCTGCCATATTTTGTAATCATGCTGTAAGAATACAGTCACAGTAATGTTATTCTTTCCAGGTTATGCTATTAGTAGTAGAAATGTCAATTTAGAAAATTTTTTTTCAAGGATGACCTTTTTCCCTTAGCTCTTGTCACTCAACATCAAAATTCTAAAAGTTCAATACTTTCAGTGTGATATATGATTTGATCAATTTGCCACTTCCTCTATGCATGCTAGATGATTAATGTCTAAGTGTGATCGAGAGATAATTTAGATAGAAAATTTTGATATTTAAGTTGCTTTAAAATGTCATTCCCTCCCTTCTGAGAAAAAAAGTTTTGTGATGCAGTGAATAGAGAAAGGAAAATGAATATGGATTTTCTCTATCCAGGTATGTGCATGAGTGAAAACAAAGGAACAAATAAACACTCTAAACATGAAATCAGAAGCCAAGTGATTGTGGGAACGATATGACATAATTTGTATATTTTCATTAGCTCATACTTTGTACCAAATAAAAACTTGCCAAATGTGAATATTGATGTTATTCGTATTATTGCAATAGATATTGTAACTGTTCTTGTTTAACCTTTAAATTTTACCTCTTCTTTTTTTTTCTTGTAAATACTCAAGATTGTGATAAAAAGCTTTTAATGGTCCAGACATTAACAATAGGCCATCACCAAAAGCAATCCTTTTTTGCTAGTGTAATCCATCGTGTTAAATCTTTTTATGCTGAGATTTCTTCAATCCACATGAAGAAGATACAAGGAGGCAGTGGTTGAATGTTATGCTTTAACACATTATTAATAAAGTAAAAAGTGTGTAGAGTATTATGAACTAGAATTTTATTTTGAACTAAATTATTGTTTACTATAGTTAATTTTTGTTATAAATAAAAATATCTCATCGATTTACAGAAAATAGATAGCATATAGCAAATAAAAGGTGATTTTAAAAATATGTATGAAGTAAATTAATAAAATCTCAATAAATTATCTTAAAAAACTCCCTTTATTATTATAAGTAGGTAAAATTGGATTAATATGATTTCAAAATACATACATTTGCATATCACAAATTATCATTATTTAAGCTAAAATTTGGTTTATTTGTAACCAAAACACAAATTCAAATTATTTGGGAATACTTAGTACTAATGATTTAAAGAAAATTGCCCTGATAACTAAATTAGCATGGTATGAAGTTAATGTTCTATAAATACTTAATGCTATTAAAGTGAAATTTGGATAAGTAATATGAATGCATTTTATTTCACATTCTGATTCATATAATCCTCTTACATGATTACATTTGTTTCTTTATTTCTTTAGCTATGCATATTGTTAACTCATGATGTTTACCTTCTACTTGGAAATGTATTTTCTGGAGATGGTCATGCCATCTGTTTAATTCAAACTGAATATCAAACAAAGGATATATGTTGCTTAATAACTCTCATTGAGAATGCAAATAACTGGTGAGAAAGGAGGGGAATGTAAACATTAAGAAGAAGTGATAGCCAGAGCCTGGGATGCCCTAAAATTAGTTGGTCACAGGCATTGCATACTCTGAATAAATTTGTCTTAACACTGACACATGGACTGGAGTTTATAACAAAAATGTCAAAATACATTGGATATTTTTCTCATTTTGTTGTGCAAACTCTACAATTTAGGAATTTTTTAATAGCTTCCTCCTTTTTTATTTGTGGTGCTGATGTTCAAACCCAAGATTTCATGCATGCTAGGCTAGTGCTTTACCAATAAACTGTATCCTCAAGTCACTTTCTCTTACTTAAAAAAAAGAAATGATTTTTAAACCTTAAAATCATTTTTTATCATAATTTGTAAATAAAAAAAGACTTCCTATATACATGAGGGAGGAACACATTAGAACATCTTTTATATACCTTTTTGATGAGGCTAGCAGCTGACTTCCATTCCATTCTTGCAAAGGTTGGACCAAAGTTGATGTTCTGAATTTTTTACTGGACCTTTTTTGTCAAAACAATCCTGAGTTTAGTGCACTCTAGAAATCGGAAGAATTTTGGACCATTTTCATTTTTGAGGTGTATGATATATTTAAAATGCTGAATTGCCATAAAATTATGACTATTTATATATTATACATATTGCTGAACAAATGCTAATACAAAGATGTGTGTATAATTCAATTTGTGCGTACTATTAATAAAATCAAATGTACACCCTCAGTAAAATTAAGAGCTTGGAAAAAAACTTCCACTGAAGCTTTTTGACTCTTCCCTTGATCAGTCATGCCCATACTTAATATGCTTTGAAAAGAGCTTAACTGATTTGCTGTAAAGACCCAATTTAGTAAAATACTGTTATGTTCATAATGCATTTTCAATGTCTCCTAGTTATTTTTACTTCTGAGTCAGAACTAGCTAAGTATGAACTTTTCTTGATCTTTCCTATTAAGTATATACATAAGTGAAAAATATAAGCAATTTTGCTTCTGATAATCATAAAACAATTCTGGACATAAACCACATATCTAGTGAAATTGAAAGTCATAGTGATACATAAAATTCAAGCTTTTGCCAATAATTTTAAAACTTAAAGATATATAGGAGTGGTCATTTTGTTCTGTCAATTGATTTGCTTGAGTATTGTAGAAGATTCTATTGTAGAAAGAAAGAATTGGCTTATGGTTAAATTAAGTATATTTCTAATAATGAGAGCAAAGAGAATGTGAAAAGCCAATCCCATTTTTATAAAAGGGATTTTTGTAAAAGAATACATATTTCAAAAATGTACAAGAAAAAAAATTGAAATATTTCCATTTAAAGAAGTGATAAGTATTTCAGGAGTTAGATATTTTTTCTGATTTAAATATTATACACAATGCATGCATGTAGAAATATCATAGGAATCTCCATAAATCTGCACAATCTTTTTTTTAATGTATCAGTTTAAATTTAAGTTAATAAATGTTGAAATGTCTCAAAATAATGAATTATGATTTAAGCAGATTGTCAACATGTGGGTATTTTCATGTTATTAAAAATTAAACAAAGACCGACTCCTGAGTAAGGGAGAAAAACTGTAAAATAGAGAATGTAATTTAACATGAGGAATTAAACCATAGTTTTTTATGAATTTAATAATGAATATTCTGGGCTGAACTGTGTCCTCTAAAAATTATTATGTTGAATTCTTCCTCTTCATATGTTAGAATTTGACTGTACTTGGACATAGGGTTGTTTTTTATTTTATTTTATTTTACTTATTTATTTATTTGGAGACAAGGTCTCACTTCTTAGGTTAGCTGGCCTTGAATTCACTATGAAGCCCAGGCTGGCCTCTAACTTGCTGACCTTCTGTCTCAGCCTCCTGACCTCTAGGATCATAGGGTGTTCCACCAGAGATAAGATCTTTGAAGAGTTAATTAAATAAAAAAGAGGTCCTTAGTTTTTGTCCTAATTCATTAAGTCTAGTGTCCTTATAAGAACAGGAAGCTAGGACACAGATAGGGACAAAGGAAAGACCATGAGAGGACACGGGAAGACACCTCTATTATTAGCCAAGGAGAGAGGCCTCAGAAGAAACCAGTCTTACTGACTTCATCTTGCACTTCTAACCCCTATAAGAAAGAAAATTTCGTTGTTTAAGCCATTCAAAATGTAGTACTTTATTATGGCAACCCCAGAAAACAAATGTACTAACTAAGAGGTTAAAAATATAATTAGTATTCTCTAATTAGTTATGTTGTGTTAGAAGAAATCCTACAAACTGAGTTACTTTAGTAACAAGGTTTTCCATTAAACTATGTCATTAGTATACTAAAAAGTCCACTCAACTAGCTCCATGATAAATTACCATAGCAGAAATATAGAATTAAAATAAAATTAGTGGGAATTGAAGCAGAATGAAATATTAGTCTTTAATAATCAGCCAACTAGAGATATTGTCGTTTTAATGTAACTAAAGCTCATTGAGTAAATTCTGGGAGCTTAATGATACACCATGCCTGGCTTCAAAGAACTTACAGTGATGATGATGATGAATGATAACGTCTTTTGAATACCCATGATGTGTTAAACAGCATAGCAAAGACTTCATTGTATCACTTAAAGAGAAAGGCAGTATTTTATTACCCTTTTATTATGGATGAATATCAGATGGTGTAAACAATTTATTTAGTACCATGCCACAAGCAACTTAACAGTTGTCTCCAGATATTTTCCTCTTGATCACTAGTGTTTTCTTACTTATGAGCTATACTACAGCTGGGTGTGGTGGGACATATCTGAAACAAAAGCTCTCTGGAGTCAGAGGCAGGAGGATCTTGTGTTTCAAGCCAGTCAGAAATGTAGCTCACAGTTAGAACACAAGCCTAGCATATGCAAAGCACTGGGTTTGATCCCCAGAACTGGAGAAGAAAAATTCTGTACAACTGCACATTTATCAAAAGAAATATTAGCATATAGAATACAAATGTACAAACTAATATTCATAGTAAAGCACATATGTTGCAGTGATTTCAGTCAATTTTTTTAATAGGGAAATTACATATAAAATTGGAAAGGCCACAAATGTGCATATACAAATATTTTATTTGACTTATAGAATTACATTATATTGTATATTTTTATACTCCATAGGACTTTTCAATTTATTGACCAATAAAAAAATAATTAATGTTTGATCAAAATCCTTAGTGGAAAATACATGTAGCCACATATATTCGTAAGGTTTTTCAATACTCCTACTCAGGAATTGCTTACTATAGTAACATTTTAGCTTTTAGCAAAATAGTTTCTTTTAAAAAATAAAACTCATCCTTAATTTATGAGAACTTGTTTCACTTTGCTTCCAGGTAATTTAAATTTGTAAATATAGTGTTAGTGAAGCAAAAGAATAACTTTGCTAGAATACAATATATACTGAGTGGAGTTACATAGGTAAGGACCTTCCATTACAATATGAGAAGCATAATAAACCATACTGAAAAATTTTATGTATCAAATGGAAGCAAACATAGAAACAGAGACCTTACTTTTGCTTAAATTTCTTTAATTAATGTTTAAGCTCATGGTGCAAGTTTCTATGTTTTTAAAAATTAAACCATAATAATGCTATATTACTACATTGAGAACAATGACATATTCTTTGGCCACTCTCACATCTTTCCTAGTTTTCTCATTTCTGATTTCTGATTTCCTGAGGTACCTCCTTTTGGTTCTTTTTGACAAATTTCTTTTTTTCTGACAATTTTCTTTAATGCTGGGCTCCCTTGTTTCCTTGGCTAACTGTCTAGTCATGCAGTTTTTGAGGTCTATTTCTACAACATCTTTTATGCCAGAATACAATTTGTACTTCATGGCAGCCATGGGAAAATAGTCTGAGAAATCAATCTCCTTAAATTTATAGTAGAAAAAAATTAATCGTAAAGGACTCCATTAAGTAATTTTTTCCAATAAGAATTAGTGAAGAATTGCCACACAAGTGTCACCTTCCTAAATCTGAAACAAGATAATAATATAGTAATAGTAGTTCATATATATATAGATAGATAGATAGATACATATATATATCTATACATATAATCTTGGATAAATATATATGAAAATATATATAACATTTGCATATATATGTAAAAGGAACTGATCGAATGCTCAAATGTGGAGATAATAAGATTTTAATAAAAATATATAAAAATTAGAGCTAATATTGAATATTAATTGTGTTCTATATTTTAGACTATGCACTGTATATGAGTTTTTGCAATCTTCATAATAAACCTGTGTTATGAATTAAATCACTGGTGTGGTGTTGCATCATGAGTGTGTTTGTGTATGTGTGTGTGTGTGTTACTACATAGAGACACATTTCGTAATTTCATAAAATGAATAGACTGTGTTTCGTATTAAATTCCCATCATTGTGAAACTACTTTCAAAATATTTTTATCATCCATTTGAAGTCTTTCTCTATCCTCACTCACCTATTATTAGTCAAACACTAACATATTTCTTTTCTCTGAATTTGTCAGTTATCTACATTTCATAAATGGACTTATGTGATATGTGGCTTTTTTTTTTTTTTACTGATTTCATTCACTGTAATGCTTTCCAAGTTTATCCTTGTTGCACATATCAGTACTTCACTCCTTTTTATAGCCAAATAATATCACATCTTATGGACATAAGCATCACTTTTGTTTATGCATTTATCAGTCTGATGGACATTGGGGTTGTTTTCTCTTTTGAAAATTATGAATAAACCTATTATTAATATAAATTTATAAGGCTTTTTGTTGACATATGTCTTCATTTCTGAATTTCTACTCAACAGGAAACTTGATGTTAACAGTACAAGGAATTGCCAACATAAATTGTTCTATTCTCATATTAAAAAAGCTATTGCCTAGTCCAAGAAAATGATGATTTATACATATACTCTTTCCTAATTTTTTTATTTTTAGATTTTACCCATAGTTATTTGTGCCATTTTTAATTCAGCTTTTTTTCCAGTGTGAAATAAAGGTTTAACTTTGTCCTTTAAAATGTAAATATCTAGTTGACCAACAGTTCTTTACATATAAAGACTGTTCTTGCCCCATTGAATTATTTTGGCAATTTTTTGAAAAATCTATTGTCTGTAAATATAAGGATTTATTTCTGGGTTCTCAATTATGCTTCATTGATCTCCATGTCTATCTGTTACCAGAGCTCCTCGCCATAAAACCTGACTCTGCGTACAAACACTCACCCATAATAAGAAAAACATGACATCATAAGTATATATCCTCTATGTGTATGTGTATATATGTATATGTATGTGTATGTATATAATGGATAAATGAATTTGGCCAAAATTGGAGAGACAGAAATTGTCATCTGCCTCTGACTTCCCCATAAAAATGTGACAACTTAGAGAAAAAATTAACTAAAAGTCAGGACGTATTGACTTGTGGATTTGACTGTGAGCCCCAGTTATAGCTGGGAGATAGTCTTTCTCCTAAGCTAGGGCTCTAGTGACAGCCATTTTATCACTAATACGGCATTTCTTGCAGGGATTATAATTCCTAGGGCCCCCATTACCTATCTTAGGCCAATACTGCAATGTCTGGATTGTGATGGCTTTGTAGTTACTTTTTATAAATTTATTTTTAATTTAACATAAAATTATATGTATTTATTGTGTATAATTTGATGATTTAAAGCATGCTTATAGTTTGTAGTGGCTAAATAACTTTAGTAACATATGCATCAACTCACGTACTTTCTGTGATGGAACCACTTTAAATCTACCAGCAACAGTTTTTGATTACATGATACATTGTCATTAACTATAGCCATCATTATGTACAAAGGATTTCTTGAATCTATTTCTCCTGTATAACGGAAATTTTGCATCATTTATCCAATATCTCTCCAATATTTCCTAACTACTGTCCCCTGGTATTTTCTCTCAGTCATTGTATACTCTGGTTCTATGAGCTTAACTTTTGAGATTCCACAATTGAGATCGCATGATATTTATCTTTCTGTGTTTGGTTACTTCACTCAATTTAATGGCTTCCAGGGTCATCAATATTGTCACAAATGGCAGAATTTCCTTCCTTTTAGAAGCTAAATAAATACTATTCCAGAAAGAAAGATATACACACACACAAACATACAAATACACACACAAGAGTTATTCCTTTATCCAGTTACAGACACTTAGCTTGAGTCCATATTTTGGCAAGTCTGAATAGTGCTACAATAAAATTGGGATTGCAGTCATCTCTTTGACACTGTGATTTCATTTCCACAGGATATATACCCAGTTGTGGGATTGCAGGATCCTATGGTAGTTCTTTGAGGACTCTCCATGCTGTTTTCCATAAAGGCTATGCTATTTTACATTTCCTCCAACAGTGTCCACATCCTTGCCATCACTTGTTATCTTTTCATTTTATATTAGCCATTCTTCAGGCATGATGAATTGTGTGACACTTCATTTTGTATTTCTTCAGGCATATCAGAATTTAGGATAGATAGAAATGCCTGGGAAGTGTCATCCTTTCAGCAGCACTAGATACAATGAGGGAGAGATGGCTTTCTCACATTCTCCCACTTTTCCAGAGAGAACAGTTGAGGGCTGTCAGATTTATTAGCCTTGCTGACATTTCCCTGCTGGGACTGAAATCATATTATCATCCTATTTGACAGTTTTCCTACAGTGATTCTTTAAAAACAGCTTCCTCTGGATAGGGCTATAACGGTGACTGTGGAATTTAATGGACAGTGTAAGCCATTTTTAAATGTGTTTTTGTTTTTTCCCTATTGCGTATGTTCCAGAACAAGGTGTCTCTTCAGTGGACAGTTTCAGGACAGTGAGGGCAAGTAAAGACATGTTTTTTCATGAAAGCAGGACTGTTGTAGTGTTTGTCTTTTCCAAAAATCTCTATTAGTGAACTCTTCTGCAGAGATTAAGACCACATAGATTAGCAGGCAACTCCCTTGCACAGCAAGTATTTGATTAGATTCCCGATGATGTTTTCTTGCAACACCAGGCAATGGTGAATCATGAAGGTGTTTTTCACCCCTTGTTTGTATTCCCTGACTCCATGGCAACATTCTAATTCAGATGTGTGTGTGTACGTGTGTGTGATTCAACTGATTTCTAAGTGTTGAACAAAATTTTCTTTATAGTTGTGGATTCATTGTAACTGGAATTGGAAAGAAATTTTTTTATGCCTCTGAATTAAGATTATATAGTAGATTAACACCTGGAAATTGTGACACAGGACACAAATGGCAGCAATTTTACTAAGTATATTTTTTATTGTTCCTGACAGTTCAGAAGTTTGAGGGTTTTGTATGAAATTTATCTTTAAGAGAACAAATGATCACATATTAAGTTTGGCAAATATCAACAGAAATAAATATTTTGAAAAGGAAGTACTAATAAAGTGAACATTTTTATGATGTCACTCACTCTCAACTAAACATATTTCACATGGAAAAGAGTAATTAATATTTGAAGCTAGAAGAGAGCCAAATTGAAGATAAATCTTAGCAAAGAGGTCACACTTCAGAGTTAGTATCCTCAAAGGATGAGGGTAGTTGGAAGGAAATGAGACATTTTCCACAACTTCTGTCAGAACTTGATGAATTCGAGAAACATTTTCTCTGTTTCTTAGCTTCTCTATGCTCAGACCATCTGCCCATACTAATCTTTGGTTTCTATGCCACTTACAAAATTACATAAAGTGAAATAGTTTAATAAAAATGTTTTGAGTAGTGTCACAAAATAGAAACCTAAAAAGAACCTGGTAGTTTCCAATCTTAAAAAAATTCAGGTATATATGATCTGCATGTAAGAGTCCCTGTAAAGTTCAGGATTTTAATCTGAGTACCTGTGATTACTCATGGAATTATGTGATTTAGACACATAAAATATTCTGAAGTTGATAGCTGTTATACTTTAGTGATACATCCTTATGAAGCCTGCTTTAATTATTACAACTCTAACGGAAAGTTTGGTTTGTTTTCCTCTGAGTTTCTATTTCATTTGCTGTTTTAAATGTTATGTATTCACTATTAATTTTCACCAATTTTCCAAACATGAGAATTTTTCTTCCTCATTCATTGAAAGGAGTGAATATACCTTAAAAAAACTGGCAAATATTATAGTGAAGACTACTACTTGTTGATGATTCTAAATTTCTTATCTACTGTTGCACCTGTACATGTAGCATTGTAACTTTACTTTTTGAATTTCATTGCAAAATATAATAAATTTAAACTTAGTATTTTTTCATCACCTGATTTATACTGTGCTTTATGCAAAATGTGTAATTTATGGGGACTTATGGTATGTTCATTTACTAGAGATTTGGAAAGGTTAAATGATTTGCTGGAAATCACATGGCTAGTAAATAGAAGAATTAATTCTCTCAGTTGTAGAAGTGCTGTATTAGGATGAAGTAGTTCCATATTAGGATATTAAAGTATAAAAAGATTACTCCATTAGCTTTCTCCTAATTCAGGACCTTGCATCAGGACTCTTGTAGTCCCAAATGATGCCAAGTTATTTAGGCTCCTTCTAATTGGGTGGAGTCATATTAACATTAATTGACTAACTGAAAATAGAGAATCCAATGCAATGTTTTAGAGAAATACTTGTTTGCTATGTATTTAGTGGGTTCCTGATGTTTAAAACTTTCAGAAGAGTTTGCATGTGTATAATTTCTTACATTTCAATACTTTTACATTTTTGTCTCCATTTGTAGTAAATATTGTAGTTTAAACATAGTTACTATATGTGCTATTTTAAATGTGTTATGTGTTTACTTCCAGTGTGTGTAATAGAGAGGTGTTTGGGCATGTTATTTTTCAATTAGCTTGGTAAATATCTTGAAGTTTAGAAAGAGAACAATGACCTTATAATGATTTTTAGACCTTGCTTATGTTTTAATTTCATAGATAGAATGATAAATTTTTTTGGTGGTACAGGGGTTTGAATTCAGTGCCTCACACTTACTAAGGAGGCAATCTATTTCTTGAATCATGGCTATAGTACTTAGGATAATTAATTTTAACAACCCAAATTCAATTCTCTTTCCAGAAGTAGTATACTGGAAAGAATAATCTCTCATTATATTTTCTGTATGAATACATCCTTCCTTTATGAATGAATATTAACATAACTGTGCCTGTTATTACAAGCAACACTAAAGGTTGATAAATATGAGCAACTCACTTCATGACAATGTGTACCTCTGTTTTCTGCAGATATGTAGTCTATGTTACCTTGAATATAGTAGGCCTTTGTCATATTTGTGAAACTGCTTCATGACCACAACCTTTCTGTCTTGCTTCTCCCATTCTTGGATATGCTCTCATATTGCATAGTATAAATCTGGTTAGACACTCTTTCCACCCTTCATAATATCATTTTTCTAGGGACTTCTGTGGACTTAAATGGTCTTTGAGATGGATTAGTTTATCAATGCTTTCTGCTCTTCCCATCCCTAGCTTTGGAACTTAGTAAGAAGGGACATGAATAGGAAACTGAAGTGATGTACTCTCTTCTAAATTTTTCTTATCTTGTACCTTGACCAAAGCTTTAGGGAGGAAAAAAAAAGCTGCAAATGCAAAATGATGTTAGATGTAATGAAAATAGAAAGTGAGTTCTGTTACTAGCATTTTAAGCTCCCATTTAACTCTTTTCTTGATTCTGGTTCCTGGTGATTAGTGAGGAGGGCTTTCAGGAACTCAGAAGAATGTGATTTTTGATATAAATAAGTTATATTCATTTTGGACTTTGAAGTGGACTCAGGCTGTTTTTTCCCCCTCCATATTGCAGATGGAATTTTCACATAAATGAACGGTATTCTTGTTTGAAAATACATGTGGAATTTTGTGAGAGGAAAATGTAAATTTCTCTGTGTAAGTTACTGCCGAATAAAGACCATGCCATGTATGGAAAGGAAAGGTTTATTGGTCCAGACTGCAGGGTCATCACTCTTGTCGGGTTCAGAGTGAGGCAGCTTGGCTGAATTGGTAGTAGGCTTTATAGGAGGGGCCAAGCCATGGGGGAGGGAGAGAGTCTCTGGTCTTTGATTATCTGTGATCACCAGATGGAACAGGTCCACATGTCTGGCTAGTTGAGTAACTGGAAGTTCCTGACTTGTTATGCAAGCCAAGAAATAATCAGGTAGGGAGAAACAAGCAGTCATAAATCAGGGGGGTCTGGTTTTAAGGTGTAGCCTTGGGTCCTTCTGCCTGCCCCAAGAATGCCAGGGACCTAACATTCCAGCCTTTTGTTGGTATTATGGACACTGATTGATCTAACTGCTTCGTGCTGAGTGGGGGTGTCATTAAAGGGGGTTTGACTGGAATTTGGAAATTTGTAAGGTCCCCAGGAGCGGAGGCTGATGGTTTGTCCCAGGCTTCATTTGCAAACAAGGCCAGTTGTTGGGAGAAGGTTGTAGTAGCATCTGGTGGGAAGTCTGTCTGCTGAGTTCCCTGAATGATCCTGGATGCATCTAGGATTAAAGAGCATTTTCCTAGTTTAAGGGTTTGTATTTCCATTGCATCATTACATGTGCAGCTGTTTTTCTTTCTATAGTAGCCTCTATAATGGACCTAATAGATCATATAACCAAGGGAAGGAAGCAGGGAAGTATTAGGCCCCTGCCCCCACCAGTGTTTTAAATCCACCTATGGCAGAAAACCATCCTCCAAACAAACTATTAGCATCCCAGCTTTTCCAAGTCTGGACGAGGACATGGGCAAGCTTTGTCATTCCCTCAGTGATCTCCTCTATGGCTTTTCCTTCATCATCAATCTGTAGGCAGTAGTTGCTCAGGTTAAATTTCCCACAAACTCCTCTCTCAGGGGCTAGGGGATAGTCCAAAGCCAAGGGTTTTGGTAGATTGCATTGCACATCTTAGTGCCTTGTTTTGCCTGCAAAAAGAGGGCTCTTGCAGTCTCATTAGTAATAATTTCAACAACAGCCTGCAGCCTGATGATGCAGTTGAGCCCCAATACCCATCCTCTGCCCAAGTGGCAGGACCATAGTACTGGATGATTCACTCAGGGGGCCATTCATCATTCTTCCAAGTGCCTATTTGTAAGGTTCCCAGTTTTTTCTATTTAATCTTTGTTCATATATGGGGACTCCCAGGTTTTCACCTTGTTCAAGGGGGGGCAAGAAGAAAAATGGTCTGATGGAGCCCAGCACACAAGACCCAAACCAGTTTCTAGGCAACACTGTATAGGCTTGCCTTCCACACATCCAATACAGCCCCCTGGGAGCCTGCCAATCTATATCTGCAGTAAGATTGTCCCATGCTGTTTTGAGATTAGAAAAGTTGGCCAGTGGATGAGGCTGGGGTTCCATATGGTTTGGGGTACCCCACCAGTGAGTCTCTTGGGCTGTGTCATTGTAAAACTTCTGTCCTAGACAAGTTAGGTCACCCACTATGGTGGAGAATTGTTTTCCATGGCAGGAAATATAGTAATTCCCAATAGTGGAAGTTTTAAGGAGCCAGATGCCTGTCCTGTGTCATGGGAAGGCACTTTCATTGAAAGGCACTCATGGGTCTTACTCCCTTGCCTCTCAGGGCCAGTGGTCTCCCATGTTGGCTTCCCTGCACACCTAGCATGAAGTGACATTTAGTTTCTGGGTTATAGATTTAACCAGTGTGAGGAACAAGTTTTTAGTTGTAACAGAAATGGGGAATTTATCTGGCATTTCCTCATGAAAGGAGTGGAAGACCTGGTATGAGGAACTCATGGGTAACAGTTGTTAACTTAAGGTGTAACAGAGTCCCGGGGTCAAAGCCTTGGCCATCTATCCTTATGCTAATTATCTGTCCCTGTGTCCAATCAGATGGCTTAAGTACACTGAAATTTACAGGGTTACAGGTGCCTTGATTGCAGTTAGGGGCAGTATTGCCCTTTTGAAGGAGGGCTAAATGTGTAGCCCGATGCCATGAGGCCCATGAAACACAACTCGAATAAAGGCAAAAATGATAACCCTCATTATTACACTGCCCAGAATTGTCTGCCTGGCACATAAGTTTTTCATTTGATGTACAGGTCCTTTCCCAACCCAGGCCCCCACAGCCACAGCCTGTACCTCCACATCTTTTCTCTATGGCTGCTCATGCATCAAACAACGACACTGGTTTTTTAAGATCAAATGCCTGGGTTTGAGTAACAATGTTCCCAGCGAGGTGTCCACTCCTGAGTTCTAACCATTGCTCCACAGGGCGATAAGTGGGGTTCAAGAAGGTAAATTGATGATCATGGGAGCACACTTGATAGATGGTGTGATTGTGAGTGCATGACCCAATAACAGAGCCTGTACAGGAATAGTAAGTGTGGAACAGTAGAATCTTAGTAACAATACTTTCTGCCCATGCAATGCGCATGCATGGGTCACAGGAGGAGGATTTCTGGGCTGCAAAAGGAGAGCCAGATGAGGAATAAGAGCTTATGCAGAAGTGGAAAAGGGAGAGAGTTTGCAGGGGAGGCGTAGCCTTGTGGGACCCAGTGGTGCACAAGAGTACTCATCCTTTCTTGTAGTGGAAGGGTCTGAAGTTGATGGGCAGTGTTTTATCCTTGAAAGGTGCTGTCACTGGGGGGTCCTGTTGAGCTTGACAGTGGTGGCATTGTGAGGATGTCCAGATGTGGGCTGGTCCACCGAGGTCCCAATGGAGAGGGTCAAAGATCCTTGAGAACAAGATCCCATGGTTTAATTGAAATTGTTATGGGGCTCTTTGTGGGGTGGGGAAGGATCTGGTCTGCATGCTCTCTGAGAAGTTCCCTGAGAAGGCAGGTAGTCAGCCAGAGAAGCAGAGTCTATTGGAGGCAAGTTTTCTTGGACTCTGGGTCCATCATGGTATGCTTTCTGATAGCCTCCTTAAGATGTTGTAGAAAAGTAAGAGGATATTTTTTTAGGTTGTTGCTGTAAAGTAAAGTTGTTATTTTACATTGACACCTGACACACTGGAGAGCCGGTCTCTAAACTGTTCTGGGCCTCAGTTTCCTCACTTGAAGAGTGAGGGGTGTGCTCTAGGTTAAACTACATTTTTCCACTATGAGATGACTGAAGTGACATTAATGCCACTTATCTTTACCATTTTTCTTTTTTTAGTAATGCTGGGGAATTGAACCCAGGGCTTTGCACATGCTGGGCAGACATTTTCCCATTGAGCTACTTCCTCAGCCCCAAATATATTTTTTTTCTTTACTTTGGCTGTACTGGGCTTGAAATCAGGACTTTATGGTTGTAAAGCGGCACTCTACAGCTTGAGCCATATGATCATTTCTGACCTGAGTGGCCTGGGCCAGAACCCATTGCTTTTCTAATGAGATAAGAGTCTGGTCTAGTAGAAGCATAATATCCTTTCATGTCAGTTGAAAGGTTTGGATCACAGAGATAAAGGCTTGAATGTATTTGTCTGGGCATCAGTACAGCTGTTTAGATGTTTTTAAATTTCCCTTAGATCTGATAACTGGAAGGGGACATAAGACATGCCCTCTTCCTACCATTGCCTGTTGAAGAGGGAAACACTCATTAAGAGGTTCTGAGTATTGGGGTGGCTTAGAAGGTAGAAATTTGTATAGGGGACCTCAGTTTACTTTTTTTACTTTTATAGAAAAGGTCTAATTGGAGTATGGTATTGTAATTTAAGGAACCCTGTGAAGGCCACTTCACTTCATCATCCAAGGCATACTGAGGCCAGACCTCAGTACAAAGCTTCCAACATCTACCAGCCAGAAGATTGGAAGGTGTAGATCCCATTTAGAAAGAAAAAACACTAGGATCCTGTCTTTTAGATAACAGCAGGCAGCCTCTTTAATAAAGGCTACCTTTTTAAGAAAGAAATAAATCATTTGTAAAGTTAGAGAAGGGCATTCAGAGGGCATTTCAGGCCAATAACAGTACCATACGGGACAACTAGTGTTAATATTTGGAGGGAAAAATTTATGTTGAGGACAAAGGTATAGAAAATTTTAAATGAGAAGTTTAGAGACCACAGTAATGTCTATTTTGTTATTTCTGGAACTATAACCTTGAGCTAACAATTGGCTTTCAAGGGCTGGGTCTGATGCCCCAAGGTGTGAGGTGAGGCTAGGAGCAAGACTTGTGCAAGGTGCCACTCCCTCCACTCACACCTGGGACAAATGACCCTGACTGCCTCTCTCTGTGGATTTTCTTAGCTATGGCAGATGTTTTTGCTGTGTCCAGGAGATGGCATCCTGTGCATGAGCATGCCTGCTTGCTTTCCCTCCTCCCTTTGAGGGGGTGGAGTTATGGCACAAGCAGGGCAGCTGCAGTTTTTTGTAAGTGCTTTTTGTAAAGCAGTTAACTTAAAGTTACTTTAGACTAAGAAGCCTGGCAAACTAGTTGGAATAACTTAAGTCATAATGTAACATGTTACAAGTTTTTCATGGGAGGCAGGGTCCCAATAAGCCCAGACAGAGGAAGGCAGACAGAGACAAAGAACACTTAGTGAGAACATGGAGGAAGCAGAAAAGGTGTTGACATCTTAGGTAAGGGAGGGGAAGGCAGAGCCTGGAGGCATGACACATGCCTATGGGATTAGCCATCACCTGTGTCTCTAGGTCATTCCCATTGACTGGTACTGGCACACTTTCAGCAAAACAAAACCTCCACTCTCCAGTCACTGTCTCAGGAAAAAGGGACATTAGATGGTGGGGAAAGAGAAGCAGTCGTCAGATGACATAATCAAACAGGACTCCACCAATGTAGCATGAGGCATACCTGAATAAATCTGGGGCTTGGTCTCAGCCCACAGGAAGGGAGCATGGGCTCTCCCAGAGCTGGAATCGCCTTCAGGCCAGAGTTGGCAAGGAGTGGCTTGCTTAACTCCATGACAGGGAAAGTTTTTCAGGAAGATAGGAAGAGGTAGGTATGGTAAGCAGTGCAAGAAGTCTGTTTACATGAGGAAGGAGGAGGTTTGAGAGAGGAATTGATTGATTTAGAAACTGGTTTACAGGCTAATAGAATCTGCACAGGGAAACAGAAAGTATAGAGGGAGAGTTTGATGCAGAGGTAGGGAAAGGATTGGACGTGGGAAAGTTCTTTCCATTTACCAGCACACTCATAGAGATTGTATAAATCCCTTAAAATATTGGGATTGAAAGTGCCATTAAGGGGCCATTTGGAGGCATTGTCCAATGGATATTGGGGTCATGCCTGATTACAGAGAAAAATGAGCTTTCATGGCTTATGATCAGGCATAAGGCAGAGGGGCCCAAGGTTGGCCAGGAAACCTCCCAGCAGGGAGTATGAAGGAATTTGGGATGGCCCAACTCCCATGGTGAAGGCCTGACCTGAGGAGAGATATGGCGGGCATCCCCAAAATATCAGGTCCTCAGGAGAGAGAGAGAAAAGTGAACACAACACCCAGAGGAAACATCTTCACCAGGGGGGTCCACAGTCCCTAGTGGGGAACCTGGGACAAAAGTGAGCTGCGACCTAGCACTAGGGTTTTCGAGGAAATGAGAGAGAGAGGGACCACAGTTCGGTATGTGATGAGGACTCACCGAGAAAGAGGCAACCTTGAGGGATGGCAGTTGGAGGCGCACTGGGGCAGAGGAACTTCCCTGTGAGCTAGTGACAGAGTGGTGTTTTTTAGGATCAGGGGTCCCAGTAAAGCAGCTCAGATCCTGGAGGAAGACTGGGAGAGCAAGGTCAGTGCTGGGAACTCAATCCAATCCGGGTCACCACACCAAATGTTAGGAAAACTGCTGCTCACAAAGAAAGTGCATGAGAAAATTCTCACGTCCATAGAGCAAAGTTTAATGGCAGGCCTAAACAGCCAGGCAGGCCAGGGAAAAGATGGTGCAGCCCCAAGTCTGGGCCAGGACTGGCTTTTATAGAAGGGGGAGGTTAAGGAAGTTAGCTCATGCTCAGTAGTCTGTAGTAGAGGTGGGGCTGTCTTAGAGCATGGGTATTTGTTTAAGGGTGGGACTGCCATTTTGGCTGATTCACAAAATGGCGACATTATTGTTCTATCACCCTGAAATTATAATGACAAGGCTTTACATTAAATCTTATGGTCATCTTCCTGGAGCTGAGTGCAGGAGCACAGAGTCCAGAGAGGATTTCATTTGTGTGGTCCTGAACAGCTAGCTTGATGACCTCTGATGAACACAACACAGTGCACAACAGGCTTCCTGATTTGTCATGCCAGAGAGTGAGTGGAATGCAAAGTTGAAAAGAAGGAAGAGTTTCATTCCATTCTAGATGTTTGGTTAAAGTTCACTTTTAGAATAAACATGTCTCATTCACTTTAAGGTATGCAAATGAAGCCTATACAAGATGACATAAACCAAAGGCAGAGATTCTTCAAGATGCTGTAACCCAGAATGGACTGGTTTTCACTAGGCTACAAGAGAGGCCACAGAAATTGCTTTAGAGGTGGCTGACATTGTATTAAAGACTGGCAGGTGTGAGGGAAGTTAGGAATCTGGAATTCAAATTAAGGTGGAAGCAAATAATTCAGCAAGATGTTAGAAGGCTTTCATTTCTTCCACTTTATTTTTATATTTAGAGGTGGAAAAGGGGTCTCCAAGCTCTATGTTCTCTTGATACATGAAACTGTTCATGCAGTTTAGCCTATGGAATCCTTTTGGTGGGAACCACCCAGGTAATTGGAACAGAAAAAGAATGTTGACTGTCTTTGGCTTTATTCATTTGAATTATTGGCACTTTATCAAGTCAATTTTCTCTTTACATTTTTATTAAATTTTTAAATATTAAAATGACAAATGTGGTGGTTTTTTGAAAACTGTGAAATGTACAAAATTTTAGTTGATATTCTTAGTTATGTTGTTATTCTGTACTTAAGTGAATTCTGTATGCATAATGCAATATATTGTATATTTCAGTCATGGAAAGATATTAACTCATCTTTAAATCCAGTCAATACTTTGTCTTAATGTTTTCCTTTCACTTGTTTCTGTGTTTCTTATGCTCTCTGATGGAGGTCTTTTGGTTTTTTTTTTTTTCAGTAATAGGGCTTGATCTCTGTGTCTACACCTTAAGCCACTCCACCAGCCCTTTCTTGTGAAGGGTGTTTTGAGATGGGTATCTCGTGAACTATTTACCCAGTTTGGCTTTGAATCATGATCCTCCTGATCTCTGCCTCCTGAGTAGCTAGGATTATAGGTGTGAGCCAGTAGCACAGGCTTCTGATGGCTTTAATAATAATAATACTGCTCCTGTAGGCAATACTATTTAAATCAAAGATGTCTTTAAGTTGATTTAAAATTTGGATTCAAATTTTAAGAAAGCAAATTAGTGCATTTATTTTTAAACAAATTTATATTTTTAATGATTTGAAATGTTTTATTTATTAGAATTAACAGCAGAAAATTTGTAGGTTAATTAGTAAAACAGATTTTTTTTTTTAAAGTTCTATGTATGCTATGTCATTCTACAATGTATCAGTCTTTTCATTAGAGGTTGAAAAATTTTACTACCTTATATCACTTACTTCTTTGTTTTAAAATATGCATATTCTAATGTTTCTTAATTTATTCATTTTAGGCATTATCTATTTATTTTATGTTATAGTAGATGTAAAATTGGGTTTTTTTGACTAGTACTCCAATTCCCTATTTATTTCCTTTCCTAGTCTGACTTTGGTTTTTAGGAAGTTACTAGGGTTTTAACTCAGGGCCTTGCTCTTGTTTGGCAGATGCTCTATCATTGGAACCACATCCCCAGACCTTTTTGATTGTACATATTTTTTGGATAAGGTACCACACTTTTTGCCTGGGAAAAGCTTTAGACTCTAAACTATGCTTCCTGCAGAGCTGTGATTATAGCTGTACAGCTGCTCCTAGCTTGTTTGTTGAGATGGAGTCTCACCAATATTTTGCACATACTAGCTTCAAACCATGATCCTCCCTATTTCCTATCTCCACCTTCCAAAGAGCTGGGATTACAGACATCATGGCCATGCTCTCACAACTTTTTATAAAATCAGTAGTGTGCTGAAATAAGTAAAATTTTATAGACATTATTTACAGCTGAACCAAATATATATGTATATGTACTCATATATGAGTATAAATACACTTTTTTATTTTGCAGTATTTTATTTTCCTCAAGTTTTTATGGGTATTTAGCTGTATTTTTCTAATTAACCCCATATCTTTTAAAAACATTAGCAATATACTTTTAGTATGCTCAAATGCATCAAATGTTTTATCAGTTTAAAATTTTTTCCCACTTGTGAGATGTGTTACAGCCCCTAGTGGTCTGACTAATCATAAAGGATAGTTGCTTTCTGGAACAGAACACTCATCTTGGATATTGTTTTGTCCCTGCCCAGTGTTGATGATCAACTGGAGATGGGAACAGCTTCATGATCATGCAGCTTTTGGAAAATCATAGGTCTCATTTAAAAAAAAAAAACTTTCCTTTTGCTAAATCACTTTCTCCCAGTGTTTCTATTGTCATATGTAAAGTATTTTATTTTCTTGAAAGCATCTTTACTTTTTATTCCAATTTGTTTATAAAACTTCTGGTTTAAATCCTTGGTTTCAGAATTGTGTAGACATCTCTTCACTGTCTATTCTTCAGTGTTGTCATGGTTAAGTAGATGTCAATCTCATTCTCAGTCTTAACATTTGTGAACACTTTTACTTTCCAAGATCATTTAGAATGTTCTCTTCATATTTGACATTGTGTTTTTTTTCTTTTTCTATTTTAGATTCAATAAGTCTTCTTGTTTGTCGACATATGAATTGCTGTTTTGAGATTACTTTCTTGTATTATGCTTTTGAAATTATCTTCTGTACATATATTTCTACCTTATGAGGTACTTTGTGTGTTACCTTTGTTACAATACTATAGTTTTAACTCCCTCCACTTTCTATTGTTTGCATACTATTTTAATTTCTTACTAATGTCCCCAAATTTATTTTCAGTGCTTTTATCTTTTAATTTATAATTTCCTGAGTATTTTAGAACATTATTTCATGTTTATGACACATCACAGTTTTCAGTAATTAATTGTAGTTTATTTGCATGAAGACATCATCCTGTTTTCCGTGTATTGCTCTTTGCATTATTTCTTATGTTTCACTTGAATGTCCTCTTCTCTCTATGTTTTAAGTTTTCTGCTAAGTTGTAGATTGCTCATATTTAAGAGTGATACAGCAAATAGCTGATTATATCCCTGGTGTTTCTTGCCAATCCTGCCAATATTCAGGGCTCTTTTCACTTTGGACATTCTTTTATTTTAGAAAATATAAATCTGGTTATATAAATTTTGAGACTCAGTGCAAACTAGAAATGCAGGAGTATGATTTTTGTTTGCTTTTTGGTGGGACTGGGGTTTGAACTCAGAGCTTCTCACTTGCAAAGCAGGAGCTCTACCACTTACCACACCTCCAACCAATTTTGCTCTGGTTATTTTTGGGGTTGGGGTCTCATAAACTATTTGCCCTGGGTGGACTCAAACTGGGATCCTAGTGATCTCAGCCTTTTAAGTAGCTAGGATTATATGTGCAAGCCACTGGTACCTGGCTTAGGAGTATGTTTTTAAAAGTTAAGGACCTCAAGACAACAATAGCAGAGCATTAAACAAGAACATGGACCTTCACAGCTGTGGTCCTGTCAGAATGCATTGATTGCAGGCCTATGCTGTAGATCTGCATTTAGTAGATGTTGACATGCCCCCCCCCACCACCAATATTCATTCTGGTAACTGAGATTCTCTACTGTAAACAAAGCTTTCTTTTTTAGACTTTCAATTAATATCCCATTTTTCAATCCTGTGTTTCATTCCTAACCTCTGATTTGTTTATTGTCATCTATATTGAAGCCTCTTTCCAAATTCTCTGTAAATAAGGACAGTATAGCCAGGGAATGGAGTTTTGGGTTTTCTGGCAGAATGATAAGAGGCAGGACCATGGTTTCCATGTTCTCTCCTACAGACATAATTATAATCCATCTTACCCATTTTAGCTTGGTATCTTTTATTCTTGCAAACTTAAAGTCTGAGATCCTGCAAATATGTGAATATTTCTTTATAACATATTCACATATTCATTATAAATATATAATTTTCCCTTTAAAATTCCTCCAGGTAAAAATGTAATTCCTAATTTTCATAAGTCATCAAAGTTTTATTTGTATCACAATGAAAAATTAAAGTGTCACCAAAACCTTAACCAAAACTTAGCATGGAAGAGAAATGATCAGGAAAAAAAAAAGACATTACATATAATGGACAGTATGTTTCTTCTTTTTTAAATTATTTTTGTACTGAGGGTAGATTGTGACATTTACCAAACTTCTTACATTATATCATAGTTGAATTTACTCCTCCATCATTCTCCTTTATTATCCTCCCCCCATATCTGGGATAGTTTCAACAGATCTCATTTTTCCTTTTTCATCTATGAATACATGGTATTTCCACCATATTCACCCTAGTACACCTTTTCGTTATATCCTCCCCTCCTGAACTGGTGCCAGCCCCTGTCTTTTGAAAAGACATTTTTTGTTTAAGACAGTTATACACATGTAAGTAAATGTAAAAATGATAAAATAAAAATAAAAATAAATTAATTAGTTAAAAGATATGTATACATGGAGATTAATTGTGATATTTCCAAGTATATATGCATTATGTCCCCAAATGGTTCATCCCGCCTATTTTTCTCCTTTCTTCCTTAGTTCCCTTCTTAGGGTGATTTCAACAGGCCTAAAAATTCTGTATTCATTCTTGTATAGAAAGTACAAAACCACATTAACATTCCACATCACTCCTATTAGAATAACTATCATCAAGAACACAAGTAACAACAAATGTTGGCAAGGATGGGGGGGAAATAAACTCTCATACAGTATTGGTAGGAGTGAAAATTAGTAAAACCACCATGCAAAACAGTATGGAGGCACATCAAAAGCACTAAAAATAGAACTGTCATATGATCAAGCAATATCACTCTTAGGAATATACCTGAAGGAACATTAGTCAGGTTACAGTAAAGACACTGCATACCCATATTTACTGCAGCACTATTCACAGTACTTAAGTATGGAAACAGCCAAGATGCCCCACAACTGATGAGTGTATTAAGAAAATATGGTATTTATATAAATGGAATTTTATTCAGCCATAAAGAAGAATTAAATTTTGTCATTTGCAGGTAAATGGATAGAACTAGAGAACAACATCTACAGTGAAGTTAGCCAGGTTGAGAAAGCCAAATCTTGCATGTTTTTTCTCATGTACATAATATAGACCCAATACAAATATAAGCAATATTATGAAAAACATGTCATAGTAAGGGGTGTTCACTAATGAAAGTGGGAAAGTAAATGAAATTAATAAGATGAATAATGGTCACTATTCTTTTCAGTTGGCTTGCAACTCTAGTTTCATTAAGTTCAACTTTATGCCTTTAATACCAGGTTATTACAGCATTATGTCCTGGTATTTTAATATATACTTCTGTGAAGGAGGAAATTCTTATTTTTAAAATATCTACCTTGGGGGGCTGAGGATATAGTTCAGAGGGAGAGTGCTTACCTAGCATGCACAAGGCCCTGGATTTAATTACCAGGACCTCTACCCAAAACAAACAAGCCTATCTTGCAACTTTTGCAGTTTACCCATTAGATTGATGTTGTACATTCCAATTTAGGAATTTCTTGAAAGTCATTTGGAAAATTATCATTTAGAATGTTTTAGGTTAAAATCCAGGTATAAAAAAAAGCATTGAATCCATGTGATTACAATATCCTGTTAAATGTTCATAAGAGGGTCTTATGAACAAAGAGTAAAATGCCATCAATCTATCTTTGTTTCAGTGGTTTCCTTGGCAAGAAGGAGGGGTGCTATTAGGAAATAATCAAAGCCTTTAACTTTTCTCAGACCTCTTCATAGAAAACATGAGAAATTGTACTATTTCTAGCATGTCTTTATTTTAGTATTATTGTCCTAATACATTTTAAAACAAATATATCACATCGCCATGAAATTTTAGGCCAAGAAAAAGCATGTGTTCAGCAAAAAACCTACACTGTTTCTTTCTTAATGTCTTTTTATGTTAACATAAGGACATAGTCAGGGTTTAAGTACATCTACTGAGCATCTGAAGTATTTCAGATGGATCTTGAGTCTATTCTTATTATTTTTTAGTAAAGAAATGTTGGAAAACTATAAATTCAGCTCAGCCAAAAGTTTTAAAAACTAGTCTGCATGTCATAACTTCTTGGGAGTTTAAAAAATGTATTAAGTCCTTACTCCATATCAACTAAAACTTACCTCTGTGTTTGGAACCCTGACCTTAGAGAGCTCCCTTGGTGATCTTAAATATAGAAGAGAATTGCTTCTTTGTAACCTTATATTTTCCATCTTTAAAATGGCACCAGTTTGAATAATAGGACCATCCCTATAAGGTTATTTTAAGAATCAGATGAAGAAAATGCATGTAAAAAAATGTATCCTGATGCCTGGAACATTATAAATAATTTATATATCTTATCCCTGGCTGAACCATAAATACAATTAAAGGAGAGATTACATCCTTGTTCACTGTTTACTGTATGGCACATAGAAGGTACTTAAAAGTATATGTTGGTTCAATGAATCACTTGCACTGTCTTATAAAGGAAAAGAAATTCTATGTTGAATTTTGCTTAGGCTCAAAGTCTTTCATTTAAAAAATATTTATTGGTTTCTGCAGCAGGAACAGTTTTTCTCTAAGTAATTAATCCTAGTTATAATATTTCTTTCAGAGTAACACAGTACCTCATTCTAACATGTATCTGTATCTCTTAACCACTGTATTATGACATTAGTATTTTTTTAAGTTAGATCAAGGTGTACTTTTTTAAAATTATTGACTTATTCACACGTGCATACATTGTTTGGGTCATTTCCCCCTCCTGCCCCCACCCCTACCCTCTCCCCCCTGCCCCCTCCTTTCCTGTTAGAACCTGTTTTGAGCTTTTCTCCAGTTCCGTTGAAGAGTAGAAATAAGCAATAATAAGAAAGACCTAGCATTTTTGGTAGTTGAGATAAGGACCAATTAAGAAATGGGCAACTGAACTAAATAGAACTTTCTCAAAAGAAGAAATTCAAATGGCCAAAAAGCACATGAAAAATTGTCACCATCTCTAGCCAAAAAGGAAATGTACCACTCTTATATTTCCTTCAACATCATCTCTTCTTTTAATTTTTTTCCTTCCTTTGTCCCTCCTTGCTTCTTTACATTTCCTTCTTTTCTTCTTTCTTTCCTCTGTCTTTCATTTCTTCTCCTTTTACATATGCTTCCTCCTTGTCATCTTACTTTCCCCTCCCTTCCCCTCTTTTCCCCAACCTTCCTCTCTCCCTCCCTCCCTTCCTTTCTTCTTCCTCCTTCTTTCCTTCCCTCCTTTCCTCTTTCTGTGCTTTTATTTTTCCTCTCTTCTTCTTTACTCCTTGTTATTTCCTTTTCTCTCTCTTGCTCCCTCCTCCTGTATATCACCTTCATCTTTCTTTGTTGACTCCATTATAAACAACCTCTTCTAAATCTTAGTTTATAGAAGAAATTGCCCTCTTCTTCACTTTGACAGCATTCTATCTAGTCTGCTCACTTACTATAGGGCAGCAATTTTGAATTTGTCTTCTGAGGCAGACCTTCCTTAATTGTTCTTTACTACTTCTTATCAATAATTGACCACCCATCCTTGAAAATGACAAAAAATTCCAATATTCTAACTCCAAAATTGACATCGTTTTCCTTCCATATAGTTCAATGTCATTCATTAGCTAAACTTATGGCTTTGTTTCACAAATAGCTTGATTCAGTAGTACATTTTAGGGCATTCACTGACACTAAAAAAGCAGACATATTTGGCCATAGACAAGACCACAGAGAAGTCTCAAGAAAAAAAAAATACAAAAAATTATAGTGTGATATGTGCTGCAAGGGTATATAAAGTATTCTCCCACCCACTGCAGAGTGCACATGGCAAGGGTCTATCTCTCAGTCTCAGCTATGTTGTTGATGATTCCAGAGGTCAGACCATTTGAACTGTGGCCCAGAGAAAGAAGGTAGAAGTCAACATTTTTAGTAGTAAAGAGCAAGAGAGGTTCAATGTAGCTTGGTGGATAGTGACGGATTTAGTGAGAAGTGAACCTGGAGTAGTACAGAGAACATGTGTGTTAAAGAACTTGGGCTCTACCATTGTGTCACAGAGCAACAATTAAAAGTTAATTAAGTAACTCAGATCATGACAGGATGGAATTTCTTGAGAAAAACAGATTTCAATATCACTGCAGTAAGAAGGGCATCTGAGAGTCATACAAGAAAAATGTGGAGAAATAGGCATTCTAATAACATTTTAATCAACCAACATAAAGTCCGCATATATACACATACAGGAGGAATAGGGAAAGGTAGGAAACCCAAAACTTGAAGGTGTTTGATGTGCCCACTGTAGAGGAACTAATACAGTTACCTTAAAATGACAGAGGTCACTATGGGAAGGTGATCGGGAAGTAGTGAAGAGGTCTGGTAGTGATGAATCTATTTGGGTTGTAATACACTTGTGCATGGAAGCAATACTAGGAATCTCTCTGTATAGCTATCCTTCTCTCAACTAGAAAAAATGCTTTGTCTTTCTTATTATTGCTTATGTCTTCTCTTCAACAAAATTGGAGAAAAGGGCAGAACAGCTTCTGACTGGAAGCGAGAGGGGTGGTGGGGAGAGGGATGGGGAAGGGGCAGGGGGGAGAATTTTCCAAACAATGTATGCACATATGAATAAATGAATTAAAGAAAACCTAAAAATCATCATTAGTAACAATTATAATAGCTAACATTTATTGAGTACCTAATATATGGTAGTTATTTTGATAGACTCACGCACATAGTAATCATCATTGAAGGTAAATTCGGTTATTATGGAATTAGTACCATTATCATTATTATTAGTGTGAGAGATGGCAACTATTGGCAGTTAATTGCCCAAATGTGAAAGCCATGGTACCTGAAAGACAAAAAACCGTTATACTATCATTTAGTTTCCCTGTGATTTTGGTTGCATGTACATAAATAGGTGAGATATGTATATATGCATTTTGTGGCAGTTTTGGGTTTTCCTAGCCACACGTCTCACTTTGTGTGTTGGGTTTCAGAAAGACAGTAAAAGGAGGTTATAAATATTAGCAGGAGAAATAAATATTCAAATTTTAGTGGAAGAAAACACTAAGCATTCATCTAAGAAACAAAAAAAAAAAACCCATCAAACACATAAATAAAAGCAGTGAATGACCTCCAAGGAAGGACTGTGGACGTTGGTGCATGTTAAGTAGCAGAACGACAAAGGAGGTGTAATGGGTAGGAAGATTTAATATTTCTTGGTGGGGTGAGTGGGGGTGCATCATTTGGATTACAAAACATTTTCATGAAAATAAATGTGATTTTTGAAATCCTCTATTTATTGCGTCCCAATTCTGTGATTTTGGGCAGATATCTCAATCTCTGCCTCACTTACATATTTAAAACCTAGATAAATAACAGTACTGAACTCTTGGAATTTTATGAAGATAAAATGAGTTAATTAATATAAAATAGTTAAGCAGTTCTCATAATACCATATATGTTATCAATTATTACTGTTGAAATATGCTTTGAATTCATGTTTGAAATTTTATTTAGAACTGAGATTCATATTATCCTAATCTGAACTCTTAAAGCTTTAAAGCCATAAGCATGGGGTTGTGCTTTTGGTTGCTGAATAAGTAAAGGCCTTGGCTGTGTGCTGAAGTTGGCTACCATTTCCCTTAACCGTAAGCTGCTCATGTAAACATGAGTTTGATTGTTATATGAGTGTATGTTATTCATTTCCAATACAAGTCACAATAATGGAAAAAATCTAATTGCATGAAGCAGAAAATTCTTTTATGGTTTCTGTGCTTAGTAGTGAAAATATGCTCCCACAGAAATATCTGCCCTGAAGAAATCACATTCTAAATCCAGTAACTAATCAAACACAGGTGCAAAAGCTTTCCCAGCTCTCACCCTGTGTTCTGAATGAAACGATCTATCTCTGCATTATCCTGCTGCATATCAAACTCCAAGGCATTTTATTCTTTCATCTTTCCTCGAGAACTTCAGTGTGGAGCCCAAACTTTTCCTCCCTAAGAACATATCTCAATACCTGAAAAATATCTGGGTTTTTCATATATAATAATCACAGTATTCATTCAGCTTTCTTTTTTTTAGGGAATAAAAATAGAAACAACATTCACTTTACACTTCATGTTGGAAAACAGGGGTATTGGATCCATCTTCCAGGAGCAATCTTCCTTCAATATTCATGCATGAAACTCATTTCTCCATTATGGAAACCTTGGATAGATTTATAGGATATAAGAGGAATAAATGCTGCTACCTGTAAACAACTGAAACCATCAGATTGACAATTATCCTAACTTAAACTGACTTAACTGATAAATTATTGCAGTAGGTGCCAAACAACCAGAACAAAAAAATATTCTGGTATTGATTATGGTGAAGGGCAACAGGTATCAAGGAAATATTATTCTGGACTGGATGGATGGTCATTTATCTTATGTAGATGTCAACTTCTCACATGCACTAATATTGAAAGTAAAGTACTCACTGAGCTTGTCACTTCAGACCAAAGAGCCAGAAGACAAAATATTAGCATGACTTTAAAGATAGGAGAAATGGATTTGCAAGAAGAAATGAAAGGTGCTAAAAATTTTAAAAATGTCAGAAATGCAAGGCCACCTTGTTCCCATGCAAAGCATTTCCATCTCCATTGAGTGAAAGCCTTACAAAACACTGTGAAAGCTTTTAAAAATGTTAATTAAAATTAAGTCTAGCAGCAGCAAGGGTCACACTTGTCACAATTATTCCCCAGTACTGCCAGAACCCAAAACAAAAACAAAATAAAAGACATGCCACATGTAGACTAAAGGAGATAAAATGATTATAATTTGTACTTTTGAACCTGATAATATTCTTGAACAGGTCTTTTGGGCATTTACTCTTGTGGAGACAATTTTTCAGGTAGAGAAGTAAACTCAGCATTTGTGATCCAAAGGAACATTTTTCAGCAGGGTATTCAAAATCTGGTCTCTATATTGGGAAAAATTTTAGTATTTAAATTCTATAACAATTTGAATTGTGAAATGTGAGCAGAGGTAATAGTGTCAATCAGAGGCAGGAGCTTTGAAAGCAAGTGCATGATTTGTCATGTTGTTTTCTTTGTATTCTGGTTGTGGAAGAAAGTACATTTAGGTCCTTGAGTAACTGCAATGAACAGAAGCTCCTTTCTGAAAACAGTGTAGATGTAGAACAAGTAAGAAGTAAATAGCTTTATGGTTGGAAACACTGGGAGTTTTGGGATAATAATTACAGCAAATTCTATTCCCAAGGTAGAATCCATAATGATCTTTTAAAATATCTTGTATTTCCCTTCTTCATAAATCCTTTCAGTGGCTCAGAGTAAACAACAAAGTCCAATATAAACTTTCCTGACCACCTGTTATGAAATAGGAATAATTCTCTTTCCCATCTATTTGAATTTGCTTCTTTTTCCTCCATAATACCAGCCCCTTACATATTGTATATTCATTGAATTACTTCTGTCCTTTGCCTACATATAGTCTCACAGCACATACAATCTAAGCCATATGACAGAAGAGACATTGCTTTGTTATTGTTCTATCCCAAGGCCCCACTACTACCTGACCTATAGAATTCACTCAGTGAATAATTAGTGAATTAAAATGAATTAATTAAAGAGACAAATTGTAGATTTGTCTTTTTCAAGGTTTTGTTTCATACAAATACTATTATGCTGTTTGAAGGAGCATGAGAAGAACCAGGAGTGACAGATATTTGATATGTTATACATGACTATCCCCTTCCTTAAAATATGCAGAAAGTATTAATTTCCCGATTGAGGATACACATAGATGCATACAATTTTTATGCCTTTATATATTGCATTTGGGAAAGACAAGAAAGTACACAGATATTCTAGGTGATATTATATAAGTAAGCATACCATTATCCTTTTTGGCCCACCAGAAGTTTTATAGATAGATAGATAGATAGATTGAGTGATAGTATTTGGGTTTGAAGTCAGGGTCTACTTGCCATGCAAGTGATCTAACACTTGAGCTATGCCTTCACTTTCTTTTATTTTAGATTATTTTTTAGATAGGGTCTCACAGTTTTACCTGGGGTCAGCCTTGTACTGAGATCCAACTACCTAGGATCTCCCTCATAGCTAGGAACATAGGCACGTGTCACCATGTGCAGCTTATTTTTGAGATGGAGTCTTGGTACCTTTTGGTACAGGCTGGCTTCAACTCATGATCCACCCAATCCCTGCCTCCTGCATAGCTGGGATTGTAGGCACGAGCCAGTGTGTCCTGTTCCACCAGAGTCTCTAAACACTGAGGTGTCAAATTGAGAAGCTATATCCCAATTGCTTAGATAAAATTAAGAGGGTGGCAATTGTTGCTTGGCAGGATAATAACCAACCTATACATAAAGCCTAGTTTCTGTTTGGAAGGGCTTCCATGAAGAAACATAAAGAGTATACACATAAAGCAACTTTTCTAAGTGAATTCACAAAAAAATCTCTTCAAGATACAATTTCCAATGCTTAGTTAGATCTGAATAGACAATAATGTGTTTCTCCTTAGTGAGCTAAGGTATTGGAACTGAGATTGACATTCTTATGTTGAAGGAAAAACAAACACTGGTTATTTTGTTGGGTAGGGCTTGAAACATGACTGAATTGTTTATAATGTATAGTAGCTCATTGTGTTTTCCCTTCTTTAACTACTTATGATGTTCTGTTCATTTAACATGTACAAACATAAATTACCTTTCTTTTTCTCAAACTTTTGATAATAATTCATGTGTTATAAATATTTTTCATTTTTCTTGTGTTTACTCCACAAGGTGGTACTATCAGACAGTATTGTGATTGTGCTTGTTACTGGATTTTTTTGTATCTTTGTTGGACTATAACCTCTGAAAGGGAAGAAACTTAGTGCAGAGTTTGAAACACAGTGTATCTTCATCATTTGGCTTTACTGAGATCCAGTCCTCAAGGCAGCAGCCTAGTTTTAGCATGCCTATGTGAATTTTGTCTCATCATTCACTTTGGTTTTCCCTTCTCTGGTCTTCCTCTCTACCTGCTCAAATATTCAGCTCAAGACCTTTTACTAACACTTCCCAATGTGAAGCTTTTGGGTGTGCCGTGATTTGTTATGTTTGAAGCCAAATGCTGCCAACATCCAGCTATGACCTCTTAGGCAAGTGACATATTATTTTGGTCTCATTTCCTCACCTTAGATAAATTCTAACCCTAGCTGTAATTTTTTATGTTCTATTAAACTCTCTTGCATTACTATGTTTAATACATCACATAATAATTCCTAATTTTATCTTTGCTATTCAATAGGTCTAAGTAATTGTTTCTAACTGATTAATTAGTTGAGATAGTAGATTAACTATATATCTTCATAATTTATATGGTACGATTGCATCTTTAATAAAGAAACTGTATCACAAAATGATAATGTGTTTTGTTGTGAAACCCTTATTACATGAACTAGCAGCAACAAAGAAAACAAAGAAATGTGTATCAGCACAATAGAAAAGAATTAGGAAAATGTTAATATTCTTGAGAGGATCCCCATTGAGGGTATTTTCTAGAAACAACTTTGTGTTGTAGACAGATTAGAGCCTGCACCAGCATTTGAAGAGGGTGGAATTCAGGCCCTCCTCTGCTACACCTCACAGGATAGTCTTCTTGGAGCCCAAGCTTAGCTACTTTCTGTTGTTTATCTTTGGCTTAAAAATATTCTGAATAACCCTTTTCAGTACTTTCCCTTGGCTGTCAGAAAGACTTAAAAGGATTCTGTCAGACTTACCACTTAGAGATGAAACATTTGAAGTGCACTGTCTGGTGTAGGTAATTCATTGGCAGAAACTATTTTATTTCAAAGGAAAATCCATCAATTAATAAGCGAACATGACAGATAAAGTGACAGTGTTTCTCTGTGCTCAAAAGATGTAGCTAAAGAAAAGGGAATACTGGATATCTGGAGAGGAAAGATCTCCCCTGGGGAAGAAAAAAAAAGCCCGTCGAGAATGCAAAAGACACACTAAATAGATCTGTCAGATCCTTTTAGATTTTGATGAAAGACACAGCACTTGATATTAGAATGTCTCTACTACAAAACAATTCTTTGCCTTAGATGAATTCAAATCCCAGCTAAACAAACAAATTAACAGTAAAGTAGAAAATAAAGCAGAATTTGGAGAAGAGTGAAATGAGGAATAATTATTGTCAGCTCCATAATTTGCTATAGATATGATTTACCTATCAAAGTCACGATTGAAAAACAATCCCAGATACTTGTTAATACGTTGGCATATATATAAATATACATGAATATATATGAATATTAATATATTTGTTGGCAGGATATTTGTAAAACATTTTAACAATATAATTTAATAAGGTTTTTCTCTGTTTAAAAGTTTTCCTGGTTCTATATACAACAAAACGTAGTTGCTTCTGGCATTACAGTGGCAAATCACAAAAACCTTTTCTTTATAAAAGTTGTAGTTAAGTAGAACAGCTATGATACAGAGATAATGCACTGTATTTAATGAGCAACATTATCATTATTCTGTCTATGTATGGTTATAATTAGTAGACTCCTAACCATACAATTAATTGAAATAAGAACCTTTCAAATTAATTTTATTTTAGTCTTTTACCATTTTAATGTTTCAGAAGATAAACCATATTATTAAATGTTTTCTGGAAGCTCATCTACTTTTAATTAAAAGAATAATAAAGTAGTAATTATTGTTGGGAACTTTTTCACGTTCTTATATGAGTAATAGAGAATTTTTACAGTAACACTGGACTTCTTGAAAACCTAACCTATAGTAGGCAAATACCAAGATATCCAATTGATTCTTTCTTGCTAGCATTGACACTACTGGAAAAGTCTCCCAAGGATCACTGATTCTAGAGAGAGAAGGTTGTCATAATGAGAAAACACTAAAGCACAGCAAGTATGTCCACATGGCAGTAACTAATGTCCCTTGACAACAGCCACCATCAGCTCACCACCACTGTCATCTTGAAGGTGTACCATCAGGATCTACGCAAAACTTCAATGACTGTAATGCTGGCATAGCTTAACTGAAACCTCATGAGGTAACCTGTATGAGAAACATCCAGCTAAGCTATTCTGAAGTTCCTGTCCAGAGAAACTGTGATATGTGCACTACTGCTTTAAGCACTCAGTTTTGGGGGCAATTGTTAATATAGCAATAGATAACTAGTATGTAGTCTCAAAACTGATGCAGACATTGATTTTTACTTCAAATGAAGTACTGTTGGCTATTCAGAGTGTGAACTTGCTTCTGTATATGTTTAAGTCCGTTGCCTCTAATCAAGCAGAAGTGTGATGCTAATAATGTTCAATTTCGTCTTTTGCTTCAGCAATGAAATGTTTTTGGTAACTGGGGCACCCTTTTAAATAGATGGCAAAAGTAATTTTCAGCTGTGACTTTTTCCCACATATTATTTTTAAAGTATGTCCAGTTAACTAGCGCTGGTTTATTGTAAGCAAAAGAAATGTTTGTTACATAGGCAAGCTCCTCAGACACTGCAGTATATATTTTCCCTCCTTTGCTGTAAATATAACACATGGTAAACTAATATCTTTCCATAATTGCTATAAAATGACAGTGAAAGACAATGAAAACATCAGGAACAATTTAGCTATGCACAAATGTAATTTTATCAAAGTAGAATATATTATATTTTGGGAAAATATATTTTCACACATGCAATATCTTATTTCCAAAAAATCATTATTTCTCTTAATAAAGAATTATTTTTGAACTTGAAATATAAGAATACAGCTTAGATGGCCATAATATTTTCATAGTCTCTTTTTTTGGCTGCCCTGGAATTTGTTTTTTCATTTATTCATATATGCACACATTGTTTGGGCTTTTTCTCCCCCTGGTCCCCTCGCCTACCTTTTCTGCCTCTCCCCCTTCTCTTACAGGCAGAACCTGTTCTGCCCTCTTCTCCAATTTTGTTTAAGAGTAGTCATAGGCAATAATATGGAAGCAAAGCGTTTTTGCTAGCTTGAGATAAGGATAGTTAAACAGAGAGATTCCTAGCATTGCTTCCATGAACATGTTTATCACAACCCGAGTTGATTCATCTCTACCTGACCTCTGCAGTTCTTCCTGATCACCTTCCCATAGTGAACTCTGTCATTTTAAGGTTACTATATTAGCAATTCTGCAGAAGGCTGCTCTGGAATTTGAACTCAGGACCTTACACTTTTTAGGCAGGCAGAATCTCTATCATGTGAATTATATTCCCAGCTCATTTTAATATTCTTATAAATTTCTCATCTACACTAATATCTGAGTTCATATAACATTCCTCTAAGCCAAAACAGAGGTTCATATTTAATTTATAAATTTATAATTCCTTCAAAACAATATAGTAGCCACTTATCATGACTTACATGGAAGCTGTTTAATTACCTTCTACTTTATAATAATTGAAAATTTTGGATGCAATTTTTATGTCATTATTTATGGTTCCCAAAGGCTAAGGAGATTTTGAATTTCACATGTGACTCTGAGCTAAATTAAGAGCCTGGAAATGACAGGGTATTTTTAATTTACATGACTGTATAAATATATTCCTAAATCATTTTGAATATTTTCTAGCCCTGAATATATTTCAGTAAAATCATTTATCTTAATTAGTATTGCTATTCCAGTAATAAAAGAAACCATTCCAAAATAAAAATAAAATATATACTATAAAGCAGTATTAAATATTTAACACATAAAAATTTATACACAAACATATTCTGCAAATTCATGGCTGCAAGTGTTAAATTGAATAGAAAATTAAGGCAGTTGCCTCTAGCTTCTGCCAAAAAGCCTTCTCAGAATATTCACTTGCTTAAGGTGAAATTTTTTTCTATTTGGATTATCCAAATATTTTCATAATTCCTTCACTTTAGTTGGCATGTGTAGGTATGGCCTTAATCCCTAATGTTGAGTTGCAAAAACATTATTTCATCCCACCAAAGCAAGTGAAGTGGCAGTGCTATGTTCTATTATTCTCCAATAGGTCCACTTATGAGCATTGTGTTTCAGTGCAAAAAAGTAAATCTTGCAGTTCAAATTGCCATATGCTTTTAGCACAGGTGAGCACAGTAAGACCAGCTGCTGCTGCTCTAAATAATGATATCATGTAAATAAGAGAACAAACCAATTGGGAGTGAACACACACCATTTTTTCCAACTGAAACACAAAAAATCATTAGAAAAAAATGACCATTCTTAAAATGTAAATACTGTTTTAATATTGTCTTATCTAACTTTAGAGAAGTGATTGTGCTCTGACTTTTGTTGCATGGCTGGTTGGTTTGGCTTTTAAAAACCACTTTTACTTTTAGTGAAATATATATGAAAATGCATATATGTATTTAGTTATGTATGTAATTAAAAGTAATAATACAGATGGCACTCAGTGGGTAAATGTATCAGTGGAATGCACAAGAAATATGATAAATATAGTTCCTAATACATATGTAAACTTGTGTGATAAAGTTAGTGACTCAGGAACTCAAATCACTGACACACATCTTTCCTTTGTAGTGAATACTGCTAAAGCAACTGAATAACCATTTGGGAAAAAAGATTAAAATAGATTTGTGCCATCCACCATGCAGAAGAATCAGTTCAAAATTTATTAGAGATCTTAATGTTACAATAAAATTTCCATGCAGGTACTAGAAGAAAATATGGGTTAATGCCACTTTAAATATTACTCAAATAACTTATTATTGAAAACAACCGATGATATATTTCAAAATGACTAGAAAAGAACAATACAAAATTCCTAACACAAAAAATTGATAAATGGTTGAAGGGATAGAAATGCATATTATCTTGATTTGATTATTACACATTGTATGCAAATATTTAATTATCATTATATATCCCATAAAGATTATGAATTTTAAAAAACTACTCAAAATATTTTGAAGAAATCTGATAAATCTGAGGACATAGTATTATTATGATCTATGTTAATGGGAAGCACTGGCTTCACTATTACACAGTAGGATGAATAAAAATTATAATGTACTGCATGTTTTAACAAGCTGAAAGAAAAATTAAATTTCATCATAAGGAAATGACTAATGTTTGAAGGTATATCTATCTATATCTGTCTATCTGCCCATCATCTAATCTATCATCTATCTATGTTGACTCTGCTTTATGTTCTAAGCAATGCTTGCATGTATCAAAATATCACATGGTTCCCCATAAATATACACACTTTAAAAGTTTCTATGTATCCGTCAAAAATAAATCTAACTTAAATAACAACTATTATAATAAAGTTATTAAACTTACTTTTCAAATATATATGGATTAGTAATTATAAACTATTTTACATATATATTAGAATTTAACAAATAGACAAGCTTACTATACATAATGAGAGCCATGTGTGTCATGGTAACCAAAAAGAGGTGAAAAATAAGGAAAGTGGGAAAGGTTGAGTAATCTGATGTGTTGAATTATAACTAGATGTATCCATAGAAATCATGGTTCTATATCTATTTTATAAACAAATGGATTGAGAGATAAAAGCAGATGTCTAAACATGCATATGTAATGTACTCTACATGTATATAGTTCCTAGTTCTGGCTCTTGTCAGCTTAGATAGAATGGAAATCCAAGTGGCAATGGATACACTCAGCACTCAATGTCATTCTAAAATAAAGGAATCCAAGAGAAATATTTGACCCTTGGGCTAGGTCAGAGAAACATAAGATTGAAATGAAAAGATCTCTTAGTGCCAGGACAAGAGGATATGCTCCATTTGATTGAGTCATGTCTAAAAGACACAGAATCCAGTATGAATGAACTACAAATGACCAAAATCAGAGCAATTTTTTGCAAAAAAATAATGGTAGTATTAGAATGGAAATCATAGGGTAAAATAAATTTTCCTAAGGCCATATTAATGTTAACAATCAATGAATTACAGAGTAGTGAAAGGTCTTACTTATAATGACATTGTAGTTAATGAATATAGAAACAACTAAAAGTAGAAAATTATCATTAAGCAAATATCACAGTAATAATTATTATAGGCAAAACCTGTCATTGGATGATTAATCTAGTTGGAGAAATTATGAGGAAAAACAAGATACTTACATAGTTTCAAATAATCTTCCCACAAATAATTACTAATTACAAAAGAAAAGGAATGGCTCTGTCAATAAATCTAGCAGTCAATACCTTAATCAAGAAATCAATTTTGGCATTACCAATAATAAGATATATCAATACTATGTCTTCATGCACTGAAAAGATACCATTACTCCTAGTGTTTTCATGACCCAAAGAATAATGTCATTCTGATAATGAGAAAATATCCAGTCAAACAAAATCAAGGGACATTTGGAATCAGCCTAGCTGCCCATCTGAGGATGAATAGATAAAGAAAGTGTGGTATATATAAACAATGGAGTTCTACTTAGCCATAAAGAAGAAAGAAATCGTGTCATTTGCAGGAAATGGATGGAACTGGACTCCATCATGTTAAGTGAAATAAAATAGCTCACAAAGACAAATAGAAAATTTTTCTCATGTATGGAATCTAGAAAAAAAAGGACAGGAAATTGAAAGGGGGCTTTAGGGACATGGTAGGCAAGGGAGGCTGTAAGAGGGCTAAGTAAGAATAATAGAGGGAATGAATATGATTAAAATATATTATATACACATATGGAAATGATATAATGAAACTCCTCATTTTAGAAACTTAATATGTGCTAATTTAAAAGGAAAATATAAAGGTGAAAGAAAAAGTTTTTAAAGTATATGCTAAGAATGCATATTATCTACTTTGTAGATATCCAAATTTATTGCTACTTTATCATCTTTATCCTTGTTCTCTTCAGCCCTCTTGTTTTATACCATATATAACTATCTTCAATTTTCAAAAGGAAGTTGGTATTCTTAATTTAATGCATTTCCAAAGACATTATTAAGAGAAACTGGCATTTAATACTGCAGTCTATGAAGATGAAGAATTCATTGCCCTTGAGAATAGTTTGGTATCAATGTCTTGAACCAAGGTAAAAGCAATTTCCCCAGTCATTGCTTTTTTACTCTCTGTGCAAATGACAACTGAATAAAAAAGGCTCTAAAACATAAAAAAATTGTAGTGAAGTCCCTAAGATGGTATGGGTGTCCCCAGTGTCCTCAGATACCACTTTAAGAAAGCATATTCAAAAGATTTACTTTTAGACAAACACAAATATGAAAATCATGTGCAGAAGGGAAATTAAGGAAGAAAGATCAGACATGCAAAAATAAATGCTGAGAGATTAATTTAAATGAATCCCTCCCCAAAAATCTTATATTTCTTTGGAATTAAAAGAGTGAAAAGAATTACAAAGAAAACAAGAACAAAATTCTGTTTTCCTTTACAAAATAGTCCATTGTCCATCTGTTTTCTCTCCTCACAGGCTTACCCCTATTCTGGAATGTCTTCTGGACCTATGTAGTACATCACTGTGTCAGTCTCCTTCATGTCTATTCTTATTTGTTTTGGTCTAGACTGTAGTTTGCAGTGGTTCAGGCTCTGATCTCCATGTTCCTCTTGGCTTTTCTTTCATGAACATATGAATTTTACATTTTTTAAAGTGTCAGATATTCTTTACATGTAATTTTACTCAAAAGTTTAAACAAGTGTTAATGAACATATCATTTCTCCAAATTCATAGGAAGCTAAAGCAATACTTAAGAAAATGTATTATATTCAACATATACTAGTCAAGATAAGTAAGTTTAAGTTATGTAAACTTTTACTTTCATAACAAAGAAAAGAGCCAAAAATCTCAAATTAAGTAGAATAATAAAAGAATAAGAGAAGAAATTAGTGAAATGAGAATTTTGCAAACAAGGAACTAGTAAAGTAAAGTTCTTTTTTTTTTTTTTTAAGTTTTTTTTTTGGGTCATTTCTCCACCCTGCTCCCCTCCCCCATCCTTTCCTCCCACCCAGTTCCAGGCAGGTTCTGTTCTGCCCTTACCACTAATTTTGTTGAAGGAAAGACATAAGCATGCATAAAATAATAAAAAGACAAACTATAAAGATCAAAAAGAATATCATTAGGAGTGAAAAGAGGGACATTGACAAATGTCCTCTTTATACTGTCAAACAATAAGAGAATTCTTTGAATATGATTATGTTAAGAAATCATAATATTATCAGAATGATGAAACATAAAAATCTCTATATATGTAGGGAAATGCTGTTGCTATGTTTTGATAATTCTTAGTGCTGTCGATGTGTTTGTTGATAAAAATCTCGCAATTTGAAAATAGAATCTGCTTAGGTATATATATAAAAGTTTATACCTAACCAAACCTCTACTAGTGAAAAGTTGAGTGAGTTATTCATAAAATAATGGGTAGACTTTTCCATTTCTGGACATGATATCTTATCAAAAATTTTGAGGATATTAATTACCAAACACAATTTCTTTAACATTTTCTCCTGGTCTGGTGTATCCTTTTTCTTGATAGTTAACACTATTGAATTTGTGCCCTATCTTTCTAGTTGGTACCTTTCATTATCATGTGTGGTAAATCTTTGATTCGTTAGATTTATAATTTTAACAATACAAGGAAATGAAGAACAGAACTTTCTTAACTCACTTCAGAAAGTCTAGCAGTTCATGTCTGGCTTATAAGGCAGGGCGTCAGGGCTTTGGAAGGAAAAGAAGGGTAGGAGCTCACGACCTTTAAAGTATTTGAGCAGCTTATTTTCTAGATGAAGATTTCCTTTTGTCCATTTTAATGGAATTAGCTATGCTTCATACTATTGAAATTAAATTGTTTTCATTTTTAGATTCATTAAGTATGTTAAGCTTTGTTCTTTATTGGTGCTGATCAAAACCAAGGCCTTGGGTATGCTAGGCAGGAGTTATACCATTAAGCTACATCCCTATCTATTCTCTCTCTCTCTCTCTCTCTCTCTGTCTCTTTTTCTCTCTCTCCTTCTCTTCCTTCTGTCTTTCTTTTTATCTTTCTTTTCTTTTTCTGGTACTATTGTTTTAAACTCAGGGATTTATGCTTGCTAGGCAGTGCTCTGCCAGCCGAGCCACAAACCCAGCCCAATCAATATGCTTTTTGAGATAGTGTCTCACTATGTAACCCAGGTTGGCCTTGAACTCAAGATTCTCCTGCTTCTGCCTCTCAAGTACTGAGACTGTACACCTATGCCACCATGTCCAGATAAAATATATATTTAATAGAACCTTTCAATATGTTCAACCAGTTATCTTAAATCTTAAATACTACCTAGTAACTATACTCACATTAACAATAAAGGGTCAATATTTTTACTTCAATGAATATTTTCTGTGTCATTTAAATGATCTTATATCTTCATACTTTATCAATTCATGTGCCATAGTGACTTCACTAATATCATTCTGTATTTTCCATGATTAAATCCTTTATATGGAATGAAAATTAAAGAATGTTTACATTAAAATGGGCACCACTAAGGAATTCTGAGAAAACATTTTTAGCCATCTATGTTTCACTTCTTAAGTTAAAAAAAATGGTTGTAGATTATTTTCACAGCTCCTTTCTATTGGAAAAAAATTCCAGAAAAAATATTTTGAAAGAGGCATTGACTATAACAAGTCCAATAAGAGACCAAAGTTATTGATACATCTACTTTGAAGTTTCACTTCACTTGAGCTGGCTAATTTTTACCACTACGTTTTTCTCTGAACTGATAATGATTAACATAAGACTTCCAGGAATGTTAGAGTAATGCTTGCTTTAGAAAACAAAAGTAAATTTTGATTTTAAAGTGAACAAAAACTGAAATGCAAATGAACAGTAAATGAAATTTTCTTCATTAATCAACAAGAGTTGAAACTTTAGCACACTTCCTCATAAAAGTCCTCAACAACATATCATCCTAAAAAATACAGTCAATTGATCTTTGATAAAGGAGTGAGGGTAAAACAATGGAAAAAAGAAGTTGTTTTGAACAAATGGAGCTAGAACAATTGGAAATCCATATGAAGTAAAATGAATTTAGAGAGACAACTGAAATTATTCATGAAAAGAAGCCAAAATGGATTATAGGTAGAAATGTCAAATATAAAGTTATAACAGGGGAGAGAGGATCACATAAGAGATGGTCTTGGATTTGAAGAGGGCATCATTTTTGCTAAGTTAATTAATTTATTTTTTGAGATACAAAGGGTCTTCTTTTGCCTTGAAATTACTATGTAGCCTAGGCTGTTTTCAAAGTCATGATCCTCTTGTCTCAGCTTCCCAATTTCTGTGTTTACAGGTATGGGTCCCACTGGAGAAGACTTTTTAAAATATAAAACTTAAGGCATAAACTATGAAGGAAAGAATTGATAAGCTGAACTCCATTATAATTAAAAATTTCTGCTCTACAGCTTGTCATGATAGTACACACCTTTAATCCCAGCATTCAGTAGGATGAGACAGGTGGATCATAAGTTCAAGGCTAATGTGGGCTACATAACAAGACCCTGTCTGAAAAAAAAAAATCTGGTCTGTAAAAGACACTGTTAAGAGTAAAAACCATGCCACTACCTAGGAGAAATTCAGATGGCAAAAATGCATTTACAAAAAGACATTTCACTTCATCTGTCAGAATGTCAAAGCAAATTAAAACTAAGATGTTTTTCAGTGGGTCAACACTACAAAGAAAAGACATGGAAAAAAGTTAAATGATATCACTAAGAGAAACAGCCAATCTGACAATGCTACACAGTGCATGATCCTAGTAACATGACATTTTGGAGAAAGCAAAATAATAGAGATGCTAAAAGTATTAGTGCTTGCAGTGGGATGAGGAAGGATGACAAAGTAAGCACAGTGGATATGGAGGGCAGTGAAAATATTGTTTATGATATTGTAGTGGGAGGGAGCCAACATGGCCTTGGAGACAGAACCTCAGACATCATGAACTCCTGACCCAGAGACCCTGCTGAAAAGCTGGAGACATGCCTGACTGAGGTAAAACACAAGAGAGAGCCAAAAACATGGCACTCTAAACACTTAGATAATGGAAGGCTTCTCCATGCCATTATCAAATAAAAGAACAGCTGGCCTGCCAAATCCCTACCCTGTAGGTTTGCAGAACCACTGCTCTGATCTGCTAGGCTTTCTGACCCTCAGCTGTGCTGGCCTCCAGACCCACACCATGCTGGAATACCCACCCCTTGGCTGTGTTGCCAGATCCATAACCACCAGGATCCCTGCCACCCATCCATGCTAGACGCCAGCCCGGAACCAGTCCCACAGCTCACAGGGATACCCCTCCCCTGAGCCCACCATGCTTCTGGCCTTGCTGAGCCCCAGTTATGCGTAGGATGATGGGCCCCCCACCCCGCTGGGACAAGTACCAGCCTGGCATGAGACAGCCATATCCACCAGCCTGCCAGGAACCCTGCCCCTTGGATGGAGCCAGTCCCAGCTCTACAGGCTTCCCAGATACCCTCTCCACCAGGCTCCCACACAGGCCGCCACTACAGGGATCCAAGTGTGCCTAAGAGACACACACAGACTGAATTGGACACTAAAGAACTAAAAACAATTAAGCCTGCAAACTTACTGTTCCAGAACTGGTGATTTTTTTTTCTTTTTCTTTTTCTCCCTTAAGTATTTGGCAGCATGCTTTGCTGTTTGATCGCCCACCATCTCTCCCATTTTTGTTCTTTCTTTTTTTCCTCTCTTCTCTCTTCCTTTTTTCTTTCCTTCTCTTTCTCTTTTTAATACTTCTCTCACGATTTTGTTAAGTATTAATATTGTAACCCAGCTAATATCAAATTACACATGTTCCAGGGACAGAAACAGTACCTAGTGGAAATATGGAAAGAAGAAAAAGGGATGGAAATCATTCTTCCCCCAAAAATAAAGTAGTACAGGATTTAGAGCAAAATGAAGAAAATGGATATCCAGACCCAGACTCCAACAAAACAAAGATAAACTATACCAAGGAATCCAATGAAGACCACAAGAACATTCTGAAAGAAGAAATTCTACAAGCAATTAATGGGAATTTTATAGAGCTGATACCAGACATGGTCAACCAAAACATGCAGGAGGCACTCACGAAATTCCAAGACAGCAAAACTCAAGAATATGAGAAAACACAGAAACAAATAAATAAAATCATAAGAGCCTTAAACAAACACCAAGCTGAAACAAACATCATCATAAGCAGAGAGATAAATGAATTAAGGGCAAAAATTGACAATATTAAAGAAGAAGTAACCCACAATATGCAAAACCTTAGAAAAAAGAATGAAACAGAAATACAAAACAAAATGGAAGGCCATACCAGAAGAATAGAACAAACAGAAGACAGAATCTCAGAACTTGAAGATGAAACAGCAATTAAAGGAAAAACTAAAAGCTATTAGTTAAACAACTCAAGACCTGTGAAAAGAAAATGCAAGAACTCACTGACTCCATCAAAAGACCAAACCTGAGGTTCACGAGCACTGAAGAAGAAGAGGTGCAAGCACAAGAATGCGTAATACATTCAACAAAATAATAACAGAAAATTTCCCAAATCTAGAGAAAACTGTGCCTATTCAGGTACAGAAAGCCTCCAGAACACCAAACAGACCTGACCAAAATAGAGCTACCCAATAACATATTATCATTAAAACAACAAGTACAGAGACTAGAGAAAGAATATTGAAGGCTGTAAGAGATTAAAAACAGATAATATACAAAGGTAAACCCATCAAAATCACAGCAGAATTCTCAACAGAAACATTAAAAGCAAGAAGAGCATGGGGTGAGATGTTCCAAGCACTGAATGAAAATAACTTCAATCTTAGGATACTTTACCCAGCAAAACTATCATTCAAAATAAATGGAAAAATAAAAGTCTTCAATGATAAGCAGAAATTAAAACAATATATGACCACCAAACCACTACTACAAAAGATTCTCCAAAGAATTCTGCACACAGAAAATGAAAGTAAACAAAACCATGAAAGGGCAGGCAATATCAAACCACAGGAGAAGAAAAGGCAAGAAAGTAAAGAGTAACTTTGATTCAGTTACACATAATCAAACTCTTAATCAACAAAAACAACTACATGACAAGGATCACCATGTACTTGTCAATACTAATACTGAAAGTTAATGGACTAAATTCCCCCATCAAAAGACACCAATTGTTAAGCTGGATTAAAAAGGAAGATGCAACAATTTGGGGCCTATAGGAGACCCACTTCCTTGACAGAAATAAGCAGTGGCTGAAAGTGAAAGGCTGGAAGATTTATCATATCAGATGTCCTTGGAAACAGGCAGGAATAGCAATACTTATCTTGGAAAAAATACATTTTAACCTATGTTAACTAAATGAGATAAAGAAGGACACTCCATATTAAGAAAAGAGGAAATACACTAAAAGGAAATAACAATTATCAACCTATATGCACACAACATCAATGTACCAAATTTCATCAATCATACTCTGAAGGACCTAAAAACATATAAACTCCAACACAGTGATAGTGGGAGACCATAATACTGCCCTATCACCAATAGATAGGTTATTCAAAAAAAATCAATAAAGAAATCCTAGAACTAAATCACACCATAGATAAAATCGACCTAGCTGATGTCTACAGAATATTTCATCCAACTTCTGCACAATACACATTCTTCTCTGCAGCCCATGGAACCTTCTCCAAAATTGATCATATCTTAGGGCACGAAGCAAGCCTCAACAAATATAAGAAAATAGAAATAATCTCATGCATTCTATCTGACAACAATGCAATAAAGCTAGATAAACAACAAAAACAGCAGTAAAAAACCTGCAAACAATTGGAAGCTGAGCAACACATTGCTCAATGATCAATGGATCATTGATGAAATAAAAAAGGAAATTAAAAGGGTCCTGGAAGATAATGAAAATGAAAACATGACCTACCAGAACCTATGGAAGACAGCAAAGACAGTCCTAAAAGGAATGTTTATAGCCATGAGTGCATATATTAATAAAAAGGACAGAAAGATCTCAAATCAATGACCTAATGATACATCTCAAACTCCTAGAAAAACAAGAACAAGGAAATCCCAAAACAAGCAGAAGGAAAGAAATAATTAAAATAAGGGCTGAAATCAATGAAATAGAAACAAAAAAACCCATACAAAGATCAATGCAACAAAATGCTTGTTCTTTGAAATAATAAAGAAGATTGACAGACCCCTGGGAAACCTGACTAAAATGAGGAGAGAAAAACCAAATCAGTAAAATCAGAAATCCAAAGGGGAGATAACAACAAACACCATGGAAATCCAGGAAATCATTCAGAGACCACTTTGAGAGCCTATACTCTAATAAATTTGAAAATCTTGAAGAAATGGAGAGATTTCTGGAAACTTACAACCACCCAAAACTGAACCAAGAAGACATTAATCACCTGAATAGATCTATAACACAAAAAGAAATTGAAGTAGCAATCAAGTGTCTCCCAAAAAAGAAGAGTCCACTGATGAATTCTATCAGACATTTAAATAAGAACTAATATCAACTCTCCTCAAACTGTTCCTTGAAATAGAAAGGGAAGGATGAAGTCAATATTAGTCTCATCCCAAAACCAGACAAAGACACCTCCAAAAAGGAGAACTATAGGCCAATTTCCATAATAAATATTGATACAAAAATATTTAATAAAATAATAGCAATCTGAATCCAACAATATATCAGAAAGATCATACACCCTAACCAAGTAGGCTTCATCCCAGGGATGCAGGGATGGTTCAACATATTCAAATATATAAATGTAAAAAAGCACATCAATAGAAGCAAAGAAAAAACCACTTGATCATCTCAATACATCTATTGAAAAAGCCTTCAACAAGATCTAACACTACTTCATGATAAAAGCTCTAAGAAAACTAGGAATAGAAAGAATGTACCTCTACATTGTAAAGGCTATATGTGACAAATCTACAGCCAACATCATACTTAATGGTGAAAAACTGAAACCATTCCCCCTAAAATCAGGAATGAGACAAGGGTGCCCACTATCCCCACACCTATTCAACATAGTACTGGAATTTCTAGCCAGAGCATTGGGCAAGAAGAAGAAATAAAAGGAATACAAATAGGTAAAGAAACTGTCAAAATATCCTTATTTGTAGATGATATGATCCTATACATTAAAGACCCAAAAAATTCTACCCAAAATCTCTTAGACACCATAAACATCTTCAGTAAGGTGGCAGGATACAAAATCATTAGCCGTTCTGTACACCAACTATGAACAAATGGAGAAGGAATATATGGAAACAATTCCATCCACAATAGCCTGAAAAACAATCAAATACCCAGGAGAAAATGTAACAAATGTTGTGAATGACCTGTACAAGGAAAATTACAAACTCCTGGAGAAAGAGATCGAGGAAAACTACAGAAAATAGAAAGATTTCCCATGCTCATGGATTGGTAGAACCAACATAGTAAAAATGACTATATTACCAAAAGCAATCTACATGCTTAATGCAATTCCCATCAAAATCCCAATGATTTACATCACAGAGATTGAAAAATCTACACTAAAGTTCATTTGGAAACACAAGAGACCATGAATAGCCAAGGCAATACTAACAAAAAAAGCAATGTTGGAGGTATCGCAATACCCAACTTCAAACTATATTACAAAGCAATAGCAATAAAAACAGCATGATACTGGCATAAAAACAGACATGAAGACCACTGGAACAGAATATAAAATCCAGATATGAATCCACACAACTATACTGCTCTCACTTTTGACAAAGGTGCCAAAAATATATGATGGAGAAAAGACAGCGTCTTTGATAAACGTTGCTGGGAAAACTGGTTATCCATCAGCAAGAAACTGAAACTAGATTCATGTCTATCACTCTGTACTAGTATCAACTCAAAATGGATTAAGGACCTAAACATCAGACCTGAAACTGAAGTTACTACGGGAAGGAGCAGGAAACACTCTGGAACTAATAGCTATAGGCAAGGACTTCCTCAATACAACCCCAGCAGCCCAGCAACTAAGAGAAAGGATGAATAAATGGGACTTCATAAAATTAAAAGTCTTCTGCACAACAAAAAAATGGTCTCCAAACTGAAGCTACCACCCACAGAAAGGGAGAAAATATTTGCCAGACAAGCGACTGATAACCAGAATATACAGGGAACTTAAGTAGCTAAAGTCTCCTAAAATCAACGAACCAACTAAAAAATGGGCAACTGAATTTAATAGAACTTTCTCAAAAGAAGCAATTTAAATGGAAAAAAAAGCACATGAAAAAATGTTCACCATCTTTATCTATAAAGGAAATGCAAATCAAAACCACACTAAGATTCCACTTCACCCCTGTTAAAATACCCATCATCAAAAACACCACACCAACATGTGTTGGCGAGGATGTGGGAAAAAAGGAACACTAACCTACTGATGGTGGGAATGCGAGCTGGTACAACCACTCTGGAAAAAAATTTGGAGACTTCTTAAAAATCTAAACATAGACTTGCCATATGGTCCAGCAGTCCTACTCCTGGGGATATACCCAAATGAATGCAACACAGATTGCTCCGGAGGCACCTGCACACCCATGTTTATTGCAGCACTATTCACAATAGCCAAGTTATGGAAACAACCAAGATGCCCCACTATTGATAAATGGATCAAGAAAATGTGGTACTTGTACACAATGGGATGTTACTCATCCATGAAGAAGTATGAAATCTTAGCATTTGCAGGTAAATGGATGGAACTAGAGAACATCATTCTGAGTGAGGACAGCCAAGCACAGATGACCAAAACTCGTATGTTCCCTGTCATATGTGGACTTTAGATCTAGGCCAAATGCAGCCATGTGGTTGGACTGGGACCATATGACAAGGGGAGAGCACATAGGGGTGATATCGAAATAGGTAGAAAACCAAAAACATGAAAATGTTTGATGTCCCCACTCCAGAGGAGCTAATACAAAAACCTTAAAGCAACAGAGGTTACATGAGAATGGGATCAGTAACCTGGGTAAAGATCTGTTAGAGATGAATCAACATGGGTCATAACATGTGTACACTAAAGCAATGCTAGGAATATTTCTGCATAGCTATTCTCAACTCAACTAGCAAAAACACTTTGTCTTCTGTATTATGCTTGTCTCTTTTCTTCAACAAAACTAGTGATAAAGGCAGAATAAGACCTCCCTGGAACTGAGGGGTGAAGGAGGGAGAGGGTGGAGGATGGGGGTAGGGGGGAGAAATGACCCAAACAATGTATGTACATGTGAATAGATGAATAATAAAATAAAATTTAAAAAAATGATATTGTGATGGTAGACACATGTGTCCAAACATATAGCATATACAACACTGATTGTACACGTCATATACACCATGCTCTCTGGGTGATAATGATATGTCAATGTAGGTTCATCAAACATAACAAATGTGCCACCTGGTGAGGAACGTTGGTAGTGGTGGAGACTGCATATTTGTTGACAGGGAATACATAAGAAACCTGTACCCGCCTCTCAATTTTGCCAGGAACCAAACACTCCTCTACATATAAAGTAATAATTTTCTTACAGTCTTGTAACTACGACTGTCATTAGAAATTTTGAATATTTTCCTGGTTTCCAATGAATCACAATAAACAAAATCTGGAATCTAATTTTTTTTTTGCCAATCAGTTTTTAACTTCAGTGGTTTTCAGTTAATTTTGCTCTCATCTAAAATTAGCTAAAAATTCAAAATAATGATTTTCCAATACCAATTATCTGAACAGCAATAAGACACTTGATTTATAAATAATAATCCTCAAAATGTCTTTACAATGTTGTTTGAGAAAATTTAGATAAAACTTCACCTGAAAATACCTCTGGCAAGAAGATTAAGAGCTAAAAGATTTTGGATCCCTAAACTTATTGATGTCCAAGTCAAGCAACACTAATATAACCAAAAGAACTTCAAAGCCTCCCTGAAAGTGAGACTGAAAAAAGTTAGGTAAGTCCTTGCTCTATCCCCAGGCCTTGTCTTTATTCTTATTGCTTTACTCATGTGTGATTTTATCTAGTCTCATGATTTTAACTGTCACCTTTTTACTGATGACTTTCATCTCAAAGTCCCTAGGCAGAAGTTTTGGACCTCTTTCCAGCTTCACAACTTGACAGCAACATACTTTGTTCAAGTGGTATTTCTGACAGAACAAACTTCTTCTCTCCCAGGTGTCTTCTACATCAATCAGCTGTATTCCTATTCCTTTAATCCTTTGGATCATAAAACACAATTTATTTGTAATTTCGACCAGTTTTCACATTCTGTGATGGATAGAATCTTTGTTTTCTTGCACAATAGAGTCTATATTCCCACTTTTTTATTAACTTCCCTGGTTTTGCCCTAATCTAAATCATCATCACATCACACCCTTGCTTCCTTCCTTTCTTCCTTCTTTCCTTCCTTTTTTCCTCCTTCCTTCCTCATTCTTCTTTTCCATTTTTGACTTTTACCTTTGGTCTATTTATCATATCTTAATACATTAGTATTGATATTAAGTATTAAGCATGGCTATTTATATATCTTTAAAAAACTTTTCCACATTAATGGACTTAGCTATTTTCCTAAAATTTCTACCCAAGAATATTTCCTTTCAAATATGTTATTCTGTTATTTAATCTTTTCTTTTTCTCATCTAAAATGAATCTCTTTCTTTATCCACTTATATCTGTCATGTATGACAGCTTTGACCCTTTGAATACTGTGGATTTAAGTGTTTCCTCATGAAGTACTTACCTGGTCTGCAACTTAAAAATTTCTGACTCTTGAAAAGCAGGTTTTATGTAAGAGATGTGAAAAGCCATGTTTTGAGAAGAGACCACACAGGAGAGCTGTTATGAGGAGAGAGACTATCAAGATTGTAGTGATCAGTGAAATAGCCCTCTTTCAAGGGCATCCCTGAGATTAAGGTGCTTCATTTGACCCCACCTTGACAAGAAATGAACAAACAAATAAAGCTGTTGTTATTTACTGAACTGAAAAACCAAACAAAATTGGTGTATTGAGTCGTTAAATTTGGGAAGTAATTTTGCAGATACAGCTAGCTGAACAAAGGCAAAATATCAAAGATATTTTAGGATAATCACCGTAATCTGGAAAAATCATGATTCTAGCTACTTTTTAAGCTATAGTTGACTTATCCCAATTGTGTATTAAGATATTTATTATGTGGCTGCAGCTCACTTTCATTGAAATGTTATCATGGTATTTACATTAGGCATGCAGATTCCTACTTACATCTTAGTACATGTCCACTGTTGGTACTGTTTTGTAATTTTTTTCAGGAAAAACATTCCTTGGTGCAGAAATGCTGGACCATGGGATATATTCATATTTAATTTGATAGAGTAAGTCCAGATTGCTCTTCAGAACAGCTTCTTAGTGTCCAAGAACTGCAGATCATGATCTGTTAACCATAGCAATATCCAGAGATTTTACTTGAAGCAGTCCAGTAGCTGTAAGGTGATTTTCCATTACAATTTAATTATTTAACACACATTTCACTGAATAATGATTTTGAACTTCTTGTATCTTATATATTTTTAAAGAAGATCCACTTCTGTGATTCCCTCTTATAGAAACTTTGTTCTTTCTTTCCAACTGGAAATGCAGGCTTTTATTTCTGATGGGTAGAATATTAGATATTCTACATATTATTAAATATTAGATAACCAACATTGAAAGTAAGTCCTCCTATCATAAATAGGAGACCACTTTTATCAACATTTTGAAAATATCAAACTGCAGAATTTAAATGGTATTTCATCTAAGTTTTAGCATGACTCCAGGAATAATTGGCCTCTTTTTAATATCATTATTATAGTGCTTTAGAGTTTGAAGATCTGTTACGATCTCTATAGCTAATATTCAAAGTACTATTCTTATTTGATGATTGATGATAAAAAGAGATATCATGATTTTAAATTTCTTTTTATTTCAACAAATTTGTTGAATTATTTAGCAGTAATATGTTTTTTGAATGTAGATTTCTATAAATATTCTTATATTACTGAAAACATAATGGATTATTTCATTTTCTGATATTTATACATGTATACATTTCAATTTTCCAATATTGTTTCTTAGGGACAATGGTACTCTGTTATGCATTAATAAAAACTATAGACATCTTTTAGGATGTGTTAATTATAAACAAAATGATGGATTTCATTTTCACATTTTTCTGTATGCAAATAATGTACTTTGATAATATTCTCTTCCCACCATCCTCTGTTACCCCTTGTTCTTTCTTCTTCAGTCCCCTTCTTTTGTTGTCTCCTCTACTTTCATGTCTTTGTATTTTCTTCCAGATTCCATGCATGAGTGAAAGCATGTGATACTTGCCTTTCTTGGTCTGTATTTTTTGCTTAACATGGTAATTTGTAGTTCTGTCAATTGTCCTGCCAAAAAAATATAATTTTGGTGTTTATTATGACTGAATAATAGTCCTAAAGACATCTTTTATTTTCTTTGTTTTAACTTTGTAAATAATTTTTATCAAGTTAATGATGTTTTATTCTGTTTTTTTAAATTTTAAGTCTTGAATCACAAATATGTGCAATAGCATGTGAAACATCCCACAAACAAAGGTAATCATGTAATTTTCATTTTGTGTCTATTCATGTAGTAATTTTTGATGTTTAGATGTCCCTTCCTTATAAATACAAAGGTGCATTATCCTCATGTAATATTTTCTGAGAACATTGTTAGATTGAGTTTGATATTTAAAATATTTATTTGATTGATTAAATATTAAATTATAAATTTGTAGGACTTTAACTCAGGGCCTTGAGCTTGCTAGGCAACTTGTAATTTCAGTTAAGAGTTTTTGCTTATAATTTCATATTGAGGTGGGCCTATAATTGTTTTCTCTTCACATTTTACTTTCCTATTATTACTGTTAACATTATATTAGCCTCAAAATATGCTTGGCTTTTTAATTATTGTATTATTTCTTAATTTTCTATATGAAATATCTTTAATTCTTATTAAAGCCTTATGAATATTCATCATCACTCTCAACTTGTAGTTGATTGGAGATCAAAATTATTGTAATTTTCTTCACATAACCATAGCAGCTACAAAATGTGAACCAAAATCTGTACAATACCAAAGTCAATTGAATATTCCTCCAGTTTCCTAAAACCTATAGATATTCATTAAATAGATTTAGACGTGTATTCAAAGTGACTTGAAAGGTCAGTCCTTGCCAAGACTCAGGCTGGATTTTTTATTTACAAAAGTGATAATGTGGTTGAAACCAACCTAATATTTAATCCATTCATCTTTCAATTGATATACCCATAAAACTCTTTCTTTAATGGCATGTACACCCTATAGTTTTCAGAAGAATTAATAAGCAGTTCAGGTAGTGTTCACAGAAGAGTGTTTGAAAGAGAGAAAGACCTCAGACCATGATATTCCTTAAAATATCAGTCCTTTTTTTTAAAGTTTCTGCCTAATAGGATCAACTTTCTATTCAAACACTCACACTACATGGGAATATGGTATTCAAGAAATAATAATTTAAGTATTTTATAACAATGCAGTGAATTTTACTTCAAGTTTTCTTGCAAATTTTTGGTATTTTAGAGCATTTAAATTCTCCTTTTTTATATAGTGAGTTCATTTTTATCTTATATAACATTGCACACTGTTTTAATCACATGCTCATTGTTACTGATCCAGGCAAACAAAACTCTAGTCATAATTGTATCAGAGGGCACACTTTGAAAACACAATTTAAACATTTTTATCTTTTCAAACAAAAAGTTTTTTCTAACTTGTAACATTAACATTTTCCATTAGGGAGCAGGAGTATCAAGTCATTCATAGATCAAAAACAATGATATGATAAGATGGAGATTGATAACGAAATCTGGCAAAAGGAAAAATCCCAACACTGTAGAATCAGATTATAATTGGCATATTAAGAAGAAAGAAATATCTTACATAAAGCATAGAATAAAGAATATTCATTCTTAACAGTAGAAGGAGTCCAAATTCATATTTAGTTTGTTCCTCTTCAATATTAAATTAATGAAATATTATTGCCTGTTACCTAGATCTTTTTTGTTGCTTATTTTTCACATGCATACCTTTCTTTGATTATTAACTAACAAAAACTTTTAGTAAAAATTTAAATTCTCTTAGAGATATGGACCTGCTTTGTTTTCTTATTTTTTAGCTTAGTCATGATTCTAAAAGAAATTAATTTATAAACACTTTGATAACTCAAGACAGTTTCAAAACTATGATCAAAAAACATTTAGATATATATCAATTGCCATTCTGTATTTACATTATAAGTAAATAACTATCATAAAAGCAGCAGAGATAGACTTCACAGTCTGATTTGAGCATGCTTAATATATACAAATATTGCTTGCCTCCTTTTAAAGAATTTATCCTTTCCAACTTAAAACTACTCTGTAGATGGGGAAGCACTTTCTGGAGCTACACTCTCTGGAGCATCATCTGAATCAATTTACCTAACACCCCATTGCATTCTCTTCAATGCAATTCTCATTCCAACCATTTCTTATTTAATAGATGTTTTATTGAGAAAATGTTGTAAAAGGAAGGAAGAGTGCCTTTAAGGGAAATGATACATTTAAATCAATTGGTAAAGGGTTTTAAAACTGTTTCTCAAACATAATCACATAAATGTTTCACTGAGTCTTCTGAGTTGTTGTTCTAGTAAATTAGTAAACCTGAGTAGGAGTTTGTATGACCACCAATTTATAGGTGATCTGTACAAGTTCCAGAAGTCCAGCCTAGGGACTGAATTGAGGCAGTCCTGTGGAAATACTCCTCAAACAGTGGGATCTGATGATAGCCATCAGGCCAGTAAACTCAGAACTGAGTTGAATTGTAAACATTCCATTTGTGTCCACTGGTAAATTGTTTGCTCAGTGTATGTGGAGATTACACACACATTTGGACACAGAAGCTATGCTCTATTTTGGGACCACAGTACTAGAAAGAGCAAGATTGTTTTCTACTCTGATCAAATCTGAAATATGAAAAGGAATTGTCTGTTCAAGTTTTAATAATCAAAAGCTTCTAACTTCTTCCTAGATGAATGACATGACTTTGCTGATAGAGCAAAAAATACTACTTATCCTTGGATCTAAAATGTTGGACTGAAAGTGGGAATAGAAAAAATATATCTTCATTTATATACCTTCCAAATTGTTAGACATTTCTCATTTTTATGGCCTCTGGAAATTAGTAAGTATAATACTTTACTGGTGTATCATATGTAAGATAACCATTAAAGACATAAGTGATACTTACTTTTATCATTACTTTTTTACACATTATCTGAAAAGTACAACTCAATAGAATTAAAAGAAAATTAAATAAAAGCTATAGTTCCTGTTTATACATGTCATTAATCTACTGCATGATTGCTAAGGTAACATAAATAACAAATATAGTTAATAATTATTATTTTGCACTTATTGGTGTATATTATACATGGGAAGACTTATACACATCAGAGATTTAACTCCAAGTATAGTTATTTTCTTGAAAAAAATCAGATTAATATCTTAATATTATTTTGTTGTACTTTATGACATGTTACCTTGCATCTTAATACTTTGCATTGACTATTATTTCACACTATTTTTACTTTGATATTTATTATGTATTAGTCACATACCAGAAACTTTCCTATCAATTGAGAATACAGGATTGGAAAAGACAGATATGGAGAGAGAGAAGAGAGATGAAGAATAAATGAACAACTAGATGGATAAAATTATTTAATTATAACTTAATTAACCATTGTAAACATAGCAAACATTGTATATTGTAAAGGGAGACACAATGGCTGTATTAGATTAAATGTTTGTGGAATACTTTTTTAGAAAAAGTTATTTCAGTGAGACTTTAGTGAAAGAAATTGCTAAACAACTAACCATCAAGAGTTGGAATGGTACAGACAGAGACAAACTCTGGTTAAAAAGCTCAAGCCAAGAATTTTCCATAGGAAGGACAAAAAGAACAGGGAAATGTTAGGAAGTTAATTCTGAGAGATAAACCAGGCACATATGGCTGCTAGTTTTGGTGATAGGATAATGGCTATGTTTTATTTTTAATGTAATACAAAATAATTGAGTACTAACACTTGAATTACTTTTTTTTTTATTAAAGAACAACATTACCGAGGAATGTAGGACAGATTGCAGGCTGCAGACATTTATGAGTGACATTAACAGAAAAATGGAGAGATAGAGAAACAGGTAAATGCAATTTGGAAATACAACAAGATGCATTACAGTATTTCAAAAGCAAAACCAATTCTTTATGCAATACTATAAATCCAGCAGTGACCTTAATATAGAAGGCATTCTCTCATATTTTTATATATTGAATGTGTAAATGTCAGTTGTATCAAGCTATTTCAAAGTTTAATATTATTTCTAAATCATAGTAAAAACAACAACAAAAACAAAGGCAGTCGGTACAAGGAAAACTGCAGACTAGTTATTCCTGATGAACTCAGATGAAAAACTCTTATAAAAATATTACCAAGTCGAATTCAGTAATGCAGAAAAACAATGATATACCATTGACTAAATGAAATTAATTCAAGGGACATAAAGACAGTTAGATATTCAAAGATGAATCAATGTAATCTACCACATTAACATACAAAGGAAACAAAATTATATGATTATTTATCAATCCATTCAGAGAAAACATTTGACAAAATCCAACACCTACTCATAAGATATCATAGAAAACTGGGAGTATAGGAAGACATTCCCAAATTGATAAAGCATTTCTGTAAATATTTACCAAGCAGAACCTTAAAAAGCTCCAGTTCTTCTCTTCCAAATACGAAAATACTGCCACAATATTTTTTGCTTTTTTCAATCTTTTCTGTTTGACTTCATAGCCTTGTGGTTTCTACATCCTCATACTTCAGTAGAAAGCTTGAAGAGACACTAAAATGAGCATGGGATTTTGTCCTCTTCTTCTTTGCCATTATGTTCCTCACACTCCTGAGTTTCTCATATTTATCTAGAAGATAAATATACTTATCTAGAAGATAAATAGACTTATGACATTGCCAAAACTCTGCTGCTTTTTCTGGGCTCATTAGTTAGATTTTCAGCTTCTTTACTGCTTCCCATAACTGGTGAACACCATTTGGAAATGGCTTTTTGATTCACCTTTTCATGGGTGTCTCTTCTCAGGATTTTTCCTCTTATGTTTTGGCAGCCTAAAAAGCACTGTCATGAGAGGGGTTCCAGAGAAGATGTATTGCTGTCATTACTTGAGAGGAACAGTCTGGTTACCATGATATGATTACTACTTCTCCAGGGTGCAGCCTCATTATCACAGAAGGTAGAGCATCAATCAGAATCAAACTTTGCAACATCCTGGACCCCTAACCCATAGAAAGCCTCCCCACATTGTGCCACACTGAGAGAAGTGGCACACCATTTCTCCCTGCCAGCCAGCTCCAAAGCTGCTTCTGTGCATCTGCAGAATGAACAGGTGAGCATAAAGGACCATGCAAGACTCTCCTACCAATCCCCTGGGAACATAATCCAGGGCAGCCCCTGGGCAGATTGGATCCTCCCCCAGCCCCAAAAAACTGAAAATCAAAAACAGTGAATTGGAATCTAACACCTACAGAAGAAGGGAGGATGGAATGCTGAAAGTACCCTGGAGAATGTGGGTGGGGGCAAGGAGCTGAACACTCAGTGCCAAACTCTCAGTGAACAAACATGGGAAAAGCAACAAAGATTGAGAATGCGGATGGGGCAACATGCCTACATCGGAGACAAGCTGAACAAACACCAAAGAGAGGTTGGGAGACACCCAAAGACTGAGAGCAAGGATGGGGTGACAAGCCAACTTCCCAAAATGGAACAGGTGGTGGATCCTGGACCTTGTCTCCTGGAGCAGAGGGCAGTACTCAAAATTGAATTGTCCCACCTTGCTTGAGGAGGAGCCAAACAAACAGAGTTGCAGCTATAGGGCAACTCAGCTGCTGCCTGTTGAAAACAACAACAGATCTAACCATCCTGCATGAACTGGCAGAAGTTACCTCTGCTCCCAATTGCAAATGGCCCTTTAGACATTAAGAACCAAATACTACTTATGAGCCAATCACTTGGTGTGGCCACCTCAGAGCTCTGACTTGTACACCAATACCAGGATTAGACACCAAAGGATTAACTCCACAACTTTTATCAAGCAAACTGAACTTTCAGTTGTTGTGATACCTGGTGGTTTTTTTCCTCTGTTATTAACTTTATCATCACTATTTTCTTATCTCTATTCTTACCTCCTTCCTTTCTCTCTTTTCCTGTGCTACAATCCATTGTTCTCCCTCCCAACTACTCTTTCTGCTTTTCATACACTCTCTCCCCCTGTCTTCACCTCCCCCTCCCTATCCTTTCCCAATCTGTCACCACACTACCCCCCACATACTCTGACTAGCTTACTATACCAACCATACACACCCCCAGCCCCCTGCAATCTCTGACACAAGCACCCTCCACTACAAAAGAAATACAACAAAACACATAAAAGAGCCACAAAATCAAGTAGCTCCCATCCCTCTTCCCCTAACACATTCCCCCTTTCTCCATCCCCCTTTTTAGTGCCAAGTACTCAAGTTTCTACAGCTAGGCTAATAACCATTACTCCCCCCAACTCCCAATGTTTATAGATATAATCACAAAAGGGGTTTCTATATAACATGTAAACAACTGGTCTGTCATTGAACCTATGAATTTGTTATTGTTAAGTTATACCTCCAGGACAGGGTCAGAAATAACACAACCAAGCTAACAACCAAGTCAATCACAACATAAAAATTAAATCAAGGGAAAGAAAATAAGCAATTTAAACCACCATGCAGCCTATCAAGAGCATAGTTGCACAGCACCAAGTGGAGTGATGGGAAGAAGAAGAAGGAATGTAAGCCATATTCCTCAAAAAAAAAAAATTCAATAGAGGATTCAGTGGGAAATGAAGAAAATGAGTACCTACTTCCTGGCCCCAACACAACAATGATAAATATCACTAAAGAGCTCAGTGACATCCACAAAAATTCTCTCAAAGAGGAAATCTTGAAAGGAATCACAAAGAATCCGATGGAGAGGCTACTAGACATGGCTAACCAGAATTAAAAGATGCACTCATGAAATTTACAGACACCAAAAGTAAAGAACAGAAGAACTCACAGAAATGAATAAATGAACTCAGAGAAGACTTCAACAAAAGGTTGAAAAAAAAAGATACACAATTAAGAAGACAACACAAAATTTAAAAGAGGAATTGAACAAAGATATGGAAACCCTCAGAAACAAGAATCATACAGAAATCCTGGAAATAAAAAAGTCTCTTTAGTCAAACAAAAACACAGTGGAAGGCCACTCCTGCAGACTAGAACAAGTGGAAGACAGAATCTCAGAGCTCGAAGATAAAATAGAAATTAAAGGAAAACCAGAAGAAATCTTAGTCAAAAAACTCAAGAGCAGTGAAAGGAATATGCAAGAACTCAGAGACTCCATAAAAAGACCAAACCTGAGAGTCATGGGCATTGAAGAAGAAGGGGAACAGGTGCAAGCCAAAGAGAAACACAAATTGGCCAATAAAATAATAACAGAAATTTCCCAAATCTCCAGAAAAATTTACCCATTCAGGTACAGGAAGCTTCTAGGATACCAAATAGTCTTGGTAAAAATAGAACCTCTCCATGGCATATTATCACAACATGCACAGAGAACAGAGAAAGAAAATTTATTGAAGGCTGTAAGAGAGAAAAAATAAAGTATAAAGGTAAACCCATTAAAATAACAACAGATTTCTCATACTCTGGAGTTAGTAGGTATAGGTAAGAACTTTCTCAATGAAACCCCAGCAGCACAGCAACTAAGAGATAGCATAGATAAATGGGACCTCATAAAGCTAAAAAGCTTCTGTTCATCAAAAGAAATGGTCTCTAAACTGAAGAGAACACCCACAGAGTGGGAGAAAATATTTGTCAACAGAAATCTTAAAAGCAAGAAGGGCATGGAAGGACTTCTGAAACTACATGAAAATAATTTCAGCTATAGGATACTCTACCGAGCAAAACTATCATTCAAAATTGATGGAGCATTAAAAATCTTCCACGATAAACAGAAACTAAAACAATATATGACCACCAAGCTACCACTACAGAATATTCCACAAGGAATTCTGCACACAGAAGATGAAAACAAACAAAACCATGAGAGGACAGGAAGTATTAAACCACAGGAGAAGAAAAGACAAGTAGTCAGAGAGGAGCATTGATTCAGCTGCACACAATCAAATCCTTAAACAACAAAAACAACTAAATGGCAGGAATTACCTCATATGTATCAATATTAACAATGAGTGTCAATGGACTCAACTCCTCAATCCAAATACACCATTTAGCAAACTGAATTAAAAAGGGAGATCAGACAATCTGTTGTTTACAAGACAGCCCACCTCACTGACAGAAATAAATACTGGATTAGCGTGAAAGGCTGGAAGAAAATTTAACAAGGCATTGGCCCCAGAAAACAATCAGGAGTAGCAATACTTGTACCACACAAAGTACAGTCAAACTTCCACTGGTCAAATGAGACAAAAAAAGGACACTTTTTACTAATTAAAGGGACAATACATCAAAAAGAAGTAACAAATATCAAATTATATGCACCCAATATCAGTGCACCGGATTTCATCAAACATACACTAAAGGACTTATGGGGAGGAGAAATGACCCAAATAATGTATGCACATGTGAATAAAAAAAAATCACATATAGACTACAACACAGTGGTAGTGGAAGACTTTAATACCTCTCTAACACTAACAGATAGGCCACCCAAACAAAAACTCAACAAAGAAATCCTAGAACTAAGTAACACCATAGATCAAATGAACCTAACTGATGTCTACAGAATATTTCATCTGACAACAGAACAATATATGTTTTTCTCAGCAGCCCATAGAACTTTCTCCAAAATAGATCATATCTTAGGGGAAAAGCAAGCTTTGGCGAATATAAGGAAATAGAAATAACCCACAGAATTCTCTCTGATCACAATACATTAAAACTAGAACTTAACAACAAAAACAACAGCAGAAAATATGCAAATAATTGGAGGCTGAATAACACATTGCTCAAAGATCAGTGAGTCATAGAAGAAATAAGAGAGGAAATCAAAATTTTCCTGGAAGTTAATGAAAATGAAAACACCACCTACCAGAACCTATGGGACAAAGCAAAGGCAATCCTAAGAGGAAAGTTTATAGCCATGAGTGCATATATTAAAAGGACAGAAAAATCTCAAGTAAATTACCTAATGCTACATCTCAAAGTCCTAGAGAAAGAAGTACAAGCAAAACCCAAAACAAGCAGAAGGAGAGAAATGATAAAAATACAGGCCAAAATTAATGAAATACAGACCAAAAAACTACACAAAGAATCAACAAGACCAAAAGCTGATTCTTTGAAAAAATAAATAACATTGACAAGCCTTGGGCAAATCTGACTAAAATGAGGAGGGAAAAGACCCAAATTAATAAAATCAGAAACAAAAAAGGGGAGATAGCAGCAATACCAGGAAACCCAGGGAATCTTCAGAGACTTCTTTGAGAACCTATTTTCCAATAAACTGGAAAATCTTGAAGAAATGTACAAATTTCTAGTTAGTTATGACCATCTAAAACTGAACTAAGAGGATATTAACCACCTAAGCAGATCTATCGCACATAATGAAATGAAGCAGCAATATAGAATCTCCCATAAAATAAAAGTCTAGGACCTGATAGATTCTCTGCTGAATTCTACCAGACCTTTAAAGAAAAACTAACACTCCTTGAAATTTTCCATGAAATAGAAAGTGAAGGAACACCGCCTTACTCATTCTATGAGGCCAGTATTACACTTAACCCAAAACCAGACAAGGACACATCCAAAAAGGAGAACTATAGGCCAATCTCCTTAATTAATATTGATGCAAACATTCTCAAAAAAATAATGGCAGGCCAAATCCACCAAAATGTGAGAAAGATTTCACCATGACCAAGTCGGCTATATTCCTAGGATGTAGGGATGTTTCAACATACACAAATCAATAAATGTAACACAGCACATTAATAGAAGCAAAGACAAAAACCACTTAATCATGTCAGTAGACCCAGATAAAGCCTTTGATAAGATTCAACACCATTTCATGGTATAACCTCTAAGAACTAAGAAAATAAGTGTATTTCAACATTATATAAATGCCATATATGACAAACCTATAGCCAACATCATACTTACTGGAGAATAACTGAAATCATTTCCCCTAAAGTCAGGAAGGAGACAAGGATGCCCACTCTCTCCACTCCTACTCAATATAGTCCTGGAATTCCTAGCCAGAGCAATAGGCGAGAAGAAGAATTAAAAGGAATACAAATAGGTAAAGAAATAGTCAAACTATCTCTATTTGCACTTGACATGATCCTATAACTCAATGACCCAAAAAAACTCTACTCAAAAACTTCTAGACACCATAAACAGTTTCAGCTATGTAGCAGGATACAAAGTAATAACAAAATCAGTAGCCTTTCTAAACACTAACAATGAACAGATTGAGAAAGAATATAGAAAAACAATTCCATTTATGATAGCCTCAAAAAAAAATCCAATACCTAGGAATAACCTTAAAAAAGGATGTGAATGACCTGTAAACGGACTACTACAAACCACTGAAAAATAAATCAAAGAAGACTACAGAACGTAAAAAGATCTCCCATGCTCATGGATTGGCAGAATCAACATAGTAAAAATGGCTATATGACTATTAAATCCCAATGACATTCATCACAGAGATTGAAAAACCTACCCTAAAATTTACTTGGAAACACAAAAGACCTCAAATACTCAAGGAAATACTGAGCAAAAGAACAACACTGGAGGTATTGCAGTACCATACTTCAAACTATACTTCAGAGCCACAGCAATAAAATCAACATGGACTGGCACAAAAGCAGATATGAAGACAAGTGGAACAGAATAGAGGACACAGACATGTTATGCCTGGGAAAAGTGATTATCTACCTGCAGAAAACTGAAACTAGATCCATGCCTATCACCCTGTACTAGTATCAACTCGCAACAGATTAAGGACCTTAATATCTGATCTGAAGTCTTGCAGTTAATACAGGAAAGACCAATAGGTATAGGCAAAGACTTCTTCAGTACAAATCAAGTGACCCAGCAACTAAGGGAAAGGATGGACAAATGGGACTACATGAAATTAAAAAGTTTCTGCACAACAAAAGAAATGGTCTCTAAATTGAAGAGACCACCCACAGAGTAGGAGAAAATCTTTGCTAGCTATGCATCAGAAAAGCATCTGATAACCAGAAGGAGCTCAAAAAAATAAACTCCCCGCAAATCAATGAACCAATAAAGAAGTGGGCAACTGAGCCAAACAGAACTTTTTCAAAAGAAGTCCAATGGCCAAAAAAACACATGAAAAAATGCTCACCAACCTTGGCCATATAGGAAATGCAAATCCAAACCACACTAAGGTTCCACCTCACACCTGTTAAAATTGTTACCATCAAAAACACCACCAATAACAAATATTGGCTTCCATTATTTTTCAAATAGGATCTCCCGTTATTGCCTGGGCTGGCTTGGACTGCAGTCCTCCTACCCCTTGCCTCCTGTGTAGCTGGGATCACAGACACATGCCATCATGCCCAGCTTATTGGTTGAAATGGGATCTTCCCACACTGGCCTCAAACCACAATTCTTTCGATCTCTGCTTCCTAAGGACTACAGGCATTAGCTCCCGTGCTGACCAGACAACTGATTGTTGACCGACGTAAAGGCAATTCATTGGAAAGAGGATAGTCTTTCCAGCAAATGGTGCAGAAACAAGTGAACACAACAAAAAAAGTACTTCAGTCTGAAACTTCATTGTACAAAAAATTAACCCAAGTCTATTAAATCATATACTTAAATGTATAACCTAAAACTATAGAACTTCTAGAAAAAAATCTGAGGCTTTGAATTGGACAAAGATTTCATGTGACACTGAAAATTGGGTTCATAAAAGAGAAAATTGATAAACTGAACTTCATCAAAATTTAGAATGCCTGCTCTTGAAAAGACTGTTGAAAAAAGGAAAACTACAAGACACAGAATGAGAAAAAGTATTTGCAAGATGCTTATAAGGGATTTGAATCTGGAATATGTGAAGAAATCTCAATGACAAGGGCTGAACACTGGCACAATTGTGGATGAACCTCAAGATAGTTATGAAAGAAGCCCAATAAATAAAAGTAAATAGTTTATGCTTCCATTTCTATACAAAGTCAAAGAGATGCAAATGGTGATAGACGAGGCCAGTGGTTGCACTAGGCACAGAAGCAGGGGGCAGAGGTGGGCAGAAGGGATTAGGAAGAGGCAGGAGAGAACGTTGGGAAGTGATGGATATGTTCGTGATCTTGATTGTGGCAGCGGCTTCGTAGGTATATACATATGTCAACAACTTAACAAACTAAGGGCTGGCCAAGTGGCACAAGTGGTGGAGTGCCTGCCTAGCAAACATGAGGCCCGAGTTCAAACCCCAGTGCCATCAAAAAAGAACAAATTGAACTGTACACTTTAAATCTGTGCAGTTTATTCTAAATTAAGGGGGAACAGAGTTCTCCACTTCTTCACCTTTCCCATCCATAGTTTGTAGTCAACACACCCATAATTCAGGCATTAGTGAGCACTTGATTACCCTAAGTACAAAGAAATAAAGGTTGGAAACAATAAAAAAAAAAAAACAATAACAAATATTGGCAAGGATGTGGGAAAAAAGACCCTTCATATACTGCTGGTGGGAATGTATGCTAGTACAACCACTTTGGAAAACAATATACAGGCTTCTTAAAAAATTTTAAATGTATGCACATGTGAACAAATGAATAATTAAAAAAAAACAAAACTAAACATGGATCTGCTATATGATCCAGCAATACCACTCCTAGGGGTATACCTGAAGGAATGTGACTCAGGATACTCCAGAGGCACTTGCACACCCATGTTTATTGTAGCACTATTCACAATAGCCAAGTATGAAAACAGCCAAGATGCCCCACTACTGACAAATGGATGAAGAAAATGTGGTACTTACACACAATGGAGTTTTATCAGCTACAAAGAAGAATGAAATTTTGTCATTTGCAAGTAAATGGATAGAACTGGGGAACATCATCAAGTGATGTTAGGCTCAGAAGGTCAAAAATTGCATGTTGTCACTCATAGGCATATTATAGACCTACAACAAATGCAATAATATTATTGGACATGGGTCACACACTAAGAGAAGAATGTGCACAGGAGGAATAGAGAAAGGGAAGGAAACCTGAAACTTGAATGTGGTTGATGTGCTCACTGTAGAGGAGTGAGTATAGTAATCTTAAACTGGCAGTGCCCACTTTGGGAAGGGATCAGGAAGTAGTGAAGAGGTCTGATAGAGATGAACCAGTGTGGGTTGTAATACATCTGTGCATGGAAGCAACACTAGGAATCTCTATCTCAAACTAACTAAAATGCTATGTTTTTCTTATTATCTCTTATGTTTTCTCTTCTACAAAATCAGAGACAAGAGGGCGGAGCAGGTTCTGCCAGGAAGTGAGGGGTGGTTGAGGTGGCTCAAATAATGTACACACATGTACATAAATGTAAAAACAATAGTAAAAAGCATCTAGAATCCCTTTACATGGCGTCAACAAAATCACATGCTGGAGAGACACGTTTTAGTAATAGAATTCTTGTCTTATTACGAATGTACAGAATATGAGTTGAGATGCATAATGATTCTATTGCAGTGATTCCCAAGTTAAAAAAAAAAAGCTTTGTCATATCTCTTTTCTAGTTGTTTTGGTGGAAGCTTTGTCTTGCTGTAGGTTTTTTCATAATAGCTACAAGTGTAAGTCTCAAATCAGAACACTCTAAAAGGGTGAAGAAATAATCTAGAAATGAATTTGGGAAGTGAAGAAGTAATGCTGCATTCTGATTCAAAAGGTCATGAATTGTCAGAAAATGCATAGGTTCAGGTAGAGTGACACAAAAGAAAATGTTGTCAGTTAATGCGATGAGAAAGAAGGAATGTTTAACAATTATTCTAGGAAATTCTGTGAAATGGACACCTAAGCTATGACAAAGTACATCTAAGTGCTCTAACTACAGCTTTGTTGCATTAGGCTTGCCATGTCATGGTGTTAGGTGACAGCCAGAGCAGTCGGTGCCCCACACATTAGGGTACCTGATAGGTTTTTTCGGTGTAAACAAAACTATATGTAATGCAGCCTAGAACCAGTCATGTTATGGATTAGAGGCTCTGAATTCTCTTTTTATTCAAGATTATACTTAATGAAAATAATTCATTGTTGAATTTGAACAAAAGGAAGAATTAATGATTTCCAATGAGAGATTCTTATATTTTTAGAAAATAATCTTTCATAGTAAATTTACGTATGCAGATATTTTAATAGTTTTAATACTGGATTTTTAAGAAAATTAAGTCTAATGCTTATAATTATGTGTGTGAATGATTTCTCTAAGAGAAATTCCTAAGATGTGTTCATTATATATGATGTAGGCCAATTTTTATGTATATTAAATATATTTTATGTTCATGCATCTAAATTCCATTTAATTAAAATTAGTCTACACAAATAGGACAAATATTTACTCATTTAAGATTAAAATACAGTGCATTTAATTATATCATCCTGGTCTCAAGTATACTTTCATTTGTATATTCTGGCAACCATAATAGAAGTCCAACCAAAGAATATCTTCCTGTATTTATATTACCAAAAATGAAATCTACATGTTTAAGAGGCAATCATTTCTACTGTTTCCTTTTTAAGAGTAGTAAACAAGATTTTCCTAGAATTACGCCAATATCTCATTGACCACAATTTTATGATCTCACTCATAGCTATTCCTGTCCCTGGCAAGGAAAAGAGTATTTCATGAACACATCAAGCCAGTCAGAAATATCTCATGAAGTTTTAGGTGGTATAGCCTCCCTGGAAGCAAATTTTCAGTGGCAGGAAATGGCGGTATGTGGATACCCTAAAAAAGCCAGACTGCAGCTAGAGAGATTGAAAATAGTACATGAATGTTGCTTAGTTATATTAAATGTTCACCATAGAACCATTGCTTTATATTAAACCATATCCTAAATAATCTTATGTGATTTAATTTAATGTTTTTAGAGAAATTCTATCATTTATAGTTCTCCAGGATTTTATAGATTAGAAGGTAAGTAAGATGTGAAATACATTTTATAGGTAACTTGCTTTTTCATCAAACACTGTATAGTAAGATTGGGACATTGATTTATATTTTCCTTCTTATTGTTAGTGATTTTCTGCATGCTTTTTTTTCCCTTAAACAAGAAAGTGCTTCATTCACAGACTTATTTTTTCTGCTCCATGTTGGGTGTTTCAGGTTTTATCTCAGGATAATTTTTCAACATTGCTGGATATAAGAAAAGTTGCCCACAGTTGAGCGACCATTTGTGAAAAGCCTTTTCTCATTTACATTAGTTTTCCCTGAAAATAAAGTATTACTTGCGTTTCACACAAACATTCTCTTTTTTGGGGAATTTTATGCTTTTTTCATGAAACATTTTTTTTCTTTTTTTTTATTGTTTTATTATTCATATATGCATACAAGGCTTGGGTAATTTCTCCCCCCTGCCCCCACCACACCCTTACCACCCACTCCACCCTCTCCCTCTCCCCCCCACCTCCTCAATACCCGGCAGAAACTATTTTGCCCTTATCTCTAATTTTGTGGTAGAGAGAGTATAAGCAATAACAGGAAGGACCAAGGGTTTTTGCTAGTTGAGATAAGGATAGCTATAAAGGGAGTTGACTCACATTGATTTCCTGTGCGTGTGTGTTACCTTCTAGGTTAGTCCTTTTTGATCTAACCTTTTCTCTAGTTCCTGGTCCCCTTTTCCTATTGGACTCAGTTGCTTTTACAGTATCTGCTTTAGTTTCTCTGCATTAAGGGCAACAAATGCTAGCTAATTTTTTAGGTGCCTTACCTATCCTCACCCCTCCCTTGTGTGCTAAAGCTTTTATCATGTGCTCAAAGTCCAATCCCCTTGTTGTGTTTGCCCTTGATCTAATGTCCACATATGAGGGAGAACATACGATTTTTGGTCTTTTGGGCCAGGCTAACCTCACTCAGAATGATGTTCTCTAATTCCATCCATTTACCAGCGAATGATAACATTTTGTTCTTCTTCATGGCTGCATTAAATTCCATTGTGTATAGATACCACATTTTCTTAATCCATTCGTCAGTGGTGGGGCATCTTGGCTATTTCCATAATTTGGCTATTGTGAATAGTGCTGCAATAAACATGGGTGTGCAGGTGCCTCTGGAGTAACCTATATCACAGTCTTTTGGGTATATCCCCAAGAGTGGTATTGCTGGGTCAAATTGTAGATCAATGTTTAGCTTTTTAAGTAACCTCCAAATTTTTTTCCAGAGTGGTTGTACTAGTTTACATTCCCACCAACAGTGTAAGAGGGTTCCTTTTTCCCCGCATCCTCACAGACACCTGTTGGTGGTGGTGTTGCTAATGATGGCTATTCTAACAGGGGTGAGGTGGAATCTTAGTGTGGTTTTAATTTGCATTTCCTTTATTGCTAGAGATGATGAGCATTTTTTCATGTGTTTTCTGGCCATTTGAATTTCTTCTTTTGAGAAAGTTCTGTTTAGTTCACTTGCCCATTTCTTTATTGGTTCATTAGTTTTGGGAGAATTTAGTTTTTTAAGTTCCCTATATATTCTGGTTATCAGTCCTTTGTCTGATGTGTAGCTGGCAAATATTTTCTCCCACTCTGTGGGTGTTCTCTTCAGTTTAGAGACCATTTCTTTTGATGAACAGAAGCTTTTTAGTTTTATGAGGTCCCATTTATCTATGCTATCTCTTAGTTGCTGTGCTGCTGGGGTTTCATTGAGAAAGTTATTACCTATACCTACTAACTCCAGAGTATTTCCTATTCTTTCCTGTATCAACTTTAGAGTTTGTGGTCTGATATTAAGATCCTTGATCCATTTTGAGTTAATCTTGGTATAGGGTGATATACATGGATCTAGCTTCAGTTTTTTGCAGACTGCTAAACCAGTTTTCCCAGCAGTTTTTGTTGAAGAGGCTGCTATTTCTCCATCACATATTTTTAGCTCCTTTGTCAAAGACAAAGCATTTTTCCTTAGTCATAACTGACATGGCTTTGAAAGATTATGGTTTCATACTATTTCTATGAATAATGAATTTTAATGATTATATGAATTTGTGAGGAGTTGTCTTTATAATGACTTTGATCAAAATTCTTTAAAATTAAGTTTGGTCACCATTGCTTTAATCAGCTCTAAGACAACGAACTCAACTTTTATCTCAATCTCAAGTTCATTTGAGGAACACAAGCTCTAAGTTTGAGCAGATGGCTTTCACTAGAAGTAATTACAAGCTGCAACATAATTTCCTTAAAACATACTAGACAAACTTATTTGTGGTTATATTCTGTTTAAAGTTACTCTAAAAATAATAGCACACCTTATAATAGTGCCATATGCCATAATTTTCCTTTGCTCTATTTAAAGTGCCATATCTTATTCCAGACTTAATACTTAGGAACTAACAATTTAATGTACAAATCTCTAGCCTTGCCAATAGAATAATTACAGAAGCAAGCCCCTCTTTTTACATAAAAACATATAATAGACCATGCAAAATGTCTGAGGATTATATAGAACAGTGAAATGATTTTTTAGCCATGAAAAATTTGCATCAGTTTCCAAATAACTTATAAAGCAAGCAATAAACTCAATATGGATATTCAGAAGAGTAACAATAGAATTCTTCCCCCCAACCCTGGTACTGGAGATCAAACCCAGGGCCTTGTGCATGCTAGCAAACACTCAACCACTGAGCTATATCTGCAGACCATCCAAAGGAATAATAATATATCGTAAATGACAATGCAATTCTCATATAAAAGTAAATGACATGAACATACATGAAACTTGATGTATACATAGCCTCTGGAAATAGAATTAAAACCTGTTGTAAAAATGTGGTAAAATCCACCACAATACATCTACCACAAGTGAATGTAATGACAGAGCATGGTCATTCATCTCTGTCGTGTTCTTTGGAAAACAAACAAGCATTGGGGAAATAGTCCTTCTGTGATTTCACCATCCAAAGTAAGTCTGTCATTAAGCAATAATAAAATAAAAATATCAAAAAGAAAAAAATTAAATTAAATTTGGTGCCTCATTGGTGTAAAAATAAGTATTTTTAAAATATGAATAAATTTATTGTACATATTTTGGTCTGAAATTATCAAATTTATTTTTCCAATTGATATAAACATCTGTTTAAAATTATCCCCTCTTACTTCCCCCATCTGCTCTCACGACAGGAAATTTTAGAAATCATTTTTGGTGGTTTTTTTCCACTAAACAATAAGATTAGTGGAGATGGGAACCCTGTGAAACTTGATCATCAGTGCATCCCCAGGCATGGTTTCTTAACAAAGTAAATATGGAATAAATGTCTATTAAATCCAGGAAGACATTGCATTTAGATCACAAATATTTCAGATGTCATCATAAACTTGTGGATTATAACACTTATTTTGATCTTTTAAAATCACATTTAGGAACTGAAACCATTTTTGGAAAAATAAAGGCAGGAATTTTATTTTGGATTTCATTTTCAATGCTTTGTTTAAAAAGTAAGCCAACATTTAAGCAAGTATCATATTTATTTAATTGATCAAAATAAAACTAAAACAATGCACCTGATCCACCTTCAGTCAAGAATGTTGGGTGTGGACCATTGTGTTTGCATACTTTGTGTGGTAGGGGTTGTGTGTGTGCATGCATGCAGTATGTATATGCATTTTTTTCCCTGTTGGTACTGAATGAGAAATATCAATCTCCTAACAAGCTCCTTTTCCACTGCTTACTACCCAGTATATTTCTGGTATCATTTGAGTGTATCATGAGTATATTAGCTCTTCTCTGAATATATATGTATATATAAATATTTATACATAAGCATGTTCTTATGTGACTATTTTAATGCCTTTATGTAATCTAAATAACATACATGTATGTAATATATACTCATATGTATATATGTAATATATACATATTTTCAGAGACTTTCCAAGATTAATAAAGAAAAAGTTTAAGATCAAAAGTGGTTTGATTAGCATCTGCATTAAATAGTTCTATCCATTTTTTCTCTTCCCTGTCTCTTAGTTGTCCTACTTAGAATTTTAGTATCTACTAATACTAAAGGTTTGAATTTATTTATTTGCTTAGAATTCTAACTTATTTTGAACTATAATACTGTCCAGTTATTTAGAGAACTAATGCTAACTTCTTGTGTCCCTCTCTTTTTCTTATAACTTATTGCTTTTTCTTTTCATGTTGCGCAATGCTAGCCATGTAGGAGTATTCGTTTATGCTCACAACCTCTAAACATACTGAAACTTTGCTAAGGTGAATGTGAGTTTACCATGTACTGTGGATGTTTTAGTATTTATCCTATCCACATTGGGCCAGTTTGGAGAGAGCATTTCCTTCTCTCAGTGCATGAATCTCAGGCAAATAGAAGTGTCTTACATATTTGTGGCATTATTCTGGGGAAATAAGGACTTCATAAGATATTTTGCCTCCAATCCCATCCAACATATAATAAATCAGTAGGTTTTGTTAATGCCTCATTTCAGGACACAAATCTATGGCAAATGACTCATATTACAGGTTTCAGAACTAAAGTGAATTGAAAGTTGTTCTATTAAACTTATTGATTTAAAAAATTTGAAGTGAATATATTCTGTGACAGATATCAACTTTAAATATTCTAACAAGGACAGGAAGACCCAGTGTATCCAAATTATCAATACAGTTTTGAAGAAACAAAATCGGTGCCTTTTTGTTGGTCTTAAATTGCCCTGAGGAGGACTGTTTTCAATAGCCAACTACTCTTGGCTGCACTTGCATGAAATGTTCCAAGAGTGGTCACTGAGTTGGTGCAAAAGTGGAAATTGCATATTTGGTGAACAGTAAATGTATATTTGAGAAAGAAAGGTTAGACAACAGTTAAGATACTCCTCATAGAAACACTTAAAAATATACTTCCCATAAATAAAATAATGGTGATGCCTGTGACAATAACAGATTCTGTAACATCTCGCCAGGCCTGGCCAATGTGTGAGCAAGCAGAGAATGTGACTTTGGAAATGGAGGTCACTGCCATTGTTAGAGATAAGGATGGGAAATATGCAGAGAGCAGATGGGGGTGGCGTATCCTTACAAAATCAAGTGCAGAACTGCTGCCACTTCCTGCTCTAACAAAACAAGTGTTTTTTCTATTGTTTTTCAAAGGCTGATAAAAATATTTTAAAATATCTGAAGTGAATGATTCATCATTGCCATATAGTTAGTTTTAGACTCAAGACACCCATGATCTAGCATTGATTTGGTATCATGTTAATATTAAAACATTTTGCATATGTGACATAAAAACATAGAAAATAGTTTAGATTTCATAAAATCTTGTATTGAGTTGACTTCTAAATGAGGTAAAATAGGTAAGTTCCTCTGTTTTCAAGATTTCCAGAAAACTTCCTGAGCACTGATTAAGAGTTTTACAGGAAAATTTGAATGCATTATTCTTTTTTGGGGGGTGGAACTGGGGTTTGAACTCAGGGCTTTGCACTTAAAGCAGGCACTCAACTGCTTATTATTATTTATGGTGCTAATAAATGCATGTCTTCATTTACCATTTTTTATCAATGGTTCGTATTATAACCTAAAATGCTATTGTTTTAAATTACATAAAATTTTTTACTGGCTGTTAGGTTTATCAAACAAAATCATTTCTCATTTTATAACTCCATCACAGACATTATACACATCATATATAGACACACCATGTATTCATATACCTACACATGAACTTTCAGAGTTTCCTTGAAGGAAGATATTATAATGCACTAAAAGTTTCTCAGAATTATGGCAACAATAAAATCTGACTGATTTGAATTAATATCTTATTCTGAAGCTTAAAAATTCTATTGATTTAAATGTCTATCATTTCCTTATTCTTTTAAGCACTGACTGATAGGATTTTAGCTTTTCTCTTCCATAATATCTTAGAAATTATCCTTCTGTTTTAGTTCATATCTTAGTTTTCTACATAGTTCTGAGACTTTTTTTAAGACATTGCAAAACTTGAACATAATGTGGATCATTTGCAGAATCATGTGATAGTTACAATAATAAGAATATACAATTTCTTACTTTAATTAAAGAAGGCATTTGAGGCCCGGCACAGTGGCTCATAGCTATAATCCCAGCTATGGTATATGAGAGGCCATCTGTAGGCGGACCACAGTCAGAGTCCTGCCCTGAGTAAAAAGGCAAGATGCAGCCTGAAAAACAATTAAAGCACAAAAGGGATGAGGTTGTGACTCATGTGAAAGAGCATCTGCATAGCAAGGGAAAGGTCTTGAGTTCAAACTCTAGTACCGTCCCCAAAAAAGGAATATGAATTTCCCTATTTATTATGGGACAAAAGTCTTTTTAGAATAATTTACTAAATAAATTATCAATTTAATATAAGAATTTTCACTGGAATAGATAACCAGTAATTTTTTTTTTCTAGTAAAAAATGTAGACAAGTTCTTCTTCACAGTATAAGCAGTTCTTGAATTTCTTTCTCAAACAAATTCATGATTATGAAATAAATTGGCATTTTTATGGGAATGAATTTTATGCCATAAGACGACTATGCAAATAAAATATAAATTCTGCCTTTAAATAATTATGTATTAAAATTAAATAACATAACAATCACTATTCTGGACTAAATAAGAATTCTGAAAATGTATGAGGGCGATGTAATTTGGTTCGTTCTCTCTGTCTTTTCTTCCTTCCTTCCTTCCTTCCTTTCTTTGTTTTTTTCTTCTTTTGTTTTACCATTTTTACACTTATTTACATGTGTATACATTGCTTGGGCCTCCCCCACTCCCAACACCCTTATTCCTCCCTCCCCAGTTTCCAGGCAGACCCTGTTCCACCCACTTGTTCTCTGATTTGGTGAAGAGAAAGCATAAAAGATAAGAAGAAGACATACCGTTTTTACTAGGTTGAGATAAAGATAGCTATACAGAGAGATTCCTAGCGTTGCTTCCATGCACTTGTGTTTTGAAACACACATTGGTTCATTTCTGCCAAACCTCTTAACTACTTCCTGATTCTCTTCCCATAGTGGATTCTGCCAGTTTAAGTTTACTTCATTCACTCCTCTAAAGTGAGCACATCAACCACATTCAAGTTTTAGGTTTCCTTCCCTTTCCTTATTCCTCCTGTGTGTGGTCTCACCTTAGTGTGTGACCCATAGTGATATTACTGCATTTGTTTTAGGTCTGTAATGTACCTATGAGGTAGAACATGTGATTTTTGGTCTTCTGAGCCTGGTTAACTTCTCTTAGGATGGTGTCCTCCAGTTTCATCCATTTACTTGTAAATTACAAAATTTCATTTTTCTTTGTGGCTGAATAAAACTCCATTGTGTATAAATACCACATTTTCTTCATCCATTCATTGATAGTCAGGCATCTTGGCTGTTTCCATAGCTTGGCTATTGTGAATAGTGCTATAGTAAACTCGGATGAGCAGGTGCTTTGTAAAAACCTGAGTCGTATTCCTTTGGGTATATCCCTAGGAGTGGTATTGCTGGATTATATGGCAGATCTATCTTTAGTTCTTTAAGAAGTCTCAATATTGTTTTCCAAAGTGGTTGTACTACCTTACATTCACCCCAGCAGTATATGAGGGTTCCTTTTTCCCCTCATTCTCACCCACATTTGTTGGTGGTGTTCTTGTTGGTAGCTATTCTTGCAGAAGTGAGGTGGAATCTTAGTGTGGTTTTGATTTGAATTTCCTTTGTGGCCAGGTGAACATTTTTTCATGTGTTTCTTTAGCCATGTGGACTTCTCCCTTTGAAGAAGTTCTGTTTAGTTCAGTTGCCCACTTCCTTATTGGTTCATTATTATTTGGGGAGTGTAGATTTTTGAGCCCCCTGTATATTCTTTGTCTGATGTATAGCTAGTAAATATTTTCTTCCACTCTGTGGGTGCTTTCTTTAGTTTAGAGATATTTCTTTGGTTGTGCAGAAGCTTTTTAATTTCATGTAATCTCATTTATCCATCCTTTGTCTTAGTGGCTGGCTACTGGAGTTTTACTGAGGAAGTCGTTAAGTATACCTATTGTTTCCAGGTATTCATTGATCTTTTGTGTACTAACTGCAAGGTTTTGGGGTCTGATATTAAGGTCCTTAATCCACTTTGAGTTGATACTGGTACAGGGTGGCAGGCATGGATCTAGTTTCAGTTTTCTGCAGGTAGTAACCAGTTTTCCCAGCAACGTTTATTGAAGAGGCTGTCTTTTTTCCATTGTATGCTTTTGGCAACTTTGTCAAAAATAAGGTGGGCATAGCTGTGTAAATTCATATGTTGGTCCTATATTCTTTTCCACTGGTCTTCAGATCTGTTTGGAGGCCATTACCATGCTGTTTTGATATGGGTCTGTATAATTTGAAGAGGGGTATTATAATACCTCCAGCATTGACCTTTTTGCTCAGTTATTGCCTTGGCTATTCATAGTCTCTGAATTTCCAAATGAACTTTAGGATTTTTCAATCTCTGTGATGAATGTCATATGGATTTTGATGGTGATTGCATTGAACTTGTACATTGATTTTGGTAGTGTAGACATTTTTATTATGTTGATTCTGCCAACCCATGAGCACGAGAGATCTTTCTACCTTCTGTAGTCTTCCTTGATCTCTTTCTTCAGTAATTTGTAGTTCTCCTTGTAGAGGTCATTTACATTCTTCATTAAGTTTATTCCTAGGTATTTGATTTTTTAAAGGCTATTTTGAATGAAATTGTTTTCCTATATTCTTTCTCAATTTGTCCATTGTTTGTGTATAGAAAGGTTACTGATTTTTGTAAGTTTAATTTGCATCCTGCTACATTACTGAAGCTGTTTGTGGTGTCTAGGAGTTTTTAAGTAGAGTTTTTTGGGTCTTTGAGGTATAGGATCCCATCATCTGCAAATAGAGATACTTTGACAGTTTCTTTACTTATTTGTATTCCTTTTATTTTTTCTTCTTGCCTTATTGCTCTGGCTAGGAATTCCAGGACTATGTTGAGTAGGAGTGGGGAGAGTGGACATCCTTTTCTCATTCCTGACTTTAGGGGAAATGGTTTCAGTTTTTCCCCACTAAGTATGATGTTAGCTGTAGGTTTGTCATATATAGCCTTTATAATGTTAAGCTACATTCCTTCTATCTTTAGTTTTTTTAGAGCTTATATCATGAAGTGGCGTTGAATCTTATCGAAGGCTTTATCTGGGTCTTCTGAGATGATCAAGTGGTTTTTGTCTTTGCTTCTGTTAATATGCTGTATTACATTTATTGATTTGTGTATGTTGAGCCATCCCTGTATCCCTGGGATTCCAGAAATGTGTGAAGCCAATGTCATTTGTACTAGTTGGCATAAGTTTCTTTGAATTTCTCCCAGTTTTATTCATGAATACCTGATGAAAATTACATTTCATGAGGTGTGTAGCATTATGTTTCCATGTACAGATGCATTATGTAATGATTATTGTAATGGAGCAAATTAATCGGAATCATGTTTGAGTAAGGGAGGAACTAGTTTATATGTGGTTTCTTTGCTCTCACTAGTTTGCCACTATTCCAATTTATTGGGAAATTGGGAATAGGAGTTTAGTGTATATCCTGCAAGAGACTGTAAACCAATTGGAATTGTACAAAGACACAAGATCATAGGACAAAATAGGCAACATGGAGAATGCTCCCACTTGAGTTAATTTCTTGCTAGTTGAATTTTAGGTGTTTAGCACAATAATAATAGTAATAATGACTATTATAATCATCATTATTATCTGCTTTTATTGTAGTTTCTTTTGTGCATGGTACTATTTTAAGTTCTTTACTTTGGGTTATTGTATTAAACTGTGTGAGAAATCTAAAAATTGTTACTTACATTATTCCTACTTAATATCCAAGGTAAAAGTCACATGAAGCCCATATAACTTTAAAAATCTCATAGCTAACAAGTTGTAGAATCAATATTTGTTTCTAAGTAGTATGCCACCCCCTAGAAAAACCTCATAAGTACCACTCATTGATGCCTCTTAGCATTCTGCATACCACTGAAAAACTAATCTGGATAGACTGGTTTGATCATATTACTCCTTGACTTAACATTTAGTGTCTGCTTGCTCCCAAGACAGAGACAAACACGGGCTCAAATTGTAGAACACTGCTTCTTGTATATACTGTTTTATGTTCAGGGTCTATCTTAAATTTACACATAAAATCTCTCACCATGTTGTGATGCATTCAGACCATGATAGCATTCATTTAACAGAAAGTTATTTACAACATATCATATCATTTAGTAAAGACATGTTGATTGAGAGAAGCACTGAACACCAAAGGTTCAGTGTGTCAAAACTGAAGAGTTTCAAAATTTTCCTTATCACTTATAAAATTAACTTCATTGTAGTTCATTCTCAAGGATGAAGCTGATCAGTTGATGCTGTGGTCTTGTAATTAACTTGCATGATTAATTTGAAATTCAACTAATTTCATTATAATGGGAATCTTCTGCTTCAAGAGAGAGTTGCATAAATCATTTAAATCTCTGTCAAATTTGTATATTTAATTAATTTCGTTGTTCATCAGAATTCAGCCTTTTTAAGAATGCTTATTATGTAGGTATTCCTTTCCAATTTTTCACTTTCTTGCTGGCAGTGGCCTTTCAAATATCAGGCTACAGGAAGGACAGAGACTAATATATGTGTAGTTCTTTTTCACTGTGTTGCAGAATATAACTTTTTATACTACTTCCAGGAAAAAAGATTGTGCTAGAAATTAAAAGTATGACTTATTTTATTTAATGTGTTCAAGTTGAGGTAATCATGTGTATGGATACAGAACTATTTCTCAGAACTTTTAGTAGCTGAAAAGAAACAGATAAAACAAACTTATGGTTAGATCATTCATTTCAATTAATTATGAACAAATGATTTTTTACATTATTTTATTATTATTTAAAATACATTTTCATTTATTTTATGCAAATTCTGCACTTTTTGTACTATGTTATTTAAATTGATTCAGAGTTTTTATTCATCACGTATCAAGTACTTTGTTCTAAACTAGTGGTTCTTACATTTTAGCATGTTTTGGAATTATCTGGAGGGCTTGGTACAACACATAATAATGGCTAAGTCACTTCCTTGGAGGTTCTGAATTATTAGGCCTGGCATGGTCCCCCAAAATTTGCATTTTAGTAAGGTCCAGTTGGGGCAAATGCTGCTAGGCAAGACACCTCCTAATGAGCACCACTTATCTAGATAAGGGAAATAGAGCAGGATAAAAAAAAAAGTAGTCTTTGTCTCATAGATAGTATGTTCCAAAGGGAAGTACAGAGAACACATAACTAATATAAGCAAGAAACTAATAGTGGTTAATGCTGTGAAGGACTCATAGTCATAAAATAGGGATTAACTAAGGGTTGCTGTTAAATTAACCAGCATAGCCAGAGAGGGTATCGCTTCCTAGGCTTGATCATCTCGAGAAGTAAAAGTTGAGAAGCCAATCATAGTATGTGCTAGACATATCAATAACTATAGCCATGCCTCACTTAACAATGAGAATGCATTAAGAGAAATGCATTTCTAGGCAATTTTGTTTTTGCAAAAATATCAGACTGTCCTTTAACAAATGGCTATAGCTATGACGTCAGTTGGCATTGTGATCTTAAGAGACCACTGTCAAATCAGAATGTTGTTATGTAGCCTGTGACTGTGCAAAAATGAGAGTAGACTTAATTTTAACAAGAAATCTGACCTAAGTTCTGTATTTCATTAGTTGTGTGACCATGTATATAATTTCTCTCTTCTATATGTGTAGTAGAGGAAGGAGCAAGACAGAGAATAATGGAGGGCTTCAACCAAATGAGGGTACATTGTACACATATGTGGAAATGATATAGGGAAAGTCCCATACAACTATTACAAACTAACAAAAACGTTAAAAATGGGGTAAAAATTCATATACTTAATTTTTGTGAGACTCAAATAAGAAAAAACAACCCATGGGCTTGGAGTATAGCTTACGGGTATAGTGTATGCTTAGCATGCATAATGTCCTGAGTTCAATCCACAGCACAGCCAAACACAAAACAAAACAAAAAAAGCCCCAGGACAATTCTGTTTTCTGTTATGATAATATGACAATGAGTTCATATCTTCTCTATGTCCCTGCAATGTTTAACAACATGTGTATGGTCATACCAATTATTAAAAGTTCAAATATCTATGATTTGGTATTGACTTTTAATACATTTAAAATATCTATAACCTATTAACTTGGTCACATTAGGAAGAACCAAAACCACCCTTGTTTAACTGTATTATCTTTTATTTTACCTGTGACACAGTAATAACTTTAAATTTTATTGTAATTGTTAAAATAAATTCAAAGAAATTTTTTTAGGCAAGTGCTTATGTATAAACTAATTTAAGTACACTTCTAATACAATATGTACCAATTTATAAGCGTACATATATATAAATATTTTCTCCACAACAAAATGCTATACAAAATTTAGTCCTGATGAAACTTTTTATTTAATAATACTTTTCCACACTAAGAAACTCAGAATCCCTACTTAATTGCCAATTATGTTCTATGTTCATACATTTGTTAGACTCCTAGAATGCAATTTTCTGTTATTGTTGATAAACTTTTGTTATTTACTTTTAAGTAGATGCAAAGCACTACTTAGAAGATTCACAAACATGGCTAAGTTATGATGCCTTTCAGAAGCCTATAGCCTAGTGAACGTGCTATTAATCTAAGGTCATGCATTAATGTCTGGATTAACAGCAAATATGAATAAGCATTAAGGTAAATAAAGACATTTCTATGAGAATAAAAAAGAGAAGTTAACAGTAGATGACAATGAGACAAAAGGCAAAAATGAAAATTTTGAATTCATATACACATAGAAGTGCGACAAGTAAGCTCTACTTGTAGCTATGTTCGACAAGCAAAAATATCATTTTTTTCTTTTCCTTTTTTTCTTATACAAAACTGGAGGGCGGAACAGGTCTTACCTAGGGGGATTGGTACTGGTGGGAGAGGGAAGTGGTAGAGAAATGGTGAAGGAGAGTGAATATGGTACAAATACTGCGTACATATGTATATAAATGGAAAAATGATATCCGTTGAGACTATTCCAAAAATTGGGTGAGAGAGGGATGAAGAAGAATGGTAGAAGGGGTGAATTCAGTAAGATGTATTATATCTATTATAAGAGATTTTGTAAATGCCACAATGTACCCACAGCACAACAATAAAAAAAAAGTTCTATTTTAGATACAAATACATGAACAGTCAGGGTTAGGTACAAAGAGGGGATAATCATGTCATTAAGTAATTTTTTGTATAAAAATAAAACCTGTTTTAGGATACTTGGCCTATGATTTAAATAATGAAAAACAATCTTATGTTCCCTCAATAAAAAGAAGAATAAAACAAGCTGAAGGGAATAGGATATGTCCAATGAATATTAAACACATGAAATCTAATAATACGAATAGATGGCACAGCAAAATCATATATGTATATGAGAGTTAATGATTATGGGGTTCACTCAAATTCACAAAATAGACAGTAAAGTTCTATCAATAGGTACATAACATTTTTCAAAGTTAACAGATTTTCAGCCCATATAAATTGTAATACGTGAGAACTATGAAGCAAGATAAAGATTAAGATTCTCTTCAGCTTCAATTTACTGCTTGTGAAAATTTAAATGTGACCTTTAATATAGTGAGTCTTTTTAAAATTAATTTTTCACTAGAACAACAGGCAAAAATGGGTTAGCCAGGTATGGTTATGAGTTTCATGGAAAATTTTATTTCAGCATGAAACTTTCTGTGACAATGTACTGTTTTCCAATGAATCAACTACCTAAACAATAAGACTTATGTTGCTCTATCTTAATTACTAAATGCTAGAACTATATCTTGCTAATTTTTTCAGTATCTGGTTGATTAAGCAATAATTATGTTGATCTAATGACTTCAGAATGCAAGCAACTTGTCTGAGTGACTTGTAAAAATAATGAGATTGTCATTTAAATCTATGTGCACCTTTGGTGAATTGAAGTTGATTAAGTCCAATCAATACTTTTTCACAATAACAAAATGAGTTTTCAAATGAAAGTGTCAAATTTGTTTTGGAGATTCACCTGTGAGTGGGAACACAGATGTAGTATGCTCAACGTTTTTATTAGTACATAATAGTTGTGCAGGGGGTTTTGGTGTGATGTTTCCACATATGCATACAATGTGTATTTGTCCCTTCCATTATTCTCCCTCTGCCCCCTCCTCCCTCTTTAAGTGACTTTGACAGGTTTCATTGTTTCATATTCATAAATGTATAAAAAAAATACATGCACCATTTTTACCTTCTAATTGGTATGAGATGATGTCTTGTTGTGACTTCAATTTGCATCTCCCAGAGATTTAGTCATGTTGAACATCTTTTTTATACCTGTTGACCACTTATCTTCTTTGGAGAAATGTATATTTAAGTTCTTTTTGCATTTCTGTTTACAAATGTACATGTAAATGAAATATGGTGTATGCAGCAATGGGGCACCATACAGAGCTTAAAAAGAAGAACACCCTGCCACTTGCAGAGACATGAGTGAAACTGGAAGGCATTATGCTGAGTAACCTAAACCAGTCAAGAAGGATTTGTAATGCGCAATTTCACTTTTACGAGGTTCTTGCTATGGTTTGCATGTTTCCCTTAACGTTCACATTTTAGAAAGTTAATCTCAATGCAACAATGTTGAGAAGTAAGATCTTCGAGAAGTCATGAGTATTTGTTCTCAGGAAAGGATTAATAGCATTATGGCAAGAGTAAGTTAATAATCTCAACAGTACCTTCCTTATAAAAAATATGAGTTTGACCTCTTTTCCCTTTCTGTTTTGCATGCTCAAATAATCTAGCAAGAAGACCCTTGCCAAATATGGGTCCCTTGACTGTGGAATTCTCATCCTCTAAAATTGTAAAACCCATATCTCTGTGATTTATAAATTTCTCAGTTTCAAGTATTCTTTTATAACAGCACAAAATAGACTAAAACAGGACTTAAAAATAGTAAAACTCACAAAAGCAGGGAATAAAAATGCAGTAACTGGGTCTTTGGAGGGGGGAGGGGACACAGACAGTTGTTCAGTTGATATAAAGCTTTGCTGCACATGCCAAGAATTAGATCACCTATATCACACTGTGTCCATAGTCAACAATAATATATCATGCAAATAAATCTTATGTATATTTAAAAATTGTGTTAAAGTGTATTTGTTTAGCAAGTACAACTCTCCAGAGTTCTTATGCACCAAAGAATCAAAAAGTAAAGACAGGCACAAGAAAATTTTCTGGAGTCTGGATATATCTACTACCTTGATTATGGTGGTGGTTTCATGAACATATGTATAGAAGCTTATCAAATTGTATACATTGAATATATGGATTTTTTTGTAAGTTTTATACTGTCATTGGGCTTAGTAGTCTAAGAAGACACTAGTCTAGAAGACTCTGATTCCTTGTGGTACCTGAACAGAGAACTGGGCAGTGATAAAAATTGCAAAACAGTAACAAAACTTTAATGGAAGAAAAGCAGAAATAGTAAGGAAAAATGAAAAGAAAACCATTGCTTGAAAAGTAGTGGGCATTGACTAGCAAAACTTTACAGAAAGAAAAGAAAAGAAAAGAAAAAAGCACCTCAAGGGAAACAGTGGCCCATTGCCAGATGGCACAGAAGCATTGATTTCTTTGTTTAAAACCACTTAATAATTTGTAAAGAGGGGAAAATCAAGGCAGTCTTTAGGAAGGGGTTAGCGTGACTGGAATGTATACTTAACACAACCTTATCACATAACAAGGGATATTCTGCACATATTCTTATGCTACTTTTTAGGACTTTAAGTATGTAGGAGATGGGACCAATATTCATAAGATCCTAAATAAGTGGACTTGGCCTGGGAGATGAAACTGTAGTCAGGTCTTTTTTACAAGTAAGGGAGACTACAAAGGCACCTCTTCTGGGCACTATCTTATAAAGATATTTTGGATCACCAGAATACAAAATACAATTTAGAGGGGATTTATTGCTCTAGAATGGGTCAGGGCCATGCTAGGGTGCTTAAGAGAAGAGACCCCTGATAAGTTATTTTTCTGCCTGCTAACATGCCTCAATACTTCATTACAGGTGGTTTTAAAAAAGAATTCAAATTCAGAGTACAATAGTCATTCCACTATAACTTAGATACATATATGTTGGCAAACCTAGACACATATGTAACTTAGATGCAGATATATAGGCAAACCTGCACATATATCTTGCAATTATTTGGTTGAAAAATCTTAATGCTTCAGGAATAGAGGGTTTAGTGTTACCCTGAAATAAACATCTCAGTCAGGCACAGATCCATCACAGTCATTAGTCTAAACTGGTTTGCTGGAAGCACAATTACCTCAAGTGATAATCGTGCCAGGTAGTTTAGGCTCACACTCTAGACTGAAGCTCTGAATCACAGTACTAACTAGAAGTTGGGTGATTCTTATCTGAATATCTACCTTCTTTTAAATATCTTCCTATAACTTTGTTATCTGTTTTTATATTTTTCCATTGTTGTTGTTTTAAAATATTTTATTTCACTGTAGACAATAGGTCTCTTTGCCTCTTTCATCTGGAAACATTCTCTCATCAGTTGGGTGAAAAACAAACAAATATTATTTTTGATGTTTTCAAACTTGGAAGGAGACAAAACCCATTATAATTGCTTGGCTGTGCACTTTTTTCTATAAAAGTATCAGAACATAGCTATGTAGAAATGACTGGATTCATTAAGTAAAATTATTATATGATGAAAAGTACTCAGTTATACTTCCATTTATCATTCAAAAAATCTTTTTTTTTTTTTTGGTGGCATCCTTCCTGTTCACAAAGTTTAAGAGAAAGTAACAACTGAATGCAACCACGATTCACTCACTATTACATATTACTTAGTATGTGATATTTAGGAAATGTTTTAACATACCAGAATTTACATTGAGGTACCTATCTATAGTCCAGGCTAATGACAAAAATCATGATCTTTAATGTGTGAGACATGTCATCAAAAACTGCTTCAATATTACTCATTCTTCATTTGGTACCAAGACATAAAGTTAAAAACACACAGAGGCAAGACCATTGGCAAATACTATATAGAGTTGACTTACTGGTTAATCTTCCACCAACATTCCCCTAATTGCTCTAGGAATATGCAGTCAAAAGAATATTGAAATGCTTCCCTGTCTCAGCAAAATCAAGTCAATAAACAAAAATAGTAGCCAATGTCATATTTTATTTGTATGAGTGAACACTACTGAATTTTATCTAGGGTCTATGTAAAGATCGTTTGCTAAAAGCAAATGTTAAATAAGACTAACAATTTCAATGCATGAGTATAGAGCTCAGTGGTAGACCATTTGCTTAACAGGCATTAAGCCCTGGGTTCCATCCCTTGCACCATAAGTGTGTGTATGTATATATATGTATATATATAATATATATACATAAAATATGTATATATATATAAATATGTATATGTATACATATATATATATATGTATAGATACACACACACAAAATGAAACTAGAAAACATTCCCAAAGAACAACAGACAAAAAAGCAGTAACAATTTAACTTTTTCAAATACATAAAATAATTTTTATAATCTACTTTGTGCTTATTTTAAATTAATGCTTAATTGCACTTGGGAATAATCTCTTATTTTGTATAATATATTTTGGTGCTGAAATCAGTGATCATTCATAATTTTTAGTTAAATATGAAATGGTGTTTTACATGTAAAATAAGAGGATGAGCTGTATTTGGGGACTCAAAATCTATAAATAAATGTCCCCCAAAAGAGACAATTTCCTTTACTCTGTAATTTAAGTTGATTATTTAATTTAATTTAGTTTAATTTAAATTCTTTCTTTAGAGTGGGCACTGTTAATTTACCTTTGGCTCCACTGTCTCTGTTCCTCCACCATTAGCAGGTACAGGGAATACCATGAGCATCCTTCTCTTTTCCTTTGCTACAACAATATAACAAAATGCCCAAGGTTAAGTAGTTTATAAGAAAAGAGGCTTATTTAGCTCACAATTTTGGAGGCTGAGAGTCCAAATAGCATGGCTCTGGCTCTGGTGAACTCCTCCAACCCTGTATCACTTTTTGGAAAATATCATTATGGTAGAAACATAAGTGAGAGGAAGAAAGCAGATGATGAGACAGGAAGCTAGAGTTAGGGGACAGACTATCTTACTCTTTTATAAGAACCCTCTTGAGGAAACTCTGTTCCCTTCCAAGGTCAGTCCCCACAGTGATCAAATAGTATTGCAGTAAATCCCAATCTTTAAGGTTCTATGCAATCTGCTAACACCCTAACACTGAGGACTAAGCTTTGAAAATAGCACTTTAAATCAAGGATAAAAATATGTTTTTTGAAATGCATACATGTCTAGTACACCAGAACTTTTAACTCTGTGATTACCACCCAAACCTCTATCAAGATATTAGATAAAAATTGTTGCAAATAACTCACTTCAATGTTTCTATTTTGTGTCCAGTGGATAAAATGGAAAAGATAACCCCAAAAAACCCAAAATAAACAAAATACACGTGCAACAAACTTATAAAACTTCACACTAAGTTTTGTGGTTGTTCTCCAATATTAAAGCTTTGGGATATATCAAGCATTGTTTTGTGTTCTATCAATAAAAAACTTGAGTAAATTGTTATTTTTTAGCTAAAGGGGAAACAAATAAAAGTCTAGAGGCAGTGAATGTATACTTGCTAATAACTGCTTTTGCATCTCCATCCCTATATTTGATATACCTCCTTTTCCCACCTTTTTGAATCCATGGCACTGAGGGTTCTCAGAGTGACTATAGAGATTACTCCTCATAGTACACAGCCTCCTAACCAGACCTATTCCAAAGCCCTCTCATTCTGCTCCCTGACTCTGCCCTTATTATATATTTTCCCTTTCCATGGTTATTCACAAAGATTTAGTCCCAAGAATTTTATTGGAAAAATAAAAACTTAGAATAAAAATAAAATAAAGTTCAAACATATCCAAATTTCCAACATGGGATTTCTGGACAGAATATAAAACTATATATTATGAAACGTTAAGAAAAAATATTTTAGAGAAAGTATTTAATGGTTAGAGAAAATAGTCATAATATTCAGAAATATTCATGAAAATGCATTTATAAGCAGAAATATTTCACTCTAATTTTTCATATACAAGTGAAGCTGGTTGGTAGTTTGTGCCCTCAGTTCTTTCAGATCAAGTGCTTTGTTTCATATGTTATATGCAATTAATCATGTAAGGGGACAAATTGAGGGTAAATAAATGGCAGAAATGTCCCTGGGAACAAATGACAGAAATAACCCTGGGGATGTAAATGTGAAGTGACAGATGGCAGAAGTAACTTTGTTTTAGATAAAGGAGACAGGAAGGCATACTTTAAAGCAAAACACTTAGGTAAACATGAAAAACCAGCTTCACATGCAGATATTGAAGCATACTAAACATTTATATTGAAAAGGGGGTTCTCACTGAGATAATGAGTGGTAGCCATAAAATACACATGGCAGATGTCAAGAACAGGACAGACTAACAAAACCCTCTTGGAATATCCTGTCTGATGGGAAAGTGGGGGGGTGGTCAACCAGATGGTCAGACTCGACCAAAAGTTAATTGTAGCTACAGCTTCAAAGTAGAGTGGAGAGAGGTTGCCTAAAGTCAGCCTATATAATCTCATGAACTTCAGCCATTCTTTAGCTTAGCTACGGTCCCACCAGTGTAGGGTGCTTTGCTATCCTTTCAATAAGCTTTGTGCTTGCTTTACTTTTAACTCCTGTCCTGGTGTGAACTTGCTTTAAATCTTATCTGCTTGTCCGGTACCTTCAATCACTGACTGCCCCAGGCACTAACATGGGGAACAATAATCCAGTCCGATATCAATCTCAGACTAAAGAATTTCCCAATCATATGAAAGAGTTGAACTTGATTTCAAAACACAAGTGCCTTTGTGTCATTTTCTAGCATTACTGGAACTTACTAACTCTCCATGCAGCTTCATTACATAATATAAAACCTACTTTATTGATTATGTACTTGAACTGTTGAGATTCCTATAAGGGCAGAGGAAAAACTTTATGGAGAAAGCTGACATGATCTCTGTTTCAAGTGTCTAAATGTGGCAAAATAAATACTATATTGAAGAAGCTTAGGCAAAGCTACATTTGTTCCAGTTGTAAATTTCTGATGTTTTAACTTAGATCAGTCACTTCACAAATACAAAAAGAGTTGTAACTGTTTGTGACTTTTATCTGTTATTGATCTTATAAAGGTCTCCATGATAATGTTTCCAGAATTATTTTGGGGAAGTAAAACTGTAAATGACCACACTGACCATTTTAGGAAAACAAATTTATAAAGTAATGTTTGGAAATCTTACCATCTGTACATCTCTACTTAACATGCTTTCATTAGCTAGAAATGAATACTAAGTGATTCTTTAACACTCATTCCTTGAGATTAATATGAGGGAGCTAGAGTTAAGACCTGTGTTCAACTTAGTAAATTCCCTTTAATCATTTCCTTTAAAAAATTGCCTATGCCATTCTTTACAATATATTATATTAGTGTTATAGTTTTAAATTATCTCAGTGTTTGTGAAAGTCTACCTCTAAGTTTTGCTTGGTAAAAAATATCAAATAATTTAAAGAAATCAAAATTAAAGAAAAATATGTGTGTGCATGTGTGCAAGTACTGGCTTGATTTTTTAAGCTCAAGAAACAGTGGAGATTTGTATTTCCATTTTTATGAAACTCATAAAAATATTTAACAGTGAAATAGAAGTTAAAATGCTTAGTCAGCAGAAATTATGTATAATAGGTAAACATTTTGCAATGCCAGCATTAATATTTGACATTCTGTCACATATCTATTTATCCATAAAAATGTGCAACTGCACATATGCAATATTACTTACATGGGAATCATCATATATGGTGTTATGTAGTATGACACCATTATCAATTTATTTGTCTCATTCATATCTTATTCTTTCACATTATTCTATATATAGATATGCTGTCAGATGTTATTTCTTATTAGTTTACATACTTAAGGTCGAGAATGTTTTATGTCTTTTTTTGTACTCATGTAATGTCAGTTTTTCATATGTTGCTACTTCATCTGTAAGCTGAAGTTATTTTTAGATTAATGTAGAGTGATGTATGGTTAAATTGCCATATAGTCAGCCAAATCTCTGCAGTTTTCTCTTCTTGTCCTTTTGGATACTGTAGAAAAACTCCTTTTGTACATGTCCTTTGGAACTGGACTTTTCTTGATTCTCATGACATATGTTCTATATATAGAATAATATGTTTTAACTTAATTATTATTTTCTGAGGGTCTTAAAGGAAGGCTTTAGCACTATACATTTCTGTCAGCAATATATGAAATTCCCCCATTCCTCAGGAAGCTTGCACAGTCATTTAAATTTTGATAAACTCAAATCGATAACCCAGTTTTATTTAATTTGTATGCATGTGACTATTAGAGACATTGAACATATTCATACATTTTTGATATTTTTCTCTGCTCTTAGTTTCATAGTAGTCATTTAGTAAATATTTTAACTATGCTAAATTATTGTAGAAAAGCTTGTTTTATTCTGTTATAGACTAAAACTATTTTCTCTGTGTATAACTTGCATTATTTAAAAAGAACACTAATATACTCATTTTAAAACTTGTCATATATTTATCTATTTCACTGTGTCTCTTAATATTGAGGGATCAATAGTGAAATACAGGCAAAGAGGAAAGATGGCAGACTCTACATGGCTGACAGGGTGCCTGGTGACACAAGAGCTTCTTCTTCCCAACATGCTCTCGGCCTGAGAGGACCCTCCATTTCTAAGCATCACTCACAAGTGGGGGCATCCAATCAGGGACAGGGAAAGACCATATGGACAGAGGGTGACCTAACCTCTGGGGAAATTAAACTGGAGAGTATATCCCATGCCACCTAGAGTAGGGGAGAGAAAGGATCTTAAAAAGAAAAATCCCAGAAGAGGTCTGTGGACAACTGATGGTTCTCCTCCTCTTTGAAGGAGTTCCTTGCCTTTAGTTTCACTTTTCTCCTCCAATAAAAGTCCTTTCACCTTCTGCTCCCCAATAAACTTTGCTGATCTCTCCCATTTTTCCTGCATCTTAATTCTTTATCTAGTGGAGAAAAAGAACCCATACTCTTCTTCATATAGATTATGTATCTTTCTTTGTCAAATTAATACCTGTGTATTTTAACATCTGGTTGCTTTATTAAGTGTATTCTATTCCTTTGTCAATTTTAAAATTTTAAATTACTAAAAAGACTTTAATTTTGAAAATATTTATAATGGAATAAGATAATTTATTATATAACATTAATAACTTTAAGATTTCCACATTAAAACTATTTGCTTTTTGGAAATTCAGTGAATATAATTTTTTATTGTATTTATACAGATATTTTTACCATGAATATACTGTTTTATCAAGTGACTTTTTATCATTTACTGATAATGAGTATGGCAAAAATATTATCACCTTGAAACAAATAAAAGTCAGGCAGTACTGCCTTTGAAGATGATAGCAAATACTTCCTGATAAAGAAGCTACAGGTGCTATGGAAGACCCATGGACTGTGATTGTGAAATTCAGAGAACAGTAAGTGAAGATCTACAATTCAGGTTTTCTGGCAATTAGTACAAAGTATATACTTCAAAGTTGAAATGAGTTGATGTAATAGTGAAAACCTTAAGGTCTTTAAGCTCAATTATTTTTGGATATAAATGAAGGAAAAAAGTGAAGAGATGATTTTAGTTCAATCTTTAAGATACCAAGATTTAAATACAAAGTTATATGTGATGTTATAGAAAATCATGATATTTGGGGACTTTGTGTGTGTGTGTGTGGTGTGTGTGTGTGGTGTGTGTGTGTGTGTGTGTGTGTGTGTGCACGTGTGAAAGAGAGAGGGAGAGAGAGAGAGCGAGCATATCTCCAGCTCCATCAGGAAAACTCATTCAAAAAGAAGTGATTAGCCCTAGAGGGTGATGCACCCTTAAGTGATGTTGAGAGCCAAGGCTGGTTTTCCTGCATTAGAAAGCAGTTTACCTCATGCTGTATTTGAGAAGGTGTCTTTTCAAACTCTCCCTGATACAGTCCTGAGCAGCAACAGCAGGAAGTAGAATTGGTTTTCTATTGTCAATTTGGCAGACAAAGCTATTGAAACTATAGGGTCAATGATCATATGATCCAAAAATTTGGTATTCTTTTTTTCTTTTTCAAGGAAGGAAGAATATGACTTTGTCAGTTCAGTATTTTAATCCAAAAGTTTGGATGGGCCACACTTTATCATGAAAAAAAGACCCAAAAAAACCACACCGAAACCAAAAACCAACTGTATTTACCCTTGACATAAGCTGTGTAGAAATTATACAATGGTTTTTAATTTTAAATAAAAACTGAAAAAAAAAAGCCCAAATTTCAATAGGGTACAAGCAAAGCACAATCAAGGGAATATAGAAGAGTAGAATTAGAGATTTTTTCAAATTGCTACATGAGTAAAAATTAATCTATGTATGTTTGATTTAAAATTAAAAGAATGTTCTATACTTAGTTTTTCAAATTTTATTTAATCCAGTCCGTAAGTAGCTTCCAATAGAATTTTCATTATATTTTGTTCGAGCACTGTTTCTGAAATAGTAGTCATATGACACAACCATATTGAAATTTCCCACCTGCTAGAATTCACTCATTCATGAAGTACTTACATAGCATCTTAATTTGTCAAACACTATGCAGATGCTCAGGCTATCTCAAAGAAGAAAATGAGAATCTTTGCCTTCATGAATCTTACATTCTAATTTAGGTGAAATATAATAAACCTAATAGATAGTATTATTTTAGAAGGTGGAGGAAATAAGAATACATGGACTGCCACATAGGGTGACTGTGAAAGTGATATTTGGGTAAATATTTAAAGGAGGTGAGAGATTTGGCTGCTGAATAGTCCTTTGGCCAGCAGTATAAGCAGAGCTAAGGTAAGTGAAAAGGCAGATTCAAGTTGTGAGCATGCTGGAAGTTCTTGTGAAATGAATGAAAACCACTGTGGGTGGAACAGGATGAAGAGTGGGAAAGTAGCAGAAAATTCAATCAGAGGTAAAGGGGAAAAAGGAGCAGAACTTTGGGTTAATTTATTTTGACTATGTTATGAATTTATTTTCAATTCAGACAGAAACATGTGCAGCAGAATATTCCAGAATGATTCACTTTTATTAAAGGATGCTAAAGTTATTGCATTGAGGAAAGAACAAGGAAGTGGCTAAGAGCTATGAGAAGTGTTTGAATTAAAGGATGTGTGCTCTGTTTTTGTTTTTCATATGATATTCAAACTCCGGGCCTCACATTTGGTAGGCAGGCGCTCTACCACTTGACCTCCAGTCTTCAATAGGTACGTTTTTGTCCAAAATTTTCTGTAGTAGGCAAGATGGGATAGAGACATCAAGGTCAATTACAACGTTATGGTCTCAACAAATTGAGAATGAATTTGCCAACAACTAAAATAAGAAATATTGTAGGTATATCATATGTGGGTGGTAAAATGAGAAAATTATATAAGCTAAAATTGGCACTTATTATAACTTTAAATTGAGATGTTTATATATACATGCACAAATACATGCTAGGTATCACATGTATTAAATAATTACATGTATATTACATATACTATATGTATAATATATTTATTCTGAAGGACTTAATACTGAAATATTTAGAACTTTAATGCAAAATAATGTCAATAAGTAGTAATTTGTTCCAACAAATATAAAGAATGGTGGAAAAATAAATTTAATCCAAATTCTATAATTTATCATAGCTTTTAATTGCACCTAACATCTGTGAAAATTCTACCGGCCACAGCCAGCAAGGCGTGTCTGGCTTTAGGCCCTGGGGAAAAGCCCCTGGTCATTTCTCTTTAATCTTTTTTTCTTTTTTCTCCTAATAAGCAGAAGGCAGAGCATCAATCAGAATCAAACCCTGTGACATGCTGGGCCCCTAGCTCCCCTGTGGAAAGCCTCCCCATGCTGCACCCCACTGAAAACAACAACCCTGCTAGCTGGCTACAAAGCACCCTGTGAGAAATTGCAGAAGAAACAGATGAGCTTCATGGACCATGCATGGCTCCCATACACACCCCACCACCCTCCTCACCTCAACCCAGGAAAATAATCCAGCACAACCCCTGAGCATGCTGGCCCCGCCCCCAGCAAAACTGAAAACCATAACTGGCAAACTGTGATCTAACACCAACATCAGAGGTGGGGTTGGAACACTGAATCCACTCTGGAGAACTGGGGTGGAGCAAAGAGCCAATCTCTCACTGCTGAACTGTCAGGGATGGGGCAAGGAACCTAGCTTTCAGCAACAAACTCTCAGAGATGTGCCATAAAGCAGCAAAGGCTGAGAGGGGAGTTGGGCTGACAAGCCAACCACCTAGAGGGTCTGCCAGCACCCAGCAGAGATTGGGAGAGGCCTAAAGTCTGAGAGAGGAAGCAGAGTGAGAAGCTAACCTCCCAAAGTAGGGCAGGAGATGGATTCCTGAGCTGATCTCTGGGACTAGAGGGCACCATTCAAAACTGAATTGCCCCACCTTGCTGGAGAAGGAGCTAACCAAACAGAGCTGTAGCTAAAGAACAACTTAGCTGCTGCCTGCTGAAAACAACAGCCTCTGACCACCCTGTATGAGCTGGCAGTCTTACCTTACTTCACAATTCTAACTAATCTTGTGGACAGAAAGTCAAATTACCACTCACAAGCCAGTCCCCTGATGAGACCACATCAGAGATTCCACTTGAACACCAATACCAGAATTGGACACCTAAGAAATAACTCCAGAACTTTTATTAATGGATTGAACTTTCTGTGGTTCCTGAACCTGGGTTTTTTTTAATTGTATTTCTTTTTTTCTCTTTCTTTCTTTTTCTGTTTTTATTCCTGTATTATTAACTCCATCTTTACTATTCTCTTATCCCTATTCTCAGCCTCTTCACTCTCCCTCTTTATCTTGCACTACAATCATTGTTCTCCCTCCCAACTACTCTTTCTGCACTTTCTTATCCACCCTTTCCCCTATGTTCACCTCTGCCTCCTATCCTTCCCCAACCTGTCACCACACTACCCCTCCCTCCTACACACTCACCACCTACTGACTAGCCTACTACACCAAATGCACACAACCCCAAATCTAGAGAAAATTTTACCCATTCAGGTACAGAAAGCCTCCAGCACACCAAACAGTCTTGATGAAAGTAGAACCTCTCCATGGCATATTATCACAACAAACACAGGGAACTGCGAAAGAATATTGAAGGAAGTAAGAGAGAAAAAACAAACAACATATAAAGGTAAACACAGCAAAATAATAGCAGATTTCCAAGCAGAAATCTTAGAAGCAAGAAGGGCATGGAGAGAAGTATTTCCAACACTGAATGAAAATAACTTCAACCCTAAGGATACTCTACCCAGAAAACTATCACTAAAAATTGATGGAGCAATAATAAACACCAACTAAAACAATATATGACCACCAAGCCATCACTACTGAAGATTCTACAATATGACAGTCTGTTCTGTACAAGAGACCCACCTTACTGACAAAAATAAACACAGGTTTTGGGTAAAAGGCTGGAAGAAGATTTACCAAGCCAATGGAATCCGAAAACAGGCAGGAATAACAATATATCAGACAAAATAGACTTCAAACGTACATTGGTCAAATGAGACAAAGAAGGACACTTTGTACCAATAAAAGGGGCAATACATCAAAAAGAAATAATAATTATCAAGCTACATGTACCCAATGTCAGATAAGTAATAAAAATAAGATTGACAAGCCCCTCACAAATCTGACTAAAATGAGGAAGGAAAAGACTCAAATGAGTAAAATCAGAAGTGAAAAAAAGAAGATAGCAACAAACACCATGGAAATCCAGGGAATCATCAGAGACTACTTTGACAACCTATTTACCAACAAATTGTAAAATCTTGAAGAGATGATCAAATTTCTAGATACTTATGACCATCCAAAACTAAACCAAGAAGATATTAACCACCTGCACAGATTTATAACATGTAATGAAATTGAAGCAGCAATAAAGAGTCTCCCAACAAAGAAAAGTCCAGCACCAGATGGATTCTCAGAAAACTTCTACCAGACATTCAAAGAATAACTAATATTAATACTCTTTAAATTTTTCTGTGAAATAGAAAGGGAAGGAACACAGCCTAACTCATTCTATGAAGCCAGTATTACACTCATCCCAAAACCGGACAAGGACACAACAAAAAAAGAGAATCACAGGCCAAGCTCCTTAATGAACAATGATGCAAAAATCCTCAATAGAAAAAATAGTAAACCAAATCCAACAACATATCAGAAAGATCATTCACCACAAACAAGTTGACTTCATCCCAGTGATGAAGGGATGATTCAACATATACAAATCAATAAATGTAATATAGAATATTAATAAAGCAAAGACAAAAACCACATGGTCATCTCAATAGATTCAGAAAAAGCCTTTGATAAGGTTCAACAGCACTTCATGATAAAAGCTCTAATAAAGCTAGGTATAGAAGGAATGTATCTCAACATTATAAAGGTTACATATGACAAAACTATAGCCAACATCATACTTAATGGGGAAAAAAATGAAACCATTTCCCCTAAACTCAGGAATGAGACAAGGAGGTCCACTCCCCCCATTCCTATTCAGCATAGTCCTGGAATTTCTACCCAGAGCAAAAAGGCAAGAAGAATAAATACAAATAGATAAAAAAATAGTCAAAATATCCCTATTTGCAGACAACATGATCTTGTACCTCAAAGACCCAAAAAAACTCCCTCCACCCAAACTTCTAGACACCATAACTTCAGGAATGTAGCAGGTTACAAAATCAACTTACAAAAATCAGTAGCCTTTCCAAACAGCAACAATGAACAAATTGAGAAAGAATACAGGAAAACAATTCTATTCACAATAGCCTCAAAAATATCAAATACCTAGGAGTAAACTTAACAAAGAATGTAAATAACCTCTTCAAGCAGAACTGCAAACTTCTGAAGAAAGAGATGGAGGAAGACTACAGAAGGTGGAAAGATCTCCCATGGTCATGGATTGTCAGAATCAACACAGTAAAAATGGCTATGCTGCCAAAAGCAATTTACATGTTCAATGCAGTACCCTTCTAAATTCTAATGACATTCATCACAGAGACTGAAAAATTACCCTAAAGTTCATTTGGAATTACAAAAGACCACGAATAACCAAGGAAATACTGAGCAAAAAGAACAATGCTGGAGGTATCACAATATCTGATTTCAAACTATACTACAGAGCCATAGCAATAAAAACAGCATGGTAATGGCACAAAAACAGACATGAAGACCAGTGGAACACAATAGAGGACCCAGATATGAATCCACACAGCTATGCCCACCTTATTTTTGACAAAGGTGCCAAAAATATATGATGTTGCTGGGAAAAGTGGCCATCTGCCTGCAGAAAACTGAAATAGATCCAATTTTTAGTATCAACTAAAAACTAATTAAGGGCATTAATATCAACCTGAAACCTTGCAGTTAGTACACAAACTATCAGGGAATACCCTGGAAAGAATAGGTATAGTCAAGGACTTCCTCAGTAGATCTCCATCAGTCTGGCAACTAAGAGAAAGTATGGACAAATGGAACTATATGAAATTAAAAGTTTCTGCACAACAAAAGAAATGATCTCAAAATCGAAGAGACCACCAACAGAGTAGGGGAAAATTTTGCTAGCTACATACCATACAAAGGACTGTTGATCAGAATATACAGGCAGCTCAAAAAACTAAACACCCCATAACCCAGTGATCCAATAAAGAAGTGGGCTATTGAACTAAACAGAACTTTTTCTAAGGAAGATATCCAAATGGCCAAAAAACAAATTAAAAAATGCTCACCATCACTGGCCACAAAGGAAATGCAAATCAAAACTACACTAAGATTCCACCTCATCCCTGCTAGAATGGCTATCATCAAGAACACCAACAACAACAAATACTGGCAAAGATATGGGGAAAAAGGAGTCCTCGTACCCTGCAGGTGAGAATGTAAGCTACTACAACAACATTGGAAAACAATATGGAGACTCCTTATAAAACTAAATGTAGATCAGCCTTCTGATCCAGCAATGCTATTTCTAGGAGTATACCTGAAGGAATGCAACTCATTCATTACAAAAGCACATTCACACCTGTGCCTATTGTAGCACTATTTACAATAACCAAGCTATGGAAACAGCCAAGATGCCCTGCAACCACAAATGGATCAACAAAATGTGGTATTTATACACAATGGAATTTTACTCAGAAACAAAGAAAAATGAAATTTTGTCATTCACAAATAAATGGAGGAAACTAGAGAACATCATCTTAAATGAAGTTAGCCAGGCTCAGAAGGCCAAAACTCACATATTCTATCTTATATGCAGATTATAGACCCAAAACAAATGCAGTAATATTATTGGACAAGGGGAGAACACACATGGGAAAAATAGGGAAAGGAAAGGAAATCTAAAACTTGAATGTGGTTGATGTGCTCCCTGTTGAGGAGCAAGTAAAGTAATCATAAATTGGCAGAGGCCACTATGGGAAGGGGACCAAGAAGTAGTGAAGAGGTCTGGTAGAAGTGAACCAATGGGTTTTGCAATACACAAGTGCATGGAGACAACACTAGAAATCTCTGAGTATAGTTATCTTTATCTCAAACTAGCAAAAGTGATATGTCTTTCTTTTTATCTTTTATGTTTTCTCTTCAACATAATTGGAGAAGAGGGCACAACAGTTCCTTTCCAGAAGCAGTGTGGGGGGATGCTGGGAAGAGAGAGTTGGCACAAAGAGTGTATACACATGTAAGTAAATGTAAAAATGATAAAATAAAAGAAAAAAAATATTATTATAACTTGATATATAGCATTGATAATAGCATCCAATTTCTCAGATCCTCAATTATCATTTGTAAAGTTGCTGTGTATGATAAAATCTATTTTCTCTTTGGTTTAATAACAAAATTATGATTTTCTGGCTTCTGTCTCATCCAGGGTGGAACGTACCTATGTTCTAAGGTGCATGTCACAATCATACCCATCCACGTTGCAATTGTCAGAAGTCTGTGGATCTCTTGAGGACAGTGATGTGGTTATTTTCACCTGAAAAATTTGTGGACGATCATTGTCTCATTGTAAAAGTTCATTATATGCTTACTAAATAAAAGAATAGAATCATGATTTCTCTCTCTTGGTTATGACATTGAAATATTAAAAAAAATTAAATAAAAAATATGGATCAATGTTTCTTTGACATGATTATTTTCTTTGGGTATATATGCAATTATGGTATTGCTGAATTGTATAGTAGTCTTATTTTAAATGTTTTCAAGGTTTCCCCGTAATGTTTTAAATAATCACTGTATTACTTTATATTTCTACCAACAGTATTGCAAGGGCTCCCTTTTCTTCACATCCTCCTCAGCACATATTATATTTGTCATTTTAATAATATCCCTTTTTACTAGGATCCCAGGATATCTATTGTGCTTTTGACTTGTATGTCCCTGATGATTAAGATGTTGACCATTTTTTCCTGTACTTCACAACCATTTGTAAGATCGATATGTTTATGTGTACCCTGCACATTAATGATCACTGTAGTATTATTCATAGTAGCCAAGATATGGGAAATAACCCACTTGCCTTATCAACAGATGAATGGACATAGAAAATGTGATACACCCACTCTGGAAAAAAATTTGGAGGCTACTTAAAAAGCTAGACATCGATCTACCATTTGATCCAGCAATACCACTCTTGGGGATATACCCAAAAGACTGTGACACAGGTTACCCCAGAGGCACCTGCACACCCATGTTTATTGTGGCACTATTCACAATAGCCAAGTTATGGAAACAGCCAAGATGCCCCACCACTGACGAATGGATTAAGAAAATGTGGTATCTATACACAATGGAATTCTATGCAGCCATGAAGAAGAACGAAATGTTATCATTCGCCAGTAAATGGATGGAATTGGAGAACATCATTCTGAGTGAGGTTAGCCTGGCCCAAAAGTCCAAAAATCGTATGTTCTCCCTCATATGTGGACATTAGATCAAGGGCAAACACAACAAGGGGATTGGACTATGAGCACATGATAAAAGCGAGAGCACACAAGGGAGGGATGAGGATAGGTAAGACACCTAAAAAATTAGCTAGCATTTGTTGCCCTTAATGCAGAGAAACTAAAGCAGATACCTTAAAAACAACTGAGGCCAATAGGAAAAGGGAAACAGGAACTAGAGAAAAGGTTAGATCAAAAAGAATTAACCTAGAAGGTAACACACACACAGGAAATCAATGTGAGTCAATGCCCTGTATAGCTATCCTTATCTCAACCAGCAAAAACCCTTGTTCCTTCCTATTATTGCTTATACTCTCTCTACAACAAAATTAGAAATAAGGGCAAAATAGTTTCTGCTGGGTATTGAGGGGGTGGGGGCGAGAGGGAGGGGGCAGAGTGGGTGGTAAGGGAGGGGGTGGAGGCTGAGGGGAGAAATGACCCAAGCCTTGTATGCACATATGAATAATAAAAGGAAAAAAAAAGAAAATGTGATACATGTATATAATGGAATATGATTCCACCATTTAAAAAGTATAAAATCCTGTCATTTGTGGTAACATCAATGGAACTGGAAAGCATTGTGTTAAGTGAAATAAGTCAGACACAGAAAGATTTGCATGATCTCACTTGTATATGGCCTCTAAAGTAGATTGTCTCACAGAAGTTGAGAAAACATTGCCAGAGACAGGACAGAAGAGTAGGGTAGCACAGTGTGAGGGAAATGATGATCAAAATTGGTGGTACATTAGAGGGGTAGCAACAAGAAATCTTGCATTTCTTTGCACTGTAGAGTCAAAACAGATAACAACAACATACTGTACATTTCAAAAAAGTAGGAGAAAGTATTTTTGAAGTTCTCACTACAAAAAGTTATTAAATAACTGAATAAATAGCCTGATTTAAATATTATGAAATCTATATGTGCATAAAAACTTTGAGTACACTATTAATATGCATAATTTTACAATTTTATGGCAGTTTAAAAAGAAATGTAAAAATTTAAATTAAAATTTTAAAATAAAATAAATATCAATTATAAGTGTTTTACTATAGAAATAGATATCCATAAAGAACTTTCCCTACTAATACAAAATTCAGACACCATCATTTTATTATTGGTATTTGAAAGTACAAAAGTTTTATCTGAAGTGATAGATGAAATTAGGCAGATTATCATGTTTTGTGAATAAAAGTACATACCTAGGAAACAAAAAAAAACGTGAAACTGAGAATTTAGATAGCCAATGACATGGCTTTACATAGGCCAGAACATAAACATCAAATTCTTTGCTTTTTCCCAGTACCAATCTTTTCAGTGTTTGTTCCATGTCTTTGTCTTAGGAAAACAATTGATTTCACTTGACTAACTTTAACACATGTAGTTTAATGTGTAAATATGGATTTAATGTAGCTTAATTTATAAATATAGGATTAAGGAAAAATGCAAAAGTGAAGTCACCAATGAGCAGAAAAACAAGATTCCTAATGTACAAACATTAGGAAGACAGAAAGTAGTCAGCAGTATGGTAACTAATTTCGGAAAGCAGGGGAGAATGAAACTAAATGGTATGAATTTCAGACCAATTCTGTTTTCTTTTGTTGGCTTTGTTTTTCATCCAAAATCTGTAAATGAAGCTTTCAATCGCCAAAGTTTAGGTAGTATTTATGAATAAGTGGAGGCCAGGAGGAAGGTCTGTTATATGACCTGTGGGTTCTTTAGTAGAGGCGTGACCCTGCAGTTTCATACCCACGTCAGCCCCAGTGCAAAGCAGCAAAGCTACACTCTGTACATCAAGTAGCTTTATATATTGCCCCTTAGCTACCATTGTTTGCTAATCCCCAAATCTACTGCTTGTCAGTGTCCAACATGTCTTTTTAGCACTTACCTAAAACTTTCCTTTAATATTTGTTCTCTCTCCTCTTCCTAAGTTAGAATCAAATGATTATTTTTATCACATGCATCTTTGCATCTCCTTTCTATTAATCATACTCTTTTATTTTAATTTCATTTCTGTTTAGTTCTACTTTCCATCCTTCTGAAAGGCAAGAATATATACTTTCCTCCTCAATATGTCATGTTCATACTGGTTAAATTAAATTTAAAATAATCCATAAATCTACAAGAATTTAATAATGTAGATAAGTGATTTCATTGGGAATGTTATTTCATTATTTGATTTTTACACAGCACATATTCCATTTAAATAGCAAAAGCATGTTTAAGGTGAAGAAATTGCAGATCCTGCTCTCAAAGCATGACGTTTCATGAATGAGTTACATATGGAAACCTGATGTTAAATAAGTAGTATATTAAAAACTGCATTAAAAGTATGCACAAAGGAATTTGAAATCACAAAAATGTAATAAATCACCCTGAAGATGTCTTCTCTGGAAATGGAATATTGAGTTGATCCTAAAAAAATGGAATGAATACTATGACATCTCATAAGAAATAACTTTACAACAAATGAATCAACATGCACAAAATCACATAGAGATTAAATGAGATTCTTTGTAAAAGCATTAGCTAAATAACCTTGATTACTCTCTTGGTGACATATACTAGTTATAAAAATCATAATTTTGGAAAAACTTTGATTACTTTCCTGGTATGATTTAACATTTCTGTTGTTCACTGGTTAAAGGTTTCATTCTGTAATGTTCTCCTCTTCTTGTAACTCTAAATCTACATTCAAGTTCACATGGATGAGTGTACTGATGAATGACTGAGTTTATGAGTAAACATTTAATGAAGTTCTTTGCAAAAGTTCACTACTATAATTTAGTGGAGAGCTACTTTTTTTTTCTTATTCTTTTAGAACTAAAGAGAAAATGAAGAGACTATCTCTAAAATAATTTTATTCAATTAAGCTTTAGAGAGAAAAGACAAGAAAATATACCTGGTAGCAAATATTGATTTTTACAGAATAAAAGGTGCTCTCATAGCCCTGAAAATGTTAGTAAAATATCTTTGTCCATATAATTGAGAATGTCTCACCTCCAACAATGTTTTCCCAGTCATCCAGTAATTAATATACTATAAAATTATTTTGTTAGCATTTCTTAGAAAATTATTCTTTTGTTCTTTACTATAGTCTACTCATTATTTTAACATTAAATTATTTTTCCTTCACTACTAATTTTGTTCTTTAAAGTGCACAGTTTTGTTCAGTCAAGAATCTTATTGTCATATATCATATATGACATACACAACCCATGAGTGCCTTTTATCTGCTTATCCAATATCACATCACTTTCTTCACCCTTCCTATATTTTCACAAACATCTTATCATGCTATTCTCTCTATATAATCAATAATGTGTATGACTTCACATTAACTTTAAAATAAAATAGGAAAGCATATAGGAAATGATATCTTTACTCTCAATTCTACTTACATTATTATCAGATAGATCAGCAGTACCAGGTTACATAAGTTAGAGCACTTCCAGTGGTGATCTCAACACACAGATATGAGCAGCAGAAATAAAAGACTACCATCTAACAACTGGATGTCTGGAGTAATCATGTTGGCAAACAGCTTAACAGTAACTACTATAAAAAATGACCAATTCAAATTTAATATTCTATCTTTTACTCTATGTTATTACAATAATAAACCAGAACTGCTCAAAATAGTATTCCAACCAATCATTAGGACACATATATTTTTATTTTTGTTCTTTAAAATTTTTGTCACTAAAAGAAGGCTGTAAATGAATGGTAGAAATATAGTATCTCCTTACTTAGCAAAATAACTTAAAAATTAGGTCTAATTAGCAGAATGGATAGAAATGTGTGATCATATCAATAGATGCAATAAAGCATTTGACAAAATTCAACATGTTTATAGATAAAACTCTTTAAAAAGTTATATTTATAAGGAATAAACCTCAATGTAATATAGAATACATATAAACAGTGTACAGATATTATTCTTAGTAGTTAAAACTTGGTAATTTCCCTTTGTGATTTGGAACAAGATAAGAATTCTCACTTTCCTCACTTCTGTGTATCAGGGGAAGTTCTAGCAAGAGCAGTAGGTAAAAGAAAGAAGTAAAAGACATCCAATTTGGAAAAAAAATAGAAATTGTCACTGTTTGCACACAATATGATCTTATTTTATAGAAAATTATAAAGACTATACCAAAATGATTTTAATGTTTTAAAGAAACAAAATCAATATAAAATCATTAGTATTTTATACATTAACAATGACTTTTCAAAAATAAATCAAGAAAATTGTCCAATTTATAATAGTTCCCCAAAATAAAAACTTTAGTGATAAATTTAAGGATAAAAGATCTATAATAAAAAAATTAATAAAAGAAATTGAAGTAGACACAATAAATGAAAAGATATCTTGCATACATGGATTCAAAGTATTAATATTTTTAAATGCCCACACTTCTTAAGTGATATACAAATTCAATGTCATCCTACCAATGACATGCACTTGATAATGGGGAACAGAATGCCTGCAGGGTTTCCAGTGAGAAATGAATGCCAAAAGTGAATTAAAAGCATCATAACCCAGTAATTCAAAGACTTCTCACTGACTTCAGAAAATATTTTATGTCATAATAATTTTTAATGTAAAGTTGGGAAAATTACTTCAGGATCACTTTTCAACAAAAAATTAAGATTATACAAGGTCTTTGGAGCATAGCTACACACAATAATTATGCTGGCATTAAAAAGTAGTAGTGTTCTCCAAATAACAAGAGCTTCACCTTTAGGACTTGCAACAGCTCAGGCATTGACACAAGGCTTTTTCACCCAATCTGGGACAACCTTAGCTATAAAAGTAAAGTTGTAGTAGAAAATTTCTCTCCCATTCCTAATAAGTCATTTCTACTTTAATTGGCACTTAGCCTTTCTGGGGTATGAAATCCTCTTTGCCAGTACAGAGCAAATTTATCTGGCAGAAATATCACAGCAAACTGATCTGATAACTAGGTATGAACTGAGTGGTTAATTTTGCACATTTATCTGTTACATTCTGAAGGGGGGGAAGGTACATTTAGGATTGTTAGGGTACGAGGACAAAGAACACTCGAGACAAAGGAAGTCACAAGGCGAGGTTTATTTTCTAGCTAGCTAGGGTCTGAGCATCCACCTGACACAGCAGGTTTCAACAAGGACCCTGAGAGCAAAGTTTAAGCAGGTCTTATACTCTTTAAAGCATCAATCATCGTCACATAGGAATTCCTCATGCCCCTGGGGTCACATTTTCTTGATCTTGCCCACATCCTGGTGGTGGGGTAATATTATTTATTGGGAACTGGGGAAACACCAGAGGTTTACTTATCAGGTTACAAGGAATGTGTTCTCCCATTAATTAGGGGCTAGTAGTGGAATAGAAACCTAAGGTTTAGATAAGAACAGCAGGGGAGTCCTGTTTTGGAAAGTTTATTTACAAGTGGAGACAAAGAAAGGCAGGAATGGGTGCTTATCTCTGCATGGTGCCTTTCTTCTCGGGGAACTTTTGCATGGCTCTAATGGGCAATTTCTCACAGCTCTGTTTGAGGTTACAGCTTTTAATTGACAGTTTACCATGTTTTACAACCCTGTTTCAAGGCTATCTTCCTCTTCACAAGGTTACCCAAGGGTCATGCCAGTTATAGCTGATTTTTAGGCTAGGCGGGCTGCAAGTTAAAGTACCCCAACAGGATTTTATCCCAGAATTCATGAATCTTGAGGAATTCAAAACAAGTGTTAATATTTTTACCTAGGTTAGTGAGATTGTAAATCATTTCCTATTTTTTATTGTCACTCACCTTTATCTTTCTCTAACTTATTGTCAGGTTTTGCTAAGCTATTATCTGTCATTATATTACTGGCTTATAGAAGTTCAATCCACAAACAAATGCTAAGTATTAGAAGATATAGATATATTTACCATGACTTCAGCAATATGAAATATTAAACAATACTGATATATATGGCATTTATGTTTCAATTTATCAGTTTAAAAATAAGTTAAAATAAAATAAAATATAAGCAAAAAAGATTCTGAACATTAATTTTTTCTATAGAAGTGGAATTTTATCTGTTCTATGTATTCTATAGGTGGGTGAATTTGAAATATGCTTTGCCTAGAATTCATGATAGCTATGGGCTGAAGGAATATATAAACAAGGTATTAATACTACCAATACTGGCATTATTACCAAAATGACAACCATTTTCATTATAATTGAGCTAAAGGAATAACTTTTATAAATTAGAAGTTGCTGAGGACAAATACCTATTATATGCTTACTGAAAAGTATAAAACTAACTTCGATATCCCAAGTTTGTGATCTTTATTTATTTAAAAATGTTAGCTTCTTTGGGAGTGTAGGTTTTTGAACTCCTTATATATTATGGTTATCAATCCCTTGTCAGATGAATAGCTGGCCAAGATTTACTCCCGTTCTCTGGACTGCCTCTTCAATTTAGTGACCATTTCTTTTGTTGTGCAGATGCGTTTGACTTTCATGTAAGACCATTTGTCAATTCTTTCTTTTTGCTGCTGACATTTCAGTTGCATTTAGGAAGTCATTGCCTATCCTTAAAAGTTCCAGTGAATTCTCTACTCTTTCCCACACTACTTTCAAAGTTTAAGATCTTATATTAATGCCTTTAGTTCACTTTCAGTTTATATTTGTATAAGGTGAGAGACATGGATCTAGTTTCAGTTTTCTTCAGGCAGATACCAGTTTTCCCAGCAACATTTTTTGAAAAGGCTGTTATTTCCCCATCATAAGTTTTGGGAGTCTTTGTCAAAAATCAGGTGAGAATCGCCGCATGAATTCATATCTTAGTTTTCTATTCTGTTCCACTGGTCTTCATATCTGCTTTTATGCCAGTAACATGCTATTTTTGTTGTTATGTCTCTAGTATATTTTGAAGTTGGGTATTGTAATACCTCTAGCATTGCCATTTTTGCTCAGTATTGCTTTGACTATTTGTGGTCTTTTGTGCTTCCATATGAACTTTAGGGTTAATTTTTCAATCTCTGTGATGAACATTCTTGGTATTTTGATTGGAATTGCACTGAACGTGTAGATTGCTTTGGGTAATATGGCCATTTTTACAATACTGAGTCTGCAATCCATGAGAATAGGAGATCTTTCCAGATTCTGCCATCTTCAATTTCTTTCATCAATGTCTGATAATCTTTATTATAGAGGTCTTTCACTTTCTTTAGTAAGTTTATTCATGGCTATTAAAAATGGAAATATTGTCCTATATTCTTTCTTAGTCTGTTCATTATTGGTATATAGAAAGGATACTGATTTTTGTAAATTGATTTTGCAACCTGCTACACTTCTGAAGGTGTTTATAATTACTAGTAGTTTTTTTTTTTTTGGCAAAGAATTGATGACCCAATGAAGAAATGGACAAATTAACTGAACAGAGGTTTTTCAAGTGAAGCAGTTCAAATGGCCAAAACACGCATGAAGAAATGGTCAACAACCTTGGCCATAAAGGAAATGCAAACTAAAACTAGACTAAGATTTCACTTCACTTCTGTTAGAATGATTATCATCAAGAATACAAATAACAAATGTTGGTGAAGATGTGGGGAGAAAGGAACTCTTATACATGATTAGTGAAAATGTAAATTAGTACAACCACTATGGAAAACAGTATGGATGCTCCTCAAAAACTAACAGTAGAACTATCATAAGAGCTAGCAACGCCACTTCTAGGGATATGCCCAAAACATATAAGTCAGGTTACAAGAACGACTCCTGCACATCCAAGTTTACTGCAGCATTATTCACAAAAGTGAAGCTATGGAAATAGCCATGATTCCCCACAACTGATGAATGGGTTAAAAAAGTGGCATTTTTATACAATGAAAATTTATTCAGTTGTAAAGAAGAATAAAATATTGTCATTTTTAGGTAAATGGGTGGAACTGGAGAACATCATCTTAAGTGAAGTTAGCTAGGTTCAGAAAGTGCAAGGCCTATGTTTTCTCTCATATGTGGAATATAGTCTCAATAAACTACAAGCAATATTGCATATATATATATACAAATAAATACAGGACATCTATCCAAAAGCAGGACTGGTTGAGAAGACTAAGGGAAGAAGACAAGAAGGATAGAAAATTAATGAAAATAATGAAATACATCACATCTGTATAGGAATAAGACAGAACAAAACACACTAAAAGCTGCTATACAACACAGGATAAGGGAAAGTAAGATATCACATTTCTATAGGAATAAAACAAAGGAAACACACTGTAAACTGTTCAACAACAAAGAATGGGGAAATTGTAAAGAAGAGCAGTGGAGGGGAGTTAGATTGATGTAAGCACAATGCATGTACAGGTATAATACTAAGGCAAAAATCCCACTGAACAATGAACAGGCACCTAAACATTGGAGGACAAATAAAAAATAGGTCATGCTTATGAGTGGGGATTAATAAGAATGGGAGCATAAAAGAAGGGAGGAAAGAAGATGAGTACAGTAGATTTACTTTCTGTACAAGAAGATTTAAACCTGTTGAAATCACCATAAGAAGGAGACTAAGATAGAGAGGAGAAAAAAGAGAAAAGATGAATCAATTTGGTTTATGATGCATAAATACATAGAAATGTCAGAATGAAATTCCATGTATAGTGATCTTAAACAAACTAAAATGTCTTTTTTCAAAAATGATGGACAAGAAGATAAAACAGGTATTGTCTAGGTATTGGTACCAATGGGAGTAGGGAGGACATCAGGAAAGTGTGAAAGATAGCAAATATGGTAGAAATATTATGTTCTCCTGATTGAAAATGGAAAATTGTGACAGTTGAAACTATTCTAAGGGAGAGAGAGCATAAATGAGAATGATGGAGGGGGTAATTTAATCTAAAATATATCATAAGCACTTTTGTAAATGTCACAATAATATGCTAATAAAAATAAAATAATATTAAAATTTTAAAAAATGTTGGCTTCATTCCATGTTTATCCAATCATGAATCACATGGGAAAAAACAGGGCATCATGGAGTGACAAGCAGGAATTTAGAGGCATCATGGTTGTGTTGTCATTTAAGGTAGTCAGCTGGACCCTGTCATCAAAACAAAAGAAATGACTCATCTTTGAAATGCTCCAGTAACATTTTTCCCTATGCCCCAGTCATTTAAAAATGAAGAGAAACCCTATCATGTACATTGCTGTATATCTCATACTAATTTAAAATCTTATGAGAGACAGCAACACTTTTGAATTTGAAGTCTACCATTTTGGAATGCTACTTCTAAGTTCAGATGCTCTCTGGTATCACTGAGAGCTGCTTTTTATTTATTTATTTTTACACTGTTTCACTGAAGCTATTTGGGTTTGAAGTTAATTTGTTACTCATTTTGGAGTCTCTGGAAAATTTAAAACAGATTTTCAAGGCATCTGCCACCTGGTTTAATTTACTCCATTAATCAGACAATTATGAACAAATTACCCTGTCTCATTTTTCTAATTTCCTAAATATATATCTCCATTTACTCATGTTGGTGGGTGCTAAGCTGCTTGCTCTGAACCATTGAAAAGTATATTCTTACCTTGATAAAAGAAGAACAATTTTGATGGTTTGAAAATACTGAAGCATCCATTGATGTAGAAAATATTGTAAATCACTTAAAGTTTCAATAATATGATGAATAAATAACATGTAGTGTAATCATATCATGAAATACCACAAAATTATTAAAAATAATGACTCTATTAGGTCTACACAGACAGAACAGAAAAGTAACATGTCAAATAAAGCTGAGGTTTGGCACCAGTGCTCATGCTTGTAATTCTAACTACTCTGGAGAAAGAGATTGGGAGAATCGCAGTTGGAAGCTATTGTAGGCAAGGAGTTCATGAGACTCTGTCTCAAGAGGAAAAAGTAGGCATGGTGATACATGCCTGTCATCCTAGCTACTGCAGGAAGCACAAGTAGGATGACCACAGTCCACACCAGCCAGGTAAAAAGTGAGACTATCTCCAAAACAGCAGAACAAAAGGAGTTGCGGTGTGGCTCAAGCCGTGGTTCACTTATGTAGAAAAGTCAAAGCTCTGGGGTCAAACCCCTGGAGTGCCAAAAGTGTGTATATACATACATATATTATGATAGATATATATAAACTTGGGAAAGGTTGTGTACTGATAATCCAACTACAATGGAGTGCAATTGGGCATACATAACCAAGAATTTCTATTTTAAAAACACAAGTAAGTGTTTAGAGAATATCACTTCGCTAAACTTAGACAGCAATCTTTTGTGATATAATACACATAGATATATATGTACTGATTCATACATATATATAGGAGTGATAATATATACAAAAATGGAAGGAATATGCCCAAATTATAATTATAGATGTCTAAGTTTGGTAAAGTATGTGGCTCAGTGGAATTTGGATCAGAAGGTGAAGGGCAACCTAGATTTACAAGTAACAGCCCATACATTTAATAAAGGAAATTGTATCTTGCAGTAATTTGAATATGTATTTTATAAAGACTATATGTATTGTATGCAATATAAATGTATAAAATCCCTCAAAACAAATGTGACTAATATTAACAATATATTCATATATGAATAACATTTATTTCCTTTTGATTTTTATTACTTTACAATTCTAAAATAATTTTAAATGCATAATAATTTAAATATTTAAATATGATTTTCTTGTGCTGTGGGCAAACTTACAGATTATTGTCTAAAGCTTACAGAAGTATACTCACACCATATTTGTAATTGGTCAGGGTAAGTTGTTAATTGATGACTAAATAGCTTCTAATGCATGCTTCCTAATTTTACACTGAAACTTTGTGAAAACTGATAAAGGTATATATTTCTTTCTTTAATTATTGTACTGGTGGTGCATGTGACATTTACAAAAATTCTTAATATATCAACTGATAAATATATATACCAAATGTAAAGAAAACTAGTCTCTGAGTGTATACATTTAAAAACCAGAATTCAGCATATATCTATTCTATGAATATAAGCATAATTTCAGGAGCAGTGCACAGTTGAAGAAGAATGAAATTATGTTGTTCACAGGTAAATGGATGAAACCGGAGAACAACAAATACAGGGAGACAGAGAGAGTGAAAGAGAGAGAGAGAGAAATGTATTAGTTGGTCTGTCTAAGTGGACTAGGGAGGCAGGAGAGGGAAATGGAATGTTAGTGAAAAAAATTGAAACATTTCATTTGTGTATGAAGACAACAAAATGCAAAGCACTTTAAGCTGTTGAATAGAGGGATGAAGAAACAGAAATAGTAAATAATAGAGTAGATTAATATGATTAAAACGCAGGATTGGAAGGAAAAACAGGTCTTGTCTTGGAGTAAGTTCCAGGGAGTGAGGTGTTTCAATGAAAAGGTGAAGGAGGGAAAATATGTTTGATATATTTTGTATTCATGTATAAATATAAAATAATGAAAACTGTTGAAATGTTCTAAGAAAGGGGGATGAGGGATAATAATAGAAGAGGTTAATCTAATTAAGACACCTGGTAGCAGCGAAAAACGACATTTTTCCTTGTGGCACTTCCATGTAAGTAGAAAGTTTTTTCATAATAAATGTACAAAAAATTGTAAGCATACACTTTTTTGGTGGTTCTGGAATTTGAAGTCAGGGCCTTGCACTTGCTATGCAGGTGCTCTATTACTGGAGCCATGCTTCCAGCCTTTTTTTATATTGGTATTTTTGAGGTAGAGCTCACAAACTATTTGCCTGTGGCTGGCTTCAAGCCATTATCCTCCTGATCTCTGCCTCCCAAGTAGCTAGAATTACAGGTATGAGTCACTGGCACCCAGCTACAAACACAAATGCAAATGTCACAGTCTATCCCCCTTTTCAACTATTGTATGGTAATAAAAACTTATGCTAAGTTAAAAATGAAAGAAAAGTAATGATGGAAAAGTAATGTAAGGATTTAATCATTATGATTACATTGGGAAGAGGAAGGACATCCAGCATCTCAGCCCATCTTTTGGAGGCACTGACATGAGCTCCCGGACGATATAGGGAAGGGAAAGAAAAAGGGGTTGAAGGGCAATAAGATTGCATAGCTAACACTGTGCACATGTGTGGAATTATCACAATGATATTCCCTCATATCAATAATGTATGACAAATCAGATTTAATTTTTAAAATAATATAATTTAAAATACTATTTGGCTACTCTTATAATTAATTTTCTTCTCCAACTATATATTTCAGTGTATAAAGCTGTATTTATTCCTTGGCTTTAATATTTTTAAATAATCTAGTTTTATAATAGAATAGGGCCCGGAATCCCTCTATCAGAATATTTAATTTCTTAAGTTTCTATGAATCTATGAATTAAGTCTTCCAGAACTCTCTGATCACCTTCATAGTATGTCTTTTTCTTAATAATTATTAGCATCCAACATACTAATACTTTTACTTGTTTATATGTGTATTTTGTTTTCCCTTTATTACCTTAATCATAACTTAGATATACTTGAACATAAACAACATATCAGAATTTTCATTTGTTCTGATACTTGTTCTGATAAAAATAATTAGGAGACCCAATTGATAAAGAATGAGAGACAAAAAATGATAACTAAAGAAATCTACCACTGATAATCACAATCATTAATATATATGCATCCACCAACAAAGACCACAGCTATATCAAGTAAAATGATAGAATTGCAATCAACAAACAAATTTAATTGACACTTATGGAAAGAACTTTCAAATAATGTATATTATCTGAGAATGACACAAATAATATGAAGATATGGAATAATATCAAGTCTGGACTAACAGTCTCCCTATTCAATAAATTGAAGACATGCTTTTCAAATAAGCTGGGATTATTTACAGCATAAAAGATAACTGCCCTATGAAGAAGTTGGTTGTATAGAAGATTGAGTATTTTAAAACAGGAAAAGAAAAGCTTGTAAAAAACAAGCAATGGATGAATTCAGTTTTGATTAATGAAGTAAAATGGACACCAAAAGCAGAAACAAGATTTTTTTGAAGATGAAAGATCAGAATTTAATGGTATTCTGATTGGAATAGGAAGAAAGACATCAGGTTAGATATTTTCTCTGAGAATAAGCAGTACAGAGATGTTCTCAAGATTTTAATACTTTTGACCAAAAAGAAATAAGTACTTTTCATTAGTAGCTACTAATATTCAAACATTCTACTTATATTACTCATTTGGTACTCTTAACTATAAGCTTCCAAACATATTCGCTTCAATTCTTTCCCATTATAAATAATAACTAAAGAATTTATTGTTTTTTGGATTATATTCTGAAAGCTGTTTGGATTATGAAGAAGGAAAAGCCAATCAAAACTAATTTGCACAGTATTTGTTTGTTTATATATTTGAGTTTTGTTAATGTGGGGAAATACAGCAGAATACTCTCTCAGATGCTGTGATACTCTGCCTTAAGTCCTGGAGAGAGTGAATTAGTAAACTCTAGTGAAATGGATAGAAAGACTGAGAGAAGCAAAGTGTATGTGATTCAGTGCAATAGACTAAGTCAGTTCTTCTTTGTACAGTTTTACCAGTTCCCTCCAGAATGACTATAAAAGTTTAAATACAATAACAGTAAAGTTGGTTACGTTGGTCCCATTGCTACTAGAAAGACCAAGAAATTCTTCGACTGTTTTTGGCAGACAGAAAAGTAGAACTCAGATTTAAAAGTAGTTGTATGTTTCAATAAAAGAAGCTATGTAATGGTAATTTTTTGGATGGGTTTTTCTTGACCCTTAGTTCAAGACTGCAGTCACATGATATAGATTACCTGAACAAATAAGAGAAATATAACACAATTTTGGGAAAAAAAGCATTTATTTTCTGTATATGGGAATAAGTTTTGGAAGTTACATGTTGTTAACTTTACATTCTGTGATACTTGTAAATATGGAATATATTCAGCCTCTCTTAAGGCATCATGCATAGTGAAATATTGCTGTGTCTATCAAATATTTAGGCAAACAGTTCTAATTTTGTTGGAAAAAGAGGGCAAGAGAAAAGATCAGGTAAATGAAACATGTTTTGGCAACATCCGAAAAGTTGATGTATTTGGAAATCATATTACCATTCCTGTTGGACCCCAGCATTAATGGACTATCTATGAGGAAAAGCAGAGCGGTTGTAGGAGAAAGTATTCACAGAATCATAATAAATAATAAATCCAATAAAATGTTCTCTTAGTAAACAAATTTTTATGTAAATGGATTCTTCCCATTTTAGTAATAAGGAAGCAGTAGAATTATACATGTGCTAACAAAGGAGATGAAAGTGTATTATTTTTGTCACCTATTTTATAATGTCAATTAGTTCAATGATCTAATCTCAGCAATACAATACTAGCATTCAAAGAGGTTAGATAATTCATTTTTCTCAAATTGGTGAAGGTATTATTTCCTATAGGATGTATATTTTTAAAATATAAAAAATTTGTGGGGCAATATATTTCCTTTCCTTTTATTTAAAAATAATTGCCATTATATCTAATATTAGTAGTAAAAAAAAAATCTGACTTTAGTATTGCCCGGTACATAAGCAGAACAATCCAAAATTTAAGAAAAAATTACAAGTAAATTAGGAATCATCTTAATAAAGACATTGAACTGATTGAACCTTTGTTGCAACAAATACCAGCCAATCAGATAGAGAAATGCATTTCACTACGACCAGTTCTTAGTCTCTAAGAAGTTCATATTGTTAGATAAATCCCATGAATTAATTGGTGACTCCTTATGACTGATTATTCAGTTCATGATTGTATTTTTAAAATTTAAAGCGAATTCATATGTTATTTGTGTATTTTATTTCATTTATTGGATCATTCTTATGACACTATGGAGATCTTGGGGAAAGATAATATTCTCTGAATAACCTTTTTCAATATGGGAAACATGAGCTGGTAATAAGTATGATTCAAACCAAAGAATCCCACAACTGTTCTATGAAGAAGTACTACTGCTGAAGTCCTCAATTCCTTACTATCTCATAATGGACAAATGTTTTAGACTGTATGGAATGTGTGTTTAGGGGAGAACAATAAGGGGGAAACCAAACATAATATTTTTTACCAGAGGGAGATTTCATCTCCCTAGTGAGTTCTGTGTAATCTACTACAAGAAGGCAGGGCAGTAGGTGGCTTGCAGATCAACCAACAAAGATATATAGTGCATCCAGCTGATGATATTCAAACCCATATCATATCCATAGAAAATGAAATCAATTTCTTGAAGAGATATCTGCACCTTCATGTCTCCTGAATGAATGGATAAAAATGTGGGTGATCAAAAAATGTATTTATCTTATGTCTCGTGTAATTACAACTTTGTGTTCTTTAAAGTACATCTATCCTATTCCTCCCACCCCTCTTCCTCCACATAAGCAACATTCTAATTTCTATTTCTAAGAACTTGACATTTATAGATTCCATATGTAAATAATATCAAACATTTCTGATATTAATGTGAATAACTTATTTCAGCTTCATTTTCTAGATTCATCTATATTGTCACAAATGAGAGGATTTCCTTCTTTTTTTACAATGGAATTATACATATAAATATATATGTGTGAGTGTCTATATATGCAAAGAAGTGCATATAAACCCTTCTTTGTAAAATCATCCATTATGGATTGACAGGTTGTTTCCACACCTGTATTCTGTGAATACTGTTTTCATGAACATCGGTGTGAAGATATTTCTTTGACCACACAAATTCATTTCCTTTGGTTATCTAGAAATAAGTGGGATAACTTGAAGTTTAGTCATGTATGTAAATATTCATGTACAAGGCTTAAATTAAGTGCTAATGACAGAATGTTAAAACAGTTTATTGAACCACCATGTGTGGAAATATCAAGCAGAGTTACAAAGACTTTCTGAGCTAATGCTTAAAAAAGAACATAAGCAAACAAGATACAAAATGCCATTTGACTAACTACATTATAACAGTTATACTCCATAAAAGCAATGGGTTAAAATATGCTAACTTTATCTTAAACAATGTGACTATATTTTGGTGATCAATTTAAGATCTCTTTTTCTTTATTTGTTCATATATTTATATGTAATATATATGATATATATTAAAATAATTCAATTTTATTATAAATATAACTGTATTTATTCAATGGAATTTATATTGGATAAATTACCGTAGTTAAAATTAAACGTCTATCCAAAAGTGATTTTATAATCTTGTTCTCTCCTTCTTCAAGTGTGGACAGCATTATATTTTTGTGCTTCTGTTAAGGGGAATAAGTGGAAAATCTCAGATATCTTTCATCTTTCTTCCTACTCAACCCCAACATTCAGCCAGTTACCAAGACACTTTGATTCACCCTCAAAAATAGCTCTTTTTTCTGTGTTCTTTGCTTTCTATTCCCACTGCTATTGCTTTTGTTCAGTACATGCTCAGATTTCTGTGGGAATGTTAAAATAGGCTTCCAACTGTTTTCCTTGGTTCCAGTCCAGTCCCACCTCCTGCTTTTGCCTTAATTTCTCTGCAAAATGCTATCAAAAAGATGTTCTAAAACATAGTCTTGGTCAAACTATTTCCCTGTCTAGAAAACCTGTAATGACTCCCCATTCCAGTAAGGTTTAGACACTTTATAATGTGACTCAAACTTTAAAGAAATCTGATTCAATTTGCCTTTACTGATTTATGTTTTGTCCCTAACCCCACTACACATACACACACATGCACACACACACACACACACACACACTCATATATGCAGGCAGGCACATGTGCAAACACACACTATACAGAGTCCAGTTATATATAATACTACCTGCCAGTTTTCAAAGCTCCATACCTTTTTTTTATTTTTAAAAATTCTTTTATTAGTGTATGATAATTACACAGGGTTTTATGTGACATTTCTGTGTATACATATAATGTTTCACAATTTGGTTCATCCCCTCCATTATTTTCCCTTTTCTGCCACTTACATTAAATGACTTGGACAGGTTTCAATGCTCCATATTCATACATATGTAGAAAATACAACAACCATATTCACCCTCATTTACCCTCATCATGTACCCTACCCCTCTCACTATTACCCTCCACATTTTTTTATGATTGTTGTGCTGGGTGGGGGTAAGTGGAATATTTGCAAAAGTTCTTACAGTGTATCAGATATATCATACTTGAATTCACCCCCTCCACTTATCTCTTTCATCCTCCCTTCCCATTCCTGGAAGAGTTTCAACAGGTACCATTTTGCATATATTTACATGTGTATACCTTATTTGCATCACCTCCTCTCCACCCTCCTTACCCCTTTTCCCCACCTCAGTGCAGAACATATTCCACACTCCTGTTCTCCAATTTTGTAGAAGAAAAAACATAAGAGATAATAAGAGAAACATGGAGCTTTTGCTAGTTTCAGGTAAAGATAGCTATACAGGGAGATTCCTTGTTTTGTTTCCATGCATATCTGTTTTACAACCCAAACTGGTTCATCTCTACCAGAACTCTTTACTACTCCCTAGTCCTCTTCCCACAGTGGACTCAGCCAGTTTAAGATTACTCTTTTCATTCCTGTACAGTGAGCAGATCAACCACCTTCAAATTTTTGGTTTCCTTCCCTTGTTCTACCCATCCTGTGCACAGCCTCCCTTAGTGTGATCTATATCCAATAATATTACTACATTTATTTTAGGTCTATAATCTGCATATGAGGGAGAACATGTGACTTTTGGCCTTCTGAGCCTAACTTCACTTAAGGTGATGTTTTCCAGTTCCATCCACTTACCTGTGAATGACAAAATTTCATTCTTCCAATGGCTTGTTTATATATAATCATTTATTTAAATTATCACAACTTCATGGATATTTTCCATGAATTTTGGATTATAATCCCACATTACATATTTTTTGATTGAAATATGTAAGTGAGCTTAGAGTCCCTCTGACTATCACCCTGGCTACACTGGAGTTTTTGAGTACTTTCATGCTTTCTAGCACTACAACATGCTCCAGGCTTATCTTTAAATTTCTTGCCTCAGACCACCTCAGGAAAGCCTGGTATTAGGAGTCAACACATAGGAGATAATGTCCTCATTGCTACTGGGATGTTAGTATTTCTAAGCCTTCACAACTCAAAGAACAAGGAGATATGTGTCTATAAGTGCACACATGTACCATGTAACTACATAAATGCATGCATGTATTAGAAATGTTAGCTGTTTCTTTATGTAACCATGTATATCTATCAAAAGATAAACATAAACACATAACAAAGTCTCCAAGTGTAATCCATTATGATATGAATCATTCTAATGCCTTCCTTTTGTTTATCTGTAAACATTGAATTTGACCTGGAGGCATAGCTCAAGGAATAGAGTGCCTGCCTCATAAGCAAGAGGCTCTAAGTTCAAAGCCCAGCCACGTCAAAAAATGAAATTGTATTAATTGAATTAGCTATGGTTACAAAACTTCTGTGTTGTTTCTATGGCTCATCAATATGTAATATGCATTCAAATATAATGTGTCGATTCACTTCTTCCAAATACTTTCAAGTGTTTCCTTTAATAATTCTTATTTGTTCTCGTAATCTTTTCTGGTATAATTGGGGTCCAAGCTGCTGTACTTTCTCATTTGTCTCTATGTTAGGATTTTTCTTTCTCTCTTAGAAAGAAAGCAAAGACCTTGTTATCTTCCTTCCTTAGTAACCTCTCTGACTTAATTTCTCACATTATTCCACATCACTCTACTTAACTCTATACTAGCCACAAAGGCTCTCTTTTTCATTTCTATAAGACAACAGTAAGTTCTACTTCAGGACATTTGTACTTCTTACTTCCTCTGTCTGGAATATTCTCTTACCAAAGATGTTTAAGATTCTTTCAGATCTCTCTTTAAATATTTCCATCTTAATGAGGGCTTTTGTACAAGATAAAGCGTATGGTGCTGCCCAGACTACCTATTAACAATTTTCTGTAACATTGAGAAAATTCAAAGTATATCAACTGGCCTAAGGAGGAGCTCTGTGAACTCTCTGTTCACTCCCAAGGAATAAACTCTCTTGTTCCTTTTGTTTGCCCCTAAAATCCTGCCACTCTAGTTTGTCCTGTTCCATTATGTTGCTTGTGGAAGACTCCTTATTGCAAAAATTTGTGTCTCACTTTTTTTCTTTCATCTTGGAGTCTCTTTGTTACAGCTGAGGTTACATATGTGCCTTGTCTAACCTGACTAGAGTAAGGAGGTGACACTCTGACACCCAGGGAGTATAGATGCTTCATGAACTAATTTCTGCTTCTCTGTGTACTCTGTTTTTTTCTAAGGATACACTGCTGCTAAATTCATGGATGGGGAAAAAATGATAAAATTAACAGTATTTAGGAACCAGTGATTTGTAGAAGGGGTCAGAAAATTATGGTGTAGAGGCCAGTCCAACATGGTACCTATTTTTGGAACTATAATACAATTAAGTACTAGACACATCCACTCATTTTTCTATTGCCTTTAGATCTTTTTTGCAACATTATATATCAGCTGTTTAGTAGTTGCAACAGAAACCTAATGGTCTGTTAAATTTAAAATATTTTCTGTATGCCCTTTTACCTTATAAACGTGTCTTCCCTGACTTTATAGGAAGAACAGCTAACAAGCACTTAATGGAAAAAGAGTGTGTGGCTCCTATTTCTATCTGGCTTCTCTCAAGATAATCCTAAGCAGTGCCGCTTCCAGTGGAACCATCACCAGTCCAGTGGTCCTCAATGTATATTTGATTTTCCTCCACTGATATGTTTCCCTTTCCCCTTCACTTCTGTTTTCTAAGATTTCATTTTCTCACTAGTAAAGTATCAACCCATAAGGCATAACTCAGTATTAGCGTTCCAGGAGCTATCGTAATCACAATATGTGATTTCAGTAAACACCCAGCACTCCTGACCACTCTATTTTTGTCCCTTTTACTCAGCAGCATCTAATGTGCTATGGATTTAATTTTTAAATCTCTTCTGTTAGCTGCCTTCTATCACTAGAATCAAGTTTCCATAGAGGTCGGAATCTTCGTTTTCACTGGATTTATTCAATCTGTATGTATGATTCTGTAACAGCTCCGTTCCTGGCACACAGTAAGTACTCAGTTCATCTTCTTTGAATGACTGAATACATGAATGTTATGCCTTATATCCAAGTTCTTAACTTGGATATAATTATGAAGATTTATTGGTTTCCCTGACAACATTCTCTTTCTTGATAACATTTTACAAAATCTAATTAATGCAAGACAGACTTTTATATCACTTTTAACAAATTTCCAAAAGATTGGATTCTTTAAAACTAAGGCTCTGCTCTCTTATTCTATACTTCCTTGAATTTCAGCCACCAGTCCCAATACTGTAGCTTGGCAAAATGGAAAATAGTATTTTCTTTGATAAGATTAGATCAGTTGGTGAGGCAGGTTTGAAAAGTATAAACAAGAAAAAAAAGAATTTATTTGGTGATGGATTAGCAATGACTGATAAGAATAAACCTATCCATCTGCTTATTAACATGAATCAAGCATCATTAAAAATATTGTGGCAACTTATAATTTAACAATGCATAAGTCAGGAAAGAAAAATGAGTGATTGAAACATTCAAACATATTTTGAAAAGATTGTTTGATTTGACATAACACTAAGGTAAGAAACAAAAATAAAAATTGTTCACCAAGATGAAAACAAATAATACATAGTGTTTCAACATCATTTGTAAGTAATCTCACTTTAACCTTATTAGGAACTATTAGCAAACAAACACAAAACACCAGAATGAACATAAAAATCAACCACCACGAATAACTGAGGTTTTGAAAGATCAGGGATGTCAGAAAGAATGGCATGCATTGCATGACTGCAATGATGACATAGTTCAAATGCTTGCCTATGATGCTAAAATTCAGAAACCAGCTGAGGTATCCTTCCTCTGAGTGTCAGATGACATCAGCTTTAATCATATTTCATGTTAATAAATACCTGGAGATTTTCCAGTCATTTTGTGGATTGAGATTGGGAAAGCAGTGAAGGTGGGATTTTTGTGAGGCACTACTGGTGCTGTAGTTCTACTTATATCAAGTCAAATCCTTGATATAATTTGATGGATCATCTCACCATCACACATTATGCACACATTGTGTCACTGATGATTCCTGAAAAATGACACTCAGAAATTTCTTCTTTGATTTTCCTTGGAGAACATCACTCATCCAAGGCATGCATGCATCTGTGTACATATGTGTATATATTTTTCTTCAGCCTGGGGCATCTGAAAGCTTATCCATGACCAAATTGGTTGACTTCCTTTTTTCCTATTAATTCATGTTACATGTATTTTTTCCACTACAATTTTTTGTGACTTTAACTTTTTCAAGATCTCTGAAATTCAATTCTGTGGTCTTCATTTCACATAGCTACCCAACTTTTCACTCACTCCTATACACTGCTTCTCATTTTGTGTATCTCTACACATATCAATGTGCAATACTTATAACGAATCACCAACCACATACACACACACACACATACACACTCAGAGAGAGAGAGACAGAGAGTGAGAGAGAGAGAAAGAGAGAGAATTCACAATGTTTGTCTTTTTTTTCCCATTATTCACCAATTTGCTTGAGGAAAAATAAGTAAATACAGAAATTTATGTCACCCAACCTCTTAATTACAGAATCATTTAAATGGCAAAAGTAGCTACATTTAGTTTTAGCTAGTTCTTTAATTCACAGTCACTAAATTACAAATTTGAATATATAGGAACATCTGTGATTTATAACATAGTCGTAAGAAAAAAAATCAGCTATTATTGATCTACAAAGAGGTTTATTTGAATTTTCAACACAGATAAATAAATTATTTTATATTTTTACTTTGATTTGCAAGAACACAGAGTTGTGATCTTTAACATAGATTAGACTTTTTTATTTGTTTATTTTTTTCTCATGTTTATTTTGCTTGCCTTACTCTCTTAGACAAGGAATACTTAAGAAAGTTATTGCTAACAAAAATCAGGTTTGCTAAAAAGTTAAGTTAGGGCAAACCAGTACAGTCATTTTTCTTTTCTTTTTTTAAGCTTTATATTATATTCACTTTGCAAGTGGCATCATTTCAGCTGCTTCTGACCCCTTAGTTCATTAGTTCATACAAAACAACACAGTTCTGAACTGAGCTTTTTTTTTTCTGTTACTTACTCAATTTATTGTAACATTCTTCTATGCTGTTGTCTGCCGTGAAGAACTTTGATTCTGTACATATTTAGAAATGATTAGCTAAAACAATACTCACTCATAATTTTACTCATGGTTTCCTTTTTCATAATAACATTTCCATGTCTTAGTAGGGTGAAAACACTGTGGAAATTCCAGGCCCAAACTGAAGCCCCAGATGAGATTTATCACTTTCTAGTTGCGGTCCCTTGGGGAAAATACCTCATGACTTAATGTCCATTTGTAAAATGGGCTTCAATACGCCTCCTTCTATAGTTTTAGCTGACTAATGAGATGAAAGAAAGTCCTTTAAATTGGAAATTGCAAAATGCCTGACAGGCTCTTACATTATCTTTAAAACATAAAACATTTTGTAGATTGTAAAGTAGATTTAATACTTATATTTTAAAATGCTAAGACAAGCAAGATCTGTAAAATGTTAAGGTATTAGGTCACCTTGAAGCATATATACCAGGTGCTGTATTACTTTTTAAAAATCAGTGTGTAGTTTACAAACCAAAACTTTAAAAAATCCATTCATTTTATGTATTTCCCTGTTTTGATACCTTATATTTTTCTTTGACTTTTTTATATTTTTGCTCCCATTACACAGACAAATAACATAATTCATCACTGTAGCAACTCAGTTTATAACTTACATCTGCCTGATTTATTTAGATTCTGACACACTGTCATTTACTGAGAGGGAAGTGATGTTAATATAATTTGCACCTCCTACTTTCAGTGAATTGGAAGCATTCAGAGCCTTTAAGAAAAACACCAAGAGGATTAGAGGAGATGAACCAGTTGGGGCTGCAATACATATATGCATAGAAATACCACAGCGAAACTCACTGTGTAGCTTTCTTTATCTCAAAATAGCAAAAATGTCATGTTTTATCTTTTATCTTTTTTCCTACAAAATCAGAGAACAGAAGAGCAGAACAGGTCATGCAGTGTGTGTGGAGGGGGGTGTTTGCATCAGTTGGAGTGGGGTGATGGGGAAAGGGGGTAGGAGGATGAATATGGTGCAAATAATGTGTACATATGTATGTAAATGCAAAAATGGTATTTGTTGAAACTGCTCCAGAAATCAGGGGAGGGAGTATAAAAAGCGCAGTGATGAAGGGGGTGAATTCAAGTATGATATATTTGATACTTGTAAGAAGCATTATAAATGCCTCTAGGTACCCCCACCCAGCACAACAATAAAGGTTTAAAAAAAAAAAGGAAAAGCACCAACATAATGAATAAAATCTCAAATGTGTATCTCACCCAGTGTTCTACATCACATTCTTGGGTACATGAATCCTGGTCAGTGTGTTGTACCAAAAAATGGGCTGATTTCCTTTGATGGGTCTTGGCCCTCACAATCCTTATGATTCAGTTCAGAAATACTATTCATGTTACTGGTACCAGAACTAAAAGGTAGCAGCCATGATTTTCCTGGGATGGGAAGTTCAGAAGTCCTGTATCATTGCAAGTGCCTTCCTGAGTTTTGGGATCAAAGGCATGCATTGCCACATCAGGCTTTTCCAGCTTCCTTGCTGCTCTGAGAGTCCTTATTTCATTATTTTCTTTTGTTTGAATAACTTCCTTTAGCCACTCTTTTAAGGATGATGACAAACTCTCTTAGTTTTTCTTAATCTGAGAATATCTTCATTTGTCTTACACTCCTGAAGAATATATTTATTTTGGTATAGAATACATAGTTGATTGATCTTTCCATTCAGTACTTGAAGAATGTAAAATTTCCTTCTAATTTTAATAATCTATCATGAGAAATCAAATTCAAATTCTTTTTCTTTACTTTTTTTAAAGTTTGATTAAAATGTATTTGGACATTTATTTCTACTGGGGCTCGCTCAGCATCATGAGTCAGTAAATTTATGACATTTGTAAAGTTTAAAATTTTAGGCATTTTTTTAATGCTTATCAATACCACCTTATTTGTCTCTTCCTGCTGTCTGATGACATGAATGTTGGAAGTTTTGTTATTGTTTTAGTTTTTTAGTTCCTGAAGATCTTCTCCTTTTTTTTCCCTAGTATTTCATTTCTGTTGTTGAAATTAACTTCTTATTCTACCTTCAAGCTTATTGAGTCTTCCTTTATAATTGATTGAGTTCTTAATTTTTGTAATGGTTATCTCAGAGTTTATAAAACACAATTTTAAAATCTAAGTCCACCTTTATATGAAATTTATCATTTCACACAGAGTGCAAAATGTTACCTTTTATAAGAGTATTCCAAATCTTCCCTTCTGTACCTTGTGATATTACTGCCATAATTTATGATTTCTGTTATATAATTACTCAGTCCATTGTTGCTACTATTACTTTGTACAAATTGTTATTTATAAAATCAATTAACAGTAATAAAAATGATAGCTTCTTAGTGCTATTTTTTTCTTCTTAGATATTCCTTCTTTCTTTGTATATTCCTTCTTTCTTTTAAAAATCTATATCACATTCATTCTCCCTTAATGACTTACTTCAACATTTCTTGAAAGGAGAGCCTATTGCTGACTAATGTCTTCAATGACCAAACATCTATTTGAATGATATTTCACTGGTATATATTATTCAAGGTTGGAGGATTTTCCTTTTTAACAGTTTAAGTATTTATTTTACTCTCTTCTTGTTTGCATCGTTTCTGACAGGGACTGTCTGATAATTCTTATTCTTAATTCTCTATAAGTAAGGTATATGTTTCTTCTCTGTGGCTTCTTTCAAGACTTTCTATTTACCTTTCATTTATTATCTTTGAATATAATATAGCTAGGTGTTATGGCTATTTTTCTTTGCTTATTTATTTGCTACTTATCCTACTTGTATTTGATGTTTCTAGACTTGCGGTAGTGTGTCTGTCATTAATTTTTTAAAAGATTTCAACCCTATAATTTCAATATTTCTTTGCCCCCTCTATTACTTTTGCTATTACAGTTGTTTTAACTTTAGAAATTGCCCCACAGTTCTTAGATGCTCTACCTTCTCCCTGACAGCCATCATTTACTTTATGCATTTCAATTTGAACAGTTTCTACTGATGTTTGTGCAAGTTCATTGATACTTTCTTTGTCTGTGTCCAGATTCCTGATGATGTTTCCATAATTCTTCAGTTTTTGGAATTATTTCTGTTGCTAGCATTTCCTCTTAATTCTTTTTTAGAAATTCAATCTGTTTGCTCAAGTTATTTATCTTTTATTGCCTGTTGTCTACCTTTTCAAGTACAGTGCTTAAGATAATATTATCATAGTTATTTTAAATTTGTTGACTGGTAATTCTAATATCAGTGGCATGTTTGAGCTTTGTCCCTTGAGACTGATTTTTTTCCATGCACTGTGACATACCTTCTAATATTTTTGCTGTTGAAAGTCAGACATGTTGTATCACATAATAATAAGTAAAATAAGTCTTAATTTTAGAGTTTATGGTGTTACTGATCAGCAGGGTATGGTTAATTTTCTCTACCTGGATGGAAATTACAAATAAGCAAAGAGAACGTTCATAGATGTTCGTAGTTCTGGACCTTGAGTGCCAAAGGCCTGTGGCCTGCACTAAAAGATCTAGAGTCTTATGGCTCTGTGTCCTGAGAGTAAGAGGCTTATGGCTCTGAGTTCTAGAGTCCAGAGACATATAGTTCTAGAGGCTCAGGTTAGAGGCTGACTGCTCTGGGCCTTGACTGTAAATGGTCCAACATTCAGTATCCAGTTCATAGTGGCAGCTTGTGATGGTCAGTGTTGTGAGTCTTAAGCAGTGAGTATTGGTACTCTAACTCCTTCAACAGAGACTAGTTGAATAGAGACAGCTATTAGGTTTTGTGTAATGTGACTTTTGGTCCTGAGAACTTCGCAGCTCGCTGGAAATCTTTCAGTGACCAGGACACTCAGTCTCTCCTCTTTGACTCTTCACAGACTTCTGCCTCCCATAGGCTTGCTTTTCTACTCCTCTTACCTTTATCCCTCATCCTTCATCATCTCAACTGCCTCTGCTCCCTGCAGTTTCTGCCCAAGTAGATCTTTGGAACTCTTTAGCAGTCTTTTCACTGCTACTCCTGTTGCTATCACTGCTATGTTTTGTTTTATCAGATCAGCCTGCTCCACCCATCATAGCATTACAAGTATTCAAGAAAATGGCACTCAAAAGAAGCCTTTTATTGGACCTAACATTGATAGACTAGGGATAACACAGGACGGTGTATCCCAGCTGACATGAAAAATGACCTAAAAGGCATGGTTATAAAGCTAGGAGATGGTGAGTGGCACTCAAATGAATGAAAGTACTTGCACAAGTCACAGCACAGCTTCCAGTCAACACCCTTGTCTACAATGTTCCCATCCTATTTATTTGAAACCCTGACTTCTGTTAACTCTGTTAGTAGGTGAGACAAATAGGCTCAAGGGCACTGGAATAAGAGAAATTACCTTCCCCAATGAGAAAATGTGCTGATAAAATATGATTCTCTCTAGAATAGGTGCTTGTTTTCAAGAACTCTGGGTGAATTTTATAATGATTACTCTCTCCAGACCCTGAACAGGGTCACCAGGAAATCTTCCTCAAGTCTTTTCAATGACAACCAATTGGGTTTCCTGACTTTAAAGACCAAAACAGTTGAAAGCTCTCTAAAGTTTCATTCCCCTGAGCTTCTCATTCTCACTCAGCTTCTAGCTATTTGTCAAAATTATCATTTCAGTGTTCCTTGTAGTTTATAACTCCAGCAGTTTCTCTTCCTAGGTAAACAGATAGCAGTTGTTATTCTTTGTATCTGTCTGTCTCTGTATTTCTTTTTTTTAAGTCTAGGTTTTCATAACTCATGTTGAGTCCGTTTACCTTTTCTTATGGGTTTCAGATATATGTTAAATACTATGATATCTTCATAAATAGAATGATTAGGCTCCAGTAAAAACAAAGCAAAATGAGAACTTAGATTGGCTGAAAATGGAGAATCTAATGAAAATTATCTGTAAAGTAGAAGACAGAAATAAAGTGGGGAAGAGGACGGCAGTGTGGTTCAAGATGAAGGCCCAAAGCCCTGACTTCAATCTCTAGTACTACCCCCAAAAAATGAAAATGAGAAAGAAAAGGATGAGAAACTTGATTTATTCCACAAATTATAAAATAAGGGTTTTTGTTGTTTACAAATACTTGTATAAAATATATTCATTTTTAGATGACACATTGAAATCTCTGACTTCACAAATTTAGTTGAGTATTGTAGTAACAAAAAGGTAGATTTAACCTTCTCTTTTCTAAACCCCTTATAGCCTTAAGGTAAGGCTCTTAGCATTCCATGATAGCTTCTTAATCTTTAATTTTGAGGAGAATTCTGAAATCAGTAACAAAAACTAACATCTTTTTCTGGCTGATAAATCTATCAGTTTTTTTGGCCTTTTCTTTCTTCTCTTTTCCTCCTCCTCTTCTTCTTTTTCCTTTTCCTCCTCATTTTCCTCTTCTTCTTTCTCTCTCTGCCTCTCTCTCTCTTTCTCTCTCTCTCACATACATACACACACACACACACACACACACACACACACAGACCCTTTGGATATATTTAAGCATAGATCCTTATTCAATTTATTCAATATTGTGTTTAGAACTTGCTTTTTGTAGAGTTAGGTCTATATTCCATCTTTGAAAAATATTCTAATTTTATTGTAGTTGAATATTATTTCTATTATTTCTAATCATATTATTTAATAAATCTGCAATTTGTTAAATTATAATTTTCAAACTGGATCCTCTTTTTTCTCCTCTTCATGCTAAAAATTTAAAAACATGTAAATATATATATATATATATATACCTCTTGCTATAGTACTTGATATTCAGAAGGAAAATTGTAGCAATTGCAATTTAAATCTACTGATTAACTAGAAAATAAAGAATCGTACATTGTAAGAAAAGACAAAAGTTCCATGAAGCTTTATTATAATAGAACAAGCAACAGAGGTGTAACTGGTAGAAGAAAATTAATGTTTTTCCTTTGCTCTTAATTGTTTTGTTTTATTTTAACAAAATGAAATTTGGGATTGTTTGCTTGTAAAATGGTAAATTCCAGAAAAATGACTTCTTATCAGTGAATCAAGTCCCTTAGAGTGGGAAATCATGATAGTTAGGTACTGAAGGGGGTAAAACCCTAGGGCAAGAGTAGAAGGGCTGATTCCACTTATGTTGGATGGAAGAGAAAAGGGTGATTTGTCTGCATTGAGGTCCTAGGTATAGCTGCTAGTTGAGACATTGAGATCATTTTTTTTGGAATGCAGGCAAGGATGCAAGAGGCAATGGATTAGGATCAGGGAAGAGAGGAGGACTTATAATGTCATGGATTTGAGTAGGAAAGGTAGGTGGATACAGAGAGGCATAAGATTGCCCAAGGAGGCATTTGGAGTCTGGTTATTAGTAGTAACAAAGAATTTCTAAATTTATTTTGCAATGTGGCATAAAAGACTATAAATAGAAAAAAGTCTCAAACACTTTAGCTATGTCTGTGTGTTCATGCATATGTTTGTATATTCATGTGAAGAGAGAGTGAACTGAAGGGAAGACTGTATATAACTCATTTCTAATTCCACTGAGTGAATATTTATTGAGTGCAACTATGTTCCAAGCACAATATGAGCATATGAAAATTTGATGTTCATTGAAGGACCTAATCTCTGCCCTATTTTAGTTTTTAGTATAGAGGGTATTTTGGAGATTGAAAGTACAGTTCTTTCCTTCTTTTATTGCTTACATTTGTCAATTTTTATCAAGAACGTATGTTAACATTTTTAAAATTTTTTATGGAGTAGGACAGTGCTCAAGATGCAGCAAAGAAACCTGAAGAGTAAAAACATATAAAGAGTGATTTATTAGGAAAGTGTTAGCATACCTAGAGGCAAGGTGTGAGGTGAGCTGTTGATGTTCAAGTGCCTAAGCAAAAACAGCACATCTCAAAAGTATCAAATAGGTGGTTGGATAAGGGCAAGAATGTCAAATATGTTGATTTTTAGTTAGAAAAAGACATAAAAATCATGTTTAAAATATTATCTTTTTGATACCAACTGCTCAGACTATTGAGTTCTTTGATCCAAATTAAGGTATCAAGTATCTTAACAGGGTAATAATTTCCAAGGAAATTTTCCAAATGATGATTATATTAACTTCATAGTGAAGTGTGTTCAGAAAAACAGAAAAAGTATCAGCTTTCACAAAAGATATGAGATAAAATGTTAAAATGAAAAAATGTGAAGATAAAATATGATGAATGCACTAGAATAAAAATAAGATTAAAAAAATTGTCACAAGCCAGGTGATGACAGTTCACACCTGTAATCCCAGCTACTTTGGAGGCTTAGATCAGGAGGGTCCTGGTTCTGGGCCAGCCAGGGCAGAAAAGTTTGCTAGACCCCATCTTAAGGGGAAAAAAGCTGAGTGTGATGGTGCATGCCTGACATACTAGTGATGGCAGGAAGTTTAAAATAGGAGGATCTCAGTCCTGGCAGACCAAAGCAAGAAAGCAATACTCAAACAGCTAGAACAGAAAGGGCTGGAAGCCTTACTCAAGTGGTAGGGTGCATGCCTAGCAAGTGGAAGCCTTGAGTTTAAATCCCAATACCACAAACAAACAAAGTACTGTCATAACAAACATTTTCCAAACAGTAAATTTTTCTAGCACAGCACATTTAGGTAAAAATAAAATATTTCCAAATTTTAGATATTCTTTTGAAATCTCAAAATTGTCAATGGTCTTTGTAAATACATATATGTATTTTCTATATGATTTAAGTTAAGAATCTTCAATGGAAATTAACTTGGATTATATAGGTGAAAGAAAGTAAACCTTTTCAGCATAAACATATCTAATGTATACTTTAAAGATGTTATTTTAGAAATGGCTATTTTAAAAACAAAATTCATTACTTCCTATTGAAACAATTTCCCAAGATTATGAATGTACATAAACTTCACAGTTTAAATGAACTCTATGTTAAAGTAAGGAATTTGAAAAATGGAACAAGAAGAAATTTACTCAAGACTTAGTATATTCAAGGCTGGGCTGTGGCTCACATGGTAGACATCTTACTTACCTAATATATGAAAGATTTTGGTTTCAATCAACAATACAGCAATATTTCCCCAGCATAGCAAATGTCATTGAATAGATTTTCATTATTAATATGATAATTTTTTTCCAATAGTTATGGATATTGTTAACTTTTCTAATTAAGTTTTGTAATACGGAAAGTAAAGGAATAAGTTATAAAATGATTTATTGACAATTTTATTTAAGTCTTGAGTGAATTTTTCTTCTGTTATACTTCAAGAATTAGATCTATTATAAAATTTATTTTCTTAAAAATTGAAACAAAAAAATTATATGGAAAATATATGTATGTAAGCATAGTCTTTCAGCTTTTTCATTTCTGAAGCAGAAATAAACCTACAACAACAAAATGACACCTATGTAACCCCCATACCCCATTTTTCAATAGCTTTCAATACATATCCATATATCCTCTACCTTCACAGATGTTATGTTTTATGATACTGTTCAAACTTTATCATTCTCTTTTCCTTTTTCTCTTTCCCCAGTACTGAGGTTTAAACTCAGGGCCTACACCTTGAGCCACTCCACCAGCCCTTTTTTGTGATTAGTTTTTTGGAGATTGGTCTCAACTGGGCTGGCTTCATACTGCAATCCTCCTGATCTCTGCCGCCTGAGTAGCTAGGATTGCAGGTGTGATCCACTGGCACCTAATTCCATGCTGTTTTTATCGTTATGGCTCTATAGTATAGTTTGAAGTTGGGAATTGTGTACCTCCAGCATTGAACTTTTTGTTCAGAATTGCTTTTGCTATTTGAGGCCTTTTGTGTATCCATATTTTAGGACTGATTTTTTTATCTCTGTGAAGAATGTCATTGGGATTTTGATGGGAATTGTATTGAACATGCAGAGTTCTTTTGGTTGTATGGCCATTTTCACAATGTTAATTTTATCAATCCACAAGCACAGAGACCCTTCAATCTTCTGATGTCTTCTTTGACTTCTCTCGTCAGTGGCTTATAGTTTTCATTGAAAAGATCTTTGGTTTCACTTTGTTAAATTTATTCCGAAGTACTTTATTTTCAGGGACTATTGTAAATGGTATTGTTCCCCTGATTTCTTTCTCAATCTGTTTATTTTTGCTATAAAGGAAACCTACTGATTTCTGTGGATTAATTTTGTATCCTGGTACTTTTTCAAAAGAGGTTATGATTTATAATAGAGTTTCTAATGGAGTTTTTAGGGTCTGTATTTTCCAGATTGCTTGAATAAAAGTTTTGAAAGTACTCTTTAAGCATTCTCTGGATTTCATTAGTATTTGTGTTTTTTTCATCTCTGATTTTATTAATTTGTGTCTTTCCCCTCCCCTCATTTTGTCATGTTAGCTAAGGTTTGTCAATCTTGTTCATCTTTTCAAACTCAAAGTTTTGTCTTGTTGATTTCTTGTATAGTTTTTTTTTTTTATCTCAATCTTATTGGTCTCAGTCCTGATCTTTATAATTTCTCTCCATCTGCTGTTTTTGGGTGTGATTTGTTCCTGTTTTTCTAGATGCTTAAGGTGCATCATTAGGCTATTTTTTGAGAAGCCTTTGGTTTTTAATGTAGGCACTTATAGCTATAAACATTCCCCATAGTATGGTCTTTGCTGTGTCCCACAGATTCTAGTAGGTTGTATCTTCATTTTATTAGGTTCTAAAAACTTTTTTATTTATTCTCTTATTTCTTTGCTTACCAACTGGTCATTTGGCAATGCATTATGCAGTCTCCATGTGTGTGAATATTTTCTGTGGTTTCTTTTGTTGCTGAGATCTGATATAATACAGGGGTTATTTCTGTTTCCTTAAATTTGTTGAGACTTGCTTTGTGTTATAAAATATGACCTATTCTGGAGAAAGTTCCATGAGCTTCTAAAAAGAATGTGTACTACATGTTAGTTGGGTGAAATACTCTGTAGATGTCTGTTATGCTCATTTTTTCTAATGTGTGGATTACTTCTGAAGTTGCTTAATTTTTTTTTTTTTTGCCTGATTGACCTATCTATTGGTTACAGTGGGGTAGTCAGGTCTCCAGGTATCATTGTGTTGGGCTCTATGTGTTTTTAAGTCTACTAGTATTTTTTATAATGTAGTAGGGTGCCCCTATATTTGGCCTATATATGTTAAGCATTGATATTTCCTCTTAATTAATTGTTCCTTTAATTAATATGAAGTGGCCTTCATTGTCTATTCTGACTGATTTTATCCTGAAGTCTTCTTTTAGATATAAGTGTAGCAACTCCTGCCTGTTTATGGGGTCCATCTATTTAAAAAACCTTTTTCTACTCTGATTCTAATCTAGTTTTTCTTTCTGTCAGTGACATGTCTCTCTTGTAAGCAACATATGTTTGCGTCTTGTTTTTTAACCTAATTTGTTTTTCTATATCTTTTGACAGGGGCACTGAGACCATTGGCATTCAGTGTTAGTATTGAGAGGTGTGTGGAGTTTCCAATCATTTTTATCCCCCTGAAGTTTACTTTTTCCCTAATCCTTGTTTACTGGTCCACTTGGTCAAAATGGTCTATTCTTTCTTACATCTTATTGTCTACCTCTGATTTTTCTTCTATGTGTGTAAGAGTCCTATAAATATTTTCTGTAGTGCTGGTTTGGTGGTCATGAATTCCTTTAGTGTTAGCTTCTTGTGGAAAATTTTCATTTCTCCTTCATTTAGGAAGGATAATTTTGCTGTATAGTCCAGTTGAGAATGACAATTGTTTTCTTTCAGGGCCTGAAGTATGTCTTTTTGTGGCCTTCTAGCATTTTGTATTTGTGTTGAGATACCTGCTTTTATTCTGATGGATTTGCCTTTATATGTAACCAGTCTTCTCCTTTGTAGCTTTAAGAATTCTTTTTTCTGTATATTGAGTGCTTTGATTATGATATATCTGATGGTGTTTCTTTTTTTTTTTTTGTCCCACGTGTCTGGTGTTCTGTAAGCCTCCTTCTCAAGGTTGGGGAAGTTTTCAGCTATTATGTTGTTAAACAAGTTGTCTATGCTATGCTAGTAGTTTGCATCTTTTATCCCCCTTCTACAGTCATTATTTGTAGATTTGGTTTTTTGATGCTGTCTTAGACTTCTTGCATGTTCCATTGATATTTTCTTAGCATTTTTTTCATGGTCTTTGACTATTTGATCTAATTCCTCTACTTTGTCTTCTATTCTTGATACTCTATTTTAACTTTCTCCACTCTGTTCACCAAGCTTTTGATTGAGGTTTTTATTTGGGTAATTGATGTATTCCTTTCAGATTGGTTATTATTCAGGGGTTCTATATCTTTATTGATTTCCTCTTTTATATTCTGCATGGTCTTCTTAATTTCACTCATCTACTTATTTGAATTCTTTTTGAGGTTTTTAAGTTGTTTATTCCTGTCCTCTTTGAGCTCAGACACTAGCTTGTGTGTCTGTTCTTTGAGGTCATTAATCATTCTTGCTATTATTTTTGCAATTCAATATTTGACATTTCCTCTTCTTTCCTGTTGTTTAGGTCCTTCGTGGTGGAGTTGGCTTTTGAGGGAGAGCTATTGCCTTTCTGCTTCATGTCTCTGTGTTGAGATTTACTCATCTGGGTTTTCCAGTTTCCAGTGCACTGTGCCCGTTTAGTTGGGGTTTTATGGAAAATGTACAGGACTGGATGATGGTTGAGTTTTGGTATGTTTTCTTGTCTCAAGATTGGGGCATAGTGACTCAATAATAATCCTTTTGAGTTATTATTTTCAGGATTAAACTGAAAATGGCTCCCATAGAGTTAGGATGATTCACTATAAAAGTGGTCACAGTTATTGAATTACAGCTTCAATTGCAGCCTTCATCCCTGAAGAACAGTTATTGCTACTGTTCCAGTATGTTTGGTTTTCTATTGGAGCAAAGCTGAATCTTCATGGTCCAGGAAGGCTAATGGTCATAACAGTTGTGATGGAAAGGAGACAGATGGAAAGGTGTAGTGGGTAATATGAGGTGAAAAGTTTATGTAGTAGGAAGGGGTAGTGACTGAGATAATATAAGGCATTAATTAAGAAGCAGACTAGAATGGGTAGAAGAGGTCAGGTAGGTAATATACAGGGGGAAAGGGAGAGAGAATAATGGAGAAAATAGAACAAACAGACAAATATAACCTCCAAAGAACAGAAAAAAAAGAAAATCCGTTGGGATTATTGATAATGACGGAAGCTTGTGGGACAGCCTCCTATAAGACAAGAGAGGCAAGAGATTGAGAGCTAGGGAGTAGTTCTGGTGGTTGACTTGTGGGAAGTATAAATTAGAGATGGTGGTAGAAAGAGGAACAGAAGAGCTGGTTTACACTTGCAAACTAAAAGGTGGTTTATGGAGGTCATATAAATGACTGCAGTGAGAGAAGGGGGAAGGTAAGTCAAAAGAGGGAACTGGGAATAAAGAGGGCAAAACTGTTGTTGGAATGTACAAAAAATAATAGCTACAAGTAAATGGGTAAGAGGTCTACATCACTGTTTCAGCAGCAATGGGCATAGAGTTTATGAAAAAATTTCTTTTATTTGTTGTTCTTTCCCTACCCCTTTGTGTCTGAGTCTTTTAGTCAACTAGATGGCAAATAAATTGGATACCTGCCTCTGGGCTGGTGACTTGTGCTGGAGAAAGAGGAGTATTTGTAGATCTAACTCTCTGAAGTTTCTACTGACAACTGGTTAGCTGTACCCCATTCACATTTGCAAAGTTCCTATCTCTCAAGGGCCCCAGAACTTACAGACTGCAGTTATGTACCATGTGCAGGATTTTGTCCAGATGTCATCCAACCTCTGTGGGATTGGAGGTGCAGCTCCCTGTTGGTAGACTGCTACACTGCCCTATTCCCTGTGACCTCTGTAGGCTGCTACTGGATTTCAGTAAATTTTCTTTATTGGGTACCTGATCCTCACAGGCCTCCCAATGTGGTCACCTGATCTCAAATAGAGGTCTTATTGGCAGCAGTGGGAGTCACTCTGTTTCCAGGGGATAAAGGAGTCACCCACTTTCCAGGGAAATTTGCTGATGACTCCAGAGAGGGCTTTTGTTCCTGCCTGGAACACAGTGTGTCTCCACTTTTGCTCATGGGGTCCCCACAACTTTCCTCAGCACATTGCCTTCTGGGCACTTTTGTTGTTTAGATTCTCACTTTCTCCAAGTGGTTCTTGTGCAGAAGGTTTTGGCTCTCCCAGGCCCTTGGTCAAGCCAGTGCTCACTTCTGCTGCTGATACCAGGGGAAGTCCAAACATGCAAATGTTTCTCCGGATATTCTGTTGCCTCACTCAATTTGGTTAGGGCAGGGTTATGCTTCTCACTGCCTGTGGTGCCTGGGATGTGTCTTTCCAGGGCACTCAGTTGCCATGTTGCTTCAGGTTTGTAGGAGCTCCAGACTTCAGAGCCATCTTGAATCCTCTCTTAAATCAATTCTTACAAAGCATAGTGATGTCTTTAGAACTAGTACAATGTTTCCTTAGTTCACATTTGTCCTAACACTTTGACCACAGTTGTTATATAAAAATAATTAGATTTTTCAGTGTTCAGTATTTCAGAGCATATTTTATTCATATATTGTAAGCACCATGCTAATGAATTTTTTTTCTTATGTTACTGAGGCTTTAACTCAAGGCCTACACCTTGAGCCACTCCACCAGTCCTCTTTTTAAAGGGTATTTTTGAGATGGGGTCTCATGAACTACTTGCTGGGGCTGACTTCTCACTGCTATCCCCTAATCTCTGCCTCTTGAGTAGCTAGGATTACAAGTGTGAGTCTAATGGATTAGATATAATCCAAGTAAGTATGTTCTTTTCCATAACAACAAATTTTGTCTCCTGTTCTAGATAAACTCCTTCACTGAAATGGCTGTTCTTTATAATGGGAATCAAATGATAGAGACAACTACATAACTACAATTATTTTGCTAGTAAAAATAATTTAATATTAAAGATTTTAAAAATGTAAGTTACATACTTAAAATCACTGCATAAACACTACAACATTTCTTTCTTTTTTATTATAAAATTTTTATTAGGATATATTTGTTGTACCGTGGTGGGATTCACAGTGACAATTCCAATCAGGCTTATGTTGTACATTAGTTATATTGCACCCATTGTCTCTTCCCCTCAACCTCCTTTCTGCCCCACTTAAAGCAATGGCAAGAGGTTTCTTTGTTCTATTTCATATAGATACATGAAGTTCACCAACCATATCCCTCACTTTAATCTCCTTCATTTACCCCTCCTCTCTCACTAGTACTTACAATCTTACACTGTACCTACTTTATGTCCTGTCTTTCATTGGCAGTATTTAAGTTGATGTTCAAAAGTGTTCTCAATATATCCCCACTGTGGGTGCACTTTACTTTGGTCTGTTCAATCCCTTCCATTATTCTCCATTACCCCTTTACCTCCCACTCTCCAATTCTCAACAGCTTTCAGTACACATCTTTATATCTTCTACCTTCACAGATATTATGTTTTATAATATTACTGATATTCTGTCATTCTCTTCTCCTTTTTCTCTTTCCTTCAGCTCCCTAGAGTAGTTCCACTATTACAAACATGTTCTACTTCTGAGTTTGTGTGTGATCATGCTTGTTTTTGTGTATATGTTTATCTTATACATGTGAGAGAAAACATGCATCTTTGACTTTCTGAGCCTGGTTTACTTCACTTAACATGGCATCCTCCAATTACATCCATCTACCTTCAAACCACATGTCATTATTCCTTAAAACTCCATTGTGTAGATATATCACATTTTTTTGATCCCTTCTTCCATTGTAGGGCTTCAGGGGTGTTTCTATAGCTTGTCTGTTGTGAACAGTGCTGTAAAGAACATCAGTGTCCATGCTTCTTTTTTGTATACTGTCTTATCTTCCTTTGGGTAGATGCGCAGGAGCAGTTATCACTGGATCATATGGTAGCTCTATCTTCAGCTACCATATTGTTTTCCATAGTGGTGTGTTAATTCGCATTCCCACTAACAGTATATAAGGATTCTTTTGTCGCCGCATCCTCACCAGCATTTGTTGTGGTTATTACCCTTGATTATGGCCATTCTATCTGGTTTTCAAAGAAATCTAAGTGTTGCTTTGAGTTGGGTCTCTTATACCCAGGTAGGTTGAACATTTCTTCATATATTTAAAGGCCACTTAAACCTCTTCCTTTGAGAATTCCCTGTTTATCTCATATGCTCATTTCTTCATTGGGATGTTGATTCTTTGGTGTTTGAGTTTTTGAGTTCCCTGTAGATTCTGGATATTAGTCCCTTATCAAATGGGTAGCTGACAAAAATTTTCTACTATTCTGTGGGCTGTCTCTTGAATCTAGTGACCATTTCTTTTACTGTGCAGAAGCTCTTTAGTTTGATGCAGTCTGATTTGTTAATTCTTTTTCTTAGATGCTGAGTCTTTTGAATTCTACTTAGGAAGTTATTCCCTATACCTATATGCAACTCACATATTCAAATCATTACATGAACTCTGTAACATTTTAGGTAAAAGAAAGTGGAAAGAAACTCATGTCTTGTTCTTACTATTTGTGTTACTTGACACCAGAACAGTAATCTCTAAGCATCTACTTACAGAAGAACATGAATGACAAGCTTTTCAGTAGAATTAAACCATCTTTGAAGCAAACCTTTCCCCTTTCTTTGTTTACTATCATTCCCCTGGTGTTTACCTCAGTATCTGATCAAGTTGTTGCCCACATTTGTGTATATTAACCTACCTAGATAATCAAAATAATCTCCTTCTTTGAAAATCCTTAATTTATTGACATATTTAGACATAAACATAGCTTCTCATGTGGTGGGAATTAAGAAATAATTCTAAGGCCCACAATTCATCTTTCTAGATAAGACTAAACCAAACCTTCATTTCTGAATGCCATTACTAGTCTTGTCTCAATTGATTTATTGTATCTCTCTATTAACTTTAACCATATAACAAAGTAGTATTTTTCTTGTGCTGGGATAAATTGTGACATTTACAATAGTTCTTACAATATATCATAGTTTAATTCACTTCATCAGTGTCTTTCAATGATCTCCCAATATGAAGATATGGGGCTACCTCTGTCTACTTTCACATGGATCCTGACTGTTATACAAAACCATTTTAAAATCTGTGTTGAGTTTACTCTTCAGTAAAGAACTATTCATTATGAACTCCCTATAAGTCCAGGAATATAAAGTAAGGGAGAAAAGGTAATATAGAGGATAAGTTCCAATGGCCAGAACTGAAAGGATATTTCAACTTGCTTCACATTGGAGCTCTAGAAATTTCACTACAATAGAGCACTTTGAATATTTACGAGAGTTATTTCCTGTTCTCTGGCACACATATATTTTACCAATGTCTGGTAGAGAACTCAACCAATTCTGATTGCAAAATATCATCAATTTAATGAACTAGCACTATGTCTTGTGAAAAGTCATCAAGGTGCTTACAGATTAAATTATGACAAAAATCTTGTGAGTTTACATGTCCCTGATTTAGTACAGTTCAGAGGCTTTGTTGAAATCAAATTGCTTCTGCTAGTGATCTTTATTAAGGAGTATGGAGAAAAAAAATTGCCAGGTTACCTGCCTACCACATTTAAAAGGACATGTTAATTTTCTCAAGCAACAAAACCACAATTGGAGTAGCAGTTATAATTATAGTGACTACCTGAGTAAGTTTATGATAATTCATTCTCATTCCCCAAAACTGATCTATTTTTGAAACTTCATATGCATTTTTCAAGTCCTTGATGGTGGCACTGATTTCTGCAAATTTTCTAACAATTTAGTATTCATTTTGGAGTACTGTTTTTGTAGGTGAACACAATTCTAGTGGTACCGTTGGGCCCTAGCATATTAACTCTTATTCCACAGGTCAAGGAGCTAATAATATAGGAATTTTCAATGTTGAAATATTGCCAAATATATATTACAGAACTGTGAAAATAAGAATAAGATGGGCTCAGAACCCTAGGGGATAAATAAAGTATTTCTTTTCTCTTCCTTCTTTTCTCCTTCCTTCTTTCCTTCCTCCCTTCTTCCCCTCTTTCCTTCCTTTTTAAAATTTCTTTAGTTTTTGGACTTTTTTGAGACAGGGTGTTGCCTGGGATAGCCTCAAACTCATTATCCTACTGTCTCAGCCTCCAAAGTGTTGAGATTGCATGCACCACCATGCATGGCTTCCTCTTTCATTCTGTAAACTGGCTCAAGTCTGGGAATTGAGAGTCCATAAATTACTATTTTCAAATTTAAGTTAGACTTCTGTTCAGCTGCCTAGAAATCTTTATCTTATATGCATCCAAGAGAAACTCAGTGGAGTTCCATCAATTTCTGCTTTAGGGATTTTATTCAGTGCTTAGATGTCTGTGAAACAGACTATTCTGCCCACTGCTTTGTATTCCTTGTCTGTTACAATAACTACAGCATTCTTGTCTTTGGTGATTAATCGCTGCCACTTGGCAATAATAAAATTATCCTCATGGCATTAATGCCACCTGGAGGCTCTGATGAGGGTTCTTTTCCTCCACCCAGTAAAGAATTAAAAGGTGGAGAAATACAGCAAAATAGATGATAAAGGCACAAAGTAAAGTAGTGTTTATTAAAACCAAAAGTATTGAAAAAAAAGTCAGTCACCATGACTATGGAGGGGCTATTGGGAATACTGATGTCCCCAAAGCACACATAGATAACAAAGTAGATAGACTGCAAATTTGGAGAATGAAAACAAAAAGACTTCTCAAATGAAAAGAGGGCTGTAGTCCTGCCCCCCCCCCCCCCCCCCCCCCGCCAAGTGCCCTGGGACTTCTTTTTTATTACCCTCTAGTCTGTCCCCTTCTCCATTTCCATATGGAGTATGTAGTCTCTGGATTGGCGCCCCATTTGCTTTAGGAACACTATTGGCTGTCTCCTGTTGCTTGATTTTACTTGTGACCATGAGCACAGAAGAGGTCTGGGATGAATTACACCTGTGTCCAGCTCTGGTATGCACAGAGGTTGGGGTGGCTGCCTGCCAAGAAAGTTTTCAGCCAGCATGGTTCTCCACCCCCAGGGCCAAGCTTCAGGGTGCAGTTCAGGGCTCTACAGATTCTTCCCCTTTGGTTTCCTGTGATTCAGCTGCTACCACAAGTGCTGTGCTTCAGACCATTCCTCCTTCAGAATTTGGAGATCCAAGTTTGTTAGAAGTTTCCCCAGTGATTTCTGACATACTAAAAGTAGTAACCACAGAACCTGTAAAATTTCTGGGACCTCCATCTCAAATTTACTTATCATAATCAAAATCCTCTTGGATTTTGTTCTCTTAATATTCTTGGATTGAGTGGGTCTATCATGAGAAGTATCCTACAATATTCAAGTTCCCTAAGTGGCTATCTTCCTCTATATTATACCAAGACATTTCAGTTTGATATTGCAATCTAATTTAGTGTAGGCTACAGTTGGGTTCATATTTAAAACAAACAAATACACTGTTGTAGTCATTTATAATACCTTGAGCTAAACTATTGCATCCAAAATTTATATCTGGTCAGAGGGCCTATATAAATGAATTCTGCCTGGCTGTATTTTATATTCTTCCTACTAAAAGTCTACATCCTTAAAATCTATTTCCACACATATTCTAATTCTGCTCTGTTTCTTGGGGAAGAAATAATCATGTAGCTCCTTGGATGTGAGGCGCACACCCTTGTACCACATATTATGACCCTCATGGACTTGATTTCATTGATTAGAAAACAGAGGGGTGAAGATGTGAATAGATCTTGAGGAAAACCAGTTGTTTCCATGCAAGACAGGTACTCAAGGAGAGGTCACTACAGATGATTTAAGAAGGGCAAACCTCCTAAGAAAGAAGGAAAAGGCTCTGTTCTGGGAACAAAGGCTAAGCAGAATTTAGAGGTTAGATATTCCCAGCATCAATGAAACATTTTGATGTGTAAACCTTTCAGGTTTGTTTCCTTTCCCAATTATAACCTTCACTTTAATAGGAGGCATACTGCAAGGTTGGAGACTCAGTTTATATTGGTATTGAAACACCCACAAGATGATACTCTGGGTTATGTTTTTAATATTCTCATTCTAGTGGCTATAAGATATAAGCATTTCATGTAGGCCATATGTAAAATTGTAAGTTCCTTTTTATGGAGCAGTATCTGGGAACTGAAGCACAGAGCTGATTGCCCTTCTTCCAACTTCCTCTTGTGGAGATAGCAACAAAAATCCAGTTGAATTTAATTTTTACTTTGACTAAAAAGTTCTACACATCAGATGCATGCTCAGTTCTTGCAGGTATTTTATTTTAAGACTACATGGTGGTATTTTGTATATTTCTTTCATGTTATAGACTATTAGTGTCCTTTATTATAGAAATAGAGTCATAAGTGACTTCTAGTGTAACAAAATTAAAGACCTAATCTGTAAATCTCAACCAATTAAAAAAAAAGAATACTTAAGTTTTGTTCCACTCAAATGACTTCTGGTACCAAAATCAGTCAAGGCTCAACTTAGAGAAATAGGAAATGAATATAGTTAGAGAGAGGGAGACAGAGAGAGAGAGAGAGGGAGAGAGAGAGAGAGAGAGAGAGAGAGAGAGAAGAGAGAGGAGAAGAGATATACTACTGATATATATTCATGTACATATCAAAGTTGTTGAGGATTATCAGACAAGTTGAAATCCTTAGAGCAGGCTGTCAGAAAGGTTGGACTGGAGTTGCTACATGTTCAAGCTATTGCTAAGAGGTAGAATTTATTCTTTATTTTAGGTAAGACTCAGCTCTGCTCTTAATTCCCTTTAAGTGATTGACTCAGGCTGTCTGAGATTATGTAGGATAATGTCTCTTACTTAAAGTCAATTTATTATGGGCTCAAATCACATATATCTATAACATTCTTCACAATGACACATTAGTATTTGAATAAGTGGGGGCTATATTTAAGCAAATTTGTCATATAGCAATGACCATCATATTGGGTTAATTGGATGCATACAAAATACATTTATTTCTATGTAAGTTTCTATTTCAAATGCCCATTTAAATAGCAATAGACTTCAGTATAGTTACATGGATATAACTGGCTTTAGTTGATAGCCAACATTTATGGTAACTAAAGGGATCCATTGGAAAATACACATTAGAAAATTTTGTTGGGCATGTGAGGAAACATATTAACCAACAAATACTTGTTAACATTTGTCAATTTTGTGAAGCAAATAAAAGCAATCACATATCTTAAGTTTTCTGTTTTCAGAGGCTGTTACTGGTGGAGCTGTGAAACAGAGACCAAGTTATACACACATGTATATAGCAATACAGATGATTATAAATATGTGGATATTTTCTTATTGATAATTAAAGAATATTTTCAATGTAAAATAATTATTATTTAAAATAGCGACATTAAAATATATGAGTAAGTAGTAAAATTTAGATTTTAATACTTTGTAAATTATTTAACTATTTTGAATGATAATCTGGCCTGGATTGTGAAATATCTGCTCAGGTCTCATGGCAAATACACCAGTGAAGAGCTGAATTTTATATGGCCACTGTTATATTTATTAAACATTAGTCCAATGATTTTATACTTTGTATAGAAAATCAGCAACACCTGGCCAACTATACCAATAAAAAATGCTTTTATTGCCAACAGATCCAGATTCACCTTTTTGGAGGTACAGTATAACTCCAAAGCATGAACTTTCAAGCTTCTCCATTGGCTCCCAAGGCTTCTTTCTTTCTTTTTTCTTGGAGCAGTCTTCAGCTTCTTCCTGTTTGCCTCCCTCATCTCTTCTTAGATGTTACTCTGAAGTGTCTCTTTTTAATATTGCCTGTCCCTTTGGAATACACTTTGAACAGCTGTTTGTGCTGAGAACAGCACTTACTGCAGTTTTAATTGGGTGCATCTCTTAAGATATTTTTTACAAGCATTAGAGAGTTTATGTATAATGGAATGTTAAAGTAGTTTTCTTGCCATTATATGCATATATCTATATCATGCAATATATAATATCACAAAGAGAAGTACGGTATAACAGGAAGATGGAAAACCTGAAGAATTCATTAGCAGTCATTGCTCCTCACCAATTTGCTCTGTGATCATCTCAATTCACCTAACTTCTCTGAGTAATAATAGTCCAACTTCCTATCTTGAAGATAAAAAAGAGATAATAGCCATTAAATTGCTTCATAACAGTGGAAAGTGCTACTGCTACAAAAGAACAGGCCACTTATCAAAGGGAAGAAAGAACACAGCTAAATCCTGCAGCCACTTATTTCTTTTGTCATGCCCTAGGGAATTATTCAATCAAGTGTTGAGCTATCCACTTTAGAATTCTTCTAGACCTAAAATGATCAATACCTTATTCCTATTCTTTACATTCATCTTATGTAATTTTAATATCTGCAGCAGATTAAGAAGATGATATTGGTCAGAGTTTGCATGTATTTTCCACGTGATTACAAGGTTTCATGCTAGGTACAATGTATGGACTAAAGGTTTAATGTAAAAAATTCTAATTAGTCATAATTACTGTTCCTAATGGGAAAGTATTGTACAAGTATAATGAAGAAAACTCATTGTATGGAGAACTTATAAATTAGCCCAGACGACTTGTGTAGACGTTTATGAAGACAATAAACTGGACTTTATTTAATGATTTCCCTTTGCATCCCTCTATTTACTAATAATATTGAGGTCCTCTTTAAAGCTCATTGTGATTGTTGGCAAAATCCAGTTCCTTCTTGTCTTAAGAATCCAGTTCTTTGTTTTTTCACTGGGTATGTACTGCATTCTACTCTTAGTTTTAGAGATTTTCTGCAGTTTCTTAACATATGACCTACTGCAAGGCCATCCCTCTCATGATATGATAGCTTACTTTTTCAAGGCTAGCAGAAGAACCTCTTGTGTGTTAAGGTGGTGTCATATAATGCAACATAATCTCGACAAAAGCTATCCCATCATCTTTGTATTGTTCTATTAGATAAGATGAAGTCATAGCTTCCACTACCACTCAAGCAGATATTTCTATAAAGACAAAAATAAAAGAGAGAAAAACATCATAGAGACATCTTACCATAGTACTTATCACAACAAGGGCAATTGGAATCTAAATAGGAGAGACTACTTTGCAAGGATGTATTTCAAGGGCATGATGGAAGAATAGAAGAATACAATGAAAGATAACAATCTACAAGTATAAAACATGTGAATTACACAAAGATAATTTAGAGCAAAAGAAACTGATCATGAAATAATATATGATGCCATTTTATGAAGTTGAATTAAAGGCAAAATTAATGTATTGTATGAAAAGTTAGGCGATTCATAAAGACAGTAGCAACTAGTAAAAATAATGCAGGGTTTTGGCATGATGTAATGTTCTCTTTAACTGGGTTCTGGATACAAAAATGTTGTTAGTTAGTTAAAATTCTTCAAAATATATGCCTACAAGCTGAAATTTTTTCATTATTTACACTATGATAAACGCAAACATTTTTAGAACAGCAAACTAAAGTTATTTTAAATAAAATCACAATTTTTATTCCCCAGTAGAACTTTACTAAAGAAAGTAATGAATGTAATCTTTAGCTAGAAAGGGAAAGACCCCTGATAAAAGGTGAGAAATGCACTCAAGAATAAAATAATAATAATAAAAATGGTAATAATTGAAAATTTGAGTATGCTAAGAAAAATACATTAAAAAATATAGCTGGGTTTGTAAAATATTAATATTAAAGAAACTGATGATCTAACATGTATGTCAGGAGGTGTGTACATGTATCTTGAGGGATCTAGAGTCTTATGTTTTATTGTATGTGACTCAGTGATCTATTTTAGACTTCAATTAACTAAGGATGAAAATTTCAAAATCTAGAGTAAATAAATAATTAAATAGAAAGCCAAATAGCACAAAGGCTTGCTCTTATAAGGTGGTACATAGCTAATGTGGCCACAGAAAGAAGAAGTAATTCACATAGGTTGAGGTTGCCCCCATAGATGACCTCCATAGAGAACTGGTTGTTGTATCTCTCTGCCATTTTTTTTTTGCTACTTGGGTTTGAACTCAGAGCCTCAATTGCTATGCAGTTACTCTATAACTTGAGCCATGCCCCCAGACTTCTCTGTTATTAAAAATTTAATATTAATTTTATTTTCTTCATTCTTCAATATGTATTTTGTTTCCTTATTTTTGGATAGAAACTTTTTGATTGCTAGTGGTTTATTTTTTCTTTTTTATCTTTTTTTATTCATTTATTCATATGTGCATACATTGTTTGGGTCATTTCTCCCTGTTGCCCCCACCTCCTTCCTCTACCCCCCACCCCCTCACTTCCAGGGAGAACCTGTTCTGCACTTTTCTCTAATTTTGTTGAAGAGTAGACATAAGCAATAATAAGAAATACATAGAGTTTCTGGTAGTTGAGATAAGGATAGCTATACAGAGATATTACTACCATTGCTTTATGCACAAGTGTATTACAACCCGAATTGATTCATCTCTACCTGACCTCTTCACTAATTCCAGGTCACCTTCCCAAATTGACCTCTGTCATTTTAAGGCTACTGTGTTAGCTCCTCTGCAGTCAGGACATCAAACACTTTCAAGTTTTGGGTTTCCTACCTATACCAATTCCTCTCATATGTGCTCCCCTTTAGTGTGTGACCCTAGTCCAACAACATTGCTGCATTTGACCTAGATCTAAAGTCTGCATATGAGAGAGACCATGTGATTTTTGGTCTTCTGACCAAACCTTGCTCAGGATGATGTTCTCCAGCTCCATCCATTTACCTACAAATAATAAGATTTCATTCTTCTCCATGGCTGAGTAAAACTCCATTGTGTATAAATACCACAGTTTCTTAATCCATTTGTCAGTAGTGGGGCATCTTGGCTGTTTCCATAACTTTGCTATTGTGACTAGCGCTGCAATAAACATGAGTGTGCAGGTGCCTCTGGAGTAACCTGAGTTGCATTCCTTTGGGTATATCTCCAGAAGTGGGATTGCTGGATCATATGGCAGATCTATGTTCAGATTTTTAAGAAATCTCCATATAGTTTTCCAGAGTCGTTGCACTAGTTGCAGTCCCACCAGCAGTGTATGAGGGTTCCTTTTTCCTTACATCCTCGCCAACACATGTTGTTGGTGTTTTTGATGATGGCTATTCTAACGGGGATGAGGTGCAGTCTTCATGTGGTTTTGATTTGCATTTCCCTTATGGCTAGAGATTGTGAGCATTTTTTCATGTGGTTTTTGGCCATTTCTTTATTGCTTCATTGATTTTGGAAGACTTTAGTTTTTTGAGTTCCCTGTATATTCTGGTTATTAGTCTTTTGTCTGATGTATAGCTGGCAAATATTTTCTCCCACTCTGTGGGTGATCAGTTTAGAGACCATTTCTTTTGTTGTACAGAAGCTTTTTAATTTTATAGTCCCATTTGTTCATCCTTTCTCTTAGTTGCTGAGCTGCTGGGGTTCTATTGAGCATTGCACTTTTTGCTGAGTATTGCCTTGGCTATTTGTGATCTCTTGTGTTTCCAAATGAACTTTAGGGTAGATTTTTCAATATCTGTGATGAATGTCATTGGGATTTTGATGGGGATTGCATTAAACATGTAGATTGCTTTTTACTGCCTTGATTCTACCAATTCATGAGCACAAAAAAATCTTTCCACCTTCTGTATTTTCCTCTATCTCTTACTTCAGGGGTTTGTAGTCCCCTTTTAAAGGTCATAACATCCTTTGTTAAGTTTACCCTTGGTATTTGATTTTTTTTTGAGAAAGAATATATTCTTTCTCAACTTGCTTGTTGTTGGTGTATAGAAAAGCTAATGATTTTTGTAAGTTTATTTTGTATCCTGCCACCTTGCTGTAGCTGTTTGTGGTGTCTAGGAGTTTTTAGGTGGAGTTTTTTGGTCTTTAAGGTATAGGATCATGTCATCTGCTAATAGGGATATTTTGACAATTTCTTTACCTATTTATATTTCTTTTACTTCTTCTTCTTGCCTAATTGCTCTGGCTAGGAATTCCAGGACTATGTTGAATAGGAAAGGGAATAGTGGCACCCTCATCTCGTTGCTGATTTTAGGAAATTGGTTTCAGTTTTTCTCCCTTAAGTATTATGTTGTCTATAGGTTTGTTATATATAGAACATACATTGGTGAGGTACTTTCCTTCTACTCCTAGTTTTCTTAGAGCTTTTATCATGAAGTTGTGTTGGATCTTATCAAAGGATTTTTCTGCATCTATTGAGATGATCAAGTGGTTTTTGCCTTTGCTTCTATTAATGTGCTGTGTTACATTTATAGATTTGCACATGTTAAACCATCCCTGCATCCCTGGGATGAAGCCAACTTGGTTGTTGTAAATGATCTTTCTGATGTGTTGTTGGATACAGTTTGCATTATTTTTGAGGATTTTTGCATAGATGTTCATTAACAAGATTGGCCTATAGTTTCCTTTTTGGAGATGTCTTTGTCTGGTTTGGGGATGACTGTAACAGTGGCTTCATAAAATGAGCTAGATAGTGTTCCTCCCCTTTCTATTTCATGGAAAAGTTTAAGGAGAGTTGGTATTAGTTCTTCTTTAAAGGTCTGGTAGTCTTCAGCAGAGAATCCATCAGGTCCTGGACTTTTCTTTTTTTTTGTCTTTTTTTCTTTTTTGGTGCTGGGATCGAACCCAGGGCCTTACGCATGCTAGGCAAGCGCTGTACCACTGAGCTACATCCCAGCCCTCTGGACTTTTCTTTTTTGTGAGACTCTTTATTGCTGCTTTGATTTCATTTTGTGTTATTTATATCTTCAGGTCATTAATATCCTCTTGGTTCAATTTTGGATGGTCATAAGTATCTAGAAATTTGTCCATTTTTTCAAGATTTTCAAATTTTTTTAGAATATAGGTTCTCAAAGTAGTCTCTGATGATTTCCTGGATTTTCATGGTGTTTGTTGTTGTCTCCCCATTTGCATTTCTAATTTTAATGATTTGGGTTTTTTCTCTCCTCATTTTAGTTAGGTTTGCTGGGCATCAATCTTGCTTAGTTTTTCAAAGAACCAGCTTTATGTTTTGTTGACTCTTGTATTTTTTTTTTTTGTTTCTATTTCATTAATTTTGGCCCTTATTTTTATTATTTCTCTCCTTCTGCTTGTTTTGGGATTTGCTTGTTCTTATTTTTCTAGGAGTTTGAGATGTAGCATTAGGTAACTGATTTGAGATTTTTCTGTCATTTTAATATATGCACTCATGGCTGTAAACTTTCCTCTCAGGACTGCCTTTTCTGTGTCCCATAGGTTCTGGTAGGTTATGTTTTCATTTTCATTAAATTCGAGGAAATTTTTAATTTCCTCTTTTATTTCATCAGTGATCCAGTGATCATTGAGCAATGCACTGTTCAGCTTCCAATTGTTTGCTTCTTTTCTATTGTTGTTTTTGTTATTGAATTCTAGGTTGAATGCATTGTGATCAGATAGAATGTATGGGATTATATCTATTTTCTTATATTTGCTGAGGCTTGCTTTCTGCCCTAAGATATAATCAGTTTTGGAGAAGGTTCCTTGGGCTGCTGAGAAGACTGTATATTATGCAGAAGTTGTATGAAATATTCTGTAGATGTAAGCTAAGTCTATTTAATTTATGGTGTGATTTAGTTCTAGAATTTCTTTATTGATTTTTTTGTTTGGATGACCTTTTATTGTTGATATGGTGGTATTAAAATCTCCCACTACCACTGTGTTCAAGTCTATATATGCTTTTAGGTCCAGCAGAGTATGTGTGATGAAATTTGGTGCACTGACATTGGTTGCACATACATTGATAATTGTTATTTCCTTTTGGTGTATTTCACCTTTTATTAGTATGGACTGTCCTTCTTTATCCTGTTTGATCAATGTAAGTTTGAAGCCTAATTTGTCCTAGATAAGTATTGTTACTCCTGATTGTTTTTATGAACCATTAGCTTGGTAAATCTTCTTCCAGTCTTTCATCCTAAGCCATTGCTTGTTTCTGTCAATGACATGGATCTCCTGTAAACAACAGATGGTTGGATCTTCCTTTTTAATCCAGTTTGCCAAAGTATGTCTTTTGATGGGTGAGTTAAGTCCATTAGCAGTCAGTGTTAGTATTGATACTTATGTAGTGATTTCTATCATTTAGTTCTTCATGCTGTTTAAGGATTTGATTGTGTGCAGCTGAATCAGTGTTACTCTCTGTTTCCTTGTCTTTTCTTCTGTGTTTTGGTACTCCTGTCCTCTCATGGTTTTGTTTGTTTTCATTTTCTATGTACAGAATTCCTTGAAGAATCTTTTGTAGTGGTGACTTTGTGGTCATATATTATTTTAGTTCTGTTTATCACAGAAGACTTTTATTGATCAATCTATTTTGAATGATTGTTTTGTTGGGTAGAGGATCCTAGGGTTGAAGTTATTTTCATTTAGTGCTCAGAATATCTTACTCCATGCCCTTCTTGCTTTTAAGGTTTCCATTGAGAAATCTGCTGTGATTTTGATGGGTTTCCCTTTGTATGTTTTTTTTCTCTCTGACAACCTTCAATATTCTTTCTCTATTCTCTGTGCTTGCTGTTTTAATGATAATATGTCATGGGGTAGTTTTATTTTGGTCAAGTCTGTTTGGTGTCCTGTACCTGAATGGGCATAGCTTTCTTGGGATTTGGAAAATTTTCTGTTATTATTTTGTTGAATACATTATGAATCCCTTTTGCTTGTAACTCTTCTCCTTCTTCAATTCCCATGATTCTCAGGTTTGGTCTTTTGATGGAATCAGTGAGTTCCTGCATTTTCCTTTCATAGGTCTTGAATTGTTTGACTAATAGATCTTCACTTTTTCCTTTAATTTCCATTTTATCTTTAAGTTCTGAGATTCTGTGTTCTGCTTGTTCTAGTCTATTGGAGTGGACTTCCATTGTGTTTTGTATTTCTGTTTCATTCTTTTTCTGAGGTTTTCCACATCATGGGTTACTTTCTTTTTAATATTTTCAATTTTCATCTTTAACTCATTTATCTCTCTATTTACAGTGTTCTCTGTTTCACTTTGGTGCTTATTTAGGGCTCCTATGAGTTCACTTATTTGTTTCTGTGTCTTCTTGTACTCTTTATTTTTGATGTCTTGGAATTTCTTGAGTGCCTCTGTACATTTTGGTTGAATATGTCTAGTACCAACTCCATGAAATTTTCAGTGATTACTTGCAGGATTTCTTCTTTGAGGTGGTTCTTGTGGGCATCGCTGGGTTCTTTTCCATCATTTATCTTTGTTTTATTGGAGTCTGGAACTGGGTATCTGTTTTCTTCATTTCCTTCTGAATCCTGTATTAAATTATTTTTGGGGAGAGAATAACTTCTATATCTTTTTCATCTTCCAATCACTCCACTTAGTACTGTGTGACTATGTTCTTGATAGGCTATTGGTGGTTTCCATCCTCTTTTCTTTCCCTTGGTTAAATTTTGTTTTGTGAGTGTATTGAGTTTTTAGCTTAGTGTATGTATGCTATTTCTGTTCCTGGTCTGGGTTAATTCAGTATTAACTGACTCACAATAGTAAAGCTAACAAAACAAAATAACAATAAAAAACCCAAAGAAATCAATGGGGAGAGATGAATAAACAAACATGAACAAACAAACAAGGAACAAAACACACAAAAAAACTCCAGGTTCAAGAACAATAGAATTTCAGTCTGGTGAATAGTAGTTCTGGTGTTACCCCTTCGGAGTCCAGCCCTGATATTGGTATTTAAGCAGAGGATCTGTCTTAGTCTCACCAGGTGGTTGGAGAGTCTTGCCAGTTTTTCTTCTGACTTTCAATGGCAGCTGCTTAGTTAGCTCCTCCCTCAGTGAGGTGTGGTTTGTCTTCAGGTTCCAGAGATCAGCTCTGTAGCCCACCAGCCATCCTGCTTTGGAGTTGGATTTTCACTGTGTTGGTTTACTAGGGGCTTGTTTCTTTGCCTCACTCCCTTTCTCTGGGGCAAGGTCAGTGATCCATCAGCTGGTCCACTGCTGTCAGTGTGCTGTTGTGCTTTGCTGTTTGTTTTTCAATTTGGCAGTCATTTGACTTTGGATGTTGCCCACTGGCTCAGGACATGAGCTTTGTGGACCACTACATTCTATATTTCTGGCAGCAGCTTATCACCCATCTGCTGTTGGCCCTTCTGCCTTTCCAGTCTTTGTTTAATGAAGGTTTATGTAGAGATCAGCTACTTGCTCCTCCCCCCTTATCTGGTGCATTTACAACACCTTGCCCCCTCTGCCCTATGTTAGTTTTTAGTCCCTTGTTTATTGTTCACTTATTTTTTGTTGTTGTTTGTCTTCCCAGGAGGCTATGCTGGTTTATCCCAGGGGTATATGGGGGAATACCACATGACACTTGGTGCTCACCTGTTGGTCTGCTGACTGTCTACCAAGCAGATTTGGAGCCGGTATCTGGCAGCACAGGAGCCTTCCTGTTTTCTCTGTATTGTATGTATTTTGATTGGTTATTTGTGTACAAAAACTTTTTACTTGCTGGTGGTTTATTTTATCTTTTCATAGAGATGTTTTCTGGATCAATTAGCTTAAGTATTTATACATATATTAATTTTTATTCTGTGTTTGTTCAATTTATTTTTCCATATTTCTTTGTGTTTTTTTTTACCCTACCTCTTGACTTTATTTAGTTATAAATATATGGCTATATATAAATATATATTTAAATTGTCTTTTTTTATTATTATTATTCATATGTGCATACAAGGCTTGGGTCATTTCTCCCCCCTGCTCCCACCCCCTCCCTTACCACCCACTCCGCCCCCTCCCTCTTCCCCCACCCCCTCAATACCCAGCAGAAACTATTTTCCCCTTATTTATAATTTTGTAATAGAGAGAGTATAAGCCATAATAGGAAGGAACAAGGGTTTTTGCTGGTTGAGATAAGGATAGCTATACAGGGAGTTGACTCACATTAATTTCCTGTGTGCGTGTGTGTTACCTTCTAGTTTAATTCTTTTTGATCTCACCATTTCTCTAGTTCCTGTTTCCCTTTTCCTATTGGCCTCAGCTGCTTTTAAGGTATCTGCTTTAGTTTCTCTGCGTTAAGGGCAACAAATGCTAACTAATTTTTTAGGTGTCTTACCTATCCTCACCCCTCCCTTGTGTGCTAAAGCTTTTATCATGTGCTCAAAGTCCAATCCCCTTGTTGTGTTTGCCCTTGATCTAATGTCCACATATGAGGGAGAACATACGATTTTGGGTCTTCTGGGTCAGGCTAACCTCACTCAGAATGATGTTCTCCAATTCTATCCATTTACAACTGAATGATAACATTTTGTTCTTCTTCATGGCTACATAAAATTCCATTGTGTATAGATACCACATTTTCTTAATCCATTCGTCAGTGGTGGGGCATCTTGGCTGTTTCCATAACTTGGCTATTGTGAATAGTGCTGCAATCAACATGGGTGTGCAGGTGCCTCTGGAGTAACCCGTGTCATAGTCTTTTGGTTATATCCCCAAGAGTGGTATTGCTGGATCAAATGGTAGATCAATGTCTAGCTTTTTAAGTAGCCTCCAAATTTTTTTCCAGAGTGGTTGTACTAGTTTACATTTCCACCAACAGTGTAAGAGGGTTCCTTTTTCCTCGCATCCTCACCGACACCTGTTGTTGGTGGTATTGCTAATGATGGCTATTCTAACAGGGGTAAGGTGGAATCTTAGCGTGGTTTTAATTTGCATTTCCTTTATTGCTAGAGATGGTGAGCATTTTTTCATGTGTTTTTTGGCCATTTGAATTTCTTCTTTTGAGAAAGTTCTGTTTAGTTCACTTGCCCATTTCTTTATTGGTTCATTAGTTTTGGGAGAATTTAGTTTTTTAAGTTCCCTATATATTCTGGTTATCAGTCCTTTGTCTGATGTATAGCTGGCAAATATTTTCTCCCACTCTGTGAGTGTTCTCTTCAGTTTAGAGACCATTTCTTTTGATGAACAGAAGCTTTTTAGCTTTATGGGGTCCCATTTATCTATGCTATCTCTTAGTTGCTGTGGTGCTGGGGTTTCGTTGAGAAAGTTATTACCTATACCTACTAACTCCAGAGTATTTCCTACTCTTTCCTATAACAACTTTAAAGTATGTGGTCTGATTAAGATCCTTGATCCATTTTGAGTTAATCTTGGTATAGGATGGTATACATGGATCTAGCTTCAGTTTTTTGCAGACTGCTAACCAGTTTTCCCAGAAGTTTTTGTTGAAGAGGCTGCTATTTCTCCATCATATATTTTTAGCACCTTTGTCAAGGGCAACTTGGTTATAGTTGTGTGGCTTCATATCTGGGATCTCTATTCTGTTCCACTGGTCTTCATGTCTGTTTTTGTGCCAGTACCATGCTGTTTTTATTGTTATTGCTTTGAAATATAGTTTGAAGTCAGGTATTGTGATACTTTCTGCATTGTTCTTTTGACTGAGTATTGCCTTGGCTATTCGTGGCTTCCTGTGTTTCCATATTAATTTTATGGTAGATTTTACGATCTCTTTAATGAATGTCACTGGAATTTTGATGGGAATTGCATTAAACATGTAGATTACTTTTGGGAGTATCGACATTTTTACTATGTTGATTCTACCAATCCATGAGCATGGGAGATCTCTCCACTTTCTATAGTCTTCCTCAAGCTCTTTCTTCAGAAGTGTATAGTTTTCCTTGTAGAGGTCTTTCACATCTTTTGTTAGGTTTACACCTAGGTATTTGATTTTTTTTGAGGCTATTTTAAATGGAATTGTTTTCATACATTCTTTTTCAGTTTGCTCATTGGTAGTGTATAGAAATGCTAATGATTTTTCTATGTTGATTTTATATCCTGCTACCTTGCTATAGCTATTGATGATGTCTAGAAGCTTCTGAGTAGAGTTTTTTGGGTCTTTAAGGTATAGGATCATGTCATCTGCAAATAGGGATATTTTGACAGTTTCTTTACCTATTTGTATTCCTTTTATTCCTTCTTCTTGCCTAATTGCTCTGGCTAGGAATTCCAGTACTGTGTTGAATAGGAGTGGAGATAGTGGGCATCCTTGTCTGGTTCCTGATTTTAGAGGGAATGGTTTCAGTTTTTCTCCATTAAGTATAATGCTGGCTGTAGGTTTGTCATATATAGCTTTTATAATGTTGAGGTACTTTCCTTCTATTCCTAGTTTTCTTAGATCTTTTATCATGAAATGGTGTTGGATCTTATCAAAGGCTTTTTCTGCATCTATTGAGATGATCAAGTGGTTTTTGTCTTTGCTTTTGTTAATGTGGTTTATTACGTTTTTGATTTTCATATGTTGAACCACCCCTGCATCCCTGGGATGAAGCCTACTTGGTCGTGGTGAATAATCTTTTTGATGTGTTGTTGAATTCGGTTTACCATTATTTTGTTGAGGATTTTTGCTTCAATGTTCATTAAGGAGATTGGCCTATAGTTCTCATTTTTGGAGGTGTCTCTCCCTGGTTTTGAGATAAGTGTAATACTGGCTTCATAAAATGTGTTTGGCAGTTTTCCTTCCCTTTCTATTTCGTGGAACATTTTAAAGAGGGTTGATATCAGTTCTTCTTTAAAGGTATGATAGAATTCAGCAGAGAATCCATCAGGTTGTGGACTTTTCTTTTTGGGGAGACTCTTGATTGCTGTTTCAATTTCATTTTGTATTATAGATCTATTCAGGTGATTAAGATCCTCTTGGTTCAGTTTTGGATGGTCATATGTATCTAGAAATCTGTCCATTTAAGATTTTCAAATTTATTTGAATATAGGTTTCCGAAGTAGTCTCTGATGATTTCCTGGACTTCCATGGTGTTTGTTGTTATCTCCCCTTTTGCATTCCTGATTCTACTTATTTGGGTTTTTTTCTCTCCTCATTTTAGTCTGATTTCCCAGGGGTCTATCGATCTTGTTTATTTTTTCAAAGAACCAACTTTTTGTTTCATTGATTCTTTGTATGCTTTTTTGGTTTCTATTTCATTGATTTCAGCTCTTATTTTTGTTATTTCTTTCCTTCTATTTGTTTTGGGATTAGCTTGTTCTTGTTTTTCTAGGAGTTTAAGATGTATCATTAGGTCATTGACTTGGGATCTTTCAGTCTTTTTAATATATGCACTCATGGCTATAAACTTTCCTCTCAGGACTGCCTTAGCTGTGTCCCATAGGTTCCGGTAGGTTGTGTTTTCATTTTCATTGACTTCCAGGAACTTTTTAATTTCCTCTTTTATTTCATTGATGATCCATTCTTCATTAAGTAATGAGTTATTTAGTTTCCAGCTGTTTGCATGTTTTTTGTCTTTACTTTTGTTTTTGAGTTCTACTTTTACTGCATTGTGATCAGATAGTACGCATGGTATAATTTCTATTTTCTTATATTTGCTGAGAATTGCTTTGTGCCCTAGGATATGGTCTATCTTGGAGAAGGTTCCATGGGCTGCTCAGAAGAATGCATATTGTGTAGCAGTTGGATGAAATGTTCTGTAGACATCAAGTAGGTCCATTTGATCTATTGCATATTTTAGATCTTGCATTTCTTTATTGATTTTTTGTTTGGATGTCCTATCTATTGATGATAATGGGGTGTTAAAGTCTCCCACAACCACTGTGTTGGCATTTATACTGCTTTTAAGTCTTTCAGGGTATGTTTGATGAAATTGGGTGCATTGACATTGGGTGCATACAGGATGATAATTATTATTTCCTTTTGGTCTATTTCCCCTTTTATTAGTATGGAATGTCCTTCTTTATCTCGTTTGATCAATGTAGGTTTGAAATCTACTTTGTCAGAGATAAGTATTGCCTGTTTTTGGGGGCCATTGGCTTGGTAAATCTTCTTCCAGCCTTTCATCCTAAGCCTATGCTTATTTCTGTCGGTGAGATGGGTCTCCTGTAAGCAACAAATTGTTGGATCTTCCTTTTTAATCCATTTCGTCAAGCAGTGCTTTTTGATGGGTGAATTAAGTCCGTTAACATTAAGTGTTAGTATTGATAGGTATGTGGTGATTCCTGTCATTTAGTTGTCTTAGTTGTTTGAAGGTTTGATTGTGTGTACCTAAGTTGAGGTTACTCTGTACTGTCTTGCTTTTTCTTTTCCTGTTGTTTGTTGCTGCCTGTCTTTTCATGGTTAAGTTGGGTTTCACTTTCTGTGTGCAGAATCCCTTGAAGAATCCTTTGTGGTGGTGGCTTTGTGGTCACATATTGTTTAGTTTCTGCTTATCATGGAAGACTTTTATTGCTCCATCTATTTTGAATGATAGTTTTGTTGGGTAGAGTATCCTGGGGTTGAAGTTATTTTCATTCAGTGCCTGGAAGATCTCACCCCACACTCTTCTTGCTTTTAATGATTCTGTTGAGAAGTCTGCTGTGATTGTGATGGGTTTACCTCTGTATGTTATTTGTTTTTTCTGTCTTACAGCCTTCAATATTCTTTCCTTAGTTTCTGAACTTGTTGTTTTAATGATGATATTTTGTGGGGTAGTTCTATTTTGATCTGGTCTGTTTGGTGTCCTGGAGGTCTCTTGCTTCTGTATGGGAATATCTTTCTCTAGATTTGGGAAATTTTCCATTATTATTTTGTTAAATATATTACGCATTCCCTTCGCTTGCACCTCTTCTCCTTCTTCGATGCCCATGATTCTCAAGTTTGGTCTTTTGATGGAGTCGGTGAGTTCTTGCATTTTCTTTTCACAGGTCTTGAGTTGTTTAATTAATAGTTCTTCGGTTTTTCCTTTCATTATCATTTCATCTTCAAGTTCTGAAATTCTCTCTTCTGGTTGTTCTATTCTGCTGGATTAGCCCTCTGTTTTGTTTTGCAGTTCTGTTTTGTTCTGTTTTCTGAAGTTTTCCATATCCTGGGTGGTTTCCTCTTTAATGTTGTCTATTTTTGTCCTGAGTTCATTTATCTGTTTATTCATCATGCTCTCTCTTTCACTTTGGTGTTTATACAGTGCTTCTATGGTTTCCTTTATTTCTTCTTTTGCTTTTTCAAATTGTTTATTTTTGTTGTCTGGGAATTTCTTGAGTTTCTCCTGTACATTTTGGTTGACCCTATCCAGTATCATCTCTATAAAATTCTCATTGAGTACCTGTAGTATGTCTTCTTTTAAATTATTCCTGTGGGCTTCATTGGGTCCTTTGGCATAGTTTATCTTCATTTTGTTGGAGTTTGGGTCTGAGTAACTGTTTTCTTCATTCCCCTCTGTTTCCAGTACTAATTTTTTGCTATGGGAAGCTAATTTCCCTGTTTTTTCTGTCTTCCCATCATTGTCTTTGGTGTTGTTACTGTCCCTGTACTGAGTACAATTAAGTATTTTCTAGCTTGTAATAATAACAGTGGTAATATTTAGAATGGAAGGGTGAGCTGAGATGGAATGCAAGAAGTTAAAGAAATGGGAAAAACAAATACACAGACTGGATGGAGAAAACAGAACAAGGTATCAGACAAGAAGGTTTCAAATGTATAACCAGGGAGTTTTAGTGTACTAAACGACAGTAAGCTGAACAGACATTAGAGAGACAGAGAGAGGATTGAAAATCAAAACTAAAAAAAAAGGTAAGAATAAAAATGAAAAATAAGCAAATGAAAGAAAAATCTATTTATAAAAATGTATTAAAATAAAATGCAAAAAATTGAAAATTAAAGAAAACCCAAAAAACCTCCAAGGTCAAATGCAATGAAGTTTCGGTCTTAATAATTTGGGTGTCCGTCTCAGTCTCCAATCCTGGAGATGGTGCCTCAGATGTTGTTCTGTAATTGTCTCATCAAAGAGGATGCATAAAGTAGAACAAAACTATACACACATGCACAAAAAAAAACCCACCAAGTGTCCCAAGTTCAAATGCAATACAGTTTCGGTAAGTTTTTCATCTTGCAGGTGTAATTCGGTTGTTCTCTCATCAAAGGTAGGGAGACAAAGAAAAAAAAGGATCTGGAGACAGTTCTGAGAATGGTATCTGTGGCTGTGGCTTGCCTGCCCGCTGTTATCAGCCTGCTGTTGCTGCAGGCGTTATTTATGCAGATCTCAGGGGTGAGCTTAATGCTCACCTGACCCTGCAGGCTTTGTTTACTCAGATTTCTCCTGTGCGTGAGCCTCTGCTACAAGCTTTCCCCTTTCCAAGCACACTGGGAAAAGTGACACTGCACCTGCGTTGTCAGGCCTGTGTGTTTATTTACAGTTCATGTGGGAGGTGGGTCTTTCCCCCTCTCCTGTGCAGTTTTCCTCCCACTGCCACTTTCACAAGCTTTCCTGTTCCTGATTACTGGGCGGTGCTGCTGCTCCTGCCAGCCGCCATGTTTGCTTAAAGTTCACATGGGAAGTGGGTCTTCCCTCCTCTCCTGTGGAGTTTTCCTCCCTCCGCCACTCTCACAAGCTTTCCCGCTCCTGGTTTCTGGGCGCATGCCCCTGCTCCTGCCAGAGGCTCTCCGGCCAGGCCGGCTTGTTTATTTACAGTCCTGGGAAGGATTCCCTTCCCCCAATATTCAGTGCTCAGTGTGCCCCACCCTCTTTCCCATGTGTCTTTATTGCTCTTATTGCTTATTACTCAGTTTCTCTTTTTTTCCCTGGGTGGAGGTTGATTTGTCCAGGGGGCTATGCTGCTCTGGCCCAGGCTTGTCTGTGGGAGTACCGTGGTACCGTGAAGCTCACCTGGTCTGAGTCTTCCCAAGCTGTCTGTGCGCAGGCCACTGGCAGCCCAGGGGCCCTCCTGATTTCTCCGTTTAATGAGAAGTGGAGATTCTCTGCACCGGTTGGAGGTGTGGAGGGGTCAAAGTTATGCCTCTTCTCAGTGATTATGCCTGCAATGTGTGTCTCCAGTGTCTCTCCAAGATTTCACTATCGGAGGCTCGCTTTCTGTTTCCTCCCTCTAGCCAACATCTTGGAATCTCCCCTCTTTGTGTTTTAGATTATCTTATTTCTATTACTTCAATAATCTTTGTCTTGTTTTGTTCTGTTTTCCTTTGCAAAATGGATTTTTTTCACCACAAGGCCCAGTCTAGCATCTAGCTTATAGTATCCTTGCCTCAGATCCATGTGCTGGGATTATAGGATTGGGACTTCACATCTACCTTTTAATATTTAACCCATTTTCTACCTTCCCTCCTTCATTCTTCTCACATTTTTTTCTCTTTCTTCATTCAATTAGATCAGTCTTTTCCTCTCTCTCTCTTTTCTCCTTCTTTCTCATCTTCTCCACCTTTATTTTTTCTTTAGTTTCATTCTTTTGTTTGTTGGTTTCTGATACCTTTAGGTAGATCTTCTCTAACCTTTCTTTTTCTTTCTTGTCCTTTTAAATTTTCCCTCATATTTGTTTATTTTTTGCTGCATTATTTTTCTTATGTTTTCCATTTATACCCTTGTTAACTAATACATTCCTTCTTTGCACAACTATATCTTCACTTTACTTCCTTTACTTTTATTAGCATTTCAGTGGAAATTGCTTTTGATTGGTTATTAATGTATTGCCATCAGTGGTCTTTATGTAGGCTCTGGTTGCTACTGCAGTTTATTTTTTTCTCTCTGAGTGGTGCTAAAAATTGAGACTGGTGTCATGAGTATACTGATAATTATTTGGCTATTGAGCAGGAGTTCTAATACAGTAGTGAGAAACTATACCTCCATCATGCTACATCTTGGGTCTTCCTGAAACTTGGCAAATAGTTCAGCTAAATGAATTTGGGCAATTAATATTTCAAATCATTGACTTGGCCCCAGACACACAAATCACTACAAAGTAACCCGAGAAATATTAAAAAATACAACATGACTCCTCCAAAATAAATAAATCCACAGTAACTGATTCTAATGATAGTAAAGAGAATGAAATTCTGAACAAAGAGTTCAAAAAAATTATCATAGCAATGAACAATGTGTTCAAAGTGAATAAAATTCCTGAATGATTTTAAAAAGAAAGTATATAAATAGCTCAATAAGGCAAAGAAGACAATGCAAGGTATTAAAGTGGAATTTAAGAAACATTCTAAAAAATTAAAATTTTTGTAATGAAAATGTCAATAAGTCAAACAGAATACTCAATTGAAAACCTTAAAAATAGACTGAGTCAAACAGAAGAGAGAATATCAGTATATGAAGATAAGGTAGATAAATTAAAACATTAGAGAAGAAAAATTAAGTATAGATAGAATATATAACATCTCTGGAACAGCATTAAATGACCAGGCTTACATGTTATGGGTATAGGAGAATAACTATAGACTAATGGCATAGAAAACCTGCTCAATACAATAATAACAGAAAAATTTCTGAATCTTTGGAAATAGATAAGCATCCAGGTACAAGCATCTTCTGGATCCCCAAACAGACATGGCCATAAAAGGTCCTCATAACATTTTACTATAATTAAAACACTAACTGTGCAGAAACAAAGTGAGAATATTTAAATCTATAAGATAGAAGTTCCAAGTCTCATGCAAATGTAAAAACAGTAGAAAAACAACAAAATTTTATACAGAAACTGTAATAGGAAGGCATACATAGAATGATGTACTTCTAGCCCTCAAAGGAAACAACTGTCAAAAAAGATTAATTTATCGAGCAAAGTTATCCATGAAAAACACAAACTGGTGAAATGCAAACCACTAAGATAGCACTGCAGAATATATTTAAAGGAATTCTACACAAAAAAGAGGAATACTAATATACAACCATAATAATAAACACTAAACTTCACAAGAAGAGTACATAAATAAAAGAGAATTAGGAAAGATCACATACTATAAAAACAACAGAAACAAGTACATCCAGTTCAGTATTAACTCTGAATGTTAATGGTCTCATTTCTTCAATTTAAAGGCAGAGGCTATTGGATTGGGTTGAAAACAAGACCAGTTAGCTGCCTGTCAGAAATGCATCTCACTGGTGAAGACAAATAGCCAAAAAATAAAAGGATGGAAAAAATATATTTGAAGGCAAATGAAGTCCAAAAGCAAGCAGGAGTAGTTATACTCATTCCCAATAAAGCTTAGTGTTAAACAAAATTGTCAGAAATCACAAATAAGGTCACTTTATATTGATAAACTGAACAATCCTCCAAGAGGATGTAGCAATTATAAACATATACACAATTTTTGTGCACTCAATTTCATTAAAGATAAAATACCCCTGAACACAAATGTAAGGATAAACCCCAATACAATAGTAGTTAGTGACTTCAATAGCTTACTATAAATTATTCAGACAAAAAATCAACATTGAAGCATGGGAGTTAAACAGCAATATATTTGAAATGGAATTAAACAGACATCTATGGAAATATCATATCCAAGAGTCATAGAAAACACATTCTTCTCAGCAGCCCTTGGGACTTTCTCTAAAATAAATCATATTTTAGGACATACAGTAAGTCTTAACTCATATAAGAAAACTGAAACACTGTTTTATATTTTATCAGATAAAAATTTGGTGTTTTGGTGTCATTTTAAAAATTCTCATACCATAGGTAGTATTGTTTTAAGATATTGGTAAACACATTCTATGTAATAGGGATTCGTTCACAAATGTCATGACAGATATCTTATATAAGAATATGTTCCTTATCTGTAAGTTCCTCAGAGTTTAGTCACCTTTAATTCATAAGAATTATGGGAAATTAATTGTAAGAAAATTTCTGCAACTATAATCTTGTATGGTTTTCTTTTTCTTTTTTTTTTTTTTCCAAAATGACTTCAGTACACATTTTATAACCTTCTCATGGTCTTTGTAGCAAGTTACATGGATGTAGTTGTTTAGAAAAACACATTTTTTATCTTATTATTATGAGTAAGGAATTTGAAATTAATCTTACTGTACTAAAATGAAGGTATTGCCCAGGCTAGTTCTACCTGCAGAGTTGGGGGAAGATCTGTTTCCTCGCTTTTCTCAGCTTCTGGAAGGGCCTTCAGTTCATTGCTCAAAACTTCTTCCTTTTATCACATCACCTCTTCGTCTTCTGCAGTAAGATCTCTTTGTGCTTCCCTCCTACAAGGACTCTATTGCTTATATTTAGGGCCTATCTAGATAGTGCAGGATAATCTTACCATCTCCATATCCTAAATTTAATCATATTTGATCTGTAGATTTTCTTGTATCCACATATGTAGCATTCACACATCCCAAGATTTAGGACCTTCTTTTTTGGGAATATTATTCTACCTGTTATATATGCTGTCAATAATTATTTTTTGAAAATGTATTTCAATATTAATTACATTTAGATGGTGATATTACCATTCAAGTGTATTATCTGGCTGAATCTTACCTGAACTACAGTTATCATGCATGTACATGTAAATTCTACCAATCAGCACCTTTTTGTAGGCTCTATTATATTGTAATATTCCAGTATATAAGACCAGGAATTCAAGAGCGAAGATGAAAAAGTCTCACAACATAGAATTTAATTTGATTTGCTATAGCTATGTTACCATTTTTATCATGTCTTTTGAGAAACATGTTTTTCCAGTCTATCTTTATTGCATATATGAAAATATACCCAAAATGCAGATAAAAATTATAATTTATGACAAATAACTAATTGAAAAGATGATATCTTTTTTGGAATAACAACTTTATGAGATTGGTTGAAATCTATTTGAAAGATAAGAAAAAATACATTGAATTTTCTAGCTATCTAAAGGTCATCCCAATTTATTTGTAGGCTATTGATATTTGCCTTGAAATTTTACAAGAGGTTATGATAATATTTGAGATGAAAGAGTTTTTGACAGTGAATATATCTTTAGTGAATGAGAATAGGACTGGCATAACTAGACACTAGGGAGAATGGTACTTTGAAGAGTTTATTTTTATTCAAGTAAATGTTAAATAAAAAATTTAAGAAGTGATAAAATCTAATTCTTCTAATGAGTAACAAACTATGATGTATTTTTGACCCAGCAACCAAAGTAGATCCCCACCACGACAAATTCTGTAACCATGTCTTTTCGGAGAATGGACACGAGAAGGAAGATGGTGAAGGGAAGAAAAGGAAAGCAAATAAGCTTAGTGAAGATAATCTCACAAATCAATTTATACTGTAATTCCCAGGTCAGTGAAGGAAATTTGTGATCACCATTTCATCAGATATGTATTTAGCTAGATAGGCTCAAAAATTCTATACTAATATGACTACCTTAGTAATCAAATACTGAAACAGGTTGATCTGTATTCACTCAGGGAATGTTTGTGTTGCATATACAATTTCAAAATAATTAAAATGAAAATATATTTACATTCATAAGCAGAAGATATTACATCATTTTCTCCAGTATGCTTTCTATGTATTGGAGGAAGAAAAATCCTCAAAGGAAGTCATTACATTTGTAGCTTATGGAGCAGTATGATTGGCTCCATATCTTCCTCATGTATCTAAACATTTTCCTGCACATTGACTCACCTACTAGCTTCCAGCATAAACTTCCATATGTCAAAGTACTTTTTTGTACTCTAGTATCCTTTCTATGCAAATTTAGTCAGCCTGCAATGATAAAAAATTAACGACATCTGGAAAAATCTTTAAACCATTTCCCATTTTGGGAATAAATAAAGGCCCCCTGAGTTTCTCAATGAAGTTAATCTCTTTGAACACAGAGAAATCTTCTTGAAGAATTCATTTTTAAGTTGTACTTTTAATTGGCAAATAATATGTGTTTTTATTGGGTGATGTGTTTCATAAATGTTGATATTGTAGAATGATTAGATAAAGCTCATTAATGAATCCATCATTTTACATACTTATTTTTTGTGTGATTAACACATTTAAAACCTATACTTATAGAAAAAAAATATTTGTTTTAATTGACATCATATTTGAACATATATTAAAGATGAAAGATAATATGTGACTCATTGTGTAATGTCACATCAGGGTGATAAGTGTGTACATCATCTTAAGTTTTTATCTTTTCTGTGTGATAACCAGAAGTATTTGAGACATAAAATGCATTATTGTTAATGAAATTCACCCTGTTGTGCTCTAATTTTGAAATATAACATTTGTTACTATTATCTATTATAGTCACTCCAGTTCAACAGATCACTAAAAGCTTATGCCCCCTGTTTAAACAAAACTCTGACACTTTTGATCAAATTTCCCTTTTCCCTGTGTATCCTCTCCCTCAGCTGTTGGCAACCACTCTGTACTGTGTAGGAATTTGACTTTTTTAGAGATTCCACATATAAGTTTACTTGCTGTCACAAAATAACATAATTTCCTTCTATTTTAAGGCTGAATAGTATTCCATTATCCTAAATTTTCTTATCTATTCATCTGTTGGTAGGCATATAGGTAGCTTCCACATCTTAACTGTTGTAAATAATGTTGTAATAAACATGGAAGTGCAAGTACATCTTTGAAATATGATTTCAATTCCTTTGAATATATAGTTCATACTCATACCAATATGCACAAGGGATCCCTTTTCTCTACATCCTTGGCATAACTTTTCGTCTTGATAAGAGCCACTCTGACAGATGTGATGTGATATCACATTATGGATTTAATTTGTATTATTTATATTTCCCCAAAGATAGGAATTTTCTCATGTGTCTTTTGGCTGTTTGTGTGCCTTTTTTGTTTGTTTGTTTAAGATAGGGTCACTGTATGTAGTTCAGGCTGTTGTGGAACTTGCCTTCCTTGTCTTAGCCAACAGAGTGCTGGGATTATACTCATGAGCTATCATGACCTATACGTATGTCTTCTTTTTAAAAAAGTCTATGCAGGTTCTTTGCACATATTTTAATTTGGTTATTTGTTTCCTTGCTATGGAGTGTGAGTTCCTTCTTTATTTTGGATATTAAACTCTAGATTTTTGATATGCAATGATTTTCTTTGATGGACAGAAGTTTTTTACTTTCATGTGGTCTCCTTATTTTTGCGCTTTTGGTTGTTTTTAGGGCTTTTTTTTCATTATGTCTAAGAAATATTTGCTTAGATCAGTCTAGTCAAGCTGTTCCTTTATGCTTTCTCCTGATAGTTTTTTGTTTTTAGATCCCAAATTTGAGTTTTAATTAATTTTGTGCAGATTTTTGAAGATGATTGAATATGTGGACATCCAGTATTTCCAATATCATTTATTCAATCCTCATTGTTTGGTTTTGGCTCTTTAGTCAGAAACCAATTGACTGCAAATTCATGGGTTTATTGCATGGAAGGGTATCCTGTTCTGTCAGTCAATGTATGCATTTTTATTCTTTTTCAATTACTAAGACTTTTAAGTAGATATTTAATCTAGGTAGTGTAATACCTGCACTTTATTTTATTTTTTTCTTTTTTCTCAAGTTTGCTTTGGCAATTTAAGTTCTTTTGTGGTTCCATGTGAATTTTAGGATTATATTTTGTATTTCAGTGAAAATGGCCTTGCAGTTTTGGTAAGGATTACTGATACATAGATTGCTTTGGTATAGATTACATTTCTGTGGATGGCTTGAGGTAATATGGCCAGTTTAACAACATTAATTCTTCCAGTCCATAAAGCTGGATACCTTTGGAATAATTGTGTTTTATATAATTTCTTTCAGCAACTTAATTATTATTATTACTTTTAGTTTTCTGTATACAAATTTTTCCTCTTCTTTGTTAAGTTTACTCCTAAATTTTAGATGCAATTGTAATGGAATGCAATTTCTTAATTTCTTTTTCAGAAAGAAATTGTTGGTTTTAAGAAAAGTTACTCTTTTTTTTTTTGTGGCACTGGGGTTTGAATTTAGGGGTTACACCCTGAGCCACTCCACCAGTCCTTTTTTTTGTGATGGGTTTTTTCAAGACAGGGTCTTACAAACTCTTTCCCTGGTCAGGCTTCGAACCATGATCCTTCTGCTCTCTATCTCCTGTGTAGTTATGATTAGGTGTGAGACATCAGCACCTGGCAAGTTACTCATTTTTGAATGTTGATTTTGTATCCTGCAACTATTGAGTTCATTTATCAATTCAAATAGGCCTTTTTTGATAGGGTCTTTAGAGTTTTATATGATCACCAGGAGACAGATTATTTCAATTTTCCTTTATTATTTGAATGCCTCCTTTTATCCCTCATCTAATAGATGTGGTTACAACTTCCAGTACTGTGCTGAATAGAAGTGCCAAGACTGAGAATGTTGGATTTGTTCCCCCTCTTTTTCCTTATTTCTGAGAGTCTTTCAAATTTCACCATGGAGTATGATATCAGCTATGGAATTTTCATACATGGCTTTTACTATATGTGAGAACATTCATTTCTATCATTAAATCGAATGGGTTTTTTTCCTGGTTTACTTTTTTCCTGTTTTATTTATTGAAACAGAGTCTCACTAAGTAACCCAGGCTTGCCTCAAACTCATAATTCTCCTGCCTCAACCTCCTGAACCCTGGGAAAACTAGCTGGAGATAGTACACCTGTTTTTTTTAGTACTTTTATCAGGAAAGTATATTTAATTCTGTCAAAAGTTTTTCCTGAGTCCGTTGAGATCATATGATATTTGTCCTTCATTATATGGTGTTTCACATTTACTGATTTCTATGTTGGTGAGTCTTCCTTGAATCTCATGAATAAATCATACTAGTTTATGATGAATAATCCATTAAATGTACTGTTGAGTTCCATTTGTTAGTATTGTATTCAGCATTTTCCATGTATGTACATCAGAAATATTGACCTGTAATTTTCTCATCTTTTAGTGTCATTGTCTGGCATTGGTATCTAGGTAGTAGTAAACTCATAAAATGTGTTGGGAAATACTCGCTATTCTTTTTTTCTGGAAAATTCGCACTAGTTATTTAATGTTTTGTAGAATTCCACCTTGAAGCCATAGGATTTTCTTTGGTGAGAGTTTTATTTTTATTCTTATCAATGACTCAGTATATTTATTCATTAATTGCCTGCACGTATTTTCTTTTCTTCTTAAGTTTATCTCTATAGGTTCTAAGTTTCTAGAAATTTATCTGGTTTTTTTAGAATATTCAATTTTGGAGAAAGAAATTGTTTATAGTAATGTCTACCAAAAGACATATAAGGAATCAAACCTTTATATTATTGCGATGTAGATATCTTCCCTTTCAATTGTGATTTTATTTATGTTTTCTGTATCTTTTTCTTGTCTGATTCAAAAATTGTTAGTTTTATTTTTCTTTTTAAACAATCAACTTTTATTTCTGTTCATCTTTTCTACTGTGTTTCTTATCTTTATTTAATTTATTTCTGCTCTTTTTAAATTCTTTCTTTCATTCTGTTGCTCTTGGGCTTAGTTTGTCCTTTTCTTAGTTGTTTGAGGGAATGTAATGGTTCATTTATTTAAGATCTTTCTATTTCATTGATGTAGGTGATTACTGCTATGTATTTATCTTTTAGAAATGATTTTGTTGCACCTCATAGGTTTTAGTGAGGTGTATTTTAATTCTTATTTGCTTTAAGATACTTTAAACTTTTCCCTTTTAATTCCTTCTTTAATTATTTGTTCAAGGGTTATGCTTGTGAATTTTTCAAAATTCCTCCTGTCATTGATTTTTACTTTCAATCTATTGTGGTTAGAAAAGATACTTGATGTGATTTTAATCTTCATAAAACTACTAAGACTTGTTTTTTTGCCTAACATTTTATTCATCTTGGAGAATATGTTATGTGTATGTGAGAAGAATGTGCATTTGTAGCTGCTGGATGAAATGCTCTGTAAATATCCATTAGGTGCATTTGGCCTATAGTTGGGCTTGTTTAAAATCAATCTTTCCTTATTGATTATCTGTCTAGATGATCCATACATTGTTGAAATAAGATTGTTAAATCCCCTATTATTACTGCATTGCAGTCCATTTCTTCCTTCTTGCCTATTAATATTTATTTTATATACTTAGTTGCCCTAGTGTTGGATATATAAATATGTACAATTTATAATTATTATATTCTCTTATTTAATTAATCCCTTTGTTACCATATAATTATATTCTTTGTCCTGTCCTGTTTATAGTTTTTTATGTAAAGTCTATTTTATCATATTCAACTACAGCTGCTAATCTTCTCTTTTAGTTTTTTCATTTGCAAGGAGTATCTTTTACATTCATTCATTTTTAAGGTATGTGTGCCCCTGTAGATGAAGTGAATCTCTTGTAGGTAGCACATAGTAGGATCTTGATTTGTTTAAATACAATCAGTTACTCTATATCCTTTGATGGAAGAATGTAATGTATTTATAATCAATATAGTTATGACTGGTAAAAACTTACTACTCCCACTTTGTTTATTATTATCATCTAATTGTTTTGTAGATTCTTTGTTCTTTTCTTTCTCTCTTGTTAAAGGTTAAATGATTTTCTCTAGTAGAATATTTTGAGTCCTTTGTTTTTATCTTGTTTTAGAAAATAAAAGTCTTCTTTTATTAGGTCTCTAGGAACACATTTCATTGACATTGGATCTGGGTCACATTTCAGATACTGCATTCACAGTAGAAACTCCAACTGGTAGGCCTGTTGCCAAGGCCTCAACAGGGTATTGGAACCAAGGCTATGGTATATGAAGTTGGTGTTGGGATGGGGTTCACTTCAGGAATTAGATTTAGTGGGCCTTTTACCAGCTGTGTTGGCAGTTCATTCTGGGCTCTGGGAGGGTTTCTGTTAGATCTCAGAATCTATCCCTATGCTGACTATACTGTCCTAGTCCATAACTGAGATGAACTGGAATTAAGGAACAGGGTTGTTTCAGGGGTCAGAGCTAAAAATCAAGATATCAAGGCTTATCTCTGGGATCTTAGATTTTTCTCAAGATTTGCAATGAGATTGAAGTCAGGAATTCAATCTGCAGGGGCACAGCTAGATGTGCCTTACTCTGGAACACCAAGAAAACATAACTTCTCTTATTCCTCAGACAAGAGTGAGTAGAACAAGAATCAGAGCCATTTGAAGATCCATGGTGAAACTGAAGTTGGCAAGCTTTCTGTTGGGATTTAGACGTGTTTCCTGGAAGGATTCAGCTAGATGAAACTACTCCAAGACCACATCTGAGAAGGGTACCCTGAAACAAAGATTCAGGGAATTTTAGAATCTGATGTGGGATAGATGATAGGAAGTCTGAGCAAGTATCACTGGTGTGCAGGATTCCCAGTAGCACTATTTATGCAGGCAAAATTTCTCCTATCCATCTGAAGCTGAGGTGGGCTGCAGGTGAAATTTTAAGGCTAGGTTCAGATCTGCTATGAGACAGAGACCAATAATCCTAGTCACACAGATAAGCAAATTTCCCTGTGTGTGCCTATGTAGTGCTAAATTGGGACTACTGAGGGGGACTGGAGCTGAACTACAGAAAATTTTGGGATGCTTTTCCCAGACTAAGGAATTTAGATCTGTCTTCTGAGGTACTAAGGTACATGTTTCACACTATTGCACATGGCATATGATTTTGGTAGAGAAACAAGGATAAATGGAGCTGCAGACAAGTTCTTCAGGAAGTAGGGTCTTTTCTGAGTCTGAAACTGTGAATACAATTCATGGGTTTTCCCCCAGGTTCTTGTCTGTACTCTCAAAATGACCCTCTTAAGTTATAAACTGCTTTATGGCTTTATAACCTAGCTAAATCTTGTGTACCACAAGGCTTTTGCCTGTGGATAGGTGAGGAATTCTTGTGTATCAGGCAATACAACCAGACAACCATCCTGTTGTGTCTTGTATATCACTCATTCTATGTTAATCCATTTTATGTCTGCCCTTCTTTCCCTCCCTCATTGACTTCTTTACTGATTGTTCTCAGGAATTATTTCCCAAACAAACTACGGTCATTTGAATATTTGTCATAAGATCGGCTTCTGGAAAACTAAACTAAGCCTATTGGGAGATTTCAGGTGATTGTGGGTGTGCTCTCAAGGCAAGTTAATATTCTAGTCTTTCTCTTTTCCTTCTTAGCCTAGAGGTAAGAACCTTGCTCTGCCCCAAACTCCTTGCCATTACATCACTCCACTATAGGTGGAAAATGCTTAAATGTATGGATTTTTCCCCTAATTTCTAGAGTTTTCCAGAAGAACTGAGAATGTTTTGCTCAAGGCAGCAACATATTTGGTTATTTTGTTAGGCAGAATAAAAACTCCATCAACAAAAACAAAGATGCCCATATCTTAAAATTTTATTTTTTTATTATTGTTGTGCTGGGGGAGGGTACATTGTAGCCTAAAAATTTTAGATGCCAAGTATAAAATACATTAATATGTCAGTTTTCCATTGCTGCTGTAACAAAGTATACTAATCTAGTGGTTTAAATCAATGCAATTTAATTTTCTTAAAGTTACAAAGGTGTGAAGTACAAAAATGGATCTCACATGATTGTGAAATCAAGATGTCAGGAAGGCTGCATCTCATCATTTCTTTTTCATTTTAGTTTCTAGAGGATGCCTACATTCTTTGACTTATCCTCTTTTTCAGCAATCACATTACTACAATTCTCACTTTTTATCTCATAATTTATGACTATTTGTTCCATATATATATATATATGGTTAAATAAAATAAAACTTAGTTAAAAAGAACAATGAATGAGCCTATCATTATGAGGATCACTTTAATTCTTCAGTTAATGTGTCACATAGTATTGTGTTCAGCTCTGAATGTTACAGCTATTTGGCAGTAGAAAAATCATGTACTTTTCAGTTTATGGATTATCACCAGCTTTACACTGCCTTTGTTTCTGTTCTCACTCATCTGACAGATGGCATAAACTACTTGTCATACAGGTGAAAAATTAAAACAAATGAGTTCCAGATTAGTGGCATTCTTGCATTATGTATTGTATACCTCAGGGGTAGGAAGATAGTGGTAAAAGTCCCTGAAATCCCTAGAAGTGAGAAGAATGAGATTTTTAAAAAGTATTTAGCTAATAAAAAGTATGGTTTTCAAAGTTTGGAGGTAATTTTTTAAATTTATGATTTCTCTTATTTTCTGATTGATTAGGGTATGTATGGATTTGTCATATTGTTTTTTATAAAATAGATAGATAGATAGATAGATAGATAGATAGATAGATAGATAGATTTTTTCCCATGCAGCTTTAGCCAGATTATAATTTCTCACAAATGGCAATTCAATGTTTTTGGTTTGCCAACATCATAGTACAAAAGATCAGAGACATTTTTTATTTAGCATAGGATGAAATGGAGTGACTGATATGTGTGCTAAATTATTTTGTGGGAATAAATGTGAAAAAGTCTATATACATTAGGAAATATAATATTTACACAGAGGGGATCCTTGTATTACTTTAGATTCCCATCACATTTCCACATTCTAAAGCCTGCCTGTAAAGTTACCTCTGTGTGGAATATCATTGTCCTCAACCATAGAAGAAGAGACTTGGCCTAATTTTTTTCCCGTGGTTTTAATGGCTGTGGGCATTCAATTTGAGCGTTGTCATTTAGAGAGCTCATATATGAAGCAGAGGCATGAGGTAGAAACAAAAGTGATGAAATTGGGAGGCATTGGTTCTTTCAGTGGCTCCACCTCTTCTTGTGAGGGAGGAACCTGTTGAACATGATTACAGTGATTGGAGTGGGAGTGGGTATCAAGGCCCATTCTTCCAGAGAAAATGGTACTTCTACTCTGATTCTTAGTGCGTTCATCCATAAATGGTGAGTTTGTACCATGAAATTGGTCATTTTTCTCTCAGTAATAGGAATGTACTTTCCCTTGTAAGGTCAAATTAAAATTAAAATCAGAAGCTTACTTCTTTCTTTGAAAATGAGAGAAGAAACTACTCTCCTTTCATAGAGCATTTACTTTAGCAAATTTCTAAGGTCTGTCTTCCTCTCTTTGAAATGTATGCAAATCTTTTAAAAAGCTAACTAAGAGTTTTGACAGCTTTAGGACTAGGAATGTACCTGGACCCATCTCTTAATTAAAAAAAGCAATCCTCAAGGAAGATAGTGTCCCCCTCCTCCCATTTCTATGAATGGTAGGAGTGTACTTCTTGTGGGCCTCCATTACAATTTGCAAAACTATCTCTTGTCATAAAGATATGAGAAATTTATTTTTTCTTTCATTAAAGCCAATTAGGTAACACAGATGTTCACTTCAGCTACCAGGTGAATTTAGGATGAACTACTTGTGACAAATGGGCTGTCAGGTCCTTTTAATTGAGAATTAGTTATTGTTTATCTTGAGAAAATGCATGTAATGGGTTTTACCTGCTTGATTCCTAGCGGATGAAATTTCTTTTTGTGTTTGCAGTCTCTTCACAAATTACCTGTGATATACATTACATTTTGATATTGATTATCCAATAAATCTGCCCCTTTCTTCTGTCTTCTTGTAGATGTGTTTTGGGTTTTGAGGACATTTTGTTTTTAATTCTCTTTCCTCAAAAACCTTCTTATGATTTCTAATCACTTAAAAAACAATCAAGGATGGCCAAAAATCATGTTCTCCCTCATATGCAGATTATAGACCTGAAACAAATGCAGCAATTTTATTGCACATGGGTCACACACTAAGTGGAGAATACATACAGGAGGAATAGGGAAAGTGAAGGAACCTAAAACTTGAATTTGGTTAATGTGCTCACTGTAGAGGAGCAAATATAGTAATCTTAAACTGCCAGAGGTCATATGGGAAAGTGACCAGGAAGTAGTGAAGAAGTCTGGTAGAGATGAACCAATGAGGGTTATAATACACATGTGTAGGGAAGCAATGCTAGGAGTCTTTCTGTATAGCTATCTGTATCTCTAAGTAGCAAAAATGCTATGTCTTTCTTATAATTTGTTATCTTTTCTCTTGAACAAAATTGGAGAATAAGAGGGCAGAACATGTTCCAAACAATGTTCACACATATGAATAAATATAAAAACAATTAAAAAACCCATCATGATGATAAAGTTAAGCCCCTCATTTCTGCTGTCAGTACCATTACTATTTGCAGCCTACAAAAATAATAAAGTAAAAATAATGCATTTTTGAAAAATTTGGTCATCGTTTACCAAATCCTTTCTTTTTGATCCGTATCATCTTGATCTTCAACTTACACTATTGCTTTTAGAGGAAGGAAGCATTTGCAATACATATTTTATAAATTTTATTAGTAAAGTAAGCACATCACAATTTAACATTCTTAAAATTTAAGACAGCTATGATCTTCTAATAATCATTCTCATACCAGTAATGAAGGAAACAATGATCAGAAAGACAATTCAACTATAGATCAAACCTTAAACTGCAGAACTCTTGAACCAAGTAAAGATTCTAATCATGAAAATTCTATTTTAAAAATAGTTTTGTAGCACATGTGGTAAACCTGAATATGCCAATTAAGTAATTATTTCATTCATCAAGTACAATAAATGTAGAAAAAGGAGGCAATACTACCAAATTTAAATATTTTGGGAGCACTTCACAAATAACAGAATTTAAAAAAAAATTTGAAGACAATCTGGGTTTGATGCTCTTTTGTATGATATGAAGAATAAGGGTTTATATAATAATTGGTAAAATGATGATTTACTAATAAAGTCTGTACCAAAATTATACCCCTCTTTGTCTGGGTCACCTTGAAGGATACATTGGCTTTGACTGAATAAACTGTGAGAACCACAGATGCTACAGTTACATTAGCTGGGTTTCTTCAACTCAATTTGTTTTTTAAATCCACAAAATGCTTTCAGTTGGTAGTGGCAATGATACTCTCTCTATAATTAGATTGTTATTAGCCTTAAAAGACATATCTGAAGAGAGCTGGGGTTTTTTCCTGCAACTTTAGGCTTACCAGCTCTGACAAATTTCCTCTGAGTTGTTTCTCTAGAGACTTAGAATCTGTGGCTTTTAAAAGATTTAAATTTGTCACACAGCATCAGACTCAGGAGCACTGCAAGATTTTGCTTATTCCTAGTCTTTAACTAATTGCCTCTTTTAAATGGCAGCCAACTTAAAAAATAATCAATAGTTGCTTTGCTCAGATGTTGGTTGAATTACAAAAAGTTCACTTTGTATATTACTTTGTCCTTCGACACAGGATAACAACATTCTTAAAACCATTTTTTTTTCAAATCTCTAATTGTACAGCCTGCCAAGTCCTATGTTGTTTGGTCTGAAAACAAATATTATATTTAATCTTCTTTTCTAATCAATTTAGTGGTTGAAAGAAACAAAACAGCTGCCTTGCAGGATATCTAAATGCCAAGCGTGCATGTCTCACCATCAATAACACATTATTGCTTGAATGGAAGTGAAATTCAAGACAATTGATGCCTCAGCTGCTGAGGAAGCAGCGGAAGCATCAGGTGATGGAAAGTTGCTTGTGTAGTAAAATTGCTTCACGCTGAGGAGTTCAACCTCCAGGAACTCAGGAAGTCCTGCTTCAGTGGCTTGAACAGTGCTATTTAGTGACTCATTTCAGATGAAACAAAATAATAAAAGACATTAGATTGTGGTGGATCTTTAGAAGCTCACTTATTCATTGTATTTGATGTCTAATCCTATAATGCTGATTTATATCTTAGTCGTAGTTGAAAAACATGTCTGCTAATTATTTGACATTGCTACCACCAAAAGGTGGAAGCATGCCCCTTTGCCATGAAAGTAGGTGAAGTTTTTGGAAGCCTCAGCAAATTGAATACAGATGAGATGATACTCTATGACTTGTGGGACTAAGTTGGAAAGTACCATGTGTGTAGTTCTGTTGGTTTTTAGTGGAACACAATGCTTTGGAAGTCATTGGCTATCATGTGGGAAGTCCTGTGATCCTGTGGTTGCATGGAGACAATACACCAGAGGAGACAAAATAGTAGAAGAGTTTTCAGTATGTCCCCGATCCCAGCTGCTAATGCAATTGTGTGACCCACCCAGAGAAAGAACTGCCTGTTGAGCCCAGTCAACACTCGAACACAATATGACCAAATTATTTGAGTGCTATTAAGCCACATATGTGGTGTACAGTGTTACATAGGAATAGATAACTGGAAATGTTTCTATATATTCTTATTAGTAAGCTTACAGGCAAAAATATTTGGTTGTCTAAACATATAAAATTCCTCTTTAATATGGAGTTCTCATACATAATATAAAACATGTGTTTACATGATTTCTTTGACTCTACATCTCTGTTTATATTACATTACCTTTTATCTTGCCGATCTCAAATTAAAAAATGAATTGAAAATCCCTGGAAAATAATAATTTATGATATAAAATACTTTTAATGAACATAAACAGATGAAAAATTCAACTTGACAGGTGTTCTGCTCATCTTTTCCTCCTTTGTTGAGTGTGAAACACTAAGACATTCAGTTATTTTCTTAGGAAAAATATGGACTTGCATGAACCTTCTTAGTTATGGTTTTGTTTTAAATTTGGTAGCTAAAACACTTCATCTTTAAAGAATAGTCTTATCTGTTCTTAGATTCATGCTTTCCACAGATTTAGTGAATTCTATTACTTTGAAATTTTTAAAATTTGAAAGATATTTTACAAACATTAGGAGAACAGGTAGACTATGAAAAAATGTTTTTTTAATTTTAAAGAAAGAAGTCACCTAAGATCTTTGCAAAAATTTTGATAAATCATTCTTCAGACTGTCACTTTAACATATCATTTTAATATTCATAGATTATCTTAAAATGGGCCCACATATACATGTGAATTTCTAAGTGAAATTACAATCATATTGACTACATAATTTATATCTTAGAAGATGCATAATTATATTAGTAGTACACATTTGTATTTTATTTTCAGGACCACCTTCAAACTCACATCTTAAGAAAGTCTCCTTGCTTTAACAAACACATGGCCTTTACAGAGAAAGAGTTTAAGTCCTCTGGATGTGTGTTTGTGGTCTCTTTCCCAGATCTATGATTGACTTCCACACCTTATTTTCTTTTGAAGCATTGTAGCCTAAGTCATATTCAAAATTTCTTCTTTTGATTCTAACATGGAGGAATATTGTATCAGCTAGAATAGGAGAGTCTAAATTAAAGTCAAGGAAAAAAAAATCTATAAATCTCATTAACACCATATAAAATAGTTCTTTCTCATATTACATAGTCATAAACAGTGGCAGCCAGTGAATTCTGTTTATTTCAGGTCTTCTGGGCTCTGGGATGACCTAGTAGTACCATCTACAGCATTGCTGATTGCCCTGACAAAGAAAAGCAAGAGCCCTGAACATCTATTGACAACCAAACACTCAGCACTGACATGCATCATGTCTTATTGGTTAACACTACTTAAAAGTTGCAATCCCTCTGAGAAGAAATACAGACCTTCCCCTTGCTTTAAAGTATTTGGCTAGTGGCATTAACAATAACCATAGGAATAAAGCTTTTAAATGCCACAGTTGTAAATTTCCAGATTTTAAATATAAGTATAAATCATTTAGTTCATTACACAAACATGTATTGAATATCTATAATGTTCAAAGTGGAATATTAAATATTTGCTAATGTAAGTGAATAAAACACTTTACCTTAAATTGCTCACAATAGAATAAAATAGGTACATGAAAATCATATATATAAGCTATAAAAATGTATAACTGGTATGAGCAAGGAAATAGTAGTTATTCTGTCTAGAAGAAGTTATAAAGGCTTCACAAGATATTCTGGAAATGTTTCACAATGAAACATCTCTATTATTAATCTTCATGCATGTGTCATATTAAAAATATTTACAACTTAAGCTGGCTGATTTGGATCATGCCTGTATTTTCACCTATTTGGGAGGCAGAAATAGAAGGACCATGGTTTGAGGCCAGCTTGAGCAAACAAATTTAACAAGATCCTATCTCAAAGAATAAGCTGGCATGGTAGCACACATTTGTAATCCAATATATGCAGGAGGCATAAGTAGGAAGATAGTGTTCTGAGGCTGACCTGGGAAAAAAGCATGAGACATTATCTGGAAAATAACTAAGCCTAAAAGGGCTGGAAACATGGATCAAATGGTAGACCACTTGCTCACCAAACACGAGGCCTTTTTTATACTTCAATAGAAGGAATAAAGGTATATTAATAGATGATCTGTATTTTAATGAATGCCTGATAAAATAACTACCTTGCCTTAAATTGATTTTCATAATTGGATTGAGTTAAATTAAAAGGAAAAATCAGTTGACTCATTATCAAAATGGCCACAGAAGAAAACCCCATGTTTAACAATGTTGAAATATGTACATACTTGTTCAAATGAATTCTAGGATAATTAAAGGAATTTACTTATGGAAATATGAGATTTGAACAAAATTAAGTTATGAAAGAGAGCTAGCTACTGAACTAAAATTGGAGCATATTCTAATAACTAGTTATTCCTTTGATTTTTTTTTTTTTTTCGGTTTTTCTGGTGTTACTAGGATTTTGAGCTCAGGGCCTTCCATTTGCTAGGCCACACCCCAGCCATCTTTTGCTTTTTAATTTTTTCAGATAGGGTCTCCAGTTTTTGCCCAGGCTTTGCTTCAGACATGATCCTACCATCAGTCTCCCAAATAGCTGCAATGATAGACACACCTCACGTTTTGTTTATGTTATTTTTTTAGATGATTTATGATCATCCACTTTTTGATTTTTTTGCTTGCTTATGATTGAAATGGGATCTCAAAAACATTTTTTTTGCTGGGCTGGCCTTGAAGTACTATCCTCCTGATCTCTGCCTCTGGAGTAGCTGAGATTATAGATATGAGTCACTGTGCATGGCTTCTAATTACTACTAAAACACATTATATACATATGACATCAATATAACAGTAAATATTATGTAGAGGAAATGGAATATGTATTTTTTAAGTGAAAGTAGAGAAGATTTATTTATATTTTAGGTGTCTCTTTTATACAAAAGTACCCTTAACAATAAAGCAATAAAATGAAATGCAATTTATTATAATTTGTTTATAAAAACTGTTCTTTTTTATACTCATTTTCCTGAAGGAAAATTTCATTTGAAAAGAAGTCTAGGTTGCATTTAAAACATCCCATGGTCTGTATGTATGATCCTGTGATAACACTACTGGCCATTCTAAAAGAACGTCAGTCAGCATATGGTTGAGATACCTGCACATCCACGTTTATTGCAGTGACATTTACCATAGCCAATCAGTGGAATCACCTTAGGTAATCATAATCCATGAATCAATTAAAATCTGTGGTGTATGTATGCCACGGTATAATGTTCATCTCTTGTGAGGAATGAAATTATGTTGTTTAAAGAAAAATGGATGGAATTAAAGATTGCTATGTTAAATGGTAAATCAGACTTATTTTTCTCATATGCACAATATAGACTTATGTAACATTAATATGAAATAAAAACTTTTAGGGGAGGCAGTGGGTCATTAAGAGGGAAAGGAGAAAATGATAGGGTATGAAAATGAACAAAGTACCTTATGTGGATGTATAGAACTATCATAATGAAACCTCTTTGTACAAATTATAAATGCTAGTAAAAAAGAAGGAAAACAAAATATCTCATGGTCTGATTCAGTCTGCTCTTCAACTACTCAAACTAAGAAAGCTATAAATATGGTAAGATTACATGTCAATTACTATGTGTTCTTATTGGTTTCATTTCCCAGTTAGGATGCAATGATGGCTAAAGATGGCTTATTTCCAATAAGTTAATTTTAAGCTGAAACCATAATGTTACTTTCTCTTCCAAGATGATAACTACTAAATGGCTCATGAATGATTAAAGAAGGTACAGACAGTAATGTTTTGAAAAACTGAATAACAAAAATCCCTGTCCGCTTCTATCCTTATTTATAAACAACACAAGGCATTTACTTGAAAGGTATTAATTAAGCCTTGCACTTCAGAACTTGGTATATGTTGTAGAAATTTGGTATGTGTAAGAACCGAGCTTACACAGAAATAATTTTTTCTTAAAAGATTTTTGTATTTGTTCCATAATTTTTCCCACTTTGATTCACTTCGAGTGTTTTTGTGGAGGTTGTTTATAATAGAGAATGAACTCTACAATTTTGAAATTCCTTAGATATCAAAATTGACCACTGTCACCCTTTTAATTAACTTAATTGGCAAGAACCAGTGAGAGATGACACTATTGCTGCTTTAACACATTTTATTAAGTAGTGTGTTTTTCTCCAAAATGTTGTATTTAAAAGACCCCTTTTTATCTTCTGCAGACTGCAAATAGATTCTTTTAAAAAAATTTTATTAGGCTATATTCATTGTATGGGGGGGTTTCATTGCAACAATTCCAAATAGACTTACATTGTATATTTTGTTAATTTAGCCCCACCATCCCTCCCCCTCAAACCCCTCTTGCCCCACTTCAAGCAATTGCGAGAAGGTTTCATCGTTCTCTTTCATATGAGCATATGAAGTCCATCAACTATATTCTTTCACCTTAATCTTTTTTGTTTACCCTCTCCTCCACACACATTGGACCAATTTTAAAATCCTGTCTTAAATGGATTCTTTGTTAGCAGTATATCATTTTTAAAGTCACTGGAATCAAAAATAACTGCAGAACAGTTTACTGGAATAAACTTTCTGAATATCCACAGCACTGAAGAGATTGGTTTCCTATTACAGTAATAGAGAGTATTCATCCCCTGATCTTCCTGTGGAAACAACACGTTTACACATAAACCTACTATATCAATTGTATCTTGTTTACGTAAGTCTGATAGGTAAGAGGAATTCCTTCCTCTACTCCAATTATAGGCCTTTGGATGAATAGATTATCTTTTCCTTTCTATACATTTGTGTGGCCTGTTTTCTGTAAACATCAGTCTTTAAATTCTGTCCAAATAAACTGTAAGAAGGCATTTGATCCTTCAGAGAAAAAAGGAGTGAGGCTTAGGAGGATTTCTATATTAGTTTAGAAAAAAATCCAAATTTTATAATTCAATTTGTCTGTTAATTTTAAGAAAAAATAACTTTATTAAGTCTGTATCTCTAGATTTGCTAATCCTTTGGAAAGTGAAGGATACTTCATTAGTTTGAATAACTGATGGAATGAACTACGTGCTAAAATTATGTTTCTAAAATAATGTATTTGCACAAATTACTTAGGGGGCTTGATAATATTTCAGGTTCTGAGGCTTTATCCTCAGAGTTTCTGACCAGCATTTCTGCAGTGGTATATCAGGAAACTCTCATGAATCAAGATTACTGGGTCAGAGGCTCAGAGTTTAATTTCTCATTGTGCAGACAGCAGTATGAACATCAGTTTCTTAAAGGTTTTTCCATCATTATGCAAGCCTCCAGATGGGGGAAGATGGGCTCAGATGAGTGTGTGCATGTGCACTGGGTTGCATGAGAGGAACTCATGCTGGAGAACTGAGTGCAGCTGACTATATCTTATGTTTTATAAAGATTTCAATAGTATCTGTAGGCAGCACTTTAGACAATATGCAAAAATAACTTAATTTTTAAATGGCTTGTACTATATATAATTAATACAATGAATTCAATTTCATTTTGAAAGATACCCTTTATTTTGAAAATTATACTAACACAATCAACATATACTCTCAAGTATAATCACTTCCCCTTCCTATCTCTGTTTTAGTGATAGAGTTCCCTCTGTCCACATATGGAAAAAAAAAGTTTCACATATATCTGTTTGCCTATTTGCTTCATTGACTTTCCATATAATACAAATCCAATCTTACTTAAAAGCATTCTAATATTTTCTTGTTCATGTACCTAATGCCTTTTCTTATTTTTTCATAGCTATTTAATTTTACAACTTAATTGTTTTTATATTCTTCTTAAATAAAGTTTAGAATGAAATTCTGAGAATTGCAATATTGTGATAGCTAAGCAGATACTTTCTGTTATGTGCATTATTCAGTGGTGTTTATACATGATGTAGGTGAAGAAAATCTGTTAGAAAATTCTGTGGTCATTTTCCTGTAACATATTGTTGATTTCTAACTGTTTTTTGAAGTTTCTTTTCATTATTTCTCCATAATGCTGAGGAAGAATATGAACCTAGGATTGTAAAAAATAATCTGTAACTTTATAGGCCTGGATATGGTGCATATTTTTCAGCAGTAAAACTGTTTTTTTCAGCAATACTGAAACGCATCACCTGAATTGTACACCTCTTACATAAATACATAACTGCCCAGTTAAGAACAAACTCAGCTTCCACTAGCATTTGCAGGGAAGCTCTGTTCCTGCCTCCATACTAAGTTCATCAAGGTAGCCCCTTCAAAATAACTGCTGACAATAGTGATGACTAACTCTTCCCTCAGCTTTTTAGTTTTTCTTCTCTTCTCCTCATATGCAATTGTTTCTGCTACTATCTGAGGCCAGCAATAACCAGAGAGTCTGTGCTTCTCATTCCTCTAGCTCCTTGTCTACATTGAAGTCCAGGCACATTGATTGCCATGCAATTAAAACTTAGATAATGCTGATTTCTAAGAAAAAAGACTTGTAGCTGCTCCTATGCTTGTCTAGAGTGTCAAATTTCAATTGTCTCCATATAAATGTTTGTGTTGTACACAAGGATCACAAAGTTTACTAATAATATTTAAATTACAAAATTTTATGTTTTACTTTGAAATATGTATGAACTCAAGATGGCTTCTTTTTCTTTCTTTCTTTTTTTTTGTTACTGGGGCTTGAGCTCAGGACCTCATGCTTGCTAGGCAGGTGCTGCTGTACTGCTTGAGGTTCTCCATCAGCTTGAAATATGTATGAATGTGAGAAACTCAAGGGCTCCCATTTACTAGGCAATTGCTATACCACTTGAGCCATCCTTACAGCTATTCTTTGTGTTAGTTTTCATGATTTTGCCCTGTGCTGGCCTCAGACTGTGGTCCTTCTACCTATGATTTCACAAGTAGTTGGGACACAGGCACACAACAGTACTTGGCTTACTGATTGAGATGGGGGTCTCTAATTTTTTGCCTGGGCTAGCCATGAACCATGATCCTCCCCATCTCTACCTCCCAAGAGATTAGAGGCATGAGACACTGCCAGATGAGGTCATCCTTAGCTCAGTATCTCACTTGCTCTCCAATGCGTTTTATAATGGGAAAGAGAGAGTCAGAGTACTATGAATAGAATACAACTCTCATAATCTGAGCTTGGCATAATGATTATGAATATTTCAGATGGTAAAGAATGTGTTCATTTGCATTTAAGAATACTTTCTTCTGGAGAAAAACTCCAACCACCAACCACATTCCATAATAATAAATAATTTGACACCTAGTTAATATGATATCCCATCTTTAACATAATCTATTCTAAATCCTGAGTAATTGTGTGTTAGGTGATCCAACCCTTAATTATCAGGGTCCCCATACCTTGCTACAGGGAGACAAGCCTCACTTCTTCTTTGTCAGTCTACTTGAGGATTTAACAAAGCTATAAGGGCCTTTTAAAGATGGTCAGTCTACAAATGTGATTTACATAGAAGGTGGAGTGAAGAAATAGATGAACGGTCAGGTGACCTTAGGTCCTGGGTTCCTTTACCACATGTCTTCCTTTTATCCGTTTTGCCTGAACATGGCAGTCATGGATTACTGAAGTTGCTGTTTTTTGCCTGCTTCCCTAAAACCCACTAGATTTCTTAGGCTCTTTCATTTCCTTATTAACCTATTCTCTGTATTAAGTACCTAAATTCTTCCTTTTTTCCCATTTTCTTACTTGGACATTGATGGGTACACTTTTTAGATATTATTTTGAGGTGGCAACAGTATATTTTCTCCAGAGGCTTACCAAAATATCTAATAAAATAAATACAACCTAAAGCTAGTAGTGGAGCTGCTTAAATGACAATGTTATATAACTTGACAATATAATGTAATGTAACTGCATTATTTTTTTCAAACTCACTGGAATCTCAAATCCTTAGATGATTACTTCATATAATTTCAAATACATTTCTATATTATTTTCAATTTAATGTCTGCATACACTATCAAATTCTTGTCTTAGAATTTTTTTTTATGATATGACTGTTTGAACTCAGGGCTTTTTGCTTACAAGGCAGGTACTCTTTTGCTTGAGCCATGTCTCCAGACTTTTTGCTGTGGTTATTTTGGAGAAAGAGTTTTGCTCTTTGCATAGGCAGCCTGGACCAGGATCCTTCCATTGTAAGCTTCCTACAGTTACTGTGATGTCAGGTATGTGCCACTATGCACTGCTCTTTTCTTTGAGATAGAAGTTGCATAAACCTTTTTGCCCAGGCTGGCCTGGAACCAAGTTTCTCCTGACTTATTATCCCAAGAAACTAGGATTAGAGGTATGAGGCACAGGCACCTGGTTTAGAATTATTTTTTAAAAAACTTAGAAATGTACAATATTCTCTATATAACTCCTCATTTAATGAATTCTGAGGTCTCTATTTCATCAAGATCAACATTTTTGAGCACACACTTCCACCCAGATAACTGCTAATCACTCTATAAGTTTTCAGTCTTAACTTTATAATTTGATTGCACACCTTTTCCTGATACTATCCTTTACTGGAGTCTTTAACTTTTCTGTATTCTCTCACAACTATAAGGCTTCTGAAATCTTAAGACTCTTTCTGGAAAAGTCCACTAATCCTCTTACATAGGTATACATATAGTAAAATTCTCTCCTGAAAACCATTAAGGTTTTACTGTGGCAGTATTCTTCTCTGTCTCTGTCTCTGACACACACACACACACACACACACACACACACAGCTCAGCACTGCATTTGACTAAGCAAAAAATCTTTATAAAATTTAATTCTACTGGGCACTGGTGATCCATGCCTGTAATTTTAGCTACTGGGAGACTGAAATCTGGAGGATTGTGATTCCAGGCAGGCCTGAACAACAAAAGTTGATGGGACCCCATCTCAACAGAAAAAAACTGGGCATGGTGACATGCACCTGTTTTCCCAGTGACTGTGGAAAGCTTAAAATAGGAGGATCTCAGGCTGGCCTAGGCAAAAGCTAGACCTTATCTTCAAAATAACTATAGTGAAAAAAGGACTGGAAGCATGGCTCAAGCAATAGAGTGCCTGCTCTGCAAGTGTGAAGCCCTGAATTCAAATCAAAGTACTACCAATAGCAACAATAATAATAAAATTTAATTCCATTCTTTCTTACTCTCCTGTTACTTTGATCAATCAATTTTTACCATCGTGACAGACACTAACCTTCAAGGATTACATCCTTGTCTTTGTAATTCGCATCACATTTTAAATGTGGTATTTTAAAGACTGTTTTATCAAAGGAAGTAAGTCATGGGATGGCTACATTGAATGAAGCAATATAAGACAGTTTTGACAGAATGGGAAATGGTGAAACAATTATGCAATACTAAGAGGCTACCCTAAGCAATGATTTTCAATGTCAATCATCTTTGCTTGACTAGACCTGCCTACATCACACCAGAGTAAATCTTCCCTGAAGAGCACAGTAATTCATTCAGCACTTCTTTATTTAATATCTATTTTTCCAGTCAGAATATCAAGAACCAGGAGCACCAGAATGAGTGTACTGGATTGTATCTATAAGTAATTTGAATTTTAGTTTAAAGAGATGACTATAAATGATTGCAAGATAAAGTTGTATAAAACTGTAATAAATATATGTACAAAACATCAAAGTTTAGAATATTAGGATGTAAAATGTGTAGGGAGACTTTGAGGAGTAAAATGCAAGCGCAGACTCTCAAGTCACTGTAAGACTGATGCATAGGTTGGGGGGAAAATGCAGCAGGAGCTGAAGCCCCCAAATGGACATCCAGCCAGATCCCAAGGCTAGGTAAATTACGTTTCAAATGAAAAAGGGAAATCACATTGTACTAATGAAGCTTAAATATAGTTAGTATAACTATGCAGAGATGGTGTGACTTAGTGATGTGACAGAAACCCTGGGGACAGACAATGAGTTTGAAGTACTTCTGTAAGTCTTTGTTTTGAATATGCTTGCAATATTCAGTGCTATTGCAAGATAAAGTGGAAACAATGTATGTAAAGCATTTCACACAGTATCGGTCCCATTAATAGTACAGGAAAAGTGGAAGTTATTTATATTAGCATAAATATCTGCAGAGGCAACAGTAGTGACTACATTGTCAGTGATATTATGAAGTCCCTTGGAATTATCTCACTAGCTAATGTATATTCTTCATTCTATGGCTGTCTTACAGTAGAGGAAGAAATAAGCTTAGAACATTTTAAATATATTTTACTGGTGCTTAGCATATTAAAGAATGACAGTGGATATTTTTCTGCAGCAAGGGATTGCGTTTAATTTATTTTTAAAGCTATCTAAAGAACCCTAGTTGCAATCAGGTCCTATTTATAACTCATTGCTGTGTCAGACTCAAATATGCCTTTCTGTTTCTACAAATATGAAAATAATGCATGTTTTCTAGTGATCAAGATAGAGAAGGTCAATTGCGTCTTCTATTTAAGATGTCCAGAGCTATTGTTTAAATATAAACACAGTAATTGAGCTATTTGAGAATTGAGTTCTGGCCTCACTGAATCTGAAATACTCCTGGGAACAAGACATCGCTTACTCAAGGTTTATTTTACTGCCTCTTAAAGGAAGAAGTGGTTTTCTCAAAAATCTCAGTAATTTCTGAAGTGAAACAACAAACAAACGAAACCAAACCAAAAATCAAACAAAAGCCCGAGAAACTGTCTTTGGTACAGAAAGAAATGATTCTATTCTTTCTCTTTGCAAAGTGTTTTTTAACAGAGACTCTTAAAAAAACTTTCATTCCACCCATTTACACAAAACAAATTTACATGTGTGTCTCTTAAATTGTCCTTATATTCAGAGCTATCAAAAGTAGCTGAAAATCATAGTCAGTTTTATTATTCTCATTGGTTAAAAGTGAAATAGCACCTATATTTTTATCAGTAATTTAATCAGGAGTGATTTTTGATTGCAGTGTGTTGTTATGTCTATTAATTTAATTTAGAAGTATCTTATTATGAAGTATTTTGATATTTGAGATGTTAATCTGGAGACACATTATTTTTATTTTTCATAACTTTCAAAGACATCTAATTTTAATCGTTTATGTGGATATATGCAATCTATAAAGACAAACTAATTTTAATCATAGCCTGAGTTTTAAAAGGTTTCTGCAATTGATCCAACTTTTGACTTAATCACTGTTGTAGGGCTATATATTAAATGATGATTTTTGAAAAAAAATGTAGTCTATAGTAGGTAGAGCTTCCATGTTTGAGAAAAAACGATAACCAACTATCTTATGTTTATTCATACAAAGTTTAAAAGAGCACACATTCTCTCATTCACTAGCTTTTGTAAGTTTGAACTTGCAATGTTATAAGATGAGGGGCCTTGAGGTCCTACCAACACTATTTATTGATCCAAATCCCTTTGTGGTTGTATGGCAACCAGGCAACAAAACAAATTTCAAAAGAATTTTTCATTTGTTGATTCTCTTCTCTGTGTTTTTAGTTAATTACCCTGTATCATCCAATATTAAACAGCAACCACAGTATCAATATTTAAAGATTTAAAGCTTTTATCATATGATGTATTTCATTCTGGCTATTACTTAGAATAATTCTGCAATTAAATGCTCCATCAATATCTTCTTGGGAATTACCTATTTCACTGGTCATAATATGCCATTGTTCAATAGCTTGAGGAAATAGTAGTGGCAGGAAAGGAAGGAAGAATGTTTTAGATTCAGAAATTTTTAAAAAATCAAATATAATGGGGAGTGTAATAATGGAAAAATAATGTTCTAGAGATCTTTCATAAAGTAATTCTTATTGATTATATTTCTAAGTCTTAAATGTTAAACACAGGGCTTGAAATATATGTCAGGAAATGATTGTTCATGAAAAGATATTATCCATTAAAATGAAATTTGAAGAAACTGAGAATACCACCGGATGGTGGAATAGCTGCAACATCATTGAACAGTGTCACTGGAAGGGTTTGAGGATGAAGAAATTTACAATAGCAACACTAACTTCCCTACTAAATTGTAAATGAAACAGGTTTAACTGAATGTGTTATGGCATGTATTTATAATGGAATAGCATGTAACCATTCGACAAGATGGTATTCAATGACCTGGGGAATATCTGCAGGTATTCTGTTCAAAATACAATGTTAGATGAAAACAGTTTTTAAGTGTATATATCATATTTTTCTTAAAATCCAGATAAGCTCATAAAGGAATAGTCAAAATAATTCAAAATATTAACATTTGTTAATAAACATATTCTTGATTTCTAGAAAAATAGGTTATTGCTATTTTTCTTTTTACTTTTGTGTTTCTGTAAGTTATCTAGCATTAATACACATTATCACAAAAATAAGATAAATCTATATTGTTCATAAAAATTTTGAGATAGTTCTTTCATGTCTTGAAAACACACTTGTGAACTGGGAAGAGCTGTTTTTATGTATCCTTATACATTCCTCTTCTAATATTTCTTAAATAAATAGAATTATATTCAGTAAATTTTTTTTTCTGTAAATGGGAAATGAATCAGAGAATATAACACACAATATATCTCTAACTGTGTTTGTAATGCACAGGTATACATACTATTGATTTACACTTGCTTAACTGGAATAGTAAATTTGAATCCTGACTTCAGTGAAGTTTTTTTAAAGTAATGCTATTCAGTGTGTTCTGCTATGCACTCTTTCTTGGATTCCTGGTTTTAGGTCATTGTCTTTACCTCCAGATTAGACATGGGCCCAATAATAGAGTTCAACTTGAAATCTCAACATATTTTTAACATCAAATCAGAAGAGCCTTACACATTGAATGCATTTGGTTTTGTGTCCATTTTGACAATGGAAATAATGGGTTTAGTGATTCCCAGCTACGTACCTTCCTGGATTGCGAGTAAAAATACTCTTCTCATTTTTAACTTCTGCTCTCTCCATTTTTTTTTTTTTTGATTTTCAGAATTGTCTTCTGTTACTTTTATAAACAATTCCCCACATGCTTTATTGAGATTTCTTTGTGTTTTAGTATCGTTCCACCTTTCTCAGTCAGTTGTGCAGGAAGCACAGCCGATTTCAGTGGCATACACTAATTATTTGTTGGTACTGTTCTTTTGTTCTTAAGGTCTTACTTATACTATGTTTAGATATTAACATTATTAAACTGAAAGTAAGAGTTTAATTTGCTAAATGTCAGCTACCTTTATTTTATGTGAATGTAGGAATTTTAAAAAATATGTCTAACTCCTTTCTTCTTTCATAGTCTGTTTTTCAATCCACAAATATTAGCCCAGACTTAAAGTAAAATTTATTGTGTTCAAATCCAAACTCTGCCACTGCTAAATGTAACCTGGGCAAATCTCTTCACTTCTCTGAGTGTCAATTTCCTCAGTTACAGAGGGTGTAAGTCTGGTAGGCAAAATAATGACTCCCTTTGTGAATATGTCATTTTACATCAGGAGAGAGCTTGCAGATGTGATTAAGAATCATGACACCAGGATATAACTCTTTTTTTTTGCAGTGCTGGGGTTTGAACTCAGTGCCTATACCTTGAGCCACTCCATCAGCCCTTTTTTGTGTTAAGTATTTTTGAGATAGGTTCTCATGGAATTAATTGCCTGGAGCTGACTCCGAACTGAGATCCTCCTGATCTCTGCCTCCTGAGTAGCTAGGATTACAGGCATGAGTCACCAGCCCCTGGCTAGGAGATAACTCTTAAAAGTGAAATAGGAGCCAGTTGAGGTGGCACACACCTATAAAATGAGCACTCTGGGGCTGAGGTGCGAGGATCATCAGTTTGAGGCCAGCCTGGGCTACATGGTGAGTTCAAGGCTAGTCTGAGTTATGTAGTGAGACCCAGTCTCAAATACAAACATACAAATAAGTGACATAAAAAAGCAAGAGAGTCAGGGAGAAGATGTAACGGCAGCAGGTAAACAAGGTGGTGCAGCATGATAAAGTTGCGACCAGTCATTGATGGCTATGAAGATGGAGATATTGGGACATGAGTCAAGAAGGGGGGTGACCCTGAAAGCTGCAAAAGGCAAGCGAAGGAATTCTTCTTTCAAGCTCCAGAAGTTACATGGCATGTGGACAGCTTTAATTGAGACCAATAGCATCCATTTTGGAATTCTGACCTCTAAAACTTAATAATTACAATAAATTAGTGTTCATTTAAATAACTTTATATTACGATGTTAAAGAAAATGTAGGAAACTAGAAGTAGGGTTTTTATAAAAAATAACGTTTTTTGTAAAGCCATTAGAAGTTGTCTAGATCACAAGAAACTAAACACACATGTTTTATACAATAGATAAGTAATGAATCAAAAACTAAGTATTGAAAAAATTCAGTGCTTCCTATATATTTCACACACAAGTAGACAAAAACTTATAAACAATTATTCCTTTTTTAAGTGTACTATAACTTCAGGGAGATGACAGAGACGCACATTATATGCATGTGTGTGTGTGTGTGAAAGCTTTGGAAGGCTTTGGTACTTTCCTATGTAAATGATATGGGGATGCGGGAGATGCCAGCTATTGATAATTCCTTTAATGATGTTATTCTTGGGCTCTGAGATATGATGCTGGGAACACAATGCTCACTTCTAAATGTTTAAATGCTGAGAAAAAGTGTTTAGACCTCTTTATAAAATGATATTTTCAGCTTGGAGACATGCAATTTAGTTTTATAGAAAACCTAAAACGTATGAGTATACACAGGGTACTTGAACAGCAAAAACCCCTAACGTCTGAGGGGGAAGTTAAAAATCACACTTGGATAATCATTGATTCTTGTGGAAGATTCTGCAGAAGAAACCTCATGCAGCTGGCCCACTTAGGACTGACTTTTCAGGTGTTCTTCTTCGGTGAAGAGGTTGCAGCTGTCAGTATAATCACAACAGATGGCCCTCCATTCTGGCTCTCAGGGAGCAGTGCTCCGAGACTCTCTGTCTGCCACTTGGGCTGACTCAGTACTTTTGAGACTCCAATTACTAGAGCTTTACAATGTCAAGCCACTTGCCTGACTCTTGGGAGAGAAGCTGTCCTCTTCCTTGACCTACTTGAATGACAACCTAGAAACATAGTCATAAAACATATCTCAAGATGAGAGATTCTTTAGGTTTTTTCTACTCCCCTAGCAGATTAGGAGAAATTGAAATATTTGGGGGACCGAAATCTCTTTGGAGAAATAATCAAGCAGATATCCTTATTCCATTATCAGAATACATAGTCTTTTCAGGACCTCAGTAATTTTAGGCAACTGAAAAACTGCTGGGTAGACATCATATATTTTACCGAAATATCTACCTGTGTGCTTTATGGTTAGCACAGTTTGATTTTCGGATAAAAGAAAAGATATATTTGTAGGTTTCCAGTATTGAAACTAAAGAAAAGAACTTAAAGGAAAAAGTATTATACCCATATTCTTTAGGAACTTATGTGTATTAAGAACTTATTAGACGCTTAGTGCATAATAAACACTGTGTTCAACATATATTTCTTTTACTAATCATAATTCTTGGAAATTAGCTGATTCAGCATATGTACTTCATAGATACAGATATATTTAATAAGGATTCTAGGACAGACACAGTTCAGATTTGTTTAACTCTAGTCAGTGCTTATAACAATCCAACAGTTCTGTATTTAACAGACTCTTCTGGGGATTGTATGATTATCCCACAAATACAGGACAAAGTTTTTACATATGAAGCAAAATACGCACAAACACACACACTTGTCTTACCTTAAGAGTCTGGTATTTCAGATTTTATCTGTGACCTTATCTGTAACATCTCTGGATATCGAACTTCACTGTGAACACATTTTACTAAGTATTAAAACTCCATAGGAAGCACAGAGAAGCTTGCACCACAGAGAGCCAGACAGTGCCTTTATCTGAAGGACATAGCACTAAATCAATGGAACCAAAATGTGCTTTCATCCCAAAGTGTTCCTATCACAGAAGTTACCTGAAAAATGCAACACATTTATCTTCCAGACAACAGATTCCTGGTGGGTTACTCCTCAGTTCTCCTAATCTGTGTAATTTCACTCCACCAGGGGGTGCTAGAGCAGTGAAGAAGACAATGCAATTCCTAAGAAAGAGGACTTAATTTTCTCCTGAATATGACAAAGATGGAGATAAGGCAGAGGCAACTACATCCACAAGTCCTGACAAATCAATGCTTCACCAGAGTCCATAGTGTTGATTTTAATTTAAGGAAGCATAGATTTTTTTTATGTGTATAAGGAATTATGAAACCTGAGTTGGTCTACTTATTGGAGTGTTCCTCCTGTTAAATTTGTCAGTGCATTGTTAATAAGTAATTTGTTTTGTTTTCTCCCTCCTATTCTGATGGAACTCAATTCTAAAAGAAAGGCAAAAAAGGTCTGCTAAAAACATGAGATGGAGAATAATTTAAAACTATGTCTCTAAAAATAATTTTTTAAATTTGAAAACTTCTTATGACTTCACAAAGTGAATGTTACCTGTAATACTGTTGTTAAGAAATTTTATGAAGTAAAAGATCTCATCACATGATTCTCATTGCATCTCTCAAAATAACCAGTACTTTTCTTGTGTGTGTTTTCTATGCTTCTTTATGTAAGCATGTTTTTACTGTAATTGTGTCATATTGTACGCTATATATGGCATATATGCTTTATAACAATGTGCATGTATAATTGCCATAAGTGTTTTACTCACTTAATGTAACATGAACATTCATATTCAAACACAAGTATTTACTACATCTTTTCCACAGTTTTCTGGTAGTATAATGGACAAACATAAATTTATGAGGTAGGGCATAAAGTGTTGATATGTGCACCTTGGGAAGTGATTAGATATTAATCAAGATAATTAAAATATCCTCACTTCAAATGCTTTGCATTATTTTGTACTGAGAACATTCAAGATCTGGTCTTATAAGCAATAGATTTCCAGAACATTCTACCCAACCTCGATTGCATGTGCTAAGCAAGATCTCTCCTACTGAGCTACGCGGTCTGCTCTTTCGTATTTTAGGATTTTTATTTTGAGACTGGGTCTGGCTAACTTGCGCAGGCTGACCTGAGCTCACTATGTAGCCCAGACATGCCTCAATTTTGCAATCCTCTTGTTTCAGCTCCTGAGTAGCTGGGATTACAGACACGAACCACCATGAGTGAATTTTAGTTCACTTTTAATCTCTATGTTGTATTACATGTGGAGTTGTGCTTTAATTTTGTTACCATTATGAAAATAAACATTCACTTACATATGTACACACACACATATGCATATTGTATATATTTCCCATTTGTATAATTTGCTCTTTAAAACTGCGTCTACAAGTTTGCATTACTGAAATTGCCAGAATATATAGTTGCACGTTGATGTTTTTTAAAAAAATCACGATGAGTATAAGTTTCGACTAAATTATTTATTAACTTAAGGACAGTATATAGTGTGATGCAGTAATTTACTTGAGGAATAACTTGATATTTCTGAATTCTTAGGATAATACGCTGCATACTATCTATAACTCTCTGACAGCATATTATTGATGGTTAATTTGACAGAAGAGACAGCATCTTGCTTTCATTTTTAAAGTCTAGCAGATCAATCTTCTAACAATAAATGCCAATATAAATCCTTGCCAGATACATAGTAACATAACATCTAGGTAAATTCTTCCATCTTACTTTGAACCTAGAGCATCTGCCCCAGACTTCAATCTGCATATTGGTCACCTGGGGATCTTGTTGAATTGTAGAAATGGATCCAGCAGATCTGAAGTAGAGTCTGAGATTTTGCATTTCTAAGTAGCGTCCAGTTTATTTTAACCTGTCTTCAAATAGCTTTGATGAACAAGACCTTATATTAGAGGACTAGCTCTAAGAGCATAGAACAGGTTTGTTTAAGTCATAGGAAAGTGCAGGAAGCAAGAATTAGAAAGAAAACAATTTGAAATTCGTAAAAAAGAAATCCCCTCCTTCTTTTTAAATGTAATTCATTTGCTTGCACTTTACATTTGAGTAAATTTTTAATACTACATTTGAGCATAGGTTAGAGGAGACCTCTAAAAGCAAGTAAGAACAGTTAATATTTTATGTGCATATGATTTTAACAGCAGTATATTAGCCAAACTTTGGAGAACAGAAATGAACTAAAGAACAACTGTTGTTATTTCATTCCATCTGCCAACTTCCTCTTTCCCTGCCTGATATGTGTGCAGTTGCATAGCAGCATTTTTTATGGTGGATAAGCTGTTGGACATACATAACAGATGGGGTCATATGTTCCCAATTCCATAAACATGGTCTCCACTCCTGGAGGCAGTAATGTACTAAGATGCTTCTCAGTGTGTTTATAGTAGGTGCATTGCCATTCTGCAAGTTATTGAAGCTTGGGGCAGCAATCACTTGTAACGTAATTTTCAACACAGCTTCAATCTGTTTTTAGGGGTGAGGTACAATAAGTAAGAAATACCTTAGTAAATTATTCTTTTATCCTGTCAGCTGGTCCAAGAGTGTTATGCCCTGGCATTTCAGAGGGAATTTGCAATTGCCTTGGCATTGTTACTCACATATTTTGTCCTCTGTAGGACAGTCTTGTCAGTGAGGTTTTCTGTTACCTTTACTAAACAGCATCCCTCTATCGCACACGTATCATATTGCTTCCAGACTGATGGCAGCATGCTGCTCTCTAATCCGGTTAGCTTCGCTGGAGACACCATATCCCCAGAGGACAAAAAAACAAACAAAATGTCTCCAATGCACAATACCAAAATATTGCAGGAGAGAAAATTTTATTTTAAGTTTTTTTCTGTGAACATTTTCTCCATCTACTACTGAACAGGGACTGTATGTGAAATATCTGACAGGTGCAATAGGCAGTTGATGTGCGTTAATTTTTACCTTTTTTTTATTATTTATTTATTCACATGTGCATAGATTGTTTGGGTCATTTCTCCTCCCTATCCCCAGCACCCACCTTCTCCCTCCCAAAGCCCGTGGATTCCAGGCAGAACCAGTTCTGCCCTTATCTCTAATTTTATTGAAGAGAAGACATAAGCATAATAAGAAAGACAAAGACTTTTTGCTAGTTGAGTTAAGGACAGCTATACAGAGAGATTCCTAAGCATTGCTTCCATGTACAAATGTGTTACAACCCAATTTGATTCATCTCTAATTGATCTTTACACTGGTTCCTGATCCCCTTCTCGTGTTGAACTGTGTCGCTTTAAGGTTTCTGTATTAGTTCCTCTGGAGTGGGGACATCAAATGCTTTCATATTTGGGGTTTTCTACCTATCCCTATACCTCCCATATGTGCTCTCCCTGTAGCATGTGACCCAGGTCCAACCACATTGCTGCATTTGCCCTAGATCTAAAGTCCGCATATGAGGGAGAACATACAATTTTTGGTCTTCTGAGCATAGCTAAACTCACTCAGAATGATGTTCTCCAGTTCCATCCATTTACTTGAGAATTATAAGATCTCATTCTTCTTCATGGCTGAGTAAAATTCCATTGTGTATAAATACCACATTTTCTTTATCCATTCATCAGTAGTAGGACATCTTGGCTGTTTCTATAACTTGGCTATTGTGAACAATGCTGCAATAGACATGGGTGTGCAGGTGCCTCTGGAGTAACCTGTGTTGCATTCCTTTGGGTATATCCCAGGAGTGGGATTGCTGGATCATATGGCAGATTTATGTTTAGATTTTTAAGAAGCCTCAAATTCTTTTCCAGAGTGTTTGCACTAGCTTGCATTTTTACCAGCAGTGTATAAGGGTTCCTTTTTCCCCACATCTTAGCCAACACCTGTTGGTGGTGGTGTGTTTGATGATGGCTATTCTAACAGGGGTGAGGTGGAATCTTAGTGTAGTTTTGATTTGCATTTCCGTTATGGTTAGAGATGGTGAGCATTTTTCCATGTGTTTCTTGGCCATTTGAATTTCTTCTTTTGAAAAAGTTCTATTTAGTTCAGTTGCCCATTTCTTTATTGGTTCATTGATTTGGGGAGAGTTTAGTTTTTTAAGTTCCCTGTATATTCTGGTTATCAGTCTTTTGTCTGAAGTACAGCTGGCAAATATTTTCTCCCACTCTGTGGGTAGTCCCTTCAGTTTAGAGACAATTTCTTTTGTTGTGCAGAAGCTTTTTAATTTTATGAAGTCCCATTGTTCCACTCTTTTGCTTAGTTGCTGGGCTGATGGGGTTGTATTAAGGAAGTCCTTACCTATACCTAGTACTTCCTGAGTGTTTCCATCTCCTTCCTGTACTAACTTCAGAGTTTTCGGTCTGATATTAAGGTCCTTGATCCATTTTGAGTTGATACTAGTACAGGGTGATAGACATGGACCTAGTTTCAGTTTATTGCAGATGGGTAACCACTTTTACGGTGTCTTTTAGGCTGTCTTTTCTCCATCATGTATTTTTGACAACTTTATTAAAAATGAGGTGGGTATAGTTGTATGGATTCATATCCAGGTCCTCTGTTCTGTTCCACTGGTCTTCATGTCTGTTTTTTTAATTTTGTTTTGAAGTCAGGTATTGGAATACCTCCAGCATTGTTCCTTTTGCTGAGTATTGACTTGGCTATTCACAGTCTCTAGTGTTTCTAAATCAACTTTAGGATAGAATTTTCAATCTCTGTGATGAATGTCATTGACATTTTGATGGTAATTGCATTAAACATGTAGATTGCTTTTGGTAGTATAGCCATTTTTACTATGTTGATTCTACCAATCCATGAGCATGGGAGATCTTTCCATCTTCTGTACACTTCCTCCGTCTCTGTCTTCAGGGGTTTATAACTCTCCTTATAGAGGACTCATATGGTTTGTTAAGTTTACTATGAAGTATTTGATTTTTTTTGAAGTTATTGTAAATGGGTTTCCATATATTCTTTCTCAGTTTGTTGGTTGTTGGTGTATAGAAAAGGTAATGATATTTTTAAGTTGATTTTGTATTCTGCAACCTTGCTATAGCTGTTTATGGTGTCTAGGAGTTTTGGGGTAGAGTTTTTTGGGTCTTTAAGGTACAGAATCGTATTGTCTGCAAATAGGGATATTTTGACAATTTCTTTACCTATTTGTATTCCTTTTATTTCTTCTTCTTGCCTAATTGCTCTGGCTAGAAATTCCAGTTCTATGTTGAATAGGAGTGGGGATAGTGGGCACCCTTGTCTCATTCCAGATTTTAAGGGAAAAGGTTTCAGTTGTTCACCATTAAGATGATGTTGGCTGTAGGTTTGTCATATGTAGCCTTTACAGTGTTGAGATACATTCCTTCTATTCCTTGTTTTCTTAGAGCTTTTATCATGAAGTCATGTTGGATCTTGTCAAAAGCTTTTTATGCTTCCATTGAGATTATCAAGTAGTTTTTGTCTTTGCTTCTATTAATGTGCTATATTATATTTATACATTTATGTATGTTGAACCACCCCTGCAACCCTGGGATGAAGCCAAGTTGGTCATGGTGGATGATCTTTCTGCTGTGCTGTTGGATTCAGTTTCCAATTTTTTTTTTATTGAGGATTTTTGCATCAATATTCATTAAAGAAACTGGCCCATAGTTCTCCTTTTTGAGAACTTTTGTCTGGTTTTGGGATGAGGATAATACTGGCTTCATAAAATGAATTAGGCAGTGTCCCTTCCCCTTCTATTACATGGAACAGTTTAAGGAGGGTTATATTAGTTCTTCTTTTTATCTCTGATAGAATTCAGCAGTGAATCCATCAGGTCCTGTACTTTTCTTTTTTGGGATACTCTTCATTGCTGCTGCAATTTTGTTTTGTGTTTTAGATCAATTCAGGTGATTAATATCTTCTTGGTACAGTTTTGGGTGGTCGTAGGTATATAGAAATCTGTCCATTTCTTCAAAATTTTCAAATTTATTAGAATGTAGGCTCTCAAAGTAGTCTCTGATGATTTTCTGGATTTCCATGGTGTTTGTTTTTTTCTCCCCTTTTGCATTTTTGATTTTACTCATTTGGTTTTTTTCTCTCCTCATTTTAGTCAGATTTGCCAGGGTTTGGTCAATCTTATTTATTTTCTGCTATTCTTTGCATGATTTTTTTTTGTTTCTATTTCATTGATTTCAGCCCTTATTTTAATTATGTCTTTCCTTCTGCTTGTTTTGGGATTTGTTTGTTCTTGTTTTTCTAGGAGATTGAGATGTAGCATTAGATCATTGATTTGAGATCTTTCTCACTGTTTAATACATGCACTCAAGGCTATAAACATTCCTCTAGGACTGCCTTGGCTGTGTCCCATGAGTTCTCATAGGTATGTTTTCATTTTCATTAACTTCCAGGAAACTTTTGATTTCCTCTTATATTTCATTAATGACCCATTGACCACTGAGCAATGTGTTGTTCAGCTTCCAGTTGTTGCATGTAATTACTGCTGTTTTTGTTGTTGATTTCTAGTTTTAATGCATTGTGGTCAGATAGAGAGCATGGGATTATTTTTATTTTCTTATATTTGCTAAGGCTTCCTTTGTGCCTTAAGATATAAGCAGTTTTGGAGAAGGTTCCATGAGATGCTTAGAAGAATGTATATTGTGAGGCAGTTAGATGGTTTATTCTGTATACATCAACTAGGTCCATTTGATCTATATTGTGATTTAGTTCTAGAATTTCTTGATTTTTTGTTTGGATGACCTATCTATTGGTGATGGGGGATATGAAAGTCTCCCACTACCACTGTGTAAGAGTCTATAGATGTTTTTAGGTCATTCAGAGTATGTTTGATGAAATTGGGGGCATTAATGTTGGGTGCATATAGGGTGATAATTGTTATTTGCTTTTGGTGTATTTCCCCTATAATTAGTATGGAATGTCCTTCTTTATCTCATTTGATCAAAGTCTACTTTTTCCAAGATCAGTATTGCTACCCCTACCTGTTTTCGGGAGCCATTGGCATGGTAAATCTTCTTCCAGCCTTTCACTCTCAGTCAGTTATTGTTTCTGTTGATGAGGTGGGTCTTTTGTAGACAGCAGATTGTCAAATATTCTTTTTTAAACCAGTTTGCCAATCAGTGTCTTTTGATGGGGGAATTAAGTCTGTTAAGGTTCAGTGTTAGTATTTACAGGTATATGGTAATCCCCGTTATTTAGCTCTCTTTATTGATTAAGGGTTTGATTGTGTGCAGGTCAATCAATGTTACTGTTACTTTCTTGACTTTTTTTCTCCTGAGGTTTGGTACTGCTTGCCTTTTCATGGTTTTATTTGTTTTCACTTTTCTGTGTGCAGAATTACTTGGAGAATCTTTTGTAGTGGTGGATTGGTGGTCATATAATGTTTTAGTTTCTGCTTATCATGGAAGACTTTGATTGTTCCATCTATTTTGAATGATAGTTTTGCTGGGTAGAGTATCCTAGGGTTGAAGTTCTTTTCATTCAGTGTCCAGAAAACCTCATTACATGCTCTTCCTGCTTTTAAGGTTTCCTTTGAGAAATCTGCTGTGATTTTGATGTGTTTACCTTTGCATGTTATTTGTTTTTTCTCTCTTACTGTCTTCGCTATTCTTTCTCTATTCTCTGTGATTGTTTTCATGATAATATGTTGTGGGGTAATTCTATGTTGGTCAAATCTGTTTGGTGTCCTGCAGGCTTCCTGTTCCTGAATGGGCATAGCTTTCTCTAGATTTGGGAAATTTTCTGTTATTATTTTGTTGACTATATTATGGATTCCTTTTGCTTGCACCTCTTCTTCAATGCCCATGTTTCTCAAGTTTGGTCTTTTGATGGAGTTTGTGAGTTCTTGCATATTCTTTTCACAGGTCTTGAGTTGTTTGACTAATAGTTCTTCAGTTTTTTCTTTACCACTTCATCTTCAAGTTCTCAGATTCTTTCTTCTGTTTTTTTCTATCTGCTGGAATGACCTTCCATTTTGTTTTGTATTCATGTTTCATTCTTTTTCTGAGGTTTTCCATGTCATGGTTCACTTCCTCTTTAATATTGTCAATTTTTATCCTTAATTCATTTATCTCTCTATTTATGGTGTTCTCTGTTTCACATTGATGTTTATTTAGGGCTTCTATGATTTCATTTATTTGTTTTTGTGTCTTCTCATAGTCTTTATTTTTGTTGTCTTATAATTTCTTGAGTGCCTCCTGTTGGTTTTGGTTAACCATGTCCAGTAACATCTCTGTGAAATTCTGATTACTTGCAGGATTTCTTCTTTCTGGGTTTTCTTGTGGACTTCGTTGTGTTCCTTGCTATAGTTTATTTTTGTTTTGTTGGAGTCTGGATCTGGGTATCCATTTTCTCCATTTCCCTCTGAATCTTGTCTAATGTATTTTTGGGGAGAGAATGATTTCCATCCCTTTTTCATCTTCCCATCATTCCACTTAGTACCATTTCTGTCTCTGGACTATGTGTAATTTACTATTAGGTGAGTTACAATAGTAAAACTAACAAAATCAAGAAAGAAGTAGAAAAAAGAAAAAGGAAAAGAAAGAAAGAGAAAAAATAATGGAGAACCAAAGAAATCAACAGGAAGAGATGGTGCATAATAAAAGAGTGAACAAGAGAGCCAAACCCTTAAAGAAAGGAAGAGAAAAAAAGCAAAGATCACCAGTTTAGGAATGTAGAATTACAGTCTTAGTTGTTCTGGCATTACTCCTTTAGCATCCAGTCCTGTTTGTCTGTGTCTCCTAGGCAGGTTTGAAGCAAGCGTCTGGTGGTGTTGGAGCCCTCATGTGGTGGGTGGCAGGCAGACAGAGGCCTGGTGGGCCTGCTGGACAGTGGCCTGGTGGGTCTGTGGGGTGTTGGCCCCGTGAGCCAGTAGGTGATGACCAGTGGGACTACAGGGCAGGCCTGTAGGGCAGAGGCCTGGCAAGCCCACAGGGCAGAGGCCTGGCAGGCAGCTGTTTGGTGGGGCAGCAGTCTGGCAGGTCTGTGGGTGGCAACCTGGTGGGAGTACAGGGTGGCAGCCTGGTGGGGCAGGGGCCTGGCTGAGTGGGAGCCCAGTGAGCCAGCTTGTAGTGGACCATCGGGACCACAGGGCAGAGGCCCTGCAGTCAGCAGCCTGACTGTTCTCAGTAAATTGTGCTGTGGAGAAGCCCTCCACTAGCTAGGGGTTCAGGGTGCCAAGGTTGCAGCTCTCCCTCATGCTTTACCTCAGACAAGGGTGTCTCTACCCTCTCAGCAAGATCCCTGATTCATGGAGCTCATGCAGTCTGCATCCATGTCCTTGTCACCATCTTGGATTCCTCCAATTTTTATTTTTTTATTCAAATTTCCAGAACATAATTTTCAAAAACAGTGGTTATATATTGATAAAATGAATCAATTTACTGCTATCCAGAAACTCAAAATTCTCAAAAAGGAAAGGTAAATAATTGGAAAGTATTAATAAATATCTTACAGTAAACATATATAAAAATGATAACTAGAGAAAAGAAAATTGTCAATTGTCCCAGAAATGGGTCTGATGATAGAGGAAGTGAATGGTAGGGATGCAAATGTACTATTATTATTAGGGGAATTTTTCTTAAAAAAATTATCCATGCTGCACCTACTCATTTTATGCCCATACAAATATCATTCCACATTCTATTGGGCAAAAACTATATTTTATTCTTCTTATATCTCAATATTTAATATATCTTTGCCAGTATAATATTAAACATGATTGATTAGTGTCCATTGATGAGGAAGACTAGAATTTGATTATTCACTTTATGTTTGTCTTCACATTTTACCTTTCTGTTTCAACACTGAGTGGCTATTCATGGGCATTACATAAACCTAGTCTTATAAGCCCATGATATAATTTCTAGTTTTATTCAACTTGGTTACATGAAGAAATGGCTAGAGGAAATAGACCATGGCTACTTTATATTTTTTTCTCATTAGCAAGCTTCATAAATTAACATAAATATTTTATTATTTCACAAGGAATTTGTGGGATTAGAAATGAAAAAAAATATTTTAGTAGCTCCCAAGACTTTTGAAGTATTCTCCAATCTCTTAGGTACACAATCTGAACAATGACTTAAGCCTAGAATTTTAACATAGAAAATTTTTAACTCAAAATATTTTTGCATAGTTCTATTATATACTAATACACCTATTGTTTAAATCATGGGTGATTATTTCTTGCTTTGTTTATAATACTGCTGTGACATTGGCTATTAACTTAATATTTAATTACATATAATAATCATTGAAATTTGACTCAAAAGGACAGACACTAATTTGTGTAATTGAGGTAGAAATGTGGTCCAAACACACAAAAATCTCAGGGGCATAAAATAAACAATAGGGCTGGCAGAATGGCTTCTGTGCTAGAGTTTCTGCCTAGCAAGTGTGAAGTCTTGAGTTCATACACCAATACAGCCAAAAAAGTATGATTGACAGAAGCCAGGGTAGTAGAAGTGGGTATGTTATGATTTGATCACACTGGGTTTTGTGTACCTCCCAACATGCAATTGGTGTTAGAAGTCAGGGTGGTCTGTGAGCTGTGCTCACTGTAACTTCACAGATGTCTAACTTTGTAAGTAGTATTCTGGGTGTGAGATAAACAGAAAATCTAAAACACAATATATTAGGTCTAAATGATTAGAAGGGTAAAAAGTAGCAAATGTAATAGCTAGTTTTATGTATCACTTTGACAAGGTTGTGATAATTTGTTAGACATTGTTCTGGGTGTGACTGGGAAGGGTGTTTCTGGATAAGAGCAATATCTAAAATAGTAGACAGAATAAAGTAAGTCACTCTTTCCAAAGTGGGTGGGCTTCATCCAAGGCACTGAATAACTGATAACACAAACACGTGGATTAAAGGAGAATTTGCTTATTTTGCTAACTGTCTTTTAGCTCAGACATCAGTCTTCTTCTACCTGTGGATTGAGACCTTAATTACAACTTACATGAATGCTTGTCCAGTTTGAAAAGCCCTTAAGCTTGGACTGGAACTATATCATCTGCTCTCCTGGGTGTCCATTCTGCAGACTACAGAGGTGAACCAAAATATGCTATTAGTTCAGTTTTTACTTATAATTGAAACCTATAATGAGATAGTAAAGGTCATAGGTGCATGGGTTTGAAGATAATATGCAGACTTCAGTGTTAGGAGCATGATGAATTTGAGATATCAAAGAAGCAAGTTTTTTTTTATTCTCCCCAGAGTCTGACATGAAGACAAAGCTGAAATGTGTAATTGTTTACATAGTTGTGGTGAAGAACAGAACCAAAAATTAAGGTATTCCCACTTTCAAAATTAGTGGAAAGGGGAAGAATCAGAAATGACTTAGGGAAACATGAAATTATCCAGTGAGACAGGAAAAAGACAAGAGAATGAAAAGCAATGGAAAGTTTATCAAAGAGGTAATGGTGATCTTCTGGGTCAAATAAGGACTACTATTCAAATACTGATTACTGATCAGTAGATATGTCATGAGATAGATTAGTATTGAATTTTGCAATGTGAAGAATGTTGATGTATTTGCAAAAACAGTTTTAATTTAAAAATGAGGATGTAAGTCTATTTAAAGTTTGTGTTTAGGCAAATGAGAAGAGACAAAAGGAGAAAGAAGACTATATTTGTTTACTGGGGCTGTCAAAAAAACATACCATAGACTGCATGGCATGTACAACAGAAACATATTTCCTTGTAATTATGGAAGTTAGAAGTCTAAGATCAAGTTGTCAGCAGGATTGGTTTTATTCTGTGTACTCAGTTTAGATTGAAGATGGATGTCTTCTCTCTTTGCCTTCATATGGTTTTCCCTCCTTTTGTCTGTCAGTGCCATCCTTTTCATAGAGAGGTACCCGTCACATTGGAATACAGCATACCTTAAAAACATCATTTTAATTTAAATACTTCTTTAAAGAGCCTATGTGCACAGACCATCACATTCTGAGTTGCTAATGATTAGGATTTTAATATATAAATTTGGAAGAGGATGTGATTATTCAACCAATAATCCTGTGTCCTTTTCTCCTCCACCATTACTTCATATACACCTAGCATATAAAATGTACCAATTGTAAAACTGTGAAGATACAGTGATGGAATAAGCAGAGAATAGATGTGCTCATTCTAAATGGCAAAAGTTTGTGTGGTGTTACTGGCATAGTAGTGAGCATAACTGCTTTCTAAATTGCAAAATTAGAAAGCAAAGATCATGGGTTTCAAGCAAGTCTGATTCAGCAAAGGAAATTTCATTAAGTTTTAAGGTTCGGGAACAATCATCTCTGAATCAAGACCTTGTCCTGCTGGGCACACTGTGTAGTGGTGATGAAAATATTAAAAAAAAAAAAAAAGTAGAGATCTCAATAATTTTAAGTGATTGCTGGAGTCCACGTTTTACAGGAAACTTCATGAGAGCATGTGATCACCAGTAAATCTCTACTTAGAAAATGAGATCACAATTACCAGTACTACTTGTAACATTTTAGTTATTGATATCCTTTATTTGTAGATGATATATATACACTGAGAATTAATGAATACTTAGAAGTATTCATTAATTTGAACAGTACATTATATGTGTAAAATAACTTCTTAGTTTCTTAGTAGACTTTTAAAATTACTACATACGTATTGGTTTAAAACAAAGTAATTTATTACATAACAAGTCAGATGTCTGGGGACTATATATTTAAGTCCTATGCTTAGGGCCTCATAAGACTGAAATCAAGATCTTGACTGGGAGAGAAACAAGATGGCGACCAGAGGGAAGAACAGAGAGCATGAACTCCAAAAATAAAAAATCTTGCTGAGATGCTGGAGCTACACTTGGCAGAAAAAAACCACAAGGAAGAGACAAAACTCTGACACCCCAAACCCCCAGTCCACACAAAGCTCCTCCACACCATGTTACACTAGAAACAAGGAAGGCTCCCATGCCACCAAACACTGGCTCCAAAACTGCTTGGGAGACGCAGACCCAACAGGTGAGCAAATAAGCAGCACACAGTATTTCCTCAGACACCACTTGGATAAACCAGCATAGGCCCCTAGACAGACTGATCTCTGTCCCACACACACAAAAAAATAATAATAAAAAAGGAACTGAAAAAGGCATGCAGCAAAGAGGGCAGGGTGCCTGGAGTGCACTGGAGAAGGGGGAGAAAAGCAAGGAGTTGCTTTCCGTGTGAACTTTCAGTAAACAAAGCCTGCAAAAGTAGCCAGCTGACAAGCCTTTCCTTTGGAGAAGGGAGGATGTGGGCAGCTCTCCATGCAAATTTTCAGTAAGCAGAGCCTGCAATAGTAGACAGCTGCCAAGCCTTTCCACTGGAGAAGGGGGAAGTGGCAGCTCTCCACATTATCTTTTAGAAAATAGAGCCTGCAACAGCAGACAGTTGGTAGTAGGCAGCAGATGAGCCACAGCCTGAAATAAGGCAAATAGCAGGTCACAAATCTCATCTCCTGACCCACCTGGCAAGACTATGATAGAGGTACTGCTTAAATACCAACACCAGGACTAGACACTGCAGGAGTAACACCAGAACTACTAAGACCGAAACTTCATTGTTCTGGAACTGGAAAAAATTTTTTCTTATTATTTTTTTCTTTTTTCTCTTTCTCTCTAAGTGCTTGTCTTTTTCACTGTTGGGTAGTACACTATCTCTCCCTGTGCATTTCTTTGGTTCTCTATTTCTTTTTCTTTCTTTCTTTCTTTTTCTTCTTTCTCATTCTTTCTTGGTTTCATAACTTTTACTATTGTTAAGTTAGCTACTACTAAATTACACACAGAACAGGGACAGAAACACCACCATGTGGAATGGTGGGAAGATGAAAAAAGTGGAAACAATTCTCCCCCCAAAATAAATTAGCACAGGATTGAGAGAGAAATGAAGAAAATGGATACCCAATTCCAGACCCCAACAAAACAAAGATAGACATCCCAAGGAACCCAACAAAGCCCACAAGAACAGTCTGAAAGAAGAAATCTGGCAAGAAATCACTGAGAATTTCATGGAGATGTAACTAGACAAGGTCAACCAAAATGTACACAAGGCACACAAGTAATTCCAAGACAATAAAAATAAAGAATATGAGAAGACACAAAAACAAATAAGTGAACTCATAGAAGCCCTAAATAAATATCAAAGTGAAAAAAAGAGCACCATAAATAGAAAGATAAAGGAATTAAGGGTGAAAATTGAGAGTATTAAAGAGGAAGTGACCCATGATATGGAAAAGCTAATAAAAAAATGAAACAGAAATACAAAACACAATGGAAGGCCACTCCAGCAGACTAGAACAAGCAGAAGACAGAATCTCAGAACTTGGAAATGAAACTGAAATTAAAGGAAAAACTGAAGAACTATTACTCAAACAACTCAAAACCTGTGAAAGGAATATGCAAGAACTCACTGACTCCATCAAAAGACAAAACCAGAAAATCATAGGTATTGAAGAAGCAGAAGAGGTGCAAGCAAAAGGAATTCATAATATATTCAACAAAATAATAACAGAAAATTTCCCAAATCTAGAGAAATCTATGTCCATTCAGGTACAGGAAATCTCCAGGACACCAAACAGATTTGACCAAAATACAAATACCCCATGACATATTGTCATTAAAACAACAATCACAGAGAATAGAGAAAGAATATTGAAGACAGTAAGAGAGAAAAAACAAATAACATACTAAGGTAAACCCATCAAAATCACAGCAGATTTCTCAAAGCAAACTTTAAAAGCAAGAAGAGCATGGAGTAAGGTTTTCTGGGCATTGAATGAAAATAACTTCAATATAGGATACTCTACCCAGAAAAACTATCATTTAAATAGATGGAGTAATAAAATTTTCCGTGATAAAAAGAAGCTAAAACAAGATCTGACTGCCAAGCCACCACTACAAAAAATTCCACAAAGAGTGCTGTGAACAGAAAATGAAAGCATACAAAACCAAGAAAAGACAGGCAGTACCAAAACACAGTAGAAGAAAAGGCTAGAAAGAAGAGTAACATTGACCTAGATGCACACAATAAGACCCTTAAACAACAAACAGAACAAAATGAGAGTAGCCACCACATACCTATCAATATTAACACTGAATGTTAACAGATTTAATTCCCCCATCAAAAACACCATCTGGCAAAATGGATTAAAAAGGAAGATCCAACAGTCTGCTGCCTACAGGAGACCCAGCTCATCAACAGAAACAAACAGTAGCTTAGGATGAAAGGCTGGAAGAAGATTTACCAAGCCAATGGTCCCCAAAAACAAGCAAGAGTACCAACACTTGTCGTGGACAAAGTAGACTTCAAACCTACATTGATCAAATGAGATAAAGAAGGACACTCCATACTAAGAAAAGGGGAAATACAACAAAAGGTGTATTATTAACCTATTTGCACCAAACATCAATGCACTCAATTTCCTCAAACATACTCTGAAAGACCTAAAAACATATATAGACTCTTACACAGTGGTAGTGGGAGATGTTAATACCCCCATATCACCAATAGATAGGTCATCCAAACAAATACTCTATAATGAAATTCTAGAACTAAATCACACCATAGAACAAATGGACCTAGCTGATGTTTACAGAATTTTTCATCCAACTTCTGCACAATATACAGTCCATGGAACCGTCTCCAAAATTTCTCATATCTTAGGGCACAAAGCAAGCCTCAGCAAATATAAGAAAATGGAAAGAATACTGTGTGTTCTATCTGATCAAAATTCATTAAAACTAGAACTCAGCAACAAAGACAAAAGTAAAAAACATGCAAAGGTTGGAAGCTGAACAACAAATTGTTCAATGATCAATGGGTCATTGATGAAATATAAGAGGAAATTAAAACATTCCTGGAAGTTAATGAAAATGAAACATGACATTATGGAACCTATGGGACACAGCAAAGGCAGTACTAAGAGGAAAGTTTATAAGCCATGAGTGCATATATTAAAAGGACAGAAACATATCAAATCAGTGACCTAATGCTACATCTCAAACTCCTAGAAAAACAAGAACAAGCAAATCCCAAAATAAGCTGAACAAGAGAAATAATAAAAATAAGGGCTGAAATCAATGAAATAGAAACCAAAAAAAAAGACCATACAAAGAATCAATGAAACAAAAAGTTGGTTCTTTGAAATAATAAATAATATTGAAATACCCCTGGGAAACCTGACTAAAATGAGGAGAGAAAAAAACCCAAATCAGTAAAATCAGAAATGTAAATGGGGAGATAACAACAAACACCACAGAAATCCAGGAAATTTTCAGAGACTACTTTGAGAACCTATATTCTAATACATTTGAAAATCTTGAAGAAATGGACAGATTTATAGATACTTATGACCATCCACAATTTAACCAAGAGGACATGTATCACCTGAATAGATCTATAACACAAAGTGAAATTGAAACAGAAATGAAGAGTATCCCAAAAAAGAAAAGTCAAAGACCTGATGGATTCTCTGCTGAATTCTATCAGAGATTTAAAGAACTAACCTCAACCCTCCTTAAACTATTCCACAAAATAGAAAGGAAGGGGACACTGCTTAACTCGTTTTATGAAGCCAGTATTACCCTCATCCCCAAACCAGACAAACACACTTCCAAATAGGAAAACTCTAGGCCAATATCATTAATAAACATTGATGCAAAAATTCTCAATAAAATAATGGCAAACTGAATACAGCAACACATCAGAAAGATCATTCACCACAACCAAGTCAGTTTCATCCCAGGTTGCAGGAGTGGTTTAACATACATAAATTTATAAGTGTAATACAGAACATTGATAGAAGCAAAGACAAAAACCCTTGATAATCTCAATAGATGCCTTCAACAAGATCCAACAGCACTTCATGATAAAAGCTCTAAGAAAACTAGGAATAGCTGGAAAGTACCTCAACAATGTAAAAGCTCTATATTATGAAACTACAGCCAACATCATACTTATAGGTGAAAAACTGAAACCATATCCCTAAAATCAGGAATGAGACAAGTTGCACACTATCCCCACTACTATTCAACATAGAACTGGAATTCCTACCAAGAGCCACTAGGCAAGGAGAAGAAATAAAAGGAATACAAATATCCCTATTTGCAGACAACATGATTTTATACCATAAAGACCCAAAAAACTCTATCCCAAAACCCCTAGGCACTTTAAACAGCTATAGCAAGGTGGCAGGATACAAAATCAACTTACAAAAGTCACTAGGTTTTCTATACACCATTAACGAATAAACTGAGAAAGAATATATGGAAACAATTCCACTTACAAGAGTCTCAAAGAAAATCAAATACCAAGGAGTAAACTTAACAAAGGATGTGAATGACCTCTACATGGAGAACTTCAAACCCCTTATTATAGAAATCAAGGAAGACTACAGAAGGTGGAGAGATCTCCTCTCCTCATGGATTGGTAGAATCAACATAGTAAAAGTGGCTATACTACCAAAAGCAATCTACATGTTTAATGCAATTCCCATCAAAATCCTAATGACTTTCATCACAGAGATTGAATAATCTACCCTAAAATTCATTTGGAAACACAAGAGACTGCGAATAGCCAAGGCAATACTCAGCAAAAGGAGCAATGCTGGAGGTATCACAATGCCAAACTTCAAACTACATTACAAAGCAATAGTAATAAAAACAGCATGGTACTGGCACAAAAACAGACATGAAGACCAGTGGACCAGAATCGATGACCTGGATATGAACCCACACAACTATGCCCACCTTATTTTTGACAAAGGTGCTAAAAATATATGATGGAGAAAAGACAATCTCTTCAAGAAATGTTGTTGGAAATGTGGTTATCCGTCTGCAAAATACTGAAACTAGATCCATGTCTACCACTCTGTACTAGTATCAACTCAAAATGGATCAAGGCCCTCCATATCAGACCCAAAGCTCTGAAGTTGGTACAGGAAAGCACAGGAAACACTCTGGAAGTACTAGGTATGTGCAAGAACTTCACTTCCTCAATAGAACTGCAGTAGCTCATCAACTAAGAGAAAGGATGGACAAATGGGACTTCATAAAATTAAAATGCTTCTGCACAACAAAAGAAATGGTCTCTAAACTGAAGGGATTACCCACACACAGAGTGGAAGAAAATATTTGCCAGGTATACCTCAGACAAAGGACTGTTAACCAGAATATAGAGGGAACTCAAAAAACTAAACTCTCCCCAAATCAATGAACCAAATAAAGAAATAGGCAAATGAACTAAAATAGAACTTTCTCAAAAGAAGAAATTAAAATGGCCAAAAACCATGTGAAAAAATGCCCACCATGTCTAGCCATAAAGGAAATGCAAATCAAAGCCACACTAAGATTTCACTTCACCCCTGTTAGAATAGCCATAATTAAAAGCACCACTAACAACAGGTGTTGGCAAGGATGTGGGGAAAAGGGAACCCTTGTAGACTGCTGGTGGAAATGCAAGCTAGTGCAAACACTCTGGAAAACAATGTGGAGGCTTCTTCAAAATCTAAACATAGATCTGCCATATGATCCAGCAATCCCATTCCTGGGAATATACCTAAAGGAATGCAACACAGGTTACTCCAGAGGCACCTGCACACCCATGTTTATTGCAGCGCTGTTCACAATAGCCAAGTTATGGAAACAACCAAGATGCCCCAATACTAATGAATGAATCAAGAAATGTAGTATTTATACACAATGGAATTTTACTCATCCATGAAGAAGAATGAAATCTTGTCATTCACAAGTAAATGAATGGAATTGGAGATCATCCTGAGTAGGTTAGCTAGGCTCAGAAAACCAAAAGTCATAAATCCTCCCTCATATATGGACTTTAGATCTAGAGTAAATACAGCAATGTGGTCGAACTTGGGTCTCATAAGGGTAGAGCACACATGGGAGGTATGGGGATAGGTAAGAAACCCAAAACATGATAGTATTTAATGTCCCCGCTGCAGAGGAACTGGTACAGAAACCTTAAAGTGGTAGAGGTGAATATGAGAAAGGGATCAGTAACTAGGAAAGGTCAGGTAGAGATGAATCAATTTGGGTTAGAACACATTTGTATATGGAAGCAATGCTAGGAATCTCTCTGTATAGCTATCCTTATCTCAACTAGCAAAAATGCTTTGTCTTTCTTATTTGCTTATATTTTCTCTTCAACAAAATTAGAGATAAGGGCAGAACAGGTTCTTCTTGGAAGTGATGAGGGGTGAGGGGGAGAGGAAGGGGAATTGGGGTAGCAGGGAGAAATGTCACAAACAATGTATGCACATATGAATAAATGCAAAAAAATATAAAATAATGACTCCCAAGGCAGGGGGAAGATCTTGGCCAGCTGTATTCTCATCTACAGACTCAAAAAGTTCACTTTGGCTTCCCTTAGGTCATTGTCTGGATTTATTTCACTTGGGTGAATATATCTTTGCAGCCTTTTGGGTTTTTTTTTTTCAAGCTCAACAGTAAAGACTCTACTCCAAATCTCTGACTTCTAGTACATGGCATAAATGACTGACTTGGTTATGACTTGGTGATTAGAATAATCTATATTTTGATTAAAATCAATTCATTTGGACATGTAAGTGTATTTGCAAAAATCTTTAATTTTATTATATTCTATTGGCTTGAAAAAAATCACAGATCATCCCTATCTTAAAAGTGAGCAAATTATATGAGGACCTGGTTTGTAATACAATGATTATGTTGAACTGTGTATTGTTCTATTAAAATTGCTTTGTCAGGAGGTCTTCTTTCACCTATGGAGGATTAACTATAATGGGAATCAACCTGTTGCAAATTACTAGAAAACCTGAAGGGGAAAAACTGTGAAGTAGCTATTTTAACACATGGGATGAAAGCAGCATAGGTGTGTGAATCATGAGAGAAGAGAAATAGCAATGTAATTCCTATGATTTCTAGCTTACTACTTAGAAAATTGTCCATCTCAGCCACAGAAAAATGCACAGACTATGCATAACAGATGAGTTGACAAGATAAATTATTGTTTGGAGAAATTAATGTGATTATATTTTTCAAGGACTAGTACAGAAATGGGTCATGCAAGTGATAGTTGATTGACAGAAGGGAATAGATGGTAGATCAATCTATAGATAGGTAGGTAGATAGATAAGCAGGTAGATGATAGGTAGATAAAAGGGTGAGAATGGGATGGAAAAAAATTATAGAAGAGGAGAGGAGAGGAAAGGAGAAATGAAGCTGTGCTATGGAGGCCTATAGAAGATATGTCAAGTATTTGTTGAATGTGATCAGGCTTCAAATGAAACTGTGAACAGACTAACCTGAAAGTAATAGGCAAATCAGTTTGTTGAGATTGTAAATGGCTAAGAACAGTGAGCATTCTCTTCAGCCAAAATAAAAATATCACTTAATCCACAGGGTATCCTATACAATGGTCCAAAGTATAATATCTGAGTGTTTAAACCAAATTATCCCCAGAGTAAAATCTGCTATGAATTTGTTCAAACAAGTTATGCAATATAAAGTAACAAAATGAAGTGATATAGGTTGTGTTATAGAAAAAAGTTAAAAATTATTAAGTACACATAGTATAATTCAGCATTCAACAAACATTATTGTGGTTCACAATAACTGACTGCTATCATGAATTGATATTGTGAAAATGACTATGTTATAGAAAGAACTCCATAGATTCAAAGCAATAATTTTCAGACTCAACATCATTCATTACAGAAATAAAAATAAAATCAATAATAAAATTCACATAGAAGCAAAAAAGACTGAACAAAAGGAGCAACCTTGGAGATTTCATAATACCAGATTTCAAATTATACTGCAGAGCCATAGTAGAAAAACCAGCATGGTACTAGCACAAAAACAGACACACAGACCAACAGAACAGAACAGATACACAGAAATAAAACTGCAGCTACAGATTTTTGACAAAGTTTTTATGAAAAGGCTAGAAAAAAAAGCCTCTGCAATGGTGTCCAAGAAAGTGGATATTCACATGCCAAAGACAGAAACTAGACCCCTATCTCTCACCATATAACAAAGTCAATTTAAATGGATCAAAGACTTAGTGTAAGATCTCAAACTTTAAAAATACTAGAGAAAAATAAAGGAAAAACTCTGGAAGATATAGACATATGGAATTACTTTCTGGATAGGATGCCAATTGCCCAGAAAATGAACAAAAAATGACAAATGGCACTGCATGAAGTGAAAAAGTTTATTCACACCAAAAGAAACAAGTACTAGAATCAAGAGACAACCAACAGAATGGGAGAAAATCTTCAACAGCTATTCAACAGATTAATATCCAGAATACACAAAATACTCAAAAAGTTAAACAGCAAAAGAACAAATAATCCAATTAATAAGTGAGCAAATGAATTGAACATGTTTTCCATAAAAAGAAGCATAAATTGATAATAAAACATGAATAAATATTCAACATGCTTACCAATAAGGGAAATACAAACCAAAATTACACTGAGATACCATCTCAGCTCAGTCAAATTATCCATCATCAAGAAAACAAACAACAACTGTTGATGAGGATTTTGAGGAAAATGAACTTTCATACACTATTTATTATTATTATTTTATCTTTTTTACATTTACTCACATGTGAACATGTTCCACCCTGTTGGTCTATGATTTTTTTGAAAAGAAAACATGAGAGATAAGAAAGACACCGTGTTTTTTACTAGTTTGAGATAAAGATAACTACACAGAGGGATTCCTAGCATTGCTTCCATGCACATGCATATTGTAACCTGCATTGGCTCATCTCTGCCAAGCCTCTTCACCACTTCCTAGTCCCCTTCCTATAGTGGCCTCTGCCGGTTTAAGATTACTATATTCACTCCTTTACAGTGAGCAGTTCAACCACATTCAAGTTTTAGGTTTCTCCCCCTTTCCCTACTCCTTCTATGTGCATTCTCCCCTTAGTGTGTGACCCATGTCTAACAATATTACTGCATTTGTTTTAGGTCTATAATCTGCACAAGAGAGAACATGTGACTTTTGGCCTTCTGAGCCTGGCTGACTTTGCTTCAATTGATGTTCTTCAGTTCCATCCATTTACTTGTGAATGACAAAATTCCATTCTTCTTTGTGGCTGAATAAAATTCCATTGTTTATAAATACCACATTTTCTTAATCCATTCATTGGTAGTGGGGCACATTGGCTGTTTCCATAGCTTGGCTATTGTGAATAGTGCTGCAGTAGACATGCAACCTGAGTTGCATTCCTTGAGGTATACCCCTAGGAGTGGTATTACTGGATTGTATGGCAGATCTATGTTCAGTTTTTTAAGAAGCTTCCATATTGTTTTCCAAAGTGATTGTACTAGCTTATATTCCCCTCAGCAATATCATACACTTTTAGTGCAAATGTGAACTAGTGCAAACACAATGAAATTTAGTATGGAGTTTTCTCAAAAATCTTAAAATAAACCTACACTATGGCCATATTCCTTTTAGGCATATATTCAAAGGAGTATAAATTAATATCCAAGAGAGACACTGCATATCCATTTTTTTGTGGTACTTGTGTTTGAACTCAGGGCCTACACCTTGAGCCACCCCACCAGCTCTTTTTTGCGATTAGGTTTTTCTAGATAGGGTCTTGCAAGCTGTTTGCTCCAGTTGGCTTTGTACCAAGATCCTCCTGATCTCTTGCCTCCTGAGTAGCTAGGATTACAGGCATGAGCCACTGGTGCTCTGCTGCAAATCCATTTTTATTGTAGCTCTATTAACAAGAAATAAAATGTGGAATCAGAAGAAGTGCCCAACAATTGAAGAATGGATAAAGAAATATGGTTGGTCTATACCATGGAATTTTACTTGGCCATAAAAGTGAATTATGTAATTTGCAATAAAATGGATTGAACTGGAGATCATTATGTTGAGCAAGATAAGCCAAACTCAAAAATCCAAATAATATGTTTTCATCATTTCATTCATTTGTGAAAACTTAACCTGAAATGATTATGAAGATGTTAAAAATAAGTGTACAAAAATCAGTAGCAATTCTATAACCCAAAATTGAACAATTGAGAAAGAATTTAGGACACTTCCACTTAAAATAACCTCAAAAATACCTAGAAATAAACTTAAAAAAAGAAGTTAAAGACCTCTGCAATGAAAACTAAAAACAATTGAAAAAAGAAATCAAAGATGGAAAGATCTTCCATGCTCATGAATTGACAAAATCAATATTGTGAAAATGGCTATATTACCAAAAGCAATCTACATGTTGAATGCAATCCCCATCAAAATTCTATTGGTATTTATCATGGAGATTGGAAAAGCAACACTAAAGTAGGTTTGGAATCACAAAAGTTCTCAAATAGCCAAGGCAATAGGGAGCAAAAAGAACAATGCTGGTTATCGCAACACCAGACTTTAAACTATACTACAGATCCATAGCAATGAAAACAGCATGTTACTGGCACAAAAACAGACATAAGACCAGTGAAACTGAATAGAAGACCCATATACAAATACATGCATCTATCCCCACCTGATTTTTGACAAAGGAGCCAAAAGTATACGATGGAAAAATGACAGCCTGTTCAAGAAATGCTGCTGCAGAAATTAGATCTGTACATGCCTAAAATTGAAACTAGGGCCTTGTCTTTCACTATGTACAAGTAACAACTGAAAGTGGGCTAAAGATCTGAATGTAACACCAGAAACTTTGAAACTAATGCAGGAAAAAGTAGGGAATGAACTGGACTTGTAGACATTGGCAATATCTTCCTAAATAGCACTCCAATGGTTTAGGAATTACAAGAAGGATTGACAAATGGGACTACATGAAACTAAAAGCTTCTGCACAGCAAAAGTGATCATCAGATTGAAGAGGCGGCCCACAGAATGGGAGAAATCTTTGCTAGCTATATATCTGGCAAGGGATTAATGACCAGAATATGCAAGGAGCTCAAAAATTAAACTCCCAAAGAATCAATGAAGAAATGGGAAAATGAAATGAATAGAACTTTTCCAAAGGAAGAAGCCCAAATGGCCCACAAATACATGAAGAAATAATCACTATCCCTAGCCATAAAGGAAATGCAAATCAAAACTACATTAAGATTCCACCTCACTCCAGTCATAAGGATTATCATCAAGGACACAAGCAGCATATGTTGGCAAGGATGTGGGGAATAAAGAATTCTCATACTCTGTTGGTGGGAGTTTAAATTAGCACAACCACAATGGATAACAGTATGGAGGCTCCTCAAAAAACTAAAAATATAACTGCACTATGATCCATCAATACTTCTAAGAATATACCCAAAGGAATATAAGTCAGGTTATAATAAAGCACCTGCACACCCATGTTTATAGCAGCATTATTCCCAGAAGCCATGTTATGAAAACAGACAAGACGCCCTGTAGCTGATGAGTGGATTAAGAAAATGTGGAATTTATATAAAATGGAACTTTATTCATCCATTGTGAAGAATGAAATTTTGTTGTTTGCAGAAAAATGGATAAAACTGAAGAACATCAATTTAAGTGAAATTAGACAAATTCTGAAAGCCAAAAACCACATGTTCTCTCTCATATGTGGAATATAGACCCAATACAAATAAAATATCATTTATATATATATATACAGAAAATGTACCTCAAAGTGGGATTTGTGTATGAGTTAGAGGAGAAAAAGAAGGAAAGAAAGTGAATAATAATGAAATGCATCACATCTATATCGGAACAAGACTCAAGGAAACATACTGAAAACTGTTGAAAAACACAAGATAGTGGAGAAAGGGTGAGTAAGTGCAAGGGAGGGGGTTAGATTGTCTGAAGCACAATGCATTTACAGGTAAAATAACAAGGTAAGAGTCCCATTGAGCAATGAAAGAATGTGAAACAGGTCATTCTAAGGAGAAGGCATCAATGGGAGGAGGGTGGCAAATGAAGAAAGCAAAGAAGGTGAACACAAGTTTGATGTAGTTTCAATGGAAGTATTAATGTAGGATATCTATACCCTTTGAAATCACCAGAAGGGGGAGACTAAGGTAGAAAGGAAAATAATGGAGGAAATGAACCAATTGGGGGTATAATATATATACATATACATATACATATACATATACATAAACATGTATAGACATAAGGAAATAAAACTCCCTATATAACCATCATAAATAAACAAAAATATCTTTTTGAAAAAGGAAGGATAGAAAGGTAAAACAAGTCCTGCCTGTGGATTAGTAACAGTGCGGTTGGGAGGAAAGAGGGGAAGTAATATGGAAAGGCTGAATAACAGAGAATATGGAGGAACTACTATGTGTTCATGAATAAAAATGGAACAATGAAACCTGTTGAAATTTCTAAGAAAGAAGGGAGGGTGATAAAAGGGAAAAATGGAAGGAGTAAATCTAACTAAGATATGTTGTAAGAACTTTTGCAAATGTTATAATGTATCCTCATAATATGCTAATAATTTTTTAAAAAATTAAATAATTATTAAATAAAAAGTTATATAGAGTCAGGGTATATATATATATATATATATATACACATATATATATTTATGTATGTATCAAGACAGTACAATAAAACTCAAACACTTGGAAAAAGGAGAAAGAGAGGGATTATGGGAATACAAGGGGGATTGAATTTATTCAAAGTACACTATACATATGTGTGGAATTAGTACAATGAAAATCCCCTCATAAATCTATGTTGATCAATATAACAAATTTAAAAAACCCAGAAATATAGGGAAAAAGGAAATATTATAACTAAAAGAAATGGAAACATGGATGACAAAAAACCACAACTAGAAACAAACATGGAAATTTCAAAGATGGAATTCATAGATAGACATGGCTTTGAAAAGAGCAACTAAAATATAAAGTAAAACATGATCATGAGGAGAAGATCACTGTGAGTATAAAAAGACTCATACAAAACTACTGAGACATAAATATTTGCCATCTAAAATGGAATAAATTAAGTAAAATGAAAACACCAAATAGGAGTAATAACAGATTAGACATGGAAGATACATGAACTAGAGACATAAAAACAATACAAAGGAAGTCCTGAGATATGAAGAGTGGAAACAGATAAACTAGTCATTCATTATGTCCAATTACAAAATATCAGGTAGACTAACTTGTATTTGGGAGCAGAGAGAGCATTTATGTAATTTCTGAAGAATAACAGCCAATTCAGAAGAATATGATACAAATAGAAAACCCCAAAATAAAATAAAATAAGATACAAAGGCAAAGCTGAGTAACATAAAGTAAGCCACCCTGGAATGTGTTATAATCAAACTATAAAATTCTACAAACCAGTGAGAGTGTAAAAATGTAGCAAGGGGAAAATAACATATAAGTATAAAAAAAGAAAAGAATAGTGGGCTTTTATTCAGAAACTATGCAAGACAGAAGACAATGGACCACCATTAAATTGCTAAAAGAAAAAAATACTAAACATAATTAAATATCAAACAAAAATATCTTCCAAAAATGAAGGCTGTGATACAGCCTTCTTCAGGCAAACAAAAGGTAACAAGTTTCATTACTAATAGATTTTTGCAACATGTGAAATACAAGCAAGAATACTGCAGAATGAAAATGGCACTTGATGAAACTTGTATCCAATTAAGGGTTCCAATAAATTTTTACTGAAGGTAAATCTGACCTGTCTTTGTACAACTGTTCAACTAACAAAATTTTATATTGTTAAGATGATATTTATAAAATGAGAAATGATATGTAACAGAAACTATATGCTGACAGAAAAACCTAAAATATTCACAAATATAACTTTTGTAGAAAAAGTGCAATAACCCACAATCTAACATATAATGAAAATTGCCACTACTAGCAAATATATAACCATAAATATGAATTCTTTCATTTTAATTATCTCTTAAATTAATTAATATTTTGTGAAATAATTCCTAAATTAATTTGGGCTAACAAATATTTAGAAAATAGATTAAAAAATATAAAAAAGAAAGACATTAAAGGGATACATCATCCCTTGGTATCCTCAGAAGATTGGTTCCATGAGCCACTCACCCCAGCTGATACCAAAATTTTCAGATTCTCAATATCCTTATATAGTAAGGCATAGGACTTTCATAAAGCTTACATGCATAATAATATCTAATACAATTTGCAAATATAATATAAATAGTTGTGATACTATATTGTTTAGAAAACAATGTCAAGAAAAATAGTCACATTCAGTAAAGTTACAAATTCTTTCAATATATTAGATCCATATGTGGTTAAATTTACAGATACAGAATCTACAAATATGAGGGCTTGTGAAAAATAGTATTAATTAGACAGCTTTTATCACTATCATGACATACCTGAAATAGGCTAATTATAAGGAAAATAGTTTTTTTCTTTTAGCTAACTGTGAAAGAAATTCAAAGTTTAAGACCTGGAGGCCTCATTAGTTTGGCCTCTGTTGAGTGTAGTGGATAGTGGCACATCATAGCAGGAGTGCATATGTGTGCAAGAGCTTACATTGCTAACAGGATGTCAGAGAGAGAGAGAGACTGATATCCCACAATCTCTTCCAAGGTCATGCCTCCAATTATCTCAGGATCTCTCACTAGGCTCCAGCTCCCAAAAGTTTCACTATTTGCCAGTAGCACCACAATGTATTTCCAGCAGTCTTCAGTCACAAAGAATTCTTTGGGGGACACACAAATAACATGCAGAGCATATAATATAATATAATAATAATATAATATAAGAAATGTAACATACTATACTATAATATAATACAGTGTAATGTAATGTTATATAATAAAATACAATTTGACAGTAGACAGTGAGAAGTAAAAGCTATATATTATAAACCCCAGTGGAAACATCACATTAAATAAAAAGTTATGGCAAGATTAAATATAACCATGTTAATAGTGTCACTAAATATGGTACAAACACTGAAATTAAAGCTAAAGTTGTCAGGCTATAATTAAATGCCAGACTTAACTATATTCTTTGTAAAAGCAACTCATTTTAAATATAGACATACAGATAAGTTAAAATAAAATAATAGAAAAAAATACCTGTTCTATAAAAAGAGTAACTAAGACAAAGTTAGAAGTTGCTTTTATTCCCAGACATAAGGAAGCACAGGAAACAAATTAATCTTTCTGTAAACAATTAAAAAATGTGTAAGAAATAACAAAAATGTAGAAAAAAATACAGGAAATAACTGTTTTAAATACAAGGCAAGGTAGAACAACCAAAATGGGGTCTCTTGAGGAAAGACCTATGATTGCCCCCATTTTTTTGACCACAGGGTTTCCAGTTATAGCACAGAGAGGAGCAGTCACCCATAAGAGCTCTCTTCTATCACTGCATTGAAAAGACACAGTTTAGATGTCAGGGATGCCATGACAGCACAATGACAGAGAGGAGACACAGAGAAAGATAGTCATAGAAACAGAACTCTGGAGATTCACAAAGGAATGAGTTATGATTACTATTTATCTGACTATGTGGTGTGTAAAGCCACAGAAAGCCATAAAAACAAATAAAAAATGGTAACCCAAATAATTGCTGGAAACCATTCAGGGCTTTGAAGAGGTCACATTTTTACTAACCAAGCAAATGGACCTATTAATGTGTTGAGTAGAGTCCTTAGAATAGTATTAGATCTCTATTAAAGACAAAGTATGCCAAGGAAAGATTATTTAGGACCCATATTAACAAAGATGTAAATTAAGTTTCAGGTTATCAAATTGACCCAAAGTGGGGGTGAGGTGGATCACTGAGCTAGTCTTGTGGGACTGAGGGTGCTACTCAAAACTGAATTGCTCCACCTTCCTGGGGGAGAAACTGTCCAGACAGAGCTGCAAAATAGTAGGACAATGCAGCTACTTCCTGGAGCAAACAATAACAGATTGGACCACCTTGCACAAACTTGTAGTGAGTTGCTTCAAATGCCCATTGAAACCTGCCTGATGAAGAAAAGGAACCAAATACTGCTAACAAGCCAGTCATCTGGTGAGACAACTTCAGAGCTCCCACTTGTAATGGATAGCCCACACGACCAAGGAAAGTGGACAATAAAAGGTCCTTCAGCCATCTCCCCAACAATCTGTCTGACAAGAGGGGCGGCCCCCTTTCCACAAAGCTCAGAACTAAGTGTCAATACCAGGATTGGATGCCAAGGGAATAAGTCCAGAACTTTTGCTGAGCAGACTGAACTTCTTGATGTTGGTGTACCTAGTTTTCTTTTTTTGTTTTTGTATTATTAACTTTACCATTACTATTTCCTAATTCCTATTCTTACCCCCTTCACTTTCTGTCCTTTTCTTGTGCTACAATTTGTGTTTCTCCCCCAACTACTCTTTCTGTCCCTTTTCATCCACTTTCTACCTGTATATTTGCCTCCCCCTCTTAACCTTCCCCAATCTGTCACTACATTACTGCTCACTCCTACACATTTACCACAAGCTGAATAGTCTACTATACCAACCATACACACCCTCAGGCCCTTGCAATCTGAACAGCACAAATACACCCAAATACACACAAGGGCCACAAAACCCAGCAGCCCTCATACCTGTGGGAGACCAGTAACTAAATAGAATGAGAAGAAACCTTGGCATGAGTACAGCTATGTTAAGGTCCTCTTGGATGATAGTCACAGACCCAGCCAATGGGAAGCAAGGTTCAGCAAGGCTGCCTTAAAAAAGGGAGACCAAGGCACCCCCATGGCTGAACCCAGAAGTCAGTGAGGAAACAGCCGCTGGTGAGACAGACTCTGGCAGCAGGTCTGCACATTTGGGGACAAATCAAGTGTCTGACAAGGATGGCAGGTAACATGATCAAGGGTGCAGGGCTCACAGACAGCTCCATGGCTTTTTTTCTTGGCCACAGTGGCAATCATCACTCTAAAGGTAAGTGGTTCAGTGACCCAAACTCAACAATACTGGACCTTTGTACCTCACCCACTGCTGCTTCAAGTGGCTACATGGAAAGTACCAAACATAATGGTTTTCATCAATGATTCAGGGTTTGTGGGAGGCTACTCTAACGGGCACATGACTCCCACCTTCAGTTCCTATAATTTCACAGGGCAATCCACTTCGGTGCCATTATGCTTAGGTTCACTACAATGGTGCCTTCCTATAGTGGCAACCTGGATGAGGGCCATTATGTGGAATGGCTTCCATTATGTAGGTAAAAAGTTAGAATTTCTGGGTTTCAATCCCACTGAGCAGTAAAATGCCACACAGTGGCCACACATTCCCAAGTGTCACACCAAACAGACCCAGCATTATTCTGGCAAAGGGGCCCCATGGGAGCAATGCCTATTCCCTCATAGTGTAACCACTATTGTCTATTGGTCCAGAAATGCTAGCCAAGAAACCAATGTGACTGGATACTGGATCACCCTTATGGTAGGCACTGATGGAGGGAACGTCCAAGCAGATATATGGAAACTGACTGCTGCTATGGAATTACTCAACTTGACTAGTTGCTTTCTGGACAACCTTCGAGGTGGTGGGGCAAACAAAAAAAAGGCCTCCATGTCTGCCTACAACATCCTTTTGCTCTAGTCATGGGGGATCTAAACATTACAAAAAAATGGCTCCATATATGAGATAAATTGCCTAACTTGTAATCTAACAGCCTGCACCAGCACCTACAACAAGGGCATATACCATATCTTCTGGTACTCACTAATTTTAAAGGTCCTTGGTATCATGACAGAGGCCTACAGTTTGTAAAAGTGGTAAAAAGCCTGTTAGTAAGAAAGAAGAAGGTTATATATAGGTCTTATTATAGAAAGCATAGTGCCCACTATAACTGCTGTTGCCACAATGGCCACAGCCTCCATGGCTTTGTCTCAAAGCATACAAAATGCCCACTATGTTAACACACTGACCCAGAATGTCACCTATACCCTCCAAAAACAATTGTCTATAGATGAAAAAATTGATGTCTACTTAAACACCCTGGAGGTGGCTCTCCATGCTATGGAGGATGAACTACAAACAACAAAATTCAGATGGGACCTCATATGTCATGAGGGCTTCCAACACATTTGTATCATTGCTGCTCCGTAAAATGAGTCATTGGTCAAATGAGATAAAGATAATAAAAGGGGCAATACATCAAAAGCAAATAACAATTATCAACCCAATGTCAGCACACACAATTTCATCAAATGTAAACTAAAGAACTTAAAAGCACATATATTCTCCAATGCAGTGGTAGTGGGAGACTTTAATACCCTTCTATCACCAGTAGATATGTCATCCAAACAAAAACTTAACAAAGAAATCCTACAACTAAATGACACCATAGATCAAATGGAACAAACAATGTCTATAGAATATTTCATCCAACAACAGCACAATATACATTATTCTCAGCAGCCCATGGAACTTTCTCCAAAATAGATCATATCTTAGGGCACAAAGCAAGCCTCAGCAAATACAAGAAAATAGAAATAACCCTTTCCATTCTATCTGATCACAATGCAATAAAAATAAAACTCAACAACAAAAGCAACAGCAGAAAATATGCAAATAATTGGAGACTGAATAACACATTGCTCAAAGATCAGTGGGTCATAGAAAAAATAAGAGGGGAAATCAGTCAGTTTCTGAAAGTTAGTGAAAATGAAAAAACCACCTACCAGAACCTTTGGGACACAGCAAAGGCAGTCCTAAGAGGGAAGTTTATAGCCATGAGTGCATATATTAAAAGGACCAAAAGATACCAAATAAAAGACTTAATGCTGCATCTCAAACTCCTAGAAAAACATGAACATGCTAAGCCCAAAACAAGCAGAAGAGACATAATAAAAGTAAGGGCTTAAATGAATGAAATAGACACCAAAAGAACCATTCAAAGTATCAATGAAACAAAAAGTTGGTTTTTCAATAAAAAAGCAAGATTGACAAGCCCCTGGCAAATCTGAGTAAAATGAGGAGGAAAAAGATCCAAATTCATAAAATCAGAAATGAAAAAGGGGGGATAACAATAAACACCCAGGAAATTCAAAGAGTCATCAGGGATTACTTTGAGAACCTATATTCAAATAAATTGGAAAATCTTAAAGAAATGGACAAATGTTTAGATACTTATGACCACCCAAAACTGAGCTAAGAGGACATGAACCACTTAAACAGATCTATAAAACACAATGAAATTGATGCAGCAATAGTCTCCTCACAGCAAAAAGAAAGAGTTCAGGATCTGACAGATTCTCTGCTGACTTATACCAGTCCTATAAAGGACTAACACCAACACTCCTTAAACCTTTCTATGAAATAGAAATGGAAGGGACACTAACTAATTCATTCTATGAAGCCAGTATTACACTCATTCCAAAAATGGAGAAGGACACATCCAAAAAGAAGAACTACAGGCCAATCTTCATAATGAACATCAATACAAAAATCCTCAATAAAATAATGAGAAATCAAATCCAACAACAAATAAGAACGATCTGTCAACATGACCAAGTCATCTTCATCCCAGGGATGCAGGAATGGTTCAACATACACAAATCAATAAATATAATAGAGCATATTAACAGAAGCAAAGACAAAAACTACTTAATTATCTCAATAGATGCAGATAAAGGCTTTGATAAGATTCAACCCATTTCATGATAAAAGCTCTGAGGAAACTAGGAATATACCTCAGCATTATAAAGGCTATATATGACAAATTTATAGCTAACATCATAATTAATAGGGAAAACTGAAACCATTTCCCCTAAAGTCAAGACTGAGACAAGGATGCCCATCTCCCCACTCCTATTCAACATATTACTGGAATTCCTAGCCAGATCAATTAGGCACAAAGAAGAAATAAAAGGAATACAAATATGCAAGGAAATAATCCAACTGTCCCCATTCACAATGACATGATCTTATACTTTAAAGACCAAAAAATCTCCTAGACACCATAAAGAGCTTCAGCAAAATAGCAGGATACAACTTAAAAAATTAGCAGCTTTTCTGTATACCAACAATGAACAAATTGAGAAAGAATACAGGAAAACAATTCCATTTATATTAGCCTCAAAAAATATCAGCAATCTAGGAATAAACCTAACAAAGCATGTAAATGACCTCCACAAGGAGAACTACAAACCCTTAAAGAAAGATATTGAAGACTACAGAAGATGGAATGATTTCCTATGCTCGTAGATTGGCAGAATCAGCAAAAGCAATCTACATGTTCAACACAATTCCCATGAAAATCCCAATGACATTCATCACAGAGATTGAAAAATCTGCCCTAGTATTCATTTGGAAACACAAAATACCACAAATAGCCAAAGCAATACTGAGCAAAAAGAACAATGTTTGAGGTATCACAACACCAGACTTCAAACTATACTACAGAGGCATAGCAATAAAAACAGCATGGTACCGGCACAAAAACAGATATGAAGACTAGTGGAACAGAATGGAGGACCCAGATATGTATTCAGGCAAGTATGCTCACCTAACCTTTCACAAAGGTGCCAAAAACATATGATGGAGAAAAGACAGCCTCTTCAACAAATGTTGCTGGGAAAAGTGGTTACCTTCCCCCAGAAAACTGAAACTAGATCTATGACTGTCTCTCTGTACTAGTATCAACTGAAAGTGGATTAAAGACCTTAATATCAGACCTAAAATCTTGAAGCTAGTATAGGAAAGAGCAGGGTATACACTAGAAGTAATAGGTATAGGTAAGGACTTCCTCAGTAGAACTCCAGCAGCCCAGCAAGTAAGAGAAAGGATTGACAAATGGGACTACATGAAATTAAAAAGCTTCTGCACAACAAAACAAATGGTCTCTATGTTGAAGAGGCCACCACAGAATGGGAGAAAATCTTTGCTAGCTACACATCAGACAAGGGACTGATAAACAGAATATTCAGGGTGCTCAAGATCTGAACTCCCCCCAAATTAATGACCCAGTAAAGAAATGGGCAACTGAACTAAACAGAACTTTCTCAAAGAAGAATTCCAAATAGCTAAAAAATTCATGAATAAATGCTCAGCATAAAGGAACTGCAAATGAAAACCACACTAAGATTCTACCTTTGTCCTGTAAAAATTTCTACCATCAAGAACACCAACAAAAAATGTTGGCTTAGTTGTTGGAAAAAACAAACCTTCATTCATTGCTGGTGTGAATGTGAGCTAATACAACCACTATGGAAAGCAATATGGAGGCTTCTTTAAAAAAATGAAATTAGATCTGCCATATGATCCAGCAATACTACTCCTAGAGATATACCCAAAGGAAATGAGACACAGGTTACACCAAAGGCTCCTGCACACCCATGTTTATTGCAGCACTATTCACAATACCCAAATTATGGAAACATCTAAGGTGTCCCACTACTGATGAATGGATTAAGAAAATGTGGTATTTATACACAATGGAATTTTGCTTAGCCAAAAAGAATAATGAAATTTTGATATTCGTCCGTAAATGGATGAAACAGGAGAACATCATCTTAAGTGAAGTTGGTCAGGCTCAGAAGGCCAAAAATCATGTTTGAGAGAACAAATGCAGTAATATTATTGGACACAGGTCACACAGTAAGGGGAGACTGCCCATGGGAGGAATAAGGAAAGAGAAGGAAAACAAAATCTTGGATGTGGTTGATGTGATCAGTGTATATGAATGAATACAATAATTTTAAACTGGCTGAGACCACTATGGGAAAGGGACTAGGAAATAGTGAAGAGATCTGGTAGAGATTAACCAATTTGGGTTGTAATACACATGTGCATGGAAGCAATGCCAGGTGTTTTTCTGTATAACTATCTTTACCTCAAACTTGGAAAAATGCCATGTTTTTCTTATTATTGCTTATGTTTTTTTCTTCAACAAAATTGGAGAAGAGGGTAGAGCAGGTTCTGTCAGGAAGTGGGGGGAAGAGGGCAGGTGGCCTAAATAATGTACACACATGTAAATACATGCAAACAAACAAAAGAACAAAAAAAGACAGTTCCCTGAAAAAAAAAAAGATGAGTAGACCAGAAGTGACAGAGATGAGATAGTTTGTCTAAAAGATTAAAACAGCTATTGTAAATATTATGCATGTGTTCAAAAATTAGAAGACATGAATATAAGAGTCAAGGGAAATATAAAGATCATCAGATGTCTATAAGTTAAAAAGTCATTATGTTAAAATAAAAATAAATAAGAAAAGAGCAGCAAATTAAAAATGATTGAAAATAAATAAGCATGGTAATATAAATATGGATATTATCCAAAATAAAACTCGTAGAATACAAAAAATAAAAACAAATAAAAATAAACATGAAGTCACTGAAGTGTGGGATAGGACAATACAAGGAAACCTACACAATACAGTTGGAAAGACAGAAAGGAAAGAGGGATAGTTGGGAACTGAAATCTGTTTGAAGAAAGCATGGACAAACCTTTTACAAGTTGGGGAAAACTCTAAACCCAATGATCCATGAAACTCAAAGAGATCCAAGCAAAGCTAACAAGAATTACACATGAAGACGCATCATAGTGGAATTATTGACAAAAAACAAGAAATAAAGGAAGTTTTAAAAAAGAATTTGCCCAGATGTAAGGAGATGAAAATCATTTGCAGACCTCTTCAGAAATAGCACAAATCAGAAATCAGAGGAGCAACATCTTAATGTTCTGAAGTAAAAAAAACTGTCAAATTAAAATCCTAAAACCCAAAAATCGTTGCTCACAAATTAAAACAAAATAATAGAAACTTTTTTAAACACAGAAAAGATAGGAAATTTTACATCAAACAAACAAGTGCAATAAAAACAATTAAATAAGTCCTTAAAACAAGAGAAAAAAGGTAACCTTGGTCTTCACAACAGGAAAAAGAGCCCAGAAAATGGTAATTATATATGTAAGAACATAATAATTTGACTAACTTCTTTCTGTAAAAATAATAATATAAAACAACAATAATATCATAAAAATTATACTTGTATATTTGAGGGATTAACATGTATATAAATATGAATTATATGAAAAGTATAGCACAAATGGCTGGGTTTCAGTGGCTCTTGCCTGTAGTCTTACTACTTCAGGGACTGAGGCCAGGAGGATTGTGTTTGAGGCCAGTCCAGGCAAGTAGTTCTCGAGACCCCATCTCCAAAATAGAAAAATGGGCTGAATGTGTGGCTCAAGTGGTAGAGTGTCTGCTTTGCAAGTTCAAAAACCTGGTATTATTTGAAAGTAAATTATGATGAATTAGAAATATATAGTGAAAACTTAACGTATGGAAAAACAAATAAAAAAAATAAAAAAGAAACATTATATAGTTAAACTAGTAAATCAATAGAGGAGATAAAAGTGAATCTAAAAATATTTAAAGGGAAAGATGACAGGGGAAAAAAGAAGGAACAGAGACGAGAGAATTAGGAATTAAATCACATGACCACATCAGTAATCACATTCAATATAAATTCTCTAAATCCTTCAATAAATAATCAGAAACTGTCTGGTTAGGGAAACAGAAAACAACAACAAAAGCTAGAATTATGGCTGAGTACTGGTAGCTCACACCTGTAATCCTAGCTAACTGGGAGGCTGAAATCTGAAGGATAGTGGCTCAAAGCAAGCCTGGGCAAATAGTTCAAGAGGTCCTATCTCCAAAATTACCAGAGGAAAATGGGCTAGAGGTGTGGTTCAAGTTGTAGAGCATCTGCTTTGCAAACGTATATCCTTGAGTTCAAAGCCTAGTCCTACCAAAAAACAAAAAAAAGAGTCTTATTTAATAATTGTTGTTTTAAAAGTAACCTGTTTTCTAATTACAAACAAGGAGAGAGGCTAAAAGGATACTATGATAAAAGATAACTAGGCAACCATTATTAAACAAAAGCTGAAAGCTGCAGTCTCGTTCTTAATTTTACAAAAAGTACATTTCAGAATAAGGAAAATTCTTAGAAAGAGAACAGTGTCACAGGACAGGGTCACCAACACAAAATGATGTTAAACGAATATCTACCTACTATACATGGAAATCCATGAAGGAAAAAAATGACATAAAGAAGGAGAAAATCCACATTCACATTGCAGTCTTCAAAGGTCCTATGTCAATAATCTATAAAACAAGTACAAGTAATTAAGCCAAGAAAGTGGAAGATCAACTCTATTTCTACCTTTATGTAACTTTAAAGAAAATGCTGCAGTAACAGCAAGCAGATCAGTGATAGTGGGGTCTTTACTTGGGAGAGGATTTTGGATTTCCTACTTTTGGGGTAAAGAAACTATCTTTTATATTGAGTGTAGAGTTAATTACATGTATATGACCATTTTTCCAAGTCATCAAATTGTATACTTAAGTGAATTTCGAGGCAATAATCTTAGTACAAAATGCTCATTAAAATGAACTTACCATTTATATTAAAATTAGGGTTGATGTTCACTTTTTTTTTGTTTTTTATTGGGATATATTCATTGTACACAGGGATTCATTGTGACAATTCTAAACAGCCTTACATGGTTTCATTATTCTATTTTACATACGTATATGGTCCAGCTACCATACTCCCTCACTTTCATCTCCTCCATTCACCCTTCCCCTTCCACAGGTACTGTACCTATTTTACAGTCCCATCTTTCATTATTAATTTCAAAGGGGTTCATTTCATTATCAATGTTCAAAGGGGTTTCTCAAAGTAATCCTGCTGTGAGTATACTTTATTTTGGTCAGTTCATCCTCTTCCATTACTCTCCCTTATTCCTTACCTCTCACTTCCCATTATTCAACAGCTTTCAATACATATTATTATATCCTCTACCTACACAGATGTAATGTATTTCTTTCTCTTCTTTTTTATTTATTCATTTATTCATATGTGCATACATTGTTTGGGCCATTTCTCTGCTCTGCCCCCCTCCCCTTCCCTTCCCCCCCAACTCCCTCCCTTTCCCCCTGTTCTGCCCTCATCTCTACTTCTGTTGAAGAGAAGTCATAAGCAATAATAAGAAAGACATAGTGTTTTTGCTAGTTGAGATAAAGATAGCTATACAGAGAGATTCCAAGCATTGCTCCATGCACATGTGTATTACAACCTGAATTGATTTCATCTCTACCAGACATCTTCACTACTTCCAAGTCACCTTCCCATAGTGACCTCTGTTGTTTTAAGGTTATTGTATTAGCTCCTCTGCAGTGGGCACATCAAACACTTTCAAGTGTTGGGTTTCCTACCTTTCTTTGTTCCTCCTGTATGTGTTCTTCCCTCAGCGTGTCAATATTGTTGACACTCTCATTCTCTTTTCCTTTCCCTCCTTTTCCGAGTTCAACAAACATGTTCTACATGTAAGTTTGTATATGGTTATATTTGTTTTTGTGTATATGTTTATCTTTTGAATCTGTTTCCACATATGAGAGAAGAAATGACATATTTAGGTACAATTCATCATCTACTGCTTTAACTTTAAGATACCATATTGTTTTATAAAATATCTCACCCTGTCTGATATAACCTATTGGTTTTCAGTTGCTCAGTCTAACACTTCAAATCACACATTTCCCTGTGGATATCTCCTTGATTTCCTTTGTCAGTAGGAATGATGGTTAAAAACTAGAGGCAGGAAGAGGAAGGGATAAGCTTTCTTTCTGCTTGCTTCCTCTTTCTGACAGCATCCTCCTACAAATTCACCTTTACTTCTCTAGGCCTAATTTGTTCTAGTAGAGGCAATGATTCGAGTGCAGCAGTTCTCACAATGCTTCTCTGAAATAACCTCCTGGGTCACCTCAGAAGTAACAATATCAGTCAGCCAAAGAACCAAGTTATGAATCAGACTAGTACCTCAACCCATTGAAACAAGATTATTTACTGCAACAATCTCCAGGACAAAGTTTGCTTCTCCAACAAAGTAATGGTATGGAAAATGAAAAGTTGAAGGATGTAGAATAAAGGGAATATAAGTTATAATTAGAAGAAATGGACAGGCAATTCAAATGTAAGAAAGTGTGACAATTAAGGGAATGCAAATATGGATTAGGTATTATATGGCATTGAAAAATTTTATTTATCTGTTTGTTTGTTTGAGATGGAAGGTCTCTCTATTTAACTGAGGCTTGCCTAGAAGTAATTGCAATTCTCCTGTCTCATCTTCCAGAGTGCTGGAATTATAAGTGTGTACTACTATGCCTGATTAGAGATTTTAACTTTTATCTGCCTTTTTATATTAGTGCATATTAATTGTACAAAGGGGTTTCATTGTAATTTTTCCATGCATGCATATAATGTGCCTTGATCAAATTCACCCAATTAATCTTTCTAATCTTCCTCCACTCCTTTTAAACAGTTTTAATGAGTTTAATTATTCTATTTTCATACGTGCATGTAAAATACTTCAATAATATTCAATCCCCTTCGCTGTTTTCTTTCTCCCCCTATTGCGCTGGTTTTCACCACCAAACAGACCCCCTCTTTTGTATTTAGAATGTATTTAGAAGTAGCATGGGTTATGTAAGCAGGATTGTCAACATAAAACTTTCTTCATGCACTAATGGATGAAATTGGATAATGTATTAGATTTGCTGAAGAGATTCTACCCTAAAGAGATGAAGGATAAATGACAAAGCATTTGAAAACAACATTGTACTTGGATCCATTATCTTTCCTGTCTAATTTATTTACAAACCATAAATTTCAAAACAAAAGCATTATGAAGCAAAGAGAGACATTAGGATAACATACACTTGTCCCCAATATTTTAGTTTCCCATCATTTCTAAACTCTGATTCAAAAGAATCTCTTAAATTTAAATCCTTTTGATGGTATACTATTATCAAAAGTATCAATTTTGCTTACAAATATTGCAAGGACATCTATTGTCTTACAAACATTTTGCAAACTGCTGATACTGTTCTGTTAACTGATAACCAGGGAAGAAGAATTGCTATAACAAGTCACACCAGAATCATAGTAACTAAACATGCAAAGTTTGAGTCCTTGTTTAAATCACCATCCTGGGCATGCTGGTGTTTATGAAAGGATTCTACATGACTACTAACACATTTCAACTGTTTCCTTCCATCTGACAAAGCAAAGAAGCCTTCAGTGGTTGTGGAAGGTAAGAAGAGATTTTCTACCCACTTTTCATTCTCCAGCATTCAGATTCATGGCCCCACCCAACTTCAAGAGAGACTGGAAAATTTAATTTCCTCTGTGTAAGCATCAACTATAATGAGATTTATCAAACCCAAAATATACTTTGTCCCACAAGACACATCTGATCTAGTAAATATTTTCATGTCCTTAAAACTATAAACAATGCACTTATCTTAATTTAAGCTGTCAAAAGATAGGCTGTCATAATAGGAGTATGAATGAAAGGCTCATTTTGTTAATTTTTTCTGTAATAACTGCTTTTGAGCCATGTACCAGAATTAATGTTTGCCATTCATCCATTAATCAAAAATTTATTTTGTGCCTAACGTAAGGCAATATCTTATTCTTCTCAGAGATACTGCACCTAGGATCTTGTTTGATGAGGGAGAATAAGAAAGAATAAGAGCAGAGCAGTGTGTTGTGAGAACATGGGGAATGAGTACCTACTTTAGTATGGGTGGGTGGTGGTGGAGGCGAAGTCCACAAGGGAAGTGACATGTCTAAACTGAGATGAAATAATTAGAAATAAGAAGGGAAATGCTAGGCAGACAAAACTGGAGTTTAAAGTGTACGTCACCTGCCAGGTGACAGAGCATCACAGCATTTGATAAACAGAGAATGAAGAATGTTTTGTAGCCTAAGGAGAAAGAAAAAAAGACATAGCAAGAGCTGAATTGAGGGGTGAAGGGAAATAAGCAATATAATTAAAAAATTTAGTATGTGTGGGAATTTGAACTTGAACCTCATGTCAATGCAACATAAATGTGAGTATTTTAGTTATGGATACACTGACTGTTTTCCAAAATTTTAATTTATTTTCAAGAGTCTCAAATTTTTGTTAATGCTATGTGTCAAAGAGTTGATAGTTTAATATTTGCTGATATAATTATAAAAGAATATCAAATATTCCTTACATGTCAGACCCTAGTTTCTTACAAAAAGTAGAGATAATTAATTGCCAATAAGCTTCTAAAGATTTATATGTTGTGTTTGATCTGTAATTAAGAGAAATTAGATGTAATGCATTTTTAAATTATTTAAATGGAACTAAAAACATAAAAATTGTAGGTAATAGTGGGGTGCCATATAATATTTGATACATGTTTACAGTGTGTTGTTAAATCAGGTTGTATTTATTTCCTCAAATATAGTTCATTTCTTGATGCCAAATAGTTTCAAAATCATTCTTCTAGTTTCTTAAAGTATTTGACATACTTTTGCTGAAGTATTTGCCAAACAATTTTGGAAAATCTGAATATTCTCCCAAATATTTTTAAATAGATCTGCAAGATTTTTTAATTAAAATATAAATAATTGCAAAGACTAGTATTTGTCATGCAATAAATGTGGTAATAATACCTTTTAGTAAAGCAAATTCAAATATAAAGCCATTAATTGTTGGTCTGTGCTTCCAACAGTTCCTGTACTCAAATGAGCTTCTATTTTCTTGGACAACAGTGACAAAGAAGGGATGCAAAACAGAGAATGAAGCAATAAGGGGAAAAAGCAGGAAAACCAGCTTCAGGATTCAGAAGTTACAAAGTCCAGAAAGTTTTGAAACACAGAAACCTGGAATTAAACTTGTTACTGGAGGGAATATTGCCAGAGAAAACTTACTCAACTCTTTAAACTTTCTCTAAATTTTATTTAAAAATTTACTTAATAGTTAAGCATCTTTAAAAGTTACTTTTAATGATCCATTCAAGCCAATTGTACTTTTTCCCTTTGTGCTGAGGATCAAACCCAGGGCCTTGAAAAGGTTAAGCATCTTATTAGTGAACTATATGCCCAGATCCCAAAATACTTTGTATCAGAAAAAGGCTTAATTTCCCAAATTAAATGACTAAAATTTTTACTGTGAAGGTTATTATATGTCCAGTGCATTATTGTCATTTATATTCTCCCTGTTGTGCAATAGCATGTCAGAACTTCTTGGTCTCATCTAATTATAACTTAGCACCTCTTGAACAACCTTTCCCTATCCCTCCACAACCCTGCTCTCCCTACCCTCTGGAAACCACCATTCTGACATATGACTGATTGTAATATATAGAGCCTATATATAAAGGATAACATATAGAACTTATCTTTCTTTGTCTGGATTATTTCTCTTAACATAATGATCTCTAGTTCTAGCCAGGATGCTACAAATGTTAGAATTTCTTTGTTTATCTATAGCTAAATAGTATTCTATTGAATGTACCTACCACATTTCCTTTATCCCTTTATGAGTTGATGGAGACTTTGGCTGCTTCCATTTCATTGCTGTTGCAAATACTTCTGCAATCAGCATGGGAGTGCAATTTATTATTTCATATGTTGATTTCAATTCCTTTGAATGAAATTGATGGATTGTATGGTAGCTCTATTTTTAATATTTTTGGTGGTACTGAGGTTTGTATTCAGGACTTTGTGCTTGCTAGGCAGGCACTCAACTGCTTGAGCCACACCTCCAGAATATTTATAATATTTTGAGGAACCTCCAAAATAACTGAATGAATGTACAAATTCCCAAATTCCCACCAACAGTACACAAGGGTTTCCATTTCTCCATATCTTCACCAATGTTTGTTGTGTTTAGTCTTTTTGATAATAACCTGTTTTAAAATGAAAGGGATTCTAGGAAACTTAATTTTCTCTGAAACAAGTAAATGCTGATCTCTTTCACTAGTATTTTTTAAATTAAACTTTACCTAAACTTAAGATTTATGACTTGAAACTATTTAATGAATTTATTTGCCATTATAATATTTAGAAGTTAGATCTTTAATAGGTGATTAGGCAAATGCTGCTATTTTGAAGAGAGTTCATTACAAATGATAAATGTGTCACCATTTTCTCTCTCCCTCCCCTTCCCCAGCCTTCTGCTAGGTACCAGAACCTTGGCATTGGACTTCCCATTGTCCAGAATACCAAGCTGCAAATAATCTGTTACAGCTGCACAGACCAGACCAAAACACATTTGAATATTTTAATTTTGTGCAATGTTGCTTTGGCATAAGATGTAAAAGTTGATTTGGCCCAACTTTTAGGTATACAGACAAAATCTAGGATGTCTAAATTCTTTCTGTGGTTTTACTTAATAAAATGCTAACAAAAATTAAGGAAACTTTATGTATCTCATAGTAAGAGTTACCTTTTCACATTGTAGACTGGCTCCTCTCCTTGCCACCTAAGTAGTCCCTGCCCACATCTGTGTGTGCTTGTTCCTCCTACCTGTCATATAATATCCTTTCTACAATTAGCGTTCTATGTACTAGAGCAATGAGAGTTACATTTTAAACTATCCCTTGAAGGGGACACAATCATTTCATGTTTGGAATCTGAGCTGAAAACAGAGTGCCTATTTTGCTGTGCCATTTCATTTCATGGCATTAAATCCTTTTGATAGCAACAGCTTTAGGGCATTAGTTTTAATCCTTTACTATTCAAGTTAGGGAAAAGTACACTCATAAAACACCTGTTTTCCACTTTGACAAAATGGTATAACAAAATAACTTTACTCTGATGCTAAACAGCAAGTAAGTGATAGATTTTAATCCAGGACTCTAGTTCTTCTTCTGCTATAAAAAAAAAAATATGACCTGGTCTACTTTCCACTTTCCATTATTGAGCAGAGAGGACAAAAGAGATCCTCCTTCTTAAAGACTTAATGTCAACTCAATTTTGGGGATTAATGTTTCTCCTATTCAGAGGAAACTAAAGAGGATTTCACTTTCAGTTCAGTGATCTCTTCTGATTTTTATTCCAAATATGATCCTTACTTTCGTGATTAGACTAAGAGCAAGTTTCTTGGTACCAATCCTTTGAATTTTATTGTACTTCTTCTAATTATACTGGAGCAATAAATAAATTTTTCATTCATTATACCATGCTAAGATAAATATAACCCATACTGAAATTTCAAGTCAAAGGTATAAATGTCTCATTATTCCCAAATTCCCTCATTCCTTCTAAACTGTTTTCCTATTATGTTCTTGCCAGTTATGTATGTACTCATAGATGAAGCATAATAGCATATTTAAAATTTTGGCATTGAAAGCCAGATCTCACTATGCAGAAGATGAAAGAAGTTCCACCACTCACAACTATGAAGAATCAAATTGTATCTATTCATAAAAAAACAGAACACACTTTCCCTACTAATGGAGCTTTCGCATTCTTACCTCATTGCTGATACCTAATGCATCCTAAGTGACTGTATATTTTTGCCTCTCTGGAATATAAAATCCTACAATTTTTTCCTACTGCTAACTGATCCTTAATTTTTTTGGTTTTGTTCTTCAATCTTCACAAGTCAAATTATCCTTTATGGGTATAACCTGCATATATTTTTTCACATGTGTACAAGCATGTGACGAAATTATACCAGAATTCCAGTCAGGCCCCAATAACAAAAATCAAAAACTGTTGCTGTTCCAATATTAAACAATTATCTTCCTTTGTAGCATAATAAAATTCTATACTTGGTGCCCAGGTATTTGTAGATTGCCCCTCATATCTCACAGTGGCTAAAATTTTCAACATTTACTAGTACCTTACTTAAAATACTTAAGAGTAATGAAATCATAAAAAGAATAAGCCATTAAAGTTAGGTCATGGTGCAATTTTAATACATGCACAGTCACATATTTTTCATGACATTCATTAAAAGGGACCTTAGAATTTTATCCATGGTCTTCATATGGATAAGGAAAACAAAGAGGAAAATCCATATTCACATTTAGAAAATACTATGACCTCAATTCTGCTTCTAGATTTTTCTCCAGGTTCTCTGTGTCAAATCTCTTAACCTCTTATGTCTCCTTCCCATCTGTAAGATAAGGATAATAAGAACACCTCCTAAATTACTGAAAAAGAGAATTCTTGAAAGGTTCAAGAAGATTATGTTATTTATAAAATATGTCAAGTAATGATACTTGTGAAACCATCTTTAGAATGTGATGTTTCTTATGGTATCATGGCAAGCCTCTTTAATGAAATAATAAGATGTGTGAGATAATGCTTCAGATAAGGATTTTTTTTCATATTTTTATTAGCACATATTAGCTATATAATGTAGAGGGAGTGCCATTGTCATATTTCCATATATACATAAAATATGTTTTGATTATATTCAATTTCTCTATTACTCTACTCTACCCTATTTCCCATCCTTGTTTGGGCAAAGCTAATTTTTTGAAAGGGTATCTTGCAGGAAAAGAGTTATATTGACACTGAAGATATGACACTTTATGAAATAGGACTCAAGTTAATTGTCCTGTGGGATATTGCAAGGTGTGAGAGTGCTTCACACTTCAAAGACGCTTTTCAACCATTCATTGCACTGGAAGTGTTGAAAAATTAGATGGAAATCCCAACAAGTGTGCCAAGAATGCAATAAAACCAATATTGACATTGAGGCTTTGCAACACTTGAAATGACAAAGACCTATCACTTGGTCCTCAAACACTGTTTTATGAAATATTGGATCAGTTAAGAATGGTTATTTTAAGTGACATCGTTCTTACAGAAGCTCTCAGACTCTGTTATTAATCCATTTGATCAGTATTTATTTATTCACTTGTTCATTCATCCTTTGTTCAGATAATTGTGGCCCTTTAAATGATTTCAAATAACACTGAAAAGGAATTAAAACAGTTTTCTGTAAAACTTCGAGCGGATGGCTCGAAATTTCAGCTCTGAAATTTCTGTTTTGGACTTTCTAATATTTTCTGTTCCTGCATTGAAAGTTTCATTTTGTTCATGTATTGTTCTCTTCACCTCACTGGGCATCTTTATGATGATTATTTTGAATTTTATCAGGTAATTCATAATATTTTCATTTCATTAAATTCAGTTTCTTGGTATTTGTCTTGTTTCTTTGCTTGGGGCATATATCTCATTTTTTTTTCATTTTCCATATATCTTTGTATTAGTATCTTCATATTCAAACAAACAGAAAAAAAATCAACATCTCCCAGTCTCCATAAGTGGGCTTCATACAGGACAGCCTCACTACTCAGACTACTCAGAGATTCCCGGTCTACCAATTCCCTGTGCCTTTCCAAAACAGTGTTTTCATACTCAGCTACCACCAAGACCATAAAGTATCATGCCTCTCATTAGTGTTCTGTGACAGTCCCACGGCCACTCCAGAAAAGTTACAGGGTTGCATGTGGTCAAATTTAACATTTTTTTCCTCCTTAGGGGTATCCTGGGATCTGGGTTTTCCTTCCATTTGTTTTGTGTTGTACTGGTCAGAGAGACTGTAACAAATGTTTGCATAGTGGGTCGACTTCTGTCTTTGTTCTCAGTAATTCTCATGTGCATAAATTATGCCCAGTCCCATCTACACTCTGAGACAGGTGAGACATGAACACTCTTCTGGACAGCCTCCAGAAAAGTTTGCACATTAAATGTGTGGCACAACTTTGTTTTCCTCTTCCTCCACCTGGGAGCTGGAGGTTTCCTCTCAATCATAGGTTGCTGAGTAAGTGGTAGGAATTAAGGAAAGAGAATGTCTTGAATTTTCCTACAATCTTTGATGTCCCTGGCTTCACTCTTAGCTTACAATTAATTTTGGAAATTTTCAAAGAGGGTTTTTGCATTCATGTTTGTATTGAGATGGTGTGTACAGGAGAGACAATAGGGTTCAGGGCTTCTTATTCTGCCATTTTGTTAATTATTCCCCTAAATACAACTGCTGAGCAGATACACATCAACTATTAAAGTCCAAATGTCCAGAGCAGATTTGAAGGGAGTTCTTAAATTTAAGAAATCTCCTAGAGAAAATCTTCAAGTATTCAATGGCATTAAAATTTCTGACTCTTTGCTTTATAGATGACCAAAGAAAGGTATTAATAGGAGTACAATATCAAGAGTACATACTGATAGGTTATTACTTATAAATTTTGGAAGAAAAAAAGAACATATTGAGGCTGATTGCTTTTGGGAATGATGAGATCTTTCTAGGTTTTATTGGAACTGTCATTAGAACTAAAAATCGGTGGTCTGATGAATCAATTTGGGTTGTAATACACTTGTGCATGAAAGTAATGCTAGGAATCTCTCTGTATAGCTATCCTTGTCTCAACTAGCAAAAATCCTCTGTCTTTCCTATTTTTGCTTAAGTCTTCTCTTCAACAAAATTGGAGAAAAGGGCAGAAAATGTTCTACCTGGAAACAAGGGGGTGGGGGAGAGAGGAAAAGGGCAAGAGACATGGGGGAGAAATGGCCCAAACATATGGATAAATGAATAAAGAAAAAAAGTCAGTGGTCCAAGAGTGTAGTCCCAGCTGCACAAGAGATGGAGATCTAGAGGATTGTGGTTCAAATCCAGCCTCAGAAACATGTTAGCATGACTCCATCTCAACAAATAAGCTGGACATGATGACATATTCTGTAATACAAGTTGGGTAGGAGGCATAGGTAGGAAGATCAAATAGTCTATGGCTCTCTTGGCAAAAAGTACAAGACCCTCTCTGCAAAATAAGAAAAATCCCAAAAGGGTTGGAGGTGTGGCTCAACTGCTAGAGTTCTTAGCCCTGAGTTTAACCCTGGTACAGCCAAGAAAGAAAGAATTAAATATCAGCTTAATAGATTAACAGCAATAATTAAAGACTAGTGATTATTAATTAATCAGCTTATCATTGTTAAAAGAGTAAAAAAAAAGTACTTTTGCAGAATGTATTCCATTGTGAAGTTCTAGATTGTAAGCTCAGTGAAGAAAAGATTTCTTTTTATATCAATTATTCTTTCACCTGCAACTAACCTTAAACTTGATGGGGGTGAGTTGCTGTTTGAATGCATGAATGAACACAAGTATACATAAAATCAATTGTAAATTTCCTCTCCATGTGTAGAATTTAAGTAACCAAGAGGTAACTATAATGACATTTCATCCATTGCATATGAGTTCCTCTTATCCTTTCAATTTTAAGTAAATATATATGAACCTCAAAATATATTGCTCATTACTGGCTTGTGACTAAAACAAAATGTTGCATAATCAAGTGGTATCTGAATTTGGAGTTCTAAAGATATATTCTGAATTTTTTTGAAAAAATTGAAAAAGAAATGACATGATGAATAATGCAATTTTTAATAGAAATAGATTCTAAATGTATCATAGTCAAGAAAATCTGAATTAAATTCGAAAATGGGAAAAGCAATTTCTCAGGAAATTAAATTTGAGTTGAACATTGTAACATTACACTTTGTGGTGTGAGTGCAGAGATTTTTGTAATGAAATCCTATTATGCACATAAATTCTGAAGAATGAAACACATAAACTCCCTCTTGTTAAACAGAAGCATGTAGAACCACATCCAATAAACATGTCTGTCAGTGCTTTTTTGTAGGAGCAGCAATCCATATTATTCTGGAGAAAGAATGTAAATTTTTTTCAATAATTTTTTTATTAGGAAATATTCATTATATGTTGGGGAGTCATAGATACAATTCCAATTAGACTTATATTGTACGTTATTTATATTTCCCCCATAGTCTCTCCCCTTAAGCCCCTTCTCCACCCAACTTAAAGCAATTACAAGAGGTTATTTAGTTCTGTTTCATATAGGTATTTGAAGTACGTTAACCATATACTGTCAGCTTAGTCTCCTTCCTTCACCCTTTCCCCTCCCACTAGTACTCCACCCCTCTGTACACACTGTGCCTATTTTTCAGGCCTGATTTTCATGATTAAGTTTATGTTCAAAGGGATATCTCAAGGTATGTCCTCTGTGGGTGTGCTTTACTTTGGTCTGTTTGATCCCTTTGAATACTCTCCCTTATTCCTTTACTTCCCTCTCCTCCACTTTTCAATAATTTTCAATACACACCCTTAAATTCCTTAAAGGTTTCACAATGATTCATTTTGAGTTTATTTTAGTACAGGGTGAAAGATCCAGATCTAGTTTCAATATTCTTCATGTGGATATCCAGTTTTCCCAGCATCATTTGTTGAAGAGGCTTTCTTTTCTCCGTTGTGTGTTTTGGGTGCCTTTGCTGAAGATCAGTTGGCTGTAGATGTGTGGGTTTATGTCTGGATCTTCTGTTCAGATTCATTGGTCTTCCTGTCTGTTTTTGTGCCAATACCATGCTGTTTTTATTGTTATGGCTCCATCTTCTACCATATGTAGCATAGTTTGAAGTCTGGTATTGTGATGCCTTAGCATTGGACTTTTTGCTCAGAATTGTTTGGCTACTTGAGGTCTTTTGTGTTTCCATATGTATTTCACAATTTATTTTTCTATTTCTGCGCAGAATGCCATTGGAATTTAGATAGGGATTGCATTGAACATGTAGATTACTTTTTGTAGCATGGCTATTTTCACAATGCTGATTCTACCAATCCAGGAGCATGGAAGGTCTTTCCATCTTCTGATGTCTTCTTTGATTTCTCTCTTCAGTGGTTTATAGTTTTCATTAAAAAACTCTTTGATTTTTTTTGTTAAATTTACTCCAAGGAACTTTATTGGTTTTGAGGCTATTGTAAATGGGATTGTTTCCATGATTTCTTTCTCAGTCTGTGTCTTGTTGGTATATAGAAAAGCTACTGATTTCTGTATGTTAATTTTATATCCTGCTACTTTGCCAAAAGCATGTATGATTTCTAATAATTTTTGGTAGAGTTTTTGGGGTCTCTTAGATATAAGACCATGTCATCTGAAAATAGGAATAGTTTGACTTCTTCCTTCCCTATTTGAATCCCTTTTATTTCTTGCTCTTATTTTATTGCTCTGGCTAGCAATTCCAAAACTACATTGAATAGGAGTGGAGAAAGTGGATAGCCCTCTCTCATTCCTGACTTTAAGGGAAATGGTTTCAGTTATTCTCCATTTACTATGATATTGGCTCTGGGTTTGTCATACATAGCCCTTATTGTTTTAAAGAAAAATCCTTCTACTCCTAGTTTCGTCAGTGCTTTTATCATGAAAGGGTGTTGGACTTTGTCAAAGGCTTTTTCTGCATCTATTGAGAACATCATGTGGTTTTTGTCCTTGCTTCTGTTTATGTTCTGTATTACATTTATAGATTTACATACACTGAAGCATCCTTGTATCCCTAGAATGAAACCGACTTGGTTATGGTGCATGATTTTTTTGACATGTTGTTGGATTCTGTTTGCTAGTACTTTGTTGAGAATCTTTGCATCTATATTCATTAACGATATTGCTCTATAGTTCTCTTTTCTGGTTACATCTTCGTTTGGTTTTTGAATGAGTTTAATACCAGTGTAATAGAATGAGTTTGGTAGTGTTACTTCATTTTCTACTTCCTGGAAAATTTTGAGGAGTATTTTTTGTTTGTTCTTCTTTAAAGGTTTGGTAAACTTTGGCTGTGAATCCACCTGGGATCCATCTTCTTTGAAGGGAGACTATTGCTACTCAATTTCATTGTAAGTAATAGGACTATTTAAGTGGTTAATACCTTATTGGTTCAATTTCAGTTGGTTATACGTGTCTAAGAATTTATCCATTTCATCTAGACTTTCCAGTTTACTTAAATATAAGTTTTCAAATTACTCTCGAATGATTCTCTGGAATTCATTGGTAATTATGGTTATGTCCCCTTTTTCATCTCTGGTTTTATTAATTTGGGTCTTCTTTCTCCTCCATTTTGTCATGTTGTCTAAGGGATTGTAGATCTTGTTAATCTAGTCAAAGAAAAAAATTTTGTTTCATTGATTCTTTGTATAGTTTGTTTGGTTTTGATCCCATTTATCTCGGCCCTGATCTTTATTATTTCTGTCCGTCTGCTGGTTTGGGGCTTGGTTTGTTCTTGTTTTTCAAGGAGTTTAAGGTACATCACTAGATTGTTTATTTGAAGGTCCCTGCTTTTGAACATAGGCACTGAGGGCTTTATAAAATTTCCCCTTAGCATGACCTTTGCTATGTTCCACAGATTCTGGTAGGTTGTATTTTCATTTTCACTGGATTCCAGGAACTTTTTGATTTCTTCTCTTATTACTTCATTCACCCATTGTTTTTTCAGCAGTGTCCTGTTCAGTCTCCATGTGTTTGAATATGTTCTGGGATTTCTTTTGTTGTTGATGTCTAGTTATAATCCATTGTGGTCTGATATGATGCAGGGGTTATTTTGATTTTTTTGTATTTGTTGAGACACACTTTATGTCCTAAAATATGATATATTTTGGAGAAAGTTCTATGAGCTGCAGAAAAGAATGTGTATTGCTTGGTTGTTGGGTGAAATACTCTGTAGACATCTACCATGTCTATTTGGTCTAATGTGTAGAGTATCTCTGAAGTTCCTTTGTTGATCTTTTGCTTGGATGACCTATCTATTGGTGATGGTGGAGCATTCAGGTCTCCCACTGTCACTGTGTTGGGGTCTATCTGTGCTCTTAGGTCCATTAGAGTGTTTTTTAAAATACAGATGGGAGCCCCTGTGTTTGGTGCATACATGTTAAGAATTTCTATTTCCTTTTAAAGAATTGTTCCTTTCATTAATGTGAAGTGAACTTTGTTATCTCTTCTGACTGATTTTAGCCTGAAGTCTGCGTTGTGAGATTGAGTATAGCTAGTCCTGACTGTTTATGGATTCTGTTTATTTGGAAAACCTTTTTCTACCCTTTGATGCTAAGTCAGTTTTTTTTTTTTTTCAGTGAGATGAGTCTCTTGTAAGCAACAAATGCTTGGTTCTTATTTTTTAACCCAGTTTGCTATTCTGTATCTTTTGATTGAGGCATTGAGGCCACTTGTAGTCAGTGTTACTATTGAGAGGTGCTTGTTGTATCTAGTCATTTTTGTTTCCCTGTTGTTTAGTTTTACCTAGTCCTTCTTTATTTGTCTGCTTGCTCAAAAGGATTTGTTCTTTCTGGAGTTTTCCTGTCTTACTCTAGTTTCTTCTTCTATATGTAAAAGTCATTTATGTATCTTCTGAAGTATTGGATTGGTGGTCACAAATTCCTTCAGTTTTTCCTTGTTGTGGAAGATTTTAATTTCTCCTTCAATTAGAAAGGATAGTGTGGCTGGGTAGACTAATCTAGGTTGACAGTTGCTTTCTTTCAAGGCCTAAATTATGTTTTTCCATGACCTTCCTGTGTTTAGAGTTTGAGTTGAGAAATCTGCTGTTATTCTAATGGGTTTCCTTTTATATGTGACTTGTCTTTTCTCTTTTGCAGCTTTTAGAATTCTTTCTTTTTTCTTCATGCTGAGTGTTTTAATTATGATATGTCTGGGGGTGTTTCTTCTTTGGTCCTGTTGGTTTGATGTTCTGTAGGCTTCCTGTGCCAGTGTGACTCTTTCTCAAGGTAAGTGAAGGTTTCTGCTATCATTCTATTGAATAAGTTGTGAGTGCCTTCTACACCCATGATTCATATGTTTGGCCTTTTCATGGTGTCCTAAATATCTTGCACATTCCATTTGTATTTTCTCAGCATTCTTTCATGATCTTTTACTGCTTGGTTTAATTCCTCTACTTTTTCTTCTGTTCCTGATACTCTATTTTGAACTTTTTCTACTGTGTTCACCAAGTTTTCAATTGTGATATTTTCTTAGGATATTGAGTTATTTATTTTGGGTTGATTATTTTTTCAGGATTTGCATATCTTTATTGATTTCCTCTTTCATATATTGGATCCTCTCCTTAATTTCATCCATCTGTTTATTTGTATTTTCTTTGAGCTCATTTAATTGTTTATTCACGTTCTCTTTGAGGCCATCTACTATCTTTTTTGTTTCTTCTTTGAGGTTGTTAAACATTTTTAGTATTGCTTTTTGGAATTAATTATTTGATAGCTCTTCTTCTATACCGGTATTTGGATCCTTAGTGGTGCAATTGGTTTTTGACGGAGTGTTGTCTTGCTGTTTCATTCTGTGTTGAGATTTGCACATCTGGAGCTGTTTTTGTTTAGGGTTTTAATCCTTTATGCCCCTGTGGTTGGAGTTTTGTGTTTTATTTTATTTTATTTTTTCCTCTCCTGGTGCTCCAGCCATGTTCCTCAGAGGGGCATATGCTGGATATGTCACCCCTTGCAGGGTTCTTGTTGTGGTGCTAATTACCTCTTCTCCCCTCAGTGAGGGGTCTGGAGTTCCTGTTCTTCAATGGGGGTACAGGGGCTTTCCTGCAGTCACAGTGGAGTGTTGGGTCTCTGTGCACTGAGGGGAGCAAGTCTCCTAGCATTAGCAGAGTAAGGGATTGCCACTCAGTGGAGGTGCTGAGATCCCAGCTCTTGGACAGGAGATGCAGGACTCTTTTGCAGAGAGGTGCAACGTGAAGCAGTGGGCTTCTGTGTACATTGGGGAAACAGGGCTTCTGGTGCCACCTGCAGAGTGGTAAGTTATAGCTTTCTTCCCCTCACTTGGGGAATCTGTTGTTCTTGCTTTTTGGTTGGGGAATGAGGGCTTTCTTCCTGTCAGGGATAGTGGGGAGTGCTGGGCCTCCATGATCTCTGGGAAAGGAAGCCTCCAGGTGCTGAAAAATAGCAAAGCCTGGAGATCAAGTTTTACTTGGGTATATGGTGGCAGGCTTCTGGCACTAAGTAGGAAGTTGAGGGCTCCCATGGGGCATCAGAGCTGGCAGGCTTGGATGATCTAGTGCTCACAAGGCAGCTGAGTCCCTGAGGTCTACTTGCATTGGGGTGTGGTCTTCCATGAGCCATGGCAGCTGCTGTAAGCACAGTGTACCTAAGTCTGCAGGTAGCCCTAAGGCTTGCTTGCTGGTATTGGGCTACCCAGAGACACAGCAACTGCTGAAGGCATGGGGGAACTAAGTTTTCAGACAGCAGGATTTCTGGGACTTGCTTTCCAGGTGTGGGCTTCAGGAAGGTAGTATAGTAGTGCTGTAAGCATGGAGTGGGGACTAAGCCTTCAGGTGGTGGGAGCACTCAGGCCTGATTTCCCACATGAGCATCAGGGATCTCAGTTCAATGGCTCTGCTGCTGGTTTGGCTCTGGAGAGCCAGTCTGTGAGCATTGGAGGTTCCTGGGCCTGATCTCCCACATGGGCTTCAGGGAGCATAGTTCAGTGGTTCTACTGCCAGCACAGCTCAGAAAAACCAAGCTTGCACACAGCACAATTTCCTGGGCCAGTCTCTCACTCAGAATTCTAGTATCCCAGTTCTGTGGTGCTGCTTCCAAGGAGACCAAGCTTCCTAGCTTGTGCCTTCTGTTACCCAAGGAGAAGCAGGAGCCGAGGGCACCAGTTTCTTTGGAGTTGTAGGGTGAAGGTAGTAAGTCATGTGGTAGGCAGGGAGTGTGCTCTGTGTGTCCCTGAGTCCTTATGTGTGTCAGTAAGTAGGACTTACCTCCAAGGGAGCTCCAAGTAATGGAGCCTGGAGCCACACAGTGACTCCAGGAGCAGGGGTTTAGAAATGTTGAGCTGCAAGTTGTTGTTCCCATTCCTCCCATGGTTAGTTGCTTCTCTATTTGGGGATTCAGAGAGGACTTTGCTTCTTGCTGGTTATGGGACCCTGTGGGTGACTTTTGGGGGTCCTCTGTTCTTCTTTTTGCAAGGTAGTTATTCTCTGCTGGGTTATGCAGATGTCAACAATCTGCCATTTTGCTCCCTCCCTCATCATTTTTCTTGCTAGGCAAAGAGAAAAAAACCAAAAGACCTTTACTGCTAAACAATATTCTGGACATATTTTAATGTCTTTGAAGAATTATGATAATAACTTTCAAATACTTCTCAAGTTTTGACATCATATAAGACAACAGAATGTAGCTTTTAGTAGATCATTAAACATTTCTAGTTTTTGGTGTTATGGTATATTGTAAGTTAAAAAGAAATTGCATGGATGTGAATATGTTTTCAAAGGGACATTTTTCACCTAGTAATATTGGAACTCAGCTTATGTTGCATACTTTGGTCATATGAAAGTGACATGTCAGCTTGTGAGAATAGGAACTGAAGACATTGCAACAAGCTTTAATAGTCTTATCCCTTCAATGTGGATTAGCCAAATTTTTTAAAGATCTCATTTAAATATAAGCAATATTTCCCAAACCATTTAGAGATTTATATGTTTATTTAATATATCTGTAATTAAAAGTACAAGTTCCTTATGAAAACTTTTAGAAAAGTTTTACAAAATAAATAATAAACATATAATTATAAGAAATAATACTTTGGGATATTAGCTTTGGCTTTGATAGAAGAGCTTTCACCAGACCAATTCTCTCAGTGAGAACAACTAGAAAAGCAGGTGAAATAGCAAAGATATTGCTGTCGCCATTGTGATAAATATGTCTGATTTTCTATTATTTCGTTGCTGTATTAATGTATATTAACTGAACAGAGGGGTTACCCTGTGGTGCTTCACACATGCCTATGTTGTACATTGATCACATTAACTCCTTGTATTGTTCTTCAAACACTGCAGATCTGCTGACTCAGGCAGAACATCATGGACAGAGATGCTGGAGAGGACAGAGGTTCTGAAAGGTCACCTGACACTCTGAGGTGTTACTTTCCCTTATGTGTCATTTCATGGAGCCAAAAACTGCTAATTCTTTGAGCTGGGCAAGTAGACTTCTGTTAAAAAAAAAGAGGCATTAACATAGTTTTTGTACCAATTTCATGAGGTCAGGAAGAAAAAAAATTAGAGTTTATGCTAACAGTGTTGCCAGGATTTATGGTCCATGATCCTAAAGTGAAGGGAAATATTGGAAACTGTGCACAAACTCAATCTTCCCTTAAAGAATTCATAAGCCACATAAGATACTACTGTAAGATGTCAAGCAAAAATGATACTGGAAATCAGGATTTTCTTTGTTATTATGTTACCAGGGAGATAAAGATTTAAGATTATGGATCCAGAAATTTTAGAGGTTCAATCATACCCTTCAGGCTCTCAGTTTGCTCCCCTGGGGAAGTGAGAGCAAACCGATAACACAGGAGACTTTACAAACAATGAATCATAAGAGGACAGCTCATTACAAAGATTAGAATGGTCTACTCCTACTTGTATGGTCCATTAGACAATTGAGGCTCTGGAATAAGGTAATGTCATCTATAGGTTTTTTAGTTTCTTGTGAACAATATCCAGTGTTTATCTGAGACTCAGCTATTGAACAAGTGATTAAGTCTGAGGGTTAGATAAAATAACTTTTCTTCCAGTGTGTTCATTTTGCAGCCTAGGATGAAGCATCATTATCTACTCAGAGAAGATTTTGTCAGGTAAAGCTTTTGTAGAGATAGAAAGTGACCAGAAGATTAAACAGAGTTCTAGGATGGATATGAAAGACTGAGCTTAAACACTACAAAATGTCATTTCCACCCACATTATATTTGCCAGAGGAATTCACATAGTGAGCCTCATATCACAGGACAGGGAATTTTAATCCCCCTGTATACAAATGTGAGGCAGTATGAAATCAAGTAGCCAAGGGCATGGATTCAAGAAGATAAAAATTTGAAAAAGAATTACTTCCATTGCAGTGAGATATTTTGCTTATGATTAGGACCACACCTAACACACACTACTAAATTAACTGAAATCTATCCTCAAACTCTCAGTGTATCATTGAGTCAATGTACAATGTTTGTCTAAAATATTGTGACATCTATCAGGTATTGATGAAGCTTCTCCTACTAGAGATCTAGGAATTAAAAAGTCTACTTTATTGTTTCTTGTACACCCCAAAGGCAATTCTGTAACAGGACTGAAATAACTAATAAGAAATACTGTGATTTGAAAGGGGAAATAAAATGAAGCATGTAGCAGCCACCAATATGTAGAAATACAAGTCCTGTTGGGAAGATATTTCCTGGTCCCTGAAATTGGAGTAAGGTACAGATCTGGTTTTGGTCCCTGCGAATGGTTTCCCAGTTTGCTGTTTTCCCATTGGTTTTATCTTCCCCCATCCTTCATTTTCTGTCAAATTTCTTGACTCTTAGGAGAAAATGCAGCTAAGAAAATGTTTGTCTACCTTCCTGTAAAAAAAGCAAGGTCCCAGAGGTCTCTTTACATTTTTTATTCAAATAGACTTATTAAAATATTTTATTTTATTACTTTTCTAATGTTCAAGATTCCAGTTAACTCTTTGTGTCAAAACAACAGGAGTGAAAACTTGGAACATATTATGACTAATTGTGACAATAACTTTATCTTTCTAAGTTTCTTATTTATCTACAATATCCTAGATCCTACCTTGATTCTGAAAGAGAATTATAGCTAGTGGTTAATTTAGTATTCACTCATTTACTCTTAGAATATCTTTTAATGATAGATTCCTAGACTCTCACAACCACTAGGGTCTCAGAGCATTGATCTGATGAAAAATATACTAACTTTCCATTGCATTTTCTGTTCATCACTTTTCCTAAATTCTAAGATTTTCTAAACTGGCTATATTTTCTCTTATCTCTTTTGTTTCTTTTGATTAGCATAGAATAGAGGTACAAGGGATACATTGTGACATTTACAGACGTACTTACAATATATCTTAATTAGATTCACATTTCTTATCATTCTCCCTCATCTCTCCTTTCTCCTTCTTAGAATAATTTTAACAAGTTGTATTGCTATATTTTCATACATGTATGCAAAGCTCATCCCCCATATTTGACTTCTTTCACCCTTTCTATTTACTCTCCCCTCCCACTGGCACCCATTCCTGTACAGGAACTGTTTTATCTTCTTGTCCTTCAATTTTTTTCATTTATATTGATTGTACAAGGGGGGGTTGTCTTACATATTGTACTTTAATCAGGTTACCCCCATTATTTAACTTTCTCTATTACCCTGCTCCCCTATTATTCAACAGCTCACAGTGCATTATGTTATACTATACAGATTGAAACACAGATGCATTATATTTCCATATTGTTCACTTTCTGGTATTCTCTTTTCCTCTTCTGCCTCTTCCTAGTCCCCTCAGACAGAGTAACTAATAGAATCATGTTCTTTCTCTCACTGTCTCCTGTATATGTATATACATATATACATATATGTATATATGTATTTATATATATCTTTTAGATCTAGCTTTCACATATAAGGGAAAACATGCAGCATTTGCACTTCTAAGCCTGGCTTACTTCACATAATATCATGATCACCAATTTCATCTTTTACTTATGAACAACATAAATTCTTTCTTCTTTATGGTTGAATACAACACTCCATTATGTATATATACCATAGTCACTTAATCCATCCATCTGTTGTAGGGCTTTCTTTCCAAAATCTGGTTATTATGAATAGTGATGCAGTAAACATGGATGTGCCAATAGCTCTATTTTGTCCTGGCTTATATTCCTTCAGGTAAATGCCTGAAGTGGCATCATTGGATAACATGTTTTAAGTTTAGTTTTTTGATAAACTTACATACTGCTTTCCATAGCAGTTACACTAATTTAAATTCCCACTAACAGGGGATAAAGGTTCCTTTAATGCCTCATTTCCACCAACATGTGTTGTTATGTCATTGATGATAGTCATTCCTATGGAGTAAGGTGAAATCTGAATGTTGTTTTGATTTGCATTTCCTTTATGGCCAGCGATGTTGAACATTACTTCATGTATTTCTGGCCATTTTTCTTCTTCTTTGGACAATTGCCTGTTCAGTTCATTTGCATATTTATTCATTGGGTTGTTGATTCTTTGAGTGTTATGTTTTTGAGCTCCCTGTATATTCTGGTTATTAAGCCCTTGCCAGATGGATAGCTTGCAAAGATTTTCTCTCATTCTGTAGTTTGTCTCATCAGTCTAATGACTGTTTCCTCATCTGTACAGAAGCATTATAGTTTGATGCAGTCCCATTTCTCAATCCTTTTTCTTAATTGCTGAGCTATTGGTATTCTATTCATAAAGATATTAACTACGTCTCTATGTTCCAGTATATCATCTCTGCTTTCCTATAGTAGTTTCCCAGTTTGAGATCTTACATTAAGATCTTTGATCTGCTTTGAATTGATAATAATGAAAAGTGAAAGATCTTGTTTCAGTCTTCTACTGGTGAATATCCAGTTTTCCCAGCACCATTTGCTCTCTCATATAGAATGCTTCACAAATTTGCATATCATCCTAGGGCAGGGGCTGTGATAATCTTTGTATCATTCCAGTTACAATATATGTGCTGCCAAAGCAAGTACTTCTATTCTCTGCTATTGGCCTTCATGTGTAGATTTGAGGCAGTAATTTATAATTTTCATCATGTAATTTCACTTATTTCATTAAATAAATTCCTAGATATTTTAATAGTTTGATGATATTGTGAATGGTATTATTTTCCTTCTTTTTTTCTCAGACTGTTCATTGTATATAAAAATGCTATTAATTTTTGTGTATTGATTTTGTGTCCTACAATATAGCTGAATGTGTTTATGCAATAAATAGTTTTCTGGTGGAGTTTTTAGGGTTTTTTTTCAGTGTAAGATCATATCATCTTTAGATAAGGATAGTTTGACTTCTTTATTCCCCATGTGAATCTCTTATTTCTTTCTCCTGTCTTGTTGCTCTGGCTACAAATTCCAGTACTATACTGAATAAGAGTGGAGAGAGTGGACACCTCTGTCTCAAACCTGGAATTGTTGTGTTAGTACTGCGTGTAATTGTCTTTTTCTTGTTTTTCCTAAAATTTAAGGTACATCATAAGATGGTTTATTTGAGATCTCTTTAATTTTTTGATGTGGGTGCTCATGGCTATAAATATATCTCTTAAAACTGCCTTTGCTATGCCCCACAATTTTCTGGTAAGTTGTTTTTTCATTTTTATTTGAATCTAGGAATTTCTTAATTACTTTCTTAATTTCTTCAGTGATCCATTGGTCCTGCATTTTCAGTCTTCATGAGTTCAACAGTTTTTGTGATTTCTTTGACAATGATTTCTTATTTTTTTCCATTATGATCTGTTAGGTTACAGGAGGTTATTTAGAACTTTTTTGTATTTGTTGAGATTTGGCTTATGATGTAGGAGGTGATTTATTTTGGAGTAAGTTCCCTAGAATTCTTAGAAAAATGTGTAATCATCTGACATGTATGAAATACTCTATCAATATCTGTTAAGTCCATTTTGTCCATGATATTATTTAGTTCTATTGTGTCTTTGCTAATTTTTGTCTACATGCTCTGTGTATTGAAGACTGGTTTGTTGAGATCTCCTACTGTTATAGTACCTGTACCTATCTGTTCCTTTTTTTTGTGGAACTGGGGCTTGAACTCAGGATCTACACCTTGAGCCACTCAACCAGCCCTTTTTGTGTTGGATACTTTCAAGATAATGTCTCATGAACTGTTTGCCTCAGCTGACTTTGAAACATGATCCACCTGATCTCTGCCTCTTGAGTAGCAAGGACTACAGACTTGAGCCACCAACATCCATTACTTTAACCTTAGAAGTGTTTATTTTATGAAATTGGGAGTCCCAGTGTTTGATACATATATATTTAAAGTAAGCATATATTTTTTTCTGAAAAAAAAGTGTGCAATGACTTTCTTTATCTATTTTGACTGACTTTTGCTTAAAATCTGTTTTGACTGATGTGCAAATAGCTACTTCTGCTTGTTTTCAACATCTGTATGTCTGATGTATCTTTTTACAAACTTTCACTTTTATTTTGTGTGTCTTTGGTTGTGAGGTTTGTTACTTATAGACATCAGATATTTGAATCTTGTGCTTTGATCCAGGAAAACTGTATCTTTTGGTTGGAGTGTTAAGTCCATTTATATTTAGGGTCACAATGGAGAGGTATGTACTGATTCCTGTGTTTCTATTGCTTTTATTCTAGATTGAGTCTCACATTCATTGTTCTTTTGGCATTGTTCATCTTCAAGTTTTGTTGATTTACTGGGTTGATCATGCCTAATACTTTCCTAGCTTTTGTGGATTCAACAATTCCCATTTTGAGTTGTATTCTTTCCTGATGTCTTGTGTTTGTGATTGTTTTTCTTTCTCTCTTGTTGAATTATTCCCTTCAGTATCTTTCATATTGCAGGCTTAGTGGACATGAGCTGCTTTAGCTTAGCATAATCCTGAAAGACTCTTATTTCTCCATTATTATTGAAGTGCAGCTGTGCTGGATATGGTATTCTTGGCTGGCAGTTATTCTCTCTCAGACCTTAAATTACATTCCTCCATGCTTTTCTGACTTTATGGTTTTTGCTGAGAGGTCTAAGGTGATTCGTATGTGGTTACATTTGAACACAAGGTGTCATTTTGCTCTTGTTCCTTTTAGTATCCTTTCTTTATTTTCTATTTGTGCCATCTTAATTAAGATGTATCGTGGGGTTGTTCTTTTCTGGTCATACCAATTTGCAGTTAAATGCTTCCTGTGTATGAATGTTTATATCATTACATAATGCAGGTAAATCTTCAGCTATTATTTCATTGAATAGGTTCCTCATGCCTTTAATTTGCATTTCAGTTCCTTTTTTACACTTTAAATTCTTAGGTTTGGTCTTTTGATTCTATTCTAGAGCTCATTATTTTTCCCTTTTTGATTGTGTGTAATATTACTTTGATCTTGTACTTCATCTCTAATATTCTTTCTTCTGTTTGATCTTGTCTGTTCATAATAATATCCAGTGCATTTTTATTTGATTTATTGAGATTTTTATTTTTAACATTTCTATTTGACTATTCATTCCCTTGCTGAATTTCTCTTCCATGTTACTAACTTTTTTGTCTACATCTTGGAATGATTTCTTAACTTCATTTGTCTGCTTATTTGAATTTATATGTAATGGTAACTGATAATTTCTAACAGTGGGCTTCCAAATTCTTTCTTAGATATATTAATTAATTAATTATCTTTGGATTTAGTTGGACTCTTTTACTTATTCATATTTAAATTTCTATGCTGTGTTTACTTACCTATTAAGCTAAGTTTCTCTTTTACTTCCTCACAGAAATGGAGAACCTACTATAGCGATAATGCTTACAATTCAGCATTACATTGAGTGTTTGAATGAGTAAGGAATAATTGGAACCCTTATCTGTCTCATCACCAAAGTTGTATGGGTGCAATAGTTGGTTTCTATGGGGTTGATCTTGGAGCTTTACACTGCATGAAAGTTATAAGGATAGGAAATTGAGTAATATAGGGGATGTGGCATGGGCAAGGAAGAGGAGTGGAAAGATAAAAAGAAGGGGAGGTAAGTGTAGATGATAATATTATGAGAGGACCCTGTACATTTAAAATAGAGAATAGTTTGAGAGGTAAGGAGAAAAAAATAAAGAAAGAAACAGCAACAACAAAATGATGTTGACAATTAGAAACTAAATTTTAAAAAAAAACAAAGGGAAATGAAAGAAATAGCCAAAAAAAATTAGATGAAGAGAAACAAGATGAAAAAGGAACTTTTTTTTTAAATTAAATAAAAACTTTGTATTTCTCCCTAGGGAGAAGTGTTGGTATTCCCTGTGTTTTGTCTCACTTTCTCTTCTTGTCCCAGTTGTTATAGGAGCAGCTTCAGGAGGGTGAAGTTGCAATTCTAGCCTAGAGTACAGGTAGGAACCTGAGGGGAGAGCAACATGGACAGCAGACAGCATGGTTGACACGCTCCAGAGCAATTTTCTTAAGGTATTTTTCTCTTGAAGTTTTCAACTGCATGTCCTCTGTAGATAGGAGAATGAAACTTCCTGTGGAAATTTAGAGAGAACTGAATGATTGATGCTACCCATTCTGAGAGTGAGTAGGGTACCTACACCTGGGCCTTTTGCTACTTTTCAGATTGCCTCAATTAAAAACTCCTCCTCTCTCTGTCTGCCTCTGGTGGCAGTCTTCTACACAGACACTGATTCTGGGAATGGGAAGTCCCCAGTGTTGTTTGAGTCCAATGTTTGGCAAGCAGACAACTGTTCTAAGTTGAGCCATAAGTCAGTGGGAGCTCTCTGGTTTGTTTTCTAAATTCCTTTATTCAAGGTAGCTGCTATGGCAAGATTGGGCAGGGAAGCCCAACTCTGGGCCTTTTGCTGCTTCCTGGGCTCTTGTGAGTAACTCTCAGATTGGTCCCTTCTAATCCTCTTCCTCTTTAGTTTCACCTCTGGTAGCAGATTCCCACAAGGACACAGTGGCTGAGAGTCCCAAATCTCTCTGAGCTGTGATTTTTCAAATTTATGGATTTCTCAGTCTGAAAACTCACCTGCCTGCAAGGACATTCAGAAACATTATCTCTTTGCTAGCAAAGGCTGGCTTGTTTTTGAAATTTTCCAGAGGCAGTTACATTGGGCTGCCAATGCTTCATCTTTTTCTTCCCAACTCCCTTAACTTCTCAGCTTACCCTACGTCTCCATAAACTGTTTTTTTTTTTTTAATTTACACTGTCGTATTTCTGTTTTGCTTTATTTTTTAGGCTGTCCTTTCCCTCTTTTGTGGATCTAGTGCTGTTTTCTTTTTGTCTCTTCTGTATATAGTTTCTTCATTGCTATCCAGACTCTTATTCACAGGGTCCAATAGAGAAAGCTTCTACTCCTCCACTGTCTTGCCGTTTTTCTATCACTTGTTTCTAATAGCTCTTGTCAAATGTACCAAGAAACAGTCAAAACATACACTTAACATTCAAATTCAAAGTCTCTTCACTGTACTTGACAAATTAATTAGGTATATTTTCTGCTTTCAAAGTAATCATTGATAATAATTTTAGCAAATATTTGACCCTAGGTAATAGAGATTATTATGTATTTCAGCCATGTATAACAATTTCAAATAACATATAATTTTTCAAAACCTAAGAGTAGTTTCCTTACATTTTCCTTCAGTCCTAAATTAACTGCTAAGATATGTCAGTTTTATATATTGTTTTATTCTTCTAGCTATATATCACTCATAAGTGTGAATTTTTATTTAAGTCAATTGTTGCTATAGAAATACTGCTTAACAATAATTTTGAAATTTTTGTGGTTTAAAACAATTATTTACTTCCCTCATTTGCTTTTCTTCAATTGAGGTTCCTACAAGTTTGACAACCTTAGCTGTGTTGGATTTGAAGCTGAGAAGTGGGTACACACTGTATCATATGTCCCTATTTTCTTAGATAAGCACATGTGTTTTCCATGATGGAGTTCAGAATTTTCCAAAATGTCAGATGGATATGTGAGATATCTCAAGATCTAGGCTAAGAATTCACATTCATGTCTGCTGACTCTTTGTTGATGAAACTAAAGCAAAATTGCATTCCCTAAATTGATAGAATGTGAAAGCATTGTGAGATTCTAGTGAAAGTGACTTCAGAATTAGATAGAAAAGTGTCTTAATGCTGACCAGGAAGAAGAGTTTAGAACATAAAGGTAACCTCTCAAATAAAAAAGGAAGAAATGAAGTTAAGTACTAAGTGGCAAAGTCATTAAATAAAACCTGGCCAACATATTGGATTTATCAGATGATATTATTATAGTTAAGAAAAAGATGAAGTAAGGATAATTATGTCATAGAAATGGAATATGTACATAAAACAATGATTATTCCATAATGATTAAAAAACTGAAAATATATGCTCAGTGTATACTTTGAGAGTATATTTTTTAAAAACCACAATTGAGATAGAGAAAGTGATATATATTTATTGTAATACAACTTGATGCCTTTAGAGATATGACTACATGAATGAAATGATCACCACATATCATGCCATACACATATCTACCAACTCCAAAAGATTGCTCCACCCTTTTTTGTATTATTATTATTAATTTTATGATAGCAAACCTTAAAAAAATTATACCACTACATTTTAAGCATGCCACATTGTATTGTTAACTATAAGCACTATGATATGAAGCAGGCCTCAAGGATTTGTTACTCTTATGTAACTGAACATGGACTCTTTGTTTCCCCCACATCAATGTCCTAATAATCATGATTGTATTCTCCTTCCTATAAATTTGACTATTTGATTTTATTTTTAAATGATGCATTAAAATTGAACTTATTGATGATTAGGTAATGTTTCATTACATGTGTTACTGTATAATGTTTCCCTTAAAGGTGTATTATTTCTTTATGGTACTTGACTTTTATGAAATAAACTTTTTGTATTCCAGGTGTGCTTGCCTTTCTATGACTGGCATGTTTCGCTTAGCATAACAACCACTAGATCCATCTGTTTTCACAAATCTATTTGCAGTACTGGGGTTTTGAATTCACGGTCTTAATGCTTGCTAGGTAAGTGCAATACCACTTGAGTCAAACCTATGGCCTCCTGTGTTCTTAGGATGACAGTTACATACCACAACATCCTGCTTATTTGATGTTGCAGTCTCACTTATATTTTGCCTAGACTGCCTTCTGAGCAACTGGGATTACAGGCTTGAACCACTGCTCTCCATCTTGTTTCCCATAATGGCTGTACTAGTTTACATACCCGTCACAGTATGTAAGGCTCACCTTTACACCAGCTCCCTGCTAGCACTTGTTCTTTTATATCTTTTTTGACAGTAGCCATTTTAATTTGAGTAAGATGACAATGCATTGTGGTTTTGACATACATTTCCCTATTAATTAGGGTTGATTAGCATTTTTCATACATATTGTGGCCATCTGTATGTATTCTTTTTAGAAATGTGTAGTTAGGTCGTCTGATATTTTAATTTAATTAGTATTAATATTATTTTGAGATGTTTGAGTTTCTCATATATTCTGAATATTAATTCCTTATCAGATGTATAATTCACAAATAATTGTTCTTCCATTCTGTAAGTTGTCACATCACTTTCTTGCTTTTGCTTTTCTGTTTTTTCTTTTTATTTATTTATTTATTTATTTATTTATTTTGCAATGCATGGGTTTTTAGCTCAAGGCTTCCTGCTTGTTAGGCAGGTGACTTACTACTTGACTCATGCCTCCAGTCTTTTATGCTCTGGTTATTTTTGAGAAAGTTCTCTCTTTTCCTCTGGGACTAGCCTGGAACCATAATCCCCCCTATCTCCAGTTCCTGCATAGCTAGAATGACTGACATTCACCAATAGGCCCAGTGTATTCGTTGAGATGGAGTCTCACTAAGTTTTTTTACCTAGGCTGGCCTGAAATGAACCTCCAGGTCTCTATCTTCCAAGTACCTAGGATTATAGTTGTGAGTCACTAGCAATCAGCTTGGCATAGTCTTCTTTTTTTTTTCTTTTTTGTGTCTATTTCTTTTATTTTAATATCCTTGCTTGCACCAATATCCTGAAACATTTCTTCCATGACTATTTTGGTGTTTTGTATTTTTTCCTGTTGGCTACAGAGTTTCAAGTGGTACATTTAAATACTTAATTCATTTTAAGTTGATTATAAGGTGAGATATTTGTCTGAATCTTTTGATAACAGCTGTTTAACAGGTTAGCAGTGATATTTTATTATGGTTTTAATTTTTCATTCCCTGATGATTAATGTCTTTCAGCATTTTTCATATATCTGTTGGACATTTGTGTGCCCATACACTTTTCTTGGAAATGTGTCTTTCCATATAACCCAGGTTAGCTTTGGACTTTTGATCCTCCTGCCTCAGCTTTCCAAGTGTTGGAAGAAGAGGGATGAATCACTGTGCCTGGATCCTTTCATTTCTTTGAGAAGTGTGTACTCCACATTGTTAACCAGAGTTTGATACTTTCATTTTCAAATTTATTTATCCTGGTCTTATGTGAAATATATAAGATTGCTAGCGCAGAGGTAAGACTGAATATTTGCTCTCAGAAACAAGATTGTTCCCCAGGGCACTTCAGCCCATGAGGCAAAGTGATGAAGGCACATGTTGACTCAGTATGCAAAAGAGGAGCTTGCACTACTGTGAAGGAACCCAGAGACATCAACACTAAATTTATGCAGAGTGGTTTTCATACTTCCTTAGGGGAAACAAGGACACCTGTGTTGTGTATTGTACACAGATTTAATAGAAGAAGGGGAGTAGCATCATAACCCTGTAGAATGTAAAGGCATGGTTCTGGGAAGAAAAAAGCAAGGAATGCCACTATCTCACCCAGTGAAAAATTTTTGTTCAGAAATCCTTCACCATGCAGAAAAATAAAAATATTTGACATTAATTTCTGAAACAAAATATCATAAAATGTTTAAAACCAATATTCTTTTAGCTTTTAACACACTATTGAATGGTTAATTTTCTTTAAAAATTTTTTTCCATTATTGTTATGCTGGGTGGGGGTACACTGTGGCATTTACAAATGTTCTTATAATGTATCAACTAGATGATACTTGAATTAACCCCTTCTACCACTCTCCTTTATGCCCCCTCCCTCCATTCAAGGAACTGTCTCAACAGGTATAATTTTTGCATTTACATGCATGTATTCATTCTCCTACCTTCTTTTCCCCCGACCTCTCCCCTCACACAGGTGCCAACCCTCCCCTGGTGGGCAGGACCTGTTCCACCCTCCTGTTCTCTGATTTTTCAGAAGAGAAAATAATTTTTATTATATATTTGGGATATCATAAAAATCATTAAAATTAACCTCTTTCTTACTTATTTTTATGATATCTCAGATATATAATATAAAAATGGCATATATACCAAATTATATTAAAGACATATTTGAGTGAAAGAGAAAAGGGCTTATGTTTAGGCTAAGGACTTAGGGTTCTGAGGGAGTGAGGGAACTTGACATGATATGAAAAGATTTGAATTTTTCTTGAGTATAAGTTCATAATCCTTGGATTTTAATAAAATTTCTGAAATTTTCTCTTAGGGACTAAACATAATTTTTAACAGAAAAAATTAATTTCCTTTATTTCCACAGAAAAACTAAGTCTTCTCCACTATGAATGATACTGGGTTTAAAAAGTCTACTATATTTATGCATACTTGCCCAGCATTATTTTAAGAAATTTAGATTTTAAGATTTTAAAATAAATGTGTGTATTATATTTCAGATATGCTTTAAAGAAAAGTAACTGGAAAAAAGGTCAGCTGTAGAAACAAGCCTTTAACACCCAGTGTTATGAATTATAACTCTGCCTTCTGTAGATACGGGGATGACTCCTTCAATATCTGAAAACATGTGCCTTGAAGTTTTCAATTACTCTCAGGAAACCAAACATGTCTTCAAAAAAATATTTGACAGGCCTTGCTGAAAAATGTGACTCTGAAGAAGGAAATGCCATTGGATCAGTGGAGTGTGATTGAAAGAAAAACAAAAAACAGGGTTTTTGTGCTTCAAAACTGAAAACATTAACAACACATTTCATCAAGTCCTGGGGGGAAACCTGCTGAGGGTCACCTTCTGCTGCCCAGTGACATTTATAACAAAGACAGACAGCAAGTTTCACTAATGTAAATTGGGAGCATGGGCTGGTGGAATGGCTCAAGTGGTAGAGCACCTGCCTAGCAGAAGTGTGAAGCCCTGAGTTCAAACCCCAACACTGCCAAAAAGAAAAAAAAATAGAAAAGAAACAATTAAAGTGAAAACTTTAATAAGTGGATACTTTAGAATACATGGTGGCATGGACAAACAGTTTTGAGAAGGAGCAGAAAAAAGTGTTCAAAGTAAAATTGCCTATAAGCTAGATCTGCAGTTCTCCAAACATCACTCTAAGAAGGACTGTGCTATATTTTCTCAAAAGCTGCCACATCACTATATTAATAGTGTTTTTTCTGGATAAAAGCCTATAAAAACATTATCCAATTTGACAGCTCAGATCTGATGCCCTTTTGAATGAGGACAATTAGAGAAAATTTGAATCTTCTTCTAATATAGGGAAATCTAGACTTGTTCCCAAGCTAGGATGCAATCTCCTTTTTATTCATTGCAAGTGTATTGTATCCATTTTGAAAACATAGGTTGAAATACAAATGCACCTCTTAAAAACAAAGAATAAAATGTATTCTTGTCTTAATTTTGGTTTTATTTCTTTTCAACAAAAAATTAATGTAACATTTTTTACTAGGGAGCAGACTGCTTCTTTCTTTTGTTTGATAAGTATGTATAGAATTTTTTAATGCATACCTATTAAAAGTTTCAACCCTTCTAAAATGATTAATATATGCTAACTAACCTAATACTAAGTGTGCTTCTCAAGAAAGGAGAACAAAGGGAAACAAAAATAGTCTAAAAAATAATATTTAAAGTATATCTCCTTTTATCTTAGTAGTACATCGTGAGTCTTCCAACATATCTGAAAAAATTTGTTAAATAGGAAATTTTTATTTTCCTACATGACTAGATTTTAAATGAGAAATAATACTCTAAAAATATTTACAATTATTTTGCAGCATGCAAAACATACTGTGAACTAACTATGGAAATATAGCTAGCCCCTCAGTTTTCATTTTCTCTCTAAAAGATGAGAAAATACCCATATTCCTGCATTTTAAAAATAAGTACATAAAAGCAATGTTTTTCAGAGAAAACACAAATTGTCTATATTACCTCAATTACCAAAATTCATAATATGTTGGAGCATGATTTTCTTATACTAATTTAATAGAAGTATAGGTGGACTGAATGATTCTGAGGAGTTAAGGCAAAATGAACATTTTAATAAAAGATTCAAGTAAAAGATATTCATAGAGCCTGGGACTAAGGGGTAAGAATCTATCTAGAATTAAACTTCATATTATTTCTGTCTTATATTATCTCCATCTAAAACATTGAAGAGTTACTTTATTAGAATTGCATATACTATTTAATCATATGACACTATTGTTAAGAATTCTTTGTTTAGGATGAGTAATGTGATTTCATTGTTTTATTGGATTTTTTATACTAAGCTATACCCTGTTTATAGTTTCAGCATATCAATCATTGTACCTTTATGTAACTACTTAAAAATTAACCTCTAGTAATAGATCACTAGGTGCCCATAAATATTGAAAAGTCATTTAGGAGAGCATTGCTGAAGTGGAGATGGAGACATCCCTCCTCCTGACTTAATGCTTGCATTTGGAATTCACATGAACAAATGTCTATTTATATAAAAATTAGCCTTTAAAACACATCTCTAAAAATGTATCCTTTATTGCATTAAAATGAATAAAATACCTTATTTTTCAGTCGCACTGGACCAAGTCAAATAAAGTTCATCTTCTTGACCTAAAAATATACATTATTGTCAACTTGGAAAAAATTAAATATGTTGCAAATCTATTGTATTGCTTTAGTTCTCTCTGAGTACTAATTTTTGTAATGATAATTCAAAAATGACCTTTTATCTTGAGGTTGTAAAAAAGTGTTATGACCCTGCATATGTTAATATGACTTTCCTGCACTTTTTAAAAATCAAGTTAAATTTTATTCCATTTATTTAGGTTAATTTTCCACCACGTGAAGTAGATATCCTATGGTCACTGCCCTTGACAAAATGAAGGGAACAGCAGTAATGATGTGCTAATCTGTGCAGTATGAGTGCTACAAAATTCCAATAACAAATAAATTTCATGAAACATGACCAGTACCTATGAAATTACTTTCTACTATTAGAAAAACAAATGACATAGTTCCCAATGTAGACTTCCAAAAGTGATAGAGGAGTTTAAATATTTATATGCATTTTATTAGTGAATATCAATTATATGTACCAATTACTTCATGGACTTTCATATATGCATATATTGTATAGTGATCATATTAACCCCCTCTGGTTACTTTTTCCACCCTCCCCCATATTTTTCACCAGCTTTCAGTGAGTTATCATGTGCCAACTTCATAAAGAGTCATCAGGAATTTCAGTAGTAACTTTATTAATTATATGTAAGCTGCATTGAACCACATGAAATTATCTAAATAAGTACTGCTTGGCAGTTAGAAAGTTGCTAACAAATAAATAATCTTCACATCTATCTCATAAGATTATTGTTAAATTGTGATTCTTTCACTGAAGCTTATTTTACTGAAATGATATAGTATTTTCTCACTAGATTCTTTCAATCAATATTTTAATTTTGAGATTCATCCGTGTGCTTGCATGAAGCTATACTTACTACTTATACCTATTGTAGATTTTTCTTTAAATTTATATACATGGCAAGTTGTTTATCCATCCAACTGTTGATGGACATTTGGATTTTTGCCACATTATTGGTATTATAGAAAATGTTGTAATTAACTAAATTGTACTAATTCTGTCACATTCCTGTATAATAGGTATGTAATTCCTTGTTATAGATATGCATAGATTCAATTACATATATTTGTGTGTATATATATATGTGTGTATGTGTGTATATATATATATACATATACATATATATATATTTTTGGCAGCACTGAGTTTTGAACTTAAGGTTGCATGCTTGCTAGGCAGGTGCCCTACCATTTTGAGACTTTCCACCAGCCCAAGATTCAATTATATAAGCTGTAATAATTTCCTAAATTTGTTGGACCTAATTACAGTCCTGACTGTCTCTAATGTATGAATATTTCTATTGTTCTCTATCTTTATGTGCAATAGATATGCTCACTGTGTCAAATTATAGACATTTTGTTACAAAGTTTTGTATAATATGTACTGGTATCTTATCTTTATTTTTTATTTTCTCAAATTAATGTGTACTATTCAATTTTTCATGTATTATGAAAAATATTATGATTACACAGATATCCCCTTTTAAGAAGTTCCTCTTTAAATCTGTTGCTAATATTTCTTTTGGATTTCCTGTTTAAAGAATATGAGAAGACATAAAAACAAATAAGTAAACTCATAGGAACCCTAAATAAACACCAAAGTGAAACAGAGAACACCATAAATAGAGAGATAAATGACTAAGGACAAAAACTTGACAATATTAAAGAGGAAGTGACCCGTGATATGGAAAAACTCAGAAAAAAGAATGAAACAGAAATACAAAATACAATGGAAGTCCACTCCAGAAGACTAGAACAAGCAGAAGACAAAATCTCAGAACTTGAAGATGAAATGAAAATTAAAGGAAAAACTGATGGACTATTAGTCAAACAGCTCAAGACATTTGAAAGGAATATGCAAGAACTCACTGACTCCATCAAAAGACCAAACCTGAGAATCATGGGCACTGAAGAAGGAGAAGAGGTGCAAGCGAAAGGAATTCATAATATACTCAATAAAATAATAACAGAAAGTTTCCTAAATCTAGAGAAAACTATGCCTATTCAGGTACAGGAAGCCTCCAGAACACCAAACAGACTTGACCAAAATAGAACTACCACACCAAATATTATCATTAAAACAACAACTGCAGAGACTAGAGAAAGAATATTAAAGACAGTAAGAGAGAAAAAACAAATAACATACAAAGGGAAACCCATCAAAATCATAGCAGATTTCTCAATGGAAACCTTAAAATCAAGAAGAGCATGGAGTGAGGTATTCTGGGCACTGAATGAAAATAACTTCAACCCTAGGATACTCTACCCAGCAAAACTATCATTCAAAATAGATGGAGCAATAAAAGTCTTCCTTGATAAGCAAAACTAAAAAGAATATGACCATCAAGCCACTGCTACAAAAGATTCTAGAAGGAATACTGCACACAAAACAATGAAAGGACAGGCTGTACCAAACCACAGGAGAAGAAAAGAGAAGTAGAGAGTAACATTTATTCAGCTGCACACAATCAAATCCTTAAACAACAAAGACAACTAAATGTCAGGAATCACCACATACATATCCATGCTAACACTGAATGTTAACGTACTTAATCCCCCAATCAAAAACACCATCTGGCAAAATGGATTAAAAAGGAAGATCCAACAATTCTTTGCCTACAGGAGACCCAACTCATTGACAGAAACAAGCATTGGCTTAAGTGAAAGGCTAAAAGAAGATTTAGCAAGATACTGGCCAACAAAAAAAGATAATATCTCATACAAAGTAGACTTCAAACCTACATTGATCAAATGAGATAAAGAAGGGCACTTCATATTAATAAAAGGGGAAATACACCAAAAGAAAATACAAAATTTCAACCTATATGCACCTAATGTCAATGCACCCAATTTCATCAAACATGTTCTGAAGGACCGAAAAACATGTGTAAACTCCAACACAGTGGTAGTGGTAGAGTATAATACCTTCCTATCACCATTAGATAGGTCATCCAAACAAAAAATTGATAAAGAAATCCTAGATCTAAATCACACCATAGATCAAGTGGATCTAGCTGATGTCTACAGAATATTTCATCCAACTTCTGCACAATATACATTCATCACAGCTGACCATGGAACCTTCTACAAAATTGATCATATCTTAGGGCACAAAACAAGCCTCAGAAAACATCAGAAAATACAAATAATCCCCTGCATTCTGTTTGATCACAAGGCATTAAAACTAGAACTCAACAACAAAAAGAACAGTAAAAAAGCATGTAAGCAATAAGAAGTTGAACACCATATTGCTCAATGATCAATGGGTCATTGATGAAATAAAAGAGGATATTAAAAACTGCCTGGAAGTTAATGAAAATGAAAACATGACCTACTGGAACCTATGGGGCACAGCAAAGGCTGTTCTAAGAGGAAAGTTTATAGCCATAAGACCATGTGTTAAAAGGACAGAAAGATCTCAAATCAATGACTTAATGCTTCATCTTAAACTCCTAAAAAACAAGAACAAGCAAAACCCTAAAAAAGCAGGAGAGAAATAATAAAAATAAAGGCCAAACTCAATGAAATAGAAACAACAACAAAGAAATACAAAAATTAATGAAACAAAAAATTGGTTCTTTGAAAAAATAAATAAGATTGACAGACCCCTGGCAAACCTGACTTAAATGAGGAGAGAAAAAACCCAAATCAGTAAAATCAGAAATGTAAAAGGGGAGATAACAACAAATACTATGGAAATCCAGGATATCATTAGAGACTACTTTGATAACCTATATTCTAATAAATTTGAAAATCTTGATGAAATGGACAGACTTATACTTATGACCATCCAAATTGATCCAAGAGGACATTAATCACCTGAATAAATCAGTAACACAAAATGAAGTTGATGCAGCAATAAGAAGTCTTCCAAAAAATAAAAGTCCAGAATCTGATGGATTCTTAGCTCAATTCTATCAGACCTTTTAAACCCTCTTTAAACTGTTTCATGAAACAGAAAGGGAAGGAACACTGCCTAACTCATTTTATGAAGCCAGAATTACACTCATCCCAAAACCAGGCAAAGACACCTCCAAAAATGAGAACTGTAGGCCAATCTCCTTAATGAACATTGATGTAAAAATCCTCAATAAAATAATGGCAAAATGAATCCAACAACATATCAGAAAGATCACTCACCACGACTAAGTTGGCTTCATCCCAGGGATGCAGGGATGGTTCAACATATGCAAATGTATAAATGTAATACAACACATCAATAGAAGCAAAGACAAAAACGACTTGATCATCTCAACAGATGCAGAAAAAGCCTTCAACAAGTTCCAAAACCATTTCATGATAAAAGCTCTAAGAAAACTAGGAATAGCAGAAAAGTACCTCAAAATTGTAAAAGTTATATATGAGAAACCTACAGACAATATCATACTTAATGGAGAAAAACTGAAACCATTTCCCCTAAAATAGGAATGAGACAAGGGTGCCCACTATCCCCACTCCTATTCAGCATAGTACTGGAATTCCTAGCAAGAGCAATTAAGCAAGAAGAAGAATAAAAGGAATACAAATAGGTAAGGAAACTGTCAAAATATACCTATTGGCAGACAAAATGATCCTATACCTTAAAGACCCAAAAAACTCTACCAAAAAACTCCTAGACACTATAAACAACTATAGCAAGGTAGCAGGATACAAAATCAACTAACAGAAATCATTAGCTTTTCTATACACCGATAACAAACAAACTGAGAAAGAATATATAATAATATATGGAAACAATTCTGTTTAAAATAGCCTCAAAAAAAAAAAAATCAAATACCTAGATGTAAACTTAACAAAGGATGTGAATGACCTCTACAAGGAGAACTATGGACCCTGAAGAAAGAGACTGAGGAAGACTATAGAAGATGGAGAGATCTCCTGTGTTCATGGATTGGTAGAATCAACATAGTAAAAATGGCTATATTACCAAAAGCAATCTACATGTTTAATGAAATTCCCATCAAAATCTTAATGACATTCATCACAGAGATTGAAAAATCTACCCTAAAATTCATTTGGAAACACAAGAGACTGCGAATAGCTAAGGCAGTACTCAGCAAAAAGAGCAATGCTGGAGGAATCACAATACCCAACTTCAAACTATATTACAAAGCAATAGCAATAAAAACTGCATGGTACCAGCACAAAAACAGACATGAAGACCAGTGGAACAGAATAGAGGACCCGGATATGAGTCCACACAACTATGCCCACCTTATTTTTGACAAAGGTGCTAAAAATATACAATGGAGATAAGACAGCTTCTTCAACAAATGTGGTTGGGAAAAGAGGTTATCCACCTGCAAAAAAACTGACACTAGATCCATGTTTATCACCCTGAACTAGTTTCAACTCAAAATGATTCAAGGACCTTAATATCAGACCCAAAATTCTGAAGTTGGTACAAGAAAGAGCAGGAAAGACTCTGGAAGTAATAGGTATAGGCAACAACTTCCTTAATAGAACCCCAGCAGCTCAGCAACTAAGAGAAAAGATGGACAAGTGGGACTTCATAAAACTAAAAAGCTTCTGTGCAACATATCAATGGTCTTTAAACTGAAGAGAATACCCACAGGGTGGGAGAAAATATTTTCCAGCTATACATCAGACAAAGGACTGATACAGGGAAGTTAAAAAACTAAGTTCTTCCAAAATAAATAAACCAATAAAGAAATGGACAAGTGAACTAAACGGAACTTTCTCAAAAGAAGCAAATCAAATGGCCAAAAAACACATGAAAAAAATGCTCACCATCTCTAGCCATAAAGAAAATGCAAATGAAAACCACACTAAGGTTCTACCTCACCCCTGCTAGAATAGCTATCATCAAAAACACCACCAATAACATGTGTTGGCAAGGATGTGGGGAAAAAGGAATCCTCATACACTGCTGGTGGGAATGTTAGCTAGAACAACCAGTCTGGAAAAAAATTGGAGGCTTCTTAAAAATCTAAACATAGATCTGACATATGATCCAGCAATCACACTCCTGGGGATATACTCAAAGAATGCCACACAGGTTACTCCAGAGGCACCTGCACATCCATGATTATTGCAGCACTATTCATAATAGCCAAGTTATGGAACAGCCAAGATGCCCCAGTACTGGTGAATGGATTAAGAAAATGTCATATTTACACACAATGGAATTTTATGCAGCCATGAAGAAGAATGAAATCTTATCATGTGCAGATAAATGGATGGAACTGGAGAACATCATCCTGAGCGAGTTTAGCCAGGCTCAGAAGACCAAAAATCATATGATCTCCCTTATTTGCGGACTTTAGATCTAGGGCAAATACAGCAATGTGGTTGGACTTGGATCACATGACAAGGGGAGTGCACATACAGGAGGTATGGGGATAGGTAGAAAACCCAAACTGTGAAAGTGTTCGATGTCTCCACTCCAGAGGAACTAACACAGAAACCTTAAAGTGACAGAGGTCAACAAGAGGAATGGATCAGGAACCAGCCTAAAGATCAGTCAGAGATGAATCACCTTGGGCTGTAACACATTTGTACATGAAAGCAATGCTAGGCATCTCCCTGTATAGCTATCCTTAACTCAACTAGCTACAATGCGTTGTCTTTCTTATTTTGCTTCTGTTCTCTTCAACAAAATTTGAGATAAGGCAGAACTGGTTCTGCCTGGATTTGAGGAGGGTTGGGTGGAGAGGGTGGGGGTGGGGGCAGGGGGGAGAAATGACTCAAACAATGTATGCAAATGTGAATATATGAATAATAATAAAAAAAGAAACCCAAAACATGAAAGTATTTGATGTCCCCACTGCAGAGGAACTAATACAGAAACCTTAAAGTGACAGAGGATGATATGAGAAGAGGATCAGGAAGTAGAGAAAAGGTCAGTTAGAGATTAATCAATTTGGGGTGTAACACATTAGTACATGGAAGCAATGCTAGGAATCTCTCTGTATAGCTATCCTTATCTGAACTATCGAAAATTCTTTGTCTTTCTTATTGCTTATGTCTTCTCTTCAACAAAATTAATGATAAGGGCAGAACAGGTTCTGCCTGGAAGTGAGTCGGGGTGGGAGGGAGAAGGAGGGGGTGGATGAAAGGGTGTAGAAATGGCCCAAACAATTTATGCACATGTGAATAAATGAATAAAAGAAAAGAATGTTCTTTTCAGGTTTCGGCATCATACTTATGTTGATTTTTAAAAGTGATTTTCCACTATTTTTTCAATTTTGTGGAGTAATTCATTATAACTACCATGTACCTTTGAGGTGCTCATACTAAAAGAGAATAAGTAACTCTCTACTAATAGTAATGTAAATATATTACATAGTTACCACATTATGCTAAAAACTATAAATAAAATTCATTTGGCTTAAAGCACTCCATTTACAAAGATCATCTACATTGATTTTTACCAAATAAATCCCACATATTTTGCCTGATTGTCATATGTGTATTTGAGTGGATATTCCTTATATTTCAATTGCAATTATAGTTGCTATACTTCAAGTCATAAACCTTAAAATCGTCTATTTTTTTTGTAAAATAGCTACTAATATGTTAGTCATTTTATTCAGTCTGGAAATAAAATCTTATTACTCCTAACAGTTACTAATAGAAAACTGTAACACTTTGAAACTACTGATTTTGTATCCTTTGTGTGTACATCCTGTTGGGGGATTGATGGGTCATATTGAATTTATGCTTTTGGTTTTTTGAGCAACCTCCATTCTCTTTTCCATAAAGGCTCTAGTCATCTGTATGTCCATCAACAATGTGCAAACTTTCACTTTCTCAACTACCTCGCCATCATTTTTTATGTTTTAACTTTTGACAATAGCATTCTAATGGAGTGAGGTGACATCTTATTGTCATGTTGACTTCCATTTTTTTGATGATTAATAATGAACATTTTTCATGGACCCATTGCCTGTTTGTTAACCTTCTTTTGAGAAATATATATTTAAGGTTTTATATTTTAAAATTTGATTATTTAATTTTTCCATTGAGTTATTTAACTTCCTTCTATATTGTGAATATCCACCTCTTTTTTCAATAAACATTTTCTCCTGTATCTTAGCATAGCTCTTCATTCTTCTGATTGTTTCTTTGCTGTACAGAAGTTTTCTAGTTTGGTGTAATACCATTTGTCTATTTTGCTTTAATTGTTTCAAAATTTGGTGGCTTATTTTCAAAATGATTGATTGCCTCATCTAGTGTCCTGCAGCATTTTTCTTCTATTTTTTGTCTAGTAGCTTCACACTTTGAGTCTTAACTTTCAGTGTTTAATCTATTGTGATTTTTCATACATAGAGACAAATTGGTGTCCAGATTCATTTTTCTGCGTGTGAACATACAAGTTTTTCCAACACCGTTTGTTGGGAAGATTATCCTTTCCTTCAATGTGTATTCGTACTCCCTTTGTTGAAAACAGTGGGCTATAACCCAGCTTTAGCAAAACCTACCATTGGGCTGTTCTACAGTAGGATGGCCGTCCTAATCAGTTAATGGAATGCCAAGAACATAAATGGAGTTCTACTAACTACCAGGTTAGGCTTTGGTGAGTATACCTCTCAGTTTATCAGAATAACAACTATATTTTAATCCCAATACCAAATTTTAGTTTAGTTACATAAGAGTGACAACTACCAAGGAGTTAGCAGAACTCTATTTATGTTCTTGCCATATATATGTATAGACAAGTATCTACTTATAGATACTTGTATATAATCTTAAATAGTTGGTCTATATACCTATAGATACTTATATATAAAGATATTTGTATCTACAGATAGACGTATATAAAGATTACCTTTATGTTATTGAGGTACATGAAAGTTCAAGGCAGAATAAGCACATGCTCAAAATTACTGGCAATCCACATTTTCCAGTAGGTTTTCCTTGGCTGGGATACATATACTCAATGATAGGATGCCTGACCAAGGAGCTGCACCTTACCTCTAACAACTCCATTGTGTTCTTCGGTGCTGCCTTTTAAAGAAAGAAAGACCATCTCAGTGTGAGGTGAGAGAATTAGTTTTTCAAAAGCAAAGATAAAAAGAGCAAAGTTTTCACTCAGCATTGAGTGAATGTAGCAAGAAAGAATTATAAAAACTGAAACATTTCCAGACTGATAATGGCATTCCTGCTGAGAGTGTAAGTTCTTGGAGTGTGCGAAGGAACTTGGAAGAGTGGTCTTTCAGACAAGAAGATTGAATCTGTAATTCTCCATCAGCACTACAGGCTGTCAGCATGATAGCACTTGTTTCTCTAAAAGCATTAGCAAGACAATTACCGATTATTTCACCACAGCATTTACATGCTTGTGTCCATTTATCCCTGAAGCCCAAGAAATTGAGAATCCGCCACCCAACATTTTTGCTGTTCTATGGAAGGTATCAGGCAGCCAGAATAAAATCTGTTGGCACTCAGGAAAATCAAATAATTACCAGCTTGTAAAATGCGTACACACAAAAAACAGAAATCCATGGCATATGCCTGCTTCTGTTTCAGAAATCAGGGTAGGCATTCTTGCTGTAGAGAAAATATTGTTTTGGCCTATAGGGAAAAAATGAATGCAGAGTTTTATATTTCTGTTTTGTTAATGGATAAAATATAAGCATGCATGCCTATAAATTAGCTTATACGAAAAAAGCATGCATTTAAAAATAGAGAAAATAAATTAAAAACCTGGCTTCTAATGTGTACCATTAGTTTAGTCTTTTCCTTAATATTGACTTTTTATTGTGGTTCTTGAGAGCATTCTCACAAAATAATGATTAATATGTATATAAATAATTTGATTACTTAGTATTAAAGGAAGAAACTGTTGGATAAAAGTTATGTTATTTGATATATGTTGTGAGACTATTTTTAGTAATTTTGTTCCAATACTATTATCTAACCAATTCACTATTTTGCTACTGTATTAATTTGTCTCATTTGCACACATTCTTGTATTACTACTAATCTCCTTCTATGGTCAGTTACTTAATGTAAATGGTAAAGAAGCTCCAAGGCCTGCTTCCAAATGATTAACCAGACTTGACAGGCAAATGACCTATAAGAAGCAGTGGCAGCAATAAACCAGGCTTAGACTTCAAAGAAGAAATATATATTTTAAAAATTAAATTACTTGATAAACAACAAGGTGTTACCCAAAACAGAGTGGATTTGTTTCTACTTTCATTAGCTGGTAACATGCTTAACACTGTATCATGAGTAAGTGGTGGTCGTGTATTGAATAGTCACCACTCTGCAACCCTTGCTAACCTCTATAGAGTACCACATGAGCAGGCAGCGACCTTCAGGGGAAGTGTCTGACTTTGCAATGCCTCAGGCTGTAACATAATTTCTGTTTTGGGCCTTCCTAGGTGATGTACATGATTAGTTTCATCTAAATATCATTGAAACTAGCATTACCCCTTATATTTTTTTACCTATTATGACTAGAATAACTCTTATTAGGTTAACATTTTTTTCACCAAAAATATGTTCAAGTTTATCATATTTCCTTTAAGCATCCTTTGGGACAATATTTCTCTGTTTAATTTTTTATAGTTAACACTATTTAAATTGATTGTATTTTTGTACCTTTATATTGCTATTAATTTGTCATTTATCATTCATTGATTTTTAAATAATATTCTCTGTTGAAATCTATTAGTTGCTATGTCATCTTTCACTCCATTCAGTCTAAAATTGTGGTTATTTCTTCCTGTTCTTTCTTCTTCTGTCTTTGTCTCTCCTTTCTCAAGTGTTTATTCAAATGTATGTAACTGATACAACGTTTTCACTTTCACCAATTTAGTGACTTATGTATTGCACACTAGGGTTTATGTATTGGATTAATTACTTTTAAGCAAAGTAAAATAAATAAAAATTAATCTACTTGCTCTTTGAAAGAGATCAAAAGATGACCTTGAATGTATCTGGTGGAGATAAGATTAAAGACATAATTGAACAAAAATTTCTGTATTTTCAGCTTACTTACTCTAAAACTACCTCCTGAGCAGCCATTTGACCCATCTATGGTTCCTCACATAATGTGAGGAACTTTCTTAAATATGTCCTCTACTGCCTTATGTTTCTCTTACTTATTCATCTGAAAAATACTCAACTTTTCTTGAATTTAATTATTTAATTATTTCTTTTACTGTATTCTGCATAAATACTGTCTTACTCTAATCTTACAATCATACTTTTTAATTTGTTGAAAAACTATCAGTTCAAAGAACACTTAATATTTCCCCACACACATGTTACAGAAATCATTTGGCCTCATAAAATTTCTATCTTCTTCTATGACAAACCTGAATTGTCCAGGCTTCTAATGGCAATACTGCTTATACACTAAATAGCTTCTCTTTCCACATCCTTAAAACTTTGTCCCTCCAAATGATTACTTTACACCTTTGTCATCATTTATTCTTCTCTTAATACTAAATGAAGCTGAATACTGTGCATTTTTTGTCTTATCAGGATGATGCTGCCTTATCTTCCATCTTAAAACAATGAAAAACATTTCCTTATTTAATGCTGCTTCCAGTTTCTGTTCTGTCATAAATTACTATCTATTTTCTGTCATAAATTACTCCAGAAAATGTCTGTAATCTTCTTTTTCATTTTCTCAGTTTTCATTCTTTTTATATTAAGACATCAAAGTAATCATACACATAGTCAAATTTGTACTTTAAATCTTAAACTGCAAATACCTATCCCTTTGGATATTATTCCATCCCTCTTGAGTCCTATCTTCAGTGTTTTAAATTTATTATTTACTTAATTCTTATTAATATTTTTCTCCAAAATTATATTGTTTTTTGGCAGTACTAGGGTTTGAACTCAGGACCTGGTGCTTGCTAATCAAACACTGTACCATTTAAGCCAGGCTTCCAACACTAATTCTATGTTTAAAATTGTTTATTATATTTGTTTCATATTGATATCTAAACTCTAGATATTGTTAAAGTTGTATGCCTGTAAGGGTGTGTAAAATGGAAAAAGAACCTCAACTTTCCCTAAGTTAATTAATGGAAATAATATATTAGTAGTATATATTTTCATTTAATAGGAAGTTTATGGTGAGTTGGCAATGACCCTGTGGTCTTACTATGTTGGATTCAAGATGAATATTGACCAAATCCTCATGAAGTATACCTCAAAATATTATTTTGAATTTATTCACTTAATATTGTTGATTAGGCGTGAGGCCCTGGGTTTGATCCCAGCACCAAAAAAAGAAAAGACAAAAAAATATATATTGTTGACTAGTGTAATGAATTTATAAAAGCATAAGTCTTATCATTAGCCTTTGGTTTCTGATATTTTTAATTCTACCTTAAAGGCTCTATTATAAATAATCAGAAATTAAATCTGTGTGTTGTGTGTTACTGGGGATTGAATTTAGGGCCTTGCCCTATTGTCCTACCATTACCCAAATACATACTCCTTTTGCTTGTATTTTGCTTTTTGGATGTGGCCTAGATTTTTTTTTGTATCATACTGGTCTTAAACTGCAATTCTCCTGTCTCTGCCTCCTGAGTATTTGGGATTACAGTTCAGAAATTATATCTCTATCAAAGAGAGAGCATTTCTGAAGTCTAGAGTAGGTGTTTTAAACTATTCATAAAGGGAAACAGACTTTTGGGTACAGGCGTGGGTGTTTAGAGCATCACCACTTTAACAAATCTCAGCCTAGACTTGGGTATCCCTCAGGATTCTCAGCAATCTTATCAGAACAGAAATGAGTACCTCATGAAATCAGATACTATGTAGAGTTGATTTCATAGTACTAAATGAACCAATAAGGAAGTAGTAATTTTAGTTATTTACTTTGGAGTGTATTTATTATGTCTTTAGTATTCTATTCTTTTTTGCATATAAGAAGACTTTTCTCATTTCTCTTGACCTATCTTTCTTTCGCTTTTTTATTTTTTGTTTATTCATTTATTCATATGTGACACATTGTTTGTGCCATCTCTCCCCCTACCCCTCTGCCCCCTCCCTCTTCCTCCCAATCCCCTCACTTCCAGGCGAAACCTAGTCTGCCCTCTTCTCCAATTTTCTTGTGGAGAAGATATAAGAGATAATAAGAAAAACATAGTGTTTTTGCTACTTTGAAATAAAGATAGCTATACAGAGAGATTCCTAGCATTGTTTCCATGAACATGTGTATTACAACCCGAATTGGTTCAACTCTACCAGACCTCTTCACTAATTCCCGGTGACCTTTCTATAGTGGCCTCTGTCAGAATATCAGTTAAGCGAAGTTAGCCAGACTCAGAAGGCCAAAAATCATATATTTTCCCTCATATACAGACTTTAGATCTCTTGACCTATCTTTATCACTCAATTTAATATACGTCTTATTCAAGCTGCAATGGAATTTCTTTATATGGTAACTCATTTTTACTGGCCCTTTAAAATTCTAGAATGAATAACTTGAGTTTTCTTTGCTTTTTATAACAATGTGTTTTTTTAAATAGAGATTCACTAAAAATCTGTCCTTTAATTAGACAAGTAGTTTGTGCTTATGTGTGTGCGTGTGTGTGTAGCATGTACATGTATGTGCAGTTTTTTTAATTTGAGACTGATTATGTGGATTTGTGTATATATGTATGTGTAAATATGAATATTCCTATATGTAAATTAAAATGGCTTTATTTTGCTGAGTTAAAAAATTATTATCCACTCCTAAATGTTCATATTAGACTTAATTTTTTAAGGAAATTGTACATTGACAATATTTATTACAGATTCCCCCAGATTCCTCAATGGCATCAACACACTCAAAAGGTCATCTTCTTTGTGTGTTTGTGTGTTCGTGTGTGTTTATAGCAGTGTTTTTCTATTAAAAGAAACTATTTCATTTTTCCCAATGGTGCCATTTTTCTGGAGACAACTTCCCATCCATTATAAACTAATTTCTCCTTGGACATGCATCTGTAATCATTTTCAGAAATTTCTACTCTTGCTGTAATTGGAGCCCTTATTTCCTGTATCTTCTTTAGCTTTCATTTTGATGGAGCATAAATTCCATAGCTGACTGAGAAGTGAATGAAATTAGCACTTCCCTGAGGAAATAATTCAAAAACTTTTAATCAAAAGCTATCTTTGTTGTTTAGTTTAATATAGGGATATAACATCATTTTTTTCCCTCAAATTTTAAGTTTCTTCCTTCTAGATGTGTCATGATGTCCAGTGCTTCTGAGTCTTCACTGTAGAAAGTCAAGTAATTTTTCCCTCTAAAAGTTTTTATGTTCTTCTTTTTCTCATTCGAAATTTCATGATCTTAGTGTGTTATAGTGTGTGTCTTCCTAAATTGGAAACTAAGCATAGAATTAACATTTCTGCTTACAAATCTCCAATTAATTCCCACAAATCTTAACTCTCCTTACAAAGTGATATGCATACACTTTTCTTAATAGTTACTTTCATTTATTGGAGTATAGGTTTTCCAAAGAGAGCAATTACTTTTAAACTCTGATTTGCCCATACCTTAAAATATGTCTAGAATTATGACATGCCCATATATGCAATATAATAATATTTTAATTTTTTTCTCAAATATTATATTGGTCATAATAGTTTTTAGACAATAGAAAAGGATATTACTCATTAATTTTAAAATGTCCTCTGTTACAATCTTGTGGGATAAGTATGAGTTTTTATTAATTTTGAATATCCAAATAACATTTGTATAATATATATCAATTGTCACTTTATAAACTCACATGGAAAGTTTTTAAAAGACTTTACACTTAATGAACAATCTGCAATCTGAGAACAATAATTGTAATTTATTCCCTTAAAACAAAACCAAAAGCTTTTGCTTAATTGGCCATGTATCTAGTTTTATACTTGTTCCTGTTCATTATTTTTTAGTATTTGATGAAAGCTTATTGACTGAGACATATAATCTTTGTTTAGATCTCTGACTGTGTCTCTGCCTTAGTCTGTATTTCTCTTGAAGGGCACTTTAATGACAGTTTCTGAATTCATTTTGTTTGTTGAGGAACACTGCACTGGGATTGGCACAGTGAAAATGGGAGAGAAGGAAATCAATAAAAGAGGTTTCTACTAAGTGTAAGTGAAAGTTAGTCCCTCTTGGAAAACCTGTGAGCCATTATAAAATACTGTACATCTCAATTTCATACAATGCAAAGTGTAAGATTGAAATATATCCCCAGGTAATGATATCCTGGGCATTTATAATCCACCCTGTGCAGAGTAGGCTTGGGGAAGGAGAGAGCTCTCAAGCAGGATGCTAAACTCAGAGGTCGGGCTCCACCTAGAGATGAATGTGGGAGGGTTGCCTGCTGCTACAATCCCCTGAAATAATATCCACATGTTTACATTTGTACTTTGGAGTGTTTTACTTTATAACTGGTGTTTAATAACTGTCATCTCAGGCCACAGAGCATAAGGAAAAATCTCACTATTGTCTTAGATTAAATATGTTTCAACTGAACATCAGCAAGCCACATGAAATAATTCCTTTCTCCATGAATAAGAACTGTTACATCACTTTCATGAGCACAGTCTTTTGAACTTAATGTATGTCAATTTTCCCAAATTCATGTCTTTGGAATATAGTAATTATCTTTCTAAGTAGCTTATTCTTTATATTCATTATACTTCAGGCAGCTTTATACTTATAAACTGCCACAACAGTTAAACTACAGCATTCTTACAAAGCCTTTACTGTGGTAACTTTTGTAAGTATTACATATCCAGGATAATAATTGTTTTCAGAGAAACAGGTGATAAGCTCATCACAGGGTTATTAATGTAACATTTATTTGAAAGATCAAATGAATGTGCATGTATTATTTTCTTGGTTTTTCACTCCCCCACAGTTTCTACTAGCTCTCACTCAAAGAAATGTTCCTTTAACATTTGTGTCATTACATTACACTACTTAGAATACAAAGTGACAGAAAAAAAAACATTTTATAGAATCATTGTTTCTAAGGCATCCTCAGAATTTTCCTCTCAGAACTTACTAATCGCTCCTAAATTAGTGCCTTGCGTCCCAAGATGGCACATAATTTAGGCTCCAAAATTTCATTTAGTCTTCTCCACAGCATCATCATATCCCTCCTCTGCCTCACTCTGGATTTTGTCTCCTTTCATTAACAATTCAAAAAGTGCGAGTTGTGCTATTAATAGCTAATGAATTTTTGAGATGCTTATCATGAGCTGGTTCATGATGCTTATGTCTTATCTTCCAGTTCTGTTGATAGTCTAAGTCATGGGCTCCGTTTTTCTGTCATCTCCTATAGCTGGTACCACTTACAGAGTGTTCAGCCTGTGCTGTCCAATAGGGTAGCCACTAGCCAGACACAAGATGATACAACAATTGAAATTGGTCTATTATAATGGAAATGAGGGTTTTTATTTTTCAATTTAAAATGAATCACTGAGTTATTAAAAGACTTCTAATTATGCTTTGAACAACTTGATTGTGTATATCAGCCTTTTCAATTTCACATTTTAAAAAAATCCAAATATATACCTTTTGCCCCCAAAATTAACATTTATTTGAGAGATGTTTAGTTGTAAAATATTTTACAATTGTAAAATACTCTTTTGTCTTTTTCTTCTTTAATGTGTCTTTTAAAAAATGTAATTGGCCATTGCAATTCTATTGACCATGCTATTATATAATTAATACCTGTTACATCTTTGTAGCTTAATATAATTTTTAAAAATCCCCTCCAACATTTAAAAATACTCCACAAATAAATTTGAAGAGAAAAATTATTACTGAATATGATTAAATCAGCATGCACTGATATCTCAGGAAATCAGTTAATGAGTTTGCAAGGATGGAAAGAAATATCATTCTTTCAGATAGTCAAAAGCAATTAATTGAAGAGGGACAATCAGAGAAAATGAAAGGGAGCAGCTGAAAGGAGAGAAGGAATAGTGTGGGCAATACAGTCCAAGTATCTTAGTATAGGTATGAAAATATTATAATGAAACCAATTATTTTGTACAGTTAATGTACACTAATCAGATGATCAGAGAAAATAAAAATCAATCCATTCACTTCAACAAAAGAAATCATAGTAGGTAGAGTTCTGGACTACAATACTTAGCACGCATACTTTACCATAAATTCATCTGGTAATTGAGTTTTCTACTTGCCTTTATCTAAAGGAAAAAGAAATTTCACATATTTTTATGATGGTAAAAATGTTTGCAAGTTACAGCCTAGATGCAATTGAATTTAGGATTTAGGATCCTATCTTCCCCGGGAAGTGAGAGATGTGAGCATTACCTTCTTTGATGATTATATTTCAGACAGATGTTCCTGATCCTTGAGAAAAAGATTCGGGGTTGAAAAACTGCCAGAAGGCTTATTTAGGTTTTGAAAAGATTTACATACATCTCAAAGAGGCAGAGAAAACAAAAGTACAAGTTTTTGAAAATAAATCTAAAGAAAGGGTCAGCGAAGGGAGGTAGCTTTTCAGTCTTACACAATGGAAATGATTTTTAAAATTTTTTTAAAGATTTGTACCTATCGGTATAGTTTTATATTTATGTACATATAACAGTAAATAATTAATACACATGTATTACAATTTAAAAATATAAATATTTAATAATTTGGAATGTTCTTTTCCCTCATTCTCAATCACTCACCTTTTGCTTTCTAATCATTCACTTTCCTAAACTTAAAGAGTGTATTATATCCTCATTTTCTCCCTTTCACATGTCATAGAGGATTATTCTTCCTTTTAACCTGCCTGCCTACTCCATGTTTCAAATGATTGCATTTTCATAAGTGGTCTCCATATTTCTTCCATAGAATTTGCATGAAACTCAGGTGGTAGAAGAGTTTCTTCATTTACCTATTTCTCAGAGATTAAAGAATGCTTAAGGAAACTTCACCTGTGAATCAGAAAGCTATAAGGACAAAGTAGCCTGTGGTGAGGGGACAAATTTTGCCATTTATTTACTTAAGAATGACATAAACTCAGATGCAAGTAAAGCCGAAAGGAAGGATAAAAAAGAGCTCAAGAGTTTATGATTGGATTTTTAGTCTAGTAATGCTTGTAGTAAGACCACATTGTGCAAATGTACAGTTAGTACACATTTTGCTTAAGTGTGTTGAGATTGCATTTCTTTGTTATTTTCAAGCAAAAAATTAAAGCTTATGTCTGGACTTTTGTTCAATTTTATGGAGAAACTTTGTGAAGTTTACTTTTGATATGTAAAAAGTATCCATACAATATTTATGGAGTATCTTATTATTGTTGAATATATGCATATATTTTGTAATATTCAAGTCAGTGTAAAGATATCGTCACTTTAAACATCTAACATGTTTTCATGGTCAAAAACATTCAGAAATACTTTTCTTCTGGATCTTAAATATATACAATATTCTTGTCTCTAGTTACCCCGTTACTTAATAGAACACTCGGGTTTTTGCTCCTGTCTAACTGTAATTTATTACTCACTGATCACCCTTTATGTTTTCTGCCCTCCCCTTTATTCTCTCCAGCCTCTGATAAGCACAATTCTACTCACAACTTCTATGAAACCAAATTCTTTAGCTTCCACAAGAGTGAGAGCATGTGGTGCTTGTATTTTTGTGCCTGGCTTCTTTCATTAACATACTGCTCTCAAATTCCACCTATCTTGCCACAAAAAATAGGATTTCATCATTTTTTTATGTTAAATATGATTATCATATTGTTGCACTGTGCGTACATTGTGACATTTACCAAAGTTCTTAAAATGTATGATAGCTAAATTCACCCCCTTCACATTTATCCCTCCCCCCATGTTGAATAGTTTCAACAGGTCTCACTTTTCCATTTTCATACATGATTACATAATATTTTCACTACATTCAGCCTCCTTCACCTTTTTCTTTTATCCTTCCCTCTCTGACAGTTACCAACCCTCGAACAAGACCAATTTTACCTTCTATTTACTTTTCTGTGTTCTTTATACATTGTGGGTACTAACCCTTCTCATATGTATACTTTGCAAATAATTTCTCCCATTCTTTAAATTATCTGTTCACTCTGTACATTGTTTCTTTTTGCTATTTAGGACCTTTTAAAAATTTACTGTATTTCCATTTGTCTATATTTGCTTTTATCCCCTGTCTTATTCCAATAGTCCATTACTAATACAATGCCTTGAAGCCTTTACCATATTTTCTTCTTTTAGTTTCACATGTTGCAGTCTTGCATTTAAACCTTAATTCATTTTGAATTATATGATGAAAGATACTGATCTAGTTTCATTCTTCACCATGCAGATGTCCTATTTTCACAGCACCATATAATGATGAGATTGTACTTTCCTCAATGAATTTTCCTAGCAACTTTGTTGATGAGGTATTTTATAGAGGGACAAGTTTGTTTCTATACTTTTGCTATGTTTCATTGGTCATTTTTTTTTGCCTGTGCCATGTTTTGATTGCTTTATAGTACATTTTGATATAAAGGAGTATAATGTCCCTGCTTCATTTTTTCTCAAAATTATTTTTATACCTAGATTTTTCTGTGGGTTCATACAAATTTTAGGATTTTTAAAATAATTCTATGAAGAATGTCATTGATATTTTGACATTAATCAGATTGACTGTACATTTTACTAATGTTGATTCTTTCCATAGATTAACAGATATCTTTTCATTTATTTGTCTTCTTCAATTTCCTTCATCAGCACTTCCTAGTTTTCATTGCAGAGATCATTCAACTATTGATTAAATTCATTTCAAGGTAATTTTGTAGGTATTACAAATGTGATTGCTTCTTGATTTTTGTTGATCATGAATGAAAATGTTACAGATTTTTGTATCATGATTTTAAATCCTGTAACTTTGTTATATTCATTTATTAGTTCTACACTATTTTTAGTGGAATCTGAGGAAATTCCTATGTACAAGGAAATGCATAAAATCTTCCTCCTTTCTGATATGGATGCATTTTTTTCTATTGTTTGACTGTTTTGTCTTGGACCTCCAGAACTATGTTTATTAAAGTGGTGCAAGTGCACATTTTGATGGCGTTCCGCACCTTACAAAGAAAGCATTCAAATTTCACCTGTTAAGTAGGTTGCTGAGTGAACACTTGTTTTATGTGGCATTTACTATGTTGTGATACATTCCTAATATAATTAATTTGCTCAGTTTTGTCATCAAATGATTATGAATCTTATCAAATAGTTGTTTTATACATCTATTAAGATAAATAAGATGGTACTTATCCTGTGTTCTTTTGATGTGACATGTCAGGGTTATTCATTACTGTACATTTAACCATCATTGCATATCTCGATTATGTGAATAATCTTTTCAATGTGCTGTTGGATGGACATTCATAATATTTTGCTGAGGGTTTTTGCTTTCATATTTATAAAGGACATTATCTTATAGCTTTTGTGTTTGTGTTTGTGGGTGAGTTTGTGAATGTTCCCTTGTCTGGTTTTGGAATCAGGGCAATGCTAACTTCAAAGAATGGTCATGGAACAATTTCTCTCTCTTTAATTTGGAATAATTTGAAAAGGCTTGATATATTTCATCACTTACATTTTGTAGAACTCAATAGTAAATCCCCCAAGGCCTGGATTTTCTTTAATGCAAGAATTTTTAATAGTAACTTGATCTCCTTACTAATTATTGGTCTTTTAGATTTTCAATTTCTTTACAACACAATCTTGGTCTCATCTATGTGTTCAGGAATTTGTTCATTTCTACTCTTGGTTTTCAATTTATTTGTATATAGTTTTTTCATAAGAATCCTAATGGTCTGTTGTATATCCGTATTTCCAGTGGTTATGTTTTCTTATTAATTTCTTATTTATTTGTGTCTTTTCTCTTTTTCCTTAGTTTAGCTAAGTTTGTTAATTTCATTTATATTTTTTAAAAAACAAACTCATATTTTCAATAATCATTTCAATAACTATTCTCAATTTCATTTGCTTCTTTTTGTTTATTTATTTGATGGTACTGGAGATTGAACTCAGGGCAGTATACTTACTAGGCAAGCACTCTAGCACTTGAGACATACCCCAATCCTTTTGCTTTTAGTGTTTTTTTTTTCAGATAGGATCTCATACTTTTGTCTGAGCTGGCCTCAGTCTACGATACTCCTACTTCTGTCCCCTGAGCAGCTGGAATTACAGGCATATTTCACTATACCTGTCTTATGTTTACTTCAATGATTTTGTTTCTTTCTTTCAACTAATCTTAAGTTTCATTTACTCTTGTTTTCTCATTCCTTTAAGTTCAATGATAGAAATTTATTTCATATCCTCCTGACTTTTTGATATACGAATTCACTGATAAATATTTCCCTCTTAGTACTGTTTTTGCCATACCCTATGACTTGGGGTGTTGTTTTTTCATTATGATTGGTTTCAAGAAACATTTTGTTTTCTTTTAAATTTCTTCATTAATCCATCATCTAAGAGTATTTTCTTTAATTTCTACGTATAGTTTCTTACATTGTTTTAGAATTTTTTCTTACTGTTTCTTTCTAGTGTCCTTGTATTGTGAGCACAAAAGATACTCAACATGATTTCATTTTTCAGTTTATTGGAAATGATTTTGTGGCCTACCATGTAATGTATCCTGGAGTACATCTTATGTTCTGTTGAGAGAAAAGTGTTTTCTGCAGTTTCTATATGGAAGATTCTGCAAGATGTATGTTAATTCTTTTTGATTTAAAGCATAGTTTAACTCTGATTTTTTTTTATTTCTTGTCTAAATGATGTGTCCACTGCTGAAAGAGGGGTTCTAAATTACCCAACTTTTATTGTGTTAAAGTTTATCTCTCCCTTTAGGGTCTATTAATATTTCTTCTATATAATCAAGTGCCCTAATGTTTGGTGAATATATTTTTATAACTGATATTTCTTCTTGACTCCTTTATCATTATATAATAACCTTCATTATATCTTTTGACTTCTTTCAATTTAACTTCTACTTTATCTGGAATATCCTTTTCCTTTCATTTACTTTCAGTCTATGCATGTCCTTAGAAATGAAGTAGATTTCTTGAATCTTGATTTATCAATTCAGTCTGTCTTTCAAAGTAATTATCAGTAAAGTCGTATAATTGCCATTGTGTTGCCTGTTCTCTTGTGTCATTTTAGTTTCTTTCTATCCACCACCTCCAATTTATATCCTTCCTTTGAAGTTGAGTATCTTTTTGAAATAGTGTGTTTAGATTCCTTGCTTATTATTTTTGTGTGTGTGTTATAGTTTCTTTTTCTTTTCTGTATACCATGAGGCTTACAAAATACATATTTTGAATATGACAAGTTATTTTTAAATTATAGGAACTGGACATTCATCATAATTATAGAAAAATTAAAAATAAATGACAGAGGGAGAAAGTATTAATAAAATCTCAACATTTGCCTTCAATTCCTCCTCATACGTGGAATATTGAATATCTAATTTGACATACTTTTATTGAGTATCTTTTACTATATCAATATAGTTATTATTTTAATTTTTTAAATAATTTCTGCTAAAAATATAAATGGATTACATAGCATGTTTACTATATAAGAGTAATCTGAATTTGTATATTTTCTTCTTCCCATTGAACGTTAATCTTCTGGTGTTTTCTTCTTACTCATTAATTTCCCTTTCTTAAGTGTAAAGAACTCCCTTTAGCATGTCCTATATGGCAAGTCTGGTGATAATAATTCTCTTGGCTTTCTAAAACATATTTTCTTTTTGGCTAGGATTATAATGACTGTATCTCTCCTTTTTCTAGTAAATATCTTCACTGTGGTAGACTGTTCTTGATTGGCAGGTGTTTGCTTTGGCATTGTGTTTATCTCATCCCATTCCCATTTGACTGGCAAAGTTTTTGCTAAGAAATCTGCTGTCAGGTAAACCAGACACCATTATGAGCTTTTTGTTTTTTCTCTTTTAGTGCTTTGAGAATCTTTTCTTTGTTCCTACCTTTGAGAACTTGCCTATTAAAAGTCCTCTTTCAGTGTTTTTTTTAAATGATATTTTATTTTTTGGTACAATTCATATTTAAACATATTTGGAAGCCTGATAAATCCTTCATAAATCAGTTTAGACCTTCAGGGATTGATTCAATGCTTATAAATCAACCTTCTTTAAATAAAGATCACAATTCCATAATAGAAAGCCTAAATTTAGTAACCAGAAAGCTTTCATTTCCTCATTTCATTCTTATGTGTTTATACCTTCATGTGAGCTTGCTATTTGAAAATTAAATTGTTTCACAGCATTCAGAGACAACATTCTTTACTTTTCTGAGTAACTATAAGCTTATGCAAAGTACTGATTTCTCCTTTCAAATATTGGTTTCTTCTTTGTTCTCAGATATTAAAACATCTCAAAACTAGCATTATGGTAAGCCATGATTTTATAATGGAATTGAGTTACCTAATATAAAATTCTACTAGAACCTAAAATTTTCAAATAATTTCCCCAAATTCCATCTTTTCTACATATTATACATTTTCAGTGCAGTTTAATTTTTCCAACAAAATGAAATTAAAATATTTTGTGAATGTTGAAACCATCCAAAGCATTATAATAATTAAAGGATAGCCAAAAATATATATTCAAAGATAATTCAGACATACAGTTTACCTAAAAGATTTTCCAAATTCATAACAAAGAAAAATAACCACATAAGTTACATAAGTACAGTATTGGATGATCATCAATATATCAAGTGTTTGGGGAATACTGAGGATGGAAGATATTTTTTGGTTTTTTTTCCTGTCTCAAGGATAAGTAAAGATTTCATGTAGAAGTTCCTTCTTGTTTTGGATCTCCCAGGTGACACTTCCTTTCAAATTAAATAGAGGAAAAAGCTATCAAAGAGAAGGGTATTTTGAACTGAGAATAGAAGAACTTAGACAATAGTTGAGATTACCAAATGTTTCATTTTTTGTTAAAGAAGTGTTTGTATTGACTGACATTTGTGACCAGACAGTTCTTTATCATGTGCTTTGCCACACCAGAATCTATGATCAATACCTACTAGATGCTATTAACATTCACCTTCCAGTGTTAACATCCTCAAGGATATGCACACATTGTCATATATTCCTTGGGTGTCAAAGATGTCCCCGTCATTAACACTAGGATGTAGAATAAAATGTCTAAGTACTCTGTTAAAGTGTAGCAGTGTAGACTACAATAGTTGATGTTTAGTAAGTACTTTCTCCAGTAAACCATTGTTCTAAGCACTTTGCATGCATTCTCTTACATAACATTTGCCTTGAATGTACTAGACTGTGATGGAAACTAAAAACTATGTGCTTAATGACTCTCCTAAGTAAAGAACATTGGATTTTAATTGTTTGTCTCTTTCACCTGAGCATTTGATACAATGGTAGACTTTCTTGATGGTATTGATATACACATTCTTCTCATTAATTATAGTGTCTATATACTCCTCTTCATTTAACCTTATAAAATTTCACAGATGCATTTATGTACAGAATATGGAGGAAATATTTTGTGAACTTCTGTTCATTTACTTTGAATGAATGTTTATTAGTCATAGTTTTCTAGACAGGCATAGCCAGTAGAAAATATATGCATCCAGTTAGATAGATAGCTAGATAAGTAGATAGATAAATTGATGATTTATGATAATTTTTCTTCCACCAACACAATCTTAGAAATATTTTGAAATGATGCTTTGCCAACTATTTGGATAATCCTTAATCCAATCATTTTGATGCATAAAATTATGGTGAAATTACATCACAGTGAAATTACATAATTATGGTGTTTTTGTACTAAGATTTCTTGGGGGTGGCTAATATATTTTAAAATGGGTATGGATGGGTATGGGACTGAATGTAAAAATCAATGAAAGACTTATACAGTTGGTCTCAACAAAGTTTGTAATGTTTATAATAGAGTAAAGAGAATTTGGAAAACCTTTTATAGAGAAAACTTTCATAACTTGATCACATATTGTGCAGAATTACAGAAGGAGAAATCTATAGTTCGAAGTCCCTATTAGTTTTGAGTTTGTGCAAATTTCATATAGATTGTATAGGTCATCATTATATGCAGACACCCTTTACATATAACCCATTATTATTCCCAGAAGTATAAGCATTTGGAAAGCAGAATAATAGATGGAGAAGGGGAGAGTATGGCTGAGACAGGTCAGGTAGTAATTAGTTACTCTGAAATCAGTGCTGTCTCTAAATTATAAGTTTTCTCTTCAGCCTGGCCTGCACTTCCGGAAATTTTACCAAACATAATGACTTTGTATCAGCCTTTCCTCATCAGCAATTGGGATATATCAGTAAATGGCTGAGCCTTTCTTGAAGTTTCTAAGTTCTTCCCTATGGATATCACTGGTTCCAAACACAACTGAGGATGTAATTAACATCTGTGTTGAATTTTTGATGGTAAATAAGTTTCCAAAATACTTTCTTAAAATTAAGAATAGTGTCTATTTAAGATGAAGAAAATGGGGCTAGCAGAGTGGCTCTATCAGTAAGAGTGCCTGCCTTGCAAGCATGAACCCTGAGTTCAAACTCCAGTGCTGCCAAAAAATAAAAAGATGGAGAAAAGCTTTAGAGCTATGTGCAGTGGTGCACATCTGTAATCCTACTTCTCAGGACGCAGAGATCAGGAAGATCACTGAAGCCAGATTGGGCAAAGAGTTAGTGAGATTTCACTTCAAAACCCAAGCTGTGGGTGGCGGTGTATGCTTGTAATACAAGATATGTAGGAAACATAAGTAGAAGGATCATGGTCTAAGGCCAACTCAGAAAATAACTAAAAGAAAAAATTTGAAAAAGAAGATCTGGGAGTATGGCTGAAGTAGTAGAACACATGCTTACCAAACATGAGACCTTGAGTTCAAACTACAGTACTCCCAAAAAAAAAGTGAAAATGTTATTGAAGTTTGCACACAAATTACTCTAGACTCAACTCTGGCCTAATCAATTCCTATATTGGAAATAATGTTATTGAAAACTAAGGGAAACAAATGCATAATAGATAAAAATTAGCAAGTCAAATGAATAGAAATTATGTGAAAAGCTACAGTTTTTTCTATTATCAATGAGGACATATATTCATTACACAGGATAGCCAGAAGTTCTTCTTTTTCTTAGGCTGTTTATTTCTACTTGCTGATATGACCAACAATACCCCTTTTTCCTGTCAATACTGTCCTGGCTTGGATGATATATCCAACATGTCAACCATATTTCAAATTTAATTGAAGGTATTTAGATAGTTAGATTTAGCAGAGAACTACAGATATATTATTTATTTTTCTTTCTTCAAAACTGTGTTTCTTGTAATCCTGGCCCCATATAATACTCCACTTTCTTTTGCACATTTCTATAATTTGGGTTACTATATGATATATCATCCAAAACAGGACAGTATTGATAGGAAAAGGGTTATTGTTGGTCATATCAGCAAGTAGAAATAAGCAGCTGTAATGTGTACAGCTGTGATGTAACCTATTCTTTCTCTTAAGAAAACTGCTCAATTTTATTCAAGATAAATGCAGAGTATAAGTCGTTCTGGGCTGTCACTGTTGTCATTTAACACATTTTTTGATTCACTATGTGAATTTGAGTTTCTCAGAATATTTATTGTGTTTGCTTCATTTTTCTAATCTATAGTGGAAATGGATCAGCAAATGGTGAATTGGTTAAACTTCTACATTTTGTGAAAAATGGCTGAATTGATTTATTTTCAGCATTCCAGACCATCTGTTATTCTTCTTTTGACATAGAATGAATATTATCCTTGTAAATTTCATTCCACTGTGTAAACTTTTCTTTGTTCTTTTGTAAATCCTCTGTTTGTTAGATAAATTGAAGTTAATTCTTCATACATACTTCTATCTTTTATGTCAACTGTTACCATTTCTTCCTTATAAAATAGTTAGCTCTGTTCTTTGCAACTTAGCTTTATAACTGTGCATTTAGGCTCTCAAGCTTTCTTATACTTATTTCATTATACTATTTTTCTCTCACTACTGATGGATTGTCACTGACCTTTTGCCTTTCAATCCTCAAAAACAAAATAGCTCTAAAAAAAAAGTTGAGTAAGAAGACTAAGACACAGCTTATTTTCTTACCCATTATGTCTCTTCATAAAATAATACCACAGAGTCTCATATTTATTAAAATAAGTTGCTATAAGTCGGTGTCACACATCTTAAAATAAATTACAAAGGCAAAAGACAATTATATAACTGAAAGAAAGTTGTTGTTGAAATAAAGTCATTAATACATGTTCTGACTCTTACCCTCATTATTAATATATCCCTCATCTAAATTCTTTTTGGTGGAAGCAAAATATAAAATGCTTAGTGATTAGTTAATTGAGATCAGGAAGCTAGATATTGTAGCAATACTTCCTGTGAGACAAAAACAAAAGAACTAGGGGAAAATGGAAGATGATGCCACTTGTTGAAGAATATTAATAATAGCTTATCATTGACCCGAAATATGACTAGAGCTGTGTATCTTAGGACAATACTTGCAGTGATTCTAATTAAGGTGACTTCCATATCATTAATCATCAGGAAGATATAAATCAAAAGCACAGTGAGCTATCATCTCGTACCTGATAGGATGTCTACTGTCCAAAAAGCAAGAAGTAACAAGTGTTGGTAAGACTGTGGAAAAAGAGAACTCTTGTGCACTCCTGGTGGAAAGGTATATTGGTAGAACTATTATGTGAAAATTAACATATAATCATCATGTGATCAAGCTATCTTCTGCTTGTCTACCAAAAGGAAATGAAATTATTACCTAAGGGAGAAATATCTGTTTACATGTCCATTACAGCACTTTTCATAGTGGTTTAGAGATTGGAATAACCTGAATCAATCAACAAATGAATGGATAAAGAATTTATGAGGTACGTAAACACACACACACTCACGCACACACACACACAGACAAAGTGATATATTTTATTCAGTCTTCCAAAAGAAGATCCTGCCATTTTGACAGCCTGTCCTCTCATGGTTTTGTTTGCTTTCATTTTCTGTGTGCAGAATTCCTTGGAGAATATTTTGTGGTGGTGGCTTTGTGGTCATTTATTGTTTTAGTTTCTGCTTATCGTGGAAAACTTTTATTGATCCATCTATTTTGAATGGTAGTTTTGCTGGGTAGAGGATCCTAGTGTTCAAGTTATTTTCATTCAGTGCCTGGTATACCTTGCTCCATGTCCTTCTTGCTTTAAATTTTTCTGTTGAGAAATCTGCTATGATTTTGATGGGTTTACCTTTGTATGTTATTTGTTTTTTCTCTCTTACTGTCTTCAATATTCTTTCTCTACTCTCTGTCCTTATTGTTGTAATGATAATATACTGTGGGGTAGTTCTATTTTGGTCAAGTCTCTTTGGTGTCCTGGAGGCTTGCTGTTCCTCAATGGACATAGTTAACTCTAGATTTGGGAAATATTCTGTCATTATTTTGAATATATTATGAATCACTTTTCCTTGCACCTCTTCTCCTTCAATGCCCATGATTCTCAGGTTTGGTCTTTTGATGGAGTCATTGAGTTCTTGCATATTCCTTTCACAGGTGTTGAATTGTTTGAGTAATAGCTATTCAGTTCTTCCTTTAATTTCCATTTCATCTTCAAGTTCTGAGAGTCTGTCTTCTGCTTGTTCTAGTCTGCTGGAGTTGCCTTCCTTTGTGTTTTGTATTTCTGTTTCATTCTTTTTTCTGAGGTTTTCCATATCATGGGTCACTTCCTCTTTAATAGTGTCAATTTTCATCCTTAATTCATTTACCTTTCTATTTATGGTGTTCTTTGTTTCACTTTGGTATTTACTTAGGGCTCCTATGAGTTCATTTAGTTGTTTTTGTGTCTTCTAATATTCTTTATTTCTGTTGTCTTGTATTTTCTTTAGTGCCTCCTGTAGGTTTTGGTTTACCTTGTCTAGTAACATCTCCATGAAATTCTCAGTGATTTCTCACAGGATTTCTTCTTTCAGGTTGTTCCTTTGGGCTTTGTTGGGTTCCTTGGGATAGTTTATCTTTGTTTTGTTGGAGTCTTGAACTGGGCATCCATTTTCTTCTTTTCCCTCTGAATCCCATGCTAATTTATTTTTTGGGGGAGAATGGTTTCCACCCCCTTTTCATGTTCCCATCTTTCCAAGGTGTCAGAGTTTTGCTTCTTCTTGGTGTTTTCTTTCTGTCAAGTGTGGCTCTAGTTCCTCAGCAAAATTTTTCATTTACAGCTATTTTCACTTCTTTTCTTTCCTCAAGTCTTTCATTTCTAAGTGTCCATGTAATTATATGGGTCCCACATGATAATACAGGATGATCTTCCTGATCTATAGTTTATAATATTAAGTATATCTGCAAATTCCTGTATTTCATGGAAGCTAACATGTTCACTGATTTCAATAATTTGGACATAGACTTTTGAAGGAGATCATTGTTTTGTACACCATATCCACCAAGTGCCCCCTGCCAAAGATTCTCATCCATTGCAATGCTAAATACATTAATTCCAACCCAATATTCCTAAAAGTAATATCCTATTACAACATCTACTCAAATTCCAAGGATTTAAATTTCATCAACTAACCCCTCTAAATCACATACATGTGAGGCACTGGGCATACACTACTCTGAGCATAATTCATCCACTTATCTGAGAAACTGATGAAATAGGTTGCCTGATCCCAAAATAAAATGGTAATATAAATATAGGAAAATAAATAAGACACACTGGTTTAAAAAATGAGAAGTTTTGGTAGTAGTAGTACTGTTCTTCAATCCTAGCTATGTGGGCAGTGCAGGTAGGAATATTCTAGCCTGAGACCAGCCCTGGGCAAAAACATGAGACCCTTTCTAAAAACAAAGACTAAAAATATAAAGGGATGGAGTACAGCACTCAAATGGTAGAGTGTCTGCTTAGGAAGTCCAAGACTCTAAATTCAATCCTCAGTACTGCCAAGGGAAAAATATAGTGTTAAATGAAAAGAATAAAGGGGAAAATAATACCCACTAGCCCCAGAAAATATTGAAGTTCACTAATACATGCCCCATTAAGTATTAAGAAACTGGAATAATTCTGTGTGGTACTTGGTCCCACTCTCACAGCAAAATCATCCTTTCTTTTTCACTGGAAACAGTGGTGGGTAAGCAGCTGAAGAGATTTACTAGCTTGTTTCCTGGCAGAAGACTTTATGAGGACTGGAGTCATGGCTAAAGTGGTAGTGTGCCCTTTAAGCAAGTGCAAGGACCTGAGTTCACACCCAGTACCACCCAGGATGTGTATATTCCAGTCGTACTGGAGAAAAGAGGTCCCAGGATCTTCTTTCATCTTATATTGATTATTTTCATATAAGTCCAAGTTACCAATCCTTCAGTTGCTATATAATTTTTGATAATTTTGGCATCTTTTAATATGAACTGGAGATTGATAATTTCAAGGAAAAATTTTTTTCTGGTGTAATTCTGTTGCTATTTTGGCTATTATGACTTCTGCTCAAAAAATAGATGTATAATTCTCCCAAGTTCCTTAATTCCCCTGGTTATACTCAAGAAATATGAAAGTCACAATCTTAACCCAAAAGAGCCCTGTTTATAATAACTAAATACTATGAACTTTTTTGAGGTACTAGAGAATGGCTGTACAGTCACATTATTCACTTTCTCCCTATCACATATTTTACTCATATCCATTCCATTAATTTTTCCATATGGCTAGTCTGTGAATTAAAAAAAATATCATCAAGAATTAACTATCTTTTTCTAAAGTTACTTTTTTATTTCAGTCTATTACTCTTTCCTAGGATTATATTGTAAGGAGTCACTTGTTCTCTCTGTCAAACATAATTAATAGGAATCTTGTTCTTGCATTGAAACACTGGAAAAAATGAAATTATAAATGTTCTTTTTTTCTTTTTCTCATTTTTAGTGCTAAGGCCTTACACATGTTAGGTAAGCACTTTATAATTTAGCTACAATATTCTCTTCTTTTTATCATTCTGAATATTTGTATGGAAAAGATCATCATCCAGAACCATCTAGAGCTGTGCATGAGAATCAAACTATTGTCATTTCAAGTAACTAAGTATTGAGATTGTTACTGCAGTGTCAGATAGGCTAGTCTTCTTAGTGAATTTCTGCTGTTTGAGAATGGATTGGAGTGGTGGAGAAATCAAAGGGCAGTTAAGAGAAAGTATCATTAAGAATAAAATCACTTTATAGAAGTGTAGTTATGAACAAAGAGAGACAGGTATATTGATTCTATAATAGGGAAAAAAGAACTTACAGGACAAGGTTCATAGGCAGGAAAAGGAGAGTATGATGCAAAAAATAAAAATAAAATTTATGACATATATCTGAAGGAATGTGCTCCATTACACTGCAGTGCCACTTGCATACTGGTGTTCATTGCAGACTACTTAAAATAATCAAGATTTGGAAACAGCCCAGATGCCCCACAACTGATGAATGGATTAAGAAAATGTGGTATGTAAACACAATGAAATTTTATTCCTCCATAAAGAAGAATTAAATTATGTTGTTTGCAGGTAAATGGAAGGAACTAGAGAACTTCATGTTGAATGAAGTAAGCCAGGCTTAAAAAGTCAAAAGTTGCAGGTTTTCCTTCATATTTGCAAGCTAGACCTATAAGTTAAATGTACATATAGATATATATATAGAAAGAGAGTGAGTGAGAAAGAGAACAAAACTGTATTATTGAGTCTGCTGAGGGGACTATGGTAGACAGGAGAGGGAAAGAAAAGGTTAGAGAATGAGAAATATTGAAACAGTCCATCTATATATGAATATCACATAACATACAGCTGTTGAATATCAGGGTAGCATGGTGATAAAAAGAGTAGTAATGGGGGATTACTTTGATTAAAACAGGACATATACAGGACTGAAGTAAAATGCAAAACCCCATGGAACCATAAATATACATGTAAAAGTAAATGAAAAGCAAGAGAGTAAAATAGGTGTCTTTCCAGTGGTTGACACCAGTGGGAGGAGGTAGGTTTAAGGAAAGGGTGACTAATGGTGAATATGATGGGTATATTTTTGTATTCAGATATGAAAATACAAGACTGAAACCTGTTGAAATAATTCTAAGAAGGAGGGAGAGGGAAAAAGGGAGAAGAATGGAGGGGGTAAACCTAAGTAAGATATATTATAAGCACATATGTAAGTATCACAATGTATCATACTGACAGCTATTATAAAAATCAAGAAATATATTCCTTAATGTACTAATTTGATTTATTAATTAGATTAGAAGGTAAGACTTTTTATGACTATATACTGACAGTTTATATAACAAAAGGATCTAATTCACCTATTTTTGTAAAGTCAAAAATGAATGATAATGTAACTGCATGTATTATTTTAATTTGTCTTCATAGTCTTATCTTCATCTTTTTTTTTTTCAAAACACAAGATAAGCACAACACACACAAAAAAATAGAAAACTGTTCTGGAACAACCCTGCCCCAAAATATGAAAACCAGCTCCAAGGTAGGGTGAGATGGAAGAAAAGAGACAGACATCCATGTTTCCACAGAGTGAAATTCATTGTTGACTTTCTGACAGATGTGTGTTCTGGCTGGCTGCAAAACCAACTGGATCTTCATGATTTGAGTCAGAGGATAAGCCTTATGATGTGGTCAGTACAAAAGTGATTTCATAAAAGCCAGAGTGAACCAGGTTTATGTAGCTAATATCAAAAACTTTAGGCAAATTCCAGGTCCCCATGGTACCAGAGTCCAGTGGTAAAGCTCCACATACCAATGGTTTTGGTTATTTTTAGTATGCCGGGAAGCTATGCAGGGAAAACCAGAGAGGGTTATGAAGCAGCCATCATTACTCAAGTTGGCTACAGTCATGTCAAGCCAAATCATATACAAACACAAGACTACATGCCTAATTTACAGTTAATCCATTCTTCATGTTAAGATTCCAATTTGTAAATTTGAATTAAATATATATTTCATGTGGTGAATTGGTAATGTCATATAACCTTTTCCTTAAAGTACATATAAAGTATTAAATATGAAGCAAGGCATTTTTACAGGACATCTTTGGGAATTCTATATATTTAATTTGTTACTTTAAAATTTATATTTGACAAGTAATATTAGTTGTTAGTATCCTGCAGTGAAATTATGGATTATTACAGAATATTTTGTCTCCTGTATTTATTGAGCAGTTGACTCAAACATCTAATATATTTAAAAGATTGTAATTGCTAATGGGAAGGCTTTCTGGTCATCCAATGATAGAAAATAATTCTATCACAGTATCTCTTTAGTTTATTTCATGAAAATTCATTTTCTTCTCACCATTAATACCTAATATGTTCTTCATTTTCACTCACTAGGAAAAAAAATCAGTCTTATATTTGCTTGCTAAATTATTTATCTAACTCTGAAGTCCTCAGGGAAACCTAATTAAACATGTTGACTGTAAAGAAATGATTTATCTTTACTTAACCTTGTAAGTTTCCCAGTTTTTAGAACATGCAATACTGTAGTGAAAGACTATAATTCTGTGCTTTGTTTTAGCTTTAATTTATTCTTCCTTTATTGTCAGTTATATTAAAAATGAAGTTTATAACAAAATATGTTCCCTATATGTCTAATCTAGACCAGTTATAATTATAAAGATATATATACTAAGTAAAATAAGAATGTTCTATATGAAATTATTTTTAATAAAAATGGTTCATAACTGATTTTTTTTGCTATCTCAGTGATATAGAGGTAAGCTTAAAATTTTAAAGCACTAAAATACCACCATCACCACCTCCAGCAATAAAAAGCAATCTATTGGAAATAGGAAATATATGCCTTAACCAATAATGTAAACACTTTAGAATGTTATAGTGATGTAGATTAAAATGAGGACAAATATGCAAAAATAAATAACAATAAAAACTTCTGTAGAGTCTAACTATTAAACACAGTGGTAAATTAACATAAGATAACATCCCAACCACTCAGTGTATCATTGTCATGTGAAGCACTGTGCTAACACCTTTGTTTAGAACCATTCATATCATTATCATAAGTCTGTAGTGTTGGGTTCATGTAGGAGGAATTGAAACATTGGAAAATTTAGAAAACTTTGACAAGGAGAATAATTAAGAATTGACAAGACCTAGATGTAATCCTAAATTTTTCTGAACCTAAAGCCTGTGTAATAGGATGGCAAAGTAGTACTTTAGATCAGTGTTCTCAAATTTAGCGTGCCTCAGAATCATTTGGCACTTTCTGGTTCGTTAGTTTACTGTAGGGCCCAAGATTTAGCATTCCAACATTTTCCTACATGTTGATGCTGCTATTCTGAGGATCATGCTTAAGAACCACTGTTGAGTTTCAGAAGTTATTTCAATTTATATTATTATAACACACTCAATATGATAAAACAGGAAAAATTTAAAGACATTATTCATGGAATTATTTTCTAACTATCTGGAGAGATTTTATAAGTAGAGAAACTTTTTCCAAACTGGGATTATGGTTCAATAGTAGAATGCTTGCTTAGCATTCATGAGGCACTGGGTTCAATCACTAGCACAACCCAAAAAAAAAAAAAACCAAAATCCTTTTTTGCTAACTTTGTGTAAAACATGTGTAACTCAATTTAGAATCAGTATTGTTATGGCATTTCCGATATTAATTTACATGTGTATGAGTATGTCAGAACATCCACAGGCAATTCTAATGATGCATGTAATTTTGAATACCTGTCTCAGAGCCATTGAAAATAAAATCAAGATCTCATTGAGGGGTCTTTCATGGTGGTGCATATGACTTGGAAAGTTGGGGAAAAAAAGTTGGGAGACCAATGCTAACCAAGACTGCACAGAAATCTCTGTCACAAATAAATAAATAAATACAAAGAAAGATTTCATTGAATCAGTCTGTCAGTTAATAATAATAATTCTCCAAAATATTTCTTCCTTATGCAAATAATGGATTTATTTATTGGTCTGATCACACTGATTCTTTTGTATAAATTATATTTAACCAATCAATTCTAATTAATTTATTGGCAGTTGAATACTAAAATCATTTTTAAACTCAAAGTCCTCATTACTATATAGATATGTCAAGTTGTCACTTCCTTAAGAAATTAATTGGTGACAGTGCCACAAACTTTGAAAATCTCTAAAGTAAATATATTGTGTAGGGTAAGTGAAGAAAATGACACAGATGGTCTACAGGAATTGTATCTGTTTATCTCAGTGAAAATATTGGAGTCATGGAACAGTAGAACCAGGTAGACTGAATTTTTATGTAGAGACAGGGTTTAGCTACCACAGTAATGGTAATCAGAGTTTTGACCCAAAAAGATCTGTAATATTTAATTGATTTCAGGACTAGGTTGATTAGAGCCAAAATTCCATCTTTTACCTAAACACCTTAAAGTTTCACGCTGAATTCATTCTCCAAGGATTACGTTCAATTCAGAACCATAATCAAATTACTCAAAATGCTATGAGAGGTTTTTACTTACAAATGTCACATTCATACTAAATTTGGAGGCACTTGAAATGGAGAATTACTTTACCATTGTAGTGTAATTTGAGAGTTTAGGAAACACACTCAGGAAAGCTGTTTCACTAATTCACCTGGACACTTGTAAGTATGCCCTTTTGAAGGACCCAGATCTGCAATGCATTTTGTTTAATCAATTGGATCTCTTTTTCTACCAGACTAGATAGATAGATAAATAGATAGATAGATAGATAGAAATAGATTTAGAGAAAGACAGAAATGCAAAGACAGAGAGGGAGAGACAGAGAGAGAAGATGGAGGCAGAGACAGTTTCAAGTACACACATACATATATGAATACTTTCAAAAAGTAACTCATTAGTTATATGACCATGTATGGTGGAATTATATTAACAGCTAGTACTATCTCAGTGATTAGACTGAAATGATAATTATGAATAACTGAAAGGACATTTGATAATATAACCAAAAGGCTTTCAATGAATATATATTAACTTTTAAGAACTTTCACAGTTTACTGCTTTTGTTTAGCTAAATTCTGGTTAAAACTCTGCTCTCCTATGAAGGATACCCAGGCTTCAATTACTTCAACACCTTGATCTCATTTTTATACTGACATGGATGGACCTTACTGCATAAGACTACAACACAAGAATACAGACTTGCATTTAAGTAATGTTGTCAAGTATTTTATAAATAAATAATCCAATAATTTTACTTAGAGGAGCAATATACTACTATTCACATTTGTCATCTCTATCCTGTTTCTTACAAAGCAAATAGAAGAAGCACACTAGCAAACTTATTGGTAGGTCTGAAGGAGAGTGGTTTTACTAGTGATCAATACACTTAAGGCAATGTACAACACACAGGTAAGCCAGAGGTTCATTTAAAGGATTGTTGATGTACTTCCTATACAAGAATGAATATAGAATTTTTAAACCAGTTGAAATAACCATAAAAGGTGACTAAGGTTGAAAGGAGAAAGATAGAGGGGATGAATCAATTCAGGTTATAATACATACATGCTTGGAAATGTCACAATGAAATACTCTATATAGCTATCTTAAACAAACAAAAATGTCATTTTTTTTGTTTTGTTTTGAGCTACCATGGTTGGAACTCAAGTTATTGAGTAACACTCATTCAGGAAATAGCGTTGTTAAAAGAAAAATGTAGCAAGGCTGTTTTAGACATTTCTCTGCACCTTCCTAATGAAACACTCCCAAATCCTGGGTGTGCCTGCCACGCAGAACTGAAACACTGTCCTCAAAGTGAACAGAGACAAGGCTCTCTTTTGAAGGCAAATCACATGCACTGGCTATGTCAGCCATGATGCCACATCAGACATACTAGGCATATTTCCATTTCATTAATTGGCTTTTTAGCACAGAAAAGTGCTAAAGTGAATTTATTGATTAAAATTTGAGAAAATGTTTTTCTGTGTTTTTCCAATTATAAATTTTGGTTTTGTTGTGTCTAGCAAAAGATATACCTACCTGAAAAAATAAATAAATGATACATTATTATTATTTATTGTTTAGAAAGGACTAAAAATAATGGATGCTGTAAGAATACAGGCTACTTCTGCATTCTCCTTTGGTGTTTAATGACCCAGGTTACTATCGATTCTTATCTAAAAGCCATCTCACAGCGTCTTCTACTTTTTTAGCATAAGCATTCTGCCATTTCTCTCACAACTGCCATTGGTTACACAATTTTAACCCATGTTAAATAAAAATCTTAGTAAGATTTGCCTTTCACTTAATATTTATTGATACAAGCTTTATTTGGGTGAATTAAAGTGGAAATACATCAGATAGATACTTTTGGCATCATAGATTGGGAAAGACAAGAGTAAATGTTATTTATTACCCTTTTTAATCTTATTTTGCACTTAATTAGGACAGCTTCATTCCAGGGCAGTGATCTGACATTAATCTTGTTTTCTGAATATAGATGAAATATGAGCTTAATAAAAATTTTGTAACCCATCATCTTTAATTCAAACAACATTTCTTACCCTTACAGCTTTACCTCCCCAGCAGCATGGTAATGTCAGTTATCATTTGTCTTGATAAGAAATTTGAGAACTTAAGAATCTGATTTTTTTTCACAAAACTATGCTTGAAATTTCTCATCTATTTTCTAGTTTACTCAGCAAGCTTCTCATAAAATATTACATATGAGAATTACAAATGTGTTGCATATGCATGTAAAGGACATTGAAATATTATTTTAATTTTGAAAGCAAACCAAATAATACAATAGAGAAGGATGTTGTGTTGCACTTGAAATTTAAAATGATTTTATTAAATTGATTTTCTAAATTATTTACTTATTTCCTTATTTTTTGTAGCTACTCAGTGTTTTGTGTGTTGATCATCTTTTTATACACAGAGCTGGCTATATAACATTTATTTATTCTCCCAAATTCTGTTTCTCAGAATAAAAAATGACAGGTTCAAGGAAAGAGATGCATGATCATTTTTTCATTTAATAAAATCATAAAATGTTTACTTAACCTGAGTACTTTATTTTATTTTAACATAAATTAGATGTTTCTGTTTTAAAGTTCAGAAATCCAAATCACTGTTTTGGGAAAATGTCTGTTCTGTTTCTCATTACCTATAACCTCAAACAACCTTTCATAATCTTTTTTATATAATTTATTTTTATTATTGTACTGGGGGTGCATTGTGACATTTACAAAATTTCTTTCAATATATCATATTTCAATTGACCTTTTCCATCATTCTCCTTTACCCTCCCTCTCCCCATTCCTGTAATAGTTTCAACTGGTCTCATTTTTTTCATTTACATACATGTGTGCAGAATATTTCTACCACATTCACCTTCCAAACCCCTTTCCTTATATCCACCTCCCTCCCACTGGTATCCACCTCCTCTAACAGGACCTATTTTGCCTTCCTGTTCTCTGTTTTTGTGAAAAAAAAAAAAAGACAGAAGCTCACACCTGTAATCCTCACTAATCAGGAGACAAAGATCAGGAGATTCTCCATTAGAAGTCAGCCAAGGCAAATGTTCCAGAGACTCTATCTTGAAAAAAACCCTCCACTAAAAAGTGCTGGTGGAGTAGCCCAAGAACTCAAGGTGTAGGCCCTGCATTCCAACCATGGTAGCTCAAAACAAAACAAAAAAAATGACATTTTTGTTTGTTTAAGATAGTTATATAGAGTATTTCATTGTGACATTTCCAAGCATGTATGTATTATAACCTGAATTGATTCATCCCCTCTATCTTTCTCCTTTCAACCTTAGTCACCTTTTATGGTTATTTCAACTGGTTTAAAAATTCTATATTCATTCTTGTATAGGAAGTACATCAACAATCCTTTAAATGAACCTCTGGCTTACCTGTGTGTTGTACATTGCCTTAAGTGTATTGATCACTAGTAAAACCACTCTCCTTCAGACCTACCAATAAGTTTGCTAGTGTGCTTCTTCTATTTGCTTTGTAAGAAACAGGATAGAGATGACAAATGTGAATAGTAGTATATTGCTCCTCTAAGTAAAATTATTGGATTATTTATTTATAAAATACTTGACAACATTACTTAAATGCAAGTCTGTATTCTTGTGTTGTAGTCTTATGCAGTAAGGTCCACCCATGTCAGTATAAAAATGAGATCAAGGTGTTGAAGTAATTGAAGCCTGGGTATCCTTCATAGGAGAGCAGAGTTTTAACCAGAATTTAGCTTTTATATTTAGGAAGCTCAAATATTTTGAGTTTCATCAAAGAATACCGGTGGATTAAAAAGTATTATAGGTTTTTAGATGATATAAAGTGAAATTATAAGATATTTCTCCAAAACATGGTCCTTGTAAGAATTGCTCCTTTTGGATTGACTGTTTTTTTCTACTTTCCATGATACATCAATTTTTAGACAACATATGTAACATTTTTCACTTCTACTTGTTTCTTTTATCTGTATTGCAAGTAGACAGATCAGATAAAACCTGACCCATTTTTATCTTTTTCTAGTGTGGTCTGGCCAAGGAAACTAGTTTCATGCTGTCATAAATGACTCAAATAGTTACTGGTAGCTTTATAACAACCTATTACATTTATATCAAATAAAAACCTAGAATTAAAACAATTCATAGGCCTAAATCATCAGCTTTGCCAGGACTGAATAATTTCCAATTACATAAATTAAAAAGTTTACTTAATTAGAATGACTAAGTAATAATTTGAACTTACAATGTTCATGCAAAACTGAAAGTAAACAAGGATAAAACTGCCTCAGATATCTCACCATTGAAACACCTTGATGGGCATTCTTTTACACACTATAGATTCAAATATATGACATGCGTACATATATTATAATACCATTCAGATAATGTTAATTGTGGTTTTTGAAATAAACTCTCACTTGCCCTGTGATACACCGTAGTTTGGTTGTACTCATAGATTTGTCTCATACTTTAAATGTCTATAAATTCCTGATGTAATGGATTGATGATTTTACCAACGTATTACCAATATATTATTCTTACATTTGTTGCTTTGTTCTACATTTTAATTTCCTGTATCATGAGAGAAAGGAAGTGACTTCTTTAGTATTGAGCGTAACATATAAATAGAATGCTAAAAATAAAGATATCCCATTGCTTTGTCTATTTTTTCTGCCACTACAACCTGTTGTTCTTTTTTTAATTTTTCTTTTGTTTCCTTGTGGGGCTGGGAATGGAACACAAATCCTTGTTAGTGTTAGGCAAGCACTCTAACACTAAGCTATGCCCTCAGTTCCAACAACCAAAATTTGAATATTATAATTATGGTTTGTAAAATCCAGGTGATAAGTGTTTCAATATTGTTATGCATTTTAAGATAACTTGACTTTTCAAGGACCATCAAATTTCCATATAAAATATAAGATGTCCTTGTCAATTTCCACTACAGTCTAGTGAAATCAGTAAGAATTTCATTAAGTGTACATATTTTAGAAGAAATGAGCTCTTAAAAAGGGATGTTCTTAGCAGGGCACTGGTGGCTAACATCTGAAATCCTAGCTACTCAGGAGGCAAAGATCAGGAGAATCCCAGTTCAAAGCCAGCCCAGGCAAATAGTTTGGGAGACCTTATCTCAAAAAAAAAAAATCCATCACAAAAAAGGGCTGGTGGAGTGGCTCAAGGTGTAGGCCCTGAGTTCAATTCCCAGTACCATGAAAAAAAAATAGATATTTTTAAAAAGGCACATCATATAGCTTTCCATTTATTGAAGTTTAAATTTATCCTAGGAATATTTTACAGATTTAATATAGAGTTAGTATACAGTCTATGGTTAAATTTATCTCTTAGTGTTTTGTGATTTTGACATTATGGAAAATTATGTTTTGCAAATTTTATTTTTTCAGTTTCTCAATACTGTTATATAGAAATAAAACTAATTTTCACATATGACTATCTCCTAAATTCACTGATGGACTAATCAGTGGATTAATATTCCATGTATTTATATATAAACAATTATGTTATCCATGAATACATAAGGGTTATTTATAAATTTTTCTTTACTTGTCTTTTTGATCATTCTATAAATTCCAGGTAATAACAGAATAGAAACAATAGAAGACAAGGAAGTTTAACAACATTTCAATGTTATGTATAATATTCTTATATGTCTTTAAGATTATATAGTTCCATTTGGTTCCCACAACATTGGGAGCATTTATCATGCATGAAAGTTGACATTTTGCCTTATTTGTTCTGTTTTTTACTGACTCTTCTTTTGTGTTCTCCTTTATTCTATTTTATTACTAAATTAATTTTAATACATAAGATATACAATTGTGCACATCAATGTTGTGACATGTCTTGATACATACCTTGCTTGCATACATATACGTACCTACCTCATCAAATTTTCAAAATAACTTCTATATTTTTGAAATATATAGTTCTTTATAGTTAATTGTCAACATGCTGTAAAAAAGCAGGCCAGAAATTCTAGGTCCACCTAATTTGATACTCATTGATCAACATGTCTCTTGCCTCCCTAGCCACTCATTCACCATGGCCTGTGGTAATCATCATCCTACTCTCAACTTCTATGAGATCAAGAGCTTTAGATTGTATGTATGAGTGAGATTGCCATTCTGTATCTTTTGAAGTATTTTTCTATAAGTTGTACTGTCACTCTATTGAGTATTTCACTGAACATGATGACCTCTAATTCCATACATGCTGTTGTCAATGAAGGATTACATCAATTTATGGTTGAATAATAATCCTTTGTATATATATGCCACATTTTCTTCATCCATTCATCAACTGATGAACACTTAATCTGTTTCCATTCCTTTGCCATTGTGAATAACACTGCAATGAACACTGGAGTGCAGATGTCTCCTTGACATTCCTCATTTCTTTTCCTTTGGATTCATAACCAATAGTCACATAGCTGGATCTTATGGTAGATAGTTGATTTTTAAGTAATTTGAGGAACATCCACACTGTTTTCCTAATACCTGACCAGTACTTGCTGTCATTTCTTTTTTATAATAGCTAAACTTATTTGGGTGAGGTGACATCTCATTGTTGTTTTGATTTGTATTTCTCTGATTTTTAACAATGTTGAAGCTTTTCAAACATCTGTTGCCCATTTGTGTATTTTAAGAAATGTCTATATAGGTCTGTTGCACTTTTTAACTGGTTTATTCAATTTTATACTGTTAAGGTTTTTTAGTTCCTGATATAAAACTGAATATTAACTTCTTGCCAGATGTATAATTTCCAAATATTTCCCTTCACTGTTCAGTGTTTTTCTGTGTAGAACCTTTATAGTGTGGTGCAGTTCCAATTATCTGTATATATTTGTTGGTTCTCTTGACATTGCCAATATTTTATCATTTCTTAAAATTCTCTTTAATTATCCCTTGAAGACAATATACATTTCTAGCCAAATCCTATTATAGAAGAACTTTAAAAATACAAATTGGCAAAATTTATGAAGCTAAATCGTCAAAAAAAAAGAACTGAAATATGTGACCAGAGGGCCGATATTCTGGCTTACAGAGGAAGATATTTTCCTTCTTATCAGAAGAATAGTTGTGCTTGTAAAATCAACTTTGTAAGTAATTCACTTTGAAACTCTGTCAAGAAGTACTAACTCATTGATATTTTTAAATCATTCAATAATTCTTCCTTTCTTTTTTAAGTTTATCTGTTCACTGTTCATAATTAGCATCATTATTGCAGGATGGGGGTGAATTTTTTTAAGAACAAAAATAGGGGAAGAGAAAATAAAACAGTGATAGCTAAAATATTTCTTTATTAAATTTTTCCTCATAGAGTTAGGAAACAAATCCTAATTCTTTATGAAAAGATTCTGCCTGGAAGCAATGGGGGTAGGGGGAAGATGGAGGGGTTGGGGGCAGGAGGAAGAAATCGTCCAAACAATGTATGTACATATGAATAAATGAATAAAGAAATAAAATACTCACTTAATTCTATAACTAAAACTCATAAGAAAAAGACTGCATGATTAACAGATTCTATCCTGGTGTCATTTATATAATACAGATGAGTCTCCAGGCATCAATATATTTCACTTTTGTGCTTTAACTTGTGAAAAAGAAAGACTAAAGAGCACAGTTGAAGACACATAATGGCTTTTGAAGTTTCCTGTAGCACTGATTTGAGAGATGAAGCTCAAAAGCAGCCTGTAAAAGGTGTGAAGGTAGGGAAATGTGAGGAAGGCTGTGCACTTACTATATTCATTCAAGAGATCTTTAGACCCTGTAGAAGCACTCATGAATTAAAGATTAATGGTATTGTTTCTTTCATAACTGAGACAAACGTGTAAAGAATTCCAATTTAATATTGTAAGTTATCATGAGAAAATGACTAAAGTCTTTGGAATTTGAGAAAGTGTCATTATGCTGGAAGAAAAACATTAAAGGTGAGTTTTGAACAGTGATAAGATAATGTGAAATTTTTATGAAAATTGAAAAAGTCATCATTCAGGGTGATGGATATTGACAGTAACAAAAGACCAAAAGACAAGTAAATCATTGTGAGACTGTAACAGAATGGAAGTAAAAGTTTTGAGCGTCTTAAAGTGAAATTTCTTCTTCCACAGGTCATGGAAGTGGAAAGTTATAGGAAGCAAATGGTATGCACAATTTCTGAGACAACCATATGCAATTAAGGCCCTTAAATTATTAACTTAAATGAAACCAAGTAGCTTTAAGAGATCACTGCATTATATACAATTTGTTCAATCCTCATGTACAAACTTTATGTTCATAGAGCTATTTTACAGTTTCACTGTAACTTAGTTTTCATAACTCAAAACTTACCTATTTTCTCTCCACTTCTTTATACAATATTCTCCTTTTAAGGAAATTTAACACTTTCTCAAGTACATATTAAACAATGTTAGTAAACTGTCAGTTTTTCACTTAGTATTTCTCTTTTTATCTTCCCAAGTAAATACTTCCTTATATTACTGTTTATTGATAGGTCACTGTATTAATCATTTGGTGATTAAAATGAGTATATGATTTGCAGAAGTGAATTAGTTAAGAGTAGGAGGCAGCTTACTATTTTCAGTATTACTGTTGTCAGTATTACTGTTTTTCATGCAGGGTTTTTGTGTGGTACTGGGATTCGAACTCAGGGGCTCATGCTTGTTAGGCAGGCACTCCTATCACATGAGCCACTCCACCAGCCCCTTTTAGTGATGAGCTTTTTTCAAGATAGGGTCTAGCAAACAATCTGCCCGGGACTGGCTATGAACAGTGATCCTCTTGATCTTTGCCTCCTGAGTTGTTAGGATTGCAGATGTGAGTGACAGGTGCCTGGGTCATATATTTAGTTTGCTAAATGCTAGGAAAAAATATCACACTTATAATTAATACATATTTACCCTTTCAATGCTAGGAAATCTAAATGCTAGGAAAAATATCACACCTATAATTAATACATATTTACCCTTTAATTTTTCTATGTCATCAAATGTAAAAGGGGAAATCAATGTGTGCAAATTTGTATCTAGAAAGAATGATAATGGTTTTATACTGGGATACAGTTATCTGCATATATATGTTACTAAATCTGCTGTTTAATTGTGCATGGTTTAAGTAGTTTTGCTAGACTATTTAAAAGACTGAATTTTCTGGAAATCAAGTTCAGTATCTGCATTGAAATTTTATAGAATATATTAGGAATAAGAGAAAAATAGTAAGGAATGTAGGTATATTCTACCTGTGGAACCCCTAGCATATTGAGAATTCTCATCAGACTCAAAGTTTCCCACATTTCCTTACTTAGTTTATATTTTTAAAATTGGTATATATTAAATTGTCCACAGTATAGTGTTTCGTCATGATATTCCCATGAATGCATATAATATTCTTTCATCATATTCAGTCTTCTGTTATTCTGTCTTATGTCCCCTTTCTCTTCCACTTTCCCATTTTTCCATTTCTCTAATAGTTCTTGTTTTTACTTTCATGTCCTTGGGTTTTGTTTTGTTTTATTTTGTTCCTCCCATGAAAGAAAACATGTGGTATTTGTCTTTGTGGGATGGTCATCCTTCACTTAATAAAAAAGATCTCTTGTTCCATCAATTTTCCAGCAAATGGCAAAATATTTCTTCTTAATGGCTGAGTAAATCAGTGTGTTTTCAATAAAATAAATGTCATCCATTAGTCTTCCTTCTACAACAAATAGTGAAACACATGTTAACAACATCCCAGAACTAAAAATGTACCTAATTAGATATCAAATGAAATATATTTTATTTAAAAAATTTTTGTTATTGTACTGGGGAGGCATTGTGACATTTGCAAAAGTTCTTAAAATATATTGTAGTTAAATTCACCCCCTCCATCATTCTTCTTTATCCCTTCTTCCACCAAAATATATGTTTAAGTGATTTATCTTTTGCATAGGGAAAATTGAAGTGTATTTCTTTATTCCTGCTTTCATACAACATCATTTATATCCTAGACTTACAGTAGTAACTCAGAAAGTAACTAAAGAGGTAGATATATCTTAGTATAAATATTAGGCATACTCTTTTATTCAACAACTTTAAGGTAAAGAAAAAGTACCTGGGGATTTTAGTGATGTTAAGTATTCCAATAAATGAACATGGGATGTTTTACATTTATAGCTATAGAAAGTATGATGATATTTTCTACTGGCATTCAGTAAGAAGCATGGACATATTTTTAAAATCTTTTTGTTGTTGGCATATGGTTTACGTGGATTATTTAAAAGATTTTCCTAGAAAATCAAGTTCAATACCTGCATTGAAATTTTCTTTAATGTATTTGTAATAAGACACAAACCAGTATTCCTAAAGAAAAGGGTTAAGAATTACTCCTTATGTCTCTTATTTTTAATGATTAAAAACTATCGATGTAAATATAAGATGGTGTAGCTACTATGGAAAATAATGTGGAGGTTAATTTTAAAAATTAACAGTAGAAACAACAAGTAATCCAGAAATCCCACTTCTGGTATTTATACAAAAGAACTACATTTGGATCATTTTTTTAATGAAAATATGCTTTTATTTTTTTAAGTTGTTTTTCATTTACTCATACACATCTATGCTGTTTGGACCACTTTCAGTGTTCACTGCAGTATTATTCACAATAACCAAGCTACAGATAGGAGCAACCCAAATAACCATTGAAGAATGAGTGAAGAAAATATGGTAAATACACACATTATAATATTATTTTGACTTCTGAAAGGAATAAATCTTGGATGAATCTGGAGGATACAACATCATGTGAAAAAAGTCACTCACAGTAATACAAATAAATCATGGTTTCCATTGTGTGGTGTTATCTAAAAAATATTCAAATTCACAGAAAATGTAGTGCAGTAGTTTTGCAAGTATCAACCATCTAGTGAAACGTGGAGTTATTGACTGGACGTGAAGTTTAGGTTTGATGAATAAGTTCTACAGACCTACTGTACAATGTAGTGCTTATCTCATAGTTGCCGATACAGTATTCTACACTTCAAATTTGTGAAGGCAATACATCTCATGTTAAATATTCTTACAAAACTATAACCAAAGGAGCACAAACTTCTGAAGTTGATGATGGATATGTTTTTATCTTGATGGCATCATAGATTTTTCATACCCCAAACATCAAATTCTATTATTTGAATAGCTATTGTACTCTAATAAAATATCTAGCTGCTATCATTGTCAATTCAATTTCTGAGGTTTCTATTAATTTTCAGAAGCGATGGAAACAACAGTATTCTCCTCCTATATTTTTCAATTGTTGCCCCATCCTTTCCATATAAAAAAATGAAAAATAAAAACTTCAAAAATGGGTAATAATCATTTTAACAATCTAAAACATCATTGATTTCACAGTGATATCGCTGAAGATTTCACAGCTTTATTTCTCCCCAAAGGTGCAATGAAACAGTTGGAATTTTGTTTGGGGTATTAGAAGCACATACCACATTAGAATTTCAGAATGTTGCAGTTTGCAGGGATGGAACAATCAAGGTAGTGTTAATAATCCATTCCTTTAAAAAAAATTGTCTATGGTAAATACCACAAATTTTTCTTTTAACATCTAGCCATACCCGTCACTTGAGGAAATGATACCCTCTTCACTTTCCTCACCACATTTCTAACTTTATTTGAAGTGCTACTTATGCTATATATACATTTGTTTCTTAAATAAATTTACTGTCTTAAATTAATATTTTAAAAATATTTCACATGACAGAAAATTGAGTTTCTAAATTCTTACCTAAATATAATGGAATAATATTACATATTTTAATGTAGATAATTTTTCTTAATTGAGTTAAAATTTCCTCTTATCTGTTAATCGATAATTTTCAAATATTTAAAATGAAATGTTCCTCAAGTCCATCATACTGCTTTATCCTTACTAATAATGCAGATGTAGAAATAACTTATTAAAGATAATCTAATAATAATTTCATATTTGTGTTCTCCAAAAGCCGTTTCAGAGAATTATACAAGGTAACAATGCTCTATTTGCCAATTTCCTCAATATTTTTGTGTAGAAAGTAACAACAGCTTACAAAACTAAGAAAAATTAGCAAAGAAATTCACAATATTATGTAAATTGGTTTAGTACCAAGAATTTTTATATTTTTATATTTTTTCAGACTAATGTCAAATGCTGACATGCTATTCAATTTCCAGTTGTTGCTTAGCAACTTAAATTACTGTCAACCCCATAACATTATTTAGTTAAAAATTTCCTTAAAGGACCACTATTGATTAAATCAAGAAATTTAATGACCTTTCCAAGGACTTCATCATTCTAAATATTCTCTTATAAACATCTATTGAATTGCTCCTTTTCTAGAAAACCTATTATCTGGGGAATTATTATTCCTTTCTTTTCTTAGTGTTTTGTTTTCTATATATTTTACTAATTCTGCTCTTTCTCGCCACCATTCTAAATACTGATTTTGGAAAGATTTTATCCTTGGCCTTTTTTGCCACCAATTTTATTCTTATTTGTAATCATTAACTTATTTCAATATGCTAATATTGGCCAACTTTATTTTTGTAAAATTAATGCTGAGCTCTGTTTTCACCCAGCCAACACTTCTTGTATTCTCTATTCATTTTGTGTTTGTTTTGAGAATCTTCAAGTAAGTGTATGTGTGTGTGTGTGTGTGTGTGTGTGTGTGTAGGTCTATTTCTCTACTCAAATGCAGTCTTTTGAGATCACAATCTTCATAACATTCTTCAGGTGCACACCCCAAACAAAGTTTTATCCAGATTGGATGCTTAAACATAACTATTCTAAAATATCTTTATTAAACATTGAGTATTGAAATCACTTGTTACTGGACCCAAGTTTAATTATTTGTCTCATGAAATGCAAATTAAGTCCAGAGAGAAAGTATTAATGAAAGGATAGAAACTTTATTTGAAAAGCCAAATGACTGAGAAAATGGAAGACTCTTGTCCAAGGTCCATCTTGCTAAGATGCTGATTTAGGAGTGGTTTATAAAGATGGACGTAGATGCTCACAGACTGGCAAGCACCTTCACATGGTCAGTGGACCAGATTATACACATCCAATCTTAATCACTTAGTCACAAGATACATTTCAGTTCTGCAAATCTCAAGAAAAACAGCGATTAATTTTATTTGTCTATTAGTTTGTGTATTTGCAGTTCCTTACATAATAAACAGTGGACATGTTAGAAACAGCAGCTGTCCACAGAAAAAAAGTCAAGTAAAGGTCAACCTGCATCCTTACCCCTCAGTTTCAACCTCACTTTAATAAACACTAAATAGCAAGATTAGGTAAACAGTATGTTAAAATAGCTGATATTAATCTGCTTTTCAAATTAAACATTTTTGTTTTCTCAACTGTATACCTAAATTACGATGTTCAATTAAAATTTTAGAATATAGAAGAATATTGATAAAGAAAACTTATGCTATATAATATAATTTTCAACCAGCATATAATTATAAACTTGGATGGAATCATATTAAATAGTTTTCCATAAATGAGAACTCATCCAGATTATATTTTAATTTTCTTTCAGTCTTTAAATTTTCTTTTGGTGGTGGGATCAAACCCAAGGCCTCACACATGCTAGGCAAATGCTTTACCACTGAGCTGACACTCACTCAACTGTATGTGCTTTATTCTTTAATGATTCCAAAGGTTAAATACATAGATGAAATATTTATCCTGCTTATATATTTTTTAATGATTATACCAATATCTATAATATTAGTTCTGATAAATATTCATTAAGTGTTTTTTTTGTGCTACTGGTGTTAGTCTCAGTGCCTGCATCTTGAGTCATTCCACCAGCCTTTTTCTGTGATAGGTTTTTTTTGAGATCGGGGCTCATAAACTATTTTCCTGGAGAGGTTTAAAACCACAATCCTGATTTCTGTCTCCTGAGTAGCTAGGATTATAGGCATAAGCCACCAGAGCCTGGCAGAATAAGGGTATTTTTTAAAAAATTGGTCATATTCAGCATATTTTGAATGGATTTGTGCCATAAAAACTTGTTTTTACTGACCATTTGATGTATCACAAATTTATATTTTGTTGAGTGACATTGGATGTGCTGTTTTATATTCAATAAGATAGGTATTTCACATCTATTATAATAAATAGTCAAGAAATGAATTGTATACAAAGTACTGACAATAACATAAATACATTTCTCCTTATAGTGCCAGTTAATTAATTCAATATATAAGACTAAGTTGAGCAGTGGTTTGTTTCATGCCTGTATTACCTAACATTTTAAAGTAGTTTTTGATTCAGCAGGTTACACAAATTACATTTATGCTTTTATTCTTAATATACTTTGTCAGTTTCTAATTCAATCACTATCACTTCTCATCCTGCAGCACTAATTCTCACACCCTGCATCCAGGCATGATAATAATTGCTTTAAGGCAAGTTAAGAAGATGTAGTAAAAACTCATAAGAGGGGCAGCCTCATTACTTTAGAATCTATATTTGAGGTGGCTGTGTAATGAGACTAGGAAATCAGGTCATTTGTAAATGAAGAATAAGGCAGTAGGAGATCTGCTTCAACGCAAATTAGGTAATGTCACATTTTTCATGAAGCAACAGTCTTGAATATTCAAATATGGTAGATTAGGGATTTCAATTTGTTCCCCCCAAACTCTCGATCCCTTTTTCTCCCACCACAAGTTGCAATTTCCAAAGAATTTCTATGCATAATCTACAGGGTAACATAAAATCAATCACCTAACAAATACATTCATGTAACAGTGTCACAGGACTAAAATGATCTAGGTAATGCATTCAAAAGAGAATGAATCCCCAAAACTGTACACTAATGATTATGAAATTAATTCTTTCAATTAAAAACAAATATACTGCTAGATCACTTAATAACATGAATACTAGATAAAATTATTTTATAATCCAAATAATCTCAATAAGATATGATGAGGCTATGATGATGTTTATTAAGTTATCTTAAAAACTGTTATGCAAATCAGAATTAAACCTGCATATAATATGCTAATTCTGAGTTATAGCTACATGAAACATTCTTAATATTATAATGAAACTGAGTTGAATATTTGTTTGGAAACAGGAGTGTGAATTAAGAAAAGAGTACCACACTACCTTCATTTCAATTTCTGCTTATACAATTCATAATAAAGGAACTATGTCCATTCTGACAGAATTCTACTTCCACTCTAAATAGAAAAGTTTCCAATTATTTTCTTGCTAAACCAATGCATTTACATGCACATATGTGTGCACTCACCCACACATATACCCTAGTCATTAATGTGATTTTAATTTTTAATGGCATTGAGGTTTTGAAATCATTTCTGACAAAAGAGAATGACTAGATCTTTGCCAACTGAATTGGGCTAGAGACTCAAGCTTTTATTCTAAGTCCATACCCTCTGCCATACCACACAAACTCACTTATTACTTTATATGAGGGTCATTTGTGACCTTAACTTTTACTCTTAAGTATCTATAACAATTATCAGATAACTATTAATCCTACTCTGCTTGGTGTCTATTTCTAGAATACCATATTAGCCTGAGGATGGGGGAAAGTAAGCAACTGGCTACATTTCATAATTAATGATTCAAAATCTTTAGCATTCACACAGTTTCATTTTTTAGTTTTAATTTTATTCTAACAAACTTTATGGTATGTATTTAGAGTATATAACATGATATCATGAGATTAACATAAATAATGAAGAGGTTGCTATAGTGAAGTGAATTATCATATTCTTCTTTCATATAGTTACCACTTTACTGTGTGATGAGAACATTTAGCAAAAGTTGCATATATGTAAAATGATCTACTCTGAGAGATAGTGTTCAAAATGAAGACTATATTAATAATGCTGTATTGCATTTGTGAAGCAAAACTGGAAACTGTCTACTGGCCCAGAACTTTGTATTGTGTGCTAGTCAGCTTTCTGTGGCTACAGTGAAATACAGGGGATGATTAACTTATATGGTGAAAAAGTTTATTTTGGCTTACAGTTTTTGATGCTTTAGACCATGATTGATTGACCCCCTTGTTCTGGGACAGTGGTGAGGCGATATATCATTGTGAGAAGGCAGGTGGTAAAAATCTACTCAACATAACCAGGAAGCACAAATAAAGAGGATGAGCTGTAGCTGCACATTCTCTTTGAGGAAATATCCTCAAGGACATAAAGACCTCCCTCTAGGATCCAGCCCTTAAAGGTTCCACTGCCTCCCAATAGCAGCACCCTGAAGACCTAGTCTTTAACACAAGGGTCTCTGGGAAGCATTCAACATCCAAACTATAGCATACCACTTACCTTTTTAAGTGGTTGACAATTCATAAACTATTCCTCTCAAATGTCTTAGTCAATAACTCAAGCCTCCCATACTTTATTTTCAAAAAACTGACTAATAATCTATTATTACTCTTTTGCTTCTAGTCAAGGACAATTTTCTTACTTTTCAGAAATTTTAGAAATTTGTCTGACAAGAACTATATCCAACCATTTCATAAAATATGTAGGAATATATTAGGCATTTTTACTTGTTTGTTTATTAAACATCCCTTTCCATTTTTGTACCAAAGCAAAATATTATTGTTTTCTATCCAAGATTTACATAAGGATTAAATTCATACCATATAAAGGTTACATGTCTTTCCATTTCTTTAAATACATTTAAGTATTCAAAAATATTTTGTGTATTCTCAACATATGGGAAATATGGAGCCTCACACCAAAAAACGTTGTTTTCTGTGGGATACTGTATTTAAAGATTGATCAAGATAAACATGCATAGATCATTTTTCAAACAATAATTAAAAATAATAACACATATGAAATGAAGTACCTAAAATATATATTATATGCACATTAACATGCATATATACATTTATGTTTGTGTATATATATATTACATGTGTGTGCAATTATTGGTATATATGTATAGTTATATTATCAATTAATTTGGTGAAGTTACATAAATATACATTTAAATATACATATTATATATATATTTGAACTCACTGAAAATAAAACAGAAGTAGGATATAAATGCACCAGTCATTTTGAGCAAAAGCCAAATATTTCAATCTATATCAAGACATTTAAAATCAATCAATGGAATATATTATCAAAAATATTATTGATAACAAGTGTTAGTGGGAATGTGGAGAAAAGTGAATTCTTGCACATGGTTGAGGTAAATGTAAACTAGCAGAAACACTATGGAAAACAGTATGGAAGCTCCTCAAAAAGCTCAACAATATAACTACATATGGTACAACAGTACTATTCCTGGGGTTATTTCCAAAGGAAATGAAATTAATTTGCTTGAGAGGCATCTAACCTTCCAAATTCCTTGTGGCACTATTCACAGTGGGAAGAAAGAGCTAAGAAATAGAACAGCCTAAATGCCAATCAACTGGCCAACAGAATATAGTACATATATATTGATATCATAAGAAGTGCTTAATCCTGGCACTTGCAACAATCCAGTTTCATACATGAAACTGGAAGTGATTATGCTAAGTGAAATAAAATTGGCATAGAAAGGCAAGAATCACACAAAATCACTCCTATCTGGAATCTAGAAAAGTTGATGTCATAGAAGTTGAGAACAGGACAGTGGGGAAGGTATTGGAGAGGGAGGAGAGGGTAAAGGTTTATCCACAAGTATTAAGTTAGAGTTAGATAGAAACAACTTCTTGTATGCTATTCCGCAAGGTGACTATATATAAAAAATACTGAACTGCATATTTCTAAAAGCTAGAGGAAAGGGTTTTAAATATTCCTGTGAAAGGGAGTCCTTATTTTCACTTTTTTTTCTCATTCATCTCTTGTATCATTGACTCACTAAAAATGAGCAAAGTGTTAGAGAATAATATAGGTAGCAACTATCTTTTCTTATTAAAGGAAATGATGAATGACTTCAGTGATAGATATGTTCAAACTAAGATAAACAGTATAAAATGCATATATGTATCAAAACATCACATGGTACCCCAGCAATATATACAATCTCTTTATGTCTTCATGTATCAGTTAAAATACATTTAATTTAAGTATATGCATATACATATATATATATATACATACATGTATACATTGTTAATGTGCATATACCACATACATATAAAAGAACCAGCAATGTTTGATGATGTACTCGGAACTTAGTAAGAGTACAAAGCTATTTATACTCCTACTGCTGACAAAGAAAATATATATGATACAGGAAGCTCACAAGGTTTTGAAACCATGGGACTCCCCAAAAGAGCCCAGATATTTAATATGAGTGAGACAACCAATGACAAATGAATGTTAGTTGTAGAGAAGCATTTCTGAGGGAATGAATAACAAAACCACTCTCTCTTCTCTGTCTCCTGAAAGAAACAGAAACACAGACAGTGGATCTAAAGCACCACCCAGAAGATAGCAGCATGCATTCATACTTTACAACACGGATATGCTTCAATGCTCAAAATACTGATTTTCAGATTCAATTTCCTTCAACTTTGCCAATGCTTTGTCTGAGAGTTTTGTGTGCAGAAGGCCAGTGGTGAAAGCTGGTTAACAACTGCTTCATTAGATATCCTATATTCAAGCATTAAATAGATCCTTTCTCAAATTAAGATGTAGACATTGCTGTTTGGCAGAAGTGGGAATATGTTTCAGGAGGAAAATATTTAACTACAATCAGAACAAGTTTCTAGTAATTTTTCTTCAAAGATATTTGGGGTAGAAAATTAAAAGAAGTAAAAAGTATGTTAAATGTAGGTATCACATAAGAGACAGAGGAGAGTTGACTTTATCATCTCACCCATATATCTGGACATGTTCCTGGAAGACAAGACACTTTTGACATCTGTTACATTGAACATAATAAAATATTTGACTTTGAGGGTTTAGGCAAGTAACCTACTATTCAGTATCATTTTCTTTGTCTGTCAGGTATGGCCAGACTATAAAGTAACATTGAATAAGGATTATGTAATATTAAGTGTGGAATCACATAACTGCCATATGTTAAGGTCACAAAGATAAAATATCAGTGATTTCATTTAAAACTCCTTTGTGTCTGCTACTATGGAAAACTTAAGGAATAGGTTGAAATGAAAAATAGAACGTCCATTTCCTTTTTCAACATTTTATATAAACTTACATTTTAAGGTTTTTAGAGGCTAAAAACCATGACTTTTTTTCTCTTTTTCATGTGCCTTAATAAGAAAGTATTAATCACTATTGTACATTGAATCCTAAGTGTATGCTAACCCCAACACAGAGATCATCAGTTGTTTTTTTCTCATGATGAAGTAAATTGAGGTTGTAGGAGAATGTTTTACTTATAAATCAATAGAGTATTTTACAGTTGGGTAGAAAAAAAAATCACAGTATCTAAACATTTTCCTCCTAATATCATACAGGAAAATGTTTGTCAATATGTGCACTAAGCATCCAGGGTTTTTTTAAAAATAATTTTATACCTCCAAAAAGAGTACATTTCAATTGATCAGTTATTTACTCAGTAAAATAAAATTGCATGAAAGTCATGTTTCCCTGAGACTTCAATTAAATTGGCATTTGGGAATTTTAAACTATGTAGTCACAAATGTAAAGAAATATCTTACTTTGACAAGGAAAAAAAATCTCAGTCATGAACATATCAATGAGTTTATCTGTGAAAGGAAGCCATTTGCTTAGTCATCTCTGGATATCATTAACTCAGTAAAATGAGAAAAGTGTTAAAAAACAATATAGGTAGCAATATAGGATAAGATTTAATGTTACTTTTTAAAAATTTACTCTATGAAGTAAGGAAAATACTCTCATTCTTGCTAATGGGAGAATTTTCCTATTGGACATTTTTAAGAATACTTTTTCTAAGTTGTAGAATATGCAGAACCAAAAGGACTGTGTAAGACAAATTTCAGGCTCCAACATTCTTTGATTGTTTAATTCATAGATTGCAAATCTGTAGCTCATGAGCCAAATAAGATCCACTGCCTCCTGTTTTGTAAATAAAGTTTTGCTGAAACAGTCACTCCATTTATTTCATGTTGTCCTTGTTTCTTTCACACAACAATGACAGAGTTGAGTAGTGTCAAATAGACATGGTATGACCTACAAAGCTTAAAATATTTACTTTTTGATGGTTTAAAACCTTCCCAAACTATCTCTTAAGTTTATGGGTTGCACAGATAAAGGCAAAAGAATAGAAACAGTGGCATGTTTAGAGCTGTTTTACAAGCTTTCATTCAGCTCTTGATCACATTCAGAATTTTTATTCAGATTTGGAAAAGTGAAATTATATTCCTGACCCACAAAACCCAAATGTAGTGAGAGTATATTTTGCAATTGATATGAAACATGTCAAGACAAATAAAGTACATTAATAATAGCATGGTGCCTTGAACATAGTTTCACTAATATTTCATTCTTTAACCCTTACTTGTGCACATAAAGGAACCAGAAATATTTATGTAAAAAACACAAACAAACACATTGCTTTAATGCTCAATTTGTTCAATGCCTTCCTTGTAGTAATGGAAAAATGAATAACATTCCAAAACTGTGATTAAATATTACAATAAACACAATTACACAAGGTTCTATACATCCAAATGAGGTTTCTCTAATTCAACTTTGTTGGAGATGGTGAGGAAAGATGGGAAATGGAAGTCTGGAAAAGATTTTGTATCTAAATTTTCAATATTATATAGTCTTTCTTTTGCATGTAAATATAAATTGTAAGAGTACATGCAATTCCTCAGTGCAATCCATTTTTGGGCTCTGACCTTGGAAAGACCTCCTATATCTGTGGTTGGCTGAAATTCCAGTATCATGTACTCCCTTACAACTTTTGACTTTTGGGGAGTGTAATGGATAATTCTACATGTCAACCTGAGGAGGGCATGGTTGCCTAGATGTCTGTCTAAAGATTCATGATGTTTTATAAGCACTTTTTTGGATAATATTGACATTTTAGTCAACAGACTCCATAAAGCAGATTATCCTCAATTTGTGAGTGAGCCTCATGCCAACTGGGAGAAAGCCTAAATAGAAAAATATTGTATATAGATAAATGTCTCAATATATTGATATATGGATTCAGATATAGATAAATATAGATACATATAGATATAGATATGGATGTAGATGATATAGATATGGATAGATAGGTAGATAGAGACAGAGAGATAGACATAGGTATCCTATTATTTCTGTTTCTAACTAATACAGGCAATCAGATCTTACATATTTCCTTCTTATAATATGTTTGATCTGACTAATAATGCATGCCATGAATCTTTATAAATGTCTTGATGAAAAATTATGATGAAATTCAGTTTCAAAATGCTGGTATTTATAGGAGAAATCTACTAGCAATACAGAGACAACACTGTCCCACAGACAAATGCAAAACACAAATAGAGAAAGCAATGGAGTAATTGCAGCTAACTTTTTCTGTAGAAAAAGTGTGTGACAATATTGACTTTGTTCCTCAAGGATATTTAGACAAAATAATTTACATTATGTAAAGAAAAAAAAAACCTATGTCATTAAGGTCCTCACAGACTATGTCCACATTATACATTATTCCATGATAGCTAATAACATATCTTATAACTGAGTATATTTATAGAAAAGGTGATAATTGAGATAATTAATGCAAATTATTATGCTGATAGATTTGTAATGTTCACAAAAATTCATGCCCTATATTACCTAGATAATTAGGGCAGAGTTTTGTTAATTAAATATTCCATAACTTTTCATAACTCTTTTTGAGCATGTGAAATGGGCATAAGACTATAAAAATTAATATTTGCAGTGAGATTCTATGTTTGGTAAATTCTTGGTTTCATGCAATTTCACATAGGTGATATTTCTTAGCTTTTATTATAAAAATTATTAAATATCAGTATACAGATCAACAGCGCAAGTGACAATTGGGATATGTTCTATTTGTGCTCTTTATTTTGTATAAGCAGTGCATAACTCTGATCAATAAATACCTTAAGGCCATGAAAATCACATGTTTAGTACTTTAGGATTAATAATGCCCTTCAGAAATTTGGTTTTCTCTCCCAGTCTTGCTCTTTTCTATGTATATGACATAATGCAACATGTCTAAATACCTGGGCTCTACTTTCTCACCTGTAAAATAAAGTAGGTGAGTTCTGCGATTTCTCTAGACCCTCAACTAAAACTCTGTCACTGTGATTTAGAATAGTTATACCTAATTTATCTAGTTCTGTCACATATTAATCATATTTGTGAACAATCACACATGTGAACATTAATACACTTTCTCAACTTTTTTATTAAGACTGCCTGATTTATTTTAGTAAAGTATGCAGATAACCACTATTTGAAGGAAATAATTTAAGGATGTAATGTGTGTTTGAAATACTTATGGGAATTTTACTTAAGTAAATCCTCATAATATTCACTTATTTTGTAGTACATTGAAATTTTTGCTATGATTCTTCACTTTCATTTTGCAATCATATTTAAATATAACTCACCTTTCACTCATAAGCTTGATTTGAGCATTGACTCTCTACTTTTGGTTACCATTGTATCCCATTTATATAATGTGCAACCCTACAGATGAGTCCCCAAATTATTTGTTGACAAAAGAAAGGAATGTGTGATTCCAATGACAAAGTTTGGTTAAAATGGATGAAATTACAGTAGCATCAGGCATTCTATTCATACAAAACTTTTAAAATACTTATAAATTTCAAATAAAATGAAATTCATAGTTTTATTTTGTAGTTTAGATACTAAGTTCATACAGCAGATGGAAGATTGGGTCAAGATAACCTGCTAAAATTACTTCCACATTAAGAATTGGGCCTATCTCGATACATGTTTAATAAAATTGACTGTGTCAAAACAGAGTGATGAGTTCCAACAGTTTTATATTTCCTATATACATTAAGTGTTGGTAAAGGCTCATATTTTCTCAAATTTTATTTACTTTTATTTTGAACACTGGAGGACTGAAAATATCAAAAGTGCATTTGTTTATTTTTTAATTGTTAGAACACCTTAGAACTCTCCCCTCTTATATAAAAAAAGTTTGGAGGGAACTAAACATGATGTGAGTTTTTGTTGAATAAGGAATACTGTAGTAAGATAAAAATGTACCTCATTTTAGCTGGGCACTGGTGACTCATGCCTGTAATCCTAGCTACTCAGGAGGCAGAAATCAGGAGAGTCACAGTTCAAAACTAACCCAGGCAAGTAGTTCGCAAGACCCTATCTCAAAAAAAACCAATTCATTATAAACAAGGGCTGGTGGAGTGGGCCAAGATGTAGACCCTGAGTTCAAACCCCAGTAACGCAAACCAAGAAAAAGGGGGGGTTCTCATTTCATTGTTGTCTTTTTGAGAGATTAAATGAATGCTAATATGAATTTAGAAAAATGGTGATTACAACTATAAAATTCAATTACTGAATCTGCCACTCATACTGTAGCCTATAAAAAATTCATGTTATTTATCTATTTGCCAAAAATAATAATAGAGTAAACCTAGTAGGTCAATGAAAACATTAAATGAGAACATAAAGAAATGCTTAATAAACTTGCCTGCTGCTGGTGGCTCATGCCTGTAATCCTAGGTACTCTGGAGGCAGAGATGAGGAGGAAGGCTGTTCAAAGCTAGTCCCATTCAAATTGTTTGCAAGTCCCTATTTCTAAAATACCCAACAGAATAAAAGACTGGAGAAGTGGCTTAAGTAGCAGAGTGTCTGACTAGTAAGTGTTAAGTCCTGAGTTCAAACTCTAGCACATAGAACAACAACAAAAAGTTTAATGAAACTATTTAACACTTTAGTTTTAATAGGAAGAGGATTCTTTTTATATTAAATCTACCAGCTACAGAAAAAAATCAAAATTCTGATTTTATAACCAATTCCTACTGGCTTTCTCTTCTTCTGATTCAGGACTATATACATCAGTTGTTCTCAGGAAAGGAGAGGGAAAACAAATGGTTTCTACGTTGAAACAAATTGCTCATAAGTTAGTTGAATTTCTGAGTAATCAAAATGGAGGAGGGAATGGTAAGGATCTTTAGCTTGTGTAAAGTGATGATCTTATATTGCCTCTTCATAGTAATTACAGACATAAAATTGTTGGTCATTTTCTCCTGAGGTAAGTTTGGAGGTTCTTCAGCCTGTGCTCTATACACAGAATCTGATACTTAAGTATACTTTAATAAAAATAAATATATAATGCCATAGGATCTTGTAGGGTCTTACATGGCTATAATGACTCATCAGTCAAGATCTATTTTAAGTGACCCATAACCAGCACCCTTACTCTGTCACAGGGGAGAGTGCAACTCATTCCCAGTGCAATCCTTTAGCTTTTCTCTAGTAACATACAGGCAGCTTTAAGAATTAGGCTGCTGGGTTTTTGAATACCAATTCCCCTCTCACCTTTAAATCAGAAAGTCCTAGGCAATTTTCTTAAGTATACTTTTAATGACACCTTGCCTTTCTCATAGTTTGCATGAGAAAAAAATATCATTTTGCTTATTCATAATTATGAAGAAGCTTTCATAAATAAAACTTATAAACCATAGTATACCTCATTTAAAACTTGTGTTATATGATGACTTCAGTATACAAAGGGAAGGAACAGGACAGAATAGTTTTAGTGTGCTCCAGAAACCTTTCATGGTTAGTTGAAGTAAAACTTGAGTGAAATTTGTATCATTTTTTAGCACTATAAAACTAAGTGTACAACTGATTAATTGGCTATAACTACTAACTTGCAGGCAGACATAATACAAAGGCAGCCACATTTTATTTTTGGAATTTTTTCCAAGTAGTTGCTGATAGTATAATAGGGTTTAAATAAGTTAAAATATTGCCTGAAATCATATACGTCAGTTTGGTTGACTGGCCATGTTATTTTCCTACTAATTAGATACGTTCCATGGTGAACAGGAGTATTAACTACATGTGGTATCTAGCAACATGAGTAAAGTACACTGTTTCAGGTAAAGAAGGTATATGGAATTCAAGTTAGGGAATTTTTAGCTACCAGAAAACTTCAACTGACATTAGCTCAAACTCTAAAAGAGTACACTGTAACAATTAACAAAAAATGAAATATATTGCCATTTTCATTTCGGGCAGTTCATTAAGGACTTAGGATCTTTCAATTTCTCTCTCTTTTTCACTTTCATTGTCCTACCTGCATATGGAGCCAAGGTCTTGTGCTTCCTCCACAGCTCTGAGAAAATGAATTTCTGTTGCTGGAGCCATCCTGTGTGGGGTAATTTATTATGACATCCAGTCAAGAAACATACCAGGCTCTTCTACCAAGATTCTAACATTTAATAATTCTAACCTACTTTCTTTTGTGGTACTAGGCATGGGGTATTTGTTTCATTCTGCTATAGTACCTTAAAAGTCCATTTTGTCCCCTTTTCAACTCTCCAATTTCTTGTAATGTGTTCTTTATATTAAATGTTCCCTATGTAAGGTTGTTTGGAATGATTTTGCCTTCAGACTGGCCCTAGAATTTTGCACTTAAAAATACTCAAAATTTTATTTGGATCTTAATTTTTAAAAAACATTGTAAAAAAGACATTAGTAAGATAATTAAAGTCTTTGAATTCTAATTTCCAGTTCATCCATAATCAACCTACTTTATATGGATGTGTGAAATTGTCATGATAAAAACGCATTATTTTATACAATTATTATAGGATAAGAAGATAAATATTAAAAAGAACAAAGTGGAAACTGGAATTAAAACACTTTTTACCCATCTAAGTGAAAAGTAACCCTTCTAGTAGTTATCATAGAAAAGTAATCAAATGTATTGTTAAATAGTAATGTTGTAAATATAAAATTAAAACAATTTTGAATGTTGACTTAATATTCATTGATATTGATTAATATTAAATATTTAACTGTGATAATATGATAAAATAGAGTGACATATCAATCTATAGATGGATTATATAATGTACTGCAAAATTATTCTATGGAGTGCAAGGTGTGGAAATGGACAGTAAAGGCTCCATGTTTTTCCTTAATAAGAGCTATATGTTTTTCATTATTGAACATGGGTGATAATCACATAGGGTTCATTATTTTTGTTTGCCCTACTGTCTTGTATATTTGAAAATTTATATAAGATGCTTTACTGCATATATAAATATACATACATGCATGAAATTAAAATATGAAAGGCATGAATGGGTCAAAACTTTAATGACTCCTTACTTTCTCCACTGCTACTACCTTTTATCTCTTCATCAATAAAATAAACTACCAACTAATTCCCTTTCCCGACTCCTTCCCTTGCCCTCATAATACTTCTTTCCAACATAGCAGTTAAAATAGTGAGTTTAAAATAGAAAACTAAATCCCTCTCCTCTATTGCAAATCTTTTGAATTATATTCAGAGTAAGGGTAAAAATAGTAATTCTTACATGGCGTTCTGTACAATCTAATGCAATTTCCTTATACTTTTAACTCCTTGCCCTCCTGATCTGCTCTTCCTCCTATCTCTCCACTCATATCAAGCTCTTACTGTTTCTTAAACAATGTATGCTATTAACCCTTGTAACAAACTTCCAATGTATCACATATCTGGCTGGACCCTTCTCTTATGGCAGTTCTTCTGTGGTTACTGTATTTAAGCTTAGATCTCATAACTCTCTATCGCTTCCATTGATTTTATATTTAAAATTTTATTTGGTAAAACTATAATGCATTGTAATTATATCAATTCAAAAAGCATGATTAGAGTGAGACAACTGACTGCTTTCTGGCTTCTCTTCATGATATAGGTCATAGGACTGACCAGAGACATTTTGGAAAATAATAAATAATCTTTTCTCAAAAAACATCATTCCCAATATCCTTGAGTATTCGCAGGCCTAATTTTCCAGAAAAGGGTCTTCAGATGTGTGCACCCTCATGATCAGAGTCAGAGATTACTGCAATCTCCCCAGCTGGCCTGAGTGTACTGACCAATCTTAGAACAGAGTTACAGTGACTGGATTTTCCTATGAAGTCCTGGTTTATGCCAATTGTCTTGTAAACTACTAACTCACAATACCATCTTTTATTCTTTCATTTAATTTTTTTCCTCTTTGATAAGTTATAAGGAAACTACTCAGAATCCTGTAACCAGTATTTAAATGGAAGTGGGCAATTGTCACTCAGTCATGCCAAACTGCAGCTAGCATCTTGTTATATTTGAAGAATGCTGAAAACCTTCAGTACTCTTGGTTGGTTATAACTGCAAGATATCTAGGACTTTCAAGACTACATTAAGCCACAAGGATATCATCCCACCAAAGGATATTTTATTTAATATTGTGTATCCTGTCTTTTTATATAAGAAAAAAGTTTATTATACTTATTGTGTTCTGGGAACTTCACATTTTTAATTATTTTTTATTTTCTCTCTCCCCCCTCTCTAACATAATCACTATGAAACAAAGTTTTTTCTTTTTTTGTTCACTATTCTTTTCCTAAAATTTAACATACTACCTCACACACTGAAGGTGTTGAATAAATATTTGGTGAAAGTAATGGCCATTCTGGAATTCATTCTATACTTGCTATCTCTAAAAATGGCCTTGTCATTCTTATGCTACTGCTTTCCAATATACATTTTTCTCCCTAAAGGCAAAAAAATGTCATTTTCAAAATGAAAATGGAATTTTACCAGAGGCCACTTCTTTTGAAACTCATTTCATTTCTTTCTGCTTGTGGAGCACTTAAGTTACTCAAAGTTGCAATCTTTGGGTAATGGTTTATGTCTTTATTATATGAATCACTCATTTTTAATACCAAATAATAAATACAAACTCAAAAATTAAATATCCTAAAAGGACACAATGTATCAATCCATGAATTCTGAGAATTTTCATAACGTCTTTCTGGATGTTATATAAAAGCTAGAAATACATGAATTCAAATTAAATTCTGTGTTCTAGAAGTGAAATACTGTCAAGTGAAGAGGTACAGAAGTGAAACAAATAAAAATAACTTATATAAGATATTCAATTATATTATTCAACCAAATTTTTCCTTGTGTGGTATAATCCACGATTATTAACTCCTCTAGAATCACCTTCCAAACAGACAGCCAGTGAGAGAGTTCCGAGATAAAGTCACGAGGCTATTATCCTGGGCTTCTGGACACTGTGGAGTTAACGGTAAAAGCTGATAGCAAGCCATCAGCCGGTGAGAAGTGGGAATCAGCGCTGCTTAGTCTATGGCTTTGCTAGCTGCTACAATTTCTATACCTCCCAACAGCAGGGAAGCCCTGGTTTAAGCGAAATTTCCAAAACTGAAGGTAAAGACCTGAATTCCCTGCCACTTCTACTATGAGGCTACCTCAGAACACATGACTTTCTTTCTTTCTTCTTCTTTTCCTTCCTTCCTTCCTTTACTCCCTCCCTCCCTGCCCTTCCTTTCTTCTTTCTTTCTCTTTCTTTCCTCCCTCACTCTCCTTCCCTTCTTCCCTCTTCTCTCTCTCAGCCACACGGGGTTTGAAGTCAAGACAAGCACTCTACCACTTGAGCCACCCCCCAGCCCTTTTCGCTTTACTTTATTTTTCAGATAGGGTCTTGCTTTTGCCTGGGCAGGCTTTGGACTGCAAGCATCCTACCTGTGCCTTCCACATAGCTGGGATATAACTGTGTACCACCATACCTGGCCCAGAACACATGGCTTTTGGAACAGAATATTTAGTAAAGTAAGAATAGCACTAGTTTGTGTAATAGATTTTAATTCTGTTAGAGCTCAAAAAAGTGTGCTTTGAGAGGCCTAATCCAACTTTTAATGTTCCAAATAAACCATTTTTAAAAAGAGGTGCTTTTCTAACGGTCTGGAGAGAATCCAGAAGTCATTTAAAAAGGCATTTATTCCACTCAGTGTCATCCATCACTACCCAATTACTGTGGTTTTTTGTGTTTATTTTGAAACAAGATCTCATTATATATCCCAGCCTGCCCTGAAACCTGCCATCCTCCCACCTCAGTTTGCCAGGTGCTAGTATTACATGCATCCACCACCATGCCCAGCTCCAATTAGTTTTGGTATATTTTTGCTTCAAGTATAAAATGCTGATGCTGAGATCATAGTAATAAAATAATTTCTTCTAAAAAAAAAGATATTCAATTATATTATTCAACCAAATTTTTCCTTGTGTGGTATAATCCACGATTACACACACATATTTACAGAGTTAAGCACTTAGCATCAATTACAAGTTGCTCCTCTGCAAGATGTAGAAAACTAGAGCAGCAAACCTTTTGAATACAAAAGGTTTTTGTATTCTGTATTCTTTTGTCTTTTCTCTTTTTACCTAAAACAACTAAATGTTATAACTTGAGAATGAGCATGGGTAGAAGGCTCCAAAACCCTTGGCCCCATCGTACTTATCTTTCTTATTTGCACTCTAAATGTCACTCACTTCAACAGCTAAGTTTTTTTCATGAGAAAGTAGAAATGCATTTTCCTCTGCCCTTTGCTATATTGAAGTTTGGTGACTAAAATCCTGAGCAATGAGACAAATTAGGTATTTCATGAAAACATGGGAATTAAAATTTAGAAAGCATTTAATTTCTAAGATTTTATGCCACAATACCATTAGGAAGATATTTATTCACAGATTGCATGATATAACAGAACAGATTTCACTAGATAATGTTATCTTTGAGGGCAGAGAGAAAGGTATCCTTTCCATAAGAAGTGTACTTAAGCTCTAATTATGATCTGATTTCTGTAACAAAAAATCAAGCTTTGTTTCTGCAATACTTTATAGTTTATATTTATAGATCCCAAAAGCCATCTACATTCAGTTCACATTAAGATTCATGGTTTTAGTTTTCCTCTGTGGTTTTAAATAAAAGATATGGAATAAAACTTATTGTCATATTGATGCTTGTATCATATTTCATATGGATAACATCTAGACTTTAATTTTTCCCATGAACTTTCAGTTAATCTATACTCCAAGATGTAATACATTAGGTAAGTGGATGTGAATATTAGAAAACCAAAATTCATCATCTGTATCTACCTCAGTCTTTTGGTTAAAAATAAGAATTTGAATCTTTCATTTAAAATTGTTCACATTGGTGGTTCATTGTTCCTAAGTGTATTATATGAGTGAAATGCAAAGGGAAGACGTATACAAATGTTGGCAAGGATGTGGGAAAAGGAACCCTTATACACTGCTGGTAGGAATGTAAGCTATTACAACCTCTATGGAAAACAATATTGAGGGCTTTTTAAAAAAACATAGATCTGCCATGTCATCCAACAATACCAGTCCTAGAGATATACCCAAAAGCATATTACTCAGGTTACTACAAGGGCACCCAAACACCAATGCTTATTGCAGCACTATTCACAATATCCAAGCTTTGGAAACAGTCGAGATGCCCCACTGTCAATGAATGGATTAAGAAAATGTGGTACTTGTACACAATAGAATTTTATTCAGCCACAAAGAAGAATGAGGCTTTGTCATGTGTAAGTAAATGGATGGAACTGGAGAATATCATCTTAAGTGAATAAGTAAGTCAGGCTCAGAAAGCCAAAAGTCACATGTTCTCCCTCATATGTGGATTATAGACGTAAAACAAATGCAGTAATATTATTGGACAAAGGTCAGACACTAAAGGGAAATCACACACAGGAGGGAGAGAGAAAGGGACAGAAACCATAAATTTGAATGTGGTTGATGTGCTCACTGTATAGGAATGAATACATAATTTTAAACTGGGAGAGGCCACTATGGGAAGGGGACTAGGAAATAGTGAAGAGGTCTGGTAGAGATGAATCAATTTGGATTGTAACACACATCTGCATAGGAACAACAAAAAGAATCCCCCTGTATAGCTATTTTTATCTCAAACAAGCAAACACACCATATTTTTCTTATTGTCATTTATGTTTTATCTTCTACAAAATCAGAGAACTAGAGGTTAGAACAGGTTCTGCTTGGAGGCAGGGCAGGGTTGTGTGGCCCAAATAATGTAGACACATATAAGTAAATGAAAAAAATGATAAAATAACATGAAATTAAAAAGATTATTTATAATTGGAAACATCATAGAAATACTGGATTGATAGTTTTGCCACTGGAAATGAGTAAATACTGCAACATATCTTATTATCACCTGTTTAAAACTGCAATAACAAAATTAAACGTCTAACCTGAGTTGTGAGTACATTTTGTCTTGCGTTAAGGAAAATATATACCAGGTGAGAAAGGGAGTCATTGTTTAACTGTATTTGAATTTATTACATGAAACCACGACAAAATAGGTAATAGCTTCCTCTCCTCCTTGTGGTGTGGCTACAGTTTTGTCTGAACCTACAACAATTCTTCAGTATGTCTGTCAAGATGACTTAATCTGTGTCTCTGTCTCTATACATGTATCATAGAACTCTGAAAATCAAACTTGAAGTAAGTATGCAATACAACCACAACTGAAAAAAGAAATCTTTAAGCAGAAAGACTTTATTTCGCATTACTGTTTGGAAATTTTATGCTAGTATGAAAACATTCAACAATTTTTTTAACATTTAGTTGTTTTGATTATTTGCTCCTTTTTGTTTATAATTTATTATGGTAAAATTTAAATACAAATAGTTATTGCTTTAATTACTCTGAATATTTAATAAATGTTTAATATCTAATTTATGCACATTATTTATCAAAGTCCATACATTACATTTGTTTAATGTCTCAATCATTAAATTTCTTTTCTTGATAAATATATTTAAAGTTAACAAAAATTAGAAGTGTGCAGCTTTCTGTTTTGTTACATAATAAGTACTGTCACCCAACACACAGAGTATTGACTACACCAGAATTATGTCTAATCCCTTTTCTAAAGATTAACAACTGTACTGAATAAAACTATCTTAGTAAGTTTTGCACATATATATATATAAATTTCTGTAACGTGATTTGAGGAGAGAATTGCTGGGTAAAAGCAACTATATGTATCAAACTTTAGTACATATTGACAAACAATTTCATAAATTGCTTATAGCAAATTGTTCTCATACTAACACTGGAGGAAAAACATATTCTCCATAGACAGTAGTTGCAGTTTTGCTACAGCAAAATCTTTTCTTAGTGAGTTTGTAACCATATTTCTTTGCAGTAGAATTTACATTTTGCTAGTCACTAATGAATTTAAGCATTTGGACACTCTTTCTTTCCTGCACATGACTTGCACATATTTATTTTTGTGACATTTCATTGGCCATGTGTATAGAAAAGATTTCTTCCACTGTGTGGTTTGGCTTTTCACACCTATAAGAGTGAAGTCTTTTTTTTAATTATACGTTTTTATTTTTCTCTTTTTTTAACTGCATAAATTTAAGTTGTAAAGGATTATAATTTTGATATTGAGATAGATGGATATCCACTGAGGTAATTACTATAAGTAAACCATTTAATATATCCATTATCTCACATACCAACCTTTTGTGTGCATGAGGGTAGGAACAGCTAAAGTTTACCTTTTTAGGAAATTTCCTATATATGGAATATTATTACTTAGAGTTATCACACCATACTTTGACTCTCTAGATTTATACATTCTGCATACCTGTAACTTTGTTCCATCTTACCTATATCCTCCCGTTGCTCATGTACCCACTCACCTTTTCTAGTATGTTCTGTTCTATTCCCTGTTGGCTTGTATTTAATTTAATTTTTAGGTTCCTCATATAAGAAAGAACCTCATATTAATTTCTGTATCTGGCTTATTTTACTAAATATAATGTCATCTAGTTTCATTCATGATGTGGAAAATGGCAATACATCCTTTGTGTCTAACCTTGAATAATAGACCATTGTGTGTGTGTGTGTGTGTGTGTGTGTGTGTGTGTATAGATAGATAGATAGATAGATAGATAATTTATCTATTTTTTCATCTATGAAATTTAAATTATTTCTACATATTAGCTATTATGAATAATGCTAAAATGAAAATGGGAAAACGTAACTTATTAGATGTACAAAAGAAAGATTATTAGATTATACAGTAGTTCTTTTGCTATTTTTCTTTTTATTAGTATATACTAATTGTGTAAAATAATAGCTTTCATTATAGCACTTCAATATATGTATATAAAATGCTTTGATCATATTCACTACTCATGGCCCTCTTACTCCCTAACCACCTTGTTCTGGTACCTTTCCTTTTCCAAAATAGTCTCACTTCAAGTTACATGTCTTTTTAAAACTATGTCCTACAGATGAAATTAAGATATACAGTATTTGTCTTTCCTTGTCTGGTTTATTTTGCATAATGTCCACAAAAATTTGTTCAGGAAAGAAGGAAGAAACAGGAGGCTTGGCTCAATAGCACAGGCAGGTTTATTTCCAAATAAACCTTAGGAAGACTCTGGTCAGAAAGAGAAAAACCAGAGTACAACCTCTTACAGGCTTAGGATATTAATGGTCTACACAGTTATTTCCAGGATGTCATTTTTGGGGCAGGTGGGGAGTTCATTTTTAACGTGGGTTTGTTAGGTAGGGGGTTGACACTTTTGGCTCAGGACAGTTAATTGCATTGCTTAATGGAAATTGACAGTTGGCAGAGCCATTTAAGAGAAATACAAAATTACTTCAAGAAAATACTACAAGGAAATAGAAGGCACTTTAAGGTGATGTCGGAAATAGCAGGGTAGGGTTGGCCAGCAGGCGAGCCTTGAGGTGGCTGTCTTCTTGCTTTTCAGATGACTGTACTCTTGCTCCAACATTTATGATTCTATGGTTAAATAGGAAGAGAGGCTTCCTGCTGAGTGGGGGTAGAGTCCAATATTAGAGTGCTGGTATTTTAGGAGCAGGACAGCTTGAATCTCTTCCTGGGATGTGGCATAAGAGATGGCAGTGATCCTGTCAGTAAAGAATCTTTGGAAGATATTAATAAAGCAAGGAAGAAAAAATGGGCCAGCCACTATGAACAGAAATGGGGTTAAGATTGGCCAAAAGTACTTGTTACTTAAGTCTAAAACTAAAAATACCTTCAAAAGTTAGAACACAGAGTAAATATAAGTCACAATACTACAAGTTAGATTGACTGTGTAGGGGAAAATAACTCCATGACCATGGACTGCTAAAAAGGTATGTTCAGAGCCAGCAAAAATAATTTGTATTTACTTGAATGGAAGACCTTGACCAAAAATGTGAGTTTGCCTTTGGTCAGAGGTGACTGCAAGAGCTCGGATGTCTAGTAGCCCTGCATAAGATCACTTCTTTAAAACCTCTTGGTTTTAGTAACTCTTCTAAGGTCTGGCACAGGTGACTCCATCTGGATTGTGACAGCTTTCTGCTCTTGTCTCCAAACTGTCTTTGAACATTTTGTCAATTAGCTATTCTGGTTAATTGAAGTCCCTCATCACAGAAGTAGCTTTTCCTGGATCTTTTCCAAATTGGAGGGGAAACATCAGGCATGTCAGTTGGGAATCAATGCCAGTTAAGACCTGTCTGGCCAAATTATGGACAACAGAAGAGGTTTAGAAGAATTGGACTTACCTGGCATCCATTTTTTGTTCTGTCTGGACTATGGATGATATCTTGACAACTTAAAAATGTTACAGATTAAGGTTATGGTCCTTAAAATAATGTTGGTATTTTAGTTAGAATTGAGTGACATAAAACTTTGAAAAAGTGTGTTTTTTTTTTAAAGTAACAGAAGAGGTGGGGGAAACAAGAGAACAGAAGCTTTTCATTTGTTTACATTAAACTCTATAATAAAAATCATCCTAAAGATGTTTGAACACATGCATATGCATAAAAAGCTCTAAATTAGGCATGCCATGAATGTCAATTTAAGCACGCATAGATTTAAGACCTCAAGAACATGTAAAATTTAACTAAGTGGACACAAGTACATTGATAAGTTTTTTTTTTTTTTTTAATTTTTAGGAGCAGATTGAGAAATGTCCCATTCTGTTCGTTTAGGACTCTTTGGCTGGCTTGAAAGCTGAAGCAAAAATCAATTCTAGGAAAGTTTTTTTTGTCAGTCTCAGTCTCCAATAAGACTGTTGTCATAGCTATCATATTTGTCTCTAATAAATTAAGCATACAATAGACATATACAAAATTTACACAATGACACAAAACAATTACATTAATTCTGACTGCATGCTTAGATATTGGAGGCTTTAAATTTACCTCTAGAGGGTGTTTTTAATAATCTCTAATAATGCTTTACCTTGGTCTACAGTAACTTTGTTACTAGCCAAATGTTTAAAGTAAATTTAGGGTCCCTAGTCTGGGGTATGTTTGGCATCCCATATCCTCATCTGGACAAAGGGTATAGGTAGTATTAGTCCATCCTCTTGTTTTATACTAAAAATTAGTTTTTAAATCAGAATTTGTATGACAGGCTTGGACAAGGGCAAACTGTAGTGAAAAGGATTATATCTACGTTGAAGCTGGTGATATCTGGCTATCTTAGTAAGCATGGAAAAGGTAGAATGAATTAGCCCCTCAAGATAATTTTAGGCAAGGAGCCCAATTTAAAAAAAGTCTGAATGCCTTACTAAATCCAAAGCATAACTCAGGAGGGCTGAATTTTGCCCTTTAGCTAATCCTATAACCTGAAAAACTGATATTTTAAATTTAAATGCATGGGGGGCATTAGTACAAAATAAAGTAAAGCTAGACAGAGAATTGAAATTCTTTCTTTGGTCCTTCAACCTGTGTGCACATGAAGTTGAGGGCATGGGTCCATAATCCCAACCACATGGTACCTTGGTCATGAGAGCAAATCTGCCAGTCCAGGGTTACCACTTGCAGCAACCTGAATATGGTCCATTCTCTCCCTAAGTCTGAACAAATCTGCAATGGAAAAATGGCCCATCTCAAAAGCAAGACGTAAAGGAGAAAACTGTTAGCAGAGTGATTAGGCAGATTTAGAAGCTTAGTTTTAGGTGGAAGACTAGGAGGTCAGGACAGAAAAGCAGCTGCAATCATCAGCCACATGCCATTTAGATTTCCAATTGATCTTGTGTTTGTAATCCTGAGACTGTGTGTGTCACTCAGAAGGCTGAGAGAATTGACAATGTGACATGAGCAGAACTTTTCTTTCCCTTTCTCCCCATTCATTTCTTTCTCTGTTGTCCTCACTCAGATGGCCAGTCCAGGAGAAGAGACAGGGGCAGGCTATTAAGTAGGAGGGGTAAAAGAGAACTCCACCATGCCTGAGGCAGATTTAGAGAGAAGAGTTTCAAGTTATCCACTTTTCATACATTGTGATATGAGGGAAGAGGAAAGGATGACATATAGCTGGGTCAAAGTAAGAGGAGGAGGAGTTTCTTAATGCAAATCATTCATTAAAGAGGAGATTTTGGGTAGGAGAGCATGACTGGCAGAGAGAAAGACAGAAGTGAAGGTAAAACATGGCTTGGATATAGGGTATCTCCTGCCATTTGCTATTTGTGGTTATGAAATGTTTTAAATAACGAGGAATTTGAAAATTGAAATGACTCATATGAGTCATTTGCCTAATTTTTATTGAAGCCTAACAGTGTTGCAAAGCAAAAATGAGTTTTTTTGGGGTTTTAGACTCTTGGGAATCCATGATGGGGTGAAGGAATGCTAGACGCTCTGAGATGGAGGCATCTGTCAGATCAGTCATCGCCAGTCCTTAAGACAGAGACTGGAGATTCTTCTCCTGGAGTGGATGGGAGGACGAAAGGAGGTTGGGCATCCCCAGTGCCCTAACCTTGGCTTTCGAGCAAGAATCAGGAAGTGGAATCTGTTCTACCAGTGTATAACAGAGGATGAATTTGAAGGCACTCACCCCATTTAGGATTGGGGGATGTTCTGGTGATGGACGTCAGGAGGAAAGCTTCAAGTGGCCATTTAAGCTGGAACTGAGCAGTGAGAGAAAGAGAGACATTGAGAAAAAGAATGAAAGAAGGGGGAGAGGTTCAGGGATGGGACAGAAGGCCAGTGAACTCCCAGGATCCGGGAGTTCCTCCCAGGTTGCAAGAAAGTCTCTGCCTCCAATACCCCTCCCTGGTTGTGGCACCATATGTTGGGAAAAATGTGTCTGAGAAAAAAGATAGAAACAGATGGCTCAGCTCTACAGCAGAGGCAGGTTTATTTCAGGATAAACCTGAAAACTCTGGTTAGAGACAGAGAGAGACCAGAGTATACCTTCTTACAGAATTGGAATTTTATAGGGCTATACAGGTTGTTTTTGGGAAGTTGTTTTCAGGACAGTTGTGCTGGGGTTCATTGTTACTGTGGAACTTTTATGGAGTAGGTTGACCCTTTCAATCCGGGAGGGTCAATTGCAAAGCTTAATGCAAATGGATGGTTAACTGCATCACTTAAGAGAAATGAAAAATTGCTGTGAGAAATTACTGCAGGGAAACAGAAGGCAATGTAAGGTGACATCAGCAGTAGCAGAGTAGAGTTGGCCAACAGGTGAGCTTTGAGGTAGTTGCCTGCCTGGTTTTTAGATGACCAAACTCTTGCTCCAACACATAAGATGATGATCTCTAGTTCCATCAATTTTTTCAGAAAAATGACATTTTCATTTTTTAAGACTGAATAATACACCATTGCATATGTAAACCACATTTATTTTATCTTTTCATCCATTGATAGGCACTGAAGCAATTTCCAGAACGTGGCTACTGTGAATAGTGCCGTCATAATCATAGGGGGTATCTATTCTGTACTAACCTTGGTTGCACTGGTACAGTACTGCTAAGTAGTATAGCTTAATCCTATGTCAGTTCTATTTTTAGTTTTTTGATGAACCCTCTTATTTATTTCCATAGTAGCTGAACTAATCTACATACCCACTGACAGTGTCTAAGATCAGTCTCTCCAACCACCACTGGAGTATGAACAAGTAAACTGAAAACTCATTCACTTTTCCCAACAAATACTTATTAAAACAAACAAACAAAAAAAGAAAAACTTCAACCTGCAAGAATAAAGAATTAAGAAAATGATTAAAAAAAAAACAACAGAGGCAGGATTTAAATTGGAGGGATTGACTATTTTGAAAGATCTTTTTCATTTTCCTTTGGGAAAGAAACATTCATAGAATTTTTTTTTCTTTTTTTGAGTTCAGCTCTTTGTTCTTGCTTTATTTTTTATTTATTGTTGTGCTGGTGAGGGTACATTGTAGTATTTACAAAAGTTCTTACAATATATCAAATATTTCATACTTGAATTCACCCCCTCCATTATTACCTTCATTCCCTCTTCCATCCCTGCAATAGTTTCAACAGATATCATTTTTACATTTACATGCATGTACATACAGTATTTGTACCATACTCACCCTCTGTCAGCATTTGCCCACCTCCTCCCCCTCTCACGGGTATCAACCAGCCCAGCCAGGACTTGTTCAGCCTTCTTGTTCTCTGACTTTGTATAAGAAAATTAAAAAATGACATACATGGTTGTTTAAGATGACTATAAAGGGAATTTTCTGGTGGCTCTTCTACATTTATATGATTTGTAGTGCTTTCTGATAGCCCTGAATTTCTTTCAGTGAAATTTATTTATTTCCAATTTAGTAAATATGGGATTCTTTTAATTACATGTAGAAGAATTTTAAGGAATGCAGATAACTTCTAGCTCTTCATATTTGGGTCCCTTTTTTAGCTTTTAAAACTAATGTTCTTTTTCTGTGAATGATGATAATGAGAACTGCTGCAAGGTCAACTACGCATTAAAGATTAGAGGCTAAAATTTCCTTACCAAAAAGGGAAGATACACACACCTCATTTTCTTAGAGTATACACTTTGGATAACAGGGGTTTCATTGTCTTTTTGAGAGATATGCAAATCTTTTTAAATGCTAAATGAGACTTTTGTCAAGTTTATGAACAAGGATTATCTTTCTCAAGGACTCGATCTTTTTTAAATGTAGTCATCAAGGAAGACAGAACTCTTTTCTGCCCATTTTCTTGGAATAGTAGGATTCTAATTTAGGCTGTGGCCTGGGCTGGAGCAGAAGTTAAGTTAAAAAACCACATCCTGTCATACAGATATAGAAACTTTATTTTCCTTTGGATAAGCCAATTAACTAACACAGATGGTCACTCCAGCCACCAAGTGAATTTAGGATGAACAATGTCTGTGCCTGATGGTGCTTTGTGGAGTCCTGTTATTTGAGGAGAAGTTATCATATATCTTGAAAACATGTACAGGGAGTGGTAGTTCAGACGGGATAGATAGATGAGGAGACAAGGAATGTATTTTAATAAATATTTAAAGAGATACACTCAAACATTGGAATGAGGAAGTAAACACTGAAAAGCCAGAGCAGCTAACCCCCCTTGCATCTCCTTTTAGATGCTAAGTTACAGGAACAGGGAGACATAAAAGAGCTACCTGCTACTGCTTTTCTCTTTGAGATGTTAACAATTTCTTTGGATGGGAGGAAAATACCATGTCTGGCCAAGGGAAGTTCTAAAACAAGCCTATTGTCTCTGTGTTTTATGTGGTCCAGAATATCTCCTCCCTTTTTAAACAGCCATTTCAGTCACCCAGATCCATTATCTTTAACCACATGTATTCCTCTAGCTGTCCAGTATAAGACTAAGAGATAGGGCCCACAATTTTGAGTCTCTATTCCCATTTCCTGAATAGTGGCAGGAAATATTTCTCTCTCTTTTTTTTTTTTTTTTTTTGCCATTTCTCCCCACTTTTCTTCTGTTACACTAAATTTCTTTTCTAATAAACTTTACTATTTTTACTACTGATGCCAACTAGCAATTGTGGTGGGTCCATTTTCCCTTTGTCTCTAAAAGAATTAAAAGGCAGGAAACCAGAAATTAACAGGACAGAGAGTATTTACTGTGAAGTACAAGTAAAGGCTCCTCAAGAGTGAGAAGTGAGACTGGAAACCAGTGGCTCTCTCAGGGAATTTCCCTTTTATGAGTCTCATTAACTTTTCTTTTTTCCCCCTTCCCTGTGTCTGTCTGATCTTTCTGATGTTTGTGCCAGGATTCTCTACCTGTATTTGGTTACATTTGGCACTGAAGGACTTATCAGGAATTTACTGGAGGAGAGTGTAAAGGAGGTGTCTTCATGCACAGTCCTTTGGGAAGAAGACAGCTCATTCCTTTGTGAGCACTTTCTCCCAATGTTATCGTTAGAGTGGCTACAGTAGTTCCCCTTCAAGTGCCCCCTCTCAGTGGGAGCCCTAAGTACTGTTAGGGAGTAGGGACAACAACTCTCTTTCTAGTAACTAATTCCTGCTAAGAAAGGATGATGATAGGGGGAACGAACAGGGCATTCGGCTGGTCATGAGGGGAACCATCTAGAGGACTGCAGTAATAAGCTGTCTTCATTTCCATCAGCATCTATAATTAAATCTTTCCAGGTGAGAGGAGCCAAATGTAACTACAAGATTTAAAAGACAGGGTCTGAAGATGAGCAGAGGGATGATAGCAACTATGGGGCCCAAAAGGTACAAGAACCAAGTCATTAAGGGTAGTTGGGATTTTATTTGTCTCCATACTTGTGAGGTGACCTATGAGGTGATCTGGGTCTTGAAGGACTGTTCTTGGAACCATTTAGCCTGTTATAAAATATAATCTGCATGTTTCTTCACAGTGCCTGAAGTGTTTACATAGGTGAAACAGGAAGTTTTAGTAATTGCACATACCATCCACCTCCCTTTTTCAGCTAGAAGAAAGTCTAGGGCCAGACAATGGTCCATAACCATTTAAGCTAGAGAAGATAGAGACCTTTGCATATCTTTAAAGTTAAGACCAATCTTGTCTGAAGTTTCCTCTACCATTTTGGTGAGGTTTTGGTAGTTTCATAGTTGGGGACTACACCATAGTTTATTCCAGATAGTGCAGCAATTAAAGCAGTAATATCCACTACTAATGTGACAACTTCCCTTTTTCTCTATTGGAGCCTGTCTCTTTTCAATGAGAAAACACTGTTTGTTGGATTATGATGCTGTCCCCAAAGATAACATAATCAGATTTGGCACTATCTGGGCAACTATTCAGGTCCCTGAGTATGACTGGGATGGAAGCAGGGTAGTCTCTATACCTGTGGTTTATTTCTTGACCATCCCACAAAGAGATAGTCCTACTTCAGGCAAAGGATTTGCCCTATTCTGAAATTAGAGATGTTGGTGGGACTGAGGGCTGCAGTTATTCTCCCAGGGAAGCCAGTTTTGTCAGTGCATAGGAAGCTTTGGAAACAAGGCTCTCATGGGCAAGGGCCATGGGACTGAGGTCTTCTAAAGTGATATTGGTGTTTTTATCCCACTTTATGTGTGCCCTAGTAGAGGCACTAGAACCACAAAAAAAGAGTATTTGGTGGTATAGAGCATACATTTCTGGATAAGCCCCAGTTAACAGGGGTCTCCTTTGGGGAGGCTGGCAGTTTGGTCATAGATCTGATTGACATAGGGAACTAGAGTAGTGTGCCAGGTAAAAAGTCCCAGTCAAATTGTACTTCTGGGCATTATTTCATAAAATACCCATCAGGGGAATCATTGCATAGGAATGATTAGCATTTTGGGGGCTCACTAAGGGATGTCAGGGCTGTTTCTTGGGGTTCCAGCAGTAATTAGAAAAGTTAAGCTGGACCCAAGCTTATTCATAACAAATCCAACAATATTTTAACAGGGACCTAGGGAAAGCAAATGCTCTGGAGAAATTTAAGAAAAGGTTTTTATCCAAGAGTTGTAATTTGTCATGATCTTTGTTAGGGAGATCAGTGTAGCCAAAAGACTAAGCCCCATATCAATACAACTAGCAGATAAAAAGAATATGTCAATGTTGCTTTTTGAAATCTAGTCCAATCAGAGGGAGCAGTAGTGGCCAATCCCACCCCTAGAATAAGCACGAGCAAAATAAACAAAGTTAGCAGTAGGTGTTGTAACCCAATATTCATGGGGCTCATGGGGGCAAATTATCTGAGGGACTGGGCATTTCCTTTTTAGCAGAAGTCTTAGTCCATCCAAAGGTTCACAGAAGAAGGAAGTGGGTTTTGACCTTGAGTCAGGAGGTGAGGATGGAAGAGACTCTGGGGTCACCTCTGCAGGAGGATTCCAGTGCTTGACTCTCGAATGATGGATCCAGAAATTGAGGTCAGTCAGCTATTTGCACTGCCATGGGGGTACATAGAAGAACTGGGTAAGGACCCTACCAAGGAGGAATGTTTAAGCCCTGAGTTGAGTCTGAGGATTTTATCAGAATTCAGTCTCCTAGGAAAGAAGAGAGGAGGGTCCTGTATGTGCTGTCTGGGAATGCTGTGCTTAATCTCAGATTTTGACTGTTGGAATTTAGCCAGTAGAATAACATGAGAAACTAGCTGAGCTGTTTCTAGCTTAAGGAGAAAGTCATTAGTAAGAAAAGGTCTGTCATATAGATATTCAAAAGGAGTTAGTACCTGTTTTCCTGGAGTGTTTCTAAACCTAAGAAGTGTGATGGGGAGCAATTTAGTCCAGGTAGAGTAAGTTTCTTGAATGAACTGGGTCAGGTGATCTTTTAAAAGTTCATTTGTCTTTTCTATCTTGGAAGAAGATTGAGGGCACCACGCACAATGGATTGAGGGAACCATTGCATAGGAATAGACTACTGTCTATTCCCAAGGCTCATGAAAGTCCCTGGGTTAGTTCAGCCTTGAAGGTTGGGCCACTGTCACTCTGGAGACTACTAGGGAGGCCAAAACAGGATATGATCTCTATGGTTAGTACTACTTCCTTGGCATGTTCAGTTTTGCTCTGGACAGCTTCCACCCATCCTGTAAAAGTATCTACCAGTACCAGTAGTAGCTTAGACTAGGGTCTCCCTGGCATATGAATGAAGTCTAGTTGCCAGTCCTCACCAGGGTAAGCTTCCTGTCTCTGTGTGCCTGGAACTGGGAGATGCCTGTTACTAACAGTTAGGATAAACTAATGGTTTTATCCTTTGGCATATCTTGCATCACTGTACTATTTGTTGGACTATATCATTTAGGCCTATTCCCTTGAACATTTTACTGACTAGGAGTAAGGAATTTTCTAGCCTTAGATGATAGAGTTGATGTAGAGTTTTTAAAATTTTCCATTGGAGGGCCCCTGGGAGCCATAGCTTCCTGTTGGAGGAAACCTACCAGCCACGATTATTTAGTTGGCCTCCCTGATTATAGGCCTGTCTAGACTCCTCTGGTTGGTAATAAGCTATCTCTGGCAGAAGCAAAGACTTTTGCCATAGGAGAGAACCAGCTGGAGATTTTCCAAGGCTGCCTTTTCTTTTCACAGAAATATAGCAGGAATTTATCTTGAGTAGGGATGCTTGAGCCAGGATGCCTAGTTAGAGCTCTTTCTAATTGGTCAAAAGCATCACTGGTAACATTATTTCAATAATTGGAGAGCTGGGAGTGTTTTGAGACTTCTCTGAGGGCTTTATATAGGGGTCTAGCCAGCTCTACATCCCCTAGGATCCAGATCCTGCAATAGTCTGTCACCCCCAAAATGCCCTCAACTGCTTTGGGGTCCTTGGGAAGAGGAAGGCTAAATTGGTTGAATTCTATCTCCCCCCAGGGCTCTCATTCCCCTAGCCAAGACAAGCCCCACATAGGAGCTGTAATCTGGCATAACTGAGACTTTTCCCTGGACACCTAGTAGCCTCATTCTGCCAGAAAGTTTAAGAGACTCAGTGGCTTGGGAGACATTGGGCTTGGATGGCCCATGAAGAAGAAGATCACCCACATTGCTGCAGTAAAAAGGCCTGTGGATAATTCCATTCCACCAAATCCTTAGATAAAGGCAAGCCAAAAACATGGGGGCTGTGCCAAAATCTCTGAGGGATTTTTGATCCTCAAAAGCAAATAAAGGCTGACAGTCAGGGTATAAGGGAACACAGAAGAAGGCAACCTTGAGGTTTAAAACTGAATAGTGGGTGGTATTGGGTGGTATCTGAGCCAAGATTGTGAAAAGATTTGGAACTACAGGGTAAAGGGGAATGACTGTTTCATTGACAAATCGGAGGTCCTGGACCAGTATCCATTTGTCAGGTTCCTTATCCACAAAATAAGACTACTACAGGGTAGAGTACTCAATGATGAGTCTTTGCTCCTTTAGTCCTTTGATGATAGGGATTAGTCTCTCTTTATCCGTGGTCTCAGTGGATATTATTTTTTTTTAATTTTTAAAAAATTTATGTGCATACAATGATTGGATCATTTCTCCCCCTTCCCTCACCCCCTCTCTTTCCCACCCCTGTCTCCTCCCTCTCCCTTCCACCCCCTTGATACCCAGCAGAAACTATTTTGCCCTAATCCCTAATTTTGTTGAAGAGAGAGTATAAGCAATAATAGGAAGGAATAAGGGTTTTTGCTGGTTGAGATAAGGATAGCTATACAGGGAGTTGACTCACATTAATTTCCTGTGAGACTGTGTTACCTTCTAGGTTCATTCTTTTTGATCTAACCTTTTCTCTAGTTCCTGGTTCCCTTCTTGTATTGGACTCAGTTGCTTTAAAGTATCTGCTTTAGTTTCTCTGCTTTGAGGGCAACAAACGCTATCTAGTTTTTTAGGTGTCATACCTATCCTCATACCTCCCTTGTGTGCTCTCCCTTTTTCATGTGATCAAAGTCCAATCCCCTTGTTGTGTTTGCCTGTGATCTAATGTCCATATATGAGGGAAAACATACAATTTTTGGTCTTTTGGGCCAGGTTAACCTCACTCAGAATGATGTTTTCCAATTCCATCCATTTACCAGAGAATGATAACATTTCGTTCTTCTTCATGGCTGCATAAAATTCCATTGTGTATAAATACCACATTTTCTTAATCCATTCGTCAGTAGTGGGGCATCATGGCTGTTTCCATAACTTGGCTATTGTGAATAGTGCCACAATAAACTTGTGTGTGCAGGTGCCTCTGGAGTAACCTGTGTGACAGTCTTTTGGGTATATCCCCAAGAGTGGTATTGCTGGATCATATGGTAGATCAATGTTTAAATTTTGAAGTAGCCTCCAAATTTTTTTCCAGAGTGGTTGTACTAGTTTACGTTCCCACCAACATGTAAGAGGGTTCGTTTTTCCCCACACCCTTGCCAACACCTGTTGTTAGTGGTGTTGCTAATGATGGCTATTCTAACAGGGGTGAGGTGGAATCTTAGTGTAGTTTTAATTTACATTTCCTTTATTGCTAGAGATGGTGAGCATTTTTTCATGTGTTTTTTGGCCATTTGAATTTCTTCTTTTGAGAAAGTTCTGTTTAGTTCACTTGCCCATTTCTTTATTGGTTGATTAATTTTGGGAGAATTTCATTTTTTAAGTTCCCTATATATTCTGGTTATCAGTCCTTTGATATGTAGAAGGCAAATATTTTCTCCCACTCTGTGGGTGTTCTCTTCAGTTTAGAGACCATTTCATTTTTTGAGCAGAAGCTTTTTAGTTTTATGAAGTCCCATTTATCTATACTATATCTTAGTTGCTGTGCTGCTGGGGTTCCATTGAGAAAGTTCTTACTTATACCTACTAATTCCAGAGTATTTCCTACTCTTTCCTGTATCAACTTTAGTGTTCAGGGTCTGATATTAAGATCCTTGATCCATTTTGAGTTAATACTGGTATAGGGTGATATACATGGATCTAGTTTCAATTTTTTGCAAGCTGCTAACCAGTTTTCCCAGCAGTTTTTGTTGAAGAGTCTGTCTTTTCTCAATCATATATTGTTAGTGCCTTTGTCAAAGACAAGTTGATTATAGTTGTGTGGCTTCATATCTGGGTCCTCTATTCTGTTCTACTGGTCTTCATGTCTGTTTTTGTGCCAGTACCATGCTGTTTTTATTGTTATTGCTTTGTAATATAGTTTGAAGTCGGGTATTGTGATACCTCCAATATTGTGCTTTAGACTGAGTATTGCCTTGGTTATTCATGGCCTCTTGTGTTTCCATGTAAATTAAATGGTAGATTTTCAATCTCTTTAATGAATGTCATTGGAATTTTTATGGGAATTGCATTAAACATGTAGATTGCTTTTGTGAGTATAGACATTTTTACTATGTTGATTCTACCATTCCATGAGCATGGGAGATCTTTCCACTTCCTGTAGTCTTCCTCAATCTCTTTCTTCAAAAGTTTATAGTTTTCCTTGTAGAAGTTGTTCACATCCTTTGTTAGGTTTACACCTAGGTATTTGATTTTTTTTTTGAGGCTATTGTAAATGGAATTGTTTTCATATATTCTTTCTTAGTTTGTTCATTATTAGTGTATAGAAATGCTAATGATTTTTCTATGTTGATTTTATATTCTGCTACCTTGCTATAGCTATTGATGGTGTCTAGGAGCTTTTTAGTAGAGTTATTTGGGTCTTTAAGGTATAGGATCATGTTGTCTGCAAATAGGGATATTTTGACAGTTTCTTTACCTATTTGTATTCCTTTTATTCCTTCTTGTCTAATTGCTCTGGCTAGGAATTCCAGTACTATGTTGAATAGGAGTGGAGATAGTGGGCATCCTTGTCTAGTTCCTGATTTTAGAGGGAATGGTTTTAATTTTTCTCCATTAAGTATAATGCTGGCTATAGGTTTGTCATATATACCTTTTATAATGTTGAGGTACTTTCCTTCTATTCCTAGTTTTCTTAGAGCTTTTATTATGAAATGTATTGGGTCTTATCAAAGGCTTTTTCTGCATCTATTGAGATGATCAAGTGGTTTTTGTCTTTGCTTCTGTTAACGTGGTTTATTTCGTTTATTGATTTACATATGTCGAACCACTCCTACATTCCTGGCATGAAGCATACTTGGTCATGGTGAATAATCTTTTTGATGTGTTGTTGAATTCAGTTTGCCATTATTTTATTGAGGATTTTTGCATCAATGTTCATTAAGGATATTGGCCTATAGTTCTCCTTTTTGGAGGTGTCTTTTCCTGGTTTTGTGTTAAGTGTAATACTGGCTTCATAAAATGTGTTTGGCAGTTTTCCTTCCCTTTCTATTTTGTGGAACAATTTAAGGAGGGTTGGTATCAGTTCTTCTTTAAAGGTCTGATAGAATTTAGCAGAGAATCCATCAGGTCCTGGACTTTTCTTTTTGGGGAGACTCTTGATTGCTGCTTCAATTTCATTTTGTGTTATAGATCTATTCAGGTTATTAAGATCCCCTTGGTTCAGTTTTGGATGATCATATGTATCTAGAAATCTGTCCATTTCTTTAAGATTTTCAACTTTATTTGAATATAGTTTCTCAAAGTAGTCTCTGATGATTTCCTGGACTTCCATGGTGTTTATTGTTATCTCCTCTTTTGCATTCCTGATTCTACTAATTTGGGTTTTTTTCTCTCCTCATTTTAGTCAGGTTTGCCAGGGGTCTGTTGATCTTGTTTATTTTTTCAAAGAACCAACTTTTTGTTTCACTAATTCTTTGTATGGTTTTTTTGGTTTCTATTTCATTGATTTCAGCTCTTATTTTTATTATTTCTCTCCTTCTATTTGTTTTGGGATTTGCTTATTTTTGTTTTTCTAGGTACTTGAGATGTATCATTAGGTCATTGATTTGGGATCTTTCAGTCTTTTTAATATATGCACTCATGGCTATAAACTTTCCTCTTAGGACTGGCTGTGCTGTGTCCCATAGGTTCCAGTAGGTTGTGTTTTAATTTTTATTTACTTCCAGGAACTTTTAAATTTCCTCTTTTATTGCATCAATGACCCATTGTTCATTAAGCAATGAGTTATTCAGTTTCCAGCTGTTTGCATGTTTTTTGTCTTTACTTTTGTTGTTGAGTTCTAGTTTTATGGCAATGTGATCAGATAGAATGCATGGTATACTTTCTATTTTCTTATATTTGCTGAGGCTTGGTTTGTGCCCTAGGATATGATCTATTTTGGAGAAGGTTCCATGGGCTGCTGAGAAGAATGTATATTGTGTGGAAGTTGGATGAAATGTTCTGTAGACATCAAGTAGGTCCATTTGAGCTATTGTATATTTTAGATCTAGGATTTCTTTATTGGTTTTTTCTTTGGATGACCTATCTTTTGATGATAATAGGGTGTTAAAGTCTCCCACAATCACTGTGTTGTAGTTAATTTATGCTTTGAGGTCCTTCAGGGTACGTTTTATGATATTGGATGTGTTGACTTTGGATGCGTGTATGTTGATAACGTTATTTTCTTCTGGCCTATTTCCCCTTCTATTAGTATGGAATGTCCTTCTTTATCTCATTTGATCAATGTAAGTTTGAAGTCTACTTTGTCAGAGATAAGTTTTGCTACTCCTGCCTGTTTTGGGTGGCCATTGGCTTGGTAAATCTTTGAACCTTTCTTCTTAAGCCTATGCTTTTTTCTGTCAGTGAGATGAGTCTCCTGTAAGCAACAAATTGTTGGATCTTCCTTTTTAATCCATTTTGTCAAATGGTGCCTTTCGATGGGGGAATTAAGTCCATTAACTTTAACTGTTAGTACTGATAGGTATGTGGTGATTCCTGCCATTTAGTTGTCTTAGTTGTTTGAAGGTTTGATTATGTGTACCTAAGTTGAGGTTACTCTCTACTTTCTTGCTTTTTCTTTTCTGTAGTTTGGTGCTGCCTGCCCTTTCATTGTTATGTTGGGTTTCACTTTCTGTGTGCAGAATCCCTTGAAGAATCTTTTGTATTTGTGGCTTTGTGGTCACATATTGTTTGAGTTTGTGCTTATCATGGAAAACTTTTATTGCTCCATCTATTTTGAATGATAGTTTTGTTGTGTAGAGTATCCTGGGGTTGAAGTTATTTTCATTCAGTGCCTTGAAGATCTCACCCCATGCTCTTCTTGCTTTTAATGCTTCTGTTGAGAATTCTACTGTGATTTTGATGGGTTTACCGTTGTATGTTATTTTTTTTCTCTCTTACACCCTTCGATATTCTTTCTGTAGTTTCTGTACTTGTTTTAATGATGATATGCCGTGGGGTAGTTCTATTTTGATCTGTCTGTTTGGTGTTCTGGAGGCCTCTTGCATCTGTATAGGAATAGATTTCTCTAGATTTGGGAACTTTTCTGTTATTGTTTTGTTGAATATATTATGCATTCCCTTTGCTTGCACCTCTTCTCCTTCCTCAATGCCTGTGATTCTCAGGTTTGGTCTTTTGATGGAGTGAGTCCTTGAACTTTCTTTTCAGAGGTCTTGAGTTGTTTAGCAGTTCTTCAGTTTTTCCTTTAATTAGCATTTCTTCTTCAAGTTCTGAGATTCTATCTTCTGTTTGTTCTATTCTGCTTGATTGGCCTTCCATTTTGTTTTGCAATTTTGTTTCATTCTTTCTTCTGAGGTTTTTCATATCCTGAGTCTAGTATTGTCTATTTTTGTCCTGAGTTCATTTACCTCTTTATCAATAATGTTCTTTGTTTCACTTTTGTGTTTATACAGTGCTTCTCTGGTTTCTTTTATTTCTTCTTGTGCTTTTTCAAATTCTCTTTTTTTGTTGTCTTGGAATGTCTTGAGTGTCTCCTGTACATTTTCGTTGACCATATCCAGTATTATCTCTATAAAATTCTCATTGTGTACCTGTAGTATTTGTTCTTTTAGATTGTTCTTGTGGGCTTCATTGGGTTCTTTGGCATAGTTTATCTTCATTTTGTTGGAGTCTGTATCTGAGTATCTGTTTTCTTCATTTCCCTCTGGTTCCTGTAATAATTTTTTGCTGTGGGGAAACTGATTTCCCTGTATTTTCTGTCTTCCCATCATTGCCCTTGGTGTTGTTATTGTCCCTGTACTGTATGCAATTAAATATTTCCTAGCTTGTAATAATAACAATGGTGATATTTAGCATGGAAGAGTGACAGGAGATGGAAAGCAAAGAAGTTAAAGAAAAAGGGAAAAACAAATAAAAAAACAAGTAGAAAAAAAAAACAAAAACGTTTCAAGATATAAACAGGGAGAGATAGTGTAATAATCAACAGTAAGCTGAACAGGCATTAGAGATACAGAGAGAGGATTGAAAAACAAATCTCCAAGTTCAAATGCAATAAAATTTCAGTCTTAATAATTTTGGTGTTCATCCCTCAGCCTCTAATCCTGGAGATGGTGTCTCAGAAGTAGTTCTGTCATTGTCTCATCAAAGGGGAAAAAACTTAACAAAACAAAACAAAATAGAACAAAACAAAAAACCCCACAAATTGTCCCAAATTCAAATGCAATAGAGTTTCAGTAAGTTTTTCAGCATGCAGGTGTAGTTTTGATGTCTCATCAAAGGTAAGGAGAAAAAAAAAGAGTTTGGAGACAGTTCTGTAAATGGGTATCTGAGGCTGTGGCTCACCTGCCCGCTGCTGTCACCCTGCTTCTTCTGGAGGATTTATTTATGCAGATCTCATGGATGAGCTTAACACTCACCTGGCCCCCCAGGCTTTGTTTACTTAGAGTTCTCCTGGGCACGACCACCACTGCTACAAGCTTTCCCCTTTCCAAGCACACTGGGAGAGGTGACACTGCACAAGCTTTCTCAGGCCTGTGTGTTTATTTACAGCTCATGTGGGAAGTGGGTCTTCTCCCCTCTCTTGTGGAGTTTTCCTCCCACCGGCACTTTTACAAGCTTTCCCACTCCTGGTTGCTGGGCATGTGCCACCACTCCTGCCTTCTCCATCTGATTTGTGAGAGATTTCCCCTCCCCCTCTTCAGTGCTCAGGGTGCCCCACTCTCTTTGTTATGTGTCTTTTTTCTTATTGCTTATTATTCAGGGTTTTTTTTTCTCTTTTCTCCCTGGGTGGGGGTCGGTTTGTCCAGGGGGCTATGCTGATCTGGCCCAGGATTTTTTGTGGGAGTACCACATACTGCTTAGCTCACCTTGTGGTTTGCATCTTTCCAAGCCATCTGGGCGCTGCTGTCTGATGGCTGTGCAGGAGCCCTCCTGGTTTCTCCATTTATTATGAAGTGGAGATGCTATGTACAAGCTGGAGGTGTGGAGGAGTCAAAGCTTTGCCTCTTCTTGGTGGGTTTTCCTATAAGGTGTATCTCCAGCATCTCTCCAAAATTTTACTTTAGGAGGCATGTTTTCTTTTTTTAAATTCTACCTAAACACACCCTACATTAATGAAACCCTCTAGTGTAGACAAGAGGAACGAATGCTGGAGTCCCTCCGTCATAACTGTCCATGGAGTATTCTTCACTTAGAACTCTTTTTGTTTTTTTCTTTTTCTTTTTTCTTTTATTATTCATATGTGCATACAAGGCTTGGTTCATTTCTCCCCCCTGCCCCCACCCCCTCCCTTACCACACACTCCACCCCCTCCCTCTCCCCCTCACCCCCTCAATACCCAGCAGAAAATTTTGCCCTTATTTCTAATTTTGTTGTAGAGAGAGTATAAGCCATACTAGGAAGGAACAAGGGTTTTTGCTGGTTGAGATAAGGATACCTATACAGGGAGTTGACTCACATTGATTTCCTGTGCGTGGGTGTTACCTTCTAGGTTAATTCTTTTTGATCTAACCTTTTCTCTAGTACCTGTTCCCCGTTTCCTATTGGCCTCAGTTGCTTCAAGGTATCTGCTTTAGTTTCTCTGCATTAAGGGCAACAAATGCTAGCTAGTTTTTTAGGTGTCTTACCTATCCTCACCCCTTTCTTGTGTGCTCTCGCTTTTATCATGTGCTCATAGTCCAATCCCCTTGTTGTGTTTGCCCTTGATCTAATGTCCACATATGAGGGAGAACATATGATTTTTGGTCTTTTGGGCCAGGCTAACCTCACTCAGAATGATGTTCTCCAATTCCATCCATTTACCAGCAAATGATAACATTTTGTTCTTCTTCATGGCTGCATAAAATTCCATTGTGTATAGATACCACATTTTCTTAATCCATTCGTCAGTGCTGGGGCATCTTGGCTGTTTCCATAACTTGGCTATTGTGAATAGTGCCACAATAAACATGGATGTACAGGTGCCTCTGGAGTAACAGTCTTTTGGGTATATCCCCAAGAGTGGTATTGCTGGATCAAATGGTAGATCGATGTCCAGCTTTTTAAGTAGCCTCCAAATTTTTTTCCAGAGTGGTTGTACTAGTTTACATTCCCACCACAGTGTAAGAGGGTTCCTTTTTCCCCGCATCCTCGCCAACACCTGTTGTTACTGGAATTGCTAATGATGGCTAGTCTAACAGTGGTGATGTGGAATCTTAGCGTGGTTTTAATTTGCATTTCCTTTATTGCTAGAGATGGTGAGCAATTTTTCATGTGTTTTATGGCCATTTGAATTTCTTCTTTTGAGAAAGTTCTGTTTAGTTCATGTGCCCATTTCTTTATTGGTTCATTAGCTTTGGGAGAATTTAGTTTTTTAAGTTCCCTGTATATTCTGGTTATCAGTCCTTTGTCTGATATATAGTTGGCAAATATTTTCTCCCACTCTGTGGGTGTTCTCTTCAGTTTAGAGACCATTTCTTTTGATGAACAGAAGCTTTTTAGCTTTATGGGGTCCCATTTATCTATGCTATCTCTTAGTTGCTGTGCTGTTGGGGTTTCATTGAGAAAGTTCTTACCTATACCTACTAACTCCAGAGTATTTCCTACTCTTTCCTGTATCAACTTTAGAGTTTGGGGTCTGATATTAAGATCCTTGATCCATTTTGAGTTAATCTTGGTATAGGGTGATATACATGGATCTAGTTTCAGTTTTTTGCAGACTGCTAACCAGTTTTCCCAGCAGTTTTTGTTGAAGAGGCTGCTATTTCTCCATCGTATATTTTTAGCTCCTTTGTCAAAGACAAGTTGGTTATAGTTGTGTGACTTCATATCTGGGTCCTGTGTAATATATTCAACAAAATAATAATGGAAAATTTCCCAAATCTAGAGAAAGATATTCCCATACAAATGCAAGAGGCCTCCAGGACACCAAACAGACCAGATCAAAATAGAACTACTCCATGACATATCATCATTAAAACAACAAGTTCAGAAACTAAGGAAAGAATATTGAAGGCTGTAAGAGAGAAAAAACAAGTAACATACAAAGGTAAACCCATCAAAATCACAGCAGACTTCTCAACAGAAACATTAAAAGCAAGAAGAGCGTGGGGTGAGATCTTCCGGGCACTGAATGAAAATAACTTCAACCCCAGGATACTCTACCCAGCAAAGCTATCATTCAAAATAGATGGAGCAATAAAAGTCTTCCATGATAAGCAGAAACTAAAACAATATGTGACCACAAAGCCACCATTACAAAAGATTCTGCAAGGGATCCTGCACACAGAAAGTGACAACCTACTTAACCATGAAAAGCAGGCAGCACCAAACCACAGGATAAGAAAAAGCAAGACAAGTAGAGAGTAACATCAAGTTAGGTACACACAATCAAACCTTCAAACAACTAAGATAACCAAATGGCAGGAATCACCACATACCTATCAGTACTAATGCTTAATGTTAATGGACTTAATTCACCCATCAAAAGACACCATTTGACAAAATGGATTAAAAAAGAAGATCCAACAATTTGTTGCTTACAGGAGACTCATCTCACCGACAGAAATAAGCATATGCTTAGGATGAAAGGCTGGAAGAAGATTTACCAAGCCAATGGCCGCCGAAAACAGGCTGGAGTAGCAATACTTATCTCTGACAAAGTAGACTTCAAATCTACATTGATCAAATGAGACAAAGAAGGACATTCCATACTAATAAAAGGGGAAATAGACCAAAAGGAAATAATAATCATCAATCTGTATGCACCCAATGTCAACACACCCAATTTCATCAAACATACCTTGAAAGACCTAAAAGCATATATAAACGCCAACACAGTGGTTGTGGGAGACTTTAACACCCCATTATCATCAATAGATAGGTCATCCAAACAAAAACTCAATAAAGAAATCCAAGATCTAAAATATGCAATAGATCAAATAGACCTAGTAGATGTCTACAGAACATTTCATCCAACCTCTACACAATATACATTCTTCTCAGCAGCCCATGGAACCTTCTCCAAAATAGATCATATCCTAGGGCACAAACCAAGCCTCAGCAAATATAAGAAAATAGAAGTAATACCGTGCATACTATCTGACCACAATGCAGTAAAAGTAGAACTCAACAACAAAAGTAAAGACAGAAAACCTGCAAACAGCTGGAAACTAAATAACTCATTACTTAATGAAGAATGGCTCATTGATGGAATAAAAGAGGAAATTAAAAAGTTCCTGGAAGTCAATGAAAATGAAAACACAACCTATCGGAACCTATGGGACACAGCTAAGGCAGTCTTGAGAGGAAAGTTTATAGCCATGAGTGCATATATTAAAAAGACTGAAAGATCCCAAATCAAAGACCTAATGATACATCTCAAACTCCTAGAAAAACAAGAACAAGCAAATCCCAAAACAAATAGAAGGAGATAAATAATAAAAATGAGCTGAAATCAATGAAATAGAAACCAAAAAAACTATACAAAGAATTAAGGAGGCATGTTTTCTGCTTCCTCCCTCTAGCTGCCATCTTGGAATTGCCCCAGTGGATATTATTTTTGGTAAGGAAACTGTTAGGGGTCTTTAAGGTGAATTAAAGCTGGCATGGTTGTTTTAAGCTTCCCTCCCTCCCTCTGAATATCTATCCATTTACACAAAGGGTCTACCAGTCATTTGATTAGTGGCACGCAAAGGTATTTCCCTAGGGGGTCAAAAGGAGATGGTCCTTCAGTTGAGATAGGAGGGCTAGTCCCAACAGGGGTGTGGGAGTCTCAGGAACTATCAAAAATGAATGACAGAAATGGAGATCTCCTCAGGAGCACAAAAGTGGTTGGGTGATATAATACCCTACAGGTGGGCCCATATGCCCCAAACAGTTAGTTTATTTGGGGACCTGGGTCCAAGGGAAGAAGGATAGCTAAAAAGCATGTTAATAAGTCTATAATGAAGCTGACCTTGTGTTGTTAGACTATAATAATAGTCTGAGGTTCCTCAGTTTGTACTGTGGTCACAAGAACTTGTATGTGAGGCCTTGGGCACTGTCATTATTCAGATGGTCATGCACTCAACTCCTCCAAGAGCCAAGGGCAATGATTCCCCTTACAGATTGAGCAGGGTCCTGGAGGCTGCCACTTCCTCTGAGGGAACTCCCTCTGGAAATGGTTTTCCTATCCACATTAGAAGGAAGTTCATGGTTGGGACTTGATCCAGAAGAAGCCATTCTTAAGGAAGCAATCAGTGCCCCCATGTCTTCTTCTTCTTTTTCTCCTTTTCTAGATCCCTGTTACAGAACACAGACGTAGCTATCTGGACCATTTGAGGTAAGTCCCTCATCCCTTCAGCCACCAGTTTTTGGAGTTTTCATGAAAATCTGGGGCTAATTGTGTGAGAAATTTATATTTCAGGATGATTTTCTCCTCCTGCAATCTTTGCTCTACATTAGTGTGTTTCCATAAAGTGTCCTTAAGCCTCTGTATAAAGGCCTCAATGGGGCTCAGATTCACCCTGCTGTACTGCAGTAACCTGGGAGCAGTTAAGGGGCTTTATCTTGGCTCTCCTTAACCCACAGTAACATAGTAAATGAAAGTATATCATTCCTCTTCCTATCTTTCCTCCTGTGGGGTTCCAGTCAGGGTAACTTCAAGGCACTACCTGATCTCCTATTGGGATTTTTTGTTCCTTTTGTTGAGATTTGTTCTGTGAGAGATAATAGTTATTCTATACTATGGTGGCCTGTTCTAAGACCTGCTGTTTCTCTAAAGTGGTTAAGCTCTGGGTTAAGAGTAACATTACATTTCTCCATGCCAAATCAAAATTTAGCTTTAACTTGGAACTTCTGAATGTATTGATCAGAGTTTTCAGTGAAGTTCTCTAAATCTTGCTTAATTTCTTTAAGTTAATTAAATTTGAATGGAACATGGACAACCTCAAGCCCAAATCCACCCTCAGCAAAGACTGAACAGGAAATAAACCATCTATGGTGTTGTTGCCTCTGAGTAGGTGACTCTTTCGGGTAGGGAGGCAGGGGAGCAGTGGAATTATAATAATTTTTCAAGTCCAGATACAGACTAGTGGCATGAAGAGACTACAAAGGCTCTTGACCCCTAGGAGGTTTAGTCAGGACTTTATTCAGGGGATGAGGATCCAGGGGAACCTCATGCTCCTGCTGCTCTGGGAGATCAGGAGACAAGGGGAGGGTCCTCTGCATAACATGGACACAGTTTGGGAATCCAGTTGACAGTTCTTTATTCATTTGGGGTGATCTAGGAGATAAAAGAAAAGCTGGACATATGGGACTTTTGTCAATTTCCCTTCCTATCTACAAAACAGGTCTAATTGTAGAATGGTATTTTAATTTATGCTTCTTTCCTCTAGACATTGCTCCTAATCCCCTAAAGGGTACTTAGGCCCAGCCTGAGAAAAATCAAAAATGAAGACCTTCTTTCATAGGTTTTCTGGGTCAAAGTTCTTCCAGTGTTTCAATAAGTAGGCAAGGGGAGCTCCCTCAAGGACTCTGGAAGTTTGTGATTCCTTCTAAAAAGAGGGATAAATAATTGGTCACTTTGAGGATTCCTTTTTTCTGGGCATCTCTGGGTAAGGGAAAACTCCTTCTCAGGAGACGTTATCCTATACTCTTTTGCTTTTTCCTCCATACACATAAAATTAAGATTGGGAAAAAACATGGGGGACGGTCTATCCTGACTGAAGCCTCCTTACTAGTGTGACCACAATCTATTATAAGCCTGTTTGCCTTAAGACCCAAATATTTAGTTTTTTTCCAAGTGTAGAAATCCTCCAATTCACATAGAACTTTCTCTAGGAAGGGCTTCAGAGTGGCCAAAAGAGCCAACATTAGATTGGTCAAAATGGGTTTTCTATGTAAAGGGAAGCTATAAGGACATGCTCACCCAAATGCCTAATGTAAACTGAGAATTTGAGATCAGTGAGGGGTAAATTTATCTTGGGCCAATCAAAGAACAGGCTATAAAAAGGACATGGAAGGTGAGAGGGATAGCCACAATTCCAGTGAATTCTGTCAAGGATCTCTTCCAAAATCGACTAAAGAAAGGCCCACTACTGACAAGGACAAAGTAAACATCTGCACCCCCAAAAAATGCAGGAAATGAAGAAATAGCTTTGGTACACTGGAGCCTCCATTCTGCTCCCTTGGCCTATGTCAGGTTGGTATAAACCTTTTGTGCTGCCCATCAGAGTTCCCTAGGGAGCATTCACAGTTTTCCAAGGGAAAATCCTGTCAAGAGAAAGTGAGAATTAGTCAGCCAGGGAGTTTGACTGTGGTCCACTAAACCACTCAGAAAGTTTCCGTTTTATGGGTCCCATTAACTTTTCCTTTTTCCCCCTCCTCTGTGTCTGAGTCATCTTTTTTGCGTTCATGCCAGGATTCTTCACCTATATTGGGTTACATTTGATGCTGAAGGACTTGTTGGGAAGTGATTGAGGGAGAGTGTAAAACTGGTATCTTTTTGCACAGTCCTCTGGGAAGAAGACAGCTTGTTCCTTTGTGGGCACTTTCTCCCATTGCCATTTTTAGAGTGACCCTGGCAGTTCTTCCATTACATCTTTTGGGTCTTGCTTGAACTCTTTGCTTGCCTGACACAAGAATCAAGGTAATTATCAACACTATTTTTCTGTAAGAGCAATTATTTTGCCATATAAAATGAGATGTATTTTCTTCTTTTCAATTTGTCAGAAGATTGCCTATGAAGTTTATCACATGCTGATTTAATTCTTACTTAATAATAACATTTTCATTTTCCTATACATTTGTGGAGAGATTTATGAGTTTATAGGAGAGAGTGTTTTTGTTGTTGTTTTTGCTGATTTTTAGTTCCCTACACTACCTAATTTTAGGATTATCAGAATGGGTTATAATATTACTATTTGTCCTAATGAATCTCATTTCTAATGAAAGAAATCTGAGTAATTCCCTTTTTAACATCTAACTATTCATTCTACTAATTTTATTATAACTGCTGGTTATTTATTATTATTAAATGAATAACTACGTATTTGTGTTCTTAGAAGTACAAAGTTATAGTATCAATCTTTGTTCCTTTTTCTTTGTGTTAGAGAATCAACTGCTGATAGTGAAAAATGTTAGGTACACTTGGTGTTGACTGATGTGGATTAGCAAACAGATCTAGTTTCTTCAAGGTCTCTGATAGAAAAACATTAAAATTAATCTTTCCATCTCATAACAGTCTCTGTTAGGATCAAAGTAGCTCACCAAGGCCATGGGATATCACAGAATGCTTTTAAGTCCACCACTTACCCAAAGTTTCACCCTTTCTTTACTTAAGACTAAGTCAAGCAAGGTAGAATCACATTTCATGGGACCAAATTCATTTAGTGAGGAAATGGGGGGTTGGATGGATAGATGAGGAGACAGGGAAATAATATTATTTTTAAAAATATTAAAAGGTTAAGACTCAGGCATTGGAAGAAGGAAGTAAAAACTAAAAGCCAGAGTAGCTAGCCCCTCCTCCCACTTGCTTTTAGATCTGAAGTTACAAACAGCAGGGAGATAGAAAGATGCTATCTGCATCTGCCTTCCTCTGAAATCTTGAGAAGCTGCACAAGGCTCCTTAAATGTGTTATAGGGACAGAAAATGAAAGGCATGTCTTGAGAAAGGAAGTCCTAAAACTTACCTATTGTCTCTGTTTTTTAATGGGCCTAGATTGCATCTCCATGTCTTAAAATAATAAACAGTACCTATCTTGGGCATACAGATCCATTGTCTAATGATTAGAGGTTTGGTAAAAGACATGACTAACATTTGCTAAAGTATAAGACTATGGATAAGGACCACCCTTTTGAGTTTTCAGTCCCATTTCCTATACGAGGAGCAAGAGATGTTTCCTCCTCTTTTCCCCATTTTTCCCTACTTTTATCTTGTTATACTAAAATAAATCCTCAGATCTGATGAAAACTCTTCCTCTGGTAGCAATATTGTCTTCTCAGCCTAGAGACAACTCACTTTCAGTCTGTTGAAAGTATATTCCTTTCCTAATAAACTTTTCTATGGCTTTACTACATTTTTGCACTTTGCCTGAAGTTTTTCTTTTGCTGAAAAGAAGAGGTACATAAATGCATTGACTTTACAGTAAAAAGTCCAGTAAATGTATCCTAGATACGAGTGAATTACCAATATGAGAATTTACTTATACTGTGCAATTAAGTATATGTTTCAATCGCCTTTATATCCACAAATCTGAGACTTAAAGTGGGGTGGTACATATAGATAAAAGGTGATGTCAGCTCATGTGATGATATTTCATAGTATCCATTAGGTCATGTTTATATGGACTTCAGCATATGTGAGACTTATAAATATATTAAAATGATAAAATCATTTAAACTGAATTCTTCAAATGTAGAAAGTCTCTTGTGACTTGTTTAAATGAAAAAATAAAAAAAAATTATACTTTTCCCCATTGCCAATAATTATGTATCAGTTCTTACTGTGCTAAAAGCTCGAATTTACCTTAACACCAACCAAGAGTTTACATTTGATAGGGAAAAGGATTCATGTATTGAGTTCTTAAACTTGGAAGTTGAAACAGTATTTTGAAAATGTCAATAAATCTGATTTTGGTTAACTGAGCACACATCATCTCTGCCTTATATATTCCCAGAAAATGTATGCTAAGCAGAAATGAAGGACTTTCCATCACATATTATACAATGCAGTATGTATTATATATAATATATACAATATATTGCATATACAATATATATTATATGTATTAATATTATATATATGCAATATATAAATTATATATCATATATAACACATTATAGTATGAACATATTATATTGCATTAGAAATCCTAAGACTTCACAAAAATAACACCTCTTTTATAAAAAAAATATGTATTAGACTTTTAGAACTTATCCTACACTGATCTAGAAAATTAATTCCCTAAGCCAATAAGTAAATAAGTCAGGGAATCTTTCAAGTCTAATTTACCTTTTACAATCTTCAGAAAAACTGAGGTTGAGAGTTTTAGTTATCACTTTTAGAAGTAGTTTGTTTTCAATACTAATGATACAAGCCTAAGGGCAAACTCATTGTGAAAATATTAGGAAAAGTACTGAAATGCCTTTAGACAACTTTACAATTGTTTGAAATGCTAATGACAACCCCTTCTGTTTCCTCAGAATTCATTCCTATGATATTGCACATCCAGGTATATAAAGCAACCCATCTGTGAACATAGAAATATGAAACTAAAGCCATTAAACTACAAAAATATACTTGTCCTCTATCTTTGTTTCATTTTCTTTTCCAGGATTGGAGAAAAGGACAGAATTTTACGTAATCCTACAAAAAATAACATTTTACCATATCATTAAAATGTACATTACACTGAAGATATAATCCATTGTATTTTGTAACCTTTCTTTAAAAGTGCATTATCATAAGTCAAAGACGTTTTGGTGATGAGACTATGTGACATACTTAGTTTAAATTTTTTTCCTGCCAGTGTACCTGAGTTTTGAACTCAGAACCTTGCCCTTGCTAGGCAGTTGCTCTAACACTTGAGTCCCATCCTTATGCCTTTTTTCTGCCTTAGTTATTTTTGGTTAGGTTCTCATGCATTTAGACAAAGGTGGTTTTGATATTGATCCTCCTACCTCTGCCAGCCACTACCTGGTATTACAGGCATGCACTTCCATACCTGACCACTATTAACCTGAAATTTTGATATTGATTTATAACAAGGAGTTTTATGTCCAAATACCTGGAATGATACTCAAGAGTTAAAGAATAGGGAAGTGAAGACTAAACTCTTTATTTCTTATTTAAATTGTTACTTTTATTGAACAAACAATTGCTTACTACAAATTCTCATGAATATAAAAGTATAAAAAATATTCATAGTTTTTAAATTTTTAGGTGATTATCTATAACTTTGTGCCATTTTGTGTTGCAGGGTAGATGATATCACAAGTTTGGAGGTGGGCCATTCTGGTCCTGGATTTTATTTTTAAACAGTAGGTTTTTATGTTTTGGAATTTTTTCCAAAAAGTAATTTAAAATCTTGCCTCTTTTCCATAGATTGATGTATAAGCGAAAAGGAGCCCAGATGGATATACATAGTTTATTACTTTTACTTATGTCCCATCTGGCAGCACAGACTGTTTTTTATTGGTTTTCTTCGTTCCCACATCTCATTGCAAAAGACCCAGTGGAACAAGGCAGAGGCAGATTCAGGTGAACAATGGTAAGTGTCAACAGCTAAGCACCACTGCATTTAGGAAACCCTAAATCTTTTAAGAGGGCTTTTTGAAAACTTGCCTATCCTTCCAAAAGAGGTATTACCTTTAGGATCCCAGAAGATAAGTAAACCTTTACAAAGAGGATGTTCTTCCATATCTCCAGGTATGGAGTTGATATCTGTTTGGTATTTATATAAATCTGAAGCTATTAATTTTTAATATGTAATCATGAAGAAATAATAGAAATTATGAATAATTACATCTTAAAGTGGAATATCCTTGGAAGACCTTCACAGAAGAAGTAAAACTAAAATTTTAGTATGAGTAAAATAATTTTAGAGAAGATGAAAGTCACATTTCATTAAAAACACTGTGAGAGCAATAGTTTTGATGTGAGTGACACATAGATGCATTATGCTGACAGATTATAATGAAAAGGTATTCCTTCATAGACAGCATTGTAGGCCACACTAAAGAGACCAGCCAGCTTAGATTTGCTCACAAATGCAGTGGAATGATTTTAAATATGGACACAGATGGAAATGACTTACTAAATATAACTTTTTTAAAGTATGGCTAGTAGAAGAAGGTTCAAATCCAATTTTATCATTGTTTCACCAACTATAAACATTACCCAAAATATAACCCTTCAGGATATATATTCTCTATAATGTCTTTAATTTTTCCCTATTCTTGTCTCCTTGAGTTTAGTACTTGTTTTTTCTTCCTAAACTTTCATGCTCTGTAAACTCTTTGTTTATGACAGTAATTTTCATACTCTATAGCACCAGAGGGTGTCTTCCTCCACCTTTCTCTCACTTTTCCCACAGAGATGAAGCTCTCATTTCTTCACAAATGTCAGGAAGTAAGGTCTGGTTTCCTTTGGATTTCCCTTGCTGTACTCAGGCAAGATATATCTCATCTTCTTGTAAAATACCTTTCTCATTCATAGTATATGAGAGTTGTTATCCATTTTAACTGCTCTCAGGTATAAAATTTTAACATATGAAAGACTTTGATTTGTGCAATAATTGAGGTACTCTTTCTTAAATGGTAACATTGAAGATTGCTCCTCTTGATTTGCATGTTTTTTGAGAGACTTTAAGATGTTGAATTCCATTTTCTGATATCTTCAAATCCAAACATTTCAGTTGTCCCCAAACATGATTATGTTATCCTGCATAAAACTTTACTGGCAATTCTTTCATATTGCAAGTTAAATTTGTCTACAAATGCTTAGTTAACAACTTCTACTTGAACATATTATTTGATCCTCTAACTTAATCCCTTGTTTTTCTTTTAATGTAAAGAGTCCTTCTTGGCCTAACTTTCTTTTATATGTGGACTAAACACAAAGTATATAAAGTCAATTTTGTTGATATAAATATCTAAACCCTTATTTCCCGGTGCATTCTCAAATTAGCTGAAAAAACACAACCATAAATTTATCCAATGTCACTTCCATTCTTTATGTCCAGGTCCCTGAGTACTACAGAAAATTACCCAGAAAGTACCTCAGTAACACATGAATTCATGGTGGTAAACCTCATCTAAGTCATAATCAATAATTTATACAATCATTGTTATTTAATTTAAAAGCTCCATGAGGTGCTTTCTCTAAAATCTTTGTACTAAATCTAGTAAAATATCTCTGAGATTTAGCAAAAATCTTTTAATTTACTGAGTACTTTCAAACTTGAGTATACGGAATTATACCTTATAGAATCAATCAGAATACAATAGATCGTGATTATTCTGCATACTCATAGAAATAATAGGACCTAATAGTAGCAACAATCATAAAATAATTTGGAAGTAGCTTTTAAAAGCACAAAACAGGTGTTTCACATATTGCTAGCAAAACAACTTTCCATACTCTACATAGATTTATCTATCTTATTTTTCAGGGTTTCTGGAGGTGGAAAATTCACTAATTACTATTTATTCTTTGATACAAAATTTACTGTGTGTCTTATATATTTCTTTGAAGAATAAGTTTTAAGTTTTGTGTTTTTTAGAATGACTTTCATATTACTATTTTGTTGTTTATAGCTTGATTGCACTTACTATACCTATGACTGGGATTATTAAAATTATCACAAGAATAAAATATTGTGTGTTTTCTTTGGATGTATGTGAAATACAAAACAGCAGGATATATGACTAGAATATTCTTTGATACCCTTGAATGAAAATAAATATTTTTAACATCTTTAAAAATGTTATGACAATTAAAAACTCCTGCTGGAACTCCTCTTTTCTCTTCTCACATGTGAACATATAAAGAATAAACTTTTGAAGACACTAAAAATTCTTTGTCATGTCAACAATTTACTTAAGCTCCATAATATAGCAAGACATCAGTATGAACTCCTTCCAAATAATGTGCTTTAATATACTTTCAGGAACATTAGTATAAGACATACAAACATTTTTTCTTACAATATTAGAAACATTTTTGCATATGGTATACAGTGATATTTAACACATCTTCCTTTAGATATTACATTTTCTGTATAAATTACTAAACTAGAAATTTCATTTGTTTCAGTTTATATTAAAATTTAGCTTAGGTTGATAAAATCTGAACTTGTGAAGGCACAGCTCAATAATTTTCTGACCTAGATATCATCAGTTTAAAAAATAAACTTCTATTAAGCTATACTACTACAAAATTCATATTTTGTATAAATAATTGAAAGAAATAAATGAGAAGCAAGAAGATGAAAAGGAAAATTGAGACATTTTATACTGTATGGAAGAAAAATTATCACATTTAATCAGTTAATATAATGGGTGTGCAAAAATAGGCTGAATGACTGCAAGCATATTTTTTCCATTTTAAATACTAAAGATTATATTGTTAATGATTAAAATAAAAATAAGTTAAAATAAATATCTTAATGCTTTATACTGACAAAAACTCAGAAAAGCAGTCTACTTGTCATTTTACTTCTGAGGTTAAAAAACAGGTAGAGTCATTTTTTAAATGAATGAATGTTTCATTCTCCATTGTGTATACTCATTGCTCTGAGTTGCCAAAGGTGCCAAAAAAGAACTATGTTACATAGTCTGACAAGTTCAGTATCCAAATATTTAAATAGAGTTTCAGAATGCTTTTGTTTAAAATTTCCAAATAGGAAAATTTATTTTTTTAAGCTCTTTACTGTACTGACCAAGAGTAGACAGGTATCTCCTTTTGATTGACTTGATTAATTCTTATAAATTGATCTTAATTCAATTCTTATGAATTGATCTTAATTCTTATCAAGGTTAATGAACATAATGTCATTAAAATTGTTTCCAAAGTGATTGACACTTAATGAATTCTTATGTATAATAGGTAGTATTAAGATCAGTATGAAACCCCAGCAGCACAGCAACTAAGAGATAGCATAGATAAATGGGACCTCATAAAACTAAAAAGCTTCTGTTCATCAAAAGAAATGGTCTCTAAACTGAAGAGAACACCCACAGAGTGGGAGAAAATATTTGCCAACTATACATCAGACAAAGGACTGATAACCAGAATATACAGGGAACTTAAAAAACTAAATTCTCCCAAAACTAATGAACCAATAAAGAAATGGGCAGGTGAACTAAACAGAACTTTCTCAAAAGAAGAAATTCAAATGGCCAGAAAACACATGAAAAAATGCTCACCATCTCTAGCAATAAAGGAAATGCAAATTAAAACCACACTAAGATTCCACCTCACCCCTGTTAGAATAGCCATCATCAGCAACACCACCAACAACAGGTGTTGGCGAGGATGCGGGGAAAAAGGAACCCTCTTACACTGTTGGTGGGAATGTAGACTAGTACAACCACTCTGGAAAAAAATTTGGAGGCTGCTTAAAAAGCTGGACATTGATCTACCATTTGATCCAGCAATACCACTCTTGGGGATATACCCAAAAGACTGTTACTCCAGAGGCACCTGCACATCCATGTTTATTGCGGCACTATTCACAATAGCCAAGTTATGGAAACAGCCAAGATGCCCCAGCACTGACGAATGGATTAAGAAAATGTGGTATCTATACACAATGGAATTTTATGCAGCCATGAAGAAGAACGAAATGTTATCATTCGCTGGTAAATGGATGGAATTGGAGAACATCATTCTGAGTGAGGTTAGCCTGGCTCAAAAGACCAAAAATCGTATGTTCTCCCTCATATGTGGACATTAGATCAAGGGCAAACACAACAAGGGGATTGGTCTATGAGCACATGATAAAAGCGAGAGCACACGATAAAAGCGAGAGCACACAAGGAAGGGGTGAGGATAGGTAAGACACCTAAAAAACTAGCTAGCATTTGTTGCCCTTAATGCAGAGAAACTAAAGCAGATACCTTAAAGCAACTGAGGCCAATAGGAAAAGGGGACCAGGAACTAGAGAAAAGGTTAGATCAAAAAGAATTAACCTAGAAGGTAACACCCACGCACAGGAAATCAATGTGAGTCAATGCCCTGTATAGCTATCCTTATCTCAACCAGCAAAACCCCTTGTTCCTTCCTATTATTGCTTATACTCTCTCTACAACAAAATTAGAGATAAGGGCAAAATAGTTTCTGCTGGGTATTGAGGGGGGGAGCGGGAGGGGGTGGAGTGGGTGGTAAGGGAGGGGGTGGGGGCAGGGGGGAGAAATAAACCAAGCCTTGTATGCACATATGAATAATAAAAGAAAAATGAAAAAAAAAAAAAAAAAGATCAGTATCAAAAATATTGTTAATAGAAGTATTAGTAAAAGGGAAAAATTTTGTATGTAGGGAAAAATTTTGTATGTAGGAAAAAATGGAAACAGCTAAACTAATGATTCAAATTAGAAGAAAGAAAGTATACCATGAGAAGAGAAACAAACTAATACTCAGAATGAGAAAAGTGACTTAAATATGTATCATTTGGAGCCAATGTTAATAAATTTCAATAAATATTTAAAAAAATAAGAATTAAAACACTATTTCTCTGTAAAGCTGCATGACTATACACAAATCATTTATTTTTTGTACATAATTTTTGATATCTAGAAATGGTAATATTAATACTATTATTTTGAACATTTTTCATAAGCATACAATATATTAGTTATTAATATTTTGCAACTTAGAATTGAAATTACACTTATTGTATTTTATTAAATTGTTTAGTTTTGGATAAGTTTCCATGAGCAATTTTATTGAGGTGTAATTGGCACATTACAAGCTGCATTTTTATTTTATTTATTTATTTATTTGTTTATTTTTTGAAGCTGCATTTTTAAAGTGTGTATTTTAAAAAGTTATGACATATATGGATGCCCATATTCAAGAGGATGAATGCATCAGTCATCAAATGTTCACCTGTGCCTCTAATCAATTCCTCCTATTCCTCCCTGCATCTATTCCCATATCCTGAGTTATTTCCCAAACACTTTCCATCTTTATACCTTAATCTGCATTTACACTTTGAATTTTGTATGATGGAAATCATAGAGTACACACTCTCTTTTTTCTAACATCTTTCACTCAGCATGATTATGTTAACATTCATTGTTATTATTCTACAAGTTCACTTCTGTTTACTCTTGAGTAGCCTTTAATTGCAAGTTTACTGTAGGTTGTTCTTCCATTTACATGTTAATGGGCATTTGAATTTTATCTAGTTTTGGATTATTAAAAATTCCAGAGAGTAGTGTGCTGGTCCATGACTGTAATCCCAGCACTCTGAAGGCTGAGGTGGGAGAATCTGCAGCCTGGGCTACATAGTGACATAGTAAGACACTAACCCAGAACAAAAAGAAAAACAAAATGAAACAAACAAAAATCCACTGTGAGCATTTTTATTATGTGCAATTTTTTGTAGGTACATATATTTTAATTTCTCTTAGATAAAAGGTAGGAACAGAATTGAGCATCCCTAACTTATAAAGAAATTGTCAGAGTATTTTCCAGAATGGCTTTACCATTTTATATTTCTAACTATAATACATGAGGCCTCTAGCTTCTATCACAGTCAAAATTTGTTATGTTTACTATTTTTAGCTTTAATTATGCCAACAGTGCCTGAATGAATCTCACTGTGGTTTTAATTTGTGATTCCTAATAAATAATTATGTTGAATATTTATCTGTATGCTTTTTTTCCACTCTCTAGTGAAATGATTGCCAAATCTTTATTTAAAATATTGAGTCTTTTTGTTACTGAGTTTTGGCAGTCATTTATCTACATAGTTTAAATATATATTCTTTATCATACATGATATATAAATAATGATTCCCGTATTATGGTTTGTATATTATTTTCTCAAGTGCCTTGTTTGGAGAAGCAAAATATTTTAATTGACTATTCATCTTATTTCATCATCAAATTAATGTACTAGTGCTATAATTTGTTTTATTGAGTTTGACTTCCTTTGTTCAGTATGATGATCTCCAATTCCATGTACTTTCTTTAAACAACAATATCATTTTTCCTTATGGCTGAACAACACCTCACCATGTATATATGCCATATTGTCTTTATCCATTCATTAGTTGTTAGGCACCTGAGATGATTCTACAGCTTGGCTGTTGTGAATAGTGCTGTGATGAACATGTGTGTACAAGCTCATTTGTATATTCATTTAAACTCCTTTTCATACACGCTCGAGTGGCATCGAGGGGTCATAAGGTAGATCTAATTTCAGTTGTTTGAAGAGTCTCCATGCTGACTTCTATAGAATTTGCTGTAGTTTACATTCCCACCAACAGTATATGAGTTCCTTTCTGCCCACATCCTCACCAGCATTTGTTGTTTTTTTGTTTTCTTGTTGATTACCACTCTTACTGGGATGAGATTTCAAAGTACTTTTGATTTTCATTTCCTTTTTGTTAAAGAATGTTGAGCATTGCTCCATGTATTTATTAGATATTTGTAGTTCTTCTGAGAACTGTTTTATTTATATGCCCATTCATTAATTGTATTACTTGTTCTTTTGGTGTTTAACTTTTGGAGCTCTTTGTATATTCTGGATATTAATCCTTTATCCAGTATTCCTTTTCTGTAAATTGTCTCTTCATTCTGATAATTATTTCTCTTGATGTGTAGAAGAATTTTAGTTTGATGAAAACTAATAAGAACTGACAAATGGGATTTCATCAAATCTCAAGTGTCTTTTGACAAAAAGAAATTTTTATTTTGGTGAAGCATAATTCATCAATTTATTCTTTTATAGATTGGAAGTTTGGAACTATATATTTAAAAACTATTGTCTTGCTTAAAGTTACAAAGGTACAACCACTCTGGAAAAAAATTTGGAGGCTACTTAAAAAGCTGGACATCGATCTACCATTTGATCCAGCAATACCACTCTTGGGGATATACCCAAAAGACTGTTACTCCAGAGGCACCTGCACATCCATGTTTGTTGCGGCACTACTCACAATAGCCAAGTTATGGAAACAGCCAAGATGCCCCAGCACTGACGAATGGATTAAGAAAATGTGGTATCTATACACAATGGAATTTTATGCAGCCATGAAGAAGAACGAAATGTTATCATTCGCTGGTAAATGGATGGAATTGGAGAACATCATTCTGAGTGAGGTTAGCCTGGCTCAAAAGACCAAAAATCGTATGTTCTCCCTCATATGTGGACATTAGATCAAGGGCAAACACAACAAGGGGATTGGACTATGAGCACATGATAAAAGCGAGAGCACACAAAGGAGGGGTGAGGATAGGTAAGACACCTAAAAAACTAGCTAGCATTTGTTGCCCTTAATGCAGAGAAACTAAAGCAGATACCTTAAAGCAACTGAGGCCAATAGGAAAAGGGGACCAGGAACTAGAGAAAAGGTTAGATCAAAAAGAATTAACCTAGAAGGTAACACCCACGCACAGGAAATCAATGTGAGTCAATGCCCTGTATAGCTATCCTTATCTCAACCAGCAAAACCCCTTGTTCCTTCCTATTATTGCTTATACTCTCTCTACAACAAAATTAGAGATAAGGGCAAAATAGTTTCTGCTGGGTATTGAGGGGGGGAGCGGGAGGGGGTGGAGTGGGTGGTAAGGGAGGGGGTGGGGGCAGGGGGGAGAAATAAACCAAGCCTTGTATGCACATATGAATAATAAAAGAAAAATGAAAAAAAAAAAAAAAAAGATCAGTATCAAAAATATTGTTAATAGAAGTATTAGTAAAAGGGAAAAATTTTGTATGTAGGGAAAAATTTTGTATGTAGGAAAAAATGGAAACAGCTAAACTAATGATTCAAATTAGAAGAAAGAAAGTATACCATGAGAAGAGAAACAAACTAATACTCAGAATGAGAAAAGTGACTTAAATATGTATCATTTGGAGCCAATGTTAATAAATTTCAATAAATATTTAAAAAAATAAGAATTAAAACACTATTTCTCTGTAAAGCTGCATGACTATACACAAATCATTTATTTTTTGTACATAATTTTTGATATCTAGAAATGGTAATATTAATACTATTATTTTGAACATTTTTCATAAGCATACAATATATTAGTTATTAATATTTTGCAACTTAGAATTGAAATTACACTTATTGTATTTTATTAAATTGTTTAGTTTTGGATAAGTTTCCATGAGCAATTTTATTGAGGTGTAATTGGCACATTACAAGCTGCATTTTTATTTTATTTATTTATTTATTTGTTTATTTTTTGAAGCTGCATTTTTAAAGTGTGTATTTTAAAAAGTTATGACATATATGGATGCCCATATTCAAGAGGATGAATGCATCAGTCATCAAATGTTCACCTGTGCCTCTAATCAATTCCTCCTATTCCTCCCTGCATCTATTCCCATATCCTGAGTTATTTCCCAAACACTTTCCATCTTTATACCTTAATCTGCATTTACACTTTGAATTTTGTATGATGGAAATCATAGAGTACACACTCTCTTTTTTCTAACATCTTTCACTCAGCATGATTATGTTAACATTCATTGTTATTATTCTACAAGTTCACTTCTGTTTACTCTTGAGTAGCCTTTAATTGCAAGTTTACTGTAGGTTGTTCTTCCATTTACATGTTAATGGGCATTTGAATTTTATCTAGTTTTGGATTATTAAAAATTCCAGAGAGTAGTGTGCTGGTCCATGACTGTAATCCCAGCACTCTGAAGGCTGAGGTGGGAGAATCTGCAGCCTGGGCTACATAGTGACATAGTAAGACACTAACCCAGAACAAAAAGAAAAACAAAATGAAACAAACAAAAATCCACTGTGAGCATTTTTATTATGTGCAATTTTTTGTAGGTACATATATTTTAATTTCTCTTAGATAAAAGGTAGGAACAGAATTGAGCATCCCTAACTTATAAAGAAATTGTCAGAGTATTTTCCAGAATGGCTTTACCATTTTATATTTCTAACTATAATACATGAGGCCTCTAGCTTCTATCACAGTCAAAATTTGTTATGTTTACTATTTTTAGCTTTAATTATGCCAACAGTGCCTGAATGAATCTCACTGTGGTTTTAATTTGTGATTCCTAATAAATAATTATGTTGAATATTTATCTGTATGCTTTTTTTCCACTCTCTAGTGAAATGATTGCCAAATCTTTATTTAAAATATTGAGTCTTTTTGTTACTGAGTTTTGGCAGTCATTTATCTACATAGTTTAAATATATATTCTTTATCATACATGATATATAAATAATGATTCCCGTATTATGGTTTGTATATTATTTTCTCAAGTGCCTTGTTTGGAGAAGCAAAATATTTTAATTGACTATTCATCTTATTTCATCATCAAATTAATGTACTAGTGCTATAATTTGTTTTATTGAGTTTGACTTCCTTTGTTCAGTATGATGATCTCCAATTCCATGTACTTTCTTTAAACAACAATATCATTTTTCCTTATGGCTGAACAACACCTCACCATGTATATATGCCATATTGTCTTTATCCATTCATTAGTTGTTAGGCACCTGAGATGATTCTACAGCTTGGCTGTTGTGAATAGTGCTGTGATGAACATGTGTGTACAAGCTCATTTGTATATTCATTTAAACTCCTTTTCATACACGCTCGAGTGGCATCGAGGGGTCATAAGGTAGATCTAATTTCAGTTGTTTGAAGAGTCTCCATGCTGACTTCTATAGAATTTGCTGTAGTTTACATTCCCACCAACAGTATATGAGTTCCTTTCTGCCCACATCCTCACCAGCATTTGTTGTTTTTTTGTTTTCTTGTTGATTACCACTCTTACTGGGATGAGATTTCAAAGTACTTTTGATTTTCATTTCCTTTTTGTTAAAGAATGTTGAGCATTGCTCCATGTATTTATTAGATATTTGTAGTTCTTCTGAGAACTGTTTTATTTATATGCCCATTCATTAATTGTATTACTTGTTCTTTTGGTGTTTAACTTTTGGAGCTCTTTGTATATTCTGGATATTAATCCTTTATCCAGTATTCCTTTTCTGTAAATTGTCTCTTCATTCTGATAATTATTTCTCTTGATGTGTAGAAGAATTTTAGTTTGATGAAAACTAATAAGAACTGACAAATGGGATTTCATCAAATCTCAAGTGTCTTTTGACAAAAAGAAATTTTTATTTTGGTGAAGCATAATTCATCAATTTATTCTTTTATAGATTGGAAGTTTGGAACTATATATTTAAAAACTATTGTCTTGCTTAAAGTTACAAAGGTACAACCACTCTGGAAAAAAATTTGGAGGCTACTTAAAAAGCTGGACATCGATCTACCATTTGATCCAGCAATACCACTCTTGGGGATATACCCAAAAGACTGTTACTCCAGAGGCACCTGCACATCCATGTTTGTTGCGGCACTACTCACAATAGCCAAGTTATGGAAACAGCCAAGATGCCCCAGCACTGACGAATGGATTAAGAAAATGTGGTATCTATACACAATGGAATTTTATGCAGCCATGAAGAAGAACGAAATGTTATCATTCGCTGGTAAATGGATGGAATTGGAGAACATCATTCTGAGTGAGGTTAGCCTGGCTCAAAAGACCAAAAATCGTATGTTCTCCCTCATATGTGGACATTAGATCAAGGGCAAACACAACAAGGGGATTGGACTATGAGCACATGATAAAAGCGAGAGCACACAAAGGAGGGGTGAGGATAGGTAAGACACCTAAAAAACTAGCTAGCATTTGTTGCCCTTAATGCAGAGAAACTAAAGCAGATACCTTAAAGCAACTGAGGCCAATAGGAAAAGGGGACCAGGAACTAGAGAAAAGGTTAGATCAAAAAGAATTAACCTAGAAGGTAACACCCACGCACAGGAAATCAATGTGAGTCAATGCCCTGTATAGCTATCCTTATCTCAACCAGCAAAACCCCTTGTTCCTTCCTATTATTGCTTATACTCTCTCTACAACAAAATTAGAGATAAGGGCAAAATAGTTTCTGCTGGGTATTGAGGGGGGGAGCGGGAGGGGGTGGAGTGGGTGGTAAGGGAGGGGGTGGGGGCAGGGGGGAGAAATGAACCAAGCCTTGTATGCACATATGAATAATAAAAGAAAAATGAAAAAAAAAAAAAAAACAAAGGTATGGTTTCTTGAAGAAGTGTTGCTGTATTAGATTTTATAATTAAGTTGTGCTCAATTTTAATTGTATGTTATGTCTATTCTGAATTAAGTTTTAATTTTGTTTTGATTTATTTTAGTTTTTTTCATATCTGAAAATTCACTTGTTCAGAACCAGTCATTGAAAATTTTATCTTTTCCCAATAAATTTCCTTGGATTATAATGAAAATTGGTCATATATATATATATTTGCTTCTATATTCTACTTCTGTACTCTTAATTTGTTCTTTTGATCCATTTCACTATATTTACATCCAAACAAATAAAAACAATAATTCTTCATTTTGCTACTTTATCAAAGTTGTTTATGTACTTTTTTTTCCTAGGTTTGGGATTTTTAGGATCAGTTTCTTCAATTCCACAGAAAAGGCTACTGAAATTTTAAAGGGACTATATTAAAGCAACAGGTTAATTTTAAGAGAATTGACCTCTTACCATAAGTCTTTGTGAACATGGCACATGTCTCCATTTATTTAATCCAAATTAATTTCTCTCAAAATACTTTCATTTCATTTTTTAGTAAACTGTACTTTTACATCTGAAACTGTCTTTGCAATTGTCTTAAATGTTCTGTGTTTTAAGAAACTCAGAGCAATTTCTATTTTTATGTTTTGATCCTGACTGGAAAACTTATAAAACATTAAACTATTTAGGTCTTAATTAAGTGGAAGCAATAATTTGAATAAGTAAAACTAAATAGTCTCCAATAGAAGTCTATTTCCAAAAGTATTATTTAGTCTTCTTGTCACTTGAGAAGATTAAACAGACTGATTCCTATAGAAAATGGAATCGAGTTTGGAGAAGAAAATATAGTAGAAGGACAGTTATATTTACTTATAGTGCAAAATATAGTGATTATTTCAATAAGCCATATAAATTTCTTCCTGTGTGACAGAAATTATTTTGTTTCTATTTATTCTTTTTTTTTTTTTTTTTTGGTAGCTTCAGGGTTTTACCTCAGCGTCTTGTGCTTGTTAGGCAGGCATTTTAGTACTTAAGCCATGCCCAAGCCCTCTCTTATATTTTATTTATTCTTTCAGATAGGATCTTATGTTTTTGTGCAGGGATGGCCTCAAACCATGATCCTCTTACTTACACCTCCAACTTAGCTGGGATCACAGATGTAGGACACCTTGCCCAGCTTATTGGCTGAGATAGGCATCTCATTAACTTTGCCTGGACTGGCCTCTGACTGTGATGCTCCTGATTTCTAACTCTTCAGTAGCTTCAATTAGAGGCATGAGCCACTGTGACTGGCCAAGATTCCTTTTAAGACAGTAAAAATTTGTTGTAATTTCAAACAGTGAGAGTATCCTATGAACAACAAAACAGTTATTCCATAAACAAAGCTTGAACAGGTTTGTTATGGTTTGTATCTTAAATATCTTCTGAGGGCTAATGTATACAGACTTGATTTCCACCTGATGGTACCCTTCAGATGTGGTATAACCTTTGGGAAATGGAGCCCAGTGGAAGAAATTTAGGCCACTGAGAATGTGCCCTTGACGATGATGTTGACTCCCTTTGCCTCCCAGTCACCACGAGGTAAGCAGCTTTGCTCTACCAGGATGGTCTGCCTCACTACACACCCAAAGCAATGGGGCCAAATAACTAAGGACTGAAACCTTTAAGACTGTGAGCTAAAATAAACCTTTTCTTCTTTTCAAGTTGATTACCCCAGGTTTTGCATGACACTGGTGGAAAACTGACAACAGGATTGACATAATTTTGAAAGAAACAGGGGAAAACACATTCTAAGTTGATGGCATTGTTTTAAAATACATTTAGAATTTGAGTGTAAAAATGAAAATTTCCATTGTTCCTTTTACTTATATTTCCTCCTTTCTCTCCTACTCCTCTTACCTTCTCTACCTCATGATCTTTCTCCTTTAAAACAGGATTTTCCTATGTAGCTCAGGGTGGCCTCAATCTCACTATCCTCCTGCCTCAGCTTCCCAAATTCTGGGATTATAGATATGTGCCACTATGCAAGACTTTACTGACACTTATTAATAAAGAAAATATGTAATACACCAGAATATAGTGCTGGAAGGTGTTTGTCTTGATTAGATTTCTTAAAGTGTACTTTGGAATAACAGTTGCTAAGGAAGGAAAAGTGTGTGAAGGAGCTTTTATATTTCATATAGGAGTGTCATTTTATTCTGTATAAGAAAATCAATCATTGAATGCTTTCATTTGTGAGTGACTAAATCAATAATGAATTTTAGCACAGAACCTAAGATCTGTGTGGAGAATGAAAGAAGCCAACACAGAGAGGAACTGAAATTACTTCTAATGAGGGGATGAATTGAGGCATTAAAAATGGCTAGAATAGCTTGTCCATGATTTGCTTTACAGAAAAAAACATGACACACGTACCTTGTTTTGTTTTTTTGCCCCTTCTTCAAACTCTCATAGTATATTGCATTTCCATAATACATCTAAGATATCAGGCCATCATCCATCTGCTTCAATGTATTTGAATTACATGTATACGTACATAATTATTGTTATATTAGTAGATGAATTAAATAAATTAATATATGTATTTATATAAACTGCATTAACTTAAAAATTATGTTGATATATTTTGGCATTATTGAATTGCTTAATTTCTTAAGCACTTAGTTGCTACTTAGATATGAGCCTATATTTTTATCCCAAATACTTACAGAGGACTTAACAAAAGTTATGTTGGCAAAACCTGGTAAAAGTTTAAATAACTGCAGATTATAAGTAACTAAAAATAATCTTTTCAATATCTCATATTTTTAGACATTTAAAAAATTTTACTTTTCCTGCTTCTACTTAGTATGAATAAATGGGGTTCTTGTTGTAAAATTTATTCCAACTTTTTCATTAATCAAAACTCATTCTTGCCTGTATGATGGTGTAGTTTGCTTGATTGAATATTATGTTCTCTGTGGTTTCTTCATTTACAGGTCAATTAACTCTTGTGCTTCAGCTTCTCTTCTGGCCACTGGCTCTCTTATCAATATGATCCAACTTTCTCACAGGACTGCTGGGAAGTAAAATGAGGAAGGAGGTGGGATTGACAAACTGAAATTGATTGGAGTGAAGGATTCAAGGATCTATGATTTGCATCTGGTTTCGCTAGTTATGAAGCTTCATCAATTGCATAACTTTCTAAATCTAAATTGTCCCCATATAAAATAACAGGATAAACTTTGCTCTTGTTTATGGACAGGTGTGAAAATAACATTTCTAAGAAAGGGAAAAAGAGAAATAATAACGAAGTAAAAGTAAAATAAAAAGTACAAGTAAAGAATGTTAATTTAAGACACCAAGAGAGCTGCTTTGGGAGAGAAATAAAGAAAATCAGGAGTGGGCAGTGGTTGAGAAAGATCATAGGGAAATATTGTATGTAGAGAGGGCAGAGCCTGGGACTCACTTTCCTGAAACAGCAGTGAATGCCGTATAGTAAAACTGGCAACTTAGATGTAAAATGTGGAAAGAACTGGAACTACTACTATACCAATGCCTGACAGGTGGTTTATGCAGAAAGCTTCTTTTCCTAATAATAGCTGGGCTACTTGCTGATTCTCTTCTAACCAGAGAAGTGAAAAACAAAAACAAAAACAATGGCTTGAGAAAAATGATCCACACTAAGAGAGCAGACAAATCACCAGAGTAGCTACAGAAAAATTTTCACTGGACAACATCACAGGAAACAGCATTGATGGGATCTTAGGTGTCCTGATGGATATTAGAATACCTTCCAACATCTGTAGTAATCAGGCAAATGCAAAGTAAAGCCACAATTAAATATCAAATTAAATCTGATATGAGTAGTTATAAAAAAAATGAATGATTTAAAAAGAAGACTAGAGAGACTAAGTGTGGGAAATCAAGTTGCTAAGGCCAGCCTGTTCTTAGGAGGGGCTGTGTGCTGGCTCAGGCTGAAGATAAGTCTAAGCACAGAGACCTGGAAGAATCAGAGAAGTATAACAAAAGCCTCCTGAACAAGCCATTTAGTCTGATTAACCAGTAGTAATGAGCAGTTCAAGTAATCATTTGTAAGGCAAATAGTAATTTGGAAGTTCTGGATTTGGCTTCAAGTAAATATGAGGGCAATTTTGAGTCTAAGTCATTTAGGGAAGGGAGGTTCTGCCCAGTAGTACATTTTCTGAAACTGAAAAGAATGGGGGAATTCCTTAAACCTCTAGCCTTTCATAAAAGCATAAGCTCAGGAAAAATTCAACATTGTCAATACTTGAATGAGTGATTGTATGGCTTTAATGCAATAATGCACAGAAACTTGTTTAAAACAAGCTCAGTAAACACTAGCTACTTAAAAATTGATAACAAGTGTTGGTAAGGATGTAGAGTAAAGGAACACAGGTGAACAGTTAGTGACAATGTAAATTAGGACAACTGCTGTGGAAAATATGTTCCTCCAAAAACTAAATGTGGAATTACCACACTTGGTAATTCTCCTCATCCCGTCTCTATCTGTCCTAAAACCTGATGGCTCAGACAGACTGGTTCAGGACCTGGGAGTTGTTAACTCGGCTGTGCTTCCCACCCCTCCTGTGGTACCCAACCCATATACACTACTATCTCATATACCTTCAGACACCTCCTATTTTTCTGTCCTTGATCTTATGGATGCTTTCTTCACTATCCCCCTTCACCCTGATTGTCACAGTCTCTTTGCATTTACGTGGGAGGACCCAGCCTCGGGGCTAGCACACCAACTCACCTGGATAGTCCTTCCCCAGGGCTTCAGGGATAGCCCTTATGTCTTTGGACAGGCTCTGGCACAGGGCGTAGCCACTCTTGACCTTTAACCCAGTACTCTGCTCCAGTATGTTGATGATCTCCTTCTGTGTAGCCCCATCCTCACCCACTCTCAGGACCACACTGCCTTACTGCTCAACTTTCTTGCACAAAAGGGCTATCGAGTTTCATCTTCCAAGGCTCGGCTTTCCCTACCACAAGTTAAATACCTGGGGATCCTTCTAACACCGACTTCCAGACAGATTACAATAGACCGGAAGGCCCACATCGGGTCATCGATGGTCCCCTCTACGAAAGGGGAAGGACTTTCCTTCCTGGTATTGGCTGGTTACCTCAGGTCATGGATTCCCAACTTTGCCCTCTTGGCCCAGCCCCTATATGAGGCTTCAAGGGGCCTCTAACTGAGCCTCTCAACCCAGCCAAACCTAGCAAAACTCCCTTTTACAAACTTCAACAAGCCATCCTCTAGGCCCCTGCTCTCTCACTCCCAAACTTAGATGACCCTTTCAAGCTATATGTCACTCAGAGAGGAGGATTGGCATTGGGAGTGCTAGGACAGATGAAGGGTCCCATCTTCACCCCTGTAGCCTACTTACCCAAACAGCTTGACCCCATTGTCAAGGGCTGGCAACCTTGCCTGCATACTTTGGCTGTGGTGGCCCTATTAACTCAGGAATCCTCCAAAGTCACTTTTGGCACACCACTGTCCTGTCCCCCAACTGGCTGACTGACCTCTTGTCTCACCACTGCCTTTTCAACCTGTCTCTCTCAAGACTACAACTCTTCTACCTCACTTTTATAGAAAACCCCGATGTTACTTTACAAGCCTGCCCTCCCCTTAATCCTGCCACCCTACTTTCTGATGTCACACCCCTGAAACACTCTTGCCTGGAATCCTTAGCAACGCTAACTTACTGTCAACCCCATCTGTCAAGCTCACCTCTGCCCAACCCAGAAATTTCCTCATATCGGCGCTAAGCCCTTTTTCTGCTTTCTTCAACCCTTATTCTTTCATCCTTCTTTCCCATCTCTCACCTGTGCCCAGGTTTCCCCCCAGGGTGGCCTGAGACCACCCCTTCCTTCTCTTCTCACCAGCTCTTGGGTTCCATACCAGGAGAAGATTGGCAGATTGATTTTACCAATGTGCCACATCACAAAAAACTTAAATATTTATTAACCCTGGTTGACACCTTTTCTGGATGGGTTGAGGCTTTTCCTACTATAGGTGAGTCAGTGGACACAGTGTCTACCCACTTAATCAATGACATTATCCCCTGCTTTGGATTGCCTCAGACTTTACAATCTGATAATGGTCCAGCCTTCATTTCAAAGGTGACCTAAATTGTCTCCTCTACCCTGGGAGTGGCCTGGAGCATACATATCCCTTATCACCCTCAATCATCAGGAAAAGTGGACAGAATAAATGGAATAATTAAAAAAATCTAAAAAAGCTCTCCATTGAGCTCCACTTGTACTGGACTCAGCTCTTGCCCTTAGCTTTGGCCCACATCAGGGTCACCTTCTAAAGCCCTTCCTTCTTGAGCCCCTTTGAAATAATGTATGGCTGCCCATTTCTCTTAGGAAACTTGCCTCCAACAGACCCTGATCCTTTGGCTGACTATCTGTCTTACCTTAACCTTCTCAGGGAACTTCTCAGAGAGCATGCAGACCAGATCCTGCCTCACCCTCAGAGGGCCCTATAACAATTTCTGTTAAACCAGGGGATCTTGTTCTCCTTAAGGATCTTCAACCCTCTCTGTTGGGACCTCAGTGGACAAGACCTCATCTGGTCGTCTTCACAACACCCACCACTGTCAAGCTTAATGGGATCCCCCAGTGGCAGCACCTCTCAAGAATAAAACATTGCCCACCAACTTCAGAATCTTCCACTACAACAAAGGAAGAGCATTCATGCACACCGTTGGACCCCATGCAGCCACGCCTTTCCTGAAAACTCTCTCCCTCTTCTTCTCCTACATAAATTCTTAGTCCTAATCTGGCTCTCGATATTCTGCCATAGGTGGATTTAAAACACTGCTAGAGGCAGTGGACCTAGTACTGGGAGCATGCATAATACTTCCCTGCTTTCTCCCCTTGGTTATATGATTAATTAGGTTTGTTATTGACACTACTATAGAAAGAAAAACAGTTGCACATGTAATGATGGTATGGAATTACAAACCCTTAAACCAGGAAAATGCTCTTTAACCCTAGATGACTGCAGGATTATTCAGAGAATTCAACAGACAGACTTCCTCACCAGATGCTACTACAACCTTCTCCCAACAACTGGCCTTGTCTGCAAATGAAGCCTGGGAAAAACCATCAACCTATACTCCTGGGGACCTCACAAATTTCCAAATTCCAGCCAAATCCCCCTTAACAATGCCCCCACCTAGCAAGAAGCAGCTAGATCAATTGGTGCCCATAATACCAACAAAAGGCTGGAGTGTTTGTCCCTGGCATTCTTGGGGCAAGCAGAAGGTCCCAAGGCTAACACTGAAACCAGACCCCCTGATTTATGGCAACTTGCTGAACTTCCCTGCTTGTTCTTCTACTTGCTTCCCTGTTTGCAAAATCTCAGGAACTTCCAGTTTCTCAACTAGCCAGGCATGTTGACCTGTTCCATTTGGTGATCACAGATAATTGGAACCAGAGACTCTCTCCCTCCCCCATGGCTTGACCCCTCCTATAAAGCCCACTACCCATTCCAACCAAGCCACTGAGCTCTGAACCCAAGAGTGATAGCCCTGCAGTCTGACCCCTAATAAACCTCTTTTCCACACATGGTGTGGTCTTCATTTGGCAGTTCCTTACACTATCACCTATCTATCTATCTATCTATCTATCTATCTATCTATCTATCATCTACCTATCTATCTATCTATCCATCTGTCTGTCATCTATTTAGTCTATCATTATTTGACACTTAAAAATACAATAAAATGAGAATTTTCATTTGTACTACATATTGGGAGAGTATTCTGTAAATTGTAAAAATATGTTAAATGTTAAAAGAAACAATAGAAGGAACACAATCCTATTCAATATATATGTTTCTTAAGTTATTGATACTAATATTATTAGAAAGACAGGGGAAAATAACTTATTTTAAATTTTGTTATTACTTTAGATGACAACCTCTTATTCAGAGAAAAAATTTCATTACTATTCATGATATTTTCAGTATCATTAGAGTAATATGAAATAAGATTGAACACAGTAAGGAAGTTTGTGATAACACATTACTAATCACATTTTATTCTATAGTAAAGGAAAGCTATCACAGGCATATTTTTTGACATGGTAGCTGCCATAAATTGTCAAGTGTCAAGTAAATGTGCTTACTCCATAACTACAGACTTGTTTCCAAGGAAAGGTACATCATGGAGAGTTCTATATCAGTGTTTACTTGTAGCAGTGAAAATGGAGAAGTCTAACACTTGACCACTAAATGCTATTCAAATTGGTTTCAAAAGTAATAGATGTGTGCAAGAATTAATCAAAAATCACTAATCAATTTTGAGTCAGTATAAAGATTGTTTTATTCTTAGAAATCCATGTATTCTTTGTATAAACCTATTAATAAAAGAAAAAAATAATAAAAAAAATTGAAGGCACAATGAAAAAAAAATAAAATAAAGGCCATAGGATTTGCTCCTGTTAAGTCAGAGAAAAATAAAATGCAATTTAATGTCATTATATAGTTATATCACCAGTACAGCAATTTTAAACTACTTTGCTTATTAAAATCTCATTTGCCAACTATTCGGCAAAATGCAGTCATTATCATTATCTTATACTTTTACCTTTCATTCTTCCAGGTGTTTTCCATCTTCCTGATTCCTCCTAACTCTCAATTCCCTAGATGGATTCTTATAATGAGAGTAATAAAGAAACTTCTTAAATGGGTGATGACTTACTGGTAGAAAATGGATTTTCAGAACTTACCAATGCCATTTCTTTGCTTCACCAATCACTTGAGTTCTTTTCAAACTGTCTTTCCACGATGATAATGTTGGTTACCATGTCAGCAGGATGTTTTGCAGTAGGATGAAAATATTTCTGCTTTTAATCAGGTTCAGTAGGTCAACTCTGAAGTTTGGAATATCTTAATGGTACAAGCATGGTTTTTAGCATTTACTTTCACTAACATTCTGTTAGCACAGTTAGTTAGTGCTAACAGTTGTTAGTGCCTCCTGGAAGGATATGTTTTTCTTAAACTTTAAGTAGTAAGAGAAATCCATTTCCTTTTGTATATATACTTACAATGTTTTCCCAGGCAAATGATTGACAAGTTCTAACACTACTGCTTCTGTCATATTTTGTTCCCTGATTCTGAAACATCAGTACAGTTTTTCACTTTCTGTCCTTTTAGCCATAAAGGGATCAAAATGATAGTGTTTGTGAACTTCTCAAATTCTAAAATTTCCCAATGAAAAATGAATAAACCTGTTTCCTTATGTTCAGGTGTTGCTACTAGGTCCAGGAGTATTTCTGTTAATCACCAGTTTTCTCATCAGACATATGCACAAAGTCAAGGAAGCAAAAAACTTTTTTCAAAAGAAAAAAAGCAAAATCCTCTAATATTTTGAACATGTGCTATATATACTGCGGTATAGTATCAAGGTAACCTCTATGATCCCTACCTCTTGATGTCAGTACTTGTGAGATCTCCCTGCCCCCACCTTTCATTGTTGAAGGAACCTGTGAATTGCTTCTCATCTATAGTATATAGAAAGGTGAAGAGACATACTATGTGTATGTGATTATAGTACCTAAGATGTAGTCCATCTTGCAAGGGGTCTCTCTTCCTCACTTGCTTAAAGAAGAAAGTTGGATTGTGGTCAGTATATGGAGAGGATCACATGGACAGCTTTGGTTAAAACCTTGATTGAAGTTTCATATGTTCCTGGAGCAAAGGACCAAGCTAAGCCAGGCCTGGAATCCTGACTCTCACAAATTTTAAGATAATAAATTTTAAGCACCTAATGTAATAAAAAAATTAAAAAGAAATAGCTACTATATTGACAAAAATTAACATCTTTCTTCTCTAACAAGCTTTAATTTTTTGCTGGCAAGTGAGAATAAGGTTGGAGAAAAACTAATTCTTTTGCAGTAACCTAGTTTCTCTCATTGTGAAAAACTTTTCCCTGAGTCTTGTAAAGACTGTTGGACGTGGGTGGGGAAAGGAAGTGAGAGGATGTGGTCTTGAGGAATGGAAATATATAAAAGCATATTACATTAAAATTAGATGATAATATCAAAAATAAATTTCCTATTTGCAGCAATAGTACAGGAGTAATGCTGAGAAAATTAAATGACACATTGTTTACTAACATTGAACAACTCAGTAGAAGAGAGAAAAAAATCATAAAAATAATTACATGATATAAAATGTTAATATTGAAAGACCAAGCAAGGGTGAAAATATAGAATTTCAAGCAAGGTTTTTAATGGAGCTATGAGGAGCAGAAGTTGATGCTGCTAGAGAAAAATTAAGGTCAGATATAATCAAATTTAGTAAGAAATAAATTTCCTAAACAGAGTTATGCTGCCTATGAAGAGATGTGTTTTTAAAAAAGCTTACTCCTATTAGAAAACAAACCAAATTCAAGGACATTTTGGAAGACAGGCATGTCAAAATCACCTCAGAAATAGGCAAACACATTTAAATGTGTTTTTCTTAATTTGAACAGTGAAAGTGGACAGGAGAGAAAACTGAAATACGGAGAATTTTTTTGACAAGATATGGTTCCTTCCATCAAGCATGTATAACGTAGGTTGCATTTTTAAAATATTTTCCAAAAAAGAGGAAACAAGCGACTAAATTTTATAAAGGATTTTCTACCTGTTTATGTTCACCTTTGGCAAATGTTTTCAATGTGATCACATTTCAGGGAATGGAAAAATAACAATATATGAGGAATCATTTGGCAATGCTAAATCCACACATAAATGCAAGACGTTATTTTAAAAGGAAGAAAATATGTAAAACTGGAAGCTTTTTAACAAATTAAATTCAAGCTCTCAGATATTTGTGGGGATTTACTGAAGTTTTGACTTGGCATTTCTGACAGAGTGAGAAATTGAAACTAAAATTGGAAGAAAGAACATATACCATATAGTTTTTCATTAACTTACATGAAATATCAGTGCTCATAAACAAAAAAAATAAAGTACTATGTCTGAGTTCAGAGAGGCTACCCAGCAATAAATCTGGGATTGTATTGTAAAAAGTATAAGGATATTTGTTTTCATCCAATGTGGTATGGAACTAGAAATCCAAAAATGGAAAGTGTTTTAATAATATACAAGTGTTTGTATATTGCATAAAGAATATAATGCAGCTCTTAACCCTGACCATATCCAGTTAATTGGTGAAGAAAGGAAGGCAGTTTGTGGAAGCCAGTTGTTGCTCACAAGGACATATGCTGAATGGTGAAGAAAATCCATTTTCAGTATGCCCATGGTAAGAGAAAGGAGATACCATGGATCAAATCTTACAGGAACTGAAAACAATTCTAATGCTACATTTATGGAAACTTTATGGAAAGTCCAATAATAGGAAAAAGTAAGTAAACCGTTTCTTTTTTCAGGAAAGTGCTGAGAAATTGATGCTTGAACTAAAATTGAAAAATAAATAAAATCCATCAGGTAGAGAGAGGAAGGAAGTTCATTATAGAAAAAGAAACAGAAACAATATGGTCAATGGGCATCTTCTCAGTCTTAGTGCTGTTTCTGTCTGCTATTGGGAGTCAAGTGACTATGAACTAAAGTCATGTGCTAAAATATACCTTTCCTCCTTTAAATTGTTTCTCTTTTGTATTTTGTCACAGCAACGCAAAGCTGATTGATGTACATTTGTTATGCATGTGCTCTAACAATTGAGCCATGCTCAGTCCTTTTCATTTTAGTTATTTTGCAGATAGCGCCTCATGCTCTTTGCCTGAAGCTAGCCTTTGACATACTCCTACTTATGCCTCCCATGTAGTTAGGATTGTAGCCATATGCCATCATACCCAGTTTGCTTATGGAGGTGGGGCCTCACTAACATTTGTGTGGGGGCTGATCTGGAACAATTCTTCTCCTAATCTCCACCTCCCTAGTATTTGGGATTATGGGCATATATAACAATGCCCAGCTGAAAACGTTTTTTTTTTTCAAAAAATCCTTAAGTCTTTCTCTCAGAAATGGTGTCCTTTAATGTACAGACACTATTTTCACTTTTATGTAAATAAATTTGTCATTGCAACTACAAATTTAGTTGCTATTACTCCAATTTCATATAGTCTAAGTAATTATATACATTATTATGTTATTATACCTATTAGGTTTCCACTGAATTTTTTAATATGTACTAGTATATGGTATAAGTCATATTATATTGTTATTCCTATTATAGGTAAGGTATATGAGGTTTAGAAATTTAAATGACTTATTCCTCAAAAATCTAGTAAATTGTGTATTCAGGGTCAAAACATGTAAATGACTTAACATTTCATTTATATTTGACTTCATTTAGAATAACCACCTAAAAAAGTGTATTCCTCTCAAAGTAGTAAAATTACTTTTCATTAAACTCTTTAATTTCAGAATTTGGAAAATTAAATACCAAACAAGAGTTTTGCTGAAATGATGGGTTTTCAGCTCATAAAAATGAATAGTTGTTTGACCTTAAAGTTTGATTACAGTTGTAAATGAATTTATAGATGGTGAAAGTGTTGATTTCTCTTCAAAACCTCCACAATATAAGAATTCCAGGATAATACTCCAGAAGATCCAAAAGTGTGGTCTCCAGTAAAGGAGCATTGATGTCAACTGGGAAATTTTGGACATGCTCACCATCAGGTTGAACCCAGGTTCATGGAAACTGAAGGGATGGGACTAGACACATGATCTGTGATTTAACAAGTGTAGCCTTATGCATGCTAACAATTTGTGGTGAAATTTTCTGTTCCATGAGGTTTGCATGAGGCTGAACTAAAATAAATACTAATTTAACTCATAGTGAAAACCCTATAATAATTATTTTGTTAATATTTGCTAATGAACAGTGACTAAAATATATTTAGTGATATAATGTACTGTTGTGTGAGAACAGAATATGTAGAGAAACATGTTTAAAATATGAATGGTTTCATTTAAATCTCACTTGGTAAGAAAGGCAGACCAAAAATTATATGTTAGGATCCTAAATCAAAGGAAAGAAACTTCACTGGCACTTTTATGAATTGCTACAATTAAATTGAGTGAAGAAAAATTAGGTAAGAGTAGAAATGTAGAGATGGTTTTATAAAGTGATTTCTTATAGAGAAAATTGTCAGAATATTTTGAAGTGAATTGGTAAGGAGAAAAAAGAATACTTGGAAAACCTTAATGAATATTAAAAATAACCATTGTAGACAGTATTAAAAAGAATGTTATATATCAAGTAAAGTGAAGGAAACAGGCATGTAAAATATTTCAGTTCATTGCTTAGGAGTCTGCTTTTAAATTGTGTTCTTTTCAGTTTTATTGTCTTGTGTAAGAGCAAAACTGTATAGATAAACTGAAGGACTGAAGTGATGAGCACATATGAGTCTACAGCATTATTTTAACATATTTCAGAAAGGCTTTTGTGTCCTCAAATATTTGGCACAGCAGTTTTGACTTCAGGTCACTGGGTAAGTTGTGCAGTGTTGGTCACTATGTGGCTCTGTAGAGATCTGTACATTGTAGTCATCTTACCTATCTGAAATCCTAAATAGTAACTTTTTCTGAGTTATATTGATTTTAATTCTTGAACAGTATGTTCAAAGATGCATAGTGAAGACATTAATCATATTTGAATTCATTTTTGTGCAAAATTAAGAAAGCCTAAAAAGTAAGATTTTGTTAAAATATTTTGGTGTGCCCATATAATAAAATGCTATGAAACTAATATCAAATCATATAATAATAAGGAAAATGTCAATAAATTGGTAAGACAAAAGTAATGACTAACAACTAGTATATACCATTATATTTTTAAAGTGCATTTTAAAGGAGGTGAATTTATTCTAAGACTTTTAACATTGCTTATTCCTGTTTAGAACTGTAATAATTGGAAAATATAACTGCTTTTCTGTGTTAATTTTAACACACATTTCAGTTTGATAATTAATCAAAATAGATAACTAAAATTTTTCTTCAAATATTAATTCTGAAGTCTAACTGAAATAGTGTAGAAAATTATTACAATTGATTTTGAGAAAAAAAAAGTATTTCTTTCTTTTGAGACTGAATTTCAATATATAGCCCAGGCAATCCTCCAAGTTACAATGCAGCCTAAACTGTCCTAAAACTCACCATCCTCCTGCCTCCACCACCCGAGTGTCCATTTTAAATAACAGTTTTTTTAGTTGGTTGGGCAAAAGTTAAGGGGAAATATTTGCATATGATTGATTAAAAATTCCTTTAGTTTGCTGTGTTTTGCAGAATCCGTGAATTAAAGCATAAGATATTTGCATTTCTGTATTGAAATATGGGCCACTAATTTTCAACAGGATAAAATAAGAGTAGAATAAAATTCAGATTGCTTTATCCTCATTGTCCTCACCAATCCTGCCAACTCCCTGTGGGAATTTGATATAGTACAGTTGCTATGTAAATACCAACTTATTAACATAGATTGAATAGATAGGGTACAGGCAGAAAACAATTCATACATGTTCTCTGGTAACTATCAGATCCTCTCCTTTGTTTAAAAACCATTCAAATATCTTTTAATTAATTTAAAGTCTACTCCAATATAATAATCTCATAACTCCAAACTTTTATCTGTTTTGTAATTTTACGCTTTCCACATTCAATTTACTTGGAGTCTGAAAAACCTGCAGTGGTTAAGCTGAGTATCCTTCATGTATTTCTCCACTTACAATCACTCTTTTGGCATCCTTGAGAGTTTTAGCTATGACAGAGAGGATATAAGAAGAGAGCCAGTGCATACTTGAGTATAATACATGGTTAGTATTCTTCTGCACTCTATGACCTCATGATCTTTGGGGCTCTCACTTGGGGTTCTTTAGAGACTATTTTAGTCCATTAAGGATTTTTCATAAGTAATTCACATCATGTAGTGATGCATTATCAGGTTTTTTACTTCAAATCCCACTTTGACTCTTGGTTTCTAGGGATTCCCCAGTTCTTGGGGTTGCCTCATGTCTCCAGGAAGACTCTTTTTATTTTATTTCCATAAAGGACCCAGTCCAACTCTCTTTTGTGGAATCTACATTCCATCTCTGAGAAGTGAGTCCACCATCTTCCTTCTAAATCTGGAAACATTGGCAGTCTGCAAAACATACTTGTTTCCTTCCCCTGACATCAGAAAGAACAGCTCCAATCTCAGGCTCTTGCCATTAGGTTTCCCTAGGACAGAATTTCACGCCAGCTTATTATATTTGAAAACTATTAAGGCTAATGATATGGGATGTGACTGGGGTTTTAAACTCAGGAATTCGAAGTGCTCTACCACTTCAACCATGTCTCCAGTCCACCTTGTCTTGTTATTTTGGGGATAGGTTCGCCAGAACTATTTTACTAGGGTAGCCTTGAATGGTGACTCTACTAATCTCAGCCTCAAACAAAGCTAAAATTATAGACTTGAGCCACAGGCATCAGCTGGTAATATTTTTGACTAGGAACAAGTATTGTTTTTAATCTTCTGGCATTTAATTTGGGTCTTTTTTGTTTGTTTAGATTTTCTATGTCTTTCTTCTATGTTTCATTGTAAGTAATATATTTCAGTCTATTCAAGCTTACAGACTTCCTCTTTGTATCTGTCTATTTTTATACACAAACTGTCTACCAAGTTTTTAATGACAATGCCCACATATTTCATTTCTGGAAATTAACTTTTAAAACCTGCATGTTTATGTTTAATAGGAGGTTATCCCTTTTCAGCTTTTATCCCATTTTATTTTTCAAGGTACTCAGTAAACTCTGTTCTTTTTATAATTCCAATACAGCATATATCTTCCTCACTCTCTCTCTCCGTCTTTCCTTTCCTTTCTTCCTTTTCTTTTCTATTTTTTCCTTTATTGTTGTGCTGAGTAGGGGTACATTGTGGTACCATTTTTACAGTGGTTCTCACAATTATCTAATATTGGAGTGTAGCTAAAGATGGCCATTTTTTAACTCACTATGTATGCTAGGTTGGCAATACTTGATATCTATGGAAGCAAAATTTTAATTTTTTTCAGTTGAATCTTGCTTGGACTATTATGTTTGTTTTGTTTCTTCTGTTTTATTCTTAGCTTATAGTTATAGTCAATCTGATGAAACGCTCCTTTTTCTTTCCAGAAAGTATTTACATTTGTGTTGCTCCATCTGGAACTGTCACCAACATTAATTTGCTAGAAGTCCAGCCCCAAAGTAAGAAATTGCTATTATATATCATTGTCTTGAATGTCACATCACCATTACTTACTTGAAAGGAAATGGTTGTACAAAGAACTGTTTCTGTATTTAATACTTCCCAAAGAATATCTCACTTATATTATGCAAAATATAATGGATAGGGACAGGCAACTAGCAGTCACATGTAGTTTATTTTGAGAATGACACTCTTAGTATATGTTAACTTCATGAAAATTTCAGGTAAAATTCAAAGAAGAGATCTTATATATATTTGTAGTATTTGCTTAAGTTCTTTAATTAAGCTCATAGCATGTTATCATAAGGTGAACATGATATATCATTTCTAAAAATGATACTGGAAAATTTCTAACTTAACATTTGATAATTGACATTAATTTATTTCACTGTTTTTTTTTAAAGCAGTGAAAAGAAAATGTTGAAACATGGCAGAAACATTACTTGAAGCCAAATAAAAATAGGTGTATTTTCTTTATTTCTGGTTCTGAAAATATAAACCGTTTCTTATCACCTGTGTTTTTTAGAAAGAATTCTGGCATCAGAACAAATATTTCATACTGAAGAGCATTTGATGAAATTATCAATCTTTAGGTTTTGTTATGTTTACTCAAGGAATTTTAACTAACACATTGAGCAAAAGGATTGAAAAAGCAAGTTTTTTATTAAAATGAATTTATATTGCATATATTGTGTTTCATGGGAAATAACTATAAACTTAAAAGACTTTATTTGAAATTTAGAAATTGCTAATCATTGTAGTTAGCACCATGACTCCAATTCTTTGTCAAAAGAAAAACATATTTTTAGTATCATTTTTGGTCTTGTCATAGTTGTTTGAAAATTTTGTAGGGAAAATAAAGGCCCCTAACAGATTACTCTAAACACAATTTAAGATATATTTACAAGATAGAATGAGAGCAAAGAATGTCAAAATCTAAATCCACAGTCAAGAAAGATTTCACACTCCAGATAAAAATCTCCTTGACTCCAGAAGAATGAATAGAAACGGCCCATATCTAAAAGGGTGTGTTGAGTGAAGATGATTCAGACTTACACATCTAATATAAAACATGCACAATCTGCTGAAGACCAGCCTTTAATATTGTGGCATGCAACACTACACAATTCACAAATAGGCCCATATCAGATTACACTATAGAGAAAATTCTGTAATTCAAAACCTACTTTGTTTAAGGAATAGAGCAACAAATGTTTTCTCGTTGAGTACATACAGATAGGAAAACAATACTTTCAAAAGTAAACTCATTTACTCTGAATTCATCAATATTGAGACCTTGTAATACTTAAATGTTTAATCATCTGAGGACTTTAAATAAAGAAAATATAATTAATGATACTTTCATGAACATACTTTGAGAGCTATTCACTTAGTGTGCATTATCTCTTCCTTGTTTTCTCTTTTCTTGTAGGCATGGAAGGAAAACAATTTTTCCTAAGTAAAACTTTGAAATTAAAAAACTAATTTGCCAAAAGGGTATATAAAATAAATAAGTTTATTTGTTGATCCAATGTATTTTAATCTCTCAGTGATTACCAATATGAGGGAAATTTCTCTTTCTGGGAAAGGAAAGAGAAACTAATTTAATAAATAGATAAAATAGAGTTACATTATTCTACAACATATTTGAAGAGCATTTGTAGTGCTTTCATTCAATAAAGAATGAATATTGTTATGTAAAAATGCCTGAAAAGCTTATGGAAAGTTTTCTAACATGTCCCTTGAAACAAGTAATTATTCATAAATGAATTTTATATTCCTATAAGAGTGTACGTTTTAATAACATATTTGATCCTTAAAAGGAAAAAATAGTTGATTTGGAGAGCCTTATGTTTCTTTTCTCAGGTAAAAGAAGAATGACAAGAATGTGGGTTTGCTATTTTAAGCATTACTCAAAATTGATTCTTATCTCTTAAAATAATTATTTGTATTAATAATATAGAAGGAATTATTTCACTGAAATCATTTGTAAGTGAACTTTGTGGTATAAAAATGCTACCAGTTCTTTTATTGATTGAAATTCAATAAGTATGATGATAAAAAAATGTGTTAAATATACACAATGGAATACTATTGAGTCATAATAAACAGTGAAATCCTATACTTAGTGACAACATGGATGGAATTGGAGATGATTATACGAAGTGAAATAATCTAAACATAGCAAGACAGGTACAATATGATTTCTCTTACTTATGGAGTATAAACAAAACTTGATCTCATCAATATTGAGATAGGTATCACAAGCCAAGGAGACCAGCAGAGAAGTAGAACTGGTGTGAGTCCTAGTGTGTGATTGAATATTAGAATAAGTATAGATAACAGCAATATACTGTACATTTCTAAAAGGTACAAGAAATGATTTTGAACATTTTTACCACAAAAAATTAGTAAATGTTTCAGATTTGTACGTTTAATTTGACTTAACATAATATATACATGTATTAAGACATTTTATGTACCCCATAAGATGAATTAAAATTAACAAGCATATTTCCTTTCAACCTGGGAAAATAAAATCTTATTCTGTATGATTATCTCTTTGAGGAGAGGCCTTCCTTTTGTGTTGGCAGGGAGACATATATGTTCAAATTAAATTCCTAGTGAGGTTGTAAACAGAGCTAACATTTGTTAGAAAATATTTCTGTTCTTAACCCTGTCCTATCTTTATTCTAACTTGACCCTGGTCTCTACTAACCCTAGTTTGACTCAGCAAAGCTTTTTGTCCACTTCTGATATATTCTGTTATTGCCCAGACTGCTCCACATCTCATTACTGCCATATAAATTTTAAATAGATAAAAATGTAAGTATCATTAAAATTGGAAGAAATTTGAGATTAATGAACTGTCTTTTTAAGAGAGTATTAAAATTACAATAAAAAGAAATAGAGTGTATCTCCGTCTTTTAGACTCCTCCAGCCACCACTTATAACACTTATACACAAAGGTTTGGGCTTCACTGTGCAAAATTCTGTCATTTCAAAATAAAAGTATACATTTAGTGGGTCAGTTTATTTCACTATCTGCTGGGTGATTCTTCATATGAAATTATTTGGAGACTTAGGTTCTCAGGAATTGAATAATTCTTTGCACAACTCCCTGACACAAAGAATATCATTTTGAACTTAAATAATTAATCATCAAGGTAAACAATTTTCAGGTACAATGATAAATTTAAATTCATATCTACCAGAAGGCTGAATGAACTTCACAGAATTTATATGACAAGAATATTACTCCTCTGCATTTGTTAATTTGAACTGTCAATGGACCTAAGCACTCCATTATGGTAATGATAATGTAATGATTACAATAAAGACTAAGCCATAATTGAGAGTATGTTTCCAACAAAGATGAACACAAATTTTGGGGTTAAAAAGCAGATAAAATGCAAAGCCCTGTCACTTAGGTCACTTTCTGGGAAGCCATCTGGGTGTAGCTCAAAAAAACAGTCAGTAGTTGATTTTGCCTTGAACTACCAGCTCCCAAAGAAAAGTCCCAAAATATTGTTGGTTCTTTGTATATTGGAGTATCTATCTAGCTGTTTAAATAAAGTCTCTTCTTCAATATCCAGACAGACTGAGTAGGGACTCCTGTGGGAAATTCAGTACATAACTAAAGAGGTAGTGAAAGTACCCTACAGGTATTCTCTTCCTCAGAACCACGTGGCTGATTTCATGCAATGGGAATCCTTCTGTAGATACTGTTGGTATTGCCAGTAAGGATAGTCAAGTGTTGGAGTGGTTCTCCAAAGAACTGCAGAAGCCACTATACCAACGATATTTTTAGGATCAAGTAGCCTGACATGTCACTTTTGCATCTGTAAAATGTTGTCAAGCCCATCCCATCAGCTCTTGGTGATGTTCAAAAATCAATAAAGGAAGTATTGTACTAGTGAGAACCTACATCTCTAAAACAAATAACTTCTTTGTTTTTTGGAAAAAAAAGAGAAGGTAGAAGGTCAATTTGCTTTGTCCATGTCAATCTTGACTAGATGGGCACAAATTTGTTGTGATGCTTCACTTTAGAGATGAATCTTTTATGGACTGGAACTACCAATGGAACATACTTTCTCTGAGTTTGTGTAGTTATGTATTTTCCCTTTGGACCTCCTCTCCAAGTATTAGAACTTGGTCTAATCAGAACCTTTGCATCCTCCAGGGTCCTCCTGGCTTGAATTTTGGTGATGAGAACTAAATTTTGTCTCAGTAAAGCTTATGACTTAGAGAAAAAGACAGGCATTCTCATTCATTCAAGCTCAAATTTTTGACATGAAACTGAGCCAGGAAATAGGTTTAGATTCAAGGGATACCTGCTTCATATTTTATCCCTATTCCACACGTAGTGTGAAACAACTTGTGTGACCAGTTGAAGCAAATCTTTCAAAAATTTTGATTCAGTCCTTAATCCTTAAGAACCAATATATAATGATCCACTAAGCAGAACTTTCTCTGCAGTATACAGGTCTTTAATTTCACTATTTTGCATGGTTTTCCTTCCACTGATAGAAATATCTGAGTAAAACAGCATGATTCACAGCCTTGGTTTCACTCTTGAATAAACGTCAACACAAGAGGTAGGCCTCTCACTAGAAAAGATATGTTGAATGTTGCTGTCATTTGAACACAAATGTTTCTCTGAACTTCCTGTTAAAACTTGATAATCTATGTAAAAGTATTGGAATATGGACTTATTTGAGGTATTTAGGTTATGATCATGAAAACATTAAAGCCATTATAAAAGAGTTTGACAGAGGATGAGTGCCCCTTTTGTCACTCCTTCACCTGCTGTCTTGTGAGCACACTACATTCCTCTCCGCTAGAGGATGACATTCAAAGCATCATCTTGAAAGCAGAGAACAAAATATTCTCTCTCCAGTCTACAAACCTGCTGATGTTGGATTGTCCAGACTCCAGAATTGTGAGATATAAAGTTCTTTTCTATAAAGTACCTTGTCACAATTATTTTGTTATAGCATCACAAAAGACAAATACCTATTTTGCAAATGGTCATAGATTTGTCCAACATACTTGTCAGAAAGGAAACCATTTCCAGTGGTCCACACCCTGACTATTCACCATAGTTCTATGTTAACTACATGATCCATTCAACAACCAATAAAACTACTATAGGATTGGATTTATCAAAAAAGATGGTGGAGTGTTTCCTTTGACTCCGACTCAACTCCATGCCCGGATGGCTCTATTTTGATGATCTTATTTTCTACTGCTATTTGTACTCTGTGTTTTATTTGGATCTCTCACTTTATATAATGTTATTGCTAAATGTAATGTTAATAAACATTCAAATAAAAATAGAAAAATTCGGCAGAATGGATAAAAAAGCATAATACAAATATGTTCAGTCTAAAAAAGGCATAATTTAGTTTAAAAAAAAAGAAATAGGTTGAAAGTTAAGGGCAAAAATGATATAAAATGCAAACAGTAACTCAAAAGGAGCTGTAGATGCTCCAAAAATTAGACAAAATATATGTCTAATGCCTGTTTTGGTCCCTCTATTCTCCATTACAGCTTATTTTGTGTTAAACAGCTATTTTAAAATTTATTTTGGAATTCCTTTGTTAGTTTTCCATGTATCTTCTATTTTGTTCTTTTCTTGGGTTACAACTAATACTTTCTAACAATGTAGTTGGATTAATACCAACCAAAGTTGAAAAACAAACCTTCATAGTTCCATTCTTTTCTCTGTCTTTTCTGCTATCATTGTCATGGAAGTTTTATCTTTACTCATTATAACCCATCAATGAAGTTTTATAATTATGCTTTTATAAAGTAATTTTTAAATGGCCTTTTAGAATACTAGAAATATAGATATCTTTATATCTTTATGTCTTTAAGTTTTTAGTGTATGTTAACTGTACAAAGGAATTTCAAAATATTCCCATATGTGTATGCAATGTACTTTGATCCAATTCATCTCCTCTATTACTTTTCTTATTTTTCCCCCTTGCTCCCCACTTTATTTTATAGTTTTGTTGTAAAATAAATGTCATATATTTTACATATTTTCATATATATATGTATCTGATCATACTCACTCCCTATCACTCTTATCCCCTACCACCCTCTCCTCACCCTCAACTCCTCCTACTGCTTTTCCCAGAAACAATTCTCCATTTACTTTTGTGTCTTATTTTTTTTTTATGTCTTGATTCTGCATAAGAGAGAAAACATGAGATATTTATCTTTCAGATCTTGGCTTATCTCACTCTAGATATATATTGTTATTATTAATTCTCTTGTACTAACTTGTTTAGTTACCTTTACCAATGTATTATTCTTTGCATAGATTTGATATATTGTTCTTTCATTTTTGCCTTATTGATTCATTTGAGCATTTCTTGAAGGGCATGCTTGCTAGCAATTTTTTCTTTTTTATTTATAAGAGGAAGGTATTAAATCTTCCCTCCTTTTTGAAGGATAGTTTAGCTGGATAAAGGATTCCTGACTGAATCTTTTTATTCTAGCATTTTGAATGTGTTCTTATCTTCTAGTCTCCATTGTATATGAAGAGAAATTTGCAGTTGACGTTATTGAAGACACCAGCATATTGTGATATCTGTATGTCTAGGTACTTTCACTATTTTCTTTTCGTCTTTTTCTTTCATTATAATGTTTTTGGTGTGCAACTGTTTGAATTTTTCCTATTTGTAGTTTGAATTTCAGTGATGTATGTATTAAAATTTTAAACTATACTTGGAGTTTTTTCATCTTTTATTCCTTCTGAAACTGTTTTCTATCTCCTCAAAGTTCTAGAATTCCTATCATGTCAGAGTTAGCACACTGATGGCCCCATGGCATTCCACATAGCTCCAGACTCTATTTTTAATTCATTCTTCTTTCTCTAATTTATCCTGGATAGCCTGAACGTACATCTCTTCACTGTAGTGCTTCTGTTTCCAGCTCACATTTGCCATTGAGACCATCTGCAATGATTTTTCACTTCAGTAATTTCATTTTCAACCCCAGAATTTAGTTATTTTCCTACCATTTTATTCCTTTATCTATGCTCTGTATTTGGAATGATATTATTTTCATGTTTTCTTTGAGTTTTTTTAAGTACATGGTTTAATACAATATTTTGGATATATTTATAATTGGTTGCTTCAAATCTTTTTCTAATAAGTCTATTTATGAAGCTTCTAGGGGCTCTATTAACTGCTTTTCTTTTTGTACTACTTGCATCAACCGTATTCTGTTGTTTCATTATACGTGTCATTATTTTTGCTAAAAACTGGTAATTTAAAATAATAAAACACTGCAATTGTGGAAATCACATCATTTGTTTCAAAGCAGCTCTTGGTCTAGTAAACTTCCTCAGTCATTCTATGATGTCTTTACTTTTTATTGTGTGTTGGCATTGATATCTATTTTCACTTGTTTAGTATCAATAAATGACTGAATAGATACATTTTTTAGTATCATGTGTACCAATAAGTCCCCCAATCTTGGTTGAAGTGTTTTGTGTATGTATTGGCACACAAATTGAATGTTTTGTCAAGCAGCTTAAAACATTACCTCAGCCTTTGCTTTCTGCTTCCAGCTAGAGATGAAAAAAATATGACTTTTTAACATCTTTCTTGTCCTCTGAAGTCTTTTTTTTCTTTTATGGTTTGCATTCCTTTTATTTGTACAAACTATTACTACTTTTTGAGGCAGTGGAATGCTTGTCAAATTCTGCTGATTGTTTTTGACAAATGCCTCAGTGAAAAGATGGCTTATGCTGAGTAAACTCTAAGTTAGCTATAATCAAGTAAAGTCCCTCCAGTGGGATTTTAAGAGTATTTGCAATTAGGTCAAACAGTGATAGTTTTGTGAAGTAGGATTTCTGGTGAGCACCAAATAAAATCATTCTGTTTCCTTTAAGGAAATAAAACCAATGGTTTTATTTTATTTATTTAATTTTTTCATTAGTGTTGTGCTGAGGGCATATTGTGACATTTAAAAAAGTTCTTACAATATAGTGAATATATCGTAGTTGAATTGACCCCTTCTAGTATTCTTCTTTATCCACCCTCTCTTCATTCCTGGAATAGTTTCAATAGGTATCACTTTTTCATTTACATACATGCACACAAAGTATTTTCACTATATTCACCTTTTACCCAAATCCTCACCCCTCCTATTGGTAATGACCCCCACTCCAGACAAGACCTGTTCTACCCTCCTGTTACCTGATATTGGAAAAAAAAATGACATTTTTGTTTGTTTAAGTTAGGTATACAGAGAATTTCCTTGTGACATCACCTTCTACATGTATTGTAACCTGAGGTGGTTTATCTCCTTTATTTTTCTCCTCTCTACCTTATTCCCCTTCTGATGGTGATTACAGCAGTTTAAAAATTCTGTATTCTTTCTTGTTTAGGAGTAGAACAACCATATTCACCTTCTTAACTTCCTTCTTTTACCTTCCCTCTCTCATATGTGACCTCCTCTTAGCATGACTTGTTTTTCATAACATTGCTTATATTTGTATTAGTAGATGATTGCTTTTTAAATCTATTGTGTTCCAGGTTTTTAGAATTCAATTATTATGGAGCTTTGTAGAAAGGAATATAAATATTGTAAATTAAAATGCTATAAATTTTTATGCTTATAGCAAGAATCAGGTTTTTTCTTGAATAAATACTCCTCCCATTTTCATAAATTTTTTTAAATTTCTAGAATTTTAAAAAAGTTAATTTTTAAAATTTTTGGCTTGTTGTACTTTTAGCTTTTGTGGTAGAAAAAAGATTTGGATGCTCTTACATATTCCAAAAAAATTTGGAATCTGGAACTCCATTTAACTATACTTATAATTTTGTTGCAACTCTTCCTCCTAAATATCGCTCTTTCTGTCCTGCCTCTGTTTATTATGCCTCTGCTTTTCTGGAAGTAAGCATCCCTAAGGATTTTAACTTTTATCCTCAGAGCTTTAAATTTCTTTCTATCATTCAAACCAAATTTGCAGCTGAAACTAAGCTGAACAAGTCCTCTGGGAAGCACTGCCCGAATGAATGTGGTGATGTCTTGTGGGGTCTCTGTTCTTAGTTCACAGCTCTATGTGCCTAGAAGCCTTGTGAATGTGGATTACTTAAGGTATGACCCTTGATTCTGAGGCTTCCTTAAATTCTGTTTCATGGAATTTCTAGCTGCTAGGCAGGTCATATATTTGTGACAAGATTCCTTTCCTATTATCTACATAGGTTTCCCCTCCCCCCCACTCAAGTGACATTCTTTTGGTATCCTTTATGATTTGCATTCATACCATAGTTCCATGACTCTGAAATTCAAACAATAAGTTATAGTACACCTGCACTTGTGATAGAAAATTATGTTTTTACTTCATTGAAATTCTTAAGAGATCATTTTGAGAGAAATTCACTGAAATGTGGATAGGTGGTGGGGAACTAGCTAGTCTTTTTGTGATTTAGCACTTCCACAATTATTTTGAAACATTTAGTAAAGTGATATCATTATATTTAAATTTTCTTTTTTAATGGAATGGCATTCTACTGAAATGGAAAAAGCACTAATTTGGAAACAGAAATAGCACACATTTGCATATAATTTGTCTGCTGTATGCTAGCACTATACCTTTGCACAAGTAACAGTTCTTTTTTTATTTCTTCATTTCTTCTTTCTCTCTTTTTTTTTTTTTAGGGGTACTAGGGTTTGAACTCAGAGCTTGGCACTTGATAGACAGATGCTTCTGCTTCCAGCCCTTTTGATACAGTTATTTTGGAGATAGGGTCTTGCTTTTGGCCCAGTTAGTGTGCACCACAGTCCTCCAATTTATTCTTTCCACTACAGCTAGGGTGACACGCATGTGCCACCATGACCAGGTTTTTGCATTGATATGGGTTTTCACAAACTTTTTTTTTTGCCCTGTTTTACCAGGAACCATGATCCTTCTGATCTATTCCACCATGCCCTATTATTGAATGAGAGACGGTTTCAATAACTTTATCCAGAGTGTCCTGGAACTGTGATCCACCTGGTCTCAGATCCCTAAGTGCCTAAGATTATAGGTGTGAACCATTAGTGCCTGCTTTTTCAAGTAACATTTCCTAAATATTTATTGTTTTCTTTAATTGAATGATTTAGATTATAGTAATTGATTGGTATAGTGGTTTTAAAGAGAAGATAAAAATTTTGTAAAATTATTATTCTTTATTATATATTAACAAATTTAGTTATATATGTTTGTTCCATCATCATTTTATACAATGCAGAGTGATTAAATCAATATAATTAACATATCTATCATTTCCATATTTAGTAACTTTTGTGATGAGAACATTTAAATTTTACTTTTTTGTCATATTGAAAGGTACAGCACTCAATTATTAGATGTATTTACCATATTGCATAAATGACCTAAACCAATCAGACCTATTCCTCCAATCAATGTTTGCTGAAATAATCATCTTGATTTAAGAAAAATATTGATATTTATAATTGTATTTTTATATCTACATTCATTTTCACTAATGTTCTTTCCATCTGGTACCCATTACCGTGGTTATCACTGATGTAAAATATTTCAAACGACTTTATAAATGGTGGCACCCACTTTTATAGATACTAGAGATACAATGATGAACTAAAAAGACAATAATTCCAGCCCTCTGTGTACATCTGATGCCAAGGACAACGTTTGGAACATAATATATATTTAGTTAACACTTTTATAAAATAAGTTTTGAATTTCATGAGTGAATAAAGAATCAAATTAGTTTTCAGAATATTCTTATCTGATTTGTCAAATAACTAAAAAGCAATTATGACTGGTTCATGGGATGGTGAAGAAAGAAAGATTCAGTTCATCTGATCAGGCTAAAGGAGATAAAATGAACAATATTATCAGAAGGGTGAGTATAAATAAAGTTAGATGTGCTAAGAGAATGGACTCAGAACCTTGAAGGAAGGAATCTACCACTGGTGAGTGTGACAATTAAATCCACACATACTGAATATTTATTCTATTTATATAAGCTATCAATTATGTGGGTGTTATTTGGATTTTCTGTCAATCATTCAAATTCCAGCAAATATGTATCTAGTATTTACTAGAACTCATGGTTCGACAAAGTGGCCTCAAGAGATAAAGTCCTAGTCCTTATAAAACTAAAATGTTAATTTTCTCAAAGCAGTTTTTCATACTTTTGAAGGCAGCATATTCTGTTATCACCTAATAAATACTATCATATATGCAGAGAAAAGGTCACTTGATACTTTGCTGCAAGATTTAGGATGTTAAAGAATGATTATTAAACAAAATGTATGAAATTGTCTTCACTTCCAATTAGCATCACTAAGTAACTTTTATGGAAAGGAAGCCTAAAACTTGAATGTAGTTGATATGCTCACTGTATAGAAATGAATATAGTAATCTTAAACCTGCAAAGGTCACTATGGGAAGAGGACTAGGAAGTAGTGAAAAGGTCTGGTAGAGATGAACCAATGTGAGTTGTAATACATGTATGCATGGAAACAACACTAAGAATCTCAGTACAGCTATCTTTATCTCAAGCTAGCAAAAATGCTATGTTATTCTTATCTCTTATATTTGCTCTTCAACAAAATCGGATTACAAAATGGTGGAACAGGTTCTGCCTGCAAGGGTGAGGTGAGGAGTTGGCCCAAATAATGTATACACATGTAAATAAATATAAAAACAATAAAATAAAATTAAAATAAAAAAACAAAAAAGGAGAATTTCCTAAATGAAATAGAGGCAAGTAAAAGAAAATAAATAAATAAATAAATAAAAGAATCTTTGCTTGTAAAAAAACTTTAAACAGTATTAGATTTAGAAGATATGTTCATCAGACTGTGTTTTATAATTGAATACTTTGTTTCCATTTTTCTTGGACATATCCATAAAAATGCTCTTAATTTAATAATGGGATACAGAGAAATATAAAAACTTTCTTGTTTTTGAAATACTTTTAAATATATTCTTAAATGCATTAAAAAAGTTGTGTTAAAATGATGCTTTTACTATTTTTATTCAAAAAGCTGTACAGTATATGGCTGGAAACCTAAGGAATTGGTCATATAGATTTAACTAGAAATTTAGTAATGTCATTTTCCATTAACATGACATATCTTACTTGCTGCATTATCCACTAAATTATATTCCCACCAACATTATAGAAATAGTAATTTACCAGGTTATGCAAATGATTAGAATATGAAAATATGTAAGTTGTAATAATTCAGTTTAATTTTCATAGCCTATTAAGGTTTCTAATTTTAACAGTGTAGCTTCTTGCACTCACTATAATGTGGAAACACTGCAGAAAATGCTTTATAGTAACTTATTATTTTATCATATATAATTTGCATTAACTATTAATATTGAAAAATCTGTAATATTCTTAATTTTACTTAAGAGAAATCCATTCTTTACACATCATTGAGTCTCCTCAAAACATTTAAAAGTAAATTCTAAAGTTACCATAAATACATATATTTCTTCTGTGGTGCACCTTCCCTTGGGACTCATCCCCCCCCAACTCTGGGGGCTCTACTGTCCCATTTTACACTTTTATGTCTCATTCAGACATCTGTCAGCAAAATTTTTATTTCAAAATGTACTTAAGAGACTCATATGATTATGGGATACTAAGAAACAAACATTGCCAAGCATTAAGGATGTTGAATGTGAGTAATTTTATGCATGTAAGGAGGTTTAATTTAGTTATATTGAAATAATCACTGAAGGAACCACACTGGACTTAGGTGATATTTCAGCAAGCACCAAGATGCTTTTATAAGTTTATATTGGGCTAGATTGCTTACTTTAGTTAAAGGAAATATATTGGTGGCAAAATAAATTCAAGGAAGAAAGTAAAAGATATAAAGGTACTTTAGTCTCATGCCAAGGAGCCTGAATCTTACTTATTTGCTAATTATATCCTTTTAATTGAAGAAGTAGAGAATATAAATCTGTCCCTTAGGAATATTAGTTTTTAGTAATCTATAGGGAGAACTGAAGAAAAGCCATGGGCAAGAAAACAATTATAGCCTTAGAATTTAGAGAAAAAAACATTTTGGATTAGAAAAATCACCAAGAGAATAGAAAAAAAGCATACTAATAGCTATATTCAATATTTTTCCACTTGGCAAAATATTAGCTATTAAGATAAAGGAGAAAATGGAACTGATTCATAATTTTTCACTTGATTGACCAGAGAAACAATAATTCACAGAATTGAGAAACTCAGAGATTCTGGATATGGGGATTCAACATGATTCTAATTTAAACTTGTTGAGATTTGAGGGAATAGTATATCATCTAAGAGCACATTTTAATAGAGTGGAGAGTGTGGAATTAGCACTTATACAATAGATTTTGTGTTCCTAGGGAATAGATGAATTGCATGCAATTGTGTATTTCTATGGGACCAACAGTAAGTATTTGTTAGTCATATACCTCTCACTGTAAACTGGTGAAGGTGATCTTGCAAGATGTGGTTTATCACAAATATGTAAGAGCTTTCATTTTGTCTACTCCATTGTAGCAGAACTCAAAAGTATATGAAAATGAATAAAAATATGGTGAGCAATGTTTCTTCTGAGAGATCTTAAAAGAAAATTTGTTTTTTATTCTAATAATTTAAATATTATTTAAAGAGCCATAATTGCCAATAATAGAATATATGTAGTATGTGAAAAATAAAGTTTATAGGGATTTCACATCTTAAAATCTTGTTTCCATAAGTAGATAAAACATTAAAAATATTTAAGATTATGATGCATCAGGAAAATTAAGAAATAATATGTCAAATTTATGTTACCAAGGAATCCAACTTTCATAACTTTGTACAAAGACAATTAAAAGCAATAGGATATTTAGGGCAAGGGATTAACATCATATAAAGCATATGGCTTCTTACCATTTGTATAGACAATGTAAATGAGCAGTTTATTTACTCCAAAGTCCTATTACTAATGCTAATTTAAGGTACGTTAAATTATTTGCAATGAGAAATGTTTGGCTGGGAGATATTTGGCTTTGTAAAATAAATAATGTTGTTGCTTTGTTACTGATGCTAAAGTATTTGTGCATTTTTGTGTAGCAGGTACTAGACTTTTTTTGCATAATTAAAACTATTTTTCTTCTAGGTTTGGAACTTTTAGAAAATTGGCATATACATTTTGTATTTAATAACAATTGCAATAAAATCAGAATTCCCTTCATGATTAATTACTATGAAGAACAAAGTAGAGCAGAGTAACAAATTTAACAGTGAATATATCTCAAAGTAAATGAAGTCAGTGTACAAGGGAGATACTTACACACCTATGGTCATTGAAGCATTATTCACAATAACAAAGATACAGGATCAACCTAGGTACCCATCAAAAGATACTGGATAAAAAAGGATGGTATACTTATACATACACAGTGGAGTATTATTCAGCCAGCCAAAAAGAACGAAATCCTGTTATGCACATTAAAATGGATAGAATCAAGGGATGTCATATCAAGTGAAATAAGCCAGGCACAGAAAAACTAGTATTGCATGTTTTCTTTCATGTGTGGAAATTAATATTTGTAGATAGTTTAATATGTTTTATGTATAACTGAAAGTAGAAAACAGACTTTTAAGGCAGGGAAGTGGGCAAGGAGGAAGGGGAGAAACAGGAGGAGGTTAAGATAAAGTAGAAAGGAGAGTGGATATGATCACAGCATGATATGCGCCTGAATGGAAATGCCACACTGAAAGCCATTAATTTATATGATTGACATGTGTTAATACTGAAAACAAAAATTAAGGTATGAGATGGTACTTATTTTAGATAAAGTAGTCCTCTGAGTGGCATTGAAAATTGGCAATGACCTGAATGAAGTAAGGGACAAGATTTTTGACAACGATTTCTAGGACAGAAGTTTTCTATTCAGCAGAACAGAAAATAGTAATGCCCTGAGACAGTATTGTGTGGGGAGTTTTAGAAAATGGAAGTCCATGTCACTGGAGCAGAATAAATAAGCCAATATGATAGACAATACATTAGGGGAATAATTCACTAATATTAGTGTGATGGTGATACATGGGAAGTTTTGGAAAAAGTGACATGATCTGATTTTAAATTAATGACATAAAAGTCAATTTTTTAGCCTATCATGAGCTGGGATATTTTGGCCTGGCTAAATACAAAGAAGTGGTCACATTTACAACACAGTTTGCAGGTGGATCTGAGCTAAGGGGTAGGTGTAGATTACAAAAGATAGAGAGAATGTAAGAATTACTATTTTGCCATTTTGGGGTCTGAGTAATTGGAATGCTACCATTTATTGGACTAGAAAATATTAGGGAAAGTACAAGTTGGATTCACTTATTAATATCAATGTGAAGTTTATAAGATGAGAGTTAAAATGGGTAACCTTGTAGGATTGCAGAAAGAAGACAAATTAAAAGATTGTTGAAATGAAACATAAAAAAATGATTTGTCTCCCTTGATTTCAATTTGGTGAATGGGAATTTTCTCAAACTTTTGTAGCTAAATCTTGAAAGGATGGCAGTTTGACTTTTTAGTGGCTCATGATACTAAAACTCAAGGATGTAATTTGAGTTCTCAATGACTATATCAGGTATTCTCAATCTGGTTCCTTTTGCTTAACATGACATGTCCAGTTTCTTCTATTTGCCTGGAAATGACATATTTTCATTCTTTTTATGACTGAATAATATCCCACTGTATGTACACAATATTTTCTTTATTCATTCATTGGTTGGTGGGTACCTGGGCTGATTCCATAGTTTGGCCATTGTGAATAGTGGTGCTGTGAACATGGGTGGGCAGATATTTGTTATATTCTTTTACAGAAACATCACAATGAAACTTCTTTGTATGATTCATATGTACTAATATAGATAAGTAAAGAGATAGATACAATAAAGTAAAACAAATAAGTTAACCTCTGAAAAGTAACCTGATATCAATAAACATATATTAGCTCAACTCAAAACTATCTGCTTCAATATTATTTTTGAATTAGGGGTGTACTCCAGTGGTAGAATGTTTGCCTATCATGTGTGAGAAACTGGGATCAATTCCTAGAACTTCAGAACTATTATTATTGTCTATTTTATACATCATCCATTGGATTTTTAGAGCAGGCAAAGAACAGCTTTACAGGTAGCCAGCAAGGGTCAGAGTTTGGAGTTTTTCCCTGATGATTTGACTCTGGAAGTAGAATTGTTAACCATGAGTTGCAGTTGTCTTCTCACTGAAATTTCAGTTTCAAAAGAAAGATAAAAAAGTGAAGCACAACCAAAAAATGGTCATTGATTTAAAGCTATAAGTGTTATTGGTACCTTTTGAGAAAGAGTGGGCCAATTTTTTTCTGTAAGTGTTTAGATAGCAAATATTTTAAGATCTGTGTGTCGTATTGTCTCTGGTGCACCTAGTCAGCTTCCACTTCAGCACAAGGACAGCCATAGATGACACATAAACCAGTGGGCATGGGTATTCCAATAAATCATTGTGGTTTTTTTAAGAAAAAAATCTAGAAAATAATTCAGCTTTTAAGGCCTGATATGTAGTGAGAACAAAGAATAGGAAATACTCAAGCCAGGTTTTGTGACACATGCCTGTAAAACTAGCACATGGGAGGCTGAGGAAAGAGAAATGTGAGTTTGAGGACAGCCTAAGGTACACTGTGAAACACTCTCAAAAAACAAAACATGAATATGCTAGAATAGAATAGAATGGAACAGGGAATTCTAGAATGGGATGATTCAAGAAGGAAATCAAAATTGTTAGAAAGTAATTGAAATTCTATAGTAAAAGAGAAAATGCAATTGAAAGTTTGGTGTAATATCATAGATATTTTCATTGTTTAGGCTTTGAGCTCATGTCCAAATTTAAAGTACAAATAAGTCACAAATATCTTTAAACTGGACACCTCCTGGAAATATTAACTCTTGGAAAATATTAAATAGCATGTCAAATGTCATCTAGTCAGAGTTTCAGAATGACAATTTGAAAATTATTGATTCTATGATTTTGAAATTTTAATCTATTATATATCAGCATATCCAGAATCCTTCCAGGAATTATCGATGCTATGTGAATTCATACCTAATTAGAGTAATCCCATATATTTCTAGGCAGATATGCCTAGAAATGTTCCACATTCCTTGGGATGTGGAACTCCATCTTTCCAAATTCCAGAGTTAGAAATTGCACCACTGTAAGGAAATTCTAATATCTCTTCCTTTGTGACAGCTTGTTATTCCATTGCAGCTGTAATATCCTCAGGTATTCATGATAGCTGCATTCTCTATACTAAATATAGAAAAATTAAGAACATTTAAAACTTAAAATTTCAGCTCAGTTATTTCATAGAGTAGTAGGAGGGAACATATAGCAATGGAATTGATGAGAAACCATGAAAATATGAATTTGTTGACACAAGTGCTTTCACGAATACTGGGGACTTGATTATTCATTTACTGTAAAGATAAGAAAGGAAATGGTGATAGGGTAGATATGATTGAGAAAAGAGGAGAAGGGATAGCAAAGGGTAATGAATGGGGCAAATTTAATGAAAGTATATTATGTGCATGTATGGACATATTGCAAAGTACCTCCTCATAAGTTAATATATCTCATAAAACAGAAAGAAACATCGAAAACTGTTAATGGGTAGGTTATAATAATGGTTCTTAGAATAAAATCAAGGGGGATTTTGTCAGTGAGTTGAAAAAATTAGAATATGAATAAATATTATGCATCTTGACATTATGAAAATAAATTTTACATAAAAGGAAAAGGTTCTTCTAGATATCGTGAATGTTACAAAAACATATATGGTACCAGCTGTTTACATATAGTTTTTTTGATTCTTAGCTGTAATCATTGGAATCTTATTTCATAATAATAATATAATAATTTCCTATAATAGGAAATGAAAATTTGAAGAAATTAAATCTACTCAAGCTGTTCTGTATACAGAGTCTCTATTCTTACTAGTATACTATGTAAAGCATAATTATTCTGTAGTTATAAATTTCATTAATAGGTGCACAAATTCACTTGGTAGACTGAAAACACTAGACTTCTTGTTTCTACTCTTCTCTAAACTGTGTTGATGAAATTAAATTGACAATCCTAATTGATTTACTATTAATACTTAAGAAGTTTCTTCCTTTTGACACTATGTCTCACCACCTGTAATTTCCCTTAACCACCTTTGAAAGTATATCTACAGTTATAAAAACCAAATTTATTACTGTAAAATTTATATAGCAATAAGTTATGCCAATGATTTCATGCATATCTCAATTTCTTCCTTCCCACTGGTTTTCTTCTCAAACTTCCCTTCAGTATTCATGAGGATATTGAACCACTGATAAGAGAGAATTTTTTGTTCTTCTATATAAAAATTTCAAAATGTAACATTGTTGATAACTACTTTAATTGATAAGAAGTTATGAATTTTAACTATTTTTCTCTTAAAATCTTTAAGAATGTTCCTCTATTTTTTTAATATGTGGTTTATAGTAATAATTCCACAATAACATTTCTCCTTGATAAATAAGGTGATTACTGTGGTTGTAGGACTAATTACATTGCATATGAAGACTAAAGGCAAATAGTTTGATAATAAAAGGTACTGGTTTTCCACAGATCATGGAAAATTTTTGATATTTTTCTGTATTATCAACACATAATCTCCTCATTCTTTTTTATATGTTTTCTCTGTTTCTTTGGTAGATTAGCCAGCATTGTCACTTTATGTGGTTGAACAACATGGGTATTAAAATAAATTTTCTTTTTCAACAAATTTTCGTGTTCAGTTTCTCTAAATTCATAGCTTTACTATGTCAGACTTTTCAAGAAACCTACTTGGCCATATACATATTATCACTTGTTATTTTATAAACAATTGAAAATATATTGGACAAATGAGTACAAGTTATTTAAGAACATATAAATTAATTTATAAATATTCAGGTTTTTATGTATAAAATTTTGTGAATCTTAAAAGTTGGTTATGGAAATATCTGCATTAAATTGAGCAATTTGCCAAGATTTTAAAGGCTATTCCTGGTTACTTACTTCCATTGAAATACACCATTTGTTAAAAATTATTTTTTTTAGAAATTAAAACTATATTATTAGATGTTAAAATCAATCATTACCACTCAATTTTATCATTCATCTTTTATATTTCCTGCTGTCAAAAATGTTTATTGTTTTCTGAACTTGGCTAATTTCACATAACATGTTCTCCCTCAGTTCCATCCATTTGCCTGCAAGTGATGAAATTTCATTCCTCTTTATAGCTGAATAAAATTCCATTATATATAAATACCACATTTTGTTAATGCATTCATCAGAACTGAGCATCTTGGCTGTTTCCATAACTTAGGTATTGTGAATACCTAATTCCATAACTTAGGTATTGTGAATACCATGCAATAAACATGGGTGTGTGTGTGCCTGTGTTGTAACCTGACTTACATTCCTTCAGGTATCTCCCTAGAAGTACTATTAATGGATCATCTGGCTGTTCTCTTTTTAGTTTTTTGAAGAGCCACCATACTTTTTCCATAGTGGTTGTACTAATTTATATTCTTACCAGCAGGGCATGAGGATTCTATTTGCCCTTCATCCTCAGCAACATTTGTCCTTGTTTGTGTTCTTGATGGTAGCCTTTCTCACAGGAGTGAAGTGGAATCTTAACATGATTTTGATTTGCCTTCTTTTATGGCCAGGGATGTTTAATATTTTTTCAAGGTTTTTTTGACCATTTCGTCCTCTTCCTTGAAAGTTGTTCAGTTTATTTGAACATTTGTGTATTAGGTCATTGATTTTGGGAGAGTTTAGTTTTTTGAGCTCCTGTGTATTCTGGTTATTAATCCCTTGTCAAATGTTTAGCTGGCAAAAACTTCCTCCCATTCATTTTCTTTCATATGTGGTATATAGACCTAATACAAATACATGTAATATTATCAAAAACAGGTCATGCTAAAGTGAGGTCACATATGAAAGAGGGAGAGTAAAAGAAGGAAGTTAAGTAGGTGAATATGTTGATGTACCTCCTATACAAAAAGGAATATAAAATTTTTAAACTTTATGAACTTACCATAAGAAGGGGTCTAAAGGTAGAAAGGAGAAAAATAGAAATGAACCAATTCAGGTTATAATAAGTACATACATGGAAATGTTACAAGCAAACTCCCTATATAGCAATATTAAACAAACAAAAATGTCATTGTTTTCCTTTTTTTTCTGTTGTGCTGGGTGGGTGTACATTGTGGCACTTACAAAAGTCCTTACAATATGTTACATATATCATATTTGAATTCACCTCCTCTATCATTCTCCTTTATTACCCCCATACCCATTCCTAGAGTAATTTCAACAGGTATCATTTTCCAATTACATACATGTGTACGTATGTAATTGGAAAATGTATGCACCATATTCACCCTCCCATGCCCTTTCTGCACTTCCTCCCCTCTCCCACTGGTACCAATCCCCTGTCCCCAAACAGCACTTTTCTTTTACAAAATCATAGAACAGGTCTTGCAGGGAGATGAGGGACTGGTACATGTTTAAGCCTATTATTCTTTAGAATACTTACTTCAAGATTTTTTTCTTTTTTTGTATTTCTGGGTTATAACTCAGGGTTGCGGGCTTCTTAGTCAATTGCTTGACCACCAAGTGACATCCACAGAATGTGGTTTTTAAGAAAATCTGATTATGTATTTCAGGCTGGACTTGATCTTACTATGTAGCCTAGGCTTGCCTTGAACTCATGATACTCCTGCCTCAGCCTCAGTTTCTCAAGTTCTGGGATTATAGACATGCATGCTATGCCTCACTCTTAGGTGTATTTTACATAATTATTACTTTAATCAGAATATATGCCCATTTTATTGGGTGATTTTCTTTGAAACAATGTGATTTTGAACATTTTTCTACCATTTGTTCTATCATACATTCAATTAATTTAAATTATTTAGTCATGTTATAAACATATCCTAAATCCATATTTCCTGTGGGTTATAAAAGTTTAAAGGGTAATATCAAATGAGCATATCCATACACTTTTCAAATACTTTCTTATGTTACTTTGACAGAAATAAAACTAGTGAAAATAATTGTACAAACCTATCTCAGGGTCAAGGTTCACATGAGCTTAATAAATTTCGATGTAGTAAAATGATTCTACAGTGGATAGAAAGCTAGGTAAGTTCAGAAAGCTATTGTGCCCTAATATACCCATTTACACTGTTGCAAATATGAATACATACTTGTACAGAAATAAAAATGAGGATATGAAGTATGACAGTAATTTTAAAATATTAATTCAAGTTCTTAAAATTATCTTAGATATTAGGTACTCTTTCAATCTGTTTATCTCATTTATTCCTCAATAATAAAACAGTGCCATTTTTATTTCCATTTTAGAATTGAGAAAGGGGCTTTTCCTATCTGGATACCTGAGTGCCCTATGAAACCAATTAAGGTTATAATAAATATATACATTGAAATGTTACATCCTCCCTTAACATCCAGCACATAGCAGTCATTCAACACAGGTGTGATAAATAAATAAGTAAACATTCCTATTTAAGGTACTAAGAACTACTAAAACATTTTCCTAATTGAGGCAGATGTGTATTTTCAATGAAGCTTATCCATCATAGAGATGTTGTTATTAAAATAATTACTTTTTAGATGTTTATAACAATTTTAAATTTATCTTTGATACCAGCAGATTTTAAACTGAGAAGGTTCTGTTTTTCTTTTTTGGAAAGATAGTTGACATCTTCTGATTCTTTATTGCATAATTTTAATCCCACCATCGAAAACAGCATAGAAATAAGATTTTAAATATTATGAGGGTATAATTTGCTTTTAGGGTAGGAATGGGGACATGCTATTTTTTATCCAATATCTTAAACCAGCAGCTTGACCTCCGATTATAGTTGTTTATGCCCAGAGAGCTACACTTGTCTTAGTTATTTCATTATGATTAGTTTAAATTGGTGAGAATTCACAATTAAAGTGATACATAATTGTATACATTTTAGACATGTGTGCATTGTGCTTTAATTAACAATGAATGGTTAATGTTTACTAATAGTAACCAAACTCTGATTTCACCTACTTGAAAATAAAATATTAATTTAATTTCAAGAAGTGATAAGATTAGAAATCCCTATTAAGGAATTTACAATATTAACTTTCATGCTATATAAACAGATGAAAAATCAAAGTTAAACATGAAAAACTAATGCAAAAGAACTTATTTGTAGTAAATGTACATTTACATGAATGCAGATGCATATTTGTATAATATATAGTTATATGTGTACAAAGACATGAATGTTTATGACATTTACACACTTGCACATACAAACATATATCTGAATAGTTAAAGAAGTATTTAAATGTGCATTTGTAAGGGTAGATGAAAGAAAATTATTGAAGGCCTTGATATTGAAAAGTTAGGAATTGATATAAATGGGAGTCATTGATTCTATAAGGAAGAAGTAGTATAACTAAATAAAATAGACATATCTGTTTTAAAGCAATATTTTAGGTTAATTAGAAGTGGGAAGCCTTGATATTATTATAGCAAGATAAAAGATGAAGTCTTAAGATAGTGGACAAGAAAAAATATTCCAAAATCAGCAGTCTCAACCAAAGTTTATACTGGCAGACTTTTAAGAAGTAAAATAAGAGATTTGCAAATACAGAGAAGAGAATAGGAAGCATGAGGGACAATCATATGATTCTGGTGATAAAAGTGTAAATATAAATGATAATTTGTTCCTATATTCTTTTTCTGAATCATTTGAAAATGAATTTTCTTTTTTCATGTAGTAATAGACTACAACTACTCAAGTCTAGTATTTAAGTACTTCATAAACTGACAACCAAATAGGTTTTGTGTAATCATAGATGTGTCATTGAAATATGTTAATATACTACTGACATGTTATATCATTATATATTGACTATCTGTGTAAATAATATAAAGAATATGTTATTTAAGGGACTTTTATATTTAAATCTTTTATAATGCTACCAGTGTCTTTCTAATTCATCTTGATAAATCTTCATTTCTAAAGGTTTTTATAACTAAAGAAATATAATAAAGGAATACTATGACTTCTTGCAAAATACATAAAATAATGTTATCAACCACAAATATTTGAAGGACTGAAATTTTTTGAAACACACAATTCTTTAGTGTTTCATAATTAAAGTTGAAACATTGTATATGTTTTACAAATTTGTTCAAATGAAAATATATAAATTTGGAGACAGGAAGATACAAGCAATGTACAATGCAATGTACTTGAGTGGCCATTTCTTCCTTATGGTAGGGTAAACTTTATCTATAATATTATTGTTGGATAAAATATTTTCACAGCATTAACAAGGTAAAATTGGCAAATAAAAATTGGTTATATTTAGGGTATGCAATGTGATGCCTTGACATACACACTGTGAAATGTTTAATAAAAGATGCTTAACAGATCCAGCACCATACATAGTTTCCTTGTTTGTAAGAGAATACAAAAGATATACTGTCAGCAAAGTATTAATAACTAATATTAATTATGATTAATTATAATTATTATGATTATTATTAATGAATTACATAGACATCATCTGTACATTAGGTCTCTAGAACCCATCCATCTTTTGTTTCTTTCACTTCATTCAATTTTTTTTCAGCAAAAATTCATTAAGTCTTACAGGTGCCAGGCACTGGAGTAGGCCCTGGAGATTCAGAAATGAAGCAAACAGTGCTGTCCTATGGAACCCTACAGGCTTTAGGAGGAAGCTAACAAGCCAGCTTACTAGGATGCTGCAATGCAGGGAAGCCAGGTTCATTGCAGGAGCAAAGGAAGTGCCCAGTCCCAGACAAGTTGGAGATATCAGGTTTGTGTCTAATTAAGAGGATCAGAATCAGCCAGGCCAAAAGAGGATGCAGACAGATTCAAGCTGAACTTGCTCATTTTTAAACTGAAAGTTTCTACTTTTTATCCAACATCGCGTCCCTCATACCTTTCCCCAAACCTGGTAATCAATCATCTCTATACTCATTGTTTCTATTTGCTTGACTCTTTTAGATTCCTCATATGTGATACTTAATTTTAGTAATCAACTTCATTGGATTAAGGTATGCATAGATAGTTGGCTATGAATTCTTTTGGATGTGTCAGTGAAGATATTTACAGTGGAGACTAGTGTGTGAATCATTGGATCAGGTGGGGAAGATCTGCTCTCAATGTGAATGGGTAACATCCAATCACATGAAAGGTTCAAATGTAACAAAAAGGCCTAGAAAAGATTTGCTTTCTCTTCTCGAGTCTGAACACACTTTCTTTGCTGTCCTTGGAAATCAGATCTCTAGGTTCTCTGGCTTTTGGATTAAGGACTCTCAGTCCTTTGGTCTGAAAGTATACCATCAGTTTCCCTGGTTCTGAGATCACTGGGCTTGAACTGAGTCAAGCCACTAGGTTCTGTGTTTCTCCAGATTTAAGATACTGGTACTTCCCAGGTTCTATTAATGTGTGAGCCAATTTCCTTAATAAATCCCTTCTCTTCTACCATTATATTTACTCACCTGTTTGTCATCTATCTATTTATCTACTACCTATCGTCAGCTATCAATCATCTATCTATCTATCTATCTATCGCCTATCTATCTATTTATCTATCCATCCAACCATCCATTCATTTTATTGATTCTGTCCCTTTGGAAAACCACAAAAGAACATATAAATAAGATCATACAGTATTTATCTTTCTGCATCTGGCATGTTTCACTTAATGTAATGCCCTCCAGGCTCATTATGAGAAGATGATTCATAATGATTATGAGAAGATAATTTCTTGTTAGAGTTTCAGTCAGTAGATGTTTCTCATTATTTTCATCACATTTTTAGCTCTTTAGTGCATGACATTTTCTTCTTCAAATTAATGCTTAGCAATATTAATCAAAGACCTCATAAAGCCAAAGTCCAATGTTTGCATATTTGCCTTTGATACATAAAGATTATGTGGACATAATAAAGTTAGATAATTAGGATAGCTATTAAGAGATAAGATAATACCCAAATCCATGTCTTACTTTATTATCTGAAAATTTTACATTGAATTATATGTTCTACTTTATAATAATAGCTTTCATTTTATAAAACAAGCTTAGGGTTGCAACTTTGATATGTTAATTAAACTACATCTACATATATATATAAGTCATAGAATATTAACTGTTTTATAGCTGCAAAGATATAGTCAAGATGCTATTGTAACTAAAATAAAAGAATCAGAAATGGTAAAGTTATTGAAGACTGATGTTATTTCTCAAAGTCTATGTCCATATTTTTATTATTGTTCTGGGTAGAAGTAAATTGTGGCATTTACAAAAGTTCTTACAATATATCAAGTGTATCATACTTGAATTCAGCCCCTACACCATTCTCCTTCATCTCCCTTTCCCCAATTCCTGGAATAGTTTCAACAGGTATCATTTTTCGCTTTATATACATGTATACACAATATTTGCAGCATATTTGCCTTGCTTCAGCATTACCCCACCTTCTCCCCTCTCCCACTGGTAACAACCCCCTCCACCAAGGGCAAACCTGTTCTGCCCTCCTGTTCTCCAGTTTTACATAAGAAAAAAAAGAAGGAAAAAATGACATTTTGCTTATTTAAGATAGCTACACAGGGAGTTTCCTTGTGGCACTTGTAGCCTATATTTTTCTTCTTTCCAGCTTAGTCCCTTTCTTATGGTGGTTTCAAAATTCTGTATTCATTCTTGTATAGAGATTACATTAACCATTTTCACCTTCTTCACTTCCTGCTTTTACCCTCCCCCACTTGTATATGACCTCCCTTTTGAGTGTCCTATTTTTCATAGCATTGCTATATTTGTGTTAGGTCTACATTCCACATATAAGAGAAAACTTGTTGCTTTTAGCCTCTGAGGTTAGACAATTTCACTTAAGATGATGTTCTCCAGTTCCATCCATTTATCTACACATGACAAAATTTCATTCTGCTTTGTGGCTGAATAAAATTCCATTGTATATAAATACCACATTTTGTTAGTTTATATTTTAAAATACTATCATATAGTTACCCATCTAACAAACTATTCTTAAAATGGCAGATTCTACCCTAAAAGCTCTTACCATTGTTGGCACGTTAAAAAATATGGCTATGTATTCAAGAATGGTATAGACATCAGGAAGCTCCTTAATCCTGCTTCTCATTGGTGAAAATTGCATTGTTGAGTTTTATACTTGTATTAACTTTATAAAATGTTTAATATAAATTAGTTTTCAGTACATAGTCTAAATCTAAAAAGCAAGGTGTATCAATTGTATTATAGAAATATGTAACATATTTAATTAGTTTTCAGTACATAGTCTAAATTTAAAAAGCAAGTTGTATCAATTGTATTATAGAAATATGTAACATATTTAATTATTATGCTAAAATTTATTGTTTTATAACTTGTATCACTTTGCAAACATTTATAACATGTCTTCTCTATTTGGATTTCTGTTTTTGAATTATTCACATCCAATATCTCTATGTCTATAGTCTCTTCTGTTTTACTGCCCTTTCTTCTACATATTTCTTGTTCTTCAGAGTTCTTCATTGTTCTTTGTAATTCAAGAGTTGTCAGTCTAGAGGTATATTGTACCTTCATATTTAGTTGAAGAATAATATTTTAAATTCTGAAAGCTACTACTTTGATTAAATAAATATCAAATGAATATTTTTTCATCAAGTAAACAAATGTACTCTATAGCAAAAGTTCAATAAAAATACAATCTCTCAGCTATCAAGTAAATGGATTATTAAATGATAATACATTTTTGGTTTTGGTGATAAATGGAACCAATATAACTATTGCCTTGAAAAAAACAGAAAACCCGTCCTGCCATATGCTGTAAAATCATAACTTTACACATTTCATAGAAATAATATTCCTATTTTGAAATTCAAGTTATACATGTTTGGTTAGTACCTTTCTGGTCTATCTCTAGGTAAACATAAAGAAATGTCTGAAAATGAATGAATATTCATGGAAGCATCACAAGGAAATTCCCTGTGCAGCTACCTTAATGTTAAATAGCAAAAATGTCTTTTTTCTTTTTTTTTTCTTTTTTCTTCCAAAAGATTGGTGAACAGGAGGGTGGAACAGGTCCTGACCAGGGGAAGGTCAATATTAATGAAAGGGGAGAGGTGGTGGGAAAAGGGAGTAGGAAGGTGAATATGGTGCAAAACTGTGTTCACATGCATGTAAATGCAAAAATAATACCTGTTGAAACTATTGCAAGAGTAGGAGGAGGGGGATAAAGGAAAGTGATAAAGGAGGTAAATTCAGGTATGATATATTTGATATATTGCAAGAATTTTTGTAAATGTCACAGTGTACCCCCAGTACACTCCAGGACAATAATAAAAAAAAACCCTCAAAAAAATGTTTCTACATAATGAAAGAAAGTAAAAAGGAATGAGTAATTAATTGGGTATAAACCATGTGTATAAATTCTTGTGACAATACTCACTAGTTTCAAATTACGTTTTCACTATTTTTCACTTTGATATCAAACATGAGTTTTAATTTTAATGCTGTATGAAATGCTTGCTCTTCACTGAATGAGACAGGAAAAGAAAACTTTGTAAATGACACTAGAAAAACAGAATCTATATAGATCCAAGTCAGTTGATTTTGAAAACTAATATTTTTGTTTGTTAGTCATTATAAAAAATCGCTTCACTTCTTTTCCATAATATGCCTCCAATTGGAATTCCATAAAAAACTTGAGTGTAAAGAATAAAATTTTATTGAATGTAAAAAATGGTATTAAATGCAGATTTTTATAATTCTCATATACTGTAGACTTATTGATAATAAGATTGAAAAATGACAGATCCTCCATATTCCCAAAGAAAATGTAAAATTGTTGACACAAAGAGTCAAAACATGTTTTCACTTGAAATTTATGTAGTCATTGCAAGCTGATCATTCCTCAGAGACAATTTGGCAATTTGGAAAACATTTTGGCATTGGTATTTTATCATTTCCTTTTCTCTTGAATAAATTTTAAAAATCAAAATTCTTTGATGTTTCCTGTAGAGAATGGAAATGGAAATATACTAATGAGTTCAGTGATAATAAAGTACATAGAAAGTAAGAACCTAATGCTCAGTTTTCATTTAGCACAGTAAAGTGTTTCCTAGATATTGTTCTTAGGGAGTAGAGAAATTCTTTTTTATTTCAGTAAGGCCTGATAAATATATTCTGATTACTTATTATCAAGGATGTATAAAATTATTTTACATACATAAGTGATTAAATATAACTATAAACTAAATTTCACATTATGTTCCCTGAATATGCATAACTTTCTTTTTCTGTTTCATCTCTATTATTCTATTTATTTATTTAAATATTTCTTGTTGTGCTTGGGGTACATTTTGATATTTACAAAAGTTCTTGCAATATATAATACTTGAATTCACCCTCTCCATCACCTTATCCCCCTCCACCCATCCCTGGAATAGCTTCAATGAGTCTCATTTTCCATTTACATACATGTGTACACAATAATTGTATCGTATTCACTCTTCTATTCCCTTTCTCCTCATCTTCCTCCCTCCTACTACAAACCCCCAGACAGGAGCTATTCTTCCCGCCTGTTCTCTGTTTTTGTAAAACAAGCATAACAAGGCAAAACATTTTTCTTTGTTTAAGTAGCTATACAGGGAGTTTTCCAGTTGGAACATATCATATATATATATATATATATATATATATATATATAATGTATGTATTATAATCTGAATTGGTTCATCTCTTCTATTTTTCTCCTTTCTGCCTTAGTCCACTTTTTATGGTGATTTCAAGAGGTTTAAAAATTCTATTTTCACAGAAGATAAAGGAGAATGAGGGAGGGGATAAATTCAAGTATATTTGATATATTGTAAGAACTTTTTTAAATGGTACAATGTGCCCTCGGCACAATAATAGAAAAAAAATAAACATAGCATCTATACTAATTTTTCATTGTTCTAATGAAATACCCAAACAAGGTAACTTTATAAAGAAAAGATGTTTATTTAGATCACAGTTTTAGTCAAAGTTGAATATTGGGAGGCCCCATTGATCTTTCCACGGGTATGTGTAGTAGCAGGTGATATAAAAATAGTTGAATTGTGTGTTAGAGTAAGAGATCAAATCTGAAAACAAAACCAAAAAGTTATTCAGTAATTGGTCTTACCCTTGTAACCAACATATTCTCAGAAATGCTTAGAGGTCTCATGAGTGTGAGCATTCTCTTCCAAAATCAGTTCCCCAGTGGCCTCAGAATCTCCCATAAGCCCTACCTCTTAAATAGTCAATCTGCCCCATATTATCAACACATGAATCTTTGAGGGATATACTCACACCACAGCAGAATCTTTCTACTCTCTCTACATACCTTTCTGTTTCTTTTCTGTTTGTTTTGGTCTTTCTTTCACACACATGCTCACACCTCTTTTCTCTCTCAGTACCATTTTTCTTTGTCATTAATGTAGTGCTTATTTGTTTTTAAATTTAATTTTTATAGTAGCTAGGTTTCACAGCAAAATTATACTTAACATCATGAAAGTTTACATAAAAACTTTGCATCCATAAATGTCTAGCCTTCTCTACTAAAGCATACACATCATAGTTTGCCTCAATTGGTACATACAATGAATTTTTATTGACACATTTTTACCACCCCAAATCTATAGTGCACATTGAGGCCCACTCTTCATGGTAATGTTTTGGAAACTGCAAAGTAATATGTATCTATCAATGTGCAAAGTGTGATTTTACTGCCACAAAAATTCTCTGTGCTCGGTTCATATCTTTATAGTGCTTCACAGATGACCTTTCACTTAAAATGAACTTAAGTTTCAATAATCCCATCACAAAGTTAAAAAATTCATAAGTTGAACCAGCAAAAGTCCAGATACTCCTCCATTTCTGGATGGGTTTAAGTCCCAATAAATCCATCATAAAATCAAAAAATTTTAAGTCAAATGTGTGTAAGTCAGAGACCTTATGTTCCATTGTTTGCATGTCAAACAGTTTACGTACTGAAGAATGTCTTTTCTGTTCCACAGTTTGGAAATAATAAGTTAAGTTACAATCAATACTGTATGCAAGGTGCTCTGTGTATATACTTTCAGTTCATTTTCATTAATAATAAGACCACAATTTCTGAATCTTAATGGAAAGTGTGTGTTCAGTACTATAAACAACTGCCAAGCTCTCCTCCAAACTGTACCATTTTGTATTTCCACCAACAATGAATAAAAGTTTTTTGTTCCAAAAAAATGTTATATTCATTTCAGTATGGGTAATACATCAACCATATTCACCTTCTTAACTTCCTTCTTTTACCATTCCTCTCTCATATGTGACCTCCCCTTATCGTGACCTGTTTTTCATGATATTGTTTGTATTTGTATTATATCTATATTCTACATAAGAGAAAACATGTGGGTTTTGGCTTTCTGAACCTGGCTAATTTCACTTAAGATGATGTTCTCCAATTCCATCCATTGACCCGCAAATGACAAAATTTAATTCTTCTTTATAGAGAAATAAAATTTCATTGTATATAAATACCACATTCTCTTTATCTATTCATCAGTAGTAGGGCATTTTGGCTATTTCCATAGCTTAGCTATTGTGAATAATGCTGCAGGTGACTTTATTGTAAACTGATTTACATTCCTTTGGGTATATTCCTAGTACTGGATTTGCTGAATCATATGGCAGTTCTATTTTTAGTGTTTCTGAAGCACCTCCATGTTGTTTTTCATAGTGCATTCTTAACAGCAGTGTTTAAGAGTTCCTTTTTCCCCTCATTATCAATATTTCTTGTTGTTTGTGTTCTTAATAAACATTCTAACATTAGTATTCTCCATTAGCGATAGTGATTGAATTTTTCTTTAAAGCACCTTTCTTCAAAAAAGTTTTCATAGTATGAAAATAACTGAACTGAGGAAGAAGTTAAGGAAATTTTAGTATGTGAATGATATTGTCCATAATACTACTTTCATTTTCTGTCAAGCCAAGGGACTTGGATTTTTTTTTTTAATGATTTTATGACCAAGGTGAACAGAATTGGAAATTGCTAATTCTTGGTTTCTTTCTGTTTTTTTTTTTTTTGAGTAAGATAGTAATAAATCATCCTGATAATGTTTCCTTACTAATTTGTATGAATTTTTTTTCTGGTGAGCCTTAATTTATTATGTAATTGTTTTGAAATGTCTCATATTTCCCTAATGGAGAATGAGAGACAGATATTTTAAGAAGTTCACCTATAAGCCTTCACATTTTATGTGATGATCACTTCTCCTTTGCAGTAATCTATAAAGTGTTTCATTTTGAAGATAACAAAGAACAGATGTAACTGCTCTGAATTGGGTCAAATTTGCCAGCCTCCAGAATCTATCTACTGACTCCACATCTCTAAGAATAGAGTCTTATTTTACAGAGAACAACTAAAATTAAACTGGAGCTATTTTAAGACACCTTTCTGGGTTCAAGCTCAAGATTTCCCTAAAAATGGCTATTGAATTCAATAAAGCATGACTAAATCACTCAATAAAAATTCAGACAATACTTGACTATCTTTTAGTAATAAATTCAATATTATGCTGTTGGATCTTTTTATTACATGAACCTTAATTAAGTTTATTATATCAAAACTCATAACCTGCGTCTTTAATTGAATTATGTTAGGTATGGATTAATTTAACTAGCTTATTTTCATAGGCAAATTAAATTAGTGAACTTTAAATTGCTTAACCATTTAATTTGATATCCAAAAAACTTTAAAATAGCACAAATGGATTTTACAATTAAACTTAATTAGATTTATCTTTGCAGTGTCAGAAAAGTTGAATAATAATGTAAAGTAAATGAACTCTTTAAAATGCACATAAAGTTATTAAATTTAAGTTCATTTGCTTAATGTAAAATAATTTTCCAATGATTTAATTTTCATTATCTTTTTAAATAAAGCTACTGAATTTTAAAAGTTTATTGAGTGCCCAATTTATATTTGTTTTATTTTTACTTTGTCACATGCATGTATATGTACACCTGCAAATCATAAATAAAATTAAATTAAAGTAGGAATTCCATAAGATTTATTGTTTGAAGAGAAATTACAAAGGCACACTTAACTACATGTGTTAGGGCCTCTATGAAAGTTGATACTAATAATTTCTGCAAAAATTAAGAGTAGACTTAAAAAACTAATATAAAAAGGAAGTTTTAAGTCTGCCCTATTAAGATAACTTATAAAAATATTCTCTGAATATGCCTATTTTATAAATCTGTTATTATTTATTGAATACTTCTTATGCAAGATTTAATGACTCTTGAAGTTTTGGCATAGAGCAAGCTATGTTTTTTCCCATAAAATATGACTTTTAACAAATGAAAGCAAATTTTATTTAATATAGAAGGGTGGATATAAGGAAAGGGTGCAGGAGGATGAATAAAGTGGAAATATTATGTATACATGTCTGAAAATGGAAAAATGAGACCTGTTGAAACTATTCTAAGAATGGAGGAAAGATGGTTAAAGGAGAATTATAGGAGATGTGAAGTTAATTAATATACATTAAGCACTTTTGTAAAGGTCACAATATACCCTCAGTAAAACAATAATATCATCATATTATTTTCATAAAAATATGAAAAAAAATTGTGTCTTATTAAAACTTACAAGTAAAATATTAGGAGAAATTCATCTCATGATTCAAAGAAAATGCTCTTACAAAATGAGGCAATCTAGAGCCCAAATTGTTTCAGTAATTTGCAGAGTGAATGAAGAGAATTGACAAATATTTGATTATTTAATTGTTGGAAATAAAGATCAAGCTATACATATATACTAGAGAGTGAAAAGTATTATGTGTATACATATGTAGTTATACATGAATAAATTCCTTATTCTTTACTCAGAAGTAAGTGTTTTATAGTTTGGGACATTGTACAGGTCTTTGGTCGGAGAATTCTGGTATTAGATTGTCACTTTACTGTATTTTGATGAAGGATCCAAGTGAGGATTCATAATTTTATACATCATGTGTGTTTAAATGTACATATATAATGTATATATATGTATATAAGTATATATAATGTATATATGTATGTATATTGTATATATATGCAGTGTATAAAATGTGTATTTATAAATACAAACTGTATATATATGTATTCATGCTATAGATGCAAGCTATTATTTCTTATAATGCCACTGTTAATATCCATGTTTATAGTAGTAGCATTAGAAATCTTTCTCAAATTTATCTGTTGTGAATGAAGTTGCAAGGTACCTTCTCATTTAAAAAATTCTCTTGCTTTTGGCATGATTATACCACTATCTTACTTATTTTCTCATGTCACAAGTATTGTTTCTATGTATAGACTGTACATTCTATTCTTTCCCACAGGACTTCTTTACTTAATACTTTGACTTTCATCCTTGAGTTTTCTCAATTCCTCTAAATCTGTCCAGGCTTATTCTTAAAAGCTACATTTATACATGTGGCTGTGGGTGATTATCAAAGATTTTAAAAATAGAAAATACTGAACTTTGTTCTCAGTTAAAGCTATTTTTCCAAAAACCTGAAGGTTTTATAGTCTAAAACTTTCATTTATTCCAAATTAAGTATCCATCTCCCCCTCTGAATTCATTCTTTCAAATTTCTGCTTTTTGCAACTATAGAAATACAAATGTCAATCTGTCTTAAAAATTATTTTTCATAAACTCCCATACTGTTTCAAAGACTTAATTCCCTAACAACTTCAAAATGACAGAATGAAAAACCAATTATATTTGATAATTTTTCCTTATTTATTTGTTACATATGATTTGTAGGAGTTAAATAGGTAGCAAATTTAACATAACTTCTTATTTTGTCAAATGACATTTCTAATATATCACTCGAATTATGTCAAATATTTAGGGGCTAACATAAACTGGAATTGTACACCCAAACTTTCTTCACTTCTTCCCTACCCTTTCTATTAAGCATACTGTACTTTAGTACAAATTGATGTTATGATTTCACATATCCTGGTTTGGATTGGCATTGCCTTTTACCTCTTTCCCATATCTCTTCAAGCAGATATTTCATAGTCTTAAATTCATTTATCTCTCTATTTATGATATTCTCTGTTTCACTTTGGTGTTTATTTAGGGCTCCTATGAGTTCATTTATTTGTTTCTGTGTCTTCTCGTATTTTTGGTGTCCTGAAATTTCTTAAGTGTCTCTTGTATGTTTTAGTTAACTGTATCTAGTATCATCTCCATGAAATTCTCAGTGATTATTTGCAGGATTTCTTCTTTGAGAATGTTCTTGTGGATATCATTGGGCTTCTTAGTGTCATTTATCTTTGTTTTCCTGGAGTCTGGAACTGGATATCTCTTTTGTTCATTTCCCTTTGAATCTTGTGTTAAATTATTTTTGGGGTGAGAAAGGTTTCCATCCCTTTTTATTCTTCCCATTGCTCCATTTAGTATTGTGCAACTATTTTCTTGATAGACTAGTTGGTGATTTCGGTCACCTGTTTTCTTTCCCTTGATTTAATTTTTGTTTTGTGTCCATCTTGGGTTTTTACCTAAGTGTGTGTGCTATTTCTGTCCCTGGTCTGGGTGTAATTTTATTATTAACTAATTCACAGGTTTAATATCCTATCAGTAGATTATGTGTTATATAGACCATCCCCTGGTGGTAATATCTATAAGCAGTGGGAGTTGGGGAGTTAATGTCTATAATGCTAGCTATAGAAGTTTGAAGAGTTGGATAGGGTGGCACTAAAGATGGAGATGGGAAGTGGGGTGGGTGAGTGGGGAAAGCAGTGTGGGGGCTGCTGATTTTTGTGGTCCTTGTGTGAGTTTGGCTATATTTCTGTTGGTGTCAAAAAGGGTGTTAGTGTTAGGGATTTCAGGGGTTTGGTGTTGAGTAAAGTTGGTATAGTAAATTGTTCAGTGAGCGATGAGTGTGAAGGAGGGAGAGGTAGTCTGGTGACAGGTTAGGGGAGAATGGGAGGGGAAAGTGAGGGCTGGGGAAAGAGAGTGGGTGAGAAGGGGCAGAAGGAGTTATTGGACAGGGGAGAAATGGGTTTTAGCACAAAAGAAGGATGGATAGTGAAGGGGGTGAGAGTAGGGATGAGAAGATGATGATGGTTAGGTTGATAGAATAGGAAGAGAAAAAGAAAAAAAAAGATACTAGGAGTAAAAGTAACAATGGAAAACCCACAATAATAAAACCAACAACAACAACAACAAAAAAAAAAAAACAAAGAAATCAATGGGGAGAGATGAACAAACAAACAAGAAAGAAAACAAACAAAAAAAACCCCATCAGGTTCAGGATCAAGTCATAATTTAAGTTCTGATGTTACTATTCCAGCATTCAGTCCTGTTGTTGGTATTTAAGCAGAAGCAGAAGCTCTGTTGTAGTCTCTCCAGGTGGTTGGCTTGTGGGTAGTGATTTTTTTCTTCTGTCTTTCAGCTGCAGCTGCTTGGTCAGCTCCTCCCTCAGTGAGGTATGGCAGTTTAAGTTTGCATACTATCCTCAGATTCAGGAGATCATCCCTGTAGTCCATCAGCTGTCCTGGTTTGGAGGTGGCTTTTCACTGTGCTTGTTTACTGGGGCCTTGTTTTTTTTGCCTCACTCCCTTTGTCTGGGGCAAGGTCAGACTCCCCCCTACTGTCAGCATGTTGTGATGATTTGCTGTTTGTTTTTCAATTTTGCAGAGTTGTTTGACTTTGGGTGCTGCCCATTGACTCAGGAGATGAATTTTGTGGTCCACTAACTACCCTGCTTCAGGCAGTGGCTTATCAACCACCCACTGTCAGCCTTCCTGCCTTTCTAGCTGTTTGTATACTGATAGTTCAAGTGGAGATTAGCTTCTTTCATCTCCCTCCTTCTCTAGTGCACTTTCATCATTCCTGCCCCTCTGCTATGTGCTAGTTTTCAGTTTGTTGTTTATTATTCAGTTTCTTGGGGGAGGGGAGAAATCAGTCTTCCCAGGGAACTATGCTGATTTATCCCAGGGGTGTCTGGGGGAATACCATGTGATGCTTGGTGCTCACCTGTTTGGTCTACCAAATGTCTCCCATGCAGGTTTGGAACCAGTGGGGGCGGTGGCAATGATGGCAGCTTCAGCTCACCTGTTTTCTTAGTGTAATGTGGCATGGAGAAGCTTTCTACAGGCTAGGAGTTCAGGGTGTCAAAGTTTTGATTCTCCTTGGGGCTTTATTTCCTCCAAGTGTGGCCCCAGCATCTCAGCAAGGTTTTGGAGTCATGGAGCTCATGCTTTCTGGTTCTGCACCCTAGTCGCCATCTTGAATTGAGCCTTTCATGGTCTTTAAAGATCAATTCCAGCTCCCTTTTTCTTCCCTGGAAGCTCCACAGGAAAACAATTTCTTCCTTTAACAATTCCTATAATAATTTCCCCTAAATTTGTCACTTTATCACTACTGTAGTACCCATTTTTCTACTCTTTCTTGGCCATAATAGCACAAGTAGCCCTTCTTAGTTTGTTTTCTAAATCTGTTCATATAAAGGAATTGTTCATACATAGTTACATTCATATTTTTGACTGTACATTGGGCCATGTAGCTATTTAATGATTAAAAAATGTTCATTGATTGAACATTTAAATTTAAATATATGTTTGAATTACTAGATTGAAATTCATGGGAACAAAGAAAGCATTTAATTTTAATTAACACATTGACAATGGTGATGTAGAAACAATGGACCATACTTTTTGAGTAAAAAGGGGCATATTAAATTTAAAGTGGAGAAATAAAAATAAATTATGGTTTAAAAATGCTATGTAGGAGATTCCAAGATGATGGCTAGAGGGAGGAAGCAGAAAGCGAGCCTCCTATAGTGAAATCTTGGAGAGACGCTGGAGACACACTTTGCAGGCATAATCACTGAGAAGAGGCATAACTTTGACCCCTCCACACCTCCAACCAGCACAGAGAATCTCCACTTCAAGTTAAATGGAGAAACCAGGAAGGCCCCCGGGCCTCCAGTCACCAACGCCCAGACGGATTGGGAAGATGCGGACCAGGTGAGCTTTGCGGTACTGCAGTACTCCCACAGACAAGCCTGGGCCAGAGCAGCATAGCCCCCTGGACAGACTGACCTCCACCTGGGGAAAAAAGAGAAACTGAGTAATAAGCTATAAGAACAAATAAGACACACAGGAAAGAGGGTGGGGTGCACTGAGCGCCGAAGATTGGAGGAAGGGAATCCTTCCCGGGACTGTAAATAGACAAGCCGGGCAGGCCGGAGAGGCTCTGGCTGGAGCGGGGGCATGCGCCCAGCAACCAGGAGTGGGAAAGCTTGTGAGAATGGCGGAGGGAGGAAAACTCCACAAGAGAGGAGGGAAGACCCACTTCCCACGTGAGCTGTAAATAAACATGGCGGCTGGCAGGAGCAACAGCACCACCTAGTATTCAGGAGCAGGAAAGCTTGTGAAAGCGGAGGTGGGAGGAGAACTGCACAGGAGAGGGGGGAAGACCCATCTCCCACATGAACTGTAAATAAACATGCAGGCCTGAGAATGTGGGTGCAGTGTCATCTTTCCCAGTGCTTGTAAAGGGGAAAGCTTGTAGCAAAGGCTCACTCACAGGAGAAATCCGAGCAAACAAAGCCTGAAGGGCCAGGGGAGTGCTAAGCTCACCCCTGAGATCTGCATAAATAATGCCTCCAGCAATAGCAGGCTGACAGCAGCAAGCAGGCAAGAAATGTCTCCAGACTCTTTTTTTTTCTTTGTCTCCCTACCTTTGATGAGAGAAAAGCCAAATTACACCTGCAAGCTGAAAAACTTACTGAAACTGTATTGCATTTGAACTTGGGACACTTGGTGGGGATTTTTTTGTGCATGTGTGTGTAGTATTGTTCTACTTTATGCGTCCCCTTTGATGAGACAACTACAGAACAACATCTGAGGCACCATCTCCAGGATTGGAGACTGAGACGGACACCCAAATTATTAAGACTGAAACTTCATTGCATTTGAACTTGGAGGTTTTTTGGTTTTCTGGTGATTTGGTTTTTTTAAATTTTCTATTTTTTCATTTTATTTTAATACATTTTTATAAATAGATTTTTCTTCCATTTACTTATTTTTTATTTTTATTCTTACCTTTATTTTTTTTATTTTTGATTTTCAATCCTTTCTCTGTCTCTCTAATGTCTGTTCAGTTTACTGTCGATTAGTACACTAAAGCTCCCTGTTTATACCTTTGAAACCTTCTTGTCTGATACCTTGTTCTGTTTTCTCCCTCCAGTCTGTGTATTTGTTTTTCCCACTTCTTTAACTTCTTGCTTTTCATCTCAGCTCATCTTTCCATCCTAATATTACCATGGTTATTATTATAAACTAGAAATAGTTAATTGCACACAGTACAGGGACAGTAACATCACCAAAGACAATAACGGGAAGACAGAAAAAACAGGGAAACCAGTTTCACCACAGCAAAATATTAGTACAGGAACCAGAGGGGAATGAAGAAAACAGGTACTCAGATCCAGACTCCAACAAATGAAGATAAACTATGCCAAAGGACCCAATGAAGCCCACAAGAATAATTTAAAAGAAGACATACTACAGGTACTCAATGAGAATTTTATAGAGATGATACTGGATAGGGTCAACCAAAAGGTACATAAGATATTCAAGAAATTCCAAGACAACAAAAACAGAGAATTTGAAAAAGCAAAAAAGAAATAAAGGAAACCATAGAAGCACTGTATAAACACCAAAGTGAAAGAGAGAACATGATGAATAAATAGATAAATGAACTCAGGACAAAAATAGACAACATTAAAGAAGAAAACAGCCAGGATATGGAAAACCTCAGAAAAAAGAACGAAACAGAACTGCAAAACAAAATGGAAGGCCAATCCAGCAGACTAGAACAAACAGAAGACAGAATCTCAGAACTTGAAGATGAAATGGTAATTAAAGGAAAAACTGAAGAACTGTTAATTAAACAACTCAAGACTGTGAAAAGAAAATGCAAGAACTCACCGACTCCATCAAAAGACCAAACTTGAGAATCATGGGCATCAAAGAAGGAGAAGAGGTACAAGCAAAGGGAATGCGTAATATATTTAACAAAATGATAAAGGAAAATTTCCCAAATCTAGAGAAAGATATTCCCGTACAAATGCAAGAGGCCACCAGGACACCAAACAGACCAGATCCAAATAGAACTACCCCACAACATATCATCATTAAAACAACAAGTTCAGAAACTAAGCAAAGAATATTGAAGGCTGTAAGAGAGAAAAAACAAGTAACATACAAAGGTAAACACATCAAAATTACAGCAGACCTCTCAACAGATACATTAAAAGCAAGAAGAGTGTGGGGTGAGATCTTCCGGGTACTGAATTAAAATAATTTCAACCCCAGGATACTCTACCCAGCAAAACTATCATTCAAAATAGATGGAGCAATAAAAGTCTTCGATGATAAGCAGAAACTAAAACAATATGTGACCACAAAGCCACCACTACAAAGGATTTTTCAAGGGATTCTGTACACAGAAAGTGAAACCCAACTTAACCATGAAAAGACAGGCAGCACCAAACCACAGGAAAATAAAAATCAAGACAGTAGAGAGTAACCTCAACTTAGGGACACACAATCAAACCTTCAAACAACTAAGGCAACTAAATGACAGGAATCAACAAATACCTATCAGTACTAATGCTTAATATTAACGGACTTAATTCACCCATCAAAAGGCACTGCTTGATGAAATGGATTAAAAAGGAAGATCCAGCAATGTGTTGCTTACAGGAGACCCATCTCACTGACCATAGGCTAAGGATGAAAGTCTGGAAGAAGGTTTACCAAGCCAATGGACCCCAAAAACAGGCAGGAGTAGCAATACTTATCTCTGACAAAGTAGACTTCAAACCTACATTGATCAAACGAGACAAAGAAGGACATTCCATACTAATAAAAGGGGAAATAGACCAAAAGGAAATAATAATTATCAACCTGTATGCACCCAATGTCAACGCACCCAATTTCATCAAACATGCTCTGAAAGACCTAAAAACATATATAAATGCCAACACAGTGGTTGATGTGTACAGAACATTTCATCCAACTTCTACACAATATACATTCTTCTCAGCAGCCCATGGAACTTTCTCCAAAATAGATCATATCCTAGGGCACAAAGCAAGTCTCAGCAAATATAAGAAAATAGAAGTTATACCGTGCATAGTATCTGATCACAATGCAGTAAAAGTAGAACTCAACAACAAAAGTAAAGACAAAAAATATGCAAACAGCTGGAAACTAAATAACTCATTACTTAATGAAGAATGGATCATTGATGAAATAAAAGAGGAAATTGAAAAGTTCCTGGAAGTCAATGAAAATGAAAACACAAGCTACTGGAACCTATGGGACACAGCTAAGGCAATCCTGAGAGGAAAGTTTATAGCCATGAGTGCATATATTAAAAAGACTTAAAGATCCCAAATCAATGACCTAATGCTACATCTCAAACTCCTAGAAGAACAAGAACAAGCAAAGCCCAAAAAAAAGGAGAGAAATAATAAAAGTAAGAGCTGAAATCAATGAAATAGAAACCAAAAAAACCATACAAAGAATTAATGAAACAAAAAGTTGGTTCTTTGAAAAAATAAACAAGATCGATACAACACTGTCAAACCTGACTAAAATGAGGAGAGAAAAAACCCTAATTAGTAGAATGAGGAATGCAAAAGGGGAGATAACAACAAACACCATGGAAGTCCAGGAAATCATCAGAGACTACTTTGAGAACCTATATTCAAATAAATTTGAAAATCTTGAAGAAATGGACAGATTTCTAGATACATATGATCATCCAAAACTGAACCAAGAGGAAATTAATCACCTGAATAGATCTATAACACAAAATGAAATTGAAGCAGCAATCAAGAGTCTGGCCAAAAAGAAAAGTCCAGGACCTGATGGATTCTCTGCTGAATTCTATCAGACCTTTAAAGAAGAACTGATACCAACCCTCCTTAAACTGTTCCACAAAATAGAAAGGGAAGGAAAACTGCCAAACACATTTTATGAAGCCAGTATCACACTTATCCCAAAACCAGGCAAAGACACTTCCAAAAAGGAGAACTATAGGCCAATCTCCTTAATGAACATTGATGCAAAAATCCTCAACAACATAATGACAAACCAAATTCAACAACACAGTAGGCATCATCCCAGGGATGCAAGGGTGGTTCAACATATGAAAATCAATAAACGTAATAAACCACATTAACAGAAGCAAAGACAAAAACCACTTGATCTCTTAATAGATGCAGAAAAAGCCTTTGATAAGATCCAACACCATTTCATGATAAAAGCTCTAAGAAAACTAGGAATAGAAGGAAAGTTCCTCAACATTATAAAAGCTATATATGACAAACCTACAGCCAGCATTATACTTAATGGAGAAAAACTGAAACCATTCCCTCTAAAATCAGGAACCAGACAAGGATGCCCACTATCTCCACTCCTATTCAACACAGTACTGGAATTCCTAGCCAGAGCAATTTGGCAAGAAGAAGGAATAAAAGGAATACAAATAGGTAAAGAAACTGTCAAAATATCCCTATTTGCAGATGACATGATCCTATACCTTAAAGACCCAAAAAACTCTACTCAGAAGCTTCTAGACATCATCAATAGCTATAGCAAGGTAGCAGGATATAAAATCAACATAGAAAAATCATTAGCATTTCTATACACTAACAATGAGCAAACTGAAAAAGAATGTATGAAAATAATTCCATTTACAATAGCCTCAAAAAAATCAAATACCTAGGTGTAAACCTAACAAAAGATGTGAAAGACCTCTACAAGGAAAACTATACACTTCTAAGAAAGAGATGGAGGAAGACTATAGAAAGTGGAGAGATCTCCCATGCTCATGGATTGGTAGAATCAACATAGTAAAAATGTTGATACTCCCAAAAGTAATCTACATGTTTAATGCAATTCCCATCAAAATTCCAATGATATTCATTAAAGAGATTGAAAAATCTACCATGAAATTTATATGGAAACACAGGAAGCCACGAATAGCCAAGGCAAAACTCAGTCAAAAGAACAATGCAGGAGGTATCACAATGCCTGACTTCAAACTATGTTACAAAGCAATAACAACAAAAACAGCATGGTACTGGCACAAAAACAGACATGAAGACCAGTGGAACAGAATAGAGCACCCAGATATGAAGCCACACAACTATGAGCAACTTGTCTTTGACAAAGGAGCTAAAAATATACGATGGAGAAATAGCAGCCTCTTCAACAAAAACTGCTGGGAAAACTGGTTAGCAGTCTGCAAAAAACTGAAACTAGATCCATGCATATCACCCTATACCAAGATTAACTCAAAATGGATCAAGGATCTTAATATCAGACCCCAAACTCTAAAGTTGATACAGGAAAGAGTAGGAAATACTCTGGAGTTAGTAGGTATAAGTAAGAACTTTCTCAACGAAACCCCAGCAGCACAGCAACTAAGAGATAGCGTAGATAAATGGGACCTCATAAAGCTAAGAAATGGTCTCTAAACTGAAGAGAACACCCACAGAGTGGGAGAAAATATTTGCCAGCTATACAACAGACAAAGGACTGATAACCAGAATATATAGGGAACTTAAAATCTAAATTCTCCCAAAACTAATGAACCAATAAAGAAATGGGCAAGTGAACTAAACAGAACTTTCTCAAAAGAAGAAATTCAAATGGCCAAACAACTAATGAAAAAATTCTCACCATCTCTAGCAGTAAAGGAAATGCAAATTAAAACCACACTAAAATTCCATGTCACCCCTGTTAGAATAGCCATCATCAGCAACACCACGAACAACAGGTGTTGGTGAGGATGCGTGGAAAAAGGAACCCTCTTATACTGTTGGTGGGAATGTAAACTAGTACAACCACTCTGGAAAAAAATTTGGAGGCTACTTAAAAAGCTAGACATCGATCTACCATTTGATCCAGCAATACCACTCTTGGGGATATACCCGAAAGACTGTGACACAGGTTACTCCAGAGGCACCTGCACACCCATGTTTATTGCGGCACTATTCACAATAGCCAAGTTATGGAAACAGCCAAGATGCCCCACCACTGATGAATGGATTAAGAAAATGTGGTATCTATACATAATCGAATTTCATGCAGCCATGAAGAAGAATAAAATTTTATCATTCACTGGTATATGGATGGAATTGGAGAACATCATTCTGAGTGAGGTTAGCCTGGCCCAAAAGACCAAAAATCGTATGTTCTTCCTTATATGTGGACATTAGATCAAGGGCAATCATAACAATGGGATTGGACTTTGAGCACATGATAAAAGCGAGAGCACACAAGGGAGGGGTGAGGATAGGTAAGACACCTAAAAAATTAATTAGCATTTATTGCCCTTAACGCAGAGAAACTACCTTAAAAGCAACTGAGGCCAATAGGAAAAGGGGACCAGGAAATAGAGAAAAGGTGAGATCAAAAAGAATTAACGTAGAAGGTAACACACACACACAGGAAATTAATGTGAGTCAACTCCCTGTATAGCTATCCTTATCTCAACCAGCAAAAACCCTTGTTCCTTCCTATTATGGCTTATACTCTCTCTACCACAAAATTAGAAATAAGGGCAAAATAGTTTCTGCTGGGTATTGAGGGGGTAGGGGGGAGAGGTAGTGGGTGGAGTGGGTGGTAAGTGAGGGGGTTGGGTAGGGAGGAGAAATGACCCAAGCCTTTTATGCACATATGAATAATAATAATAAAAAATATGCTATGTAGCTTAGAAAAGGATAACTGTCCTTGAAAAATAAAGTTAAAGGAATAAAATTAATAAATATATATTTGAGTCATGCACATGGAAAATACTGTTGAATTGTGATGAAAATAAATTTATTATGACACTCACTTGACAATCCCTACATATTTTCTATGACTGTACCATCTTAATGGGGCATATATTTCCCATAGACACCATGTAAACCTTGGCTTTAGCTTCTATAAATCATGGGTACCTGTTGCTTTGAGAAAACTTCAGTTAGGTTCTCTTGAAAGAGAATATAAACAAAAGTAAATGCAAGTTCATAGAAATAAATATTTTCTACATATGTGTATGAAAAGAGATAATCAAATCCACTAAAAACTTACAAAGAAGGAGAGAGGTGAGAAGAGTGCTATGAATGAATAATGTAGAAAGGGTGAATGTGATCAAGCTATATTATACATATTTATGTGAATATCATGACAAAATCTCTTTGTACCTATGCTAACAAAAATTTAAATATACATATATATGTAAAGTAGAGTTTGCAGGACTATTCTGCTGTCCTGCTGACATTTTATAAATAGCACTCTGTAAGTAGAACCATAGCTAACATTTAGGGAATTGAACAAGTAAAGGATTAACTCCAATAAATTTGTTACATGCATAAACAGCAAGGATCCTGTGTTAGAGGGAATCATTTAAAATCCAACAAACATAAAATATTAAACGTGTAACCTTCTAAATGTTTGTATATATAACCTTAGCCAATTTATTAGTTCTTGTTTTATAAAAAGAAAATATTTTAGCAATAGCCTATGAAACAAACATAGGTGCGATGATTTTCTACTTAAATCTTCAGTAACACCTGTAAATAAAAATGGCTTATTGAAATTATAGAACAACATGTTTCATGTCAATCAATAGAACAGAGCTTAAGTTACTGAAGAAATTTTTAAAAGAAGTTTCCCTACATCAAGATAATGAGGTGGTGACCCTGATATGTTGATTCCCACACAGTGGCATATTTATCTCATTAGAGACCCTGAAGACAGTTTCACTGGGGAACAAAAGGGTGGCAACATGTGAGGATACTTGCTAGTTTTTGTTTGCTTGCTAGTTTTTCTTGAATAGAATCTAAATGTCTTACTGATTGTGAATATTTTATTCCTACATGATACAAACAAAAACATGTATCATTTCCATATCACTATTTTTGAAACTTAAGAGCCTCAGTTTCAAACCTAAATCATTCATAATATTATTAACTATTCTCACTTACAAATTGCATGTTGTTTTCTGAGAAAATTTCTGCCTCCAGATACTAAAGATTTTTCCATAAAAACTACTTCTTTCTATGCAGCTATTATGGACAATAGTGATTAGGTTGACTTGAAATACTAGTATTCTTTAGCCAAAATTCTTATAAATGTATGTTAAATTGACATTTGCATGAACTATATTCAGCTTCTATTAGGTATTTGAGAACAGCTTCAAGAAATATTATAACTTTTAAATAAACCTACAATGCATTTACCTATATAAAAATTTTAAATATAAGTTTAGGGAAACCTGGCAAGGGGATTTACCTATGAAGTCTAAAGAACAAGTATTATTTAATATGTCTGCTGTGATGTGTTCTTTAGAGCTTTTTTCTATTGTAATTGTTAAACATTTTAAAGTACAGTAATTCCCACAAGGAATTCTCATATGACATGTAGAATAATAGAACTGGGATGGTCATTTCCAATGTTTTCTACTTACAAAAGTATTTTCCTTGACAATTCTTTGAGCAATGGTAAGTATTGGTCTATGTGTTACATGCTGAAATATGCATATAATAATCAATTTTCAGTTAGTGAAAACAGTACATTTCATCAGTGTTTCTTGATTCTTGATTTATTTTACAGTTATAACTTTATCCTACTCAAATGCAGACAAATAAAAATTTGAAAATAACAATATTTCTTAATGTAAGAAAAGAGAAGGAAGTAAGCAATGAAGGCCAAGAAAGAGGAACATGATTTCAAGCGGCATGAGAAGAAAGACACTTTCTACCAAGGAATGATAAAGCCTAAATAAATAGAAATATATTTTTCAATATGTGGATGTTAAAGTGAGATTTCACAAATATTAAAATATTGAAAGCATATATATATATTAAAAAGCAGTTTTTTATTATGTTGTACTGGGTACCATTGTGACATTTACAAAAGTTCTTACAATATATTGTAGTTTAATTCACCCCCTCCATCTCCTTTATCTCCCATCCCCCATTTCTGAAATAATTTCAGCAGGTCTCATTTTTTTCCATTTACATACATGTGTACATAATATTTCCACAATATTCACCTTCCTCTACCTTTTCCCTTATTCGCCCCCTCTTACTGATACCAACCACCCAGACAGAACTTATTTTACCTTCCTCATCTGTGTTTTTGAAAAGAAAATGACATTTTTGTTTGTTTGAAATAGCTCTATATGGTGTTTCATTCTGACATATATACACTGTATACTACGTATGTATTATAATCTGAGTTGGTTCATCCCCTCTAGTCCTCTCCTTTCTACATTACTGCCCTTCTTATGGTGATTTCAGCAGGTTTAAAATTTCTATGCTCATTCTTCTATAGGAAGTACATCAACCATATTCACCTTCTTAACTGCCTTTGTTTATCCTCCCTCTCCTCTATGTTATTTCCCTTAACATGGCCTGTCTTTCATAATATTGCTTGTATTTGTATTGGGTCTATAATCAAGATATGAGAGAGAACATGCAGCCTTTGGCCTTCTAAATCTGGTAACTTCACTAAAGATGATGTTTTTTTAGTTCCATACATATACCTGCAAATGACAAAATTTCATTCTTTTTATGGTTGAATAAAATTCCATTGTATGTAAGTACCACAGTTTCTTAATTCATTCGTCAGTAGTGGGTCATCTTGGCTGTTTCCAAGACTTGGCTATTGTGAATAGTGCTGGAATAAACACTGGTATGCAGGTGCCTTTATTGTAAGACTTACATTCCTTCAGTATATCCTTATGAGTTGTATTGCTTGATCTTATGGCAATTTTATTTTTAGTATTTTGAGGAAACTTCATACTATTTTCCATAGTGGTTGTACTAGCTTACATTCCCACCAGCAGTGTATGAGGGTTTGTTTTTCCCACATACTGGCCAACACTTAGTGTTGTTTGTGTTTTTGATGATAGTCACTCTAACAGAATGAAGTGGAATCATAAAGTGGTGTTTTTGCATTTCCTTTATGCCCAGTGATGTTCAACAATTCTTCATGTGTCTTTTAGTCATTTGGATTTCTTCTTTTGAAAAAGCACTGTTCAGTTCATTTCTTCATTGATTCATAGAATTTTGAAGAGTTTAGTTTTTTGACCTCCCTATATATTCTGGTTATTAATCCTTTGTCAGATGGACAGCTGGCAAAGATTTTCTCACAATCTGCTGGCTGCCTCTTCAACCTAGTGAACATTTCTTTTGTTGTGTCAAAACTTTTTGTTTCATGTAGTCCCATTTGTCAGTCATTTCTCTTAATTGCTGAGTCACTTGAGTTCTACTAGGAAGTCACTGCCTGTGCTTATTGCTTCCAGTGTGTTGCTTACTTTTTCTTAGACTAACTTCAAGGTTTCAGGTCTCATATTAAGATCCTTAATCCACTTTCACTGGATAATTGTATGGGGTGAAAGATGGATCTAGTTTCAGTTTTCTGCACACAGATATCCAGTTTTCCCAGCAATATTTTTGAAGAGGCTGTTTTTTCTCCATCATGTTTTGGGCACCTTTGTCAAAAATTAGGTAACATAACTGCATGGATTCATATCTGAGTCTTATATTCTGTTCCATTTGTCTGCATGTCTGTTTTTCTGGCAGTACCATGCTGTATTTATTGCTATGGCTCTATAGTATAGTTTGAGGTCTTGTATTGTCATACTTTCAGTGAAACTCTTTTTGCTCAGTATTTCCTTGGCTATTTGAGTCTTTTGTGCTTCCAAATGAACATTAGGGTTGAATTTTTTTTTAAACATATGAATAATTTATTTTTTAATTTTTTTGTTGTTGTTCATTTATTCACATATACATACATTGTTTGGGTCATTTCTCCCCCTTGCCCGCCTTTCCCACCCTTTCCCCCTTCCCTCCTCCCCCCTCAGTTCCAGGCAGGTCCCGTTCTGCCCTTATCGCTGATTTTGTTGAAGAAAAGACATAAGCACAATAAGAAACACAAAGTGTTTTTCCTAGTTGAGTTAAGGATAGCTATACAGAAAGATTCCTACTATTGCTTTCATGACCCATGTTGATTCAACTCTAGATGATCTTTATATTGTTCCTGATCCCCTGCTCTTGATAACCTTTTTGGTCTTCTGAGCCTGGCTGACCTTGCTCAGAATGTTATTCTCCAGTTCCATCCATTTACCTGCAAATGATAAGATTTCATTTTTCTTCATGGCTGAGTAAAATTCCATTGTCTACAAGTATCACATTTTCTTGACCCACTTGATCATCAGTAGTGGGGCATCTTGGTTGTTTCCATAACTTGGCTATTGTGACTAGTGCTGCAATAAACATGGGTGTTCAGGTGTCTCTGGAATAACCTGTGTTGCATTCCTTTGGGTATATCCCCAGATGTGGGATTGCTGGATCATATGGCAAGTCTATGTTTAGATTTTTAAGATGAATTTTCAAACTCTGCAATGAATGTCATTCACATATACTTGTGAACCCACATATATTTGTGTGCACACAAATACACATGTATATACATATATATGTATGAATCTGGGACACTTACATGCATAGAGGATATCTATAGTTGATGAAAGAATTAAGGAGATGGAAGGTGGCTGCAAGTCTTATTCCACTGTTTAACTATTGTGAGTAGCATTGCTATGAACATGGTTGTACATGTATCTCTATTGTATGCTGCATTAGATTTCTCTGGGTATATGCCCAGACATGATATAGAACCATCATATTGTAGCTCTAGTATGTTCTAAAGAAACTACATACTAATTTCCTGGTTGCTGGAAATTTACATTCCAACCTATGATATACAAGTTTTCCTTTTCCTATGCATCCTCACTAGCATTTGTTGTTTGTTTTCTGGATAGGGAGAGATAGAACCTCAATGTCACTTTTATTTGCATTTATGGACAAAGATGTTCAACATTTCTTTATTTATTTATTGACCATTTCCACTTTTTGAGAACTGCCTTATAAATTTTTTGTCCATTTTTAAATTAGATTATTTGTTCTTTTTGTGTTTAAATTTTGAGCCATATATATATTATCAATATAAATATTTTGTCCAATGAAAAGCTGACAAAGATTTTCTCTTATTCTGTAGTCTGTCTCTTCAATGTAGTTATTGTTTCTCTTTTTTTCTGTGTGCTGTTATTTTTTGTCATGTATTTATTTTTTAACTGTTATGCTTGGTGGGGTACATTGTTGCATTTACAAATGTTTTTATAATATGTCAAATATGTCATACATGACATAAAGTATGTCATCTGTCATGACATAGAATATGTCAACTATATCAATATTCACCCCTTCCATCATTCTTCTTTACTCTCTCCTCTTACCATTCCTGAAATATATATAGAAGCTTTTCAATATGATGTAGTCCCACTTTTTAATACTAACTCTTATAGCCTGAGCAATTTGAATCCTAGTCACAAAATCCTTGCTTATGCCTATATCTTCAAATATTTTCTCCATGTTTTCCTGTTGTAGTTTCTAAGTTTCATGTCCTTTATTAAGGTCTTTTCTCTATACTTAAGTAATTTTAGTACAGTGAGACACATTGGGATCAATTTCAGATCTACTTATGGACATCTAGTTTTTCTCAAACCATTTACCTTTTCCTCAATATAAGCTTTTGGTATTTTTGTCAAAGATTAGGTGGGTCTTGGTATATGGGCTTTTCTCAGGTTCATCTGTTCTATTCTACTGGCCTTTATGTTTGTTTTTGTTACTTTGGTTTTGTAGTATAATTTAAAATCATAGGTTGTGATACTTCTAACATTGCTTTTTTTAATCCAGTATTGCTTTAGCTATTTGAGATATTTTATGTTTCTATATGAATTTTAGGATTGATTTTTCTATTTCTGTGAAGAACATCATAGGATTTTTGATTGATAATATGTTCAATATGTAGATCGCTTTTAGTAACATACCCATTTTCCCATTATTAATTCTGCCAATTCATTAACATAGGAAGTCTTTCAATCTTGTAGTCTCTTCTTCAAGTTCTTTCTTCAATGTTTTATACTTTTCATATGTTTAATTCTGATGTTTCTTTGTTTATGTTTCGTGGGAATTACTTATCTATTGGTTAGGGTGCAGTTTTGAAGTCACCCATTACTACTGTGTTAATGTCTGCCTGTGTTTTACATCCAATATGTGTTTTGTTGATAAAATTGGATATGCTGATATTTGGGGCATTTATATTTATAATTGTTAAAATTTCTTGGTGAAATTATACTACTTTTTTGGCAGTAGAGGGGCTTTTAACTCAAGGTCTTACTCTGGCTAGGTAAGTCTTCAATCACTTTAGCCATGTCCCCAGCCCATTTTGGTTGTAACAATCTACCTTGGCAGTTATTTGTTTTTTCATGACTTGAAGTACATCATTTCATACCTTTCTGGCTTTCAGGATTTCTTTTGAGAAAGTTGCTGTTTTTTCTGATAGCTTGGTCTTCATATGTGACTTGGCACTTTTCTGTTATTGCTTTCCATATTCTTTCCTTTTTCTGTATTTAATGTTTTACATTTAATATGATGTGGGTGTGTTCTTTTCTTGTCTGTTTGGTGTCTTAAAAGCCTCTATACCTTGATAACTATCTCACAAGATTTATGAAATTTTCTGACACTATTTCATTGAATATGTTTTCTATGTCTTTATTTTACACCTATTCTTAGGCTTGGGATTTTAATGGTGTCCCAGAAGTCTTGTATGTTATAGTAATATCTTCTTATTATATTTACTTTATGTTTATTTACCTTTCTCATAAGGCATGATTTTTATTTTTACTTTGATCCAGCCTATCAATAAGACCTTCAACTAGTTGAGAATTTGGGGTCAGTATGTCACTATTCCTTAAAAGTTTTGATATTTTACTTTTCCAAGTGCACATTTACCTTTTAATAGTTGGAGCTTTGCCTGGGTAAAGTTGGAAGATTTTTCTCAGCACAAACTTATGTGCGCTTATGTCTGGTCTTCTCACAATGTATCTGTGAACCAGTTTATATCTAGAAATAGAATAATAGACTGTGACATTCATTTCAATGACTATAATGATGTATCTGTACAATAATTATATAACCATTCTGCCAATAAAAAAAATCAAACAACACTTTAGTAGATGGGTGATCTGCCTGATTCATAGGAACCTGTTCATCAGTTAACCACCAATATAGAATGTAGAGGACAAAACACTGTCCCTGTGGATTATTGTGCTAATTTTGCTTATCTTCTTATACCTAGTTACATGATTCCACATGGTCTTCCAAATTTTCTGTTTTCATATTGCATTCAGAAAACCCAAAGCTATGGCAGCATTTCCCACATTCATTTGGCACTACTCTAGTTTTCAAGTATAATGATGTCCCATTCATTGCCAATCACCAAACATGGTTTAATGTCATAACAATTCCAGTATACCTAACACAGTCTTATCTAGGTTTATAGTTTGGATACGGTGGAGTCATTCGTAAGTAACAGTGCCACTGCAACATCCCTATTTTCAAAATTATTGGACTCCTTCAATTAGAGGACAGATTTTAACCTCATTGGAAAGCTTCACTGATGTGCCTAGCTTCAACTGATCACTGCTTCAGGCAGATAACAGCATTATTGGTGCTTAAACCAAAACATTAATTTTTTAATCATGAATAAATATAATTGTATATGTAAAGTTAACTGATCCAATTTTGCATTTTATTCTTACTTTAACACCTTCATCTTCCATTTGTATGGAAGTTCCACAGCTACCAATTGACATATGAATCTACTGTTATTTCTTAAAGCAGAATTTTTAGAATTTTTATGCTCTGATTTAAATCTCTGTGTGAGATTAAACAGAATGAATGACATTGAGAATCAGCATTCTATACTAAGGCAACTGTCACAGATGAAGTCTCTGAAAATTCTGTGCTAGGGATGGCTGATATTCTCACACTAGGTTAATGGGTTTCTTTTTTAAGCAATAAAGTTTCAGGAATATTTGTGAACTTAAAATTCTCAGCCATTGTCACAACTTTCCAAAGTCATAGATAAAGATAGAGATAGATTAGATATAGATATAAATCAGATTAGATAGAGATAGAAATGTAGATAAATAAAGATAGATGTAGATATAGATCAAGTCTCAGCATCCAGACCCATTCCACCCTAAGCTAACTTTAGCCTAAGAACTCAGCCTGAACTGTGCATTTAACTATTATTACAGCTCTAGAAATCTTACAATGAAGCCTAGGACATGAAACACAGCTCTGTGGGCTCTGTGTTTAATTGATAAGGTAATTTGTTTCTGCAGAGGCTTTCTGACTCTCCAGGAATGCCTTGTGCTTGAGTTTTAATGGACTGTCTTTATGTACAGTTTTAGTAAACCATCTTGTGCACAGAAAAGCAGCTGTTCTACCTCTTTCATGTTTGCAAACACTGTTGTTGCCATAGTGACTAAAAGCTTTTGCTTTGGGGTCCCAAAACCATGACACATGGACCAAATTCAGACATTTCTTGTTTAGGTAGATGCATCTTATGGAGCTCAGTGAGACGCACTTGGTTACACTTTTTTACTTAGTTCTGAGGCAGGCTAGAAATAGGGAATGTTTGAGACTCATACGTAGGTTGCCTAGGGAGAGCCCAGATCACCCTCACTTGACAGGGAACTTCCCAGTCATTGATTATGTATAGGAATCACGGGGATCCTCTCTTTCCATAGATTAGCATATGTTTTAAAAGTTCTTGAGAAAGAAAAGCACTTTCTTTCTCTCTCTCTCTCAATCTTGGCCTCTACATTCCACCTGGGCCCCATCTACTCCCTTTTGTATTTCTCTTCCCTAACATTTAATAAAACTCTTTTTACTCCCATGTGTCTTGTCATGGATTCTCCCTGGTGGGACACAAAGAATTTGGAAGTTTTCTGACCACAGACTGCACCAGTGCTGTTAACACTTCTATAGGGGCAGATTCAAATAGGTACAACAGAAAACTTATGGATCAAAAAGTTTAACATATTTACTATGTGGCCCTACAAGGAAAGATTTTCCAACTGCTTCCAGTCACTTCTGTTCCTAATATTCTGTCCTCCCCTTGACATTCCATCCTATTCCATTGCTGGCGATATATGCCAGTAGTTATCAGTGATGCAATTCTAGCAGATCAGAAAGACATATCTAAAAATGTTTATCAAATATTAGCATAACATATTCCTAGAATCCTGCTTTGGAAATCTGTTTCCTTGGTTACTTCTGGTAACATGTATTGGAGCAGGTTGAATTATGGCACTTAATAGATGACTTATAAAAGACTAATGTTAAATATCAATAGAGTTATGGGCTGGGCTTTGCATAGCTAATACCAGCTTTAATTTAATAAGGAGTAGCTCCGGGTTATAGGAACTACAAGAAATTGGAATAGAGGAAAGAGAGTTGAACAGACAAAATAAGTGTAAAGAAGCAGCCTTAGGAAGGATTTCATTAATGCATATTCACTGAAGTTGAGGAAAAGTTTTTTATTTTTCTCCATCTTGATCTTCAAACTTTAGCATCACAGACAGGGCATAAAAAAGCAAAACTTGACCTAGGTGGAGAGAGAAAAGGAAAGGACTTTAGGGATTACAGGTAGCATAATATCTCAAGATTTGTAAACTCTATTGCATAATATTGTCAAAAAATAAGCTTAATAATACTGACATATTCACATGTTAAAAATTTCAGTTTTCTTTCCAACATTAATTTAAACTCTTTAGAATTGACTACTCATAGTAGGAAGTTGACAGTGTTGATGACAGTTCAAAAAGTTTTATGAAATATGGGACTTTGATAACCTCACAAATTCAAGAAGATGATATTATAAATTACTACTTAGTTGATAGTAGAAGAGTTTAAACTCAGGGCTTACACTTGCTAGGCAGTTTCTGTACTATGATCACAGATCTTTTTAGCTTTAGTTTTTTTTCATGTAGGGTCTCACCTTTTTTTTTTTTTGTATTTTTGCCCAGAGCCAGTCTTGGACCATGATTCTCCAATCTATAGCCTCCTTCATAACTGATCCACAAACATGTACCACCGTGCCCAGCTTATTGATTGAGATGAGGACTCATTAACTTTTTGTCCAGGATAGTCACAACACATGATTCTCCCATTCTGTGCTTCCTGAGTAGCTAGGATTATAGGCATGACCCATCACACTCAGCTTGCATTTTCTTTTAACTTAAATCAGTTTGTGATACATATATTGCTATTAATATTCAATACAAAACTAGCCTATAATCTAAGTAATGATTATAGGTTGGTAATACAACAGTGCATTCTTAAAAAAATTCTTGAGATCACATATCACATAATCTATAAACAATATGAACATTAACATTTAGCAAACATATTAATTGCCACAATTAACTATAATGATTTTGATACATTAGGCAATGCAAAGGTAAAAATATCACACCCCCCCTTAAAATTCCCAATCATTTTGTTTGGTTTTATACTCACTCATTATAATTTTTTCATTTTTATTATCATATGTTCATTGTACAGGAGGAATATCATTCATTACATGAAAAATACTCTCTTATTATGTAGTAAATATATTGATAGAGGTTGGAAACACATTATTGCCAGTTTGCGTTTAGTCAGTGGACTTTATAATTATTGTTAAAGCTCAATAAATGATAATTAATGTAATGAATAAACATCATTATATTCCTGCTAAAAGTATAACTAGACACTAAATTTAGGCCACTAAATGTTAGCAACTTCATTTGTGCATTAAATTTCTACTATAAATTTCAAGGAGACAATGACTATAGAGTGGCATGTGGACATTAACTTGCATTAAGAAGCTTGGTTCTCTTTCCTGGGGTTCTTGACAGGAAAAACAAAAGCCAATGGATATTAGATAATAGTTAAAGAACTTCTTAATCTTTTTGCTCAGAAATATCCTTTTTATTTCAAAGACAGTCTTAAATGTAATCAAACATAAACTTTGTGGAATAATTTATTTCCTTAAGTTATATTAATTTTCAAATAGAAAGTCCCAATAAAATTGGAAATGATGGATTTTCCTTCAATTCTCAAAATGAATAAATCTCTTTATAATGACAGAAAAATGTTTATTTGATGTATTTTAACAGATCCTTTCCAAGTTAAAAAAAATCCTTCAAAGTATAGCTGAGTTATAAATTTCAGGTCAATAAAAATAAATTTGAATCACATATGAACATGTTCAAGACATATGAACAATTACTATATACTTTTGTAGTGCTAAAATTGTTTTGTTGTTCTTTTATTATTTATGTGGATGTGTGGAGAAATGTAGGCTATAGAGGAGGTATTTGATATTTTAATGTACTTCAAATGTTACACATAAGGTTATATTAACTGAATGCCACAGTCTACAATTAAATGTGAATTTTAGGTTATTCTGTGAAGTCAAATTTGTTAATGACCAAGATGATTTCAGTTAGAAGGAGAAGTTCTTTTCCTTTGAGACTTAATACGCTCCATTTTATTACTTTTATATCATTCTCTTTAAACAATAAATATTCTTGTGCCAGGTGTGGTGGGGACATGTCTTTAACTCCAACAGTCAAGGCTGAGGCAGAATGAGGCAGATACAGAGCCCAGCTTGGATGCACAAGTAGACAATGCTTGAAAAATATTGAATATGCATTATTAATGTGCCTGCTTTAAGCACTTTGGAAAATATGTACTACTTTAAAGTTTATGCGAACTGATTTCTGGATGTTTTTGTGAAAATTAAATAACAATGAAGGAGGAAAGTAGGAAAATCTTTTTCTAAAGCAATAGGCTACACATTAATTAATTTTAAGTGACAGATTAAGAAGATACTAGATCTTGCTGAGAATAGGAGCAAAGAAACTTTGTGGTATTGGCCAATGCATTGCCTTTATAAAATTTTGTAAAGTAGTTAAATGATAAGAGCTTGCTATATGTCACTGAACTAGTGAACGTCTATATTCTCTTCCACATCTTACAACCACTATAAAAAAGAATAAGTAAGGTAAATCTCTTTCAGAAGCTTCTGTGAGAGCTGTATCTTATTTCACGTGAACTATAAAACTAAATTTATAAATTTAATTTTCTCATAAAGAGTACGTGTGTGTTTTTTTGTGTGCGAATAAGTATATGTTTGTGACCTCTGTTTACACATATTTGAAGAGTGTAGATATATTAAAATACAAAAAAAATGCATATTTCACATCCAATAAAGGAATTGTTTTTATATTCACTGTTGGTAAGTTTATGAGAAATTTGTGAAGAAAAATGTAGGTCTGGCTAAAGAATGATATTTTTTTGTGGATCAAGGGAAACTAAGATTTCCATATAAATAACTTTCCTTCTTTAACATGAAAATTGCATATATTGAAGCACTTGCAATACTATGAAAAATATGTCAAATACATATAGAAGCTGCCTAGTATTTGTTGAAAGTACACAGGATAACTTTCACCCAAACACTGTCATAGTTATTTTCTTGAAATTCTCTTTGATTTATTGTTTTTTATTCTCATTAATATCTCTGTGTTTTTTATATCCTCTGAGGAAAAGGTGACATTTTTAGCAAATACTAACATTTTTGAGTAAAATATGAACCTTAGGACTACTATATATTCATAATATCCATGAGATAAAAGATGTTCAAATGACTTGTTTTTGAATGATGGATCAATTTCAGAATTCTAGCACTTCACGTTTTCTTTCTATATTGAATAGTATATCTATGAGGATTCCTAGTATGATATGTGCTGAATAAATTTACTAAAAATGATTTTCTTTTTCTTTATCAGTAGTGTCTCCATTTGAATTCAGAATGTGAAGGCAGATTATTAAAATAAGAAATGCAGTTGAGGCCTGATAGTAGTGTGCTTTCTTAGTATGTTCTAAGCCCTAGGTTTAGTTTAATCTCTCTCTCTCTCTCTCTCTCACACTTTTACATACACTCACACACACACACACACACACACACACACACACACACAAATATAGTTACGGTGACAGTATTGTTTCTACGTTAGTGAGTTGAAGATGTTTGGTGCAAGATAAAATTACTCATAAATTATTTATGTGGTATCTATGACTCGAATGCTAGACTCCTAAACTTGGCTGACTGAGCACATTTCTACTGTCCCATATGTGTAATTCATATCTTGATTTTTATCTGCAGTTTCTCTAGTTCCAGGAGGATTCATAAGACAAAAGAACAACAATAACAGCAACAAAGACCTTCAAAAATGCCTGTCCAGCTCTGCCCTCTGCCTGCTTTGCCAATCTTGACTTCCTTCTGATGTCCTGTTCTGCTGCCTAAATTGTTCTCATAATCTACAGGCAGGTGGAGATATTCAAAGACATGTATTATAAACATTTAATTTCAGAAAAAAGCAAGAAATTTCATAAATTTTATGATAAAAGATATTGACGTAAAATGCTTAGATATTTTAACTCCGTGTTTGTATAGGAGTTAAGAATAGAGGAGAAAGGTGACCTGTAAAGTATTAAATAACCTTTTAGGAAACTATTTGTTGAAGCTCGTCTCTGTATGGAAAGCAGGATTTCATGTCACATAAAATAAAATGAAAGGAAAAGTAGAAATCTAAAAATGAAAGCAAAATGAAGACAGATTTTAAGTCTTAGAAAAAGTATTGCCAAGAAAGTGAACTAAAGATTTCTGATAATTGTAAATATATTTTAGCTCTATATTTCCTGCTAACTAAGTTAAAATAGGCAATCTCTTAGAAATAGTTATTACTGATGACAAAACAGTTATGCATGCCTATATGCTACTTCATAATTATTGCTTCACAAATTAAAAATCTTATTATCTGCTTATCTTCTTTAGGTATATCTTAAAATGTAACATACAATGTCAGTACCAGTAAGTAGTTTTTGCCTCCCAGGTATAAACCTCTGGGTCTGAAACTCCTGTACAGGTAAGTTGGATAATAGGGGTGAACCACCACTCCTAGCTTCAAGTGTAAATTATATAAAATTAGCCTGCCTCTTCAATCTGATGAAAAGCATTGTTATTCATTATTATTCTTCTCCCTTTTTAAAAGTTCTTTTCTCTTGAAATGCATGCCCACAATTTTCTTCCTTTTTTCTTTTACTATTACCAACTTTGCCCTAAGTCACACATCTTTTTTCTTTTGTTTTTTTAATTAGCATTTATTAATTGTGCAAAGTAAGGCATTTCATTGAGGTATTTCCATGCATGCATATAATGTACTCTGATAACATTTACCTCTCTGTTACATTTTCTTATCCTCCCTTCCATTTTCCTTTCTCCTTCCACATTCTCCATGGACCCCTTTAGTTTTATGAGCTTATTTTTTGTTGTATACTCATTCCCATATAATTCCATAAATAAAATAAAATGTGTGATACTTGTCTTTTGACACTGACTTATTTCACATGATGGTCTCCAGTTCCATTAACTTTCCAGAAAATGACATAATTTTATTCTTCTTTATAAGTGAGTAAAAATCCACTGTGTATATATACCACATTTTCTTTATCCATTCATCCATTGATGGGCACTTAGACTGATTTATTTCATAATAAGGCTATTATATTAAGTGCTGATAGACATGGCTATAAAAGTATCTCTAAAGTAATCTGAGTTTAGTTCTTTTGAGTATAAACCCATAAATGATCTAACTGGATGCTATGAAAGTTCTATTTTTTAACTGAGGAAACTCCATATTGATAACCATAATGGCTGGACTTGATCAAATTCCCACAACAATGGATACATATTCCTTTCGCCCCACATCCTCATCAGCATTTATTGTTATTTATTTTATTGATGATAGCCAATCTGATTGTGGAGTAGTAGAATCTCAATGTTTTTTTTTTTTATTTTCATTTGTCTCATGACTAAAAATGCTGAACATTTATTCATGTATTCATGACTTCTGGTCAGTTCCATTCCCCATTTATTGATTTGATTGTCTGCTTTTTTGATGCATAATATATTATAGATGTTAATCTTCTACTGTGTAAAATAACTGACAAAGATTTTCTTCTATTCTGTAGGCTGTATCTTCACTATATTGTTTCTTTATCTGTGAAAAAGCTTTTTAATTTGATACAATTCCATTTGTCAGTTCTTTTTCTTAATACCTGACCTTTTAGTGTCCTATACAGAAATTCATTACATATGCCTTCATCTTGAAGAGTTTCCCCTTTGTGTCTCCCTAGTAGTTTCAAACTTTCAGACTTCATGTTAAGGTCATTGATCTATTTCAAATTGATTTCTAAACAAGGTAAGAGATATAGGTATTTGCTCTCTGGTTTTTACACATGGCTATTTGGTTTTCCAAGAACCATTTATTGAAGACCTATTTCCTAATGTGTATATTTGGAATATACACACTTATCAAGGATCAGATGGCAGTACCAGATTGGACTTATTTCTGGAACTCCTATTCTATTCCTTTCATGCATGTATCTGCTTTTGTGCCAAGACCATGCTATTTTTATTTCTATAGTCCTGTAATATAGTTTGACATTGGGTATTTTGATACCTACATGATTTTTGTGAGTTTTTGTTTTGTTTTGATTTTTACTATGAATTTTTTTGGCTGCTGGGTATTCAGAGTCTTGTGTTTCCATATGCATTTTAAGGTTGTTTTTTCTATATCTGTGAACAGAATCATTGTAATTTTGATGGTGATTCTATTGAATTGAGTTTGTATATGGCTTTGTGGTACCATGACTATTTTAGTAACATTTATTTTGCTAATTTAAGGGGAACACAGGAGGTGTTGTCATCCTCTAGTTTCTTTTATAATTTCTTCAGTTCTTTCCAGTTTTCACTGTAGAGGTCTTTAACATTTTGGTTAAGTTTATGCCTATGTTACTAATTAATTAAGTAAGTAAGTAATTTGAGGCTTTTGGAAAATAGGATTGCTTGCTCACTTCATTTTAAGCAAGTTTGTTTTGGTATACAGAAAAAGGTTTTTTTGTTGTTGTTGATTCTGTATTCTATTACTTTGCTGGAAAAATATATCAGCTCTAACAGTCTTTTAGTAAAGTATTTAGAGGCTTTTAAGTATAAGATTATAACAACTATAAATAGAAAAAATTAGTTCTTCCTGTGTGCTTGGATCCCTTTTATTTCTTTCCTTTGCCTTATTGCTATGGTTTGAGTTTAATCAACACATTGAATAAGAGTGGTAATAGTGGACAACTATAAGGAAATTATAAGGAACAATAAGGACAATTTTAAGGAAATGCTTTCAGTTTTTACCTTTTCAATATAATGCTGGCAAGAAGCCTGTCGTATATAACCTTTATTATTTTAAGATATGAACCTTCTATTCTTACATTCATTCAACAGTTTTAGCATAAAAGGGTATTGGTGTTGACAGATTTTGTCAATAGGTGCCTCCTCTGCATCTATTGAGATGATTATATGAGTCTTGACTTTGCTTCATTTATGTGCTGCATTACATTTACTGATTTCAGAATGTTGATCCCTCTTGCATCACTACCTTGACACCAACTTGATTGATCATGATGTATGATCTTTTCAACATGCTGTTGTACTCACCTTGCAAGTATAAGGGAATTTTGCATCTATGTTCATGAGGAAATTGGCTTATAGTTTCTTTTTATGTGTATGTGTCATTATCTAGTTTTGGCATCAGGACAATAGTGGTTTTACTGAGTTTGAGAGTGTATTTTCTCTTTGAATTTTGGGAATAAGAAGAGGATTGGTATAAATTCTTTAAAATGTTGGTAGAATTGAAAAATGAATTTAGCCATTTATGAATTTATTGTAGCATATTTTTATTACTGTTTAAATCTCACTCCTTTATTAATCTGTTTAGGTTAGGTAGGTCACATGTTTCTAGAAATTTGACAGTTTGTTCTAGTCTCCAATTTCTTGAAATGTAAGCTTTCAAAATATTCTCTGATGATCCTCTGGATTTCAGTGGCATCTGTTGCAATGTCTCTTTATTTCTGTCTGTTATTTTTATTAATATGTGTCTTCCTTTTCTTTCTTTTGATTAATTGGTTTAGGGCTTGTGAATTGTGTTTATCCTTTTAAAAGAGCAACTCTTTTTTTTTACATCAATTGTTTATAGTGTTCATTTAGTTTCTCCATCATTAATTTCAGCTTTGATCTTTATAATTTCTTCCCTTCTACTAATTTTGGGGTTGGCTTATTCTTGTTTTTCTAAGACCTTGAGGTACATCATTAGGCTATATATGTGATACTTCTGTTTTTTTATTAAATGTTGGCTTTTACAGCTATAAACTTTCCTTTACAATTGCTTACATTGTATCTCACAGGTTCCTATATGTAGAGTTTACTTTTCCTTTTATTCTCTGATTTAAAAAAAAATTTCCCCCTTAAAAAGTTGGATTCACTGCTGAATTCTATGAGTCCTCTAAAGAACTAATACCAATGCTCCTCAAACAAGTCCATTAAACAGAAATGGAAGGAATGTTACAAACTCATCCCCATGAAGCAAAACCTGATAAACAACATGACAAAAAAGAAAAACGTAAACAAATTTCCTTGGTGAACATAGATGAAAGTATTCTCATTTCTTCAGTTTGTTATTCACAAACAAGTCAACAATACACTAAAATGATTGCACACCATGATCACATTGGTTTCATTGTAGGGGTGCAAGAAGGGTTCACTATAACAAAAATCAATAAATATAGAACAGCACATAAACAGAATAAAGAACAGAAATCACATGATCATCTCAATAGATGTCGAAAGTTTGCCAAAATTATACATCCCAATGAGCAAAGCCCTGAGGAAACTAGGAATAGAAAGAATGTATGTAAAAATAATAAGGGTTATATATGATAAACTAATGTCCAACATCATCTTAAATTGATTAAAACTGAAACCATTTCCTCTAAGGCCAGGAAGGACAAAAAGGTGTCCACTCTCCCAACTCTTATTCAATATAGTGCTAGAATTCTTAGCCAGAGCAATAAGGAAACAGAAAGATATGAAAGGAAGAATTTCAACTATCCCCAATTCCAAATGACATGATATTATAGTTGAAGGACCCTAAAGATGCCAAAAATTCTTAAATCGGATATTGTTGGCAAAAAGCAGCATAAAAATCAACATACAAAAATCAGTAGTTATTCTTCATACCAATAATGAATAAGCTGACAAAATAATCAGGAAAACAACCACATTCATAATTGTCTCAAAAATTAAATACTTGGTAATAAACTAGGTAGATAAAATATATCTACAATGAGAAATATAATAATTTGAAGAAAGAAACTGAAGAAGACAGTAAAAAAGACAGAAAGACATGCCTTGTTCGTAGATCGGCAGAATCAACATTGTGAAAATAGATGTACTACAATACAAATCTATAGATTTAATGCAATTGTACAAAATTTCAATGTAATTTTTCACAAAAATAGAAAAATCAATTGCACAATTCATATGAGAGTACAAAAGACCCCAAATAGCCCAAGCAATCCTGAGCAAAAAGAAAAATGCTACAGCATTCCAATATCTGATTTCAAATTATATTACCGAAGCTTAGTAACAAGAATATCCTGGTACTGTCACAAAACAGACATGTAGACCAATTGAATAAAAAAGCCAGAAATAAGGCATTATATTTTAAGAAAAAGTATCAAAAATGTACAATGGAGAAATGACAGCTCTTTCAACAAATGGTGGTGGAAAAACTGCTATATATATATTCATAAATAGCAGACTGAAACCATATCACTATCTCTCATACTGTTCAAAAAATAAATCAAAGATTTTGTTGTAAGATGTAACTCTGAAACCACTAGAAGAAACCATAGAGAAGACACTTGAAGATATATGTGTAGATAGTAACTTTGTGAATAGGACTACAATTGCACAGGAAATAACAGCAAGAGTCAACAAATGGTATTGTGTCTTATTTAAAAAAAAAACTTTAGCATAGAGGAAACATGAGACAACCTACACAATGGGTAAAACCCTTTCTAGTTATACATTTGAGAAGATTAATATCAAGAATATATTATGTACTCCAAAAAATAAACACCAAAAGAACAAATGATCCAATTAGTAAATGGGTAAATAAATTGAACAAACAGTTCTCAAAAGAAGTTCATACAGCCAATAAATGCACACAGAAATTTTGAACATAAAGAAAATATTAGTCATGAAAGAAATGCGAATCACAATGACACTGACATTCCATCTCAGTCCAATCAGAATTGCTGTCATCTAGGAAATAAATACCAACAAAGGCCACAGAGAATATTGAGAAGAAACCTTATATACTGCTGGGGTAAGGCAAATTAGTGCACTCACTATGGGAATCAGTATGGAGATTCTTCAAAAGGTTACAATCGCAACCACTATATGATTCTGCTATACAATTCCCGGGCATATATCTAATACTGAAAGTTTGCATATAATATAGATACCTGCACATCCATTTGTATAGCAGTTCTATTCACATTAACTAAACTATGGGATAAACCTAGATGCCCAACAGTGGATGAACAGATAAAGAAACTGTGGTATGTATGCACAGTGGAATATTATTCAGTCATAAAGAAGAAAAATTATGTTGTTTGCAGGAAAATGGATAGAAAAAGAGATCAACATGTGAAGTGAAATATGCCAGATGAGAAAGATAAAATTACATGTTCTCTCTCATATATGCAATATGGATATAAAAAATTGAATGACATAAGTGTAAAATGAGGGACCTAGTTCTGGGTAGCAACCATTGGAAGAGGGGAAGGAAAAAGGAAAGGATACAGCTGAGTGAATATGAGTGAAGGGCTTTATGCACATGTCTGAAAATAAAATGATGAAGCCCATTAAAGTTGGATTTGTTTTATTGTTGTGCTGGATAATGTTACATTATGTCAGTTACAAGTGTTCTTACAATATAACAAAGACATCATACTTGAATTCACCCCCTCCACTATTCTCCTTTAGCTCCCTTTCTCCCATTCCAGGAACAGTTTTAACAGGTATCATTCTTCCATTTATATACATGTGTGCACAGTTTTTGTACTATATTCATTCTCCCATGCCCTTTCCTCACCTCCTCCCCCTTTCCACTGGTCTAACTCCTCCTCTCCACCTAGGCAGGTTAGGTTCCGCTCTCCTTTCTCCAATTTTGCAAATGAAAAAAAAAAGTGACATTTTTGTTTGTTTAATATAGTTACACAGAGAATTTCCTTGTGACATTTCCATGTTTATATATAACATAACCCGAATTGGTTTGTCTCCCTTATTTATCTTCTTTCTAACTTAGTCCTCCTTTATGATTGCTTCAACAGGTTTCAAAATTTTATATTCATTCTTGTATGGAGAGTATATCACCATATTCACCTTCTGAACTTCCTTCTTTTACCTTCCCTTCTGGTATGTAACCTCCCCTTAGTATGACCTATTTTTCATATTATTGCTATATTTGCATTAGGTCTGCGTTCCTGAACATAGCTTTTTCAAAGGAAGTAGTCCAAATGTGGGTTGTAATACACATGTGCATGGAAACAATGCTAAGAATCTCTCTGTATATCTATCTTTCTCTCAAACTAGCAAAAATGCTGTCTTTCTTATTATCTCTTATGTTTTCTCTTCAAAAAAATCAGAGAACAAAAGGGTGGAACAGGTTCTGCCTGGAAAAGGGGAGAGGAGGTGGCACAAACAATCTATACACATGTGAGTAAATGTAAAAATGGTAAAATAAAATAAAAATAAAAAACAAAACATTTGAGGAATAGTTTGTTTAATAAACAGACAATATCTGTTTAATAAATCAGAATGTAATAATAATTGAAAATTTAAAAGAAAACCCATGAAGAAATGCTCAACATCCCTGGCAAAAAAGGAAATGCAAATCAAAACTACCTTAAGATTCCACCTTACTCCTGTTAGAATAGCTACTATGAAGAGTACAAACAACAACAAATGTTGGCAAGAATGCAGGAAGTGGGGGAGGGGGGAAAGAACCTGCATAAACTGCTGGTTGAAGCAATCTAGGAATCTCTTCCTATAGCTCCAAAAGTCTACTAAATGGCCAGTTTGTATATCAGAATTTCTGCAGTATCTCTGCACAGACAGGATGAAGATGGTAATCTTTTAAAAATATTTCCAATGCATTATTTTTATCCTTCTAACATATCATGTATGAACAATATAGGGTGTGATAAGCTCTGAGTGATTTTTAGAAATAGGTTTCAGGAAAATTCTAAAATTTGTAGCACATAAGGCAAAACAATGGTTGTGACTGGACTTATGCTAAAAATATTCCTTCTAGTTTATAATAAAGTAATTTATTATTTTATAATTTTGATTTGCTGAGAATTTGTGTGATTAGAAACTTTGTTCCTGAAAGGGAAGATTTATCTATGTGTCAATGGCTTACAGGGGTATGGGAAGATTGATGTAAACTAATGGATTCAATAACACTAAGCAACAAAAATAGAGCCAAGCTTTGGTGGTAAACACATGCAATCTCAATATTTGAGAGGCTGAGTCAGAAAGATCCAGAGTTCAAGGCCAGACCAGGCTACCTAACAAGGCCCTCACTAAAATAAAACAAAATAGGTTAATAAAGTAAAATAAAATAAAACAGCAAAATCACAAAAAAGAGGAAGAGGTTTTCAAAAAGGCATTTAGTGCAGCAAAAGAAAGAATCCTTTCAAAATCTCCTCCAATTCTAACCTTGGTAGCTGACATAACTGATTTCACCTAAGATCCTAAATTATTTTTAGGTGTTTTGGTAAAGGTATTCCTATTTCAGAAAGTATTACATGCTGACCCAGAATTCATCCTCAACATGTTTAATGACACATAAATATCCTGTAATATTAAAAAAGAAAGTAAAATAGTTTAATAAATATCAATATTAAGATGAAAGACAGTTGCTACCAGTGCATAAATTAGTGCATAGAAAACTGTGACCTCAAACTCTGCCAGAATAAACTATGTATTAGTGGGTTTTTTTTGCCTTGTCTTCCCACTTATGTACATTTTAGAAATAATATGTCAGCATCACAAGGATACCACACTATCTATACCACAAGGTTAGAATTAATGAATGTCACTTAATCTAAAACTGTACACAATATAATGTGAATAAATTTTTGTCAGCCAATAATTTATTCCATAATTATCAATTTGATATCTATTTATATGTCATTTGTAATATAAGCAAAAAGATTGCATTATCCTACATTAAGTTATCTGTAAGTTAATACATATATATATCATTATTTTATAAAACATGACTGGCATCGGTCATTGAATTCAGTTCAATGATTACATTTTTTGAAGGCCATTTTAATGTAATCTTGATTCAGTGATTGAAGGCGTTGAGGTCTAGTCATAAAAATCATTATTGAAATGAGATCTATGGTCACATTAGTTAAGATGGCAGACTCATAGAACCCATACTCCTTAACATCTCATGGAAATGACCAGGATCTGCAGGAAAGTAGTGATTCTTCGAGGTGGGTGAAGGTGAGAAGGCACTAAGACTTCTGTAATGAACAGACAGAATGTACCTAAATTTAAGTAAGGACATTGGATGGCTTTGAGTAGCACAATAGAGGGGCACTGCATTGGGTCAAGCAGCTAGCTTAGAACATGGTACACAAAGCTGCTGAAGGTAGAGATTGAAGCAAAATAAGAAAGAACAAAAGTTTAAGAAAACATGTCTTGAATTTTAATTGTGAATGTAAAGAATCTTATGTTTAATAAAGGGAGAGGTTCTGCAGAGTAGAATGGGTAGAATAAAATATTCAGTGATTGTTCAGGACAGAAGCCATGAAGCAGAAGAAGGGAGTAGAGATGAAAGAAGGAGAGACTAAGGAACACAATAGTGGACTCAGTACTAAACAAGTTTTCAGTCTACCCAGAAAAGGGATCTGAGAGTGAGCATTGGGCACAGGTACTTAGGCACTGGGAAAGTTCTCTCTCCTTCCTGGCACTAAGACATGGTATCCTGGTAGGAAAGCATTGACAAGGACATGTAAGTTACAGCTCTAGAGGTCAGAAGTCCGCAGTCTCTGGGAATGCACTGTAAGGTCAGGCAGGTGTTGTTCACTGAGTTCAATACTGAACTGGAGAACCAAACTAGCTACAGAGGAAAGTCTGAGTGAAAGAAACAGAGCCTCTTGCATTGGTAATCCAGTCAGAGTAACAGAAGAGAGTAGAATCATTTCACATCTGAGTAGAGCTAGGTAGACATAGTCCTCAAAGAAATAGACTAACAGAGCAGTCCACCTTTGCAGTATATCCCTATTTTTCCCTACATAATATATGCCTCATTGCTAGGCATACATAAAGGAAAAGAGAGGCAGCTCTCTCATCAGGTAAAGCTCCTAGTAGACATTGAAGCACAGATTACACTACAGCCCACAAGATTAGAATCCTCGATGGACACTTAAAAAAATGTTTCTGCCCAATTTTTCTTTGATTGTTCACTTTTCTTTGTTTTTATTGGAACATATAAATTGTATGAAGAGCCTCACTGTGATACTTTCATACATGAGTACAATGCACTTTGATCAATTCACACTTTCCTTACTCTTTCTTATCCATTCTATCTCCCTTTTAAAAACAATTTTATTGTAACTTGACTACATTCCTTCAGATATATCCCTAGGAGTAGAATTGCTGGATTGTATTGCAGGTCTAATTTTAGTTTTTTGAGAATCCTCCATATTATTTTCCATAGTGGTTGGTACTAGCTTACATTCTTTTTTTTTTATTATTATTCTTTCATTCATATGTGCATACATTGGGCCATTTCTCCCCGCTACCCCTTGCCCCCTCCCTCTCCCCCTGCCTTGCTTCCAAGCAGAATCTGTTCTGCCTTCATCTCTAATTTTGTTGAAGTGAAAATATAAGCAATAATAAGAAAGACAAAGCATTTTTGCTAGTTGAGATAAGTTCACTGTTAGGGTTTCACTATTTTCTTCATTATAAAAATAATTAGAACTTTCTGTAATGACGGTAAAACAATCATAGTGCAAATTAATTGAGCAGTCTTGAATCAATTATATTTATATAGAAGAGTCAGCTGAAAGCTTGCAAGACCACAGTTGAAGGTAAATTTATATTGTATTTGGTATGATTTACATTCATTTAATGTTTTAAACTATCTAGATATAACAGTACTGACAAGCATTTGGAGAAAAAGTATATTATTGGTGGTCAATATATGGAAAATATTATTTATCTTAACACACATTCCTCTAATTTGTAGGCCACACGAGGGCCCACGTTGTCACCAATTCTACTTACAAGCCTTTGAAAAGCTTCATATGAAGTAAGTTTTCTATAAAGGTTAGTTTTGTTTAGATAACTTATTCAGAAATAAATGTAATGTCCTTTAAAATTAGATTTTTTAATATCTGTAGAATTAAGAAAAATTCAACAAGCAGAAAGAGAATATATTTAAGGGTTAGTGTCTATCTGCCTTATGTCAGAGAAAAGTTACCTATGAAAGGAGGTAAGTATTATTTCAGACAACATCACAAGTTCACAACCTCTCGTTTGGAGAGTATTAGTCTAACTCCAGTGGAGAAATTATTGAAATTGGAGATGATAAATGACTAAGGTCCTTGATTTTAATTAATTATTGATTAAAGGTTCATTAATAATTGATATTTAGTTATGAGTATGTTTACTACTTCAATAACCAAGCCAGACTCTAGTGATGTAAACCATGTAGCTCTTATCTTAGTCTGGTCATTTGTTGGTTTAGTCAGACAAAATTTATTTGCATGGTACTGTTAAAACATCACCGTCAAGTATAACAGTCCAACAGAATTTTCATGAAATTGAAATTGTGTGTATCTGAAATAGGTTCAAACACTATTTCTGCATTTAGTTGATGTAACTGTTGCATTTGTTTATCTCCTTTCTAATTTAAATTACATGGATACATTTCCAAATTCAAATAACTTCTTTCCCAAAATCTTAGGCTTCAAAGGGAAATGCATATGACTGCTACTGCTAATTAAGTGTTTGCTGGGCTTGGAGAAATAAAGATTTCAAAACCTGTTTCTTCTACACTGTGCAAAATGATATGTGAATGCATAGATTTATAAATGAAATAATTCAGTATAATTAGTGCTTTATTTGTATCTAACCTGTTCTTTGCTACTTATAAAGTTTTAGATAAATGCTCAAAAATAATTTAGCAAAATATTACCCAAAAAGAGCTGGAGTAGAAGCACAGAAACTTATAATTGAGCATATATAAGCATTGCTTCAGTCTACTTTGGATGAGACATAGGGTACTGTTATAAATATAAAAAAACAAGCTGAGTACAATGGCACACACTTTTAATCCCAGCACTTATGAGACTGAGACAGGAAAGCTGAAAGTTTGAAAAGCCAGGCTGGTCTACAAAGGAGATCCCGTATCAAAAAAAAAAAAAAGTTAAGAATAATAATAGTGTAGTGATTAAAATTCACTTGGGTACAATCAACAACAGATAGTTCAGTGTTGTTGAACACTACCCAAATGTAGCTCCTTACAAACTTAATGCACATGAAAATGCTTTGAATTTAAGTGCTGTACACATATATGATTGCTATAAATAGTTCCTGGGTAGTTCTAAACACACAATATGTTTATGTTTTCCATATATATGTATATGTGTCTATATATATATATATTTAATCATGGTAGAAAATTTGAAAATTCAAAAATAAATACAGAAAAGAGCATAAAATTTACTCATAATTTGCCAAAAGAAATCATTGTTACCATTTTTTTTCACATTTTTATTCAGGTCAGTATAAGCATATTTCATGTTTAATCAGGATGTTTTTTGCATAATTCTTTCAAAACCTAAATACAACTAAGTATGTTTCTCTGATGGGTAATGGGAAAAATTCAAGAGCAGTTCTTCAACATAGCAAAAATAATGAATAAAATTGTCTATAAACTGTTTAGCATGAAATGACATAATTATGAACTAATTCCATTGAATTATTTTCCTATGAATATAATATTTTACTTTCAGAGGTTAAGATGGCAGACTAAGAGCATTAGCCCATCCCTAGCATCTTTAAGGAACTAACCAGAAGCAGCTGGTAAACAGCTAATTTTGAGGCGACTGAGGACAGGACACATTGGAGTTTTAGTAATCAACAGTTAGAACCATATTTTGAAATAGTAGACAGCTTTGCCAAGCCAGACAAAGAGACTACTCTGGTAGGAGGAGAGCCTAACCCTGACAGAGCATGTGTGTTTGCAGAGCACAGGGACTGAGGAAAACAAAGCCCCAGGGGAAAAAAAAATGCATTGGAGTTTTAGCTGTGCTTAGACAAAGTCTTAAAGAAAACAAACAAAAAAACCAAAAACACACAGAGCACATTTGATTGTGCAACAGAAAAAGAGAGATAAAACTTCCACAAAAGTTCTGGGTAGAAATGACACTGGAGGAAGGTACAGACAAAAACAGGACACTCAGAAAATACAATTAGCACTGGATACAATTCAGAGGAGATTTGGAGTCTCATCAGGCAGGAGCCCTCAAAGCATAGAGGCATAGGTCACAGTGTTCCATTACATCAGAGTGGAGGGAACCATTGTGAGGGGACACTGAAACAGAGCAGAGGCAGAACTGATGGTATTGTCCTATTTCTGGAAACACAGCAATGTTTCAACAATTATCAACTGGGGAGCTGACTGGGGAAGCTTGCCTAACTTCTAAGGAAGGACTGAGACAGAGGATCAGAGAGCTTCACATGGAGCCAAAATTCTTGGACTCATGGAGTGGGGTAGAAACTAATTCTTACATGAAAAATCTCCAGAATGGGAAGAACAGGAACAGGAACAGAAGCCTACAGAGAAATGCTGTACCCCATCGCAGCACCAGACACTTGAACAGTCCAGAAATTAGGTTACCAGAAGAAATTTTGTATTCTGCTCCATCCAGTCCTGAGCATACCTACCGGACAGCCCCACAGGACACAAAGTGTGATGCTAGTTGAAACAACATGAAACAGGAAGCCAAACTAAGAAGCTGTCCCACCTGGAAGAAAGCAGTTTTCTAAGTTGGTCAGTGAAAGGAAAGCCAATGGATAGTTTGTTTTGAGATCAAATATTAGCACACAAAGAAAACTTCAAACCTATTCACATTTCATTGATCTTACAAATTGTTTTTATTCCACTTCCCCCCTTTTTTCTTTTCCTCTTTTGTTAACATTTCTATAGATACTTCTTAAACAAGATTGATGAGTTTAAATATTCACTTACAATTCTTTTTTACCTTTTATATGATTTCTTTTTTCCTTTTGCTTTATTTATTTTACTTCTCCATTTACAGGATGGTTTAATATAAGCAAAATGATAAATACAATACATCATATAAACAGTAGCAAGGACAAGAATCACATAATTATCTCAATAGATGCAGAAAAAACCTTTGACAAATCCAACATCTCCTTATAAAATCCTTGAAGAAACTAGGAATAGAAATATCATACCTCAACATAGCAAGGCTATGTATATATGACAGATGTGTAACCAACATTATACTGAAAGTGGAAAATGAAAGTATTTCATCTAAATTCAGGGATGTGATAAGGGTGTTTTTATTAACACCACTCTTTTTCAATATAGTACTTAAATTCTTAGCTAGAGCATAAGGCAAGAGAAAGAAATTAAGGTGATTCAGATAAGAAAGGAAAAATAAAACTCTCCATGTTTGTAGATTACATGCTACTGTACTTAAAAACCTAAGGACCCCAATAGAAGATTTTTAGGTTTAATATATGCTTTCAGAAAATTAGCAAGACACAAAATCAATAAATAAAAAATAATTTTTCTATACAGCAACAACAAATTCATTGAAAAATAAGCCAAGAAAGCAACCCACTGGATAATAAGTTCAAATTAAATAAATAAAATACAGAGGCATAAACTTAATCAAAGACATTAATTACCACCCTGATAAAAACTATAAAACTCAGTGAAGAGTATTTGATACATCTTAAAAATCTGTGTAAATGCCACAATGTACTCCCATGTAGCACAACAATAAAGGAAAAAAGAATGAAATTATAGAAGATACAAGAAGATGGAGTTCCCTTCAGAATTCCAGTGCTATTCTTCATGGAAATAGCAAAAAATAAAAACCCCTAAAATTCATATGTAAACAAAAAAGATCCTAAATAGCCAAAACAATTCTTGAGCAAACTGAGCAATGCTGGAGATACCTGATTTCAAAATATACTATACAGTCATAGTAACCAAAACAGCTTGGAACTGTCATAAAAACAGATACAAAATTTAAGTTTGAATAGAAAAAAAGTATAAAACATATAGTAGGAATATTTCCTTTACCTTAGGATAAGGATAGATTTCTTTTCTTTTCTTTTCTTTTTTTTTTTTTTTGGAGGTATGGGGGTTTGAACTCAGGGCCTCATGCTTGTTAGGCAAGTATCACCTGAACCAATCCCCAGGCCAATGATAGATTTGTTAATCATGGCACAAACTATATAACTACATGGCAAAAATTGATAAACTAAATTTAAACTCATATTTTGTGTTCATCATAATATAAAGTTAACACACAAAAGTAGTAAAACACAATAAGACAATAAGGAAAATGTTTCCAAAGAAGAAATTACCAAAAGATTTTTGACAAGTAAGTATAAAATGCTCCTTCAAATCAATTATAAATCCAATAGAAAAAATGTTCAGAATACTAGAGCAACTCCACCAAAGTGAATATTCAAATAGGAAATAAACATAAGAAATTTTGCTTAACCTCATCAGTCATAATGGAAATGCAAACGACAACTATAAAATGATATTATTATTTGCTTAACAGAATTACAAAAATCAAAATAATTAAAGTTAAGAAATATTTTGATGATATGCATAAATTTTTAGCCACTGGGCATAGAACTGTGACCTGATGGAACAACTTTGGAAATCTGTTTGCCATTTTCTACTAACATTGATACATTAATGTCCTTGGCCTTAAAATTCTATCCTTAAGAATAGAATTCTCTTCCTAACATAAGTACATTCATATACTTACCAAATAATGCACACAGAAGAGCTACCAGAAATAATCATTTGGGCCAAAAACTAGAAAAAAATGTTCATCTGTAGCATATTGGGTTATAATTTAAGGCTTACTTTTGCAATGTGATTTTATCATTACAAAAATTAATCTTCCTGCATCCACCAATATGGAAAAATTAGGAAAGCATAATATTGAGAGCAAAACTATCCATACAAATATATTGTTATTAAATTTAAATAAGTTTAAAAGCGGGCATGATATGACATTGTATCTCATCAATATGCACAAATAATATGTATCAATTAAATTTTAAAAGGAGAAACTGAAACAGGAAAAAAATCATATACACAGTTTTAAACTTTTCATAATTTCCTTAACTTATACATAAACTTTTATATATTTAGGAAGTACCATGTAATATTTTGATAAATGCATATACCGTGTAATGCTTAAATCAGGCTGAAATATTTCATTAAACATTCATTTCTTTCCTTGTGGTGACAACATTCAAAATCCTTTATTATTTAAAAAAAAATACACAATGCATTATTATTATACCTAGTGCAGTAGAAGGAACTATTTACTCCTCTCTAACTGCAACTTAGTACCGATTAATTGACCTTTCCCTAAGTCTACCACCTCTTTACTCTCCCCAGGCTCTGGTAACCACTATTCTACTGTCAATTTCTAGATCAATTTTTTAGATTGCACATGTCAATGAGATCATATCTACTTGCCTTTCTTTCACTTAGTGAAATGACTTGCAGTTCTATCTACGTTGATGCAAATGATAAGATTTCATCATGTTGATGGGTGAATAGCATTACATTGCATATATTTGCCACACTTTCTTTTTCCACTCTTCAGCTGATGGATGCTTACATTGTCTCCATTTCTTGCCTAATGCAAATAGTGCTGGAATAAACATGTGAGCACAGTATAGATGTCTCTGCTACATATGATTTCATTTTCTTAGGATATATACTCAGTAATAGAATTGCTGGGTCATGTGATAGTCTTATACCAAGGTTTTGAGGAACCTCTATTCTGTTTTACACAGTGGTTATACTCATTTATACTCCCACAAATGTGTGCAATAGTTCCCTTTTCTTCATATCCTCATCAGAACTTATCTTTTTTTTATCTTTTGATGACAGTATTCCAGTTGGAGTGAGGTGATCACTCACTTTAGTTTTCACTTTTATTTCGCTAATGATTAGTGATGTTGAGCATTTTATCTTTTACCTATTGGCCATTCATATGTTGTCTTTGATAAATGTCTACCTAGGTCTATTGCCAATTTTTAAATCAGGATATTATTTTTTAAGTATGAAGTTGAGTTACCCATATATTTTAGAAATTAATCTCATCACCTGGAGGGCTTTTAAAAACCACAGCACTCAACCTGTACCCTTCACCCCCGAGAGGTTCAGATTTCAGTCCTCTAGGGTAGAATTCCAACATCATTCAAAACACTCCAGATATTTTCCTCATGCACTGTGACTGGGAAGCACTAGCTACCTCATCCCACCCACCCCCCGTGCCCACCCTCAGGGCTGTGAAGGGATCATTCCTGTGAGGAAGTTGAAGAAGTTGAGAGACACAGCAGAACATGCTGCTGGGCATGAATTTTCTATCCTCAGAACCCCGGCAGAACAACAGACCTCTGGAGCAGTTAAAATTTTCACTGATTTATATAATGTTTATTGTTCATGAAACTATCATACTTGCAGTATTTCTGTATTTCTGGATGATGTCTTTAAATACTGAATGCAATTTTAACTGCAAAGCTTGCATTAAATCCATTTCATAACAGTCAAAAAAAAAGAGAAATTAATCTCTTCTCAGATATACAGTTTTCAAATACTTTCTCCAATTCTATATGGTATCCCTTCACTCTGTTGCATGTTTCCATTGCTATCCAGAAAGTTTTGATTAGATATAATCATATTTGTGTACTTTTGCTTTTTTATCCTGAGGCTGGGGCTATAGCTCAGGGATAGTATGCTGTGTCACAGTATGTGATGTGACCCTAGGTTTGATCACTCATATAGCAAAACATCATATAAATAAATCTAATAAAACATTCACACTGATACTCCATTCCTTTCTACATTTTGAATTTTTAATGTTTTGTTTTCTACATTGCCTATCCCTTAACATATTATAATAGTTATTATTTCTAATTGTTTCACTTCATACTAAAGATATGAAGTTTTGTTCATTACATTTATTATATTAGAGCATTCTGAATTTGTATAGCCATTCTTTACAGTGATTTTTTTATGTCTTACCATGATTTCTTTTTATTTTTTTAATGTCTCCTTTCCACTTAAAAACTTCAGCATTTCTTGAAGGGCATGACTGGTGTTGATAAAATTCTCTCAACCTTTTTTTTTAATTAGTGTATCTTAATTATACCATGGGGTTTCATTTTGATATTTCTACATATGCATATAATATTCTTTGGTTTTACTTTCCACTTCTATTGCTCTCGTATCCTCGTTCCCTCCTTATTTCCCTCCCTGGGAACTTATTTGCTGGAACTCATTATTTGGTGGAACTCATTATGCTGTTTTCACGCATACACACAATGTACTCTGAATATACTCACATTCCAATTGCCCTCCCCTTTCCCCTTCTCCCTCCTGCTATATTCCTCTCACCAACATTCATTCATCTTTTCTGGAAATGTCTTTATTTACCCTTTATTACTCAAAGACAACTTTACTGAATACAGCATTCAGTAAATGTGTGAAAATCTCTTCCCACTCACTCTTGGCCTGTAAGATTTCTTCTGAGAACTCTGCTATAAGGTAAATTGAGAAACTCTCATGTATTACATGATTCTTTTCTACTGTTTCTTTGAGACTCTTCTCTTCATCTTTACCCTTTGAGAACTTGATAATAGTATATCTTGTGATAGACTATGTTGACTTGTATCTGAATGACCACCATTGACTTTCCTGTACCTCAATATATGTATCTTTCTCTAGCTTTGTGGTTTTACATTATTATTCCTTGGAAGAAGCTTTCACTTAGTTGAGATTCTCAAGGCCTTCTTGTAAACCAATACTGCAAACATTTATTCTTTTAATAATGTGTCAAAGTTCACATAAGTGTTCTACACTTTTTTCACCTTTTTTTCCTCCTCACTTTCAGTAAACCTGTCTTCATTTTCACTAATTCTCTCTTCTTTGATCTATTCTACTATTGAAGCTTTCTGTGAAATTTTAAATTTTGTTAATATACTATTTCCTGCTCAAAGATTTATGTTAAGCTTTTCTTAAATCAGCTAAATCTCTCTGTCAAATTTCTGTAATATAGTGTTGAATCATTTCTGGTTTTTCAAAGCACAGTGAGGTTTTTCAATGCAGCTGTTTTGAATTCTATATCCTACAGTTCACCTATACTGATTACTCTCTTGTCTTTTTTTACTGATACTTTATTTCAACATTATGTAATAAAAATGCCCTTGTCCCTTGAAAATTTTTATTTGTTGTTGTTACTTTGTTTTTGATGATAATGGAGATTAAACTCAGTGCCTTTTGCTTGCTAAACAAGCCCTGTAACTTTTAAGTTTCACCCTCAGCCCTCCCTGAAAGTTTCATAATACTGGCTGTTATATGACAACATCTACAGACTGAAGGATTAAGATATTTATTCCAATTTTCAAAATCTGGCTTTGTTTTTGTCTATCCATCCAGAACTTTTCAGCAATTGACTATTTTTCTCAAAACTTTACTTTTGCTTTTTTTCAGCACTATATGTTTCCCTAAATTCATAGTGGCTGCTTGTCTGCAGTTAGCAAGTTGTCACTGTTTCAGCACTAGAGGATGATCTAAACTCAGGTTTTTCCAATTCTGTAGTTCCTCAGTTATTCAGAATGAACCTGGGACATGCCTAAAGATAGTCCTCCCTAGCCACCTTATCCACAGGAACAAATAAGGCAAAATGCTCAGACACAACTCTGCTCAACTCTTGGTTGGGCTCACCATGGTAGGACTTACTCTAAACTTCTATTCTAAACTTTGTCTAAATTGTTCCCTCTAAGTTGTGCTGACTGCAGGTGAGTGTGAAATAGGGTAGAACAATCTCTTCATCAGCATCACCACAGTGTTTGGTGATAGCTTAGGTCCATAACCCTGTGAGATCATTGTAGAATGGTACTAGGACAAAGGTCCCATGCTATTAAGCACTGCTTGTTGCTAGCATGGTGTTATAGCTTAATCCTGTTGCATCTAGCTACAGATGATGCTGACTAGAATAGACACCCTTTTGATTAGCGTCATGAAACAAAAGGGGCAAGAGTTTGTGTTCACAATCGCTGGCCTGGGCCAATGACTATGTGCCCCGTATTATATTTCATTAACTCAGCACTGAGTACAAGTTGCATTCTTGTACTCACTATTCTGCCCTACTATTCAGTAGGACGAGTCATACTCCTAGCTCTGATGCCCCACTTGGAAAATTGGTAGTGTAGGCTGTTCCTTGGTCTACCAGACTCAGGATCTGGGCAGTGTTGGGGGTGCATTCTGTTTCTGTTGGCAATGTAGGCTGAAGCATGAGTCTGTCACATTGTGGAATGGATAGCTGTGGTGCCAAGGTAAATCTAGAGGCTTTGTCACTGAACACTAGATTGGGGATAGGAATCTTTGGGCTTTGTCCAGAACTAAATTTCACCACCTGTAGCTCAGAACTGAGTTTTGAGATAATGCCCTGTGCTTATTTCCCTGCTTTAAATCCCAGTGGGTAGAATTCTGTTCTTATCTCTGCTGCCCGTGGTTGTGGAAAGGATAGTGGATTCAGTCCCTTGGCTGACTGGCTTAGGAAAATGTCTTGAGGTTTAGTCTGTGGATTCTTGCCTGGGTGTAAGCAATCTGAATCTCTACTCAGCAATGGATTTCACCATGCCAGGCCCTGTACTGAGCTTTCCATGTATAGTCTAGACTAAAATCCCTCTTGCTCCACCAAATGTTAGGCATCTCTCCAAGATGATTGGGATTGGGTGAGGTAGTGATGTAGACAACTCTTTTATTCCTGCTTTCTTAAAAGCATCTGTTATTATTATTATTATTATTAGACCCAAACCAGGACTGTGATCTGTTATCTCACACCCTCTGTACTTGTGAAGGTAATTTGCTTCATGAACACCTTCTTAAACTGATTTTTCTGTGGGAAGATGACCCATGTCTAGAGCATCTTACTCGGTAATCATCTTGCTCCAATAATCTGAAATTCAGTTTTTGAAATCTATTACTGTCTCAAACGGCACTAAGGAAGAAATGAAAAGTATTAGATGTAGAAAGAGCAATTCAGGAGGGCTGGCAGTATTCAATTTCTTTACTTATTATCAGTGATAATAATAAAAGTTAAAAAACGTAAATATTAGTAATAACATTCATAGCAATGGCAATGGAGAATAATACTTGCTTTCTCATTTGATTTTAGAACACTACAGCAAAGTAAATTACATTAGTTATTGTGCTTTAAATGCAGTGTTACAAAACAAACTTGGATAATTTGAGGGTGAATATTATGGGAATATTATGTACACATGTATATCTATGTTAAAATGAGATCTGTTGCAACTACTTCAGAAATGGGGGAAGGGGAGATAAAGGAGAATGATGGAGGGGGTGAATTCAACTATGATATACTGTAAGAGCTTTTGTAAATGTTACAATGTACCCCAATACAACAATAAAAATAACAGATAAAAAATCATTCTGAAGATATGAACTGGATTAAAACTCAACCATGTTTTGGCAACACATGATCCAGAACAACAGTCAACTAGACTTCACTAGCTGTCAACTAGACCTACACTGCATAATATTTAAAATTATCTCAAGTCCCATTTTCTTCCTTTTGTTATAACATTCACTTCTTATTGATACTCTGGCAAATTACCTCACACCCAGTGACTTCAAGCAACTAGGTATTTATTCTATTATAGTTTTAGAAGGATGAAGTGAGAAAAATGGATTAATATTGCTGCTTCTTCCCACAGGCTCAAGTGGGGAATCTTTTTCCTTGCCTTTTCATGCTTCTGGAGGTCACCTGTGCCTTTAGGCTCATGGCTCCCATCCTTTATCTTCAACTCCAGCAATGAAACATCTCCCTTTTTTCATCTCATCTTCCCTTCTCACATGTGCCCTCTGACTTCACTACATCCCTCTTATGAATAATCTTTGTATTTGCATTGGATCTATTATGACAATGCAGATAATCTCTTCGTCTTCAGATCCTTAACTCAGTCAAATCTGCAAAGTCCTTTTGCCCTTGTAAGATAATATATTCATAAATTCTGAGGACTGTGATATGAACTTTAGGGGGCCATTATTCAGTATGTTTGATTAAAATTTGTCTTTTAGAGAAGGAATTAGTTTCAATTATTTTATATGCCTAATTGTTCACAAGGAAAAGCAAAGTAACTTGATTGAGCAGGCCTTGAAATTAATATCATGTTATTCAGGGATTGCTTTAAAATATATTAGATAACAATTCAGAGCAGAACCACAATACTTTAACAAATCACAAATTTTTATAAGGTGTGATTAGAATAATATTATGTCTGAAGTTGTGGTCATTTCAAGTCACACTACACAAAATTTAGAGTTGAGCTTGAGACTGATGACACCACATATGCACCAATGTGGAAAGTAAAGGTCTATTGCTAACATAATGAGGCTTTTTGGGAGAAGGGACTGGTTTCTAAGCAGGTCTGAAAATGACTTCTGACACTATGGAAAGGAGACTCACTTACCTATTATTGTGGTTGGGGGATGAGCCTGGGTTGAGGATACTTATGTATATGTGGGCTGGCACCAAGGAAAGGAGGTACTCAGGATCCTTTACCTCCTTGCCCAGATGTGAGCACACAGGGTAGGGCAGTGCAGGGACTGAAAGTGTAAAGCAGTTAAAAAAATGGATTCAGCACTTTATTAGAAATTAAAATGGCATTTCCCAAAAATACACATATCTTTTATTTGATCAAATTCTTTTCCTGAAGAGGTGCCAGAGGGAAATTTCTGCACAAAGAAATAAGATGCAAATTGGGAGAATTCTATTATCAAAAGAAACTCCATCTTGGTGCCAATGTGATGATTAAATACTTTATTTTTTTATTGTTGTGCTGAGTAGGGGTTCATTGTGACATTTGCAAAAGTTCTTAACCATATATCAAATATATCATAGTTGAATTCACTTTTTCCATTATTCTCCTTTATCTTCCTTCCTCCTACCTCCCATTCCTGGAATAGTTTTAACAGGTATCCTTTTTCCATTTACATACATGTGTATACAATATTTGCAGTATATTCACCCTCCCTCAGCCTTTTCACCTCTCCTCCCCACTCCCACTAGTACCAATCCTCCCACCAGGCAGGACTTGATCTGGCCTCCATTTCTCCAATTTTTAAAAGAAAAAAAATAACATTTTTGTTTGTGTAAGAGAGCTACACAAGGTATATCCTTGGTTCATCTCCTCTGTTTTTCTTCTTTCTACCTCAGTCCCTTTCTTATGGTGGTTTCAATATGTTTAAAAATTCTATATCCATTCTTATATAGAGATTATATCAAGCATATTCACCTTCTTCCATCTTTTACTTTCCCCCTCTGATTAAATATTAATCCTAAAGTAAAATATTTAATTCCAGTTTTTCTTCCTGAAACATTTAAAAATCAAAATCAATACTATATTAAAATATGTAACTAAGCATTACTACCTGTAACCTTTTCTTCTCTCATCCTCTACTGACATCTTAGTAACAAACTAATCCATTCATTGTCGACTTTACCACTAGGTTCCCAGATTTGACCAGTTATGAAATCATGATTTCAAGTTTTCCCCACACTGAAAGAGATATTTCCATATCCCATTTAAGAGAGATCTTAACAGCAAACATTTAACTATATAATTAAGAAGAGAGAATATCATATTATTATTATTAATTTTTAGACAGTGTCTCACTATGTACCTGGGCTGGCCTCAAACTCAGTACCTACTTGACTCAACTTCTCATGTGCTGGGATTACAGGCATGTAGTATCATGCCTAGCTTTTTTTTTTAAGAAGTAAATAAATAATTGCAAAGAAAATAGCAAATGTCAAAATTATTTGGACAAAAAAGCTTTACTTGGGAGGATTTAAGTAGTTAAATACTTTCATGTGCAAAAACCTGTTTCATCCTTATCTTTACATAGTATCAAACACTACTGAGAGGTGGACAAGGATATGCAGCATATTTTAGAAAGATAGGTAAGCCAGGCGCTGGTGGCTCACACCTGTGACCCTAGCTACTCAGGAGACTGAGATCGGGAGGATGGCAGTTTGAGCTTTGGCAAATAGTTTTGAGACCCTATCTCAAAAAAAATCCAAAGTTTCACAAAAAAATGGCTGGTTCAGTGGCTTGAGCTGTAGGCCCTGAGTTCAAGCCCCAGTAACACACACGCAAAAAAAAAAAAAAAAGAAAAGAAAGAAAGGACGAAAGATAGGTTAAATTAGTTCCCATTGAGAAAATTTGTTCTGGAAATTTTATTTATACTTATTGTGAGATATGGCTTCTTGTGATACTCCCTCTGTGGCCTTTGGAGTTAATAAAATGTTCTGGATTGTGAATACTTGTCCTACTTGTGGCATTAACTTTTCAGTCAAAACTACAAAGAATCACATTGATTTCATACATTGAATAGGAGAAAATTTAATATGTAAACTGTGTACCATGGAAGGAGTAGAGGTAAAGAAACCTCTACAGGAATGTGTAGTTCATGAAATCAAAATGTGGAATAGTGGAAGATAGGCCAGTTACTCAGACACAGGATTGAGAAAAAATAAGAAAACTATGTACAATGTAGATTAGTAAATGATGAGGTTCACATGGAAGTAGGCAGTTGACAGAAATAATAATGTGGCTTTTCAATATATGGATCAATTAAAATTCAGTAAAGTTAAAAACAGTTTCTCAGTCACAGTTGTCACACTTCAAGCATTTAAAAATCATGTCTAGTGGCTACGGTATTGAACAATACAGATAGATAAAGAGTATTTTTCATTTTTCTGGAAATTTTTGTTGGGCAATGCTGGTGTAGAATATAAATAATATCAAATTTATTGTTTCATAGAAAATGAAATGTTTTTATAGTGATTTACCTAAATAAGGTAAAGACTAATGCAATTCTTTATCTTCTGATTAAAATCATCATAAGGAAGGAATATATGTTTGTGTACCCTGGATTTAAGCCTTTCTATTTTTCAGGTCTTTCCTCAACATCTCCTCCAAACTGAAAAGATGTAAGACAAAATACTTAGTAAGATGGTCAATAGAAGCAGGTCCTGTCTGCTCATAAACATTTTGATATTTTAGTAAATGAAACAAGAACATAGCAAGAGAAAAACAAGGAAGAAAAAGACAAGGTTCAATGGAGTTGAAGCTGGAAAGAGAAATCACTTACATCTGATGAAATAAAAACAGACTTCTTGGAAGAAGTAAAAAGTCCAGAGACTAAATTCAGTTTTTATGTATAGAATTTCAAGTCATTCAGGGTTGTGTAAATAGCATAAAAACAGACACAGAGGCATGGAAATACAGGAAATGTGTGAAGTAATTTTGATTCTATTGATAGATGTACAGCCAGTTCTGCTGTAATATGATATACGCATTCCTAAAATTCACCAAGCTATGCAAAATCTCACAAGGAAGCCAGTGGCTTTTAAGAAAATGTCTTTAGGGGACTTTCACTCAAAAATTTCTTGTCATTAACACAAAAAATGTCAGCACAGTTTTAGACATTTCCAAGGGCTAAGAATCATGAATATTGCAATGCATGTGGCACTTTACCCTGAAAAAAGTGGAAAGGAGTGTTCCATCTCCTGCCAGCCTGACCATCTGGGTCTTGACGGAAGAAAAATAGGAAACACACTAAGGACAGATTTTTTAAAAAGAAGTGACAGAGAACAGAGTTTAAAAATGAGAAAATGATTAGAAAAGAAAAGGTAAAGTGCACAATAGAGAGAAAGCAGGACACATATCCAGGTGGCTGTTGAAAAAGGTGTAGTTAGTTATAGTGAAGTAATATTAGAAGGGTTATCTGAGGTAAGATGGAAAGTTTTGACAGTAGATATTGATTAGCATGGGTCCTTGTCCTCATGAGACGAATGTGTATGTGAGTTAGAGCACTTGTATGTACCATATTTAGTTGGGTATAACATTATATGTTCAGCTGGCATTCCTTGCAGATGAAGTTATTCTTATTATAGTGAAAATGTTCACTAATAAATTGATTACATTGAAAAAACTTTCATTTTCCAAAGTGTGTTATGGTATGTCTGACTAGTCATTTTGGTGAATTTAGGTAAAGAATGATAGTAAGAAATAAATATGGTAAATTAGTCCCAAATGTGGAATATTTTGAATACTTGATATATGAGCTATTATTTCATAATAATATTACCACATACATAGCAGCTATAAACAGCATGTCTTCATTAACCTTCACTTTCTGTGAAGTCTAACTAGCTGGCTCCTGTGCAAAGCTTCCATTTTGTCAGCCAGGGTTGATTTTCATGTGAAGGCTGAAGTAGAGAGCGATCTAGTTCCAAGATGGTGTGGCTGTTGGTAGCATTCAGTTTTTGCTAGCTGTCAGATGGAAGGCCTCAGTTTTCTGATGCCTCAAGGACAGAACCAAGGACAGAACTCACCCTTGGTTCCTCAATTTTTTCCTATGTTACCTTCTCCAATATGACATTTGGTTCAACATAGAAGCAAAGAAAATGGCCTACCAGAAAACAGAAATGAAAATTTGTTATAATGTAATTTTAGAAGTGACATCAATAAGATTTTAAAAAAATATCAGTTAGTATCAAGTCACAGGACAAAGGAAGGAAATTAGTCTAGTATTGAATATGAGGAGTTTTGTATAATTGGAGAACATTGTAGAGTCTGGCTATAGAGGAAGAGTTTCATAGTTTTCACATGTTTAATGAAAATGTTACCACTATAAGCTGGAATTTCTTTCTTGTGTAGTTAATACAACATTCATCAGGTAAGGGTCACAGATTTTGTGGGTTTGGGATTATCCAGAGAGCAAAGAATATTTGGGGATGGTGACAACAGCCTTCTGAGTAAGGCAATACCTACAAAATTAAAATGCAATTGTATTTGAGGAGCTCAAGATTAATTTCATTTATTCAATTATGATGCTAACCCATCTTAAGGGGATTGACTATTTTACTTTAGTCTATTATCTCAGTTAAACATGCACCCATTATACACACACACACACACACACACACACACACACACACACACATACATACACATATTGAATAGGCAAGAATCTTTGCTTGGCTCATTTGCAATAGTCTTAAGTTCTGGATCAAACAACATATTTAGTAATTACATGTTAAATTCAATTTAAGACAGAGTGATTGTACTTAACAATGATGAAAGTATGAAGGAGAGGCTCAGAGACTCTCTGAAACATGTATTTGTATCTTACAAGTAACCAAAGGATAAAAATATGCAAATATCATTTTTTGTTTTGACATACATAATCAAATTTATATGTATTATTTTCTATTAATGTACCCTTGAATGAAATTGTCAGTATGTGAGATTTCTAAGCCTCCCTTCCACATTTTCAACTCAGAAAAATACTTTGAATTTAAAACTGAAGGGTAGTGGTAGCATTCTCTTATATTTTATTAGTCATAGTCTAAGAATAAAAAGCACCGAATTTAAACATGAAATAAAATCAGAGTATAATAAGGAATTAAATCATCACATCTCATATTAATAATTATAAAGATTATCTGTACAGTTAGTCCATCTTTTTTCAAAGGAATTAAATGCCCTTGTTTATTTGCTATTGTTGTATTTGAATGTTTTCTGAAAAGTAGAGCAGCTGTCACAAAAGGAAACTTCAAATTTTAAAATGATTTTTTATTTTGATTTTTAAATAAATATTTTTATTTTTAACAAATAAATCTAGTTTTCTGATTCCAATATTTTTGCCACATTATTCTCATAAAGTATTCCTCATAAATGAAGCTAAACTAATAATGCCTGGGGATGGTGGAGTGGCTTAAGGAATAAGAGCACCTGCCTAGCAAGCATGAGGCCCTGAGTTCAAACTCCAGTGCCACCAAATAAATAAATAAATAATAAGACCTTGCAAATAAATATAAATTTTCAAATTTATTTAAAATTTTGGATAGCATATTTTTGTATGAGAAAAATATGAAGAACATTAAGATAAGTTTCATGTACGCTAGTTTGTACAAAATCGTTTGTTACAACCCCCACCCCACCACTGCTTATAATTTCAAAATACAGGTGACTGAAACAGTATTTTTCAAGTAGGATACCATGGAGCTCTCTCTCTCTCACTCCCTTGATCTCCTGACCTAACTGGGCTAACTGGAGGCAATGGGAGATGCAGAAAGGACAATCTATAGACAAACAGACAAGCAGAAAGTTGGGGCCAGGTGTGTTGGGCACTTGAATAGAGACACACAATGGCCTTGTTACTTTTTACTTCTCTGCTCTTTACTCTGCTTATTTTCTCTGTCTTTACTCTTTAAGGCCTTGCTTCTAAAGTCTTTCTTCTTTCCTATTCTTTAAAATCTCTTTCTTTAGACTCACATTGTCCTATGTTCTCTCTTTAGATTTCTTAAAGTGTTAGTCCTTAGACTTGCACTGTCCCATGTTCTCTTTAGTTTTTCTTTAGCTTAGCTTTTCTAAAGCCTACGTATAATGTTCATGGTGCAGAATTGCACTGTCCCATGTTCCCTTGGATCTCTATCATAACTCAGCATCCCACCAGCCGCATCATTCTTGCAAGCAGCCCACCAATCAACCCAACCCCCATCAAAAAAACCCTCCATCCAAGACTCCATCAGTGAGTCTTTTATATCCAGTGGTAAACAAGGAGGTGGAGCAACAGTTCTTGGGGAGGGGAGTGACATTGTAACAAAAGAGAACTGACTTCAGAGAAACATTACTTCCCTGAATGTAAACAATTTAGGAAAAGCAGCTATGCTGCATTTTGCTCTTTGCTCTCTTCTGTGGCTGGGGCCATGCCAAACTCAGCCTGTAGAGCAGTGAGCACAATTGTGCTTATGTCAAGTTCTCATAGGCTTCTCATAATTTGCTCCCCACAATGCCACATCTTTAAAACCCTAGTATAGCATCATAATTCTGGGGTAACTTGTCACAGCTTAAAAATTAAAGCACATAATTCCATTGGATGAGAAATAACTGAAGAAGAAGCTAGCCTCCTACCACAGAAAAAATATAAAAGTAGGAAAATGTATGACACTACCATTTCTTAGCAATTGCACACATGACAGCATAACTGAAACCCCTGTGGAAAGGGTTGTTGTCATTGTGAGTCCCGTGATCTCTCAGGTTTACTGTCTCATTTCCAGACCATAGAACAAGGTGCCAGAGCACAAAGTTCAATTGCTCTGCTCAGTGTGGACTCAGAGATTAGAGAACTTCAGGATTGCTGAGGTGTCTGGTAACTTGACATGCAGAAAGGAATCCTAAAAGTCAATTTGGCTATTCCCTACAAGTGCCTGTTTTGAAACTTACACTGATAAATGAGGCTTATATCTACCTCTGGTTTTGAGAAAACAGAGTTGCAGCAGAGTTGGGAGTAGTGTGAGTTCAGATAACATTTACATTGAATTCAAATGAGACCAGAGAAATCACACCTCAGGAGTAAGTGGCATGCTGTAGAGAGAAAGATGGTTCTTAGCCGTACCCTTACAAAGGCTGAGACTAACTCCACCAGGTCCATAGGGAATAAGAGTTTGTACATTTTGCTATCAAATTAAATGGCTTATTAGCATTGTTTTTCCTTTATTATTGTGATGAGTGGGAGTACATTGTGGCATTTACACAGGTTATTACAATGCATCAAATACATCATGCATGAATTCTCTCCATCATCCCTCTTCCCCTGATTTCTGGAATAGTTGAAACAGTATCATTTTTGCATTCATTTACATGTGTACATTTTTTTGCACCATATTCATCCTTCACCCCTTTCTCCAACACCTCCCCCTTCCCCTGGTGCCAGCACTACAACCTCGGGAGGGCTTGTTCCATCCTGCCAGCTTGGACCCAGTCCTAGTGAGCACCTACATTGGGAAAAGTTGCCTGCTATTTGTCCTCACTGACCTGGTTCCAAAGCTGCCTATGTAAATCTGCAAACCCAACAGATTAACACAGCATTCACCTTACACACCTTGGATAATCGGGTGGTGAGCAATCACAAACCTTAATTGCCATCTTCCTGTGGGCAGAAGGGACCAATGACTGTTCACAAACCAGCCAGTGGTCTCTCATGAGACCACTTCAGAACTCCTGCCTGCAACAGATGGCCTGTTAGACCAAGGAAAACAGGTCTAAAACACCCCAGCTGACTCCCCCCAAAGCAGTCCCAAAAGAGGGGTGGCACCCTTCCCCACACAGCTCAGAATACCAGTCTTGATAAGACAGGGACACTGAGAAATTCCCAGTCATAGCACCAGTACCTGGATTTGACACTGAAGGAATGTGTCTGGACTTTTGTCGATCTGATGTGACTTTTTGTTGCTTGTTGTTGATTTGTTTGTTTGGGTTCTACTTTATTTCATTTTCACTTTTATTCTATTTTATATTTCATTTTCTCTTAGTTTTCCCCCTTATTTTACTTAGTATTTTTCATTTTACTATTGCTATTTTCTTATCTCTATTTCTCTCCTTTTCTTGAGGTAAAATTCACCATTCTCCCCTCGACTGTTCTTTTCTGTCCCTTATCATCCACTCTTTCCCCAGACTTCAAGTCCGCCTCCTTGCCTTCCCTACCTTTCACTCTACCACTCTTCCCTCCACACTAACCACCACTGATTAGGCCGCTAGAACAACCCTGCATACCCACCCCTCCGCAACCTCTCACACACGCACCCTCTCCTACAACCACTTAACTACAGCGTAAAACTCACAAGAACCCAAACGCTATAATCCCTATACCTGTTTCCACCTTCAGTCCATTCCCCTCTCACTGTCCCCCCTTTTAGCACCACCTTTTCAAATTACCCAAGCTATATCTCCCCCAATTCCCACTGTGTATAGATAATATCACTCAAGAGTTCTTTATAATATGTAAATAACTGGTCTGACATTGAATCAGTGAATTTGTTATTGCTAACTTATGCTTGGAATCAGGGACAGAAATAACATATCAAAAAAGCTAATGACTAAACCAGTCACAACACAGTGATTAAGTCAAGGAAAAAATACAAGTGATTAAAACCCCAAACTAGCCAATGAATAACATAGGCACATGGCACAAAGTAGAAGAAGGGAGAAAGGAAGAAGGCAAGGAAATTCCACCCCTCAAAAGAAGAACAATTCAATAGAAGAGTTAGTGGGAAATGAATACCCAGTTCCTGACCCCAACAGAGTGATGATAAATATCACCAATGAGCTCAATGAGCTCAATTCATAAAAATTCTCCCAATGAGGAAATCATGAATGAGCTCATTGAGATACTCATGGAGAAGTTAGAAGAGACACTTAAACAGAACATACAGGATGAACTCAAACAATTTCAAGATACCACAAATGAAAAAACTTGAGAAGACACAGAAACAACTAAATGAACTAAGAGAGGACTTCAGTCTACTCCAAAGTGAAACAAAGGGCACTATAAAAAAGAAAGACATGAAATAAAGAAGAAAGCACAAGATATGAAAGAGGAGTTGAGCAAAGATATGGAAAAACCTCAAAAAAAAAAAAAACAATCAAATGGAAATCCTGGAAATAAAAAGAACCCTAAATCAAATTAAAATATGTGAAAAGTTACTCCAGCAGATTAGAACAAGTAGAAGATCGAATATCAGGGCTTGAAGACAAAATAAGTATTAAGGAAAAAAAAGAATCACTTTTGATTTATACTGGGACTTATTAACCAATAAAAGCTTGCTTTGAACAGCAAAATGCCTTATATTTGAATACTCTGACAATGTGGATAAATGAGATGTACACAGGAAGTAAAAAAGCAAAACAGGTTTGGCTACTTAAGCTATCATTTCTTTGTAATCCTTGGTATTAACAATTTCCTGATAGAGAAGAATACTTAATCATATTTGTTTGTGTTCATCTTTATTATGTAGGAGTATGCAAACCAGAAAAGACTTTAAAATGAAGCAAATACATAAGCAATTTTGTTTTTCTTGTCTGTATATTTGAGCATATATGGATAATTGAAATTTACAAGATTATTAAGACATGGTTCTACTTTGAGATATTTTTCCATTAACGAATGTAGCATTAAAACAATTCCCTCACTCTCTTTTAGCAGTTATATTTTATTTTTATACTTAGAAATGAGGCCCCATATTAATGTAACCAAAAGGAAATCAATGAATTACAATATTTGATTACAGTTTCATTCATTTAAATATCTATTTCAGCATTTATTATTTTTGGTGAAGACAATAATGAAATAGAGGAATAAAAAAAGATCAGATGGATTAAAATAATTGTTGTCCATTACAGGCACTATTATGGCTTTTGATGATTGTCTTAGTCAATTTGGGTGCAGTAAATAATTACCAAAACTTGGTGCCTTAAACTTCCAGAACTCACAGTTCTGGAAGCTGAGCAATCCCAAACCAAGATCCTGGCACATCTTATGTCTGGTGTACTTGCATTTTTTTGGCAAAACTGCAAACTCTTAACTTACTGTTTCACACAACTGGAACCATACAATAGGTAACCTGTTCGGATTGACTTCTTTCACTTAGCAATAAACAATTTAAGTTTCTACCATGTCTTCGCATGACTCCATGCTTCATTTATTTTTATTTTATTACTGGATAATATACTTTGTATGGATGTTCCTCAGTTTATTTACCTACTGAAAGTTGTCCATATTGTGGCAATTACAATCCAGTATTATTTCATTTTTCTGTTTTTTTGAGTACAGAGTATAAAACTTTTTACTTCAACCATTTTATTAGTTTCTGAGAATAATTTAAGCTATTAAATAATAGTTTATTGTTATATCAAACAATACTATTTGAAAATGAAATAATCCATAATGTAACTTAAAACATCATTATATAATAAAATTCACCTTTAATGTGTTCAATTAATTTCAAAATCAAGTCCTACATGATGATAATGAGTATTTTGTAATTATATAAGGGCATATTTCTAATAATCTTTGCAGTATAGTATATACTCCATAACAACAAACATCTGTTTAAAGCAGATTGAGAAAAGCATTTCATATTGGGGCAGGAAAATTTGGTTTAAATTATTTTGGGAATTTAACATGAACATTTATAACAAAGAAAATGATCTAACATCTGTTTAAGAAAAATGAGTTATAGAAAATAATCAGCACACACATTTTTTAAAATGTGAAGATAAAATATCAAAAATAAAAAAACAAAAAATATAAATTAAGAGAATTTTTAAATTTCTAATAACATTTTACATTTGGCATGAGATCTGAAAATTTACTTTCAAATATTAATAACTGCACTTTAAGTTTATTACTTTCTATTAAAATGTGAAAATTCAATAAAATACTTAATCATATAGATAATTGCTGAAGCTGAAAGTGAATGGGGGACTCACTTGTAATCGACAGACCTCATTGCTTTTCATGAGCTTCAAATGTTACTTGAGAAAGTGCCAAAAAAATGCTCAAAGTAACCATATTTAATTGGTGTAGGAGTAGGCATACTGGCAATATATTCTATAAGCTTTTGATTATTTGACTAAATATCTGTTATGGGAGAGCTCGGTAGATTGTTCATGTTTCTACAAGACTTGTAGAAGCTGTTAATAACTTGGTGCTATATTCTTTCCAAGGGTACTTATGTAATATAAAGCATCTAAAACAGACACATTTTCTTACTCTACTGTACAGGTTTGTTACTATCTAGAATAAAACAGTTATTGTGGCCTTTCCAGATCAAAGGTCAGAGATACTGTCTATTATTAAAAAAAATCTAGTTCTCAAAACATGGACTTCCTATTCTTTATAAGCATCAACCAACTCTCTTGTTGGAATTAGGATCAAAGAATAGGAACAAAACAGTGACTCTCTGGCTAATGCTGCTGTTGAAATAGAAAATTATTTCTTTCTGTCTGGGAGATTTGTGTGTTCTGTCAACATATAGGAAATTGTGGCAGGCTGACTTGTTAGTTTGCAAGGAGGTTAAAATCTCAGACCTGTCACAGTTCTTCAATGCTTTGTCGATGGGCATGAGATGGTGACAAATACGGCTTTTTTATAAAAAGCGTCAGAGCCTTGTGGGGCATTTTAGAAGACAGGAAATGATTTGCTGGGATCTTATAGCAAATGTTCTTGCCTATGGGACAATGGAAATGAAGGAGAATGGTGCCATACTCTCTCACTTGCTGATAAAATGTTACTGGATAAACAACAAGAAGAAACAATCCGAGTGTTGCTCTGGTTTTTCCCCACTCACCTCTGTACAGAGGAAGAGATAATAAGACATTTGGACCACAACTTCTTGAGTTTTCACTGAAAGCAATATAATTGTTGCTGCTAAGTCATGGAATCCAAAATCTTTTATAAATGTTTTAATTAAAGATACAGAGTTTTGTGATGGCACATACATAAGTACTTTGAGATGCACATGCAAAAAATAAAATACAAAACCTTGCTAAAGATGGTAAATTTTATTTCGTGTGCATTTGACATAATAGAATAACAAACACAAACAAATAAGTAGTAAGGAAAAAACCCTTGTTTACTGACCACCTACAAATGTGTTATTCCTCTTGCCCATTGTTATCTCTATACATCAGAACTGTAAACGCAGATATTTTAGGGCAAAAAATAATGAGTAGAGTTACAGCCAAGTCATTCATGTTTCTTAGGTAACTAATGCCATAGGTACCCTGATAAGTAAATTTGTTTTGGAAAATTCCAAATAATAGGGGCAGAACATTTTATGGGTTTATCTATTATTAACAACCATGTCAACATCCTACCTGATCCTGTGAATGACAAATGTACTTGGACTTAACTGATAGGATTTGGGTAAAAATTACAGTGGGGAAGGGCAGCTAAAGTGAACCATAGCGTAGGATTCATCGGACCAATTCAATGTGATTTCCACTGTGCATGTCACTGATGTTTATCCTGCCTATATTCTGAAAGTTCACGACTTTCAATGGTACATTTATATATCCACGCTCACCTAGATGAAACATATTATTCTTTCTCTTAGTTAGGCTGTTTTTCAACTGCCTTACTTGTATGTCTATAACTTGGGGAAAAAAACTGGAAAATTAAATTCTATCTCCTCTGAGGCCATGAGATGTGAAAGAAAAAAAAAAACATGGCAACTTAGAAGCATTTCTGGGTTACTCAGGTAAGACAGTTCTCTGTTGAGACTGACTAGATCAAGTTGATGATCAAACCTGCACTCCTCAGATTGCTACCAATTCTAAGATCGATGGTAATACAAGTCTTGGCAACACAATTACCATCAGGAAGTAAGGAAGTATTTTATGCAAAACTGGTGAGTCCCACCAGATTTTTACAAGATTGTCTTCCAGTGGAGGTGGTCTGGTGGCATTACATGTAACCCACATCTGCAGGTTGACAGCATGATGGCTTTGATCCTGGCTTGGGACATCAGTTTTGCCTTCCCAGTTTTGTCACATTTTCAGATTACATTTTGTTATTCCCGTCTGAACTGATCTCAGACATAACATAATGGCATACTTTTAAAAAGCATTATTTTTAGTTTTCTCCCTTCTTTTCAAAAAGAAAATCAGTCTTATATTTCCTCTGCATAAATTCTTATTGGAAAAGTAAAATAAGTTCAAAGACAATGAGAAACTTTAATGTACAAATTATTAAATTAATAGAATTATAAACTAGAGAAAATGTAAGTTATTATTTAAGGGATCTTTTTGGTGCTGATATTTTGGTATTTTTGCTTTTACTTTAGATGAAAATCATTTTCTGAAAAATACAACACATGCAAATACAGGATAAGAATATTTCTGAGCCCAAACACATGTGCACTACATAATTTGATTTATATAAACCACAGAGTACATAAAGCAACACATTTAATGTGCATAAATATCCATTGGTATTTTTCTTCTCAAAACAGAATACAATGGAAAAACATGAACATTTACTAATGTTCACATATTTATAGTTTCCCCCCAAGTGAAAACCCAAACTCAAGATTTTAGATGTATTCCTGTGTGGATTAAATTTCTCCCCCCCTTGTATTCAGTTCCAATTTTTGTTTCCAAAAGTAACTTATTTCTTTAGCTAGGTTAATTTTACTGTATTTTTTGTTGGCTTATTGCCTTGGTTTGGCAGCCAGCATTCTGGACCAGAATGCACTATTTTTCACCTAGGTGTGATCTTGCAACAGCATTTAATTATCATTATTTCTTGGCTTCGGTGCTTTGGTCTACACCTGTTTGTACTCATCCTGGCATCCTTCCCTATCTTTATGCATATTTGTAAAACAATGCTAAAAATTCTACATTTATTAATACTTTAGAAAATTCACAAAGGTGTTTAACCCTTGTTCTTTGATTTTTCCTACTTAATTTGACTAAAAGGTGAGAAAAAGGAGTAAGTTTAATAGCTTGGACTTATAGCCATGAAGGGAGAGAGAAAATAGATTTTAAGGGCATTAGTTTTATTCACAAAACTAAAATTGCCCAAATGCTTTTTAACACCTTGACATTTGTGTACGTTCAGTGCACTTAAGCAAAATTACTTTTTGATGATAGAGGATAAGAAGACATATGCAGGGTCATTTCCTATATGTTCCCCAATGCCTAAAAAATTAATCATTAGATTCTTTGCACACTTTGGACACCACTTTCTCTGTTGAGGAATAGCCTGGCATAACAGGGCAAACCCTAATATGAATTACTGCATTGCAGTTTTCCTTATTTTATTCTCCTTTTTTTCATCGTGAATTACCATGGTATAAACCTTAGGAGTGCCATCATCTTACATAGCAGCTAAGCAAAAAATTAAATCATTAAAATGTGCTTATAATTTGCTTCCTCAGATAATATAATTACTTTGAACAAAGTCCTTTTAAAGATGGAGTGGCTTATATACAAAGAATGGCAGTTAACAAGGAATTTACATTTTCTTGCACATAATGCTGAATCATATAATATTTTTGTTTTTCAAAATGTATGTTACATAATGTGCATTTACTCTATACCTACATCTATCTCCTTTTTAAATCATATAATAAATTTCCTCCATACACCATTACTTGATTGACGGTTTTATTTATCTCTGCCCTTGATTTGCCTCTCAAGACCTCATAACTTAGGCCTTTTCATAAATAAATAGTACAAGAACTAAATAAATACTAATAGCTATCAAACATAGCATTAAATTCAGCTTTTGTACTAATTTAAAGGATGAAATAAAGTAGGAGTAGACATAAGACATAAAATATATTTTAAGTAGATAAAAATATTCATATTTTATTGAGGCTGACATTGCCACTGCTTACCTAAGATATGCTTTTGCTTTCCTATTTTGTTCTAAATGTTTATAGATGATACTGCACCCAGTTAAGAAACTATTTCTAATGCTCATTAGCACCTAGGACATATATCTGTATATATTTTATCAGTAATATATCAGAGTCTGGCCTGGCCAGTGATGTGTGAAGTAAATTGTTATAAAAGATTAAAATGAATGGACACTAAAACAGTGAAGGACAGGAATGCAAAATAGGCCATGTTAAGGGGAAGGCACTAGTGGTGGAGTGCGGTAGAGCAAATGAAGAGGGTAAAAGAGGGTAAATATATTGAGGTACTTTCTATATACATTCATGAATATGGAATGTTAAAATCTGTTGAAGCATTTCAAGAAAGGATGGGAGAACAGGAGCAATAATGGAAGGGATGAACCAAACCAGGGTACAATTAATGGAAGGGATGAAACAAACCAGGGTACAATATATGTATATTTGGAAATGTCACAACAAAACCCCTTGTATACATATCGTATATTAGTAAAATCTTTTTTTTTTAAGACACGTGTACTGGATGCAGTGCCTCAAGCATGTAAAATCTCAGCTGCACAGGAAGGTGGAGATTGGAAGAACGAGGGTCGAGGCCAGGCCAGGTAAAAAGTTAGAGAAATTCCATCACAAAAAACAAGTCAGGTGTGGTGACTCATGTCTGTAACACCAGCTATGAAGGAGGCATAAGTAGAAGGATCTTAGTCCAAAGTCAGCCTAGGCAAAAACTGGAGACCCTATCAAAAAATAACCTAAAGCAAAATGGACTGGAGGCATGGCTCAAGTGGTCAAGCACTTGCCTGGTAAGTGCAAGGCCCTGAGTTCAAATCCCAGTACCACCTAGGATAAAAAAACATTTGTATGAGAGAACATCATTTTCAGTATACTCTAAATAATGTCAACGTGCTTGAATACCAACACACAATGACTTTGGTGTTAAATGGCTACTAGTTTAAAGATGAAAATAATTTTTAAACATTAAATATAAGACTGGTAAAGACAGAGGAAAATTTCTCTGGGAAATGTTCTTTTTTTGTCCTCTCTTCCTTGTTTCTTACTGAAAACTGGTACATGTACATGATACAAGTTAAATTTCCTGTATTTGAAAATTTAAGTCAGTAACCCTAGGATGCTGAAGAAGGAAAGCAGAAAAAGTTTGTGCCTCTGATAATTATGGAAAGCCCACAGAAAAAATGAAACCTCCTTTTAAGTTTCATTTATATAAAAAATAAAGATATTTAAGGATAAGTGTACTTTTTTTGATTTTGGAAAATTCCTAATTTAAGTACATATGTTAACTTTAGGGAATTTTTGTTTCTGGATTTGTGGATAAATAATTAAATAGTTAAAAATTAAAATTTTTCATGATCACTAATATCTTTTTGAAAAAATTAGAGTAATCTTTGATTTATTTTTCCTTCACACTCAAATACAAACTTTTAAGGATTCCTTTGACTTTTCCTTGCAATACATTGAAATACAAGTCCTGTGTCATTTGAACTTCTCTCAACACCCTAGTCTAAACTCAAAACCATGACAACTTCTCTCCTGGGCCAGCAGCACAGTCTTCAGAGATACTCTTTTTTTGGCTCCTAACTCATTTATTCATGCAGTGACCAGAGTGAAAAGCAGAGACAATACAGTTTCTGTATCATTCTTGCACCCCCAACTTGACAGTTGATTTATTTTTACTTGACTTCCTTGCTTTATGTCAAATTTACTAATCTATTGTCTGCCTAAGTCACTAATTGTAAGTATATTCTTAGGTGCTTATTTCTAATTTCTTTGCTTATATTTACTTTTCTTTGTTAAATCTCAAATCTTATTATAGCATCTGACACATAGGAACTCAATACATATTTTTTGAGTAGATGAATGAATGGCAAATCCCAGAGTATCAGTATACTTAATATCAGAAGAATATTTAATTAAATTATTGAAAGTATATTCAATGAAGTCTCTACTACTCTAAAAATAATTATATAGAATTTTTTTCTTAAATGCTTTATTTTTATTCATAAAAATTTTTCCTCCAATGTTAGTTCAGTTTTACATTCATGCAGTGAATTTATTACAAATAATTAGATGCTATCAATGTATAATTATTAACCAAAGTTCATAGTTGATTCAGATTTGCTAAGATTATATGTCTAATGTTTCTTTTAGGCGCGCATCCAGAATACGATATTATTATTGTTCCTTCATTTCTATTTAGGCTTCTTTTGCTTGTGTATTGTCTAATGAATGCAACTTCATTCATTTTGCTACTCAATAATCCAGCTTTGTTCATTGAGAGATTTTTACTTGGTTCATGTCTTCAATGAACTATGTGAGCCTGGTATTTTTTTCTATATATTTCCTTACTTTCTTGCATACAAGGGTCCCCATATTCAAGTTTTATATTCCTACCTCCATCCTAGAATGAATCATTTTTCCAGGGAGCATTTGATAAATTGGAGAATCACATTAGAAACCAAGATCTAGTTGGTAGATTTTAGGTAAAAACAATCAACTAATCAGATTTGTGCTTGTAGTTGATATGTACATACAGATACAAAGAAAAATACTAGTAAAGATCACTTTTGGCTTAGTTTTAATTTTTTTCTTAAAATTTAATTTGTGTAGATAGGAGTCCTTTATTTATTTTTAATTGTGCTAAGTGGGGGTACATTGTGGCATTTACAAAAGTTCTTACAATAAATCATACTTGAATTCACCCCCTCCAAAATTCTCCTTTATCCCTCCTCACCCAGCACTCCTTTTTATAAGGAACCATAATTCATAAATTACATTTTATTAGATGTTGGAGAAAAATCTTTCCTTTGAACTATGTAAAAATTGAGGTTTAATTTGGGGTTTAAAAGACAGCTGATCATCTGGTATAGAAATGTCCATTGTTTCAATTATGTAAAAAATATTGAGATTTATAAATCAATACAAAATATTTCAATGGTCTCTTTGACACTGGTGTAAGAGAATATTAATGAAAAATTAGAGTTCAAAATAAACATTGAGTATCTTCTTGCATTTACCCATCTTTCATACAAAATCTTGCCCTCTTACCTGTCTTCACGAACTAAGTACAAATTACATAAATTAGAGTTATGTAACATGCTCCCATGACAATTCAAAAGCTTATAATTTGAGGCAGAATCTCTAAATTGAAGTAATAAAACTCATCAGTCAATTTTATTTCCAAAGGGTTTGGTAAGATCATAAGATTTCATATTTGCTTAAACTTAAGTATGTACATTCATGTACGTGGCAGTTTCGAAGACAGATAACTATGTAGCTAAAATATGCCTGCTTAAATTTAGAAATGTCCTCAGTTAAATTTAGATACTTCCATACATTAAAAAAAGATAATTTATCTCTTAAGCATATAACCCTCTATAGAAATAGAGAAAAACCAAATGATACTTATTTTTCATTTACTCTGATTCATACATTGTCTTAGATATTTGGGATATGTCATCACACTTTATCTTATTAACAACATTTTATTATCAGAATTTTTTTTCATTTTTTAAAAAATTTTGTTTTCTTTCTTCTTTTATTGTAGTGCTGGGTGGGGGTACAAGGTGTCATTTACCAAAGTTCTTATAATGTATCAAATATATCACACTTGAATATTCACCCCCTCCAGCATTCTCTTTATCCATTACCCTGGTCCCATTCCAGGAACAGTTTCATCAGGTATCATTTTTGTATATACATATTTGAACTGTATTCACCTTCCCATGCCCTTTCCCTAATTCCTACTCCCTCTCACTGGTGCCAACCCTGCCCCAGCCAGGACCTGCTCTGCCCTGCTGTTCTACAATTTTGAAAAAGAAAAAAATGACATTTTTGTTTGGTTAGGATGCCCACACAGGGAGCATCCTGGTGACATTTCTAGGTATATATGTATTATAATTGAAATTGGTTCACCTCCTCTGTTTTCCTTCTCTTTAAATTAGTCCCCTTATTGTGGTAGTTTCAACATGTTTAAAAATTCTATATTCATTCTTACATAGAGAGTACAGCAAGCATATTTACCTTCTTCAGGTTCACCTTTTACAATCCCACCCTTCTCGTATGTTACGTCCCCTTACCTGTTTTTCATAATATTGCTATATTTGTATTAGATCTATATTCCACATATAAGAGAAAAAGTGTTTTTTGGCCTTCTGAACCTGGTTAATTTCATTTAAAATGATCTTCATGCCATCCCTTTACATGCAAATGGCAAAATTTCATTCTTCTTCATTGATAAATAAAATTCCACTGTATTTTCTTACCACATTTTCTCAATCTATTCATCAGTAGTGGAGCATCTTGGCTGTTTCCATGGCTTAACTATTGTGAATAATGCTGCAGTATATATGGATATGCAGGTTCCTTTATTGTAACCTGACACATTCCTTCTGGTATATCCCTGGTAGTGGTATTGTGGATCATATAGCAATCTATTTTTAGTTTTTTGAGGAGACTGCACGCTTTTCCCTAGTCGACGTAGTCATTTACAATCTTACCATCAATGTATGAGGGTTTCTTTTCCCCCATATCCTTGCCAATATTTGTTGTTGTTTGTGTTCTTTTTTGTTTCCCACCCTCCTTACTCTACCATCTCCACTTTCCCACTGGTGACAACAACCCCCCAAACCCCTATGAGCAGGACCTGTTCCACTCTCCTGTTTTCCAATTTTGTAGAAGAAAAAAGATAAAAAGAAAAACATGACATTTGTGCTTGTTTGAGATGAATATAGCTACACAGGGAGTTTTCTTGTGATATTTCCATTTATATATGTATTATAATCCCATTTATTTTATCTACATTCTACCTTAGTTCCTTTCTTATGATGGTTTAAGAAGGTTTAAGATTTTTATATTCATTCTTGTATAGAGAGTATGTCAAACATATTCAAGTTTTAGTTTCCTTCATTTATCCTGCTTCTCATGTATGTTACCTCCTATCAGTATGACCAGTGTTTCATAAAATTGCTGCATTTGGATTAGTTATATATTCCACATATGAGAGGGAACATGTGGCTTTTGGCCTTTTGAAACTGGTTAACTTCATTTCAGGTGATGTTCTACAGTTTTATTTACCTGTGAATGACAAAATTTCATTCTTTTTTGTTCCTGAGAAAAACTCCATTGTATGCAAACACCACATTTTCTTAATCCATTTGTCAGAAGTAGAGATAGATCTTGGCTGTTCTAAAACTTAGCTAGAATGAATAATGCTGCAATAAGCATGGGTGTGCAAGTGCCTTTGTTGCAAGCTGATTCACATTCCTTTGAGGATAGCCCTAGCAGTGGAATTGCTGGATCATATGGAAGAACTATTTTTAGTTTTTTAAAGAGCCTCCATATTTTCCATATTGGTTGTTCTAGCTTATATCCATACCAGCAGTGAATGAGGTTTCCTTCTCCCCACAGCATTCTCACCAACATTTGTTGTATTTTGTGGTTTTTATGGGAGCCATTCTAACAAGAGTGAGGTAAAATCTTAATGTGGTTTTGATTTGCATTTTCTTTATAGCCAGGAATGGTGAGTATCTTTTCATGTATTTTTAGCCATTTGGACTTCTTCCTTTGAAAAAGCTCTTTTCACTTCATTTGCCCATTTATTCATTGGGTCATAGAGTTTTGGGGAGTTTACTTTTTTGAGCTCCTTGTATATTATGGTTATCAAATCCTTGTCAGATGTAAATGTGGAAAAGTTTTTTTCCATTCTTTGGGCTGCTTATTCAATTTAAAAACCAATCTTTTTCAATCATTTCTCTTAGCTGCTGAGCTACTTGAGTTCTACTGTGGAAGTCATTGCCTATGCCTGTTGCTTCCAGTGTATTCCCTAATCTTTCCTGTACTATCTTCAATATATCAGGTCTTATATTAAGGTCCTTAATCTACTTTGAACTGGTTATTGTACAGAGTGTCTAGTGTACTAAACATAACTCTAGTTTCAGTGTTCTGCCTGCAGATATCCAATTTTCTCCGCAATATTTGTTGAAAAGGCTGTCTTTTCTCCATCTTATGTTTTTGGCAATTTTGTCAAAAGTCAGGTGGGCCAAGCTTTGTGGATTCATATCTGGGTCTTCTATTCTGTTTTGATGGTCTTCATATCTGTTTTTGTGGCAGTACCATGCAATTTTTATTTTTATGGCTCTGTAGTATAGTTTGAAGTCAGGTTTTGTGATACCTCCAGCATTATTCTTTTTGCTCAATATTACCTTGGCTATTTGCAATCTTTTGTGCTTCCAAATGAATATTAGGGTTGATTTTTTAATCTCAGTGATAATTTCAATGGAATTTTGATGGAAATTGCATTGAGCACATAGGTTGCTTTTGGTAATGTAGTCATTTTCACAATATTGATTCTACCAATCCATGAGCATGGGAGATTTTTCCATCTTCTGTAGTCTTCTTTGATTTCTTTCTTCAATGGTTTATTGTTTTTCTGATAGAGGAATTTACATTCTTTGTTAACTTTATTCCTAGGCATTTTATGTTTTATAAGCAATTGTAAATGGAATTATTTTCCTATATTTTTCTCAGTCTGTTCATTATTAGTGTATAGAAATGCAATTCATTTTTGTAAATTGATTTTGTATCCTGATATTTTGCTGACTGTTTATGGTGTCTTAGAGTTTTTGGGTTTTTTGGGTATAAGACCATGTCATCTGAAAATAAGGATAGTTTTACTACTTCCTTTCCAATTTGTATTCTTTTTATTTTTTTTTTCTTGTTTTATTGCTCTGCTAGGAATTCCAAGACTATGCTGAGTAAGAGTGAAGAAAGTGGACACCTTTGTGTTGTTCCTGACTTTAGAGTAAATGTTTTCAGTTTTTCCCCATTTAGGGTGATTTTTAGCTATACAATATTTGTATATAACCAACAACAAGTTCTGTTGCTAGTTTCATCAGATCTTTTATCATGAAAGGATGTTGAATTTTGTTAAATGTTGTCTGCATGTATTGAGACTATACTTTTATTTTTGCTTTTGTTAATATTCTGTATTACATTTAAATCCGTGAATTTCCTTGGTAATTTTTTTATCTCCCCTTTTTCATTTCTAACTTTATTAATTTGTGTTTCCTTCCTCATTTCAGTAACATTTGCCAGGGGTTTGTCAATCTTATTTATCTTTTCAAAGAACCAAGTTTTTGTTTAGTTGATTCTTTATATGGTTCTTTTTTTGGTCCCCATTTCATTAATTTTGGGCATTATTTTGATTATTTGTCTCCTGCTGGTTTTGGGTTTAGCTCATTTTCATTTTTCTAGGAGTTTTAGATGCATCATTAGGTCATTTATTTGAGTTCTTTCTGTGTTTAAAATATATGCATTCGTGACTCTAAACTCCCCTTATGACTGCTTTTGCCTTATCCCATAGGTTCTGATAGATTGTGCTTCCATTCTCATTTAATTCTAGGAACTTTTGATTTCTTCCCATATTTTGTCAAAGACCCATTGATCACAGAGCAATGTGTTATTCAGTCTCCAAGTGTTTAAGTATTTTCTGCTGTTTCTTTTATTGTTGAGTTACAGTTTTATTGCATTGTGGTCAAACAATAGAAGAGGGTTATTTAAAGTTTATTTGTTAAGACTTGCTTTGTGACCTAAAGAATGGTCTATTTTGGAGAAGGTTCCATGGGCTACTGAAAAGAATATATATTGTGCTGTTACAGGATGGAATACTCTGCTGACACTGTCAGGCCCATTTGATCTACAATATCATTCAATTCTGTGACTCTTTTGTTGATTTTTTTTTTGTCTGGATGACCATATATTGGTGATAAAAGAGTATTGAAGTCTTCCACCACCACCATTTGGGGTCCATCTGTGTTTTTAAGTCCAGTAGTGTATGTTTAATGAAGTCGGATGCCTTGACTTGGATGCATATAAGTGAATAATTGTTATTTCCTCTTGATGCATTGCTTCTTTTATTAGTATGAAGTGTCTTCTTTGTCTCTTCTGACTAATTTACATTTGAAGTATACTTTATAAGTATTGCTACTTCTACCTGTTTTGGGTAGCCATTAGCTTCATAGACCTTCTTCAACTCTTTCACCCTATACCAATATTTGCTTCTGTCGATAATGAAGGTTTCTTGCAAAGACTAGATTGTCAGTTCTTCCTTTTTAATGCAGTTTGCCAAATGGTGTGTTTTGATGGGAGAGTTGAGGCCATTAACATTCAGTATTAACACTTAGATGTATCAGGTGATTCCTGCCACTAGCTGTTTTTGTTGTGTAAAGGTTTATGTTTGTGTGTGTGTGTCTGTGTGTGCAACTAATTCTATATCATGTCATCACATTTTATCTTACTAACAATTTATATAATAAAATCTTTTTTATTTCCATTTTTATTGGCATATATTCATTATATAGAAGGGATTCCTTGTGTCAATGCCCAATAGCCTTACATTGTACATTGATTAGATTGACCCATCATCTCCCCCACCCCTGCAACCCCCTCCCTGTCCACTTAAAGCAATTGCAACAGGTTTCATTGTTCTACTTTATGTATGTATAAAAAGTGCACTAGCCATATTTTCTTATCTCATCCATTCACCCCCCCATTACAAATACCCTCCATACACTTTATGTACATTTTACAGTCCTTGTCTTTCATTTTTAATTCCAAAGTCAGTGTTCAAAGGGGTTTCTCTTATCTCTATTGTATAGGCACAAATGGGAAGTGACATTTGTCCAGATTCAAATAATTAAAATTTTGGAATAATGCTTCTCATTCACATATACTCAATTCTAGATCCAAGTTGTCAACAGAATACTTTCTATGACAATGGGTTTCCCAGAGACTCTATTGTACAATCATATAAAATTATAATTTAAAAATGACACACAGTAATATCATTTTCCTGATAAAAATGTTATAAAAGTGAGTAAACACTGTCCTTATTTGATAGTAAAATATGAAAGAATGTTGATAAATAAAGGCAATAATTTATTTTTCAGATATGGATTCATATGGAGTATATAATTATGGAAGATCATGAATTCATCCTCTAATAAAATTTATTCTGGACTCTTAGCAGTATAACATCAGTTTCATGAAGTGGAAAATTAATAAAAATTATTTTGTTTCCATCATAAGCAAAAAATGAAATAAATATAGTTATGACACTAAATATAGATGTGAATTCCTAAATAATTGCTTTATTTATAAAAATAATATAGAATATATTTATTTTGTGATAATTGGGAAAATTAAGGGAATTAAATCTTAACATAGTCAAAATGCTTGCTTGTCAGAAGAAGCTAATCAAGTATCTAGTAGACATTCTATGAAATTTCTCATAATGGGGATATAAATAGTTAATCATGAATTTTGTGTGTTTGTTGTAAGAAGCATTTGATACATTACTTCACTAATGTGATTTGACATAAGGATTCCTTTTAATTATTTACAAAGACTCACTGGGAAACATGAGGAGTAATTAATATAATGAGTCACACTATCATGCAAGCAACGATTTAGCTGCAATTATAATAGTAGGTGCAATCCAGTGAATAAGAATTATGAATTTTAATAACATGAACTTGTCTTTATACAAAAATGTCCCATTAATAGACTGAACAATAATATTCAGGACTATCAAAAGATTATTTTTAATAAAAGAATATATACAATGGGGACAATGGAAATAATGTACAATGTTAGTCTAATCAGAATTGTCACTATTACTCCCCCCATATAATGAATATATTTTAATAAAACATTTATTATAAAAATGAGCTATATATTTTATATGTAAATTTTTACTTAATGCGCATATATTATGTTATGTGGTCACATAAAAGTGTATCATATTTGCAAGGAAATCATCAATAGAAGGGATGACATCTGTAATAGTTTTCAGTCCTGGCCCTGTTCACAATGTGATCATCTCTTCTTCAATGGGAGCAGGAAGGGTTATCCCATAAGATATTAAGGAGAGTTGTAGTGGAAGAAAAAATCAGTTTGTTTGGACCAAATTCTTGTTTATGATAAAGGAAAACATCAGACTGTTTAAGAATAAATAAAGCAATCACATGATATTTTTGTGTGTGTGTGTGTGTGTGTGTGTGTGTGTGTGTGTGTGCAGTGCGGGGTTTGAACATGGGACTTTGTGCAAGTGAGTCTAGTAGTCCACCAGTTCAGCCATGTTCATAGACCCTTTGTTTTCATTTTATTTTTGAGGTAGAGTCTCACTAAACTTGCCCAGGTTGGTCTCAAAATTCAGATCCTCCTGCTACAGTCTTTCAAGTAGCCGGGATTACAGAGGTGGTGCTCTATGTTAAACTTCAGTCACATAATATTTATACATATCAATTTTCCTCTGTATCTCCACTCTGCCCATATAATTCCATTGTGTCAGCAGTCAAGGTAAATTGCTTTTTTCCTACTAAATGTATTATTCTTAAAATTATATCAAACATTCTCTGTTTTTCACAAAGAAAGAAATACACTTTCCCTGTTCATCATCCTTGTTAGGTCTTTACTTATGTTGAAAGTAAGTGGAGATGGGATTCAGAGGATAAACTAAAGGTAACAATAATGATCTCTTCTCCTTTCTCAGCAACTATATTCATTTCTTAACCTGCTCAATAGAAATAAATTACAAAATGATACATATTATTGAATTTTTGTCTTATTTAATTATTTTATTGTTGGGAGAGTATAAAAAAACTGCAAGAGGGATTCCTATTATTCATAGTAAATACCTAAATCTTTAAAATAAATTTAATTTTACAAGTTGTACTTTCTTTCCCCATCTTAACCTTTCTTTGATCTCATCCATCACTACTTTCTTTATCCAATTCCGTTAAGCTTTTTTAGTCTTTCCTCAAAAGATGTATTTCACAAAATATCTTCTAGCTAGATTAATGAGCTGTTATTATCCCAACTACTCCTCATGCTGTTTCCTACTTGTTTTTTCTTTTACAGTTTATCAGCATCTAATAGCATACATTTTTACATATCAATATTGGTTATTTTCTGTATTTGGCCACTGGAATGTAGGTCCAATGAGCTTTTGCTGTTTTGTTTTGTTTCATTTGTACTTTATTTCACATCTCTAGAACATCTGACACTAGAAGGCACTCACATATAATTGTCGCATGAAATAATGAATGAATTGTAATGCTGTTAATTCTTAGCTTTGTGATACAAAAAATCTTCTCAATAATCTGACCATGAATATCTTCATCGTTGAAAAGGATAAAATATTGTAATAATCATCTTAATTCTTATAGTATGTATAGTATACCAAAGGACTAGTGTAAAGGATGATTATATTAATAAAAGTTATTACTTATATTAGTTTTTATTAGTTGCTAATTGTTCTATTACTATAAATTATTTAAAAATTCTAGATAGATGTTATTATCATAGTTTGGATACCATTTTTGCAAAACAATGCTTGCAAAAACCACAAATCAGATATTTAGTCTTTCAGTAAAAATAATGAATGTTTTCTTACAAACATACAGAAAAATGTACATTTCTGATAGATAGCTTTTTCAAATATTTCACAATAGTCAGCTCTGATCTGTTACTATGTAGGGAAATGAATGAGGTGGAACCTAGAAAACTCTGCTCTGCCTAGAGTCAGATTCCTGTTTGCAAATCAGGCAGGTGAGACTAAGTAGTGTTTCACAGGCTGCATGAGTTGTAGACATGAGCAGCAGTATTCATGGAAACAGACTTAACAAGAATACTTGAGTACAGACTTCTGAAAAGGTGACATATGCAGACACTGAGCTTTAGAAATCAGTAAAGCAGCCAGTTGAGTCTCTGACTGAATATCAATGTGCTTATCCACAGGGTAAGAATTCATAAAGTCAGGCAAAGAACTAATGCCAGGAAACAATAATTCTTACAGAATCATGAACCTAATAATTCCTAGGTCTCATAGAAGCTTATTGATAATTAAAGCTCATAGAAGCCTGCCTGGAATGACCTAATAAGTATATAGGCCATTCATTTGACAACAGAAAGCTTTACTCCTTGGTAGTAGTGCAAAGAAAGCTCCAAGCTACAGATTCTGTTCCAGAACTGACAAGGAGCATATAAACAAGTGTCAAAAGATTTGAGATAATTTGTAAATAACTTAATTGTGTGACAGAGCAGTCTTAAACAAACTTTAAATTTTTTTTTAATTTAGCTTTTGAAAAATATAACAAAAGAATATTTTGCAAAAAAAATCATATTCTTCAAGCCAATAACATTTACTAATAAGATAAGTTTTCCCTTTACTATAATAATAAGCAGAAAAATCTTACCCACAAAAGGAGTAGAGTAGAAAATAATGAACATTGATTCACAGTGATGAAGATTATGAATAAGATTAATTTAAAAAATAATATAACAAGGATAGAAATGTAAGATGTAGGACTCTAAATATATGAAATAAAGATTCTCTGGGTGGACTTATCAGATGAGAAGACACAGTAGAAATAATTATTTGTTAATTTGAAAGTATATCAGTAGAAATTTTCTAAATTAATAACAGACAAGAAAAGGTGAAAACCATAATAAACTGAACTAATGAATTTTGAGATATGTTAACTCTTATAATGCATGTGTGATAAATAAGTATTGAGGTAAAAATAAAGTTATAACCAGATAATTTAAATTTCATCTGTGAATCATTAGCTTATAAATATTTTAAAGATGAATGTGTCACACACAACACACACTAACCATATGGAAAGCAGTGATAAAAACAATGTATTTATAATGAGGATAGAAAAAAATTAAATATAGGTCATGCACAGATACCATAAAATATGGGAAATCAAACACTACTTACCAAGAACAATTTTACTGCATCTAGAAAGCAATAGATTGCTATATTCAAGTCAATTAAAGATTGAAGCAATACAGTTGGTTGATGTACTTTGTATATGTGTATGAAAATAGAATAATGAAACATTTTGAAATTGTTCTATGAAGGTGGGGAAGGAGAGAAAGGGAGAAGGATGAAGTGAGCGAATCTTACTAAAACAGACTGTAAGTACAAATATAAATGTCACAATAATACCACTCTGTACCACTAACATATTAATAATTTAAAAATCCAATCTTCTTTCACAAGGATCTGTATCTCTGCCAGAAGTGATTATCAGTATTAGTTACCTTGATAAAATAATGACTATCAAATCCTGCCTAGATTCTGTTGTGAACAAAGGTTTATAGCTTGTAACATATGTTCCTCTGTTTACTGGTAAAATTAAATTGGCAAGTATTGTACAGGGGCATCAGTATATTTTAGCCGCAAAGTGTGACTTGCTTTATATACAGTGAGACTGAGGAATTTTGGAAAAGAAATAGCATTCTAAGTATGTGATTTAGTATAATTAAATAGCAAGTCCTAGGTAGTTCAGGTGGTCTTTAACTCTAGATCCTCCTATCTTATGCAAAGACTTCATGAATATGCCTCCTTATTTGGTTATACAGTATAATTTCTATAAATTGTTTAAAGTATTGTCCAGTGCTGTCCAGCAGATTTCTACAATGAAGACATATTATATCTACAAAGTCTTCTAAGTATTTAAAATATAACTAGCATGATTGGGGACCTAAAATTTTAATTTTACTTACTTTTTAAATTAAAAAATCACCAACCTTTATTTTCAGAAGAGAATAAAAATGAATTCTATTATTTTAACCTTTCTTTTTTTATTTAGAAAAGTATATTGTTTCCTTTATAAGCCTTTCTTTCATAAGTTCACCCTAACCCTTTTTCTTATTCATTTGCCCTTCTATCCTGACAATATTGTACCATTTGGGTGAAATGGTTTATTTTCTTTATTGTAACAAAATTAGCAATTTAAACAAAATTGCTTTATTTGTTCTTTGATAAAATTATTTTGAGGTATTTACATAGGATACTTAATCCTGTCCCCACATTTAATTAAAAAATACTGAAAAATATATCAGAATTAACCTAAAATTCTATGGTTTAATAACCTATGGTACAAAAACACAATGAAATATTACTTAGTGACACAAATGAACTCACTATTAATAAAGGGAATTACATGCATCTATTTTAAATAAATAATAATGAATGAAGAAAGTTAATTATGAGCTAATGAAATAACATTATTATAGAAATCAAATCAAATTCATAATTGCCAGGGTTGGAGGTAGGTGAAGTGAATATAGAGAAATAGCAAAATGTGCCTTTTTGATAGTTTCTTTCCTTGATTATGGTTACTGTTGCATGAAGTTACACATGCAACAAAACTGTATAGAACTACACACATGCACACACAAGAATCAGAGAAATGAGCAATAATGAAATTTGAATACACTGTAGACTAGACCAATTTCACTTTCTCATTTTTAGTTGTTGTACTATAGGTATGCAATCTGTTAACATTGATGGGAATGAAACATTTGTAAAAGTGGGTCTTACAAATAGGAAAAAGTCAAGTTAACTTTCTATATGCAAGGAATAAAGGCCTTATATTATCAAATAAAAAAGTTGACTACCTCGATTGCCTCTATACTTAAACATGAGAAATGGTAAAGGAAGTCATTTAACTGAAATAAACACATCAAATAATATTAGCAATTATAGAAACACAAAGATCCACTAGTGGAAAATATCTGGGTACTTATAAATAACAATTTGCATATATTTAGTTTCATTTAAATATAATTGCCTATATAAAGCAAATAAACCACACAGGATTTAGAGATGCATGATTAAAAACAAGTATTTCAGCATTAGTACCAAGCACATAAGGATGGAAAGGAGAAACATTGTAATGTTTCTTATGTTATAATGTCATGAAATATTGATGAAACATAAGTTGCAATTAAGACACTTATTGACATATTGCAAACATTAGAGCAACTATGAAAAATAAACCATTGTAGTTAATAGACTGTAGTTTGGAAAATTAAATTGATCATGATAAATTTAGAAGGTTTGAAATTATAGAGTATCTCATAACAAAATTCAGCAGTAAATTAATAGAAAAATACATGGGATATCTTGAAGTGATTTGAAATATATTAACATATTTCTTCATAAGCCATGGCCAAAAATAAAATTTTAAAATGTTCTGACTGGGGATTCCAAGATGGTGGCTAGAGGGAGGAAGCAGAAAGCGTGCCTCCTATAGTGAAATCTTGGAAAGATGCTGGAGACACACCTTGCAGGCAAAACCACCGAAAAGAGGCAAAACTTTGACCCCTCCACACATCCAGCCGGCACAGAGAATCTCCACTTCACATTAAATGGAGAAACCAGGAGGGCTCCTGGGCCGCCAGTTGCCCAGCACACAGATGGCTTAGGAAGACACGGACAAGGTGAGCTTAGCAGTACTGCGGTACTCCCACAGACAACCATGGGCCAGATCAGCATAGCCCCCTGGACAGACTGACCTCCACCAAAGGAAAAAAGAGAAACTGAGTAATAAGCAATAAGAACAATAAAGAGACATGAGAAAGAGGGTGGGGCACACTGAATGCTGAAGGGGGGGAAGGGAATCCTTCCCAGAACTGTAAATAAACAAGCCAAGTGGGGCTGGAGAGGCTCCAGAGGGAGGAGGGGTGTGTGCCCAGCAACCAGGAGCGGGAAAGCTTGTGAGAGTGATGGAGGGAGGAAAACTCCACAGGAGAAGGGGGAAGACCCACCTCCCACATGAGCTGTAAACAAACATGGCAGCTGGCAGGAGCAGCAGCACCGCCCAGTAATCAGGAGCGGGAAAGCTTGTAAAAGTGGTGGTGGGAGGAAAACTCCACAGGAGAGGGGAGAAGACCCACTTCGCACGTGAGCTGTAAACAAACATGCAGGCCTGATAAAGCAGGTGCAGTGTCACCTTCCCCAGTGCTCTTGGAAAGGAGAATGCTTGTAGCAGAGTCTCGCACACAGGAGAACTCTGAGTAAACAAAGCCTGCAGGGCCAGGTGAGCATTAAGCTCACCCCTGAGATCTGCATAAATAACGCCTCCAGCAACAGCAGGCTGACAGTAGTGGGAAGGCAAGCCACAGCCACAGATACCATTCACAGACCTGTCTCCAGACTCTGTTTTTTCTCTCTCCCTACCTTTGATGAGAAAACAACCGAACTATACCTGCATGCTGAAATACTTAGTGAAACAGTATTACACTTGAACTGGGGACACTTTGTGGGGTTTTTATTGTTTGTGTGTGTGTGTGTGTGTGTGCAGTTTTGTTCTACTTTATGTGTCCCCTTTGATGAGACAACTACAGAACAACATCTGAGGCACCATCTCCAGGATTGGAGACTGAGACAGACACCAAAATTATTAAGACTGAACTTCATTGCATTTGAACTTGGAGTTTCTTTTTTTTTTTCTATTTTTCATTTTGTTTCATTCTACTTTTATATACACATATTTCTTTCATTTACTTATTTTTTATTTTTATTCTTATCTTCATTCTTTTTATTTTTTATTTTCAATCCTCTCTCTGTCTCTCTAATGCCTGTTCAGCTTACTGTCGATTAGTACACCAACGTTCCCTGTTTATACCTTTGAAACTTTATGTTTGATTCCTTGTTTTGTTTTTTCCTACTTGTCTGTTTATTTGTTTTTCTCTTTTCTTTAACTTCTTGCTTTCCCATCTCCTCTCACCATTCCATTCTAAATATTACCATTGTTATTATTACAAGCTACAAAATACTTAATTGCACACAGAACAGGGACAGTAACAACACCGAGGACAATGAAAAGAAGACAGAAAAAACGGAAACCAGTTTCCCCACAGCAAAAAATTAGTACAGGAACCAGAGGGAAATGAAGAAAATGGATACTCAGATCCAGAACCAACAAAATGAAGATAAACTATGCCAAAGAACCCATGAAGCCCACAAGAATAATTTAGAAGAAGACATACTACAGGTACACAATGAGAATTTTATAGAGATGATACTGGATAGGGTCAACCCAAATGTACAAAAGACACTCAAGAAATTCCAAGACAACAAAAATAGAGAATTTGAAAAAGCAAAAGAAGAAATAAAGGAAACCATAGAAGCACTGTATAAACACCAAAGTGAAACAGAGAACACGATTAATAAACAGATAAATGAACTCAGGACAAAAATAGACAACATTAAAGAGGAAACCACCCAGGATATGGAAAACCTCAGAAAAAAGAATGAAACAGAACTGCAAAACAAAATGGAAGACCAATTCAGCAGAATAGAACAAACAGAAGACAGAGTCTCAGAACTTGAAGATGAAATGGTAATTAAAGGAAAAACTGAAGAACTATTAATTAAACAACTGAAGACCTGTCAAAAGAAAATGCAAGAACTCACCAACTCCATCAAAAGACCAAACTTGAGAATCATGGGCATCGAAGAAGGAGAAGAGAAGTGAAGGGAATGCATAATATACTCAACAAAATAATAACAGAAAATTTCCCAAATCTAGAGAAAGATATTCCCATACAGATGCAAGAGGCCTCCAGGACACCAAACAGACCAGATCAAAATAGAACTACCCCACGACATATCATCATTAAAACAACAAGTTCAGAAACTAGGGAAAGAATATTGAAGGCTGTAAGAGAGAAAAAAGAAATAACATACAAAATCACAGGAGACTTCTCAACAGAAACATTAAAAGCAAGAAGAGCATGGGGTGAGATCTTCCAGGCAGTGAATGAAAATAACTTTCATATTTGAAATAAAGGAAATGCAAATTAAAACTACATTAAGATTCCACCTCACCCCTGTTAGAATAGCCGTTATTAGCAACACCACCACCAACAGGTGTTGGCAAGAATGTGGAGAAAAAGGAACCCTCTTACACTGCAGGTGGGAATGCAAACTAGTACAACCACTCTGGAAAAAAATTTGGAGGCTACTAAAAAGCTAACCATTGATCTACCATTTGATCCAGCAATACCACTCTTGGGGATATACCAAAAGAATGTGATGCAGGTTACTCCAGAGGCACTTGCACACACATGTTTATGTGGCACTATTCACAATAGCCAAGTTATGGAAACAGCTAAGATGCCCCACTACTGATGAATGGATTAAGAAAATGTGGTATCTATACACACTGGAATTTTATGCAGTCATGAAGAAGAATGAAATATTATCATTGGCTGGTAAATGGATGGAATTGGAGAACATTATTCTGAATGAGGTTAGCCTGGCCCAAAAGAACAAAAATCGTATGTTGTCCCTCATATGTGGTCATTAGATCAAGGGCAAAAACAACAGGGGGATTGGACTTTGAGCACATTATAGAAGTGAGAGCACACAAGGGAGGGGTGAGGATAGGTAAGACACCTAAAAATTAGCTAGCATTTGTTGCCCTTAAATCAGAGAAACTAAAGCAGATACCTTAAAAGCAACTGAGGCCAATAGGAAAAGGGGACCAGGAACTAGAGAAAAGGTTAGATCAAAAAGAATTAACCTAGAAGGTACACACATGCACAGGAAATTAATGTGAGTCAACTCCCTGTATAGCTATCCTTATCTCAACCAGCAAAAACCCTTGTTCCTTCCTATTATTGCTTATACTCTCTCTTCAACAAAATTAGAGATAATGGCAAAATAATTTCTGCTGGGTATTGAGGGGGTAGGGGGGAGAGGGAGGGGGTAGAGTGAGTGGTAAGGGAGGGGGTGGGGACAGGGGGTAGAAATGACCCAAGCCTTGTATGCACATATGAATAATAAAGCAATAAAAAATAAATAAATAAAAATAAAATATTCTGACTGAAATAAGAGTAAATACATAGTATTATAAAGATTGCAGATGTATCTGAAGCAGCAATTATGGAAAAGTGTATAAAAAATATATATATCTCAGAAAATAAGAAAAACTAAGGTAGAGTACCCTTTAAAAACAAAGAAAAAAACATTTCTTCAGGTGTTTATTAAGCTTAATTTAGTTCATTTGCCCATTTCTTCATTGGGCCATTGATTTTTTGGGGAGTTTAGATTTTGACCTCTTATATATTCTGGTTATTAATCCCTTATCACACATATAGCTGGCAAATATATTCTTCCACTCTGTAGACTGCCTCTACAATCTTGTGACCATTTCCTCTGCTGTGTAGAAGCTTATTAATTTCATGTAGCCTCATTTTTCAATCCTTTCTCTTAGTTGCTGAGCCTCCTGTGTTCTATTTAGGAAGTCATTGTCTATGACTGTTAATTCCAGTGTGTCCCCTGATCTTTTCTCCACTAGTTTCAAAGTTTCAGGTTTTATATTAAGGTTCTTAATCCACCTTTGATATGATACTTATGCAAGGTGACAGACATGGATCTATTTTCAGTTTTCTGAATGCAGATATTCAGTTTTCCCAGCAACATTTGTTGAAAACACTGTCTTTTTTACATTGTATGTTTTTGGCACCCTTGTCAAAAATAAGGTGGACATCTCTGTGTGGATTCATATCTGAGTATTCTGTTCTGTTCCACTGGTCTTCATGTCTGTTTTTGTGCCAGTACCATGCTGTTTTTATTGCTATGGCTTTGTAGTGTAGTTTGAAGTTGGGTATTGTGATAGTTTTAGTGTTGCTGTTTTTGTTCAGTATTATCTTGGCTCTTTATGGTCTTTTGTGCTTCCAAATGAACTTTAGGTTTGCTTTTCATATGCTGTTATGAACTAATACAACCATTGTTAAAAAAAATATGGAGGGTCCTCAGAAAATTAAAAATGAAATTGCCATATGATCCAGCAATACCACTCCTAGGGATATACCTAAATGAATGTAAGTCAGTTTACAATAAAAGCATTGGCACACACATGATTATTGCATGATTATGGATACAGCCAAGATGTCCCACTACTGATGAAGGGACTAAACATTTCTCTGATCATAAAATCAGATTTATTCCAAAATCAAACAAAATACAGCAAAACACTAATACTGAAATAACTCAGCCTCATATGGATACAAATGGAATTCAGTTTTACTTGAAGCAACAAACAAAAATTAACTCAAAATGAAATCATAGACCTACACCTGAATCTACAAAATTTCTAGGAGAAAGTATAGGTGAAAGTCTTTCTGTCCTTGAAATCAATAAAAATTCTTCATATTTGGCATGAATTTCATCAAGCAATTAAAAATAAGAAAAAAAATTTCATAAAAAATAATGTGACATTAATTCAGTTGAAAAGTATTTATATGACCACAAAAAACAAGTTATAGGCTAGAAGAAAATATTTGAAAAAAAATCTGAAAATGGACTTTTATCCATAGAACTCATAAATAATTAAGAAGAAAAATGATGCAGCTTGATATTGGAAAAACATTTGAGCAAACATTTAAAAGGAAATTGTAGAACTATTCAGTCATGAAGTGACTAATGATGCTGTGATACCTTACTTTGTTTCTACACTAACAAAGAATACAGCCAATCTAAAACATCATAAGATCCCTGAAATGGCAAAAAAAATATATTTTAAAAGGCTATAATATGCCCCTATCAGGTGTTGGTGAGGATGTGTTGCAATTAAAATTATTATGATTATACAACTCTGGCAGAAGGGTAAGATATATAAATCTTTTGAAAAACACCTTGAAATTTTTTTACAAAGTTGTATATAAGTTTACAATATAGCCCAGCAACAGCCTTTCTAGATATTTACTCAAGAAAAAATGAAAACAAAGACTACCTCAAGACTTATGCATGAGGAAGTCTGATGAGCTTTCATAATGGCCAAAATTTAGGGGAAAAGTGAACAAATACTTTATTATTTTATTGTTGTGTTAGATGTGGGTACATTGTAATTCTAGCATTTACCAAGGTTCTTACAGTGTATGAAATAATTCATACTACATTCCCCTGAGCTACTGCTCTTCCCCAGGCCTTTCCCCTGATTCCTGGAACAGTTTCAACAGGTATCATTTTTGCCTTTACATACATGTGTACACATTGTTTGCATCATATTTCTCTTCCTACACCTTTCCCTGGAACTGCCCCCCTCCCACTAATACCAACCCCACCTCCTCTGCAGATCCTGTTCCACCTTCCTGTTCTCTAATTATTTAGAAGAAAAAACAGAAAAGATAAATGAGAAACATGACATTTTTCTAGTTTGAGATTAAAAACAGCTACACAGAGTTCCCTTGTGCTGTTCCCATGCATATATGTATTGCAACTCCAGTTGATTTGCCTCTCCCAGTCCTCTTCACTCATCCTACTCCACTTCCCATGGTTGTCCCAGCCACTTTAATATTTCTATATTCATTCCTATACAGTGAGCACATCAACCACATCTAAGTTTTAGTTTCCTTCTCTTGCCGTATACCTCCTTGCACAGCCTCCCCTTAATATGACCTGTGACCCATAACATTGCTAAATTTGTTTTACATCTACAATCCACATATGAGGAAGAACATGTGATTTTTGGTCTTCTAAGACTGGGTAACTTCACTTAAGATGACATTCTCCAATTCTATCCATTTACTGGGAATGACAAAATTTCATTCTTCTTTGTGACTGTGTAAAATTCCTTGTGTGTAAATACTACAGTTTCCTAATCCATTTGGCAGTAGTGGGGCATCTTGGCTGTTTCCATAGTTTAGTTATTGCAAACAGTGAAGCAATAAACATGGGCATGTGGGTGCTTTTGTTGTAAGCTGACTCATATTCTTCTGGGTATATCCCTAGGATTGGTACTGTTGAATTGGATGGCAAATCTATTTCTAGTTTTGTAAGGAGCTTCCATAATGCTTTCCATAGTGATTTTAATAGATTACATTACCACCACCACCACTGTAGGAAGGTGCCTTTTCCCCACATCCTCACCAACATTTGTTGTTGGTGGTGTTCTTGGTGGTAGCTATTCCAACAGGAGCGAGATAGAGTCCTAGTGTGGTATGGATTTGCATTTCCTTTATGGCCAGGCATGGTGAGGATTTTTTCACGTGCTTTTTTAGCCATTTGGACATTTTCCTTTGAAAAAGTTCTCTTATGCCCAGTTGCCCATTTCTTTATTGGGTCACTGATTTCAGGGGAATTTAGTTTTTTGAACTCCTTGTATATTCTGGTTATCTGTCCATTGTCTGATGTATAGCTATCAAATGTTTTCTCCTATTCTGTGGGTAGTCTCTTCAATTTAGAGATCATTTCTTTTGCTTCAGGAGCAATTTGATTTCGTGTAGTCCCATTTGTCAGTTCTTTCTCTTAGTTGCTGAGCCACTTGTATTCTACTGAGTAAGGCTTTGCCTATGCTTATTGCTTCCCGGGTATTCCCAATTCATTCCTGTACTAGCTTCAGTTTCAGGTCTGATATTAAGGTCTTTAGTCTACTTTTACTTGATACTTGATACTTGTACAGGGTGACAAACCTGGATCTAGTATGAGTTTTCTGCAGGCAGATATTCAGTTTTCCCAGCAACATTTGTTGCAGAGGCTGTCTTCTCTCCATTTTATGTTTTTGGCACTTTTGTCAAAAATTACATGGATATCGCTGTGTGGACTCATGTGTGGATATTCTATTCTATTCTTCTGGTCTTCAAGTCTGTTTTGGGGTCAGTTGGATGCCATTTTCATTTCTATGGCTCTATAGTATAGTTTGAAGTTGGGCATTGTGATCCCTCCAATGCTGATCGTTTTGTTCAGTATGCCTTGGCTTTTGCACTCTTTTGTGTTTCCTAATGAACTTAAGGTTGATCTTTCAGTCTCTGTAATAAATGTCATTGACTTTTGGTGGGAATTGCATTGGACATGTAGATTGTTTTTGGTGGTATAGTCATTTTTACTATGTTGATTCTGCCAAACCATGAGCAAAGGAGATCTATCGTCTGCACTCTTCTCCAATGTTTTTCTTCATCAGTTTGTAGCTTTCCTTGGAAAGTTCATTTACATCTCTGTCAATGTTATTCCTAGGTATTTTTTTTTTGAGGCTATCATAAGTGGAATTGTTTTCCTATATTCTCTTAATCTGTTTGTTGTTGGTATATGGAAGGCTACTGATTTTTGTAATTTGATTTTGTATCCTGATAATTTGCTAAAGCTGTTTATGGTATCTAGGAGTTTTTTGGTAGTGTTTTTAAGATCTTTTAGGTATAAGATCATGTCATCTGTGAACAGGGATACTTTGACTTCTTCTTTACCTATTTTTGTTCTCTTTATTTCTTCTTCCTGCCATATTGCTTTGGCTATGTATTCCAAAGCTATGTTGAATAGGAGCAGAGGGTGTGGGCACTCTTATCTTATTCCTGTCATTAGAGAAAATGGTTTCTGTTTTTCCTCATTAAGTACAATGTTGACTATAGGTTTGTCATATATAGCCTTTATTATATTGAGGTACATTCCTTTGATTCGTAGTTTTATGAGAGCTTTTGTCATGAAATAGTGTTTAATTTTATCTGACGCTTTTTTGATCTATTGACATGAATAAATGTTTTTTGTCTTTGCTTCTGTTAACATGCTATATTACATTTAATGATTTGCATATGTTGAGTCATCCCTGAATCCCTGGGATGAAGCTCATTTGCTCATTGTGAATGATCTTTCTGATATATTGTTGGATTTAGTTTTATTGAGGATTTTTGCATCAATAGTCATCAAGGATATTGGCCTGTAGTTCTTTCTTTTTGGATGTGTCCTTGTTTGATTTTATGATGAGTGTAAAACTGGCTTCATAGAACGAGTTAGGTAATATTTCTTCCCGTTCTATTTCATGGAAAAGTTTAAGGAGTGCTGGTATTAGTTCTTCTTTAAAGGTCTGGTAGATTCAGCAGAGTCCATTAAGTCCTGAACTTTCTCTTTGGGGAGATTCTGTACAGATGCTCCAATTTCATTGCATGTTATAGATCTGTTTAAGAGATTAATATCCTCTTGGTTCAATTCCATTAGCTCTATGGTGTTGTTTAAGTCTAAGATTTCTTTGTTGATTTTTCTTGTCTGGATGATTTATCAATTCTGATAGAAGAATATTAAAGGCTCCCACTATTGCTGTGTTCTTATCTATATGTCATTTTAATTCCTTTATTGTATGTTTAATGAGGTTGGGAGCACTGACATTGGGCACATATAAGTTGATAATTGTTATTTTCTCTAGATATGTTGCCCCTTTTATTAGCATGAAGTGACCTTATCTCTTTTCACTAATTTAAGCTTGAAGTCCACTTTATCTGATATAAGTATTGCTACCCCTGCCTATTTTGGGAGAGGGAGGGTGAGTTTGGTAAATTGTCTTCTAGCCTGCTACCCTAGCCATTTAGTATTTCTGACAGATTGTCAGGTCTTTATTTTTAATACAGTTTGACAAAAGGTGTCTTTTGATTGGGGAGTTGAGTCCATCAACATTCAGTGTTAGTATTGAGAGGTATGTGGTGATTCCTGTCATTTTCTTGTTTTTGTTTTTTAAGGATTTGAATGTGTGCAGCTGATTCAATGCTGCTCTCTGAGTGTTTGTCTGTTATCATGATATTTAATACTTCCTATCCTTTTGTGATTATGTTTGGTTTTGTTTTCTATGTGTAGATTTCTTTCATAATCTTCTGTAGTGGTGGCTTGGTTGTCAAATATTGTTTTAGTTTCTGTTATCATGGAAGACTTTTATACCTCTTCAAAGTTTTGTTGGGTACAGTATCCTAGGACTGAAATTGTTTTCTTTCGATGCTCAAAATTCCTCACCCATGTCCTTCTTGATTTAAGGTTTCTGTTGAGAAGTCTGCTGTTATTTTGATGCGTTTATTTTTATATGTTATTTGTTTTTCTCTCCTACAGCCTTCAATATTCTTTTCTTTTCTCTGTGCTAGTTATTTTAATGATTATATACTGTAGAGAGGTTCTATTTTGGTCAATTCTGTGTCATTTCCTGAAGGTTTCCTGTACTTGAATTCACAACTCTTTCTTTAGACTTGGGAAAATTTCTGATGTTATTTTGTTGAATACATTACATACCCCTGTGGCTTGCACCTCTTCTCCTTCTGTGGTGCCCATGATTTGCAGGTTTGGTGTTTTGATGGAGTCGCTGAGTTCTTTTGCATTCCTTTCAGAGCTTTTGAGTCTTTATCTAAGAGTTCTTATGTTTATTCTTTAATATCTCTTTTGCTTCAAGACCTGAGATTCTGTTTTCCACTTGCTCTAGTGTGTTGGTGGGGCTTTTCTCTATATTTATCATTTGATTGAAGAAATATTTTTTAATTTCCAGAGTTTCTATTTGATTTGTTTATTGGAGGTTTTTCTTATCTTTGTAAAATTCTTATTTCATATCTTCTGTTGTCTTCTTTATTTCATACATCTTTTCTTTTTATAGTCTTTTTTTTCACTTTGGAGTTTGTTGAAGTCCACTCTGAGTTCACTTAGATGTTTCTATGTCCTCTCAAGTTTTTTATTTGTGGTGTCTTGATAGTGTTTGAGTTCATCTTGTACTTTCTGTTTAACTGTGCCTTTTAGCTTTTCCATGACTATCTCCATGATTTCATTCATAATTTCCTCTTTGAGAAATTTTTTATCAATGTTATTTGGCTCACTGATCACAATTAGCATCATTCTCTTGGAGTCAGAAAATGGGTATTAATTTTCTTAATTTCCCACTAAATCCTCTATTGAATTGTTGGTCTTTTGGGGGATAGAATTTTCTGGCCTTTTTCTTCATCTTATGCTTCTATGATGTGCTATATGTTGTTGAGTGGCTATTTGGAGATTTTAATCATCTGTCATCTTCCCCTTGACTCAATTACTGTGCTATGACTGGCTTAGTTGTTAAGTAGGTTGCTGTGCTATTTCTGTTCCCTGACTAGGCAGTATAAAGTAGCAATAGCAAATTCACTGATTCAATGCTGGACTAGTTATTTCCAAAATATGTAGGTAGCCCCTTGGTGATATTATCTATAAGCCATGGAGATTGAGGGGATAACAGTTGTTTGGATAGTGGTGGATGCTTATATGTTGAAAGTGCTAAGTCCCTAGTATGTGTTGAGGTATAGTTCAGTCATTGTGGAGGAGGGTGCTATTGTGAGGGATTACCAAGGGATAGGAAGAAGGATTGGGGTAATGTGTAAAGTTGGCATAATAGACTACTTAGTTGGTGGTGCTATTTTGGAGGTTAAGGTAATATGGGGAGAAGGACAGGGAGAAGAGGAAGATGAGGAGAAAGCAAGGGAGAGAAGATGGAAAGAAAAGAGAAAGAAAAAATTGAGGAGAGAAAGGAAAGTGGGGCAATAATGGGCTGAGTGAGTTACTGTTAGGACAGAATGGAGAAGGGTGTTAGGTAGTAGCATGATGGAAGAAAGAATGAAGAAAATAAAAATTAAAGTAAATAATTCCAAAAAATAAAATTAATTGCTGGGCTGCTGGGGTTCTATTGAGGAATCTTTCTTATACCTATTAGTTCCAAAGTGTTTCCTGCTCCTTCCTATACTAACATCAGAGTTTCAGGTTTGATATTTAAGTCCTTGATCCATTTTGAGTTGATACTAGTACAAGGTGATAGATTTGGATCTAGTTTCAGTTTCTTGCAGATGGGTAATCACTTTTCCCAGCAACAGCTCTTGAAGAAGCTGTCTTTTCTCCATTGTATATTTTTGGCACCTTTGTCAAAAATGAGGTGGGTATAGTTGTGTGGATTCATATCTGGGTCCTCTATTCTGTTCCACTGGTCTTCACATCTGTTTTTGTGCCAGTACCATGCTGTTTTATTGCTATTGCTCTTTAATATAGTTTGAAGTTGGGTATTATTATGATACCTCCAGCATTGCTCTTTTTGTTGAGTATTGCCTTGGCTATTCGCAGTCTCTTGTGTTTCCAAATGAACTTTAGTTAGAGATGAATCAACATGGGTTTTAACACATGTGTAAATGAAAGCAATGCTGGGAATCTGTCTGTATAGCTATTCTTAACTCAACTAGCAAAAATGCTTTGTTTTCCTTATTATGCTTATGTCTTTTCTTCAACAAAATTAGTGATAAGGACAGAACAGGATCTGCCTGGAAGTGAAGTGGGGAGGTGGGGAGAGAATAGGGGAGGAGGGCATGGGAGAGAAATGACACAATGTATGTACATGTGAATAAATGAGTAATTTAAAAATATCTAAAAAAATTAAAATAAAAAATTTTTAAATGAGTATATATGTATAATATGCACAATATATAAGTGCATATGTATATATATACTTATATCCTTATATTTTGTATATATACTTTTATGTATATATAAAATCATTTCAATGAATGTTCTAGACTTTTTCCTCTGATTTCAGGTTGAAGTGGTGATGCTTTTATTTTTTTTAGAGGCTTTGGCCAAGACATTTCTCCTTCTTAAGGTTAGTATGTTGTCTTGCATGGCAATGACTGTTGCTCTTCCCTATTGGACAGCTTTGGAGGGGTTAGCTCTGGGTGTTTCAACCTGGGCTTCATTCTAGAGTGGGCCCTGTAGAGTAGGTGAGTTCTCAGAAGTGGTCCCATGAGGGATTGGTAAATGAGCAGTCACTAGCCCTGTCAACTCACAGTGCAAGCCTGTTGGCAAGACTGTCAGTTTCAGCTTGCTCCTTTTTTCTCCAAGGCAGTGCTTGGCTTTCTCCACAGCAGCCTCTTAGTTGCTCCACCCTTGTAAAGGCTATTTCAGCTCTGTATTCTGCCCCTTACCCCCAAGAAGGGCAAAATATTTTCTCCATGTATTTGGCCTCCAGCTTTGTCCAGAGGGAGTGCAATTGGTTCCCCAGCTATGCTAGAATATGTGGTTCCCTACCAAACAGTGTGTTGCACTCACCTGGTGAGTTAGCAGATTTGCTTGGTTAAAAACAGATCAGCAACAGGGCAGCACAGGCAGGCAGTAGACAAAGATTTTTTGTCTGCTTGTGCTTGGTGGGTCCTGGTCTTCCCAGATGATTGCAGCTTTCTTTCTGTGGTTCTCTGCATAGCATTATTGTTGGTGAGGTTGCAGAGACACTAAATTGAAGAGAGAGCTGCACAAGAAGAAGGCAGTCACAGGTTCTGTGATATCGTGTATTATGGCAGGTATGGGAATTCCCAGATGCTTACAGGTTTCCGTGATTCTCTCCATTGTGTATTACCAGGCAAGAGGGAATTAAGAGAGAGAGAAAAAGAAGGGCAGAAAATATCTGTGGAATGGCCATGGCTCTCTGACCCTGTCTCCAGCTATTCTCAACAGGTGAAAAGATAGGCAGGCTGGCAGTAGCTGCCTGGTCCTGTGCTAGGCTGTTATGTGCTTTAAAAAGTTACTTTAAGGGTTGGTGAGTGAATATTATATGCCCCCTATGTGTTGGTAGTATCTTCATTGGGAGAAAAAGCAGGATAACTGGAACCTTGCTGCCATGAAAATCTGAAGTATTCATTTGAAATAATGCAGGTCAAGGTCCCAGGTCCTGTAAGCTATCACCATCTTGATTTCTTACACAAATACTTTAGATTAAGGTTATACATGTGCTAATTACCCTGAATTGATCACTGCACAATGTATACAAGAACATCATATCTCTCACAAATATGTAGAGAAACGTTGCTAAATTTTTTCACATAAAAGAACAAGTTTTATTTATTTTCAATCTTCAAGTGATTTTACTTGTTTTTCTCTGATTACTGATAGTCAGTTGGGTCTAGAAAATAAGAAAAAACTCAGAAATTTCTAATCCTTAAGACTGGAAACTACTGATACATGCAAAGCAGCAGCTCTGACCTATGTGTGGTAGAATTTTTTTGATATTTTGTTAATTAAAAAACTAAAGTAATGCTCAGAATGATGTTTCCAGTTCCATTCATTTACTTGAGAAAGAAAAGATTTTATTCTTCTTCATGGCTGAGTAAAATTCCATTGTGTATAAGGACCACATTTTTTTAATCCATTCGTCCATAGTGGGGCATCTTGGCTGTTTCCATAACATGGCTATTGTGAATAGCACTGCAATAGACATGGGCGTGCAGGTGCCTCTGGAGTAATCGGTGTTGCCTTCCTTTGGGTATATCCCTAGGAATGGGATTGCTGGATCATATGGCAGATTTATGTTTAGATTTTTAAGAAGCCTCAAATTTTTTTCCAGAGTGTTTGCAGTAGCTTGTATTTTCACCAGCAGTGTATAAGGGTTACTTTTTCCCCACATCCTTGCCAACATCTGTTGGTGGTGGAGTTTTTGATGATGGCTATTCTAACAGGGGTGAGGTAGAGTCTTAGTATGGTTTTAATTTGCAGTTCCTTTATTGCTAGAGATGGTGAGCATTTTTTCATGTGTTTTTTGGCCATTTGAATTTCTTCTTTTGAGAAAGTTCTGTTTAGTTCAGTTGCCCTTTCTTTATTGGTTCATGTATTTTGGGAGAGTTTAGTTTCCTAAGTTCTCTGTATATTCTGGTTATCAGTCCTTTGTCTGGTGGATAGCTTGCAAATGAAGACCAAAAATCATATGTTTTCCCTCATATGCAGGCATTATATCTAGGGCAAATATAGCAAAGTTATTGAACTTGGGTCATATGCTAAGGGGAGAGAACATACAGGAGGTATGGGGATAGGAAGGAAACCCAAAACATGAAAGTGTTTGATGTCCCCACTGCAGAGGAGTGACAGAGTCAATATGGGAAGGTGATCAGTAACTAGTTAAAAGGTCAGGTAGAGATGAATTAATTTGGATTGTAACACACTTGTGCATGGAAGCAATGCTAGGAATCTCTCTGCATAGCTATCCTTATCTCAACTAGCAAAAACTCTTTGTCTTTCTTATTATTCTTCTTATTCTTATGTCTTCTCTTCAACAAAATTGCTGCCTGGAAGCAAGGAGGGGTGGAAGGGAAGGGGAAAGGAAAGGGGCGGGATACAGGGTGGAGTAATGGCCCAAACAATGTATGCACATGTGAATAAATGAATTAAAAAATAATTAATTAATTATAATCAAAACAAGCATCTTAATGAATAATTTAAATATAGGTAATAAAACTAAGTTCAATGTAAAAGAAACAGAAAACAAAATAAGAATTGCTCTGTAATCATATAATGGTGACACTGCAGACAAGTAAGAATAAATGAACCCTATATACACATGCCAACTTAGATGAATCTCAGTGGCATTAATACTAGCAACAGGAACTAGCCAAAAAGTATACAAAGAGTGTAACTTAAGACAAGTGAAATTTTATGAGTAGCAGAGCTAGCCAGCAGTTTTAGAAAGCATATGATTGCTTTGCTATGGCTGGTGTGTGTCCTGGAGAACAGGATTACAGTAACTTTCAGACTATGGGATTTATTCTAAAATAGCTTGAAAATATTTTTGATTGTTCCATGGAAACATCTTGTATCCTTATTTTGGTTATTGTCAAATGAAGGTATATAATTGTCAAATTTTATGTAAGTATACTTTAAACTTTCCATAGTTTTTTGTGTATAAACTATACCTAAAACATATGATAAATATTATAAAAATTTTTGAAGTCTCTATGGATTTCAAGGAACTTACAGAGAATAAAAAAAAAAGCAAATCTTGTTAGAAAGCCTCTCTATTTGTTTTGAAATTTCCAACCTTTCTGAAAATTCTCAAAATCACTTTTTTTCCTAAAGTTCTTAGAAAAACTCATTATTTTTGTTACCTTCCTCAAATCTAGGCATTGATGTGTCTCAGAAATTCCACTCCAGTTGCATAATGTAAATTAATAAATCTTAGCCTTTTTCCAATGGACAAAGGCATAATTATTTTCAAGATTAAAAATACTAAATATAGGGAAAGTGAGAGAGGGAGAAACACACATGAAAGAGAGAGAGACTGGAAGGAAGACAGGTAAGAAGTGAGACTATTAGAAAATTATTATATTTTAAATAATTATGATTGTGTTATTTTTATCATTATTTTATACTCATTTATGTAGCATATATTGATTTTCTAGTAACATAAGCTATAAATGAATTAGATAAGAAACCTAGCATGATTCTTTTTCACATTTTCTAATACAAATTTGGGATTTTCTTAAAGGAAAGGAAATGTTCATTTATTTTTATCTTACCAAAGCATTATGACCAATAATTAACTATTAAAGGTTTGTTGCCCTGTGAATTATTTCAAGTAGTCTTTGCCATATTGTCCTCCTCTTGCTACATCTAGTATATAGCTAGGAATTATACTTCTTAGTGTATCATTTGCAATCCTATTACAGCATGAACCAGTAGCCTCTTTTTGAAGATGCCCATCTGGTAAATGGGTAAAGCAGAGCTGTTGAAATCAATGTGTGAAGGTTCCTGGTTGTGTTGAGGTTGAGGCACACATTCTGATTGACATGCTGACTGACATGTTGACCATGTATTCTGATTTTCACGGGCAAAAAGAAGCAATTTTATTCAAGCTACTCTTATCCACTACTTAAATATACAAAAATAAGATGGATGAGTCCAGTGGACTCTGAAGTTATACATAAGAAAATGGTTACAAAGAGGGATATTAGGATTCATAAGAGGAAAAAAATTACTTAAATTATGAACTCTGGCATGACTAAAAGAGTTAGGGAAAGTGAATGAATAAGAGGAGTTCTTGAAGATTTCTGAGAATGGACACATTCCTGATTAAGGGAGAGTTTCTTTGTAGGAAAACCGAGACACCATTTAGTATTGACTGAATAATCTGTGGGGAAACTCTGCCTTCATTGTGAATGAGAAGTGATAGACTTACTGGCAGAGCAAAGACATATTCATTGATATGTAGCAGTGCCTTCTCATCAAGAAGGAAATATTTTTATAAAATTATCATATATTAAGTTGTACATAATAAGGGAGATCAGCATGATACTGCCATATATGCATGTAATATACTTTAATCATACTTACCCTTCCATCACTTTTTCAAATCCCATCCTTCTCTGTCCCCTTAGTAGTACTTTTTTACTTTCATGATCATGTTTAATTTTTTCCCCATAACTTTCACAAATGGGAGATACATGCAATAATTATCTTTATGGGACTGGTTTATTTCTTTTATCACAATGGTCTCTAGCTCCACTCATTTTCCAGCAAGCAATATGATTTCATTATTCTTAGTGACTGAGTAAAACTCCATTGTGTCATATACTCTTTTTTGATCTGCTTATGAGTACCTGTTTGATTTCCTAATTTGACAATTGTGAATACTACCTCAATACACATGGGTATAGAGGGAACTCTTAATTATGTTGTATAACAGCTTGGATGATATTTAATGAAAATAGACTGTGAGGCAGGTCTTCAGGGACCTTAGAAACAACAAAGAGAAGTTCTGCTCCAAGGATTGATGACTCACATCAAAGATGGATGGGATGGAAACTCCCAGGAAAACACTGCAGAACAACATGCAAGAGCACTCCATATAACTTAAGGCAGGTTTCCAAGTCAAAATCATCAGCTAAGGCAAGAGCTTACAAGGATGGCAAGGATGCAAGGAAGATGTAGGCATGAACTATTTATTAAATTGGTAATAAGACTCTGCTCCTCATTTTTGGTATTTTTTTGAGGTAAGGGTCAGACAATACAGGAGTTGGAACTCAAGGTTTTGCACTTGCTAGGCAGGTGCTCTATCACTAGAGCTATGCCTGAGCCCTTTTTGCTTTTGTTATTTTTCAGGTGTCTCTTGTATTTTTGTCCAGGGCTGGCAAGTACCATGATGACCCTACTACATGGGGTCTCTACTGTATCTGGGATCACATGTGTGCACCACCACACCCACCTTATTGATTGAGATGTTACTTTGCTAACATTTTGCTTAGGCTGGCCTCTAACTGTGATCCTCACAACATTTACCTCAAAAGTGAATGGTATTATAGGAGTGAGCTACCATGCCTGGCTGGGAACTGTATTCTTCAATGTTAAAAAGAGGAAATGTTGCTTTTATTTGGCATGTGGAGATTACATTTCTCTATGTGAAGGTTAGGATGTTCATCCTGGTGCAGCTTTAGATACTTTAAAAATAATATTTATGGGATATTATTGATATGACAATATCTTCATCAATATAATTTAATTTAATCATTAACCAATGTTCCTAATAAATTATGCTGTGCATGAGTAAAGTTACCCAATAAAATGGTTGAAAAAATACAGAAATGAACTTTTTTTCCAGGATATGGTCTTCTTTCTTATTGACTATAATACTTGGCAAAACTTTTTTATTCAAATCATTTAGTACAGTGTGTGTTTTATCAAAAACTTTGGTTGTAGAAATATTTTCTTGTTTTACAGTGGAAATCATAACATAACTATCATAATATTGGTAGTATGTCTTATAATAGCTTTAATTAGCATGTTATGTAAAACATACTGAACTTAGTATGTATTCAGGGTTTTATATTTTACAGAGTTTACTTAACATAGTTCCATTTGCCAAATATTATGCCTATATCTATTGTTTTGAATATATTAAGTGAACCACTTGGTTTTTTCTCTTTTCTAATAATCATATCTTAATTTGAGTAAAATATATATAAAATAATTTTACTGTTAACATTACTTGTCCATCCTTGTTACATTATCAATCAATTTCTATTAATAAATAAGAATGTGAAAATTAGACTAAATTTTATTTTTAAAAATGTATAATATAGATTCCTTTCAATAGTATAATTCTGCCTATTCATGAGCAGGGAGAACTTTCCACCTTCTGTCACCTTACTCAATTTCTTTTTTTAAGGTTTTAGAGCTTTCATTGCAGAGCTCTTTTTACCTCTTTAGTTAATTTTATTCCTCAGTTTTTTTTAGCCTATTATGAATGAAATTGTTTTCCTGATTTCTTTCTCAGCTGTTCATTGTTGATATATACAAAATTACTGAATGATGTATGTTAATTTTATATAGTGCTACTTTGACACAAGTGTTTAGCAGCTCAAGGAGTCCCTTTGGTGAGTATTTAGGGGTCTTTTAAGCATAGGATTATATCATCTGAAAACAGAGATAATTTGACATTTTTCTTCCTTACATTTTTTCTTTTTTCCTTCCTTTCACTTTTATTTCTTTCTCTTGCTATATTGCTCTTGCAGGTGTTCCATTACCACATTACATAAAAGTGGGAGGGAGGACACCCTTGGTCTCATTCCTTACTTTGGAGGCAATGGTTTCAAGTTCTTCCATTTAGGACAATTTTGGTTATAAGTTTTTATATATAACCTTTATTAGGTCGTGGCACATTCTTTTAACAAGAAATGATGTTAATTTTTCCACAGTCTTTTTCTGATTTATTGAGAAAATCATGTGATTCTTTTTATGTGCTATATTACATTTATTGATTGACAAATATTGAACCATTCTTATGTCTCTGGAAAAAAATACTTGATCATTGTGCCTAATGCATGATCTCCTAATGTGTTGTTGGTTTCATTTTGCAGAAATTTTATTGAGAATTTTTGCATCTATGTTCATAAATGAAATTGGTCTATAGGTTTCTGTTTTTGTTATATCTTTATCAAGTCTTTGAATCAGAGTGATACTGGCTTCACAGGATAAGTTTCTTAGCATCCCTTCCTTTTCTATTTTATGGAAAAACTTGAGGAACTTTGATATCACTTCTTATTTGAAGGTCTGGTAAAATTTTGCATTGAATCCATCTGATCCAGGGCTGTTCCTTTTTTGAAGACTCTTTATCTCTTCTTCAATCTCGTTGTTTGATGTAGATGTGTTTAAGTGAGTTTTAACCTCTTAGTTTAATTTTGAGAAGTCAAATGAATCTTGGAATTTACAAATTTCCTCTAGTTTTTCTAGTTAACTACAATATATGTTTACAAAGCATTCCCTAATTATATGGATTTCATTGGTTTTTTTGTTACTTTCCCTTTTTCATCCTAATTTTATTATTTTGTGTCTTCTCCCTTTTTTCCTTTGTTAGTTTAGTTAAATATTTATCAATCTTATTTATCTTTACAAAGATCTTTCAGTTTCATTGAAATCACAATGTCATTCTTCTCAAAAATTGAAAAATATCCTAAAAATTAATACAGAGGGGAAAAAAGACCCTGGATAGTCAAAGCAACCCTAAAAATGGCCATAATGTAGGTATCAGAATGCCTGACATAAAATTATACTACAGAACTATAGTAACAAAAAACAACAGGGTATTGGCACAAAAACAGGCATGAAGACCAATAGAACAGAATAGAAGATTAGGAAGTAGAATCACACAGCTACAGCAATTTGATCTTTAACAAAGGAACCAAAAACCTATGATGGAGAAAAGGTAGATTCTTCAACAAATGTTGCTGGGAAAAGTAGCTATCCACCCACAAAAAATTGAAAGTACATCCCTATCTCTCTCCCTGTACAAAAATCAATTTAAAATGGGCAAATGATATTAATTATAGATCTAAAACTTTGAAAGTATTGTAGAAAAATACAGGTAAAACTCTTGAAGATATAGGCATAGGCAATTATTTTCTAACCAGAATTCCAGCTTCTCATGAAATAAGAACAAGGACTGACCAATGGGATTGCATTAAACTAAAATTTTCTTCACATCAAAGAAAGGCCAACACACAGAATGGGAGAAAATCTTTGCCAAGTATTCAGCAGGTAAGGCATTAGTATCCAAAATATACAAGAGCTCAAAAAATTCAATGGCAAAAAAAAATGCAATTAAGAAGTGGTCCAATGAATGCAGTTAATAAATGGGTAAATGAATTAAAGAGAAAGGTTTCAGAGTGTAAAAGACTAATAACCAAATGAAAAAATACTCAACATTCTAGCCATAAAAGAAATATAAATCAAAACATTGAGACTCCACGTCCCCCCATTAGGAATGTTTATCTATTATGAGGAAAAAAAAAACAACAAATGCCGGTAAGGATGCAGCTAAAAAGAGAGACTTATACATTGTTTATTGGAATGTATACTAGTGCAACCTCTATAGACGTCAGAATGGAAGTTCATCAAAAAGATAAATATAAACCTAACTTCTTACCCTTCTATATAATTCTGATCACATATCTAAATAAGTATAAATCAATATACAAAAACAATACTGAACACTCTCAGAATCATGTTAATTTTGCTCTATTAATAATAATCAAGCTATAGAATCAGGCCAAATGCCCACACCAATGAATGGATAGTAAAATTTGATATATATTTGTATCTATATAAATACATATATATTTATATATTTTATATAATTACTTTCAATCATAAAGAACAAATTATGTTGTTTGCATGGAAAATGGATGTAATTGGAGATCATTGTAATAAGCAAAATAAATCAAATTCATAGAGACAAATGTCACATATTCCTGCACATGTACAGAATCTAGGTCTAAAATGATGATAATAATAACAATAATAGTAATAATATAATGAGACTTGAATGTAAAAGGGAAACTTTTCGGGAGGAATCGGTGGGACAAGAAGAGAAAAGAGAATACAGAGGTGAAGAGGTTTAAAGTTCATCATATGTGTGTGTGTGTGTGTGTTTGTGTGTGTGTGAAGATATTATATTGAAGTCCAGAAAAAATGTTTGCAAGTGGGGTGGGAGGAGGGAAGTTGCTCAAAGTATACTTTATAAAGTTACAAAATTTACACAATGAATTTCCCTTGTACGTTAATGATTTTTAAAATCATATATCTGTGTGATAAGTATATATATAATTTCATTATCATATATGTATATTAAATCTACAAATAATATGCATATATATGTATTTCAACTTTCTTTGACATTCTCTATTAGTTAATTGTTTGCACCTCAGCAGAGTTTTGGTTTTTTTATAGACTGTTGATGAAGTAAGAATGTGAAGTCAAAGGCATGTCAACCAAGTGAATTCTATTTATCAGCATTCTGCTTTGCAGTTACTTTACTTGAACAGAGACTAGAGAAAATTCTGATGTGACTATCATTAACATTTTAAATTTTATCAGGAGGTTGGATGATTTCTTATGAATTTTATGAATTAAATGACCAATTGGATTTGTAGTAAAGGGACTATCACCAAAAATTTCCCAACATTTTGTCTGAAAATATATGTGACACTATTTTCCCAACTCTGCATTGAACTGTCAGAATTGTTTTTGTTGTGTGTCACAATAGGTAATTTAGGTTGATATTGATTGCTTCATTCAATCTATACAAATGTTTTGCAACCAAGAAAATCATTTTGTAGTCCATATAAACCACTAATATAGCTAAAATGAATACTTTAGTATGTCACTGCTCATTTGTATATGTTCAGACCACAGTACAGATTATACGAAGTTCAGAAGGTAAAATGGTGTGGTAAATCTATGTGCTCTTTAGGAAATATGAACCAGGTCTTGTTGCTCACTCTGTCAGTCTTCTTGAAAATGATGTAGATGTTTCAAAGGCTGGGAAGTACCTATTAAATTATTCAATAATTTTAAGACACAGAATTAAAATGAAGCCTCTGACCTGTTGCTTATATTTTCTTATTCTGCTTCAGTAGAAAGTCATTCCATAGATATAGTTAGGGAAACTCTAGGTGAAGAACGTAGTGGTTCTCCTCTATAGTCCACATTGACAATTTAGAGAGGACTGGGGATGGGGCTCACACTACAAAATGCCCATGCGAACTGTATTATCTAAGATATTATTACATCTCAATTATTTAGAAAATTTTTCATAGTTGAGTTCACCTCATCATTTATTCCCCACCCCCATTCCTGGGATAGTTTCAATAGCCCTCATGTTTCCATTTTCATATATGAGTACATACTATTTCCTTCATATTAGATGAGGAAATAGAATTATCTTTCCCTTATGCAGTACTTTATAAACAGTCTGCTGTGTACAATGGTACACCTGGAAAAAAGTTAAACATAAAATAGGGTGTATTGATTGGGGTCAAATATCAGATACCTGTATTAAGAACTTACTCACTCATAGAATACTAGATGAAGGAAAGTCATCCTAATTAATTTTGCAAAGACAGATTTAACACCTTTTATAATATATTGGTGGTCCCTGGAGGTAAAAATAATGAATAATATGGTGTCTCTGCTGTGTAGAAATCAGAACATTGTGAAACCTTTTATGTATTAAATTACCATAATACCATCCATAATATAGAATGGAACATATTATCAAATGATTAAAATTTGAATTTTGTTTGTGTTTGCTTGCTTATTTGTTGATGAAGCTCAATAGGTACTGAAGGCTAACACAGAACTTGTAATCCTCCTGCCCTCAACTTCCTGAATGCTGGAATTACTGGAGTATACCACCATGTAGGATAAGTTGAAATGTTTTTAGAGATATACTGGGCTGGAGGTGAGGCTCAGTGGTAGAGCACTTGACTAGCATGACAAAGCCCTGCATTTGATTCTCAACAGCATAAAAATGTTATAAGAGATATATTCCAAAGTTTTAGAGATGTGCTATTCAATTAACAATGTGAAAATGATTTATGATTATAAGGGTGATGAGGAAAAGCACAGACATAGATGAAGATTTCAGTGATTGGGATGCATCCCCCAACATCCACTTCCTATAACATTCTTAGTAGTGACCCTCTACTAACTAATATTGTCTAAATAAATCTGAACTAGCATAGTTTAGAGACCTCCAAAATTTGTTATATACTCAAATATTAGGTTGTTATCAGAAATCAAATGCTTCATGATTTGATATATATATATCAAAGAGAAAGAGAGAGAGATTCAAATTCCCTTTAGCAAAAACATATTTTCCTCTAATTTTGGAAGTAATGTGGTTTCAGGAAAAATTTGCTCAGGAACTCCAATAAGTCATCAAAATCTGTTTCCTATCTCTCCTCTGTTTCTCAATGTGGTAAGAAAAATTTGTAGGGAATTCCTGACCCTCATTCATCTACTATTGCCTTAACCCAAGTTGACCTTTTCTTCTTTCTTCTAAGGGAAAACACACACACACACAAACAAAAAAATGAGGAAGGATAAAGATTTGTCAATTAAAAACACATAGTGACATGTAACTCTTACATAAGAAACTTTACAGCTGAAGTCTCTAAGAACTTATGCATACACTTAGAGCCAGAAAAGCAGTCTACTGTGAAGGCAGCCTGACCAAACTGATATGACTGGAGTAGGGAGGAATAATTAACTCAAAGAAAGAAGTGATGAGCTGCTGTCAGTCAAAATCAACTCTAAATATGATGTTGTTATAAATTATTAAAATTTAGAAGTGTGAACCGATAAGCACAACAACAAAAAAACCTCATGTATCAAAGACTTATTAATTAATTCATCAATGGAAAAAAGTATGTTGGGAAAGGTGGTTCCAATTTCATTTCAGGAGCCATAATACACTAAGTGCAGGAAAATATCACAATTAATAAATAGGTTTATTTACAGTGAGTTTTCTACATTGTCATACGCTTTATAAAACCATAAGTTTTATCATTATCTTTTCTATTAGGTACTAATTATTTACACACTAAAGAACATGAATCGTTGTTTGTTTAGAGATAAATATGAACACGAAAATTAATAATATATACCTGTGGTATCTCCATTTGGATCTGATAGATAACACCCCACATGAAACTTAAAGAATAACCCAAAATCCCTATGACCCATTTCTAATTTTGGCTACTTTTCTTCATAACAGATGCAACCAGCAGAACACCTTTGTTTCTGAACTTGGCTTATTACTGGGGACCAGGTGCAGAATCTCTCTATCCTAAAATTCTGTTCTTCCATACTTTGAATAAATTATTTTTCTTAGTTAGAACCATCTGTTTTAAACTGTGGTATACATAAAATTATGCATTGTTATTCCACCAAACACATTGAGCACTACTCCGTACCTGCTTATCTGTTTTCCTCAGGGTTAATTAACAAATACATTTTTGTAACTATTTGAGCAACTTTATTGAAATAGAATTGTACACAAAAACTATGTATACTTAATGTGTAATGCTTGATGAACACACACAAATATTCCTGATATTATTACTATAATCAAGGTAATAGACAAATCCAACACTTCCCAAGGGTTTTTTTCCTTATATTTCCATATGTGTGTATGTGTTTGTGTGTTTACTTGTTAAGTGTACAGTCCTGTATTGTTAACTATGGGCACTTTGTGTGTGTTGTACAACAGTTATCTCAAAATTGCTAAGTATAACTGAAGTTTTATGCTAGAAATGAAAAGATGATTGAAACATGAAGCTTGCTTTAAATTATGCAATATCTTTTCAAAGAAAAAGTGCATAAATAAGTACTGTGTTCTGCAATCATAACTGCCACAATAAAATATACGCAAACATATTTCAACTGTCATCTACAATTGGACCTGGTCATTCCTATCTCAAATAATACAAGGTAAGTGACAGAAATGTCAAGGAAACTGACCTTAGAACTCAGCTGTATATGTTAATGTATTTAAACAGCCACTAGCTCTGATTAATGCTTGTTAGATTGCAAACTTTAGGAGGGCAAAATATCACATGTATTTTTTTCTTTGAAAGATACATTCCAGAGTCTAAGGGTTATGATAGCAAGTAGGTGTTCAGTATTTATTCAATGAAGCACTCACAGCAATTTGAAAGTCATAATTAATGCTAATAGTGCCCATTAATACAGATCTACTCTAAAAAGTGAAATATACACCCTGTTATACTTCAGTCGTATATATCAAATATATGTACGTTTATTATATAATAACATATTTACAAGCGTAAGGAGAATGTCTTTTAAAAAATGTTAGGGGTTAAGTATTCCATTCTTTGCAATTTATACTCAAAGGTGAACATATTGGAATATCAATATCTTCTAACAACAATATCTGCAATGGTAGAATGATTCCATTTATTTCCACAAGTAATTAATCAAATATATTTCTTATTTGCAACCTGAAATAAAAAATACCTCTCAACCATTTGTGAACCTTAATAAACTAGACCTCTTAACTAGTGATAATTATTTTTAAAATGTTATGTTTTATGTATTGCCATGATTTGTTGAAAATAAAAATCACCAAGGAATGATATTTCTGGCTGGGAACAGCTTACAATATAGTTTTTTGCCCTGCCCTGTCGGAACTCATTTAATTTTATGTCCCTAAGCACTCCATTAACTTTTCTCTTTCTTCTTAAGAATGTGCCAGTTACACCCCCAAATTCTTTGTTATCTAATTGTTAATGTTCTTATAATACCTATTTCAGTAATATAGAGAATCTTTTAAAGTACTTTTTTTGATACTTTCTTTCTCAACTTCAATTTGGCAAAATATATTGTATAAAAAGGGACATTCTTCCTAAGCTAGTAATTCATTTTATTTGATATTTTAGCCACTAGTTGTAAATTATTTAATTAGTTTAACTTCTTTTCAGTAAAATGACTTCTGTTTCAGAACTCTGGTACAAATATTTTTCTATTTTTTTCTAAACATTCATCTTAATAAGTTGAGAGTATATTTATTTTATAAGAACTATTTTCTCCTTCATGAGCATTTCTCTTTTATTAGTTGTTTGAGAAAGTTATTACTTTAGTCTTTAGGCTTACCATTGGACATAGCTTTCCAAAATTCTAATAAGTTTCAGCAAAATGAATGCTAATTGGTAAAATATTTTTCAATCTCAAAGTATTTTTAATTCTTAAAAGATAGTCATTATTAATAGTTTTGGTGGCCTTATTCAGATATAAAAAAAGTACTTATAGATCCAAATTTAACTTTGTACTGTTTTACTGCTTTTCATAACATGCCAGATACATAGGAAGAACAAAATTATTTTATTCTCTATAATTATTTTTCTTTACAAGAATTTCTGTTCAAAGACAGAAGAGCATTTTAAGAAAACTATCAAACTTCATCTTATATTTTTCAATTACAGTGACTTATTAGCAAAATATTTTTTAATATTGGAAAGAATTTTTATATATGGAAATTAAAACAATTATTTTCCAATCTTGCTAACTAAAATGTGTGTAAAGAGAGAAAATCTTTTCTTATTTTTCAAAATTAGAAATACATAAATAATAATTTCTAGAGATAAAATCAATGGAGTGACCAATGCACACATAACATGTGCTACCTAATATATATGTATACAGAGAACATATTATGATTTTCCATATACAACCTTACTGTGCAATAAGAATTTCTTAATTCCATCTAACTGTAACTTAGTACCTGTTAATCGAGCTTTCTACATCACCTTCTCTCCTACTCTCCCTAGCCTCTAGTAACTGCTACTCTACTCTCAACTTCCATGATATCAAGTTTTTCAAAATTTCACATGTTAGTCAAAGCATGTGATACTTGTCATTCTGTGCCCAACCTATTTTACTTAACATAATGTTATCCTATTGCAACCATGTTGTTGCAAATGATTTAATTGCATCATTTTTTCTGCTGAATATATTCCACTGTGGATTAGTACCACATTTTCATTATCTATTCTTGTTAACATCACTAAATGTCAGGAAATGCAAATCAATCACAATGAGATATTGACTTACTTCAGTAGGAATGACTATTAGGAGAACAGGGTGAAGGGGATAAATAAGAATCACAGAGGGAGTGTATTTGATGAAAGTACCGTACATACATGTATGGAAATCTCACAAAAAACCTCTGCACAATTAATATGTGCTAATAAAAAATGTTTTCAAAAGATAGAAGACAGTAAGTGCTGACCAAGATGTTAAGAAAAGGTAACCCTTGTGCATTGCAGGGAATGTAAACTAGGACAGCATTGTACAAACAGTGTGGCAGTTGCTTTTAAATTTAAAGATAGAATTACCCATGATCTTGTGATCATACTTCTGTATTTCAGGGAATGAAATTGGTATGTGTAAGAGACACTCTGCTGTCACTTGCTTTGCAGTACCATCCACTTCAGTCAAAATAAAGAAATGGCCTAACTGTCCACTAAGTTTGTTTTAAATATACTCTTTTAGATCAAGCATGGAAAAAGTGACATAACAGAATTTGCTTCCAATGCTGGTGGTGGCTTTAGAGATTCAGTCCTCATAGATATGTATTATATACCTCCTTATATTTATGTAGACTAAAGGCTATTTATTTGAAAATGTTCATGTCTCTAAATTTTTTCTAGCTTCATAAATTAGGTGTAAGTGTTGGTTTATCCTAATTAAAAGCACAGAATAAATTGTGATAGGCAGAATGCATCTGAATTTAAATTATTTATTGGTTAGCTATAAGTAGTGATTTAAATTTTTGTAACTTTAAATGAATTTAGAAGTATTTCAGTATTTAGAACAGAAATATTAAATATTTATCAACATTAAATAACTTCACAAAAGTTTCTTTATACTTAAGTCTTAATAAGGTTTCAAGTCAATACTAGGAATTTGTCACACTGACAATGCTTTATATTTTAAAATTTTTAACAGTGCATGATTTCAGTGATTTGAGAACATACTTGTTTAAAGTGATTTCTTTTTATATAATCCTGTTTATTATAGCATTCTCCTTTCAAATTGAAAAGTATTCCACATAAAAAATGCCTAGTTAGCAGTACATCTCATGAATGTACCACTAAATAATTCCAAGATCTTCCATGCTTTTGCTTTTATAGCATACCTTCTTTCATTGTGCTTCACTTTGTTGTAATTTTCAGATATTGATTTCATTGTTTAAAAACTGAATATTCATCACAACCCTGTATCAATTCTGACTCATGAAATTGCTTTTCTCTAATATCAGAAAATTGTTCTCATTTATAATTATAAATTGTTTTAATTAAGGTATGCACATTGTTTTTTAGGACAAATACTTTTGCACCCTTAACTGACTTACAGAGTATAAATATGTGTGTGTGTGTGTATATATATATATATATATATATATATATATGTACATGTAGATGTATATATCTACTTAGAAACAAAAATAAATGGCATTAATTTCTACCCATCATGATATCAGGCTATAAGGAACAATGATATATTCAAATGGTAATATAATTGGTGTTCTATCAGAAATCCTATATGTTTATTGATGTGATGCTTTAAATCTCTTTTTCCTTTGAGATAACCATGTTCCTTACATGAACAGGTAAATGGCATATTTACAAGTGAAAATATGCAACTCATAGCAAGACATCAAATGGAGCATAACAAAAATAAATGAAACAACTTGACTGTCTGATAACCATTTCATGAAATGCTAATCTCAAGGCAATTATAGTAGTTATAACATATCTGACTATTCACACACTGACTATACTTCTGTTAGTGCACATCTATAACCATTACATGATTAAAGTGATCTCCAATCCAATGAAACAATTCCTATTACCTCATGTGACATGCATAGCTAAGTGGCTATGAAATTGTGAGATATCATTCCCTAAATTTTGCCAGAGAAATTCATGTGGTTTGTCTTAAAATCCAGAACAAATTCTTACATAAATTAATTTCACCAGAAAATGAAAAAAATGGCAGAAAATACGTTTTGAGAAGAATTATTTGATTAGCTAGGCACCAATAGCTCATGCTGTAATCCTAGCTACTCAGGAGGCAGAGATCAGGAAGATCATGGCTCAAAGTTAGCACCAGGCAAATAGTTTATGAGATGGTAATTCAAAAAAACAACAAAAAAATCATAATAAAAACCACATAAGTTTTCACTTTACTCCTGTTAGAATTTCTACCACCAAGAACACCAAAAAAAAATATTGGTGAGGATGTAGGGAAAAAGGAACCCTAATACACTGCTAGTGAGAATGTAATCCACTACAACCACTATGGAAGACAATATGGCACTCCTTAACCAGCTAAAAATAGATCTTCCATATGATCCAGCAATGCCATTCCTAGGGACCTTGGCACCTGCACAACCATGTTTATGCAACACTGTTCAAAATAGATAAGCTATGGAAGCAATCAAGATGCCCCATGACTGATGAATGGTTTAAGAAAATGTGGTATTTATACACAATTGAATTTTACTCAGTCACAAGAAAAATGAAATTTTGTCATTCCCATCCCAGGTAAGTGGACAGAACTGGAGAACATCACCTCCACTGAAGTTATTCAAGCTCAGAATGCCACAAGCTACATGTTATCCCTCATATGTGGATTACAGACCTACCAGAAATGCATCAATGTTATGGGACACAGGTCACAGTAAGGGGAGGCTGTGCACAGGAGGGACAGGGACAGGGAAAGAAACCAAACACTTTAATGTGGTTGATGTGCTCACTGTACAGGAATGAATGCAGAAATCTTAAACTGGCTGGAACCACCATAGGAAGGGGACTAAGGAGGAATGAAGAGAGGAGTGGCAGAGATGAACCAATTGAGGTTGTAATATATAGATGCAAGGAAACAACACAAGGAAATTCCCTGTGTAGCTATCTTTTTCTCAAGCTAGCAAAAATGGCACGTTTTTCTTCTTCTCTTTTGTTTTTATTTTTACAAAATCAGAGAACAAGAGGGTGGAACAGGTTTTGCTGCTGGGCTTGGCACCAGTGGGAGGAACATAATGGGGAAAAAGGGTAGGAAGATTAATACAGAGCAAATAATGTATACATATGTATGTAAATGCAAAAATGATGCTGGTTAAAACTGTTCCAGAAATCAGAGGAGGGGGGATGAAGGAGAGCAGTGGAGGGGGTGAATTCAAGTATGCTGTATTTGATACATTGTAAGATCCTTTGTAAATGGTACAATGTTTCCCCTCCCAGCAAAACAAGAAAAAAAGCAGGGGAGGGGGGAAATCACAAAAAAGGGTTGACACAGGGACTCAAGTGGTAAGAATGATTTCCTGCCAAACATGAGGCCATGAATTCAAACCCCCTTTATTGTTTGTAGAATCACAGTTTATTAGACTGCATAAACATAACTGTTGACTTAGCTACATGTAAAATATCCAATGGTATTGCAAAAAAATACTGTTGAGAATTACATTGATGATGTCACAAACTTTAATCTGGTGAATAGTTCAATGATAATGTAGTTAATTTTAATGTATTAGAAAAAAACACCCTGTATACTGTTAACTTATATGGTGACATGATGAAATTATTAAGAAGAAAGCTTTTCTTCAATGCAGGAACATATTATTTGTATTCATAAAAATTTCCAGGGACCCATGTAGATGTTGGGCATAAAGAATGAAAACACAGCAAATATTTTTAAAAATGTTAAGGTTGTGACTTTTCAAGATGGTGACTAGGGTACAGAAGCAGAAAGCCTAACTTCTGTGACTCTAAAATCTATTTGAGAAGTTGGAGCCACACCTGGGTAACTCTGACTACCTCTAGCCAAAATAATAACCACCATCACACTAGGTGCAGGAAAAAATACAAGGACTGACCCACAAATCAGTCTTTAATTGCACCTAACAGCTGCAACCAGCTGCACAGCCATAGTCTAGGCCCGGGGAAATGCTCCTTCCCCACAGAAATGTTTTTTTATTCTTTCCTTCTCCTCTTCCATCAAGTGGAAATAAAGCACCAACTAGAATCAAATCTTTGTCACCCCAAACCCCTGGAACAGGAAAAGCTTCCTCACAACACATTACACTGAGAAAATTTGGGGGCTGCTACTTTTGTCACAGCTGCCACCACTGGCTCCAAACCTGCCTGCGAGATAATCGACAGACCAAACAGGTGAGAACCAAGTGTCACATGGAATTCCTCCAGTCGATGCCAGTATAAAGCAGCACAGCCCCTGGCCAGACTGACCTCCTAAAAAAAGCTGAATAACAAACAGTGAACTGTAATCTAGCACAACAGCAGGAATGTGGGAATGTTGAAAGTGCACCAGGGAAGGGAGGCAAGGAAGTACTCTCAGTGCAGACTATCAGTAAACAAACACTAGAAAGACAGGAAGGTGGAGAATGGGCTGGTGAGAAGCCACTCCCCTAAGCAGGTCAGGTAGTGAATCACAGAGCTCAACTCCTGAGCCAGTGAACAGCACCCAAAGGCAAACTGCCCCACAAAACTGAAAAACAAACAGCAAACTATCATAACACAATGACAGCAGAGGGGGCAGATGGAACACTGAACCTGCCCCAGAGAAATGAAACAGAGCAAAAAAATAAATCCCAATGTGGAAATACCAGTAAACAAGCAAAACGAAAAGGCATCTCCAAAGCAGGGCAGACAGTGGACCACAGAGCTGATCTCCTGATCCAGAGGGCAGTATTCAAACCTGAACTGCCTCACCTCAATGGGGGAGTTACTGATCAACCAGCTGCAGCTGAAGGGTAACACAGTTATCAGATGGAAAAATCAGTAGCTCTGATCACCCTGCATGATCTGGCAAAGCTACCTCACCTTACAATTCCAATTTAGCTGGTAGACAGAAGAACAAAACAGTACTCACAAGCCAATCACCTAGTGAGACCACATCAGAGATTCTGCTTATATGCCAATACGAGGACTGGATGCCAGAGGAGTAACTCCAGAAATTAAACTAAGACTGAAATTCTATTGTTCCTGTACATGGCAATTTTCTTTTCTTTTCTGTGTTTTGTTTATTTCATTTTTGTTGTTGTTTATTTGTTCATTTTTTACAGTTGATTTTTTTGGGGATTTTTGTTTGTTTTGTTATTGTGGGTTTTCTATTTTTATTTCCATTCCTACTCTTTTTTTCTTTCTGTACTATTAATTTTACCATCATCATCTTCTCATCCCTACTCTCACCCCTGCACTCTCTCTTCTTCTCTTGTGCTAAAATCCTTTGCTGTCCTTCCCAACAACTCATTCTGTCCTTTCTCACCCATTCTCTACCCAGGCCCTCTCCTTCCCCTCAGATTCTCCCCTAATCCATCACTCCTCCCTCCTACACACTCATCACCTGCTGAGTAACTTACTATACCACCTTCATACAATCCCAAACCCTTGCAGTACCCTCTACTACAACAACAGAAATACACCCAAGCAAACACAAGGACCATAAAAACCAGCAGACCTCCACAGTGCTTCCCCCACAACCCACCCCAATTCCCACCTACTCTTTTAGTGCCACCCTATCCACCTCCCCAAACTTCTATACCTTAGCATTGCAAATGATAACCCTCCAATCCAACTGCTTATAGATATTACCACCGAGGAGTCTTCTATATAACATGTACTACTGGTCAGATATTAAACCTGTGAATTAGTTATTACTAAATTACCCACAGAATAAGGACAGAATAGCACTAGCTAAAAACCCAAAACAACCACAAAACAAAAATTAAATCAAGGGAAAGAAAACAGGTTACTAAAACCACCAACTAGCCTATCAAGAACATAGTTGCAGAGTACCAAGTGGAGAGATAGGAAGAAGAAAAAGGGATGAAAATCACTCTTTCAAAAAAACAACTTAATACAGGATTCAGAGGAAAATGAAGAAAATGAATACCCAGTTCCTGACTCCAACAAAACAAAGATAAATGACACCAAGAAACCCAGCTATGTCCACAAAAACACCCTCAAAAAAATTCCTGCAAGTAATCACTGAGAATTTCATGGAGAAAATACTAGACGTGGTTAACCAAAATATACAAGATGCACCCAAGAAATTTCAAGAGACCCAAAATAAATAATATAAGAAGAAACAGAAACCAATAAATGAATTCATAGGAATCCTAAAAAACAAACAAACAAAAGAAAAAAACAAAGTGAAACAGAGAACACTATAAATAGAGAAATAAATGAATAAAATGGAAAACAGAAAATATTAAAGAGGAAGTGACACATGATATGGGAAACCTCAGAAAAAAGAATCAAACAGAAACACAAAACACAGTGGAAGGCCACTCCAGAAAACTAAAACAAATGGAAGACAGAATCTTAGAACTCAGAGATAAAATCGAAATTAAAAGAAAAAGCAGAGCATTAGCATTATCTGCATTAACAGGAAACACTAACTTTGAATCCTAATTAAATGAAGTTAGAGGAAATTCCAAGATAGTGGCTAGAGGGAGGGAGCAGAAAGCGTGCCTCCTGGAGCGACACTGGAGATACACTTTACAGGAAAAAACACCAAGAAGAGGCAAAACTTTGACTCTACCACACCTCCAGGCTGCTCATAGCATTCCCACTCCACATTAAATGGAGAAACCAGGAAGGCTCCTGCACCACCAGATGCCAGTGTCCAGACCACTTGGGAAGATGTAGACCAGCAGGTGAGCTAAGTGGCACATGGTACTCCCACAGACAATTCTGGACCAGATCAGCATAGCCCCCTGAACAGACCAACCGCCACCCATGGAAAAAAGGAAAAAAAAAAAACTGAATAATAAGCAATAACAATAAAAAAGACACATACCAAAGAGGGCGGGGCACCTTGAGTGCTGAAAAGCAGGGAGGGAAAATCAACTTTTTTTGTTTGTTTTGTTTTTTTCTACTTGTTTGTTTATATGTTCTTCCCTTTTTCTTTAACTTCTTTGTTTTCCATCTCCTCTCACCCTTCCATTCTAAATATAACCATTGTTATTATTACAAGCTAGAAAAAACTTAACTGCACACAGTACAGGGACAATAACAACACCAAGGGCAATGACAGGAAGACAGAAAAAACAGGGAAACCAGTTTCCCCACAGCAAAAAATTAGTACAGGAACCAGAGGGAAATGAAGAAAACAGACATTCAGTTCAGATCCAGACTCCAACAAAATGAAGATAAACTATGCCAAAGGACCCAATGAAACCCACAAGAATAATCTAACAGAAGAAATATTACAGGTAATCAATGCAAATTTTATAGAGACGATACTGGATATGGTCAACGAAAATGTACAGGAGACACTCAAGAAATTCTAAAACAACAAAAATAGAGAATTTGAAAAAGCACAAGAAGAAATAAAAGAAACCAGAGAAGCACTGTATAAAAACCAAAGTGAAACAAAGAATATGATTAATAAAGAGATAAATGAACTCAGGGTGAAAATAGACATTAAACAGGAAATGACTCAGGATATGGAAAACCTCAGAAAAAAGAACAAAGCAGAATTGCAAAACAAAATGGAAGGCCAATCCAGCAGAATAGAACAAGTAGAAGACAGAATCTCAGAACTCGAAGATGAAAAGGTAATTAAAGGAAAAACCGAAGAACTATTAGTTAAACAACTCAAGACCTATGAAAAGAAAATGCAAGAACTCACTGACTCCATCAAAAGACCCAACCTGAGAATCATGGGCATTGAAGAACGAGAAGAGGTACAAGCAAAGGGATTGCATAATATATTCAACAAAATAATAATAGAAAATTCCCAAATCTAGAGAAATCTATACCCATACAGATGCAAGAGGCCTCCAGAACACCAAACAGACCAGACCAAAATAGATCTATCCCACAGCATATTATCATTAAAACAACAAATACAGAGATCCGAGAAAGAATATTGAAGGCTGTAAGAGAGAAAAAACCAATAACATACAAAGGTAAATCCATCATAATCACAACAGACTTCTCAACAGAAACATTAAAAGCAAGAAGAGCTTGGGGTGAGATCTTCTGGGCACTGAATGAAAATAGCTTCAACCCTAGGATACTCTACCCAGCAAAATTATCATTCAAAATAAATGGAGCAATAAAAGTCTTCCATGATAAGCAGAAACTAAAACAATATGTGACCACAAAGCCACCACTAGAAAAGATTCTTCAAGGGATTCTGCACATGGAAAGTGAAACCCAACATAAGCACGAAAGGGCAAGCAGCACTAAACGACAGGAAAAGAAAAAGCAAGAAAGTAGAGAGTAACCTCAACTTGGGTACATACAATCAAACCTTCAAACAACAAAGACAACTAAATGACAGGAATCACCACATACCTATCAGTACTAACACTTAATGTTAATGGACTTAATTCTTCCATCAAAAGGCACCGTATGATGAAATGGATTAAAAAGGAATATCCAACAATTTGTTGCTTACATGAGACCCATCACACCAACAAAACTAAGCATAGGCTTAGGATGAAAGACTGGAAGAAGATTTACCAAGCCAATGGCCCCCGAAAATAGGCAGGAGTAGCAATACTTATCTCTGACAAAGTAGACTTCAAACCTACATTGATCAAATGAGATAAAGAAGGACATTACATACTAATAAAAGGGGAAATAGACCAAAAGGAAATAACAATTATCAACCTATATGCACCCAATGTCAACACACCTAATTTCATCAAACATACCAAAATTAATGAACCAATAAAGAAATGGGCAAGTGAACTAAACAGAACTTTCTCAAAAGAAGAAATTCAAATGGCCAAAAAACACATGAAAAAATGCTCACCATCTCTAACAATAAAGGAAATGCAAATTAAAACCACACTAAGATTCCACCTCACCCCTGTTAGAATAGCCATCATTAGCAACACCACTAACAAAAGGTGTTGGTGAGGATGCAGGGAAAAAGGAACCCTCTTACACTGCTGGTGGGAATGCAAACTAGTACAACCACTCTGGAAAAAAATTTGGAGGCTACTTAAACATTGATCTACAATATGATCCAGCAATACCACTCTTGGAGGTATACCCAAAAAAATGTGACTGAGGTTACTCCAGAGGCACCTATACACCCATGTTTATTGCAGCACTATTCACAATAGCCAAGTTATGGAAACAGCCAAGATGCCCCACTACTGACGAATGGATCAAGAACATGTGGTATGTATACACAATTGAATTTTATGCAGCCATGAAGAAGAATGAAATATTATCATTCACTGGTAAATGGATGGAATTGGAAAACATCATTCTGAGTGAGGTTAGCCTGGCCCTAAAGACCAAAAATCATACATTCTCCCTCATATGTGGATATTAGATCAAGGGCAAACACAACAAGGGGATTGGTCTTTGATCACATGATGAGGTAAGAGCACACAAAGGAAGTATGAGGATAGGTAAGACACCTAAGAAACTAGATGGCATTTGTTGCAGAGAAACTAAAGCAGATACTTTGGGGCAACTGAGGCCAATAGGAGAGGGGGACCAGGAACTAGAGAAAAGGTTAGTTCAAGAAGAATTAACTTAGAAGCTAACACACATGCACAGGAAATTAATGTGAGTCAACTCCCTGTATAGCTATCCTTAACTCAACTGGCAAAAACCCTTGGTCCTTCCTATTATTCCTTATACTCTCTCTTCAACAAAATTAGAGAAAAGGGCAAAATAGTTTCTGCTGGGTAGTGAGGGGGGTAAGGGGGTAGAGGGAGGGGGTGGGGGTAAGGGAGGGGGTGGGGGAAGGGGGGAGAAATGACCCAAACATTGTATGCATGTATGAATAAAGTAAAAATTAAAAAAAAAAGAAAAGAAGAAGTGTAGAACTCTTAGGCAAATATCTCAAGACCTACAAAAGTAATATGCAAGAATTCACCAAACCTGAGAATCATGGGCATTGAGGAAGGAGAAGAGGAGAAAGCAAAAGAGATTCTTAATATATCAACAAAATAATAACAGAAAATACTCCAACTCTGGAGAAAATTATGCCATTCCTGTATAGGAAGCCTCCAAGACATCAAACAGACTTGACCAAAATAGAACTTCCCCACAATATATTATCATTAAAACAACAATCACAGAGAACAGAAAAAAAATATTGAAGTGTGTAAGAAAGAAAAACTAAATAACATATAAAAAGGCAAACCCATCAAAATCACAGGGATTTCTCAACAGAAGCATAAAAGTAAGAAGGGTATGGAGTGAGGTATTCCTGGAACTGAAAGAAAATAACTTCAACCCTAGGATACTCTACCCAGCAAAACTATCATTCCAAATAGATGAAGCAAGAAAAGTCTTCCACATTAAGCAGAAACTAAAACAATAAATGACAATGAAACCACCACTACAAAAAATTCTCCAAAGAATTTGTACACAGAAAATAAGGCAAACAAAACCTCAAGAGGCCAGGCCATATCAAACCACAGGAGAAGAAAAGAATAGCAGACACTAGCATTGATTCAACTGTATGCAATCAAATCCTTAAACAACCAAAACAACTAACTGACAGGAATCACCACATATATGTCAATATTAACACTCAATGTCAATAGACTCCTTTCTCCCATCAAAAGACACTGTCTGGCAAACTGGACAAAAAAGGAAGATCCAAAAATTGGTTGTTTACAGGAGACCCATCTCATTGAGAAAACAAACACTGGCTTGGAGTGAAAGGCTGGAAGGAGATTTACCAAGCCAATGGCCCCTGAAAGCAGGCAGGAGTAGCAATACCTATGTCAGACAAAATAGACTTCAAGTTAACATTGATCAAATGAGATAAAGAAGGACGCTTCATACTAATAAAAGGGGAAATATACCAAAAGGAAATAGCAATTATCAACCATGTGCATCCAATCTCAGTGCAACCAATTTCATCAAACATACTTTAAAGGACTTAAAAGTGCATACAGAATCCAACATAGTGGTAGTAGGAGAATTTAATGCCCCCTATCACCAATAAATAGGTCATCTAAACAAAAAATCAATAAAGAAATTCTAGAACTAAATCACACCATTGATCAAATGGACTTAGATGATGTCTACAGAATATTTCATTCAATAGCTGCACAATATACATTTTCTCAGCAGCCCATGGAATTTTCTCCAAAATCGATCATCTCTCAGGGCATAAAGCAAGTCTCAAGAAATATAAGAAAATAGAAATAATTCCCTGTATCTGATCACAATGCATTAAACTAAAACTCAAAAACAAAAACAGCAGCAGAAAATATGAAAATAATTGGAAGCTGAAAAACACATTGCTCAATGACCAGTGGGTCATCAATGAAATAAAAGAGGAAAGTAGAAGAGTCCTCAAAGTTAATGAAAATGAAAACACGACCTACCAGAATATGCAGGACACAGCAAAGTCTGTCCTAAGAGGAAATGTTATAACCGTGAGTGCATATCTTAAAAGGACTGAAAAATCCCAAATCAATGACCTAATGCTATATCTCAAACTCTTAAAAACAAGAACAAGCAAAACTGCAAACAAGTGAAGGGGACAAATAATAAAAATAAGGTCCAAAATTAATTAAATAGAGACCAAAAAAGCCATACAAAGAAACAATGAAACAAAAAGATGGTTCTTTGAAAACATAAACAAAATAGATAGACCCCGGGCAAATGTGACTGAAAGAAGAAGGAAAAAAACCCAAATCAGTAAAATCAGAAACACAAAAGGGGAGATAACAACAAACACCAAGGACATCCAGGGAACATCAGAGACTATGTTGAGACCCTGTATGCCAACAAATTGGAAAAAATTGAAAAATGGAAAATTTCCTAGATTCTTATGACCATCCAAAATTGAATCAAGAGGATATTAGCCACATAAATATATCTACAACACAAAATGAAATTGATGCAGCAATAAGGAGTTTCCCAAAAAAGAAAAGTCTAGGACATGATGTATTCTCTGCTGAATTCTATCAGAACTTAAAAGAAGAACTAATACTAACTATCCTCAAACTTATCCACAAAATAGAAAGGGAAGGAACACTGCCTAACTCATTCTATGAAGCCAATATTACACTCATCCCAAAACCAGACAAAGACACCACCAAAAAGAAGAACTATAGGCCAATCTCCTTAATAAATGTCAATGCAGAAATCTTAAATAAAATAATGGCAAACCAAACCAACAACATATCAGAAAGATCATTCACCACAACCAAGTCAGCTTCATCTCACGGATGCAGGGGCAGTTCAACATACACAAATCTATAAATGTAATACAGCACATTAATACAAGCAAAGACAAAAACCATTTGATCATTTCAATAGATGCAGAAAAAGCCTTTAATAATAATATTCAACACTACTTCATGATAAAAGCACTAAGAAAACTAGGAATAGAAGGAATGTACCTCAACATTATAAAGTCTACATATGACAAACCTATCGTCAACACCATACTTAATGGAAAAAAACCTTGAAACCATTTCCCGTAAAATAAGGGACAAGACAAGGTTGCTCACTATCCCCACTCCTATTCAACATAGTACTGGAATTCCTAGCCAGAGCAATAAAGCAAGAAGAAGAAGTAAGAAGAATAAAAGAGGTAAAGAAACTGTCAAAATATCCCTATTTGCAGATGACATGATCCTATACCTCAAAGACCCAAAAAACTCTATCAAAAAACTCCAAGACAGCATAAACAGCTTCAGCAATGTGGCAGGATACAAAATCAACTTACAAAAATCATTAGCTTTTCTATATACCAACAATGAACAAATTGAGAAAGAACATATGAAAACAATTCTATTTAAATAACCTCAAAAAAGTGATAAAGTACCTAGGGGTAAAATTTAAAAAGGATGTGAATGACCTCTACAAGGAGAACTCAAACCTCTGAAGAAAGAGATTGAGGAAGACTACAGAAGGTAGAAAGATCTCACATGCTCATTAGTTGGTAGAATCAACATAGTAAAAATGGCTATAGTACCTAAAAGCATTTTGCATGTTTAATGCAATTCCCATCAAAATCCCAATGACATTCATCACAGAAATTGAAAAATCTACCCTAAAGTTCATTTGGAAACACAAGAGATTGCAAATAGCCAAGGCAATACTCAGCAAAAAGAGTAATGCTGGAGGTATCACAATACTGAACTTCAAATTATATTACAAAGCAATAGCAATAAAAAGAGCATGGTACTCACACAAAAACAGATATGAAGACCAGTGAAACAGAATAGAGAACTTGGATAAGAATCCACAGAGCTATACCTACCTAATTTTTGAAAAAAGCGCCAAAAACTACAATGGAACAAACATAGACAGACTCTTCAAGAAATGTTGTCAGTCCTGTGGTGCCATAACTTCTTTCATGTATTATTTTAACCTCCCACAGAGTTAGTGCTGAATATTGAATTGGGAAGGAGACACATAGGGAGTAATATTAGAAAGATGATAGGCTAGGAGATCTCTGTGTTCATCCTCTCATACAACAGCAATTTAACACTATTCATTAACTAAAATGTATCTGGAAAAGACATGGAGTACAACTAGTAGCTGTAGCAACAGAAGAGCTCATAAGACCAAAGGATGACTACATTAAAAATTAATGGAAGCCTTTGACCTATATTAATATATCCTAGCCTGGTATAATTTGGCACCAAATGGAATCACCCCTAGTAATAGAGGTAATAAGAAAGCTCCACAACCAAGGACTTCATGAGTACTTGTACTGCAGTGAAAATTCCCAACTTTTACCATGGAGTACACCTGAAGCCTTCACCCATAGTTACTGCGGCTGAAAGAACTCATAGAAGACCATGCCACTGATCTCTTTTCCCACTCACCAACATGGACAGGTACCATTGTGCCTAAATGTAGGAGAATGCCTTTCTCCACTAACATAAGTTCATAAAATCTTAAAGAGATAAATGCAGGTTCAAATGTATAGATATCAATGCAAAGCAACATGCAGCATGAAAAATGAAGGAAACGTGATACCAATAAGAACTCATAAATTTCCAGAAAGAAACCTGAAAGAATGTATATCTATACATTACCTTGCAAAGAATTAAAAAAGATCTTGTGTAGAACCTCAGCAAACTCTAACATAAGCAAAGCTATGTGAGAGATAAGCCACGCACATACACATAGTGAACAAAGACAAAAAAATAATAAATGAGAAGTATACAACAGAGAAATTGAAATTGTAAAAAAACCAGGCAGACATTCTGGTACTGAAGATGACAATGAGTGAAAAAATAATGTGGTAGATAAAACCTACAGCAGAAAAAATAAACTTTAAACAACAGGTTATTTGAAATTACCCACTTAGAAGCAAAGCAGAAGTTTAATAAAGAAAGCTGAATAAATGGTATAAAACTAAAAAGACTACACCAAACACCAAAACATATTTTAATAACATTGTCAAGGTCTAAGGAAAAGAGGGTTTCAAAAGCAACAGAAGAAAAGTTGACATGGCACCTATAATGCACTACAACCCACATTAGATTATCAGGAAAAATTCACGTCAGGGTACAGTGATATAATATACTCAAAGTGCTGCAACAAAATAAACAGCTAATTAAGAGTACAACACCTGGTAATTTTTTTCTATAAAAATGAAGGCGACATAAAATCTTTCCTAAACTTACTAAATCTGATGAAGTCCATCACTACTACAACCAACTTACAAGACATGCTTAAGAAATTTTTACAAATTGAAACAAAATTCATCTAAACAGCAGCACAAATGTATATGAAGCACAAATCTGAGTAAATATAAGGTAATGTAACACTATAATGCATATAATTTAATTTTAGTTGTAGTATAAAAGTTGTATCGTTAAGGTGATACAATGCAAAAAAGAAAACTGATTACAAGTGTATAAAGTGTGTTGGGGTAGTAAACTTGTAGAATTTTTGTATGTAAATTGTTAAGCTGTTATTAATGTAAAAACATTGTTAGTACAAGATATTTTATGCAAGCTCTGGTAAAAACAAAAAGCCTATAATGGAGACAAATGTTAAAGAAAAATAAACTAAGCAAATCCCTGAAAAATATCCATCACTAATTAGTAAAAAAAAAAAAAGACAAGTAAAAGAGAAAATCAATCACAAAACAAAACAATAAAATAATAATAATCAATACATCACATCAATAATTATTTTTCAATTATAAATACTAAACTGTATGAACTGTCTAAAGTAATGGGTTTCACTGCGACATTACCATACCTGAATACATTGTGCTTTTGTATTTCCCACTCTCTTAACTACTACATTCATTAGCCCTCCCTATTCCCTACACCTCCACTCAGGCTCACTTCTCCCTTTCCTACATTCTTTTATTTTTTTTTTACAATATATAAAATAATTGTTTTTCATTTTTATTTACATTGTATGTTGGTTAGATTGCTCCCATTATATTCTCCCCTCGACCTCTTCCCTGCCCCATTTAAAACAGTTGCAAGAGCTTTCATTGTTCTATTTCATATATGTAAACCAAGCCCATCAGTCATATTCCTTCACCTTCATCTTCTTCATTCACCTTACTCCTCCCACAAGTCTCTCCTACCTGGGTACCTAATCTATAGTTCTGTCTTTCATTTTTACTTCCAAAGTTAGTGTTCAAAGGGGTTTCTCGATGTATCCCAGCTGTGAATTTACTTTACTTTGATCAGTTCAACTCCCTCTGTTTCTTCTTTACCCTTTCCCCCTAAACCCAAATATTCCTCCATCTTCAAGCATTTATTTATTTTAGTTCTATATAAGAGAAAAGATGCAATACTCATGTTTGTTCTGTGTCATGTTAATCTTGCTTAACATATTAACCTCAAGTTCCATCCATTTTCTTCCAAATGTCACAATTTCTTTATTATTTACAGATAAACAGAACCACATTGTATATAAATACCATATTTTCTTAATCCATTCATCTGGTGATGGCTTCCTAGGTTATGGTGAATACTACCTCAATAAACACGGCTGTGCAATATCACTTTTCACTTGCTGACTTCATTTCCTTTAGGTATATACTCAGTAGTAGTATAGCTGGATAATATGGTAAGTCTATTTTTAGTTTTCTGAAGAACCTCCATACTGCTTCCATACTATGTGGACTAACTCACGTATTCACCAACAGTGTATTAAGGCTCCTCTTCCTTCACATCCTTGACAGCATTACTATCATTGTTTTGATTTGCTTTTTAAAAAAATAGAAGCTGTTTTGATTGAGGTGAGATGAATTATCACTGATATATCTGTCCCTGATGGGTAATGATGATGAGAATTTTTTCCATATATTCATTAGTCATGCATAATCCTTCTTTAGAAAAGTGTCTATTTATATCATTTGCCCATTTATACATTGGGTTACTTATTTTTTGTTAAATTTTTGAGTCCTTTATATTAATCTTTAGTCAAATGAATAGCTGGCAATAAATTTCTCAAATTTCTGTGGGTTGTCTCTTAATTCAGCTAGCTGTTTCATTTGCCAGCCAGAGGGTTTTAATTTTTAATATAGTCCCATTTGCTTATTCTTATTTTGTATTTCCTGAGCTATTGGAGTCCTATTTAGGAAATTATTGACTATGCAAACATGTTGAAGAGTGGTGGAAAAATAGTATGGAACAAATTTAAACATTGTAAAGAATGGTAACTATAAATTAATTAAAAGAGAAATAGTAAAGGGAAAGGACTGTAAAGAAAAAAAATTGAAAATTCAAGAAGAGAAAAGAAGATAAAGGTAGAACGTTAAATAAAGACCAAACCAGCCACAAATGTAAAAAATCTCTGAATACTAAAAGGAGAATAAGAAAATAATAAGTTAAAAGAGAAACACATGAACATGTATGACCCAAACAGTAAATAAATAAAAGTCTTAGTGGAACAATTTAATAATGAAAGGAGAAGAAATGAGACAGACAGTAATGAAAAAGAATGAAGAGAAAAAGGAAAACATGTATGTGAACAAAACAGCATATTCAAAAAATGTCTTATCAAAAAATGAAATAATTGTCTCTGCTCAGATGGTTTATTGCATAAGCACCAGTGGGTGTTTGCTGCCTATGCCAATCAGGCTGGCTTACAATGTCTTTGGTTTTGTGTCCCCTGGAGAGAGCAAAGTTTGGGGTTTCCACTTTACTTCTTAGTTTTGTTTCTTAGGTTACCAGTGGGAATTGTTTGGGGCCAAAGCCAGTTGGAATAGATCTCAGCCACCCTGCTTGCTCTAAGGAGTTATCACCGAGCTCAAATTTTCCTGGAAGAAGTTCATTCCAGAGAGATTTGCTCTACACTCCGAGGGCTGGTTTAAAGTAATCTGCATGGCAGTGCCCTTTGGGGAGCCCACACAGACAGAAGGCAAGGCAGCTGTCTGTCTGCAGGAGAGGAAGGGTGCAGGGCATGTACCATATAATCCCATTGATCCAGACTTTGGCATTCCATAACACTTCTCCTGCACCAAGCAGGCATGGCAGCTAAATTCTCTGAATTTCAGCTGTCTGTGTGGCTGCTGTTCATTAATGGGAAGCACGGTCTGTTCTCCTCTTGGTCACCAGCTGTCCACCCACTTGGACCATTTCAGTCATGCTTCTCTGGAGCCAAACTGGGGCTCAAGCAATTTCATACCAAAACAGTAAATCAAAGTTTTGTGAGGATTTCTGGGTAGGCACAGATGGCCTCAAGATGACTTCCTGTCACACCACCACAAATGCTTTGTCAAGAAGTGAAGAGAATTGCTCTAGCACCAGCCTGCTTTTAGGTCCTAAAATAGATGTGTTCAGACTGTTTTCCTTCACTGTGTGAATTTCTCAATAATTACTTTAATTACGAATGGATAAACTCTCCAATTAAAATAATAGATTAGTTTAATAGAATTAAAACAAAACCATTAAGATAGACTAAAGGAAAATGTCTTTAGTAGTAAAAGTCATGAAAAAACTGTCAATTTCATAATCATAATACATATTCAGTTAACATTTGAGTTCTAAATATATAAATATAGAGAAATCTAAGAAAAGAAATTGACAATAGAATAATAATATGGAACTTGAACACCCCACTGATGATAATGTTTAAAACATTTTTCATTAAATATCTGCAAAGCTCTTACTTAGGAAAAAAATCAAAAAAGGAAGTAGCAGACTTGAATATCACTGTATACCAAATAGGCCTATCCACTGCACAAAACTTTCTACCTCACAGCATAAGAGTATACATTACACATACTCTCAGGTACACAGGGAATATTGTCCAATACAAGACAAATCACACATTAGATCATCAAACAAGTTTCAATGTATTTGAGATCATCAAACAATGCTTAATGTAATCCATGTTCCTTTTCCCATCACAGTAGAATAAACTGCATATTAATAACAACAAGAAAGCAAGAACATTCAAAAATATGTGGAAGTTATGTAAATAACCATTGAACAAAGGAAGAAATTAGAAGGGAATTTTTTAAACATGAAACTAATGTAAATGAAAAAAAACAAAAAATAAACACCTATGTACAATAAAAGAGAAAAACACAATTTGACAACAGAAAAAAGTAGAAAAAGTTGAGCCCAACTCAAAAAGAAAAATATCATATCCTTTCTCTCATATGTATAATCTAGATTAGGAGTGTGACTCAAGTTGTAGAATGTCTGCTAGTAAATATGAAACCCTGGGTTCAAACCCCAGATCCACCAAAAAACAAAAAATAAAAGAAGGACTATTTGGGAAGAGACTACCGTAGGGCTGGTGGGGAGACAAGGAAGGAAAATTTGAACTCTGTGATAACTCCTTAGAGCAAGCAGGGTGGCTGAGATCTATTCCAACTGGCTTTGGCCCCAAACAATTCCCACTGGTAACCTAAGTAACAAAGCTAAGAAGTAAAGTGGGAACCCCAAACTTTGCTCTCTTCAGGGGACACAAAACCAAAGACATTGTAAGCCAGCCTGATTGGCATAGGCAGTAAACACCCACCAGTGCTTACACATTTATGAAAATATCATATTAAAACATATTTTTGTAAAAGAAATGTATGCAAATAAAAATTAAAACAATACTTAAAAATAATGGTTCTTAAAAGTTCTTCCTAATATTAAAGGGAGATGGAAGAATTCCAAACTCATTTTATGAGGCCAGCATTAAACTGATTTCAAAACCAAAATGAACACTTGCAAGAAAAGAAAACTGTAGGCCAGCATTCCTGATAAACATAGATGCAGAAATCTTCATAAATACTAGCAAATGGAATTCAAAATCACATAAAAGGATTGTAAGCCATTACTGAATATAATTTACCATTGTGATGCATAAACATTTATATATATATATATGTCATTCAAGTGAAAATACATGGTCATTTCATTAGATAGAGAAAAATGATTTGGCAAAGTTCAATGCCCATTCACTATAAAGTCTTTAACAAATAGCCATAAGAGGACTGTATGTCTATTCAATAATGCTCATATATGAAAATCCCACAGAAAACATTATAAACAATAGAGAATAACTGACTGAACTTCTATCACAACTTTTAAGGTTCTGAAATTCTTCCAAAGTACTTGAAGATGAAATAGGCTTTGTACTTGATGTTTTTCACCTCAGTGACACTCTAAGTCAGTTGAACAAGTGTTTTTAATGAAATAAGGGATACGTTTTCATTAGGAAGTGTTAACAAATTTTCTAACATTAAACTAACAAGTAGTTGAATAAATACTAAAAACTCTCATTTTCTTAGCTAGTGTGTGCATCATTCTTGGTGTTGACATAGATAAAGATCTTATTGAATGAATATTGATACAATTAAAATAAATACGGGAATAAAAGGGAATAAAAGAGTTCATACCTTTTTTTTTACCTTCAGTATAATTTTTAATTTTAGTGAGAATATTTAATGAGATATCTGCACTTTTAACAAAATGTCAAGTGCACAAAACAGTACTGTCAACTATTTAGCATAACAATGTTGGCAAGGATATGGAGAAAATTGAACTCTTGTACGCTGTTGGTGGGAACGCAAAGTGGTACACCTACTACTGAAAGCAGTATAAAGTTTCCTCTAAAAATTAAAAATAGAGCTGTTTTATGACCCAACAAACCAACTTTTGGGTATCCAAATGATCATACCAAGGTTTCAACATGATACTTTCACCTCTATGTCAATTGCAGAATTATTCATAAGATCCAGAAGACAGAAACAATCTAAATAACCATTAATGACTGAATAAATAAAGAAAATGTGTTATATACACACAATAAAATATTATTCAGCCTTTAAAAAGATGAAACTCTTGCAACATGCAACAATAATGGTGTACCTGGGAGATATTATGCTAAGTGAAATAAGCCACTATTTTCTTTCTGATTCCCTTGATGTGATAAATGTAAAACAAACTCATAGAGGCAGAAAGGTGAATGGTGGTTGTCATTGCTGTTCAGTGGGTACAAAATGCTGGTTAAGCAAATAAACAGTTCAAGAGCTCTATACAATAGCAAGTTGTTTTCTGGTTTGGTTTGGTTAGATTTTATTGTTCTTTTAATTGTTGTGCTGGGTGGGGGAACATTGTGGCATTTACAAAAGTCCTTACAATGTATCAAATTTATCACACTTGAATTCACCCCCTCCACCATTCTCCTTCATCCTAGGTTTTTTTTGTTAATTTCTTTTCAAAGGTTAAATAACCTGCACCAATTCAAATCCTACATAGCTCTCTAGGCAACCTACAGGGAAACAAAGGACTACATAACACACCAACCACCCAGCCCTGTCTCTAACCCACTACAAAGTGATATGTCTAATACAGATCTGATATTTGTTCCTACTCTTTTGAAACTTTTTTTTCTTTTATTCATATGTGCATACAATGTTTGGATCATTTCTCCCTGCTTCCCCTTGCCCCATCCCTTTTCTCCCGCCCCCTCCCTCTTCCACCCATCCCCTAGCTTCCAAGCAGAAACTGGTTTGCCCTTATCTCTAATTTTGTTGAAGAGAGTGTATATACATTAATAAGGAGGATCAAAGACTTTTGAGATAAAGATAGCTATACAGGGAGATTCCTCGCATTGCTTTCCTGTACATATGTGTTACATTCCAAGTTGATTCTTCTCAAACTAACCTTTTTTGTTTGTTCCTCAAACCTACTAGCTTGCACCTGCATTGGGCAACACGCTCCCTGGAATATCTACACAAGACCTTTGCATAATTATCCCTGTAACTTCAAACCTCAGCTCACATATCTCTTCAAAATTTTGTACAGAGATCACCTAACTGATCTCTCTTCCTGCTTTCTGATTAGATATAGAGCACATTTTCTCCACAACACTTAACAGTTTCCAAAATTATCTTATACATTCACTTGTTTTCTTATTTATTGGAATGAGAATGTGTATCTTACTTTACCAATACCACTCTAAGTTGCCACTGAAAATCTCATTACTCTTGACATTCTTCTTCATGCTCTTGTATTCCAGGACACTTATTGATATGATTTCTCCTTTTACAACTCTAAATATTAAATGAAAGTCTCTGTTTTAGGTTGCTTTCGCTCTTGCCTATTTTTGGATATCAATATTTGTCTTATCCATTTTCATCTTTTCTTTTTACTTCTACTTTTGCTCCTCACCCTGTTCCCCCTTCATCAATGTCCTTAAATATGATCAGTAGTCACTGACCTGATTTCCCTGAAAAAGATTTTACTTCATTCACTACAAAGTTTCTAGAAGAATGTTCAATAAAAATAGTTTTATTCTTGCTTAAAACATCAAAATGATTTTCATAAACTGATGACAAACTATTTGCTTGCTAAAGCTGCAGGATTTTGTTCCTCATCTTCTGCATGCAGCTTGTAGAGGACATTCAACAAATGCTTAGAAAAGATGAAAGGAAGGATGAAGAGGGAAAACTGTTCAGACAAATACAAATTATTTTGAATTTTTTTCTTCCACTTGAGACAAGAGATAAAAAAGAGCAGTAAATAAAAAGTGAACATTCTGGTATCTCCAAACAGTGGTAAAAATCTTATAAAATAAACAAAATTGTTGAGAAAAATACACAATAGAATGTTCATGTAAAATTAATTTAAATAATCCATTTAAATATAATCATTTAATACAAATTATTCATTAAACATCTTACTAATCATAGAAACAACATCAAAAAGCACTTTGTTCCCTCTCCTCCATATTGTTTCCTATGAAAGTAATCTCTGTGAAAATGAAAAACAAGGAAGAATCAGGCAATGAAAGCTAGTAGAATTCAGGAAGGAAACTGGTATCAAGGGGGACTTGTTTTCTATACAAGAAAATTTAAAATATTTTAATGTTATAAAGTTACAATTCTATGTGTATCAGATGGAATGAAAATAAAATAGGGACACTCTTATATATACCTATGACATGTTATCATCATCTTGTTAAAACAATTTTTTAAATGCATCTAAAAACTCTAGAAGACAGGGATTCACTGGAAGAAAACATAGCAGTATATTTACCTAATTATCAATACATGTAATCTTTTAAATTATTATACTTAAAGGTCCAATATATTTCTTGAATAAGTTATGATAGAAAAATTAATTGATAATTATTTAAAAGAAAATACAGGCATCTATTCACAACTGAAAATGAACATGGGAAGGAATTCTGCTTGATAACAATCTCATAATGAATAAGGCAGTTTAGCTTTCCCTTATGTTCTTATTTGTCAAAAGATAGTTTTGTTGATATCTTCTAATTTTGGGCTCTCATTTTGTATACATGTTTAATGTTTCTGGTATGTGTGTGTCTGTGCTTGTGTGTTCATGTGTGTGTGTTTTCTTCAGTGTTTTAAGGATTATACTCTGAACATAAAATATTGCCAGAAATGTCTTATTTTACTATATGCTTATATGTTGAGAAAATTCACTTAGCTTCAAATATAAAATAAGTTAACTCTGTCCCATTGAATTCCTTATGATAACTTTTATTTATACATTAATAGAAGGTAGAGATGAAACTGAATTCAGAAAACCTAAAGCATAAACTTTGATATTTTATTGCTAAACTCAAAGTTATTTTTGTCTCTAAGTAAAACGTATACTCAGCTCTGACAAGAGTTCATATGTTAATTTTATATTGTGAAATAAATTCATTGTTTTTGAAGTGCAGTAGTATAGTCTGTTTATAATTCATCATAAGACCTACAGTAGGGTAGTGGGAATAATACCTGTTTTATATACTCTGTACTTTTTATTTCCAGCTGGACATTTCAGGAGAAAGTGAAGAGGACAAGGGAAGGAAATGGAAATGATGGAAGGAAGGTTTATCACACAAAAGTCAATTTTTGAATGTTCAGTTGTTTGTATTTGAACTAGTACTACCTAGCAATAGATGTCTGTATACATTTAGACTGCTACATTAATTGAGCTTATTCATAAATGCCTTACCTAAAGGGCCATAAGGACTGAAGTTGTGTATTGTATGAAAAGACTAATAATATTGCAGTGGGATGAATATAATGTCTATAGAGTTACATTTTATAATAAGATATAATCAGAAAGGTCAATGATACCATACTTGACTTTTCCATGACTTTAAATAGTATTATCTAGAAAAAACAGCACTATTAAACGTGTGATTCAAACAAAGCAAATATATTTTAGTTCCATTATTCATTTATTTTAAAGATTACCAATTGGAACATCATTATTATTCATGTATACAATTACAAAAAATGTGTAAGTATAATGCACAGTGTGTATGGTTTAAAAGTTACTTACAAATGAGGAGAAAATTGAACTATAATTGTTAGATTAATCAGTTAATATCAATTTTTAATTAAAAGAATTAACTATGCTCATCCTTAATAAGAAACTTGTTTATATACTTTCAAAAGGGTCAGCTATGAAAAAAGAGACATAATTAGGAATGACTTATTTGATAAAAATTTTATGAAAGAGAAAGGATACAGAGTTTTATTCATATATTGAAAACTAGAGAAAGTATAGCTCTTTGCTAGCTAGTGGTGATTGATATATTGTATAATAAAGGGGTGTTCCAAACAAACTCTGCAATTATATTGATGCCTAGATGACTCATCTTCCCAGGCAGATGATTCTGATGGGCTTGAACATAAATCCTGGTTATTCTTGCTCTGTGACGTGGACCAGTAATCTGTGTTACATTCCCACATGTGCCTAAATTTCTCATCTTAAAATGGGATGTATGAGGAGTCAATTGGTAGTACATATAAATGATGGAGCATAATTATAGCACATAAAAATATTCTATATGAGTTGTTTCATTTTAAAAAAGGTCCTCATTAAAAATTTATTTAGGGTGCATTTATATATGATATATTTTATAGCACAATAGTCTTCATATTTCTATTTTAGGGTTTATATGTAATTTATATTATATATAATATTTATATATAAAACATACATATATTTATTCATTATACATAACATGAATATGAGTCAAATATTATAATTTTGATTTTAAATCTGTGTTTACTAGGTTATTTCAGATTTACAAATTTATTAGTTTCCCATCATATCTCTTTCATGTATTTAATTTTAACAGCCTCTTTAAATGTGAGAATTTCAAAATTGTGAGTGTTTATATTTTCTGCAGACCCCTGTGGCCATTGTTAGCCTGCCAATTTAGGTTTTAAAGGAATGGAAACTAATCCTTAACTAGATAGCTTAGGCTATTTATACACCTGCCAGCCTACTACTCTGATGTTTAACTAGCATGAATGAAAAAAACTCTTGTTATTCTCTCTTAAAAATGAGTCTTTTCAATAAAGTGTTAACAAACTTAATACAAAGCAAAGAAGATGTCCAAAAATACAGGAATGTTGTCTACCAAAAATAATTATTTCAAAATGAGTGATGATGAGTGTTGATTTAATTCAAAGTAAGAAACATTTAATTCTAAGAATGATACTTGCTGAAACTGGGGAGGAAAGAGGCTGAAGAAGAATGGCAGAGGGATTGAATTCAAGTATGATATATTTGTTATATTGTAAGAAACTTTGTAAATGCCACAATGTACCCCAACCCAGAACAAAAAAAAGAAAGAAAGAAAAAAAATTAAAATTGTCCATTTTTCTATATCACATATGTGTTTGGATATTATGGGTAAACACTAGAATTAATCAGAAATAGCTCATATATTCCATTTCATATCTAGGTAATATTTAATTTAAAATGAAAAGAGGGAAAAGAACAACATTTGGAGGTAAAGTCATGTCTGCAAAGAGAAAAAAAGAATGGTCTACTGGAATTAGAAAATGATTCAAATTCCAAAGTTTTCACTCTCTTTTACTTCACTATAGAGATGCTGAAGGCCAATTAATAAATGTTTTATTATTACTTACAAAAATTTTTAATTTTGGTTGTTTTTATATGTGATACTTAGAATGAATTATATTCCTAAGAATAGTGAAATGTTTTTATAGAATCTTCATGCTTTCTTTTTGAAAATATAACCTAAATATTTTAGAGCCACATCTTACAAATATAATTATTATTTACAACTTTCTTCACCTTTTGCAAGCATGTTATAATCTCAGTCATTATTTTAAAAAATGATTTAAAGTAAAAATGTAGTACTTTTTTCATTATAGTTGTTAATTAAATGTGACATGGATAGGAAAGCAATTTGATGAAGGTCAACTAAGAAGTTAATAGCACAGTCAGAATTTAGGTTATTACTTTCTTGATTATTTCCCTGCAATAGAGTTATATACACATGCACACACTCACACACATACACACACACACACACACACACACACACACACACACACACTCATGCACACACAGAGAGAGAGGGATGATTGGGGTAAAAAATTAATAGTGTTGAATATCATTAGAAGTTGTACATGTTTCTTGTATAATCTGTAAGGAAAAAAGAAGAGAAAGAGCACATTTCATTCATACACACATAAAATCACAAATTAATTTAACATACCAGATACACATTTCTTAGTATCACTAAAGATGCTGAAAATTTTACTTTCCTTGTTAAATAACTAAAGTTTCTGACGTAGTTATATATATCACCATAGAAAAAGTTTCTCATCTTGGACTTCGTTTTATTACTCAACAAAGACTTCATGTGTTTATCTGAGATGGAAAATTTAAATATATATTGGTCAAGGCAAACTCAGTTACTAAGCAAATTAATATCAGAGTTCCTACAAATACGAAAGATACTAGGGCAAGTTTTGTATTTTTCTCCATTTGGTTGATATAGAATTAACAATGTTATGCTACTGCACCTGGAACTTGGTGCTCATTGCAAAATGTTGGCAGTTATTGAAGCAGCAGGCTCTATGGCATAAGGCTTCAGTTCATCAAAATGCTCCTACCACACATAGGCTGAGGCATTCTGTGAACAGGAATTCTCTATTTTAGGGAACGCAACTGAATTGTGCTACTGAATGATTGGTGTCAACAGGAACAGTATGTAACAAGCCTTGTCACGTGAATATATTTCATCTGAACTCTGCCCAAATATAAGAACTCTTATTTCTCATGGATTTTATACAGAAGCCCACGGGTGAAACAGCTGTTGTTTTCTAGGAGCTAGTATACAAATCTCAGAATGTGACATTTAAAAAACAAACAAAACAAAGCCTATTTTAAAGAGAATGTCTTTCATCAGTAGCTTAATTTATAAATCAAATGTATGAGTTCATCAAATTAAAATACATAAATAAATAATAATTCCCTATAAAAAGGACTAGAAAATTACAGTATGACTATTTTCTGGCTTATTTTAATGCCACTTTGAATGTTTTTAAAAACTGCTTATAATGCAAGTAATAGGAACTTTTGCAAAACTCAACTCATGAGCTACTATGAAAACACCATTTACATTTCCTTTTTGTCAAGCCCACTGTTTTGGCCAGTGGTTCCAGAGTAGGTCCAGTGGAAAATTGAAAGAAGGCACATGGAGCCAGGGGTAACTGCATATAGGAGGCTTTATTGTCTCTCCAATTGACCCTGCCTCTTATAAGAGGAGAACAAAAGTGGCCCAGTGCCAATTAAAAAGCAGCTTGGGCTCATCATATACTGTTACATAAGTGTACCTGGCATCCAGCTGGAGTCTGATGGCTCAAGGCTGCACTCCCAAGACTATACCTGCATGACTGAGAATGTGGTTTCCTCACACTCCACCCCCTCATGCAGACTCATCCTTACACTGTATTCTAGCCCATAAGGATGCTACCTGAACCAAGTCACCACAACAACAACATAATGAGCAACAAGTACCTACTAAGAGTACCACTATACGGGCACATCCTAACACTACCCATCACCAGGTGGACCCTAGGTTACTCCACCGCTTTTGTAAAGGATCACCAGTAAGAGCATCTATTTGTATTATTTCCTTATCCACTTCTTTTAAAGCCTTAGCTACATCCTCTTGGTGGTCAAGGATATATAGGCAAAATTTTATATACAGTAGTCCACAAGTCCCCTCTTGGAAAGCAGTTAGCAAATTTAGTGCCATATGGTTTTGAAGGACCACTTTTCTTATCTGGGTTGTCTCTTCCATGAGTAAAGTAAAAAGCTTGTCTAGTGCTATTAAGAGTGGCCACTATATGTACCGTGAGGGCCTCAATTTCCTTTTCAATATAGATGTCTGCTGCACCAGGGAGAGTTACAGCCAAGGGATAAGACCACCAAGGGACATCCTTAGTCCTATGGAATCGATAGTATACAGTATCCCACTTGGCAGGGTGCTGTTCAAGGTAGTCATAATGGTCCCTTGCATGTGCAGACATCCCTGGGTACAAAGTCCTACCAATTGTCTGGGAAGATAGGGCCATCTGTGATGTCCAAATCCCCATATGTACCCAGGAAGAGTCCAATTGGCTGGTTTAGTGCATGTGTAAGAATGATTATCCCATCAGTATCCAGGTGAAGGATAAATAATACTATTACAGAATTTTCTGAATAGCCAGCCAGCTACCTGTTGAGGGTATTGTGTGGTTTGTTCTCCACATATGGGTGCCTGTACTTGTAACACTGTATGTTCCACTGATACCCATCCCTACCCATTCTGTATAGTATAGCAAATAGGGGGTGTTACATTGCCATGATCCTGACTTAATAAAGTCTCAATCTGTTGTCATTGCTGATGCCATTCCCACCCTGAATGGTTGTGTTTGTACAGACAGTTCCAGTCTTTTTGGGTAGCTGAGTATATAATCCATGATAATTCTCCTGCTGTGATCATTGGTAAATCCATGCATACCCAGCAGTGGGAGATGTGCACATGAACATATATGTGCATCCAGGATAGCAGAGGATTACTGGTAACCCTGGAAAAATGGTAACAAAGCAGAAGATACTACTACTGGTAAGTCCCATACATCAAGCAAAATACATGGGTGTCCAAGTCAATACTGTAGCCAACACAGGTAGGTGACCCAGTTTTCACTGTCATAGTCATGCTCTGGATACTCTTAGGAAGAGTCCAGATTTCATGGTTGTGGGTAATACTGAGAGAGGGCTTCAATATACAGCATAAAAACCTTTTAAAATAGCAATACCAGTCTGTGAACTAAAGACAAAAATGAGTTAGGGCCATGGACCCACAGGGGTCTCAATTACCAACTGATGTTCCTGTCCCAAAGCACTAAGCTATGCCATCGCCATCCATGTTGAGAAATGACCATGCACTACCCAGGCCAAGACTACTCTTTTGCCCTTTTGAAATTGTAGTTGGAGCAGGTAGCATTAGTAATCCTTGATCTACCTGAGGGGCTGATAGAGAAACATCTTCCACGACTCCATTTAAATGCATCTAGCCTGATGCTAGCAGCCAATCTAGAAAGGAATGACATCTCTCCAGGGCTGCTCATTTAAAGAGCATACTACATTACAAAGTTGTACAGACCATCAATTCCAAGAGGTAGGGTTAGGTGCTGTTATGAACAAATGGTGCTTCAACACCCCATTATAGCATTTAATCATTCCAACAGTCTGTGGTCAATATGGCACATGTGATTTCCATTGAACACCCTTTTCCTGGGCCCATGTTTGTACCTTTTGTCCAGCAAAATGAGTGCCCTCCTCTTTATATATTGTTGGGGGAGTGCCATGGGCTGACATAAGTTGTTCTAGGCCTCATATGGTTATATCATGGGAATTATGTATAGCAGCAGGCACAAACAAAAGGCCAATGGCTGTATCTACCACAATCAAAATATACTACTTACCTGTTGATCTTGGTAGAGGCCCAACATAGTTCACCTGCCAATCATGCAGGGGTTTTGGCCCCTTATCGATGGGGACACTCTGCAGCACACTTGGAGGAAGCCTTACATGCTTCCTGCACTTCCGCAATGGTAGTAGTTACTTCTAATTGCAGTCCTATAGCTGCCATAGGCAGTGCGCCCACATGACCAAGTGTCTCACTGAGCCAGGAAACTCCCAGAGGATGAATTCTTCCAGCACTTATCTTAGACAGTGTATCTGCTTCTACATGTCCAGGAACACTGGTGGGCCAATGTACAGACACACATGTAATAAACATTTGCTTATGATGTCCCCAGTCCCATAAGTCTTTCTACAACTGCATACCCCATAGGGTGCCTCATCCCACTTGCCAGTCTTGATTTTTCCATCTTGGCAACCATGCAGTCAACCCTTATACATAGCCCAACTGTCCATAACAATATATATGGAAGAGTCTTTCTCTTTCACAATATGCCCCACAACTCGTAATTCAGCCTACTGAGCACTTTGCCCATAGCCTTATTCATACCATAGTTCCTCAGAATCTACCAAGTATCCCACAGCAACCCATATGTCAGGTACTCCCTGGCAACTGCCATTAGTATACCACGTAGTGAGGGGTAAGGGAATAATCCCTACTTGATAAGGACTGGGGTCCATTCTTATATTTGGGACATCAACTTAACTTTATCAGAAGTAAATTCTAAAGGCCCCAAGACAGCTGCCAGCTGGTCACCTAATGGTGACTGGCGATTGGCTCATTGTTCCAAGTAAGATTCTGATTTGGCCAATGTAGGAATTTGAGGCACTCCCATCCTAGGCATACTAGACCAAGATCATACCCATCCTGCTATGATATATTTAGTCCAGACCTTAATTTTGTTTCTCTGTTAGGGGTTCGATAGCTATTACAGTGGCATACACTGTCACTAGTTGTTTCTCAATTAAAGTATAGCAGATTTCAGCTCCTTTCCATAATTGAGATCACAAACCAATAGGCTCTCACTTACCATCTTGTTGTTGCCATAGATCCCAACCATATCCTTTTGGCTCTCAGTTACATTCACATTCAGTTCAAATGGATCACCTTTCCTAATAATGGTAAGGGCTTATACTTGAGCTACTAACTGTTTTGTCTTAAGGAAGGCAGTCTGTTTTAAATCAGTTCAATTCCATGTCACGCCCTTTTGAGTTAGGGCATACAAGGTAGCTACAGGTTAAAGCCATGTGTGGAATAAATATTCATCAATATCCCAAAAGATATAAGAAGGCTTGTAACTGTACTTTATTCTGAGGTATTGGGAATGCCTGTATTTTGTCAATAACAGTGTTACTCAAACATAGAACACCCAAGAATTTGACAGAACAGCTGTATCCTTGCATTTTGGCATCATTGACTTCTCATCTCCTTCCTGATCAGACCAATTGAAGGGATACTGCTGCCACTTCTAATTCTGCAAGAGAATAAGAGGTTACTAAAATGATATCAGTATAATGAGCCAAGTAAATACCAGGATATGTCCAAGTAGCCAAATCCTTGGCAACTAAATTATGGCATGGTGTCAGAATATGCAAATATCCTTGAGGTAATAACAAAGTGTCCATTGGCAACCTTGCCTGGTAAAGGCAAATTAATCTCAACTTTCTGGTGCCAAGTATATATAGAGAAAAGAATTAGCCAAATCTACCACATAGTAGTATTGTCCTAAGTGAAAAGTCAGTTGGTCCAAAATGTCCAACAGCATGTACAGGTGGAGTAGCTTTATTAAGCTCCCAATAGTCCTACATGTGCCATGTTCCATCTGGTTTCCACACGGGCCATAAGGGGGAATTATAAGGGGTATGCTCTGGACAGATAAATTTTGCCTTTTTCAGTTTCACAATAATGCTTGTTATCTTTTCATGGCCTCCTGGCAAATGATATTGTTTCACATACACTATCTATGTAGATGCTGGCACACATGCAGGAGGATGGTGTGGATGACCCTGTATCAACAATTTTGCTACTCATGTGTGTAGCTGAAATTCTCCTGCACCAGTGTCTAGCCATAGTCTTCGGAGGATATTCACCTCCGAAGGACGTATTCTGGCATGGGGGATATAGATACCCTATATGGCCAAGGCACTAATTATCCAAACCTAATGTTACTTGTGTCTCCACAACATGGATGGAATGCTCATCATAACCATTCATTACTGCTGTGGGCCCTTGGAATTTTGTAGGTTTGCTGAATAGTACAGTTGATTCAACTCCTGTGTCCACCAGTGCAAGCACATTTTGTACATTGCAGGGGGAACCAACATATAGGCAGGTCCACCTGAGGTCATAGGTCATGAAGATCGCCCTACTACCTATATATCCCAAACATCCCATCAATCCTTGTTTGACAAGTCTTGCATAGTCAACACCCTGACTTCACCTTCCTGCTTGCTTGACCCTCCTTGCATTTGGTGTATTTCTGTTCAGTGGAAAGGTCTTTCCATAGAGCAAACAACATAGCTGTAGTTTGCCTGTCTATATCTGCAGGATCCACCCCAGCTGCAATTAAGTCAGTCTACATAATGTGACAGGACACCTTTACTGGACATGTCATGGTATATTTTTTGTTATATCCTGGCTTTTCTTAACCTCCTTTCCCAGGCTTTGTCCCAGCAAACTGAACACTATGAACTCCTTTGCCTTTCTGTTTTATCTTCATCTCACCCAAGCTATCCATAGCCTGAGTGACACCACAAATCCTGTAGTCTACATATGGCATAAGGAGAGCAGCCAGCATGCCAAAAGAGCCTGACAAGGCTGAGGCTATCAATGTATCTTTAATTTTTGTAGTGAAACATTGGTCATTAGGCCTGATGTATTCTATTTGGAATATCATATGCTGTATTACCATTTCCAACAACACCAGCACCAGTTCAGCATATGATGTCCACTTTGTGGGAATAACTGGCAACTCCTCCCCATTTGTCTCAAGCAATAGCCATTAACCAGTTTAACATAGAAGGAGTTTCCACATCATCCAGGGCCCATCATACCACAGTTTGTATATGCCGTCAGAGGGTAGGATTGCTGGTAATAGAACTTGGCTGCTGCATTTCTTCAGGGGATAATACCAAAGTATCAGCCCCATCATCTGATAAATACACCATCCATGCCACAATAGATTTTTCAGGCTTTTGTTAAGTCTGTTTAGCCAACTCTCTTAAATTGTCTGGAGTATACTGCAAATAAGTAACTTCTGGAGCACCCACTTGATGACCATGTTGGTCCAGTTGCTGATTATGCTTTACTTGAAGTTTAACAATAGACTGGCCTCTCCGCATTACAGTGGTAAGAGGGGGAAAGTCACTCAAGCTAGAGTCCATTGACACACACACTTGTTCCTCTATCTTGGTTACCGTGGCTTCCAATGTAGTCTGTGGTGTGCTGTATGGTGTAACTGAACTTGCAAAGCTAGTTCCTCTGTGTGTTGCAGCCTCATGGCTTGTAGGAACAGCCATGCCTTCCAATAGATGGAACTACAATGTTTCTCAGGAAGTAAGCCTAGCACATGTGAGAAAGCGGTCTGTATGGCAGCTAGTGTCACCACTATGTCCTCTCAAGCCTCCACAGGTGCTCATTTGCAATAACAAAGTTGCCAAGGGGGCCACAAATTAGTTGGGGGCCACATCTCGTGCAGTTCATCTGAATCTGCTGAGGAATAGATGGCTCTGCTACTGTACTTGCCAACAGATCCTGCCAACTATGCCAGCTTGTTATTCCCACTGTTTTGGCCAACAGTTCTGGAGTGGTCCAGTGGAAAATTGAAAGAAGACATATGGAGCTGGGTGTAATTGCATATAGGAGACTTTATTGCAAGCAACACTACAAGTCAGTGAGGAAGGGAAGGAGACAGGCAGAACTAGTGGTCCCTGTTTCTTATAGGAGGAAAACAAAAGTGGCCCAATGCCAGTTAAAAAGCAGCTTGAACTCATCATATACTGTTACATAAGTGTACTTGGCATCCAGCTGGGGCCTGATGGCTCAAGGCTGCACTCCCAAAGCTGTACTCACAAGACTGCACACCAAAGCTGCACCTGCATGACTGAGAATGTGCTCTCCTCACTTTTCTTGACTTTCAAAGACAAATACATGAATTTTGGGATTCAAGGATCAATATTTTCTTTATCTGCTGAAAAAGGTACAGTAAGTTTACGAAGATATTTCATCATATTGGCATGAATCTAAAGAATGCTTCTGTACACTTTAAAGAGTACAATGCCCCTAAATCACTTTTGGCTCCATGTCAAAGATACTTCAAAACATGCATGACTGTGTGGTTTTGCATATTGTATTTTAAGGCAGACATGGCAAGAACATAAATCTCCATTTGATAAAAACAGTCACATAGTGATGACATACCTATTTGTTCTTTGAATCTGAATTCTCAGAAATTGGCAAAAATATTAATGTCCTTGAGACATCTGTAAGTTAAATATAAGTTCTTTAGTTTCTTAAAATAATTTTTCTCTAAAAAATTTTCCTTACAACCTTTGTTATTAATTTTTACCATGTATTATTACTCACCATTAAAGTTATAAAACATGTGAATACTTCCTTCAAAATATACAATCACCCTTCATTTCTAAAGCAACTAGCTAAGCTTATCATATTTCAGAATGCACTGCATTTTTCCCTCTTATTTTGGATCATCAGCAATTTGGTAAAGGTCAAAGTCAAAATAAATTAATTAAATTGCACTTACCACATCTCCCCAGGGCTGAGCTTTGTCTGTTTAGCTTTTTTTTAATGGCTGAGTGTTTATCATGTAGGATAAAATGTGCTGTATGAGGAAGATATCCTGGAAAATTACCTTAAGTGAGAACGCTGAGTTACCTAGAAAATTCATTGACCAGGGGTGGTTCCCACTTGTTCCAATGGAGGGGTGTGTGGCTAAACTGAGTTTCCCACTACACTCGTTTTTTTTTTCAGACCACAAATAGGATTTGTAAACACCTACAGCCTCTAATGGGCTGACTGCTACTGAGTTCCCAGATGAAGATCAGCTGGCTTTCCAGACAACTGCTATAAAGAGCTGCCATCCAAAATGATGCTGCTCAATTTGAGCTGCCAATGTATTTACCATTGGTACAATTGCTTAACCTCAATTTCCACACTGAAAGTGAGATCACAGAGAGAGAGATTTCACTCTAAAATGACAACCACCCCTTGTCTAATGGTTGGCCTGGGCTGGCACCCCTCCTCAGGGATTGATGGAGGACTGGGAGATCTTCATGGTGTTGACCTAGCCTTGTGATTTTTCCTCTTTAAAAATTCCTCTTTCTTAACCCCTGTCAAAAACTTGGATGACAGATGGTAGTCTTAAATGGATATGTCTCTCCATGATAACATATATTCTCTCTTAATTATATAAACATATGAATTAGGAGAAAATTTCTTTTTTATGAACACTTTATAATACTCTAATGACTTTAAAAACAAAAGAAGAAAAGACATTGTCCACTGTTGAAATTTCAATTCATGCATGGATTTTTTTTCTCTATTTAAACTTAAAGCTCATGTCAGTGCCACAAAGATGGGCAGGGACACATAGTTTCCATCTTTCCCAAATGGTCATTTTAATTAAAAATCTTTCCTTTGCTTGTATTTCTTTGGGGCAAGTGGCTAGACTGACATGTTGGAATCCCCAGAGTCAGCCTCTGGCCATGGACTCCAGTTACGGTACAAATAAGACTTTTCTTTCCTTTTATTGGTGTACATCAATTATATAAAGGGGTTTCATTGTGATATGTATGTCCATACATACATCTAATATACTTTGATCAATTTCACACCTTTATTACTTTCTTATCCCCATTTTATGATTTTAGTGAATGTCATTATTCTATTTTTATACATATAGTAAGTTTTTCTGAGGAAATCTAGCTTATTATTTCATATGCCTAAAGGGTCATTGAAGTATGTCAATGTAAAAAATTCACCAAGTATGGTTATAAAGTACATATGCCTTGCCTAACAGGATCAGACAATATGCAGTTCTAGCCATCCTTTGTTTATGTGAGTTTTTTTTAAATCAAAAAGCATTAATTTTTTTTTTAGGATACTCTGGACCAAGTATCCTAAAAACAAGTTACAATTACACATGCATGCAGTTTAAAGCAGTTCAAAGCCTACCAAACTGTTTTGTGACTTTTAAAATATGTAAACATAGATACATTGTGCCATTTGAAAGACTCTTTATTCTGAACTGAAAATATTTAATAACAATAAAGGGTAATTAATAAATAAAAGGCTTTGTACTAATTTTCTGTCATTCAATTCCACAAGCATCCATCACATATGTTTACTGACCTAAATGAGGAATTTTAAAGCATTAGAACCATGTATGGTATTGGAAAATTGTCAAGTGTCGCAAACATATTTAGTATATTGTCCTAAATAGTAATTAATCCATATTTTAAAAATTCATGCATTTCAGATATGAAGATATATGTCCAAGAATCAGAGACCACAGAAAAAAGAATAGAACTGTAGCCACAAATATTGTAATACATTCCTTACATAGATTTTCTTATCAGAGCAATGATGAAAAGAAACATTTTTGTGGCATCCTGGACCTAAGTAAATATTTTGTAGTACTATTATCTTTTATTCCTTAATAAGAATTTATGATCTTAGCTTCACTCTGATATGAGAAGAGAATCTCTAGAAATTTTTGCTACAACTGTTGAATCCAAAGATATATATTCTGCATAATAACTCTATACTATGGAGTCCAGTATATAAAACAAATGCACTTTCATATATATAAACGAACCAACATATTATTGGTAAAAACATGTTTGAATTTGTTTTCAGAAAATTAGGAAATATCTTCAATATATAAACTTTATGTCACATGTCTAGCCCTTAATAAGACTTTTTAAAGTGTACCCTGAATTTGCACATAAATAAGTTTATGTTGCTATTTTCAAGCAATTAAATTTTGCCCTCAATAGTTAGATTACATTTCAAAACACAGTGTTGGAAATTCCTGTAACTTCAAAATCTTTTCCCAAAATTTTGCTTTATAACAGCAAAAGTTAACTTGATTCTACAACAATTCATCTAATAGTTTTTATTCAATTTAATAGAAAATTGAAGACCTGAATGTACAGAAACAAAGTAAACATTCAGTTTAACTTGACTTTGATTTGAGAGAAGAGGTCCAGTTTTCAGTTCAGTCTGTATTTGGCTTTGACTTTTCAGTTCACAAAGCCCAGCTAAAGAATCAATAAAAATTATCAGTAATTTGTCAGCATTTCATAAGTGACTTAATATCTATGATCCTCATGCCATCTTTGTGTGCTTTGGTCAGCACATTTCTTAACACTCTAAGAACCTTAAAAAAGAGAGCACAATAAAAATCATGTACTTAAGACAACCCAAGTCTGACCAGTAAAATTTAATTAAGTTTGAAGACAGTATAATAATCAATGTATTATGTGGAAATGATAATTTATAGTTAATAATAATGTTGCTGCTGGGATAATTGTCACGAGCAGGAGAAATGTTGCAGCAGTAAAATTCATTCATGCATGCGTTTTCCATAATAATGAGCATCCCAGTCATTTTATGTTAAATATTTTATTTATTACTGACTGATTTTCTTAGTGTAGTTACAGAATACAGATGATTGACATAATGAGCAAAAGTCTTAGTTTTATCATGTATGGATTAATTTTTTTCTACAAAATTTTCATTTTGACTTAATAACTGTTAATCATTCATCCTACTATTATGAAACATATTGGTATAAAAAACTATAAATCTACACATTGTCTTTGGTGCATGTATGCCTGCAATTTTGTTTGGTCTGTCACCAGCAGCACCTTTATTAGATTATAGAATATGTACATATATATGTATATGCATATGTGGATGTGTATGTACGTATTTTTTAATTCAGTAGAAAATGTCTATTAGTTTTCCAAACTAAGTGTAGCAATTGATACATGCAACAGCATCATATGAATATTCTATTGTTCTTGCCAAACTTGATCTTCAGCCTTTTGGTTAGTAATTCTGCTGCATGTTTGGTGTTTCATACATACTAGTACAACAGTGTGAACTTGTTGGCTTAGACATCTTTTTATAAAGATTAGTTTGCAAGTTTATTAGCTTTAAGCTCTTGTTAAAGAGTTTTTATTGCTATGTATTTAGTTATCTGCCTTTTCCTTATTCATATTTTGGTATTTGCTAAATCAAGCTTTTTGATGAAATATGTAAGTGTAATTTCCCCTTCCTTGGATTGACTTTTTTAATGTATAAGAATATGTATTATTTTAAAGCAAGGATATTTAAATGTACATATGTGCTCTAATCATCAAGAAAAAACAGGCTTAAATGTAATTCAATATAAATAACTATACAGTCTTGATTCATAAATTCATAATTGTTATCTTCATTATTGTTATTAATCCATGTATGTGTATATCTGTGTGTGTATGTTTGTTTATCTGTGTGTGTGTGTGTGTGTGTGTGTGTGTGTGTGTGTGTGTATAGTTTCAATGATGTGAACGTTTTTGTTCCATGTAAAGGTAACTGTGACTTTGAATGACATTCTCAATGACTTCTTTGCTGGTTACCCAGTAACTAAACTACCAGAGATTAAGTGAACACAATTCATGTACTAAAAGAGCAAGATTAATATCATTTTGTAATAATTCCATTTGCAAAGAAATAGTTTGTATTTTCCAGAGACTTTTCATATGTGCCTCATTTAAGAAGTCACAGTTTTATGGAGGGAGAGGCTATGTCACTGGCAAAAGGAGGAGAGAAGATACATTTTACAATTCTGACTCTCCCCCAAAACCTTAAAGGGAAAGGAGATGAGGCAGAAGCAGCAGGACTAGATGTTTTGGTGGTAAGACATTGAAACAGATTGAGTAAGAAAGCACTGTTAACTTTGAGAACATCAAACTGATGGAAAAATTGAGGCAAAACTATAATCATGCAAGAGCATCAAACAAATGCATGTCAAAATGTACTATATACTCCCAGGTTATAAAATGATGGGTAAGTTATTTTTAACTTAGTCACTTTAAACATTTCTGTGTTTGTTTTCCCATTTTTCCTCAAAGAACTTTGTTTGTTTTTAATCAGAGGAACAAAGCAATTCTTTACTTGATAGATGTTAGAAAAATGCAAGAGAAGAACTGAGTGACAGGGCCAGGCAGATGTGACAGGCTGAAGACAAATGGAAAGAAAAGAGAAAACTAAGCTACTTGAAGGTCTAGGCTCCCCTGCTGATATGCTTTAGGCACACTGGTTCTTCTTATTCTCTTCTTCTCCTTCTCCTGGGTTAGGCCAGGCAAGTGTAAGAATCCCAATTTTTTTTTTTTTTTTAATTCAGGCCCATGCAATGACTTTTTACTCTCTTCATGAAATCTTTTGATAACCTGTTGAATTTATTATCATTTTTCATTGTGATAAGCAATTTTTTGTGTCCTGTTTAAGACATATTTTCTCCATTACTCTACAAAAATATTCTGTGTTAGAAGCTGAGCAGTGTTACTTTCTACTTTGGAGCTATAATTTCCCTACAAGTTGTTTGGAAAGAAATGAGTTTGGAGTAAGTTTCAATGTTACTGCTATTTTGAAGTATAATTGACTAAAAGGAACTACACATATGTAAAATACATTTTTTATGACCCTAATATGTGCATACACATATGAAAATCAATATATTAAGCAGTCATTACCTGCCCTAATTTCCTTAAGTTATCTTATAATCTATATATTTCTCCATCCCAGTTATTAAGACGTAACTTTAAATAACAAGAGATTAATTTTACAATTTCTAGAATGTTATATAAACAGAATCATATAATATCTAGGTTTTTTTTGGCAATGGGAACTCAGGTATAATTCACCTAAATGATCAGTTTAAGATTTATCCATGTTGTATATATTAGTTGTTTGATTTCTGTGGAGTGCCGTTTTGATATTTATCCATTTAACTTTTGATGATCATTTGGAATGTCCTTTGTTTTGTACTATTAAATACTCAAATTTTCTGTAAACATCAATGTGCAGGGTTTTTTTGTTGTTCATTTATTCACATGTGCATACATTGTTTGGGTCATTTCTCCCCAGTTCCCTGCCCCCATCCTCTTCCCCCATACCCCCCTTCACTTCCAGGCAGAACCTGTCTGCCCTTATCTCTAATTTTGTTGAAAAGAAGACATAAGCATTAATAAGAAAGACAAAGTGTTTTTGCTAGTTGAGTTAAGGATCGTTATACAGAGAGATTCCTAGCATTGCTTGCAACCCAAGTCTTTTCACTGTTTCCTGATCCCCTTCTCATATTGACCCCTGTCGCTTTAGGGTTCATGTATTAGTTCAGTTTTGTGTGAACACCTTTACATTTATTTAAATAGTTAGGGGTAGAATTATTGTCTCATATAGGCTTAACTATGCAACTATTTTTCAAAGTAACAGTGTCATTTTTCATTTCCATAGACAATTCAAGAGGGTCTCGATGGTCTCATCCAATTTCTCTAGCACCATTTTTGATAAAAGAAAAAAAACATTCTCCTTTGAATTGTCCATCCACTTTTGATATCAGCTAAATGTGTGTGAGTCTCTCTCTGTGGACTTCCTACCAGCTTTTCATTTTCCTCTGTCCATCTTAAAACAAATATGAGATGGTGCTGATTACTATAGATTTATAAAAATGTCTTGAAATAGGTTGTAAAATCTTCAAAATGTATTCTTCTTTTGGCTACTGTAGAAATCTGACATTGTCAGGTAAATAATATCAACTTGCTATGTTTTTTAAAAGAAGCCCTCTGATATCTTATGATTGACATTCAATCAATTAATTTTATGGAAAATTAATAATATCACAATATTAAATTTTGTTATCCAGCTACATTGTACTCAGTTTTTTTAGTTCTTTCTTAATTTCCATCAGCAATTTTTAATAGTTTTAATATACAAGTTGCTTCAATTTCTTTTCAAATGTTATTCATGTATTCATCTTATAATGTAATTTTTTAAAATACATTTATCTTAATTTTCTCTTATTCATTAATATGGAAATAGAATTTATTTTATAAAAATCTTATTATCCAAAACTGTATTAAACCAATTTATCAATCTATTTGAAGATTGTTTAGATTTCTGTACACAAGTAGCTATTCTATTTTTTAAATGAATACACCTTTAATTATTTTATTATATAATTTTATTTACATTTAATATCATGTACTGAATAGAAACTTTAGTGTAATGAAGAACATAATGGTGAGAATGAACTTCCTTTCATTGTTTCTGATCTTAGGTAGAGATAATTTAATTTTAGTTTCTTTGCTGATATGTGATAAGCTATAATATGAAAAAAACTTCATGCACTTTTCATCTCATGTCATGTGGGTAAGAACTAAGGTATGTAGTGGACAGTTGTTTAAGGTATGTGAATATTAGAATTTGAACTTAGACTTATTTTGACATTGAAAAACTAAAGATAAGGGAGTTCATTTAGCAAAAACCACTTGGGAAACTGAGATCTACCTGAAGTATTAGTGGTAAGATTGTAAGAAAATTTAAGAGTGTGATTAAAGAAAATTGAGTCAAGGTATTCAGAGAGTTAAACACTACATTTCCAGGAGTGTTAAAGAAATTGATGGTGATTAATGCAGAAAGTTTAGTTTTTTTACAAATATTATATAATTATGCTATTATTTAATAGAAAATATCACAATTAAACCTCTATCCTAATTATAATAACTGAAATGTAACTTTGTATGGAAGATTCAAATTTATGAACAATGCATAGAAAGTTTTGGAGTGTCAAATTAGTAAATGAGATAAACTTTTATTTCTTGGTAACTTAGTTAAATGACAAAGAATATTTCATTGCACAATATTTCCCCATTTAACTTGATAATATTTGCTTTAAAAATTTTCAATGCAGACATTATTTATTCTGTCATTTTTTATTAGCATATGTTTATTGTACAAAGGGGTTTCATTGTGATTTTACAAAATGCATATAATATTTTTCTATTACAAGTCATATGCTTAAATGAAATTATGAATTATTTAGAAAGGGTTAAAGTTGTCTTTAGAAGTTAAGTACATATAGAGCTGGGAAACTTGGGGAAATTCTAGTATACTCATATACATGCTTAAAAATGCATACTTGCTTGTATGATTTCTTTATGTTGCCATATCAGATCAGAGATTTTTAATCTAAGTTACTCATTTTTTTCCTGAATGTATCACCGTAGATTCTTTACTTGGTTTTGATGAGATTATTATTTAAATGTAATATCAGTTATTCATAAAATGAAATTATAAAATGTTAAACATTTACAAATGAAAACATTAATTTGAATTAAACTTGGCAGATACATGACATTGTTTAGATGTATCTCTAATTTTGGATGTTTTAGTACTGGAAAGTTGTCAGAACTTAATTAGAAATGCCCATTGGCAGGACATAATTTTCTTTCAATTCTATGCCATCACAATTCTTAATTTCATATTATGATCAATTTGTTCTCTGAACATTTTAATTATGTAAAATATAGAGAAATCTTAAGAGAAAGAAATTGTTTCCCTCTGAAAAGTAAGACAAACATGAATATTATTTTTTTCTTTTTTCAGGAAATTATTTAAAATAAAAATTAATTCTTGAGACTTGGGGGTGCATCTCAAGATGGCAGATAACTGAGGTACCCAGAGCCCCTGAGCTCCATGATTTCAGAAAAATGCTTTAGAGTTGTAGTAACAAGTATTGGGTAACTTATGTTTTTACCAACTAAGTTACCAGTGATACATAAGGTGCACATAAGGACTGATGATTAAAATGTCTTTTTATTGCACATAACAGCCAGGGAAGTCCTGGCATGGGCTGGGATGGGCACAACTATCGGTTCACCCACAGGAAGCCAGGTTTTCCTTTTTTTTTTTTTTTCTTTTTCTTGCTTCCTTTCTTCCAATTGGGAAAAGCAAAGACCCAATGCAGGGAAATGCAGAATTACTTGAGCAACAATCTGGGATGTCTTGGACCCTCTATATTATGTGGACACAGAACTTTGGATTCCTGCCTATCTGTGTCCTGATAGAAGTGACCCAGTTCCACTTGAATGAATCTGAAACTCCACCAGGTGAGCACGATAGATCACCTGTCCTGGAGGGAACTACATAGTCCAACACAACTGGTGGGCAGATTACACACCCCTAGACAAAACTGGTGGCCATAACTGGAGAAAACAATTCACCTCTGTCTGGTGGATATGGGGCAGGACTCTGAGATGCAATAGCCTGTGTAGGGGGTGGGGCAGAACACTGAGCTGACCTAGCCTGAGTGGTGGTGGAGCAACACAGCTGCAGTCTGATCAAATCAACAACGTATTTGACAACCTTGGAGAAAACGGTAGTGAGCTGAAAAGTGAATGGTCAAAAAGTTCAATTTCAACTTGCCTTGTGTGCAGAGGGTCTTGTGACCTCTCACAAACCAACTTCTGGTGTGATCATTTCAGAGAACCCACCTGTACTAGAAGGTCTATCCCACCAAGGACATCTTGGACTCATAAACCCTGATCCTATTCCCCCCAAAGCTGTCCAGCAGAGAGGGGCAGCATCCACTGCCACACAACCCAGCATACCATGTTAAGAAGGGACAGAGACACTGAGAAAGCCCCTGTTAAAAGTGTCAGCACCTGGATTTGAAATCAAAGGAAAGAATCTTGAACTTTCAGCAAACTAACTTTTTTTTATTTAGTATTTTTATTTATTTTTTTATGTTCATTTTTACTTTCTTCATTTTTTTCCCTGTTTTAAAACAATCTATTGTTACTTATCTCCCTCTTCCATTCTGTCCAAATATCAATTTGCTTGGCTCTTTCTTGCCCCACTTTCCTTTCTCTCCCCCAATTTTTTTCTTCTCTTTCCTTGTATTCGCTCCTTTCTTCTCCTTTCCCCCCCTCTACTCTCCTGCCTTTCTCCCCACTGGCCCTACCTCTTCCACACTCACCACTCACTGTATAGTCTACCATAACAATTTCATACATTACCACCATCCTTCATATCCCTTTGCAATCTCGGACAATAGCACCTTTCTTCCCAATGACTGAAGTACATCTTTACAGAGCCCAAACTTCATACCTCTTCTGCCCCTCATCTCATCCCTCCTTCTTGCCCCTTCTTTTAGCACCATCTTTTCAATTACCTAAGTATCTGTTTTTATCCCAACAGCTGTTATCTTCCAATACCCACTGTTGACAGATATTATTGTCAAGGGATTTCTTATATCTTATGTAAATGACTGGTTTGACATTGAATTTGTGAATTTGTTATTGCTTAGGTATACTTCCAGGTTAGAGAATGGAATTATTACAATAACCTAGGTAACAACTAAGCTAGTCAGAACATAGAAATTAAGTCAAGGGAAAGAAAACAGGTGATTAAAACCCCTAACTAAGTAATCAACAGCACACAAGCAAAGAACAAAATGGAAACATTGGGAGGAAAAGAGGCAGAGGAATACAACTCCTCAAGAGGCTAACAATAGCATAAAGATTTGATAGAAAGTGAAGGGGATTAATCTCCAGTTGTTGACCTTAAAATAATGATAAGAATATTCAACCAGCATAAAGAAGAGCTTAAAGAAAACATGAAGAAACAACTCAACAAATATAAAGAGAAAAAGGATAAAAAATTTGAGATGACACAAAAGCAAATAAACTCAGAGAGGATTTCAAAAAGCTCAAAAATGAAACTAATGAGACAGTAAAATGAGAGAGGTATATGAAATAAAGAAAACAACACAAGTTGTGAAAGAGTAGTATAACAAAGATATGGAAAGTCTCAGGAAGAAAACATAAATCCTGGAAATAAAAAGTCCTTTAAATCATGTAAACAATAGAATTGAAAGCCACTTCAGCAGACTTGAACAAATGAAAGAATTTCAGGGCTTGAAGACAAAATAGAGATATATGAAAAAAAAAAAAAAAGACAGAAGAATCCTTAGGTAAAAGACTCAGACCTGTAAAAAGAATTCTCAAGAACTCTGTGACTCTATCAAAAGACCAAACCTAAGAATCATGGGTATTAAAGAAGGTCAAGAGGTCCAAGCCAAAGGTACACATATCATGTTTAACAAAACAAAAGCAGACATTTCCCCAACTCTCAAGAAAGAGATTCCTATTCAGGTATATCAGTTTTTAGGACATCTAACAGACAGAACCAAAATACAACTCTTCATGACATATTATAGTTTAAAAAATTAGCACAGAGAATAAGGAAATAATTTTGAAGGTTGTAGGAGAAAAATAAAATAACATATGAAGGTAAACCCATCAAAATAACAGCAGATTTCTAAACAGAAACTTTAAAAGAAGAAGGACATGGAGTGAGGTCTATTGAACACTGAAAGAAAACAAATTTAGTCCTGGGATTTTTTACCCAGCAAAGCTATCATTCAAAATTGAAGGAGGAATAAAAACCTTCTATAATAAACAAAAACAAAAACAATACATGACCACTAAACCACCATTACAGAAGATCCTAAAAGGAATCCTACACACAGAAGATAAACACAAATATAGTCCTGAAAGGATGAAAATCATTAAACTTCAAAAGAAGACCAGACAAGTAATCAGAGATTAGCATTGAATTAGTTGCACACATACACAAAACTTCACACAACAAAAATAACTAAATGGCAGAAATCACTATATACCCCACAATATTAATGACCTCAATTCCCAAACAAAACACAATGATTGCCAAAGTTTGTTAAAAATGAAGGACAATCTATTGTTTACAAGAACCCCACCCTATGGGCAGAAAGAAACCTTGCCTTAGAGGGAAAGAGTGGAAGAAGATTTACCAAGTTAATGGACTCTGAAAACAGGCAGGAGTAGCAATACTTATATTAGATAAAGTAGACTTCAAACGTGAATTAGTCAGAAAAGACAAAGAAGGTCACTTCATACTAATAAAAGAAGCAATACAAAAAGAGGAAGTTTGAATTACCAATTTATATGTGTCCAGCATCAGTGTATTCAACTTCATTAAATGTACAATAGTGGATTTAAAAACACAGATAGATCCCAACACAATGGTGGTGAGAGACTTTAATACTTCTCTATCATGAATAGATAGGTTATCCAGACAAAACTCAAAAAGAAACCCAAGAATTGAATGATACCATAGATTAATTGAACTGATAGATGTCTACAGAGTATTCTGTCTTGCAACAACACAATATACATTCTGCTCTGCAGCTCAGCAGCACCAAAAGAGACCAAATTTTAGGTCAGAAAATAGGTCTCAACAAATATAAAAAAATTGAAATAACCTCCTGCGTACTGTGTGACCACAATGCAATGGAACTATAATTCAATAACAAAAGAAACAGCAGAAAATACTCCAACATTTGGAGGCTGAATAACACATTGCTTATTGATGAGTGGGTCATTGAAGAAATCAAAAAGTAGAATTTAATCTGAAGGAAAGGACAACCTGTCAGAACTTACAGGACAAAGCAAAGGCAGTCCTAAGGGGAAGTTTTATAACCATGAGTGCATCTATTAAAAACACAAAGAGATCTTAAATAAACAACTTAATGCTCCATCTCAAACTCCTAGGAAAACAAGGACAAACTAAATCCAAAACAAGCAGAAGGGGAGAACAAATGAGACCTCTTGAAACTATTCCAGGAATGAGGGCGGGGGGATAATGGAGAATGGTGGAAGGGGTAAATTCAAGTATGGTATATTTGATATATTGTAAGAACCTTTGTAATTACCACAAATTTCCCCTACTCAGAACAACATTAAAATAAAATAAAATAAATTGGTTAGCCTGAAAAGACATGTTGGATGGTAAGCATGAAGGTAACCATTTGTACAGTTTGTATTGAGGCTCAAATATGTTCTAATTTCTAAGGAATTTAGAGAACACAGTGATTAACATAGAGCTATACTCTGGGAGGTACATTTGAGATATAAGAAAGTATTAAGAAAAGGCAATTAGCACATATATTTCTTTCTATGTGCTCTATTGAGTGTTATCAGGCACATATTTTCAATTTTACCTTAGGGCAATTTGTAATAATTCTTTTTTAATAAAATAGTTTAAATAGATCGATCTGTTGTAGTCTGCCATTAATTGTACATTTTATGATACATAAAGGGATTTTTATAGAACTGGAGATGTAGCTCACTGATAAAACACTTGCCTAGAATGTATGAGGCCCTTGGTTCAACCCCCAATACCAAGAAAAAAAAAAGTTTAAAAAGATTGCACACATAGTAAAAAAAGGAGAATGATCACAAAAACAGGAAATGGAAACACAGTGTGAAATAAATTTAATAGAAATAGTTACAAATGGATTTTCTTTATATTTTATTAAAGTTTTTTTTTAATCATGTGTTTTATTGTACCATAGAAATATATTACCATTCGCATTCAGAAACTGGACGTTACTCACTTTTGTATTGTATGCAAAACCTAAAAATTGTTCTGCAAACTATTAGTGAATTACTATATATCAGAAGCACAGTAATGGCAAATGGTGACTTGAAGTTTGTACCAAAACTTCAGTAACTTTTGAAGTATTAAAAGTGACTTGAAGTTTGTATCAAAGTATTAAAAAAATTCCTTGATCCAAAGAATTTCTCTAGAGAATGTTTTCCTTAGGATTTACTAGAAATGATTAAAACTTAAACACATTCTCATTGGTTACAGAGGGGCAGATTTTCATGATACATGGAATAATGTTGAAAGCAAAATAAGAAATCATTAATACCCATGCACTTAGGCAATGCAGATCAGCACAAAATGGCCTACCCATATCCAAATCTTCTAGACTACCTGTCTTATGGTCTGTGCATGCACCAATGCATACATCCATTGGTTGAGATGGGGGTCTCCTGAACTATTCTCCAGGACAATCTCCATCCACTATCCTCCTGATCTCTGTTCCCAAGTAGCTAGGAGTGCAAGCATGACCCACCATACCTGGCCCAACCATTTCTTTTCTCTTATATCTCTTGTTCTTTATTCATTTCCAATATATCACATGGAACATGTTCTCCTCTAATGTAAGAATCCTTTCCCAACTTTCTTAATAAAATGTCCTATATAAGTTTAATTCTTTTGTATTTACTGAGCTGTATTTATTGTCATAGTACTTATTATTATCTGGCAAAATAATTTCACAGTTATTCAGAATATTGTCAATATTGTTCTCCTCTATTCTGCCTCATCAGAATATATGAGTCCATGCTGTTGGACCTAAAATTAAAAAATAAAATTTACAAAGATGATCATAAGTTTATTTATATTTTAAGCTATATGCAATCTGATATAAATAGGACTTTCATTGCCTTTGGAATAAAGTTCAGATTTCTTGCATCATGCTTGCTGACCTGCATTATTTGATTTCAATGACCTACAAAACAGTAGTCCCACAGTGTGACACACTCAAAACTAGTGATATGTCAATGTTCTTTGTAGACAGTGTTTGACTTTTATCAGCTTTCTTGAGGCATAATTGACTAAAGAAATTGTATACCATCAATGTGTAATGTCATCATGTTTATATATATATATGTATATATATATATATATATATATGATCATACAATCTGCAAACAGGAGTAATATGATTTTTTTCCTTTCCTATTTGCATCTCTTTTTTTTTTTTCTTGCATTATTGCTCTGCCTAAAATTTGAAGCACCTTGTCCAGATGGAATAGTTTTAGTTTGCACCATGTGGTAATGATTACTTCAGTTTTGTCATATATATCATTTATTATATAGAAATACATTCCTTTTCTTCCTTGTTAATTTTTTATTTTCTCATTTTATTTTATAAATTTAACATTTACTTACATGTGTATACATTGTTTGTGCCACCTCCCACCCCCTGATTCTGGGCAAAACCTGTTCTGCCCTCTTGTTCTCTGATTTTGTAGAAGAGAAAACATAAGAGATTAAAAAGCATATAATTTTTGCTAGTTTGTGATAAAGAAATCTATACAGACATCTAGCTTTTCTTCCATGCACTTGTATATTGCAACCCACATTGGTTCATTTCTACCAGATCTCTATGCTACTTCCTTGTCCCCTACCCATTGTAGCATCTGCCAATCTAGATTACTTTATTTGCTCCTCAACAGGCAATATATTAACCACATTTACCATGAGAGGATGTTGAATTCCATCAAAGGCTTTTTCTACATCTATTTGGATGATCATGTTATTTTTGTCTTTGGTTCTGTTTATGTACTGCATTACATTTATTGATTTGCTCAAGTTGAACCATCTTTGTATCTCTGGAGTGAAATCAATCTTATCATGTTGTATGTGCTTTTAAGTTTGGTTTAAAAATATTTCATTGATAAATTTTGCAATTTTGCTCATTAGGAGAATTGAATTATAATTTTGTTATTGCTGTTGCTATTGTTTCTTTATCTATATTTAGTAACAAGATAATACTAGCTTCATAGAGAATATTTCATAGCATTCTTTCCCTTTGTATTTTATGGAATAATTTTAGGGGCACTAAAATTAATTCTTTTTTAAGACTGGGTAGAATTTGACAGTGAATCTGTCTGGTTCTGAGTTTTTCTTGCTTAGAAAATGCTATATTACTGTTTCAATTTCACTGCTTGTTATAGATGTGTTTAAATGGTCTATTTCCATTTGGATCAGTTTTGGTAGGTCATAAGCATCTAGAATTATGCCAATTTCTAGATTTCACAGTTTATCAAAATTCATGTGTTCAGAGTATTCCCTAATGATCCTCTGTGTTTTATTGATCTTTGTTGTGAAATCCTCTTTTTCATCTCTAATTTTATTAATTTGAGTCTTCTTCCAACTTCCATTGTTTAATTTTTCCATGTGTTTATCAATCTTGATTTCATTTTCAAATAACTGACTTTTTTTCACTGACTTTGTTGCATATTTTTAGCCTCCATTTCATTCATTTCTACCCTAATCTTTATTTTTTCTTTACATATACTAATTTTGAATTTGGCTTGTTCTTGTTTAACTAAGAGCTTCATGTGAATACTTAGGTTATTTATTTAAGGTCTTTCTGTTTTCTTCTGTGTAGGTACCCATAGCTATAAATTTTCCTCTTCGCACTTCCTTTCCTATATCCCCAAGCTTCTGTTTGTTGTGTTTTTATTTTCTTTTTATTCTAGGAATTTTTTTATCCCTTTTTATTTCTTCTATGACTCACTGACATTCATCATGTATTGTTCAGTTTTCATGTGTTTGAAAAATTTCTACATTTTCTTCTGCTTTCTATAGTTTTCTTTTTAATCCCTTGTGGTCTAATGGAATATAGGGAGTTATTTCAACCTTATTTTATTCTTAAAGACTTACATTATGTCCTATAATAAGATCTCTTTTGGAGAAAGTTCCAAGGAGTGCTGAGAAGAATGTTTACCATGGATCAGTTACACACGAAATATTCCTTAGCTGTCTGTTAAGTCCATTTGTACTTTAGGGTTGCTTGTTCTGAAGTTGATTTTTCCCTTAATGACCTATCTCTTCATGAGAGTGGGATATTGAATTCACTCATTATTTTGTGTTAGGGGCTATTTGTGCTTTAAGGTCTAGTTGCATTTGTTTTATGAAACTGGGTATACCAACATATGACTTGTATATTTGATAACTACTATCAACTCTTGGTGAATAATCAATATGAACTGACTTTTCTGTGTCTTCTGATTAATTTTGGTTTTAGTGTATTTTGTCATATATGATTATTGTTGGCAATAATGGCACTGATAGGTTTCAGTTCTTACTGCACCCTTAAGCTTCTGTTTCCCAGGGTCAAGGTCCTGTCTCAAGTCTAGCTTGAATTCCCCTTCTGCCCCAACCTCCAATCAGCATGAACCATAAGATTCTAACCAATCAGATAGTGCTGAGTCTCACTGAGGGGTATTTAATCCCCTGCCCTTTTCTCTATTTCTCTCTCTCTCTCTCTCTCCCTCTCTCTCTCTCCCTCTCTCCCTCACTCTCTCTCTCTCACTCTCTTGGCTCTCTTCCACCAGGCAATAAAGAATCTCTTGGCCAGATCACTTCTCTCCATGTGGTCACTTTTGGGGCTACAATTATGGCTACTCCTGCTTGCTTTTGGGCACCATTTGCTTGAAAAATCTTTTTTTCCAGCTTTTCATTATAACTGTGTTTGTCTTTGCCATTGGGGTATATTTGTTTTGGGTAACAAATGTTCAGCTTTTATTTTTTAATCCAAACTGCCAGTGTATGGCTTGTAATTACAAAACTGAGACCATTAATATTTGCTGTAATTTAAAAAAGGTATGTAGTATTTTCAGTCACATATTTTTGTTTCTGTGGTGTTTGCTTCATTTCTAATCCTCATTTGTTTTTCTACTTATATAGTATTTTTAGGTAGCAGTTTGCTTTGAGTGATGAGTAAAGCAAAATGGATAGATGAGGAGACATGGAAATTATATTATTTTAATATAATATTAAAAGGGCCACACCTCAGATATTGAAACTAGAAACGACCATGTGTATTTCTCCCTGCTCAGAAGGTATAAAACTGCAAGTGAAGAAAACCATTTTGGATCACTACTCCCATTTCTTTCGTGGGGAGCAAGAAATGTTTCTCCCTTTTTTCCTTATTTCTAACCATTTTTATCCTATTATTTTAAATTTACTTCCCAATTAATGATGCTAATACTGTTAGTTCATTTTCATATCTTGCCTGAATTCTTCTCTTGCCAGACACATGTAATAACAGCACTAAACTTTGAAGTAACAGAGGGACTTATTCTTTCCTGTATTTTTCTGGTAACTTGTATCTTACTCTTCTTTGGGAAGAATTTCTTTAAGTTTCTTTGGCAATACTGATTTAGTGGTCATGCATTAGCCTAGGTTTAATTTATTGAGGAAGGTTTTTACTTGTCCTTAAATTATGAAGGATGGTATAGCTCTATAGAATAATCTAAGTTGACAGTTTTTTTTCTTTTAGGGCTTGGAATATATCACCCATGCTCTCCTTGCTTTTTGAGATTCTGTTGAGAAATCTGATGCTATTGTGAGGAATTTGCCTTTATATTTTACTTACTGTTTCTCTTTTGCAGCTTTCAGTTTTCTTTCTTTGTTTTTACTTAAAGTTAACTATAATATGTCCTTTTTATTTCTTTTTTATTTTTTATCTTGTCTGGTGTTCAAAAAGCCTCTTGTACTTGGATAACCCTAATTTTCTCAATATTGGGGAAGTTTTATTGAATATGTTGTCCATGCCTTTGTTAGCTTAAACCTCTTCCCTTCTTCCCAAACCTAGATTTATAGATTTAGTCTTCTCTTCTATTTTTTTTTTTTGTGTGTGTTATCTGTTGTGTCCCAGGCTTCTTTATTTAAGAACAAAGTGATGAGTAATGTGGGGATTAAAACCAAGAGCATCATTGAACTTCACCTTCCTTCCAACCACTCCCCAAGTTCCCTGTGCTTCCAATTCCTTCCTTAGTGAGTCAAGAACTTAATCCCCAAAGCCCTGGTACAGACTCCAGGCTCTCTTTCCCTAGCTTCTCTCCTTTCCTCTGCCTCCTATACCTGGGAAGGGCAGGCATTTCAATATGAATGCATGGGAGAGCCCAGAGTGGTGACAGACACATGTGGATAGGCTTCCCTCTCAGGGAAAGGAACCGAGGAATAGAGGGTGGTGAAGTGAGGGCTCCCATAGCCTGGGGTACCAAAATGGAGCCCTGGGGCCAGATGGAAGGACACAGGTGCCCCTGAAAAGGGAGACCCTGCAGCCTCAAAATCCTCTCATTGGGAATAGTCACTGCTTGATCTTTTGCCCTTCTGGCGCCAATTACAGAACCACACTCAGACCACATCCTTCTCCAGCCCAAGCTGCTGGGCAATGAGGCTGATCTGCTGCAGTGTGGGTTTTGTGCACTGCAGAAACATGCTCTCCAAGTTGCCTCTCATGCGGTTCTCGGTGCTTGTTCGCTTTCTCTTTCAGGCCTGCACAAGGGTCTCCACTTTGCATATCTCCTGAAGGTTCTCATTGTTATCAGCTTCCTCCACCCATTTCTGCAACAGGGGACTCAGCTTACACATGTTCTTGAAACTGAGCTGCAGAGCCTCAAAGCGGCAGGTGGTTGTTTGGCTGAACACCTTTCCAAAAAGAACCCCCAGAGTGAGCCCCACATCAGCCTGGGTATATCCCAGGGTAATCCTCTTCTCCTTCAGGAGCTTGGCAAATTGTTCGAGTTCTTTCTGCAGAGATTTCACGTCCTGGGACTCAGGGTTTTGGTCCAACTTCTCCTTCTCCTGCTTCACAGCACCAGACTGGGCAGTGCACAACCCAGGGGAGGCCCCCACCGAGTGGCACTCTACCCCAGCTCCTGATTTGCCCTCAGGCTGCAAGGTCTCCAGGACTAGGCCCACTCCAACCTGAGGTCCACAATATGCCACCCCTCCACAGAACTGATATGGTGGGGGACATGGAGGAATCCCCCATACCTCTGATCCTGGTCCAACCCCACTGGATTCCTGGCCCACCAGGAGGTCCTTGAAGGCTCATCCAGGTGCGAGGGTCCACCCAGCGTGGTTCCAGCCCTCCTGCCCCATCACCCCCACCTGGAGGTGGGGGCGAGAAGGCAAAATCAGAAGTCAGGTGTCCAGCCATGGGGAAGAAGGGCACCCCAACCAGGGGCCTGAGGAAATAAGGGATCACCAAGGGACTGCTCAACACCTCTCTCCCTTCCCAAACCCACCCACTCTAGATTTAGTCTTCTAATCGTAGGCAAGAAATCATGCATGTTTCCTTTTGAAGGACAGACTACAGGAGGTCTCAAAAGGTGGTAAGTGGTCAAGAAGACACCTCTTCTCTCTGGAGAATGCCTGTCTGCATCTGAAAGGCATCTCCACCCTCAGGAAACACAAAAAGGCTATAAAACCCCACTCTCCTCCCTGACCCACAGGATCACTGGTTTCTGGGTACCCCTGCATTCCCCAATATGCAATCTTTCTCTTCTCTTCTCTACATATAAAATCTTTCCAACCTCTGCTATTGGTGTCCACCTGTGCTTTCATTCTTAGAGCAGGCTCAAGAACCCTGAGCACTTGAAATTCCTGAGCATGTCATCCATGCATCATATTTGGTGATGCATGAAAGGACCAGCCATCACCTGAGGTCAGTATAAGTTGTGCCAAACTGGGAAAGACTGCCTAGGAATGTGACTGTGAGTGTCCAGAACTCCAGTGGAGTCTATTTTCCAAGAGACACCCCCCCAAACACCATGGCCTAGTACAGTGGAACTCTCAGGGCGACCTTCTCTCTCTCTGTCTTATTAAGGAGAGTTTCTCCTTTGGGAAACTGAGGAAAAGCTCTGAGCCCACTACAGCTGTAAAGCAGGCAACTTGAGGGAACTCAGACACCAGGCAGGGGTTTATACCATGCTGCCAATGCTACATGGGTGGAGCCTGACTTCAGTGCTCCGAGGCTTATTTTCCTCTGCTTAAACTCTAATTCTCTCTCTTTCAAGATATGACCTGCTTAAGAGGAGGTCCAAAAATAGCTGGTGGAAAGGAAAGTTTGTCTTCAGGCCAAAAAACATGTTCTGGCTAGGGCACTCCCAGTGTCACCCAAAAGCTGGAGATGAAAGTTCCTGACCTGCCCTGAGGCACCAAAGGTGACTAAGTCTTGGACCCCTCCAGACATATCCACAGCAAACAGACAATCAGATCTTTATGCTTCCTACATGGTTTCCATGGCCCAAGAGTGGAGGTCACCTCTTGCTTTCAGTGCTCCAGTACTGCCCCTGGGCAGGATCAACCTGGACAGCAGTGATGACCAATAATCCCTCATGCCTTGAGCCTGGAAACTCTTTTTCCCCCAACCCTTATCCTCTCCTTCCCCTTCCCAAGTAGTTCAGGGTGAATATCCCCCTCCCTCCTTTGCTCTAAACAGCAGTGAGATTCTTTCTTCAGGGAGTTTGGGAAAAATCCCTACAGGCACCAGAAAGTGCTAATCTCTAATTTAGGTTTACCTGTTTTTGTCAAGCATCAGGTTAACTGGTTAAACAGGTTCCGCGGTCTGCCTTCAGGGAAATTAAAAAAAAAAAAACAGTAAAAAGGCAGAAACCTCAGGTCTTCACTGTTTTTGCCCCTTACAGGAGGAAAAGCATCCAGACACTCTCATTCTCTCTTTTCATAAAAAGCATTAATGCCTCACAGAATATATGGGGGACAAAAGTCTAATTAATCAGGAGTCCCCATCCATGCTTCTACAGGGGTCCTCCTTCTGGCCATGCAAGCCCTCTTTGTTACTTTGATAGAGTTATTTTTTAAATTACAGACATTCAGCTGGTAGAGGAGAACTAGGCCTACCTGTGTCTCAGGGCAAACAGGAAAGTCAAAATAGATAAGAGCTTGGTCAAAGATCATTTTGGGGGGGGTGGGTGCACCTGAAATATCTGTAAATCCTCCACGACTTTACCCACAAGTGGCCATGTAAGAAGAAAGGGAGAGTGGGACGCCCTCTCCCACTAGAGTTTCTCCTCATCTGGGGACGCTTAGATAAAAGGAGAAACCTCTGTTAAGGTGACCAATTTTCCTTTGTTTCCCTTTTTTTAGAGGGGGAATCAAGCCTCAAGGATCCAAAAAGGCTCCCCCTTTGCCTGCTTGTTAAAACATTGGAAAGATCTTGATCCAGAAAGTCTTCAGCAAAAGTGACTCAAGTTTTACTGCACCCAGGCTTGGCCACAGTATCTTATGGGAAATGAAGAAAGATGGCCAGAAGGAGGGAGCATTAATTAGAATACCATTCTTCAATTAGATATGTTCTCTAAAAAGGAGGGAAAGTAGACCAAAGTTCCATATGTTCAATTGTTCTTTTTCCTAAGAGATCACCCAGAATGTCTAAACAAATGCAGGCTAGATACCCAGACCATGGTAACCCTTTGCAAAAAGCCCCCAAACTCCCTTGAACCAAAAAACCCATCTAATGCTCCATCAGATCCCCCTCTCTCCCCTTACCCAGCTACCTCACACACTAGACATCGTCCCACAGGACTCTGCCCCCTCCAGTTAATTCCTGGAGGGGATGGGCTCACATTCCTTTTAGAGTGAGTGAACTTAAAGAAATAAAAAAGGATTTAGGAAATTACACAGAAAATCCAGATCAATACATCCAGGCATTTAGAGAAGTCAGCCAAAACTTTGAACTGAGCTGGAAAGATGTAATGCTATTACTATCTCAGACCCTCACTTCTCTGGAGAAACAGAGGGTACTAGGTCAGGCAGTCATAGCTGGAGACAATTATCACTTAGATAAAAGCAGCTCTACAGCCCTGTCTCAGACTGGGCCCTCACAGGAGGAGGAGTGGGAAGGAGAAAAAAGACAAAGGCATTGGATAGTTCAAAGGGAATATCAATTCCCAAGTCCAACAGGAGATCAGGCAATACCTAGTTATGACCTTAAGTGGGACCCTGAAAATGACATGGATGAATGCAGTCATAACCATTTCATCCACTGTATTCTTGAGGGTCTAAAGAGAGGCAAGGTAAAAGTTCTTAATTACTCCCAAGTCACGGCTGTGCAGCAAGGACCCTTAGAAACTCCAGTAGCTTTCCTACAGAGACTTAAGGATGCTTTACAAGCATACCAGAAATATACCAGAGTCACAGGAAGAGGAAATCATCTTTAAAATATAAATTTCTAACACAGTCAACACCAGATATCCATAACTTCAGAAACTGGTGGCTGAAGGGAGCAGAGATCTAGACCAACTGTTCCATGCAGCCACATCTATACACTATAATAGAGACCTGGAAAAGGAAAAGAGAAAGGAGAAGCAACAGGAGGCTGTGATCACAGCACCCAGAGAGACTTCCCCAGGGCAAAGTCCAAACCCGAGGACATGCTTTCAATATGGACAGACAGGCCATTTTAGGAGGGAGTGTTCCTGGAGAAAGCTACCTCGGGACCCTGCCCATTTTTTGGGGAAAACATTGGAAGGCACACTGTCCCCGATTCCCAAGGGAACCAAAGCCAGAGACTCCCACCCAATGATGGGTCCCTGGGCCTCCTGTCCAGACTCTGTAACCACCATAAAAGCAGAGAAGCCCTGGGTTAAGCACAAGGTCTGCCTCCTTATCAATAATGGAGCCAGCATCTCAGTTATTCCTTTCTCTCCTGGACACAGGTCCTCCAAGAAAATTACTCTTTGAGGCCTATCAGGCCAGCCTCTAGAGTGCTATTGCACTCAGCCTTTAGTCTGCTCCTGGGGAGATTTCCATTTCTGTCACTCCTTTTTAATTGTCCCAGAAACTCCTACTCCTCTGCTAGGGTGAGACCTTCTATCTAAATTGGAGGTATAGCTCCTTTTACCCCCAGGAGAGTACTTTTGCCCCTAATAGAGGAAAAAGTAGACCCCACAGTGTGGACAGATGGACACACCATGGAATGGGCACAAATAGCTGTCTCAGTCCTAATTCATCTCAAGAACCCCTCCTGGTTGCTCATCAAAAGCAATATCCTTTAAAGCCAGAAGTTAAGGAGGGGCTAATTCCCATAATCAAAGACTTAAAGAGACAAGGACTGCTAATAGAATGCTCCAGCCCATATAATATGCCAAGTGTGTCAGGAAGGGACCTAACAAATGGAGGCTAGTTCAGGATCTCTTCCTGATCAATGAAGCAGTAGCACCGCTCCATCCTGTAGTTCAAAATCCCTACGTTTTTAGCCCAAATACCTCCAGGTACCTCTTACTACTCTGTCCTGGATTTAAAGGATCCTTCTTTTGCATTCCCTTACACACTAAAAGTCAACCTATCTTTGTCTTTGAAGATCCTACAAGAAAGTTTGGACAGGTCACTTGGACTGTCCTCCCCCAGGGATTCAGAGACAACCCCCATCTCTTTGAGTTAGCTCTAACCCAAGATTTAGCAGAATGGTAATATCCACAAGCTACTCTGCTAGAATATGTAGATGATCTCCTGCTCTGTGGACCAAATGAGCCTGTCATTTCATGAGCCACTGAATCCTTACTAAACTTCTTAGCAGATAGAAGTTATAAAATCTCTAAAGAAAAAGCCCAATTGTATCAGTCTAGGGTTACATATTTAGGTCTTGTCCTGGAGAAAGAAAAATGAGGTCTCTAGGAGAAGATAGAATCCATCCAATCCTGATGTTTCTTCTACCTAAAACTCTAAACCAATTGAAGGGCTTTTGAGGGGTCACAGGATACTGCAGAATTTGGATCCTGGGATAGGCAGACCTAGCCAGGCCCTTATATCAAACCCTTAAGGAAGCCCAGAAGGATACCCAGCCCTTTATTGAATGGGATGGCAAGTCAGAAAATACATTTCACCAGTAAAAAAAGGCTCTTTGACAGCTCCCACCCTCGGTCTCCCAATACAAGACAAGTTTCAATTATATGTCTATGAAAAGGGAGGACTGGCCTTGGGAGTGGAGACTCAGCTCTGGGGCATTACTCCCCAACCAGTAGACTACTTAAGCAAAGAGTTAGATCAGGTAGCCAAGGAATGGCCAGGATGCCTTAGAGCAATGGCTGCAGTAAGTCTTCTAGTGCCTGAAGCTCAAAAACTTATCCTAAACCATCCCCTAACAGTTTGTACCCCACACAATCTAGGCGGTATTTTAAACTCAAAAGGAAAACTTGGACTATCTGGTAGCCCTTTATTTAAATACCAGGCTCAGCTTCTGAGAGGGACAGGACCTGTCAGAGCCTAAATACATCCCTTCTACCAGAGGCAGAGGGAAATCCTGAACATTCATGTGAGAAGATACTTGTGGAAAATTATGCTGCCTGACCCGACTTAACTGATCAGCCCTTAAAAAACCCAGATCTGGAATTATACATTGATGGCAGTTCCTTTGTCAAGAATGGTGTCAGATATGCAGAATTTGCAGTTGTGACAGAATTTGGTATCCTCAAATCAGGTCCTCTTCCTTCTAATACAAGTGCTCAATTGGCAGAATTAGTGACTCCAACAGAAGTCCTAAAACTATCAAAAGAACAGAGTCAACATCTATGCAGATTCTAAGTATGCCTCCTGATCCTGCAAGCTCATGCAGCCATCTGGAAGGAAAGGGGAATGCTAACTACAACAGGAACAGCTTCCCATAGAAATAAAAGGGGGGTTACTTTAATAGTTTTAGGGATAATAGCATTAGTTACAGCCCTTGCTGGAATCAGCTATGGGGTGATTGCTAATCATGTAACTGTAAAAAACCTAACCAAAGTGGTAGAGGACACCTCAGACTGGGTAGACCTTGCCATTAAGGACATCCAAAGGTCTTTGATGTCCCTTGCCTATATGGTCATGGACCACCACCTGGCCCTACATTTTCTTTTGGCCAAACAAGGGGGGATATGTGCTATTGCCAATACTTCCTGTTGCACATAAACACTTCAGGCATTGTAGAGGAATGTGCAGATTATGCTCTTCAACAGGCTAAGTGGCTCAGGGAGCAGTCTCTTGACTTAGGTTTCTACACAGGTATGGGACCAAATACAAACCTGGCTCCCCTCCAGGACTTGGGTCCTATCCTTTCTGGGGCTTACAGTAACCATTATTCTCTTGCTTGTGTTTGGGCCTTTCATTTTAAACTTACTTGTCAAGTTTGTCTCTTCTCACCTAGAATCCATCCAACTACAAATACCTCTGATGGAAATGAAAACAACCTACTATCTCAGTCCCCTCTCATGGTCAGCCCTGATGCTGCAGGCCCCTTCATCACTCCCTGTCAGCAGGAAGAAGTTCCTGAATAGACTTCATCATCTTTACCCCTAACAGCAGTTAGGGTGACCATTGAGTGGGGGGATTGAAGGATGGACTGCAGGAGGTCCCAAAAGGTGATAGGGGGTCAAGGAGACACCTCTCCTCCCTAGGGAATGCCCATCTGCATCTGAAAGGCATCTCTGCCCTCAGGCAATACAAAAAAGGCTATAAAACCCACTCCCCTCCCTGACCCATGGAATCACCAGTTTGCGGGTACCCCTGCATTTCCCAATATGCAGACTTTCTCTTCTCTTCTCTACAAATAAATTCTTTCTGACCTCTGCTGTTGGAGTCCACCTGTGCTTTCATTCTCAGAGTAGGCTCAAGAACCCTGAGCACCTGAAATTCCTGTGCATGTCATCCATGCATCACTTTGTAATTTCTTAGTATGCTTTTATGTTGTTTTTGTTGTAGTTACTTTACATTAACTTTAAGCCCCGATACTCTATTTTTGTTTATCCCACTCTATTAGTGAGGCTTTCAAATGAGTTACTTATATTGGTTATTGTGTTCCAGAATTCCATTTTTTTCTGAATTTTTATATGTTTATTGAATTATTCTTTCATATCTACATTGTCATATAGTTTATTCTTCAGTTTATTTAAATTCTATTTTTTCCATGTCCTTTATTTAACTGGTTTCATTAGCATACATTGACATTACAAAAGGGTTCATTTTAATAATTCCACAGATCTGTACACTGTATATTGAACAAGATCATTAAACTGTCTATTTGGACTCTCTTTTAAGTCATGCAATTGTTTATACATGTCTTCTTTAATTTTATGTATCATTCTTACCATCACTCTTTAGAGTTAATTTCTTTTGGGATTTTATTCAGTTCACTGTCATGTAAATCCTTTTTCTATGGAATAATTGACTTGGAAGAAAAAATTTTCCATTTTTTTGTTACTTGTGTTTCTATGTTGAGATTCTATGTTGGCATCTGAGGTCAAGTTTTTGGCTGGATGTTTTAATCTGCTGAGTTGATATTCAACTGAATATTTCAGTTAAAATAGTCATGACAGTTAAGTAAGATAGTAAGTAAAAGAAAAGATGAAAGAAAAAAAGTCTGATAATCTTTTCAAATACTGACAACAAAGAAGTACTGTGGATAGATGAATACAGTGAGAAGAAAAAGAAGGGAGATAACTAGTCTCATTGTGGACAGGAAGTAGAAATGGGGCAAGGAGAATACATTGTTAAAAATTAAATATTAAAAGTTGGGTGATGTGTCTTGCATATTATGACTGCAATAAAAGTGAGGGTCAAAGAGGAAAGTAAGAAAGATTGAAAGTAAATAGCCAAAAACCTTCAAAGAAACCCAAAGACAAAGGGAAAAAAACTGTATATATTTTCTTTGTTGTTGAGAAGAGGGGTGGCTTTCTCCACAGAGCACTTTTTTTTTTGGTTTGTTTTTGGTTTAGTCTAAGCCAGTTAGTGCAATAGGGCTGTTGGTATACAGATTTATCTCCATGGATTTATTTATGGCTCTATGGCTGCACAGGTCCTGAGCCATGGTCCTAGTACAGAAAAGTAAATACAAAGTTCAGCTTCTAAGTTCCCATTCTGGCTTGGGTAGGTAGTATTCCCAGCCTTCCTGACAACTGAATCTTGCCTTTTGACTTGGTGCATCTTCCACAACTCCCAGCCTTTTGCCAAATAGCTGGTTGTTCTTCTTTGGACTATCATAGTTCCCAGGTCAGAGATTGCAGTGCTGGTCTCAGGGTTTGCTGACACTCTGCATAGGACCACACCAAGATATACAACATGTACCTGTGGCTAGTGGCAGTAGTGTGCTGGTCATCAGTTTTCTAATTTTTGGCTCATGGGAGGTTTCCATAATACAGGTGATGTGGTCTCTGCAGTTGAAAGATTCACACAACATTGTTAGGTTGTCTAGCCAGGGATATGTACTCACCAGCCTCCTTCCAAGTCACCACCTGAACTCTGGGCTTGGCTTGTGCATGCAGGTTCTGTTCCATGCCTTCTGGCATCCACTGATCTGTACTTGCCAGTGCCCATGAGAATTTTCCTATGATGCACGTGTAATCAAATCTACTGTGCTGCCAGTGTGATTTTCTTAGTAACTTTGGTATGAAAGAAAGCAAGATCCAAGGTCTGTTACTCAGATACTATCTTGGTCTTATCTCCTGAACTTTCTTTGAACATTAAAATTACTTTCTGATTCTATTACAAATCATGCATCCTAATAGAAGGGGATGTGTAAGAATTTTCTTTGAATTCCCCACATTACCTAGAAGACCACAAAAATATTCTTGTGGATCTTTATGCCATCATTTTTTGCAAATAGTCATGTGTGTTTTATAGACAAAGCAAAAATGATGTAAAAATTAAAAAAATCCCATCTATTAAAAATGTATGCATAAATTTCCTAATGTATCCATTTATTAGAGTACTTGAACAAAGCATGGTACCTATTTGATAGTAGAACAATGAAAAGAAAATCTTGCTTCTGAAGCTTGAAATCAACCTTTGCTTTTTATTTTTGCTTTAATTAACAGAGATAACTTTGTGAAAGAAAATATCTAATATTATTCATTATTTACTTTTCAAATCAAATTAGATTTATACAGTCCTTAAATGAGAATAAGGAATTCAGAGAAACAACTTCATATAGTACAGGAAAGCATGGATGTATAGAATCAAAGTACCACAGTATGGAGTGAAGTAACTGAAAGTAAAACTCAGCAAGTCTGCATTTCTGACTAAGTGTACCTTCAATCCTTATACTTCCCTGAATATATGACACCATTTACAACTATTAGGGGCAAAACTCAGAAAACTGAGAGTTTAAGTCATAATCCCATCCTAATATAATGTTGCTTATGTCCTCTGTTCCTAAATTTAGGTCAATTGGCATGAAATTAAATATCTTGTCCTGTGAGGATCATGAGATCAGTATGCTCTCATTTAAGTTCAGGGATGCAGTTAACAGCATGCATCCACATTAAGGCAATGATATTTGCTGTACATTTCTAAACACATCATTGATTTTATTATGCAGCTTTTGTTGACTCCTAAATGAATGAAATCACATCATAAATATGTGTGTGTGTTTTTTCTCAAGGAGACTCAGAAGAAAGTAGAGAAAATGATTCAAGTGCACAGCCCCTCTCAGTGGTACTTTAGATGGCAACACACATGTAGTGTTGCACAGAGAGTGAGACCTCTGGGTGTTAGTTGGGAAATAAATATTCTGCAGAACATAGGTATAACATGAAAAAAAGATAAGAGGAGTTCATTAGCTATCTTCATGGGAAGTATTGCTCGTTAGGGAAATTATGCTAGGAACTGGGTCACTTGTTTGTTATTGAATTTTTGTCCACCCAAGTTGTTTGTGCTCCGATTAGCAACAACTTATGTTGACAACTAAAACCTTCCAATACAAGCACCCTAGGGATTAAATAATAATGAGAAGTGTTTCTGGTTTATGAAGTAATAACAACATTATGTGTAGGATTAATCTGAGTCTTGAATATCTCTGAGGAGATAGTAATTACTGAGTTACCAGGTAAGTCACACTCTCCCTCTGTTTAGAAAGTGCAGATATGTAAAGAAAATATTTAAGAAGCATAAATTTAAAGTTAGAATATTAAATATAATGAAATAACTATTTTAGAAATGTTTACATACCATTGCTTTACTTCCTTTTGGTAGTATTCTTGACAGTATATGGTCTGACTATCACTAATAGAATGGAGAATCACTTTTTATGATTTTAGCTCTTCAATGAATTATGAACATCTGGCACTGTGTTGATTTAAAGGGAAGTCAAGAGAAATATTCAGAATATTACTACTATTTAATGAATACTATTGTGGGTCAGTATAAATGGAAATAATAATTACAGGAAATGAACAAGTGTCGGGTTCTACTCACAACGTTCATTTAACCAGTACTGAGATATAAAAAACTAGAAAATATTTGCCTAGAGGGAAAATGATTTTGTTTTATGAAATTTCTAATTTTCCAAATTCTTAATTTTGAAAAATTACATATGTTTATGGGAAAATACAAAAAATAAAATACATTATTTTATTTTATATAAAATAATCAGAGAAAATAATTATAACCTAATGTATAGTATTAACCTTTCTTAAATATCTCTGAGGAGAAAGTGATTACTGAGTTACCAGGTAAGCCACACTCTCTTTCTGTTTAGAAAGTAAAGATATATAAAGAAATTATTTAAAGACCATGAGTTTAAAGTAAGAATACTAAAGATAATAAAGTAACAAATTTAGAGATGTTTTCATATCATTGCTTTATTTGCTTTTGGTAGTATATTTGACAGTATATGGTCTGTGTCATTAATAGAATGGAAAATCATATTTTTGAAGATTTTAGCTATTCAGTAAATGTTATGAACAACAGACACTGTACTGGTTTAAAGGGAAGCCAAGATAAAGCTTTTCCATGAAATGATTCCAGTAGATATGAAGAGTAAATAAATATTTGATTGATATTTGAAAGTTATTGAATTATCATTCCTCCTTGTAAAAAATAATTATAATTGCAAGAGTATTATATTCCATGGTGATATTATAATATCTAATGCCTCAATCTTTATATGCAACATCTTATTAAAACAATTTATCATAGTTTGTCATTAGATCATTCAACCTTGAATGAGATCTATATGTTTAACAATTCCCAGTAAACAGGATGGGAAAATCTAAATCTGTTTTGTCAACCAATGCTTTTTGCAAAACAATGGAATTACAGTTCCACTTATCAGACAAATGAAGCATAAACATTAACAAAATTATTAATTAATCATGATTTAGAAAATAATTGAGAAAATGCATTTCAATGAACACATAATACATTTCTTTTGTATTTTCATTTGCTTTACTTATTTAGGATGGACAGTAACTTGCTTTTTGGAGTTTTGTTCAACATTTAAATATTTGACCCATTTATTAGTTATGTATGAATTGGAACAAATTAAAAGAAAATGAATAATAATTAGTAAACAATACCATTTTAATTATATCTGCTTTTGAAGAAAAAATTCAAGGACAAAGACCCTCAGAAATTTTTTCATGTGGTGCTCTTCTTTGTTTATTTACAGGTAATTACAATATTATTTTCATGATTCCAATAATTTTTTCCTGGTCTACTTCTCCTGTTGCATCTATTCATTTTTCCTGTTATAATCTCTGATGATCATTATGTTAAAGTAACTGTATTATCCCTCAGAATTATTCCAAATATCTTAGTCTCCACTCTATATACAGTGTTACTGCTTTTTTTCAAGCCTGGGTCATTGCCAACAGTTTTTCTGTCACTCTTTCTGCTTATCCTTAATCCAGTTGCCCTTTACCTGTGGAATCCTCAAAACTCTTCTCTCCACCACATAAGTGAATTTATTAGCAATCTATTGAGCAAGCTGTGAAGTCTACTTATTTCATTTATAAACCTCTTTTTTTATCTAATCACCTTGAAATTTACCTTCATATTACATTCAGACTTGTGGTACAAAAATCACTTGTATTCCCAATATAGTTTATAGTTTACAGTGATAAACATTGGGAAACATTTCCCAATGTTTCAGGCAATTTATTAAACAAATTATAATATACATAATATGTATACATAATACAAGATTGCACATAATATGTTAATAATTTTACTGAACATGCTAATAGAATATGTGCATTAAAATTAACAAGAGAAGAAACAAAATAACAAAGGAATGACATATGATAGAGACGGTGAACAGAAGAATTACTTATTTCAGAACAAAGTTTGAAAACTATTCATTTTTCACTTAATTCAGAGTTGCCCCAATATTTAAGTGGTAAGAATAGCAAATTCCATTATTTCCCTATAAAATAATGGAATTCAGAACTTACATTTGTTCAGTCAAATTCACTTGAAAATGGAGCAAACTGCTTGGAACATTTAGGCAAAATTCCCAGCAGCTTGATTTTTATTATGTAGGCAATTGAAGCAAAAATAGTTTTAATGCTTGAATTAAGCAAGTGATTGTGTATACTCTTCACTTCACTTTAGCTATGGAGACAAACACCTCATCGGCTTCTTCCCTAATCTGCCTTTTTTCAGTCACAAGTCACTAAGCAGTTTTATACATACCTACTGGTTAGAAACTCTAATCACCTAAGTGATAAGTTTGATAAGGCCCAGGTAACAAAGAAGGGAAACTGTTATATGGCCATGTTATTGAAGTCATTCTAGGAATTTTTATGACATATTGTCTCTTGCCATAGAAAAACAGAAACATCAAGATTATTTAGAAATACTTTTCAAATTGCTAAATATAAAACACTTAATAAAATATCAACTTAAAACATTTTTCTTCCCTATTCAGATACATAGGAAGTACTAACCATGTGAAATTGTAACAATTATCTATGTTTATAAAAACCATGTATCATGCTAGATTCATAGAAATGCCTTGCAAATCTTTAAACATTTTAAATTAAGTGGTGCATTATATTCACTCTCTTAATTATAAAGTTTAACTACAATAGTTTGACTCAATTTTTTAATTGTTATAAGCTGGCATTTTTTCCTTAGTATGGTATTCCTTTTCCTTCTTACTATAGTTATTTTTTCTCTCATTAATTTTATACAATAAAATTACTTTACATTTGTCAGTCATGGATTTTACACACAATGTACATTATTGTATTGATGGTGGTAGTATGCATTACATTTTATCTATTAGTGTACATGCAGAACAATAGGCTGACCACAACCTGATAAGACAAAACTGCCCATAAATGGAAGCCATTTCCTATTTATTTTCGGTTTCTCTTTATCATATTGGAGACTAATCTAAGACTAACCAATCTAAGTTCATCAATTGAAATTTACCTTGTAGCTTTCTGTTTGAAAAGTTTTTTTATGACTGGGGTAGAAAACTGTTGTTTTCTTCATTGACATTTCTTCAGAAGGTACTATTTAGAAAACCTCCCTTTCAGTTTTATGTGTATAAATATGGGATGTTAGAAGTGAACTGAAAGTCACTTCTAACTAATTTGATATTTCACAATATCAAATTTTGATAGTATAGGTATCACGTGTGAATTGTTCTCAAAACATTTTATTCAATATATTATTTCAGTACTTCTGCTATAGTTCATTCTGATTTTGGTTTGATATGGTTGAAGATGTATAGAGAGGAAAGGAATAAGTCAGTAACATATAATTTTCATCATGTGGACTGTAAGTACATTTCAAATATGAGAAACCAAGTTCAAAATGAACCTCTTTGTTAGCAATTTATTTTAGTTAATATTGTATTTTTTTAATCTCATGGAATGTAATTCTACTGATGTCAAATTAGGAAATATTGAAGCTTAAGTAACAATAATTAACAGAGTTCTTAAGTTTCCATGTAACACTACAACATATATATTGTATGGTGGCATTTGACAAAATTCATTAATGTAACTTAATTTTATATATTTCATTTAGCCACAACACCTTCTTAAGCATGTTGCACTGTGAAAGTGAGTCCAAACAGTCACTTAGTAAAATTACTATTTATTGTTTTAAAGATATTTAAGCAAAATTTATTACTGGTAGTTGATAATGATAAGCTGTCAACATTTTAAATGTTTACACTGCTCCTCCTTTTTTACTCTGATCTCATTTGCCCCTGAAAAATCTATATTATTTAACTACACCCAACAAATACTGCTTTAAACCACATTATGTCCCCAAAACTATGCATGATGGTGCCATAATATCATTGAATCAAAGCTAACACCACTCGTCCTTGCATGGACTTTTTTTTCCTAATATGTCCAGAACCTGCTTATTATCTCAATGTCCTCAGTTTGAATTGACAGCAGGTCCAAAATCTCAAAATTGCCTATGTCAAGTTACTCATCATCATTCATATCCCAAATAATTTTTTCATTAATAATATAATATACCAGGTAACAACCTAATTTGTGGGTTTGTATTTATTTTTCACTATTTACTGTAAATTAGTTCCCTAAATCCTGTTAATCTCAGAAACATCTCTCAAATCCTGGTTCTCTTCTTTGACAACTAATGTTCAGACTTCACAATATGTTCCTTTCACTGTTATAATAGACTTCTAATTGCCCTCCTTATCTTCAGTTTCTCTCCTCACAATGCCAGTTGGATGATCATTTAGACACTCCTTCAGGAAAAAAATAAACTCATAAGTAACAACTTCTGATCACTTTTCCTATGTTGTTAGAGCTACTGTCTTTGTGTTCTCTAATTTTCTAACATCAGAGTCCATTATCCAGGAACTAGTTTACCCTCAATTAAATTCTATGTCTGAGTTGTATAAAGTTACACATTGTGCTAGTCAGTTTCCAGCACCACAAAGTATGACTGTGATGATCAGCTTATGATGAGAAAAGTTTTGTTTGGCTCATAGTTTTAGTCTGTGACTGATTAATCCTGTTGCATTGGGTTTGAGGTGAGGCAGCATTTCACGGCAGGAGTATGTGGTAGAACAAATCTTTTCACCTCACTAGCGGGAAGAAAAAGACCATGGTTCCAAAATCCCCTTCAAGGACATGCCCTTCATGATACAAAGACCTACAACTTGGCCCCAACCTTAAGTTTCCACCAATTTCCAGTATCACCAAGTTTAAAATCCAGCCTTTAATATATGAGCCTTTGGTAAACAGTCAAGGTCCAAACTATAGCATTCCACTGTCAGTTATTAAAGTTGTATGTCCATATCAAAATGCAAATTTCATTCATTTCTATGCAGATTCCCCAAATCTTTACTTTTCCAGTTTTGTTCAAAAGTTCAAGCCCAGAATTTTCTCTGAGACTCACGAAAAACTTGTCTGTGAGCCCCTGCTCAGATAAGGAGGAAAAAAACGAAGAGGAAACCAACAATAAGTTGACTAGTTTCAAGTTGCATTGTTGGAACAGGAACAGGAAAATACTCTCATTTCAAAAGGGAAGAATAGGGGCACAGTGGGGAATTGGACTAAAGTAAGAGCAGAACCCAGCAGGGTGAACATTCAGTCCTACAGTTACATGCCCAGTATCTGGGTCACATTTTTGAAGGATGTGGGCTCCCAAAGTCTTGGTCAGTGCTACCTCTATGGCCTTGCTTGCTGTTGCCCACATGGCCTTTCCCTAGAGCAAGTATTGCATGCTGCCTGCAGCATTCCTCTTTAGGTTATGCAGGTTACTGACATCTTGTCCTTCCTGTCCATATGACAGTTTCAGCTTCACTCTCATAGACCCATGTATCACCGTTTGTTACTTTGTAAGGACTTTGATGCTGCTACAAACTGGCTGGCCTTCAAGGATTTCATGTGAAATCAAGAGAAGAATCCTCCATCACCTTATAATTCTTGCATTCTTCATCTGCCAGCATCACTGGGATAATGCCAAGGTCAACCACCAGTGCAGGCTATCCCTTGGTCTCCTTATGTACAATTCCTGGATCCTTTGAGTGTCTTGATAGTTGAACAGTGACAAATTAATCTCAAGGTACTTTGGAGTATGCATAGTTTCCTGAATATCTTTTCTCAAAGGAAAGTCTTTGAAACAAATTTTTATTTCCACATCCTTAAGATTATGGTGCTTTGGGTATTGATGATTTTTAAGATGCACTCAAGGCGTCTTTCTTAAATGTGCTGATCCAAAACACATGACTTATTTTTAATGGTGCAGACCTCTTTAGCAACCTCACCCTTCTTGCCTGTCCTTTGAGGCATATCTCAATGATCAAACAGAAGTCCTCCCAAGGATATAATCATCTCTCAATAGTGGCAGGTTGGAGATCAAGCCGCTACACATGGTCACCTAGGAGACACTCAAGATTCAAACCATGGTGAATACCATTTCCAGTACATAAGTTATGTATTGCTCTACATTTATGTTATTCAGGAAGAATAACAGAGCTTCTCCCCCATTTGAAGATGTTATCTTTGTGCCATGTGTATTTGTTTTATCTATGATTCATATTTTTTCCAAACTTGAATGAATGACCCATCTGTATATAACATGAAAATAGAGTTCAATAAGCTACTAAACATTTATTCACTACATATTATTAAGAGCTACTAGGGACACAAATCATTTTCTTTAATGTTCTATATTCATTAATGTAATAGATATTTATTAATTATTTACTGTGAGCTAAGTACTATTTTAAGCGCTAGTGATGTAGTCGTGGACATTCTGACAAAGTAGCTGATTCTATTCTGTCTGCATGCCAGTACAGGGGCTGATAATATTGGACAATTTTGTACACATTAATGATGGTGATAGATAGATAATATGTAGACAAAATGAATCTCTCATAGGATTTTTAACTTCCAAAAAGGAAATTAAAAGGGATAATAAAATAGTGTACTTAAAGATAATCTTGGGAGATGACACTTGAGCTGATTACAGCCCAGAAAAAAGAAGAGAAATGGTCACCTAGGTAAAGATGCAGAAGATGCAGAGGAATAAAGGAGTTATGTTTGGTCAATGAAAAACAAAAAAGCGTAGGAAGAAGAAAACAGAGGTAGAGGAAGAAGACAAAGAGAAATAGGATCAGAATCAGGAGGAACCAGAGAAGTGTCAGTGTGACTAGATTCTAGTGACTACAGTATCAAGAGAGGAATATAGGGACCAGATCATGGAGGGACATGCAGAACCTGACTTGGAAAGTAGACTTGAAGAACATCAAAACACCACAAGAAGGTATTAAACAGAAAGGCAACATGATCTTTCATTATCATGAAGTACCTCTAGTTTACAACTTGACTTGACATTGCTCTAATTGATTTATATGTCAACATATACTCCCAACAAATGATACTCCTTGAGTACATAGGGAGCCCTGTATACTTAGTATGTACAGTTTAAGCTTGGAAATGGATAAGTGAAAGAATGAATGTAGTTTCAATTGTTATAGTGTTTTTATATTGTTATTTATGGCCTGAAGGAAAACTAATATTATATATAAAACTGTTTCTTCTCAAATAGACATAAATTGAAAAATTACAAGTGCTAAAGTGCCATGTAATTTCTAGTCCACGAGAAATCAATTAATTTTATCTATTATAATTTTGAAAAAATACTTGTAACACAAAAAAATAGCCAAACAAAACATTTAGAATCAACAGATAAAATACTTCTTCACTGATTACATTTAAAACAAGACTTATTTTAAACATTGTTGAAAGACCTTCCTGTTAGAAAAGTTATATTTCATTGAGTGCTTTAAAAACATTTTTTTTAGTTACTTTAGGAAACTAAAACATACAATTCCCTTATGACCTTTAATTATTTTCCTTTTACAAAGAGAAGCACACATACTGCCTATATCTTGATTTACAAAACAAGTTGCTCCTTAAAATTTTGTGTTGACCGTTATAAAAAGAGTCTGGAAGATAATTTCCTAGAATAACTAGTCCGTGGAAAGCTTGGAGAGCTGTGACTATTGTTTAAGGCATCCCACTTATGTGGTATATGTTGTCTAAAATGATCTTGCAGTAGATGATTTGGAGGCTCTTGAAATCTTGCTTCAACAGAAGATCTGATAGTTGTGGTTTTATTTATTTTTTGCCAAAGCTTAGCAGTTGGACACAGGGTATTTGCTGCAGTAGTGAAAAATCAATATGATTACCTCTTTGCCACAGGGTTACTTCTAACTACAGTATCCTGGACAACAGGTATAAGCATCACTCAGGGATAATGCTGCATTGCAGGTAGGAACTGAATGAGAGCAAATAACTATGGCATTTCTACTCTCAAAATGCTACAGATGACATCAAGATTTAACACAGAACGCATTAAAATGAATGATTATGGTTATCCCTGTGCCATTAAATTAGAAACCTCCTTATTTATTTTACTACTTGAGATCGTATTAAAAATATTTGATCAAACAGGGATGTTGCAGTTTACAGAAGAACTTGAATATATTTAACCAAAAGGGGATATCTCAGCTTGTAGAAAAAAAAGAACTAAAAATCTTATATATTTTGTTTTGTCACATTTATAAAATAAACCATTCACCTTAACATTTAAGATAATATTGAAATATAAACACCAATACACAGCAGGTGAAAACAATGATATTTCCTTGATTTTTATACTCTCGATGTCAATGATTTGGGGAAAATACTGCAAAGAAAGAACATTTTATGATGCAGAGATAAAATGTATTTTACATGCAAAACCAGAGAGTTTAAAAACTAGAAGTATTCACGTGGGTATTACCTACATCTCTACATAGATTTTTTGGTATAAATTATAGCTCAATGAATGTTTTCTAGTCAATTATTTTGAAAATAAATAAGTTTCAGGACTTGCAATTGTTTTGAGACTGAGTAGTAAGACCATAATTCATTTCTCTGCTCATTTTTATCTCAAGCTTAATTTCTGTATTTTGTTATGGAAATAGAATAATTATACCTCTGTGAAATATTGAAAGTAAAAATTATATATGTAAAGACAAGTAACTTACAAATTAAATATATTTATTCTCTTTACTTTTAGTACACCATTATACAGACTCCACTTCTGGATAAGCTATGATATAAATAGACTGACTTGGAGTCATTACTTCCATCTTGACTAGTGACTTGCTTTCAGCGATTTGGACTGTGATTCAGGCTGCTCTGTGTATAAAACAACTTAGAAATTATGTGACAGATTCAGGGCAGAATTAAGAGTCCAAATGGAAAAACTATAAATCTGTAGGCTTAGTGTTCTAAGCTAAATATATGACTCAGAGCAGGTGGCTATGCATAATTACAAAACTTTATCTTAAGCTTTTTAAAATATTTATCCACCTAAGATATTAAACTGCTTTAAATAATGAAGTTCATCCATGGAGAAAAATGTGAAGTTCTCCTGCCATGAAATACAAGCCTGCATGTCTACAGTTAATCAATTAATATTACTTATGCACCAAAATTAATTAACAATTTTATATCCTCTTAGAAATGAGGTTGAGGCACTGATGGATTCATGAGTGAGTGTGTGTGTGTGTGTGTGTGTGTGTGTGTGTGTGTGTGTGTGTAGGTCTAGGTTCAAAGTATGAGTTAAAACATGCCAAATTTTTTTTCTGAATCTGGTTTATTTCACTTAACACGTGACCTCCAGTTCCATTCATCTTCCTGAAAATTACATAATTTCATTCTTATATTATACTCCATTATATTTAAGTGTTGATGGACACTTAAACTGATTTTATTGCTTGGTTTTGATGAATAGTGCTTCAATAAACAGAAGTATGCCAGTATCTCTTTTACATTCTAGCATTGCATTAGGTACGTGTCTAGGTGTGATATAGCAGTATCATACAGTAGTTGTATATTTAGCTTTTTGAGGAACTTCTGTACTGATTTACATAGTGGCTATACTAACTTACATGCCTACCAACAGTGTATAAATGAATTTTCCTGAATCCTCACCAGCACTTGTTTTTTTGTTTCTTGCCATTCTGTCTGGTTATTGGCATCTCCTTGAAATTTGATTTACATTTTCTTTATGGTAAAGTATGTTGAACATGTTTTTCATACATTTATAGGCCATTCATGCTTCTTTTGAGAATTGTTGGTTCAATTTATCTGCCCATCTGAAAATTGATTTATTATGGTTTTCACATTTAAATTTTTTAGCTTTTACATATTTTAGATAGTAATCCCTCATGAGCTGAATAATTTACCAGGACTTTGTCTCTTCATTCTAGTGATTGCTTCCTTTGATGTATTTCAATTTCACTGATATTTGGTCTTGTTTTTAATTATTTCTTTTCTTCTACTTAGTTTGATTTAACTTTCCTCCTCTTTCTAGTTTCCTAAGATGAAAGTTTAAATTATTAGCCTACATCTTGTTTCTTTTGTACTATTTGCATTCAGAGCTATACACCTCTCTCCATCACTACTTCCACTTACTACTTACACAAAAGATTTTGCTAAATTGCGTTCAAATTTTCATTTCATTCATGTACACATGTGTACCTCAGAAAACAACAATGTTTAAACTCTGACATTTCATTATATTATTTCTCATTAATTTCTAGTTCAGGATCTGAAAACATGAATGACAAGCATTTCCATTTTCTTTGACACTCTTCTCATTTAGCTACCCTTTCAACATAATTTTTTTTGTCTCATCATTTCAATCACTCTATGCTTCAGGTTTTTTTCTTAAAATCATCAAAAGATTAAAATTTTGCTTTTGTTGTGTGTTCATAATTATAATTCACTTTTGAGTCTTAAAACATTTTCCTCTATGTTTGTATTTCACAAGTGGGTGACATCCCATTTGATATTCTATTTTAATGTTTCCTAATGCTTCAAATGAAAGTTATATATTATAGGTGGTCAACTAATGCAAAAGGGTCATGTCTTGTCTTTTTGACAAAGTATATTCTTAATTCCTAGACCTGACTCCTGGGAAAAATTTCTAGTAAAATTTCTCCTCAAGAACTGTAGATGTAGAAAATATTGTTACAAACTTGTTGAGTATATCAATGTATAAGTACTAGAATTTATTAGGTATATAACAATAAGAGAGAATATCTTATGGCTTGTTTTTGTTTGGCAGAACTGGGTTTTGAACTCAGGAACTTGTTTTTGGAAGGCAGGCACTCTACCATTTGAGCCACACTCCAGCCCCATCTCATAGTTTTAAAGTACTGTTTATTTCACTTGTCTTTTATTAACCTTATAATTTTTTAATAAAATGTAGAATAATATTTCACATACTTCTATTCTAAATGTTGTCTAATTCAGAATTATCCACCACCAATATAATTTTAAATTTCATTGAAATCCTCAACTTCACCAGTATCTCTCCAGTGCTCTATGAGTTTTCCTTTAGAGTATGGAATATATTTCCAATTAAAAAAATTTTTTTTAATTATTATTGTGCTGGGAGAGTTATTGTGACATTTACAAAAGTTCTCACAATGTTGAATTCACCCCCTCCATCATTCTAATCACTAGCAAGTAGACTATTTCAGAATAAGGTTCACATACTCCTATAATTCTAGCTCCCCTATTCCTAAGTGTCTAAAAGAATCACCCAGACAATTTCTTGTAGGTATCTTTTTAAATTTTATTCCTTTTTTTTTAATTTAGAAGACATGTTTAAGTACTGGTAAAGGAAATTAAAACTGGAAATCTTAGTTGAAATAACCCAAGGTCAAGTGTCCCTAGCCATGCAGCCAAGATTTGCTCCATCCCGATTGCCATGAAATAGTAATTCTAATCATAACAAAACACAAAACAAACTTTACATTAACTAATTCAATGAAATTACTCTAGCCAGGTGTAGAAAAATGAGTTTAAACATCTCTGACTGCTTGGAAATAATGTTAATATATGACAATTACAATAAGTCAAAATGTTTCATATTTATGCCTTATGAGCTGTAATTCTGGGAGTGGATCTTCTTAACATCTGCTTATGAGATCTCCTGGCTCATAAACTTCTCTTTTATAAACAAAAGTAAACCTAAATTTACTCCTAATTTGATCTTACTTTGTTTTTGACAGTATTTTGCAAGCCCCATGACATTGACTAGTATTTAAATACAAACAAATATATTATTTTCATTACTAGTATAGACAAGTTGATAAAAACAACACATAGTTGAAGAAACAAATAACAGTACTGCCATATTGTAAAAAATATACTAAAGAACAATTATTAGACATCTGCTCAAAAAAAAATGAGGGCTATAAGAGAAGAATAAGCAACTCCATTTGAGGAGCAAACTGTATGATAAGGCTTCATCCATGAAGGAACATTTCAATATCCCTGGAAAGTAAAATGAAACCTGAAGGAACAGACTATGTAAAGACTTAGATGAAAAATGCATAGATATTCAAATCCTCATGGACTTTTTTGGGGGACTCAAAGAACCAGAAATGCATTAAAATAATGTATGATGGGAATGAATATAAAAACTGTGGGAAATGAGAGAAAAACAGTATACAAAACACTGAAAGTAATGTAGACATTGAAAATATTTATTTTATTCATTTTTCTGTATGTCCTTTATGTGAGAACAACTGTCTATACCCTCAAAAATACCTAAATATTCATAACGTTATTAGTTTACCTGACCATTTAAATTAATCTTTTAATAATTTCTCAGTATCTCAGGGGATACAAAGGAAGAAAAGTGCTAGCAGTACATATGTAAACAAGTCCTTCTCAACCATGATGACTTCTAGTAAAATGTATGACTTTAATTAACCAAAATTCCTAATGAAAGACCACTTGGTAAACATAGTATGTTTTTCTATTAGAAATTCAGTCATTAAGTGTAAAATTCTTTTGTAAGATATAGTTTTCTGTGTATATATTTTTATTTTTGTTATTGTAATGATGGGTGGGAGTACATAATAGCATTTACAAAAGTTCTCACAACATATCAAATTTTTATTGTAAGTAATCTTGGGTTTGTGAATTTATGAGGGTATGTGTAACTATAAAAGTCAAAAAAATGTGCAATATATAGGTTATGTGAAGTGGGCACAGATCATAATTAAAATATCTTTTTCTACGAAGCATGTTCAAATGGATTACTTGGTAAACATGTATGTTAAATTCTGGATCAAAAAGATTTTGATATGGGAGAAAAAGAACATTTACAGAAATGACAAGGGTGAGCTCAGACTTCTTTGTAAGGGAAGATTCCTCCAAGTTTTTTGGTTGATCCTATTATCAACCAAATGTTAAGAACCATGATTTGCATGAGTCTGATCTGACACTTTTATTTTCTATAAGGAAATGTCTTTATATCACCCTTTTTACTGTCTGATTTAAGGATGACCATTTTAGTCATTTTCTTCCACTGATTAAGGGTACAGTTTAGAAATTCTTGTAGTATTGCTCATCCTTGTGTTTTTGCACTTCCATTGCACTGAAGATTCAAAGAAATATTCATACATTGTTCCTGGTATTATGAGAGTAACATTTAATAAAGGATATTCAGAAATACTTGTGATTACAATTACTTCAAATGAAAATATTGGATGTTAAAATTTTTAATTATTTTGTCAATGAGTTAAAGGGAAATATCTATAAGACATAGTTGCATATATAACAAGGAAAAATACTAGCACTAATTTATCTTCTCTCTTAGGCTGCAACTGAGAAAAGATATACTGACATAAGTTCAACTTAAAATGCAATTTCATAAACGTCAAACTGTGTATTATTAATATCATTAGCATGTATGAAATGATACACTGAATATGTTTGTACAAAATATTCTATCACCATTATTTGTGGTTTATACTTTGCTAATATGTCACCAAAATTCATTCTATTCATTAAGAAATATTAACAGTATTTACCATTTCAAAGGTTGTGGGGGAGAAATGAATCCTACACTGCAGTATAATGCAAAGACTAAATAAAATAAAACAGAAATATAGGTATATAAATACAGAGAATAAGAGGAAAACACACAGACAGAAATGAGACACACACACACACACACAGAGAAAAAAGAGAGAGAGAGAGAGAGAGAAATGTAATGATATTTCCTTTTATATGGCAGGTAGCTCCCACAAATACTTCAAAAGATACATTAATCTTCACATTTCATGAGTAACAGAGGCAATAGTACAAATGGAATTATAAACACACATTGACAATTTCCAGACTTTATTTTCTGCTTTTGAGTTTCTAAGGGCTCACATTTTTGGTGTTTATTAAGTATGGTAATTTAATGGACTTTTCAAGAATACTGTGACTTTATCAAATTATCTCATCCACTCAAGATACTTGAAAATAAATTCAAATAGGGACATCTACTTTTGTATTATTATGTAATTAATATACATGCATATGTATTGTTTTGAATAAACAAAATTTCAAAGAAAGAAAGGTTTGTCATTTGGGGATTGGACAAATAATGACAAAGCAAGTTCTAGGAAGAGAAATAATATAACCAAAACTAGTATTTGGACAAAAGACATGAGAAAAAAGCCAGGCACCTGTGACTCACACCTATAATCCCAGCTACCTGGAGGCTGAGATTTAAAGTACCTCAAACAATAGCTGTGCACAGTGGCAAAATGCCTGTCATCCCAAGCTGCATAGCTGACTGATATTTGGAAGAATCATTGTTTTAGGCCAGTCCAGGCCAAAAAAAATGTTTGCAAAATCCCATTTCAAAGGAAAAAATTCTGGGCAAAGTGGCGAACACCTATCACCCCTACAACAGCAAGAAGCTTTAAATAGGAAGATCATTAAAAGCAGACCTATCTCCAAAATAACCAGAGAAAAAAGTGGTGAAAGTGTGGCTTAAGAGGGAGAGTGCCTGCCTCATAAGTGTAAAGTCCTGAGCTCAAACACTAGTGTTGCAAAAGTGATACGAGAAAAATAGTTAATAATTAAGGGAATAAAATTTTTCATATAAATTTTGTGATTGTGTTATGTTATATATGATAACGTTTCAAAATATATTTTCTTCTATACTTTTATTACATTTTTTAAAATATATCTTTTTAAATTAAACTTTTTATAATTTTATAGATTTACAAGCAGTTGGAAAAAGTAATATAGGAAGGAGCTGGCACAGTTAATACAGTTCTTCTGAAGATAACATCATGCAAAGCTACAGGATAGTGTCACCAAGATGTTGACACTGACATAGGGAAAATAAAGAATATTTCAATTCCCACAAAGTTAATTCCTGTAGCTCTTTCACAGATATATTTTTTATTGTTGTGCTAGGTGGGGATACACTGCAACATTTACAAAATTCTTACAATATATTCAATGCATCATATTTGCGTTCACACCCTCCACCATTCTCCTTTTTCCTTCTTTAGCACTGGTCAACAATAAATTGTTTCCCATTTCTATAATGGTATCAATTCAAGAAAGGGATCTAAGAGGAATCAAATAGTCTATAAACTTTTGGAATTGGCATTTTCACTCAGAATAATTCTATGGACAGTCATCTACATTGTTGCATGTATACACAGCTCTCTTTCCCTTTTTGTTGACTAATATTTAATAGTAAGAATCTACCACAGCTTCTTTAGACAATCACATACTAAAGGGCATCTGGGTGACTTCAGGTTGGCTAATACAAATGAAGCTACTACAAATCTTTTGTATGAGTTTTATGTGAACATGAATGTTCACTTCTCTGTGATAAATGCCAGGAATACAGGTAGGCTGTTGGTTGCCTCTTCATTTCTAAAACAAAGTCCCAAACTGTTTTTCACACTCACTGTAATATTCTACATTCTCACCATCATGTACTAGTGATCTAGTTTCTCAAAATCCTCATTAATATTTGGTGCTTTAAAATCTTTTTTATTGTGGGTATTCTGATAAGAACGTAATGATATTTTATTGTAGTTTTAATTTGCATTTCTCTGTTAATGAATTTGAACATATGTCTATATGTTTATTTTCCATCTACATTCACTTCAATGAAATGCACTCCAGGTCTTAAGGAAACACTAATTCCTGATGATCATTTGAGTCCCACTTCAACTAGAAAACACTATGAAAACACTATGAAAACAGCATGTGTATAGTAATTTTGAAAACTATTTTCTAAAACTCATCTACCACTCTTATTCACTAATTATTCACTAAGATTGTCTGTAATTTAATTCTTACATCTATATTTCAACATCTAATCATGCTTATAAATAGACTTTCCTGTTGGAAAATTACAGCTTTGGGGAATAAATTTATTTATAAATAGATATAGAAATGTCAATCATTTATGCCCCTACATTGAGAGAAGTTTTCCACTTGAAAGGCATCATGATATAGATGAAGTGATCGTGGTATTAACCCTCAGGAAAATAGTAGGCAATGTGCTTACTTTCTTGATGATGTTTGACAGGACAGCTAAAGCCATGACCTAATAGCCAAACACTCCTTCAGTATAGAAAAAATCTTTACATTTGATAAAGCACCTTTGAGAAGACAACATTTTTTGTTGTTGTTGATGAGCTGGGGGTACATTGTGACATTTACAAAAGTTCTTATAATATATCATAATTGAATTCACTCACTCCATCATTCTCCTTTATCCTCTCCTGCTCCTATTCCTGGGATAGTTTTAACAGGTCTCATTTTTCCATTTACTTACAAGTGTACACAGTATTTGCACTCTATTCACCCTCTTACACTCTTTCCCCATTATTTTAAAGTTTGAAAACAAAGACACAAGCAAATAAATAATCATTTCTGGCTTATTTTTCATAAACATGAAAGCTCATTCATTTGAAGTTAACAAAGATTTTCAGGATATGCCATGGCATTCACTAGGAAAGAAATTAAAATTTAAAATTTATAGCACAACTAAAAATACCTTAGCTCTTTTACACATTAAACAATTCAATTGTTAATTAAGTTTAATTTAGTATCTCATCCAATTATTTTTCTTAAAAAACTGAATCTCAGAGATAGCATCTGTATAATATAATTTAGTACTTCCAAAAAACAACTGGTTAGTAAGTTTCAAATGCTCTTAAAATGTAAAAACTTTTACAAATGGTTTTACCTAAATATAAGTTGTTGAAGCATGACAAAATGAACCTAGTATGTATGGTTAACTTCATAGAAACCCAAATTAAACAAATGACTCAAAATTGTATAACAGACATAGGAATAAAAAGTGTGTGAGTATGGAAATTAACTGATATAACTTGGTGTGATAACAAAAATAATATGATAACATTTGTCACTCTGAATGAACAAAGGTTTGTCAATGAAATCTGAGACAAAGAGATCAAGAGAATCTTGTTTTCAAATATCCTCCTGACAACAATACACCACAGATGAAAAAAGATTAAATTCAAACATAAAATTTATAGTTCTAGTTTGGATATTAATTTGAATATATATTTTAATGCTTCATTTTAATAGTACTACCATACAATTGCTTGTCATCCCATTTTAATTTTTTCAACAATAAAGATACATATTATGATCTGCATTATTTTCTTAAAGAAATTACAACAACATGTATTTCAATAAGTTATTTCATTTTAAATGAATTTTGAGCATTGAGCATCAGATGACTTTGGTACAGGAGGGTTGTTTCTTTTATTCAGCTGTTATTTCTTCTCGTGTTGGAAGAGTTCCAAACTGCAGTCCAAGTCTCTCCCCAACATTCCCCCTCACACATTCCTACTCAGAAAAGTTTGAGAAACACTACCAAGAGGTAGTGTTTGTCCTGAAAGTACAAGCAAATGGGAATACATTGCTCTTGCTATTAGTTATTTTTTAGGATCACATAATAACTAACTCCAAATGTTGGAGTTTTTAAACAACAAACATTATTATCTCACATATTTCCTAGTGGCAGCAATACATGACCAGTTTGTAAAAAATATTTTGGTTTACTGTTTCTCGTGAGGCTTCAGTTGAGAAATGAGAAGGGACTGTGGTCACCTGAGACACGACAGAGCAGAGCCCAGTTTCAGTATCACCCAAGTGGGTGTCACGGGACAGATCAAGTTCCTCTCTACATGTACCTTTCATGAGTCTGCCCACAACATGGCAGCTGGTTTCTATGGCATGACAAAGATGAGAGAGTGAAAATGAAATAATGAAAACTTGATGTCACTCTTGGATAATCAAATCAAGGATTTTATAGAGTCAGTGGCTTCCCCTCCACTTTTCCCCCATCATTTGCCCTCACCCACTCAAAAGACCTGCATTCTCTTCAGAACTAGATCTCCTCCTGACTCTGATATTGTACCAGCAGAAGCTATTTCTGCACTGCTTCTTGATCAGTAGGAATTTTGCCGTTGATCCACATTCCGTAGTGCCTGTGCTTTGCTGTGAAGCTCACTACTGAATCTTCTACCATGTGTGCTGTCAAGAGCCTGGAGGCCTATAGAAGAAAGTTTTGTTTCTTCTCTTTGTTGTTTTATACTGTAAGTATGCTTTGATAATTTTTATATTTTAAATGACAGGGATTTTAATATTTGCTTATAATACTTTTCCCTAAAGATTTCAACATCCATGTAGCAATTTAAGACAAATGTGTATTTGATTAGAAGTCCTGATGCTATGCCCCAAATTATCTGTCACTTAATATCAGAGACATATATCCCAGTAAATCAATCAACCTTGGCTCTCTTTTACATAAGAATTGGTTCTCCCTCGGAACTTTCCAAAATATAGAGGCAAATTTTCCTACATTTCAGTTGTATCAGACAAGACAAGGTTTATTATTTATTTCAATTGTATCAGGCAAATCTAGAAAGAACAGAGTCCTAAATAATTCTGCAGTATTTCTACCACTATTTCGAACACTCGTGAAGAATTTTTAAAACACAGATTAAGGATATAAGCAGTACAACAGTGACCAATTCATAAAATCCTATGCTGATTCTCATATATATTTTATATTTGGAAACTATTTGTTATTGCATTTTTTTTGCTTCTTCAAGATTCATGCATTTATATGTATTACAGTAATGCAACTTATTCCATCTCTTCTTCAAAGAGATGGAATTATTGCTTTTGTGGTAATACAAGGTTTTTGAATAAGATTATTGGCATTTTAAAATAAAATACATGTTAATACATTTTAAAATAAAATACATGTTACTTTTTTTCTTAATGAAATTGAGTCATTATCAGTATAATTTAACATATCCTTTATTTGATATGGTTAACAATCAGAAAAATTAACTTCAGTACTGGTGGTTGTCTTAAGTACTAGAACACCTGCTTAGCAAGTGTGAGGCCCTGATTTCAAACCCCAGTACCAAAAGAAACCCCAGAAAAACAACAAAAAAAAAACAAATTAACTTCATATGCTCCCCTCAACTATCAATTTTTCCTAGTGTATTTCTGTGATGATCAAGCCATTAAGTAGAACTTTAGTTATAAAATACTTACTATTTCTTATAAGGATAAACATACATATAACCTGGAGGAAATTGTCAAGAATCTTAATTTGCTTACTTTCTACTTGGTGGGAAAGAACAGTTGTGAAATGTATTGGTAAAAGGAAAAGAAAATTGAAATGGGTATCAGTTGACAAAACATCACTGACTCTGTGATGGAAGGAAAGAAGAAAGTCCAATTGTCTACAACTGCAGAAATTAAAGCATCTTTTTATATCCCAATTCATTTAAACAGCACTCAAAAAAAGGAGACTGATCTCAAGAGGCCTCATACAAACGGAGCATGAGAAACAGATCATTGTAAGTTGAGTGAATAGGAAACAAAGCAAAAAGATATTAATTTGTGTTAAGGAGTTTGGCCTTTGATCTTTTGCTGTTGATTTAGAAAGATAAACACCTTGGAAATAAGAGAGTGGAATTAGTGAAATTAGTCATATATTACATTCAGAGCTGGTAAGAATATTGTTTGTCATAGTACAGCCTGCTACAACAAAATACCATGAACTGAGTAGCATATAAACAACATTGATTTCTTAGATCTTTGGAGTCTAGAAAGGCCAAGGGCAAAATGCCATCAAATTCAGTGTCTAGAGAGTGTCCCATTCCTGGCTGTCTTCTTATTGTAACCTCACAGGTCAGAAAGGTGCAAGGGATCTCTTTAAGTCTTTGTACAAATATGTACATCCAGTTCAATCACCTCATAAAGGCTTCATCATCTAATATCACCACCAGTCTGTTAGGATTCAGCATAAGAATTTGGGAGAGATGTAAATACTTGCTTCATTGCATTATCTTTCTTATTTCGTTTATCTTTTAAATTTATATTTCTCCTAAACCCAAATAACAAGGTGAGATTTACCCAACAGTTGATAAATAAACACTTGTGGTATTTATCATTTAGACCCAGCTCTCAGAGTACACTATCTTTTTTCATATCTAACAATAAAAAGACACAAGAACATTTATTTATTCAATGAATTCCCTTGGTCATTCACCAATGAGAAAGGTCATGTTTCAGGTACAACTCTATAACTTTCACAGTCAAGAGGGAACTATATTTCTCCTTAATAATAAATACAATGTTATCACAGACACAGACCTTGGTAAACTTCATTTTCTTACACTGAAATGTTGAAATAATAATAAACACATCCATCCAGTGTAAATGGAACCACTTTATGGCAATTCTGACAGATTCCTTCTATCCCTCTTCCACATACTTTGAAATATTTATCTTAAACATTAATAGTAGAACAGACTTTGTATAGATCTAAATCCACATATAAAACTTACAGAAGAAGAAACTGAGACAGAGAAAAAAATTTCTTTAATCTCACACATTAGTTCCTACTTTGTATTTCAAATTTTATTTTTATTCACTCATTTATCTAATGCATTTGGAATACTACTAGTGAATATGCCCAAGACTTAGTCAGCAGGAAAATATGCTGCATTAAAAAAACCATAATATATATTGCCTTCTTTTCCAAGATAATAATGCTACACTCAGCATGTAAGCTTGTACAACATAGCAGATTTATTATTTTTATCAGTAATAAACTAAAAGTTTATGCTCTTTATTTGAATAATTTATGTATTATTTCTATGGCTGAAATCTTGATTTATGTTGAAATCTGAGGGGGTTTAGAGGTGTTTTAATGGAAATTTTTCGGCTGTTTTGCAAAAGAGAATGTGAGAGAGAACCAAACAGGGTTATGAAAACTATATAGAAATTGGTAGGGAAATAAACCTTGTTTTTCCTTTTTAAAAAAATGTACAGCATTTAGGAATTCTTAAAGAACTGATGGACTTCACCTTGCATCTTTCAATTCCTGGTATTTATGTTAATGAGTAATTTTCTGAATAAAACACTTCACTATAAACTTTAAGATGCAGGGCAGATGCTATTTTCTTTTAATCTTTCCTTGTAGTGCTGCATTTAATAACATGATTAATATAATTCTTTAAAGTGATAAAAGAAGGAGTTTAAAAAGAATTCCTCACATTCCCAAGAATTTTAACTGTAGCAACTAGCAAGGTTTATAACATTTTGTGGATAAACAGGTTTTATTTTTCTATAGAACATTTTAAGTTTTATTTCTATCTATATAACTTCAGTCATTACTTAAACTACATAGTAACTTCTCAAATCTCTAGATAACTGAGCATTTGGTTACATTTTTCAATATATTTAATATATATTAAAAAAACAAAATTTCCTTAGTATCTCTAAACTTTCTTGACTCTACACAAACATTACATAACTCATTCTGTCATTTTATTTTTGATAGCCTTTTCACTTGCATTCTTGTTTCATACACATAATGAAAGAAATTATTAATGAGGGTGCATAATATAACCCTTGATTATGATGGATATTTTCTCACAACCAATTACAAGGTATCTAAAAATATTTCCTCTATGAAACAAAAAGTAATGTTGTAATAAAATACATTTTGATGAGACATTGAAGAGGATAGAATGGATTTCATATTTGTAGGAAAAGTCAGTAATAGTACTCACCATCACATTCTTATTTCTAAGTATCAGTTAACAAAAATATGGATGCAATTTAAAAGTCATATTACAAAATCAAGAAAACAACTTCAAAGAGAAAGTAAATTTATACAGAGTATAACCCAGTTAGATTACAGAAATGAAATCTTAGTGTATTTTTCATCCAAACTAGGTTATATACTAATAGAACATTGGTCAAAGAGTGTAGCCAATTATTTTACAAAAAAAATTCCATATCTGCTGTTCATGTTCAAACAGCAAAATATTATCATAACTTATTTGTAATGACTAATAAATATAAAAATATTTGTGCTCATTACTATAATTTTTAAAATGTCTTCCAATGAAAAGCAACAAAACTATGAGATTCTTATTGAAATATATCATTCAGAAAATGTTACTACATAAGATGCAATTGTTACTGCCTTTGCTATGTTAGGGCCATGTGAACTTATGTATATTCATTGGAAATTCATGTTGTAGTGATTGTAAAATACTAACAATCAAACTGGTAATATGTATCATCACAGTTTACTTAATTATAAGAATATCCATGCAGATATTTAATAAGATATAGTTAAAATAATATTTAGTAAAATGTGGTGTATGATTCAGTTGCTCTGACTTATAGAGTTCAATTATAGGGATTTATAAGGCACACTTAAGTCTAGGGGAGAAGCTCAAAGAATGAGGAAGTATACACAAACTTTCCTAGCTACACAATATCCCCTTTGAGTTTCTGAGACACTGGTCACTCTTATTAACTTAGGAGGGTACACTGATATATTCAACTTAATGAAGTGATGATTTCTGTAATCTGTGTAACCTATTTCAACTTTTAGATGACTGATCTGTGAAATTCATATATAACTTATATCATGAACCATACATTTCTCAATAATTTTCTAGTTAAAGTGGCCCCAAGATGCATCTTTGACTGGAAAAATTAGTAATTAAAACTATAGAATGAACAGGAGGCTAGTGACTCACGCCTATAATCCTAGCTCCTCCGGGTACAGAGATCAGGAGGATCATGGTTAGAAGCTACCCTGGTCAAATAGTTCTCAAAACCCTATCTCAAAAAAACTCACCACGAAAAAGGGGTGGTGGAGTGGCCTAAACTGTAGGTCTTGAATTCAAACCCCTGTAGCAAAAATAAAATAAAATAAAATAAAACTATATTTGATGAGATCTGTGAGATGAGTGGTTGCAGACACTGGACAAGCTTGTACTTCATAAAGAAGAATCAAAAACTAAGACTAAACAACTAGTATTTCACTAGAGTTTTTTGAGGAGAATCTTGGAATACTATGTGAATGAAATGGAGAAAGTATGAAATATGGAAACCCTGGATATTCTAGTAAAAAAGAAAAAGTGCCATGCATTAGCAACCTGGTTATCCCAGTCCAGACCAGTTTCAACCTGGGAAAAGTCTCACACATTAGGAAAGTTATAAACAGGAGACCCCAACAATCCTCACTTCAGAGCACTGAAGTTTATCCTCCTTGATATCCTGAAGCCCCCCTTAACCCCTGACAATTGGTGAAGTGGTTGACAATGAACAGTGGTTCACTGCTCCTAGGAGAAGCCCAGTTCACATTTTGGGCCTGCACCCTGAGGCTCCTACATCATAGAGAGCACCATTTTGAGACCAAATCTAACTATGCCTCTAAACTGCTTCCACATGCAATGCACACTTATGGCTTCTGAAGTGGCCTCATTTCAATGTTATCCACAGGTATGATCCACCCACTCATCTGTGCAGACTGACAGTCACTCTCCTGTTGCCATACTTCACTATGCTACATCTGCCTGTGCCTAGTTGAGTGTTTATGCCACATATGCCCCTTCCCACCCAAGTGTTCATTAGACCTGCCTGAGCTTTTAGAATATCTCTTCCACAAGACATTATAAGTATTTCCCAACTCATGCAATGAACCAGCCTTAACCATATGCCAAAATCAGTCACATATAATACAATAAAAACAAACTGCCGGTTAATATCACTCATAAACATAAATGTAGTCATTAACAAAACATTAGCGCATCAAACCTTTCAATGTGTAAAAGGAATTGTACCTCTGGACCTGTGTGATTTATCTCCAAATATACACAATTAGTCCAATCTCCAAAAATCCATTAATGTAATCTAGCCTACCGGCATGCCAAAGAGGAACATTACATGATCATATTAAGTCATGTAGAAGAAGTACTTCACAATGTCTAGTACTCATTTATGTTAAAAATTCTCAGTCATCTAAGAATAGAGAGGACAATCTTTAAATTGACAAAGATCATGTATATATACACAAAAACAACAAAAAAAGCTTTACCATCATAGCTAATGTTGAGAAGCTAAAACATTTCTTCCTAAAATTAAAAACAAAACAATGATATCACTTTACATCAATTATTTTCAACATTGAGTTAAAAATTTTAGCTAACCAATGAAATAAGGAAATGACTGATGTGAAATCATATACTTACACCAAATGAAATACATACTGAGCAGGAACAAATGTGAGTTCCTTGAGTTGCAGATGACATGATTCTCCATGTAGAAAACCAAAATGAATCAATACCACCATCATCAACAAAAACAATAAAACAACTCCTAGAACTAAAATGATATTCTAGCAAGTTTGTAGGGTATCATGCTGAAAATTAGAGGTAACTCTCCTATGTAATATCAATAAACAGTTGAAATTTGAAAGTAAAATATACCATACAATTTACATATCACCTAAAATGAAATATATATACAATTCAGCAATAATCTCCCTTTGTATTCATACAAAGCATTTGAAACCTTATGCTCACATAAAAACACACACCCAGACAGTTATTGAAAATTTATTCACAATTTCCAAAAGCTGAAAGCAGCCAAATGACAGTTCAGTAGACAAATGAATAAAAAATGTGGCACATCTAAAAAATGGGTTATTCCAAACTAATAAGAAGTGGGCTAGTAAGTAATGAAAAGACACAGAGGAAACTTAGATGCATATTACTAAGTGAAAGAAGCAAGTCTGAAAATGCCACATACTGCATGATTCCTTCCAATCATATGACATTCTGGAAAGGTAAATTAATAGATGCAATAAAAATCAGTGATTCTCTGTGGCTTGGAGGGAGAAAGTGAATGGACTGAGCACAAGTCAAACTATAATGGAAGAGTTATGTCATTATGTAAAATCCAAAACATACAAAACAATTTTGAACTGTATGGAATTTGGGTTACCATGATATTTCAATGTTAATTCATGGACTATAAAAAGTACAACAGTCTTCTGTGAAATGGTAATGGTGAGGCACTGTGCTGTATTGCAGAGGAGACATAAAGGAAACCTGTATTTTCCATTCAGCTTTGCTGTAAGATTATACATAGCTTAATTGCATTATAATTTATAATGATCAGGAAGATACTATTGTGGATGGCAAAAGCCATAAATCTGGGCATACAGAACTCATGCTAAATTGAAGGAAGTTATTCTTATCTGTTTCCATTAGTCTATTACCAAGTATGTTCTACTTTTTGCTAACTTTGGTTATATAAAGAATATAGCCTAGCTAATAAGTTCATGTTTCATATTTATATGTGCATATTTCTTTATACAGTTAGTATCATTTCATTTTGTTGGTTAAGTAGAATATTTTATTCCATTTTTGCTTTAAGTTTGAGGATATAAGCTTATCTAATAAATTTGTACTGTTAGATTATGTTCCTTATTCTCCATGTGATCTATGAATACATAAATTAGCTATATAGGGATGTGTAAACTTCCAGAAATGACCTCATCATATAATCCCACTTATCAAGCAACATATTTTCCTTAACTGGGTCAGTAAATTGAATTAGCATGAAAATACCTAACCCTTACATTTACCTGCTCTGTAAACTAGTGTGAATTATTTAAAATTTTTAGAACTTAGGTTCCATATTTGAATAGGATATTAATTCTATCCTGTATGATCAGTGATAAATATTAATTAATTTATAGCTTTCTTTCCTTTTGAAAATAAAGAATCTTAATAAATTAAGCTATTACAAAAAAACCTATGTTTACATTTATTAGAAAGAGAAAATAATTCTGTTTTTAAAAATATCAGGTCAGTCCGAGATCCAAGATGGCAAATAAGGTATGGAAGCAGAAAGCCTAACCTCCATGACTCCAAAACCTCCCTGAGAAATTGGAGCCACACCTGGGTAGCTCAACTGCCTCTAGCCAAAATAATAACAGCTATCACACTAGGTGCAGGAAAAAATTCAAAGACTGACCAATAAATCAGCCTTTAATTGCACCTAACAGCTGTGTGACCCACTTCACAGCCAGCAAAGTAAGTCCAGAAAATTTGGAGCTGTTTCTCACTGCAACCACCACCACCACTGCTGCCGCTGGCTCCAAACCTGCCTCTGAGTGATTTGACAGAACAATCAGGTGAGCACCATGCATCATGCAGAACTCCCCCAGCCAACCCTTGAACCATAAACCAGCAGAACCTCTGGGCAAATGGACATCCCTCAAAAAAACTGAGTAACAAACTGTGAACTATAATCTAGCACAACAGCGGGGGAAGGAATGCTGAAAGTGCACAGGAGAAAAGGGGAGAGGCAAGGAGCTAATCTCAGCATAAACTATCAGTAAACAAAACTGGAAGGGCAGGAAGGCCTAGAGTGGGTGGGCTATAAGCCACTCCCCAAAGAAGGGTAGATAGCAGATCATGGAGCTCATCTCCTGAGCCATGAGCAGCACCCAAACTGCTCTGCAAAATTGAAAAACAAACAGCAAACCATCATAACACATGGACAGCAGAAGGGGCTGATGGAACACTGAACCTGACTCAGAGAAAAGGGGCAAGGCAAAGAAATAAACCCCCAGTGAGGATACTCTGGTAAACAACCACAGCAAAAAGCCACCTCCAAACCAGGGCAAATAGTGGACTACACAGCTGATCTCCTGAACCAGAGTGCAGCATTTAAACATGATCTGCCCCACCTGTCTGGGGAAGGGGTTGACAAAACAGCTGCAGCTGAAGGGTAACACAGCTATCAGCTGGGGAAATCCATAGCTCTGACCACCCTGCCTGATCTGGCCTCACAATTTCAATTTAACTGGTAGACAGAAGAACAAAACACTACTCACAAGCAATCACCTGTTGAGACCACATCAAGCTTCTGCTTATACACAAATGCCAGGACTGGATGCTGGAGGAGTAAATCCAGAACTTCAACTAAGATGAAATTCTATTGTTCCTGAACATGGTATTTTTCTTTTATTTGTTTGGTTTTTTTTCTTTTTGGTTGTTTCTTCCCTTTTTTTGTTTGTTTTGTTATTGTGGGTTTTTTATTTTTATTTCTATTCCTATTATCTTTCTTTTTTCGTTCTATACTATAAACTTTACCATTAATAATTTCTCATCTCTAGTCTACCCCCTTCACTCTCCTTCCTTCTCCTGTGCTAAAATCCATTGCTCTTTTCCCCAACAACTTGTTCTGCTTCTTCTCATTAACTCTCTTACCTCCCCTCACCTTCTGCTCACACTCTCCCCCAACCTGTCACCCCTCTCTCCTACACAATCATCACCCACTGACCAACCTATACCAACCTTACACAACCATAAACCCCTGAAATCCCTAAAACAAGCACTCTTTACTACAACAATGGAAATACACCCAAACACAAACAAGGACCACAAAAACCAGCAGCCCCACACTGCTTCCTGCCACAACCATTAGTGTCACCCTATCCAACTCCCTGAATTTCTATAGATAGCTTTACAAATATTAACCCCACACATCCCACTGCTTATAGATATTACCAACAAGGGGTTTTCTATATAACATATAAGCTACTGGTAGGGTATTAAACTGGTGAACTAGTTATTACTAAATTACACACAGACCAGGGACAAAAATAGCACACCAAACCTAGCTAAAAACCTAAGACACAAAACAAATTTAAATCAAGGTAAAGAAAATAGGTGACTAAAACCAACAACTAGCCTACCAAGAACATAGTTGCACAGTATCAAGTGGAGTGATGGGAAGAAAAAAAAGGCATGGAAACCACTCCTCATAAAAATGATTCAGAGGGAAATGAAGGAAACAGATACACAGTTCCTGACTCCAACAAAACAAAGATAAATGACATCAAGGAATATAGCTATTCCCACAAAAACACCCTCAAAAAAGAAATCCTGGAAGTAATCACTGAGAATTTCATGGAGAAGATACTAGGCATGGATAATCAAAGTGTAGAAGAGGCACTCAAGAAACTTCAAGATAGGAAAAATAAAGAATATGAGAAGACACAAATGAACTCATAGGAGTCCTAAATAAACACCAAAGTGAAAGAGAACACTATAAATAGAGAAATAAATGAATTAAATATGAAAATAGAAAATATTAAAGAGGAAGTGACCCATGATATGGAAAACCACAAAAAAAAGAATCAAACAAAAACACAAAACACAGTGGAAAACCACTCTAGCAAACTAGAACAAGTGGAAGACAGAATCTCAGAACTCAAAGATAAAATAGAAATTAAAGAAAAAACTGAACTGTTAGTCAAACAACTCAAGATCTGCAAAAGGAATATACAAGAACTCACAAACTCAATCAAAAGACCAAATTTAAGAATTATGGACACTGATGAAGAGGTCCAAGCAAAAGAGATTTGTAATAGATTCAAAAAAATAATAACAAAAATTTCCCAAATATCAAGAATGTTATGCCCAATCAAGTACTAGAAGCCTCTAGAATATCAAAAAGACTTGACCAAAATAGAAATTCCCCACGGCATATTATCATTAAACCAACAGGCACAGAGAACAGAGAAAGAACATCGAAGGCTGTAAGAGAGAAAAAACAAAAAACATATACAGTAAAGCCATCAAAATAACAGCAGATTTCTCGACAGAAACCTTAAAAGCAAGAAGGGCATGGAGTGAGGTACTTTGGGGACTGAATGAAAATAACTTCAGCCATAGGCTACTCTGCCTGGCACAACTATCATTCAAAAGTGATAGAGCAATAAAAATGTTCCATTATAAACAGAATCTAAAACAGTATATGACCACCAACTCAGCAACACAGAGGATTCTACAAGGAATTCTGCAAACAGAAAATCAAAGCAAACAAAACTATGTGAGTGTAGGAAGCATCAAACTAAAGGAGAAGAAAACATAAGTATTCAGAGAGTAGCATTGATTCAACTGTACACAATCAAATCCTTAAATGGCAAAAACAACTAAATAACAGGAATCATCACATACCTATCAATATTAATGCTGAAGGTGAATGGACTAAAATCCATTTAGTGTCATCAAAAGACACCATTTGACAAGCTGGATCAAAAAGGAAGATCCAACAATCTGTTGTTTACAGGAGACCCATCTCATTGATAGAAATAAACACTGGCTTAGGGTGAAAGGCTGGAATAAGATTTACCAAGCCAATGGCCCCAGAAAACAGAGAGGAGCAGCCATACTTAACTCAGACAAAGTAGACTTCAAACTTACATTGAACAAACAAGATAAAGGACACGTCATACTAATAAACAGGGAAATACACCAAAAGGAAATAACAATTATCAACCTACGAGTGTCTAATGTCAGTGCACCAGATTTCATCGAATATACTTTAAAGGACTTAAAAGCATATGTAGACTCCAAGACAGTGACAGTGGGAGACTTAACACCCCATATCACCAATAGTTAGGTCACCCAAACAAAAAAATCAATCAGGAAATTCTAGAACTAAATCACAAAATAGATCAAATGGACATAGCTGATGTCTACAGAATATTTCATCCAACTTCTGTGCAATATACATTCTTCTCAGAAGCCCATGGAACTTTCTCCAAAATTGATTATACCTTAGGGCACAAAGCAAGCCTTGGCAATATGAGAAAACAAATAATCTCATGCATTCTATCTGATCACAGTGCATTAAAACTAGATCTCAACAACAAAAACAATAGCAAACATGCAAGCAATTGGAAGCTGAACAACACATTGCCCAATGATCAGAGGGTCATTGATGAACTAAAAGAGGAAATTAAAAAGTTCCTGCAAGTTCATGAAAATGATGACATGACCTACCAAAACCCATGGGACACAGCAAAGGCATCTATAAGAGGAAAGTTTATAGCCATGAGTGCATATATTAAAAGATCTCAAATAAATTATCTAATGCTTCATCTCACACTCCTAGAAAAACAAGAACAAGAAAAACCTGAAACAAGCAGAGGGAGAGAAATAATAAAAAATAACTGCCTAAAGTGATGAAATATTAACAACAACAACAAAACAAAGAATCAACAAAACAAAAAGCTGGTTCTTTGAAAAAAATAAACAAGATTGACAGACCCCTGGGAAATCTGACTAAAATGAGGAGGGAAAAAATTCAAATCAGTAAAATCAGAAGTACAAAATGGGAGATAACAATAAACACTATGGAAATTCAGGGAATCATCAGAGACTGCTTTGATAAACCAAATTCCAATAAATTTGAAAATCTTGAAGAAATGGACAAATTCCTAGAAACTTATGAACATCTAAAACTGAAACAATAGGATATTAAACACCTAAATAGATCTAAAACATGAAATGAAATTGAAGCAGCAATAAAGAGTCTACCCCACAAAAAAGTCCAGGACTTGATGAATTCTATCAAACCTTTAAAAAAGAAATAATACCAACTTTCCTTAAACTTTTCAACAAAATATAAAGGGAACAAATACTGCCTAACTCATTCTATGAAGCCAGCATTTCACTCATCCCAAAACCTAAGATACATCTGGAAAGGAGAACTCCTTAATGAACATCAATTCAAAAATTCTCAACAAAATAACAGCAAACTGAATCCAACAACATATCAGAAAGATCATTCACCATGACCACGTCGGCTTCATCCCAAGGAAAAAGGGGTGGTTCAACATACGCAAATCTATAAATGTAATACAGCACATTAACAGAAGCAAAAACAAAAACCACTTGATCATCTCAATAGATGCAGAAAAAGCCTTTGATAATATCTAACACCTCTTCATGATAAAAATCTCTAAGAAAACTAGGAATAGAAGGAAAGTACCTCAACATTATAAAGGCTATATATGACAAAACTACAGCCAACATCATATTTAATGGAGAAAAACATAAAACCATTTCTCCTAAAATCAGGAATGAGACAATGTTGCCCACTCTTCCTGCTCCTATTCAACATAGTCCTGGAATTCCTAGCCAGAGAAATAAGGCAAGAAGAAGAATTAAAAGAAATACAAATAGTTAAAGAAGCTGCCAAAATATCCCTATTTGCAGATGACATAGACCCAAAAAACTCTACCCAAAAACTCCTAGACATCATAAACAGCTTCAGTGATGTCTCAGGATACAAAATAAACTTACAAAATTAATTAGATTTTCTATACACCAACAATGAACAAATTGAGAAAGAACATATGAAAACAATTCCATTTACAATAGCCTGAGAAAAGATCAAATACCTGGGATTAAACTTTACAAAGGATTTGAATGATATCTACAAGGAGAACTCTAAACCTCTGAAGTAAGAGATTGAGGAAGACTACAGAAGGTTGAAAGATCTCCCATGCTCATGGATTGGTAGAAACAACATAGTAAAAAAAAAACGCTACACTACCAAAAGGAACCTTCATGTTCAACATAATTCCCATCAAAAGTCCAATGACATTCATCATAGAGATTGAAAAATCTACACTAAAGTTCATTTGGAAACAGAAGAGACTACAAGTAGCCAAGGCAATACTCAGCAAAAAGAGGTGTTACAATAACCAACATCAAACTATATTACAAAGCAATAGCAATAAAAACAGTATGATATTAGCACAAAAAACAGATATGAAGACTAGAGGAACAGAACAGAGGAACAGGATATGAATCCACACAGCTATGCCTACCTTATTTTTGACAAAGATGCCAAAAACATATGATGGAGATTACACAGTCTCTACAAACAAATGTTGCTGCAAAAAGTCATTATCTGCCTGCAGAAAACTGAAACTAAATCCATATCTATCACCCTGTATTAGTATCAATTCAAAATGGAACATGGACCTTAATATCAGACTCGAAAGTCTGAAGTTAGTACAGGAAAGAACAGGGAATCCTCTGGAAGCAATATGAATAGGCATGGACTTCGTCAATAGCACAATAGCAGCCCAAGAACTATGAGAAAGGATGGACAAATGGGACTTCATAAAATTAAAAAGCTTCTGCACAACAAAAGAAATGGTCTTTAAACAAAAGAGACCACCACAGAGTTGGAGAAAATATTTGCCAGCTATATATCAGACAAAGGACTGATAGCCAGAATATACAGGGAGCTCAAAAAACTAAACTCCCCCAAAATCAATGAGCCAATAATGAAATGGCCAACTAAACTAAACAGCACTTTTTCAAAGGAAGAAATCCAAGTGGCCAAAAAACACATTAAACAATTCTCACCATCCCTGGCCACAAAGGAAATGCAAATCAAAACTACACTAAGATTCTACCTCACTCCTGTTAGAATAGCTACCATCAAAAACACCACCAACAACAAATGTTGACAAGGACGTGGGGAAAATGGAACCCTCATACACTTCTGGTAGGAATGTAAGCTGGTATAAACCGTTTGGGAAATAATATGGAGGCTTCTTAAAATACTAAACATAGATCTGCCATATGATCAAAAAATCCCACACACCTACAAATATACCCAAATGAATGCAGCTCAGGTTATTCCATAAGCACCTGTACACCCATGTTTATTGCAGCACTATTTACAATAGCCAAATTATGGAAATAAACAAGATGCCCCACTACTGATAAATAGATTAAGAAAATGTGGTATTTATCACAATGAAATTTTACTCAGCCACAAGGAAGAATGAAAGCTTGCCATTCACAAGAAAATGGATGGAACTTGAGAACATCATCTTAAGCAAAGTTAGCCAGGCTCCAAAAGCCAAAAATCATATGTTCTCCCTCATATGCAGACTTTATTCCTAAAAAAATGCAGTAAAATTATTGGACATGGGTCATATGCTAAAGGGAGAACACACACAAGAGGAATAGGGAAAGGTAGGAAACCCAAAACTTCAAAGTGTTTAATGTGCCCATTTTGGAGGAGCTAATATAGTAATCTTAAACTGACAGAGGTCACTATGGGAGGGTGACCGGGATGTTGTGAAAAGGCCTGGTAGAGATGAACCAATTCGGGTTGTAATACACATTTGCATGGAAGCAATGCTAGGAAGCTCTCTGTTTTGTTATCCTTATCTCAAACTAGCAAAATCGCTATGTCTTTCTTATTATTGCTTATGTCTTCTCTTCAACAAAATTGAATTTGGGGGGTGGGGAGGGAAAGGGCAGGGGGCTCGGGAGAGAGATGGCCCAAACAATGTATACACATATGAATAAATGAATAAGTAAACCAAAAAAAATTAGGTAACCATTTGAGGCACTGCAATGTCACTGAGTTTGCCTCTAAAGTGATATAAGCCAATATACCTGACATTTAAGTTTGTATAATACCCTGACTTTCATTACATGATGATCTTGTGACCACTGATAACTCTTACAATAAAACTATTATGTCCTAGTTTTACAATATTGCAGTGACTCGTAGCTCTCCAGCAGATCTTTTACTTGGATCTAACCTAAAACTAAAAATGTGAATGACTATTTTCCATTTCTTATTGCTATGCAGAATTTGAGAAAATCATAATTATAAAATAAGAAACAAGCATGTTGTGTGACATTAAGTATTATTTATTTTGACATTTTTCTCATTTATTTTGAATTTAGATCATTTTTCAAAATCTTCTGTAATTAATCATATAATTTGCAAACAAAATTTTTGACTATTTTAAATCAGTCCCTTACCAATACACAGATTAACATCTACATGGTTACAATTTGGGCATGCCCTGCTTTCAGTGGCATACATATCATTTCTAGTATACTTTTATTTGTACAGTACATTCATATTCTATTTACTTTACATATTTCAATTATTACACTTGATCTTAGCCAAAAGGCCAAGAAGCAATTATTTCACATATTTCAATTATTTAAGAGGATGTAAAAGTTAGTAAAATATTTTGTTAGATTCATACTAGCTTCAATTTTTATCACAGTAAATGATTTTAATTTAGGAATCTGTAAGGAACATCAAATGTGGATAGACAAGAAACTCAGCCCTCTAGTCATAGCTGTGAAGAATTACAATCTCAAAGTTGAACATTGGTCACCTGTTTTGCTACAATCACTGTTTTCTGAATTGAGAATGCAAATGTTTTAGAATAAATATACTCAAAGGTATTATCAGTTAAAGTTGGCCCTATAGAAGTATAAAAAGATCAAGAAGCCTCTTTCTCTATGCTTTTCAGTGTTCTATTAATTTAGGACTTTTTGCCTTTCATTTCCTTAAGATTTGACTATTAGCTACAAGGCATTTCTCATAACATTTTAAGGTTTTACAGAAATAATATACATAAAATAAATAGCACAAATATTCAGAAACTTTGGAAAGCATCTAGCAAACTTTAGATTGAATTTCCCTTGAAAAGTTATAAACTGCATATTGAAGCATTAAAAAGAGTTTATTTCAAGAGGTTCAATTTAGGAGAATCCCATAGGAATATAAAAGATAGCAATTTAAAATTTTTTGCAAAGTGATTCAAAGATGAATTATGTCCATATCTTGGATCTAAATTATGAATATTCTTTAATATAGAAGGAAAAAGTTAACAGAAGGAAAAAGCTGAACTTTACTATAAACAAATTAAATGCTTGCCAGCCCTGAGGTTATCTCTCCTGTGGATTTCCCAGTGGGTCTTCTGGCCATTAAGTATTTACAAACACATTTGCTCAACAGATATATTTATGCATAAGCAGAAGTTTTATAGAAGTTAGATGTCCTGAAATATTTTCATAGTTAACATAGTAATTATTGTGTTCAACATAGGCTTTGCTGTTTAAATTATGTGATGAAAAATAACCCAAAATATATTTCTGTCTTGTTCTATGGGAGGGCATCAGTTTGTTACATTTATATCTACAGATTTTAGTAGAACTCAGCCACTTCTTAGCATTTGTAATAATTTTTCAGGTGTTAAGAGTCTGGCTGCAAACAATAAAATTGTCAAAATAAGAGTGACAATTAAGGTCAAATTTCATGACTTACATGAAATTCTGGATGTAAGCAGTCATTTTTTGATATAGTAGCTTTATCACCATGATGCTTGAGAAAGAAAAGTGAAATAAGCCAAATCTCCAGTGACATTTATGTTTGTATAATACCCTGGCTTTTGTTAAATGATAATCTTGTGATCACTGATAACTCTTAAAGTAAAACTATCATGTTTCTAGTTGTACAATATTGTACTGACACATATGTTCTCCAGCAGATCTTTTACTTGGATCTAACCTAAAACTAAAAACAGGCAACATTATTTAATAGGCTAAGGTCCCAGATGGAACAAAATAGTAGAATAAGGATCCTACCTACAGGCACAACTAAATTCCTCGTCAGGTGTGTGCACGTGTGTGTGTGTCTGTGTGTGTGTGTCTGTGTGTCTGTGTACGCTTCTTTGTCAATGCCCATAGATACCAGACTCCAGCTTCTTTAGTCTTTCAATGTGACTTCTAATCAGTGACTTTTCAGGAATGTCTCAGTCTTTAGACTCAGAATGGGGTTTCATCATTAGTTCCTGTTCTTCTCTGGCTTCCAGCTTCTTGGACTTAGCAGATACTGGTTTCTTTGGTTTTTTAGCATTCAAATAACCATTATTGGAGTATGCAGACTCATCATGTAAGCCATATAATTATGTGAACATCCTGCTGGTTCTGTACCTCTAGACAATCTAAATAATACAATAAGTATCCATTTATGCATCATTTTACTTAATATTCTAAAAAGTTAATTATATTTTAAAGCTTAAATGGTTAAATATTATTTGTATATTTATATATTTGAATATGTGTATACATAAGCTTATAAGTATACATTAATTTGGAGTTTTTAAATTAATAGGAAGATTAAAAACAAATTGTACAAATATACATTATATGAGGAGTGTGGAATCTGTTTGTAACACCTAAACATTATGACTTAGTACATTTAATGTTAGTGAATGCATTGGTAAAGAAAAATTCTTTTTTTTTTTCTTTTATTATTCATATGTGCATACAAGGCTTGGGTCATTTCTCCTCCCTGCCCCCACCACCTCCCTTACCACCCACTCTGCCCCCTCCATCTCCCCCCCACCCCCTCAGTACCCAGGAGAAACTATTTTGTTCTTATTTCTAATTTTGTTATAGAGAGAGTATAAGCAATAATAGGAAGGAACAAGGGTTTTTGCTGGTTGAGATAAGGATAGCTATACAGGGCATTGACTCACATTGATTTCCTGTGCGTGTGTTACCTTCTATGTTAATTCTTTTTGATCTAACCTTTCCTCTAGTTCCTGGTCCCCTTTTCCTATTGGCCTCAGTTACTTTTAAGGTATCTGCTTTAGTTCCTCTGCGTTAAGGGCAACAAATGCTAGCTAGTTTTTTAGGTGTCTTACCTATCCTCACCCCTCCCTTGTGTGCTCTCGCTTTTATCATGATTCTGAATTGTCAGTTTTACAAAGCAGATTTATTTAAAAGTAATACTAGAATTACAGTTTTATTTTTATAAAATTATCAAGATTTTTTATGACCATACCACAGGTATTACTTTTATTAAATTTTTTCCTAAATTTGAAATATTGCCATACTCTTGAGTCACTTTTATATAGTTACTCAATTTTCAAACAATATGTTTCCAATATATATTTTTATTTATTTGTACAAATTTCTCCAAATGTTAATTCCATCTATTTTCTTTGCTTTTGGAGAATAGAACTTGGATTTATTTTATATCTTTTAATTATTCTACTGGATTTTATTTTCTTTATTCTACATTGGGAAAACCTAAAGTAAAACTAGAAAGATAACACATAAGCCAGGTAAGATACTCAAAAGTTTAAATTATGTTTCCACATTTGATATGATACTAAATTTAATATCAATATTACTTATTTTTTGCAATGCTTAGTATCAAACCCAGGGCCTTGTGCACAATAGGCAAACATTCTGCCACTGAGTTATACTCCCAAGTCTCAATATTGCTACTTAAAAAAAAAACATAAAAGGTATAAAATAATGATACAGTATACATAGACATAATATATAGACAAATATATATAGCAGCATTGAAATGATTAAGGAAGTGGTTCAGTGTGATTAGAAAGTGAAACAAAAGAATTTTTAAAAAACTGAATATAGGAAAATCCAAAAGCTAATACTGTAGTATTAAATTTGACACTAAGAAATAATTTAATAAATGTATTAAAATTAGAAGGAAATAAATACTAAAAAGCTGAAACACATAGTTTCAGAATACTAGAAATAGTCATATAATAAAATATCACACATTAAAAAATAATGAAAAAACATGTTAAAATCTAAATGTGCACAACTATAGATTTGAAGGATACTTCATTGAAAATAGTAAAATATTAAAATATAAATATTTGTATGTACTTTTACAAAAAGACCCAAAACAATATCCAAAATTGGAAACACAGAAAAGTATGGTGAGAAAACTTACACTAAATACAAATAATAAAACATAGGAGCAGGAATTAAATAAATCAGATATAACAGAAAAAACTAGACAAAATATTAAAATGTTACTTCAAAATATTTTAAACATTATAATGTTAGAGAAAGGAAACAATTGACATAAAAGGGCATTAAGTACCATAGATGAAAAATACTCACTCAAGACAGCTCAGAACAGGGGCTGTTTGGGAATTGGTGGGAGGAGGTGGTGAGGTGGAGAAAGGGAGGGTAAATATGATGCAAATACTGTGTGCACATGTATATAAAAGGGAAAGTGAGACCTGATTAAACTATTCCTGGAAATATTAAGGAAAAAAAAAGGAATAAATAGGTAGCAATTTACTTGAATAAACTTAAGGATGGTAATGTACTAATTTTAGTTATTCATTATTCAATTTAGTAAAATTGATGAAAGGTATAGTGCCTTATATAATACAATTATAAAGTTTAATTTATAAAAAATGAATCCCCATGTCACATAATTATATTTTCTTCCGTAACACAATAGTTGTGAGAGAATTGAAAATACAATAATTCAAAAACAAGCCCAAAGTAAGAATTTGTACATACTGTATTCTAATCAAAATGCTGTTAAAGTATAAAAAATGAATATTGATAGTCTATTCTTATTTTTAATATGCTTCCAAATCTCTTTTAATTCAAATTTAAAAGAAAAATTTACTGGATTGATATTACAAAGTAATGACAATAGAACTTTAAAGATGAAGATAATGTGAGAAAATTTCGAATGTGAATTACATTCATTCTATGATAAAATTAACACGTTAGTCAAAGTTGTGCTTTTAGGGATACCGTGGGAACTATACAACTGAAGAGATGGGAAATGGAATGATAGTTTAATCTGGTGCTTAACCTCTCATCCTCAATAACATTTCTTTTCTTTCATTTTTTACAGAACAATAACAGAACTTTTCAGGAAATCTCATCATGAGTTGGTAGCTATTTTTCTGGGTGTACTTATTTTTAAATACAATAAAAGAGTGTTTGGGGTTTGCATTTGATAAGATGAGCATCACAGTTGAGAGACTGGCAAACCAATCCACAATATAAAAACCTATAGTGGATATTTTCCTTCTGCTTGAAGATCAGGAACCTGGATGATATCAGATCCCTCCTACAGACATATAGAGCAATAGGTGATAAAATAACAGTTCTGCCATAATTCTGTACCAGATGTTCTTGGAAACCAAGAAAGGTAGCAACTATGACATTTTATTAGAAAGAAAATCTCAATTAAGACAAAGATGCATCCAATTCTATATGGTGTAATACCTTAGACAAACATGTCACTTCTGCTAAAGTACTATTGCATAATCTGTAAAGAATAAAAAAAAAACACTCTATGTCTAAACTATTATATACTTTATCCAAAGAAGACTGGAGAGTTTGTCTCTTTCACTGAAGACCTAAAAAACTCTAGATTTTATATAAAGCAACTGAGAACATCAAATAAATAGTTTTGTAAAATAAGCCTATACAACTTTATGCTTGCTTAATAATTCTTTGTAAAATGTTGATTTAAAATGTATTTGGCAGGGATAAAAGTAAAGACAATATCAAAATTGAAAAAAAAAGTGGAACATACTACTTCAATAATCAAGAAAGTCATCTGAAAAACGTCAATCAATTCAGTATTATTTTGTTACTGCTAATATTTCTCTATTTTTGAGGGAAGCCAGTTGTCTAATACTTGAAGTTCCTTTTAATGTTTCATCTTTTGCGTTTTGAAACTGAATCCCAATATATGTTTGGTTTGTGGACTGTTCTTAGTACTTAATGTTTTGTTAAAACAGTGTTGTAATATTTTCTTATTAGTAGTATTGGTTTACCTCCTTCCCTGAATTTATTTATTATATATATTCTTATTCTATTCTTTTCTATTATATTCTGTTCTAGTCTATGCTATTCTATTCATGTTTTAGTACCTTTAGCTTTCTAGATCTCTATTCATTTCCTTAAGTCTTGTACTCTAATTTATTCATATGATTTGGTAACTTTTGGAGGAGTTAAAATAAATTATTCATGTTGTATTAGGGAATTTTTTCAAAAGATTTTGAGTAGTTCCTCCTGATAAATGTAGGAATCCAGGCACTATGCTTGCAATGGTTTTAAAACTCTTTATAAATATTGCTATCTCATTAAAGTATCAGTGGGTTACTTGGGATATGGTCACTTATATTCATAATACTTTCTTCTTTTTTGATATTCTATCATTAAATATTTTAATGGGAATTTTACTGTTGTTATTTGTGTGAACCTGAAAGATCTCTGGAATATTTTTGAAAATGGGAAATACTTTCTAACTACATGCTTCATTGCTATGGGATGATCAACTACTTGTATCCCTTAAAAAGTGAGATAAGTCTTAGTTTCAGAATAATCGGTAGACTAGATTAACATCATCTGAAATAAAGAGATGATTGGAAGCATGCTATTAAAAGAGCATTAAAAGTGCTATTATTAAATGAATAGCACAGAATTATCTGTTTTGTAAAACCATCATTTTCATGTTGAAGATTTGTCTATTTCATTTTACATTTATGTCATGACAATTAGCCTTTTGCACACTGTGCCCATTAATAGTAAAATGCAAGTATTAAAATCTAATATTTTTACATTAGTCAGAAATAATAAAGCACATTATTAAATATTTTACTTGTCAAACACAAATGAATTCAGAATGAATTTTTAAATGCACAATATATAAAATATATAACAATGCACAAATAATGCACAATATATAATACATATAGACAATTCTATCATTATATCTGGAATCCACCACCAAGAAATTTTTCAAGGAACACATGTCAAGTTTCTGTGAAACAGCACAAAAGCAACACAAATATAAATATAATCATGAATACTTCCAAGCTTGAGTGCAGGATACATAAAGAAAATTGCTCCATAGCATGCCATAATCAAATAGCATAATAAGTTACAAAACCAGCAATATGGTAAAATAAATAAAAACATGCTGAGTTAAGAGGATCAAAAATTGGAAAGAATGCAAGCAAGAAAAAAAGGAAAATATTTAGCTTCTGAACATGATAATTACACATAAACTTCTATAACACATGTACAGAATACCCTATGAAGTTTAATAAAACAATACAATCTATAATAAAATAAAATATGAACTACTTTGTGTTTTATCTGACAAAAGATGTGTCTGAGATCAACATAATAACCTATATAATACTGAGAATACAAATTCAAGTTAAGGTATATCTCCTCACACTGGGTGGTAAGAGTCAACATTGCTGTTAAAAGGGCAGTTATTCTGTAATCTATTTACCACTTCAATATAGTCTCAAAGTCGCAGTAAAAAAGTGCAGAATTCAAAAGTTACTTTCAATAATTATATGAAAATGTAAAGTTAGACAAAACAACTCTGCAAAAGACTGAATTTTTAATTTCAGGGTGTAATGTAAAGCCAATTAAGCAAGATAATATGATATTGCACACATGTCATTGATTCATCAGAAAGTGAATACAAATCTGTGGATATAAGGATGACTGAATTAGAATGCTAAGAATTTTGTAATTCAGCAAATGGTACCACAACAACTAAATGTCCATATGTTAAAAAATGAACAATTTCAGTCTATATCCTGCACCATATAGAAAAAGTAACTAAAAGTATACCAGAGGCCTAAAAGTAAGTTCTAAAACTGTAACACTTATAGAAGAAAACACAGGGTAATATTTTGTGACTTTGTTTAGGAACAACTTTTTACCTGTAACTTTAATAGCACAATTAATAAAAAGAAAAAATCATTTCATCAAAATAACAAATATCATGTTGCCCTTCACTGCTTCACTGCTGAAATAGTCTACTAATCTGTTGCATCATGCCATCCAATCCCTTATCTACATACACTTTCAAGAATCTTCCAAAACCTTCTTGAAGGGGTTAATTGCATAATCAAGAGCGCCCCGAACCATATCAGGTTGTAGGTCAGTGGTTGTGGTCTTTAGGTAACACACAATTATTACATTTCTACTAACCTGTAATTATATCCAATAAAGTTCTGTGACCTAAGCCCCAGTGAATTCTGTTTTTGCATGCCTCAAAAGCTGACTGACTGAGTATCCTGTCAGTGTGCTCTGAAGTATGTGCGCAGTCTGTGTGGATGCCAGCCTCTGTTCTTTCTCCTTTTTGCTAATTTTTTCTTTTTGCTGTACCTACTGCAAAATGTGTAACTTTTTTTGGTTTTGCCTTACACTGTTATAGCTTATAATATATTTATATTAATAGACTATCACAAAACAATTATTCTCATCCTCAGAGGAACACGGTCACAAAGTCTGCTGTTATGGAGTTGGGTCAGAATCTAGTTCACTGGCACCACAATGTTTTGTTTTGCAAAGTCTTTTTTCAGCATAAGGATGGGGAAAAGTTTTCTCTTAATTTTGTGTTGACAGTCATTCCTGTGTTCCACATTAGTCTTATTTGTTATTATTTCTTCTATAAGGAACATTGCTGGATTTCTTAACAAATAGCTGTAGATAATAGAATGTAGTGTTCCAAAACAGAAATTCTTAGTAGCCTTCAGTATTTTTGCTTTGCTTGTGGCATTTTCATGCTGTCTCATATAACCTAACCACAGAAAATAACTAAAATTCTGAGAGAAAGTTACTAAACTATAAACAAAATGCAAAGTAATGTACAAAGGTTTTAGTTCCTTACTTTTTGTTATAATAATCTTATAATTTTCTGGTACATAACATAAAAGTTTCCTTATCTTAATAGCTTCAATGATTTTTTTTAAATCCATAGCTATGAAACACCTGTAACCATTTTTCTTGACTCTTATTTGCATATTAATCCATATCTTCTTCTTTTGTCTATCTATATGCTAATAGATTTGTTACACAACAAATAATTGTTTTATCATTTTTAGTGAATGACATTTTATTTAGAGAAAGTTATATTTTAGAAATATATACATTTTCTATTTGAAATAGTATACTGAAACAGTATCATTTACATATGAATGAATTATTAAATAAAATATTAAAATAGTTAGACAAAGACATTATAAAATTTCTATGCAGTTGCACAAAATTGCATGATATTAATTAATGTGTTATCACGCACTTTTGTTAGCATTTACTGGGGCAAAATACCAGAGAGTTTGGGATTGTGTGTGATCACTTACATGCAAATATTTTAAAGCATTTCAACAGCCTAATCATATATAATACTACACATATTTAATACCCAAATGATTATGTATATAATGAGTTTTTTGTGGATTGGTGCCTTTATTCTATTTTACCATAAATTAGTATTGAATTATTTCATTCTGTCATTGACATTTGGCAGCCTATTGGTGTCTGTATTGTTAGCTATTCCTGAAACAATTGTTTGTCCTTCATGTTTTCAGTTCTACTTTTTGGAAGGCATATTATTATAGCTCACTATACAGTAAAGATAAAACTTTAATAAAGTTTTGAGAATACATGAAAATTGGCAACAAAATAATTTAAAATAAAAGGAATAAAGAAAAACCAACTTTTACTCTTAAGTCCAATAAAGTATAATAAAGGATTAAGCCTTCTTGCCTCTCTTGCTATAGTCATGTTTCATAACATAATAAAATAATATTTCGTGTGTTATTTTCAAGGGAAAATTATAGTGTTTACACAATGAGCAGTTGTAACCCAAATTTTTAGTTGAAAAAAGATATTATTGGAATAACTATGCAAAATACACCTTCCCCTTCAGTGCAGTGGTCAGAAACTGCTTTGATTTGAAAAGTGAAAATGTTGATTTATTAAGCTTTCTTTCACTATAACAAATACCTGAAACAATTAACATGTAAAGTTACTTGTTAATTTTCAAGTCTCAGTCCATGATTGACTGTTTTAGCTGTTTTTGGTAGTGGGGAAGCATCACACAATAGTAAAAAGGCATGGCTGAACAAACACACTAACCTAATAACTAGAACATGAGAGAGGAGGAGGAATGTGCTGAGGTTCTACTCTAAATTTCAAGCACACACCTCATAACCTAAAACCTCCCTCTAGACTCCATGTTTTTAAGTTTCTATCACTTCCCATTAGTCATTGTGGGTATCAGCCCTTCAACACATGGGCCTTTCGAGGATGTTCAAGATATAAACTACAACAAAGTCCAATACTTTTAAATCTAATCTCTGTTTTTGTTGTTAGCAGTACTGAGGTTCGTATACAAGGCCTTGCACATTCTCGACAGGAGCTCTGCCACTTGTGCCCCAGCCACAGCCCATCTAATCTCTTAATCTCTCTTTTTCATCTATTTCTTGGCATCAAAATAGGTTTCTTATGTATATCTATATGCAACTCCATGTCCATAAGAATCTTGATATAGGGAGAGAGAGAGAAAAATAAAACCATAAAATGACTCAGGTTTTATATGTGCTATAACTCCCAAATATGTTCCAATGCAAGGGAAGTATTATGTTTTTCTGTATACTATAATTTACAAATAGTATTAAATCAGTGTTCTTTCTTTTTTGAACAAAAAGCATCACATCTATATTATATGTTCATATTCTCAACTTTTACATAAATGTTATAAATTGATTCTAGAGAGACTAAATTTGTTTAAGTTTTCTTAATCTGGAATACTGCAGAGTGTGAGAACACATTTGACTGGATTTTGGAAGGAAGTGACAGATATGTTGTGTGTGTTAGCCATGCTGACCAGGCTTTCAGGTGGTCAGGCTTTTCATTCACCAAATAACCATCTTATTAAGATCATAATCCATGCCATGACTAAGAAAGCTCCATTTCATGGGCAACCCATGTAACTGCAAAACCAAGTTACATTCAAATATAAAATATGTTGTTTTAGCATCCACTTATGAGTCTTATAAATGCTGATGAAATCAGAGAAATTATCCTATCTCAACTAGCAAAAATCCTTGGTCCTTCCTATTATTGCTTATACTCTCTCTTCAACAAAATTAGAGATAAGGGTAAAATAATTTCTGCCTGGTAGCAAGGTGGTAGAGGGGGAGAGAGAGGGTGCACAGGAAGGAGGGAGAAATGACCCAAACATTGTATGCACATATGAATAAAAGGAATTTAAAAAAAAGAAAATATAGAAAGACAAAAGTGTAGTCAAAGTCAAGTGACACACATGCACATTATGGAATTTTTTAAGGAATTGGATAAATACATCAGACTTTATTTGGATTGGCACAAAGTTTACAAAATAGCACTATCAGTATTGTGATAAAGGGTTCTCCTATACCCCATTTTCAAAGGACCCTATATAAGTTGTTCTGTTTATTTGATTGAAGGGCTTGTGTTTGTTTTGGCAATGGGGTTAAACTCAAGGTCTTGGGCTCAAGCACTGTACCCCTGGGCTACACTGCCAGATTTTTGCATTGGTGATTTTTGAAGTAGGGACATAAACTCTGCTTTATGCTCAGGCAGCCTAGGCCAGTATTTTCCTACTTGTGCTTCCCCATGTAGCTGGTGATGACAGGTACTCAGCATTGTCCCAGAGAGTGGTTGAGATGTAGTCTTGCAAACTTTTGTTATCTTGACCCTTGCAACCTCTGCCTCCAAACTATCTAGGATTACAGACTCAAGCAGGCATGTCCAGCCTGGTTTGGAGAAATTTAAAATATTGGAAGGCAAAGGGAAAATGAGAAACTTGGACTGGAGTTGCCTGGAAAATGATCTGGCAAATTAATCCAGATGAGAATTGATGAAGGGAGCATTGTTTGGAGTAAAATGGCCAGGGGTTAGAAAGGACACTCTTCTGAGGTTTTTGTTTGTTTGTTTGTCTTTGTTTCTTTTCATTGAAATCTCAATCTACGGTTGTTCCAAAACTTGTTAGTGAAGTACAAATGGGAGGTAGGTTAACAGAATATAACAAAATTGTGGAGAAGAAAATGAAAGCTCAGATAAAAAAAATTATAATGTTGCCTGGGTAGAATTTAAGTGAAGGGATTGTGTTACCTATAATTAAATGCATTATTTGGATGGTTGTTATGTCTAAATGGAGAACATTTTCTCTTTCTGTCACTGTAAAGCAAAAGTGCAACTTTATTCTTTGGACAGAATTAATTAGTCTTACTAAATGGGAACCTATAGAATTTTCCAAGCCCACACAGAATTTAAATTGGAAAAAAACAGTACATAAATGGAGAATAAACTGAGGTTAGAGCTTTAATCACTAGCATAGTTGATTTGAACTAATTCTCCTTACCATGTCCCACTGTAGCCTATAGCTCATAGAAACTGGGTAATAAGAACTGTATATTGAATATTCATCTCACTTCATAGCATAGAGATCATAAACACTGAAATTTCCTGAATGATGTGGCAGGAGCTTCTTTTGTTATAGTACTTGGTTTTCGTTCAAAGCTCCTAAAACCTTTAGAAGTTCCTAAATAATAGAAATACCTTTTGTTATCCACAAGTATCCCTATTTATCATACCAGAGACTATATTAATGAAATAGCCTAGCACTAGGTGCCTCCATAGCTTCAGGATGGGGTGGTCATCTGAAGTATGCTTTGATTTAAGGGTGAAAAGTTGCAGCCCCACAAACCAACCTCTGGGAAGATTATGCGGATTTGGATTAAAGCTGTATAGAAATTCTTAAAGAAAGAGACTTGATAAGCTTTTGAGTGATAATCATATTCACATTCTGGAAGAATTGTACACTCAGACTCATGGGACAGAATCTCTGTCTTGATCTTGCCCTCTTCATTTGGTTGGTGATCCTTTTTTAAACCCTTTGTAATAAACAGATAAGTGTGATTTTTGTTAGCCATTTAAAAATTATTAAACCCAAAGAGAATTGTAAAAATAAACATTTTATAGCTTTTATACAGCAGTTTTAGGTAACATGGGGACTCATCATTTATGATTGATACCTGAACTAAGGGGCAGTTTTGTGAACCCAAGTACCTGAACTATGAGATTTTCACTTACTTTGGACAATTATTGTCAGAACTGAATTAAATCTCAGGACACCCAGTTGCTATTAGGGAATTGGTTGGTATGGATAAAACACACATACACCTAGTCACACACACACACACACACACACACACACACACACACACACAAACTGGCATCAGAACTGTCATATGAGTGTAGAGAAATAGTGTTTTCCCAGAAATGGGTAAGAAGTGATTTTTTTAGAGTGGTAGAGTAGAGAAGAATTAGGAGTTTTCCTTTTTAAGTCTGACAATAGATTAGCAAGGCATAATAAAAGTGGTATCATCCACAGAGTCTGACAAGTACATGTGTGTTCACCACACTTCATTAGTTTCCTCTATCCAGTTTTACTAGTATATAATTGGTAACTAAAATTGTACACCTTTAAACTATACAATATGATTCTCTGATATATTTACATTTTGGGAAATAATTGACTCAATCACATTTTTGTTGCCAAATACCTCCATCATTTCTAAACCTTAACATTTATGTGTGTTTCAAGAATATTTAGGATCTATCATTTTAACGAATTTCAGTGTACCATACTTTACTATAAACTGTACTCATCATGCTGTATGTTAAATATCAAGAGCTTATTCATCTTATAACTGAAAACAGATGTAACTTGATCAATATCTCCTATTTTCTCTACACCCCCAACTAACACAGTGTCATTTAAACACTTAAATAATAAAACCTAAAATTGAATAGGATTCAGGGATTTATCTTCATTTCAATCTCAGGGAAGAAAAAGTAGTTTGCCTTCACATGGAAAGTATCACAATTTACTGTATTGCCCCAAAGTAATTTAAATTCATCAATTTACTATCATAATTTAGTTAGAAGTTCTAATTTAAGTTCAATGCTTAACAAATATGGTTTCATAAATTTAACAAAAATCCACTGGCTACTCACATGATGAAAAATTTCAGAATAACTTGAGCAGAAGCAAACTGTAACATACCACAGGCAAGTAAAAATAAACTGTTTTCATTGCCTACCTTGGTGACTAAGCAAAGCACAGGCCCTATTTGAGTTGTGTTTTGCAGGATGCATATTGTACTTGTGGGAATGCTTCTAGGTACACTCTACAAGAATACATGAAAGGAAGCTATTTTTTTAATGTGGTGCTGAACAACAGCAAGCTATGTCTGAATTGATCCACAGTGAGATTTTATTTCAACATAGCTACAATCAGAACCTATACAGATAGATGTTTATGGCATAAGCTATATGCCTAGCAGTATATACTGGAATATGTGAACAGAAAATTTCAAATTATAATGGTAAGTTTCATGGAATGCTAGAAAAATTATTAGCTATCTATTTGGAATTATCTAAAATATTCCTATGATTGAAGGACTAAATAATCTTGAAATCTAAAATAACTATAATCTCAAATTATGTCAGAAATACTAATGAAGAGCACCAAAATGAAATAGAAATGTATACACATGGGAGGGATCCAACATGGCAACTAGGGTGCAGAAGCAGATATCATGCGATCCATAAATCAAAAATCTTTCTGAGACGCTAGAGCCACCCTTGGCAGAAATAAAGCACCAAGAAGAATCAAAATTTTGACACCTTTAACCTACAGCCCATACAAAGCTTCTCCACACCACATTACACAGAGAACAGGCGGGCTCCCATGAGCCAGATGCCAGCTCCATACTTGCTTGAGAGATACCTGGCAGGCCAACAAGTGACCACCAAGCCTCACATGATATCCACACAGTCACCCTGGGATAAGCCAACATGGCCCCCTGGACAGAAGGACACCCCCCACCCTGCAAAACAAAATGAAACAAAAACTGAATAATAACCAAGGAACTGGAAATGAACACACAGAAGAAGGGGCAGGGTGCTGTAAGCACACCAGAGAAGGGGTGAGGGGCAATTTGCTGATCTCTGCAAAAACTTTCAGTAAACAAAGGCTCAAAAGGCAGAAGGGCTGATAGTGGGCTGGTGATAAGCTGCTGCCTGAAATAGGGCAGGTAGTGGTCCACAAAGCTCACCTCCTGAGCCAGTGAGCAACACCCAAAGTCAAACAACACTGCAAAATTGAAAACAATAAGCAAACCATCACAACACGCTGACAGCAGGGGACCAGCTGATGGATCATTGACCTTGCTTCAGAGAAAGAGGGCTTTTTGTTTCTTTTGTTTCTCCTTTATATGTTTGTCTGTGTTTGCCCATCTCTTCCTGTTGATTTCTTTGGTTTTTTTCTTTGTTTTTGTTTTTTTGTTGTTATTTGTTTTTATTTTTCTTTTGTTTTGTTTTGTTAGTGTTACTATTGTGAGTTAGCTAATACTAAATTACTCACAGACCAGGGACAGAAATACCATACATACACTAACCAAAAAACCCAACACATCTACAAAACAAAAATTGACCAAGGGAAAGAAAACAGGTGACTGAAACCATGAATAGCCTATCAAAAACAAAGTTACACAGTTCCAAGTGGAGTGATGAGAAGACAGAAAAGGAATAGAAACCATTCTTCTCCCCAAAATGATATAATACAGAATTCAGAGGGAAATGAAGAAAACAGATATCCAGTTCCAGATTCCAACAAAACAAAGATAAACACCAAGGAACCCAAAAAGCCCAAAAGAACACTCTGAAAGAAGAAATCCTGCAAGTAATCACTGAGAATTTCATGGAGATGTTACCAAACATGTTCAAAAAAATGTACAAGAGACACTCAAGAAATTCCAAGACATCAAAAATAAAGACTATGAGAGACACAGAAACAAATAAATGAACTCATAGGAGCCCTAAATAAACACCGAAGTGAAACAGAACAATATAAATAGAAAGATAAATGAATTAGAGTTGAAAATTGACAATATTAAAGAGAAAATGACCCATGATCTGGAAAACCTCAGAAAAAAGAATGAAACAGAAATACAAAGCACAATGGAGGGACACTCCAGCATACTAGAACAGGCAAAAAACATAATCTCAGAACTTGAAGATGAAACGGATATTAGAGGAAAAACTAAAAAGCTATTAGTCAAACAACTCAAGACCTGTGAAAGGAATATGCAAGAACTCACCAACTCCACCAAAAGACCAAACCTGAGAATCATGGGCATTGAAGAAGGAGAAGAGGTGCAAGCAAAAAGGATTCGTAATACATTCAACAAAATAATAACAGAAAATATTCCAAATCTAGAAAAAGCTATGCCCATTCAGGTACAGGAAGCCTCCAGAACACCAAACAGACTTGATCAAAATAGGACTACCCCACAACATATTATCACTAAAACAACAGCACAGAGAGCAGAGAAAGAAGAGTAAAGGTTGTAAGAGAGAAACAACATACAAAGGTAAGCCCATCAAAATCACAGCAGATTTCTCAATGTAAACCTTAGAAGCAAAAAGAACATGGAGTGAGGTCTTCCAGTCACTGAATGAAAATAACTTCAACCCTAGGATACTCTACCCACCAAAAGTATCATTAAAAATAAGTAGAGCAATAAAAGTCATCCATGACAAACAAAAACTAACACAATACATGACCACCAAGCCACTACAAAAGATTCCTCAAGGAATTCTGCACACAGCAAATGAAAGCAAACAAAACCATGAGAGGACAATCAGCACCAAATCACAAGAGAAGAAAAGACAAGGAATCAGAGAGTAACATTGATTCAGCTGCACATAATAAACCCTTATATAACAAAAACAGCTAAATGACAGGAATCACAACACACATATCAATACAAACACTGAATTTTAACAGACTGAACTCCCCCATCAAAGACACTGTTTGTCAAACTGAATTAGAAAGGAAGATACAACAATCTGTTGTTTAGAGAAAACCCATCTCATTGACAGAACCAAACACTGGCCTAGGGTGAAAGGCTGGAAGAAGACTTACCAAGCCAATGGCACCTGAAATCAGGCAAAAGTAGCAATATTTACCTTGGACAAAGTGGACTTGAAGTGTACATTGATCAAATGAGATAAAGAATGACATTCCATACTAATGAAAGGTGAAATACACCAAAAGGAAATACCAATTATCAACCTATATGCACCCAATGTCAATGCACCCAATTTTATCAAACATACTCTGAAGGACCTGAAAACATATATAAACTACAACACAATGGTAGTGGGAAACTTCAATATCCTCGTAACACAATAGATAGGTTATACAAATAAAAAATTAATAAAGAAATTCTAGAACTAAATCACAATGTAGATGAAATTGACCTAGCTGACTCATACAGAATATTTCATCCAACTTCTGCACAGTATACATTCTTCTCAGCAGGCCATGGAACCTTCTCCAAAATTGATCATATCTTAGGGCACACAGCAAGACTCAGCAAATATTAGAAAACAGAAATAATCCCATGCATGCTATCTGATCACAGTGCATTGAAACTAGAATTCAATAACAAAAACAGCAGTAGACAACATGAAAACAATTGGAGGCTGAAAAAACAAACTGCTCGGTGATCAATAAGTCAGTGATTAAATAAAAGAGGAAATTAAAAGGTTCCAGGAAGTTAATGAAAATGAAAACATGACTTACCAGAACTTATGGGGCACAGCAAAAGCAGTCCTAAGAAGAAAGTTTATAGCCATGAATGCATATATTAAAACATCATAAAGATCTCAAATCAATGACCTAATGCTACATCTCAAACACCTAGAAAAAACAAGAACAAGCAAATCCCAAAACAAGCAGAAGGAGAGAAATAATAAAAATACTGACTGAAGTTAATGAAAAAGAAGCAAAAACAAACAAACAAAAAACTGAATTAATGAAACAAAAAGCTAGTTCTTTGAAAAAATAAACAAGATTGACAGACTCCTAACAAACCTGACTAAAATGAGAAGAGAAAAAATCCAAATCAGCAAAATCAGAAATGCAAAAGGTGAGATAACAATAAACACCATGGAAATCCAGGAAATCATCAGAGACTACTTTGAGAACCCATATTCTAAAAATTTGAAAATCTTAAAGAATTGGACAAATTTCTGGTTATTTATGACCATCCAAAATTGAACCAAGAGGATATTGATCACCTGAATAGATCTATAACACAAAAAGAAATTGAAGGAGTAACAAAGGGTCTCCCAAAAAAGAAAAGTCCATGACCTGATGGATTCTCTGCTGAATTCTATCAGACCTTTAAAGAAGAACTAATGCCAACTCTCATTTTCCATGAAATAGAAAAAAAAAAGAGCACTGCGTAATTCATTTTTTGAAGCCAGTATTAAACTCATCCCCAAATCAGACAAAGACACCTCCAAAAAGGAGAACTGTAGGAAACCTCCTTAATGAACATTGATACAAAAATCCTAATAAAATAATGGCAAACCAAATCCAACAACACATCAGAAAGATCATTCACCACCACCAAGTAGGCTTTATCCCAGGGATGCAGGGGTGGTTCAAAATATGCAAATCTATAAATGTAATATAGCATATTAATAGAAGAAAAGACAAAAACCACTTGATCATCTTAATAGATTCAGAAAAAGCCTTTGACAAGATCCAACACCACTTCATGATAAAAGCTCTAAGAAAGAATGTACCTCAACATTGTAAAGGCTATATATGACAAACTTATAGCTAACAACATCCTTAATGGAAAAAAACTGTAACTATTTCTCCTAAAATAAGTAATGAGACAAGGTTGCCCACTATCCCTAGTCCTATTCAACATAGTCCTGGAATACCTAGCCAGAGCAATTAGGCACAAAGAAGAAATAAAAGGAATACAAATAGGTAAAGAAATTGTCAAAATATCCGTATTTGCAGATGATATGATCCTATAACTTAAAGACCCAAAACTCTACCTACAAACTCCTAGATACCATAAACAGCAACAGCAAGGTGGCAGGATACAAAATCAATTTACATAAATCATTAGCTTTTTCTATACACCACAAAAAACAAATTGAGGAAGAACACATGGAAACAATTCCATTTACAATAGACTCAAAAAAAGATCAAATACTAGGAGTAAACTTAACAAAGGATGTGAATGACCTCTGCAAGGAGATCTATAAACTCCTGAAGAAAGAGATCGAGGAAGACTACAGAAGATAGAAGGATCTCCCGTCCTCATGGATTGGTAGACTCAACATAGTAAAAGTGGCTGTACTACCAAGAGCAATCTGCATGTTTAATGCAATTCCTATCAAAATGCCAATGACATTCATCACAGAGATTGAAAAATCTACCCTAAAGTTCATTTGGAAACACAAAATACAATGAATAGCCAAGGTAATACTCAACAAAAAGAGCAATGCTTGAGGTATCACAATAACTAACTTCAAACTATATTACAAAACCATAGCAATAAAAACAGCATGGTACTTGCACAAAAACAGACATGAAGACCAGTGGAACAGAATAGAGGACCCAGAGATGAACCCACACAGCTATACCCACCTTATTTTTGACAAAGGCACTAAAAGCATATGATAGAGAAAAGACAGCCTGTTCAACAAATGTTGTTGGGAAAAGTGGTTATCCATCTGCAAAAAACTGAAACTAGATCCATGTTTATCACCCAGTGCTAGTATTAACTCAAAATGGATCAAGTACCTTAATATTTGACCTAAAACTCTGAATTAGTACAGGAAAGAGCAAAGAATAGGTATAGGCAAAGACTTCTTCAATAGAACCCCAGCAAGCTCAGCAACTAAGAGAAGGATGGACAAATGGGGCTACATGAAATTAAAAAGCTTCTGCACAACAAAAGAAATGGTCTCTAAACTGATGAGACCACACACAGATTGGGAGAAAATATTTGCCAGTTATACATCAGACAAAAGACTGATAACCAGAATATACAGGGAACTTAAAAAACTGAACTCTCCCCAAATCAATGAACCAATAAAGAAATGAGAACTGAACTAAGCAGAACTTTCTCAAATGGCCAAAAAACACTTGAAAAAATGCTCACCATCTCTAGCCATAAAGGAAATGCAAATCAAAACCACACTAACATTCCATCTCACCCCTAATAGAATAGCTATCATCAAAAACACCACCACCAACAGGTGTTGGTGAGGACATGGGGAAAAAGCAACTCTTGTAAACTGCTAGCGGGAAAGCAAGCTAGTGCAACCACTCTGGAAAATAATATGGAAGCTTCTTAAAAATCTAATCATAGACCTGCCATATGACCCAGGAATCCCACTCCTAGGGATATACCCAAAGGAATGCTACTCAAGTTACTCCAGAGGCACCTGGACACCCATGTTTATTACAGCGCTATTCACAATAGCCAAATTATGGAAACAGCCAAGATGCCCCACCACTGATGAATGGATGAAGAAAATGTGGTATCTATACACAATGAAATTTTACTCAGCCATGAAGAAGAATGAAATCTTATCATTCTCAAGTAAACAGATGGAACTGGAAAACATCATTCTGAGTGAGGTTAGCCAGGATCAGAAAACCAAAAATCATATTTTCTCCCTTATGTGTGAACTTTAGAACTGGGACAAATGTAGCATTTGTTGGACTTGGGTCTTACGTTAAGGAGAGAGCACACATGGGAGAGGCATGGGGATAGGTAGGAAACCCAAAACTTGAAAGTGTTTGATGTCCCCACTGCAGAGGAGCTAATATAGTAACCTTAAAGAGACAGAGGTCAATATGGGAAGGTGATCAGAAACTAGTGAAAAGGTCAGGTAGAGATGAATCAATTCAGGTTGTAATACATTTGTGCATGGAAGCAATGCTCAGAATCTCTCGGTATAGCATCCTTATCTCAACTAGCAAAAATGCTTTGTTTTTCTTAATATGCTTATGTCTTGTCTTCAACAAAATTAGAGAAGGGCAGAACAGGTTGTGTATGAGAGTGAGGTGGGGGTGGAGGGAGAGGGAGGGGGTGGGAGTAAATGGGGGAGAAGTGGCCCAAATAATGTATGCACATATGAATAAATGAATGAATAAGTAATATAATATAAAAAAGAAAGGTTTATACAAGATCATGCTTCTTTAAAGTGATACAAGGAGGTAATCATAGTTTCCATGACCAGATATACTTTCTTCCTCTTAGGTCAATTTTGGGAGGCGGAATTTTATTGCAACAAAATTTGTTCAAAATGAACAATTCTCTGTTTACAACTCAAAACTTTTAATTAACCAACAAAACAGTGGGTTTGAAATCAGCAGTTCCAAGGTGGATGAACAGCAGCTCATTTGGAATGCCCACATATGACTACCAAGTAATGTAAAACTATGATTGAAAAGGATAATGCACTGAATTGCAGTGATGGAATAATTGCACAAGAAGAGTCTTGATGTGTGTCTTTTGTGACTCATGGATAGTGGCCAATGGATTAGTCATATCAATAATTAGGCAAATAGGTAATTTTAAAGAAAACTAGAAATTTTCAGAGATGCCATATATGGGACATGCTCCTATTGAATTCACTGTGGGAACTTAAGGGGAATATTAAATTAGAGCACATCAAAACCAATTACAACTCCTTTCAAGGATTAGAAAGTGATCGGAAACAGTCAGTGAAAATCTTAGTTCATTTACTCGAGGTGGATATTTGGATTCATGAAATTGAGAAGACATGAGCAGCTCTAGCAACAATAATCAGTGGAAACCAGTCTCAATACAAGCATTTAATGTAAGATATGGTGGCCTAGCTTGTCCTTGACTGAGAATTCAAAAATAACTGAATCTTGACCTATTGTGAAGATAATTATTCATAGTAATATTTAGTGTATGAACAAAAGCCAGTTTTGGAAGTCATAATGAATGCTTCTGCCACCATCCCTGATTTGTTCTGTAATAAAAGTATAAGCAAGTAACACTTGCATTGTGTAACACTAGCTTTGTTAAAGTTCAAGTACCTTATTCTTAAAATCATATGATAAGGATGAGCAAATATATTAGTAGATTGACTTAAAAGCTTTGCAGAATGTAATACTGATAGAAAATTACTGATCTGAGGCAAAATTGAATTTAACTAACCGTCAGCTAAATTCTATGTTTAATAGTTCTGCAAAGGGTTATCTGAATCATAAAAATAATTGTAGATTAAAGCAGGGAAGCAAGTAATCCAATTTGTAAAAAAAATATGGAAATATATATAATGACTTTATAGAATGGATTAGTTGTTTCTTTGAGACTTTACTTGCTCCACACCGCTTATTTCAGATAATCATGCTTATTTTAAGTCTGTTTAATTCTGTATCTGTTAAACTAATGCTTAATAAATATAGATGGTCACAAAAATATGACGACTTTGCTTTAAGAAAGCCTAGGCTATGGGATACAGTATGAACTGTCAGTAAAGGGCGAGTTTGGCAGGTCTGGGCTGCTCAAGTCTTGAACATTATCTCAGAAAATCCCATTTTTAGAACTGATACTTGGTCTGTACCTCCAAGATGAGCTTTTGGACCTTGAAATTTTCTGGCATATAGGAGTAATCTTGTATTACAGAGGACTTGGGCCACATATTGAAAATTTGTTTGAATAGTTTGTCTTTACAAGGCAATTTATGTTAGGTGCTGTTTTGTTCTAGAGTCTGAGGACTTGAGATCAGTTATATTGGTGTAGCAAATTAACATGAGTGACTTGCAGTCAAAACCATGCACAATTGAGCTTCCCTCAGTAGAAATATTTTACATATTTTGTGATGAATCGCTATAGAGAAAATTAAGAATAACTGTGAAACTCCACTGCCAGTGGACCTTTAGAAACTTGTGGCTGGCATTTCCTGAATTTCTCCATATGCATCTGTTCTTTTTGTTGATTTTAATGCATATTCTACTATAATAAACCATAACCATGGACATAACAACTCCCTCAACTCTTTTAAGTCATGCTAGTAAATCATCAAAACTATCTGTGGCCTTAGATGCACTCAATATAGAAGCTGAAAGAATAGATTGAATGCTGTATAAAGTTAGTTACTGCTTTCATTTGACAATAGGCTAAAGAGAATTTGAAAGAATGAATGGGTATGTAGCATATGCACTATAGTACCCAAAGCAGAAGTAGTTATCATTGTTATCAATTTATTTTATTTAATCTGTATTGAATCACTCAATATGTGGCATTTATATCTTATTTTGTGCTCAGGTTGCTTAATCTTTAATTCCTACCCTCAAACATCTGATATTTGTTCTATACTACTTTAAAGACACCTTCAGGCCAGGTCCTTCTAGGACCTTCAAGCTGGGTCACTAACACAGCACCACAGGCTTTCAGACTGGAAGGAAGGAATGTGAGATATTATTTCTGTTTCACCTTATTTTTCCTTCATGCCAAAAGTTGTCTTTTTCCTCTGCTTTTATGAATACTATCCCAAGTGGGTCACTTAGAACTCTTCGGATGACTTATTAATCAATATATAGGTTTCTCGCTGCATATTCCTTTTACTTACCAGGTCACATCCCCTATTAATGACAGACATAATTCAATTATCTACTTGTTTCTTTTTTTGTATTTTTGGAAACATTTTTTAAATGTCTCTTCATGTATATTCTTCTCGATTTATATTATGATATTTCAGGAACAAAAAGTACCTCTATAGGTAAATCTTTCTACACATAAACTGGAATAAACAGTGGCTGGTATCATTGTTCACTTGAAAAATAGCCATTCTGAGAAGACTGCCTTCCACTGTGAATATGAAAACAACAGGGGCTTATATTCTCAGTTATCTTTTAGTTAGAGTGATTAATTCTTGGCCTACATGAACAAAGGAATTTTGTAAGTGTCATAGAATAATTTTATAGGAATAAAATGAACATGAATGTGAATGGGAAACTATATGAGGGGGATTGGTGGGAAGCAGAGGGGTAAAAATGGGGTGGGGAGAATATGATTGAAGTATGTTGCATCCATATGAAAGGGTCATAAAAATTCATTTAAAAATTGCAAGAAAGATTTTTTTAAAAGGTGAGGGAGGATAAGAAAGGATAATAGAGTATAATGAGGGTTTTTTTGTAGCACTGGGATATTGTAAGAATGTTTTTTAAATGCCACAATGTGTCCCCATCTAGCACAACAGAAAACATTTCTTTTTAATTCTACTAGGGAAAAACCAGAATTTATAATATTTCATAAATATAAATACTTTCCAAAAAGTGATAACAAAATTGAAATAGCTCAAATTAAAGAGTTGCAAGTAAAAAAAGAAAGAATTATAGACAGGGTAATATGGTAACAGTATATTATCTGAATATATGAAAATACCACAAAGAAACCCACCACACTGTACAATTAATACATCCAAAGAAAAATGTGGAAAACTAAAGCCAACTCAGTTTCAAGGCTGAAGAACATTACAAGCTTTGAACAAAGAAGATGAGGCAAAAGTAGCATCTTTCTGCCTCAAGTGCTACATTAAAATGTTCTGATTCCTGGAAATATTAGTTGAACATATTCTAACCATTTTGAAACATAAACTGAAAATAAAGAAAAGATCATCTAAAGTCATTATTTTATTGTTTCATTAAATTAATGATGGTTCATCTATTTCTAGTTTTCTAGAGGAAAAAATAACACTATTTCTATTTAGAAAAAATAACACCAGAATTTTGTAATAAAATAGACTAAATGATTCAGAAAACATTGATGAGTCTGCTGGCCCAAGGTAAAGATTCTAACTTAACATTATATTAAATTGTATAATCAGTTCTTAACAGGAAGTAAAATATTACCACCTAATAGATTATATATAATCCTCTAAACTTGAGGATACAGACATCAAAAATTTTAATGTTGCAACCAATGATACTACAATTTAATCAGTAATTTCATCACAAAGTTAGAATATGTTGGAAAAAATGATCAAATGACTTGCATTATTGGCAACTTTTGCAAGAGGAATGGGGAACGTTCACACAGTGTCCTCCTTCATTATGAGCTGATAAGTCTGCAGAATGGGCTTCCAGTCACTTATGATAGTGACATGAACAAAGGGATAAGACCTTTCCTGTATGGGAAAGGTGTGTATAGGACCAATATGAATAGTCTTTTACACTCACTACCTAATTGTGATAGTCAGAAGAGCATTTGATCTAATGAATAAATCATACTTAAACAATATCTCATGTTACAAAGTTTATTATTAGTTTAAATTAGCATGTGAAAGAGAGTGAATATTACAGGGCTTCACTCAAGTTTCATCATGATGTATTAATAGTAATCCATTGAGATAATTAAGAAAAAATTCATAGTCAACACACTTGGTGCCCCACATGCATCTCTTTGACACTTATCTGACCCTTTTTATTAGAGAAATATTTTCTGAACATACCACAGAAATTCACTAGTCTTCAGTAATTTTGTTCCCATGTTTTATTTCTCTGACACTGCTTGAATTCCTCACTGATAATAGGAGTTCTTTTAACAGCTGTGGCAAGTCTTCATTTTATTTTGTTTGTTCTTCATTGCAGGTAGAGTCAGGCAACTCAGTCAATAAACCACAATTCCATGTCTAGGACTCTCCTGCAGTTCCTGAAAGCTCAGTGATTTTCTGCTTACTGTCCTGTGACTGGTCTTAGCTGTGCTGAAATGCTCTGACTATAATGTTATTTAAGTTTGGGACTCTTGCAAAGGTCTAATAACTTGCATTTTTCCTTTGGGTAGAACCAGTCAAAATTGGTGAAGGCTAGTTGAATTTCCCTCAGTCTCTTTTCATCAGCTTCATAAACTTCAAAAAGGTGGGGACTTTCTTGTGGTACATTTTTGGTGTTAGGATTCATTATTTAAATGAAAATTCACTTTGGGTCATTTCATCAGAGTTTTGGCAGAAATAAATGGGAGATGTTCAGTTGGACTTTAAGCATCATAAGACAAGTACTTTCACACATTATGCAAAATAAACTTTTACATAATTTAACTCATAATCAATAAATATTCAGTGATTAGTTTCTATTAAACATATACACAATAGAATGATGAGTCTTACATGTCTTTGCATATGCAGATTGATTTCTTCAAAATTTCTATTTAAGAGCATTAGATCTCTGATAGCCCCAGAATTGCTTCATTTCACTAGTAGGGTGAGAGATTTTGTACTGACTACCAGGAAATTGACTGAAGGATAGGTGAACAAACCAAAAAATAGCTCACCATATATTCATCAGCATGACAGAAAGAAACATAAAAGCTGATACAGGTGTTAAAATAAATACCTACAAACTCAACAAATGCAAAGCAAACACTGAGGTAGAATGGTCAAAGTCACAGGATAACCTTAGGTTAAATACCTACTGTGAATATTTGCTTAGGGAGAAATTATTTTAAGTGACCTAAAGAAACTTAAAATTAAGTGATGAAAACTAAGCCAATGTGACTGGGTAATTATTTATAAATATAAATGTAAAATAATTTTTCCTTAAAATTATTATTATTATTATTTTCATTACTATCACTATTGATGCTGAGGGAATTCAGAGTGTCATACATATATGCTAGACAAGTCCTGTACCACTAAGATACACCCCTGACATTCCTTAGAATTACATAGACATGTCACATGAATATTACTGAAGTGCTGGATACTTTAATTTTGGGGGCAGTACTGGGACTGTATTTAGGGCCTCACACTTGCTAGACATATGCCCTACCATTTAAGCCATGTTCTCATTCCATTTTTATGCTTTAGTTATTTTTCAGATAGAGTATCATTTTTTTGCCTGAGCAAGTTTTGTTCTACCTATGTCTCCCACATCTCTGGGATTATAGACACATACTGATACACAAGCTTATTTGTTGAGAAGGAATCTTGCTAATTTTTTGCCTGGGTTGGCCTCAAACCTTGATCATCTTGAACTCTGCCTCACAAGTAGTTAGGATGATAGGCATGAGCTACTGCTCTAGGTCTCTACCAAGGGTTTTAATATCATCAAAATATGATATTCCCTAAATATGTTATCTTTATGATTTTAATATTTAGAATACTAATAAAAATGTGGTAGATCTTTAGCTTATACTTACTACTTAGTTTTGGTTAACATTATTTTATCCTACTAAATGGAAAAGAAGACAAGGGAGGTATTGGCAGACTGGCTCAAGTGGTAGAGCACCTGTCTAGTAAGCATGAGGCCCTGAGTTCAAATCTCAGTACCACAACTGGCCCCTCCCCTCCAAAGAAACAAAGAAGACTATAGAATTTAGTCAAGATAAAAAAAATCTATGTTCTGGATTAACAAACAAAAGATAAAAGACCTTAATGTCTTTCTAAACAGTAACATTCCAACATATTTTGCATAAACCAGAAGTTTTTTGTGCAATACCACAGTGAGTTATTTTCTGTGCTGAATGGAAATCTACTTCCTGGCAATAAGTAAAATAAGTGAGCAGCAGAAAGGGTAGAAATGCACTGCTGTGTGATTGGGAGTGTTGGGTTGTTTAAAAAAAAATGCTGGATGGTAAAGGTCCAAAGCCTTTTTTTTTGACAAGGCAACAAATGTGGTTTTTCTATCCCCATTGGCTAGATATAACAGGAGTTTCTCCACTTGTAACAAGGAGGGGCATAAAAACTGTCCTTTGTAAGAAGATTTTTCAAAACAATAAAATGGAGTTGTAGAAAATAACACATTGGGAATTTAGGCAGATAAAGGAATTAATGATTTTGTGTTATTGTATAACAGTCCCCCAAGTGGCAAATATTTGCTTTCAATGAATAATTTGTAATAGGAATAGAGCAATTGTTTAACCATACTTTTATAGAATTATTTCTATATTAGATTTAAAACAGTTAATTGGACTTGTGTTTCTTCAGTATTACTTGATGAAGATTTGTCTGTGTCCAATTTCTGTCACAGTGTAGTCAGGACACTTCTTTATTTCCAATATTTTCTCTTAGTAACAAGTTATATTTTGGGAGCAGGATTTAGGGTATAGGCAGCTACTTGGTCTGTTCCAATTGGCTGAGGGATATCAAATGGCTGTAAGTCAGACATTCTCAGAAATCATGTACTGAAAAATAATTAACTCTTTAGGAAATACTGAACATGGAGAAATATTTATTTATTTGACAATTATTTATGGAGTCCTATTTATTATGTGCAAGGTCTGCATCTAAGTACATTGAATTCATCAGTGAACAAAACAGAAAAAGATTTTGCCCTGATAGTTATGAATTTGTTTTCTAGATATGAATTTACATTCTAGAAGAATTACAGAGGCAATAGCAAATAATCTTAATGTGAATGTAAGCTTAAATTAGGATGTCATAAAAGCTATAGATAAATATGAAATTTGAGCTAAGAAATGGGGGCTTGAAGGGAATGTGGTGCAGGATAGGAGTTGGACATTTAAATCAGGTCATTAGTTATATTTTCATTTTTTTTCACTGAAGGAAATTCAGATCAGTAAATCACTGGGAAAGCTATATAAATTGATGCTCACCTGCAGAACATTTCAATATCATGGCAATTACACAGACTCAGAGATAATTAACCTTTACTGTATTCCTACTATTTGACAAACTCTTGTGCAAGAAATGACCACTAATACCATGTTGATTAAATAACAACCCCATGAAGCAGTTATCATTGCCTAGGACATATTGAAGCTCAAGGAGTTAGGTGAATTGCTTAGGACCTTGTTGGAAATTGATCTGATAGGAACACTGCTGAAAAAAGAGTGGCCGTTTAGTAAGCTGATTTGACAGAAATTATTTTAATTGGGTCCTTAACTGCTTTTATTTCTGTGTCTTCAAAATTAAACCTTGGAAATCAATAAATATAACAAAAACTTTAATTTGTTATTTTCTTTTTTATTTTATGTGTTGAGTATGCTTTTCTTATTTAAATTCCCTGTAAGTTCATTGTTTGATCACAGGTGTTGTTAGCGGGATTGAATTTTTTATAAGCAGTCAAGGTTCATTGATGGTTAAAATGGAATATTGACTCAGAAGTAATTTTAGCAATATGTCAGATACCAGAGAAATTCAGCATATGAAGAAAGTGGTTTATTGCATACTTACAGGTATTCATATTAATGGAGTAGTATTGGAAGAATTCTTCTGCACCAGAGAGTTAAAATTTCTCAATTATAATGTTGATATTTCATATTAATTACCAAGAAAAAATATCTCAGATATCACAAAGAATAGTTTATTTGGAGCTCTCCTAGGTGGTTAATCAAGTCAGTAAGGCATATTTAAGCTTCCATACAACTACAGATAAGAGCTTTGTTAAACCCTTTATCACTTCATAACAAAAGCATTCTCTATTTTCCAGTGTCAGATGAAATTACCTTTATTTACTATAATGGTTAATTTATTGTGCTAACTTGCCTGAGTAAAGGAATGCCCAGGTAGCTGGCAAAACGTCACTTCTCTGAAGTGGCTATGAAGTATTTCATGAAGTGTCTTCGAAGGTATTTAAAAGACTAACATTTGAATCAATAGACTGAGTAAAGACCACCATGTTCAATGTGGATTGACATGATCCAATCTATTAAGGCCCTAATAGAATAAAAACTCAAAGAAAGATGGAACATGATATCATCTTCTTCTGTCTTCAAACGTCTGATTCTCCTAGTTCTTTGACTTTCTAGTTTGAACCAGGACTTAACCTATCCCCACATGAATCCTGTGCATATGCATGCCTGTCTTTCCTAGACTGAAATACACTGATGCCTTTTCCAATTCTCCATTATACACACTACATACCATGGAACTTCTTAGCCTCCATTATCTCAAGAACTAATTCTTATAAAAATCCAATTGTTTCCCTGGAGAAATCTGGTTGATAAATTTCCTTTTCTTAGCAATTTTTCTAGCTTCATGTAATAAAAAAATCCTAAAAAACAGATTTCTATTGCCACCCTCCAAGTGAAATTTAGGTTTCCTCATATATTATCCTTAAATTCTGCTGTTCTACAAATAGATTTTAGGTATCTTTTAAGGAAGCTTGTAACTCCATTTATCTACTGCTGAATAATCAATTGCCCCTAAACATTGCAGCTTAAAAGAATAAATATTTATTATTATCTTACAGCCTCTGTAGGTTAGGACTGTGGACATGACCTTGCAGGGCTTAGTGTGCTGACTCATGTCTATCACAGGGTTACAGTCAAGGTCCTGACTGGGGCTGCAATAACCTTCATTCCAGTAAGAGGATCCACTTCTAAGATTATTCACATGTTTGATGACAGGTCATAGATATTAATTCCTTGCTACTTATATTACTGCTTTAGAAAACTTAGAAAATGTCAGAAGTTTATCTTACTGTAACTCTTGGAGTAAGAGAAAAAAACACAAAGTCTAAACAGAAGTAATTTTTTAACCTAATATTAGAAGTAGTGTTCTGAAACTTTTGCAATATTTTGTTAGAAGCAAGTCCATAGGCAAAGCTTTCATTCTAAGGGAGGGGATTATGTAGGGAAGGGAATGTATACCCGGAGTTGAAGATCATAAGGTGTCAACTCAGAGGGTGCTGGTCACACACAAGTTTATTTTCTAACAATTGGCAAAGTTTTTATATTATACCAGCAAATAAATTTGACACAGAAGAAAGAAAAGAAAAACAAGACTATGATGTATATAAAGAGGCAGAAGTCCATCAGAAATTCCCATAAATAGGTGGTATTATAAAGTAACCAAATTCTGGAAATTCTACAGTGTAGACTGAAGTTTCTCAAGGGATATGGCCAACTGATAACTTTCCAGGAAAGTATGTCCCTGAGGACATTTCTGTCTTTCTCTCTACTACGGTTAATTTGATATGTTTGTTTTTCTGGACAAAAGGATGCCTGAGAGCTAGTAAAACATTTTGTTTTCTGAGAGTATCTATGAGGATATTTCCAAACGTGATTGCATTTGAATCAGTGGACTCAGTGAGGAAGAACTGCCTAAACCCAACATGGACAAGCACCATCTAATTAGCTGAGAGCCTGCGTAGGACAAGAAGGGCAGAAGAAAAGTTAATTTTTTTTAAATGTGAATAGAAATAATGGGTATAATTTCTGGCATTCTTTCTTCTTTTTTTTTCATTTATTCATATGTGCATACATTGTTTGGGCCATTTCTCCCCCCAGTCCTGAACCCCCTCCCTCTCCCTCCACCCCCCTTTCACTTCCAGGCAGAACCTGTTCTGCCTTTTCTCCAATTTTGTTGAAGAGAAGACATAAGCAATAATAAGAAAGACAGAGCGTTTTTGCTAGGTGCTATAAGGATAGCTATACAGAGAGATTCCTAGCATTGCTTCCATGTATAAGTATATTAAAACCTGAATTGATTCATCTCTACCTGACCTTTTCACAAGTTCCTGATCACCTTCCCATATTGACTTCTGTTGCTTTAAGGTTACTGTATTAGCTCCTCTGCAGTGGAGACATCAAACACTTTCAAGTTTTGGGTTTCCTACCTATCCCCATTTCTCCCGCATGTGCTCTCCCCTTAGTGTATGACTCAAGTCCAACAACATTGCTGCATTTGCCCTAGACCTAAGGTCTGCATATGAGGGGGAACATACGATTTTTGGTCTTCTGAGCAGGGCAAACCTCACTCAGGATGATGTTTTTCAGTTCTATCCATTTACTTGCAAATAAGATTTCATCGTTCTTCGTGGCTGAGTAAAACTCCATTGTGCATAAGTACCACATTTTTTTAATCCATTTGTCAGTAGTGGGGCATCTTGGTTGTTTCCATAACTTGGCTATTGTGGATAGCACTGAAATAAACACGGATGTGGAGTAACCTGAGTCCTGTTCCTTTGGGTATATCCCTAGGACTGGGATTGCTGGGTCATATGGCAGGTCTATGTTTAGATTGTTAAGAAGCCTCCATATTGTTTTCCAGAATGGTTGCACTAGCTTGCATTCCCACCAGCAGTGTACCAGGGTTCCTTTTTCCCCACATCCTCATCAACACCTGTTGGTGGTGGTGTTTTTGATGATGGCTATTCTATCAGGGGTGAGGTGGAATCTTACTGTGGTTTTGATTTGCATTTCCTTTATAGCCAGAGATGGTCAGCATTTTTTCATGTGTTTTTTGGCCATGTGAATTTCTTCTTTTGAAATTCAGTTTAGTTCGGTTGTCAATTTCTGTATTAGTTCATTGATTTTGGAAGAGTTTAAGTTTTTGAGTTCCCTGTATATTCTGGTTATCAGTCCTTTATCTGATATATAACTAACAAATATTTTCTACCATTCTGTAGGTGGTCTCTTCAGTTTAGAGACCATTTCTTTTGTTTTGCAGAAACTTTTAAACTTTATATAGTTCCATTTGTCCATCTTTCTCTTAGTTGCTGAGCTGCTGAGATTCTATTGAGGAAGTCCTTGCCTATACCTATTACTTCCACAGTATTCCCTGCCCTTTCCCGCACTAACTTCAAGTTTCAGATCTGATATTAAGGTACTTGATACATTTTGAGTTAATACTAGGATTGGTTGAGAAAAATGGATATAGTTTCATTTTTTTGCAGACAGATAACCACTATTCCCAGCAATATTTGTTGAAGAGGCTGTCTTTTCTCCATTGTATATTTTTGGCACCTTTGGCAGAAAAAAGGTGGGCATAACTGTGAGGATTCATATCCAGGTCCTCTATTCTGGTCCACTGGTCTTATGTTTGTTTCTGTGCTAGTACCATGCTGTTTTTATAGCTATGGCTTTGTAATATAGTTTGAATTCAGGTATTGTGATACCTCCAGCATTGCTCTTATTGCTGAGTATTGTCTTGGCTATTCGTGGTCTCTTGTCTTTCCAAATGAACTTTAGGATAGATTTTTCAATCTCTGTGATGAATGCCATTGGCATTTTGATGGGAATTGCATTAAACATATAGAGTGCTTTTGGTAGTATAGCCATTTTTACTATGTTGATTCTAACAATCCATGAGCACAGGAGATCTTCCACCTTCTGTAGTCTTTCTTGATCTCTTTCTTCAGGGATTTGTAGTTCTCCTTGCAGAGGTCATTCACATCCTTTGTTTAGTTTACTCATAGGTTTTGAATTTTTTTTAGGCTATTTTAAATAAAATTTTTTCCATATATTCTTTCTCAATTTGTTTGCTGTTAATGTGTAGAAAAGCTAATGATTTTTGTAAGTTGATTTTGTATCCTGCTACCTTGCTGTGGCTGTTTATGGTGTCTAGTAGTTTTGGGGTAGAGTTTTTTGGGTCTTTAAGATATAGGATAATGTCATCTGCAAATAGGAATATTTTGACAGTTTCTTTACCTATTTGTATTCCTTTTATTTCTTCTTCTTGCCTAATTGCTCTGGCTAGGAATTCCAGGACTATGTTGAATGGGAGTGGGGATAATGGGCACTCTTGTCTCATTCCTGATTTTAGGGGAAATTGTTTCAGTTTTTCTCCATTAAGTATGATGTTGGCTATAGGTTTGTCAAATATAGTCTTTACAATGTTGGGGTACATTCCTTCTATTACAAGGTTTCTTAGAGCTTTTATCATGAAGTAGTGTTGGATATTATCAAAGGCTTTTCCTGCATCTATTGAGATGATCAAGTGGATTTTGTCTTTGCTTCTATTGATGTGCTGTATTACATATATAGATTTGCATATGTTGAACCATCCCTGGGACAAAGCTGACTTGGTCGTGGTGAATGATCTTTCTGATGTGGTGTGGATTCAGTTTTGCCATTGTTTTATTCAGGACTTTTGCATCAATGTTCATTATGGAGATTGGCCTATAGTTCACCTTTTTAGAGGTGTCTTTGTCTGAATTTGAGATGAGTGTAATACTGGCTTCATAAAATGAGTTAGGCAGTGCTCTTTCCCCTTCTACTTTTTGGAAAAGTTCAAGGAGAATTGGTATTAGCTCTCCTTTAAAGGTCTGATAGAATTCAGCAGAAAATCTGACAGGTCCCAGACTTTTCTTTTTTGGGAGACTCTATTTTTGCTTCAATTTCATTTTGTATTATTGATCTATTCAGGTGATTAATATCCTCTTGGTTCAATTTTGGATTGTTACTGAGAAGAATGTATATTGTGTAGAAGTTGGATGAAATATTCTGTAGACATCAGCTAGGTCTATTTGATCTATGGTGAGATTTAGTTTTAGAATTTCTTTATTGATTTTTTGTTTGGATGACCTATCTGTTGGTGATAGAGGAGTATTAAAGTCTCCCACTACCACTGTGTTGGAGTCTATATATACTTTTAGGTTCTTCAGAGTATGTTTGATGAAACTGGGTGCACTGGCATTGGGTTCATATAGATCTGTAATTGTTATTTCCTTTTGGTCTATTTCACCTTTTATCTCATTTGATCAATTTAAGTTTGAATTGTACTTTGTCCCAGATAATTACTGCTAATCCTGCCTGTTTTGCGGGGTCACTAGCTTTTTACATCTTCTTTCTGCCTTTCACCCTAAGCCAGTGCTTGTTTCTGTCAATGAGATGGGTCTCCTGTAAACAACATCTTGTTGGATCTTCTTTTTTCATCCAGTTTGCCAAATGGTGTCTTTGATGGGGGATTTAAGTCCATTAACATTCAGTGTTAGTATTGATACATATGTGGTGATTCTTGTCATTTAGTTGTTTTTGTTGTATAAGGGTTTGACTGTGTGCAGGTGAATCAGTGTTACTCTCTGACTCCTTGTCTTTTCTTCTCCTGTTTTTTTGGCACTGCTTGTCTTCTCATGGTTTCATTTGCTTTCATTTTCTGTGTGCAGAATTCATTAAAGAATCTTTTGCAGTGGTGGTTTGGTGGTCATATATTGTCTTAGTTTCTGCTTATCATGGAAGATTTTTATTGTTCCATTTATTTTGAATAATAGTTTTGCTGGGTAGTTTACCCTAGGGTTGAGGTGATTTTAATTCAGTGTCCAGAATACCTCACTCCATGTTCTTCTTGCTTTTAAGGCTTCCATTGAGAAATCTGCTGTGATTTTGACGGGCTTACCTTTGTATGTTATTTATTTTTTCTCTCTTATAGCTTTTAATATTCTCTCTCTATTCTCTGTGCTTGTTGTTTTAATGATAATATGTTGTGTGGTAGTTCTATTTTAGTAATGTCTGTTTGGTTTCCTGGAGGCTTCCTGTACCTGAATGGGCATAACTTTCTCTAGATTTGGGAAATTGTCTGTTATTATTTTGTTGAATATATTATGAATCTTTTGCTTACACCTCTTCTTCAATGCCCATGATTCTCAAGTTTGTTCTTTTGATGGAGTTGGTGTGTTCTTGCATATTCCTTTCACAGGTCTTGAGTTGTTTGACTAATAGATCTTCAGTTTTTCCTTTAATTTCCATTGTCTTCAAATTCTGAGATTTTGTCTTCTGCTTATTCTAGTCTGATGGAATAGCCTTCCATTGTGTTTTGTATTTCTGTTTCATTCTTCTTTTCTGAGGTTTTCTATATCATGGGTCACTTCCTCTTTAATATTGTCAATATTCAATTTAATTCATTTATTTCTCTATTTGTAATATTCTCTGTTTCACTTTGGTGTTTATTTAGGGCTCCTGTGAGTTCATTTATTTGTTTTTATGTCTTCTTATTTTCTTTATTTTTGGTGTCTCGGAATTTCTTGAGTGCCTCTTGTGTGTTTTGCTTGACCATTTCTAGTAATATCTCCATGAAATTCAGTGATTACTTTCAGGATTTTTTCTTTGACAGTGTTCTTGTGAGTATTAGTGGGTTCCTTGGTGTCATTTATCTTTGTTTTTTTGGAGTCTAGAACTAGGTATCTATTTTCTTCATTTCCCTCTGAATCCTGCATTAAATTATTTTGCGGGGGGGTGAATGTTTTCCATCTGTTTTTCATCTTCCTATCACTCTACTTAGTACTGTGTAAGTATATGCTTCATAGGCTGTTGGTGGTTTCAGTCACCTGTTTTCTTTCCCTGGGTTAAATTTGGTTATGTGGGTTTGTTGGATTTTTAGCTTAGTGTATGTATGCTATTTCTGTCCCTGGTCTGGGTGTAATTTAAGTAGTATTAACTAACTCACAATAGTAAAACTAACAAAACAAAACAACCATGGGGGAAATAAAGCAAAGCAATCAATGAAGATAGATGAACAAACTCACAAGAAACAAAACAAACAAACACACACACACACAAACACACACAAAAAAAAAAAGAAAAAGAAAAACTCCAGGTTTAGGAAGAATAGAATTTCAGTCTTAGTAATTCTGGTGTTACTACTTCAGAATCCACTCCTGGTGTTGGTGTTTAAGCAGAGGATCTGTCTTAGTCTCACCAAGTGGCTGGGGAGTCTTGCCAATTTTTTTTCTGTCTTGCAGCTGCAGCTGCTTAGTCTGCTGCTACCACAGTGAGGTGTGGCTTGTTCTCAGGTTCCCAAGATCAGCTCTGTAGCCTACCAGCTATCCTGTTGGTCTGCTGACTGTCTCCCAAGCAGGATTGGAGCTGGTGTCTGATGGTGCAGGAGCCCGCCTGTTTCTCAGTGTAATATGGCCCGAGAAGCTTTGTATGGGCTAGGGGTTCAGGGTGTCCAAGTTTTGATTCTTCTTGGTACTTTATTTCCACCAAGTGTGGCTCCAGTCTCTCAGCAAGATTTTTGATTTATGGAGCTCATGTTTTCTGCTTCTGCATCCTAGTTGTTATCTTGGATCCCTCTTAAATTGTTTTTATCTTCCTTCTGGAATTAGGGCACCAATCTTCTACACTCCTTGGACATCAGAACTCAGGTTCTCTGAACTTAGGGTTCTAAATCTTTCTCTGGAAACCACTCTGGTTGTCAGTACTTCAGACATAGACTGATCCATACTACCACTTTTAGATATTCTCTAGCTTGTAAGCAGTATCTTATGAGGTGTCTCAGCCTCCATAATCTTGAATCAATTTCCCTAACAAATGATGTCTCATCTGTTTATTTTCCTGTCTCTTTCTGTGTCTCCTATTAGTTATGTACCTCTGGAGAGCTAATACATTGGGTAAATTCCTAAATATGAATCTGTATTCCAAGAATTTATATCTTGTCAATATTGTTAAGATAGAGGCAAAAAATATGAAAATCCATGCTACAACTTTTAAAATAGCTAGAAAACTAATTACCACCAAAGCATGCTAATAATGAATTGTTAATATCCCACAAAGTCAAACTATGCAATACCTCAATGCTATCCTAAAATTGGAAAAATTGATAATGACATAAAACTAAAACAATACAGAGGGATTTTTTTCTCTATGAATGTAATTGAAAAGCACACAAGTATTTCCCCTCATGTAATAAGAATATGTTTATAGCTCTGTCACTTAAAATATATGATCTGTCTACTTCATGTAACATGAAATGTTTTCATGTGATCCTCAGAATCAAAGTGCAGATTAAGACCCTGTTATGTTGAGCAAGTAAATGTAGAGGTTTATACAAGGCCAGTAGACTTGAAACAGTTGGTTGGTGAATCTCTACTTTGGGATTTGTTTTGGCTGTTTAATGACAGTAGTTAAAAAAGCTTTCATATCTTTTACTATGTGAGAGAAAAGTGTTCCTCTTTTTTGACCTTCTATGATATGTGAGCATGCTGTTTATTGAGCAGAGAGTGAGACCTTCACCAGACAGAAAATCCACTGGTACTTCACCTTGAACTTCTTATCCTATACACCTGTAAGAAATAAATTTCTACTATTTAAAAATTACACAAAAGAGGGTTTTTTTAAATAACAGGTCTAATGGATTAATAATTCTCTGTTTCTGCCTCTCCTTTTTTCTTTCCTTTAATTAAGAAAATTTCTACTTTCCAAATTTTCAGTCAGATTTATTGAAATGTTTTACTAAATATTTACTGCACCATTGTACCTAATACATTTTATTTTTCTTATTACATTTGGTGATATATTTTATGAGTTTCCATGTATCTCCTGCAATTCCTTATCTTTTAAAAATGTTATAATAATGTATACATTACATATAAATGTTTATTGAAAGCTGAAGCATAGTTTTTTGTTGTTTTTTTCTTTTCCAGAAAGTTTACTACTTTTCAACTCTGGGAGTCTATGTGGCATATCTTGGTACCGGAGTTGTGTACTAATCATTCTTACTCTTGCAGTCACATTCATTCAGCTGATTTGGGGGTTTAGATTATGATTCTATAGAGTTCCTTTATAATTATTCCAAATCCTAATCACTGAGAAGTTCTTTTTAAAGGGGTACTAGCAATTCATCTAGAAGCGAGTCTTTGTATTTCTCTCTTCTTTACCAGCCCTACGTTTTAATTGTGTTTTCTTGAAAGATGTACTGTGAGAATAAGTTTTGTTGGAACATATCAAGGAATATACTCTTGATTTTGAGGATTTTCTAGACTCCAGTCAATTTCTCTAGTCCATAATGACATGCAAGGTCTCCTTGATCCTTTTCATCCCTGCAGAGTGACTCCATCTATGGCATTCCTTCTACTGACTTCCAGAGCTCTAATCTTCTGTAAATATTTTACTTCCTTCTGGAACTTATTCCCAGAGGCTTCTTTGCCATAAACATTCTCAGTTATTCTCATAGAAAGGTAAGTATATCATTTTGTCAACTTACTTCTTGATTCCTTAAGACCCAAAATCTTACATATTATTCAGTATTCTCCAAGATATGAAATTTTTCCAACACTAGAAGGCAAAACAATTATCATTTAGTATGCTTTTAAAAGATTTTTGTGAACGTCTACATGTAAATTTGCTTAACATTCATGTATTCAGACTTGTACAATTTTTTAAATTGTAATTTTTCTATAAGGTACTTTTATAGTTTGTATTAAATTATCAAAAACATTTATCAATTTATTTTTAAATTAAATGCTCATCTTTATATTATTGAAAAGTAACTGACATTGTATTGTTACAATTTTATTCCTTAAAATTGCCTTAATTTATAGAATCTTAGCATTGGTAGAAAATTCAGCAGCAGCTACTCTATTTCCATCACATTTCACATTATAAAGACAAAATATGAAAATTATAGGAATTGATTCATGCATGTATTCAATATTTTATTTCCTTTCTCCAAAATGCTTTTCTGATGGATCCTATTATGACAACTTATGTTCAATACTTTCTTGAAACAGTCAGGGATTACCACTCCCTATGGGATATGTCAATATCACATTTTTATTTTTGGGTTTCTGGTGTGATACATGAAGCTCATAGTAAAAATTAAGCACTGCAACACTAACACAAAAATAATACACATTTTATGGTTTGTAACCTACATAGTAAAAATGTTGTAACTAAATACAGTGAAACTAATAAGTTTCCTAAGTTATCACCTTGGGAATCATAATTTATAAAAATTGCAATTGTTGATTCATTTTTTAATAAGCTGGAAAAGCTCTCATTATACTGATGTTTCATTACTAAGCATTCATATTTTAATATGATAATCAAATCTATGAACAAAATGAATTAATTTTGGTTTTTTCTATCTATATCTACATACCATCTGTATTTTTTATTATAACGATATTCATATATTTTTATAGGTAAGTAAATGTTTAATTAAGGACAGGTATATTATTTCAGACATGTGAATTAAATTGTTTTTACTGAGCAGAGTTTTCCAAAGAGAATCACTTGTTTCCATCTGCATTCCTGAAACAGATGTTGATCTTAGGACAGTTGGGATATGTATTCAAACTCTTAATGTGCTGAACTATAACTTCAATTTGTAAGTACAGATAACAGAGAAAGTCACAAGTTAGTTTTACATTTCTTGATTGAGAAATATAAGTTAAATCTAATCTGAAATGTCGGAGCAATTTTTAAAGGAAGTAAGCAATGCACACACACACATGTATATGTAACATGAAATGAAATAGCATTAGAAAATACACAAATAAATATGATCAAAAGTTATAAGAAATTCTACTTATAGTTCCACATTTACTTTTACTTAGGGAAAATGTCATGGTTCAAGTGGTAGAGTGTAGTAAACACAAGGCCTGAATTCTGACTGTACCCCTTCTTCTCACCCTGTGCAACAACAAAATCACACTGGATCAAAGACCTTAATTTAAGACCTGAAAAATTTTGAAACTAAGAGGAAAACATACATTTAACGATAAAGGCATAGGCAATGAACTTCTAAAGAGGACTCCAGTTACTAAGGAAATAAGAGAAAAAAAATTGAGAAATGGGATTGCATCAAATTAAACAGCTTCTGCACATCAAAGAAAACAATTACCAGAATAAAGAGACAAACTGTAGATTGGGAGAAAATCTTTTCAAGGCATTCATTAGAGAAAGATTAATAACTATAATATTTTTAAAATCTTAAAAATTAAACATCAAAAGATCAAATAAGCCATTTAATGAATGCATAAACATATTGAACAGATGGTTCTCAAAAGAAATACAAATGACAAAAAATGATCAACACTCTTATCCATAAATGAAATTTAAATTTAAATTGAGAATCCTTTGCAACCCAGTCAGAATTGCTATTATCAAGAAAGGAAAGAATAAAAATGTTGGTGAGGATGTGGGAAAAAGGAATTTTTATACATTGTTCAGGGGAATCTAAATATAGCCCCTAGGGAAATCTGCATGGGAGTTCCTCAAGAACAACAACAAAAAATAGAATTACTATACAATTCTGCCATATTACTCTTGAACAAATACCAAAAGGAATATAGGTCAACATGTGATCATCCCGCACACCTATGTTTATTGTAGCACTATTCACAATAGTCCAGCTAAAGAAGCAACCTAAGAGACCAACAACCACTGAATGGATAAACTGTAGCACTTACACCCAATGGAGCATTATTCAGTCAGAAAAAAGAATGAAGTTACGTTGTTTGCAGGAAAATCGATAAAAGTGGAGATTAACAAGCTGTGGGAGACAGTTGAGAATGACAAATACTGCATGTTTTCACTCTCATGTAGAGTCTAAATGTTAACAATAATATGTCATGTTTTAAAAAGGGAGGCTCTTTGTGGTGGGGGTCAGTGGGAGGGGAGACAGAATTGATAGGATGTTGTAGATTAATATGGTTGATATACATTATATGTATGAAAATAGAATAATGAAATCCACAAAACCTGTTAAAAGGAGGAGGGGTGTGGTAATAAAAGACTGAATTTTATTAAAGTATGCTATATGCATGGAAATGTCACAATGAAACCCCTTATGCTAATACAAAAGGAGAAATATGTGACTTGAAGGAATTGCCTAAATCACTTAATCTTTCTAATTGTTTCAAGTAACATTTGATAATGTAAAGATGTTTTAAATCATTTTATCCAACAACCTAAATTGTTACTTTTCAAAATTATGTGTGCCAGGCTGCAGACTTCCTTGCCTTTTTTCTTAGAAGGAATGTAACCACCTTTATCTTTTCTAGGTTTTTCTGCTTTGGTTTCCTAGAACAAACCAAAATGAACAAAGAATAAGCCACTCTGTAATCTTATTGTGCATTTTAGGAGAAGTTTTAGGTTCCTAAGTATTGTCAAATTTTCACATCTGTACTCCCAGTGATTACTTCTATTTGAAAGCCAAATTGAGTACAGACTGAAATAACACACTCCGTTTCATTTTGTATAGTATTATACTTAATTGCAAAGTATTTACAGACTATCATTCACAAAACTACTTCTCACAGTAAAATAGATCTCAAAGGTAAAGGAGGGAATTCTTGGGAAAATTAAAGAATGTGGCATTTTAGCTCAAACTGACGTAAATATTGCAACAAATATATAAAAGAGTTTTCTCAAAACTATTTCTTTGTAAATGCAAGACATGCTTTAATTTGAGAATAATCAAGATTCACTGTATTTATTGATTGGGCTTAATTTGAAGAGGAGGCAGAATTGTCAATATTTTCTGTAATGAAAGTTTTCCCCATTACAAAGCTAGATTCTGAAAAGAATTCCTAACCTGATAAATGAGCAGCAAAAGTGTACTAATTCATTGTTTATTCTGTAACAAAATAAATTTTAAGAATTTTCTTATACTGCTCTTACAGTCCTTAAAATCAGACAGTTCAAGGCAATTCTAAGACTGCAAAAGCACTTTCTATTTTTAAATCTGATTTTCACTGTCATTTTGTATTTAATAAACAAGGCATCTAATAAATATTCTTATGGAGATGAGTAAGTCTTATTTTTCATAAGAATAAATATTCTTATGGAGATGAGAACAATAGTGTAGTTTTGCAACAGAGAGCATACACATTTTAAAGTTTTAGTGGTTATTGGATTTTGTTTATCAGTTAGAATATTAATTTATATTCCTAATAGCTATTCAGTTTTGCTAACATTTGATATTATCAAAATTTAAGTTTTTCCATATCTTCTAGGTAAAGATTTGCTGAACGAATTAATATATAGTGCTGATCCATGTGCCAGACACAATTTCACAAGGAGAAAATTTGGTAGTGAACAAAACAGATCTAAAATCCTTATCCTCACAGTGGTAGGTTGTTATCATGTGTTCATTTACACAAAGTGATAAATGAACACCTTTTTATGTGTTTTCATGACAATTTTTTGTGAGGTGATTCTCATATTTGACTTTAGTTACTAATGAATTTTTATCTTAGTCAAATAGTTGTGAATAATAACCTTGTTCTCTTATTAACATTTTACTCTAAAGAGCTGGGATAATATAAAAAGGGCTCAATATTGATAGGTAATTTTCCATTTGGGAACTATGTATATACTAAATCAAATTATCTAGGGACAGACAAAAAAATTGAGCTAAGAAGAATTAGGTTTGTTTCCTTAAACACTATAATTTAGATATTAGAATGATATCTTGATGTCACAATACTTTCATAATTTGAAGTAATTAATACAAAAATAATTTGAAATTTATACAGTATAATTAAAAATTAAACTTTGCAGAATTAAAAATATTTTTTTCTAGAACACCAAAAGAGAAAGGATTGTCTAGCTTAGATATATAGAGAGCAAGCTTAAAGTATGATTAATTAATATCTTTCACATATTTCTGACATTTTCCCTTCTTTATATCATTCTGGTAATGAAAATACTGAAAGAAGATCAGTGAAACAACATACTAACTATAACTTAAGGAATTTCAGGTATCAATAATAATAATAGCAATGATATACTGTTTAGCATGGGTAATATGCTCTAGTAAATGTTGTGGATGCATGCATTTGTTTATTTAATTCCTAAAATAATGATTTATGGTAAATAATACTATTGCATTCTGATGTTGCAGATAAGGAGATTTTGGAAGCATAGTTACCCAAGGTTATAGAGCTAGGGTTTAGCATAGGAAGGAGTAGTTTTCAATGTTTTCTTATAATAACACTAACTGAAATATGAGTCTGTGCATATAGAGGCCTCTACTACTGGCCAATCCCATGATTAAGCACTGCCTGACATTAACATATTTAACCTGCAAGGAAACAGAAACATGAGGTTGGTAATTTCCACTGTGTGTGCCACAGGAATCTAACACAGGATAATTAATTATCAAAGCTCACAGATAGATATGATAGAAATGAAATGCTTACTCAATGTTCTTCAACCTCCAATTTAAAACAATTAGAAGGTGCTGTTGCCTAATTTGTCCCTGGTTCCCATCTAATCCTATTACTTCCATCATAGTTTTCATACTATACCCTTTCAACCTTATAGATACCTCAATTTGGACAATAAATCATATGGTTATCCCATTAATACTATATCATAGTGAGTTCCACTTTGAACTGTTAACCAACCTGCTGTGAGTCAGGACTCAGGAATGTTATCAGATATCATTATGTTTACCTCTAAAGAGGTAAGAAGAAGCATTCTTTCTGATCCTAGCCCATCAGAATGGCTTTCTTGCTCATCAACTTCTTTGATGGTTCCTCCTGTAGATGTCCTTTTGTAATATATGAGTATTGCCTGTTTGGAAAATGTGTCCTTGTATCTGTCATTTGAAACAATTCGTTTACAATGTGTAGACACCAGGAAAACATTTATGTATACCATCCGCAATGCTGGGTTGATAAGAGGAGGTCCTTTTGTCTTTTTTTTGAGATAGGACCAGATACTTCATCTTGCCAATCTGAATGATCAGTATCAAATACTGAGTTATCTCCATAAACAGCCCATTTTGCTAGTTTATTGAAAGAAACCTTAAAATTGATACGATAGACCATGTCAAAAAATAGTCTAGATTTATGTATTTCTTTTATTAAACATTTCAAGTAAGCAGAGTTAGTAAAAAAGTCAAGGGCACAAATGAAGGACACAGAAGAAATGACAGTATTCTCTTAGTTCAAATTTAATACAAGTAACTATAAAAACACTTTTTATTAGATGGTACTGTTGCCAATAGTTTTGGATTGATCAGTTTCAAATCTTGCTCTGCTACTCATTTACATAAATCTAAAATGACTCCATTCCATTAACTGCGAATGATTACTAATAGTACTTACTCATCGGGTTGTTGAAGATTAAAGAATGTGTGCCTAACTATTGGTAGGTAATAGATGTTTAGTATATTATCATTGCTACATTTATGAATTTGATCACATCTTTCAAAGTAGGAAAATAAATATTCTACTTCCTAAAATAATTGCACATTGTCTATAAATCATTACAAAATTTTAAAACATATAATTTTGAAATTACATTTTAATTTTAACTATGGTATCATTTATCTATTGTTTTGAAAATATCAAATACCAAGAGTTATTATCTTGGGATTATTTTCTTGTTATTATTTCATAATTTTCTCTTTAATATGACAGATAATATTGGTCAAAAAATACTTAGAGTTTAGTCACTTTTATCTTTTATCCATGGAAATATAGAATCTTAACAGAAATTAGCTGCTACTTTCAAGTGTGACTTTGACAATGTGACTCCTTATCCTGGAGAGCCCTCTGTGTGACAGAGTTCTAGTCCATGAACTTTACCTCCCATTTAAGAAAAATGAAATGGATGACCCAAGGTTACTCTCACTCCATGAAGATAATCATTAACAATTCATGGGAGAGCAGCCTCATAAGGTCAGTGATATGTTCATCTCTGATTTCTCCACACCACTGCACAGAATCAGGAGGTAATTGAGCAAGTCAGTGCTGTCCTTTTAGAACTGAAGATTTGTTGATTGTTGGTTGATAGGGAAAATGGCATTATTGTAACATCATGTCCTTCATATTATCACCCTGTGCATGTGAAGACAGCAACTTAAATCAGATCAGGTTTAGGATCTTGAGTGAAGATGAAGAGAAGTTTTACAGATCTAGTGAAACCCCTTTGTGTTTTGAGGATGAATTACAGTTTTTACTAGAAGAGAGTATTAAGCTAATAACTTTCAGGCAAGTAATGTATTTCAAGGGCCAAAAGAGCTCCTGAGGTCTCCTGTGCCTCTTTTCTTACTTTTATTAAATATTTTATCACCATAGAAAATACCTTGAGCTGTTACTGCTAAAGAGAGCCCTAATGCAACACTACACTGTGCAGCAAGGACCATCTCACTTTTATAATCTACCATTGAAGTGCAAACTAAACATCCTTTCTACAGATGTACCTGTTTTTATGGTGTATTTCACAGCATTCACTAATAATCGGGCAAAGGTCTTTGCATTACAGCTATTTGATAGGGAAGTATCACATTAAAATAGCTTGCACATATTAATAAAAATAAATCACGATCACACAAGATGAGTACAGAGAGTTTGGTTTTCTTCTGATACTGTTGCAGTTAGAGAGAATAGACACCTTTGAAAAAGACAAGCCAACATTTTATACAGTATATGTATACACACATGTGAACACAGCATATTTATACAAATGTACATTTACGCATATATTTACTATTTTATATATAAACTTCACAGATATTTTTAAGATTTTTTTTTTTAGTTTGTGGATGTGTCCAGCATTTAGAATTATTTTTGATTTGTATTCTTCCTGTTATTAAGCAATTTATGTTTCCTAATTGACACCCAATTAAGTTAAGCACCTATCCTTCCACAAAGATGGGAAGATAGAAGGAAATCTCTGTTAATATTGCCATTTCAAAGACATGGTTCCCAAATCCTTAATAAAAATGGTGATACTTGATATTGAGCACAGGAACTCATTCTAGCCATGTACTGTACCACTTGAATCACACCCCAATCCTTTTGTACAGTTTGTTTTTCAGATAGGGTCTTATGATTTTCCTGGGCTGCCCTGAGAGAGTGATTCTCCTACTTCATCCTGTTGAGTAGCTGGGATTATATGTGCGAACCACTATGCCCTGTCCGTTATCTTCTATTAATAAATGGAAACAATTTTGAAATACAAAACATGTAAAACAAAAGTAAATGGAAATAGTACTCTCACTACCTGACTTTTAGAAGCATATTTATAAAACAGGTAAGCTGGACATCTGGATTCAAAATCTGTTTGCAAAGATGGTGGGTAAGGCAAGTTAGTTAAAATCTGTACAGCTTTTAATTTATACAACCTGGAAAGCATGTATGATAATATTTCTTATTTTTGTGTGGCTCAAATAAGCTAATAACACCATGAAATGCACTTAGAATAGTTATAGGTTCAGGACATGCCTTTATTACCTGAGAGCTATCAATATCATTCCCTAATTACAACTCTATATCTAATTCTGAATCTTACCACCAAATATTATAGAAACAAATAAGAGAAAATTATAAGCAAATTCACTTGAAATTATATGAATACTCTCCTTTGTAACATAGGTAAAAAAATAACAGCTACCAGCAGACACTAAAATTCAAATACTTCCTTATCCTCTCTTCCAAGTTTGTAATAACTGGACTGAAGACATAGGTAGACAGAATTTGATTTAAAAAATCAAATATTAAGAAAATGTTTTTACATCCTAAATGTCTATGAGAAAAACAGATGATAAACAAAAAGTAGCAACATTAATGAACAAAATGCATGTAGACACGTAGGTAACTAGATACATGGTAATTATGCAGTATATTTTGTTCTAACTGCACATAAATTTGTTAGATACATAAACCATACTTAGTTAATCTGGTAAAAATTAGAACAGTGTTCTTTCTTTTCATGTTGTTTGTGGTTAAGAGATATGATCTCCTTATGAAGCCTAAATAGACTTTGAACTTGCAGTCCTCTTGCTTCAGCTTCCCCTGCGCTGGGATAACAGACAAAACTACCATGCCCAGATTAGGGCACATTTTTGTAAACAGACAAACATGTTACAAGATTGCTTTCTATTTCCTAGGTATTACCAAGAATAAATTCAAAAGTTAATTTCTACTATAAGGGTCTGCTCCTTCTTGGTAACTCGGCAGCCAGGAAGAGTTTAATGTTAATTATGGAGGCTTGATGGTGAGGTAAGTAATTCTTTTTTTTTTTAACTTTATTTTTGCTTTTTTCCTTTACTTTATTTTATCATTTTTACATTTACTTACATGTGTATACATTGTTTGGGCCCACCTTCCTGCCCCCACTCTTTTCCCACTCCCTGCTTCCAGGCAGAACTTGTTCTGCCCTATTCTCCAATTTTTTTGGAGCGAGAACATAGGAAATAATAAGAAAGATACAGTGTTTTGCTAGTTTGTGATAGAGATAGCCATGTAGAGAGATTCCTAGCATTGCTTCCATGCACTTGTGTATTGCAACCCACATTGGTTCATCTCTGCCTGACCTCTTCTCTACCTCTTGGTCCCCTTCCCATAGTCACTTCTGCCAGTTTAAGATTACTTCATTTGTTCCTCTACAGTGAGCACATCAACCACATTCAAGTTTTAGGTTTCTTTCCCTTTCCCTATTCCTCCCATGCACGTTCTCCTCTTAGGGTGAGACCCATGTCCAATATTGCATTTGTTTTAGGTCCATAATCCACATATGAAGGAGAACATATGATTTTTGGCCTTCTGAGCTTGGCTAACTTTGTTTAAGATGGTGGTCTCCGGTTCCATTCATTTACTGGTGAATGACAAAATTTCATTCTTCTTTGTGGCTGAGTAAAATTCCATTGTGTATAAATACCACATTTTCTTAACCCAGTTTTTGGTAGTGGAACATCTTGGCTATTTCCATAACTTGGCTATTGTGAATCATGATACAATAAACATCAGTGTGCAAGTGCCTTTGTTATAATTTGAGTCACATTCCTTCAGGTATATCCTTAGGAGTGGTATTGCTGGATCATATGGCCGATCTATGTTTAGTTTTTATTTATTTATTTATTTATTCATATGTGCATACATTATTTGGGCCATTTCTCCCCCGAGCCCTCGTATCTGCTCTTTCTCCCACACCCCCCTCACTTCCAGGCAGAACTTGTTCTGCCTGCTTCTCCAATTTTGTTGAAGAGAAGACATAAGCAATAATGAGAAAGATGTAGTGTTTTTGCTAGTTTGAGTAAAGGATAGCTATACAGAAAGATTCCTTCACTACATCCTGGTCACCTTCTCATAGTAACTTCTGTCAGTTTAAGATTACTATATTAGCTCCTCTACATGGGCACATCAACTGAGTTTCCTACCTTTCCCTATTCCTCCTGTATGTGTTCTCACCTTAGCATGTAACCCATTTCCAATAATATTGCTGCATTTGTTTGAGGACTAAATTCCACATATGAGGGAGAACATAGGATTTTTGGCTTCAAAACCTGGCTAACTTCACTTAAGATGATGTTCTCCAGTCTATCCATTTACTTCTAAATAACAAGATTTAATTTTCTTCATAGCTAAGTAAAATTCCATTGTGTATAAATGCCACATTTTTTTAACCCATTCATCACTAGTGGGGTATCTTGGCTGTTTCCATAACTTGGCTATTGTGAATAGTGCTGGGAGTGGGATTGCTGGATCATATAACAGATCTATGTTTAGTTTTTTAAAGGAGTCTTCATATTGCTTTCCAAAGTGGTTGTACTAGTTTACATTCCTACCAGCAGTATATGAGAATTCCTTTTTCCCTGTATCTTCACCATTTCATTTATGGCTGGGGATAGTGAGTATTTTGTCATATGTTTTTTGGCCATTTGGATATTTTTTCTTGGAAAAAATATTGTTTAGTTCAGCTTCCCACTTCTTTATTGGTTCATTGATTTTTGGGGAGTTCAGTTTTTTGAGCCCTCTGTATATTCTGGCTCTCAGTCCCTTGTCTGATGTACAGTTAGCAAATACTTTCTCTCACTCTGTGGGTAGTCTCTTCAGTTTAGAGACCATTTCTTTTGTTGTGAAGATCCTTTTTAATTTCATGCAGTCACATTTGTCCATCCCTTCTCTTAGTTGCTAGAATGCTGGAGTTCTATTGAGGAAGTCCTTGCTTATACCTAGTGTTTCCAGGGTGTTCCCTGGTCTTTCATGTACTAACTTCAAGGTTTCAGGTCTGATATTAAGGCCCTTAATTCATTCTGAGTTAATATAGTACAGGCATGGATCTAGTTCCAGTTTCTTGCAGGTAGATAACACTTTTCCCAGCAACATTTCTGAAAGAGGCTGTCTTTTCTCCATTGTATGTTTTTGGTGCCTTTGTCAAAAATAACGTGGACATAGCTGCGTGGATTCATATGCAGGTCCTCTATTCTGTTCCAGTGGTCTTCATACCTGGTTTTGTGCCAGTACTGCTGTTTTTATTGCTATGGCTGTTTAGTATAGTTTGAAGTTGGTATTGTGACGCCTCAAGCATTGCTCCTTTTGCTCAGTATTGACTTGGCTATTTGTGGTCTTCTGTGTTTCCAAGTGAACTTTATGGTAGATTTTTCAATCTCTGTGATTAATATCATTGGGATTTTGATGGGAATTGCATTGAACATTCAGATTGCTTCTTTTTATTATTATTATTCATATGTGCATACAATGCTTGGGACATTTCTCCCTCCTGCCCCCACCCCCTCCCTTACCACCCACTCCACCCCCTCCCTCTCCCCCCAACCCCCTCGATACCCGGCAGAAACTATTTTGCCCTTATCTCTAATTTTGTTGAAGAGAGAGTATAGGCAGTAATAGGAAGGAACAAGGGTTTTTGCTAGTTAAGATAAGGATAGTTATACAGGGAGTTGACATGCATTAATTTCCTGTGTGTGTGTGTTACCTTCTATGTTAATTCTTCTTGATCCAACCTTTTCTATAGTTCCTGGTCCCCTTCTCCTATTGACCTCAGTTGCTTTTAAGGTATCTGCTTTAGTTTCTTTCCATTGAGGGCAACAAATGCTAGATAATTTTTTAGGTGTTTTACCTATCCTCATATCTCCCTTGTGTGCTCTCACTTTTATCTTGTTAGATTGCTTCTGATAGTACAGCCACTTTTACTATGTTGATTCTGCCAGTCCATGAGATTGGGGATCTTTCCATCTTCTGCAGTATTTCTTGATCTTTTTCTTAAGTGGTTTGTAGTTCTCCTAGTAGAGGTCATTTTTACATCTTTTGTTAAATTTATTCCTAGGTATTTTATTTTTGGGGGTAGGGCTATTGTAAATGGAATGTTTTCATATATTCTTTCTCAATTTGTTCATTACTGGTATATAGAAAGGCTACCGATTTTTGTAAGTTGATTTTTTATTCTCTTACATTTTTGAAGCTGTTTATGGCATCCAGAAGCTTTTGGGTGGAGGTTTTTGGGTCTTTGAGGTATAGGATCATGTGATCTGCAAGTGGAAATACTTTGACTATTTCTTTACCTATTTGTATTCCTCTTATTTCTTCTTCTTGCCTCATTGCTCTGGCTAGGAATTCCAGGACAATGTTGAATAGGAGTGGGGAGAGCGGGCATCCTTGTGTGATTCCTGATTTTAGGGGAAATAGCTTGTTTTTCCCCATTAAGTATGATGTTGATTACTGGTTTGTCATATATATCCTTTATAATGTTGAGGTACATTCCTTCTATTCCTAGTTCTCTTAGAGCTTTTATCATGAAGTGGTATCAAAACTTATCAAAGGCTTTTTCTGCATCTATTGAGATAATCAAGTAATTTTTGTTTTTGCTTCTATTAATATGCTATATTGAGTTTATTGATTTGTGTATGTTGAACCATCCCTCCATCCCTGGGATGAAGCCAACTTGGTCATGGTGAATGATCTTTCCAATGTTCATTAAGGAGATTGACTAGTAATTCTCCTTTTCAGATGTGTCCTTTTCTGGTTTTGGGCTGAGTGTCATGCTAGCTTCTTAGAATGAGTAAGGCAGTGATCCTTCACTTTCTATTTGGTGCAAAATTTTAAGGAATGTTGGTATTAGTTCTTCTTTGGAGGTCTAGTAGGATTCAGCTGAGAATCCATCAGGTCCTGGAGTTTTCTTTTTTGAGAGACTCTTGATTGCTGCTTCAATTTCATTTTATGTTACAGATCTATTTAGGTGGTTAATATCTTCTTGGTTCAGTTTTGAATGGTCATAAGTTTCTAGAAATTTGCTCATTTGTTTGAGGTTCTCCAATTTATTGGAATATATGTTCTCATAGTAGTCTCTGATCACTTCCTCGATTTCCTTAGTGTTTATTTTTATCTCTCTTTTTTTGTTTCTGATTTTATTATTTGTAATTCTTGTATGTAATAATGTGAGAAGCCAAACACACTAGTAGACAATTGCCAATCACATGTAAAATTAGAACTTTGACCTACAACCTACAGCAACCGGCTAGAAAGGTACCTCTTATCTATGGGATAGAAATCCCTTATTTTCAATTAACTGCCAAGAAGCCAGCCTTGGCTTGAAGAAAATCTGACTTCAATCCGTGGAAACATTCTGAAAGAATAACCCAATGTTTGTCGTTCAGTACTTGAGAAAGCAGGTAACTCAATGACAAATTTGGGGAACAAGAAAAAAAATTGGAATGATAGCAAACCAAAGAAATTAAAAAAAAATACATTTTGCTTAGTGGTGCATGTTCAAGGGTTATGCAGAAGATTGTCTAATTGGCAGGCACCAAGGTAATTACAAATTCCAGGATAGTTACAAATTTTGGAAGGTCTGTTTTTCTGACCCATTGGTTTCTTTTATCTGAAATTTCCAGGTAGTCTGGGATCTGTCAACTTACATAAAAATTACTGATCAGAAAGTCTTATGATCTTCTTCTCAGGAATAGATAATTCTGAAGTTATTAAGATACAAAGGTGTTTTTCCCCTGAGAACAGGGAAAGATAGTGAAAGGCAATATTTCCCTGTAGGAGCAGGTGTGGTAGAAAAAAAGCAATTTTGTGCAAAAGGATAGGTGGAGATAGAATTCTCTAGAGAACATTTTTTTCCCCACCTTTGAAACCTCTGCCTTCAGTCAGAGGTGGAGTCTACATGAAAACTAATGGAAGATAAATGATCTATAATCCAACTATGTGACCTCCAAAATTAGTTATTCTTTACAATCAACTGAGTGCACATAAAGCTGGAGGATCTATTTAGGTTTATCCCGACTAACTATTCCAGGAAGTCAAACAATAAATTCTTAAACATTCATCCTCAGTTAAGTGTGACTTTATTAATGATGGATAAATTTGTTAGCTATGTTTTCCACTCATAGCACTCCTACTGAGTCTCCACATGCCACACTAGTTGCTTATACCCCACATTTGACCAGGTTCTGCACATGCCTTGCTACTCTCAGGAAGTGTCTGTGATGATGTGGTAAATCAGCATGACTCTCCTTATCTTGAGTTCCTCTTCTATTCATTCTTTGGTTTATTACCTGGTCTTTGTTACCGTTTTCCATGTTCTTATTAACTGGTAAAATCAAGCTATACTTTTTCATACTTCCTTTACATTTTTTTGTCAACTGTTTTGCATTATGGAATTTTGTGTTCTGTTTTTTGTATTTTTTTCCAATACTGGAATTTGTACTTAGGGCTTTCCATTTGCTATGCAGGTGCTTTACCACTTAAGCCACATGTCCAGTCCATTCTGCTCTGGTGATTTTTAAATTATAGATATGACCCCTTGTATGTGGCTAACATTGTGGTTTTTTAAAGCAATTATCACAAAGAGAATCACTAGACTAAACACAGAAAAAGGTTCCATAAGTGTGTTGTTCCAGCTGATGTAAAAGACAATGATTTGGTCATTGTTTATTTTCACCAAAGCAAATTATTTTCTTCCTGATTCAGGAAACAATTCACTAACATCCTTGTAGAATAAGTCAAGTTTGAATTTATGATTACCCACAAAATGTGTCTATCTTTTCTGCTCTTCTCTGAACCATTTACTTTCAGCATATTTTAATTTATTCAATACTTAAGGTATAAAATTAAATTATTAAAATACTCATGCATATTTGTGTGATTGATTAATTTATTTTAAAAATTATCTTAATAATAAATAGAAGCTCTATGAATTATAATTTATTTATCTGTTTTTAATCATTGCTACTTTTAGACACCTTCTTGTGTGAACATATTTGTTGTGAGAATCTTAATTATATTTCATATTGAATATCTTTTAGTATTGCTATAGTGATAAACTTAGTTCCCAATAAGTAAAGAAAAATATGATTTCTGGTCAAAAAGGAAACAATCTGAGTACCATGATTTGCTCTTCTGAATGGAAATGTAGTCATGGATTGGGATAAACAAGGGAAATGAAAAAGAAAGATTACTAATTACTATAGCAAAAATATGTATGCTGAGGTTGTTATATTCAGCCACAATAAAGAACAAGAGTTGGAGCTCACAAAGTAATGTACTAGACCCAGCAATAATCTGTGGTAGGACACTGAAAAAAAGATAGATAAAAATGAGAGAGAAATACTGTCTATGCCCCCTGGTATCCTTTACACATTCTAACTTGCTGTTGCTCACTGAACTGTTTCATCCTTTAAATAGCCCACACATTCTATTTACTGTAAAACCAAAATGACAATCTTTGGTGTATGTGTACAGTTAGGGAATAGAATACATTTCACAGAGTGTTTGGTTTTAGGTCAGTTTTCTTTTTGTAGCTTCCTTTTTTAAAAAAAAAGACATTGAAATGCACATGAAAAAATAGATTAAGTTCATTATGTCCTTGCTGTATTTCTATTCTGTGAAGAGTTGCTTTGTTCCATAATCTGCTGACTGTGAGTTTGCTTTGTTTACAACATGAATACAGTAATATATACTTTCTTTATTTTTTGTTCATGTTCAGTAATGATTTTGCTTCTGAGTAGTAAGACATATGTCATCAAATATGGATCAAGGAATTATCAGAAATAATTAATTTTTCTTTAATATCTGTACAATTGAATGAAATAATAGAAAAAAATATGTCTTGGATGGTTCCAAAAAACACTACTGGTGAAGTTATGTGATTTCTTCTAATTATTTTAGGGACATATGTTTTAATTTTTTGTAGTTTTTGTTGTTGGTACTGGGGTTTAAACTCAAGGCCTCATGCAAGCTAGGCAAGTACTCTACAACTTAAACCACAACTCTAGCCATTTTTGCATTTGTTTGTTTTTTTCAGATAGGTTCCTTCACTTTTACTACATCCAGTCTTGGACTATGAACTTCCTATCTCCACCTCACAAGTAACTGGTATTACAGATAAACCCTACCACCCTTGGCCCTGCTTAAATCATTTTAAAAGCCATAATTGATCTGCAATATTTTATCACATTTGTTTTCCTACTATTATAAGATAAATACTGAGACATGTTGCTGTATAATTTCATGAGCATAACATATCAGATACATGTATCTATAACAAATAAACTCCGTGTACGAACTTTAGTTTTATGATTTTGAGCTTTCATTATTAATGCTGTGGAAAATATGTATGTGCATGTTTTGTCTATAATTTTGGAGTAACAATAATTATTGAGCACATCAAATTTTTCTTACAGGTATAGCACTGGGTTATAAAGTGGGCATAAATAGACGGTTATTATTCATTCTATTCCAAGCAAGTTCATTTTTCTAGATAGTGACCATTAAAACATATGCTCAAATCTTTTGCCTCTTCCTCATCCCATAATGTGTTAAAATGATACAGTAAGGAATGCAAAATTAGTAAACTTATGTAATTTTAAATGATATATCACTGAAATTTAGTAGATAAGTTCATAGTACACACAAATTAGTGTCATCTCACTAATTTTTAATTTTTTTTGCCATTTTCAAGTTCAAAGGATGTTCACCTTATTTTTTTTCTTCTCTGTATTGATATTTTTCTAGATTTGTATTCTCTATCTTGTTGCCAAAACTCATAGCTAAACAAATATTCTTTAGCAAGTAAAGAATTTCTTACTCCACATTTCTTGCTCAAATATATTAACATACAATTTAATCTTACTCATGACAATTTTATGCAAAGACTTACCTACTGGAATAATGTACATCACTTTAACTTCAGTTTATTGGTATATCTTTCATAAGTGTTAGTCTTTTTTTTTCTAGGACTGCTATAAATAATTGCAAATGTCCATGTTAACATTTCAACATTTCAGTTGCCTTTTATCTCTGCCTCTGCATTTTATCTATCATCTCAGCTTCATATCTTTTGATGTTCATTACTTAAAGTTATTTTTCCTAGTTATTTTATCTGGAATAATTGGAGACAAAGCTATACCTGACCTCAAGTTTCCTCAGCAATCAATTCTTAAAAGTCAATTTATAAAGAGACAGTCACTCAAGGACTTCAAAAAATTGTGAACTGAGAAATTTCCATGGAGGGTAAAATGGTACATGAGAACTTGCACAATCAGAGAACTGCAAGGAAATGCGCCCCCCCTTTACATTCATGAACTTAATATTGGTATAACTATTTGAAAAATGATGAGCTAACCATTTTTGAATACTTTTAATAATTAACTTATGCCTATTAAATTACACAGGAATATCACATTGTTCAAAACTCAATATTATTGCTCTCAATTGATAGGAATTTTCACTTAATAATTAAAAATAATTTGTGTGGTTTATTTCTGCTTCCAGTCAAGGTCAAATAACAAGAACGAGATTTATCTTTCTTCACAAAATGAACACAAAAGAAAAACATAAGTGAAATAATGGTCTTCAGATTATGGCTACTCGAGCAATGAAGGTTTAGAATTCTCCAGATAGGAGGACCAGATGTTGTGAAGCAACCTGTAATTGCAGCTATGCTGGATGCATTAAGTAGGAGGAACACAGTCCAAGGCCAGCTGTGAGCAAAGAAAGTAAGACTCTAAAGCAAAAAAGGGCTGAGGACGTGGCTCAAGTGGCAGAGCATCTGTCTAGTAAGCATGAGGTCCTGAGTTCAAACCCCAGTATCACCAAAATTATCCTGAGATGAGAAATAAGTAACATGAACTTCACGATTACAAAGCTTACTTCTGTCAGAGTAAAAACTATACCAATGTTGAGCAAGTAAAGAAGACTTTATTGAAGATTATTGTAATAGGAAAGAGAGACTGAACTCAATTTTGCTTTTCAAAAAAAATAATTTTTCAGAGTTGGGATGATCTAGTGGAAAAGTAGGAGGAATTAAGGGGTGGTTGAAAAATGATAAATTATTTGCAACTTATTGAGTGTTAATGAGAGGTATGTCTGAATTTTCCAGTTTTTATCTCTGTTAGTCTACTCTCTGTGTTTACTAATTGATGTTTGAGGATTTTATGATCCCACAGAGAGCAGTAGACTTGTCGATGGTAACATTTCAAAGAGCTGGTATACAGTTCCACAAGAAAACTCCCTGGATCCTAAAACTGTCAAGATGACTTGAAGGAGATGGATAGACATTTCAAATGAGTACAGAAGAGAATTTACAGTCATAGGTTTTCTAAAGTAAGTGCTCTTAGGAAAGGGAGGTCAGAGCTGTGGTCAGAAAGAAATTCATCAAATGTTTACTCAAGCTAAAAAGAGTTTTAAGGCCATCTTGGTCACTGCCTTGAGAGTTTCCTTGTCAAAGACCAAAAATGGAGAACCCATGTGCACTCTTTATAAAAGTGGAATTTTTTATCCCATGCTCCTGGAAAGTAGTAATGACAAAGAAATTCCTCATTACATACCTTATCTTTTGAAACAGCTACTGCAAGAAACCCCTTCTCTTCATGACTTGAAGTCTGTCAACCCTTCCTCTTTACTCCCTTGTTTGATTGCCTCTGTAAAACTTCAGATTTCTTGTCTTTTTTTCAAGTATTATTTCTGCAGAAATGAACATTCTTGCTATTGCAGTAGCCCAAATAAAATTAACTTCTGCACTTTCTAATTCATTTTCATTTCATGTTTTATACTATAATTTATGATCACGCCTCATTTTCAAACTCCCCTTTGCTTAAGCCAAATAAAAACAATGTCTCTTGTACCTTCCCTGACTGATGTTTCAGAACTTAAACGGAAGAACAATTTCTGCCCTTGTGTACCTGAATCCCACACATTTGTAATGAAGCATATATTTGTTTTTGTATATTTTTAGTTATTGCCCTGATTTTTGATTGAGTTCCCGTGTTTCAGTTTATATACATTTTGTTATATGCATTCCACCACTGGAAATTTGATTTAATGATTTAACAATTTTGTGACTTTTATATACAGATTTTTTTTTTCTAGAGATCTTGGACTTACTGAATAAGATTTATCAGAAAAGGTGGTGTGTTAGTCTCCTTTAATTGTATGTTTTGAGATCAAAATCACTAAAAATGCCTCCCCACTGAGAAGAGAAAAGGATTTCTGAATTTGGATTTACTCTTAACTGAGGGATAAGATTTGGTATTGAAGTTAAAATGCCTCTATGTGTATCTGTCTGTTTGTGGGTCTATAATTCAAAGAAGTTCTAAGTATTATTGAATGTGTACTATTTTCCTATTTCCAAATGGTATTACCAAATTAGATTCTAAAATCTCATAAAAGAGTTACATTGAAATAGGCTTAGGGATAAAACACCTTAATAAATGGCATATTCATTTTATAGATAAGAAGAAATTGAAGGTTTAAAACTTTCAGTGTACCAATTTAAAAAGCCTGCTTATGGAACCAACATGGAAAAATTTTAGGAATGCATTGTTGTATAACTTAGGTAACATTTTGACAGATGCCACTCATTTCATATTTTGTGTTTAACAAAAGTAAAACTGCTTTTAACTGATTTCTCAGTATTAATTACAGTACACACATAAATTTATTTTCTACTTAAATATATTTTCCCAAAACTCTTGCAAATTTACTAATTAAGCAAGTTTGCATTATTTCTACTTAATGTCTAAGGTTGCAAACTACGTAATTTTAAAAACTAGTTGAATAATTACATTGACAAACTGGATAAATAACACGTCTTGTAGTTTGTCAGTTTGAAGACAATTTTGAAGAACTTTAAGTAACTTACAAATCTGAACTGATAGAATGTTCAGTTAATGACTACCCATTAAATCCTAGATTAATTCTCTGTGAGAGAATGCTGTAGCATTGGTTGCTAAGCGTAATTTAGGGTTAGGTACTTTTGCCTTTTATTTTGTATGCTTCTGAGAGGAATGTCTTTAGGTTTTTAATGAACAGTTATTTAAGCCAGTTATAGAGTGCTGTAAATCATGTGCATGACTGCAGAGAGAAATGATTACATATTTGTTCTGCAGGTTTGCTGTAGGCAGTGCACAATGACCAATACCATTTCTTAGTTTCCTCTGTGAAACCAAAGTTAGTTATTTTGGGTAAATTTAAAATTAGTAAATAGTTTAGATTTTACATGGAAGGAATAGTTTCAAAGAAAGATAATTGCGTGACTATTTTTGTTATTCAGGGGAACAGCAGTACTTTTCTCCCAAAATAATGCATTCTGTTTTTCTTTTTAACTTTTTGGTCTTCATTCTCCTTTGTGTACTTCAATTCTTAAGGACATCAAAGAGCATGAAAAGTATTGCATTTACACTACCATAAAAAGAAACTGACATTTCAAATGCTTATGTATTTAATTTTAATCCAACAGTGGCAGATATATTTCATGTTTACGACACCTTAGTAATATTATTAAATTAGGTCTGAGGTCCTGTATCCCTGCAGTTTCTACCAACATAAATCATATATGCTCCAGAATAAAAGAAAGTGAAAATAATAATGAAATACAAAATTTGGAGGTGAACTCTACGTGCTTTGATTTATAAGAATCCAAGTTTGAAATATTATGAAATACGCTGAAATCTCAGTCAAGTTTGCTTAATTGTGATTTTCCCTTGCTTTACTCTTTATTTTTCTTATCTATAATATAGAAAATGCTGATAAATTTTATGAGAGACTTCAAATCATATGAAAAGTTTACCATTCCCTGTTTTAATATGTATGGCTAACCTGGCATTCATGTGAATATGTGAAAATTTGTGCTGTATGATAAATGTCAGTGCTTTTGCTCTCCTGGTGTTTCTACTCATTAATCCTCTTGCTCCTTTATCTGATATTAGCTGACATCTGAATAGTGCTATCAGTCAAAATTTCAGTTACTTCTTGAAATGTTAACTTATTTGCAATTCTTGTATCTTGCTTAAATTTAGTAGCTTTCATGCCCATAATTTTCACATCACTTGTCTATGGATTTGCTCTAATGTAAAGATGTTTAAGAACTATTCCAGACTAACTGAATCTGTAGTTTTATATATTTTTGGTATATTGTAACTATAGGCTTAGTTTATATACCCATCATATTTTGACTTTGGAATTCCATGCCACTACTGAAGTATTTTCTCCATTAAAGATTATGCTTACCAACTTTTTAAAAAATAGATGAAATAGCCACTCCTGAAAATTGAGTTAATCATTATGTGCAGATGCTTTCTCTAAAACATTTTCAACTGATGTCACTATTTTTCCTTTACATGTCACACAATCATCCACATTTCTGCTTCAGTTACATGTTCTGACAAAAGGAAGTAGAAAAACAATTAGCTATATGTACTGAGTGAGCTGATGAGGTATAATTATGAGTTTAGGAATACTAGGCTTTGATGTTCTCTTTTCTGAAATTGTAAGACATACCTTTCAATTTCCCTTTAAGATATCTGTAACTCATAATTGAGCAGATTCTGCTTTTGAAATTGAAATAAGGCATTTATAATGATTTATTATTCTTCCTGCCCAAAGTATCGAGAATTTAGAAACTCTTTTTGAGTATTCATATGTCATTGGAAATATTATTGCTGTATAGATTATGTAAGAATCTATCCTTCTTTTTACTAAGACATAATTGAATACTGTAGTAGATAAAATCCATAATATAATTCAATCAAAAAGAAGAAGAAAATGGTAAGAAAAGAGGACATAGAGGGAAAAAATGGACTGGACACATGAAAAGATAGCAATCCGGTAGAATTGTCAGTAATCATATCCATTATAAACTTGTTAATCTCTTTAAATTAAAAGTGGTTTTGTCATTTTGTAAGGAAAACTAAAACCTGAATTTATCCTGGAAACCAGAAATCAATATTAAACATAAGGTCTCATGTATGTTAAAATTTATTGGACTGAGGATATAAAAATCCTAATTATGAGCTTAAGCTCTTTCTTAAACCATATACAAAAATTAACTTGAATTGAATCACAAATAAAAGTATAAGACATAAAACTGCAGTACTTATAAGAAAACATGGAGGCAAATATTTGTGCCATTGAGTTAGCAGTGATGTACTGGCTGGGACCCCAAAAGCAAAAACAATGAACTGGACTGACAGTTCTATCCAATGCAATTAGACAAGAGAAAATGGCATTTGTATTGAAAAAAGAGAAACCTCTATTTCTCAGTAGCATTGTAGTCTGTATAAGTCAAAATATAACGTATAAAAATGATTCTGAAATTATTCAGAATAAAATTACAAAATACCATTATCAAAAATTATTTTATTTTTATCTGATAGTATTGAGCCATTATAAATTGAAATTAATTGAATATTTACTACTTCAATAATATTTCAGAAAAAAAATGAAGTACATAAGGATATATATAGCTAAATATCAGTGCATTGCTGAGAGACATCAAACAATATATAAGTAAATGGGGAAAAATAAGGTGCTCATATCAGGAAACACCAATGTTAAGATGTTTGTTTTTTAATTTAGCTATAGGGTAGATGTAATGAGAATTAAAGCCCCTGATGGCAAGTTTGTAAAATTAATGAAGCTGATTATAAAATTCATTTATATTTTGCCAAAAGTAAGAAAGTAAAAGGGAATTTAAAAAGAGCAAAGTTGTTAGAGTAAACTTTGATGATTTCAGTAAAACTTATAAAGTTACAATAATTAGGAAGATATAGTTTCATGTGCAGACAGGTAAACAGAACAGAAAAAGAGTTCAGAAATAATCTATGGATGTGTAAGAAATAATTTTACTAAATGTAATTCACTAGGGAAATGACAACGAAGTGCTAAAATACTCTGCCCACATATACAGCGAAAAGTAGTATTAAAAAATAGTAACATAAAATATAACATGGACCAAATAAAACACAAATTATAAAGAATTAGAAGAAAAATATACAGGAGAAATTCTTTATTACTTAGAGACAGAAAAGAATTTGTCAAGTAGACATCAAAAATGTCATCTACAAAGGAAACATAGACAAACTATACTGAATCAAAATGTAAAATTCTACATTTTAAATAATATTGATTAGAAATGAAAAGGAAAGTCACACAATGGGAACGTATTTTTCATACTCTAAATTTGTAAAAACTTTCATAAACATTGTGTAAATAATTATTAAAATTAAATCCTAAGGAAGTACATAAATCAACAAGAAAATCTGCAAAAACACTGAACACATATTTCACTAACCTAGATATAAGAATGGGAATAAGTACAAAAAGTTCTCATTATAATAGTAATATAAATTATCTTATAATTAAACAACACCAGACATTTATTAGAATGGTTGGAGTTAATATAAATCATAGGTAGTGTTTGTGTAAATGAGAAGCAAATATAACTCTCATATACAGCTTGGGAGAATATGATGTTATATGAACACTTTATTGCTTTAATCTATCTTTTAATATGAATGTTACAAATCATGGTAATGAAGTACTTGTGGGAAATTTATCTTTTGTGCTTTCTCACTGTCCTTAAATGTTGCTAGTGATATATAACATTTATTATTATTATTTTTGTGCTGGGTGGGGGTACATTGTAGCATTTATAAAGGTTCTTAAAATGTATCCAACATATCATACTTGAATTCACCACCTCCACTGCTCTTTTTCATCCCGTTTCCTAATTCCTGGGATAGTTTCAACAAGTATCATTTTAGCATTTAACATGCATATACATTATTTGCATCATATTCACCCTCCTACACCTTTCCCTGCCATCTCTCCCTCCCACAAATGCAAATCCCTCTCCACCTTGGCAGAACCTGTTCCTACATCTTTTCTCTGATTTTGTAGAAGAAAAATCATAAAACATAGAGAAACATGGTGTTTTTGCTAGTTTGAGGTAAACATAGTTACACAGGGAGATTCCTTGTGCTGTTTCCATGCATATATGTATTACAATATCAACTGGTTCATCTCTACCAGTCCTCTTCACTCTTTCCTGCCATCTTTCCCATGGTGGCCCCAGCCAACTGAAGATTTCTGTATTCACTATTGTACAGTGAGCACATTGAAGTTCTTGGTTGCTTCCCTTGCCCTATCCCTCTGGTGCGCAACCTTCCCTTAGTGTGACCCTTTTCCCATAATATTGCTGCATTTGTAATAGGTCTTTAATTCACATATGAGGGAGAACAAGTGGCTTGTGGCATTCTGAGCCTGGATGACTTCACTTAAGATGATGTTCTCCAGCTCCCTCCATTTACCTGAAAATGACAAAATTTCATTCTACTTTGTGGCTTAGTAAAATTCCTTTGTGTATAAATACCACATTTTCTTAATTCACTCATCAGTAGAAGGGCATCTTGGCTGTTTCCATATCTTAGCTACTGTGAATAATGCTTCAATAAACATGGGTGTACAGGTGCCTTTGTAGTAACCTGACACACACTCTTTGGGTATATTCCTAGGAGTGGTATTGCTGGATCATATGGCAGAACTACTTTTAGTTTTTTAAGAAGCCTCCATATTGTTTTCCATAGTGGTTGTACTAGCTTGCATTCCCACCAGCAGTGTAGGAGGGTTCCTTTTTCCAGCATCCTCACAGACATTTGTTATTGTTGGTGTTCTTGATGGTAGCAATTCTAACAGAAGTGAGGTGAAATCTTAGTGTGGTTTTGTTTTGCATTTCTGTTATGACTGGGGATGGTGAGCTTTTTTCATGCGTTTTTTAGTCATTTGAACTTCTTCTGTTGAAAAAGTTCCATTCAGTTCAGTTGCTCGTTTCTTTATTGGGTCATTGATTTGGGGAAAAGATTAGCTTTTTGAGTTCCATATATATTCTCAGTTAGTTTCTTGTCTGATGTACAGCTAGCAAATGTTTTCTCCCATTCTGTGGGTAGCCTCTTCAATTTAAAGACCATTTCTTTTGCTGTGCAGCACACTTTTTAATAGTCCCATTTCTCAATTCTATCTTTTAGTTGCTGAGCTACTTGAGTTCTACTGAGATAATCCTCGGCAATGCTTGTTGCTTCCAGTGTGTTCCCTGCTCATTACTGTATTAGCTCCAAGTTTTCAGGTCTGATATTAAGGTGGTTAATCCATTTTGAGTTGATATTTGTTCAAGGTGACAAATATTAATCTTGTTTCAGTTTTCTTTAAGCACATATCCAGTATTCCCAGAAACACTTTTTTTAAATTTTATTATTCATATGTGCATATAAGGCTTGGGTCATTTCTCCCCCCTGCTCCCACCCCCTCCTTTACCACCCACTCTACCCCCTCCCTCTCCCCCACACCCCCTCAATACCCAGCAGAAACTATTTTGCCCTTATTTCTAATTTTATTGTACAGAGAGTATAAGCAATAATAGGAAGGAACAAGGGTTTTTGCTGGTTGAGATAAGGATAGCTATACAGGGAGTTGACTCACATTAATTCCAGAAACACCTTTTGAACAGGCTGTCATTTCTCTATCATTTGCTTTTGGCACCTTGGTCAAAAATTAGGTGGGGATAGCTTCATTGGTTGATATCTGGGTCCTCTATTCTGTTCCACTGATCTTCATATCTATTTTTGTGCAAGTACCATGCTGTTTTTATTACTATGGCACTGTAGTATAGTTTGAAGCTGTAATACCTCAAGCATTTCTCTTTTTGTTCACTATTTCCTTGGCTATTGGCAGTCTTTCATGTTTCCAAATGAACTTTAGGGTTGACTTTTTAATCTCTGTAATGAATATCATTGGGATTTTGATGGGAATTGCATTACACATGTAAATTGCTTTTGATAGTTGAGATCTTTCCACCTTTCTTTCTTCAATGGTTTGTAGTTTTTCTTCCTGAGGTCATTCACATCCTTTGTTAAATTTATTCCTAGATATTTGATTTTTTTTTTTGAGGCTATTGTAAATGGCATTGTTTCCCTATATTCTTTTTCAATCTGTTCATTGTTGGTGTATAGAGAGATTACTGATTTCTGAAGTTGATTTTGTATCCTTCTACTTTGATGAAGCTGATTATGGTATCTAGAAGTGTTTTGTTGGAGACTTTTGGTTCTTTTAACATAACATCATGTAATCTGCAAATAGGGATACTTTGACTATTTCTTTACCTATTTGTATTCCTTTTATTTCTTCTTCCTGCCTTATTGCTCTGGCCACAAATTCCAAATCTGTGTTGAATAGGAGTGTGGAGACTGGGCACCCTTGTCTCATTCCTGACTTTAGAGGAAATGGTTTCATTTTTCCACATTAAGTATGATGTTAACTGTAGGTTGGCTGTCATATATAGCCCTTATTATGTTGACATACATTCCTTCTATTTCTAGTTTCACCAGACCTTTTATCATGAAATGTTGTGAAATCTTAACAATGGCTTTTTCTGAAACTATTGAGTTGATCAAGTAGTTTTTGTCTTTCTTCTGTTAATGTACAGTATTACATATAATGATTTGCATATGTTGAACTATCCCTGAACCCTGGGATAAAGCCAACTTGATCATGGTGTATCATCTTTTTGATATGCTATTGAATTCAGTTTGCCATTATTTTATTGAGGATTTTTGCATCTGTGTTCCTTAAGAAGATTGGGTGGTAGTTCCCTTTTTTGGATGTGTCCTTGTCTGATTTGGGGATGAGTGTAATATTGGCCTCATAAAATAAGTTAAGCAGTGTTCCTTCCCTTTCTATTTTGTGGAAAAGTTTACGTAGTGTTCGTATTAGTTCCTCTTAAAGGTCTGGCAGAATTCACAGGGAATCTACTAGGTCCTGGACTTCTCCATTTTGGGATTCATTTTATTGCTGCTTCAATTTCATTGAGTGTTGAAGATTTGTTTAAGTGATTAATAATCTCTTGGTTCAGCTATCTATGGTCATATGTATCTAGAAATTTGTCCATTTCTTTTAGTCCAATATATTTGATATAGGTTCTCAAAGTAGTCATTGATTATTCCCTTGATTTCCCTGGTGTTTGTTGTTATAGCCCACTTTTTAAAAAAATTTTTATTTTAACATTTGTATCTTTTGTCTCTTCATTTTAGTCAGATTTGCCAGAGGTTTGTCAATCTTGTTTATTTTTTCAAAGAATCAGCTTTTTATATCCTTGATTCTTTCTGTGCTTTTTTTTGGGGGGGGTCCTCTATTTCATTGGTTTTCGGCCCTTATTTTTATTATTTCTCTCCATCTTCTTATTTTGGGTTTAGCTTGTTCTTGTTTTTCTAAGAGTTTGAGATGTAGCATTAGGTCATTTACTTGAGCTCTTTCTGTGGCTTTAATATATGCAGTCATGGCTATAGACTTTCCTCTTATGACTGCCTTTGCTGTGTCTCATAGGTTATAATAGGTTGTGTTTTCTTTTTCATTAAATTCCAGGAACTTTTTGATTTTCTCCTTTATTTCATCTGTGATCTGCTGATTTTTGAATAATTTGTTGTTCAACCTCCAATCATTTGCATGTTTTCTGGTGCTGCTTTTGTTGTTGAATTCTAGTTTTATTTTATTGTGATCAGACAGTATACAGGGTGTTATTTCAATTTTCTTATATTTGTTAAGAGTGGCTTTGTGCCCTATGATGTGGTCTGTTTTGGAGAAAGTTCCATGGGCTGCTGAGAAGAATGTATATTGTGCTGTCACAGGATGCAATATTCTATATCCATGTGTCAGGTCTGTGAGATCTATGGAGTCATTTAGTTCTAGGGTTTCTTTGTTGATTTTTTGTCTGGATGACCTATCTATTGGTGATAAAGGGGTATGAAAGTCTCCCAATACTCCTGTATCGGTGTTTATATGTGATTTTTAAGTTCATTAGTATATGTTTAATGAGGTTGGGTGCACTGATATTGGATGCATATGGGTTGATAATTCATATTTTCTCTGATGTATTGCTCCTTTTATTAGTATAAAATGACCATCTTTTTCTCTTCTGACTAATGTAAGTTCAAAGTCTACTTTGTCTGATATAAGTATTGCTACTTCTGCCTGCTTCAGGGGGCCATTACCTTGGTGAATTCTGTCAATAAAGTGTGTCTGTTGTAAAGGAGATTGTAGGATCTTCCTTTTTAATCCAGTTTGCCAAATGTGTCAATTGGGGAGTTGAGTTCATTAACACATTCATTGTTAATATTTGAGAGGTATGTGGTGATTCATGCCACTTAGTCACTTAAGAATTTGAGTGTGTACACCAAATTCACTGCTATGCCCTGGGTACTTCTCTTTTCTTCAAATATGGTTTAACACTTCCAGTCCTTTCATGATTTTGTTTTTGTCTTCTGTGTGTAGAATTCCTTGCAGAGTCATCTGCAGTGGTGGCTTGGTGGTTACATATTGTTTTAGTTTCTGTTTATCATATAAGACTTTTATTCCTCTATCAATTTTGAATGATAACTTTGCTGGATAGAGTATCCTAGGACTTCAATTGTTTCCTTTCAGTGCTCAAAATACCTGAATCCATACCCTTCTTGCTTTAAAGGTTTCCATTGTGATATCTGCTGTTATTTTGATGGGTTTACATTTTTATGTAATTTGTATTTTCTCTCTTATAGCCTTCAGTAGTCTTTGTTTTTCTCTGTGCTAGTTGTTTTAATGATAATATGCTGTGGAGAGGTTCTGTTTTGGTCAAATCTGTTTGATGTCATGGAGGCTGTAGCTGAATGGACAACTCTTTCTTGAGATTTAGAAATTTTTCTGCTATTACTTTGTAGAATATATTACATGTCCCTTTGGCTTGCAGATCTTCTTCTTCAATGCCCACTATTTTCAGGTTTGATCTTTTGATAGAGTTTCTGAGTTCTTGAGTGTTCCTTTCACAGCTCTTGAGTGTTTGCTTAAGAATTCTTCTGTTTTTTTTCTTAATATCTATTTTATCTTCTAGTCCTTCATTATAGTCTGCATTCACATTTTATACATATATCAACCTGATATTGTGTCATTTTTATCTATAGACGTATTTAATAACATCTACTATGAGTTAGTGCTCTCGAATTAATTTCACAAAGTGTTTACTGTTGACCATTTTTAACTATCATCAACAGTATTTAAGAAATTTTTGTGAGGAAATATGAGGTATAACAGCAAAATATATTGGATGTAATTTATTGGTTATATTAGTAGGTACAAGAGTTATTCCTTTGTGCTATTGATTTGCATTTGGGTGAATTTTAGGCTCTCAGTATGCCATCTAGATATCATTTTCCTTGAAGGATCTAAGTTCTTTTATCTTCTTCTTGTGCAGTATGTATTGTTTTTAAGATCCCTTAGCATTTTTAAGAAGTGTTTGATATGAGCATTTTGTTAGTTATATAGAGAGAAACTTTTTTGTCAAATTGTATTTTTTCATTTAATGTGTTAGCTTTTTTATTTTTATAAATCAATGAATTGCTATTATATGTCTATTTGATAGAGTGATGTTATGATATATGTATATAATGTGATAATAAAATCAAGTAGACAAGCATAGCATATCATTTATCCATATTCTTGGTGAGAATACTTAAGTCTTCTTTTCAACTAACTTTGAACTATTGAGGATATCACTATTAAACACAGTCACCATTCTGTACAATATACACAAGAATTTATTCCTCCTAACTGAAACTTTTATCCCTTTTACTTTCATGAATAAAACTTTCTAATTTTAAGCCAGAAAAACTTTTCAATATATTTATATGGTGTATCTTTTTTGTTGTATTTAAGATAATATTTATATTTAATTTGTCACATTATATCTTAATTCACTTAGAATATATTAGTGTGCCAGATGACATAAAGTTTAAGATTCATTTATCTCTATAATGAGTTCTTAATTTCTGTTTTTCTAATGTCTACATTAAATAGTTTCTGTCTTGTTCACATATACAGTTTTGAGTCTATGGGTGCATTTCTCATTTTTATAAATTTATTGAAATTTCAATCACAGTTATATTTTCTGTGAAATATTTCTTGTTGTTTAGTCATTATGTGTTTTTTATGTGTCTGAATGTTATGAAATAAATGCTGAATGTTGCATATGAAAAAAGTTGCATAGCTGACTTTAGTCACAGAATGAATATACCTCCTTTTTCAGAAAATTCCTGTGAACAATAATGTTAGAGATAGCACACATTCCTAGTAAATATATTTCATTATATTTTTTCATTGCATTTCATTTTTAGGGATGCCTGTCAATCTTTCTCATCATTTCTGATCAATGTATAATTCAAAGATTCGACTGGAAGTCTGATGAGTTTCTGACATTTAGAACCCAGTAGTTTTCTACTCACTTCACCTTCTGCTCCTTTGCATGACCATATAGACTTTGGTTTTTAACTTGACAAATTACTCATAGGAAAAAGTTTTACTTCATGTAGGTAAAAATGGAAACTTTCCTAAAGAACCTTGTCTTTCAAATATTTTGATTAGTTGACAACTCTTTTATGATGTCATGCTAGTCAACTACCTCTCAAATTTGATATAGGCTTGCCATGGCTTTTACCTTGATTTACATGTTTTGTGGTGTTATGACACTTGTAAGTCCAGACTATTTCACAGCTTATCTATCACTACTATCAATAGTTTACTACTTAGTATTTATGGGGTTGCCAGTAAATGGCTCAAAAGGAAGCACGGAAAATTGAAATTAAGTAAATTCTTTCATATGAAAGATAAAATTTTAATAAATAAAGGTAACTTAAAATTATTGATGTATCTAGAGTTGCAGCATGATCTGCTTAACCCTTACTGGAATAACATGACAGGGATCTTGAGTAATCATTGAAAATAAGATTAACAGAGCAAATATGTGGTTGGTCAAGAAGCTACAACATTTTTAGTGCATAGCCAGATCATTTTATAACTACATATGGCTTTCACTTTTTCAGTGGATTCTAGTGTATTTAGATTAACAATGTTAGTAGCAAATGGTTTGAGATTTGTGCTTCCATTTCAAAGTAGCAGAATCAAAATTTATATCTTGGCTTTGGAATTTATGTGTTCTGGTGACCCAAAAGTAACATATATTTCTATTTCCTCTAATTCACTTTGCCTGTTGTCACTTAAATCGCACACTTTATGGAGGCATTATATTGTCTATAATAAGGAGTATAAGTATATTGTATTCCCTTATTTTTCATATTATAGGATGTAAAGAAATGCCATCATTTAAAATTATGTGAAAACATGGGTTCAGAATTTGTAATGGCATATACGATATATGCAGATAGTGAAAGGAAACATTTACATATATATAAGGTAGGAGAAATTTTTCAATAGATAGCAATGATGAGTATTTTCAGGCTAGTAATGAAGCCATTAACTGAATAAGCCAAAATCTGTAGGCTTAATTCCTCTAGTCAGAAATATATCCTTTTCTCAATTTAGTGGTCTTTGTGTACATGTATGTGTACTTGTGTGTGTGTGTGTGTCTATGGATAGAGAAACAGAGAAAACTTTATGTAACACAAAAATGTCTACAATAATGGTTTGGAGATTTTTTGCCAAAGGTGATTCCATAAATTGGTCAAAAGTTACAGAGGTGTACAATTTTAAGACTCCCTTATTTCTACTATCTTTCTCATTCTTTTGTCTCATTTTAAATTAAACTATAACCTTAATTTGGTTGTCATGCTCAAGAAGAAGTGAAAGTAAACTTTTAAATATTAAGTGTACACTTAATATGTTTTCTATATTTCATACAGCATCTTGTCTATTATATCATGCTTTACTATTTACTTTTGCATTTGTTAACACTCATAGTGAAATGTTTTGAATCATTCTCATTTCCTTTTGTGTAGATTACATAATTATTTTCTCTCTTTTTACCGTGGGAGTCATATTGCACAGGATAATGTTCTAAGACTCTGAGTTTATATGATCTTAATTTCATTAATAAACAAAATTTTCATTTCTTTATAACTCTGTGCCCACTCTTTCAGTTGCTGAGGAAAAAAAATCTGCTTCTTCATACATTTTGTCTCCAAAGCCATCAACAAATAATTGTGTTTTAATGCATTATTAAAATGATGTAGAAAGAAAATCTATAGTAATAAACCAAATTTAAAATAGAATTTATAACTTCCAATATATTTATCTTATTGCAATATATTTATATGTTATATATATATTGTGGTGCTGGGGTTTGAACTCAGGGTGTTTTTTTTTAGATAGGTTCAAATGACCTATTTTCCTGTGCTCACTTTGAATCACAATCCCCCTGATCTCTGCCCCTTGTGTAGCTAGGATTATAGGCATAAATCACCAATCCTCACTTGCAATATTTATTTCTTTACACTCCTTTGAGTGTAGTGTGCTTTCATTTCAGCCTGTAAATCTCCCATACATTATTGTTTGCTTATAGAGGATAGAAAATTAGCTTAGACCTACTCAAAAGAAATTCACCTATACCTGTATATATATATATATATATATATATATATATATATATATATAATAAAAATTAATAAATATATTAAATGCTAAATATTAACCAAAATAATGTGCTTTGAGTGTATGATAAATTTATTATAGAGTAGTCATTAATATGCAGAGTATCGGAATTCTGAATGTTATTTTAATTTCTTATAGGGCTAATACAGCTTTAGACATATTTAAAATCATTATGGTAGGTCATAGAATGAATAATGAATATAATGAATAATGATAGTAATGTAAAGATAAAGAAGCTCTTAATGGCTGAAATACCTGGACATGAGAATTATCATGGGCAAAATTCCCTGTGGAAATCAGTGTTATGTTATGATTTGAATGTATTCCTCAAAGTATCAAAATCATTTCAAGTGATTGACATTTCATCCCCAAAGCAATACTGTTTTTTTTTTTTTCAGATTTTTCTTTTGGGTGTTTATTACTAGATAATGAAGAAAGCTGGATAACATGAAAGAAAAGTGACAATGAAACTTTAGAATACTCATATAAATATGCAAGACTTTCCAATAATATCAACATCTCCATATATGAGGACACTAGTTATACATCTTAAGAAATTACAAATTGTACATATCTTTGTAACCTACAAAATATTCACTCCATATTGAACACATACAAGTATAAACTCTTACAAGAAACATTTCAATGTATATGAAATCATTTTTGGCAACTGGATTAATGGGGAAATTATAGAGCTATACCTACATGGTTGAAAACATGGGTGCAGGGAATCATTTCCAGGTATGTAATTGGAACAAAAGCAACAAGACACTGGAACAAAAGCAAAATGTAAATTAATGGAATGGAATAGAAGACCCATAAATAAACATACAGAGCTATACATATCTGATTTTTGACAAGGGAGCAAAAATCATTTGCAAGAGGAAAGATGGTTTCTTCAACAACTAGTATGAGGAAACCTAGAGATCTACATGTACAAGAAAATAGAACCTTAACTGACACACTACAAAAATCAATTCAAAAATACAACAAAGATCTACATGTAAGATCTGAAATTTTGAAACTACTGAAGGAAAACTTTTAAAAGTGTAGGCATAGGCAGTGACTTTCTGGATAGGACTCAATTTGCTCAGGAAAAGAAAAAAACAAGAATTGACAATTGGGATTGTATCTAATAAAATGCTTCTTCACATCCTAGGAAACAATTATCAATGAAGAAAGAGGTTACAAAGTGGGGTAAAACCTTTTAAACTATTCAACAAACTTAGCATTAGTATCTAGAATGTTTAAAAAGCTCAGATAATTAAATCCTGTGTGAACTAATCATTCAATTATTAAACAGAAAAATGAACTTAATTGACAGATCTCAAAAACAGAAGCTCAAATAGCTAACTACATGAAAAAATGTTCAACATCCTTGGTCAAAAAGGAAATCCAATTTTACTTTTATTGTTTTGCTAGGTGGGGATACACTGTTTCATTTACAAAAGTTCTCCCAATATATTAAATAATCACACTTGAATTCAACCGCTTCATCATTCATGTTTTTCTCACTTCCCATTCCTGGAATAGTTTCAACAGGTATCATTTTTCCATTTATTTACATGTGTATATAGTATTTGCACCATATTCACTTTCCTACATTCCATCCCTACTTTCCCCCCCCCCGCCACTGATACCAACATCCCCAGACAGGATCTGTTCAGTCTTCCTGTTTTCAAATTTTGTAAAAGAAAAAAAATTATGTTTTTGTTTAAGATAGCTACATGGGGTGATTCCTTGTGACATTTCCATCTATACATGTATTATAACAAGAATTGGTTCACCTCTATATATTTATTCTTTCTAACCTATTCCTCTTATAGTAATTTCAACAGGTTTAAAAATTCTGTATTCATTCTTGTATTGACAGTATATCAACCATATTCATCTTCTTAAACTTGCTTTTTTTATCCTCCCTTTCTCGTATGTGACTTCCACTTAACATGACCTGTTTTTCATAAATATTGCTGTATCTGCATTAGGTCTATATTCCAGATATGAGAGGAAACGTGGCTTTTGGCCTTCTGAACATAGCTAACTTCACTGAAGATGATGACAATTCCATACATTTAACTGCAAATGTCAAAATCACATTCTTCTTTGTGGCTGGAAAAAAAATCCATTGTATATAAATACTACATTTACTTAATCCATTCATCAGTAGTGGGACATCTTCATTACTTTCATAGCTTAACTATTGTGAATAGTGCTGCAATAAACAGGAGTGTTCAGGTGCCTTTATTGTAACTAGACTTATATTTCTTCCAGTATATCCCTAAGAGTGGAATTGCTGGATCATATGGCAGATCTATTCTTGGGGTTTTTCTTAGACACTTTTTATATTTTTCTGGGTAGGGGTACATTGTGGCATTTACAAAAGTTCTTACAATGTATCAAATATATCATACTTGTATTTACCTCTTTCCCCAATCTCCTTACCTTCCATCCCCCATTCCTGGAATAGTTTCAACGGTATTATTTGTGCATTTGCATACATATGTACACAGTATTTGCACCATTACCACTCTCCTACCTCCTAACCCTCTACCTATCACCCCAGACTGGTACCAACTTCTCCCCACACAGGACCTGTTCTGACCTCCCTGTTACCCAATTTTATAGAGGAAAAAAGAAAAATAATGAAATTTTTGTTTATTTAAGATAAAGGTAGTTACAGAGCAGTTTCCTTGAGATATTTCCATGCATATATTTACTATAACCCCAATTAGTTCATCTCTTCCACTTTTGTCATTCTACCTTAGTCCTTTCTTATATGGTTTCTGCAGGTTTAAGAATTCTGTATTCATTCTTGTTTAGAGAATGTATCAACCATATTCATATTCTAAGTTTCCTTCTTTTACCTGACATCTCTTGTTTGTGAACTCCCCTTAGTGTGACCAGTTTTTCATAATATCATTGTATTTGTAATAGGTCTACATTCCACATATGAGAGGGACATGTGGTTTTTGGTCTTCTGAGACTGGTTAACCTCACCTAGATGATGTTCTCCAATTCCATCTATGTATGTGCAAATGACAAAATTTCATTGTTTGTGACTGAGAAAATTCCATTGTATTAAGTACCACATTTTTGAATCTATTTATTGTTTTCTTAAAAAATTTCTTGGTTTTGCATTGATTTAAAAAATTCATTTATTAATATGTACATACATTATTTGTATGTTCATTTATGTATGTACATATATACATATATTATTTGTATGTACATTGTATGTATACATTCATTCTTAGTGGGGCATCTTAGGTGTTTTCATAGTTTAGCTATTATGAATAGTTTTTCAATAAATATAGGTGTGCAGTTGCTTTTGTTGTAATTTGACTTGTACTCCTTCAGGTATATCCCTAGGCATAGCATTGCTGGATCATATGGCAGGTCTGTTTTTAGTTTTTAAGGACCCTTCATACTGTTTTCCATAGTGGTTGTACTAGCTTGCACTCCCAGCAGCAGTGTATGAGGGTTCCTTTTCCCCGCATCCTCACCAACATTTGCTGTTGTTTGTCATCCTGATGGTAGTCATTCTAACAGAAGTAAGGTAGGCTCTTAATATGGTTTTGATCTGCAATTTTTTGTGGCCAGGGATTGTGAGCATTTTTTTCATTTGTTTTTCACCAATTGCAATTCTTCCTTTGTAAAGGAACAAGAGATTCAGTTCATTTGCTCATTTTTTTTCATTGTGTCATTTGATTTTTTGGGAGATTAGTTTTTTGAGCTCCCCATATAATCTGGTTATCAGTCCTTTGTCTGATATATAGCTGGCAAAGATTTTCTTCCATTACGTGAGCAGCCTCTTTAATTTAGAAACCATTTCTATTGTTGTGCAGAAACTTTTGAATTTCATGTAGTCCCATTTGTCAATTCTTCTTCTTATTTGTTGGGCCATTTGAGTTCTACTGAGAAAGTCAATGGCTATGCCAATTAGTTTCAGTGTATTCCATGACCTTTCCTGCACTAGCTTCAAATTTTCAGGTCTTATGTTGCAGTCCTTAATATACTATGAGTTGATATTTGTGCAGGGTGAAAGATAAGGGTCAAGTTTCATTTTTATTCATGCAGATACTCAGTTTTCCCAGCAACATTCATTAAAGAAGCTGTATTTTCACCATCCCAGGTTTTTGTTATCTTTGTCAATAATTAGTTGGGCATAGATGAGTGGGTTCTTATATGGGTCTTCTATTCTGTTCCATTGGTCTTCATGTCTGTTTTTGTGCTGGTATCATGATTTTATATTGCTATGGCTCCATAGTATAATTTATTTATTTTTTTAGTATTATTCATTTATTCACATGTGTATACATTGTTTGGGTCATTTCTCCCCCTTGCTCCCCTCCCCCACCCTTTCACCTCTCCCCCCTCCTCAGTTCCAGGAAGGTCCCATTCTCCCCTTATCATTGATTTTTGTTGAAGAAAATACATGAGCATAATAAGGAAGATAAAGTGTTTTTGCTAGGTGACTTAAGGCTATCTATACAGAAATATTCCTAGCATTGCTTTCATGTACACGTTATGACTCATGTTGATTCATCTGTAACTGATCTTTACATTGGTTACTGATCCCTTTCTCATGATAGCCTCTGTTGCTTTAAGGTTTCTGTATCAGCTCCTCTGGAGTGGGGACCAAATGCTTTCATGTTTTGGGTTTTCTACCTATTCCTATATCTCCTGTAAGTGCTCTCCCCTTAACATGTGATCCCAGTCCAACCATATAGCTGCATTTGCCCTTCATCTAAAGTATGCATATGAGAGAGAACTTATGATTTTTGGTCTTCTGAGTTTGGCTGACCTTGTTCAGAATGATGTTCTCCAGTTCCATCCATTTACCTGCAAATGATAAGATTTCATTCTTCTTCATGGCTGAGTAAACTTCCATTGTGTGCAAGTATCACATTTTCTTGATCCAATCATCAGTAGTGGGGCATCTTGGTTGTTTCCATAACTTGGCTATTGTGAGTAATGCTGCAAAAACGTGGGTGTGCAGGTGCCTCTGGAGTAACCTGTGTTGCATCCCTTTGGGTATATCCCTAAGAGTGGGATTGCTGGATCATATGGCAGGTTTATGTTTAGATTTTTAGGAAGTCTCCAAATTTTTTTTCAGAGTTGTTGAACCAGCTTGCATTCCCACCAGCAGTGGATTAGGGTTCCTTTTTCCCCACATTTTCACCAACACATGTTGGTGGTGGTGGATGATGGCTATTCTAACAGGTGAGGTGGAATCTTAGTGTGGTTTTGATTTGCATTTCCTTCATGGCTAAAGATGGTAATTTTTTCATGTGCTTTTTTGCCATTTGAATTTCTTCTTTTGAGAAAGTTCTGTTAAGTTCAGTTGCCCATTTTTAAATTGGTTCATTGATTTTTAGGAGAATTTAATTTCTTAAGTTCACTTTATATTCTAGTTATCAGTCCCTTGTCTGATGTATAGCTGGTGAATATTTTCTCCCACTCTGTGGGTGGTCTCTTCAGTTTAGAGACCATTTCTTTTGTTGTGCAGAAGCTTTTTAATTTTAAGAAGTCCCATTTGTCCATCCTTTCTCTTAGTTGCTAGGCTACTGGGGTTATATTGAGGAAGTCCTTCTTTATGCCCATTAGTTCCAGGGTGTTTCCTGCTCTTCCTGTAGCAACTTCAGAGTTTCAGGTCTGATATTTAGGTCCTTCATGCATTTTGAGTTGATACTAGTACAGGATGATAGACATGGGTCTAGTTTCAGTTTCTTGCAGATGGATAACCACTTTTCCCAGCAACATTTGTTGAAGAGGCTGTTTTTTTCTCCATCTTATGTTTTTGTCACCTTTGTCAAAAATAAGGTGGGTATATTTGTATGGATTCATATCTGAATCTTCTGTTCTGTTCCACTGGTCTTCATGTCTGCTCTTGTGCAAGTACCATGCTGTTTTTACTGCTTTTGGTTTGTAATATTGTTTGAAGTTGGGTTTTGTGATATCTCCATCATTGCTTTTTTGCTGAGCATTGCCTTGGCTGTTTGTGTTCTCTTGTGTTTCCAAATGAACTTTATAGTAGATATTTCAATCTCTGTGATGAATGTCACTGTGATTTTGATGGGAATTGCATTAAACATGTAGATTGCTTTAGGTAGTATAGCCATTTTTACTATGGTGATTCTACCGATCCATGAGCATGGGCAATCTTTTCATCTTCTGTAGTCTTCCTCCATCTCTTTCTTCAAGAGTTTGTAATTCTCCTTAGAGTTCATTCACATTCTTTGTTAAATATAATCCTAGGTATTTGATTTTTTTTGAGGCTATTGTGAATGAAATTGTTTCCATATATTCCTTCTCATTTGTTTATTGTTGGTGTATAGAAAAGCTAATGATTTCTGTAGGTTGATTTTGTATCCTACCACCTTACTGTAGCTGTTTATGGTGTCTAAGAGTTTTTGGGTAGAGTTTTTTGGGTCTTTAAGTTATAGGATCTTATCATCTGCAAATAGGGATATTTTGACAGTTTCTTTACCTATTTGTATTCCTTTTATTTCTTTTTCTTGCCTATTGCTCTGGCCAGAAATGACATTACTCTGTTGAATAGGAGTGGGAGTAGTGGGCATCCTTGCCTCGTTCCTGATTTTAGGGGGAATGGTTTCAGTTTTTCACCATTAAGTATGCTATTGGCTGTAGGTTTGTCATAAATAGCCTTTACAATTTTGAGGTACATTCCTTCTATTCTTAGTTTTCTTAGAGCTTGTATCATGAAGTGGTGTTGGATCTTGTCAAAGGCTTTTTCTGCATCTGTTGAGATGGTCAAGTGGTTTTTGTCTTTGCTTCTTTTGATGTTCTGTATTATATTTAAAGATTTGTGTATGTTGTACCACACCTGCATCCCTGGGATAAAGCCAAATTGGTCATGGTGTATGATCTTTATTCATAAGGAAAGTGGCCTATAACTCATCTTTTTGGTAGTGTCTTTGTCTGGCTTTGGGATGAGAGCAATATTGGCTCCATAGAATGAGCTGGGCAGTGTTCCTTCCCTTTCTATTTCATGGAACAGTTTAAGGAGTGTTGGTATTAGTTCTTCTTTTAATGTCTCATAGAATTCAGCAGTGAATCCATCAGGTCCTGGACTTTTCTGTCTTGGGAGGCTCTTGATTGTTGCTTCAATTTCTTTTTGTTTTGTAGATCTATTCAGATGATTAATATGTTCTTCATTCAGTTTTGGGTGGTTGTAAGTTTCTAGAAATCTGTCCATTTTTTCAAGATTTTCAAATTTATTTGAGTATAGGCTCTCAAAGTAGTCTCTGATAATTTCCTGGATTTCTGTGGTATTTTTTGTTATCTCCCCTTTTGCATTTCTGATTTTACTGATTTGGTTTTTTTCTCTCCTCATTTTAGTCAGGTTTGCCAGGGGTCTGTCAGTCTTATTTATTTTTTCAAAGAACCAGCTTTTTGTTTCATTGATTCTTTGTATGGATGTTTTTTGTTTCTAGTTCATTGATTTCAGCCCTGATTTTAATTATTTCTTTCCTTCTGATTGTTTTGGGATTTGCTTGTTCTTGGTTTTCTATGAGTTTGAGCTGTAGTATTAGTTCATTAATAATAAATGATTTTATTAGTTTTATTAGTTTTTAATAATTAATTTTAAGTTTATAGCATTCATGGCTATAAACTTTCCTCTTAGGACTACCTTTGCTGTGTCCCATATGTTCTGGTAGGTCATGTTTTCATTTTCATTAACTTCCAGAAACCTTTTAATTTCCTCTTTTATTTCATTGATAACCCATTCGTCATTGAGCAATGTGTTGTTCAGTTTCCAATTGTTTGCATGAATTTTACTGCTGTTTTTATTGTTGATTTCCAGTTTTAATGCACTGTGGTCAGATTGAATTCATGGGATTATTTTTATTTTCTTATATTTGCTGAGGCTTACTTTGTGCCCTAAGATCTGATCAATTTTTGAGAAGGTTCCATGTTTTGCTGAGATGAATGTGTATTGTGCAGAAGTTGGAAGAAATATTCTGTAGACATCAGCTAGGTCCATTTGATCTATGGAGTGATTTAGTTCTAGGATTTCTTTACTGATTTTTTGTTTGGATGACTTATCTCTTGGTGATAGTGGGGTATTTAGGTCTCCCACTACCACTGTGCTGGAGTTTATATTTGTTTTTGTCTTTCAGAGTATGTTTGATGAAACTGGGTGCATTAACATTGGGTGCCTATAGATTGATAATTGTTATTTCCTTTTGGTGTATTTCCCCTTTTATTAGTATGGAGTGTCCTTCTTTATCTCCTTTGGTCAATGTAGGTTTGAAGTCTACTTTGTCCGAAACAAGTATTGCTATCCTTCCCTGTTTTGGGGGACCATTGGCTTGGTAAATCTTCTTCCAGCCTTTCACGTTCAGCCAGTTCTTATTTCTGTTGATGATGTGGGTCTCCTGTAGGCAGCAGATTATTGGATCTTCCTTTGTAATCCAGGTTACCAGTCGGTGTCTTTTGATGGGGGAATTTAGTCCATGAACATTTAGTGTTAGTATTGATAAATATGAGGTGATCCCTGTCATGTAGTTGTCTTTGTTGATTAAGGGTTTGATTATGTGTAGCTGAATCAGTGTTACTCTCTACTTTCTTGCCTTTTCTTCTCTTGTGGTTTGGTATTGCCTGCCCTTTCGTGGTTTTGTTTGCCTTCATTTTCTGTGTGCAGAATTCCTTGGAGAATCTTTTATAGTGGTGACTTGGTGGTCATATATTGTTTTAATTCCTGCTTATCATGAAAGACTTTTATTGTTCCATCTATTTTGAATGATAGTTTTGCTGGGTAGAGTATCCTAAGATTTAAGTAATTTTCATTCATTTCTTGGAAAATCTCACTCCATGCTTTTCTTGCTTTTAATGTTTCTATTGAAAAGTCTGCTGTGATTTTGATGGGTTTACCTTTGTATGTTATTTATTTTTCTCTCTTACAGCCTTCAATATTCTTTCACTAGTCTCTGTACTTATTGTTTTAATGATAATATGTCATGGGGTAGTTCTATTTTAGTCAGGTCTTTGCGGTGTTCTGAAGGCTTCCTGTAACTGAATGGGCATAGTTTTCTCTAGATTTGTGAAATTTTCTGTTATTATTTTGTTGAATCTACTATGAATTCCTTTTGCTTGTACCTCTTCTCCTTCTTCAATGCCGATGGTTCTCAGGTTTTGTCTTTTGGTGGAGTCAGCAAGTTCTTGCATTTTCTTTTCACAGGTTTTGAATTGTTTAACTAATATTTCTTCAGTTTTTCCTTTAATTGCCATTTCATCTTCAATTTCTGAGATTCTGCCTTCTGTTTGTTCTATTCTGCTGGAGTGGCCTTCCATTTTGTTTTATATTTCTGTTTCATTCTTTTTCCTAAGACTTTCCATATCATGGGTTACTTCCTCTTTAATATTGTCAGTTGTTGCCCTTAATTCACTTATCTCTCTGTTTATGGTGATCTTTGTTTGAGTTTGTTCTTTATTTAGGGCTTATTTGATTTCATTTATTTGTTTCTGTGTTTCCTCATGTTCTTTAGTTTTGTTGTTTTGGAGTTTCTTAAGTGCCTCCTGTACATTTTGGTTTACCAGGTCCAGTAGTATCTCTATGAAATTCTCATTAATTACTTGTAGAATTTCTTCTTTCAGGATGTTCTTGTGGTCTTTATTGGATTCCTTGGTATTGTTTATCTTTGTTGTGTTGGAGTCTGGATTTGGGTATACATTTTCTTCATTTCACTCTAAATCCTGTACTACTTTATTTTTGTGGGGAGAATGGTTTCCACCCCTTTTTCTTCTTTCCATATTTCCACTAGATACCATTTCTGTCCCTGGACTATGTGTAACTTAGTATTAGCTGGGTTACAATGTTAATAGTAATAAAATCATGACAGAAGGATAAAAAAGAGGAAGAGAAGGAAAGATAAAAGGAAGAGAGAAGAGAGGGAAAAAGAAAAAAAATGGGAGAGATGGTAGTGATCAAATAGCAAACCAGGCAGCCAAACCCTTAAAGAAGGGAGAAAAAGAAAAAAAAAAATACCAGTTCTGGAACAGTAGAATTTCAGGCTTAGTTGTTCTGTTACACCTTTAGTGTCCAAACCAGTCTGTGTGTGTCTCTTAGGCATGTTTGGAGCCCTCTAGTTGCAGCCTGAGTAGGAGCCTGTTGGAGTGGTTATGTGGAAAGCCTGTAGAGCTGGGGGTGGCTGTGCCCAAGGGGCAGGGATCCTGATGGGCTGATGGATGTGTCTATCTCACACCAAGCTGGTGTCTGTGCCAGCAGGGTGGTGCTCCAGTCATTCCACCCAGAGCTGAAGCATGGCAGGGCCTGAGGGTTGAAGAGCCTGAAGGGCAGGATCCAGTTGTTCCACATGTAGCTGGGGCTCACCAGGACCTGAAAGGCATTGTGCTCAATGGGCAGGTATCCCAGCATGTTTGGGTCTGGATTGGGGCTGGGGTATGATGTGGCTGAGGGGCGGGTATCTGGTGATGCATGGGTCTGGCACAGCCTGAGAGGTGGGGATCCCATTGTGCATGGGTCTGGCACAGGACTGCGGCCTGGCACAGCCCAAGGGGTGGAGAGCGCAGCAGAATGGAGCAGTGGCTCCGTGGGCCTACCAGGTGAGGATTTGGTAAACAAGCTGTTTTTTTATCAGATTGTGGTGTGGAGAAGCCTTGCACTATCTAAGGGTTTAGAGTGCCATATTTTTGGCTCTCCCTGGTGCTTAACCTCAGGTGTGTCTCCAGCTTCTCGGTAGGGTCTCTGGTTCAGGAGCTGATGAGATCTTCAGTTAAGCTTTTATTTGAATTTCATCTCTTCAAAAATTTTTGTCATGTTTCCCTACTATGTAGTGTATTGTTTTTAATGAGCTGAATAATTTAAAAATAAATTTCCTTCAAAAAGATGCAATGGAGGGGAGTTCTGCAGCTTCAGTGTGCACAGGAAGCACCTGGAAGGCTTGTATTTTAAAATGTAGTATAGTTTATTGTCAGATATTTTGGTATGTCCAGCTTTGCTCTTTTTGCTCAGTGTTTCCTTGCCTATTGGCAGCTTTCATGTTTCCAAGTGAAATTTAGGGTTGATTTTTCAATCTTTGTGATGAATAATGTTGAGATTTTGATGGAAATTATATCAAAAATGAAGATTGCTTTTGCCAATATAGCCATTTTAATAATATTGATTCTACCAATCCATAACATGGGAGATCTTTCCATTTTCCATAGTCTTTTTCAAATTTCTGTCATCAATTTTGTTTTCTTCAATGGTTTTTAGTTTTCTTCTTAGAGGTCTTCCACATCATTTGTTATGTTTATTCCCAGGTATTTTTTTTGAGGCTATTGTAAATGGAATTGTTTTCCAAATCTCGTTCTCAGTCTATTCATTGTTGGGATGTAGAAAGGTCACTAATTTTTGTTAATTAATTTTATATCCTGATACATAGATGAAGCTGTTTATAATGTCTAGGAGGATTTTTTTTTTGAGTCTTTTAGGCATAAATCATGTCATCTGCAAATTGAAGTAGCTTGATTTCTTCCTTTCCAATTTGTTTTCCTTTCATTCTTCTTCTTATCTTGTTGCTCTGACTAGGAATTCCAGGACTAGGTTGAATAAAAGAACAGAGAGGGACAACTTTGTCTTATTCCTTACTTTAGGGAAAATGCTTTCAGTTTTTCCCCATTTGTTATGATGTTGTCTATAGACTTGACATATACAGCTTGATTATTTTGAGGTACATAATGTCTATTCCTACTTTCTGTTGTACTTTTATCATAAAAGGATGTTTAACTTTATCAAAGGCTTTTCCTGCATCTATTAAAATGGTCATGTGTTTTTTTTCTTTGCTTCTGTTAGCATACTATATTACATTTAATGTTTTCTATATTTTGAACTATTCCTGCATCCCTTGGATGAAACTGACTCAATCATGGTGCATGATCTTTTTTATATGCTGCCGAATTCAGTTTGCCAATATTTTATTGACAATTTTTATATAAATGACAGGAGTCACCATATATCTCTCATTATTAACAGTGAATGTTAATGGCCTTAACACCTCTACCTAAAGATACTGATTGGCAAGCTGGAATAAAAAGAAAGACCAGAATGTCTATTCTGTACAAGAAACCTAACTTTAAACATTGCCTTAGTGTAAAAGGGTGGAAGAAGATTTGTCAAGAAAATGTTCTCCTAAAACAGGCATAAGTAGCACTACATAAATAAGATAAGGTATACTACAATGCTAAATTAGTCAAAAGAGACCAAAAAAAAGGTCACTTCATATGAATAAAAGTAGCAATACAAAAACAGGAGGTAACAATTGTTAATCTATATGTGCCCAATGTTGGCTCACCCAACTTCATTAAACATACTGTAATGGAAATAAAAATATGGATACATCCCCAACAAAGTTGTGGTGGGAGACTTCAGTTCTCCTCTATCAAAAATAATAGGTCATCCAAAAAAAAAGTCAACAAAGAAACTCTAGAATTGAATGACACCATTGATCAAATTGACCTGACAGAAGTCTGTAGAGTATTACATCCTGCAACAGCACAATATACATTGTTTTCAACAGTGCATGGAATTTCCTCCAAAATAGAGTATATTTTAGGTCACAAAGCAAGTCTTAACAAATATAGGAAAATTGAAATAACTCACTGCATACTGTCTGATCACAACTCAATAAAACTAGAACTAAACAGGAAAAGAAACAAAAGAAAATCCTCAAACACTTGGAGATTTTGCTCCATGATCAGTGAGTCATCAAAGAAATAAGGGAAGAAATCAAAAAGTTCCTGGAATTTAATGACAATGAAAGCACAGTCTATCAGAATCTATGAGACAGAGCAAAGGTAGTCCTAAAGGAAAAGCTTATGGGTATGACTGCATATATTAAAAATATGGAAAAATCTCAAATAAATGGAATTATCCAGCTCAAATTCCTAGAAAACAACAGCAATCCCAACCAAAACTAGCATTAGCAGAGAAATAATAAAAAATAAGGGCCAAAATCAATTTAAAAAATCAGTCAAAAAATATAGAAAGGATAAACAAAACAAAAAGCTGGTTCTTTGAAAAGATAAATAAGATTGGAAAACCCCTGGAAAATCTGACTAAATTGAGGAGGGAATGGCCTCAAATTAATAAAATTAGAAATGAAAAAGGAGATATAAAAACAAACATCAAGGAAATCATTAGAGACTACTTTGAAAACCTATATTCAAATACATTAGAAAATGTATAAGAAATGCACAAATTCCTAGACACATATGTCAATCCAAAATTGAACCAAGAGGTTATTAATCACCAAACACATCTACAACAAGCAATGAAAGTGAAGCAGCAATAAAAAGTCTCCCATAAAAGAAAAATCCAGGATCTGACAGATTCACTCCTGAATTCTACCAGACCTTTAAAGAACTAGTAACAGCACTGCTCAAACTTTTCCATGAAATAGAAAAGGAAAGAACACAGTTAAACTCATTCTATGAAGCCAGTATTATACTCATCCCCAAATTGATCAAGGGCACACACAAAAAAGAAACTTACTGGCCAATCTCTTTAATGAACATAGATGAAAAAATCCTCAATAAAATATTGGCAAACCAAATTCAACAGTTGGGATCTTTAAAAGATAAACTAATCAAGGTTTTGACCTCATGAATTGATTAGTTATCTCAAGAATGGATTTTTAAAAAAAAGATTTGCAACACTTATTGTTTTCCCACAATTTATTCGCATGAGCTGTCCTCTGAAATGTTATATGGGAAAGGAAACCTTCATCAGATGTGGCTCCTCAACATTGGATTTCCCACCCTTCAGAACCATGAACCAAATAAAATTTTATTCATTATATATTTGCTAGTCTGTGGTATTCATTTGTAGCAGTGCAAAGCTGCTTAATGTAGCTGAAAATTCTAGTTTATTGAATGTGATATCATCATTTATCTCTTCTTATAAGGAGCAATAATGGAAATGGAATTCAGTGACATTCTACAAAAATTTGCTTTGCTAGAGCAATTGTATCTTTGAATTAACAATTTATGGCTATAAATAGGAAATTAACAACACTTTGTCCAAATTTTTTCACATGACAAAAAGCACACAGATAATTCTTTCACGCCTTACTTCTCACATTTTAAATTAAGATAATTGGACTGGGTCCATACATACCATGGACTATCTCTAAGATCCTGTGACTGTTTAGAGCATTTGTTGTTGCTAGTCGATTTTCAACTAATTAAATTCATTCATTATGTGTTTAAACTCATTGAAATAATTAGATCAGACATGAGAAAAACAGACTGCACAAATTTTACCTGAATTTGCTTACTATTTTAGTCATCATAAATTCTATCTATAAAACATAAAATTATCATATTTTGTACATTGGTCAAGTGATCACCATGGTTTATTTTATTTTAAACAAAATTTGTATTCTATGTTAAGTATTCATCATTCTCTAGAAAAAGAGAATGGGGAGCTATAGAAATATACAAACAGTAAAGACATCTATAGAGAAATATATTTTGATATTCTAGAGAAAGCATTAAGGGGAAGCTATTTACAGAGGATTGTCTTTGCAAACAATTGGAAAGAAGCCCTAGAAATTAATAAATATTGAAGGTAACTTTTCTTTAATGGTTGCTGCAGTTGTTGAAAATTCATTTTAACCAGGAGAAAGGAAAAACTATTGTTTTTACCTGAATAGTCTGATATTAATGTTTTTCTAAATTTATTCCATGACCCTGAATATTAAATAAGTGTTTTTAGGCTAAGACTATATAGATGCTTGAAATAGCATTAATAGAAATATGAGTTGGAAACCATTTAGGAGTTTAAGTTGTAAATCAGTTTATGTTGCCTAATATTAAAATAATGTTGTTTCATAAAATTTTTCCCAATGTGGGAAATTGTATCTTAGAAACTGCTGCTACTTGGCTCATCTTCAATATAGCCTTAGCCATCCCAAGTCTGATGATTCCCATGTATCAATGCCTGCCTTGACTTCTCTCCTAAACAATGCTATACTTAAGTCCCACTTGGATCTAGAAGTATCCATTTTTGTGTTCACTAGAAAACCAAACAGTGGAAAGATAGGAGTGCTTATTGTGTGTGAATATCAACATTTAAAATCAGTTAATCAGAGAAACAAAAAAAATGTTGACAATTTGAGGAAAAACTTAAAAAGGAGAGAGAACAAACCATGCAAATATCTGAAGGAAATGTTCTCCAGCAAGAAAGAGTATAGAAATTCTTTATATGTTTGATTCTTTTTGCCTTTGCTTCAAATCCCCCACGCTTATTCAAAAATGAAATGGAAATATTTAGTAATAGAGATAGAACAAAATATGTTAATGAAGATATTTGATTTGAAAGTAATCTAGAAAGCAGAAGTTATCAGTACAAGTTTGAAAATTTCCTTATGGACAGGAGTCAAGAGGCAGGAATGACAGAATATATATGAACCTAATGGCTTTTTAGATATAGGCAATAACAGTACAGGGTAGTTGTTACTTACATTCCTTACCATAATTCACTGCCTGTCTTAGTCCCTTCTGTGCTGCTGTAACAGAATACGGAATCTGGGTGATTACAAAGAACATATATGTATTTCTTCACAGTTATACAGGCTGGGAAGAACAAGAGTGATAAGACAACATATGGTGAGGGGCCTATACAGTACAACATAACATAGGAGAAAACATCAGATTGCAGGAGGGTAAAGAAAGGGGAAAAACAGAGAAAATGAGACAGAAAGAGTGAAAGAGGAATGAATAGCACTTTTTATAATTAACTTGCTCCTACAATAACAGCATTAGTCTCTTCATGAGAACAGAACCATCATGTCCTAATCATCTCATAAAACACTTACCTCTTATGTGAAGGAAAGGGAACCTGTATAAACTGTTGATGGAAATGTCATTTAGTACATACATCATGGAAAATAACATTCTGGTTCCCAAAAAATTAAAAATAGGAACACTAGAGGATTTAACAACTCCACTACTAGGCATCTGTATGGAGGAAAGGAAATCACTTATGTCAAAGAGACATCCGTACTTCCAAGTTCAATTCAGCACTATTCACAATAGCTACAAACACAACAGTTTAAGTGACTATCAGCTGCTGAATGTTTAAAAAATGTGCTTCACATTTTGAATGGAAGGGATATTCACTCATAACATATATGAAATCCTATAATTTGAAATAGTGTATAGAACTGAATATTCTGCTAAGTAAAATAAACCAGGGAATGATAAGTATTACATTATTTTATTTATATATAGAATATGAAAAACTTGATCTCAAAAAGATTGAGAGTATAATAATGGTTATCAGAAGCTTATAAGAATAAGGAGGAGGGAGATACATGAGGAAAGGTTATTAATGGGTACCACATTACAATTAAAAATAAGATTTATGACAATGGGATGACCATTGATCATAACAATATGTACTGTGCATTTCAAAAAAAACTAGAAGAAATGAGTTTGAATGCTCTCACTATAAAGCAATGACAAATACTTTAAAAGATAAGCATGTTTTACATGATTTAATCATCACATGGCACTCCATAGTATATATGATTCAAGTTTTATTTATTTATTTATTTGATTGTCTAGCTTTTAAAGTATTCATTAATAATCCAGAGGAACTGTAATGGCACAATTATATCAACTGAAAGAAATGACTTTAAATTATTGTCTTTCCAACAGCACCTGACCCAGTGATTCAGCAAGACAAAATGTGCATCAGTATGCATTTTTTGTTGTTATTGTTTTTTCTCATTAATTTTTCACTTTATTTTGTCACTAAAGGAACACCATGCCAGGTGCATTTGGGTTTTTTTTTTGTTGTTGTTCTTATATTCACATGTGCATACATTGTTTGGGTCATTTCTCCACCCTGCCCCCCTCCCCCACCCTTTCCCCTCTCCACCCCCTCAGTTCCAGGCAGGTCCCATTCTGCCCTTATCACTGATTTTGTTGAAGAAAAGACATAAACATAATAGGAAAGACAAGCAATTTTGCTAGTTGAGTTAGAGGATAGTTATACAGAGAGTGTCCTACTATTGCTTTCGTGTACCCATGTGTTATGATCCATGTTGACTCAACTCTAACTGATCTTTACATTGGCTCCTGAACCCCAGCTCATGATAATCTATCATTTTAAGGTTTCTGTATTAGCTCCTCTGGAGGGGGACATCAAACGCTTTCAGGTTTTGGGTTTTCTACCTATTCCTATATCTCCCATATGTGTTCTCCCTTTGTCTTGTGATCCAAGTCCAACCACATTGCTGCATTTGCCCTAGATCTAAAGTCCACATATGAGGGAGAACATACAATTTTTGGTCTTTCGAGTCTGGCTGACCTCACTCAGAATGATGTTCTCCAGTTCCATCCATTTACCTGCAAATGATAAGATTTCATTTTTCTTCATGACTGAGTAAAATTCCACTGTGTACAAGTACCACATTTTCTTGATCCATTCATCAATAGTGGGGCATATTGGCTATTGTGAATAGTGCTGCAATAAACATGGGTGTGCAGGTGCCTCTGGAGTAACCTGTGTTGCATTTATTTGGATATATCCCCAGGATTTGGATTGCTGGATGATATGGCAAAGGCAGCCTCTTCAACAAATGTTCCTGGGAAAGTGGTTACCAGTCTACAAGAAACTGAAACTAGATCCATGTCTATCACCCTCTACTTCTATCAACTCAAAATGGATCAAGGGCCTAAATATCAGAACTGAAACTCTGAAGTTAATACAGGAAGGAGCATGAAACACTCTGGAACAAATAAGTGTAGGCAAAGACTTCCTCAATAGAACTCCAGCAGCCCAGCAACTAAGAGAAAGGATGAATAAATGGGACTTCATAAAATTAAAAAGCTTCTGTACAACAAAAGAAATGGTCTCTAAACTGAAAATACTACCCACAGAGTGGGAGAAAATATTTGCCTGTTATACATCAGACAAGGGAGTGATAACCAGAATATACAGGGAACTTAAGAAACTAAACTCTCCTAAAATCAATGAACGAATAATGAAATGGGCAACTGAACTAAACAAAACTTTTTCAAAAGAAGAAATTCAAATGGCAAAAAGAACATATGAAAAAAATGCTCACCATCTCTGGTCATAAAAGAAATGTACATCAAAACCACACTAAGATTCCACCTCACCCCTATTAGAAGAGTCATCATCAAAAACATGACCAACAACATGTGTTGGCGAGGATGTTGGAAAAAAGGAACACTAATCCACTGCTGGTGGGAAGGTAAGCTGGTGCAACCACTCTGGAAAAAAATTGGAGACTTCTTCAAGTTTTATTAATTGTAAATTTACCTCATTTAATTTTTAAAAAAATTTAAAACTCACACCTCTCTGTGCCACAATGAAAAATTAGGTTTTATAAGTTTTGGGTAATGTCTATCATACTCTTCTGATATTAAATTTACACACAATAAAATTGTTCTACTGTTCTAAATGTATAAAGGATTTAATATAATGTCATAAAACTATTAAGAGGAAGCACAATAAAATCACCCAATAAAATGGGTTATTTAATATAAATAAATAGAAATATAAACAAATAATATAATATAAATATGAATAAAGTAGGTATTTTAATAAGTGCTAAGAAATGGTTACTCTTTAATGCACAATAATGCATTGTTTATTTTCTGTTTTTTATTATTGGATATACTTAAAATGTTCTCCTCTGACTTCTCAAATCTACCTTTGTAAAACAGATGTATATATTATTGATTAGCTTCTTAAAATTTTCCATTTTTCCCACAAGCAAATTTTTCAGTGTGGCAATGAAGTTCTAAAGTCATCAACTGAGTATTAAACCAGATAATTCTGCTGCCTCCCTGTCCCCACATTATTTTACTTTCTTAAATCTAGTCTCTCTTAGGCAAAATTTCAAAACTGGCCTCCGAGATTCTTGTCCGCTGGTGTCTGTGCCTTGTATAACTTGTATGATTCTCTGCCTTTGAGTGAGATGAAACCTGTGTACATAATGGGATATCATTCCTGCAGCTGAATTAATAACCGGTTGCTTCTTTTTTTATCCAAAGGAGGTCTATATTGTCCTGGAGGACCTAACCTAATCAGATTATCACTGAAACAGGATGTGGCTTTTCTAGAAGACAGGTATTTGGCAGGAGTGAGAGACTCTATTTCTGTCTTAAAAGACAGAAGAGAGAACTATAATGACCTGAGAGCAGTGTATAGCGATTGAATGATCCCGATCAATAGCCAGCAAGAGAATGGGTATCTGATTCTTATAATTACAAGCAGATAGTGTATTTAGGACTCAAGAATGCAATTGAATGAAAACTAGATTTCAGTTTTGTGAAGTTCTGATAACAAAATATTACTGAAATGTATCAGACTCCTGACCCAAGGAGATAAATTTTATTGGTTTTAGCACTGTATGTAATAATTTATTACACATTAACAGAAAACTAACCCTCAAATTTATGAAAATCAATATGTCATTCATTTTCTGCCTCTTAGCAACAAATATTCTTCTTAAATGTTCTCCTTATCTTTAACCAAACATATGCCTACCTTTTTTGGAAGGATCATTATTGAAATCTTTCCAAATGTTCTCCCTGTTTCTTACCACATATAGATTCACCTATTTACAAGAATGATTCTTAAGCTAACATCTCCTTTCCTAAACATCTTGAAAATATTGTGTCTTCCTTATTTTTATTGGGTATACTAATTGCAATGTAATAGATTGTTTTAAATATATTTACTAAAGCCAGTTTTTAAGAACAAAACAGTTTAATAACTGTGTTCAATCACTGACTAGCACATGTATGCATTCATTGCAACTGTAATGAATGAATGAGTACTTTGTACTTGTTTCTGCTTTTGTTCCACAGACCGTCTACTAAAATCTCCAAGTTTAGTGTCCTATGTTCTCATTATTCAATATTCTGAAAACTATATGGTTTAATTCATTATATTATGTGATGACTTAAGGACTGTTTGTAATTTCCATTGTGTACCTAGTAGGTGGTTTGTGGAGTATATATCATTTTTAATGCATGGAAGTAGATATGTACCTCATTTCCTATTTGGCCTTTAGTGTAAATATTCCATGTAAAGCTCTTGATAAAAATAAAAGTGAGCATGGAACAATGGTAGAACACTATAACTAAGATTCCACCTCACCCTGTTAGAATAGTTATCATCAAAAACACCACCACCAACAGAAGTTAGTGAGAATGTGGGGAAAAAGGAACCCTTGTACACTGCTAGTGAGAATGCAAGCTAGTGCAACCACTCTGGAAAACAATATGGAGGATTCTTAAAAAACTAAACGTAGATCTGCCATATGATCCAGCAATCCCACTACTAGAGATATAACCAAAGGAATGTAACTCAGGTAATTCCAGAGGAACCTGCACACCCATGATTTTGCAGCTCTATTAATGATAGCCAAGTTATTGAAACAGCCAAGATGCCCAACTACTGATGAATTGATTAAGAAAATGTAATATTTATACACAGTGGAATTTTACTCAGTCATGAAGAATGAAATCTTATCACTTGGCAGGAGTAAGAGACTCTGTTGCTGCTTTAAAGGGATATTTGTTGCTAAGAGTCAGAAAATGAATGACATATTCTTGAAATGGCAATTAGTTAAATTTGAGGGTTAGTTTCCTGTTAATGTGTAATAAATTATTACATACAGCACTAAAAACAATAAAACTTATCACAAGGATTCCTTGGGTCAGAAGTCTGATACACTTCAGCTATGTTTTGTGTTCAGAGCTTCATAAAACTAAAATCAATTTTTCATTCAATTGTAAGTAAATGGATTGAACTCGAGATTTAGGTAATCCAGGCTCAGAAGACCAAAAATCATATGTTCTTCCTCATATGCTGACTTTAGATCTAGGGCAAAAGCAGTAATGTTGCTGGACTTGGGTCACACATTAAGGGGAGAGCACATAAAGGAGGAATGGAAATATGTAGGAAATGCAATACTTGAAAGTGTTTGATATCCCCACTGCAGAGGAGCTAATACAGTAACCTTAAAGCAACAGAGGTCAATATAGGAAGGTAACCGGGAAATAGTGAAGAGGGTAGCTAGAAATGAATCAATTCAGGTTGTAATACACTTGTGCATGGAAGCAATGCTAGGAATCTCTCTGTATAGCTAATTATCCTTATCCCAACTGGCAAAAATGCTTTGTCTTTCTTATTATTGCTTATGTCTTCTCTTCAACAAAATTGGAGAAAAGTGCAGAATAGGTTCTACCTGGAAGCAAGGGGTGTAGGCAGACAGGGAGGGGTCAGGGGATGGGGGGAGAAATGACCCAAACAATGTATGCACATATGAATATATGAATAAAGAAAAAAAATAAAAATTCACAGGAACTATTGAAAAAATAAAGTGTTCTTCCTCCTAATGGTATCACCTCAAAGATTTCAATTATAGATAGGAATGAGTTATCTTAGCATTATAAAATAAACTTTTTCAATCATCCTTTCAAGATACATAATTCTTGAGGTAGTGAGATGGTTACTCGTGTCTCCACAAATCTGAAAGAAACCTCAGGTTTGAGGCTGCAAGGAGAAGTGAAAAATTTAGCATGGTAGAAAAGAGGCTCCTTGTATAACAGCAGAAAGTAGTTAGAGATAATTACCCTCTAAAAGCACAAATCTGCTGCAGGTGCTAGAGCACAAACTTGCTCTGTTCCAATCCCTTTCCCAGTCCAAGGTTTTGTTTTGTTTTTTTTGTGTCTGGATCTGACTTGCTTCTTGCAGAAGTGCCATCCTTGAGGGCGATCAAGATGTACATGGAGGGCTAAGGGAAAATCTGCAATCTGACTAGCAGCTGTGTTTCACTAGCCAGACTAGATAGACTAAAGTAGAAACCAACCAAGTGGGCAGGATGTTCTAAGTCCCAAGGGCTATAAACAGGTTGGTTCAGGATGTAGTAGCTAATTTGTCTGACCTCTGAAAAAAACCTTTGCCTAAGGGAGCTGACGTACGTTACCCAGACTTAAACCCACAAAGGGATTTGGTCATTCAGACAATGACTAAGACTCAGTGTGGACACATCAAGCTGGACACTTTTCATAGACACTGATTTACACGAGTGCAGGGTGAAAGCCAAACAGTCTACATGAGCAAAGGGCCTGGGTTGTGAAACTGGAAGCAGAAAGCAAACAAATCTTAAATGCAGGGTGTCAATCAAACCTTCCTCTACTGACAGCTGCTCCAACTCCTACCCACTGAAAGAGCAGTCTCTGCCACTCAGATCAGTCAGAATGTCAACAAAAAGTCTTGTCAACCCAAAAGAATTGTTTTGGGTGCAATCCCAAAACAATTCTGCTCAAAGCATTTTGTTAAAAGGATTACCTTTCTTTTACCTGTTTAAATCACAGGATCCTAGCTACATCCCCTAAGACCCCTGCCTGCATCCTGAGCTTGCAATTTCCTGTCATTGCAAAAACTTCTTTACTGGAAAAACCACATGGCAAGCCAAAAACCATCAGAGGTGCAACAGTGTCCCCATGAAGCTGTTCCCACAACAATCATGGCAAAAGGGACTAATTTTTATAAAATATAAGGAAGGTCAACATTACTTTTCCATGAGAAATATAATTTTTTTCTTTCTTTTTTCATCTAATTTGCTTTTATTTGATTGCTTCTTTGTTTCTCTTAATTTTGATTTCTAATTTTCAAAGTCTTTTTAGTTTACTTCTTAATCATTTCTGATATCCCAAATCATTCTCTATTTCTTTGTTAAGATTGTATGCCACTCTCTCATACTATTATATCCTATATCTATCTTCCCCTCTTCCTGTCTTCCCACTCCCCTCCCCATACACATATCCCTTATATAGATCAATTTCCAACTTTATAACACTGAACCAGTGTTAACCTGAAGAACATCCTCCAAAGACCCAGTTTGTTCCCATATACCCTTAGCAGGGTGACAGGTAAGAGTTCCAATTGTTTCTAACTCATTCAAATATTTGGTTTATTGATGAATATTTGGTTGACCTTGTTACTGGCATAGGTTCTCTAAATATGCAAGTAAGTAAAGAGAAATTTAGTCAAACACATGTGTAAATCACAGTGTAGAAAATTAAACATAAAAAAACCAAGTCATAACAACTCAACAACTGAATCCAAGGACAAATAATTGGCTGAAATATCTGATAGGGAATTCAGAAACCTACTGCTAAAAATAATTAGTGACCTCAAAGAATATTCAAATAAACTTCTAAATGAAGTTAAGAAATCAATTCAATTCCTCAACAAGAAAGCCAGCAACATGGAAGAGGAATTCAACAAGGAAATGGAATTTATGAAAAAAGCAATAAGTAGAAATGTTAGAAGTAAAAACATAAATCAAATAAAACCACAGGGGATGATATTATCAAAAGAAAATCAAGCAGAAGAAATAATACCAGAAATGAAGACAAAATCAAGTAGATATTGCATGCTGGCAATCATAAAGATAAAATGAATACCTATGATTGCAAAATGCAAAAATTCTGGAATGTGATCAAAGATCAAACCTAAGAATTTATGGGGTGGAAGTGGGAGCTGAAATACAAATTAAAAGTGTAGGAAACATATTCAATGAAATTGTAGAAGAAAATTTTCCAAATCTAATTATGAAACACTAAGGTACAAGAGGTATTTCAAACTCTAGATAGACATGACCTGAAAAGAACACTCTACATCATATCATAATTAAAATGCCAAAACTAGAGAACAAAGAAATAATGAAAGCTGCAAGAGAGATACACAAGCTTATATAAAAGGTTAGCTACATAATAATCACTCAGACCTCTCAGCACAAACCCTAAAAATCTAGAAAACATGGAACAATGTAATGCAATCTCTGAGAGAGAATAACTGCCAACCAAGAATATTATATCCAGCAAAGCTGTCCTTTGATCTCCAAAGATATAAAGGGACCTTCCAGGATAAGGATAAGCTAAAGCATCTCATGTCCAAAAAGCCTGCATTACAGAAGGTACTCAAGGGAATATTTGACACAGAAGAGGAAGAAAATCATTCACAAATATACTGGGTCAGGAAACAAAAAAACTCAGAAGGGGAATTGGTGAACTCATGAAAGCTAGGAAAGTTGACCAACCATGGCCAACTGAACAAATCAGCAAAACCTAAAGATGAACAATGCCAAAAGAAAAGAAACATAAGATTCCACCTTAGAAAAAAAGCAATAGAAACACAAAGAATAAGCAATATCCCTCAAGCATAGTCCTAAATGTAAACAGACACATATATGTATAAATACCTAGAAGATCATATATTAATTTGAGTGAGGGAGAGAGAATGTACTTCCAATAGTGGCTCTGTCTGAGGGGAACAGAGGAAAGTGCAAGAGCTAAAGAGAATGATAGTGACTAAATAATTCCAAAATACAATGAAATGTACTGAAAGCTGTTGAATAGTAAGGGAGTAGGTCATTAGAGATAGTATATCTAATAAAAGAGCTTAATCTGATTAAAGTATAATATACACATGTGTGAAATACCATGGAGAACCCTCCTTGAACAATAAATATATACTTAGAAAATAAAGGACAAAAATATAATTCAGGGCCTGTCTGGGGGTGGGTAACAATGGAAGGGGAGAAGGCCAACAGAGTGGGTGAAGGAGAGTAAATGTGGTGGATTTACTGTGTATATGTGTATAAAACTAGAATAAGGAAACCTGTTGGAATTGGTCTAAGAAGGATAGATGGGATAAATCTAATTAAAATATACTATAAACACATATGTAAAAATCAAAACAAATTCCCCCTGTAAAACTGATATATGTTAATAAAATGGTTTTTTTTTTACAAAGAACTTTCATTGACCTACAGACAAAGTACTTCAACATATCTGTCCAGTCAGTCCCTCATAAAAGTTATAACAAATTATCTTCATTAAACAAGTTTATTGGATGCCTCTTTTCTCGGTCTAATAATTTTCTCTTTTAGCTCTAAAATTTATCCTTGCCAATCTGTTATGCAAACTTTTACTTGTGCATAATTGGCTATTATGAGGCTGAACATCTTTCAAATATTTATTGACATTTTGTATATCTTTGAGAATCATGCATTTTTCTGTAGGTATTTAACCTATGTTACTGATATTTTATATCTCTTTATAAATAAGGACTTGATTTTTTGTATTTTTAGAGATTTTTCCAGTCTGTCATATACATTTGTCTTGGCATTGAAGAATCTTACCTCAAAATTTCAAAAAAAAAAAAAAATGTAAACAGTTCTTGCTTTTGGCACAGACACACAGAGAAGCAGGATCATTCTCTGAAGATCTAGTTTAACCTGGACAATTTCTCCATCTTAATACCTTATCACTTATTGTTGGAGCCAGCAGTGGGACTCTGCCTGTGTGATTTGGTATCTGGCCTTGTGAGAAAGCTCCAAGGAACTGACACAAAGGCCTCAGGACCAGATCATGCCTGTGTGATTTATTATCTGGCCTTGTGAGAAAACTCCAAGGAACTGAGGCAAAAGCCTCAGGACTAGATGTCCATAAAAACAACATTGCTCAAGTTTCCCCAGATGGCTTCATGTCCTTCAGATGTAAATAAGAAGGTTATGCTGAATGTGTGCTCCTCCTGTCTCCCTCTTCCCATTTTAAGAGAGACATAACAAAGAGTTAATTTTAACTGTGCTTTCTTGTACTAATGTAACCTTGACATGTAATACTTGGCATGCTTTTTCTGACCAAATGCCCTCTGTAAAAAAGCAGCTCATAAAAAGCAAAAGTGATCTTTAATAAAGTGGCTATTGAGCACAAGTTGATAGTCCCCCAATCGTTTCTGGTTGCAGTCACCCAGGTCCAGCTTATAAATGACAACAGCTGGTGCCCGAACAGGACCTGAAGGATAATTTTGAAAGTGAGACAAGATGGGGCAAAACCAGTGCAGAGTCCAGCCTTTTCTTTCACTCATGCATCATTTCTTATTGCAAGGAGAAACTTGAGTTACCAAACAACAGTTAAAGGACTGTTTAAAAGTAATTTGTAAGTATAATCCTTGGTTTACTGAGGAAGGTACTTTAGATGAAGAAGTTTGGGAGAAAGCACATAAAAATGTTGAAAAGGCATACAGACAAGGAGAAAAGATACCTGTTCATTTTTGGATAAAATGGGCTCTGGTTAAATATGTAATTCTTATACTTGGGGGAGTAAAAAGGGAAGAAAATTTAGAAAAAGATACTGCTGCATCCCTTCATGAGTATGAATTAGATGAAGGAGATATGGAAAAAATCACACAGACATGGTATGGTCCTGAGACCTTTGTCTCAGTTCTTTGGAGCTTTCTCACAAGGCCAGATAACAAATCACACACAGGCATGGTCCCACTGCTGGCTCCGACAACTTATTCTGTTTCAAACTTCTATTTCATGAATCCACACTACATATATTTTTCCAGTATATTTGGCCATATTTCTGTTTCAACTTAACATTTTATTTAATTCTTTCATTCTAATTTCCTAGTCCAATACTTTGTTTGTCTTTAAATCTCCCTTTTTTTTCTCTCTCCCTTTTCTTTTTGGGTAACATTCCATGATTAGACGTACTTTTGGGGGAATACAGGTTACTATGAACTATCATAGATTTTTAACAAACTTTCTGTTATTTACATAAATGCCTAAATGGCCAGACTTATAAGTCTTCAAAATATAAAAGAAATTGTTATCAATATCATTATCAAAATCATTGAACCAGTCAGGCTGAAACTGCATACTGACTTGACAGCTGGAAGGATTTTAAAGATAATTTAATAATGCACATTCTTCATTTGCATATTGGTATGGTAACAGATAAGATCAGCAGAAGCTGAACTACTTGTGAAAGGTCACCCAATTAGTCTGAGACAGGAAAAAATCTGGTCTTCAGTACCATTTCAAAGCTTTTTTTCTGTTTCCCACCATTTCTGTTGATCTCAGAAGAGCCTCTTGAAAGTAATGAGATATCAATAGTACTAGAAAACTCTAAGATAACAATTATTACATGCCAAGAGCATTCAAGAAGGCTAAGCTGGACATATACCAGGAATATGTCTCCCCACTTAGATGACTATTTCAAAAACAAACTGCCTGATGTAGCTAACGTGGAATCAACAGTATTTTGAAGGATTGGAGATTCCATTGGAAGTCTTGGGTAGTAAATTACAGATATTTTCAGTCAATTTTAACTCTTTACATAGCAGTAACTCCAGTTTTTCCTTTAGCCTACCTGGGATAGGAAATTATGTTTGAATTTATTGGGGAACTTACACATGTCCTGTGGGAGACACAATAGAAAACAGTCCTTCAAATATGATATACGTGTTCTAATTCTTTATTGCTGCTTCCATTCTTGTAGAGATAAGCACATATGTTGGTGGTCACTGTTGTTGTACCTCTTCCTGTTGTTGGAAATCCCTTCTTTTCCAAATAATTCACTTTCATGGAATTTAAAAAGCAGCATCATCATCACCCATAAGTTTTTTCTTTTTCCTCTTTTGTGAGTCAGACGTTAAAGACTAGGACATTTGATTGGTGTATCAACTGCTTATATGATGATCACAGGAATGTTTCTGTGCAAGTTCAAAGAAAAGAGCCACTCAGAAAAGAACTGGAAGACCCTAGACCTAAGTTGAAATCTCAGGCTCCTTCTTACCAAAGAGAAAGCCTATAACAATAAAAATAAAAACAAAAGTAATAACAAGAAAACTAGCACATGTCTAGCATGTACAACATCTTGGGTTCCACCTCCAGTACAACTGTCAAAATAAAAAAAGACAAAAAAAAGAAAAGGAAATAGGAGATATAGGAAAATCAAGCAAAGTTTATTGGAATCAGATGTCCATTTGCCAATAAGAAGTCACAAAGCATACCAAGAAGAAAGGAAGTACACTTTTGTATGTTATTGAGGTTAAACTTACTAAGGAAAGGTTGCTATATTTTATTGAAATTGAGCCAGAACAAATTCAATTTAACTTGAGAATATTAAAATAACCCTATGGTAACCACAAAGAAACAACCATAAAATGCAGTCTCTGACTTACCCTTATATGATTTTTAATTTGTATACTTTGTAATGGTACAAAAATGATATGCATTCATTAGAATTTTATGTTTCCTAGTCTAGTGATATGTGGTACGAAATACTCTAGTGATGTGGTACATTTGCAGTGAACTGCAGCTCCTGAGGAGCCATGTGATCATAAGGGTAAGTGGCCAATATTCTACCACTCACTGGTTGCTATGCTGTGATTTTCAGTAGGCTAGTTTCAAAAAATCATTTTTGATTTATGATATTTTACATTTATAAAGGGCTTATCATTACATAAACTCATGGTAAGTTTAAGACAGTACTTATATGAAAGTAAAGGGAAAAGAAATTTTAAAAAATTCATTACAAATTAAACATTGCAAAGCACAAAAGACCACCAATAGACAAAGCAATATGGACCAAAAAGAACAAAGCTGGAGTTATCACAATACCTGATTTCAAACTATACTACAAAGCCAAAACAATTAAAAACAGCAGGGTACTGGCACAAAAACAGATATGAAAACCAGTGGAACAGAATAGAAGACTCACATATATATCCACATTGTTACACCTACCTGATTATTGACAAAAGTATCCAAAACATACATTGGAGAAAAGACAGTCTCTTCAACAAATGTTGATTGAAAAACTGGATCTCTCCCTTCAGAAAACTGAAGCTAGATCCATGTTTATCACTCTACAAGTATTAACTCAAAGTGGATTATAGACCTTAATATAAGACCTGAGGCCTTAAAGTTACTATAGGAAATAGCAGAGAATACACTGGAAGCAATAGGCATAGGCATTGACTTCCTCAGTAGAACTCAAGTGGCTCAACAACTAAGAGAGAGAGTAGACAAATGAGAGTACATGAAATTAAAAAGCTTCTTCACAACAAGAGAAATTTTCTCCAGATTAAATAGGTCAGCTACAGAATGAGAGAAAAATCATTGCCATCTGTATTTCTGGCAGGGGATTAATAAACAAAATATACAGGGAGCTAAAAAAACAAAACTCCAAAAAAAAAAACCTATCAGCCAATGAAGAAATGGACAAATGAACTAAACAGAAACTTTTCAAAGAAAGAAGTCCAAATGTCTACAAAATACATGAAGAAATGCTCACCATTGTTGGCCATAAAGAAAATGCAAATCAAAACCAAAGTAAGATTCCACCTCACTTCCGTTAGAACACCCCCACCAAAAAATTGTGGCAAGGATGTGGGAAAAAGGAACCCTCATAAATTGCTGGTGGGAATGTAAGCAAGTGTAACCACTATGGAAAACAGTATGGAGGCTCCTTACAAAAAATAAAAATAGACCTGCTATACGATCCAGCAATGCGCTTGTAGGGATATACCCAAAAGATTGTGAGTCAATTTACAACAAAATCACCTGTACACCCATGTTTACTGTAGCACTATTTATAATAGCTAAGCTGAGGGAATAGCCAAGATTCCTTACTACTGATGAATGGATTAAGAAAATGTGGTACTTAGCCACAAAGAAGAATGAAATTTTGTCATTTGCAGGTAAATGGATGGAACTGGAGAACATCTCAAGTGAAGTTAATTAAGTTCAGAAGGCCAACATGTTTTCTCTCATATGTGGGATATAGACCTAGTACAAATGTAGCAATATTATGAAACACTGGTTACACTAATGTGAGGTCATGCGTAGGAAGCGTGGGGAAACCAAGTAGTTGAATAGGGTTGATATACTCTATGTAGAAGAATGAATATAGAAATCTTAACCTGACTCAAACTACTATAAGAAAGGTACTAAGATAGAATGAAAAAATTGTAGGAGATAAAACATTTGGGGTTATAATACAATATAGACATGGAACTATCATAAGGAAACTCCCTGTGTAGCTACCTTTATCTCAAACAAGCTAAAATGTCATGTTTTTCATTTTATCTTTTCTTCTTTTTATTCTACAAAGTCAGAGAACAGGAGGGCTGAACAAGTCCTGCCTAGAGGGGATGGCTGGTACCATTAGGAGGGAGGAGGTGTTGGGAAATGGAGGTAGGAGGATGAATACCTTGGAAAAAATGTGTGCACATGTATCTAAATGCAAAAATGATGCCTGTATAAACCTGCTCCAGGTATCAGGGGAGAGGGGGGGATGAAAGAGAATGATTGCAGAAGTGAATTCATTTATGATATATTTGATATATTGTAAGAACCTGTGTAAATGCCACAATGTACCCCCATGCATCACAATAAAGGAAAAAAAAACCAAATTAAGCATTTCTATATGGTGAGAGATGTGGAGCTACTTTCATTCAACTGCAAATTTGTATTTAAATGTAGAACCAAAATTATGAAACTATGAGAAGAAAACACAAGGACAAAATGCTTTAAGGCATGAATTTGGCCAAGGAATTTTTTGGAGAAGACCTCAAGTAAAACCATACACATAGAAATAAAAATAAGAACAAAAGATTTTATCAAGCTGAAGAACTTCATCACAGCAAAAGAAACAATCATCAGAGTGAAGGGAAAAAATGGTGGAAAAATATTGAAAATTATCTGTTTCACAAGGAATTACTATCCAGAGTGTCCAAGGAATTCAAACAGCTCAGCAGCAAGAAAACCAATAATTCCATTGAAAAATAGATAAATGATCTGAATAAATATTTCCCAAAAGAAGATGTACAAGTTATCAACAAATACAAATTTGAAATGCTCAAGAAAACATAGGGAAATGTAAATCAAAACTATAATGAGTGCTTACTTCAGCAGCACATATAATAAAATTGGAACAATACAGAGAAGATTATCATGGCCCCTGTGCAAAGAATGACACACAAATTCATGAAGCTTTCCAAAAAAAAGCAATAACAAATTAAAAAAAATTACCAAGTGCTGGCATAGATATAGAGAAATGAGAAGTCTTATACATAGTTAGTGGAAATGTAAATTACTATAGCCATTATGGAAGACAGTAAGTAGGTTCCTCAGAAGACTAAAAATAGAAAAATCAGCATCCAACTACTGTGTACACATCCAAAGGAAATGGCATTCATATGTCAAAGAGATGTGTGCACTCTCATGTTTTTTTTACTCTATTCTCAAGTGCCAAGGTAAGTAATCAATCTAAGTGTCCACCAATGGATGGAAATATGTATATACAGAGCAGAATATTATCAAGTGATAAAAAGAAAAGAAATTCTGTTTATGGACAATGTGAATGAAATAATATAAGCTTGTATATTAAATAATACAAGTACAAAAGTACACATGATATAAGTTCTCAGTCAAATGGAATCTAAAAACATTGATAACTACATGTAGAAAGTAGAGTAGAAGCTTGGGAGCGTTGAGGGTAGAGAAAGTTTTCGAGAAATTTGTTGCCAGATGCAAAATTATAGTTAAGAGGAGTAAGTTCTAGAGCTCTACAGTTTAGTAGTGTGACTAAAGTTAACACAAATTTACTATACATTTAAGAGCTTGAAGTTAGAATTATAAATATTCTTACCAAAAAAGAAGGATACATGTTTAAGAGAGTAGATTAGTTAATGATGATTTGATCCTTAAATAATGTATATAGGTATTGAAATATCACACTACAGCACAACATTATGTGTCAATTAAAAATAATTACAGAAAATAAGAGTAATTCCCAAAGTAAGGGAAATAAAGCTAAAATGCATGTAGAAAGGAAATTGAAAAATAATAGATCTACTGTATCTATAATTACTTTAAATGGAAACAAATTAACAATTCCAATCAAAAGATATAGAGTAGCAGAACAGATTGAAAGTCGTCTAACTATGTGCTCTTGATTCAAAGGCATAAATAGGTTGAAAGGAAATGCGTGGGTAAGTACAATCAATTTAAGAAGTAAGCAAGAAAGAACCAGGGGAAAAAGAAATAGCATATGAAAATATTTTAATTAAAAGAGATTACAAGAAAACATAAAGACATCAAATATTAAGAGTTTATACAGTAAGAAGACATAGTAGTTATATTCCTTTATAGATCTAGTGACCCACTTCTAAAATAAAAGTAAAAATTGATGGAATTGAAACTTCCACTGTCAATGAAAATAAATTTTAAATTTCAAAATTACAGGGCAAAATTGTGATGATGTTAAGAAAATTTTAGATATTGTAAATGATGATGAAATCCATTATATAATCCGATTTATCTTTTTTTCCTGCATGCTCCATGGTCTCTTTAATTTGGATTGAGACATGGCCTTGTAGACAGTATGGAAAGCATGCTTACTTCTACTTTAAGGACTAGCTTAGAAGTGTTTATGTAGCATTTCCAACATCCTTCAACCAAATGTATCCTGCATGATGCAACATCACAATTAAAATTTCTAATTAACTTGTCTTAACTTATTGCAGAAGAAAATGCCTTAGAGAGACTAGGTAACTGACACAATTCCACTAAGATAATAGAAGTAAGAACAATTTAACCTCATCTCCAAAACTTAGCTCAGAGATATTATTTAATATGTGTTAGTATGTTTTGAGTTATCTTTTAATGCTATCACAATTCTGGAATTGCTCACATAAAATTTTCATAGTAGTGATAGGAAGTTAATTGATTATTAAGCTTGTTTTAGACATAGGAAAACTTTACACTTAAAAATAGATGAGCTGTGAATCAAATCTGAGAACTCCAATGCCTAATTTCAGACCATTAAGCTGTTCTGCCTCCCATGGCGACCAAATAGAAATGACTTATTTTAGTGAACAGTCCATATATCCTAGGCACAGTGGTAAAGGCGTTTATATTACCTATAGAGAATGGCTTAAAATTATTTTTATTGAAGGATTTAATGAGAGGTCACAGAAAGAAAATTCATTATTGGTCATATGTGAGAATATGTTACCTAATTATTGACCTCAATACATATTCTTCTAGTAATTAACTATGTTAAAGGATGCAGATAATTATGAATCATTACAAACAAGAATGTTATAAGTGCTCAGATTATTATAAAGTGCAAAGTGGAAATGATTAATTCAATTTTGTTGAAGAATGGGGGTAGCAATGCTACATAAACATTTCTACACTGTCCCCTGAATGGGAAGTAAGCATTCTCTCTATATTATCTACAAAGTAATTTCTCAATCCAAGTTATGAAGGCCATAAATTATAGATAATGGTGGGTAATCCATTGAACTCACAGTGTTGAAAATTTCTGTATGGAGAAGAGGTGAAGATATAATATTAAGTTAAGGCAAAGAACAAATATTTTTCAATAATTTCAGACAGACTAATTAGGTGTTTTAAATATTCTGTTTAATTTATTCTGACAACTTCATAAGATAGATTCTATAAGCTTAATTTTACAGAAAAAAAACTCTGACAGACAGAGAAGCTACATGTTCAACCCATATGACAAAATTTTAAGTGACAGATTCAATGTTAGGTCTATCTCTGTACAAAGCTCTGAATTTTTTGTTATGTATGATGCCAACTCTACTTGTCCAGGTCATATAAACACTTCTAGATAATGATTTTTTCTAAAAGTCATAAGTTGATTTAAGTCAGAAATTTCCTTCTCAGTTAATCATCAATACAGGAAAAAAATTGATTCGATGATTTCATTTGAACAAATTCAATACATAATTTTTCCACAACAGATGATCTTTTTAAAAATTTTTTTCTTTATTCATTTATTCATATGTGCATACATTGTTTAAACAAATCTTTGAAAAGAATGTAGCATGAGCCATACATAAAAACATGTTCTTTAAATTTAAATCCATAGTAAGCAATTCCAGGTTTGAATATACTATTCTCTAAGTACATATATAAAACACTCCTGAACAGAATTGTATTGCATAATAAAATTATTTTATTCAGTTGATCTATTCATCTGGTTACTGGTTCATGCCTTCTTTTCAACTAATAACATAAATTGTCATGATACTTATTCAGTGACAAAACCGCTCTTGTGAGAAAGCATATACTTGCAAATAAAGTAGAATATCACTTAAATATTGGACCTTCCACCCTTATTTTCATTACCTATCTAGGAGTGATTATTATCGTTAGAGATGGAAGTTTGCATATATGTTCACTTGGATGCATTTCAAACTAAGTATGTATAAATGTGAAATAATATTTTAATTATTATTCTTAGGTTGACAGAGAAATTATATGGTCCATATAATGTTTAGTTAATCTTGTATTTCTTCCCCTTTGGTTGGATTTGTTTTATTCTTGTGAAGAATCACTACTAATTCCATATTAGTTCATGTGATTTCAGGTAGAGATAACACCATATAGATGCCCGAGGTATACTCAGAATTCAGGTGCTCTGTTGAACTCCTTTCATGCTTTCTCTGAAATCCAAGTAAGTTTATTTTCTTCAACAAATTCCCAAGGTCCTATTTCTTTTGGTGGTGGTACTGGGATTAGAACTCAAGGCTTGACACTTGCTAGGCAGACACTACCATTTGGGCCATTGCTCTAGCCCTTTTTGTCTGGTTATTTTTGAGATAGCATCTTGCTTTTTTTGCCCAAGCCAGTCTGGACCCATGGTGTAGCAGGGATGACAGGCACAAACCACCTTGCACAACTTTTGCTGGAGATGCATTTTGCTAATTTTTCCCCAGGCTGCCCTCAAACTGTAATCCTCCTAGTGTCAGACTCTTCAGTAGCTACAATTATAGGCATTAGTCACTAGCACCTAACCCCAAGGCACTTTGTGGTATTAGCTAGAAAGATAAATTCTGTCCATGTGAAATTTAAAACTTAGAGCTGTAGATATACTTTAAATGGCTAGTTATATAGAGATGTCTAGAAAACAAAGCTAAGATAGAGTTTTCTAACAAGAGAAAGATTCTGTCTTAGTACCATGGCCTGAAATCCTGGTCATTCTATATCTGGAACTTCTCATCAATATGAGAAAATCTAATATTTTCCTTGCTGCCTGCCTAATATCTTCTCTTCTCATTTATTACAAGACGAATATTTTTGTCAATATTAAAAGTTTCTGGGGGTTGATGGAGTACTTCAAGTGGTAAAACACGTGCCTAGCAAACAAGTATTGAGTTTAAACACCAGTATGGACAAAAAAAGTTATTAATAAAAGAATTAGCTTAAAAATAAATAAAGTATATTTTTTGATATGTTTTTCATTGCTAACGTAATTGAAAAAAGCTTAATAATGACATAAGGCTATGGTACTTAGCAGAAATTAATGAAATAGAGACCAACAAACCATAAAAAGAATCAACAAAACAAAAAGCTGGTTCTTTGAAAAAATAAACAAGATTGACAAACTCCTGGAAAATCTGACTAAAACGAGGAGAGAAAAAACCCAAATCAGTAAAATCAGAAATGCAAAAAAGGGGAGATAGCAACAAACACCAAGAAAATCCAGGGAATCATCAGAGACTACCTTGAGATCCTGTATTCTAATAAATTGGAAAATCTTGAAAACATGGACAAATTTCTGGATACTTATGACAATCCAAAATTGAATCTAGAGTATATTAAACACCTAAACAAATGCATAACACATAATGAAATTGAAGCAACATTATAAAGTCTCCCAAATAAAAGTCCAGGACCTGAAGGATTCTCAGCTGAACTCTACCAGACCTTTAAAGAAGAACTAATGCCAACACTCTTTAAGATTTTCAACAAAATAGAAAGGGAAGGAGCACTGCCTAACTCATTCTATGAAGCCAGTATTACACTCATCCCCAAAACAAACAAGGACATATCCAAAAAAGGAAAACTATAGGCCAATCTCTTTGATGAACATGATGCCAAAATCCTCAATAAAATAGAATAATGGCAAACCCAATCCAACAACATATGAGAAACCTCATTCTCCCTGACCAAGTTGGCACCCAAAGGGTGCAGGAAAGGTCCAACATGTGCAAGTCAATAAATGTAATACAGCACATTAAAAGAAGTAAAGACAAAAACAACTTAATCATCTCAAAAGATGCAGAAAAAGACTTTGATAAGATTCAACACCACTTCATGATAAAAGCTGTAAGAAAATTAGGAATAGAAGTAATGTACCTCAACATTATAAAGGCTATATATAACAAATATATAGCAAACATCATATTTAATGGGGAAAAGCTGAAACCATTTCCCCTAGGTCAGGAACAAGACAAGGATGCCATTCTCCCCATTCACATTCAGCAGGGTCCTGGAATTCCTAGCCAGAACAATAAAGCAAGAAGAAGAAATAAAAGGAATACAAACAGGTAAAGAAATAGCTAAAGTATCCCTAATTGCAGATGATGTGATGCTATATCTCAAAGATCCAAAATAATCCACCCAAAACCTCCTAGACTTCATAAATAGCTTCAGTAATGTAGCACGATATAAAATCAACTTTCAAAAATCAGTAGCCATTTTATACACCACCAATGAACAAACTGAGACAAAATACAGGAAAACAATTCCATTTACAATAGACTTTACTATAGAGCATAAATCTCAAAATCCCTTTGATTTTAGATGTATTCATTCAAAATTATATCTCTAAAGGTTGATTTGAATAACATGGCTTATGACACATGGATCCAAACTCTTGATGTAGAAGTCACTCAATTCTGGGTTTACTAATCCTCTCACATATTATTCAAATTTGGGGAATGACAAAAGAAAATGCTATACCAAAAGAATTGGAAAGGAATTTCCTCAAGAAATAGACACTCAGTCAGATGCATAAGCCTATGTGCCAAATTATAATAAATAAGAAGAAAGAAAATGCAGATTACTTAAAAATAGAACATTCATATTTTGAATATATAGAATTATACCTCCTTTAGAAAAATGTATCTCTTTTATTTATTTATTTATTTATCTTTTCTTTTTTTGTTCTGGTATCAAATCCAGGGCCTTGTGCGTGCTAGGCAAACACTATACCACTAAGCTACATACCAGCACACAAAAAAAGTATGTCTTTTATCTGAGGAAAGATTTAAAGACTGCTAGCCTTTTCACATCATTTGCATAGGACAACTCAAAAAATGATTAAAAGTATCTAAGAAGCAAATGCCAAGACCAGAAATGTCACATGATATTGAGGATGAATGGAATGTTAAGAAAATATTTAAATTTTCAGTGATATTATTAGTCAGAGATAATGATTAGGTCTTTTACTGAAAACATTGAAGTTCAAAGATCAAATAGTTTATATTTAATCCAAAATATAATGTATACCTGGCTAAAGCTAACAAATCTTTAGAGGCCAAAAATGGTGTTCAAGAAGTAAGTCACAAAGGTAGATAAGAATTGAAACCACTTCTTTTTTTTTTTAATTACTTTATTCACATGTGCATACATTGTTTGGGTCATTTCTCTCCCTTGCCCTCTGCCCCCATACTCTTCCTCCCCCCTTGCTTCCAGGCAGAACCTGTTCTGCCCTTATCTCTAACTTTGTTGAAGAGAAGACATAAGCATTAATAAGAAAGACAAAGCATTTTTACTAGTTGAGTTAAGTATAGCTATACAGAGAGATTCTTAGCATTGCTTCCATGTACAAATGTGCTACAACCCAAGATGATTCATCTGTAACTGATATTTTCACTGGTTCCCCATCCCTTCTCATATTGACCTCTGTTGCTTTAAGGTTTCTGTATTAGTTCCTCTGCAGTGGGGACATCAAATACTTTCAGTTTTGGGTTTCCTACCTATCCCCATACCTCCCATATGTGCTCTCCCCTTGTCATATGACCCAAGTCCAACAACATTGCTGAATTTGCCCTAGATTTAAAGTCCATATATGAGGGAGAAAATACGATTTTTGGTCTTTTGAGCCTGGCTAACCTCACTCAGAATTATGCAAAACCAGTCCTTGAGAGCTCATTTGGAGGTTAGCAGGAGAGCGGAGCTAGTCATATATCCTTGACCAAAGAATGGTCCTCCTCTATCAGGGATGGTCATCCTTTTGGACAGAGCATGCAGCTTCAGGAGAGACGCACATGGAGCAGTGAGGGAGGAAGGGGACACCCACCTAGCCAGCCAGATCAGAAGAATCAACCCTGGCAATTAATGAGGTGACAGATATCGCAGCCAGATCGCCCTCACATCTGAAACCAGTTCTTGAATTGAAGCTATTTGCTCAAGTCTGATGCACTTGTATTTCTGCTACAAATGTCAGAAGACAGGAAAGCTATATATAAAGATTAAGGTTTACCTAAGGCAGAAAGCTCAGGGGCACCAAAAATAAATGGAACACCAAAGTTGTTCATTGTCATTTAAGAGGTAAGTATAAAATACAATAATCTGTAACCTTTGAGGGTGTCCAAATTGATACTGATATTGAGCAAACAAAAAAAATGAATTTGAAAAGAATCTCTCCAAGAATTTGGAATCATGTCTGTCCTCCTGAGGATTTAGTATGCAAACAAAGGCAAGTACAATGTGCAGAGCATTCAAACACACACTTTTAAAGTGTGCTAAGTTTTGAAATGGTACCAAGTGTCCCTTGGAACATGGAAATGATAAGTGAATGTTTTGTATGGAAGAATGTATATTCAATTTATATGCCAAAGAATTCTCACAGGGTAAAAGTCAAAGAACATGAAAGCAAGAAAGCCAGAAGACAAAATAGCATCCAAAACCAAGGAAAGGGGTGAGGAAAGAAGGAAGGAATGACAGATGGAAAGAAGGAAAAAAGGAAAGAAGGAAAGGAGGAAGGGAGGGATGGAAATAGGAAAGAAGAAAAACGAGGGGTCAGGGAGGAAAGGAGAGAGAAAAAACAGGGAGGATGAAAAGAAATAAAGTTAGGTAGGTTGGCAGGGCTGAGAGAGAAATGAAGGCAGGTTAAAACAAGTTGTGATAACAAATACAGTAAATATTTGCATCATCAAATTTGGAAAAATAAGTGTTTACAAATAAAAGAAGAACTGAATATATGAATAAAGAAAAATCATTGAATGGGATTTTTCAAATGACATTAAAATAAATAAAACCACTGGTTTAAAATTAAGGAAAAATAAATCAATATTTAAATAGTCAGATACAAAAATACAAAGAAGTAGAGAATACGATGTTGAAAGAATATGATAGTGAGAAAAACAGTAAAAATCATGAAAAATATAGAAGTTTATGCCCACAAACTTGATAACCTATTGACTCAAGTGGTAGATCAACCTTCCTGCCTAGCAAGAACGAAGCCCTGAGTTCAAATTCTAGTGCCTGCCTGAAGAAATAAATAACTTAAATGACATGGACTGAGTACTTGAAAGAAACAATCTGTCAAAATCACATAAGAAGTAATCGATCTCAATAAGTCTATATGCATCGAAGCTCATAACCAAGCTTTCATTACTCCTAGATTAACTAAGCAAATTAAGTTACTAATAAACAACAAACAAATAAATTAATAATAATGTTAAGTAGTAATGATATATTAATATAAATAAGAGTTGTGATAACAAAAATGATTAACTTGTAAATCACTAATGAATAATATAATTAATGATTAATTCTTCTTAACTTTACATAACAGAAAACACAAGGTCCAGATGGGTTCACTCGTGAACTCTGCCTACCATTAAAGAAAAAGTTATACCAATTTTCTGTAGCCCCTCTCAGAAGACAGAACCAGAGGAAATAATTCCGAAATAATCCTATGAGGCCAGATTTATCCTAATATCAAATTCAGACAAAGACATTAACAAGAAAACTTTAAACAAATATTGCTTATGACAAAGATCTAAAAATTTTCAACAATACAAGTGCATATTGAATCCAAAAAAATATATAAAAGAGTTGTAGACCACAACCAAGTGGCATTTATCCCAGGTATGCAAGGCTGGCTTAGTATTTGAAAATGAACTCCTGTAATACATCAGAGCAACACACTGAAGAAGATAAACCATGTGATTGCATCAAAGAATGCAGAAATGTATCTGGAAAAATTTAACACCTGTTTATAACAAAATAAAAGAAAATCCTCAACTTACTAAGAATGGAGGGGAAATTCTTTAATCTGATAACAAACACCTAAAGAAAACTCCACAGCAAACACAATTCATAATGTTTGAAATTTGAAGCATTACTAATAAGAGGAAGAACAAAGCAAAGCTGTTCCATTTGACAACTACTTTTAAGCATTGTACATGAAGTCCTAGGTAATGTAATAAGAAAGGCAAAAAATAATTAAAACATACACATGTTGATGAAGGAAGGAGTAAAACTACTATTGTTTGTAAATGGCATGCTCATCTGTATATAAGTGTTGAAAATATACAAATAAATGGAGAAGTCGGGAAATAGCCAATGTTCACAGAGAAAGACATTAAATACTGTCAAGATACAATTTTTGACAACTTGTTTTTTCTTTTTTTCTTTAGGGCTGGAACTGGGGTTTGAATTCGGGGCTTTGTGCTTGCTAGCCAGGTGCTATACAGACTGATCCACACCCCCAGTTCTTGTTGCTCTAGTAATTTTGAAGATACGGTCTTGCTTTTTGTCTTTCCTAGACCACAATCTTCCTGTTTTAGCTTAGCTAGAGTGACAGGTGTGCACCATCATGCCCAGCTGTTTCCCATGAAGATGGGGATCACATACTTTGCTGCATGGACTGGTCTGGAACTTTATCCTTCTGATCTCAGCCACTCATGTAGGTGGGATTATAGGTGTGAGTCACTGATGCCCAAACAGTTTTGACAACTTGATCTATGATTCAAGATTCAATGTAGTCACAATTAAGAAAAAAACAGCAATTTTTGTGTATGGGGACAAATTAATTTTAAAATTATGTATAAAAAAAGAAGACCCAGAATAGCCAACTCAATACTGAAGAAGAAACAGGTCAGAATACTGACAGAACTCAACTTCAAAACTTACTTTAGGGTTTCAGTAATCAAGGCTGTATATTGGCAAAAAAATAGTAAAGTACATCAGTAGGATAGAATGTAATAAAAGCTGAAAGACATAAAGATAGACCCACATAAGTAAGTTTGAATGATTTTTGACAAAGAAGCGAAGTGATGAAAGAAAGTAATCCTTCAAAAATCAACTGGATCTCCCATTGAAAAAATTATCATTCTAGATCCAGCCTTACACATTTCACAGACATTCACTCAAAATATATCACAGACGTCAACATTAAGCACAAAGCTATGAAATGTAAAGAGTACTTAGAGTAACACCAGATACATTTCTTTGGATGTGACTATGACATTTTAGGTATAAAAACAAGGATATTCATGATCACGAAAAAAATAACAGATGAACTGGACTTCATGAAAATTAAAATTTTCTGTGTTTATGTCAATGCAAATAGAATAAGAAGACAACCCACGGACTGAGAGAAAATATTTGCCAAGGACATCCTTGATACCAGCTTTTTAAAATGTAAAATATAAGCTTCCCTTGTAGGTGGGATGATATGCATGACTATACCCAGACATTGGTTGAGATGAGGTCTAATTTACTGCCCAGGTTGGTCTTCAATCACTATTCTCCCAGTCTTCATCTCCTAATTTGCTAGGATTACAAACTTGAGCCACTGTGCCTGTCTTAAAAAAATATTGCCAATACATTCTTTTTTATAAACTATTTTCATTTCAGATTTTGTTGAAATTCTCTTAGAGATCACAAATATATACATGGAAATGTCGCAAGGATACTACCTGTACAGTTTATTAAAAAAACAAAAATGTCATTTTTTTTTCTTTTACAAAATCAGAGAACAGGAGTGCAGACCAGGTACTGCCTGGGGGAATGGTAACAGTAGGAACAGGGATGAGGTGGAGAAAGTGTATGGGAGGGTGAATATATGGCAAATATTGTGTACATAAGTATGAAAATGGGAAAGATACCTGTTGAAACTGTTCCAGGAATGGAGGGAGGGGGAGATAAACAACAGAGGAGGAAGTGAATTCAAGTACGATATATTTGATATATTGTAGAGACTTTTGTAAATGTCAAAATGTACCCCTACCCAGCACAACAATAAAAAAATATAATAAGAATATTTTAAAAGATTGATTTCAAAAGTGGTAGACCTGAAGAGACACTGCAACTGAGATAATATATGTATGGCAAGTAATCCTATGAAAAGATGTTCATCATCACAAGGGGATAGAAATTTGAACATTAGAACAACAATGAAATGGCACTGGACTTAATTAGCATGCTGAGAATCTAGAATATTGACAAGAACAAATGCTGCCAGGGAGGTGGAAAAACAGGAGCTGTTATTCACAACTGGTGGCAATGCAAAGTGGTATAGATAATTTGAAGAAAGTTTAGCAGTTTTTGAAAAATTAAATGTACTGCCATATAATTTAACAATCAGACTTCATGGTAATTATCAAAATTAATTGAAAATTTATGTCCATACACAGTCCTGTGTATGTATATATTTACAGCAGAACTATTTATAATTGCAAAATTTAGAATCATCCAAGTTGTGCAGTAAGTAAACAGATAAAGTGATATATGCAGACAATGGGATATTATTTAGTCTTAAAAATGAGATACACAGAAAGGTAAATACACAGGGGAAAGTGAAATACTTATTACTAAAAAGAGCCAACCTAAGAAAACTATTGTGATTCCAAGTATATGACATTCTAGCAAAGGTAAAACTGTGTACAAAGCAAAAGGATCAGTGCGTGCTAGGGGTTAGCTAATGGGAGGAATGGTAGGCAGCACACAGAGGATTTTTAGGGCAATGAAACTATTCTGTTCATATTGTTATGTAAAACTTGTCATTATAAATTTGTCAGAACTCACAGAACCTAAATTACCAATAGTAAAGCCTAACATGAGCTATGGATTTTGATGATGTGTCAATATTAGTTTATCCATCAGGACATGTGTGTCTCTGTGGTGCATGTTGTCAATAGTAGGGTAAGCTGTCATTTTAAACAGACGTATATGGAAAAATCTGTATTTGCCTTTCAATTTTACTGTGTATCTAAAACTGATCTTTCAAAAGTTTATCAGTTAAAAAATAATGACTAAAAATTTGCCTATAATTGTAAACACCAAGAAAGAATCTCAAGACCATCCATTCTCCTACAAATGGTTGCAAATGGAATAAACTTAGAAACAAAAAAGCACTGGAAAGATGCTAGGAAAAAAACCTGTTAAGTGAGTGACAGAGTGGCAATTGACATCTAAGCAAATTTTATGCCATGGAATAATGACAACATAAATATGTTAGGAACTATTTTCTAAATATCCCATATACATAAGATGATGTTCTCCAGTTATATCCATTTACCTGTGAGTGACAAAATTTCATTTTTCTTTGTGACTGAGTATAAGTACATTTTCTTAATCCATTTGTCAGTACTGGATCAACTTGGCTGTTTCCATAGCTTGACTATTATGAATAATGCTGCAATAAACATGGGTGTACAGTTGTCTTTGTAGTATATCCCTAAGAGTGGTTTGGCTGGATCATATGGCAGATCTATTTTTACTTTTTAAGAAGATTCCATATTGTTTTCCATAGTGGTTGTATTAGCTTACATTACCACCAGCAGTGTATGAGGGTTTTTCACCACATTCTTCCCAACATTTCTTGTTGGTGGTGTTTTTGATGCTAGCTATTCTAACAGGAGTGAGGTGAGTCTTAGTGTGGTTTTGATTTGCATTTGCTTTATGGCCAGGGATGGCGAACATTTTTTTCTAGCCATTTGCACTTTCTCCTTTGAAGAATTTCTGTTTAGTTTAGTCAGGCTCAGAAGGCCAAAAAATCATTCATATGTTCTCACTCATATGCAGATTATAAACCTAAAATAAATGCAGCAATATTATTGGACACGGGTCTCACTAAGGGGAGACCATGAACCGGAGGGATAGGGCAAGAGAAGGAAACCAAAAACTTGAATGTGGTTGATGTGCTCACTGTACAGGAACAAATACGTAACCTTAAAATTGATTAAGACCACTGTGGGAAGGGGACTAGGGAGTAGTGAAAAGGTCTGGTAGAGATAAACTAATATGGGTTGTAATTCATATATGCATGGAAACAACACAAGGAATTTCTATGTATAGCTAGCAAAATGCCATGTTTTTCTCATTATATTTTATGATTTTTCTTCCATAAAATTGGAGAACAGAGGGGCAAAGCAGATTCTGCCTAGGGGAGTGGTGGTTGGCATGGGGTTTGGGGGGGCACAAATAATGTTATACATATGTAAGTAAATTAAAAATTGATACCTGTTTAAAAAAACACCTCGTATGCAATAACAAATTAATTCAATGTGAAATTTTTCAACATTCATTTCTGTTGTTTCACTTAATAATTTCTATAGTTATATAATATGTCTTTTATATTAACTTTTTAATTTTTAGCAACTATTTATAGGTAGATTTTACTTTTATGTAAAAACATTTACTAAATTATGGCTTTGGGGCTACAACTAAACTATTCTCTCTAAAGATCCAAGAGTTTTAGAAAAAACATAATATTTTGTTCTATTTATATTGGTTTCTGTATAAATAGATTAAAAACTATAATTTATTTTAAATATTTTGTTATCTATTTGCTTCGATAGCATTTTGCTATAGCATTTCAAATTTCCTCATTCTGTATGGAGAGGAAGTAAAGTAGTAAGGAATATAGACAATCTTCCAGGAGCTTTGTTAAGAGAAGTGACTTTTGGAATGGGAAAACAGAGATAAGTAGTGGTTAAAAAGCTTAACATGTCATTAGCCAAAAAAATATATAAGTGTTTCAATAAAAGATGTCACTGGATAGGTTGGGTCAAAGTATTGGAAAATATCCCTTGAAAATAAGTTAAGTGTGGTACTATGTGACTATAATTCAGGCTACTCAGGATGTAGAGACAGGAGGACCTCCTTCAGGGACTAACTGAGCAGAAGCTAAAGATTTTATCCAAAACAATCTGAAGCAAAAAAGGAACAGCTCACTTAAAACACAGAGCATTGATCTACCATTTGATCCAGCAATACCACTCTTGGGGATATACCCAAAAGACTGTGACACAGGTTACTCCAGAGGCACCTGCACACCCATGTTTATTGCAGCACTATTCACAATAGCCAAGTTATGGAAACAGCCAAGATGCCCCGCCACTGATGAATGGATTAAGAAAATGTGGTATCTATACACAATGGAGTTTTATGCAGCCATGAAGAAGAATGAAATGTTATCATTTGCTGGTAAATGGATGGAATTGGAGAACATCATTCTGAATGAGGTTAGCCTGGCCCAAAAGACCAAAAATCGTACGTTCTCTCTCATATGCAGACATTAGACCAAGGGCAAACACAACAGGGGTATTGGACTTTGAGCACATGATAAAAGTGAGAGCACACAAGGGAGGGGTGAGGATAGGTAAGACACCTAAAAAACTAGCTAGCATTTGTTGTCCTTAATGCAGAGAAACTAAAGCAGATACCTTAAAAGCAACTGAGGCCAATAGGAAAAGGAGACCAAGAACTAGAGAAAAGGTTAGATCAAAAAGAATTAACTAGAAGGTAACACACATGCACAGGAAATTAATGTGAGTCAATGCCCTGTATAGCTATCCTTATCTCAACCAGCAGAAACCCTTGTTCCTTCCTATTATTGCTTATACTCTCTCTACAACAAAATTAGAAATAACGGCAAAATAGCTTCTGCTGGGTATTGAGGGGGTGGGGGGAGAGGGAGGGGGTGGAGTGGGTGGTAAGGGAGGGGGTGGGGGCAGGAGGGAGAAATGACCCAAGCCTTGTATGCACATATGAATAATAAAATTAAAAAAAAAAAGACTTTTCTTTTGGGCAGGGATAAAGAAAAAAAAATAACCTTACAATAGAACCTTAGTTAACAAGTGTATTTTTGTGTGTATACATATTTAATTCTTCTTTATAATGTTCTCAAGAACACAATTTTATTTCCTTATTATCATTAAAAATAATTTAAAAAAAATGTTAACTCTGCATTTGTGGGCATAACTATCACTACAATTTTTAACATCCAGTATTTAAGGCACTCAAAACAATGACATTTGACCACGAGTATTTTTTAACATCATACAGAGTATCATGCACTGAAATCCACTCTAAAAAGTTTTTGACAAACATTATGGCTGAAGGTTAATTGTCTAGATTGCAAGAGATGAATGAAGATGATTTATAAAAGCAGGGAAATTGGATAGCATTTGGAAGCCATCTTCTATTGAACACAATCATATAGCATCTCTTGTAAATTATAGTTGTATGTATAGTAAATAATAACTATTTTCAGTGAAATAATTTATAGCACAGAGTTATGAATACAAAGAGAATTTCATATAGCTATATCAGGTCATTACTAGATCACTGCTCATAGTTGGAATGCAAGAATTCAGTAAAAGATGAAAAGCAGCCTCAGACGTGAATAGAAAAGAGCAACTGAAGGAGATTTCTGAAGAAATAAGGAGAGCACACTGGATTTAACACAAGAACTGTGGAAGAATTTGAACCCATCTTATCTGGACTTAAGGCCCTCCACACACTCAGGGTAAACTAAGAATATCAGTATGTCTTTTTCTCAACCCAACTTGCAAGACTAAAAATGAAAGTTTTATAGGGTCACAAGGCAAATACCCAATGCTATCATTCTTCCTCTAGAAACAGTAATTTTGTTTCCTAACTCTCCCCATTTTCTTTTCTTTCTCAGACTTCCAAGGTGCCAACTGCTGTGAACTCTATTTTTTGTCAATTGACTGTAATAATGGTCTTTCAGAACCAAGTTGAAAATTTCTGCTATAAAATGCTGAGCTTCCATTTCCTTAGAGTTACTTTTACTCTCAGTAATATATAGTGAAACCCTTCCTGACTCCTAGCTTTCCTTACCATGGGACACTACTTAAGTGAAAGAAAACATCAACCTGTCCAGGGTAAAACATTTTAACTTCTCTTAACACATCATTTCACTTATTTTATGCTTTGAAGTCACCTACTTTTGATTCTCCTAATCCCTGAGTGTGTTTCCACTCACTTCATACTGAATGCCTTGGTAACTCATTCTTTTGAAAATAATTTAATAAATTTCATAGTAAAATTATTTTATAAAGTATTATAGTTGAGATCCAACTCTGAAAGAGAAATTGCAAAGAGTGGACATTTTCTGTATCTGAAAGAACTCATTTGTTTAATTTTAATTCATGGCAGCAGTATATTTAGAAAATACCATTTCTCTATTTTGAATAATTTCATAATAAAAAATAAGATCTTATCTTAAGTGGGTAGCTAGGTTCAGAAGGCCAAAGGCCACATATGGAATATAGACCTAATAAAATTACAAGCAGTATTATGAAAAACAGGTCATACTTAGTGGAGGTCATATATGAGAGAGGGAGGGTAAAAGAAGGAAGTTAAGAAGGTGAATATGATTGATGTACTTTCTATACAAGAATGAATATTCAATCTTTAAAACTGTTGAAATCACCATAAGAAAGACTGAGGTAGAAAGGAGACAAATAGATAAGATGAACCAATTTGGTTTATAATATATATACACATGGAAATGTCATATGGAAACTTCCTGTATAGCTATGTTAAACAAACAAAAATGTCATTTTTTTATATAAAATTGGAGAACAAAAGTGCTGAACAGGTAGTGCCTGGGGGTTGGTACCAGTGGGTGGGGGAGGATGTGGGAAATGGTGTGGGAGGTGAATATGGTGCAAATGCCATGTACACATATATGTAAATGGAAAAATGAGACCTGTTGAAACTATTGCAAGAATTGGAAGAGAGGGGAGTAAAGGAAAATGATGGATGGATGAATTCAAGTATGACATATTTGATGTATTTTACAAACTTTTGCAAATGCTACAATATACCCCCTACAATAAAAATTTAAATAAATAAACACTGTGTCCTGAAAAACAGTAAGATCAAATCAGAAAAGTGAGTAGCAATATGAACATTATACATTTAAGAAAATGGATCAGACATTTTCCATGCTAAAATATTTTCTAAAACTTTATCGAAATAACTGTTGGAATGGACTTGTGGATTCCCCAACAAATATTCATAAGCTTCACTACCTAGGTAGCACATAGACCACTCTTAGTATTACAAATATTATCCCCATTTACACTCTAGAAAAATAGTTATGTGCAACTTTCCCACTGTTATGTATTCACACAGGCATTTAAAAGATAGAATTAATATCATTTTTCACTTTTCCACTATACACAAACACTGTAAAGGTAAAGTTTGTATTTTTGTAATTAATGATCACATAAGACGCATTAATTTTGTTTTTAATGACATAGCAATATGATTAAGGCAGAATTTTGGGAACAGTTAATACAAATACTAAAAGTTTTATTAAAATGATAATTACAGATCTGTGTGATAAGAAAAGCTCTTCACAGTGTGTCCATAAGAGCTGTTCAGCATAATGTAGCTCTCTAACAAATAAGAATGACATGCTGTGGAAATCTTTTTTTGTGGTATTGGAGTTTGAATTTAGGACTTCATGCTTGAATCACAGCTCCAGTCCATTTTGCTCTCCATTTTTGGAGATGAGGTCTCATTTTCTCTGGCTGGCCTCAAACTGTGATCTTCCCGATTTTAGCCTCCCAAGGAGCTAGGATTACAAGTGTGAAAATAAATAATGTAATAAAATTCAATCTTAAAATATAAAATTGAATAATAATTAATGTGAAATACTATTCAATATTAAGATCAGTGGAGAAAATAAATGTACATTAGTTAGAGTAGCCAACCATGATTATTGCCTAACATCTATGATAGCTTAATTAGAGAAATAAATATACAAAACCATACCCTGACATGTAGAAATAAAAGGCAGCTTTCTAAGGATAAAATAACTACAGTGAAGGACCAGTAGTAATTAGTCTAACAAATGCTGCGAATGCATAGGGTAGGGACTGTTTCATCATTCATGTGTAGAAACAACTTGCATGAATATTAAATCTAAGAGTTGAGTGAGAATAGAAGGTGAGTATTGATTGAAGTGTATGAGATACAAGGTGGAAAAAATAGTCAGAACAAGCCTTGTACAACTTTATAAATATTGAGTATTGCAAAATTTGTTTGAGAGAATTAGAAATCTGACTATAAGTAAGAAACTGATAGGATCATATTTATTAAGGTCACTCTGACTGTAGTGTGAGCAAAGGATGGGAGATACATTAGAAGGTTAGATATGAGAAGTTTAAGACATATTTCCTTTCAGTGGGATACATGTAGTAGGCAAGCTACAGTGGTTTCAAGTGCAGTTGTGGATTGACTAGAATGGATTTACTAATTGCTAACATGCTACATATACATAGGAAGTAAAGCCCTGGGAGGAGTTGTTATGAAATTATATAATTAAAATTATAGGGTCATTAAAATTGATTTCAAATATAAGAATTATGGATTGGGCTGGTTATACCTGTTGGGTATTAGCAAAATGAGCACAAGCAGAAAATCCAAAGTCCTAGTTTTCCTTAGAGAAATCAGTTAGGAAACACTTCACCATGTTATGAGTTGAAATGCTTAGCATAGAAAATTAATGTTTACTGAATATTTATATACTTTCTGCATTTCTCAGTCAACTGGCATTGGAGCCATGTGACAGTTCTGGCAGAGACTCAGCTGCACAATCATGAAATAGGTTTGATAATGAGGCCAGTCTTTTAAAGAAAATTTTTACAGAAATAGAGGCTAAGAATGCTAAATTAACTTTCTATATCAGAATGAATATTCACATTTCCCATCAGTGTTCTAAGGTTTTGGCCAATTACACAGAGCTATAAGAAGAAGAGTTAAGAAGGATTGTGTATGAGTTGGACAAGATAGGGTTGCTGCTAGGCAATCCTGTACTATATAGCAGTATTGTAGAATCAGTTGTTGAATATCACCATCCTTTACTGGGCATGTTCATCCTCTTATGTTTTGACTTCATCATAAACCATGATAGCTCCAGAAACATTAAGTTGCCACAGATATAGTGCCATGGTACACCAACCTAGCATACAGTAGTCTATATTAAGTTCACACTAACATCAATAATATACAATATCTCTTCATTTCTCAATTTCTGAACTGAGATACAAATGAGAAAAATAAGGAAGAATTTCCAAGTGTAGCAGACTGGCTAAATATATTAGAGGTAGTCACAATTTTTACCCTCTCAGAGCCAGGAATACACATTATTATGGTGAACAAATGAAAGTGTTTTCCACACCTCTTATTTATTCCTTCTTGATAATGGAATGATTTACCTGATTGGTGACATTAAGAGAAAATGTCAAGCTAGAATTACTTCATAAAGTCATTTAACTACTTGCTAGGAAAATAATAATACATATTATTTGAAAATAATAATAATACATATTATTTGAAAAATAATATGTACTTGGCCACTGGTTTTTCATGTTTTTCTTTATGGCATTATTGATTTATAATACAGTCTTCAACTTTCTTTCATGTGACTGGGTGGGAAAGTGCTTTTTAGCACATTCAATTTCTTAACTAAAAGGATGATAGTTTTCACAAGTCTTTAGTCACAAGTAGCAATCTGCAGTTTAGAATTAAAAAATCTTGCAACTATTTTTTGCAGTCATTATTGACATTGTATTCTCTAACAACTTTTAAATGATTGTGTTAGGTTTATAGACATTGCAAAGATAATACAGAGTTCCTATATAATTTATACCAAGTTTCCTCTATCAAATATTCATATGGTAAATTTGTCAGAGCTAATGCAACAATGTTGATAATTATTATTAACCGAAGTCCATAATTTACTTAGATTTTTGTAGTTTTACAATTTTTATATATGGTGTTTTATTTTTCTGTTCTAAGGTCCTACCAGGATGCTACATTTCATGTACTCTTTATGTTTTCTTCACTGTCTTAATGCTGTGATGGTTTTTCACATCTTTTTCTTTGCTGTCCTTTGAGACAAAATAAAGAAAATTTTGAAGAATGCTCCTTTTTTGATATTTGTCTATCATTTGAATAATAATTACACTGAACTATTGTTTGTGGGGAGGAAGACAGCAGAAATATAGGGCCTGTCTCCTCATAACTTATCAAAGGTACAGACTTATTGACCTTGATGATCTGGATGAAATAAAATTTGTCAGATTTTTGCAATGCAAAGTTTCTCTCTCCTACCCTTTTTCCATTCTGTATTATTTTGAAGGAAGTCACTCATCCTGCCTGAATTCCTTGAGGAGAGAGTGTCCACATAAATTACTTGGAATAATTCTGCAGATACTTATTTGTTATATTCCATTTATATATTTGTTCAAAAATTTATGTCAGCATGTATTCATGGCTATTGATTTTACTTTGAGGTTGTAATGTAATACTACTAATTGAAGTCTGTTACTAAAATGGTTGCACTTGGCCTTTGATGAATTCCTTTGTTCTTTTGACACACTACTACAACCTTTTCTATTGTTTTCTGAACACTATCTTGATTTTTGGCACTACACATGTTCTAGGCTCATCTCGTATATTTCCTGCTCCAGCCCTAAAATGAGACTGAATATTGTTTTAGTGAGTAATCTCTACAGATATTAATTTTTAATCATTTTCTAATTGTTGAGATTTAATATAATATGCAAGTTTTAGAAATAATTATTTGTCAGATATATTTTGCAAACCTTTGTTCCATTCTGTAAGTACTGTGCTTTCCAATTCTCTTAGCACTGATTTTAAAAGACAATAATTTAATTTTATAAGGTCGTACTTCTATTTTTTTAGGTATCAAGCTTTGGATAAGATATGCAAATCTCATCACCCAAATCAAAGTCACATATATTTCCTTCTATATTGTCTTCTGAAACTTTTGCTTAACAAATTTTACATTTAGCTCTGTTGTCCATTTTGGAGTAATTTTTTTATGCAATGTGTAATTTCTGTGCGTGACTTCATTTGTTTGTAAATAAAAATTGAATCGTGCCAGGATGGATAGGAGGTGTGGCTCAAGTGGTACAGCACTTGCCTGAGTAAGCTAAAGACCCTGAGTTCAAGCCCTAGTACCACCAAAAAAGAAAAAAAAAATAGTGCCAGCACCATTTGTTGAAATGGCTATTCACTTTCCATTGATCTTGTTTCACTTCTTTTTCAAGGATCAGTTGGTTGTGTTTGTGGATGACTATTTCTGTAATATTCACCCTACTTCATTTGCATTTATTTTTTGCTGATGCCGTGTGTGGCTCTATAGTAAGTATTGAAATTGAATAATGTGAGCATTCCAGCTTTTGTCCTAATCTGCTTCAAAATTTCAGTGCCTGTTCTATAGCTTATGTAATTCTATATATCATTTTTTAAATTTTGGTCAATATCTGTAAACTAGTTTTCAGGAGTTTTAGTTGATATTTTATTGAAGCAGAAGATAACTTTGGGAATAATTCAAATATTAATAATATTAAGCCTTATAATCTTGAACAAAGAATATTTCTCCATTTATTTGGAACTTAGAACTTTCATTAGTTTTTATTTAAGTTTCTATACAAATATTGCAAATATATTTTGTTAGATTTATAACCATACAATTTGTTTTCTGGCATTATTCTGAATGGAATAATTTTCAGTTTGACATTCCAATGTTTTTGCTTCTAATATACTAGAAATCCATTTGATTTTTTTCTTCATTTGGGTAAAATATATTTTATGTGAAATTTACCATTTTAGTAATTTTGAATGTACAATTTGGTGGCATTAAATTTCAATATGATATACAACAATCATCATCCTCATCTAACTCCAGACTTTCTTAATTCCCTGAAAGTACGCTTCATATTTGGTAAGCACAACTGCTTACTTCCTTTTCCACAGCTCTGACCACTATTTGATCTGCTTTGTGACTCCATAGACTTGTACCTGCCAGTAATGTATCTTTTTTTCTTATTCTTACTTCATTTTTTGTTACCTATTTTTCTGTATTACATGAATTTAGTCAAATATAAAAAGTACAATAATATTAACAATAAAAAGTAACAATTGTTTTAGAGTTAGGATTTTAGACTAATTTAAGACTGATTTCAAATAACATAGTTGTTTCCCTCAAGTGCAAGAAACTGATAGCAGAGAATAGCCATTACTCCTTTTCATCCATGCGATACTACTTGTTCCATCATATGTAAATCATGTACATATTCTTGTGATTTCATTCTGATTTTCTCTTTTTGTTTTATTTCTACAGGTTCAATAGATATGCCTCAGTGTGTGGGTGTATGTTGGCATTTATCATGCCTGGTGTTCTCTGAGGTTTCTAGATGTTTGCAGTTTAGTGTCTGTCATTAGTTTGGTAAAATACTTAGCTACTATTACTCGGAAATATTTTTTTCTGCTTTGTTTTCTCTTTCACCTCCTTCTGCTATTGCAATTGCTATTCCATGCTATGTCTTCTGCTATTGTCCCACACTTGCTGGCTGTTTTCCTCTTTGAGTTTTATTTTAAGAAATGTCCATTACTAGTTTAGATAATTTTTTCTTAAATTATTTAGAATTTTTATTTTTAATCTTTCTCATTTGATATAGTGTCTTTCTCTGCTTATATTACTCTTATACCCTTGCTTCTTGTTTATTTTTTCCATTATTTCTCTTACTATAGTACCCATAGCTATTTCAATGCTCTGATATTTTCAATGTCTGTGTTATAACAAAATCTGATTTCAATGATTTCTTTCTTTTAGCCATGTCTTGTAATTTTCAGTTGAAAACTGGAAGTAATAGGATAGGAAAAACCTGAAAGGAAATAACTAGGAATACTTAAAGTAAGACTTATGGCCATCTGAATGCAAGGTGGACTGTGCTCAGTATTTTCTGTGGTTGTAGGTATCAAATGCCACACATTCCCTCAATTGTTCCCCCAAGAGGACATACTGAAAGTCCTCTTGACTTTTAGTAATTCTACTCAGTGATTCAGAATCTTACAAATATTTCAAATAGAATTTGCTGTAACTTTGCAGGTGGCCATATGATGTGGTGTTAAGGTATGGGAAAAACAGGTTCAGTCCATAATATTCCAGTGAAGTTTCAGTCCTTTCATGTATTTGTTTCTTGAGGATTGGGGCTGTAAAGATGTTTGTTTCCCTTCATGGCATAGCTTTTAGGCTATTTACTACCGTTTCCTTGACTGGACCTCTCCCTATCTGTTTCTCTCATGACTTACCTGTTACTGATGTTTATTAACCTCTAGTGAGACAAGATGTGTACAGAGTCCTGGAGTTGGGATAAATTTCCATTACTAGTCAGAATATGTTTTTCAGAACACAGATTTGTAAAACCTCTTTCACTTAGAGAGAAGGTCTATATTACAGAGAATATTCTGGCCAGGTTTTACCATGTCATTCTTCCCCTTCTCCTTCAGAGCCAGGAGGAGATATTTTTGAATCCTAAAATTGAAAACATAATGAAATTTACTAAATCAAAATTTATTTGGTGCAGACCTTTGACTACGGTACTTAAAAGTTTCTCTCTCTTACTTTATTCTATACTCTGCCTCAAGTAACTTGCTAAAATCATCATTTAAATGCTCTCATCAGTTCACAGGTCCTAAATTTACAGTGCAAGGTACAGTGCAAGGTAATATGATCACAGTTCATTTCTCTCTTTCTGAATGCACTGTCTGTCTGCATTTTGGAGTCAGATTGTGGCCTGAAATTTCAGTGCTCTGAAGGGTCCAGGAAAAAAACTTCAACTTCAGTTTGTACAGTCATTTCTTTTTCTATACTAGGAATGAAGATTGACCAATCCTTTAAATTTTGGGACAGAAACTGAAACTGTGTGATTGTGTTTTGTTTTGTTTTTTAACCTCCTCCACATCTGCATATACAGCTCAGTGGTAGTTTCTTGGCAACTGATAAGAATTAATATTCCACTGAAAAGAATTAATGAATGAATCATTCTAGGGTTTGAAAAGAAATGTTCAATTACGTACAGATTAAGAACTTTAAGACTGACAAAGTTAAAATTCTAAATCCATATCATGGGGGAAGCTTTTAAAACTATCAATGCCTATGATGCACCCCCAAGTGATTTTTAACTTACTAGGTAGAACTGAGATGGGCGCAGATATCAATGCTTTTTTTATACTTCTCAGGTAATATGAATTGTGCCAACCAAGGTTGAAAGCTATTGTCTTAAAGAAATTGAATAGCATCTCTCAATAAAATTTAAGGTTGCTATGGAATTTTTCCTAGCAAAGGAAAGAAAGAGAGACTTCACTATTTCCCATTTGAGATTTGGAATGTTTAGTCTACAAATTGTTCAAAGATATTTTCAAAGGCAAATAAGTTTTTGGCATGATATTCTAGAAGAAATGTGCATTGATTTTGTTACTTGGGTTGGCTACTTTTCTTAAACCATCTTCTATGGATTGTTGTTTCATTCACACTCCATACTGTGCTTGTCTTACCAAGGAGAGCTGGCAGCAGTTCAAGAGGTTTACACTAACTCAAGCACTACAATTTCAAATATGTTTATGAACTTACACTGTAATGAAACAAATTGTATTCTCTCAGAATTTATGAGAACTGTGTTGAAGAAGAATTTGATAAACATAATGGCAAATTAATGACAAACGTACCATTTTTAGGAGCCATGATATTCTATTTGCAAAATGAAGACACGTAGGCACCAAAGCTGGGAGTAGTTATTCTGAACTAGATCATATATCATGGCATATCAGTAAGAGCTAAGAGCCGCTGACAAGGCCCCTCCATCATTTTAAATCCAGAGTTCATGTCCACCTAAAATTGCCACAACCATGTTCCCACATGAACTTTGATGAAGTTGATCTCCATAACTAAAAAATAATGCCTTACTTGAGTTCATTTGAGGAATTTCTTTTTCTTACACACAAATGTGGCTGCTTAATATTTTGAATCCAGTATATAATCTATTTAAATGGAGACCAATGTTTTTTATTAATTTGAAGTATTTTTAAATCTCAATCCCACCAATGCCTAAGTCACTTGTTTAACTAGAAAACAGTAGCACTTGTAGGGTAATTGGCAGATCCATACCCTACGTTTGTTAACTGTAGCTGTAGCTCTCAAAACTGAAGTCACATGTTGAGAGCCTTCATGCTTATGAGTAGAGTTATAAAATAAATAATATATAAACCTTAAACAAGGATACAGATGATTTCTAAAAGAAGTGTCATTGATTCCTATTAGAATCACATTCTTTCCTTGAAATTTTAAGCTGGGCCTGGAAACAGTGAATTTGTAACATTAGCAAGCTTGGGCAGAAGAATACATGAAGATGCCCCCTTAATGAAATCAAGAAACTAAGAGACCTGTTATAATCAATGGTGAGAAAACAGCTGTAAGGAATTTTATCTAGAGGGAAACCTTTTGTTGTGGAAGATATGATTTTATTTGTATGAGAGAGTTAGAATTATATTTAGGACATGGCAAGAATTAAGAGAATAAAAACCTTATTTTCTAATTGAAGAGCAGGAGCAACTAAGCATTAACGTGTTTGCATGACTTAGTTATAGATGAAGCATTTTCTTTGATCTAGCTAAATTTCAGGTAAACATGAAATCTGGAGGGAGTTTTAAATAGTACAGGACAAGTCTAGGAGGAAATTTAAAGCAAATTTCTGAAAAAAATTGTTTTGTGGGACTGCAGTATGAGGTGAAATATTGCACAGACAGCCTGTATATCTGGAAATCTACACAAGTTCTCTGGCTTAGAAACATACAAAACTATTTGGTTTGATAATGAAGATCTTATGCTTAATGTTTGAGCTATGTTATTTTACCCCTTACTTTTCATTTTGATTTTATTTCTATGTCTTAGTAGTTTCTGTTAAAGTATGAATTGACTTTGTTTCTAGTATTTTGACAAAGTTGTGCAATGATCACCTATATCTAACTACTACATAGTTTTCATGTCCCTAATAAGAAATGTTACACTCATTAGCAAGTCAACCTCATTCGTCTTATTCTCCAGCAAAAGGCAACTAATAATCTATGGCCTATCTCTGTGACTCTTTCTGTTCTAGAGAATTCATGTAGATGAAATCTTACATTATCATTTTTATTGGTCTGGCTTATTTCCCTTAGCACAAGATTAACCCATATTGTGGTATGTATCAATACTTCATTTCTTTCTGTGGGTATGTTCCATTATGCAGTGCATTATTTTCCTATGGATGCTATAACAAAACCAAGTATGTAGTTTAAAACAACAAAAATGCATTTTCTCATAAGTATGGATACTAGAAGTCTGAGATGAAAGCATTAACATCATGCTCCTTTCAAACTCTGGGTACTCTTGCTTGTGTCTTCCTAGGTTCCAGTAGTGCCATGGATCTTTGACTTCCCTTGACTTGACGTTGCCTCACTCTAACATCTGCCTTTGTCATCATCTGTGCTTCTTCCTACATGTTTCTGTCTTCATGTGGGGTTTTTCTCTTCTTATGAAGAAATACATCATATTGCTATTATTTCTACCACATAGTGACCTCATCTTTACTTAGTCACATTTGCAAAGACCCTATTTCAAAGCAAGGTGATATTCACAGATCCCTTGGAATATCAACATACTTTTACAGGGACACAATTCAACCAATAAAATGTAAACATTCCATGTTATATTATTTAATTCATTAATTTATGGATATAGAGAAAGATGAATCTTATATACTGTTGGTAGGACTATAAATTAGTATAGCCATTATGAAGAACAATATGAAGGTTACTCAAGAAGTTAAACATAGAACTACCATATCCTCCCAGATTTCCCACTTCTGACTACATAACCAAATGAAATGAAATCATCATAAAAAAAGGATATCTGCATGTTCATGTTTACTGTGGCACTCTTCACAATAGCCAAGATATGCAATCAACTTGAGTTCCCATCAAGTGATGATCATATAAATAAAATGTGGTATAAATACACAACGAAATATTATTCAGCCATAAATAGGAATCAAATCCTGAATCTGCAGCAAAATAAATAGAACTGGGAGATATTATATAAAGTAAAATAACCCAGAGACAATAAAGTACTATATGTCCTCCTGCTATGTACAAGCTAAAAAGTCAAAACTATGTATAGCATAATGATAAACAGAGAGTAGGAACAGTGTGCAGGTTATGGGGGAAAGTAGGTAAAATGTGGAGAGATTTGATCAAGACATGCTGTATCCATGTGTGGAGATATTATACTGAATATCATTTGTATATATATTAAGTGAATGCTAACAAAATAATAACCAAAATATTAATACTTTTCTAATTAAAGACAATTCTTGTATACTAATAAAGGTTCTTTATTTCCATTAGAAAACAAATGCAAACTTTCAATTCATTCCTTACCTTGACACTTAAGTCTATCATCTTTTCTAAGACTATGTTTATACAATTTTAAAAACTCAGAAAGAAGGCTTATTCAAATAATCCTAGCTAAAATATACTTCTTAGTCTTTACTTCTTTCAAATAAGAAATGTAATGAGGATTCGAGTACCAAATTGATTCCATATGATAATATCGATATTACACATATCTGCACTAACTTCCTTGCATTACCATATTTTCAAGTGGCTTGATGTTATTGTCTCTCTGCACGTTTTAAAATATCTGTTTAAAAACATAAACCTCATAAAAATACCGAAATATTATGAAAAACAGGTCATGCTAAACAGAGGTCACATTCAAGAGGGGGAGGGTAAAAGAAGGAAGTTACGGTAAATATGGCTGATATATTCTCTATCCAAGAATGAATATAGAATTTTGAAGCCACCACAAGAAGGGGAGTAATGTAGAAAGAAGAAAAATGAGCAGAAGAGCCAAATTGGACTATAATACACATACACATGGAAGTGCCACAAGGACACTCCCTGTGTAGCTATCTTAAACAAACAAAAACGTCCTTTTTTATTTTATTTTTTTTGCAAAATCAGAAAACAGGATGGTGGAACAGGTCTTTACTGGAAGGGGTAGTACCCAAGAAAGGGAAGAGGATGTGGTTGAGGGGAAAGGGCATGAGAGGGTGAATGTGGTGAAAATACTGTGTACACATGTATGTAAATGGAAAAATGATATCTGTTGAAACTGTTCCAGGAATAGGAGGGGGAGATAAGGGAGAATGATGGAGGGAATTAATTCAAATATGATATATTTGATATATTTGAAAAACTTTTGTAAATGCCACAATGTACCCCCACCATCATAATAAAAATTAAAAACAATTATGAGAACCACCCCAAAAAAAGAGGGTTTATCATAATCTAAATAAGTAACAGAAATACAAATTTTAAAATGATACAATTTTGCTACTTAATAAGATGACTAAAGTTAAAAAAAACCATATTTTCTATCTCTCATCTTTCAATTCTTAATTTAACATTCTATTACATACTTGAACAAAATCAGCTTTTTTATTTTCTAGAAATATAAAATTTTGAAATATGTTAAAGTGAAACTTTGTATTCATAATCCTCTGCTTATACATACAGAGGTATCCCAGGACCAAAGGTTACTAGAAAAGTAGAAGCATTGCTTTATAAAATATGACATATACATAGCTCACTTATGGTACATATTTAAATTTGGTACTTATGATTAAGGTATTTATTATACATTTGGAAAAATGATAAAAATCCAAGAATTCAAGTTTACAAAATAATAAAAATGGATAGGAAAGCAAAATAAAGAACATTCATTACAAAGTAAAATCTTTGGAATTAATTTAAAAGGTTTAACAAAACTCACTTTTCTGGAAATACAATAGATCACTTTGAAAACCTATATGTTGTACTATATTTACACTTCTGAAATATGTTATTTTAACCATTAATTGAGTGTTTCATTGTATCTTTAAAGTTTTTAAGGAAGATGAAATCTTTTTTCAGAATTTTCTTGTTATTTATTAAAATCTTCTTTCTCTCTTTATATTTATAGAAAAGTTGACCTTTGTAGTGAAGATTTTAAAAGAATTTAATTTTAAATGCTTCTACTTAATTAACATTCATAAATAAAATCAAAAGTAAAAAGTCATTTTGTGAGATTTAGCACATATTCAAAATACTAAGCACTAAGCTATGATACTGGTAATTTTTATTTTAAAACCAAGTAGAAACCTGTAAGATTTTATCTTTTGATAATCCATTTAATCATTGTATTTATCTAATGAGAATGTAAATGTGATTGTCATTTTAATTCCTATTGTTGAAAAGCTTTTCTTACTATCTTACTCTCTTATACTACTCATTGCATTCACTTTTTAAAGTCAGGCTTAATTTCTGCTCTAATTTAGCATTATAGTAAAATCTACACACACAAAGTGTCCTTGGTTTCTATAAAACAAGGATTAGTGCCTATTATATTCTTATGCTTAGCCTCATTGTTTCATATGACAGATTCAGTACCATTTAATGCTATTTCTCAAATCCAAATAAGATCTTTTCATTTGATTTAGCACTTTAGCTTCTTTAAAGTCATTTTGTTTAACGGGTCTGGTTTTGACTTTTTAGTCATTTTATTCATGAATGTGCCACATGTTCATCACTGTACAAGGCTTATCAAGAATCCTGAAATCACTGATCACTAAAAAAATAAAAGCAAAGAACCAGACTGCAGCCCACCTTATTAGCACTTTTTTTCTAGACCAATAATCATGGTGCTATTTGAAATTTAGCAAATTGCTGTCATATCATCCTCTTTAAGCCCTTTTTAAAATGACTGTCAGATTATTTTGTGGCAGGGTTGAAACAAACCATGATGCTGCTGCTAAATGTGGATTTTTGGAGTACATAATACCTCCTTCACACTACTGTAAAGGAAAGGGTAGTTTGATGTTATGCACAATAAAGTGTGACCTATATTTATTAATTTCAATTTTATTGGAACAAAAAATACCCCCTAGTTGGTTGTCTTCTGCAGATAGAAGCCAAGTCTAAATAATATTGGAATATATATTTATTAAAATTCACAGTTAATTTTAAATTTTCAGTCATATCTATAACCCCAAATGAATATGTGTGTTTCGTCAGAAATTTAACTGAATAATTTTTCTTTTAGAAACAGTTAATTAAAGTTCTTGAGAAACATTGTAGATGTTACCATTGCATTTGTAGGTCATGACTGAGGTATTTAAAAGAAAAATCCCATTTTAAAGAGAAATAATTCCTTGAAAGAAAATCTGGTTGATTTCCTTATTTATAATTCCTTGTCATAAGCAGTGAGTTCTCACTTGGCATCTTCTGGGTATGTTTGGTTAACATGTGTTGCTTACTTAACTGAAGACAGAGGGAGAGGGTTTTAAGTTGGCTCATGCTCAGTAAGCAATTCAGAAAGCAATGTGGCCATGACAACAATAAAGCAGTTTCTTAGATAAGAATCAAATGACTTGCAGACAACTCACTTGTACAACCCATACATCATGGATCTTGTCTAGGATGATTAAATTTTGATCTCATAAGTTTACTACTTAATAGTTAATCCTAGAAATCTCTGAGTTCAAGAAGTAACTAAAATTCATTGCAGCAGCACAAAGTAACCAAGTAGCTTACAATCACCTATGGTTCTGAACTTACAAATCCTTTCTGAATAAGTTTATTTCTCTTTGTAACTTACCTGCTTTGTTTTTTATTATTTCAGTATGAGTAAAATAATGAAAACAGAATGCAATACATGACTTTTTATACATTTTATAACTATATACATGTGTGTGTATGTGTGTGTGGTGTTTTGGTGGGACTGGAGTTTGAACTTAGGACTTTGTGCTTGCAAAGCAGGCATTCAAAAATCAGGTGCTGTACTACTTGATCATACCTCCAGTCCATAACAGTACTTATTAATGCCATGTTTCTAACATGAAAAAAGGAATTTCTAATCATACAACAGATTTGGAGGAAAGGAACAGAACACTCATTACAAGATGAGTTCCACAATTATAGACAGCCCAAACCCACATATGATCTCCAAGTCAAAAGAGGCAAAGGCAGGTATTCATTGTCTTGTACTAATAATTCAAGTACATAGAGATACTCTCATTTTGTTGTGAGTACTCTAGTTGAGAAGTTTCTTAAAACATGCCTATAAAACAGCAAAAGAATCTTAAATTATCTACATTTAAAACTTCTTTTGGTGTCATGAACTTTGGAAGCATCAAATAGAATAAAAGAACTAAGAAGAACAAAAATGACAATTGATTTGAGAAATGGAACAGAAGTTGAAAAAATTATGACATAAGGGAAGGTTGTTGTGTCTTGCTAAGGTAGCTATACAAAAGATTTGTATACCTGGGTGGTTTATGAAAAAGATTTTATTTTTCTTATCACATCTCTAGAGGATCAAGATAGTATTTCAGTGCATTTTGTTTCTCCAGAAGTCTCTTTCCATAGCTTGTAGACAACTGCCTCCCACTGTGCTTTCTCATGATTTTTTTCCTGTGAGCGCACATCTCTAGTGTTTATACGTATCCAAATTTCAGCTTGTTTAATGGACAACAGAGTTAGGTTGGATGGTGCCCACTTTATACACCAAATTTTAACTGAATAATCTCGTAAGGGTTCTGTCTTAGGATGACACAATAACAATAAATAGTGAAGTTAACATTTCAGCATATGTATTTGGGGGAAGGTATAATTCAACCCATTCCAGAATCTAAATTATGTAAATGAGTACGTTGAAATGGTAAGCATAGTCACAATGAAAGGAGTAGGAGAGAAAATGCTAATAATTTTGGAAAATATAACATTGGAACAGTAATATTTAGATTATATACTCAGACTAATAGCAATAAAAATACTGCTCACAAATATTGGACTCTGATTTATAATTTATTTTTTCATGGAGGTATGCAATATGAGTTCCACAATTAGTCAGCTGAAACCCACATATGATCTTCAAGTCAAAAGGGACAAAAGCAGGTATTCATTGTCTTCTACAATGAATCAAATTCTGACATTATTCAATGTATTTTCTATATTTGAGCATATAAGTCAATATCTTGATGATAAAAATAGACAGGTTTTCTCTTTCAGAGAATTAAGTTACAAATAAACCCAAAAGGTAAAATTCAATTGAAATGTGAGATATCAGCGTATGCCATAGAAAATGAGTGATTAATAAAGAAATAGAGATAAATATGTTTGCATGTATAAATGTACATATTTATTAGTTCCAACTAGCATCAACTTATTCTTATATCTTTAAGATATGAAGAATACCATGTCTTAGGAGTAAAGGAAAGTTATAGCATTGAAAACAAAAGTGTGAGCCAAAATTGAAGAAAAAAGTGGTTTGCCTTAAGAAAAAGTAAATAATGTACAGCCACAAAAAATGAAATTTTGTCATTCACAGATAAATTGATTGAACTGAAGAATATCATCTTAAGCAAAGTTAGTCAAGCTCATAAAGCCAAAAGCTGCATGTTCTCTCTCATATGTGGATTATAAATTTAAAACAAATGCAGCAATATTATAGGATGCTGGTCACATTAAGGGAAGATCGTACATGGGAGGGATAGAGCTAGAGAAGTAAACCAAACACTTGATTGTGGTTAATGTGTTCATTGTACAGGAATGAATATATAAGTCACAAGCTGGCTGGGACTAGGGAGGAGTAAAGAGAACTGGAGGAGATGAACCAACTGGGGTTGTAATATGTATATGCATAGAAATGACACAAGGAATCTCCCTGTGCAGCTATCTTTAGATGAAAGTAGCAAAAACATCATGTTTTTCTTTTTATCTTTTATGATTTTTTTTCTACAAAATTGAAGAACAAGAGGGCAAAACAGGTTCTGCAAGGTTAAGTATTGGCACTGGTGGGGGTGGGGAGGTAGAGTTGGTGAGAAATGGGTAAGAGGATGACTACTATACAAATAATGTGTACACAGCTATGGAAATACAACAATGATATCTTGAAACTGTTCCAGGAATAAGGGGAGGAGGGGATAAAGGAGAGCAGTGGAGGGGGCCCATTCAAGTATGATATATTTGATACAGAGTAAGAACCTTTGTAAATGCCACAGTGTGCCCCCACTTAGCACAGCAATAAAGAAAAGATAAAAAGCAAGAACAAAACAAAGAAACAGTGAGTAATGTAGAGATACAATAAGTTATGTATTTGGAAATTTACCTTTAAACAGATCATGGCAATGATAAATATTACCTCAGTAAGCTAGAATTCTGTGTAATACATATCCAGGAAAAAAAAACACTTCAAATCATAAATAAACAAATATAAAAGTACTAATATGACAATACTCAAAATAAATATTTATTTTCAAATTGTTATGAAAACTCAATATAATTTTGATAGATGGCAAAAGAGGATGGTTACACATACGTTTTCATTGTTATTCCTTTCAAAGCGTCACCAGAGAAAGAAAATGGACAGGAGGGTTCCCAACAAGAGGGAAGGGAAAAGATCCTAAGCTAATCACTTGAGTTACCATGCAAACCCAGATGAGAAAGCATTTTCAGAGGACTTCACAAAAATAGATAAATAATTAATGAATTAAATAAATAGAAATGGAAGCTTAGCAAGAATTTATTTACCACAATGTGGATACTTCAAAAGTGAAAAAAGAACATCCCTGAGACACAGGACGTGGAAGCAAGAGGCTCAAAATGGTAGTCCTTGTCCTGGGGGTATTTGTACCTTCTGAGCAACTTAATTCCTTACTTAGAAAAGTGGTCAAGTCACCTAGCGATCTCCCAATCACTTTGCTAAGTTTCCAAGCATGGAAACATGGTGTTTAGGGTGGTTCTATTACATAAAACATGGAGACAGGAAGCCTAAGATGGGTCTTATTATTACTCAAAGCGTGGAGAAATGGTTATGTCATTAAGGGTGTTCCTTTACTCAGTGAAGGAAATTGCTACTTACATAACACTTAATAGAATTTAGGGTGATGGGAGGAAGGTTTGCTCCTCTTAATGACTTTCAGCTTTACTTCTTAAGTCTCTTTTACTCCCTGAACTCAACTTAAACATATATATGTACACATAGAGAGAGACAGATATAGATATGGATATAGACATTTATACATATAAATAGTATACTTATATATTTTGCACATTACATATAAATTATAATATAAATTAAGGTAATATATAATTTATATATTTTTAAATTATAATTTTCTAGTCACTTACCCTGTCCATCCTGTCTCAAAAATCACTTAGTTTACAAAAGTAAATTTCAATGCATTTGAAATTTTAAGCCAATGCTGTTTAGACTGAACTTATCTCTATGGACAATATCTAGATTCTAAAAAAACTACGAAGTACTAAATATTTTTGAAGAGGACAGGGTGGTAACCTGGTTTTTAATTTTTAATACTCTAAGGTTAATTAAATATTGTTTTTTATGTGTATAAGATGTGGAAAGGACAAACAAGTGCTTATCCATATTCTATTTCCTAAAATTACAGAAGCATAAAACACAAGCATTGCAACAACTCCTGAACCAGAATCAGGCCAACTATCACAGCCTAAGCACTAATAGCAAGCAATCCAACAAGCTACCAGTCCTCAAAATCTTAGAATATTTATGAAATTTCTTATTTCATATCAAATAATGTGTTAATTGAATTATTAACCATTTTTAAGAACAGGTTTGTGGTCATTTACCAATGAAGAGAATGAAATAGGTGATTTTTCAGGATTAAAACTGGACTCTGGAGAAATCACCTGATAAAAAACAAAATCCTAAGGCTAGGAAAATAGACCACTACAAAAACTGTTTGTGAGACAAAGTTCAAACTTTGCAGAAGAGAGTTAGAATATGCTACTGGTCTTTGAAGCAATCAAATAGGTGTGGAACTACCATTAAAGATTCAGTGATCTATTCTGGCATGAGGAGAAAAGAGATGAGTTAGAACAAAAAGAAGTAAGGACTATCAGAGAAGTGTCCTTAGGTAACTTTTTTATACCAGTTAACACTTGCATGGTAACACTACCACTTCCCCATGCAATTTTCCTCCTGCCTATAATCCTTCTATTGAGAGGCTGATGATTTCTATTATTGTGATTATTATTATTGAAATTTCAATTTTAGACTTTGCTCATTTCACTTGTTAATATACTTGGATTTGAAAATAGCCATTGTTGAACTGATGGTAATAATGTGAGCTGACATTAATCAATAGAGGTTATGTCTCTGAGGTCTGTGTGCTAACCATCCTGATACTTGTAAGTTGTCTGGTATGAAGTAATTATTTTCTCAGAAGAACTTTTTTGCTGCTGACTTAGTATAAATTCTACCTGTGGTAAACATGCCCTAGTGGTGTTTATTTCTTCCAGTTGATATGCTGGCTGTTAACATAATGAGAAAAAATATTAACTGGGTACAATTATTTACAAATTTCTAACAATTTTCTCACTTTCTAGAAACCCTTTTTTAAACCATATGTAGTTTTGTCTGATGCTTACTAATAGAAATTTTATTTCTTTAGCTGTGAAACTCAGCAATCATTTGCACAGCACTGAAGAACACCTAACAAGCTTTGTATCGGCAAATGTGATTTGCCAAGTTGGCTCCTAACTTTTCCGTAGTTAGCATTTTCCTTTACTTTTACATCATATTGGTTTGTTGAAATATATCTAATGCTTCTGTTTTATGGAACATGTAGCAGAAATGTTTTGTTTCTCTCCCTCATGCTTTTAACAATATATAAATAGACTGATGGCCCTCCTAACACAGGGAATCAGAGTTTTCTGTACTTATGATTTATGAAATAATTCAAGTAAGCAGTTTTTAAAGTTAAAACAATTTATGAAGTGAAGTATGATTTGATAAAATACATGCTGATGGTCTAAAAGGTAATATGGCTTCCTATGATGACAGGTTTAAACCAGGTGACTTTCTTATGTACCAGAAAATTCTGCCGCAACAATCTCATATTTAAGGTCAATAGAATGAGGTATAGTGGGATATGAGCAAAAACACAGAGAAATGTCACACAAACTGGCAAAATCAGGCTTCCTGGTCCTCAAGTGTTAAATTAAGAACTAGTGACAGACTTTCACTGTAAGTTAAGAACTGCTGACAGAGAGACAATAGTTCATCACTAAAACAAAGGTTAAATAAAGATTAAGCTGAGAACAGCAACAACAGCTCCAGAGACTGTGGGTAGCAAGATGCCCAGGTGTTCTTTCTATCACTTCAACATGGCACATAAGCATAGGTGACGGAGGTCAAGCAGGCAGGCAGCTGATGGTAGAGAAGACAGGGGCATGGCCATCAGTTATTCATTCTCAGAGAGTCTGAGAATAGAGCAGATACTGCTATCTGGCCTGTTAATGATGTCCTGTAAATATTTAAAACTCCTTTTAATTTTATCTTCTGCTTTCATCTGATACCAAGAGTCTGCTACATTCATGGAACATCTACGTATTTCTTTCACAGTTACATTTGGAGAAAAATAATGTGGTTTTCAAAAAGACTTAGAGAAACAGTTTATTTCATGATTTCCATATGTGCATGCAATTTGGCAATATGAGTGTTATCAAATTATATTTGCACACTAATCTAAGAATATCATAACAGTAAATATCCTGAGTTTTTGTTTTTAACAATGAGGCAAAGATTTTAAAACTTTCTCTGCTGAACAACTTTTATTTTCCCACAGATAGGATTATACTCAGTTGATCAAAATGCTGATACAGACTAGCATGGTTTATGATCCTGTTTCTTCAGTTGATGATACCACAATATGCATTACAAGAAGGGTCATGATAGAACCAAAATTCATATGGGGTTTTTATTATAAACATATATACCATTTTATAGTAATAATTGTCCTCTGGTCATCCTCAGTAGTAATCATTGACTTAATTAATAGTCAAATGGATATTTAGTAACTGTATTTTTCTTAATGCCTTTCCAAATGAATGAACATTTTCTTTACAAACTTTATCTAATCTCAGATTCTCCACACACAGAAAAATTCCAAATCTAACATTTTTGTTGGAATCTCACTCAAAACTTCTAATTCAAAATGGTTATGGGTTTATAAAAGATACTATCCACTATTTCCTCAATCACATTTTTTTCATAAGTAATGCATCCCCATTTATACTTGCTCCTAAAATGTGGACCTGACTGACAGTCTAAACAGGTGATCTTGCTTTCTTGTCTTTAATTGAATAAACCAAAGAAACACACCACAGTCAACCTGATACATGTAAGATTTCTTTTGTAAGAATTTGTAATTGAGAGACTTAATAACTATGACAGTTAGCTGTCAAGAACCTAATCATGGTTTATGTAACTTTGAAGAGAGTTTTGGTGACTCAAAACTATGGTCAAACTGAGATTAGATGGGAGTAGAAACTAAAAACAAAATAGAACAAAGAAAAATCACTAGGTAAAGATGCCAACGATACAGACCATGGATAGACTAGCTCATGTGCATGCAGGGGCAGGCACACACATTCATGTCAAAACACACATGTGCCAACACACATACCCCCCACATATATACACATGCTAACACACGTACATGCAACCCACATACAAAGTAAATTGAGCGACAGAGAACAGGAAAGATGATGAGCAAGAAGAGGTTAAAAATTTGAGACATCAGAAGCAATGAGAGGCAAAAATTGAGATAAGAGTTTAAAAGCAGGGAATTTGGATTACAGGAGAAGAGAAGGTAGTAAAATCAGAGGAAGAGAAACTAGCAAATGATATTTCTGTTTGTCTAAATAACAACTGTGCTAGATCCAATCATACTCTTTGCATTCTGTCTTGGAAACTTAATCCTATGTATCAACAATTTAGGTATTCTGAAATCTTGCAGATTTCTGACTTTCTTCTTCCTCTCAATACCAAAACACACTGGTCCATGGAGTACAATAATGGAAAAAGCTTTCAAATCATTGCAAGGGAAGCCCTGTGAAAATTTCCAAGCTCTCCACATCTTAGAAATGTTATATTTTTCTCATGTGCTTTTTTTCTACACTTCTTTTGAATTTTTTATTTTACCTTATCTGTTGTTACTTTATCTTTTCTTCAATATATGTTGCTATAAACATCAAATGTAACTTTTTGGTTATTGTTGTTGTTCAGTTTAGCTAAATGAATCTGTCAAAAGCCAATTGTTGAAAATAAGTGAAGATTAAAGTATGAAACAATGGCGGTAAGGCTGGGGATGTAGCTCAGTGACAAAGCCTAGCTTGTGCAAGACCCTGAACTCAATCCTCAGCACTATTAGAAAAAAGGAGAGGTAGAGGTAGAGGAAGTGAAAGAGGGAGAGGGAGAGTAAGAGAGACAGGGAAAAGAAGAGATAGAAAGTGAGAGGGAAGAAAGAAGATACAAGGGAAGGGAGGATGGGAGAGAGAAGAGGAGGAAAGAAAGGAGAGAGACAAAGATACACAGTATTAAATAATCTAGTTGCCAGAACAGAAATATTCAGTGGCAATTTTCTTTACAGTATTTTGACAGTTTTATATCCTCTCACCCATCATACCTCCAAACTTTCCAGTATAATTTTGAGTCCCTTTTTCATCAAAACTACAAGGCCCTTATCTCTTACATTCCTTAAACTATGACCTTTCATTCTTTGGGTTAGTCCCGCAAAATTTCAAATTTCTCTATTTTATCCTTTAGAATTAGCAATTTGAGAAATATGTGCATATTGCAAATGGCATTCACCATTTATGACATGCTTATTATGTTAATCTCTGCAGTACTCACTTTTTTTTTCCTGACCCTTAATTCCTACAGAGATTTAATCTCTCTGCTCTGGATGCTGCTAATTCCATATCCACCTTCAAAGATCTTCCAAAGAGGCCCAGAAGCAAATTATAATTATATCTTCTATTTACCAGTGTTGGGGCCTCAGAACTTCTAAGTACAACTCTTTCTAGAGTTACACAGCTAACAATTCTGAGGGTATGATTTTATCTATTGAGATTAATAATATCAACAATATTAGAAAAATGAAGTTTCCATCACAGATATTTATAAAATTTAAAATTGACTTTTTAAATAATATTTCTATATATTAATGTGCAACTAAACAAGAAACAACCACTTATAATTAGGTACTTTAAAGGAATACTTTAAAGGAATTACTCCAGAAACCTATCTGGAGTAATTTGTTGATCTCTATTTAAGTTGGCTATGTTTTCACATTATTTTCTGCAACATGGGCTCAATTTTTACTTTTTAACCAAAATAAATGAATTTTAAAACTGTAACACCACATAGATGTGTTATCTAATAATTATTTTTACCTGAGTATGTTGGAAATTCTAGGAAAATAAGCTCAAATGTACCAGGACACTTCAGAAACCACTTGTTGGAAAATTGCTTGATTTACCTAAAAAAGGAGATACCTGACCTTAAGTATAAATTGCTATACTAAAAGTTTTAAAAGATAATAAGTGAAAAATATTGCAATCACTTTGGGAGGCTATCAGTATTTTATTTTAAACTTCTATGTGAAGCAAATCATTTTATGTATGAGTAATCAAACTTCAATGTCAAAGAGATTAGATGTTTCTTAGCTCTAGCCCTCAGTAACCTTGGGGAAATAATCATAGAATTGGAACTCTTTTAGCGAATATTTGTGATACCCAGGGAGGCCCTTGTCAGCATGTCAGAAGATGGAACTTCTTTCCTTCCTTCCTTCTCTTTCTCTGTCTCTCTCCTTTTCTTTTTCCTTTCTTTCTTTAGGAGTCATTGGAAAATATTTGATACACAGAGCTGGAAGTGAGAGGATTATGCCACTTTGAATTTTTTATATGACTCAAATGAAAATGAGAGACATTGTGATTCATTACTGGCTGTTATGTCACATTTCCAAACCAACACTTTCTACTTTCCACTTTCATGCACCTAAATTCAATATTTCTAGGTAAGGATTTTTATTTTGTTTAGTGCTCCATAGAAAAAAATAGATTACCATAGCAATTGTCCTGCCTTAATACATTAAACACAGATATGATATCAAATCATAATCTAATTTTTAGTATTTTCTTTTTTACATAAAAGAATGCTTTGTGGCACTACTTTCCATTAAAAATTTTTTGATATTTTGCTGATAACTTCATTGATCTTGGCTGCCTGAGAGGTTTGCTTCTTCTTGTCTATTTGTTTTCTTGCCTTTCCTTAGCTTCTTCTCATGGTCTGCTAATCCATTCTCCCTCTCCAACTCTAAGATTCCCGTATTTTTCATCTTCTTCTCTTTACCCCTCAACCCCCAGATCTCAATACCCTAGGTATATTTCTAAATCTCATAGGCATGCTAAATCATATTTTTATAATATATTCACATTAAACAATGAAACATAACATACATGTAGAGTGTTTATATATAAAAATTAAGGAAAATTTTAAGATTCTGAGTCTAAATATAATCAACAGAAGGATATCACAAAATGATTTTAGTAGTATTAAACATACATTTTAGAGGATCCAAGATGGCGTCTTGGCCATAACCACAGACCTCCTGAGCTCCATAATCCTGGGACTTTGCTGAGAGGCTGGAGACACCCTTGGATGAGGTAAAGCACCAGGGAGGGCTGAAACATCAGCACTCTGAACCCCTAGCTCATGGAAGGCTTCTCCACTCCACAATATACTAAAAGAATAGCCGGCACTGCACGCCAAGCCCTGCCCTATAGGCCTTCAGAGCTGCTGTTGCACACACCATGGGATTTCTGATCCTCTGACCCTGTTCCTTAGCCCTGCCAGGGCCATGCTACCCCAAACACCCTGCCCTCAGAACCAAACAATCTCTGCCAAATGAGCTGTTAACGCCTGCCAAGCAGGGGATCCATAGACATTCACGATCTCCGCCAGGCCACATCCTCAGACCGGTACAGGCCTGCACAATCTCCACTCTGCAAGCCTGCGCCTCTAAGGCCTGCCAAGCCAGGGATCCACACCCACCCCCAGGTCTGCACAGGCTTGCATGATATCCACTGCATTGAGCCATACCCCTCAGGGCTGCACAGGCCTGCATGATCACTACTCTGCGGGGCCATGACCCCAAGAACTGCCAAGCTGCAAGCCATAGACTTTCATGATCTCCACTGGGCCACACCCTCAGGCCTGCACAGGCCTCCAAGATCTCTACTGGGCTGTGCCCCCAGGCCTGCACAGGCATGATAGCTGCTCCAACGGGCCATGTCCTTAAAGCCTGAAAACCTGACATTTCACAGACACGCAAGATCTCCACTTCACTGGCCCATGCTCCAAAGGCCTCTACCTGTAGGCCTGTGGGACCTCACCCACCTGCCACCAGCGACAGGAGGGCTCCCAACCTGCCTAGGAGACACACACAGACAGGTCTGGATGCTAAAGGAGTAACATCACAACAACTAAGACTGCAATTCTACTGTTACAGAACTGGTGACTTGTTTTTTTCTTCTTTTTTTCCCTTCTTTAAGGGATTTACTGCCTGGTTTGCTGCTTAATCACTGACTATATCTCCCACTTTATTTTGTTTTTTCATTTCCTCTCTTCTCTCTTCCTTTATCTTTCCATCTCTTTCTCTTTTATATCCTTCTGTCTTTGATAGTATTAATACTGCTACCCAGTTAATACTAAATTACACATAGACCAGGGATAGAAATGGCACCTAGTGGAAATATGGGAAGAAGAAAAAGTGAGGGAAACCATTCTCTCCCCAAAAATAAAGTAGTACAAGATTTAGAGCGAAATGAAGAAAATGGATACCCAGATTCAGACTCCAACAAAACAAAGATAAACTACACCAAGGAACCCAATAAAGCCAACAAGAGCACCCTGAAAAAAGAAATCCTACAAGTAATCAATGAGAATTTCATAGCGATGTTACTAGACATGGTCAAAAAAAATGTACAGGAGGCACTCACGAAGTTCCAAGACAACCAAAACAAAGAATATGAGAAAACCCAAAAACAAATAAATGAAATCCTAGAAGCCCTAAATAAATGCCAAACTGAAACAGATCTCCATAAATAGAGAGATAAATGAATTAAGGGCAAAAATTGACAATATTAAAGAGGAAGAAACACAAAATATGGAAAACCTTAGAAAAAAGAATGAAACAAATACAAAACAAAACGGAAATCTATTCCAGCAGAATAGAACAAACAGAAGACAGAATCTCAGAACTCAAAGATGAAATGGCAGTTAAAGGAAAAACTGAAGAACTATTAGTTAAACAACTCAAGACCTGTGAAAAAGAAAGTGCAAGAACTCACTGACTCCATCAAAAGACCAAACTTGAGAATCATGGGCATTGAAGAAGGAGAAGAGGTGCAAGCAAAAGGAATGTGTAATATATTGGACAAAATAATAACAGAAAATTTCCCAAATCTAAAGAAAACTATGCCCATTTAGTTACTTGAAGGCTTCAGAACACTGAACAGACCTGACTGAAATAGAACTATCCCACAACATATTACCATTAAAATAACAATCACAGAGAATAGAGAAAGAATATTGAAGGCTGGAAGTGAGAAAAAACAAATAATATAAAAAGGTAAACCCATCAAAATCACAGCAGACTTCTCAACAGAAACCTTGGAGATCTTCCAAGCACTGAATGAAAATAACTTCAATCCTAGTATACTCTACCCAGCCAAACTATCATTCAAAATAGATGGAACAATAAAAGTCTTCCACAATAAGCAGAAACTAAAACAATAAATGACCACCAAGTCACGACTACAAAAGATTCTCCAAGGAATTCTGCACACAGAAAATGAAAGCAAACAAAACCATGAAAGGGCAGGCAATACCAAACCACAGGAGAAGAAAAGGCAAGAAAGTAAAGAGTAATACTGAATCAGCTACACATAATCAAACCTCTAATCAACAAAGACAACTTACACGACAGGGATCACCACATATCTATCAATACTCACACTGAATGTTAATGGACTGAATTCCCCCATTAAAGACACCAATTGGCAAACTGGATTAAAAAAGAAGATCCAACAATCTGCTGCCTACAAGAGACCCACGTCATCAACAGAAGTAAGCACTGGCTGAGAGTGAAATGCTGAATTTACCAAGCCAATGGTCCCTGTAAACAGGCAGGAGTAGCAATACTTATCTTGGACAAAATAGACTTCAAACCTACATTGATCAAATGAGATAAAAAAGGGCACTCCCTACTAATAAAAGGGGGAAATAAACCAAAAGAAATAACAATTATCAACTTAAATGCACTCAATGTCAATGCACCCAATTTTATCAATCATACTCTGAAGGACCTAAAAACATATATAAACTCCAACACACTGGTAGTTGGAGACCTTAATGCCCCCCTATCACCAAGAGATAGGTCATCCAAACAAAAAATCAATAAAGAAATCCTAGAACTAAATCACACCATAGATCAAATGGACCTAGCTGATGTCTACAGAATATTTCATCCAACTTCTGCACAATATGCATTCTTCTCAGCAGCCCAAGGAACTAACTCCAAAATTGATCATATCTTAGTGCACAAAGCAAGCCTCAGTGAATATAAGAAAACAGAAATATTTCCATGCATTCTGTCTGACCATAATGCATTAGAACTAGAAATTAACAACAGAAACATCAGTAAAAAACAAGTAAACAATTGGAAGCTGAACAACACATTGCTCAATGATGAATGTGTCATTGGTGAAATAAAAGAGGAAATTAAAAGGTTGCTGGAAGTTAATGAAAATGAGAACACTACCTACTAGAACCTATGGGACAAAGCAAAGGCAGTCCTAAGAGGAAAGTTTATAGCCATGAGTGCATATAATAAAAGGACAGAAAGATCTCAAATCAATGACCTAATGCTACATCTCAAACTCCTAGAAAAACAAGAACAAACAAATCCCAAAACAAGCAGAAGGAAAGAAATAATTAAAATCAGGGCTGAAATAAATGAAATAGAAACAACAACAACAACAAAGAAAAAACATACAAAGAATCAATGAAACAAAAAGCTGGTTCTTTGAAAAAATTAATAAGATTCACAAACCCCTGGCAAACCTGACTAAAATGAGGAGAGAAAAAACTCACATCAATGAAATCAGAAATGCAAAAGGAGAGGTAACAACAAACACCATGGAAATCCAGAAAATCATCCGAGGCTACTTTGACAGCCTATACTCTAATAAATTTGAAAATCTTGAAGAAATGTATAGATTTCTAGAAACTTACAACCACCCAAGACTGAGCTAAGAGTATATTAATCACCTGAATGGATTTATAACACAAAAAGAAATTAAAGCAGCCATCAAGAGCTTCCCATAAAAGAAAAGTCTAGGACCTGATGGATTCACTGCTAAATTCTATCAGATGTTTAAAGAAGATCTAATACCAACTCTGCTTAAACTGTTCCACCAAATAGAAAGGGAAGGAACACTGTGTAACTCATTTTTCATAGCCAATATTACTCTCATCCCAAAACCAGACAAAGACACCTCCAAAAAAGGAGAACTACAGGCCAATTTCCTTAATGAATATCAACACAAAAATTCTCAAAACTAATGGCGAACCAAATGCAACAATACATCAGAGAAATCATTCACCACAACCAAGTCGGCTTCAACCCATGGATGCAGTGGTGGTTCAACATACGCAAATCTATAAATGTAATACAGCACATCAATAGAAGCAAAGATAAAAACCACCTGATTATCTCAATAGATGCAAAAAAACCTTTGACAAGATCGAACACCACTTCATGATAAAAGCTCTAAGAAAACTAGGAATAGGAGGAATGTGATTCAACATTTTAAAGGCTATTTATGACAAACCTACAGTCAACATCATACTTAACAGTGAAAAATTGAAACGATTTCCCTAAAATCAGGAATGAGACAAGGGTGCCCACTATCTCCACTCCTACTCAACATAGTACTGGAATTTCTAGCCATAGCAATTAGGCAAGAAAAAGAAATAAAACGAATACAAATAAGAAAAGAAACTGTCAAAATATCCTTATTTGCAGACGATATGATCTATACCTTAAAGACCCAAAAAACTCTACTGAAAAACCCTTACACACCATAAACAGCTGCAACAAGGTGGCAGGATACAAAAATCAACCTACAAAAATCATTAGCTTTTCTATACACCAACAGTGAACAAACTGAGAAGGAACACATGGAAACAATTCCATTCACAATAGCCTCAAAAAAAATCAAATACCTAGGAGTAAATTTAACAAATGATGTGAATGACCTCTACAAGGAGAATTATAAACTGAAGAAAGCAATCGAGGAAGACTACAGAAGGTGGAAAGACCTCCCTTGCTCATGGATCGGTAGAATCAACTTAGTAAAAGTGGCTATACTACCAAAACAATCTACATATTTAATGCAATTCCCATCAAAATCCCAATGACTTTCATCACAGAGACTGAAAAATCTACCCTCAAGTTCATCTGGAAACACAAGAGACCACTAATAGCCAAGATAATAATCAGTACAAAAAGCAATGCTGGAGGTATTACAATACCTGACTTCAAAATATATTACAAAGTAATACCAATAAAAACAGCATGATACTGGCGCAAAAACAGCATAATACTGGCACAAAAACAGACATGAAGACCAGTGGCAGAGAATAGAGGGCCCAGATATGAATCCACACAACTATATCTACCTCATTTTTTGACAAAGGTGCCAAAAATATACAATGAAGAAAAGACAGCCTCTTCAAGAAATGTTGCTGGGAAAAGACGTTACTTATCTGCAAGAAACTGAAACTAGACCCATGTTTATTACCCTGTACCAGTATTAACTCAAAATCGATCAAGGCCTTAAACATCTGAAGTTACTACAGAAAGGAGCAGGAAACACTCTGTAACAAATAGGTATAGGAAAAGACTTCCTCAATAGAACCCCAGCAGCCCAGCAACTAAGAGAAAGGATGAATAAATGGGATTTCATAAAAATAAAAAGCCTCTGCACAAAAAAAGAAATGGTCTCTAAACTGAAGAGACCACCCACAGAGTGGGAGAAAATATTTACTAGCTATATGTCAGAGAAGGGACTGATAACCAGAATATACAGGGAACTTAAGAAACTATACTCTCCCCAAATCAATGAACCAATTAGGAAATGGACAATTCAACTAAATAGAATTTTTTCAAAAGGAGAAATTCAAATGGTCAAAAAACACATGAAAAAATGCTCATCATCTCTGGTCATGAAGGAAATGCAAATGAGAACCACACTAAGATTCCACCTCACCCCTGTTAGAATAGCCATCATCCAAAACACCACCAACAACAAGTGCTGGTGAGGATGTGGGAAAAAAGGAGCCCTAATCCACTGCTGGTGGGAATGAAAGCTTGTGCAATCACTCTGAACAAAAAATTTGGAGACTTCTTAAAAATCTGAACATAGACCTGCCATATGATCCAGCAATCCCACTCCTGGGGATATACCCAAAGGAATGCAACACAGGTTAATCCAGAGGCTCTTGGACACCCATGTTTATTGCAGCACTATTCACAATAGCCAAGTTATGGAAACAACCAAGGTACCCCCACTACTGATGAATGGATCAAGAAAATGTGGTACTTGTACACAATGGAATTTTACTCAGCCATGAAGAAGAATGAAATCTTATCATTTGCAGGTAAATGGATGGAACTGGAGAATATCATTCTGAGCGAAGTCAGCCAGGCTCAGAAGACCAAAAGTTGTATGTTCTCCCTCATATGCGGACTTTAGATCTAGGGCAAATGCAGCAATGTGGTTGGACTTGGATCACAAGACAAAGGGAGAAAACATACGAGAGATATAGGAATAAGTAGAAAACCCAAAACATGAAAGCGTTTGATGTCTCCCCTCCAAAGGAACTAATACAGAAACCTTAAAACGACAGAGGTTATCCTGAGCAGGGGATCAGTAACTAATGTAAAGATCAGTTAGAGTTGAATCAACATGGGTGGTAACACATGGGTACATGAAAGCAATAGTAGGAATCTCTCTGTATAGCTATGCTTAACTAGCAAAAATGCTTTGTCTTCCTTATTATGCTTATGTCATTCCTTCAACAAAATTAATGATAAGAGCAGAACAGGACCTGCCTGGAACTGGGGCGGGGGGTGGGGAAGGATGGGGGAGATGTGCAGGGTGGAGAAATGACCCAAACAATGTATGCACATGTGAATAAATGAAAAAAAATAAAATTGAATTAAAAAAATGAATAAATAAAAAAAAAACATACATCTTTGCACCTGAAAATCTGGATATTATTAAGATGAAAATGAGGAACAACAAATGTTTGAAGAAGTTTTATAATGAGTGTTTTAGCAATAGAATATGAGTGATTTCAATCAAGTAGCATATTAATTCTTTCCTTGGCTTTGGACTGGTCATAAGCATTTATGTCTCACCTGGGCTCTTTTTTAAAGAAGAATGACTGGTACTTGTCTTTTATGAATATAATACTCTCTTGAAACCATGTACAGATCCTCTTGGATCTTGTACAGATCCAAGGCAAGTATCTTTTCATATATGTTCCATTTAATTGTTACCTGAAATTGGCATTTGTCAAATTAAATCCTGACATTAACAATCCTCCTTGTATTAGTGTGTTTTCAATCACCCATTATATTCCACAAAACTGTCTTAGGTGATTTGTACATTCCAGTCTATATTCTTTATCACATATGAGTCTACATAGATATGCTAGAAATAATTCTATGGCACATGGTCAGTTAATGTGATTCCCATATGTTTTTATTTCATAGGAGTAAATATTGTGTGTAACATATTAAAATTATTATTTACTTAAAGTAATATTTGCTGTAGTATCCTCATCTTTACCTGAATTTCTTGAAAGATTCTAAGATTTGTATATTTTTCTACAAATCATAATTATATTGACTAATATCTCCATGTGCATATGCTTATATTATATCATTTATGCCTTTTTTCAACTTTTACTGAGGATCCATCTGCTACCCCATGTTTAATTTTTATGTTCGTTTTATGTCATATCATATGCTCTCATGATTTAAGTCATCATTGTGGAATAACTTTAGATACATTAAGGGCATTCCATCTTTAATAAATAGACAACTATTATCTAGTTAAGACTCAATATTTTCTTTGTACTATATCTTTTACTCCAAAAGAATAATAATAATGATTACTACTAGTAGTAATAGTGGTAGTAGTATTTGGACTACTTACCAGAAAAAAAGACATTTTTAATCTCAAAAGGGATTCTATTTTATTGATAACAACAAAGAACACAAAAGCTAAGCTGAGATATGAGTCATGGGCCTTGAAATAGGTTTACTCACAAGGAACATATTGATGTTTACTCTCCACAGGCATTCTTTCAGTGTGAGCTACCAGATATACAAATAAATATAGTATAAAAACTTTATTCCATATCCCTATTCTTTCCTTATTGAAAAATTGAAACCAATGGAAAAGCATGATGCATCTATAATTTTTATCATACTTTTGATTTCTAATTCTATATTTGAACATTATGTGTGTGTTTGTGTGTGTGTATGTGTTGTCATGTTTTGGTTTTTCATCGCTGGAGACTGAGCCCAGGGCCTTTTGCACACTAGGCAAGAGTTTTCCCATTAAGCTACATCTCTAGACCATTTCCATACTTCCATAAGTAGACAGATAGATGATTGAGAGATGGATAGATAGATACGTAGATTTGGACTGGGGACAAATCACCACTTGACATAAAATTTCCTGATTCTTAACTTATTCCAAATTGAACATCTCAATCTCATATGAAGTGGGACTAATTTAAGAATCATATTTTTATTACCAGGTCCAATGACATCACCACTGTTGATGTTTTAAATATTGAATATTTATTTTCTTATAACCATTTTGATAAATTATCACTAATTTCTGTTAACTTTTTTACACTGAAGTGCCTCTTGGATCATCTCTATTCTTAACAAAAGAGCCATAATTCTGTCACTCAGTTTTATCTGATTTGACTTTTAGAAAAGCCATGGTTGTATAATTCATATATCAAAATTTAATGTTCAAAGAAATTTAGTGTATAGGTTTTAATAGTATAAGCAAAATTCAAGTCCTGTTTCTCAGCACATAATGCTAATGAAATTTCTTTTTAGTTACACATATCAATACAAATGATAAATAAGAACAAATTTCTTTAATTTTTTTGTGTTTATTTGTAGCATTAGTGATTAATTTTAAAAAGTAGATAATCTGAAATAATTTTGCAGTATAAAAAGCTTTGTGTAAAAGTCTGCTAAATATTTCAGACACAGTTTTGGTTTTCTTTTTTTAAAGACTTCCTGCTGGTTATATAATGATCTTCCTGTAATTGGGCAAAAGTCAATGAAGCAGGAATGAGAGGAAACTTATATCTACACTGTGGTGAGGATTTCACAAGCACATCAAACTGTAGCATTGATTTGATTACCAATGCCCATTGCCAGAATCACTGATATCCCCTCAATAAATAACACTGTTTTCAAATGAGTTAATATCAAGACAGATTTAGTTTCTTTACAAAGCCTCATCATCAGTTTTCTAAAAGCTGACTCTTCTAAACATTGTCTTAATTAAAAGTGTTTTCTTATTTTTCATCATTACAATATAAGTAACTGCCATAGGATAAAGTTTTCAAGAAACAAGTTGCTGTTAAAGTATGAATATGGTAGAGAAGAAAATACAGCCAATATCAAAAATTACATAGTAAGAAACCTGATAAACTTTATTTTATAGCATGAGCATATTTTAGGTACCACACAAAGAAATCACAGCATTTGTGAATATTAGTAGAGTGTTCCATATCTGTGCCTAACTTTATCTACATAGCATCTTGAAAATTATCATTATTTCTTATCATAAAATGTCAGTTGATAAGATTTTGAGTTCAAAGAAAGAAAGCCATTACGATATAGATTTAAATAGAATATTAGTTGTAAAAAATTACTATTATTTTTATTAGATAATACATCATTTAAACCCACAGAGCTCCAGGGAATTTCATTTTGAAATTACACTTTTCTGTTTCTAAATTTTCTTTTGATAACACTACATGTACACATGTAACTTACATGATAAAGATTAATGTGTGTTTTAAATCTCTTTAAGAATACTTACTCCCTAACCAACATTTGTGCTAATGATGTATGACTTTATAGTCACTTTAACACATGCTTGTAGTAAATATAATTCAGTTATTTTTCAGAAGGTATTTTCATCTACTAAGATCAGTTCTCTTTCCACATAGACATTATTATCTTTATTTTGTGTGAACTGAGTTCCCGCATGTATGCTTCTTAATATACATTTTGGGAAGCCATGTACAGCTTTGTTTCCCAAATGTGAATTAGAATCATTTGAGGTTTTTTGGAAATGAATGTTGATTCTGAAAAAAGAATTGGCAGTATGTACCAGGCATTGGCAGTTTTACGCTCCTTCCATGATTCTAATGTTAACCTGGTCCTGAGAATCAATGACACAGGGCAGCACTAATCAAAATTTCACATACATAATGATCTCATGCACATTGCTAAATACACAGATTTTGATTTGGTTGTTCTAGGATTAGGCCTGAAATTAGCGCTATCTAACCACTTCCCAGGCGAAGTTCCTACTATTATTCCATGAACCATATTTTATGTGTCAGGGCCATAGTACCTAGATGACTGCTGAGAAAGAGAGTTAGATAATGGCCTTTTTTTGTCATCTAAGAAGAAAAAAGATGTAAGAAACAATTGAAAAACAATGAAGGAAAAGTTAGGAAATTAAAAAAAAACTGATCAGTGTTATTTTTTGTATTGACAAACTTTATTTAATGAAGATTTATTTATTGTATGTGCAGATTAATTGCAGTAGTGTAATTATTCGTTTCTGTTTTTTTGACATGTACAATAAAGCTTTTGAAAAATTTGTGCTATTTAAAAGGGTTTTGCTTATGTACATCACTTTCATTTATTACTTTCTAGAAGAGTAAGACAAACAGCAAGGCCGCCTGTGTTTACATGGACTGTGAAGTACCTAGATGTTCCCACTCCCTGCTTTCGCAGTATAGCTTTCCTCTAGAGTCACTACAGAGCCATCTCCAGCAAGGCAGCTGGTGAGTACTGCTTGGATAGCTCCTTGTGGAATAGAGCAGATGAAGAGACTGAATAGCAAGCAGTTAGCTGGCAAAAGCGAGACAATTCTTGGCTCAGATTCAGAAGTTATCTGAATGTAGGCCCTTATTCCATCAACATGCTTTGGTGGAAATGGCTACCACCTGCCCCTATTCCCAGGGGCTAATTTTCCTGCTGCCTAGGCAGCTTATAGTTCACAAGGCTGTTAACGTCTGCAGTATCAAGAACCTGGAGACCTGCCCTTGCTGCCCAGATGGTGGCTTATGGACACCAGGTTCAGTATATTTAGACTGGCAGAGTTCCCAGCTTAGTAGTCATGGTTCCATATACTTCTGCTGCTGTTCAGTGGCAGCTGCCCCAGGTATAATGAGACCAGCATATTCCACAAACACCTGAAAAGGTTTCTGCATAAAAACATCAGGCTGGATTTAATTTCAAATAGAATAACTCATTACATTTTTTTAAAAAAAAACTCAACCACTTCCTATTCTAAAATGTGAGCTAATAAAATATAAGTTGACAAAAATATTTAAATTACCATAAAAGGTTACACAATTTGTTTTCCTTATTTCTCATTGTACAAATACACAAACATGTGTCTAGGTTACCTAGACACATGGCCAGTTACATACATACATATAGTTATAGCCATGTAAATATGGACAGAATGTTGTATTTATGTTTATACATCTTACATACATATATATTTTATAGTATCTACATGGTCTTACTGGAGCACTTTCTACCAAGGTCATGTAAGTATTCTATATAATTGAACTTGTAGATAAATAATGCACTTACCTCAGTAATATGTGAAGTAGAATCATTCATGATTGCTGAGTAGATATTTAGGATGAGAGGAGGGATTAATTCATAGACATGTATATATACAAGTGTGTGTCAGAGACTTTAATAAGAATCTTGGCTCTGAGCTAAAGAAGAATTATCAGTTACAGAGATTATTATAAAAATTGAACTACATTGGTTTCTTAAGAATTACTGTATTTCAGTCCTCTAGTCATTACTCCTCATTGCCCTCAGGCTCTATGTATTTCTTTGAACCTGGCAAAGTCTCTTTAAAACAAGAAACAATGCTAACCTTTATGACAGGGCTCATTGATGGTTAAGATTTTCTGTTATGAGTCACTTGTTTCTGATATGTATTTCATTTATGTTTGAACATAAGACAATGTCCTATCATTCACTGTTTTCAAATTCAGCACAAAACATAGGCTCTATTTTTGTCCACTGTGAAATTCAAACAGAGCCATATTTTCACCAGAACTTGAAAACTACATGTTATTGCAAATTCCATTTTACTTGGAAAGGTAAATCTTTAGAGTTGTAGAAAGTAACTGAAATTGTCATGCTGATGTTTCCAGACAAGATTGTAAGTACACAAAAGAAACAAGGAAACTTTTAGAGCAAATTGCTAGTAGAAAAATTACTTAACAGGCACCCTGACCAACAGTTTTATTTAATTCCTCATACCCATGGAAGATAATTGCATGGTGGTCATGTGAAATGCTTTATTTTTTCTTTAATGACTTCCATTACATCAAACTCAGCTTACCTCTCATTCTTTGAATATTCTGCTTATTTTGTTTTCAACATAAATACAGCCATATGTAAATCTGAATCTTACTTTAAAGCATTAATGCTTCTTAGAATATGTATTTATTTTATTTTCTCCTTTGTCAGTACTATGGTTTGAACTCAGGTCCCTGCACTAACTAGACAAACCTTCTAACACTTGAGCCATACCTCCAGCCCTTTTCCAGATACAGTCTCACTTTTTTTGCTTGGCTGGCCTCAGACGGTGATTCTCCAATCTCCACCTGCTCAGTAGCTTTGATCATAGGCATGAGCCACTGTACCTGGCCCTGAAATATGTATTTAACTTTAACCCTCATCTTCTTTTCCTAATATTTTAAAATGTTATTAATACTGACACAAGGTGCATGCATTTGATACACATACCTCTAATGATGGGCAGCAAAACTTGCTAGAGGACCTCACAAACTACCCTGTTCAATTTTTCCCTTTTATCTTTGTGCTTTTATCTAGGCCTATATTCCTTTGATGAAATTATAGCCAGAACATTTATATCATAGGGGTATACTTAATGGTTAGGATTTGGAGTAAGACATTTTATGCAAATAAATTTATCCTATCAACAACTATATCTGATTTTAATTAAAGTTCTCCTTTTTTGGAGGGGAGACACTGTTGTTTTGAACCCAAGGACACTTAGTATTTGCTAGCCAAGACTTCTACCACTGGCGCTCCATCCCCAGTTCTTTTTGCTTTTAATTTTGAGATTAGGTCTTGTGCTTTTTGCCTCGGGCTGGCCTCAGACTGTGATCCTCCTACTTGTCATATAGTTAGGATTATAGGGATGTAATACAATGCCTACCCTATTTTTTCAGATAGGGTCATGCTAACTTGTGCCAGGACTGGTCATGTGCCAAGATCTGTCTATCTCTATCATCTAGCTAGGACTATAGATGTGAGCCACCATGCCTGGTTTATGCAGACTTCTTAAATGGCTATAAGCAGTCTTCACTTTCTTTGATTTTCTTGTTGCTGATTCAAAAATCATTGTAAAGATTGTCCCAGCTACAATTTGATATGATGTTTAGAATGGAATTCCATTTCATATGTGATGCCAATGAGTGCTCAAATAAAAATCATGATAAATGGAAATTCCTTTGCTAGTAGTTTATCTAAATTTCTCTGAATTTTTATCTCACTTTTATTATATTAATATTTTTACAAAATCCTTTTGTGCTTAGGAAAGTTTAGATGACCAGATAATCATACTGGAAGAAATAAAACAAATGCAAACTGCAATCTTGAGAGGATGCTTTAGAGATATACAAGAGATACTTTCACCCAAACTGAGGTGAAATCATTATTTTGAGAACACAATTTGTAATCCATGTACCATTTTTTTTAATCATTGACCTTTACTATTAATTACTTCAACTTCCATTTCAAAAATTCAACAGTCATGTAATAAATTAACAAACTTATTCCACTAATAAATATCTATATCCATTCTGATCTACATCTCTGGGTAGATGTAAAGACAGAGACACATATTTAAAATTGCAAACAAATTAGCCATATCCATTTTTGTTTCAAAATTATAGCTACAGTCATGGAAAATGTGAAGTCAAAATTAACGGAAAAATATTTTTAGATTTTAATCCATGTCAAACTGTGGAAAATGCATCCCCAAATAATTAGTTCACTGTTTCTGTTTCAATTTTTAACTATGAGGCCAGTTACTTTTGTTTGCTTATTTCTAAATTCTGTGGTTTATTTATGCTACAAAGCACTGCATGATGAGAGCAAATGTGGAAAGTCCAGGGAAGATCAACTGTCAAATTGAATCTATATGGCTAGGTAATGTGATGACCAAAATATAGTTTTGTCACATCCAAACACTGTAAGGGTGAGAAACATGGCCTTTTTTGGCTTTTGTTTGCTTATTTTTTATCTCCCTTTTCTAAAAGCTTCTTAGGTCTTAACTATTTTAAAATGCTGAAGTACATTACACCTTCATAGTCTTTTTCTAGTGTTTTTTGGCAAGGGAAGATTGTTTTGGGGAAAGGTGATTAAGACTATTGGGTTTTCTGTACCATATGTTTACTGGTATCTATGGGCTAGTAATGCAAGACAATCACAAAGAACAAAGAGTTTATATTGCCCTTAAAAATTGTTCAGCTGAGCACTTCTCCTTGCCAATACACAAAATAGAAAGATGAATTCCCAGTTTTCCCAAAAGCATTTTTCAGATTTACTGTTGCTTTCAACAACATTATAAGAAGAAAGTACTGATGTTTCTAGAATCATATAGATGAAAAAATAAGTAAAAATCTACACAAATAAAATTTAAACATATTTTTAAAACTAGTGATAACAAAATCTAACTTTTATTCATTATGGTTGACAGGAATAATTTTCTGCTTTTTGTTTTCCATGCAGTATCTCAGTGAAGTACCAGCAACATCCTATAATCTCAGTCAATTTATGTATCATTCAAATATGTATTTATATTCATAAGCATCTGAGATTTTATATATAATGCATAATATATATTAAACATTTATTAGGGTTACCACTTAATCTCTTTTTTTTGTCATATCATTTTTACCCTGACCCATCTCTGCCAAGAAATTTTTGAGGCCTTCTATCATAAACCAGTTTTTCTGACTTAAAATTAGTTTCCCTACCTGTAAATAATTTTCTGTGACAACAGTGATTAATTTGCCCATTATGTCTATGTCTCTGCAAAAAACTGAATTTTAACAGATTTTTGCAGAGACATATTAACAATAAACAGAGAAGTAAATTCTAAAAACAAACCTTACAGCAATATTTGAATACTATGGGAGTTGTCATTTGCATAAGGCAGAGACCTTAAAGAAAAGTTTGAATTATTAACACTTTAAGCTTTCTTGTTTCTTTTGTATACTTACTAGTAACAATTCTATGACATCTCTTCATTCTTCTGTATAAAAAGATACTTCTTGTAACTTTTCTATCCATCTATTCATCCATTCCTCCAGTCATTCATCTTACTTCACTGAAGTTATTTGGTATAGCCATGTTTTAGTTTCTAACATCCACTGTTAACTACTTTGCATCTCTTTCCCCTGTCTTCATCCAGTAATTCCATTCATGGATGCTAATGAATGACATGCAGAGATGTAATAAAAAACTGATTACTCACATAAAAAATAGCAGAAGGTCTCCCAAAGAAGAAGGGCTTAAGGTCAGTCAGGAGTCAAACAAGACTGGCACTGGACATAGGGAAGTTGGTAGAGTGTGTGGCGGAAGGTGGGTGTCTTTGGGTTTTTAATTGTGGTTTGGATTGGGCAAGATGTAAGTGCTGTCATGTTGGCTTGATCTCTAATTGTAAAAAATCTGAAGGATTTTGGGGGAACATTTCAGAATGCACAGGTATGGAACAGGTAAAGGGGAAGTGTGCCAATTTGAAAGCTCAAATATTAGAGATAAAGTCTTTTCTTTATTGCAAATGGACTTTATATCCCATCCTCTGAGCCTAGAATTAATCTCAACCCTAAATCTAATCAATTAGGTTAAACTCATTCCTCTTTGTTGATTCCTTTCCAAAATAAGAAAACAACTCAAGCATATGTGGTCTTGATTGAGTCACAATTTGGGGAAATTCAGTTATTTACTTTTTAATTCATTAAAAATTGGATATTAGTTAGCTCAATAAAGATAATTCTAGTTCTTTTAACACAATCCTTATTAAAGTTGTAATTCCTGAAACAGTTCCTCCAAAACAAATATAACAAGTATATTTTATAATCTTACTCTTCTGCCGATCACACTTATTGCTCATATGCTCCCTAATGTAGAATAAGAGTATAACAGTAAGAGGGAAGCCAACCATCATTTCCCCTTTAAAATGGTTCCGAGGCAAACACCAGATCAGTTACCTTCACCTAAGTGTAAATCTTACCAATTTCCAGCCTCCTACATAGGGTAAAGATCAAATAATGGCCCATTTTATGAGAATTTTATATTAAAATTCCTTATATTTCAAATATATTACAAATACATTCCTTCTATGTTTATTTCAAATATATTTTAATTTTTACTTACATACCATTTTTATAGCAAAAAGATTGGCATAATTGTTTTTGTTATTGCTTTCCTTTCTACATAATTCAGTAGATACCTCTCCTTTTCTGAGAATCATTGAAAATTTTTACTCAAATAATTCTTTCCACTCTTTTAAGTGTAAGTGCCACTACCCCTCCATGACCTAATATAAAAGGAAAAATATGGCTTTTTTCTATCCTAAATGTTATAATTAATTAAGTGAGATAATGAGGAAAAACAGATATATTCAGTGTTACCTCTGCTAAAATATGGGTGTTGTGTAGAGAAATATCTCAACTGCTTCTGGATTTAAAATAGTGATGTCAAATATAAAATAATTAGCTTGAAAGATTGAATATTTCTTCTAAAGAAACATTCCAACTTTCCCTTTTATAGTACAGCTATTCCTAATTTTCTACTTATATTGAAAATCTTCTTATTTTAAGTGAAAAATTTTCTTTTGCCTTTGAGCAGTTTTTCTGACTCTATTTTTAGTGATATAATATTTTAGGCATAATACTTTTCCTGTTCATTCCTTGCTGTCAGAATTATTTTCCTTAGAACATTTGCATTCCATATTTATCCGAGACAATAATGTAAGATTGCATAAGAATTCCTATTTTCCATCCTCCATTCATTAAAAAATAACTAGTAGAGTTGAATACACAATTTCAATGCCTGAAACCCATAACATGACTCTGAAAGAATATTACTACCATGCTTCACTTCATGCTCAAAAATGCATTTTGCAATGGGGTAAATGAGTATACAATTTTCCTTCCAAGTGCTATGCATTTTCTATATGTTTCAAGACTATAGTAATATAATAAATGAAATTTTTATAATATTTATTAAAAGAACACAAGGATATCTTTATCTTTCTCTATCAACAAAATTTTTTCTACATAATGGAATATTCATTGCCAATTGAAACCTTCATCTAGCCTGACATCCACTACTAATAATAAAAAGAAAAATTTTTGTAGAGTCTTTGAAAGAATAGAATGTGGGTACACTCTGCCAGCAGAATTACTGATGTGAAAACTTTGTGTTGGGAAATGTGGCGGGAAATTTGGTAGTAGTTGTTTTCTATCAAAATAATCCTTAAAACATCTTGACAAAATATTTTCATATATGTTGGCACGTAGAGAAGAACTAAAAGAAAATGAGTGCTTCAGTGATTGCAAGGTCAGAGCTGTTTATTGGAGTAGAACAAATAGCCCTGGCTCAAAGTCTAAGTCAGACCACAAGTTCTTGATCAGCAAAGTTTTAACCATGCTATCCACTTAATAGAAACTTGTAATGTTGACCAGCAATTCTTAATGAGTGGAAAGATGGGGAGGATGATAGAAAGAAAGAACAAAGCCATTTAGAGCAGAGAAAATTATTGACAAATATATTTATGTGTACATTAAAAATGAATTGGTCCCACTGTGTGTTAAAGAGATCATGACATCAGGAATTTCTACTCTGCTCACAAAAATTAGGAGGGAGGTGAAGTAAAATAAACAGACCTCTCTTTGCAATAATGTTTGGGGTGTAATGTCTTTGAGTCTTTTCATTCAGAAGAGGACTTGTAAAGAATAAGAAGATGTTCATTGATAGTGACTGAAAAAATAAACGGAATTGCCAAATGAGATAGAGATCTCAGGTTTAGAATGTGTGTGAGTTGTCATATGCCACATCACCCCTGAAAGACTGAAAAGTTCTGATCTGTCTGGGTTTTGTGTGTCTGCTGCAATATAAGCATATGGGATACTAAAAAGGAAGGATCATGAATTCAAGGACAAAGACTGTGACACAGGTTACTCCAGAGGCACCTGGACACCCATGTTTATTATGGCACTATTCACAATAGCCAAGTTATGGAAACAGCCAGGATGCCCCACCACTGACGAATGGATTAAGAAAATGTGGTATCTATACACAATGGAATTCTATGCAGCCATGAAGAAGAACAAAATGTTATCATTCGCTGGTAAATGGATGGAATTGGAGAACATCATTCTGAGTGAGGTTAGCCTGGCCCAAAAGACCAAAAATCGTATGTTCTCCCTCATATGTGGACATTAGATCAAGGGCAAACACAACAAGGGGATTGGACTATGAGCACATGATAAAAGCGAGAGCATACAAGTAAGGGGTGAGGATAGGTAAGCCTCCCAGGTGCTAGGATTGAAGGTATCCACACTATGCCCATCTTTTTGCATGCTTTCTGGTTTAATCTCATTATACATGATTCAAATATCCCTTTTATTTATTTTCTGATTACTTTTTTGTGTTATTTTTAGTGCATATTACTTGTACAAGATAGTATCTTTAACTATGACATCTTCATACATGTATTTAAAGTATTTTATTTGCACTTACCCCTGTTACCCATACTTACCCCTAGACTCCTTTCTATTCCCTAATAGCTCCTTTCTAGTCTCATGTATCTTTTTTGATACCACATATGAGAAAAAACATATGTTATTTGTCTTTCTGACTGTACCTTATTTTGCTAAACAGATGATATCAATTCCCATCCATTAGTTCATTGTATAAATATACACATCAATTGATGTGGTTATGTAGGTACATCTAATGTTGATTTTGATTACCTTTGATTCACCAGAGTGTTATAGCTGGATATATTGTATTTCTATTTTTAGCTATTCAAAGAACGTCCATACTGATTGTCATAGTGGCTGCACTAAATTACATTATCTCCAATGATACATAATGATTCTTTGTTCTGAATTCTGATCAAAATTTTTCTGTGTATTTGTTTGGTTTCTTGATGATGGACATTATGAGTTGGGTGAGACAGTATAGTAATACAGATTTGATTTACATTTCTATAATGACTAAAACTGTTGAACAATTTTTATGTATTTATTGGCCAAGTTTACTCCTTTTAAAAAGATCTATTCAGACAAAATTGGGTGCATTCAGAATGTACTTATGTATGAAAATAGAAAATGAGACCTGTTGAAATTATTTCAGGAATGGAGGGAGATGGGATAAAGGAAAATGATGGAGGGGATGAATTCAATTATGATATATTATAAGAACTTTTGTAAATATTACAATGTACCCCCAGTATAACAATAATATGATAAAAAGGGTAAAGAATTCTGTCCAGTTCATTTTTTCATCTTTTGATTTGATTATTCTCTTGCTGTATAATATTTTTAGTTTTATAAATATAATCTATATATTATATATGTTACATACATAATATCTAAATACAATTATCAGAATAATATCTGGCAAAGATATTCTTCCATTCTCTTAGCTCTGAAAATTTCTTTCCTTTTATTTCAGAAGCTTTTTTAACTTGATGCAATCTCATTAATCAATTCTTAACAATTATTTCTTGAATTATTGAACTACTATTTGGAAGGTCATTTCTTGTGCCTATATCTTGAAGGGTTTCTTCTAATGTTCTTCTGTAGGAGTTGCAAAGTTTCAGGTCTTATATTAAAGTCTTGGATCCATTTTGAGTTGATCTTCATGCAGGGTGAGGTAAAGCAATCAATTTTCAATGTTTTACAGGTATGTATTCAGTATAGCTACTCTTGCTTGTTTTAGGATTCGATTTGCTTAGAATGCATTTTTCTGACCCTTCATATTTAGGCTTATGTTTGCCATTGGAGTACATTTCTTGCATGGAACACACAGCTGTGTCTTGTTTTTTAATCCAATCTTCCAATCTCTTTTAGTTAGAGAATTGAGACCATTAACTTTCAAAGCTATTAAAATATAAGTAATGATTCCTGTTACTTTGTTGTTTTTGTAATGTTTAATTCTTTCCTAATCCTGTTCTAGATAGACTTATTCTTTATAATATATTTATGGTTGTGTTTATTTTTGTTTTCTCTGTGTAGTATTCCTTTGAGTATCTTTTATGGTGCTGGTTTAGTGCTCATGGATGCCTTTACTTTATGCTAATTGTGAAAGGTCCTTATTTCTACTTCAACTATGTAGGACAACTTTGTTAAATATAGTAATCTAAACTAACAGTAATTTTCTTTTGTGGTATCAATTTCATTCTTATTCTTCTTTGTCACTACTGAGGTTTAAACACAGGGCCTTGCATTTGCAAGTTCTGTACCATTTGCATCATGCTTTCAGCCTTATTTTGTTTCAGTTATCCCTCCCTCTCAATAAGGTCTTGTGTGTTTGACTGGGGTTGGCCTTGAATTGTGCCTCTCTAATTAACTTCCCAAGTACTTGGGGTTAGAAACACATGCCACACCATCCAAGTTATTTATTCAAATATGGTCTCATTAATGTTTTGTCTGGTTTGGCCCCAAACCATAACCCTCCCAATATCTGCCTTCTGAGTAGCTGGAATTAAGACATGAACCACCAAACATAGCTAGCTGATTATTCTAATAAAAATTATTTTGAATAAATTGTCCAGAACTCATGCACAATTGCTCTCATTAGAATCAGCTACTGTGGAACTGCTAGCATTTAGAGGAGCCAGGGTGCTTTGATTTTTCACATTTTTTTTGTTTTTCCATTGAAGTTTGCAAATCTTGGGCCACATTGTTAGTGTATTTTTTCAGTCAAAGTACTCACCAAGATTTTAACAGAATTAGGTTTTGTAATGGCTCAAGCAAACCTCCTCAAAACTAGGCTGGGAGTGTACCTCAGTAGCCAAACAACCATCTGATGCTCTCAGGGCAGCAGGCCCTGAGACTCAGCAATACTAAGAAAGAAAAAAAATCCGATCTTCAGAAACAATCATAGCATACATTCAAACAAACTTAAAGGGTAACTGCTCTTTAACTTTCTGACACTAAATTCCATTGATGCACACAATTGTTTGCCATTAGTTTGCCATCTTGAGAATCTCTTCCTTGCCTTTTGATTTACTTAACGTTCATGAAGAGAAATTATTAGTTTTAAAGTGTTTAAATCAATATACTTTGATGATTTAATTTCTATTATGTCTTATTTATTTCTGTTATGTCTTATTTCATTTCGAATGCATAAATTTCCCAAAGTGATTTTTCCCACCATAACAACAACAAATAAATAACTAAAAGCATAAAAAATTTGGTACTAATCTCAAAAGCTGACAACAGCAAGACCCTAGGTGAAACAAGCTAGAGAAAATATGGAAAAGCCCCATCTATTCAGTGAGGCAGTGAAGATATGCCATGACACCAATGTTTTTCACAGGAAAGATGGAATGATTCAAGCAGAGATCTCTTGGTGGTGGGAGAATTGTAATATAAAAAAATCATGGATCTGGGCATGGATTTATAAGCCAGACATCTTAGCTACTTGGGAGGTGGCTGCATAATAGTGTGAGTTTTTCACCAGCCTATGTAAACTTAATAAGAAACTGTCTTAAAGACAAAATATAAACAAAAGTTATACAGGCTTCATTCCTGCCTTAAAGCACTTGTTGGGCAAGTGAGAGGTTCTGAGTTTAATATCAAGTATAAAACAAACAAACAAAAAATCATGATCTTCATGAAGTAGGGAAGCTTTCCTGAAAGACTGAGGACAGGCTACAGAACTAAATACTGAATTCCAAACTGCAGAAGATACACCATGCAGCAGAAGAGCAATGAAAACCCTGTAACATTGTCAAAACTTTTCCACCAGACTTCAAAGCAAGGAAAGACCAGCTAATTGGAAAGACCAGTTTCTCAAATTTGAAAATTTCAGTATAAAGCATATCCCAAAATCTCAGGATCTATTCATTGGAAAAGAGCTCTAGGGAAAATGGATCCAGAAATAAAATCCCTTTAGCTAGCCCCTTAGGATAGATGTTAAGATACAGCTCCAATAACCTGAGGACCAGAAGGGAAAAGAACCACCAGATTATTAAATATTGCTGTTTCATCTGGACCCAGGGACCCATTCTCAAACCAATAGTTTTCTGGGCAAGATTTGGGTCAGATGAGGACTGGGTCTGTCAATTACTGATGAAATATATTAATAATAAAAGCCCAGGGAGCCAAGAAGATATTGAGTGTGCTCTCTGTTGGAAGCAGAAACCTGTAGTTCTAATCCCTCTAAAATCAGGGAAAGATGATAAAATGGAGAACAATATGAAGCTGAAGGAGAAGCCCTCCACTTGCCCTCCCTTCTAATCTAGGGTCTTCTCAGGTGGAATCGCAAGATTGTGATGGAAGCCCCAGAGGCTCATTCTAGCATAGCTTCTGAGCCTTTAATTGACTTTCAACCAGTCCTGACCCTGCCCTTGGGTCCCAGCTCATCCCTTTCAGGGCTCAGAAGAAGCTTCAACAATGTCAGAAGGACATTCAAAACCTCCCCTTTCCGTCATCTCACAAGATGCTGTCCCAGACCCTCTATCTACTCAGAGAGTTCTCAACTGGAGGTGGAAACTTTGATTTTTGTCAATGCTTTGTTGACTAGCTCTGAGGTCTAGAATTTTAAGAGAAAATTAAAGACCTCTTTAGAAGATCCACAAGAGGTTGCTGATCATCTCAAACAATCCCTGGGCACAAAAATTTATACCCAGGTGCAACTTATGTCAATTCTGGGACTCTTATTCTCTGGGGAAGAGAGAATTATGATAAAGAGGGCTGCCGTGGTCATATGGGAGAGAGAGCACACACTAGGCCCCAGCGTTGACAAAGTTGATAGAAAATTTTCACTTGAGAATCTTCATTGGTACAACAATGATCTTGATGACAGGGAAAAAATGAGGGATTTGAGGAACCTGATCATTAAAGTAATTAAAGAATCTGTTCTTTAATATAGCCAAGAATATAGCCAAGGGCTCTGATATACAGCAGGGAAAAAACTAAGGACCTGCTGACTTCCTTCATAAACTGAAAGAACAGATGAGAAGGTGTTTAGAGTTAAATATACATGATACCCCGGGACAAGGAATGCTTAAACTTCATTTTGTAACTAATAATTGGCCAGACAGTGTTAAGAAATTGTAGAAAATAGAAAACTAGAAGGACAAAAGCTTGGATGATTTATTGAGGGAAGCCCAAAAGTTTTATGTGAGATGTGATGAAGAAAAATAAAAACAGAAGGCTAAAATCATGCTAGCTACCCTGAGGCCAGCCACTAAAGAGAAAAGTTCTCAAAGAGCTGGATATAAACCCCCTCCAAAACCTTGGAAAGGAAGGCAGGGTTCAAAGACCCCAGGGGGAAAGAAAGAGAATAAATGTTATCGATGTAGAAAACTGGGACATTTCAAGAGAAAATGTCCTGAAGGGAAAAAGGACAAGATGCTAATTCCTACTATGTCTCATGAGGAAGAATGGGGTGGCAAGGGGCTCTTTTATATGGATGGGTCCTACAGAGATCCCTTGATAAATTTTAAAGTAGGACCCAAAGAAAGAGGTCACATTTTTGTTGACTCAAGGTTGGCCTGATCATCCCTCACTATGGAGCCACCAAATATGTCCTTCTCTTCAGAATGGCTCTCAATTGCCAGGGTTAAGGGAGAGGAATTAACACCAAAACGTTATATTCCAAACTGCTAGAAAAGGAGCCTGATCCCTTAGTTTGTAAACCAGGGAAAATTGTGATAATAAAACACCTCAAAAAGTCTGTGGTCACTGCCCCCATGTTAACCTTACCCTCTCTGGAGAAACCCTTTCACCTCTTTGTTTGTGTAAATAAAGGAATGACCTTGGGAGTCCTCACTCAGGAACATGGAGGAAAAAAACAGCCTATGGCTTATTTGTCCAAAATTCTTGATCCTGTCACATGAGGATGGATGGAATGCATCCAAACAGTAGTAACCACAGCCCTATTGACTGAGGAAAGCAGAAAGCTGACTTTAGGTGAATCTCTAATAGTCAACACGCCCCACCAGGTCAGGGTCATTCTTCGGCAGAAGATGCGGAGCTGGTTAACTGACTCTAGATTTTGAAATATGAGGCTACCCTACTGGAAAGGGATGATATGATTCTGACTGCTGAGAGTTATCTTAATCAGGTTGAGCTTCTGAAGGAAACAGGAGGGAAAAAACAGGATCCTATGAAACATTGTTGAATAACAGACCAAGGTTAGACCTGACCTCAGAGAGATTCCCTTTCTTGGTGGATATAAATTGTTAGTAGATGGTTCCTCTAAAATGATCCAGAGGAAAAGACACAATGGGTATTCAGTAGTGGATAAAGAAGAATTGAAGGTTATTGAGTCAAGAAGGTTATTTAACAATTGCTCAGCTCAGACATGTGAGTTGTTTGCATTAAATCATGCCTCAAAGTTTCTAAAGGATAAGGAAGGAACCATCCATACAGATTCTAAGTATGCATTTGGGATAGTACACACTTTAGGGTGATATGGGTGGAAAGGGGGCTAATTAACAATAGCAACAGGATTGAATATACAAGGAATTAATTGTTAGGATGCTAGAGAGTATCATGCTTCAGGAAAAAATTGCAATAGTTCATGTCCCAGGACATCAACAGGGTAACTCCCGGGACGCTCAGGGAAACAATTTGGCTGATAAGGCTGTGAAAGAGGCTGCCTTCCATCCAGAAGTACAAATGTTATATCTTACCCTCATTATCCAGGTACCTTTCATAAACCCCTTTTTCACTCCCTTGGAGAGGGTACTACTAAAGAAGATGGGTGTTTCCCAAACCCCAGAAGGTAAATGGCTTTTCCCTGATGGGTGAGAAGTATATTCTAAGCTCCTTATGAGGGAAGGAATGACTTAGTTATACTGGAGAAGTCACTTGGGAATCCAAGGCATGTGTGATGCTATTCTTAGGGCTTACATGTGCCCAGGAATTTATACCTTAGTAAAGCAGGTTATTGGGAGTTGTTTAACTTGCAAAAAAGTTAACAAGCAGGCTCTGAGAGAACAACTTCTAGGGAGAAGAAGTCCAAGATTAAGGTCCTTTCTGAGTATTCAGGTGGATTACACGGAGTTACTTTGGGAAGGCCATTTAAAACGTTTACTGGTTATAGTAGACCTTCTAACCAATTGGGTTTGAAGCTATGACTCTATCTAGTGACGCTGTAAAAGGAGTGGCTAAAGTACTTTTGGATAACATAATTCTTCAATTTGGACTTGCTGAAAATATAGATTCAGATAATGGGAGCTACTTCACAGCCAATATAATTAAGGAATTAACAAAGGCATTAGGCCTCAAATGGGAATATCATACCCCATGGCAACCCTCTTCCTCTTTCAGAGTTGAAAGGATGAACCAACCATAAATGGACAATAAATCAAATTAATTCTTGAGATTAGTCTATCCTGGACTAAGTGGCTACCCCTTGCCTTGTTTAGGATCAGAACAGCTCCCCAAAAGGATATAGGAGTTTCACCTTTTGAGATGTTATATGGGTTACCTTACTTAAGCCAACCTTCTTACCTCCCCTCCTTTGAGATCAAAGATCAGTTCCTTCAAAATTATTTACTTGGTCTCTCCTCAGTCTTGTTATCCCTCAGGCACCTAAGACTGCTGGCTCAGGCCCCACCACTCAAGTTCCCAGCACATCCACATTAGCACAGAGATTATATCCTGATCAGAACATGGAGTGGAGAGAAACAAGCATCCTGGGAGGAACCATAAAATGTGCTACTCACATTTTAGTGCATAGCACTAAAAGAGGATGGACCCACTACACTCAAGTAAAGTGAGCACCCCAGGGAGAGCACTGGGCCATGTCCTCAAAACCTGGAGATACAAAAGTAACTTTGAAATGTCTCTAATGGTACTGTTGTTTCTTCTTTATCTAGCAAATTGCATAACTACTATTAGTGTTCCCCAGGCTTCCTCTCCTATAACCAAAAAGTCTGATGCATGCCTTGACATTTCCTGTGGCGACCTTACAATCAACATTATATCCAGGGCTTAGAAATATATATATATGTGTGTATGTGGCCCTTCCCCCCATTCCCCTTGAGATAATCACACTAGCCAATATCATGATCCTCCATGTACTAGATGGAGTGCTGTGGGGTGAACAACAGACCCAAAAGGGAGTGCTGCACAAGCAGCTTCATGGTATTCTGGCTATATGAGTCATCCCTTTTAGAAACATATACCACCAAAAATGCATATCTGTAAGACCATGCTCCCTCTCAACTTTCAGCATCTTCAATGTAACCCTCTTATACTAATTATCATTGTCCCTGCCTTTATGTCCACTATGCCATGTATCTTCCGAAAATGTGGCCTAGGAGCTCAAAATGCATATCAAAACCCAGTAGACATGCTTCTTTTACCATTGTTTCTAGAACCTATTACCACAGCACACTCTGATGTTCAGCACCCAACACTGTCTCCCAAACTCTACCATAATCAGACAGGAGTAATTATAGTGGAAGTCAAATACTTAAGGCAGACTGTAGCCATTGAGATGGTTACAGGAAAACAAATGCCTCATTGGAATGAATCAAATATTCCATCAGCACTGTAAATAAATCAGATTGCTACACAGGTGCACTAGGGAAACCAGAACCCCACATTGTGCCCTTTCCTAGGGATGGACAACAGACCTTAATGGAATGGCATCTATGATTGCCCTCTTCCAAGAAAGGACAGTGTGGGTCAACAGGTCTTGCAGGACCTAGTCACTACTGTTCCCCTTGATTAATGACCTGAAAGGCTAAGACTCCCTCAATCAGACTCCCACTTTGAAACATTAACTATACCTTTTCCTCTCTAGGTGGAGGGACACATTGGAGTTTCTAGGGAATGTATCAGGGTGCAGTGAAGTCCAAACCGTTGAAAAGGTAACCAATAAAAATGCTATAACTGTTATCAGGGCAGACATCTGGTGGTATTGCAATGGACCTTTACTTGAGGTTCTTCCAGTCAAATGGAGTGGGACTTACACTTTAGTCTAATTGGCTATCCTATTCATCTTGGCATTTTGATACCCAAAACCGTCTCTGACTAAGAGGAAACAAAAAATGATCTTACTTCTCCTGGAGGATCATTCAACTGTCACTTTTATATAGATGCCATTGGGGTCTCATGAGGAGTTCCTGCTGAATTTAAGGCAAGAAGCCAAATAGCTACAGGCTTTGAATGAGCATTGTTTTGGTGATTTACTATCAATGAAAATGTAGACTATATTAATTAGATCTATTATAATCAACAGAGGTTCATTAACTACACTAGATGCAGTAAAGGGAATTGCAGAACATTTAGGCCACACTAGTAAAATGGCATGGGAAAACTAAATGGCTCTGGACATGATTCTAGCAGAGAAAGTGGGAGTATGTATCCTAACTGGAGGTGAATGTTGTACATACATCCCTAACAAAACAGCCCCAGATGGACCTATAACCAAGGCTCTCCAGGGCTTGATAGTCCTGTCAAATGAACTAACAAAACGTTCAGGATAAACAATCCCTTTACTAACTGGTTAGAACAGTGGTTTGGAAAATGGAAGGGAGTAATGACCTCAAATCTAACATCCCTCATTGTTGTATTCACAGCCTTCACCTTAACTGGGTTCTGTATTGTTCCCTGTATATAAAGATTGACAATTTGCTCATAAAACTGCTCTAGCTAAACAAATTCCTGTGTCACTCCAGCTGATGCTAAACACAGCTGAGATAGCATGTCAATTGATGTTAAAAGAGTTTGAAGAAAAGAACATGAAGTAAAGAGGGGGAAATTGTGAGAAAAAAGTCTTTCCTATCAAAGTTTGTGTTGCCATTTTAATTGCTTGTATTTCCAACTTGTTTGTCTGGATTCCTGCTGAGTTCCCATTGCTGGCAAAAATTGCCCACTGAACTGTGTATCTTAACACCTTCTCCAAGTAAGTATAAAATTTCAGCTAGTTGAGAAGATTGTGAATTTTTGATCTGAACCAATCCAGGTCAAGAGGCAGGCTAATTATGTGAGAAATATAAGAGGGTATGGACTACCCACCTCCTTTGTGCTAGTTTTGCCCATATGTATGCTAGCACCCTCTGGCCAGAAGTAAAGTTTTGTATTGCTGAAATGATTCTTTGTTCCCTTGTTTTCACTTGGAATATTCATTTCTGACAAACTTACAATGAAATATAGTTAGATTTAGTCAGAAAAGCTAAAATTTAAAAATAGCAGGAGCAAATTTTGGAAAAGATTTGGAGTAGCTTCAAATTTCATATATTGTTACTAAGCTATAAACTTTTTGTCTATTTAGGAAAATACTAATATTATCTAATAAATTGATATGAACATTAAAAATATACCAATTGATTCAGCAATTCTAGTCTTACTTATTCACCTCAGAGAATTGGAAAGTGTTCAATAATTGCAGAAGAAGGAGGTGAGGTATAACAGAGAGCAGTGGAAGGTGTAAATTCAAGTAGGATAGTTGATACATTATAAGAACTTTGGTAAATGCCTCAATGTACCCCCACCCAGCACACCAATAAGAAAAGAAAAAAGAAGAGATTAGATTAATAAAATGTTTTGCTTTTATAATGTGATATCAACAAGTGATATAAAAATACAAAAGTAAAAGAGCCCTAAAACAAATTGACATATAATCTATGCTTTAATTTATTTAAAGTTCAACAAGAGATAAACTAACAAGAGTTATTGACATCACAGGTGATGGCTAGTCACACTGATTAGTTGGTATTTGTAGGCAATAAACAGAAATAATTTTCTGTAGCAATGAAATATTGTATATTTTGAATGCTTTGATAAATACATAGTTGTATATGACAGTCATAAACATTCATTACTTAAAATGTATATTCTCTATTAAATGGAACTTAAGTTAAATCTTTATTAAGTGAGTCTGTTAAGCTTACCTTCTGTTATACTTCTATTAAAATTAGAAATGGTCCGTGTTCTACTCTGAAGTAAGGAATTATTCTACCATAATAACTTCTAACTTCCTTACTGATTTCCTTTCAAAGAAAATTTTTGATATATCCCTGGATTGATGCAATTTTAGTTCTTATAGCTAGGTCACGTTTTTGTTACAATTTATCAAATATATAAGCCTTAACCCAACGTATAATGGTCTCTCTTTTATTTATGCATGTCCATGTGTGTGGGTCTATTTCTAGGCTCTTTATTATGTACCACTGATTTACTTGCCTTTTATTGCACCATTTTCAAACTGTCTTAATTACCATAGCGCTATAATGCTTTTCAATACCTTATAAAACTCTCAGAGGACAATTAGTTCTCTTCCCCTAATCATCTTCCCCTAGCCCACACAATAGCTATTTTTAAATATCATTATACATTCATCTAGCTCCTGCCCTGGACATCTTCCCCATCACACTCAGCAGAATATCTTGAGTCTTACATATTAGAGAATATAATGGCTTCTAAGCTTTCCACCTACAAGCTTATCAGCATTGTCAATCATCCTTATACTCTTCCTTCCAATTGTAGTACCAAACATGTTACTTCAGTAGAATATCAATAACTGAAACTGTAACCTGAATCCCTTCTTCTACTTAGTCAAAAACTTCACACCACCAATTTCTCCCTCTATCCATATGTTACCTTCTACAGGGAGCATATTACCTTACCTTTTAGGTAACCAAATTAGTGATTTTTTTTTCCTGTTTTCAAAATCAGTGTATTTTCAGAATAAAAATTAGTAATAAAGAATAGGAAGTATTTGATGTTTATGTGAGTATAGTAACTCAAAAGAATTCATATCACCCTCAAAATAATCTTTTGTCTACAGATTTCAACAATACATATCACAAACATGCCCCATATTATCAAAGTCGTGAATGGTTCTAAAAAGAATTACCACATGTGGATGCACATATTTCCTTTTTGTGTTGTAGCATTTTGAAAATAAGGTAAGTACTTACGATTTATAAGATTTTATTCTTATGTTGCTTTCTGTTTTTTGTTTTTTGAGTCAGTTTCTTCCTGTATTGCCTTGAACACGTGATCACTTAGCTTTCTAAGTGCTAGGACTGCAGACATGAGTTACCATGCCCAGCTTCAATATTTTCATCTTACTCCAGTCTGTAGTCTTTCTGATATTTCTCCTACCTCAAAAGCTAACACACTATTGCTCTCATTACCTAAACAAAAAATAGTGGTCATCCTTGAGCCTCCTTATTTCTTATAGTCAATCAGGAAGAAAGTACAGGAGATTTTACATTTCTAGTGCCATTCAAATGTATCACCTGTGATAGCATGCCTGCATCTTTACTAACTCAATACTTATCTTTAAACTCAATTATGAATAAGCATTTTAACTGGCCTTTCTTTCCATCCATTCCCACCTACTGTGAGTTGTAGACCTGTACACTACTACTATTGTCATCTTTCTCAAATGTGGAGTTGTATCTGTTATTTCTATCTATAAAATCATTTCATAGAATGATTTTGCTTAAGAGTAAATGCTGATTTACTTAATTTCACATGAAAAAATAACCTCCTGCTGCATTCCCAATTTAAAATTATTCTCTCAATATCATCATCTAGTTATTAATCAAACACTAATGTAGGTATTTCTTTGAAGGAGAAAATTACCATTCAAGTTGCTTATCCTGAATTATCATAATGGACCCAATATAGTCACACAAGCCTTTAAAGGAAACAGAGTAAGGCAGAAGAAACAGTCGTCAAAGAGAAATGGTAGAAAGGAATGTGAAAGAAATTCAAAGCGAGGGGAATGGAGTCTCCTTGCTAAAAAAAGGTCCCATGGAAAGCAAGAACAGGTTTCCGGGTATTATATAAGAAAAAAATGAAGCTCCCGAAACAATCAACATGAAAATGGAGCCTTAGTCTTAAAATTATAATGAACTGAACACTAACAACCACAATGAATTTAGAAGCAGATTATCCCCAGAGCTACTTGAAAAGAGTCCAAAAGACCAAAACTTTGGTTTTAATATTATCATTTCCATCAATGTGCAGAATCAGATTTCAGACCTTTGTCATTTATGCTGTTAAAATCATGACCATTTGTTACAGCAGCAACCTGTGTGCACACCCATGAACTTTAACCCTATGGCATAAAAACACTTAAGACATTCATCAAAGTACTTAAGACATTCACTAGTAATTATCAACATGTCTGTGTGCTCTTGAATATAAGATCTCCCAAGACAAAGAAGATAAATTGTATTTGCTAATTTATGATTGCCAAGTATATCAATCAAAAGTTATTCTCAGTTCAGTGTATTAATTTTGCTAATAAGGATTAACCTAAAGAGATTTTATTTTATCCTAATAATTTATCTTTCTACTCACAGTTCATTTTGAGCTAATTATATTTTGGTCTGATGATAATTTTTCCTGTTTAATTGAAAATAATATTATTGACATAAAATTATGTCCTCTTTTGGCCAAATCTTCAATAATTCTTTTTGCATGCTTCCTTTCCAGGAAAATAGATTTTCATGTATCTTTTTGGTTTTCATATAGGAATGATTAATTATACCCTTCTTTAAGGAACAATAGAATATAATTACCTGACTTGGATTTTTCTCCACATTCCTAATATGCTCCTTCCAAGATTGGAGGAGTGCTATAACTGGTGTGAGCCTAAAATCCATTGACCTCCTAGGTTCAGACTTTCCTTCCATTGCGCTCAAAAGGACCTGACTTCCAACAGCAACATCGGCCATTACTTCCATTATTGTTGTCAATGGGACTGACTTGTCCACCCTGCTGGAAAAGGTTGCATTTGGCTAACTCCTCTATTTGTGATAGCCTTAGTACTAGTACTTCATTTATCAAGAGGTAGGCAGTAGTAGAAAGCCAAAGGTGATATTAAGGCGATGCAGGACAACCACATATGACTGTGCCATTTTCCCTGTACACAAGGGTCTGTTGTGTGTGTCACTAAGTACCAAAGTGTATTCTATACTCTCGGGTCCAATTTCTATCCCATGCAGGGCACACATCTGACTGCCTTCTCATTTACATGAAGATACAGCATGTGCACTACTCTGGACTCCTTTCTCAGTTTTCATTTGGCTCAGAATGCATCTTTAAGACACCTCATTACTTAGCTAATTTAAAATCCCACACCAGATAATAAAGTTAAAGGAAACAATTTGCAGCACTGTGCCATTATCCAAAAGATAATGACTACCTAAAATAATTTTGTCATGGTTTATAAAGACCTTTTCTCATTTTTCATCTTAGGCATACATTTTTGGAAATACTAGCCAGTAATTAAACAATCTACAGGATCTCTATGTTAGTTATTTGCATATGCATTGTATGTGCACATATACATGGATAAGTAACCTCATTGCATAATAAATTCAAAGACCATTGAGCATTATTTTACAATTAATCTTTGCTGCTGCTTGCATAGTTAACAGTATTAGCTTAAGGATGCATGGCTTTATTGTAAATATTTATTTTTTACATAACTCAGGGTAAAACTTTGCAAAGTACTCTGAGTGGTAATAACTTTAAACTTATATTAAAGATAAACTATACTGAAATTCATATTTTTGGGTGTTTCTTTTATTCATCAATCTTTTAAACCACTCATTTCCCCTTGTAAGATGTTGTTTGGATGAGCAAAAATAGTGAAGTGAGGTTGAATGCCAGATGTTTAATTAGCACCACTTCATCTAGCCCACTTCACATAGCATTATGCTACTACAGAGGAAGAAATTTTCTGTCAGTATTTCATTTAAAAACTGCAGTAAATACTTCTAAATGATTTAATGACTCTGTATTCCAAATTAGTTAATACATCAAATGAACAGGGAGAGAATATGTTTTCTAATTAGTTTTGTAAAATTATGGCAGGTCAAGAAAACAAGATTGAGATATTGTATGGCAAATATATGCCAGTATGTATAGGATTACATTCGTATATTTGTTTATAAAACTAATATTTTTTCCCTAAACATAAAATCAGATTGTAATTTACCCCTTATAGCAAAAGAAATCTGCAATAAATTTTCAATTAAACTCCTCTCATCTGGTATGAGCCAAAGTTTAACTCATCATTTCAAACACTTGAGTCTTAGCTCCTTAGTTACAAAATCAGCATATTAAGATTTACCTCCCGTGCTGTTGGGAGGGATTAATTCATGTAAAATATTTAGTTTAGAGTTAGACATAAAAGGCTGGAGATGTAGGTCAGTGATAAAAAGCTTTTTAGAGTTAGGTACATTGAAAGTGTCCAATTGATGTTAAATATCTTAATTCTTATTATTCCTGAAATCACTAATTTGATATAAATAATGTTAGTGGATCTTTATTTTCTGCTAAAAGATGAAATGTGTAAGAAATTCCACAATGATGGCCTACGCTTCCTAATGCATATATAAGATAGAACACTTACATAACTATTTTTTAAATGAAAAAATTTTCCTCTTCTACTTAGACTATGTTTTCACTAAATGATTAAATGTTCCTCAAGTGTCTGTATTATGATTACAACTAGTTTATTACAACAGTTTAAATTTTTTGGATACTAGTATTTGTTAAGTTATATTTTTGTGAAAAACCAATAAGATTTTAAGAACAAAATAAAAAAGAAATAATTCTTAAATATTTCTAGTACATTTAAATATCTGTTTCAATTTACATATGGTATATTCAAAGCAGTACTGCCAATATTTTGACTTATCCATCAAATGTGAAGTACATAATTATTTTGCCTATGACAACAAAAAAGCCTATTTGCCACTCACTTTCTTACTTTTAAAACCAATAGTGCTTAACATTACTTTTAGTAGGTTGTGGGGAATAAATGCAGATGAAAATCTTTGGACACTTGTTATGTGTCATATACTATAATCTGTACTGCACAAAAAACTCGTTCATTTCTTTTCATGTCATTGGTAAGAAGCTAATACGGTATTTCATACAATAATCTAAAGAACTCTGTGAGTCATTTTCTGCATTGTGTAAAGAATATAATGAGAACCCAACTTTTCAAAATCTTACTTAATATGTAGGGCTGATAATGTAGTTCAGTTGTATAGTGCTTGCCTTGAATATATGGGGCTCTGGGTTCTATCCCCAGCATTTGGAAAATAAAGTGCTTATCAAAAATGGAAAGTGGAAGAGTAAAGGTATGAATTTGACATTCTCTGATGTCACAGCTTTTCAAAAGCTTGATTTTTTTCCCATTTCAGTTCAATGTCAGAAATATATTAGTAATCTATTTTTTTATAGATTTAAACATAATTTAAACATTACATGCTGTATTTACATGCTGAACATTTCACCTTTTACTTAGCCATTCCTTTATGGTGCTAACAGGCCAAGAGGTTGGTCAAAAATGTGCCAAGGTTGATGCAGTTTTGAGAAAAAATAACATACAGTAAATAACTATAAACAAACTTCAAATGAGAAACAGAGACATAAAGGTTCAGTAGGCTAAATCTGTAATGATTAGTTTTATTCTCTATAGTTTTCCAGATGTTATCATAATAATGAATAGGAATACAATATGTTTGCGCTTGTTTTGTAACCTGATCTTTGTGATTTTCATATAAAATATTCATGATCATTGCATATGCGTGTAATTCTAGAGACTTTTTCTCATGCATAGTAATATGTCTCAGCTCCATCACAGTTTATTTAGATATTTTTCTTATGTCTTATACCTGAAAAGGAAACATATTTTATAGGTTATTATTCAGCCTTATTACAGTTATAACTTATTACAGTTACAGTTATTAATGGAGCTCATTGTGAATCCAGATTACGTATACAGTGTCTGAGCCCACAATTATGAGCAACCGAAGGAAGGAGAATGTTCTATGGAGTGTTGTTCACAGAGTAGTGACTTTAAAAATGGTTTGAATGAAAGGAAGAAAAATTAAGGACATAATGATGATGAAAAGTGAAATAAAATTTATGAATTTAAAATTTGATGGTTATACAAACTCCTAAATGAAAATAATTAACATTATTTCCAAATAAGATAATTGATCTTCTAACACAGTGATTGTATTTCATATGTATTTATTTTTGAAATTGTATGGTAATAGAACATTTGAAACACTTATATTTCTATCCATCTTAGCATGGACATCATTGATGCAAATAATTAAAAAAAATTTTAGCCTTTGATAAGATCCAACATCATTTCATGATAAAAGCTCTAAGAAAACTAGGAATAGAAGGAAAGTTCCTCAACATTATAAAAGCTATATATGACAAACCTACAGCCAGCATTATACTTAACGGAGAAAAATTAAAACCATTCCCTCTAAAATCAGGAACCAGACAAGGATGCCCACTATCTCCACTCCTATTCAACATAGTACTGGAATTCCTAGCCAGAGCAATTAGGCAGGAAGAAGGCATAAAAGGAATACAAATAGGTAAAGAAACTGTCAAAATATCCCTATTTGCAGACGACATGATCCTATACCTTAAAGACCCAAAAAACTCTACTCAGAAGCTTCTAGACATCATCAATAGCTATAGCAAGGTAGCAGGATATAAAATCAACATAGAAAAATCATTAGCATTTCTATACACTAACAATGAGCAAACGGAAAAAGAATGTATGAAAACAATTCCATTTACAATAGCCTCCAAAAAAATCAAATACCTAGGTGTAAACCTAACAAAAGATGTGAAAGACCTCTACAAGGAAAACTATACACTTCTGAAGAAAGAGATTGAGGAAGACTATAGAAAGTGGAGAGATCTCCCATGCTCATGGATTGGTAGAATCAACATAGTAAAAATGTCAATACTCCCCAAAGTAATCTACATGTTTAATGCAATTCCCATCAAAATTCCAATGACATTCATTAAAGAGATTGAAAAATCTACTGTGAAATTTATATGGAAACACAAGAGGCCACGAATAGCCAAGGCAATACTCAGTCAAAAGAACAATGCAGGAGGTATCACAATACCTGACTTCAAATTATATTACAAAGCAACAACAATAAAAACAGCATGGTACTGGCACAAAAACAGACATGAAGACCAGTGGAACAGAATAGAGGACCCAGATATGAAGCCACACAACTATGAGCAACTTATCTTTGACAAAGGAGCTAAAAATATACGATGGAGAAATAGCAGCCTCTTCAACAAAAACTGCTGGGAAAACTGGTTAGCAGTCTGTAAAAAACTGAAACTAGATCCATGTATATCACCCTATACCAAGATTAACTCAAAATGGATCAAGGATCTTAATATCAGACCCCAAACTCTTAAGTTGATACAAGAAAGAGTAGGAAATACTCTGGAGTTAGTAGGTATAGGTAAGAACTTTCTCAATGAAACCCCAGCAGCACAGCAACTAAGAGATAGCATAGATAAATGGGACCTCATAAAACTAAAAAGCTTCTGTTCATCAAAAGAAATGGTCTCTAAACTGAAGAGAACACCCACAGAGTGGGAGAAAATATTTGCCAATTATACATCAGACAAAGGACTGATAACCAGAATATACAGGGAACTTAAAAAACTAAATTCTCCCAAAACTAATGAACCAATAAAGAAATGGGCATGTGAACTAAACAGAACTTTCTCAAAAGAAGAAATTCAAATGGCCAGAAAACACATGAAAAAATGCTCACCATCTCTAGCAATAAAGGAAATGCAAATTAAAACCACACTAAGATTCCACCTCACCCCTGTTAGAATAGCCATCATCAGCAACACCACCAACAACAGGTGTTGGCGAGGATGCGGGGAAAAAGGAACCCTCTTACACTGTTGGTGGGAATGTAGACTAGTACAACCACTCTGGAAAAAAATTTGGAGGCTACTTAAAAAGCTGGACATCGATCTACCATTTGATCCAGCAATACCACTCTTGGGGATATACCCAAAAGACTGTTACTCCAGAGGCACCTGCACATCCATGTTTATTGCGGCACTATTCACAATAGCCAAGTTATGGAAACAGCCAAGATGCCCCAGCACTGACGAATGGATTAAGAAAATGTGGTATCTATACACAATGGAATTTTATGCAGCCATGAAGAAGAACGAAATGTTATCATTCGCTGGTAAATGGATGGAATTGGAGAACATCATTCTGAGTGAGGTTAGCCTGGCTCAAAAGACCAAAAATCGTATGTTCTCCCTCATATGTGGACATTAGATCAAGGGCAAACAGAACAAGTGGATTGGACTATGAGCACATGATAAAAGCGAGAGCACACAAGGGAGGGGTGAGGATAGGTAAGACACCTAAAAAACTAGCTAGCATTTGTTGCCCTTAATGCAGAGAAACTAAAGCAGATACCTTAAAGCAACTGAGGCCAATAGGAAAAGGGGACCAGGAACTAGAGAAAAGGTTAGATCAAAAAGAATTAACCTAGAAGGTAACACCCACGCACAGGAAATCAATGTGAGTCAATGCCCTGTATAGCTATCCTTATCTCAACCAGCAAAACCCCTTGTTCCTTCCTATTATTGCTTATACTCTCTCTACAACAAAATTAGAGATAAGGGCAAAATAGTTTCTGCTGGGTATTGAGGGGTGGGAGCGGGAGGAGGTGGAGTGGGTGGTAAGGGAGGGGGTGGGGGCAGGGGGGAGAAATGAACCAAGCCTTGTATGCACATATGAATAATAAAAGAAAAATGAAAAAATAAAAAAAAATAATAATTTTAAAAACAATGCTAGCATATAATCACATCTTCAATATTAGAAATTAAAGTATAAAAAAATAATTATTAGATGTTAGGAGAGATTCTTTTAAATGTGTATTAAAGTGTTATTAGAACATTATTTGACAATTTGTTATAAATAACAAATGAAAGGTACTCCTGCAAAATTGTCTTAAAGCACCGTATCTCTGCTGAATCCATAACTTTAATCCAGAGCTGAAGTTGTAATTAATGAAATGGTAATGAGGTTTGTAAATTTGATGATAGCTTTCATTTTACTCAAAAGCAGAGCATCAGAAACTACCAATAAATCACAACAGCATCAAATTTTCCCCATGTGCACTCAAGGCTGAAATATACTTCCATTATTATCATAGGTACAAGAGAAAAATTATTTAAATTTTCATTTTCCCTACATTATCATTAAGAAAAAGTGGAAAAATAGTGCAGTTACCATTAAAGAGTAATTTACAAAATGAAAAAGAAAAAGCGAAAAGCTCATTTGAATTATTTGTTCATTTAGTATCCATGTTTACTTTTCCTTCAATCCATCTTTTTTTTACTCTACAAAGGACATGTAATTTGCTGGTAGTTATTCAAAGCAAGATATCTTTTAGCTTAGTGTTTTAGCTACAGATCAATTTTTGCAACAGGTTTTAAATATTTAGTGTAATAATTTCATGTCATTAACAATACTTGAAATAGCAAACTAATATACCAGAGCAGAAAAATGAGAATTGAATGATATGTCTAATGCATATCACAAAATTACAAACTATCTAAATAGCACAAATTTTATTTCTTAGAACAGAAAGTGGTATTGATATACTAGACTTTTATTAGCATTAGAAGCAAAATATTTACACTTATCCTATCAGTATATATGAAGTTCAATCTTACATTGTTAGGGTTTCCATAGAGTGTTTGAATGTGACAGCAAATGTGGAAAGTAATGCATAGTTATGTGTTTGCAGATCTCTCAGAAATTTAGAATAAAAACACTACATTGTGCTATTTTTTAAATTTCATCTCATCTTAGGTTTTTTAAATTTAAGATGAAAATCTGTCAGACATTTTATATTTCAAAGCAATATGTTATTTTATTCAAATTTAATATGTCTTAAGTGTTTTATATAATTATTACAAAAGCTTGATAAAGTAAATTTTATTTTTCCTTAATTTGGAGGCAAGAAAATTCCTGAACACAGAGATTAGATTACTTATTAACATCAATGAGTCAGTAAATGACTGAAACATTTCTCAAATTTGGACAATATAGTGCATCATTTCAATATTATCTAGCTTCCATTCTTCCCCAAATATGATTTTGTGAAGACTTAAAGATGACACATTTCTGAGAGCACCATGTAAAAAAAAAAGGAATACAAAATTACAAATATTAAATTAATTATGCAATAAACATTCAATTAAAATTGGAAAAGAAATCACAACAAATATATTAAAGATTAAACACAACCAAAATCTAGAATATTAAAATAATATATTTGCTTACTGACTGACATTCGCCTCCCTATAATGTTTAAATTTGCATTTTCTGATCAATTTTTTTTCAAGATAAATTTTTACAAAGACAGTAGTAGGGCAATGGACATGATTTGATTGAAAAATATGTATTTCAGTTTATGATACTTATAATACCAAAGCATACTACTTCACACACAAACACACTCATATTTCATAGCACATCTATAGTATTTAATTTAAACAGAGGAAGTATGATGCATTTAATATTTCACTTTTCTTTTTCACTTTCTCCAGTGCAGTTAAAGCAATTTTAGCCCATGAAACAGTTAGTCTAATAAGCTGAGTTCAAATGCCAGTACTACAATAAATAAATTAAAAAACAAACAAATAAATAAATCAAGCAAGTGAGCAGCTCCATTATACATCTAAGTTCCACTGAAATATATGGCACAGATGATCATCACCTAGTCCTTGTCTTCTATAGATACTTGTATTAACTGTAGGTTTCAAAAAGTAATAATTTTATTAACTTGTTGGCTACATGTTACCATGAAAGACCAGTGTCACCTTTACCACCAGAAAGAAGAAAATGAGTACCTGTAACCCTAGTAACATTAGTGAATATTTTCTGGGAAAAACAGAAGCATTTGAGATAATGTTTTCTAAATGTTTTATTACTCTGGAAATACTTCCTGCACATTGTCAGGATTCAAACACAGAAACAGCTAGTAAGATGCAGTCATATATACATCTACTTTTACATTTGTCTGTGTATCATCTACATACCATATCTATAAATGTATCTATCTCTATCTATCTATTCCTATCTATCTATCTATCATCATCTCTATTTAACAAGATGAGCTATGGTCTTCAGGCCAGAATTTATTCTCAGTTTAAGTGTATCTAACATCATGGAGTAAAGTATAAGTTATTTTCAAAATACATACAATAATGAACAGCTATGATAAATTATTAAGAATTAATGAATTCCACATATTCGCATAATTTGCTTTCTGTCTCAGCATTATTTTTACCAACCAACTTAGACATTCTTTATAATAAAAGTATTTTAATAAGAAATTTTAACTCCTTATCCTTCACTTTAGTTTTGCTTTCCATTTCCAGGCTTAGACAGACATATTGGTGAGAGCAACAGAACAAGATGATAGATAGATAGATATCGATAGATAGATAGATAGATGATAGATAGACAGATAGAAAAGTAGGTACATAATCACTTTGGTGAAATATTTTTATGAAAAATCCCAAAATATGATGAGTACTGGCTTGAATGATGAGAACATATTCTCAAAAGCTAATATGTCATATACATGATATGTGTATTCATGATACACAGATAAATCAAATATATGGGAAACTGATAAAATATTAAAGAGATTTTCATTTCTCTAGAATAATTCCAAGACAAAGTATAATTTGTTGTTTTGGTGGTACTGGAGAGTGATCTCAGAACCTCAAATGCAAGAGCTCAACCACTTCAGCTAGGTGTCTGGTCCTCTTACTTTTACTTTGTTTCTCACATAGGAGTTCCTGCTTAGTCCAAGGCTGACCTCAGAACATGATTCTCCAACCTCCACTTCCCAAGTGCCTGTGACACCTGACCATGCAAACATGCCAGGACAAAAACTATGTTTTTATGAAAGTCATAAATTCTGTTCAGATAATATTTGACACATTTCATTAAACCAAAAAAGAGAAATAACCTTTGTCCTATCTCTTGATATCTATCTCTGAATTGCATTTTCTTAATTATCTATGGAAAACTAGCATTTTAAAGATATGAACTGTGTCTTTTGTATTGTGCTGAGTGGGGGTACATTTTGGCAGTTAGAAAGTTCTTACAATATAGTAAATATATCATATTTGAACTCACCCCCAACACTATTCTCCTATCTCCCTATCCTTATTCTTGGAATAGCTTCAGCAGGTATCATTTTTCCATTTACTTGCTTGTGTTTACTGTATTTGTACTATATTCACCCTCCTACACTCTCCCCACATGCGTCCCTTCCACTGGTACCAACCTTTCAGGCAGGCCCTGTTTTTTGTTTGTTTACTGTAACTATGCAGAGTTTCTTTGTGACATTTCCATGTATGTATGTACTATAACCTGAATTGATTCATCTCCTCTGTTTTTCTTCTTTTAGTCTCCTTTCCTATTGTGATTTCAACAGGTTGAAAAATGCCGTATTTATGTAGAATATAGATAGTAGCTCAACTACATTCACCATCTTAACTTCTTTCTTTTACCATCATTCTCTCATATGTGATCTCCCTTTAGTGTGACCTGTTTTTCATGATATTACTGTATTTGCATTAGGTCTATATTCCATACATGAGAGAAAACAAGTAGCTTTTGGCCTTCTGAACCTGGCTAGCTTTACTTAAGGTGACATTCTCCAGTTCCAACTATTTACCTGCAAACAACAAGAGTTCATTCTTCTTTGTGGCTGAATAATATTCCATTGTATGTAAACACCACATTTTCTTAATCCATTCATCAGTAGTGGAACATCATGGTTGTTTCCATAGCTTAGTTATTGTGAATAATGATGCAATAAATATGGGTACCCTTATTGCAAGTACCTTTATTGTAACCTGAGTTACATTTCTTTGAGTATATCCCTGGTAGTGGTATTGTGGATCACATGGCAGTTCTATTTTTAGTTTTTTGAGGAACCTCCATACTGTTTTCTATAGTGGTCGTACTAATTTACATTCCCACCAACAGTGTATGAGGGTTCCTTTGTCCCCATATCCTCAGTAATATTTATAGTTGTTTCTGCTCTTAATGGTATCCCTTCTGACAGGACAGGAGTGAGGTTGAATCTTATTGTGGTTTTGAGTTGAATTTATGGCCAGGGATGTTTTTTAGACATTTGGACTTCTTCCTTTGAAAAAGATCTGTTCGGTTCACTTGTCCATTTCTTCATTGTGTCATTGATTTTTTGGGAGTTCAGTTTTTTGAGCTCCCTGCATATTCTTGTTATTATTCCTTTTGTCAGAAGGAAAGTTGGCAAAGATTTTCTCCCATTCTGTGAGTTGTCTCTTCGATTTAATGACCATTTCTTTTGTTATACAGAAGCTTTTTAATTTCATGTAGTCCCATTAATCAATCATTTCTCTTAGTAGCTGACACATTTGAGTTCCTTTTAGGGAGTCACTGATAAAATTAGAAATGAAAAATTAGAGATAACAACCAACACCAAGGAAATCCAGGGAATCATCAGGGACTCATTTGAAAACATACTTTCAAATTAATTTAAAATCTAGAAGAAATGGACAATTTTCTAAACACATATGACCATCCAAAACTGAACCAAGAGGATATTAATCACCTAAACAGCTGTATAATAAGCAATGAAATTAAAGCAGCAATAACAGGTTTCACAAAAAAGTAAAGTCCAGGATCTGATGGGTTAAACTATTGAATTCTACCTGACCTTTAAAGAAGAACTAATACCACCATTCAAAATTTTGCAGGAAAAAAAGGGAAGGAACATTGCCGAACTCATTCTACGAAGCCAGTATTACAATCATCCCAATACTGGACAAGGACACAATAAAAAATACAATTACAGTCCATCTCTTTAATGAACACAGATGCAAAAATCTTCAATAAAATATTGGCAAACCAAAGTCAACAGGACATCTATATTCATTCTTGTATATGAACCGCATCAACCATATTTACCTACTTAACTTCCTTCTTTTACCCTACCTTTCTAGTGTGTGATCTCCCTTTAGTGTGACCTGTTTTTCATAAAAGTATTTTATTTGTATTAGGTCTGTTTTTCACATATAGAGAGAACATCCAGGTTTTGGCCTTCTGAACCTAGCTAACTTCACTTATCATCGACTCCAGTTCTATACATTTATTTGCAAGCAACAAAACCCTGGATAGTGTTATTTCTTTCATTTTTGCTACAAAATATTCTATTATGCAAATATACCACAATTAACTTGTCTAATGTACTCTAAATGGACAATATATTTCTTAAAGTTTGTGAATCACTATCTAGATAGAGATACATTTAGATTTAGTAGTTGGTGGCAGTTTCCAGTTTGGCTGTACAAATTTTTATACCCACTAATAATGTATGAAAGTACTGTTTGTTCCAAGTCCTCATTAAAAATTAGTATTGTCTGTAGTTTATGAACTGTATGGTGAGTACATGGTATAATCTCATAGTGGTTTTGACTTATTTTTTTCTATTAACTAATGAGATTGATTAATGTTGATGAGAACTGGACATCCACTTTGAGGAAACATTCTGGATTGTATGTCATTAACTTATTCAATATCATTTTTCTTCTTTTTCTTAAAGGTTTGTCTCAGATTTCACATATATTTAAGAGTCCATTGTTTAACTCATAATACTGTCAGCATTTTTCCATTCTCTCACTTCCCTTTTCATTCTCTTGGGATATGTATTATGAAAGGAACTTCTGAATTCTACATAGCCAATCAAGTCTGTCATTTTCTTTTTTGTGTTATACATTTTACTTAAGAAAATCTTATTTTCCATAATGCTATAAGATAGTCTTTAATAATTTTTCATATGCCTTATCATTTTACTTTCATCATTTATAACAGAAATTTATTTCTATTTGTAAAGAATAAGATTGATATTATTTTAAATACAAATAGTCTCTCTCTATTTTTCTCTCTTTCTCTCTCTTCTCTCTCTCATCTCTGCCTCTCTCCCTTTTTGCAGTACTAGGCATTAAACCAGGGCTGGGCAAGTATACTACCATTAAACCACACCTCTAGCTTTAGATGTTGATTTTCATAACAATTTTTGAGAAGTCTATTTTTTCCATATTGTTCTACAGCTAAATTTTTAAAATATGCTGCATCACTTTTGTTCTTTATAGGGTACTTGTAAATACATGCAGTTTTATGTGTGTGGACAATTTAGTCCATAATCAAGTGCTTCAATATATATTGGCCTATTTATTAATCTCTTTTTGTTTCTTTTTCATATCATTCAATATATGCTGGCTTAGATAGTTTACTTGTATAATAATTCTTATACATAATTGAACAACCCTCCACATCTTTTTTTTAGAATAAGAAAAACTATTTTTATCCATAGCATTGGAAAGTTTATTATAGATGTGTGTGTAAATTTATACACACACACATTCACTGAAGTATTATACTAAAAAAAAGCAAAGAAAGATTAGCTTTGTCTTTTGATTAGTATTCCAGTTACTTTATTAATCCATTCATGAGAAATACAAATATTAAAACATTGGATTTCATGCAATCAACTAGCACGTTCTATTCACTCATCTCTTTTGTTTTTATTCATTCAAAATTGAGGTTGGGTTTATTGAAAAATTATTGCTCATTTTTTCATTACATTTATTCCTATATTGGATGTTTCTCAACATTTTAAAATTTAAAACCTTTTAAAATTTAGTTGAAATGAGTAATTTCTACATTTATAGAAATTTTGTAAACATTTAGCACATTGATCCTAAGTTTAATAAATTGTGAAACTTACTGACTAAGACTACTACAGTTTATACTGGTTATTTTTGTTTTTTTAAATGTAATAACATCCTTATTTGAAGACGGACAATCTTTAATGAAATAGATGTAATTGTCTTTTGAAATTTTTAGCTTGATTATTGAATAACAGGGCAAAAAAAATTTCCAATGCCTAGAAGTTACTTTAATTCGTGTAATTATTATTTTTATTATAATTATTGATATTTTTTCTTTTCTTATACATAAAGAAATAACTTTTTTAAAACAACATACAAGACTTAATCTGTTTTCTACAAACATTACATTCAAAGTTTTATGTTCCCTTTGGTGATAAAAAGATAATGGAAAATTTATAATATTAAAATAAGAAACAATATTACTATTCATTAAGTGACAAATATTGTTCAGTAATTACTAAATTTAATCCCAATTTATTTTAATTTTGACAAAATCCTATATAACATGTATGATGATCAATATTATCGATAGGAATTTGAGACATGCATAGTATATGTATAATTATTAGAAGTCAAATAATGACTAACAAAATTAGCAATGTGTCTCTTGCTTATATAAACTTGATAGAAAAGTTTTCACCTCACAGGATCATCTTACAAATTATTTAGCAACCCATGTTCTTTCCAAGTTGTGGTTGTACAATGTCCTAGGAATCATTGTTGCCAGTATGCAGAATTGAGACTGGAAGAGAATAGTATTCTTTTTATATCCTGGGAACAATGGACAGTGATTCGTCTTCATTTCACAATTGTCTGTCATGAACTTTTTGATGACCATAAATAATGACTGAAAGAAAGAATAATAAATGTTACATACTCATGTGTATTACTATGCTAAATTGCTACAGAAAAAATGAATGGACTAGGAAGAATAGCATTCTATGATTCATTCATAACTTGTCTAATATCACAAAACTATGATGTACAATTTCAAGAGAAATTTAATTGCAATGCTTCTCAATACTCTGTTTTTAGCTATAGCAATAAAATATAAGAAAAAATATATTGAGTATTATATGTCCCATTTACTTAAATAAAAATTTGTTATTTTGTGTTCTGATCATTTGCAGTTCTGACACCTGGGCAATTTTGCAAGAGAATGGATAAAACTGGAAACATTTTGGAGGCCTCTCAAACCCTTATTTGTGTATGATTGATATTGTAATTAATATGTCTAGGAGTGGTATACCTGGATTATATGAGAGCTATATTTTTAATTTGTTGACGAACCTCCATACTGATTTCCATATTGGCTGGACTAATTTACCTTGCCACCAAAAAATATAGGGTTTCCTACATCTTATCTATTCCCTCAACTCACATACACACCAACATTTGTTACTTTTCCTTTCTTTTCTTTATACTTTATTTATATTATTGTTGTATGAGGGGTACATTGTGACATACTTAAAATTTCTTACAATATATCATTGCTGAATTCACCCCCTCCATCATTCTCCTTTATTTCCCCTCCTCTCATTCCTGGGACAACTTCTCAATCTGATGAGTGAGATGAAATCTCAATGTAGTTTGTGTTAGCATTTCCCTGATAGTTAAAGGAGTTGAAAATTCATTCATTTACTGAATGGCCATATTTTATTTCTTCATTTGAAAAAGTTTGTTCAGTTCATTTGTCCATTTATTGATTTGACTTTTTGTTCTTTGGAGTAAATTTTTTTGAGTTCTTTATATAGTATGGATATTAATTTCTTGTCAGATGAATAGTTGGCAAAAGTTTTCTCCCATGCTGTAGGTGGGTTCTTTCCTCTCGTACATTTTATTCTTTGATGTGTAAAACCTTTTAATTTGCTGCATTTCTTGTTCTTATTTACCGAGTAATTAGAGTCCTATTCAAAAAAATAATCTCCTAGGACTTTATCATAATGTTTTCCCCTATATTTTCCTCTAGTCATTGCAAAGTTCCAAGTCTTACATTAAAGTCTTTGATTCATTTTGAATTTATTTTTTGTATAAGGTAAGAAATAATGATTGAGTTTTATTCCTCTACTTGTGAATACCAAGTGTTCCTACTCATCAAGTGAATCTATTTCTGCAATCTCAAACAAGATTCCTCAAATGTTAAGCTTACTCTGGACCCATATCTTATCCAGGATGAAAAATTTATTTGGTCCTGAGAATATTCCTTTACTCTTTATATTTTGATAGATATATTTATTTATTCTTAATTACTACATTTTCTTTTCCAGTCACCATATTCTTACCCGCCATTCTTTCACATATGGGCTCACCCCTCAGAATTCTGTCATGGTACTATACAACACAAAGTTCTAAGGTAAGCTTCCAAACAATAGGTGCCTCATTATCTTCCTAGAGCATCCTGATTATCATCAGTTGATTCTTCTTGCAAAAAAAAGTCTACAGGTGGTGTGGTCTGGAGGCAAATTTTGTTTTCCCCAAACTATTTAAAATTGTTATAACTCTCTTATTCCAGATATTGCTTTTTAGCTATCTATTAGTTATAATTTTAGTAATAATTGCTATATATATTTTTAGTTTGACCTATGTTCTTTAATGATTCTGAGAGTATTGACTATTTTTGATCTATGTGCACTTCCCCAAATACACCTATTTTTTTCAACATCCTTCTGCACATGATTCATAAACTTTGTGAGTATGAAAATCCAACATTTTCAGGTGATTTAAACAAATAATATCAAAGGAATATCTAGAAGTGTAAGTTATTTAAATAATATTTACTATTCAAAGTATGTTATATATGCCATCATTCTTACCCAGGCTATACTGCTTATGTCAATTCAATTAAGTTGAACTAAAATCACAATTACTAGGGCTTATTTCAAAGGAATTACATGAAATTGAAAAATCTTTGTTTTGAATTTTTAGAATCATTATATATATATATATATATATACATATATATATACATATTTATATAACTATGTCATTTCTAGTGGATCACAGAACCCTAATTTAAATTGAGAAAGGATTTTTTTTTTTTTCTTTTTTTTTCCGGTGCTGGGGACCGAACTCAGGGCCTTACACTTGCCAGGCAAGCGCTCTTCCACTGAGCTAAATCTCCAACCCCGTCCCTAATTTAAATTGAACTATGAGTTTTAAAATGCAGTTTACCTATTGAATGAATCAATTAGCATAATTGATTGGCATGAAACAAAATTGTCTGTATTGCACACTCATAAAATTACCAGTTGCCAAATTATTCCACAGTCAATTAAAATATCACTGGCATGAAGTTTATACAGCAGTCATGAATATCTTGAGAAGTTAATTTTACTCACATTTTCTAAACTAATGAATCACAAACTTTAAAATCTTTCCCAGAAGTGTGGGTGGCTATGCCTGATCTAAGTGTAGGATATAATTTCTTTAAATTCAAATGGAATTGTTGGAATAATTTTTGGTTTCATATTTGCAAATCAGTCCTGTACTAAATTATATTTTTCTTTCAGTCATACTATAATATTTTCTATGTACATTTAGCACAAAATCCACAGAAAGTGAAAAGAATATGTTAATACTTGAAGAATATTTAAATTAGTATGCACTACTTCAACATCTTAAACAAATTCAAAACAAAACTGTGTGGAAATTTTCAAAACAGCTTTCCAATCCTTACACTATGTAATTTGTAACTCACCTATAATAACCTTTAGGTTCAAGATTACTTTTATAAGTTGAGACATTGCAAGGTAAGTGCACAATTATGTTAACGTGTTCAATAAAAGTTAGTTATGAACATTATTTTAGAGTTGATTTTTTTATTTCATTTCTTTTTTAAATTTTATCCATCATTAATATGATGGTGTGCACTGTTTAATCTCTAATATTTTCATTTTCTTTAAATTCTATTGTTCTATGATTGATATATGGAATTAGAAGTGAATAAAAGGTCAATGTTTTACTGAGGATTAGTACTTCCCAGCATTAAAAGTATAATATATTATATATACTTTTTTTGAAGAACTGGTGCTTGAATTCAGGGCTTCATGCTTATTAAGCATGCACTCTACTCCATGAACGATGCCACCAACTCTTTTGGCTTATCTTATTTTGGATATAGAGTCTTTTTTTTTATCTCAGGCTAGTGTGCACCACAATCTTCCTTCCCCTAGTTTCTGGGATGACAGGACCATGTCCACATTCCCACTTTTGTCCGTTCATATCAGATCTTGTAAACATTTTTTTTCCCAAGCTGGCGTGGAACCACAATTGGATACTCCCAATCTCAGTCTCCCAACAGGTGAAATTACAAACATAAGCCATTGGCGCCCAACTGCAAAATGTACATTTTGAATATTCTAATGGAATGCAATTCCAATGGTAAGCATTTGGTCAAGAAATAGCATAGAGTTTAAATGACAGTGTACTATTCTATAAAACTTCATTATAATTGAAAGTGTCTGCTTTTATTTGTTTATTATGAAAATGATAATAAGTATGTGGGAGAAGAAAAGCTATAAACTCATGAAATCTTGTATTTGTTTAATAGCTACTCCAGAAACCACTATGGCTTACTTTTAATATGCACAGATTCTGCATCTGGGGAATGTAGAAAATGTGGATAAAAATATTCACAGTAAAATAAAAATAACAATGCAGAACTACAAAATATAAAAATTTAAAGGAAATAATATAACAACTATTTGTGTACTATTTACATTGCATCATGCATTATAATTAATGTAGAGATAATTAAAAGGGCATAGAAAGATATGGGAGGTCATATGCAAATACTCCTTCCTATAGGAGAAACCAAAACACGTGTGGATTTTGATATTGAGTAACCTAGAGCCAATCAATGTCCCACATGTTCTGAAGGATGACTGTACTTTCAAGATGGCATGAGTGATATATGATGGGACAAATGTAAGAATACTGCAATGTAAGAAAAAGTATTAATAGTTAGATATGTAACTGGATTGGTTTTCCAATCTCAATCAGAAATTCCTTTTATGACAACATGGAAAAACTGATACAAAGGAAGGAAAAAATATAAACAAAATAGGGAGAATAATACAAAAAGTGTTTCTTACCATGTACAAAAGTTAATATGGAGTTATCCCTATAAAGCCATAGCTTGTGATTATATACTTCAACTCTTTGAAGGTGGTGGTATTACATCGCAAGTCTTCCTAAACATAACCTGGGAAACTGGCAGTACAGCAATATAGCATCAAAGCTGAGAATGATGCTATCATGTTTTCAATATACTTAACAGTTTTTCTTTATAGGAAAAAAGAGGGATTAGAAATATGCTTAATGAGCATATGTCTAGAGGTGACAGGACAGAATTAAATAAATGTACTTCAAGAAAGAATAATAAATATCAAATATATATTCTTATTGTAGAGCCAAAATCATAGAAATGACTACTTGTTTCTCCATATTTTACAAAGATCAATTAATACTTACACCTAGAAAGTATATTCCTAGGCTTATAAATCTAAGGCGTGTTTACTTTCACAGTTAACATCTTTGTCCTTATCCTCCTACTCCTTTCATATATAGTAAGAACACTGGGGAGGAGCAAGAAGTGAGGAAACCTTGGTTTTTTCACTATAGAGTAAATCAGTGTAAGGAATGAAATGGTTTTAACCTCCTCGTCCTGTTTGTCACAGAAGTAGGATTCTTCCTCCTTAAGCAGAGAGACAACTTACTCATGCTTAGAGACACAGACTCATGTCTAGAGATTCATCCTCAATTGTCTATAGACATAGGCACTTAAGGTCCCCAAATGATGGAAGGCTAAGCTTTATGCCCTTGAATGGAAATTCACTGGGCAACTGACTTTCAGATTCACCCATATACTATGATAAGAGGGAGACCTCTAGACAGCTAGTCACATCCTTCTGCCTTTGGTGTTTAGTGTTTTTTGGAAGATGTCATAGCTTCAGGCAGAAGCCTAGAGCAGAGGAGAATTTATACCTGGGAAAAAAAATTTGGAACATTCACTTGTTCCTTGGGTTCCAAGGATGGACAATGAAAGATCATGAGACTGGTTGCCTAAGGGTCTGTTATACTGCAACAAGAACAGTCATGTACTTACAGAGATGTCTTGTGATGAATCAACTGTGATTGGCATATTGGGACAAATCTGTTCCTTTCTAAAGTGGTCTTAATAGTAAGATTAAACAAAGCTAAATTTACTTCTCAAGATGGTTAAGAACATTGTGACCTAAAGCCATTGTAGGAGACATAATCAAAGCAAGTCAGACTGAAAACATAGATGCTTTCTTACTAAAATAAGAACAAATTATAAGTGAAGTTAGTAAGTTCTTTAAGTACTATTTTCAGCCTCAGTTTATAAACTCCAGAATGGTAATATCTTCAATACAGAAAGAAGAATTTATGTCATATTCAGATTATGTTATCTTCCTTCTTACCCAAGGTCCTGGAGTAGGAGGAAGAGAAATGAAATGCACTGTTTCTGAAGGACAGACCACAGGAGGTCAAGGAGACACTTCTCCCTAGGGAACGCATCTGAAAGGCATCTCCGCCATCAGGCAATGCAAAAAGGGCATAAAACCCCACTCCCCACCCTGAACCAGTGGATCATCAGATCCCCCTGTGTTTCCCAATATGCAGTCTTTCTCTTCTCTTTTCTACAAACAAAAATCTTTCTGACCTCTGCTGTTAGAGTCTGTCTGTGCTTTCATTCTCAGAGCAGGCTCAAGAACCCTGAGCACCTTAAATTCCTGGGTGTGTCAGCCATGAATCATTTCTACTTCAACTGCACATTGATAAGAAACAAGCTTGGGCTATGACTGATGGGAGGAATGGGATCGTTCATTTGCAATATCACCCAGAACATGTTGTAACAGAAATTTAACAGAATATTAAACAGTATTTAAACAGCATCAGTCTAGTCATTGAACAAAAGGGGGAGAGAGTACTGTATGAGATCTTGCTGAGATATTTTTTATTGTACAAGAAAGAAAAGGCATAATAATGATAGTTGAAAGTAATGATTAGAACAAAAATTTGAGAGTTTTAATGCTTTACTTCTGTGAGAGCTTAATAAATTTCTTATGTATGTATGTAATTTTCCTTTTGTGAATAACAATACTTTTTCTCAATAATTTCCCTTTGTTTTCTTCCTTTCCTTAATATAGGTGTAAAAGTAAACACAAAAATCATTTTTCTCAATTTTGCATGTATGAATGGGTAATAGTAAGTTGGGAGGTTATTTAAATTATTAATGTAGAATGTATATTCTGATTGACTCAAGACAGCTAATTTCCCATTAAAATATAGTGCACATTTTGGATAATCCATCTTTAAGGTAATGAGGAATCAATATATAAAAAAAGTATTTTGCTAAAGAGTTTAAAAATTATGAAAGAAGATTGTCCATGTTTCTAAGATACATAACTTTAAAAAGAAAGCATGGCAGATGACTGGGCTCATGTCACAGCTAATTGTGAGGTAGATTTCAGGAGGATCACTGTGGGGAGTGGATTAACACCTATGAGAACTGGACACAAGCAAGGTAAGATGCAGTTGATTGCTTTTACTTGTAGGCTTAGATAGGCACAGCCCCAGGCCACAAAATAGGAAAGGCAGAACAGCTGCATCTCCTAAATTTGCATTCAGAGAAGCAGGAATGCAGGTTTCTTCTGTTACAATGTCATGCCCCTCCCTGTGTCTCCACCCTGTTTGCTGCTATAAAAGATATCTGAAAGAGGAAGAGTGGGGCTTTTGCCTTTTAGGGGCTTTACTTTGGGCTTTGGACTTTTTAATTGGCTTTTGGCTTTTTGCTTTGGGGGGCTTTTTGCCTTTGAATATTGGGAAGAAGCTTTTACTTTGGGCCTTTTGGTGTGGGAAGCTTTTGGAAGGGAAAAGCATTATTGAAGGGAAAATGCTAAAGAGGGGTTGATAGAAAGTCTGCACTGAGAACTTTAACAAAGGCTTCAGAAAGTAAAGCTGACAAAGAACTTCATACATAGGCCTTAGGAAAGCTAATGCTAAAGAAAAGCCAAAGAGAACATGGGACAGTGCACAGTGCAAGTCTAAGGACCAAGACCTTAAGTTATGTGTATGTATGTTGTAGGCACAGCTGCTGATTTGCAAATTTGAACACTGAGGCTTTGAGAGAGCTAAAGAGAGATGGGTCAATGCAAGCCTGGAGGCAAAAGACTTTAAGAAAAATTAAGCTAAAGATAAGCTGAGAGCAAACATGGGATAGTGGGAGCCTAAGGAAAGAGGTTTTAAGCAAGGTTTTAAGGAGGCTTTAGAAGCAAGGTTTTAAAGAACTGTGAGGACTAAAGACTTCAAGAATCTTTCTTATTATTGCGTATTTCTACTCTTCAAGGGAACTGGAGAAAAACGCAGAACAGGTTCTGCCTGGAAGCAAAGGGAGAGGGTGGGAGAGGGTGGAGGGGCAGGCAGGGGGGAGAAATGACCCAAACAATATATGCACATGTGAGTAAATGAATAAAAAAAAAAGAATCAAGATGGAGAAAAGAAGCAGTCAGGGTTGGGCACCTCCACCTGAACACCCAACACACCTGACCCCAACTTTGTCTGTCTGCCTGTCTATCCTGTGACTTTTCTGAATCTCCAGTCATCCCCAGTTAAGCCCAGTTAGGTCCAGTCATAACCAAGGTGCATGAGAGAAAACCTAGCAAAGGAGGGAGCATGAGAAACAGCACCCCCTTCAGATCACAGTTTGACGTCAACCTGGGCAAAAAAGTCAGGAGGTCCTGTTGGCAGTAATGGCATTGATAAGTTTCTGTTTCTTACTGTACCCTTAGGTTTCAATTTCCCAGGGCCCTTGGTGTTGGCAATAATGGCGCCCATAGGTTTCGGTTCTTACTGCACCCTTAAGCTTCTGTTTTCCAGGGTCATGGTCCTGCCTCAAGTCTAGCTTGAATCCTCCTTCTGCCCCAACCTCCAATCAGCATGAACCATAAGATCCTAACCAATAAGATCATGCTGAGTCCCACTGAGGGGTATTTAAGCCCCTGCCCTTCCTGCTTCTCTCTCTTGGCTCTCTTGGCTCTCTCCCTCTCCCACCAGGAGAGAGTTCTTTGGTGAATCCACATACCCTTCTTGGGCTCTCTTTGCAGTCTCTCCCTTCGGTGTCTCCAGGGTTTTCAAACACTCTTCCTGTTTGGCTATCTCTGGGTGGCTCAGGCAGCAGAGGTATCCCCTCAGTTGTCGGGCTTGGATCCATTTTGTTGTGGGTCTCAGAGACCCCTCGTCAAAAAGCCTGGGCCCAGGTGACCTGTAGCCCTAGGCCATTCAGCCCAGCATGCTACTAGAACTCAGTGACGACTGATTCCTGTGGGCCTTGTGCTGTTGTCGGGTATTTGTGCTGCACGGGGACACTCCACAGTACATAATATCATCCGCTCCCATTACGGGACCAGGTCCTACACAATGGGTGCCTCTACATCCTCTTTGCCATCTGACTCCCCACTAAGATGCCTCCTCAATAATTTAGACACCTTAAGTTTGACTCCAGATATAAAACAAAAAATTTGATCTGCTTTTGCACTCAAATCTGGCCCACTTATCCTTTAGACAACCAAAGTCACTGACCCCTGTTCTGGTCTTTAGATCCCAACCTTTTACGGGACATATAACTACTGTGAGTGATTGGGATGATGGGGAGAGATTCTGTTATGTCCAAGTCTTTTCATACCTCTGTCTAAATCCAGCTCTCTGACTTCAAATCCTCCCTCTGTACTTTCTTTTCCCCTGCACAGTCTATCAGCCTGTAAACCAGTTTCTAAATCATCCATTTCCTCTTCAAACCTCCTCCTTCCCCACAAAAACAGACTTCTTGCACTGCTTACTGTACCTATCTCCTCCTATCTTCCTGAAAAACTTTCCCTATCATGGAGTTAAGCAAGCCACTCCTTGCCAATTCTGGCCTCAAGGCGGTTCCAGCCCTGGAGAGCTCATGCTCCCTTCCTCTGTGCTGAGACCAAGCCTGGGATTTATTTGGCAACTGGAGAGAAGAGGTTTCATTTTTGCTGAAAGCCTGCCAGTACCAATCAATGGGAGCAACCTGGAGGCACAGGTGATGGCTAATCCCTTAAGCGTGTGTCATGCCTCCAGGCTCTGCCTTTCCCTCCCTTACCTAAGATGTCAGCACACCTTTTCTGCCTCCTCTATGGTCTCATGATGTGTCTTTTGTCTCTGTCTGCCTTCCCCTCCCTGGGCTTACTGGGACCCTGCCTCCCATGAAAAACTGTAGCATGGTACCTTATGACTTAAGTTATTCCAACTAGTTTGCCAGGCCTCTCAGTCTAAAGTAACTTTAAATCAGCTGCTTTACAAAAGTGCTTGCAAAAACCTGCAGCTGCCATGCTTATGCTCTAACTCTGCCCCCACAAGTGGAGGAGGGAAAGCAAACAGGTGCACCTGTGCACAGGATGCTGGCTCCTGGACACAGCAAAAACACCTGCCATAGCTAAGAAAATCCATAGAGAGGACCCAGTACATCCTGGGCCACCAGCCACATGTGGCGATGGTTGTGGCCTGCTGCCACTTCCCCTAGAATAAACGTGTGCAGAATGCACAGGAAGGGGGGTGGGGCAATGGGCTGCGGGATTAGGCTTAGGCAGTCAGGGTCATTTGTCCCAGGTGTGTGTGGAGGGAGTGACGCCTTGCACAAGTCCTGCTCCTAGCCCCACCTCACACCTCAGGGCATCAGACCCAGCCCTTGTAAGCCAATTGTTAGCTCAAGGTTATAGTTCCAGAAATAACAAAACAGACATTACTGTGATCTCTAAACTTCTCACTGAGAATTTTCTATACCTTTGGCCTCAACATAAATTTTTCCCTCCAAATATTAATGCTAGTTGTCCCGTATGACACTGTTATTGGCTTGAAATGACTTCTGAATGCCCTTCTCTAACTTTACAAATGATTTCTTTGTTAAAAAGGTAGCCTTTATTAAAGAGGCTGCCTGCTTTTAACTAAAAGACAGGATCCTAACGTATTGTTCTTTCTAGATGGGACCTGCATCTTCCAGTCTTCTGGCTGGTAGATGTTGGAAGCTTTGTACTTAGGCCAGACCTCAGTATACCTTGGGTGACCAAGAGAAGTGGCCTTCACAGGGTTCCTTAAATTATAATACCATATTCCAATTAGACCTTTTGTATAAAAGTAAAAAAAAAAGTAAACTGAGGTCCCCAATACAAATTTCTCTCATTAGAAAAGCAATGGGTTCTGGCTCAGGCCACTCAGGTTGGAAATGATTATAAGGCTCTAGCAGTAGAGTGCCACTCACAAGCATAAAGTCCTGAGTTCAAGCCCAGTACAGCCAAAGTAAGAAATAATAATAATAATATTTGGGGCTGAGGAAGTAGCTCAATGGGAGAATGTCTGCCCAGCATTTGCAAAGCCCTGGGTTCAATTCCCCAGCATTACTAAAAAAAATAAAAAATGGTAAAGAAGATAAGTGGCATTAATGTCATTTCAGCCATTTCATGGTAGAAAAATGTAGTTTAACACAGACCAGATCCCTCATTCTTCAAGTGAGGAAACTGAGGCCCAGAACAGTTCAGAGACTTGCTTTCCAGAGTGTCAGGTGTCAATGTAAAATAAAAACTTTACTTTACAGCAACAACTTAAAAAAAACATCCTCTTACCTTTCTACAGCATATAAGGATGCTATTAGAAAGTGTACCATGGTGGACTCAGAGTCACAGGTGAGAGAGGTTCTCCTCAAAGATAAATTTCTAACAGTCATCCCCAGATATACGTAAAAAACTCAGACTGTGGCTGAATGGGAAAGTCATTGAACCAAGTAATACAGCTAGCCATGTCTGTATTTATGGCTACATCTGCATGTCCAGGACCTTACTAACAGGAGAGAAAAAGATAAGAGACACCATGGCCTCATTGCTGCTCTCAGAGAGGGCCCTACCTGACTGGGGCCTGTATCCTAAACTTGCTACCGTGGTGGACAGGAGGGGCACTTCTGCAGAGAATGCTTAAGGGGGGACAGCCTAGGAGACAGCCCCACCCCCAACTGGGACCCTGCCCTATGCAAGGGTAACCACTGGAGGTCTAAGTGCCCCCACCTCCAAATGGAAGGGGAGCTGCCGCCGCCTATAGATTGATGGGTCTCAGCCTCCTGTTCACACTCCACTTCTTGGCATCAATGTTGAGGAGCCATTATGGCAGAAAAACAAAAGGTCATTTTTCTCCTAGACAGTGGAGCCCGTTTCTCTGTTTTACCTTTTTCTCCAGGTCCCCGGTCCAATGACAAAAGTTATCGTTTGGGGCAAATCTGGCCAGCCCCTAGAGCGCTAGTTTACCTGGCCTCTGGCCTATTCTTGGGGAGACCTCTTCTTCTGTCACTCTTTCCTCATAGTACCTAAAACTCCAGTGTCCCTGCTGGGATGGGATTTACTATCTCAATTAAAAGCTCAAATTCTCCTCCCCCCAGGCAGCTATCTCTGCTGCCCCCCTCCTTCAGGAACAAAGAAGATTCCACAGTGTGGACTGATGAGATGAGTGTAGGGTGAGCCAGGATGGCCCTCCCTATTCAAATAAAACTCAAAAATCCCTCACAGTTTCCTAAACTAACCTAAAACAACTTCCCCTCAAGCCTGAGGGATGATGAAGCCTTATGCCTATTTCTTAAAACAAAAAGGGCTGCTAATTAGTTGCTCCAGCCCCTATAATAAATTTAAAATTCTCATAAAAGTTAATTTTAAAATACAAGTTACAAAGTAAACAACTGGAAAGGATATAGATAGGTAATAAATGTATTTTTTGAGAAGTTAAAGGAAAAAGGAATGGTTTTTTGGATGAGAAGGGATTTTGTAAAGAAGATTTTGTCCTGAAGATTGTTTCAAATAGGAAAGATGAGGACAAACCATCAAAGGGTTTAGTATGTTGTATGAAGGTCTGAGTAAGTTTGAAAAATGTATAATAAAAGCTTTGGTGTGTGATAAAGTTAAAGTTGGATGTAATCTAAGAGTTGCCTAAAAGATTTTTAGGTTCATGTCAAACTAAAATCAAATCCTCTATGTCTATGAAATAACAAGGTTATCTTAATATTGTTCTGCTCTGAGTAACATCTACAAAAAACCATTACAGAGAAAGATTTTATCAAAGAAATTATTCCTGTTTTCTGCTGATCTTGTCAAGTTTTAAGTAGTACTAAATCAGAGTTCATTTGCATATTTGCTTATGAGTCTTAAATGACCATCTTGTAACAGTGTTATGTTATACTTTATCTAAATATGGTACAAACATTTAAAAGGTTAAAAGTGTCAATTTATACAAAATAATGAGCTAAAGCTCTCTTTTATCCAAGAGTGTTACATTTAAATCCTGACAGTCCCTGCCTCCCACAGGTCACCTACCTAGGTGTGGCCTTAAAGAGACAGACTCACTCCCTGAGTCATAAATGCATCAACCCAATCTTCTGTTTCCCAACCTGCATACCATAAGACAGCTTACAGCTTTCCTGGCAGTTATAGGATTTTGCAGAATTTAGATTCCTAGGTATGTAGTCTCTGAACAGACACCTTTTTATGCTCCTCCTAATAATCCTATCTGGGTCTTAGATAATGTATGGCTACCCATTTCTCTCTCTGTAGTTGGAGGACTCTTGGAATTGTCTAGGAAACATTTTACAGTGGTTCTCCTGGCCAATGCCCATCCTAATGCCTATGTTCTTGTTCTCCTATTCTTAAGCTTCCTCCCTTTTATCATACTACATGTCTGCTCTTGCTAATCAAAGTTTAACCAGTTGTACCTCCAGGGATACCAACCTCTCCAAAATGCGAGGATAGTTGGCTGATACCCACCATGCGGAGGTCGGAGGATTGGCTCAACATTATGACCTGTGGCTACAAGGGACCTTCATCAACTTCAGGGAAGAGGAAATCTTCATTTTTGAAGCCTGGGTGTACGCCATTATGAGGCTCACCACCCCAACATTGTTTGCCAACTAACCCTCCCTTCCTCTATGCTGCCCCTTGCCAGCTCAAAGAAGCCAGAGCAAACACAACGCCCCCCTTCCTTAACAAACAAAAAAGGGAGGAGTGTTGGCAATAATGGTGCCAATAGGTTTCAGTTCTTACTGCACCCTTAAGCTTCTGTTTTCCAGGGTTATGGTCCTGCCTCAAGTCTAGCTTGAATCCTCCTTCTGTCCCAACCTCCAATCAGCATGAACCATAAGATCCTAATCAATCAGATCATGCCAAGTCCCACTGAGGGGTATTTAAGCCCCTGCCCTTCCTGCTTCTCTCTCTTGGCTCTCTTGGCTCTCTCCCTCTCCCACACAGCAATAAAGAATCTCTTGGCCAGATCACACCTCTCCATGTGGTCATTTTGGGGCCTACATTTCCAACACTTGGGTTTCAGTTTCCCAAGGTCATAACACCACCCAGTTTAGGACCTCCTTACTTTCCAAACTCCAATCAGCATGGACCAAAGGGTCCTAATCAATCAGATCATGCCAAATCCCACCCAGGGATATTTAAGTCCATGCCCTTCCTGCTTCTCTCTCTCTTGGCTCTCTCCCTCTCCCATCCAGCAATAAAGAATCTCTTGGCCAGATTGCTCCTCTCCACGTGGTCACTTTTGGGGCCTACAGATCCCACCACAACAAATAAGACAAGTGAGGTGGTACAGGCCTATGATTCCAGGCACCTAGGTGACATAGGTAAGAGAACTATGGTCAGTAAAAATACTCTACCTGGAAAATAACTAAAACAAAAAAGGACTGGGGTTGTAGATTAAGTGGTAGAGCATGTAACTGCCAGTGTGAAGACCTGAGTTCAAATTTAGTACCACAAAAAAGATAGGAAGGAAGGAAGAATAAAGAAAGAAAAAAGTCTGCACAGATTTTAGATAATTTAAAAACATGAAGTGCACTCAATGGTGTAAGCTTGATGTAAAATTTCATTTTGAAATGCACAATTAATTGCTTTTCTTATTTTATATTACTCATTCCCCCTACTCTTTGATCTCATTTTTCTACATCATGGAAGTGTTATTTTGTTCTCCTTTTACTCCTTTTCAGAAATCTTTAACTGATAGAGGTCGTATCATCTAATGAATGATGTTTCTTGACTAACAGTGAGTTCGATTTAAGACATTTAACTCATAATTATATAAAGGAGACTTGCATTCAGTAAAAACTGTGTTGTGACATTGTATCTTTCACCAGGTCAACAAATGTGAAAACTTTTTCTTGATGTTTGGTAACAACATTGAGCCTCATATTCCAATCAGTCATATAATCACAAGAGTAAACAACCAATAATTTGCAGGATACTATGTTGCTGAACTATGATGTTCAGTAAATTAGGTATATATGTTCAATTCATGTTGGGTTTCTCTGTATGTAATTCCACTATAGTGTCAAGAAACATCTATATTATTAAATGTTCCAAGATTATTATAAATGTCTATTTTTATTGATCCAAGACAATGACAATCTCTACACCAACAAGTTAACATAAATACAATAACTGAAAACAGTGATATAAAAAAAATCAGAATTTCAATATTTGGTCTTGCCATCTTTAATGATTTTTATTATAACATTGATTTAATATATATCATATGATCTCAAATATTACTATTACACATAAAATTTAAATATATTGAAAAGACTCAGAATGTCTTATCTTTTTCTTTTGCTTTATCTTAAGTTAGACTTTGAAAAATCTTAACCCTTAAATATTTATGAAAAAATTTAACTAGACATGACTAGTTCAACTTTTGTTCCATGTTGCTAAAGACAGGGCTTTCAAGGAGAATTATGGGCAAAATAACACCAAAGAGCAAAACAATAGTTCGGTGAGATGCAAGGGATGCCTCCCTGTTGAAAGCAGGAAACCAACAGGAATTCAAACATGCTAAATTCCTTTAGAAATAACTGAAAGCTTCTACATGCCCAGAAAACTGTTTTGCCGTGAAAACCTAACAGCTGCCTCCTTCAAACATTCTGAACAGAAATAGGAAAAAAAGGATGATATCAATAAAAAATGAACATTTCCTCACTGGGTCAATTTCTGTGACTGCATTGTAGCAGTGGTCCTGTTCTAGGACAGACAGTAACCCTTCTCAATGTTAGAATTTTCATGCCAGGTTTTGAACTGGTAGCAATTCTGCCCAAGAACTAAGATTATTTCCAAGTCTGTCTTAAAGGAACCATTATGGAACAGTGATGTTATCAGCCTCTGCTCTCCCTAGTTCTGCTAAAAAAAAATAAAATAAAGCTACTAAGACTGTGTAACATTGGTCAAAATGTATGTGAGCCAGTCCTACTGATGTCTAAAATATTAATTTTTGTTTGTTTGGTTTTGCTTTTCTTCATTTTCTCTTTAGTAGCTTCAAAATTTAGTGAACATTCCCCATTAATCCATTGAATTGTTGAACTGATACAAGTAGCACTTCTCTGAGGTACTCATGACTAATATAAGGTATTAGTAATACTTTAATCAGAAAACAGAAATCATATGATGATTTGAACAGAGAAAATTTCATGTACAGACTTGTTATTATACAAAGGATTGGAGTAACAATGAAATTACTAGAAAGAAGTTATAAATAAATATTAGTATTCATATGCATATGTAATGTGTATATATACTATGATTTGTAAATGTTTAAAATGCAGGAAGAGTAAATGTAAAGAACACTCTTTAAACAAGGGCTAAGCATAAGTGCCCATGGAAGAGTACTCTCTCCTCAAGGCTAATATTAAAACTATATTAAAAATGCCACAACCATGACTTACTGAATTGTTGAGAAATAAATGTGGTGCCTTATGCATAAGAATGTGCAAAACGTCTACCCCGATCTATTTTCATTAGCTATAGCTGAAGTGGAATGACCTAATGTATTTTGTCTAAGATACATGACAAAATAAAATTTCAATGTATTCTAAATTTCTTTAGAAAGGACAGGAATCCTTATGAGCAGACAGGAGATTATTACTTTTGTGATAACCTGGGGAATTTAATATTACCTTCCCATGTTAAGATCCTTAACACCTATAAAACTCCTTTTGCAATGTAAAGTAACATGTTCAATGGCTGTGGGAATTAGAGTGTCAGCAGTTTGAGAGATGGGTTAGTTTATTCCATATACCACACACTCCCATTTTCAAAGAAAGCATTTGCTCTCTACTTTTATGGAGAATTAGGCTAATGTGCATGAGTTATATTGCTAGAGTCCTCCATGGATTAGATTATATCTCTGTCAGTTTGAAAGCATTAAATAACTAGCATAGGGAAATATTTGGCAGTCCATAACATATTAAGAACAAAGGTAAACAGGATCTTTTATCACTGTATGGTTATAGCCTCACCAGAGACCAGACATCTAGTAGTCTTTTGTTGAGGTAAGCATTTGGAAAGTCAAAGAGAAAAGCAGGCCAACCATATCGAAGTCCCTAGGGTTTTAACTGATTAGTTTTTTGGATCCTAAGACCAACAAGTTTGACAATTTCAAACAACTATAGGAAAATGAATTCAAGACATAGGAATATGTAATGACTTCCTGAATAGAACTCCAATAATTGAAGAAATAAGAGCAGGAATTAACAAATGGAATTAGATCCAATTACAAAGCTTTTGTATAAGAAAACTCAATCACCAGAGTGAAAAGACAGTGTACAGAATGGGAGAAAGTCTTTGCCAGCTGTTCATCTGACAGGAGAATAATGTTCAGAATATATAAAGAAAAAAAGTAAATTCTGTAAGAATAAACAGTCCAATCAACAAATGGGCCATTGAATTGAACAGTTTGTCAAAAGAAGTAGAACAAATAGCCAATGAGTACATGACAAAATGTTCCACATCCCTTAGCCTCCAAAACAATGTAAATAAAAACTAAACAGAGATTTTTATCTCATGCTATTCAGAGTGGAAATCATCAAGGAATAAACAACAAATGCTGGTCAGAATGTGGGGATAACCATTACATCCCATTAATGTAATGGTTAGTAAATTAGTGCAGACACTCAAATCCATATAGAGGGTTCTCAAAAATCTAAAAATAGAACTGCCATATGATGCTGCTCTATCTCCTGGGCATGTACCCAAAGGAATCAAAGTTAGGAAACAAGAGAGATACCTGCATCTGTGCTCATTATGGCACTGTTGACAATAGCAAATTTATGGAATTATAAATGGATGAATGGATTAAAAATTTTGGTATCCACACAATGGAGTTTTATTCACACATAAGGAATAATGAAATTATGTCATTTGCAGAAATATGAATGGAGCTAGAGATCATCATGTTAAGCAAAATAAGCTAAACTCAGACAATTGTCACATATTTTTCTCTCATATGCTGAATGTAGACCTGAAAACAACATAAAGAGACATGATCTTTTCTTGTTTTTCTAAGAGCTTAAGATGCATAGTTAGGTTATTTGTTTGAAATTTCCCTGATTATTTTTTATATTACTTATTTGAAAACTTTCTCTGATTTTTCATGACAATAAACTTTCCTCTTAGCACTGCCTTTGATGGATTCCAAAGGTAAATTGTGTTTTCATTTTCATTCCATTCTAGGAATTTTTTTCTTATTTCCTCCTTTATTTCTTCAATGGCCCAAATAATAATGTTAGAATTTTTTTTTGTAAATATTTTACAAATTCTGTAAATAAAATAAAGTTTCTCCTCGTTGATTCTAGCTTTTAGCCAATGTGGTCTAATAAATACAGCAAGTTATTTCAATTTTCTTTTATTTGTTAAGACTTTCTTTACATCCTAAAATATGATTTGTTTTGAAGAATGGTCTGTGGGTTTCTGGACAAATGTATATTCTGTGGCAGTTGGATGGAGTATTCTGTAGATGTCCACTAAGTCCACTAAGTGTCAATTACTTCTGAGGGTTTCTTGTTGATTTTTGTCTGCATGACCATCTATTGGTGACAGTGGGGTATTAAAGTTGTGCACTATCATTGTCATGGTGGTATATCTGAGGTTTTATGTCAACTAGTATTTCCTTTATTAAATTGGATACAGCAGCATTTGGTGTGTATATGTCTATAATAGTTAATTCTTCCCAATGGAAAGTTTCCTTTATCAATATTAAGTGACCTTCTTTGCCTGACTAATTTTGGCTTGATGTCTACATTGGAAGAAAAGAGGATGGCTTGCTTGCTTTTGTTTTTTTGAAAGATCTTTTTCAACCCTTTAAAATCTTTGCCAATTATTCATCAAAAGATTAATATGCAGAGTCTATTAAGAGCTCAAAAAATTAAGCACTAAAAGAATAACCCAACTAATATATGGGAAAATTAATTCAACAGTTTTCTACATAAGTACAAATGGCTAATAAACACATGAGGAAATGCTCAATATCCTTAGGCATTAAGGAAGTGCAAATAGAAAGTCCATTGAGATTCCCTCTCAAGTCTGTCAGAATGGCAATCACCAAGAAAACAAACAAGAACAAATCTGGCAATTATAAGGAGGAATTGCCCATCTTACACAGTTGTTGGGAATGTAAATTATTATAACCACTATGGAAATCAGTATGGAGGTTCCCTAAAATATAAAGATAGAAATACTATAAGATCCTGTTATACTGTGTGTGTGTATATATAGAATATACATTCTTTCAGATATATGCTATGTATCTTAAGGAATGTAAATCAACATATAAACCAGGCAACTGTAAACCTATGTCTGTAGCAGCACTGTTCACAATATGGACTCAGCTTTGGCACAGGAACTTATAAAGGAATAAAGAGAATGTGGTATACACAACATACACAATGGAGTATGACTCAGCTATAAAGCAGAAAGAAATTATATCATCTGCAGGAAAATGGATGAAACTAGTGAGCATCATGTTAAGCTAAACAAGTCAGCCAGAAAAAGACAAATATCACATTCTCTCTCATATGTGGAATCTAGTCTTTAAAAATACATAATAGGAGTATAAACAGGATCTGTTTAAGGGTAGGTATTAATGGAAGGAGGAGAAAGTAGAGGGTGAAGAAGGAGGTGAATATAGTCAAAGTACTTTTTACTCATGTATAAAAATAGAACTAAGAAACTTGTTGAAATTGTTTTAAGTTAATAGGAGAGGGAATGTGGTGGAGGGATGGAAGGGTGAATTTGATTGAGTCATATTGTATGCATATGTACAAGTATCATAGTGAAGCCACTTTACACAACCAATAAATGACAATAAAACAGAAACATTATAAAAAAGAGAGATAAATATAAAAGGGAGACTATTTAAAGGGAAGAACAAGAGAGGAGTGGGGGATAAGTGAGGGTAATGGGGATTGAGTATCATTGAAGTACATTGTATATGTGTATGAAAATAAATATTTTGGACACTAACAATCCTCTTTCCTTACACTTTCCCTTACTTGCTATTGATTACATTTTGTTGTAGCTTTTTTAGTGAGTGTGAAGTGATATATTGATGTTTTCTGTCTTATACTGCTGTAAGTATGCTGATATATAACTACTGGTTGGCTACTCACATATCTCAATATGCCCTTTTGGAAAATTGAATTTTTTCTATTGTTTAATTAAAAGGGTTCTTTATATATTTCACATTTCAGCTCTCTGTCATATCTGCTATATTTAACAAGATTTTCCTCTTCCTTGGCAAAAATCATTTAGCTTTCATTATAATTTACTTTGTACAAAAATGTTTTTAATTTTGATTTACAAGAATTTGCTAATTTTGTCTTTGCCACTTATGCCTCTCTTTTCATGTATAAAATTATTTCCTAAACCAGGATAGCAGGTATTTACTCCTATGTTATCTTAAATTTAGATCGACTGTCTTATTTTTAATTTTTAAATAACGTATTCACGTGAATATGTATAGTCAGCTGTTTTTGCTAAGACTCTTATTCGACCTTTAAATTACACTTTCACTGAAAAATTAATTGACTATGAATGTAAGATTTTATTTTTTACTCTCATTTTTTTTCCCTTGATTTGTGTATCTATGCTGATCTCAGTACAATGCAATTTGAACTGCTGCAGTTTCATAGTAAGTTATGAAATAGGAACATCTTAGTTGTAAAACTATGTTTTCTTTTTAAAGATATTTTCATTATTGATTCTATATTACCATATCAATTTCAGAATCATTTCTTAAATTTTTGCAAAAATTGTAATCTTGGTAGGGATGACAATGAATAAGTAAATCAACAGGGAAATTTTGCCATTTTAACAATATCAAAATTTGCAATGAGTTTGAGATGAACATGAATATAAGATTTTTTTCTAGTTATTTACATTTTTAACTAATTTAAAAACCACCTTAAAAATGGCAAGACAACTGAATAGTCATTTTCCCCTGGTAATCATAGAAACAACAGAAATATGAAAAGATACTCAATATCACTGATTATCAGTTAAGTAAAACTACAATATTTATTATTTCACAGGTGTTATGATAGCTATGGTCAAAAATCAACAGAGAACAAGTATTGCTTACCAAGTAGAGAAAGGAAATGCTTATGCACTGCTGATGAGAACGCAAATTGGTATAGAGATTGTGGAAAACCAAAAATGTAGAACTAGTTTATAATCCAGCAATCCTACTACCCAGTATATATCCAAAGTAAATAAAATTTGTCTTCAGTATAAATGATCTAGTACACTTATAGGAATTAGATTTTTTAAAAATTTTATTGTTCATCATTAGCATAGCAAATTATGTTCATTGTTCTTGCATTTCTGTGTCCTTGTTGAACACATTTTATTTGTATTAATAAGATCATGTTATATTCAAGTGCACACTGTCTTATTTCTTCTTTTCCAATATGAATATTCTATTTATTTTCCTTGCATAACCTCCTGACTAAAATATCTAGTGCAAACTTTTCATTATTAAAATCTATTTGTTGCTTATAAAATGATGCCTGGAAACCTAGGTACTTTGTGGAATGGTTAAATCTGGTTAGTTTACACGTTTATCATCTTTGTGCTAAGAGTCATTTACATCCACTCTAGTAAAATTTCTTAAGAATGTAATACATCCTCATTAAGTATAGTCACCACATTGTGCAGAATACCATTTTAACTTATTCCTCCTAAGTAGAATTTTGAATCCTTTGGTCAATGTCTCCTCAATCCATCCTTCAACTACCCCAGATTCTGATAACGACCATACTACTATCTACTTACATGAAATCAATGTTTTTTAGATTCTACATGCAAGTAAGACCATGTCAGTATTTTTATGGTTGTACCTTCTAACTTCGCCAACATAATATCCTTCAGGTTAAAGTATGTTTTCCCAAACAATAGGACTCCCTTTTTAATAGATGAATAATCATCTGCTCTATATTCTTACATCACTTTATCCACTCATGCATTAATGGACTTCATTTGATTGCATATCTTATCTAATATGAATGGTACTTTAACAAACATGGTAGATTTTATTTTCTTTATATATGTGTATATATATATATATATACATATATATTTTTATATATTATTCATATATATTTATATGTATATTATTAATCTATATATACACATTTATTTATATATTATTCATATGTGTATATATATATATATGACAACTGTTTCAAGATTTTTCTTTTCTCCATATTCTCTTTTACAATTGTTAGCTTCTGTCCATTTAGTAATGACCATTCTGATAAGAGTTTGGTAATCTCTCATTGTGATTTTGACTTTCACTTTCCTATAAAGGTGTTTAGAAATTTTTCATATACCTGTGACCATTTTTGCCTTCTTTTGAGACACATATTTTTAGGTTTTTTTTGTTCCTTTTTCAAATCAGTTTCATGCGATTGAGTTGAATTTTCCTTATGTATTTTCTATATTAATGTTTTATCAAATGCATAGTTGGCAAATATTTTCTCCCATTTGGTATGTTGCCTTTCCACTTTCTCAACTGCTCCTTTTGCTATGCAGAAGCTTTTTTAGTTTGATATAATCCCGTGTATCTGTTTTTGCTCTTTTGCCTGAGCTTCTGAGGTCATATCCAAAAGTCACTCTCCAAAACAAGATCATAGAGTTTTCAAATATGTTCTTATTCCAGTAGTTTAATAGTTTTGAATCGTACACTTAAGGATTTAATCCATTTAAGTTGATTTTTCTATATTGAAAGAGATAAGTTTATTAAAGAGATTACCATCTTTCTATTGTGTGTTCTTGGTAACTTTGTTTAAGATCATTTGACTATAAATTTGCCAATGTATTCTAACTTCTTTATTCTGATCCTTTGGTCAATTAGCCTGTTTTTATGCTAATATCTCTATTTTGATTTTAATTGCATTGTGCTTTTATTTATTTATTTATTCACATGTGCATTCTTTGGGTCATTTCTCCCCCCTCCTGTGATATATTTTTTAAATCAAGTAATTTTGTACTTCTAGATTTTTGATCAAAATTGCTTTAGCTATTTGAGGTTTATTTTATGGTTCCATATGAATTGTTTCCTTTCGATTTATGGTTTTGCCATGCTGGGGGTCAAACTTAGGGCTTTACACAAGCCAAATCACTGAGCTATATTCCTGGCCATTCCCTTAAGAATAGTATAGATATGATAATATTCCTAAGAAACTCTTTAAATAGAAAAATTCTCTCCATAAATATCCAAAAGCTGACATTTCACTTACAGTGAATATACCACTCTAATGAATGAAACAAAGCAACTTCTTCCTATGCAGATCAAAGTCCTCATTGTTCATGTAGGCATGGAAGTAACAACTGAAAGAATGGAAGGGTATGTCTAATTTCAGAAATTTTAGCTCATATTCCAGTAAACTAAAGTAAAGGGCCTCTTGAGAATATGAATAATATATACATGCTTATAAAAGAGAATATAATGGTGATTTGAATTTTAAAATTAAAATATTTTTCTAATATGATTTTATGTAGGATACTCCAGGCAGGAGATAACAGCTTTGTGGCATTCTAAATAGCAGTAGATATAAATGATTTTGCACAATCTGTTTGTCTCCCTAGGAGAGTAGTAGAACTATTAACACTACCAAGGGAAAAAATTTTATAACAGTGAATAAATTGCAATATGAGTCACCTGCTCCATTTTATAAAGCTGCATTGTAAATGGGCAAGTTCTATAGTAATAGAAACTGTCTGTGTGAATAATTGGCTTCTTTACTAAGCTCCAGATGATAAATAAATACAGTTAAGTAATACCAGTGACAAATTAATATATTTATAAATTAAACTCTAGTATATCTAACAAATTGTGTAGCTTCCAACACGCTCATGTTTTATATATTATCCCTCCCTCTTCCTTTCAAGGACAATACCTCCCCAGACCCCCAGTAGACACTGAAACTAAAGTTAGTTCTGAGCACTGTATTTATTATTTTTTCTCCTATAAACACATACATACTATATAAATTATATAGTAAATTTTATCCTATAAGTCAGGCACAGTAAGATATTAACAACAGTAAATAATAAAATTAAAAATCATTTCTAGCATTTTCCATTTAAAACTTTCAGACCACAACTGACCACTTCTTTTGAAATAATAAAGAGTAAAACCTCAAATAAGGTGGAAAGATTGAAGTTTTCTCATCATCATATGTAAACAGGCCTAATACTTAAGTCACATATCAAGTACAGCCTTCTTTTTCTTTGTGATGGGTCTAAATGACTGGCAATGTAGAAACAAGTTTGTTTAGTTTCCTAATGTTTCTTCTTATCAGTCATTTTTCTGTGATGATTGCATATCATCTTCTTCATTTCTTCATACTTCCAGTATACCAAATTCTTCCAGTTTTCTCCAGTCAGCCCTCTGTTCTTTAGTTCTTTCTCCTGCCTTCTCACAATACAGAAACTCTGTCTATATATTATAGTGCATATACATTTCACCTTAGGTGATCTTATATACTGGTTTGGATTTTAATCACATACTTGCACCAATTCCTTCAGATAAATATTTCACCAAAACTTTGTCTACTACATTATGAAATATAATAGAATTATATGAGAAACTCACGGTATCAAATCTAGTTCTGCACTTATACCACAGGGATCAACAGGAATCTATATTCCCAAGTTTGGGTGACTGGAGATCAAGTTTTTCCAGGGTCTCATTAAGCTCTAAACACTGATTAGCTTGTATCTTTCTAGTTGAATTATTTCCTTATGTTGTGTTACTAAAATATTAGATATGTGTTTTTGTTTTAGATATTGTGTTTTTGTCTAAATGTTAAAATATGTCTTTTATATTCAACTCATCTAAATTTGTAAGACAATGACAAAAGACAAAAAAGTTTTAGGACAAATGTAGAGAGAATTTAAATACTTTTACCTTTATCAACAACAAATTTTCATAGGAAATTTATTAAAATATACATCCTAATCTTCAATGGGTTCTCTGGCATATGAAATTTACATATGTGAAAGCTGTAATTTAGGGATGTTTTTTGTTTTATTTCTCTTAGTCAATGTTATGCTACTTAACTAGTAGAATTATCACATCACATGTTGATTCCTTCACCAGCAATTGGCTCATTTTGAGTGCTTTTATAATTTTCAGCTTTTATTTTCTTCTTTTTCTTTATCTTCATACACACTAGAATTGCCTTCCTCCAAACACAAGACTCTGAGTTTGATCCCCAGTATGAAAGGAAGAAAGGAAGGAAGGAAAGAAGGAAGGAAGGAAGGAAGGAAGGAAGGAAGGAAGGAAGAAGGAAAGAAAGAAGGAAGGAAAGAAGAAAGATGAGAAGAGAAAGAAAAAGCAAGCAGGCAAGAAAGAAAAATGAGATATTATTTCATAAACGTGGATCTCATATTGGTTGCAGAGTTAATCCAGGAGTTCTAATATGAACTCTCAGCCTGCCCACCAAAAATAAATGATAGAAAGGAAAAAAGGAATATATAACCATTTTTATTAGTGTTGTAATTCTAATAAATGAGTACAAGTCTCAGACTGTTTATGGTATAAAAGACATTTTCTTGTTTCAATTGTTATCACTTCATATTTCCTTCAGAGGCTAAACATCCATGATGTTTGAAATGTAATTCTATGATATTATATCTTATGTATATATCATTTCACATTATTTTTTGAATATGCATCTATGTGAACATATTATAATGGTGTTTATTCCAAAACCAACCTCAAGGTTTACTAATGATATTTGAAGGATTTTCAAGAGCAATTTTAACCATATGCAATATTTCCCTTCTTCACCAATGTCAAATGCAACCCATTTCTCTATGTTCTGTTTATGCAGGAGTCATGCTGTGTAACAACCTGGAAAGTAAGTAGCTTAAATACATAAGCACTTATTTTGTGTGAATGGTCATGAGAATCAGAAGCAGTTCTGCTTGACTCTGCAGGGTTCTACAGGTATCAGTTAGGCTTGCCTCCAAACTGTGTGCTGCCTTAAAATGTTCATGTGTCTCAACATTCTGTGCCACAGATTGGAAGAACATGCCCAATCTGGGATGTGAAATTGTCAAGTCTGTGGACAGGAGCACAAGGGAGAACAAACCAATTCATGTGGGGGTGTCTAAAATGGCAGCTAAGGTACAGAATCAGATCTCCTAAGCTCTGTGACACCAGAAATCATCTTGAGATGTTGGAGCTACACTTGGGTAATTCTGATTGCTCTTAGCCAAAACAATAACCACCATCACATTAGGTGCAGATAAAATTCAAAGACTGACCATTAAGTCAGCCCTTAATTGCACCCAAAAGCTGCAAAAACTCCACCTGGCACAGCCGGCAAGGCATGTCTGGCCTCTGGACCCTGGAAAAAAGCCCCTTACTGCTTCTCTCTTTTTTTTTTACTTTCTCTCTTTCTTTTTTTTCTTTCTCCTCCAGACAAGAACTGAGCAACAATCAGAATCAAACTCTGCAATATCCTGGATTCTTAGCCCATGGAAAATCTCCCTATGCCTTGTCCACTGAAAACAGCAGTGGCATTTCTCCCCACCAGTTGGCTCCATAGCTGCCTGCATGAAACTGCAGAAGGAACAGATGAGCATCACACACCACAGTTGGCACCCCTACCTACCCTGTCACCTCACCCCACCCCTCAGGAAAATACTCCAGCACAGTCCCTGTGCAGACTGAACCCCCTCCAGCAAAACTGAAAAACATAAACAGTGAACGTAATCTAACGTCAACATCAGAGCTGGGTTTGAACACTGAACCCATCCCAGAGAACGGAGTTGAAGCAAAGAGCTTAACTCTCAGTGCTGACCTGTCAGGGGTGGGGCGAGGGGCCAAAATCTCAGTTGCCCAACTCTCAATGACAGGTGCATAAAGCAGCAAAGGCTAAGAGTGGGGCTGGAGTGACAAGCTGCCCAGAGGAGCCCCTTGCACCCAGCAGAGATCAGGAGAGGCATAAAGGTTGAAAGAAGGAGTGGAGCAACAAAATAACTTCCCACAGAAGCTATCAGCATTTAGCAGAGATCAAGAAAAGTACAAAGACTGAGAGCAAAGGGACCTCCCAAAGCAGGGCAGGAGGTGGATCCAGGGACTGATCTCTGTGACACAGGGCAACATTCAACACTGAATTGCCTCACCTTGTTGGGAGAGGAGCTAACCAAACAGAGCTGCAGCTGAAGGGTAACATAGCCATCACCTGCTGACAACTGCTCTGACAGCCCTGCATGAGCTGGCACTTTTACCTTACCTCACCTAATCTTGTGGACAGAAGGTCCAAATACCCTCACAAGGCAGTCACCTAGCAAGACCATATCAGAGTTTGAGTGCCAATACCAGGAATGGACACCTAAGGAATAACTCCAGAACTTTTGCCAATAAACTAAACTTTTTGTGGCTTCTGAACCTGGTATATTTTATTGTGTTCTTTTTTTCTTTTTCTTTTTTATTTCTGTATTATTAATTCCATTATCACTATTCTCTTATCCATATCTTCATTCTCTTCACTTTCTCTCCTTCTCCTGTACTATAATCCATCTTTCTCCCTCCCAACTACTCTTTCTGCTCCTTCTCCTCCACTTTTTCCCATCTTCACCTATCCCTTCTAGCCTCCCACAACCTGTCACTACACTATCCCTCCATCTTACATACTCACTACCTGCTGACTAGCCTACTGTACCAACTATACACAACCCCAGCCCCTTGCAATCCCTGACACAAACACACTCCACTACAACAGAAATAAACCCAAACACACACAAGGGCCACAAAAACCAGCAACCCCTATACCTCTTAACCCACCCAACACTTTTCCCACCATCCCTTTTTGGTACCACCTCTACTGATTTACTGAAATTTATAATTAACCTAAAAACCATTACCTCCACCAACTCCAACTGTTTATAAATATTATCATCAAGGAGTTTTCTATATAATATGCAAAAAACTGGTCTGGCATTGAACCTGTGCATTTATTATTGATAAATTAGACCTCCAGATGAGGGACAGATAGAGCACATCAATCTAGCTAACAACAAAAGCAGCCACAAAAATTAAATCAGGGAAAGAAATTAGGAAATCAACTCCACCAACTACTCTACAAAAACATAGTTACACAGCACCAAGTGGAACAATAAGAAGAAGAAGGGATGGAAACCACTCTCCTTAAAAAAAAAAAATCTACACAGGAGTCAGTGAGAAATGAAGACAATGGATAAATAGTTCTTGACCTCAACAAAACAATGATAAGTATTACTAGGAACCCAGTAAAACCCACAAAAAAACCCTCAAAGAAGAAATATTGGAAGACATCTCTGAGAAATTCATGGATAATATACTAGAGAGAATGTACAAACTGTACTCAAGAAATTTGAAGACATCAAAAATAAAGAATATCAGATAACACAGAAACAAATATAGGAACTCAGAGAGGACTTTGATGAACATCAGAGTGAAACAAAGTACACTATAATAAAAGAGATACTTGAATTAAAGAGAAAAAAATTATAAAAGAGGTGTTGAACAAAGAGATGGAAAACCTCAGAAGAAAGAATCAAAAAGAAATCTCGGATATAAAAAGTCCCTAGAGTAAAACAAAAAACACAGTGGAAGGGCACTCCAGCAGACAAGAACAAGTGGAAGACAGAATCTCAGAGCTCAAAGACAAAATAGAAATTAAAGAAAAAACAGAAGAAATCTTAGTCAAACAACTCAAGAGTTGTGAAAGGAATGTGGAAGAATTTAGTGACTCTATCAAAATACCCAAATCATGGGCATTGAAGAAGGAGAAGAGGTGCAAGCCAAAGGGATACATAATATATTCAATTAAATAATAACAGAAAATTTCCCAAATCTCAAGAAAGTTTTGCACATTCAAGTATAAGAAGTCTCCAGGACACCAAAAACATGTGACCAAAATAGAACCTCCCCAGGCATATTATCATTAAAACAACAGGCACAGAAAACAGAAAGAATTTTGAAGGTTGTGAGAGATAAAAAATAAAAAACATATAATGTAAACCCATCAAAATAACAGCAGATTTCTCAACAGAAAGCTTAAAAGCAAGAAGGGAATTGAATGAGGTACTTTGGGTACTGAATGAAAATAACTTCAGCTTTAAGATACTCTGCCATGCAAAACTATCATTCACAATTGATGGAGCAACAAAAATCTTCCATGATAAATAGAAACTAAAACAGTATATGACCACCAACCCACCACCACAAAAGATTCTACAAGGAATTTTGCACTCAGAAAATGAAAGAAAACAAAACCACCAGAGTATGGAAAGCACCAAAACACAGGAGAAAATATAGGTAATCTGAGAGTAGCATTGATTTAACTGCACACATCTAATCCTTAAACAACAAAAATAACTACATGGTAGGAATCACCACATACCTATCAATATTAACACTGAATGTTAACGGACTCAACCCCCCCATCAAAAGACACTGTTTGATAAACTGGATTAAAAAGCATGATCCAACAATCTGTTATTTACAGAGACACATCTTATTGACAGAAATAATCAGTGGCTTAGGTGAAAAGGTGGAAGAAGATTTACCAAGACAATGGATCCTGAAAATAAGCAGGAGCAGCAATACTTATATCAGACAAGGAAGATTTCAAACTTTTATTGATCAAAGTAGATAAAGAAGGCACTTTATACTAATAACAAGTACAATACATCAAAAGAAAATAACAATTATCAACCTATATGCACACAATATCAGTGTAACCAATTTCATCAAACAGACACTACAAGACTTAAAACCATATACAGACTCCAATACAGTTGTAGTGGGAAACTTTAATATCCCTTTATCACCAATAGATAGGTCATCCAAACAAATAATCAACAAAGAAATCCTAGAATTAAATGATACCGTAAATCAAATGGACCTAACTGATATTTGCAGAATATTTCATTCAACAACACAATACACATTTATAAGTAGTTCTTGGAACTTTCTCCAAAATAGATCATAAGTTAGGGCACAAAGCAAGCCTCAGATAATATGAGGAAATAGAAATAAACCCCTGCATTCTATCTGATCACAATGTATTAAAACTAGAACTAGACAATAAAAACAATAGCAGAAAACATGCAAATAATTGGAGACTGAATAACATATTGCTCAACTATCAGTGGGTGATAGTAGAAAAAAGAGAGGAAATCAAAAGATTTCTGGAAGTTAATGAAAGTAAAAACACAACCTACCAGAACCTATGGGACACAAAGAAGACAGTCCTAAGAGGAAAGTTTATTGTCATGAGTGCATATATAAAAGGACAGGAAGATTTTGAATAAATGACCTAATGCTACATCTCAAACTCCTGGAAAAACAAAAACAAACAAAACCCAAAACAAGCAGAAGGAGAGAAATAATAAAAATAAGGGCCAAAATTAGTGAAATAGAGACAAAAAAAGATACAAAAAAATCAAAGAAACAAAGTGTTGATTCTTTGAAAAAATAAACAAGATTAACAAACCCCTGACAAATCTGACTAATATGAAGAGGGGAAAGACTCAAATTAGTAAAACCAAAATGAAAAAGGGGAGATAACAACAAACACCATAGAAATCCAAGGAATCATCAGAGATGACTTAGAGAACCTATTTTCCAAAAAATTGGAAAATCTTAGAGACATGGACAAATTTGTAGATAGTTATGACCACCCAAAACTGAACCAGGAGATATTTACCACCTAAACAGATCTATAATATGAAATGAAATTGAAGCAGCAATAAAGAGTCTCCCAAAGAAGAAAACTCCAAGATGTGATGGATTCTCAGCAGAATTCTACAAGACCTTCAAAGAATAACAACACTCCTTAAATTTTGCATGAAATAGAAAGGGAAGGAACATTGTATAACTTGTTCTATGAGGCTAGCATTACATTCATCCCAAAACTGGACAAGGACACATCCAAAAATAAGAACTAAAGTCCAATCTCCTTAGCAAACATCAATACAAAAATCCTCAATAAATAACGGCAAATCAAATCTAACAACATATCAGAAAGGTCATTCAACATGAACAAGTTGGCTTCATCCCAGGGATGCAGGCATGGTTTAACATACACAAATCAGTAAAGGTAATACAGCACATTAATAGAAGCAAAGACAAAACCACATGATCATCTGAACAGAAGCAGAAAAAAGCCTTTTATAAGATTCAACACCACTTCATGATAAAGGCTCTAAGAAAACTAAGAATGGAGGAAAACATTATAAAGGGTATATATGACAAAGCTATAGTCAACATCATACTTAATGGGGAAAAACTGAAACCATTCCCCCTAACCTCAAGAAAGAGACAAGGATGCCCACTCTACCCACTCCTATTCAACATATGCCTGGAATTCCTAGCCAGAGCAATAAAGGAAGAAGAAGAAATAAAAGGAATACAAATAGGTAAAGAAATAGTCAAAATATCCCTCTTTGCAGATAACATTTTCCTATACCTCAAAGATCCAGAAAACTCCACCCAAAAATCCTAGACACCAAAAACAGCTTCTGCCATGTAGCAGGATACAATATCAACTTACAAAAATCAGTAGCATTTCTATACACTAATAATGAACAAATTGAAAAAGAATATAGGAAAATAAGTCCACTTGCAATAGCCTCAAAAAAAAACTCAACTACCTAGAGGTAAGCTTAACAAACAAATGACCTCTATAAGGAGAACTACAAACCACTGAGGAAAGAGATTGGAGAAGACTACAGAAGATGGAAAGCTCTCCCATGCCCATGGATTGGCAGAATCAACAGAGTAAAAATGGCTATACTACCAAAAGCAATCTACATGTTCAATGCAATTCCATCAAAAATCCCAATGACATTCATCACAGAAATCGAAAAAAAATCTACCCTAAAGTTCATTTGGAAACACAATAGCCAAGATAATAGTGAGCAAAAAGAGCAATGATGGAGGTATCACAATACTCAATTTCAAACTATACCACAGAGCCATAGCAATAAAGACAGCATGGTACTAGCACAAAAACAGATATGAAGACAAGTAGAACTGAACAGATGACATGGATATGAATCCACACAGTTATGCCCACCTTATTTTTGACAAAATCTCCAAAAATAAATAATAGAGAATAGACTGCCTCTTCAAAAAATGTTGCTGGGAAAAGTGGCTATCTACTTGCAGAAAACTGAAACTACATGCATGCCTGTCATGCTGTACTGGTGTCAACTGAAAGTGGATGAAGGACCTTAATATCAGACCCAAAACTTCGCAGTTTCTACATTAAAGACCAAGGAATACAAAGAGCTCAAGAAACTAAACTCCCCAAAAATTAATGAACCAAGAAAGAAATGGGTAACTGAACTAGGCAGAACTTCTTCAAAGGAAAATTCAAATGGCCAAAACACATATGAAAAAATGCTCACCATCCCTGACCTAAAGAAAATGCAAATCAAAACCACACTAAGATTCTACCTCACTACTGTTAGAATGGTTAGCATCAAGAACACCAAAAACAACAAATATTGGTGAAGATGGGGGGAAAAAGGAACCCTCATACACTGCTGGTGGGAAAGTCAGCTAGTACAATCACTTTGGAAAAAAATATGGTGGCTCATTAAAAACTAAACATAAATCTGCCATATGATCTAGCAATACCAGTCCTAGGGGTATACTCAAAGGAATGCAACTCAAGTTATTACAAAAGCACCCGTACACCCATGTTTATTGTAGCACTGTTTACAATAGCAAAGATGCCCAACACTGATGAATAGATTAAGAAAATGTGTTATGTATACAGAATGGAATTTTATTCAGCCAGAAAGAAGAAAGTCCTTTTCTCATTTGCAAGTAAATTATGGATATAGACACCATCATCTTACTTGAAGTTAGCCAGGACCAGAAAGCAAAAAAATCACATGTTCTCCCTCATACATTGATTATAGACTAAAACAAATGCTATAATATTATTGGACAGGGGTCACAAACCAAGAGGGCAGCATATATGGGAGAAATAGGGAAAGGAAAGGAAACCTAAAACTTGAATGTGGTTGATGTGCTCACTGTAGAAGAGTGAATATAGTAATCTTAAACTGACAGAGGCTGCTATGAGAAGGGGACCAGAAAGTAGGGAAGAAGTGTGGTAGGAATGAGCCAATCTGGGTTGAAATTCACAAGTGCATGGAATCAATACTAGGAATCTCTCTGTATAGCTATCTTTATCTCAAACTAGCAACATGATATGTGTTTCTTATTATCTTCCATGTTTTCTCTTCAACAAAATCAGAGAACAAGGAGGAGGGAGGAGGGATTGTGGAGGGAGTGGTGAGGGATGAGGGGGCACAAACATTGTATACATATATAAGTAAATGTAAAAACAATAAAATAAAAGGAGAAAGAAAACAAAATTCAGGCAAACACACATGAAGTTGCTATTAGGATGTGCCCTGTACCATGCCTCCCTTATCTTCTCTTGGCCAAAGCAATTCCTGTATTGAGAAGCAATATTGTCAGGGTGATGAAACAAAGTACTCAGACAAAAGGGCCTAAGGCAGATGAATATTTTTTAAAACACAACACAATATACCATGCTATATACATACAATTCCATAGTCAGGTAAAATTTCCTTGTGAAAAAGGTCTGCTATTTTCAGACACAACTATGGCAAGAATCATGTTATTCATTAAAAAAATAAAGAAATGTTATACTTCAGAACGATTTGTACTATCATTTTTCCCAAATGTAGGGAGTTTTTTGCTTTAACATTTTAATGAGATGTTTAAACAGCTTTTATAACTTTTTTGAATTGCTTTAGTTTGTGACAATGAATGTTAAACAAGTTAGATATTTAAGCACATACCATGATTTGATGTACTAATTAGATTTACAGCGGAAATATTGAAGTAGCAAAGAAGTATTATTTATAGAGAATCTAAATTTCTTCAAACTTAATTTGTTTTCTATTAACTGTTCTTTTCAGAAAAAAATATATGGCTCTAGCTCTATTTAATGAGATGCATAAATCACAACTAATGGACTATGACTCAGATTACCATCAATTTATGATGACAAAATTTGAACTTAGGCATCTATCTTTGTGTCTAGTTCAGTTGATTTGAAATATTTACAGGTGGGAAGAAAAGCTTTAAGTTTTAAAAATAGTACCATTGAATACGGTATGTGTCTGAATTCTGTGTGGTTCCTAAATGTTGAAACAATAAATATTACAAATTGAAGTTGAAAAATCAAAATATACAGGCAGGCTATACACAGATTATACATGGGTTTTGACCTAGAAAATCTGGCTATTAAAAGAGAATGAGAGAGATTTGGGGAAGATGAAGGAGAATGAAGAGAGGGAGAGAGATTTGGGGGAGGAGGAGGATGATGAAGACAGAAAATTAATATGCACATTTACTTATTGAGGAACTAATTATATCAGTCCCCTGCTGTGGTGGGTTGTGACATTGGGGCACTTGCTTCTGGCAATGTACAAAAGCCTACACCAAGCAGGAGCCCTCAAATACCAGGGTTCATTTTGATGCTTGTGGTCTTAATAGCCAACGTTTGATGTCTTCAGTTTTGCTAAATGGACTGAATATTAAAATATAAGTAACATAGAAAGCCCTACCTATTCAAATATTTTACAATATTCACCTACTTTTAGATTCCAATCACCTTAACAACTGGAGTCACTGCTACTGACTTTGATACTGAATCCAAAAATCTGAGATATTTAATGAGGCAAATTTTACTCTGTTCTCCTCTTTTCCCAATATATAGCTACAAGACAATTGATTAAGCTCTCACTGATAAATTTTGGTGTGTTTTTTCTAGCATTTTTGATCTTATTATCATAATGATGACCCATGACTACATTACCTATGTTTTTCAGTGTTGAAGAGAAAATATGGCAAACAGTCTGAACAGAGTGTTCAAAGAAAATGAATGCTTTCCTATCTTCTCTTTCACCTGGAATAACTCCTTCCTGTAAATGAGACTTCACATAAAATGTGTAGGGTATTGTTTTTTAATATTTTATTTTATCAGTTTTTGCATTTACTGATGGGTATATGCATTATTTGGGCCACTCCTCCTCCCCTGCCCCCAGGCAGCACCTGTTGTTCTCTAATTTTGTAGAAAAAAAAAATCAGAAAAACATGGCATTTTTGCTAGTTTGAGATAAAGATAAAGATAGCGATAGTTATACAGGGAGATTATTTATGTTGTTTCCATGCATACATGTTTTACAACCCAAATTGGTTGACCTCTATCAGACCCCTTCACTACCTCTTAGTCCCCTTCCCATAGTGGCCTCTGCCAGTTTAAGATTACTATATTAGTTCATCTACAGTGAGCACATCAACCACATTCAAATTTTTGGTTTCTTTCCCTTTTCCTATTCCTCCTGGGTGTAGTCTCCCTTAGTGTGTGACCAGTGTCCAATAATATTACTGCATTTGTTTTAGATGTATAATCTACATATGAAGGAGAACATGCTATTTTTGGCCTTCTGAGCCTAACTTCACTTAAGATGTTCTCTACATCCGTCCATTTGCCTGCTTATGATAAAATTTCATTCTTTGTGGCTGAATAAAATTCCATTGCATATAAGTATGACATTTTCTTAATCCATTCATCAGTAGTGGGGCATCTTGGCTGTCTCCATAGCTTGGCTATTGTAAATAGTGCTGCAATAACCATGGCTGTACAGGTGCCCTTGTAGTAACCTCAGTCACATTCCTTTAGGTATATTGCTGGGTATTTCTTCAACAAGATATTTACTTCCTGAATTGCTGATTCCTTGTTCTCCTTTCTCATGAAAGCACACTTGATAGCTTGAGATGAGTGGGCACATACAGACCATGATGAAACAAAATTTAGGAAAATACTCAAGACTTAAAAGATATCAGGAAGAAGGAAATCCCCCAAAGTAATTAGATTTGGGGAATACTTAACCAGAAGCAAACATTGCCAGCATCTAATTATCTGAAGAAAACATAAGCCCTCACAATTTTTTTAAACATTTAAATTATTTTCCTCCTTTTATCATTTTTACATTTACTTACATGTATATCTATTGTTTGTACCACCTTTCCCTTCCCCCCACCACTTCTGGGAAGAACCTGTTGTTCTGCCTTCTTCTCTGATTTTGTTGAAGAGAAAACATAAGAGATAATAAGAAAGACATATCATTTTTGCTAGTTCGGGGTAAAGATAGCTACAAAGAGAGAGTCCTAGCGTTGATTCTATGCACTTGTGTGTTGCAATCCACATTCTTTCATTTCTACCAGACCACTTCACTACTGCCTGGTCCTGTTTCCACAGTGGCCTCTGGACAATTTAAGATTACCATATTCACTCCTCAGCAGGGAACACATCAACCACATTCAAGTTTTAGGCTTCCTTTCCTTTCCCTATTTATCCAGTGCGTGTTCTCCCCTTAATGTGTGACCCATGTCCAATAATATTACTGCACTTATTTTGGGTCTTTAATCTGCATATGAGGGAGAACAAGTGATTTTTGGCCTTCTGAGCCTAATTTCACTTAAGATGATGTTCTCTATGTCTCCATCCATTAACTTGGGAACATTTCATTCTTCTTTGTGAATGAGTAAAATTTCATTGTGTATAAATAGTGCATTTTCTTGATCCATTCATTGGTTGTGGGGCATCTTGGCTTTTTCCACAGCTTGGCTATTGTAAATAGTGCTGCAATAAACATGGATGTTCAGGTGATTTTGTAATAACATGAGTCGTCTTCCTTTGGGAATATCCCTAGATTTGGTATTGCTTGATCATATGGCAGATTTCTGTTTAGTTTTTTAAGGAGCCTCCACATTGTTTCCTAAAGTGATTGTGCTAGCTGACATTCCCACCAGCAGTGTATTTGGGTTCCTTTTTCACTGCATCCTCACCTGCATTTGTTGTTGGCAGTGCCTTTGATGATAGCCATTCTAAAAGTGGTTAGGTGGAATCTTAGTGTAGTTTTGATTTGCACCTGGGATGGTGAGCATTTTTTCATGTTTTTTATCCATTTGGATGTCACTAGGAATAGAAGGAATATACCTGAACATTATAAAGACTATATATGACAAACCTATAGCCAGCATCATACTTAATGGGGAAAAACTGAAACCATTCCCCCTAAACTCAGGAAAGTGACAAGGATGTCCACTCTCTCCACTCCTATTCAATATATTCCTGGAATTCCTAGCCAGAGCAATAAAGCAAGAAGAAGAAATGAAAGGAATACAAATAAATAATGAAATAGTCAAAATATCTCTGTTTGCAGACATTTTCCTGTACCTCAAAGACCCAGAAAACTCCACCCAAAAAGTCCTAGACACCAAAACCAGCTTCTGCAATGTATCTGGATACAATATCAACTTACAAAAATCAGTAGTATTTCTATACACCAAAAATAAAGAAATTGAAAAAGAATATAGGAAAACAAGTCCATTTTCAATAGCCTCAAAAAAAAAAAAAAAAGTCAAATACCTAGGAGTAAACTCAACAAAGGTTGGAAATGACCTCTATAAGGAGAACTACAAGCCACTGAGGAAATAAATCAAAGAAGACTACAGAAGATGGAAAGCTCTCCTGTGCTCCTGGATTAATAGAATCAACATAGTAAATGGTTATACTACCAAAAGCAATCTACATGTTCAAAGCAATACCAATCAAAATCTCAATGACACTCATCACAGAGATTGAAAAGTCTACCCTAAAGTTCATTTGGAAACACAAGGACCACAAATAGCCAAGGCAATACTGAGCAAAAACAGCAATGCTGGAGGTATCACAATACTTGCCTTCAAACTATGCCACAGAGCCATAGCAATAAAGACAGCATGGTACTGGCACAAAAACACATATGAAGACCAGTGGAACAGAATAGAGGACCTAAATATGAATCCGCACAGCTCTGCCCACCTTATTTTTGACGATGGTGCCAAAAACATATAATGGGGAAAAGACAGACTCTTCAACAAATGTTGCTGGGAAAAGTGGCTATCTACTTGCAGAAAACTGAAACTATATCCATGCCTGTCATCCTGTACTAGTGTCATCCTTAATATCAGATCCAAAACCTTGCAGTTATTACATGAAAGAGCAGGGAATACCCTGGAAACAATGGTATAGTCAAGGACCTACTCAGTAGAACTCCAGCAGCCCAGCAACTAAGAGAAAAGATGGACAATGAAAAAGCTTAAAGAAGAGGCTCTAGAACTAATCTGTTGGGGTTGGACTCATGGAGCCACTTTAATAGCTATGTGATGGAAACCCACTTAACTTCCATGAGCCTCAGTTTACTCACCTATACCTGGAAATTATAAGAGTAGCTAATACAGGATCTATGAATTATAGAAAGCATTCAAATAGGGACTGTTCCAATATATTTTACAGTTAGTTTGATTCATGTGTATGTAAACAAAAATTTTAGCATGTTAATTTCTGTGTAATTTCCATATTGAAATTTGTCAGAATTGCCACACTGTGTCAACACTCAGATGTATTTATATACTTAATAAAGTTTAAAAATAATGATAGATTTTTATTCCTTTCCAGTATTTATATTTTCTATCTTTCTCTTTTTTAATGAGTTAACTAGCACTTTGGAGGAATGTTATTCTGATTTTGTTTGAAGGCTTTCTAACTGAAATACTATATTAAGTATTTGGCTATTACCTTTTGTATTGCACCCCTTATTAAACTGAACCATAAAAGACAGCAATATTTTTATAATTCTTCTTGTATTACCCAGCAAGTCAATTTAAACCACATTTCATAAACTGCCAGTTCAAGTTTATGTTTTATTTGTAAAATATCTAGTGTCAGAAATAAAATCTTCTGTTTCATAGAATAAAAAAGTTTATTTTATACAATCTTCTCAGAAAGCCTTTTATATTCTCTCTCTATTTTATCTTACCATTTTTTGTCATTTTTGTACAATTTTATGTAGCTTCTATACTATTTAACAACTTATTCAGTATAGTGGATTAATTGGTTTTAATTTAATTTACCAATTAAATGATTAATTCAAAATGAATTTTTAGTTGCATTAAGTTAATATTTGACTGAAAAAAATATATCTATATATTTAATCCATCTATCTGCAAAGCAACAGTATGGATGATTTTTTCCCTTGACCTGATACTCCTTGGTAGGCTATGTCTCATCCAGTATGTGAAATAATGTTCTTTTTCACTTATCTATAATGACATTAGTAACACTGCATAAAGAGCCAAAACAACAATAAGAAAAAGCTTACTGTATTTAAATAAATATTTATTTATTCTACTGCTCCATAGATTGAAAATTTGTAATTCATGCTGCTTTGGCAAGCTGCTATGTTGGTTAGTTGTTATTGGCTAAGGTGTCTAAAATGGCCTCATGACTGATAAATACTTTCTTGTCCAAAAAATTAACTTTATCCAACATACTACCCTGAGCTCAGTAGTCACACTGTGATGAGATACAAGAGTAAAGCCCAATTTCAAATTATTGGCAAGTTGGTAAGAGGAACTGCAAATTAAGGTAGAGGGAGACATAAAGATTACTGCAGTTATTTTTTGACAATAATGTAGCCCTCTTTCAGACAAAAGAAATCACAGAAGCTCTCATTTCGAAATAGGTTGGTTTTTCCTTTTAGTTCCTGATATATAATCTAATACATTTGAGTCAAGTAGAGTCTTCTTTCAAAATAACTAAATAAAGTTAATAATAATTCAGAAGTTTTCATTTAAACACTACTTGTTGAATATACAAATATTAATTTGTGTTTTCCATATGTTTGAAAGTCATTATTGCATCATTGGTTTTTGGGAAGTTCAATACCTAATGCATGCATCAACTTAATTTGATTAATCAGTACAGTAACTGAATATCTGGCTACCCTCCAAATATTTGGAAGACTACAAGATTGTTCCAGAAAAAGGGTTTGAAAAGTCTCATTCAGTATACATTGCAGTTTCCTGAAGTAGCATCTTCTTTTGATTCTTTTCTAAACAAAGAAAGAATAATCATATTTTTTTTATTATTCCTGTTATAGGAATGCCCATTTTCATTTCTGAAGTCCCTGAATCCAGCTTGAGATGCTGAGAAGCCATTTTTCTTAATAATCCCTTTTGTAATATCCTGCACATTCTGAACCCCACACGTTCCACAAACCAAACACAACCATGGCCCCCTTCCCCTCTAGTAGGTATTTGGAATAACACTGGCAGCAATAATGTTGGTTTCCATTTTATTTTTATCCCCTGGATTTGAATTTGTGTCTCTTTGAGGTATATGCATTTAGTAGAGAAAACTAACCTACTATAATATAACTTCTTCTTTTCTCAGGATTAAAATAAAAACATCCGTACAAGAACACTATTAGTTTTAACATACTCACTTATAATTTGAGCTGGAACTCTTTGCCTAAAGACATTTTGGGGACATAAGAAGAGAAGAGCAGTAAGTCCCCGAGAAAAAATCAGAGTTATACAAGTGACCACCCTGAAACAGAAATAACTAATCACAAAACGTAGCAGAAATAATAGAATAACTCTCCATATATCAGAGGGAAAGTATTCTGAATTTTAAAATATAAAAATAATACTAAAAATTATAAAATATAGATCTGAACCACATGTAAAGGAGTGGAGGTGAGACACAGAGAGAAGTTCATCTAAAAACTCCCAGAACAACCTGGATTTGGTGGCACATGACTACACTACCAGCTACTAAACAGACAGAGTTAGGAGGATTGGGGTTGAGGCAGGCCAGGGCAAAAGTGTAAGACCCTACCTGAAAAACCAACAAAAAGCAAAAGAAAGTCTGCCTACCAAGCAAGCACAGGCCATGTGTTCAACTCCTCCACCCAGAACAGCATACAAAAAGTAAAAACCAACTCCAAAACAAGATTACAATTATGAATGAGAAATGCATATTTATTAGAAAAGAAGACAAATCAATAAAATAAGCAAAAATCCTTTCTCAATAGTAAAATCAATCTTTGAATTAAAGACACTGAGAGAAGGAATTCCCATGGAGTGGAGAAGCATGAATCTCATTTTCTTGTAAGGATTCTCATTTATACACACACATACAAACACACAGATATAGGCATATATATATATATATATATATATATCTAGGCATATATATATATATATATATATATATATGTATAAATAATTCACTTTTGTAATAATTTTTTTCTCACTCTAAATGCTGCTAGAATGCCAAAGTTATAAAAAGTCAGGGTAATTTGAAGTACTGATGCATAATTTTATTTTAAGGTCTGTGTACAGACATTAAATCATTGCACAGGTGTTTTCTAGTGCATTGCTTTCTGTAAAACTAAAGAAGACTAAATCTATCTAGCATCTGAAAGATTATTAAGATCATCTCATATAAGTCACTTTTTGTCTTTTGGCATATAAATGATATGTTTCAAAGTGTTGAGTTGCTTTGCTATAGAAAAATTCCAATTCAATTTAATTATATAGTTGAAAAACTTTCTCACTGCTCATATACTGCAGTCCTTTGAAATTATCATTCAAATATAATACGTAAATATAAACTTACCTTATTTATTAAATGAAATATTTCCAATATATTTGAACTTTGCATATTTACAAATTATCTCATGTTCTTATATCTATGCTTTACTTACTCCTATTAATTATTATATTGACTATCTCAGACATAACAATTATAAAAATTAGATTTCTGTACACAAGAATATAATCACATTAAGTATTATGCATGCTCATTTTTTTTGAAAAGCAATATAAGGAACTAGCCATACTTTCAGGTATACATATCACAGTACTTCAGATGTTATACTCAAAGTAGAACATAAATACAAGTCCAAGGAAAGGAAAGGCCTGGTTTAACACTTCTCTAACTAAATGATTTTCACACTTGTTTATTCATATTCTTGTTCTTTAAGTATAGTTTTAGCCACAAAAAGATTAAAATGGGTTGTGATAATTAAAAATGAAAAGAACAAATAATTGTGGAATTTTGCTTCCCTAATCTTCATCAAGATTCCTGAAATTCTGTGAATCACAGATTTGAACATAGTTTTATGACAATCTTCCTTTCCAATATGATTATTTATAAATGATCAAAATGTTGACATTAGATTATATCATTTACAAATTTTGTCTTCAATGGGTTTCTCATCCAGTTGTTATAAAATTGTATGCTTATAGTGATTGAATTTAAATTTTACCAAAATTTTAATAAGTACTTTTCTTCGTAAAACGAAGAAATTTATGTAGAAGTATAGTCATCATCCCACACTCACCTTCATAGTTTCTCAAAAAGTCATACTAACAGTATTCTTTGTTTCCTTCTGTATTGTAATGTTCATGTAAATGTATAATTTGCATACAGATATGCATAATTACTTATATATGGTATATATGTGTGCTTAATATACATTGAGTGGTATCTGAGATCTTACCCATGTGAAACACATTCCAACATCACCAATGGATGCCTGAAACAATGGATAATACCAACTCTTATACATATTTTTTCACATACCTGCATAATTATTATACAATTTATTTATGTTAGGTGCAGTAAGAAGTTAACAATAGCTAATAAAATAGAATAATTATAGCAATCTAATTTAATATTGGTCATAAAAATATGTTAAATTTTTATTTCTGGAATTTTCTGTTTAATATTTTAGACCATAGTTGGCATTAGAAAACTGAAACATCAAATATAAAATCCATGGGTAAGGGCGGCCTTAATACTGTACTTTATATAAACACAAGGAAATATGCATATTTAAAAAGCAAAAAGTTGAAGGAATCAGAACAAAACTGAAAATAATATTCTAGGACTGCAAGAATCATAGAAGATACTGTGCCCATCTCCAAAGAAGCTTTGAAAATCAGAAAACTAAGCTAGTGTTGGAGCAACTCTGGGCAGTTGCTCCAACAATCTTTTTAGCTACAAAAAAATTAAAATGGGTTGTAATAATTGAAAATGAAAAGAACAAATAATTGTGGAATTTTGCTTCCCTAATCTCCATCAAGGTTCCTGAAACTCTGTGAATCACATATTTCAACATAGTTTTATGACAATCTTCCTTTCCAATATGATTATAAATGATCAAAATGTTGACATTAGATTATATTGTTTACAAATTTTGTAAACAATATAATGGGTTTACAAAATGGGTTTATAATGGGTCTTCAATGGGTTTCTCATCCAGTTGTTATAAAATTAGCTAATGTGTTCGAAATTGTAGGCAAGGATAGATGATAAGAACTGCCCAACTGAAGCAGAAAGTTACAACTGAGACTGCTCTACAACTTCTGTATGAAAGGTTCTGTGCTATCTAGTTATCTCTTCTCCACTTAATCTAGTCCAAATGCCCATGATCAACCATTTTAGAGCCAATATGTAGAGTCCCCAAGAGAAGATAAAGTCAACAATGATAAAATATTTGAAATATTGAAATATTTATTGAAAAATATAAATTACAAAACATATTGGCAAAACAAAAAATAAATTTGAATGCTCAAAAGATTAAAGAAAATAAATCATTACTAAAATCTGTCAGGAATCTCTAGTTAAATTCAAAGTCAGTTCTTCCAAAATTAAAAATAAAAATTAAAACAATCCGTCAATTCTCAGACCAAAGAAAAACATTTCCTAGTTTTTACTATGGTGTTAGAATTACAATGGCAGAAAGGATGAATCAATTCTCTATAAGATAAGGAAATTATAGGACAATCTTCTTTATGCACAGAGCAAAATATTTGGAGCAGAAGGAGTAAATGAAATTTTCATTCTCTACATATATATGTATATATATGTACACATATGTATGTAGATAGATGATAGATAGATGGATGATAATAGATATTCAGCCATTTATAATTATATTTTTATGAAGAACTCCAGAAGAAATAATGGAGTATTCTCAACATCAAGCTTGGTAAATTGGAAGAAGAGTGTTACAGACAGTGGAAGCCATGGAAACGCCAGTAAGGTAAAATAAGTAATGGGTTTTCAAATAAAAAAACAAACAAAACAAAAAGGTAGTGTTGGGTAGAAACATGTGTAAGGTATGGGATAATAATGAGACCAGTGAGAGCCAGGAGGCCCCATTATATAGGGCTTTAAGTAAAACACTTTCAAAATACTTTTCCAATTCACTGAAATGCTAAAATATGGTCTCAATTTCTAAGCCTGCATATTTTAGCTTGATTTAATTTCAGTGACTCTAACTGAAATGTATCTGACGACTGACTGTCCAAAATATGCAGAAAATTTAGAAAGCTAAAGTTAAAAAAATGTTGGAAAATGTGCTAAGATTTTGTCCTTAAAAGAGTTTCATGCCAAAATTATTGGAGGGATTATTAAAGTTGAAGAATCAAAAACAGATTTGTTAAATAGTGGAACACCATCACCCTACAAAGTATTAGGGTATATAGCTGTGAGGTATGGAGCTCACGGTCCATATGAATTGCAGATGCTTTTGCTGTCAGAAGAATTTGGCATCTTTGCTTCCAGGGAAAGTTTCACTAGCAACCTAACCCAAGTGGTAATTGGACGCATGTTGCTCAAAGGGAGATAGTTGCCAAGGCTTCACTACAGATTTCCAATCTAACTTATACTGAAAGAACTTTCTGTAGAAAGTTTTTTTAAAAGTACAGAGAACAATCCCTATGGAGTTAACAGATTTACTTTATCTAAAATAATACCCCTTAAGGTCACTATATAAACATAATTTGGAGGGGAATCATAGACTGAAGGGATTTTGGGATTATTCTCGTCTCGCTGTTTCATATTCTCCATTGGGCTGAGTGGGGTTAAACAATATTTCCCGAGGTTACATGAACAGACTGGAAACATGGGTCTACAGCCAACTTTTAATAAGTTAGTTCTCCTCCCTTTTAAGTGGCAGTTCTAAAAACTATTTGGTCTGAGAGGAATGGCACTCCCCTGAAACCTTCCCACAATATTTATCTAAATTGAAGGTAGAAGTGAGAAAGAGTAACTGTCATAAAAGGGAAAGAACTTAGGCAATTTACTCTTTTCTTCCTAGTAGGAATTCACAGAGCAATAGAGTCCCATGAAGTCCTTAAAACAAAGATACTAGAATCAAAATCAATGTAGAGGGCAGAGATGATGAGATAGTAGCAAGTCTGGAAAGAGATATTCTGAGAAATTTTAAAGGCATGTTTGGCTGAGAAAACTCATTCTACATACAATTTTTAATGACTGAGATATAAATCTGATTCATCACAACATGAGAACAGGATATGGGTTATTTCTTTAAAATGATTATCAGATTTAATATGCTATGAATCATCGTGAAAGTTAAATGCAGACTTATAGGTCCAATACTTAATGACTGCTTCAATAGGCCGGTGGTAGAATCCAAATCAGCATTTATGATAGGTATTGGAGGTGATTATGACCCCCATGGATCCCTAGAATACCCTTTGAAAGTCACTGTTTTAAGCCATCTAGACTTCTTTAGAATAATTTTTTTTACCTTTGCTACTAAGAGTTATTATTTGTTTGTACTTGTGAAACTGCCATAAGCATTCATCATAAAGTCTGACTTTTATCAATGTATTTCATTATTCTGTCACTTGAAACACATTTTACTGTAACGAATATGGTTAAATGCATTATTTTCCTCAAATTATGTATCACAAACTAAATATAGCAATAAGTATGTACATTGCATATATATGAAGTCACTAGAATAATCTAAACATAAATTTGATTAAGCTAACATCACTTAAATTCATATGGAATTTTAACTTCCCATAGGAGATTTAAGAATACATATTTGTTTCAGAATTACTACAAAACCCTGTGCCTAATTATATGTACTACCTTATAGCTTTATCTAAACATATCTAACTTATTTTTCCTAGAATGTGTATGTACTTTTTTGTGGTATCTAAGAGATTATCAGTATTCAACTGCATACTCTGATTCAGTAGATTTGGGGATGGGCATAAGAGTCACATTTCTTACATACTCCCAATTGATACCAATACTTCTTTTGAGCAATAATGCTTTAGAAGATATTTCTTTTACCAAGGTGTGATTATTTTTTGAAGGTATTTACCATTTTACTCTGGTCAACAGTTTTAGGGAAGTTGTATTCATGGGCTTCAGCTTATGGTGGGGATTTGTCAGTTTCTGAAAAACTGAATGTTTTTTCAGTATCACAGGCAATTTTTTTCTTTATAGCTTCTTGCACTTGAAATGCTCTGTCTATATGTATTATCTTCGAGCTAATTTCTTAGATAAGAATCACCTGACTCTTTATCTTGCACTGGGCAAATGTGAACTTGCCAGCTTTCAATACCTAAACTCAACAAGTCTTTGGTGAGAGATAAAGAAAGGTTAAAACCTTTCTATTAAACTAAATGCCTCACTGGGTATGAAGAAATAATGTCTAAATGGCCAAAAAACACATGAAAAAATGCTCACCATCCTTGACCATAAAGGAAATACAAATCAAAACCACACTAAAATTCCACCTCACTCCTGTTAGAATAGCTATCATCAAGAACACCACCAACAACAAATGTTGGTGAGGATGAGGGGAAAAAGGAACCCTCACACTGCTGGTGGGAATGTAAGCTATTACTACCACTCTGGAAAACAATATGGAAGATTCTTAAAAAACTAAACATAGATCTGCCATATGATCCCTCCATATATCAGAAGGAATGGAATTCAGGTTATCACAAAGCTACCTGCACACCCATGTTTATTGCAGCACTATTCACAATAGCCAAGTTAAGGAAACAGCCAAGATGCCCTAGAACCAATGAATGCATCAAGAAAATATAGTATTTATATACAATGGAATTTTAATCAGCCACAAAGAAGAATGTAAAGTTAGCCAGGCTCAGAAGCTATAAGTCCTATGTTTTCCCTTATGTGCAGATTATAGACCTGAAACAAATGCAGTAATATCATTGGACATGGGTCACATACTAAGGGGAGAATGCACACAGGAGGAATAGGGAAAGAGAAGGAAACCAAAAACTTGAAAGTGGTTGATGTGCTCACTGTGTAGGAATGAATACAGTAATCTTAAATTGGAAGAGGTCACTATGGGAAGGGGAGTAGGAAGTAAGGAGGAGGTCTGGTAGAGATGAACCAGTGTGGGTTGCAGTACACATGTACATGGAAGCAATGCTAGGAATCTCTCTTTATGGCTATCTTTATCTCAAACTAGCAAAAATGCTATGTTTTTCTTATTATCTTTTATGTTTTCTCTCCAACAAAATCAGACAACAAGAAGGTAGTGGAACAGGTTCTACTGGGAAGCAGGGGTGATGGGGAGGGGGAGGTGGCCCAAACAATGTATACACATGTGAGTAAATGTTCAAAGGAAAAAAAAAATTTAAAAAAAAAAGTATGAGGAGAGCAATTGTGAATCAAAGAGAAAACTCTGGTAAAGGATTTTGGAATCTTGGGCTCTCGTGAAAGTTGGTTTCACCTCTCTCAATCCATGTTTCTTGTCTACAAAATAAGAGACTCAACAAAATATTTCAGAGAGACAATCTGGAAAGTGTGATGGTTAAAACCAACTGAGAGAAATGTGTTTCAAATCTAGCTTAGCCACTTGCTAGCCATGTAAACTTCCTTGGGCATGGCACATTGGTTTATTTAATTTCAGCTACCAAAGATGAAAAAATAGTGCCTCACTCAGGACCATGGGAAGTCATCAGTTAGAAAATATGTATAAAGTGCTCTGCATAGTGTTTTCACATGTGCTTGCATGCTTATGCTTCACAGATACAGGAAGCAAGGAGGTAAAGGGCTGGGAATTAAATATCCAATAATAGTGTTCACATCACTGTAAGCAAATACTTCCTGGACGCAGAAATAACAGTTTCTGGCTAGCACTGAGTACTCACTAAAAAAAAAAAGTAGCAAAATCCATCATTCCAGATCCAGAAACCTAAAGAGATGTTTCAAATATTTGTAACTTGCAGTAAAATATTTGGGAGATTCAGAAACATATTTTTATTTATTCAATTGAAAGCACTAAAGAAAAGAAAAAAAGTTAATTATTACAAAAGTCCTGAAATGAGCTATTAAAATCATTCATTTGGTTAAGACCATCTCCATATACACCAGGTGTTAAGAAATCTGTGTTAGGTGCCCTGGCTCACACCTGTAATCCTAACTACTCAGGAGGCAGTGATCAGTAGGATCATAGTTTTGAAGCCAGTCCAGACAAATGAGACCCAGTCTCAAAAAATCCCTTCACAAAAAAGGGCTGGTAGAGTGGCTGAAGTTGTAGGCATTGAGTTCAAGCCCCAGTACTGCAAAAATTAAATAAAGAAGAGAAAATAAAAGAAAGATGTAAGTGATGAAATCAGGACATTTTAACTTCTTGCTAATTTAAAATGGTGCCATTAGCTTGATTATTCTTTTACCTGTTGTTTTCCCTGACCTAAAGAGAAAAGAACTCTATTGTATATACTACTACATAACAAATAAAAGGATGCTACTTAAATAAGGGAAAAGGGATTATTTTATTTTTATTAACTCCCCTAAATCTATGAAAAGCACTTCTGAGATAATAAACAAAATTTATTTTTATCTTCAAAGAGGAAAAAATGCTACTGAAATTTCCATCCTACATTTTCTGTATTCCCAGAACCTAAAACTAATCTTCATAATGGAATTTTCACAGAGATCAAAAAGAAAAAGCCATTCCATTCAACTGTATGTGAATTCTTTTGTCTATTCTGAAAACTCTGTTTAGCATCATTATATCTTCACTATATGGGTGGTCTCCAGCTTTTGTTGTTGATTTTTACATCTCATCAGATTTGTCATGAGAAATATATTGACTCTTCACTAATTGAAGCTGATAAACCTTTAAATTCTCTGTTCTACATAGTATATGCCTTGGAAGAATCCAGGAAAAACACCCAGTACTGCTCATCTGTAGTAACAAAAACATATGGAACCATAATGATAAAAGCATTATAAGTAATATTGATAGAACACTTTCTTATTATCAACTAGTATGCAGAAAACAATCTCTGTCTCCAAGCTTCATCTTTCCCTTTATAAAATGAAACTACTTTAAACCAGGTATTTTTTCTATCTTGGGATACTGTGAGGGTGAAATTAGACAGCAAGTGTAAACTTGCTTTAAAATAAAAAATATAAACAGTATTTTTATTATTTGCCTAGAATTACATGTTAATTACACATAATATACCTATGGTTGTCAAATCAACTCCAGAAAGTAGCTCTTTGCCTTTTCTATTCTATCTAATCTATCAAGACATTGCAATCCCAAACATGGAGACAAGAAATAAAAGCTGAAAAATAGTAGAACTAGTTTTAAAGAATCAGCAATCAGTTAATAGCAGAAGAGTTCTTAAGTGTTTCAAAATATTTAAATAGTATTTCACACATCTTTAATTTGTCATATCTATAAATGAGTTTTGTCAAAACTCTCACATAGAGAATGCTTCCTAAAAACTAAACAAATAGCCTCCACTATACTTATATAGCTCCCACTGTACTCTTCCCCTAAAGGAATAATGCACATATCATTCAAAATAATTAAATTGGGCTTCTTTTTTATCAAAATGTTCTTTGTGACTATTCAAAAATTTCAGATTTCATAGCACCACACAGCTAATATTAAATATTATCATTTTGCTTGTTCCTTATTCTTTCCAATTCTCGTTAGATAGTATAATTTGTTCTGCAATTTTCCAGTAATTCTTAGGGAAAGCAGTATAATAATTGGCTTTTATCTATAAATAATGTTATGTCCTTATGGAAGAGTTTGATTTTTTTACTTTAACACTTTTCAATTATTTTTATGATACTCTGGAACACATGTAGGATAAAACAGCATAAATACTATACATGCAATTCTAGAGAGACCAATAAACTTAGTGAGAATGAGAATTTTAATTATTCAATAAACTATGTTAAAATTTATTGGGAAAACAACAAAACTGGGCTTCTTAAATTGTGGTTTATTAACCTTTACTAGAACTATATAAAGTGCATTTTAAAAATTGATTCTTGCAGCCATCTTATTCTCTGCCATAGAATCAATATATTGGATCCCATGGAACAATGCTCCCGAATCTCTTTTTAAACCAGCATTATAGTCAGCTGTTGTACACTAAACTTGAGAAAACTCAGACAATTTCTTCCAAGATTTCCACAAAACAATTCCTCACAAGAAAGATCACTCTGTAGAAAACATAAAGTTTAAAACATGGTGAGAGAGATTATTGCTCAATAAACTTTGAAGAGTGTACAAAGCAAAAAGAGACAAGTACAGTATTTCTTATTCCTACCCAAGGTCCTTCTTTCAATCTAGCTCTGACTCATGAAGCATACGCAATATTTCCCTTTTGTAATACCTTTGAATTCTAGTGGTAGTATGCATTACATTTTTCAAACATCATAGATAGAATTGCCAAACTAAAGAAATTGACTAGTTTTCACAGAATTGACTAATATTTCCCTGGACTATGAAAAACAAGTTTATCAGTATCTTCTGAATTCAGAAAACAGCACACTCTAAGACTAGAGCCAGATAATAGACACAATGTCAGTGAAATTATGATCACAATCCTTTCTCACCGGCCTTCTCCAATTTAAGAAAACTGTGATTGGATTACAGGAACACAGCTAGTCTTTAAGGGAGGAATGATCATGAAGATAATTTATTCCATTACTATTTGCTCTCAAGGAAATGATATTGACCAGTTTTCCTCATTAATACTGAACATGATGGTCATTTGTGAATTGCTCCTAGTGTCTGTGAATGTCTGCAAATAAAGAATATCTTTTTACTTTCCCAGTAAGTCACCAAATTAGCCACTGACTGACTTACATAGTTGATACAAAACTGGAGTGGAAACAGTGAACAGTAGGAAGATAAAAGAAAGACGGTGTTTTAGCCTCTCAAGTGCTGTGAAATTCCAGCACTTGAGAGACTAAAACAGAAGAATCATGAGCTCAAGGCCAGCCTGGGCTACATAGCAAGACTCTACCTCAAATCTACCTTCAAGAAATTCATATACATATGAATTCATATAAATAATATAATAAATACATATAATATAAATATATAATATATACAGTGTATATTATATATAATATAAAGTTCATACATATATAAATGAATATATATGTACATCTACATATATATTTCACCATATACATACGTATGGATGTATATTCTTCAAGAAATGTAGAAAATGAATTAGAGTTGTGTAGAACAGATGGGACTGGGACTTACACATTTGCTGTAACAGCCCAAGAATGATTTTCTGGCACATTAAGAACATGCAAGTAAGAGTTTTCTAGATGTCAAATTGAATACAGTGACTCTTCTAAGTTTCTGATGGTATTGGGAGGCAGGTGTTTGAGTTTGAATCAGTGAAAATAAAGATAATGACTTAGCTCAACTGTGATGAGCAAAAAGGGAGTGAAATGGGGAGCAACTTATATGCTCTTGTTTTTGTACGATTCTATTATGACTAACAAAAAAGCATAATCCCCAACTGGCAGAGTCCCAAATGCTTATACAGAAGTATGTTTTAACACTTTTTTATTATTTCTTCTTAGCCTTTCACCAAGTAAAAAACAAAAAAAGTGAACAAGTGAGAGAAATAAGTGTGGAAGAGCTGCATTTACCCCTGAGCTACCTACAATCTCTCAGATCTCTCGATACACATATTTAGCCTTACTTAGTGAACTTTAGTGAGAAAAGAATTTGACTCTAATTTGAAAATTACGATCTCTGTGGAATTATAACAATTTTTATTTATTGATTGCTTCGGTATTCAGGATTGTACATGAATTACTTTAAATTTTGAAAGCCACAAGAAGAGAATGTACCAAATCAAGCCATCTGAAAACAGATTTCTGCTGAGATATTACTACAAAGAACACAGGGACCCATGGGTAAATAACAGTGATGGTGAATAAGTCAAGACATAGATATGCTATTCAATTTATTTTTAAAATAATTGCTTAGTCATTATACTTCAAATAGTTAAATATTAATGAAACTTTTAATGTATCCTTCATTTTCATTGTTTTTTATTCATTACTTTCACTTCTCCAAAGGAACAAATTGTAAATTTCAATCCCCTGTGGAAATAATAAAGTTGAAATATTTAAATCATTTAAATTCTCTAATAACATCCCCAATCCATATTCCCATCATTCCTGATATAGCACTATCTATCTTACAGAGAATATCATATATATTTCTTAATATGGAGTATTTTTGTAAGTGTAAGATTAAAACATTTCTTATTTATCTTTTGCCATGTGCCTAGATATTAAAAAAAAACTGTTTCACTGACTATATGAAAAAATGTGGATCAAATTTAATGAATTGTAATGCTCCACTGACCTTTTGTAGGTTTCATATAGACTAATTCAACAGCCTCTTTGACCTCAAATCTTTATACATAAGAGTATAATAATATCTTATTTTACATAATATCTTCACAGTTCCAGATCACAAAAAAATACCCTATGACCTTAAGCACAACAAGACATTGTGAGTGGTTTCCATTCACTTGTCTTCCATAGATTCTTGCTAAAAAGTAAGCCCACACAAAAATTGAAATGTTCTAAGTAATTGTCCTAAGATCACAATTCTACTTAGATTAAAAATATTTTACAGGCAAAAACATTAATTATCTTCTAAAACTATTGGACCATTAAAAAAATAAACTAGCACATATCTTTCCTGAAGTTTCCTGCCAGCCCCATGTATTTAAAACTAAGTTCTAAATATAATTAATTTTATAGAGCATATTCATTAAGTATAATTTTATCATCTTAGTTTTGAATTGTTTTGTTTGCAATATCTATCAGTGGTCAATTAATAAGTGCCAGTGAGGCTCTATGATATACTAGATACCATATAGATATGTCATGTAAAATGAAGAAAATTCCTAACTTCCCTTTAAAAATTCATAATTTTTGATATTTTGTAGTTAGACTAATCCAAATAGCTTTATATTACATATTATATATTAATAAGGATGACCATGTTGATATTCTGTTTGTTGTTTTATATAATTCAAATAATTTGACAACTAGAATCAAAGTTACAATTTTTATATGCCTTAACACTACTAGTCTGCTAGTTAATAAATTAACAACAGAATTGACAAAATAAATAATGAAAATATGTTAAATATAAAACATTGCAGAAATAATATAGTGGATTAGCTACACCTTAATTTATGTGTTAGAACAAATTTACAAAGAGATGAAGTTACATAAACATAAGTGTACAAAGTACTTCTGGTAGTAAATTCAAATCTATAAATTTCTGGTTCTGTTCCAAATAATTTTTAGGGCAGTCTTAATACAAGATTATTATTCTGAGCTAAACAATGATACACTACAATCACCTAGTGTTTCTGTATCAATGCTATTTCAAAATTCTCTTGGCACTATACTTTCCTAGGTGACAGATTTTAAAATGACTAAACCTTGCTCTAAGGTGTAATGTCATTTTTTTTTTGAGATCTGCAATGCATTTTAAACACTCACAAATCAAAAACCAGGGAATTGCAAGTTGTTATGATGATAAAATGCTTGGCTTCAATAGCAATCTCATGTTCTAATGGATATGAGAATTTAATAGAGATGGTGGAGCATATGCATTTTCAACTGGCACTTGAGGAGAAATTGCAAAAAAAAGTTACAGTTGATTGAAATTGGTTGGCAGAAATAATCACTTATATGGTCCAAAAATATAATGTCTTCTATTAGGCTGGCTAGATTTTGGAGACAAATGCATTTAACTAATAATTATGTGAGTTTTTTTTCAGATATTGCTGCAGATGAACACTTTATGAGTGATAATCTATTTAGAATAAAGTAGAGGCAAGTATCTTGCCTAGCAGATCTCTGCTCTTCATTTCAGTAAGTTATGCCAACTTTAAAAAACATTTTATTTGCATGCCTGGAAAAGCTATTGGAAATGTAAAGGCACTTATAAAGACTACCTGGAAGGAAACATTTAATTGTATTTTTACAACTGCACACTTACAGTGCACATTATGAATAAGGACATAATGGCTACATTATTCAATTTTACTACTTTTCTACCTGCTAAGGAGCTGAGTTAGGGCCAGTTTATTTGGAAATTCATGAAATAAATAAATACATTTTTATTTATAAAGTACAAATAATTATGCTAAAATAATGGATTTCTTATTGTTTTTGGATGTCCATTATAATTATACAATGATGTAGTGATGAGGTAGTCTGTTTTAGTGTGCCATGTTCCCTTATATATTCACAATGGGGAGGTGAAATACACGTCTGTCATTATATTTAATGTGGTTGATCTTCATAGACCTTGTAGAACCCTGTGTCTTGTGTTGCTATAAAAGAATGCATAAAACAGTAATTTATAAGAAAAAAATTCATTTCTTACAGTCCAAAGTCAAAGGACCTGTAAGGACATTTTTTGTGTATTTTCCCATGGTGAAAGGCAGAAGGGAAAGAGAGAGGGAACAGAAAGTGCTTAACAACCCATCATTAGGGCAATGGTATTGATCCTTTCATGACATTATCATCTCTAAAAGTTCCTACCTGTCATATACTGTTGAACTTTGCAGGACATAATAAAAACCCAACAGCCAGGAATGCAAATAATGTAAAATAGATGTTCTTTTGTTGTGGTTATAGTGCTGAAGATTGAACTCAAAGCCTTGGGCATGCTAGGTAAATACTCTGTCACTGACATACATTCCCAACATTCATTAATAGTAATGAATTCTTTTTTTACTGAAATAAGTGCACTTGAAGTTACTTGGTGTTCTGGCAGCAAATTTCTTATTAAATAAGCCATGGAAAGCATTTTTAAATGTGGTTGCTGGAATCTGTAGATTTTTGGTATAGATTTTTAAGTGATAGCAAACTACTATGCACTTGAAGCCTATGATGTGTCACATATTGAACTGTTTGTCAATCATATTGTGGTAGTCAGCATGTAGTTGGTGTGACAAAATACCTGAGAGGGACAACTTAAGGCAGGAAAGGTTTATTTTAGCTCATGCTTGCAGAGGTTCCAGTTCATAGTTGGCTGGCTCCAATATGTATATAATCCTCCATCAAGGCATAAAGATTATGGTGTGAGGGTAGAGGAGATGATAGAGGAAAACTTCTCACCTCATTCCGCCAAGAAGGAGGAGGAGAGCAACAAAAAGAGAGAGAAGGGAGAGATAGAGAGAGAGAGAGAGAGAGAGACATTGAGAGAGAGAGAGGGATAGAATCAGTCTGTGGATAACATGCACTCTTCAAAGGCATGCCCCAGTGGTCTACTTACTGCTTCAATCAGGCCTCACCTGCTCAGTCCATTCATCTATGAACTCATGAATTGACTAATTCACTGGTAAAGTTAGCATTCTCCTGATCCAATCACCTCTCAAAAGCAGCAGAGACTGGGGACCAAACTTTCAACACAGAAGAATTATCTGGTGACAGTTCATATCCAAGCAATAAAACATGCATTGCCTAAATAATTTTTATAACAACCATAAGAAAAATAATAGACTCCATATCCATATCTTAAGGAACTGAGGCCTAGTGGGTTTTAAAAACATGTCTTCTATTGTAAGGCTGTTATCTTAGGATGACAAAAAGTATCTCATCTGAAAATTTAGGATAAGAAGGCAATAAAATGACCAGGAATCATTGGTCCATGCATATAACCCCAAGTACTTGGGTGACAGAAACCAGGGGGACTGTGATTCAAGGCAAGCCCAGGCAAAATGTTACTGAGACACCTTCTTAACCAACAAACCAGGTATGGTGGTTCATATCTACAATTTCAGCAATGCAAGAGGCATAAATGGAAGGATCACAGTCCGAGGATGGTCCCAACAAAAGCACAAGACTCTATCTAAAAAGAAAACTGAAAAAAAAAAAAAAACAGGACTGGGGAGTGGCTCAAATGGTAAAATACCTGCCTAGCAAATGCAAGTCCATGAGCTCAGATCCCATTACTGCCACAGAAACAAAAAGGATGCAATAAAATCCAATTGCTATTATCAAGGACTATCTTAAATAAGTTTTAGCATTTAATAAACCTTTATTTTTATTTATTTATGTTCAGTAAGAACATATCGTTAGGAGACAATTCTCCCTGGATCATGGATCTCTTACATCTCTGTGGATCTTGTGGGTAAAGTAACTAATTTTTTTCTGGACTGTCTTTTCAAAGATACATAATGATCAGCTTCAGATGATATATCACTTCCCAGTAGAGCAAAGATCTTTTTCTTACAGCCACAAAAATAGAGATAGTGTTTCCATGGAAAAAGAACTGACATTCTTACTGTTCAGTGTAAAAGATTTGAGTTCAATATGCTGTGAGTGCTCTCCTATGATACAATGTACTGCACATCTGGGTGCCACGTAGCCTCACTTACATTGAACATTGGGAATTAAGGTTTAGAAGTGGTGCTACAAAAATAATAATAGTCTGGTTACTGGTTTTGTGGGGATTAATAAATTTGGCTCAGAAGTCCTTATACTCCTCTCATCATCTGTGAAAGTAGTGTACTTTAACCTGCTAGCTTTCTTGGTAGTTAAAATCCCCTACCCTTTAAAGCAGTGTAAGTTTTGATGATGAAGATTGAGGACCTCAGAACTGATCAACAGGATATATGTCAGGCCAATGGAATTAAGCATTCAATAGACCACATTATAAGTTCAACCAAGCAATGAAACATTTGCATTTTGGTGATTGTCTCCAGTTCTCAGTTTCAATGAATGTTATCTGTGTAGTGCCTTACTTGGCTAATTCTCCTCCCTGTGAATAAGCTTACTCATCAGTAAGGCCATCTGTCATGAGCTTGGCCCCATTGCAACAACTAAGATTGCACTAAGACTGATCACGTATGGACAGAAGATTTTATACCAGTTTCAGAAACATACAAGGTACACAGAGAAGGCTGGAAAGTCACAATCATTAATGATGCAATTCACACAAATTGTTAAACTTTGACTAGTCCACTTAGGAAATTGGAGGAAAGGCACTACAATGTTTGTTGAGGAACAGTAATGTCAGCTGTGTTGTCTTATGGCCCTTCCTCATCTGAATTCATCGGTTTTCCTTTAGGTCAATATATAGATGCCAATTCAAGGTTGGATCCTACTTTTGGTAGGAACTTTTCCTGACCCTGTAAATTCACAAAGAAAGCATAAAAGAACCATTTATGAGATTTCACACTCTTACTTCCCTGGATTGGGTTTTAAATGCTGATAAAGGTAACCCATTGGAAAAACAGAAAATGATATAAAAAACATATATTAATATATTTTTTATAAAGTAAAAAAAAAAGGAAAAACACAATGAGATACTGCACACTAGGAATTGGCTCAAAGTGTAAAAAAATAAAATCCTGTGTCAGCCCTACCAGTCTGGTGTGAGTTACATCTGAATTACATACATAAGCAAATCCTATACCCTATGGCAAGGATTGCCTAGCAAGGGGTAAAAGTGTTCCCTTTTAAAATTCAATAAATGGTGTTAATAATGAAAAATGTTCCACATGAAATACATTTTAAGTTTATTTAGGTGTACTATAAACAGCTGATATAATGTGAAAACCAACAGTAAATGCAACAATCTAACCTATTCAATAGAATGGAGCCAGTTTCTCCTGTGCTACTTCTTGAGGTGCATGGGGGGTGGAGAAAAGAGAGAGAGGAATAAGAAGAATAAAAGGAAGAAGAAAGAAGAGGAAGAAGAAGAAGAAGAAGAAGAAGAAGAAGAAGAAGAAGAAGAAGAAGAAGAAGAAGAAGAAGGAGAAGAAGAAGAAGAAGGGGGAGGAGGAGGAGGAAGAGGAGGAGGAGGATGAGGAGGAGGAGGAGGAGGAGGAAGAAGGAGGAGGAGGAGGAAGAAGAAGAAGAAGAAGAAGGAAGAAGGAAGAAGGAGGAAGAATAAGAAGAAGAAGGAAGAAGGAAGAAGGAGGAAGAATAAGAAGGAGGAAGAAGAAGGAAGAAGGAGGAAGAAGAAGAAGGAAGAAGGAAGAAGAAGAAGAAGAAGAAGGAAGGAGAGATTAATGGCTGAAGTATAAAGCCTCACTGTCCCCACAAAGGATAAAAGTTACATGAACCTTTGTGAATATGTTGGAAAATTTCAGAAAGATATCAGAATCTTTGGGATGCAGGTGCTCAAATCACCAAACTATTTAGTGTCACGGAGTAAAGAGAAGACCAGTTTCTACTGATGATGTGTGCATGAGGTTGGAAAGGGAAAGGAACATGAACTAGCATATGGTATGCTTTGTGCCAAACCAACATATGCCTTTGTGACTGAATGCATAGTATCAATTGATGTTTTATTTCCTTGACTGTGAAGGCACTAAATTTGGTAAAGACTCTTTTGATCTGAAAGAATTCATGTATAAAAATGCTAATGGAGGGGATGGGGGGAAGAGTGGGAGGGGGGGCAGGGTGGAGAAATGACCCAAACAATGTATGCACATGTAAATAAACAAACAAAAGAACATAAAATATCTGTAAGGGGGAAATTAACAATTGTCTAAGAATACACTTCAAGAACCATATAAAAATGCTAATGGAACATGCAAATAACTCTATCACTGGTCTTTTAATGCAATCTCAAGCAGACCAAAAAACAAACAAAAATTATGGAATTCCAGAAGGAGAAAGGAATTAGTGCAAAAAAGCCTCTGCTCTCAGTTGTCCAATGTTTTCACCATGTAAATAATGTCTTTTTGATTAGGAAATTCTAGGACTCCATGTAAGCCGTCCTGACTCATTACATCATCCCATCTCCACCAGCAGGAATAGCTGAAAACACTTAACAAAATTCTGCAGTCTTCTTACCAAGTAAAGTTTATTGGAAATATATGGGCTTTTCATATTGCCAAACTTTTTGATAATTACAGAAGAAAAAAATGCTCCTTCTTCAGATCCCTCCTGCCACAAACAATTCTTGGGTGTTGGAGACAATTTATACATTATATCTCATTCTTCCCATTAATGAAACATCCAGTCAGCAAACTTTGACTGGGGCTCAAAACAACCTGTTATGCTAAAATGTGTCTAGCATGCTGCAAGAGTATTACATAATGCTCCAACATAATTTCATGCATAAATGGGTAAAAACTATCAAAATTTAACTATAATTTTGAAATGTAAACCATAGATTATAAAATTATAATGAAAAGTGAAAAATAACTTAGCAAGGTAACTTTTATTGTAGAAGTATGTTTCTATGTTTAAGTAACTTCAAAGATTGATATTTAAATTGATTCATTTGAGATAATTGTTTAAGTGAATCAAGTGTTAGGAGTGAAGAACAGCCTTGTGTGACCTGGCATGTCCAGACCCTTTTTCCTTTTGCAAATTGCTCTTTGATTTCATGACATTTTTATTCTAATCACATTTTAACTTGATGGAAAATGTATAGTAGGGTCCTGGACAACCTGAAACAAGCAAAGTGTTGCCCAAAAGTTTTTGTATCACCAATTTGTGGTGATTATGCCTGGCAAATCTGCAATGCTGAATCCCTAGCCATACTTGAAGTACTATTGCTCCTCTCTGTGGAACTATTAAATTTTGATGGAAATCATATATGCATTAAGACGAATACTTAGTGCTGATATTCTCAGCTATATTTTTGGTCACAAATTCCCAAATGAGTACTTGGAATATGCTGGCTGGCAGAAAGAAAAAAATCCATGGTGTTTTCTGACCTACTTCCTACATTAGATAAGAAGCTATAAACCAGCAAGAAAGATACCTGCTGTGTGAGTAACAAATACAAAGTACTTGGAAAGGAACTCCAAAGATTAAGTAACAATATTTACTTTAAAAATATAATTGGAAATATACCTTGAAAGGTTATTCTTAGTTATCCTTTAAAGAGCAATTCTCATTATTTGTAATATGATAGTTTCCAAAACTAGATAGAAGTAATATAATTGAGAAAAATGACATCTTGAGTAGAAGAAAATGAATTGACTCATCACAGAGAAATTGAAAAAGAACTGGAGTATGGCATGCACTGTAGAGGATTTCAATTTCTTAAGCTACTTGTTATATTTAAATACTTTTCTTTATGTATATGCAATTTGATAGCAAGATCAGAAATGCCCAGAATCTATACCATCATACCAATCCTTTTGAATGAAATCCTACTTCTGAGTATGTCCCCAAAGGATATAAACAATTATTAAAAGGTTGCTGAATAAAGAGAAAAAAATTTTTATTACCATCAATTTCTCAAAACCAAGAAAAGTTACTTGTAACAAAATTCAGATTTTAACTGGGTATAGTCATGCACACTTATAATCAGAGACACTTCAGAAGCTGAGATAGGAAGACTGAGAGTTCAAGGCCAACCTGTGCAAATTTAGCATGCAAGACCTTGTCTCACATGAACCACCTCTAGGTACCTATTTCCAAAAACAAAAGATACAAACAAAAGTGTTGGGAGCATGGCTCAAGTGACAGAAACCTTTCTTAGTATGTGCAAACCCTTGGGTTCAATCCCCAGTACCTGAAAAAGATATCCATATTTTGTATATTTCCAAAACCAAAATATTAACATATTGTGTATATAAACCTGCTACATAGCAAAACATAATTGAAGCAATGATTGTGCCATGTGTGATGCTAGTTAGCTTGGTTGACCTGTATGAGGACTCTAATGCTCTCTCCTTTTCATTTTACCTGCCATTGAAAGCAAAATCTATGCTCTCAGTTGAATTAGGTAAATATATTGAGTCAATAGGGAACATGGAAACATTTATGTCATCATTTTCTCAATATTATCATTCACATGATTTATCTTGGATCCTTGAAAAATGGAGATTTTGATTTAACAGTCTGGGAGTGAGGTCTGAAATTTTGCATTTTTAATGAGTTACCAAGGAATATTACAAATACCAAAATTACTGGTCTACCTATAACAAACCCCTCTCATTTTTTGAGGACAGGAAAGGAAAAAGAAAGAAAATGGTCACATGAATTATTCTCTAGAAATAAAGGCACACAAGGGAGGAGAGCACTTCAGGGGCACTGTAGTAAACTATATCACACCTCTCTGTATGAGTAAATTACTTCATAATCCAAGCTGGGAAAACCATTAGACATAAGAGTCAACAGTCATCAAAGCTGATAACTGGAAACAATCACCAAAATGCAAATGTTTCATTGCTTGGTAAACCTATAATGTGGTCAATATACTGACAACTTAATCCCATTGGCCTGACATATATCCTATTGATTCGTTCTAAGATCCTCATTCCTCATCATCAAAACTTACACCATTTTGAAGGGTAGGGGATTTTAACTATCAAGCAAGCTAGCAGGTTAGTCTAACACAATTTCATGGATGATGAAAGAGATTGACACAGGAAGGGGCCAGGAATAAGACAACTTTAAATGCACACCCCCAGTGACCTATGGCCTCTGACTAGGTCCCACCTCCTAAAGTTTCCACCACCTTCCAAAATAATACCACCAGCTGGGGCCAAGCCTTCAACACACGAGCTATTGGGGGAAATTTCACATACAAACCATCACACCATTTTTTTAGAACATTATGAATTTAAATATTGATTATAACTACACCACATTTTCCTTAATGCTACCTTAAATTCAGGTTGTCTGTTAAACACTGGAAAAATTATTTTTGTTTGCCTCAGATTTGACTTCTAGAAAAATAGTTTTCTCAATTACTTAACAATCTTGAAGAGTTCTAATACTGGCATTTTAAAATAGTTTTCATTTTCTTTCATGAATTTTTGTGTTTGCATAATATAAAGTTCATATTCATATACTGTCAATTTTTGTTTTTAATGATATATTCTTTTTTATAATTAACCTAAAAATTTCAAGCACATGTTTTTCTCTTGAAGTACACGGATTTTAATTTGTAGTTCTGGCTTGGTTACTTTTCTGATAGCACTTAGTAAATAGCTATTGACTTAGTGGGTGCTCAATAAATGGTTACGGACATACTGAGAGATTAAGTCTATACATTATGAGCAATCTACTATAAATCTGAACTTTCTCTGCTTGTTTTTCACATGGTTCTGATGCTTGGGGAATATGAAAAGAAAAAAAGCTGCCATCTCTATCATTGCACAACCAGTTGCTGAAAATCATTGGACAGGTGGTTGATGGACCCAGCGAAAATTCTGGAAAGTGATTTCGGGCTTAAATTATGGTAGGTCACTTTTCCAAACTTGTTTTCCCATTTAGTACCAGTATCTGAGAATGTTATTTTGTCGTGAAGTGTATCATATGCTGAAGACATTTGCTATAGCTTGGTTTATTAATAATGTACTTTATTTGAGCAAAGAACTCAATTTGCATGCTTCATCCATTTTTCATACCTATTTTCCTTTCGCTGTAGGTTTTACTGCTTTACCATGCTGACATTTATATGTGCTGTGCATCATATATATATATATATACACACACATATATATACATACAGATGTTATATATATTATATATATAATTAAATAAGAAGGTATAAGTAACAGTGATAATTTTTTTCAGTTCTAGGTTATATGTACTTCATTGCAAGTTTTTACATCTCATTATCAGTTGAAAAGTTAGGATATGGAATTATAGTAAGTGTTATACGAAGTGACCATATAGACTAAGCTATTTTTGGTTTTATAATAGCCTTTGTAAGACAGTATACAGAAATTCTTACTTTTCACTCTAAAATAGTACATCTTTACAACATAAAACTTAAAAATACTGAAAAACTGATGTGAGGAAAAATAAAGCATATTTTTTAACCATTTATTATTAAGCTTCATTAGAATTTTATTTCCTTTCTTTCTGTGCCTCCTATGACAGGTATACCAATACAGACATTAAAAATCTGCTTTTGTTTCAAGGTTTACTTTCTACATAAAGACTTGAATCAAGATATTATTTTATCAATATAGCATAGCATGACAATAATTTATAAGACTAGCTACATGCTATTTTCTCTTGTGAATGAACTATAGATTCTACAACTACTATTTATGCTTGAACTTTCCAAGATTTCACATATAATTGCTGTTTAATTTGTATATGGGCTATTCTAGCTATTTAGATGTTTAGAACTTAGAATTCAGTAGAAATAATAAGTATTCTATTGCTAAATTTCATTCCAGGAAAATTATGTCATTTTATGCTCCCACTAGGATTTAGTTTGAGTGTCTCTTCCAACTCTCCATAAAAAGCACTGAATGTAAAATAGCTTCTGAAAATATTCTAAATGCTTGACAACTATGACTTTTGTTTTTATTTTTTATCAGACATAATCATTTTTTCATCACTAATATTTCCTAATATTTTTATATTTAAATTATTGTAAATATAGTAGATATTTAAATTTTTTGATCAATTCACAATATTCCTTTATATATATATATATATTTAATATTTCCTCATTTTTATTAGCATGTATTACTTGTATACAGGGGTTTCACTGTGATAGTTCCATATATGCATACAATATATACTTTTATTTTTGGTGCTGGGATCGAACCCAGGGCCTCATGCATGCTAGGCAAGCGCTGTACCACCGAGCTACGTCCCAGCCCTATACTTTTAAACTTGATGGATAGCAGTTTTAAATGATTTGCTCATCTAATGATGTTTGTGTTTTGCCTTTCTGTTGTTGTTTAGTTGCAATGACAATCACAAGCTACAAATGGAACATAATCATCACTAGTTATTTATATCTTTTATCCTTTGTGAATTATTTTACTCAGGACTTAGAAGAGATAAGGATCCCTTTTTTTCTTAAAAAACATAATTATTCATTAATTTTTCACAATTTACTTGTGTTCTTTTTCTTTAATGATGCATGTATGTCCTTTTCAAGTCATGACAGACTAGGTCAATATAGTAAACACATATAAAAGATAGAAAAGTATATCCAAATTCTCTTTCAAGATATTCCATAGAGACTAAGACTGGGCTAAGGTCTTTGGGGGAGAGGAAACACAGGAAGTCTACTCTATTGTCTACTCTGCTTTCTCTCGTGTGACATCATCCAGTTCTTAAAGCAGAGAAATAGAGGCACAGCAGAGAATGATATGACTGGGAAGAGAAGAAGCAGAGATCAAAGACTCATGTCAATGAGAATATTTGGGGGGAGTAAGTAATAGAAGATGAAGGCACAGAAAAGGAATACCACAGATATTTATGAATTTCCCTGGCCAACTCCTAAACTTTATTTCTTTAGGATTTCACACAGAAATTGCAGCAGAAAATTGCTGCCTGACAGGTAGAGATCTCCACTGAAATCCCAAAGGGTGCATGTTTCTGGAAGATATCAGAGCTCAGCCCCACTAAAGTGGAAAGATTATAGTAAATAGTCAAGGCTTTCAAATTCTTTAAGAGTAGCCAGTGTTTTCTCTGCCATTCTGGGCACAGTTCCACATAGTGCCTTGTTTCATAATATAAATAATAATACTTTTTCCCTCCCACTGCAGTATAGATTGAGTAAAAGACAGAAATGATGAGATAATGTCAAAAAAATATGAAAAGCCCATGTGTAATAGTGAAGAAGGCTTCTGACTTCCATATCCATCTGTTTCTAGGTGGAGCTTGTCTGTGAACGTTCATTGTTATCCGTAAAATGGGGATTAGAGTTTATGCCCTTTTGGGGACTGTACAAATTTTACAACAAACTTTGTGAGACAATTCTGAAGGTCATAAGTGGGAGGATTTTTTTTGTTGATTTTTTCTTTTTTTTCTTTTTGTCTTTTCCTTTTTCTTTTCTTTTCTTTCTTTCTGTTTTTTTGTTTTGGCATGCCTCTGGATTCTTTGAAAAAACTCAGTAAGTATAAAATGAAAATGCAATATTCTGGATTGTGCTTAGAGAGGTAGAGAGTCCTGGAAAGACTAACATTATTCCCATTCTTCAAATAAATAAACAGATTTAAAAATTAAAAAACAGAAAAAAATCAATTTAAGAATTCTTCTTGAAACACTTGGAAAATAGTAGTTATAACTAAATAACAAAATTGATAATGAGAGAGGGAAATGAATGTACAGGGTCAAAGAGACAGGTATATTTGTTTTTTTGGCTAGACATTGTAAAACACCATAAATCTTCGTAAGAAGATTCAGCTAGACAATTTTACCAAGTTGCTAAGGGTAAAGGTGAATATGGGAACATCCTGCAGGTAATTGACATAAAACATTTGTACTTTTTGAGGCTCTAGAAAAGATTGGAGACTATCTTGAAAAATATTCCCTACACTGGGGATGATAATAGTAGGTACTGGATGTCTTTAATAGATTCATCAACAGATTATATGTAGGCAAGGAATGTATCACTAACTTGAAGATAAGCAGAGTGGCAGGGATTATCCAAATAAAACTGGAGAGAAGGCTAGGCTCAAGTCTGTAATCCCAGAGATGGAAATTGAGAGGATCATGTTTGGAGTCTAGCCCAGGCAAAATATTAAGGAGACCCCATTTTAATGAACAAATTGGGTGTGATGGCAAGCACATACTTGTGATCCCTGCTATGCAGGAGTCTGTAGGTAGAACCATGATCTGAGCCCAGCCCTGAGTAAAAACTCAAAACCATTCCCAAAAAATCTGTAAAGTTAAAGGCTTATGGCATGACTCAAGTGGCCGACCACGTACCTAGCAAGCATAATGCTCTGAATTCAAACGTCAGTGATGTCAAAAATAAAGAAAAAGATGGAAAGAGAAAGAAAGATTGAATATAAAATAAAACACAAAACGGAGCACACAGGAGGTGTGGCATAATATCCAGTGGCTTGTTATATGTAATTGGAGATGAGAAGATTAAAATAAGAGAAAGAAAACATTTGAATGAATAGGTGAAGGATTTTCTAAATATAGAGGCAGATGCAAGCACAAACTTATGAAGATCAGACCACCAAGCAGGGATTGTATCAAAAGTAAACAAGCTTCAGAGATGTGAACATGAAAAGGCATGGTCATTATCATATATAATAAAAAGAAGTTCACCAGGGTATTGGTGTTGTGGAGATAAAATTCAATAAGTAAACATTAACTCTCATTATATTTCAAATTTCTTAAAATACCTCATTTTAAAAGATTAGCAAAAAAGAAGATATGTTATAACTTTAGAGGGGCATATTTTCACTTGACACTCTAAATGTCAAGACAAGAGATTGTACTTGAAAAAGCTATACTATAATGAGTAATTTTTTTGCCCACAATGATAGTGATTAGCAATTCTGAAGCTACTTTACAGGTATACACATAACAAATATATAAAAAGTAAACACTATACTGGTATTTTTTTGTTATTACAACAAAATATGTTAGACTGTCTTCAACAAATGGTGCTGGGAAAACTGGTTATTTATAGGCAAAAGCCTGAAATTAGACCCCTGTCAAATTCAAAATGGATCAAAGATCTTAATATAAGATTTGAAACTATAAAACTACTGTAGGAAACCATAGGGAAAGCTCTTGAAGACATAGGCATAGGGAATCATTTTCTAAATAGGACTCCAATATCCCAGGAAGTCAAAGCAAGAATTGGCAAGTGGGACTAAATCAAACTCAAAAGCTTCTGTACATCAGAGGAAGCAATTACCAGAATGAAGAGATCATCCATGGAATGGGTATAAATCTTTGCCAGCTATTCATTGGCTAAAAATTAATGCCCCGAAATATGCAAGCAACTCAAAAAGTTAAACATCAAAAGAATAAATAATCCAATTTATAATTGGACAAGTGAATTAAACAGATAGCTTTCAGAAGAAGAAATACAAATCACTAATAAACTCATATGATGCAACATTCAACATCCTTAGCCATAAAGGAAATGCAAATTAAAATTACATTGAGATTCCATCTCACCCTAGCTAGATTGGCTATCACCAATATAAAATAAACAGCAACAAATAATGGCAAGGATGTGGGGAAAAAAGAAACCCTCAATATACTGTTGATAGAAATGTCAGTTATTACTTCCTCTAGGGAAATCAGTATGGCTGCTCAACAAAAACAAAAAATAGACTCATCTTATCACCCTACTATACCAATCTTGGTCATTTATTGTTTTGCCATATTTATCCAGTGATACCACCTCTGGGCATATATCTGAAGGAATATAAGTCAAAATACAAGAGCTATTTTCACACCCATGATTATTAGAGCACTATTAACAATAGGCAATGTTTGGAATAGCCCAGAGCTGATGAATGTACATATATATGTACATATATATATATATATATATATATAAGATTTACATGTTCTTTATATATGTATGCATGTGTATATATATACATATATACATACACATATAATGAAGTGATTCAGCCATATAAAATGAATGAGTTTATGTTGTTTACAGAAAAATGGATGGAATTGGTAATCATGTTAAGTGAAGTAAGCCAGTCTCAGAAGGATAAAGGTCTCATGCTTTCCCTTATAAGTGTAAGCTAGACCTAAAAGGTAAATATATACATAAATACATATATTAAATACATATATGACATACATGTGCACATATATGTGTATATACATATATATGCAAAGAGGGAGACAGAATATGATTATAGTAGTAGGTCTCATCAAGGTGATTACTAGAAGGCTAAAGAAGAAAAGAGAATAGAGAGTGAATAATACTGCAATACATTGTATCTGTGTATGAAGATAGTGTAAGGAAATGCACAATGGAAACTGTTGAATCATAGGGGAGCAGGATGATAGAGAAAGAGTATGTGATAGAGGGGATGAATCTGGTTAAAGTACAATATATGCACATGCAAACTACCATGGCAAAGTCTTCTTGAATAATCAATGTAAACTAAAAAATGAAGAAGGTAAAGCAGGTCCTGTCTGGGGATGAGTTCCCTTACAAGGGGAGAGGATAAAAGCTGAATGTAAAGGCTTGTGATTATGGCAGATGTACTTTATATACAAGTATGAAAATAAAATAATGAAATTTATTGAAATTGTTCTAAGAAGAAGGCTATTGATGGAGGGAGTGAATATAATCAAAATATATTGTAAGTACACTATAAATGTTACAATGAAACCTCTCTTGTAAAATTAATATATGCTAATAAAAATGTTTTTAAAATGTTCTCATATACTCTAAGGACCATGGTACCTCTGTGTGGCTTATCTCCTTTGATAATACTCAGAAAGCATGCAAGAATGAAATAGAAGCTTTTCAATTTTCATATTTGGTAATATCAAATGAATTGACAATTCAAGTTTTCATGGTAGTGGCAGTGATTGGACATTGAATTCCAGTTATCAGATACCTGATTTGTGTAATGTTTCCTTTACTCTGTGTAAGGGATTTAACTGGAAACTTATTAAATTTATTTAATCATTGAATATATATTATCTGATTTTGCTATGAAATTTTGTTGAAGTTGTCACATTTAAAAGAGTAGGAACCTTGTTAGGTGGACTAGATCTAGCTTGGTAGGGCAGAAATTATGTGACATAAAGAATTTAACTTCTACATTATCTACATTTTATCTGCAGACAAAATGATTAGATTAGATGATATCTAATATCTTTCTTTCTACAAATTGGTAGGATTTTATTCAAGACATTTTATACAGTTTGTCCTTTTAAAGATTTAGGAAATATGTATCTCCAACAAAACAATTACCTTCTTTCAGTTTGCTAAACAGAGTTAAATACACAACCACACATGACAAAATACATATATGTATGTAGAGAAAGAAAAGTAAAAGAAAATTAAACTAAGACATAATGACTTTAAAAATATATAAGTAATTTAAATATTTGCTGTATTGTTTAACATGTAAGACAAAGCAAAGTAGATCTATACTGAAGAGCATATATATTCAGTGGTAATGTTTGCTTCTTTCCCCAACTTTAGTTACCATACTGGAAATCAAAGAATTTATTTGTGTTGAATTTTAACTATTGATTTGTGTCAAATTGCAACAAAAATGAATAACTTAAATCAACAATTTATCATTTCTCCTATCCCTGCGTTGAAAGTTTTTATAAAGTTCGGGAGTTTCTAAGACCACCCTCACTTCTAATACCACAATCTAATAATTGAGTCCTGTGGGGGTCCTCAAGACCACCCTCAAGTTCAGTAATTCAGTAATTAGTAGGAACTACCAATCCCAGAAAACATGCAACTCACACTTATGATTTATCACAGTGGGATAAGTAGGGTCTAATGTAGCCATGGAAGCACATGAAACAGAGACTACAGACACCAAACATGTTGCTGACGTCACTTCACAACAGAGTCATAGTGCAGTTCCTACTTTTCTAGGAACTGTGTGAAAATACACATGGAGTGTTGATAACTCTAGGTAGTTGTTACCTAGAGTTTGGGGCAGAGGTGGTAGGTCTTATAGATATGGCTGACTTATACTCATGACTAATATTATTTCCAGCCCTTCCCAAAATCAGCCTAGTATTCCATAACCGGTCTAGCTCCCATCATAAATCATATTAACAAATATGGCATGACTAAAAGCTCTAAGATAATAAACATATGACTATGAGGCCAAACACTCCAAAGATTTAGAGGTTATTTTCCAAGAAATGGGTCAAACACCAAACTTCACGTGGTGAATCCTTTACTGCTTAGCCAGATTCCAGTGCATGGTTGTGTTGCTTTACTTGGTGCTGGCTGGGCTTATTTATGTGATGAAGCTGGAAACATTCAACATAGCTTCATTCAATTATCTGGGACCTTCTATGGGTTACCTGTAAATGTAATTTTGTGCTACAAGAGAGTGAGACTGTGACTTCACTATGTTCTTAACACAGATAGAAAGTCTCAGAAATCTCAGAAGGACACTTCAGTCATACTATACATACATTGGAAAAAACATGTCACAAATCCGGTCAAGGTTTACAATATGGGAAGCAGTCTCCATCTCTTGATGGGAGAAGTATATACACAGCAATGAAAGGAATTGTTAGCCATAATATTTGAAGTAATAAACAAATTAATACAACTTTCTTCTTTATCACACGATCAAATTGTATAAACAAATCAAGCAGAATTTTTTTGTTACTTTAAGTAAAAAGAGTTTATTTTAAAGACATTCATATTAATAGATGAAGAACAAGTCTCATAAGAACCCAGGAATATTGGTTGTGGATTTTCCTGGATATCCTGGAATGGACTTACCTGTTGACATCTAGCAGAAGCAGGATCAATCAGAAAAATTTAACCTTTGCTTCCAAGAGTTTATTTTATTATCAATGACAGAATGCCTCAGGTAGTATTTAATTCAATGTGTTTTTTGGCTACATATTTAAATAGGCCATTTAGGAATATCAATATCAAAATATCTATCTCAATTATTTTATTGAACTTGGTTTTAAAAAAGATTCATAAAGCTCAAGTTGTTTCAAAATAGTGAAACAATACAAAATATTTTGAAGAGTCTTTTGGACTTATAGCACACTAATAAAATGTCTTAAGCATAGATGAAAAATATTTGCAAAACTTTACATTGAAATATTTTTCCATCATATACAAAATGCCAAAGATAGATGTGCAACTCATTTTCAGTTATGATTGTAGGCAATATATTCTTGATTTTGAATATTTAAAAAATTAATTGAAAAGTTCTACCTTATATTAGAGGTATACTTACTATATGTTGAATAATAGAGGAAATGTACCAAGGGAAGAGTAATTTGTTCTTACAAGCCTTGCTCTAGGGCCAAGATCGGCCCTTGGGATGCTCAGCCACAGGTTCCAGCCAGTGGTCAAACACTGCCGGATCCTGTTCAGCTCTGGGCTGTGTCATAGTGAATGGACTAGTCCAAGGCTCCTATATCACAATGGTGGCCACTAGTGCCAGCGGGGTATGTCACAGCCTCTGCCCACACACCCCAAAACACAACACAACATTGGTTAGAATCAAAGCCCACACTGCTATGGAATAACTATTGCTGATGTGAGCTCATGACTCAGGACTACTGCAATCAGACCCAGGGAATGTTGGCTGGAATGTAATTGTGACTGCATGTCTTTACTGACACAAGAGTTTTCCAGAGTCTTTGTCACAGACATGCCTGGAGAAATGGGCTGTCAGAGTCTGTCCTGTGTTAGGTTTCACCAGCCAGCACTAAATTCCATTCACAAAATCTTCTGCTTACTACCACTGAACTACTCCCCAGTGAATGTGGTCTTTCACCACACTATGCTGCCCAAGATTGGATAGTATTGGTGAAGGCAGTGCCTTCGCCACCTAGGCTTATTTTAAGATGGGTTGAATCTCATAGTAGCTTCCAGGAATTCCAGATTTAAGAGTACATCAAGGCCCATGCCACAGCTGGCCTTAATTCAGATTAAAACACTAGTGGAACATCTGTTCCACTAGGCTACTTCTCTGCCTGGTGTCAGGGTAGTTCTGGAGTCCTGTCTGTGAACACTGGTCTGGTAATAGCTGTGATAGACAAGATTGAGGTATGGCCTTGAAGACTGGCATTAAGTTTGGCTATACCTGAGTCTGAAAGCCAGAGGCACCTGCCTGGGGTTGAGAGAAGGGCAGGTGTGTCCCAGGCTCAATCCAACGCTAGAACTGATGTGCTTAAAACTTGGGTTTTCCCAGTAGCACAGATCTCCAACTGAAGCCATTGCCACTCTAGAACCTCCAAGTATGACATCTGGTATGTGCAGGGGTGTTTAGTTACTACCAAGTGACAGGCCTTGCTGTGACAGGCCTGAAACTGGGTTCTAAGACAAAGACCTCCTATACTAGTTCTGTGTTCTATTCTCCACAAGGCAGTGTTGTTTCATACTCGGACACTCATGGTTGAGGAAGTCAGCCACCTGGCCTGGCATAGGGGCTTTTCCCTACCTTAGGTTTCACTGTGGCAGGCCTGATTCTGGGTTTCAAAGCTAAGAACTGTAGTTGATCCTATCTTCCTTCCAGAAAGGAGAGGTGTCTTTCTCTGAGATAGGTTCCTTCGTATTGGAAGAGGGATGGTGTGGGCAACTCCTTCTTTCCTACTTTCTTCAATGCATCTTTTCATTTTGTTACGCTGAAATCAAAGACATGGTGGTCTCATACTGATTTCCTTAGCTCTTCCCAGTCTGGTATGAAAATAGTTGTTCAGCTTCTTGAGTCTGTTGGCAGATGATTGGTGGAGAACCTTCCTCAGCCATCAGCTGCTCCTTCTCCTGACTAGCTCTTAGTGATTAGGATTAGAGATGAAGAGAAGTAGACAGATTTGGGATACGTTTTGAAGTCAGAACTTGCTGAAGGATTGACTGTGAGAATAAAGAAAATAAGAAAATACAGAGTCTGGAGGTTTTATATTATTTTTTCCTGATTGTGCAAATATTGTCAGTTGAACTAGAAATGACTGGAGAAAGTTTGTGGTTTAGGAGGCAGATTACCACAATCTATCAGCATCATAGAAAAGTGAAAGAGAAACTCTGTGAAAGATGGTTAAATGTAATTGTAAATAGGGCATAGGATAAGTCATGCTATATAATTAACAAGTAAATAAATGGGCTTTAAATATGAACAATGCTTTAGAAAAGCTACATTGTTGTAATTTAGAAAAGCTCAACATTATTTGTCAAAATACTCTCAGAATACAAGACTGAAAAGGAATAAGTGAACCACATTAACCATGTTTCTATTTGTGATTTCTATGGTGATTATAATGAATTTCATTTTATAAATCAAATAATGTGCACATAACAATAAGCAACATAAAATAAAATAAAAAGAATAGCTACTTAAAATTTAGCTACTCTGACACATTATTCAAAAATCTAAAAACATATTATGGAGGCTTTTATCAAGAAAAAAATACATACATTTTAATAAAGATGACAAATAATGCTGAGACTGAGATTGCAAATTATATGCTTTTTACTAAGCAATTATTTTCAATGATTTTTTTACTTGTGGGTCAAATTAATAGCAAGGTGTTCTTGCTACTATAATGTTGCATCTTTTTTCTTCTTTTTAAAAATAAGTATATGCCAATTTCATTTCTACATAAGATCAGTCAGGAGATTTTGTAAGTAAATCAAATATTTTCATATGTCATAAAATTTTTATTTGATTCCATAAAAAGTTTGAGTTCAGTTTCTAACTCCACATGTTAGGACAAAAGTATAAAATGCACATGAGTACTGTAAAATTTAAGTAACCATTAGCAATGTAGTGATGTATTATTTTATGCATTCTCTTCAGTAAGAGAAAATATACAGTATATGTGAACTATGTACTTTTATATTATCACCATATAGCAAACTTTTAAATCATTTAGTCTTACTGAACTTCACATTTAAATGTTTATGCATTACAAATTCTAAATGTAATGTTAGCAAATTGATTTCAGCATTGTATAATATATAAAAGTTGAAAATAAGTCCAGGAAATATCTATGTAAGGAATTTTAAGGTTACATGATATCAGAAATATCTATTTATATAATTACCTACTCTAAAATATTATAGGATAAAAGCTTATGGTGAACTGAAGGCATATAAAATTCATTATTAAAAGTTATGGTTCTTCGTGAAGAGATGACTTTTGAGGAAACAGCCAGACAGGCCTTCCCTGCTTAAAAACAGAAAGAAATAGGGAACCAAAATGCTGAAAGTTATGGTTTAATTAATAAATACACAAATGATACATTGTGACAGTGTTTTGACTGCCATAAACTTCCCTCATAGCAAATGGACACATGGGAAACAGGTAAGAGAAAAGACTGAAGACTCAGAAAAATCCAATAATTTAGTTGACATCAACTTCTTCTATTCCAAGAGAATAATTGCCTCACCCATGAAATTATGCTGTTATGGGATAGAAGAGGGTCCAGTGGAAAGATGGGTGTCTAATACTTCCCTAAAACTGAAGTCAGTCAGTAGTGCCTTTTTTATATATATTGAAAAGTTTGCTAATATTTTAAACTTATGGGTATTCTAGGGCATATTTTAATAAAATTATCTTTTTGTTTAACTTGTCTGTACAAACCCCCACCACACACACACGCACAGGGAATTAAATATTTTAATTTCTGTACATACTTACATATATTGTTTTTATTAAAATGAATTTCTACTGGGTGGACAAGTTGTAAGTGATTTATAGATTCATGTACTTCCAGTAGATCTATGGCTTACAATCTTTGTGATTTTGTTTAGAATATACTTATATCCACAAATTTGAAAACCGTTGCTTTTTAAAACATAAATAGTGATATAATTCTTTGGTTCAGTCATACGATAGTTTGTTGAATTTGAATGTTTATTGAATTTGATGTCTATTGCAATTTTGCTTTTTCAGGAAGTTTATACTAATTTACTCTCTTATCACCACTATAAAATACAACTTTTTTCCATAAAATTTAGGAACCAAGAATATTTTATTTGTAATGATTCCAAGCCAAATAAATGAAGAAAAACTTGCTAATATTTCATATTTCTTAGGTTACTAGGAGTACTTAACATATACTATTTGTTTACTGACAATTTGAAATTGTTCTAAGTAAATTAAATCAAATGAGAATATATTTTACCTGCTTTCTATTGAGATGTGTAGCTTTTCTATTTGGGCACTGTAAAATTAAACCTACTGAGTACTCTTACATGAATTTGCAGTATTGGAAGAATAACCCAATAAATGCTGTTTAAATAATTAAGGTTTTATTTTGATCTAGGCAATTTAATCTAAGTATATTTCTATATTGAGGATGACAACTTTGCCACACATTTGAAAACTATTCCATTAATTTCCCTTCAAATTTCTGATTCTCATTTTCATTTGTTAAAATGTTTTAATTTTTCCCATCTGTTCTACTTTTGCATTTTTCAGTACTGAGTGTCATATTTATAAAATACCTTTCTACCACAAAATAATTTGCATATTATTTTCCTTGTATCTAAAACTTAAGTATCTATACTGCTGTTTGTTAGCTATAACTCTTTTTAAATCTTTAAAATGGATATCCACACCTCACATGTTTCTGTTGTGTGAGTGTGTGTGTGTGTGTTAGTGTGAGTGTGTGTGTGTGTGTGTGTGTGTGTGTGTATGTGCCACAGGCTTCATTCATATAAGTTTAATTAGAATTTTTGCTTTGCTCTGTGGAAGCATAAGTCTCCATGACACTGAATTTAGAGTGGCCATCAACTCACTGTTGGAGGTAAGGTATTTCTTTTTCTCCCCCTCCCCTTCCAAAACAGTTTCTAAATATCAATTTAATCAAGGTGTTGGAGAATTTAAAAAACATACCAATTCTCACTTAAGTGCTCCATTAAAAAATGGAGCACTTTCATTTTATGAAAGTAAAACCATGAACACTGTTTTGTTTACTCTTATAAGATACTGACTGACACATGTTATCTACTCCATTAAAGTATTACATATTCACCAGGAGATGTATTTCCATAGTATATTAATTTCTCTATTTCATTCCATTCTTTATTACTATAGACATATGGCTTTGCTCTACTTATAGCAAAGCATAATGTTCATCTGGAATTATATAAGATTTTAATATTCACCTCATGTGTTAATTATCTGGCAGCAACACTACATTATAGGCCTCATTCTCCATGAAAGAGACAAATTTTAAGGATCAAACTAATATTTTTCTAGTGAGAGAAAGGCAAGTATTAAAGAAATGATGAAAACTAAACAAAGTAATAAAAATTACACTAACTATATATTTTAAAATTAATTAACCTGTATCTAGCTTACAGATTCAGAAAAGTTAAAAAAATATATATATAAATTAATTATAAGAAGAAATTATTACAGATTTTTAAATAAACTGAACATACTATAAGAATTATTCTTATGATGAACTTGAGTCTAATACAAATATACAGATAAGTCTAAAGTATATTATAAAATACTCTTATCAAAGCAAGAAAACTTCTTTAGATGATTTCAGTTAGAAAAGAAATACGTTTTGAATACCTACTGTGTGGCTGGTTCTTTACAGGCATTGAGAATACAGAGAAGATTGAGTTGGAACTCATACCCTTCAAAAATTTACACAATAGTTATTGAGAAAGTATTTGAAAGTCACAATTTATCTTAAACTATTCGTGCATTCATTTTGTTGTATGGAAACAAATCCTGTTCTTCTGGAACAGTAAAGGATCTGATATATATAGAAATTCACTACTGAATGGGTAAGAACAGGGTTTTTGAAACCAGAGACAAAGTTCAGTCTAAGTTCTAATTTTTACTATAAGTAATCATAACTACATTACTTGTCATTTCTGTGAGTTTTGCCCTACTTGCCTCTTTTAGAGTAATAATGGTAAGTATGGACAAAATATGATGGCTAAGTGAAACTGCACATCATCATCCCATTTTAAATTTTAGGCATATTTCACCTTTAAATGCATTGTTGACTAAAGCCTAACTTATTTAAAAATTAAAGTGGAAAATTTGAGTCCAATTTAGTTGTTATTTATTTTTGTTGATTCAGAATTCAGTATTAATATCACGTTTTATTTAATTTTACTTTTTATTGTTTTATTGTTCATATGTGCATACAATCCTTGGGTCATTTCTCCCCCATGCCCCCACCCCCTTCCTTACAACCCACTCCACCCCCTCCCTCTCCCCCCACTCCCTCAATACCCTGCAAAACTATTTTGCCCTTATCTCTAATTTTGTTGAAGAGACAGTATAAGCAATAATAGGAAGGAACAAGGGTTTTTGCTAGTTGAGATAAGGATAGCTATACAGGGAGTTGACTCACATTAATTTCCTGTTCGTGTGTGCTGCCTTCTAGGTTAATTCTTTTTGATCTAAACTTTTCTCTAGTTCCTGGTCCCCTTCTCCTATTGGCCTCAGTTGCTTTTAAGGTATCTGCTTTAGTTTCTCTATGTTAAGGGCAACAAATGCTAGCTAATTTTTTAGGTGTCTTACCTATCCTCATCCCTCCCTTGTGTGCTCTCGCTTTTATCATGTGCTCAAAGTCCAATCCCCTTGTGTTTGCCCTTGATCTAATGTCTGCATATGAGGGAGAACATATGATTTTTGGTCTTTTGGGCCAGGATAACCTCACTCGGAATGATGTTCTCCAATTCCATCCATTTACCAGCGAATGGTAACATTTCGTTCTTCTTCATGGCTGCATAAAATTCCATTGTGTATAGATACCACATTTTCTTGATCCATTCATCAGTAGTGGGGCATCTTGGCTGTTTCCATAACTTGGCTATTGTGAATAGTGCTGCAATAAACATGGGTGTGCAGATGCCTCTGGAGTAACCTGTGTCACAGTCTTTTGGGTATATCCCCAAGAGTGGTATTGCTGGATCAAATGGTAGATCAATGTCTAGCTTTTTAAGTAGCCTCCAAATTTTTTTCCAGAGTGGTTGTACTAGTTTACATTCCCACCAACAGTGTAAGAGGGTTCTTTTTTCCCAGTATCATCGCCAACACCTCCTGTTGATGGTGTTGCTAATGATGGCTATTCTAACAGGGGTGAGGTGGAATCTTAGTGTGGTTTTAATTTGCATTTCCTTTATTACTAGAGATGGTGAGCATTTTTTCATATGTTTTTTGGCCATTTGAATTTCTTCTTTTGAGAAAGTTCTGTTTAGTTCACTTGCCCATTTCTTTATTGGTTCATTAGTTTGGGGAGAGTTTAGTTTTTTAAGTTCCCTGTATATTCTGGTTATCAGTCCTTTGTCTGATGTGTAGCTGGCAAATATTTTCTCCCAGTCTGTGGGTGTTCTCTTCAGTTTAGAGACCATTTCTTTTGATGAACAGAAGCTTTTTAGCTTTATGAGGTCCCATTTATCGATGCTATCTCTTAGTTGCTGTGCTGCTAGGGTTCTGTTGAGAAAGTTCTTACCTATACCTACTAACTCCAGAGTATTTCCTACTCTTTCCTGTATCAACTTTAGAGTTTGGGGTCTGATATTAAGATCCTTGATCCATTTTGAGTTAATATTGGTATAGGGTGATATACACGGATCCAGTTTCAGTTTTTTGCAGACTGATAATCAGTTTTCCCAGAAGTTTTTGTTGAAGAGGCTGCTATGTCTCCATCATATATTTTTAACTCCTTTGTCAAAGAAAAGTTGTTTATAGTGTGTGGCTTCATATCTGGGTCCTCTATTCTGTTCCACTGATCTTCATGTCTGTTTTTTTGCCAGTACCATGCTGTTTTTATTTTTATTGCTTTGTAATATAGTTTGAAGTCAGGTATCGTGATACCTCTAGCATTGCTCTTTTGACTGAGTATTGCCTTGGATATTCATGGCCTCTTGTGTTTCCATATAAATTTCATGGTAGATTTTTCAATCTCTTTAATTAATGTCATTGGAATTTTGATGGGAATTGCATTAAACATTTAGATTACTTTTGGGAGTATAGACATTTTTACTATGTTGATTCTACCCATCCATGAGCATGGGAGATCTCTCCACTTTCTATAGTCTTCCTCAATCTCTTTCTTCAAAAGTTTATAGTTTTTCTTGTAGAGGTCATTAACATCTTTTGTTAGGTTTACACCTAGGTATTTGATTTTTTTTGAAGCTATTGTAAATGGAATTGTTTTCATACATTCTTTTTCAGTTTGCTCATATTAGTGTATAGAAATGCTAATGATTTTTCTATGTTGATTTTATATCCTGCTACCTTGCTGTAGGTATTGATGATGTCTAGAAGCTTCTGAGTAGAGTTTTTTGGGTCTTTAAGGTATAGGATCATGTCGTCTGCAAATAGGGATATCTTGACAGTTTCTTTACCTATTTGTATTCCTTTTATTCCTTCTTCTTGCCTAATTGCTCTGGCTACGAATTCTAATACTATGTTGAATAGGAGTGGAGATAGTGGGCATCCTTTTCTGGTTCCTGACTTTAGAGGGAATGCTTTCAGTTTTTCTCCGTTAAGTATAATGCTGGCTGTAGGTTTGTCATGTATAGCTCTTATAATATTGAGGTACTTTCCTTCTATTCCTAGTTTTCTTAGAGCTTTTAGCATGTAATGATGTTGGATCTTATCAAAGGCTTTTTCTGCATCTATTGAGATGATCGAGTGGTTTTTGTCTTTGCTTCTGTTAATGTGGTTTATTACATTTATTGATTTTCATATGTTGAACCACACCTGCATTCCTGGGATGAAGCCTTCTTGGTCATGGTGAATAATCTTTTTGATGTGTTGTTGAATTCTGTTTGCCATTATTTTTTTGAGGATTTTTGCATCAATGTTCATTAAGGAGATTGGCATATAGTTCTCTTTTTTGGAGGTGTCTTTGCCTGGTTTTGGGATAAGTGTAATACTGGCTTCATACAATGTGTTAGGCAGTTTTCCTTCCCTTCCTATTTCATGGAACAGTTTAAGGAGGGTTGGTATCAGTTCTTCTTTAAAGGTCTGATAGAACTCAGCAGAGAATCCATCAGATCTTGGACTTTTCTTTTTAGGGAGACTCTTGATTGCTGCTTCAATTTCATTTTGTGTTATAGATCTATTCAGGTGATTAATTTCCTCTTGGTTCAGTTTTGGATGATCATATGTGTCTAGAAATCTGTCCATTCCTTTAAGATTTTCAAATTTATTTGAATATAGGTTCTCAAAGTAGTCTCTGATGATTTCCTGGACTTCCTTGGTGTTTGTTGTTATCTCCCCTTTTGCATTCCTGATTCTACTAATTTGGGTTTTTTCTCTCCTCATTTTAGTCAGGTTTGCCAGGGGTCTATAAATCTTGTTTATGTTTTCAAAGAACCAACTTTTTGTTTCATTAATTCTTTGTATGGTTTTTTTGGTTTCTATTTCATTGATTTCAGCTTTTATTTTTATTATTTCTCTCCTATTTGTTTTGGGATTTGCTTGTTCTTGTTTTTCTAGGAGTTTGAGATGTATCATTAGGTCATTGATTTGGGATCTTTCAGTCTTTTTAATATATGCACTCATGGCTATAAACTTTCCTCTCAGAACTTCCTTTGCTATGTCCCATAGGTTCTGGTAGGTTCTGTTTTCATTTTCATTGACTTCCAGGAACTTTATTTTCCTCTTTCATTTCATCAATGATCCATTGTTCATTACATAATGAGTTATTTAGTTTCCAGCTGTTTGCATATTTTTTGTGTTTATTTTTCTTGTTGAGTTCTAGTTTTACTGCATTGTGATCAGATAGTATGCATGGTATAATTTCTATTTTCTTATATTTGCTGATACTTGCTTTGTGCCCTAGGATATGATCTATTTTGCAGAAGGTTCCATGGGCTGCTGAGAAGAATGTATATTATGTAGAAATTGGATGAAATATTCTGTAGACATCAACTATGCCCATTTGATCTATTGTGTATTTTAGATCTTACATTTCTTCATTGATTTTTTGTTTGGATGACCTATCTATTGATGATAATGGGGTGTTGAAGTCTCCCACAACCACTGTGTTGGAGTTAATATATGCTTTTAGGTCTTTCAGTGTATGTTTGATGAAATTGAGTGTGTTGACATTGGGTGCATACAGGTTGATAATTATTATTGCCTTTTGGTCTATTTCCCTTTTTATTCATATGTAATGTCCTTCTTTATCTCATTTGATCAATGTAGGTTTGAAGTAATATCACCTTTTACATGGGGCACAAATGCGCATACAATGTGCAATGATAGAATCAGAGTAATTAACATTTCATCATATTATGTTTTATCATTTTATTTGCTGGAAACCTTCCAACTCTTCCTCTTTAGTTATTTTGAAATGTATAATGAAGTATTTTAGACAGAGCTACCTTATTGCCCTATATATAAAAAACTAAAACAATCTGAGATATGTTTTGATGCCCATGATCTTTTCTTTCCTACCCTCCCTAGTCTCTAGCAACACCAATTCTACTCTACTGCTATGCCTTCGGCTTATGAAGCTTGCACAAATGAATAACATGTAGTGTTTGTGTTCTTCATGAACCTATTTAACTTAACACCTTTCAATTCCATCCAGCTGGCACAGGATTTTACAATTTATGACAGAATAATACTATCAAATACTGTTACAATTCAATATGAGATTTGCTGATTTATAATATTTCTAAGAGCAAAACTAGATTCCACAGAATTCTCATGACATGTTTCTCCTTACCTCTTTCAAAACCAGGAAAATATTAACAGACCTTTTCCCCAAATACAGAGCAGCTAAATTTAATATGTCATTAGTTAAAATTAAGTAGATTAATTTTAGTAAACAAATATTATGTGTATTTAATAACAAACACTGGAGCTAAACTCTTCTGATATTGGCAAAACCATTCTTTCTGTTTTCTACTTTGTAGAAGAAATACAGTGTGCCATACCAGCTCCATTATGGGACAAGTTTGTTTCACTCAACTAATACAGAGATAAGGAAGATTTCCTTAAAACTTCTAGTTTTGGGAAGCCAATATAATTCATTTAACTTGTTTCAAGTTTTGATAATTGTTATGTGTATGTGGCATTTAAAAAATAACTCTACTTAAAATAATTTAAAAGAATAGCCTGACCTAAGTTCATATTTTACTTGTGAAATACATACAAGAGAAGAGTTACAGATAATTGAAGTGTGAACCAATAGCTACTAAGGGGATTTCTTTGACGAAGGAGAGATTATAAATTCTTCATAATTACCAAATCAATATCCCATGTTAAAATTTTTGTCTCTTTGCTAATAAAGTTTTCAAATAGATGTTATGAATACATCCTGCCAAAGACTGTAATATATATTATTATGTTTCACTCCTGCTAAATATAAGGTTTGAACCATTATACACATTGCATTAAGTTGAATCACTTTGGGTAATTTAAATTTATTAAACTATATATGTGCTGAAATTGTCACTGTCTCATAAAGTGGTAAAAATACAGAACTATTTATGATGTTTTTAAAATACTTTTAAAAGGTTATGCATCAACAGTATTTACTCCAGTTATTCATTTTGATTGCAAGCTACACAAGAGAATATTATATCTACTTTATCAATATATAGAAATATTTTTACTGAATATTGCTGGATGTTTATAAAATTAATATACAAGTTAATGTTTAATTTGAATGGTATATATTTAAATTAATTTGGTGGATATTGTTAATCACTTAAATGTTGTTAGATGTTGGAAATTATAGGGTTATAGAAATGATATAAATTCTGGTGATCATAAAGTCAAAGAAAAAAGAGGTACATGATGTTTCTGATTAACATTCTAATTTTTCTTTTGAACAGTTTAGAATTGCATAGATTAAATTTTCTTCCAGTCACATAATTAATGCAAATGCAGAGCCCTGCTATATCATGCTGTCTGTGAATTCGAGTGTTATTACTTTTTCATATTCCAAAAAGATTTCCCAATTGCTTCATAAATTTAATTCTAATCTAACAAAAATCCCAATGGACCTTTGAGATATCAGACATTAATCCTAGGATAAATAATCCCAGGATGAGAATGTAATAATATAAATAATACATTTTTAATGAAAATAATAAAATAATATGGATAAATTTGTACATTTAAGCATCTTGACAAAATTGCAAGTTTTTGAATATAGAAAATTGATGATATGCATTTCCTGTAAAAATAAATGGAGAGATGGAATTAAATAGAAGCTACAAAATCATTTTTAGGCCCACCAAAGCATCATTGCAAAAAGATTTTTTAAATTAAGTAATCAAAACAATTATATATAGAATCCAGTGGTAGATATTAATCGCATGATAAAATAAAATTTTCCAAAAGCCTAAATTGAAAGTTAATGTTTCTTTTTACACTATATCATGTGCAATAATTAAAATATAATTATACAGCAGTTTAATTTGCAATCACAGTTATTGAACAAAAGCAAATTCAGAATATTGCTTACATTTAGAATGAAAAGTTCTAGGCATATCTATTCTCCAGGCTAGGTATTTCCACATATTGAATTGAAAAGCCTATGTCTTCTAAATTGTAGCAATTCATACTTCTTTTTTTTTCTTTATTCTTTTATTCATATGTGCATACATTGTTTTGGTCATTTCTCCCCCCTGCCTCCTTGCTTCTAATATGAGTGTTGTGACATTTGCATTTCTTGGAAAAAGAAACCATTGCTTGTTATCTTTATTTTTATTACTCAGTGTAAAAGTACATTTCTTAAATTCTCTCTGTGAACATGTACTACAAGCTGTGTTGCCCTGAGAGTCAGGCAACAGGTGGCCTTGGTATGAGATCTGCCCTTTATTTCTGTATTTGTTTGTGCTGGGTTTTTAGTATAGTTTAGTTTTATTTTGTTTCAACTTCACTTTGTTTTATTTACATTTTTGGTTCACATCACTGGTATGAACTAATGTTGTTTGTTGTGATATTTGCATATATGAATAAATCAGGCATTAGTCTTATCTACTCACCCTTCTTCTAACAAAGGACCTCTCTTTCTCCCAGAGCACTCTTGTTGTCCACAAAGACAATCTTCATTTCTTTCTGTTCCCCCTCTCCATTATCCTTTGCCATATTTAGTGACCACTATTCCATGCCACACTTCTAAAAGATTGATTTATTGGTTTCCATACATGAGTGAGAAAATGTGCTTCACTCAAATCATTTCATTCTGCAGTTCCATCCACATTACTGGAAATGACAGAATTTAGTTTTTATTCGGGCTCAGTAGTATCCACATTGTAAATATATCATATTATTTTTATCCATTCATCCATTGATGGGCATTTAGACTGGTTCCATATGCTGACCACTGTGAATAGTGCTACAATAAATACGGGATGCAAATATTTTTGGGGCATAAAGATTTAACCTACTTTGTCTACATATCCGACAGTGGAATTACTGGATCGTGTGATAGATCTAATTTGAGTTTTTGAGAAATCTTCTTACTGTCTTCCATAATGAATTTACTAACTTATATTTCCACCAAAAATGTGTGAGTTTCTCTTCCTTTTCACGGTCACTAGCATTTGTTATTATTAGTCTTTTTGGTAACAGCCATTGCAACTTGGCCGATATGAGATTTTGTTGTGATTTTGACCTATCGACCATTAGTATTCTTTCTTTATTTCTGTTTTATTTATTTACTTATTGTTGTGCATCTTCTTGAGTTCTTAAACATATTCTGCATGTCAATTCTTTGTCAGTGAACTGTTAGCAAACATTTTCTCCCATGCTTTGGCTTGTATCTTAATTCTGTTCATTTCCTTTGCTATGAAGAAGATTCTTAATTTGATTTCATCTCATTTTGTCTGTTTTATGCTTGTTTTCTATGCTTTTGAGTTCCTATCTAAAAATTGCTTCCTTCTCAAATGCTCTAAATTGTTTTATCTATATTTTTCATATTAATTTCATACTTTCAGGTTTAGGTCTTTGATCCACTTTGAGTTGATTTTTGTGTGTGATGACAAAAAGGTATCCGGCTTCATTCTTCTTCACATGCATGTCCAATTTTATCAGCCCACTATTGGAAAGACTATGCTTTCTCCACTTCCACCTTGACCACAAAAATCAGTTAACTGTGTGAATATGGAATTATTTCTGGGTTTTCAATTTGTTCCTTTCATTTATGTGTCTGTTTTTAGGCCACTATCGTATTGTTTTAGAAACTATCGGGTTATAATATGTTTTGAAGTCAGGTATGGTGATGCCTCCATTGCTTTTCCTTTCTTTTGCAAAATTGGAGAACAGATGGGTGACATGGGCCCTGCCTGGGGGGTTTTCAATACTAGTGTGAAGGTGGAAGAGGTGGTGAAAGGGTGAGTGAATATGAAAGGTGAGTGAGAGAGGTGAATACGGTGCAAATAATGTGTACCTATGAAAGTAAGTGGAAAAAAAGATATCTGTAGAAACTGTTCCATGAAGGGGAGTGGGTAAGGGATAAAAGAGAATGGTGGAGGGGGTGAATTCAAGTTTAATATACTTGATACATTGTAAGAAACTGTTTAAGTGCCACAGTGTACCCCCACCAGCACAACAATAAAATTAAAAATTAAATAACTAAAATTTTCAACCTTGAAAAAATGAAACTTTGATGCAACTGCCAATCCTATTTTTCTCAATTCTTAATTCTGTGTTACTTCTATAAAGGAAGATGTATACTTGAGCATGTTACATACACTCACAAAAATTTTTGAAATTGTAATTTGGTTATATAATGAATTTTCTGAGTTCAGAATTTTTGTACAAATGTTGTTGTTGTCACTGATTTTCTATTTTGGTGGTACTCATGTCTTTATGTAGATTGTAACTCTACCACTTGAGTCACATCTCCTGGCCTCTTTTGCTTTTAGTTATTTTTCAGGTAAAATTTCATGCTTCTTGCCTGGGCTGGTCTCAGATCACAATCTTCCTATTTATGCCTCCCATGTACCTGGGGTTACAGACGCTCACACATGCCCAACTTAATTATTGAGATGGGAATATCACTAACTTTTTGGCTGGAATGATTTCTAACCCTGATCCTCCCAATTTCTGCTTTCCAACTAGGTGGAAATTATAGGTATGCTTCACCACATCCAGCAGATAAATATTTAGCTATTGTGTGTAGGATGAAGATTGTCATTGTTTATAATAATTGCAAAATGATTATTCTTAATTATTCACAGTAAAATACTGAGCTGCTGAGTTGTGCTAATGATGCTTAATATATACAAAGGTATTCTATAGTATATACTCAGTATATAAAATTAAATATACGTAATTAATTTTCAAATTTAAAAAAGCATACAAACTAATATTTTTATATGATAAGTATGTTCAAAGAAGTTTACTTAAAAATCTGCTTCATAAATACCAAATGTTTGTCTTTTTTGATTTCCCCTGGGTTGCATAAAAAAAATTCATAGATAATATTGCAATGACAATTTGCTCTATGTTGAATTCATAACAATGTCAAAGGAAAATCTGCCATTGCAAACACTAGAAAGTAATTCACAAGTTGGGATACATCTCTAATGCTATACGTCCTTCAGAATCATAATTCTGTTTTGTTCCAAAACAGCTAAGCCAAATGTCAGTCCCTCAACAGATGTGAGATTTATTGAACCTTTTTCATTCATTGCAAATATGAGTCATTAAAATTATGTTTCTCTTATATAAAACATTTTCTCTCTGAAGAATGAGTAGCCTGTTATAACCAGAAATAAAGGGGGCTTCTGAATCATTTCCATTACACATTTTCCAAAAAATTACTATTATAAATTTAAGGGGTAAACATTAGAAAAAACTTGCATATCCACTCTTCATTTAAAAAGCAACCATTCATCTTCTGCTGGATTCTATAAGATTGGCGGATTAAAAATATCTCATAGTTATTGAAACATTTTTTGTGGTTAATAAATGTAAATAAGTATGCATGTGTGCCTGTGTTTATATAGCATGGTGAGTAGTCAGAAATTTGGTTATTGAATCCCCCCCATTGAGAGAATTCAATCATAGTAAAGCCCTTTTTCCAATATATTTTAAGTGAATTTTTTATCAAGCATCCAAAAAGTAGTAGTAATTTGACAGTTTCTGGGCTTACTTTAAGTCTTCTATCTATTTTGAGTTGATTCTTCTTTAGGTCTTAAGATAAGGATCCAATTTAAGTCTTATTCACATGAATGACCAGTTTTCCTAACACCTTTTATAAAAAAACTGACCTATCCCTCTTGCTGAAGATTGACTGTAGATGTACAGATTTATTTCTGAGCTATCTCTCCTATTCTATTGTTTGATACATCCATGATTACTCCAATTCCTTGCTATTTTGATAAATAGAGGTTTATTGTACATTTTGAAATGACTAATGTGATAGATATGGCACTGATCTTTTGCTCATAATGGCTTTGGCTACCCAGGGTCTTTTGTAGATCCACATGAATTTTAGGATTGTGCTTCAATATGAACTTTAGGATTGACTTTTCTATCTCAGTAAAGAATGTCTCTAGAATTTTGATAAAGCCTGCATTGAACATATTTGGTAGTATAACCATTACCACAAGATTGATTCTGACAATCCATGAGCATGAGATCTGGCAAGTGATTAATAACCAAAGTATCTAGGGAGCTTAAAAAACAAACCTCCCAAAGAGTCAACAACCCACTAAATAAATGAGCAAATGAACTGAACAAACAATTATCAAAAGAAGAACTACAAATGACCAATTATTATGTAAAGAAATGCTCAACATCATTGGCCATAAAGGAAATGCGAATCAAAACAACACTGAGAGGCCATCTCACCCCAGTCAAAAAGGCTACCATCAATAACACAAACAACAACAAATACTGGTGAGGAATAATAATAATAAAAAGGAATTATTTCTACACTGTTGGTAGGAATGTAAATTAGTGCACCCTTATGGAATGCAGTATGGAGGACTCTCAAACAACTAAGAATATAACTGCCATATGATCTAGGTATACCACTCCCCAGCATATACCCAAAGGAATGTGCTACAAGATATAGCCACTTGCACACCCATGTTTATTGCTGTGCTATTCACAATATTTACGCTTTGGAAACAATGTACATCCCCACAAGTGATGAATGGATTAAGAAAATATGGTATATATTCACAAGTTCATTCAGTCATAAAGAAGAATGAAATTATGTGTTTGCAGGTAAATGGATGGAATTGAAAAACATCACATTAAGTGAAATGAATCAGGATCAACAAGTAAAAGATCACATATTATCACTCATGTGGAACCAGACCTATAAGTTAAATGTATACATAAATACATATAAGATTATAAATATATATATATATACACACATACACATAGTGAAATAGAGAACAAGACTTTAGTGGGTCTGTCTGATGGGATGATGTGAGGCAGAGGAAGGAAAGAAAATGTTACAGAATGAAAAATATTGAAATAATTTATCTATATATGAATATGATATAGTGTAATGCCCTATAAGTTGTTGAATATTAGGGGAGGATGGTGATAGAGAAATAGTTAAGTAATGGGGAGTGTTAATTTGACTAAAGCACAATATATATAGTGCTGAATCACCAAGGTGAAATTTCCATGGACTATAAATATACACATTGAAAAAAGTGAAGCACAGAAAGATAAAACAGGTCTTTAGGAGTGGGGTACCAGTGGGAAGGGATGGGCATAAGGAAATAGAGAATAAGTGTGAATATGGTAGGTGTGTTTTGTATCTATATATGAAAAAAAAGGAATGAAAACAGTTGAAATTGTTCTAAGAAGGAAGGGGGAAGAGAGAAAACAATGGAGGAGGTAAATCTAACAAAGATATATTGTAAATACATACGTAAATATCACAATGTATACTCCTGTACAACTATTGTATGCTAAAATAACATCAAAACAGTACTGGGACATGGCTCAAATGATAGAGTGCTTGCCTAGCATGTGTGACTTCCCAGTACTACATGATGCAAATAAACAAACAACCACAATTATGTATAATCTCTTAAATATTTCAATGGCTTTTGTCAAAACAATAAAAAATATGTGTTAGCAATGATTTGGGAAAGAAAATCCTTGTACACTGATGATGGGAAAGAAAATTAATCCAGTTTGGAAAATGTTCTGGATTTAAGAAAAACTTAAAATTAGAAGAATATGAGGTAGAAGGAAAAAGGTAAGGAAGAGTAACAGAGGGTGTTAGACTGATTAAAGTACAATATAAAATACTAAGTCAAATCCTCACTGAACAATGAACAAACAATGGACAGGAATGTAAAATCATGTTACTCTCATAATAAGGGGAGTGTAACAGTGTGAGGGGGAGGGTAAATGAAGATGGTAAAGTAGGGTGAGTATGGCTGATATATTTTCTACACATGTATGTATATGGAACATTGAAACCTGCTGAACTCATTTTAAGAAGTGGAAGAGTAAAAGGGAGAATGGAGGGCATGAATCCAACGAGAGTATATTGTATGCATATATAGGAAAATGCCACACTAAAATCCCACTACAACTAACAGCCTAGTAAAAATATTTTATGAAAAAATATCACATGATCTAGTAATCCCACTTCTGAAAACATATAGAAATGAATTGAAATCAGTATGTGAAAAAAAGAGGATATAATCTCATGTTCATTGTAACACTATTCATAATAGCAAAGATCACGAATAAACGTATATGTTCATCAACAAATAGATGAATTAAATACTGTGGTACACAAACATAATGGAATACTATTCAGCCTTCACAAAGAAGGGAATTCTGTGTTTTATGAGGATATGGAAGAGTTCATGGACTTAATGCTAAGTAATATAATCCAGAAACAGGTACAGATATCTTACGACCTTACTGATATTTGTAAACTCACAAACTCAGAATAAGAGAGAAGAATGGTTACCAGAACCCGAGTAGGATATAGATGTTGTACAAAGTAAGTTTGACAGAAGGAGAAAATTCTAGTGATCTATTGCAGAGCACTGGAATAGATTAGTTAATAATATTGCACTGAATATTTCAAAATTAATAAAAGAATAGATTTTTTAAATGATCTTACCTCTAACAAATGTTAAGCATGTGAAATGATGTTTTTAAAACATTTATTTATTTAAATTTATTTAAAAATATGATATTGAAGATGATGAGGAAGTGGTGTATTATGGTGCAGAAAATGGAAGGCTGAATGTGTGAGCACTGCATGGGGTTCTATCTGCCTTGAGGAAGTTTGGTGGTATGCATGAGGAAGCTGAGAGAATAGGGAGAGAGTTAGGCTTTAAGTAGCTACAGGAACAGAGGCTGTCCATAAACAGCCAAGCTTTAGGAAACTGATAGATCATTAACCAAGTGGGAACTGAGACAGCAAAGAATTTATCACCAAGATCACATTCAGATTATAACACACTAACCAGGAATCTGTGAGCTGCTATACTTGGATTGAGGCATTTTAGGTTATTGGTGACCTGAGGTGCTGTGGAAAAGCAAAGATAATAAGTAGAAATAAAAAGCATGCAAACAGCTTACAGGAACCCAAGACACTAAAATAATTTGAACAGGGTGATCATCCTATTTAAGAAAATGATAAATCAGACATGTTCCAAAATGTGGCAATGAAGGCTGACATGACCCCACAAGTGGAAAATTTTGCATCTGATGTTATATGATAGTGACAATCAGAACACAGATACCTTACAAATGGCCAAAATTACTTTTGCTCTACATGGCTAAGGTATATCCCAATCCCAAAACATCTTATTATGTATATTTAATTATTCCAAAAGAGATAAAGGATATCCAACAACTTTGGTCCCAAGCATTTCAGGAAAGTGGTACTTAAATTATATAAAATTGTATAAAGTACAATTACTATGGATGAAAAAGATAAAATTCAAGCATAAACATTTAAGGACACATTCATATTATTAAAAATTCACACATCATGATTGAAAATGAATGAAGTAGGCACTCTAGATGGAAAAAATGCAATAAATTAACATCGAGGCATATTGATAAATATGAGGTGGATTATACAAAGTTGCAAAAAGAAATATGAAATCGCTTCTGAAAAGTTTCTTAATAAATAATTATAACTAGAGCACAGGATGTAAAGTCAAAGAACAGAAACCATAGAGTTTTATATAGGTGCAAAGAAGTTCCGTGGAGACAGGTATAATGCCAAAGAGAGGTCACATAATGATTGAGAGTTGTATAGACAAGTTGATAAGTTTTTAAGGCAAAAGATAATCCAACAAAAGATTCAAATTCAGGTACATTTTGCTGAAGCTGCAGAAAACCAAAGACAAAAAGATAATTTTATAAATGATGAAGCTTAAGGAACACAGATTACATTAAGGAAGGATAATTAAGCTGTAAACTGACTTCCAAAACTATCTTAGAAGGTAGATGTTGGTAAAAGGATATTATCTATCATTGTGTTAAAAAATGAAAAAAATGACAATAGGATCAATAGTCATATGAAATATCTTCATAGAATGAAGAAAATAAACATAACACAAACAGAAAGCTTAGAAATTGGGATCAGAAAAATATAGCAGGTGAAATTCTAAAGAGGGTTCTCTAAAAAATTTTTGGCAGAACTGAAATGATCCAAGTGGAAAGTCAGACATGAAAAGATGGAACAAGAGGGAAAAAAAAGAAAAGATTGTTATATCTGAATTAATGCTTTCTTTAAAGCAATAATTATAATTTTCCATAATTTACATGCACGTTTCCAGACTTGAAAGCTGTAGAAAAATGAAGGTAAGTAGATTATGTTTCATTTATTCAGAATTGGGTAAACATTTTCATTAATATTAAATTATGTCAGTAGTAAATTTTACATGCATCATTCAGGATAATCTGAGTTAGCTTACACTTACAACCACATATTTAGTGTTTTATAATAAGTTTCCTTTTAGTCTCATAGTATATGAACATCATCAGTCAACAAGAGGTAGGAGCCAACTATAATGTTGCAAATGGCCCTGCAGAAGGAAAGAAAATACAGCAAAGAACACACTGAATGACTATAACTTTCTAATTCTCATTGCAAAAATATCAAGCCTGCTCACATTAGAAAAATGCCTCCTTTTTTATTATATTACTTGCCCAGACCTGAAATAGGAATTAGATGACATAATCCCACTGATGAGAAATTATGGATTGTTTTTTGTCAAGAATAGTAAAGAGCCTGAGATTTTACCATACAGGTAAACTATCACCATGGATGCTGGTAGAAATCATGAGAGTCCCGGGTCAGGTAATTTTTTTCTTTCTCAATACAAATAAAAAAACTTCATCTACTTTGTACTGGTTTGCTTGCAGGCAGGTACATGCAAGAATAACCACAGCTAGAGTTGATATTCAAGTATATATTTTCCTCTAGATAAATAGTTTTGTTGAGGTAAATTTATATACAACAAAATCAACTTGTGATCAGCATATATTTCAATGATTCTTAGCATATTAAAAATGTGTATACCTATTAACACGATCTAAATTTAAAACATGTCTATCACCCCCAAAAGAAATCTCAATCCTATTTACAGCAAGTCCCAGTTTCTACCCCCAGCACAAGAAAACCACCAATCTATTTTTGTCTCCATACAGTTGGCTTCTCTGGGCATTTTATATAAATGTAATCAGAAAATGTGTTCTCTTATGTCTGTGTTCTTTTACTTAACATACAATTTTTGAAATTCTTCCATATTATAGCATCTACCAGCAATTAATATTATTTTATTGTTAATATTTATCACATTGTATTATATACCATATTCATTATTAATTCACTAAGCTTTTGGGCTGTTGCTACTTTGTCAAAAAACATAACTATGAATATTTTGCTCCTGGGTACCCAGGAATAGGATTTCTGAGTTATATGGTAATTCTATGTTTGACATTTTTAGAAACTATCAAACTGTTTCCCAAAGTTCTCATATTATTTTACTTTTCCAGCAAAATGTGCGGTTTTAATTCTCCACATACTTCTCAACATTGGTGTTATTGCTTTTAAGATAGCCATTCAACAAGGTGTGAAGTCATAGCTTCAATGAGATTTTCATTTGCATTTGCCCAACCACTTACTATGCAGTGTATCTTTGATTTGCCTATTGGTCTGTTTTATATTTTTGCAAATATGCTACTATAGTTCAATCCTTTCCCCATTTTAAAAGAGGATTTGATTTTTATTCAATTGTGAAAATGCTTTTATGTATCCTGGAATAAGTCCTTTATTAGAAAAATTATTTCAAACTATTTTATTGCAGTGAGTTCATTTTTTAATCATATATTTTGACATCAAAAGTTTTAACATTTTATAACTCCAACTTGTCACATTTTTCATGTGAGTTTTGAAAAATTGTTGCCAAATTGAACAGCTTATATTTATTTTCTTTATTGATGTTGCTTTTACATCTTGATCTAATATTTCTGTGCTCTTTCTCTTGTTATTGTCTGCAATTAATTATGGTTATGTTTAATTATCATGCATTAGTAGAAGAACCTAATCATTAATTCCTTCCCATTAAGTCATTTGTTTTAAATAAAGTGATTTATTTCTTGATACACCAATAATTGGACTTTAACTGAAGAAATTTTATAGATTTAGTGATTATAATTACTAATAGGTATGACTATAGTATACCTCATTTGGTCCTTAGGACAACATTGGGTTTAATTGGTATGTATTGCTGAAGGCATTTCTCAAATTTAACTTTGGGGATGAAAAGCAGGGTATTTCCAAACCTACAAGTTGCCATAATTGTGGTTTTTTTTTTTTTTTTTTTGCCTCCAGCTTTATTTTATTTTTCATTTTTCTTTTATTATTCATATGTGCATACAAGGCTTGGTTCGTTTCTCCCCCCTGCCCCCACCCCCTCCCTTACCACCCACTCCGCCCCCTCCCTCTCCCCCCCCAATACCCAGCAGAAACTATTTTGCCCTTATCTCTAATTTTGTTGTAGAGAGAGTATAAGCAATAATAGGAAGGAACAAGGGGTTTTGCTGGTTGAGATAAGGATAGCTATACAGGGCATTGACTCACATTGATTTCCTGTGCGTGGGTGTTACCTTCTAGGTTAATTCTTTTTTGTTCTTATCTTTTTCACTATTGCTTTCAAAGTAGCAAATTCTTAATTTGCTTAATTTTTTCTTGCATTATTTTATGTTATTTTGCTAAATATGGTCACAGAAATCACATCGCTGTCCCAGCATTTTATTCTCCTGGAACTGTAAGTGTCCTGCATGGCTGATGCTCTTCCACAGCTCTCACACGTTTTGATCAAATAATATGCCACTCAGTTAAAAGAAGCCTCATCTTTCCAGTGTACTGCAACAATTTCCTTACACACACACACACACACACAATTTTTAGTTTTTCTGTGACAAATCTTATACCTAACAATAGTTTCCCTACTAAACAAGACAGACCAAGTTATACATTGTTCAATTACAATTAACAGAAATTGCTAGTGGTTTATGGTAAGCAATGTCTTCCTCACAACATATACAACACAATCATTACAAGTAGACTGGGTGGTCTGACCTATATGCCTGACTTCTGATGTAACAGATATCACCTTAACAGACTATTTGTTACTACAAAAAAAGTCATTGAAATCATGGAAAAATAGATAATAAAATTTACCACACTCTATTTAAAGATGGCAAAAGAAAAACAAAAGGAAGAAATAATTGACAGAACATATAGAAAATACTTAAAAATGATAAACATAACATAATGAAAGAATAACTCCAATAATGTAAATGAAATAAATACTCAAGATAAAAATGAAGATATTTGGGCTGCATAGAATAAATAAACTTAATAATAAGTTCTCTCTTTATAAGACACATATTTGAAGCACAAGATGTTTTTTAGTAAGTGTGAAAGTAAACCAATGGAAAATAAGTCATGCAATAATTAATTAAAAGAGAAAGATTGAGGTTGCTTTATGAATATGAAATGAATCATGTAAAGCAAAATATCCTGACGGTTAAAACGAGATCATTTTCTACAAATAAAATGCTTAATTTAATTTTATATAAATTGTACCTCACTTCATGTATTCCTAAAATGATATACAATCAAATAAGGACCTAGAAACCAAATAAAGAGATGACAAGAAAAGAAAACTGCAATAAAATCCTACTCACAATTATAAATCTGAAGTAAAGTTTTGATAATCTAATACACTAATGCAAAGACAGAATAGTATTCCATAATCAATTGAGCTTTGTCTTCCGGTGAATCAATTATTTTAATTCAGAGTCAACAAATTTAATTCAGAATATTAACTAAAATTGAGATTAAATAAAACAAAGTTAAGCTGTTATTTCTTGGTAAAAGATCAAAATAATCCCTATATGTTTCAGAACCATGTCTTTCTGAGGTTTTATTTCAATTTCAAGTCATCAGTATAAAATAATAAAATGACAAAGTGTATAAACATTACAAAGAAAAAACTACTATTGCCATTTCTTCATGAAGCAATAGTTCCTACAGAAAATTTATCATAATATACCAAGGGTTTTATTGGATAAAAATACTATAATTTACCAAGGAAAACAACTGTGAAGTACTTCATCAGAAAGTACTTTTATCCAAGAATCAATGAATATTGATCTTTAAAAAAATAAACCAAAACATGAAAGTGTTTGATGTCCCCACTACAGAGGAGCTAATACAGTAACCTTAAAATGACAGAGGTCAATTTGGGAAGGTGACTGGGAAGTAGTGAGAAAGTCAGGTATAGATGAATCAATTCAGGTGGTAATACACTTCTGCATGGAAGCAATGCTAAGAATCTCTCTGTATAGCTATCCTTATCTCAACTAGCAAAAATGTTATGTCTTTTTTATTATTGCTTATGTCTACTCTTGAACAAAATTGGAGAAAAGGGCAGAACAGGGGTGGAAGGAAGAGGGAGGGGATGGGGCAAAGGAAAGAAATGGCTCAAACAATGTATGCATATATGAATAAATGAATAAAAAAGAAAACTATATATTAATATGTATTCATATTAATATACATATTGTATACATGTGTACATTCATATATTCCTTGTTATATCACAAATATTGTGACCTAGGAATTTATATCATATGCACAGAGAAATGTCAACAGTACTGCTTAAAATGTTCAACAGTGTTTTCTTACCAGTTCACAATTTTATTTTTTACACATTGAAAAACTTGTCAGCTGTGGTACCCAGGTACTGGGAAGGCTGAGATGGGGAGAACTGAGGTTGGAGGGCATCCAGGCAATTAGTTTGTTAAAACTCATCTCCAAAATAACCAGAACAAAAAGGTCTCAAGGTGTGGCTCAAGTGGTAGACCACCTGCTTTCCAAGAGCAAAACCCAATTCTACAAAAAAAAAAAAAGTTTTGAAGTCTGTGTACCCACCTCCTCCATGAGGAGCTGTAAATACTTCTCATTTTTCCCCTCCATTTCTCCCTACTTTATCCTATTATACTAAAATAAATCTTTGCTATAACTTAAAAAAAAGAATTTCATAGACTTGGTTTTAGTCAAATACAATTGCTATACATAGATTAAAAACAAACACAATCCATGAAATTATTTAACCATCCTTAAATAGACACAAACTCAGACTTTTACATTTGGTATTATGTTTGAGTTACTTTTAAAGCATAATTATTGACATTCATGCTATTTTACAATATTTCATGTTCATCCAGCATTTTTTAGTGATTAAGGATTTTACCTAAAATTCAAAAGTTGGGACTTTCTAAATATGTTGGTGTTCTTTGTTTTATTTAACAAAATTTGTATCTTCTCCTTTTTTTAAAAGATGCTCCTAAATTATTACAATTTTTGCATTACTTACCAGTCACTCTCAGCAAAGATAACATTCAATTCCTCTGTTGTAGATTGGCATGATCAGAAGCTATCCAAATTCTTGTGTCCCTCATGGAGGAATCCAGGCAGACTATATGAATGTATCAAGGAAAGTAATGGACTTTATTAAAGGTCAGGGAAAGGTCAGTATAAAAGGCCATGATGTGGTCCGATCTGGCCAGGTGGGAGGGAGAAACAGCAGGCAGAGAGCTCTGTTTCAAGGTGTTTTTAAACTGCATAACCTTTGGGAGGGGACAGACCAGCCAGTAGGCTGGTACCTTCTGGGCCAGCTGCACACATTTCCACTGCATCCTTCGATGCAGCACAAGCACGATGGGTGGCCCTCAAGTCTGAGGTTTCAAGATCCTGTGTATTATTGTGCTGTGAGACCTCCTGGTTCTTGGTGGCCATGGTATAGCTTTTGACCACTCCTGCAACCTCATATCACAGCCCTGCCCTTCCTCCTGTCCCCTCTGTTAGTTCCTGAAGCCTTTAACCAAATGGGAGTAGGTATGGAAAGTCTCCTGGCAACTTTGAGCAACAGGACAAGGGCTATCGTTTGTCCAGCTGTGTGTATCTGTCTCTAAGAGGTGTGTCCAAGCAGAGTTGATTAGCCCCTGCCTGTCCTGAGAAGGCTGAAGCCAGTGGGGGTTGGGGGATTCTCTGAGATAAGCTGAGGTGGGGTGGGGTTCCTTAAATATCTAAGTGGGGAGAGGCTGGGGGGCTGGCTGCAATGTATTGTCCAGGTTCCTCTACCAGTGTAGGGTAGTGGTGAATGGTGTTGGTGCCCACTGCTATACTGTGCAGTATTCATTGTCAGATTATTGTCCAGGAGGGGCAATAAATGCCTTTTAAAGAGAAAAATGTAAATATTAATAAGTGACCGGGGATTTGGGCAGTCCTGGTGGGTCCTGCTCGCATGATTGAAAATTACTGTGCACACATTCTTTAGCTAATTCTTAAGTATTTGAATCATATGCATGGGGTGTGACCAATGTTCATGTTTTATCTGAGAGATGAGGTAGGGCAGGATCACCCCACGTTTTTGTCTTACAATTTATAACATCAAAAAATAGCATTAGGCTGAGATAAATTTAGCATGAAATGTGCTGAGAATAAGTTACATGAGGTCTGAGGAGTTAGATGGCATCTTTTCCTATGTTCTAGCCTGTCTCATTTCCATGAAGTGTATTCCTTGATTGCACCAGCTCTCCTGGGGTGTTTTACATTCCATTTTCTAGTCTTAGAGACTTGACAATTTCTTCTGCCTTTGGTTGAGATAGACATTTCATCAGCACAGAACTCATTAGCAAAACGTTTTTACGACTTTATCTATCCACTGATTGTTGTCCAGTCTCTTTAAATCACTAAGTGGTTGCTTTGACATAAAATAAGGAATTTCAATCATTCCTCCAAAGATGAATATTTACTTCATTGCATAAAATGCACACACTACTTCATTTTGGGGCTTTTCTACATGCACAGTCCTTCCATTTAGTTACAAATCTAGCCTAATTTCTAATAAACTTTTTATTTTGAATAAGTTTAGATTAACTGAAAAAGTTACATTGTACCAAGATACCCATATAACTGTCACCAAGTTTCCTCTGTTGTTAACTTATTATCTTTCATGGTAAATTTGTGAAACCAAGAAAAAAATGAACACATTACATTAGTAATACTCCAGACTTTTCTTTATATTTCACCATTTTTCCACTACAATCATCTTTTGTATCAAGATCTTGTCACATAACTTATTCTTCTATCATTTTTTGTTTTATTTTATTTATGACTCCTCACTTTCCTGTGGTTTCTGACATGGTCTCATTCTTTCTTTGGTTTTCACAACCATAGCAGTGATGAAGAGTATTAGACAGGTATAATGTAGAGTATCTTATAGTTTGGATTTATATGATCTTTTCTCATGATTAGCTGAGTTAAAACCTTTTAAATATAACTTAGTTAATAAAACAACATATATAATAGCAAATTACATATAACAAAGATAATTCAAATGAAAATTGCTGTGAGCTGAATAACCATGACGAATATAGTGTAGTGCTGCCTGACCACCTGGCAGCAGTGTAAGCTAGAATTATTATAAGCCATCCCCTGTCTTCTAATAGTGAAATGCGTTAACGGGTACCATTTAGAATCTATGATGTAAAGCAGTATTTCCATCTATTTAAGATTCTTTAGAGAACAAGCTAACAGAAAGATGGAACCAAAGGTTACCTCACTACAGCATATGATACAAGTTCAATAAATATCTTCTAATATCTTCTTTTTTTTATTTTTCTTTTATTATTCATATGTGCATACAAGGCTTGGGTCATTTCTCCCCCCTGCCCCCACCCCCTCCCTTACCACCCACTCCGCCCCCTCCCTCTCCCCCCCCAATACCCAGCAGAAACTATTTTGCCCTTATTTCTAATTTTGTTGTAGAGAGAGTATAAGCAATAATAGGAAGGAACAAGGGTTTTTGCTGGTTGAGATAAGGATAGCTATACAGGGCATTGACTCACATTGATTTCCTGTGCGTGGGTGTTACCTTCTAGGTTAATTCTTTTTCATCTAACCTTTTCTCTAGTACCTGTTCCCCTTTTCCTATTGGCCTCAGTTGCTTTTAAGGTATCTGCTTTAGTTTCTCTGCATTAAGGGCAACAAATGCTAGCTAGTTTTTAGGTGTCTTACCTATCCTCACCCCTCCCTTGTGTGCTCTCGCTTTTATCATGTGCTCATAGTCCAATCCCCTTATTGTGTTTGCCCTTGATCTAATGTCCACATATGAGGGAGAACATACGATTTTTGGTCTTTTGGGCCAGGCTAACCTCACTCAGAATGATGTTCTCCAATTCTATCCATTTACCAGCGAATGATAACATTTCATTCTTCTTCATGGCTGCATAAAATTCCATTGTGTATAGATACCACATTTTCTTAATCCATTCGTCAGTGCTGGGGCATCTTGGCTGTTTCCATAACTTGGCTATTGTGAATAGTGCCGCAATAAACATGGGTGTGCAGATGCCTCTGGAGTAACCTGTGTCACAGTCTTTTGGGTATATCCCCAAGAGTGGTATTGCTGGATCAAATGGTAGATCGATGTCCAGCTTTTTAAGTAGCCTCCAAATTTTTTTCCAGAGTGGTTGTACTAGTCTACATTCCCACCAACAGTGTAAGAGGGTTCCTTTTTCCCCGCATCCTCGCCAACACCTGTTGTTGGTGGTGTTGCTGATGATGGCTATTCTAACAGGGCTGAGGTGGAATCTTAGTGTGGTTTTAATTTGAAGTTCCTTTATTGCTAGAGATGGTGAACATTTTTTCATGTGTTTTCTGGCCATTTGAATTTCTTCTTTTGAGAAAGTTCTGTTTAGTTCACTTGCCCATTTCTTTATTGGTTCATTAGTTTTGGGAGAATATAGTTTTTTAAGTTCCCTGTATATTCTAGTTATCAGTCCTTTGTCTGATGTGTAGCTGGCAAATATTTTCTCCTACTCTGTGGGTGTTCTCTTCAGTTTAGAGACCATTTTTTTTGATGAAGAGAAGCTTTTTAGTTTTATGAGGTCCCATTTATCTATGCTATCTCTTAGTTGCTGTGTTGCTGGGGTTTCATTGAGAAAGTTCTTACCTATACCTACTAACTCCAGAGTATTTCCTACTCTTTCTTGTATCAACTTAAGAGTTTGGGGTCTGATATTAAGATCCTTGATCCATTTTGAGTTAATCTTGGTATAGGGTGATATACATGGATCTAGTTTCAGTTTTTTGCAGACTGCTAACCAGTTTTCCCAGCAGTTTTTGTTGAAGAGGCTGCTATGTCTCCATCATATATTTTTTAACTCCTTTGTCAAAGATAAGTTGCTTATAGTTGTGTGGCTTCATATCTGGATCCTCTATTCTGTTCCACTGGTCTTCATGTCTGTTTTTGTGCCAGTACCATGCTGTTTTTATTATTATTGCTTTGTAATATAGTTTGAAGTCAGGTATTGTGATACCTCCTGCATTGTTCTTTTGACTGAGTATTGCCTTGGCTATTCGTGGCCTCTTGTGTTTCCATATAAATTTAACAGTAGATTTTTCAATCTCTTTAATGAATGTCATTGGAATTTTGATGGGAATTGCATTAAACATGTAGATTACTTTGGGAATAAATATCTTCTTGAATTTGCTAAGAGTGTTAGATCTTAAAAATATGGTAGCTACTCACACCAACACATGCAACTATTTCTGGGCATATTCCATCTTAGTGCAATGCACGACAAAATGCTGTGGAAGTCTGAGTATATGAACAGTATTACTTTGAAATAAAATAGTTGAATATCAGGTTACAAACTTGAGTTAAAATATAGATGTCTTTATCCTCAATCCTCAATATAAACTTTATATGACACATGTAAGCTTTAAGCATCTTGAAGATAACAATAAATTAGTACAATTTAACAATGAAAAATGTAGCAATGCCATTTTATTAAAATACTAAGTGCATTATTTGGTAGCAACTAGAAACTATTAAAGGCCATTTGGTAAATTAATAACATAAGAAAATTGTAATTAGAAAAATTAAATTCAGGGTTCATTTGAGATAAATTAAAGTAAAAGAGGTGCACAGTACTTCTTAAAGGTTGTTGCTAATAATATTCTTAAGACGGTAGTGTGTGATCAGGATTTTCTCTTAGAGGTGAGAACATTCCAACAATGTAAAATTTATTTTAAGTATTGTACTTTTTCATAGCAGTTTATGTTAATTTGTATTTTATCTAAGAAAACATTTTGCATTAGCATAAAAGTATGGAATTATACTTTCATAAGTATGTGTCTGAGCTGTTTTTGCATATTTTCTAGTACATCACTATGCATGCAAAGAACATGCATGCCAATTTGCCCAACCAAACTAGAAAAACAAATGGCCTTTGAATCAATTAGAAAATACTGCAATGTCAAACACAGCAGCAGCAATTAGAATGGAAATTATATTGCACAGATGAATAAAAAATATAGTCTTATTAGAGATGAATTGAATGATGAAGCAGCCTGAATGAAAGAAACAGCATAGGTTTTAAGGTTGGAAGTGTAATACTGACCCCTAACTGGAAAAGAATTCTGAGGAAAGACCACTAGTGAAGGGAACAGTCCTTCTTTTCATTCTCTCACCAAGTGGGTTCTTCAGAATAACATCTAAAGTTCTGTCTTCCTTCCATAACCTTCTCCTCATGTTCTGTAACAGACATTCTATTGTTTCAGGTATCTAGCATACAGAGAAAATGACTTTGTTTTTCCAAAAATGCTTAAAAATATAAATCAATTAGCTGCTTTTTGTGTGGGTTGGGGATTGAGTCCAGGGTCTTGCACATGCTAAGTACTTGCCCTATCAGTGAAAAATGTCCCCAACCCCTAAATAAATTACTTCTTACTCATTTATTTTAATTCACTGGGTGCAAAATCAGTTATATTTCCTGCTGTGTCCTTATAACTTTACATTTCCTAGGACAGGTCATCACTAGAATTACCTCGCTTCCCTTCTGTGGTCAGCTTCGACTTATTCATAATCACAATTGAAGTCAACATATAAAACTAGAAGACATTTTTGGAAGTTTTTTAAATCTAAAATTCAATAAAGGTGAAATGCATAATGTTCAAATTTAATTACTCAAATAAATAATAATGAAAATGAAATATTTGTCTAGTGTTCAGAATATGCCAGGTGATAATTCAAGTGTTTTAAGCATCTTAATTCATTTTACCATCACATTTTTATTAGATTGAAAATGATACTATGTACATTTTGTAGATGAGTGTCCTAAGAGGGATGTTTTGCAAACTAACCTAGATCAGATGGTCAGTCAGTCACAGAACTAGGATTTGAATTCAGAAGCATCCCAACCTATTTAAACACACTCAAGTTCCGTAATTTGAACATACTGAATTGCAGTCAGTAACATTTTTATGTTACTCCCCAGGTTTGCTTTAATATGCTCTATTATACTTGATCACTTAAAAGTATTTAGGTAATGATATGAATGACACACATATATTTTCTAATGAGAAGATTTTATCTAATCAAGTCTGTATTTTAAAAGCAACTTGTTCATTCTGATGGTGACCATAGTATAAAGAATATGGTGAAAGTCATTCTTTCTACGTGTTTTGGAAGATATTCATCATCACAAATTCACAGAAGAGGAAATACTGGGTTGGAATTGAATACATAGTGTTAGTTAACTCATAGTTCCCAGGTACCTCAATTAGTTCTCTCCTTTCTTGTTGATACATTCAAACCTATGAAATCATATAGTATTCATATATGTATTTATATGTTATAAGCACAATACAATTTATTATTTCTTCAGTCACCTTTTACATCATTTAAAAATAAATTGATTTACATTTTTTTCATAATTTCTACATTGTTACCTTTTTGACATTTTTAGCAGATTGACAAGCTATCACTTCCTTGCAAGTTGCAAGTTTCTTTAGTGTCCCTTTTGTTATCAAACATTCTCCTCGGTTTTAATAATCCATAAGTATCCATATTCAAGCCTCATCTTGAAAGTGTAGTTTTGAGGGTTATACAAATTCTTAGTTGACAGCTTTAATTTTGTTCTTTTTTCTAGCTCCTGAAGTGAAGGACTAGCTTATTGACTTCAGATGTTTCATTTCTCATCAGACTAACAGCTTAAGTTGCTGCTGCAGATGAAGCATCTCAATTGTGCTATGTTGTGTTGTTATTTACAATCAGTACAACATATTTTCTCCTTTCCCATTTTTCCTCATTTGAATTATTCATTAAAGAGTTTATTTTTAATTGTCTCTACTTGTGAACTTCTCTAATATCCTTCTCTTGTGATTTTTAATTCATTTCCATTTTGTTTAAAGAGAAAAGTTTATATGCTGGCATTCCTTTTAAATTATTCAAAGCTGTTCCACAGTTTTAATATAAGATGGCCCTGGAAAATGTTTCATATGCCCTTGAGAAGAATGTGTATTCTGCTCTTTTGTGTATGATGTTTTGTATTAACTAGTTAATTGATAGGGTTGTTCAAGCTCTATATAATTGCTGATTTGCTACCTAATTTTTGGTACATTATTAAAAGAAGAATTAAAATTTCCCACTTCTATGTTTTTCTGAGTTATTTATTTAAGTTTTTGAAACAGCATCTCTTTATGTAGCACAGGACGATCTCCAACTCAAGTGTCAAGATCACAGGTACTAACATGGTTTTGAACTCTGGGCCTCATGCTTGCTAGACACTTTTGTTCTGGGCTGACCTTGAGCCGCTGTCCTCCTGATCTCTGCCTCCCAAGTACTGAGACTACAGGGATGAGCCAACTATGACCCACCTTCCCAGACCCAACTTTATTTTTAAGGGTTCAGTTTTTCTTTAGTTCTGCCAATGTTTGCTTCATGTTCATTGGGCATCTCTTTTTGTGAATGTATTCATGTTGTTTACATTTTTTGATACTTTTATTACTATAACATCTCTCTGTTTCTAGTACCATGTCTCCTAAAATATATTTTATTCCTTTAATGACATTCCAGCTCATTTATGGGTGACAATTTTTTATTGACTGATACTTTTGTATTATACTTTTACTTTTGAATAGTCTCCAATACTTAACATAAAGTTGAAATTCTTTCCTTTTTGATTCAGACTGGAAACCTCTGCCTTTTGATTGAAGGATTTAGTCAATTCACACTTATTGCTATTAATAAGAGTGGAGAATGTCACCTATTTTGCTATTATTTTCCAAATGTCTTTTGTTTTTCTCTTTTCTTTACTTTGTTATTTGCAGTAATAATGTACTATTTTGCCTCTTTGTTGCTTTTAATTATATTTTTGAGCAACTCCATCTAGGTGCTTTCAAAAACTGTATTTTGTGCTTGGTTTTCAAGATTTTTAACTATGATTTTTTGCTATGTGTGGTATGTGCTTATCCTACTTGGATTATAGGTAGGATCTTATATTTCATTAAATTCGAATTCCTTTAGCATTACTTCCTTATTCCCTCTCTATTCTGTCCCTCTAGGTTTCTCATTCCCCTTGGCACTCTCACTATGTATATGCCAGTACATTTCCAAAATCCATCAGGTTTCGAAGTATATTCTATTTTGTTATTTTTGCTTTATGTTTTTTAAGTTAGAATACTTCTATTAATCTATTTCAAAGTTGCTGACTGTTTCTGTCCTCAGCAATCTGTAATGAATTTTTCCTTATGGTTATTATATCTTGCAACTTGCAGATTTATGCATAACTCCTCTTTACTGATAACCTTTATTTTTTAGTGATTTCTTTAATTCTTTAAGCATGGTTTACTTAAAGTTCATAATACATATGCAGAGTACTTCATTTGAAATCTTTCTTTAGTCATTATGCTGGCCAATCAGGAATACTTTTGTCTTCCAGTATTTGGACCTCAATTTCATGTATCTTTGCATGTGTCTTAAGACTTTGCTGAAAGCTAGATTCTTTAAATAGCATACTATAACAAGTTTTGATGTTGACCTCACTCTTCTCCAAGAGGAATAGAGAAGGGAAATCTTTGTTTGTTGATATTTTTATTATTGTTGTTGTTATATTATGTAAGCTGTCTAAACAGATTCTGTTGTCTTTCTGTTTTGTAATGTGTAGTTCCCTATGATTCTACTAAGTATTTTCTTTTGGTTTGGGGTTTGTTGTTGTTGTTAGTAAGTTTGTCTTCTCAGCAATTATTCCTTCTTTTTTTCTTTTTGTGGTCATGGGGTTAAAACTCAGGCTCTCATGCTTGCCAGACAGGCACTCTACCAGTTGAGCCATGTCCCAGTCATTTTTGCTTTAGTCATTGTTAACATATGACTAAAGAACGCATATGTCTTTAAAAGAAGGCATCCTGACAAACATGACAATGAACCTGGAAGACATTATTCTAGGTGAAATTAGCCAGTAACAGAAGGATAAATACCATATGATTTTACTTATATGAGTTTTCTGAGAAGTAACATTCACAGGAATACAGAGTAAAAAGAAAGTTGCCAGGGACTTTGAGAAGGTAAAATGAGGAGTTGTTCAACTTTTATAAAACTTCAGTTATGCAAATTGAAGGATGACCTTGAACCATGATCTTTCTGATTTCTTCTTCCTGATTATTTAGAAATAAAAGTGTGAACTACTATACTTGGTGCACTATTGGCATCCTTTGCAGACAGATCTCTATGTAGTTTTGGAAACTAATTTGAAAACTCAGCAGGTGAGCAATCTGTCCATTTTTAAACTACCATTCACCTGGGCAGAAGTATACACTTAGAGGAAGAGAAGATGTCCCTAGTATTTTTTGAGTGTATGCAAAGTCTTACAAATGAGACCTGTTCAAACTATTCCAGGAATGATGGGAGATGGGATAAGGAGAATGGTGGAGGGGGTGAATTCAAGTATGATATATTTGATACATTGTAAAAACTTTTATAAATGCAACAATGTACCCCCACCCAGCATTAGAGTAAATAAAAAAAATAAGTAAGTATAAAAAAAACTGCAGACTTCTAAATCTCCCAGGATTTATGAAAAGTTATCAAGGCACAGGATGTAGCATACCATTCTTTATATATTCTTTTTTTTTAAATTTTATTATTCATATGTGCATACAAGACTTGGGTCATTTCTCCCCCCAGCCCCCACCCCCTCCCTTACCACCCACTCCGCCCCCTCCCTCTCCCCCCTACCCCCTCAATACCCAGCAGAAACTATTTTGCCCTTATTTCTAATTTTGCTCTAGAGTGAGTATAAGCAATAATAGGAAGGAACAAGGGGTTTTGCTGGTTGAGATAAGGATAGCTATACAGGGAGTTGACTCACATTAATTTTCTGTGTGTGTGTGTTACATTCTAGGTTAATTCTTTTTGATCTAACCTTTTCTCTAGATCCCGGTCCCCTTTTCCTATTGACCTGAGTTGCTTTTAAGGTATCTGCTTTAGTTTCTCTGCGTTAAGGGCAACAAACGCAAGCTAATTTTTTAGGTGTCTTACCTATCCTCACCCCTCCCTTGTGTGCTCTCTCTTTTATCATGTGCTCAAAGTCCAATCCCATTGCTGTGTTTGCCCTTGATCTAATGTCCACATATGAGGGAGAACATATGATTTTTGGTCTTTTGGGCCAGGCTAATCTCACTCAGAATGATGTTCTCCAATTCCATCCATTTGCAACCGAATGATAACATTTCGTTCTTCTTCATGGTTGCATAAAATTCCATTGTGTATAGATACCACATTTTCTTAATCCATTTGTTGGTGGTGGAGCATCTTGGCTGTTTCCATAACTTGGCTATTGTGAATAGTGCCACAATAAACATGGGTGTGCAGGTGCCTCTGGAGTAACCTGTGTCACAGTCTTTTGGGTATATCCCCAAGAGTGGTATTGCTGGATCAAATGGTAGATCAATGTCTAGCTTTTTAAGTAGCCTCCAAATTTTTTTCCAGAGTGGTTGTACTAATTTACATTCCCACCAACAGTGTAAGAGGGTTCCTTTTTTCTCCACATCCTCTCCAACAACTATTGTTGGTGGTGTTGCTAATGATGGCTATTCTAACAGGGGTGAGGTAGAATCTTAGTGTGGTTTTAATTTGCATTTCCTTTATTGCTAGAGATGGTGAGCATTTTTTCATGTGTTTTTTAGCCATTTGAATTTCTTCTTTTGAGAAAGTTCTGTTTAGTTCACTTGCCCATTTCTTTATTGGTTCATTAGTTTTGGGAGAATTTAGTTTTAAAAGTTCCCTATATATTCTGGTTATCAGTCCTTTGTCTGATGTGTAGCTGGCAAATGTTTTCTCCTACTCTGTGGGTGTTCTCTTCAGTTTAGAGACCATTTCTTTTGATGAACAGAACCTTTTAACCTTATGAGGTCCCATTTATCTATGCTATCTCTTAGTTGCTGTGCTGCTGGGGTTTCATTGAGAAAGTTCTTGCCTATACCTACTAACTCCAGAGTATTTCCTACTCTTTTCTGTATGAACTTTAGAGTTTGTGGTCTAATATTAAGATCCTTGATCCATTTTGAGTTAATATGGGTATAGGGTGAGATACATGGATCTAGTTTCAGTTTTTTGCAGACTGATAACCAGTTTTCCCAGCAATTTTTGTTGAAGAGGCTGCTATTTCTCCATCATATATTTTTAACTCTGTTGTCAAAGACAAGTAGGTTATAGTTGTTTGGCTTCATATCTGGGTCCTCTATTCTGTTCCACTGGTCTTCATGTCTGTTTTTGTGCCAGTACCATGCTGTTTTTATTGTTATTGCTTTGTAATATAGTTTGAGGTCAGGTATTGTGATACCTCCTGCATTGTTCTTTTGACTGAGTATTGCCTTGGCTATTCGTGGCCTCTTGTGTTTCCATATAAAATTCACTGTAGATTTTTCAATCTCTTTAATGAATGTCATTGGAATTTTGATGGGAATTGCATTAAACATGTAGATTACTTTTGGGAGTATTGACATTTTTACTATGTTGATTCTACCAATCAATGAGCATGGGAGATCTCTCTACTTTCTATAGTCTTCCTCAATCTCTTTCTTCAGAAGTGTATAATTTTCCTTGTAGAGGTCTTTCACATCTTTTGTTAAGTTTACACCTAGGTATTTGATTTTTTTTTTGAGGCTATTGTAAATGGAATTGTTTTCATGCATTCTTTTTTAGTTTGCTCATTGTTAGTGTATAGAAATGCTAATGATTTTTCTGTGTGGATTTTATATCCTGCTACCTTGCTATAGCTATTGATGACGTCTGGAAACTTTTGAGAAGAGTTTTTTGGGTCTTTAAGGTACAGGATCATGTCATCTGCAAATAGGGATATTTTGACAGTTTCTTCACCTATTTGTATTCCTTTTATTCTTTCTTCTTGCCTAATTGCTCTGGCTAGGAATTCTAATACTATGTTGAATAGGAGTGGAGACAGTGGGCATCCTTTTCCCTGATTTTAGAAGGAATGATTTCAGTTTTTCTCTGTTAAGTATAATGCTGGCTGTAGGTTTATCATATATAGCTTTTATAATGTTGAGGTACTTTCTTTCTATTCCTAGTTTTCTTAGAGCTTTTATCATGAAATGGTGTTGGATCTTATCAAAGGCTTTTTCTGCATCTATTGAGATGATCAAGTGGTTTTTGTCTTTGCTTCTGTTAATGTGGTTTATTACATTTATTGATTTTTGTATGTTGAAACACCCCTGCATCCCTGGGATGAAGCCTACTTGGTCGTGGTGAATAATCTTTTTGATGTGTTGTTGAATTCGGTTTGCCATTATTTTGTTGAGATTTTTTGCATCAATGTTCATTAAGGAGATTGGCGTATAGTTCTTCATTTTGGAGGTGTCTTTGCCTGGTTTTGGAGTAAGTGTAATGCTGGCTTCATAAAATATGTTTGGTAGTTTTCCTTCCCTTTCTATTTCATGGAACAGTTTAAGGAGGGTTGGTATCAATTCTTCTTTAAAGGTCTGATAGAATTCAGCAGAGAATCCATCAAGTCCTGGACTTTTCTTTTTAGGGAGACTCTTGATTGCTGCTTCAATTTCATTTTGTTTTATAGATCTATTCAGGTGACTAATTTCCTCTTGGTTCAGTTTTGGATGATCATATGTATCTAGAAATCTGTCCATTTCTTTAAGATTTTTCAAATTTATTTGAATATAGGTTCTCATAGTAGTCTCTGATGATTTCTTGGACTTCCATGGTATTTGTTGTTATCTCCCCTTTTGCATTCCTGATTCTACTAATTTGGGTTTTTTCTCTCCTCATTTTAGTCAGGTTTGCCAGGGGTCTATCAATCTTGTTTATGTTTTCAAAGAACCAACTTTTTGTTTTATTAATTCTTTGTATTGTTTTTTTGGTTTCTATTTCATTGATTTCAGCTCTTATTTTTATTATTTCTCTCCTATTTTTCTGGGATTTGCTTGTTCTTGTTTTTCTAGGAGTTTGAGATGTATCATTAGATATTGATTTGGGATCTTTCAATCTTTTTCTTTAGATATTCTTAAATTGCTCACTGTTTTGTTAGCCTGTTGCCTACCTCAACCAGTATCCCAACCACAGCTCAGTTTTGTAATCTTGGACTTTCTATATTATTCACCAGAAATATTGTCATATTTGCCAGTGGCAAAAGGAATTTTTTACCATTTATACAACTGCTAATCATATTAATGGATGTGTAAATTCTGTGTTTATTTTTTATATATTTTTTTTTCTTGTAAAGAAGTGAATTTTGGGAAGCACTATCTATATACCGTTTAGTAGCTTTGTGACTTTTTAATCAATATTTAAGGACATTTAAAATGAGATTTCCTCTCATAGAACATAGTTGTTAACTACAGGCACAATGCTATGCAGATCTCTGAACTTGCATAATTGAAGCTTTATAGAAGTTGAAAAAGTCCTTATTTTACCTTAGTCAAATCCCTGGCAAACTTCTCTTTCTCTGTATTCCTGCAAGCATTACTATCTAAGAAGCCGTATATAAGTAGACTCATATGGCATTTGTTCTTTTGTTACTGGCTAACTTTTCCTAGAATGATGTCCTCAAGGTTCATTGTCATCTTTGTCAGGATGCCCTTTTTAAAAGGCTGAATAATATTTCATACTTTGTTTTTAAACTTTTAATTTCTTCATCTTTCAACTGGAGGTTATGGGATCTTCCTCACAGGTTCGTTTTAAATAAGATATTGTATATAGAAAGCTAGAAAAATGCATACTAAATGTTAATATTGAAATATTAGTCTGTTGTTCATACTATAAAAATTAGAATAATTATTTGTTATGCTATAACAATTATTCAAATGAATTTAGGTGAATCACAAATTCCCATGCATAATAAAACTCACTTCAAAATGTATAAGAAAATTAAAATGGAAGGTGTAGAGAGGGGGGATTTAAAAAGAGTAACAGTGGAGGTGAATATGATCAAAGAACATTATATGCATATTCAGAAATATAATGAAATTCCTCACTTTGTACAATTAATATATGTTAAATAAAATGGTTAAAAAGACAAAAAAATTTTCTCCAATCTTCAATTCATTGATGTTATGACAAATTCTGGACATTCTGTGTGCTTTTACTAACTTCAAATGAACTAATGATACAGTTAAAGGAATAGAATGCAGTAAAACCTGGATCCATACTTAAAGGCATTTTTCATTGTGAAAATTCATTCTGGGAACTTGAACTTTAATTCACTTAGACTTGCATTCATCAATTACTAGTAGATAAAGCTGATGTCAGTCAGTTGGATCTGTTGGGAAGGAGATAGTTAAAAGTCACTAAAAGAAATAAACACCAAGTAAGACTAATACAAAGAAACTCTTGGAGATTCTAGATAGATTCTGGTCTTGGCTAAACTCTTCAATTAATTCAGAGTCTATAGATGGTGTTCCAGAATCAGACATCTTTCTGATGTGAAAGCTACTTTGTATTCCACTATATATGTTGATGTCTGTATAAGGAACTGAAACTTTCAACTCCATTAATTCATACATTTTACTTATATATATATAATGTCATCATAAGATACTTTAGATTCATCTACTTCTGATAATTGTATAGGATTTAATTATTAATCTGCAATGATATAAATTAAAGTACTATTTTATAAACAACAATAATATTTATATTGGTTTAGATGAATAAAAGCAATTAAAAAAGAGAATTCCTTGGTCTCTGTGTAAGTCATCTGCCTTCATGCTCATGATTCTGAACTGCAATGAAAATTTACATATTTGTTAATTTTTTGTGTAAGATTGACTTCCTTCAGTCATGTTCAATATAACATATATCACTGGAATACTAATAATAGCTGAATCAGTGAACAGCATATTAACTCATTACTCAATGAATGTTTAATTAGTCTCACAAATTTTAGCCATAAAATTGATATTATTGAGAGTCTTAGATTTGTTTTTACCTTGACATCATGAGATATCTATGAATTTTCTTCTTAATTTTCTTTCTGACTTTGAAGGATAGTTTTACTTAATTTAATCAGGTAAACTCTTTCCTTAAACTGTATCTAGAAAACAAAACATCACTGTCTTCCTAAACACTCTGAAAATTGTTCTAAGTTATTTTTAATGGTACAATAATGAGCTGAAGACCGCTTTTATGTGAAATTTAGAAAAACTTGAAGATTCATAACTAAAACTATGTAGAAAAAATAGGCCCATATTTTGAGTGTATCTATATTTTAGGAAATATTTCTAACTATACAAGTAATATTTAACTTAAATTATATTCACAACAATTTTAATAAAAATAATTCTTTCCTTCTAGTTCAATTACAAACTTTTGAAAGTTTTGAATCATACCTCTCTTTTTCTCTCTACAGTGTCAATAACAAAGGTCCATTAAATGACATTGAATAACTCTTCATTACTAAGTGTTTAATAACCGTATAATATATTTATGTTTCTGTGCTAGATGTCATAGCAATTTAAATATGGCTGCTACAGTTATGAAGCTATGGTCTCTCATCTCTGTGCATATATCTCTGTACTTTGTAATTTAGACACCATGCTATATTTCTCTTTGGTCAGCTGGATTCTACTGGGCTCAGTCAACAAAGAAGAGAAAAGGAAGAATAGATACTTAGAGAAGAGGACTGACCCTTTTTTACAATGTTCTCAGCAAGGTTGCCCCAGCAATGCTTCCTTGTGCCAAGAAGAGTACTTTGTTCCTCTCAGTGACATAGGACCTACAGTCTTAAGGGAAAGTTCCAGATGCCTTGTCACAGCTCCTTGTAGCTAATGACCAGTACTATCTCAGCAATGTCCTTTTTCAGAGGACTTGATATCAATCTTTGACTCTCTTACTCTGGATATTAGGTCTTAATAATTGCAAACATGTCCTTTTGTTTCCCATCCTTTGGTGGGAAAGGTAGCAAATGATTATGCTACCTTTGCACGGTGAGGATACCGTGGCCATTTAACAATTGTCACTGGGCAGGCAGTGCCTATAGTAGTTGTAATGCTAGAGGTGATGTTTTTGGTAAACAGGCGGGGTTTTTGTTTGCCGAGTTCCTTTTACTTTTTTTAATCTTTCCTTACAGCACTCCTGTGTTGGGTTAACATTTTGTTTTATAGGTTAGGCCTGTGTTTGTTTTTTTCTATATATATGTTAACTATCAGTGATTCATTTGGTCTGATATAAGTTTGTGCTCGGAGAATTTTTTCTTTTTTCTAATATTAACATTAGCTCATCTATTGGGAAATAGATTAACTCAGTTTGTATTATAGGAGGTCATGTTGGTTCTTGCAATTTGGGGGTGGATGTGGTTGAGCTTGAACACTTTCTTAATTGGTGGCCGCTTTTAGGCCAACTATGGCTGTGTAGATGATTTTACTCTCTATATAAGGTTGTATCCGTATCTAAAGGGCTGTCCCTCTTTAGACTAACATTAAAATTTACATGTTGGAGTATTATTTCTTGTGGTAAATTTTAAGTGGAACTGAAATTCGGTTCTGATTAATCAGCTATCATCAGGCTCGGTAGGCTTTTCACCTCTACCTAGAGATCTTCTCACTATTTTCCTACATAGATGAGTGTGTTCATAGATAACTGTCTTTAGGTAGCTCGTCTGATTTCAGGTTGCTTAGCAAAGTTCTCTGTGTTAAGCTTTTTCTAGTTAAATCATTATGCAAAAGGTACATAAGTGTAATCTTTGCTTTTTAGTGCTTTGAATTAGTCTTTCTCTTTCCCTTGCGGTACTGGCTCTATAGCTCCTGGTACGTATTTCTATCACCTATACTTTACGAACTGGTGAGCAATACTGTAGTATTTCTGTCCTTTCTTCACTCCACAGTTAACATTTTGTAAATTTATTGACTTATTTTAGTGATAAAAGATACATACAATAAGATTTATAATTTTATTAGTTTTATGTGTCTACTTCAGTGAGCTTATGCATGCTTACCTTTTTGTGCAACTATAATATTTCATTTCAAAATTGCAACTCAGTGTATTAGATATTTTTTCACTTTGATGAGATACCTAACATAAACAACATAAGGGACAAAGGTTTTATTTTGACTTAGGATTTCAGAGGTTTCAGTTCATAGTCCTTGGCTTTGTTGATTCTGGGCATGTGGTGAAGCAGAACATCATGGCTGCAGGAGCATGTGGCAAAGGCTACTCACATCATGGCAGATAGAAAGGAGAGAGAGAGAGAGAGAGAGAGAAAGAAAAAGAGAGAGAGATAAAGAGGGATAGTTTACCAGCTATGACCTTGAAGGGTAAATTTCCAATGACCTACTTCCTACACCTACGCCCCCACCTCCTAAAGTTTCCACTACACGTCCCAAAATACTGCCACCAGCTGGGTACCAAGAGTTCAACAAAACAGCCCACAAGAGCCATTTCATATCCAAACCATAACATTCACTATACCTTAAAATATTAAGTCCCAATTTATCCCTCCTCCTATTCCTGGTAACTACTATTCTTCTTTTTGTCCTCATGATCTTAACTATTCTAGGTATCTCATGTAAGCAGAATTCACTATTTTTATCCATTTTTTTAATCATTTTGCATGACTTCAAGTTTCATCTATGCTGTATAATTTTTCTTATGATTTATTTTACATTACTTCTGTTAAGTATCCAATGTATCTGTCTCCTAACTTAACCTTCATCAGTACAGTGATTCAAATAACTTACACTTTACTAAGCGAGAAATTGATAGCCTTCAATTCTCAATTAAAAGTTAATAGAATCATTCTCAACTGATAAATTCCCACACAAGGGTCAATTATATAAGCTATTAGTCATGCATTTTCTCTGGGTGAACAAATTCATTTTACGTGATGCACAGCACTTTGAGGTCCACGTTTTTTCCTCACAGGCAAAGGAGCTAGGCCTTAACATTTCCAGTAGCATTTTCCCTTAGTTTGGATTAATTTATCTTTGTTAAACACAGAGCAATGACTAGTTCATATATTTTCACATAATTTTAGATTCACATGGTCTTATTTGTCAACTATTTATGATATAAGGATAAAGACCTTAAAAATTATGACATAGATAGGTTGGAAGGATTTGCTATTTGTCCCTTATAGGCAGCTGAGAGCTAAAATTCTCATACTTCCTTTTACAATCTTTATCCTAATATTTTGTATTTCATGACAATTTCCTAAGATTTATATAACATTCTTTATCTTCAGACACACTTATAGAGAAATGTATGAGCAGAAAATGCAAATCACAATGCTTTCATTAAGTTTCTTTATTTTGCCTGTGTAGAAGCATCAGCGCTCACCTGTGTATTGTTGGTTTAAGAAAACCTGTGTGATTCCATACCTATAGAGCTCATTTAGCCATATTCTGTACCACAGGTATAATTATTAAAGATAAATTAACAAAATAGAAAACAAGTCTTGAAGAATAACTCTGATGGTACCCTATTGTCCAATGTTAAGGGGCCTTATCATCTCATTGGATGCCTTTATATGACTTTCCACTGAGATGGAGAACTTGTATAAGATTTTTACTAGTTATTTTCTCTTCTACTTCATAATACCCCAGCTTAAAATATTTTTCCTTAGAAGTTATGTTTAATTATTAATAATGATTTGAAAATCATCATAGTAGCACAGGTAACTTCAGATAATGTATTTATCAGTCACTGTACAAAGTTTATAATATCAAAGCATTTCAATGACTTCCTTACCCTCATCCTTTCTTCAATATCAAACTGATTTTGTTGGGTAGAATCGTAGAAAACATCTGGGCTTTAAGCCAAAATGTGATGCTATTTGAAAACTAATGAAAATTTCAGCATTATATTTGAATGAAATATTCATTACTTTATCTACTAGCACAGTCAGTATTGCTGAGTAAATTCGTTTAGCAACAGAAAAAAGTAGAGTTATAAAATTCAAAAGCACAGGGCTTAACCTTTCTCATCAAGCTTTAAAATTAATTTTAATATAAAAAATTAATACTTGTTTTTATGTAGATATAGTCAGCTTATTTCAATTACTCTAAATACTTGAAAGTATTAGTTTATGAATTTATTTGCTTTTTAAGGTAAAAACCAGGAAATTATGTATATCCCCTGCATTAATTTTATGATTAATTACGGGGAATAAAGAAGTGAAGTGGAGGACATGGATGCAAGTATGATACACTTGATACAGTGCAAGAACTTTTGAAATGCTACACTGTATCTCCACCCAACACAATAAAAAAAATGCTAAAAGAAGATAATTGTGTGGAGTAATTTAGTGTCTGATAATGTTCTCTCTTGCTAGAAATGTTAGCATCAGCTCGTCAATCTTAGATTTTTACTAAATATTATGCTTAATAGCAAAGCTCCAAAGCAAACATAGATTATATGTATTATTATTCTGTGGCAGATGCACTACACTGTTGCTATTCCTTCTTTCTCCCTCCAAATCTTCTTTATTATTAAGCTCAAATATACTCAAATATGCCCAAATGCATAAGATTGTCTTTAGAAGTCTAATTCAGCCATGTTAAGTGCAGTTGCTTATACTAGGTAGACATTGACAGCCTTCTTGACCTAGGGGTTGCTATCTGATTAGTATTTAGTGAAAGGAAGATATTATTAAAGGTTTTTTTGAGAAACTCTCTTCAAAAAACCCACAACCAAAACTTTCACCATTGCCTCTTCAAACTTAGGATGATAATTGACCAAATCTTGGGTTATGACAGCCATACTGAAAATAATATAAAGACAAAGGCAATGCACTGAGATGGCAAGACTGGGAAGCATAAACCAGCTAGGGGTCCTGATGACATATTAAAGTTGATAAATAACCCTTGATTTCCAGTCTCCTAATCACTTGAGTAAATAATAAGTGTTGTCATATAATATGCCATGATTTTGCAAGGCTGTTTCTTACAGCTAAATATTTCTATGATTCAATTGCTTTCCTATCAGTGATAGTGGAGAAACAAAAACATTTTTAAATGTCATCACTTAACTTGTCCCATCTCTCTAAAAATGTGGCATTTAAATTTTAATGTTATCTGTGTTATGCTTCTAATATTAATAAAAATTATTCTTGTGACCTATGAAGGCAAACATGAAAATGTTTGATATGACTTTTAAGAGAGAAAAATAACCAAGAATTAAATAATGTCTTTTCAATGATATAGGAAGTTTTATTATCATTTTGGCCTTCATGAATTCCAAAATAAAATGAAATTAAAACAAGAATAAAGAAAAAATATCAAAGTAAAATAAAGTAGTAACATGGAATCCTTATGTGCATATATGGCAATCATTACTTTTTGAAATTATTGGCTATTAGTTTTGGTTGGAAGAGAGAACATATAACATATATTAGTTTTATTAAACTGAATCTCCAAGGAATTCCTTATGCATTATTTTATTTTTTATTTCAACATGAAGGAATAAAATTCACCACAAAATCCTTGGACTTGGCTTAATCTGGATAGCTACTAATTTCCTGAGAGGTGTAAGATAATAAATATAGATATCCATTCAACTCCCTGTTACGAGTACTCACTGCCATTGAAATTCAGTGAAAATTCATTTACACATTTATAAATGAACATATGTAGCATTTCTCTAATAAATTTTATTTACCAAAACAACCATTTATCTGAATTTGGCTTTTAAGCTGTAGGCTCAAATTCCCTAAAGTTTACAAAATTAGAAGTGACAAAATACCTTATGCACTTACCATGAACTTGAGGATGGTTGTAGTAATGAAATTATAGCAAAAAAACACACCCAAGCTTTAAAGGTCTCCAACCCAACACATATGGAGTTTACAAATTAAACTATTTCAGCAATGCTTCTATAGGAGAAGAAAATATCCTAAAATAAATAGAAAACTGCACAATATCATTATAAATTTATGGTGTTTGCCTTCAGTCTGTTTCTTTTTTCACATTTTACACCTGAATCAGAAAATTCAGATTTAAAAAGAAAAAGGAAAAAGAATGGAAAATAAATTTTCTCCAGTTGTATCAGTTGCTATGTAAAATTTATGACAATAAAACCACAAATTCCTATGCTCAATCAGCTGCTAAGGGTCAGGAATCTTAGGGCAGTTTAGCAGTGTGGTTCCTAGTCAGCCTGTGTGGATTTACTCCAGAACAAGCCCTGGACCTAGAGTCAATGACGCTGTTACTTTTAGGACAGAAGAAAATGTTGGAATTTCAGTGAAATCTTGAAGAATAAATAACTTCTACAAAAAAAGTATTTTATTGTATTATAATAATATATTCATTTTACAATAAGGCTGTAGCTATATACATGGCAAATATACTGCTTAAAAATTATGCAGATTGGTAAAAGAAATCTAATATATAATTTTGTACAGGGAAGATTCTTCTGCTTCACTCATACATATGTATACATATATAAGTATGGGGTGTATGTATCTGTGTGTGTATACACAAATATGTATGTATAAATATGTGTTTGTGTTTGGGAGGAAACAAGGAAGAAAGAGAGAGAGAGAGAGAGAGAGCCACAAAGACAAAATGAAAGGATGGGAAAAGTACCCAGAGTCCAGGAATGTCATAATAGAGCATGCTGTCTCTAAGCTCAGGGTCTCTGTTCAAATTGAAACAATCTTTATACAGCATATGCAGTTTCTGAACATTTGACAAGCTAGACAATTGAATTGCCAAATTATTCCCACCTCTGTTGACTGGACACTTCAGATCTCTATGTGAGTTGCAGCTGTTGATTGCCTTGCACCAAACTGAGTGATTGCAAAGGAAGTGTGCATAGTCAGAAAATGGAACAGAAGCCATGCTGCCTTTTATATATTAAGTTTGAAAGTGGAATGCCATCATTTCTGCCATGTTCTACTTGTTCATATGGCCACCCCAGCAATGCTGGAGGGGCCAGGTAAGGATGCAAATATGAGGAAGTGGGCATCACTGTCCATGATCTTGAAAGTGAGGTACCAAATTCTCAGAGTCCATCGTGTCATTGGGAAAGACTCTGCTATGAGAAATAGAAATGAACAACGAACATCAAAATATAGTCATACTCATTGGATCCAAAATTTAATCCTAAATTTGATTATGAAAAATTATCTGTGAATAATCTAATAATCAGAACTTTTAAAATTTCACATTGCTAAAATGTTATACAGTAATTTAAAGCTCTTGTTGATTACTGAACATACCTCAAGGAAAAGCTATGGTGCATGTTTGGTAAGTCTAGCATTCTAATTAGAATAGTAATCATTATAAGTATTTCTATTTTACATTTGTTTTGTGCATTGATGCTTCAAATATAGTGTAGATCACAATTAGCACAAATAACAAAACTAGACTGAACAAAAGAATTCTGTTATAACCCTCTCTCTTTCAAAATAGGTTCTGTAAAATTAAAATGTGATTTAGCATTGATGACTATTTAATATTAGCTCTTCAAACCAATTTCTACCTCTGACTTTGGATTGATTTGTTGAATCTGCAGTTTTATCTCTCTCTCAAGAGACTTTGTATAGAAGATGTACTTTAGCTGTCTCCTTATGAAAAAATGAACATGAAATACGTCCTTCTATGTGAAACTGGGCGAGTTTCCTTTTATTTTCTATAACTGCAGACTTCTTTGCTGCTGAACTGTATACTAAGAAAGCCTAATAAAAAGTGAATGAACATCTTGGATGCTCCAAAGTAGGAAAGTAAACATAGATCATTAAAAATATTATCAGTCAGAACCACAAAATGCTGGTTCAGATTTGTACACAAAATACAGTAGTCATGGGTTCTTGAAATATAGTTGAGAATAGATATCAGAATTGAAATGAACTTTCAGGAATAAATTATAATAGAGCAGTTTTCAATGAATAATGCCCATGTGGTTCTTTCTCTTCATATCATAAAACACATTTAATATAAAATCACCAATGGTCATTCATAATGTTAATGTTGTTTATATGGAAAAAAACTAATTTATGCCACAAAGATATTTAAAATGCTTCTTTGTCACTTGGCTGTACAATTTCATTTCCTTCATTATTCAAGTTTCCTTAAAATGACATCAAATTTAATGTTTTCTTGTTCATAAGATTTTTACATCCTATTTATCATTGTCCCACAGCTACATTTCTGTAGTTTACAAGTTAATTGATTTACAGATGCATTCCTTCAGTAGTTTAACATTTATTAAATATAGATAAGGTATCAATGTGAACTGCCAACTGTACAAAACAGAAAAAGCAATAAGCCTTTTTAGTAAACTGTTGTGGAGATCATCCTGTTTCTTGAAGGAATTCAACACTCTTGCTCAAGTAATCTGGGATCACCTCACTAACAGTATTTTAAAATTATTTATGTTTATAATAATAAATCTAAAATAGACTTTTGTGCAAGGATCTCATACTCACCTCCCTTCTGTCCCATTTATATGTGCACTGAAATTACTAAAAATAAATACCCTGCCCATGCATAAAATAAAGTAAGAAAATAGGTACAAACACATTACAAAGGCCAAAAACTGTTACTCTTGTTTATTCTTATTGTTGCCTTCCCTAGTCAAATGCAGAGACTAAACATATTATAGCCATTATATTCATACACAATTCCACTTATTTAGGAAACAGCCAAAGAAGAGATTCTGGCAAGAACTAACATCCTCTAATTGAAGGAGGAAGAGCACACCATGAGACAGATGGTGAGCAAACAACTTGGATCAATTTTTATACTGTGAATCAACAGCTTTGAGAAGCAGCTGTGCTGAGAAATCCACTTTTTCAATGCCTAAACCAAGCAGAAAGTTGGAGCCACTTCTGTGGCTCCTTTACTATGAGACACCAAATACTACTGGGAAGACCAGGAACAGTCTTACTTTATCTGTGCCATAAAAGTAGGAAAAGAAAAAGAATGGTACTGAAATTAAAGCCTTGGCAATATGACAGCAACTCATCAGTGATGCCAAGAAAAAGAAAGTGACTATTTTGGAATTGGAAGCTTATTGTCTGTACTCCTCAGGGCTGCTGGCTCACTGAACTCAAAATGTTTGCTCTAATGAACCAATCATCAGCATGGTATCTCTATTATAGAACACATTTCAGGTTACTTTGAGGATTTTATATTTCTCTTATTTTCTTTCTCTAGTCTCACCTCTATATTTATCTCCATTAAGTTTTTTTAATCAAGTACTTTAAAATTGTAAACTTTTTATAAACCCTATGAAAATGCAGGCAAATATATATTATTCCTAACTCCATGCCAAGGAAAAGTTAGAGTGACTGAACCATGTGGTCTTTCTCTCAACTTGGAGTAATTTGTGGACCACATAATATTGATGGGTCCTCATAGATCCTGGATGAGTTGTCCAGCTCTTCATTTTTATTGTTCAGTTAAAACAAGTGGATTAAGATGAAATACCATAATTTTTTCAACAAAGAGAGATGGAATTCATTGAAAAGAAGAAATAGTAAATATTATTAAATAAATGTCTTACAAAAAGTTAACATATTTTTTTACTTTAATAGGGTTTTTCTTTTTTTTTTTTTTTGGAATTACTTAGTGCCTCACTTTTTTCTAGGCAGGTGATCTACCACTTGAACCATGCCTCCAGCCCGATTTTGCATTTGTGTTTTTTTTTTTTTTAGCTAGGGTGTTTTGTTTTTACCTGGGAGTGACCCAAACTGTGATCCACCTACCTATGGCCTCCCAAGAAGCTGGGATCACAGACATATTCCACTATGCCCGGCTTAATGATTGATACAGGGATCTCTCACTAACTTTTTGCTGGGCTATCCTCAAACCATGATATTGCTGAACTCCACCTCCAAAGTAGCTGCTGTCACAGGCATGAGTTCTCCATGCTTGGCTCTGTACTTCGATATCTTTAAATGATAAATTGTTTTTCTAAAAATATTAAGGTTCTTGACTGTGAAATTTGTTGTCTGTACTCAGTCTGCAAGAGATAAAACACACACACACACATATATATATAAAATGTCAGATATACTATATATTATATGAAGCTGCATGCTGACAACCTAAAAGAAAAATCAATCTCTGTCATTCCTTACCAATGTTAACATGAAATAAAGGAATCAATCTTAAGCAATACTCAGAAACTGGGAGAGAAGGTTCCTTTAGTCTTTAGATCACTGAGGTTGTCTATATTCTCATTGTCTTAGATTACAAGGACCCTTGAACTTTTTAATAATCCTTATGAGACAAACAAGGGCCAGAATATGGTAAGATATAGTGTCTAAACTCAAGGCTAACTCAGGTATTGCCATACATGTTTGTTCATTCCCATTGTGGTGTATCTCAAAAGGCTGATGTATATACTTTTTATATTGCCGTCTATTTAGAATAGACTTAACATTCTATTTAGAATGTTAAGTGGTCTACCCTCACTTTGTCACAAACTTTAAAGACACCCATCTCTTTTACTTCTACACTGTCAAAATACTCATAAAAAATCAAATGTCTGGAGATAAAAATTCAGGAATATAGCATTGCACTTGATATTAGTATTTAACCTGGCAGCATATATATCTCCTAGAGCAAGGAACCCACAACTCACTACCAAATTGAAAAAGGGAAGGAGAGCAAAGCACAAATTAATATTTCAACCATTATCCTGCCCACTTACATCCTTGAAATGAAAATTAGACTACGGTTGTATGTTTTAATTTTGGCTGTATATTAGACTTGATTTATTAGTATTTTATAACCACAATAAAAGATAACTTGTTTATGACAATGATATATATGTTCTTTGTAAATTTATAATGGCTCTCTAATTAAGTGTTGAATCTTATGCTCTTATTATAAGTGATTCATTGGCAAATTATGATTGTAATAATTATAATCTTAATAAGATCTATCATAAAATAAGTGCCTGCTGTGTCAAAGTATCAGAAAGTTTTCATGCATTATTTCACTAACTCTCAATAACCTGAAATAACTTATTATTTCATTATTTTATATTAGGTACAATTAAATTTACAAAGAGAGAAAGTAGAGGTACTGATTCTGTAACTTACCCTGAATGGTATAATGTTCCAATTCTCCAGCATGGAGATGAAACAAAATTAATTTCAGAAAACATCATCAACAAGGTTCATACATAACCAGATGTATTGTCAATGTGCAGGAATATTTTGAAAGAAATCTTTTATCCTGAGCAGTAGGTATCAATATTGAATTAAAATATTTCATAAACAATATTGTAAACAGATTTTCTGTCAACCAGGTTTTTCTTAAGGGAGGTCAGTGAGGGTGAAAATGATGCACATACATTATAAACATCTATAAAAAGGTCATGATGAAACAAATTAAAATGTATATTTTAAATTTCTGTGATTCATGGGACAAATTCAAAATATCAACATTAATAAGGGTTTAGAAGAAATTTAATTCAACCCTTATTCATGACTTTTAGGAACTCCTAACTTCAATGGAACAAGAACTGATGATAGGGTAGAAATAGCAAGTGAACTAGAAATAGAAGTGGTGACTGAAGATCTTAATAAATTGATTCAATTTTACAGCGAAATTTTAACAGATGAGGAGTTACCTTCTTATGGAGAAGGAAAGTGGCTTCCTGACTTCAAACCAATTCTTACAAAGATTCTGTGAGCATAACAACAAATGATTTAGAATACTACATAAACATAATCAAAAGTTCATGTTTAAGAAACTTCCACAGCCTTCCACTTCGTTCAGTCAAGAGCCCTTGACATGAAGACAGAAGCTTCCACCAGCAAAGTGACTACCACTTGCTGAAGGCTAAGATACATTTTAGCAACAAAGAATTTTTAAATTGTGTTATGTACATATTTTATACCTATTATTGTGTTATGTTTATGCTATTATTATTATTATATTAATGCTATTAAACATGTTATAGATGATAACATAGTGCTAAGTGTGACATTTATATGCAGTGGGAAATTAAAAAAATTCCTGTGGTTTTCTTAACTTTGGCATTTACTCTATTCGAACCATACAGTCTCTCAGAAATATGAATGTGAAGATTGTCTTGTCTCTTTGATTATAAACAGAATGCTTTCCTAATCATACTTGAAGAGACAAAAATATTCACTTCGGTAGTATTTAAACAAATCTTTGTTTGCATGTGTTATAATCGTAGTATGACTATACATTAAGGCAAAGTTGGCCAATTTTTTAAGAATTTTTACTTCATTGATTGTCATTCCTTTTCTGCTATTTCATTGATTTTGCTCTATGCTTACTAAAGATATCTTCAGTTTTGTGTGCCTTTGGTTTTTCAATAATTTATCTAACACTTGCAATGTTAGAAACTTTCCTAGCCTGGTTAAAAATATTTAAATAACTTACTTTTTAAAATGTCATTTAGTACTATAAATATCCTGTTAAATGTGAAGCCCATGATGTATAATTTTGAACTTTTAAACAAATAATATTTGTTCTCTAAGTGTTTCATGTTAAGTTTAGACATGTAATCTTTTGGTTATCCTGACTTTAATTATTCTGAATGTAAATTTTAATTATCACAATTCATCATTATATTATTCAATGAATTGTATTTATTTTAATTTGCAAATGTACTTACCAGGCATAATATTTTATTTAGAAGTTAGTTTCTACCAAAGTTACCTTATGATTAGACTGTATACTCTACAAAATAATCAATGTAATATACTAAGATTTGCAATAAAACATATATAAGTATTTTTATAAATGTATTTCCAAGTAAGTAAACTTATAAGTATTAAAAGCAGAATTATTTGCTTAATGACAACATCAAAATAGTTAATTCTGTTCAACACAGTTTTGCTAATCATTACCCGTTTAACCTAGAAATAATAAGAATTATATTTAAATCTGCAAATTTGATGTAGAACCCCTTAATTCTACTTATGCATAGTTATTATATAGTTAAACTATGTTTAAAGTGTACAATATTTCAAATGCACATCATACAATTTTTTTCTTATTTTAGAATAAACATTTATGTTTTAAAATGCATTACTATAAAATTATTTATTCTTATATTAATATGGACATACAAAAATTTTATTTTAAAGTTTATCTTATTTTATTTAGCATGAATGTATGGGGATGGTGGAGAAACACTGCTGCAAACCTTCCAGAAGTGGCAAGCACTACCCTTAAGACAGCACTGCACCTGGGCTTTACTTTCTATAGTAAGAAGTTTCGTTCTTTAAAACATAAGATTATTTGTTCTCCAAAAGTTTCATGGTAGAGGAAAATAAGCACACTGAAAAATTGGGTAAATCAAAAAATCATCTTAAATATGATTATCTGCTGGGTTAAAAGTATCCGTTGTACAATCACGAAAACATTCTATGTACTGAGTGACAATCTTTGTGGTTAGGCAGGACCTGATGTCATTTAAACTGTCAGAAGTGACATTCTATAAAATAAACATTTGCAGTAGAAGCACTAGCAAGAAATACAGTTGTGTAATCAGAGGTGGTAACTGAAGTCATCTGGCTTAGCTTCAAAATATTCAATTTCAAAATTATAAACACCAAAATTGGTAATTTTCAAAGCATAAAGCAATACATCCCCAAAACTCACATGAGATATATGTGCTATCTATCATTATATTAAAAAAGAATAAAAATAAAGCAATTTTCAGAAGCTATATCACAAGGGTCAAAATAACTCAGGATTTTTAATCACCTATTATGCTACCATCTGTGCTCTCTAGAAATTTCTGAATGCTCAAGACCTACAATTTTAAAAAGCTATCAAAAAAATGAATCAACATCTTTTTCCTGGCCTCTTTTATCCCCCATACCTTTTGTTGGGATTTAATCACAGTTATCTTTTATTTCTCTTTAATATTTCCTAGGAAGAGTACTTTCTTCTGAACATTATATTATGAGCATGTCAGTAATGAAAGTCCTGAATTTGTGGCACATGCATATTATGTTTTGGTAGAATCTAGTGTTACAACAGATTTCTACTCCTTTTATTGGGGGTGCTACTTACATCAATTCATGGAATGGAATAGAAAGATTGCCATTTTGTTCAGTATTGTTATATGTTCTTTGAGGTTAAATGTTAGTATTTTTCTTTTTAAAATTTTTCTTCAATTAACCTTCATATAGCTTATCTAAACATAGTTTTAAATTACACATTAAACAATTTTGAGTTTGATTTCTATAATAAATCATGTTTTTCTACATTGATTTTCAAATCTAAAGGTCTAGGGAGTTTACATTGTTTTCTATTCAAATAAAGGTTTATGGACTAATGATTTTAAAGTTTTAGTTAAATAAAATGACTTTTTAAGCATTGAAACGACTGTTTTAGATGTTATGCCAAGACACCATGTTATTTATTTATTTATTTATTTATTTATTTTATTATGTGCATACATTCTTTGGGTCATTTCTCCACCCCTCCCCCCTCCCCCACAGTTTCAGGCTGGTCCCATTCTGCCCTTGTGACTGATTTTGTTGAAGAAAAGACATAAGCATAATAAGAAAGACAAAGCATTTTTGCTAGTTGAGTATAGGATAGCTATGCAGAAAGATTCCTACTATTGCTTACATTTATCCATGTGTTACATCCCATGTTGATTCAACTCTAACTGATCTTTACATTGGTTCCTGATCCTCTGCCAGTGATAACCTGTCATTTTAAGGTTTAAGGACTGGGGATATCAAATGCTTTCATGTTTTGGGTTTTCTACCTATTCCTATATCTCCCGTATGTGTGCTCCCCTTTTCTTGTGATTTGACTCTAACAACATTGCTGCATTTGTCCTAGATCTAAAGTCTTCATATGAGGGAAAACATATGATTTTTGGTCTTCTGAGACTGGCTGACCTCACTCAGACTGATGTTCTCCAGTTCCATCTATTTTCCTGCAAATGATAAGATTTCATTTTTCTTCATGGCTGAGTAAAATTCCATTGTGTGCAAGTACCACATTTTCTTGATCCATTCATTAGTAGTGGGACATCTTGGTTGTTTCTGTAACTTGGCTATTAGGAATAGTGCTGAAATAAACATGGGTGTGCAGGTGCCTCTGGAGTAACCTGTGTCACAGTCTTTTGGGTATATCCCCAAGAGTGGTATAGCTGGATCATATGGTAGATCAATGTTTAGCTTTTTAAGTAGTCTCCAAATTTTTTTCCAGAGTGGTTGTACTAGTTGCATTACCACCAACAGTGTAAGAGGGTTCCTTTTTCCCTGCATCCTCGCCAATACCTGTTGTTAGTGGTGTTGCTAATGATGGCTATTCTAACAGGGTGAGGTGGAATCTTAGTGTGGATTTAATTTGCATTTCCTTTATTGATAGAGATGGTGAGCATTTTTTCTTGTGCTTTTTGGCCATTTGAGTTTCTTCTTTTGAGAAATTTCTGTTTAGTTCACTTGCCCATTTCTTTATTGGTTCATTAATTTTGGGAGAATTTAGTTTTTTAAGTTCCCTATATATTCTGGATATCAGTCCTTTGACTAATGTGTAACTGGAAAATATTTTTTCCCACTCTGTGGGTGTTCTCTTCAGTTTAGAGACCACTTCTTTCGTTGAGCAGAAACTTTTTGTTTTATGAAGTGCCATTTATCTATGCTATCTCTTAGTTATTGTGCTGCTGGGGTTCCATTGAGAAAGTTCTTGCCTATACCTCCTAACTCCAGAGTATTTCCTACTCTTTCCTGTATGAACTTTAGAGTTTGTGGTCTAATATTAAGATCCTTGATCCATTCTGAGTTGATACTAATACAGTATGATAAACATTGATCTAGTTTCAGATTCTTGCAGATGGAAAACCACTTTTCTCAGCAACATTTTTTGAAGAGACTGTCTTTTGTCCATCATATATTTTTAACCCCCTTGTCAAAGACAAGTTGGTTATAGTTGTGTGGCTTCATATCTGGGTCCTCTATTCTGTTCCACTGGTCTTCATGTCTGTTTTTGTGCCAGTACCATGCTGTTTTTATTGTTATTGCTTTGTAATATAGTTTGAAGTTGGGTATCGTGGTACCTCCAGCATTTTTCTTTTCACTGAGTATTGCCTTGGCTATTCGTGGCCTCTTGTGTTTCCATATAAATTTAACAGTAGATTTTTCAATCTCTTTAATGAATGTCATTGGAATTTTGATGGGAATTTCATTAAACATGTAGACTAGTTTGGGGAGTATAGACATTTTTACAATGTTGATTCTACCAATCCATGAGCATGGAAGATCTCTCCAATTTCTATAGTCTTCCTCAATCTCTTTCTTCAGAAGTTTATAGTTTTTTTTGTAGAGGTTGTTCACATCCTTTGTTAGGTTTACACCTAGGTATTTGATTTTTTTTGAGGCTATTGTAAATGGAATTTTTTTCATATAGTCTTTCTCAGTTTGTTCATTATTAGTGTATAGAAATGCTAATGATTTTTCTATGTTGATTTTATATCCTGCTACCTTGCTATAGATATTGATAGTGTCTGGAAGCTTTTGAGTATAGTTATTTGGGTCTTTAAGATATAGGATCATGTCATCTGCTAATAGGGATATTTTGACAGTTTCTTTACCTATTTGTATTCCTTTTATTCCTTCTTCTTGCCTAATTGCTCTGGCTAGGAATTCCAGTACTATGTTGAATAGGAGTGGAGATAGTGGGCATCCTTGTCTAGTTCCTGATTTTAGAGGGAAAGTTTCAGTTTTTCTCTGTTAAGTATAATGCTGGCTGTAGGTTTGTCATATATAGCTTTTATAATGTTGAGGTACTTTCCTTCTATTCCTAGTTTTCTTAGAGCTTATATCGTGAAATGGTGTTGGATCATCTCAAAGGCTTTTTCTGCATCTATTGAGATAATCAAGTGGTTTTTGTCTTTGCTTGTTAATGTGGTTTATTACGTTTATTGAACCACCCCTACATCCCTGGGATGAAGCCTACTTGGTCATTGTGGATGATCTTTTTGATGTGTTGTTGAATTCGATTTGCCATTATTTTATTGAGGATTTTGCATCAATGTTCATTAAGGAGATTGACCTATAGTTCTCCTTTTTGGAGGTGTCTTTGCCTGGTTTTGGGATAAGTGTAATACTGGCTCCATAAAATGTGTTTGGCAGTTTTCCTTCCCTTTCTATTTCGTGGTATCAGTTCTTCTTTAAGGGTCTGATAGAAGTCAGCAGAGAATCCATCAGGTCCTGGACTTTTCTTTTTGGGGAGACTCTTGATTGCTGCTTCATTTTCATTTTGTGTTATAGATCTATTCAGGTGATTAACTTCCTCTTGTTTCAGTTTTGGATGATCATATGTATCTAGAAATCTGTCCATTTCTTTAAGATTTTTCAAATTTATTTGAATATAGGTTCTCAAAGTAGTCTCTGATGATTTCCTGGACTTCCATGGTATTTGTTGTTATCTCCCCTTTTGCATTCCTGATTCTACTAATTTGGGTTTGTTCTCTCCTCATTTTAGTCAGGTTTGCCAGGGGTCTATCGATCTTGTTTATTTTTTCAAAGAACCAACTTTTTGTTTCATTAATTCTTTGTATGGTTTTCTTGGTTTCTATTTCTTTGATTTCAGCTCTTATTTTTATTATTTCTCTCCTATTTGTTTTGGGATATGCTTGTTCTTGTTTTTCTAGGAGTTTGAGATGTATCATTAGGTCATTGATTTGGGATCTTTCAGTCTTTTTCTTTAGATATCCTTAAATTGCTTACTGTTTTGTTAGCCTGTTGCCTACCTCAACCAGTATCCCAACCACAGCTGTTTTAAAAGTAATCTTGGACTTTCTATATTATTCGCCAGAAATATTGTTATATTTGCCAGTGGCAAAAGGAATTTTTTCCCATTTATACAACTGCTAATCATATTAATGGATGTGTTAATTCTGTGTTTATTTTTTATATATACTTTTTTCTTGTAAAGAAGTGAATTTTGGGAAGCACTATATGCCTTATCTATATACCATTTAGTAGTTTTGTGACTTTTTAATCAATATTTAAGGACATTTAAAATGAGATTTCCTCTCATAGAACATAGTTGTTAACTACAGGCACAATGCTATACAGATCTCTGAACTTGCATAATTGAAGCTTTATAAAAGTTGAAAAACTCCTTATTTTACCTTAGTCAAATCCCTGGCAAACTTCTCTTTCTCTGTATTCCTGCAAGCATTACTACCTAAGAAGTCTTATATAAGTAGACTCATTGGTATTTGTTCTTCTGTTACTGGCTAACTTTTCCTAGAATGATGTCCTCAAGGTTCATTGTCATCTTTGGCAGGATGCCCTTTTTAAAAGGCTGAATAATATTTCATACTTTGTTTTTAAACTTTTAATTTCTTCATCTCTCAACTGGAGGTTATGGGATCTTCCTCACAGGTTCGTTTTAAATAAGATATTGTATATAGAAAGCTAGAAAAATGCATACTAAATGTTAATATTGAAATATTAGTCTGTTGTTTGTACTATAAAAAATAAAATAATTATTAGTTATGCTATAACAATTATTCAAATGAATTTAGGTGAATCACAAATTCCCATGCATAATAAAACTCACTTCAAAATGTATAAGAAAATTAAAATGGAAGGTGTAGAGAAGGGGGATTTAAAAAGAGTAACAGTGGAGGTGAATATGATCAAAGAACATTATATGCATGTTCAGAAATATAATGAAATTCCTCACTTTGTACAATTAATTTATGTTAAATAAAATGGTTAAAAAGACAAAAAAATTTTCTCCAATCTTCAATTCATTGATGTTATGACAAATTCTGGACATTCTGTGTGGTTTTACTACCTTCTATTTGTTTTGGGATTTGCTTATTCTTGTTTTTCTAGGAGTTTGAGATGTATCATTAGGGTCATTGATTCAGAATCTTTCAGTCTTTTTAATATATACACTCATGGCTATAAACTTTCCTCTCAAGACTGCCTTTGCTGTGTCCCATAGGTTCCAGTAGGTTGTGTTTTCATTTTTGTTGACTTCCAGGAACTTTTTAATTTCCTCTTTTATTTCATCAATGACCCATTGTTCATTAACAATGAGTTATTCAGTTTCCAGCTGTTTGCATGTTTTTTGTCTTTACTTTTGTTGTTGAGTTCTAGTTTTATTGCATTGTTATCGGATAAGGAATCTTTCTGTATAGCTACCTTTATCTCAAACTAGCAAAAACACTATGTCTTTCTTATTATTGTTTATGTATTCTCTTCAACAAAATTGGAGAAGAGGGCAGAACAGGTTCTGCCTGGAAGTGAGGGGGTGAGAGGAAAGGGAGGTGATGGAGGGCAGGGGAAGAAATGGACCAAACAATGTATATACATATTAATAAATGAATAAAAAATACAAAAAGAAAATTACATAAATTCTGCTACATTTTACTGCTCAGTACAAATATTGGCACAGATTTTTTTTTTTAAGGGAGGAAGAATTTACATTGATTCATAGTTTCAGAAGTGTCTAGCTTTTTCCTTTTCCCACATTTCTTCCTTTTGTGCCCCAACCCTATGAGTTGGTCATACATCTTCAGTTAATTCTCTCTGGAAATGTCCACACAGAAAACCCAGAGTTGTGCTTTAGTAATTTCCTAGGTGATTCTAAATCCAGTCAAGTTGACAGTCTCATTACTTAGCCCAGGCTGAATTCTCACTCATGATCTCCTGCCTTCCCACTGCTCAGATGACAGGCACGTGCCAGCACACCTGCCTCATACCTGATTTAAACATGATGAAAAAGATTTTACTTTTTGAGGGAAAGAGTTATACACATTTCCCAGGAAGTTGGCTTCCTCCCACTTCCCCTTTCGTTCCATCCAGGCCCCTAGCATATAGGTGCTGCTACCCTTATTAAGGGTAGGACTTCCGATTTTATTAAATCCTCTCTGGAAACGCCCTCCTATTGCACCCAGAAGTGTGCTTTACCAATTTTCCTCAGGACTTCTCAATCCAATCAATCAAATTGAAAATCAAGATTAATCTTGACAAGTATATAGCTGTGATTACTTGATTTCAAGTGACAGACTCTTTCTTAACTTTTGTCACCTTAGGCAAGTAAGTGGTCAACAGCCAGCTAATTTGAATATAAAAATATGAATAGTTTTGAATATTCAAGAGCAACATAAAGAACAGTAAACGTTTGAGTGTTATTTGGTTGCTTCAGGTATGACACTGATGATTAGAATTCATTATAATTTTCCTGGTGAGTGTAGATTCTGAAATTTAACATATTATCCTTCCAAGATAATAATTGTCTTTTTTGAAATGTCAGGATAAGTGAAAATTAGCATTTGGGGAAGTTTTCATCTAATGATCATTCAGAGGCAATGATTCATATAAACTGCTCAGGCTGATTATTGTAAAAGGATTCCACTGTGCCTTTCATACTTTTTGCAGGGAAAAAAAGACTTCATAATTCAGATCAGGCACAGGTGTTCATTACCTTTCCTGAGAACATAGTTACAAAGGCACTTATCTTTAATAATGGAAAAATGAAAACGATTCAAAGAATTACACAGACAGATTGCTTAAAATGCAAGAATATTTTTGTCACCTCTTATGATGCGCCTAGTTCAATTTTGTCTTGTGATTCTTCAGGACAAGTGTTTCTAAATGAGAATAGAAAAACCATACTTTATCTATAGAAGACTCTTGGTCAGAAAACCATTAGCTTCATGAGGAACATAATTTTAAAGTTCCTTTATTTCCTCTGGTGAATGTAAAAGTAAGAAGCAAGCCATAAAACTATCTTTATATCATTTAAGAAATTTAGATTTCAGCCATGTTCTGATTTTGGCAGTGTCATAAAGTAATTATCTGGAGATGTATATTTGAGAAAACCTTAAATAGAAGTTATAATTAGTCTAGCAAAAGGAGGTATCATTCTGTCTGGCTTTGTAAATTGAGACAGTTCTGTTTTAATTATGCAACTAGGAAATATAAAATCATGAGCTAATTTCATCTTTAGATCTATAGCTCTGGCCTCAATAAATCTTGCCTCAATACTGAAAGTGATACTATTATCTACTTCTCTCTCTTCTTCTATGCTATTCCTCAATTTTCTTTTCTTGATATCCTAGCAGAGAGGTTATTAGTTATCTGGAAATATGTTGTGTTTATCCTGTAGCTTGAAAATAAATATCAGAAGCAAACACAGCATTTGGGATGTCTTCTCTGGAAGTTTATATTGATTGTAAAACAAGATTGGGATAAACACAACCTATATTTATTGAAAGAAATATTTTTTTCAAAAGCTCTCTAATTGCTGTAAGATACAAGTAAGTGATTTTGGAAGGGGCTGATAAAGGGGTATGGGTACATTTTTTTCTGCTTAATGCTGAGTTGAGTATCAAACAGTTTTTGATATTAGAAATTAATCTGGTCTTAGGAGAGGACATCTATGAAGCACACTTAGGAAATTTTGTGTTGGCAACTTGACACTGGTTTTGAGCTAGATGATACTCTCCAAGTCTGATTCCTCAATGGTTTTCTTATTGAAAATTTTGTACTAGGGTAATAACATCAATTTTATCTTTCTAATTTTTATTCCTAGAAATTGGCACATTCTGGATTATGGCAGACAATATGTATTTGAATTAATTTGAATAGCTGCATGATTTAATGCAAATTAATGATATTTTTGTGTGTGCACACAAGCACACACACACAAAATAACACACTGAAATCTCCCATATTCCCTTTCCATTTCTGATCCACCGCCATTATCCTCATTTTCTTAGTTTCATTTTTTTCTCCACAATTATTTTAAGGATTTTATGCTCTTTCCTCTACATAAATTAATATTTACTTATCCATGAAGCTAATTTTCAAAAACACAAGTATAATTTGTATGTTAACAATCCATTCCTATCAACCTGTTTATATATAATATAATAGTTTTAGTAAATTGTGTGTTCAATAATAAATAAATACTACCAATATGCATAACAAGATCCTAAATATTTTATAGTTTATTCCATGTGTGTAAAAGTGTGTTCCCATCTTAATAAATAAAATGAAAATCACAAATTAGGTGGAAGTGATGAGTATTTAAGAATTCTGAAATAAATGTATTTCCTTCTCTTCATGTGAGCGTTTAATTTTTTGTGTTTTGCTTCTAAAATAAATCAATGAAGTCAGCAAGAAATTTATGCATAAAATTATTTGTAATACAGAGTGCATTTCTCTATTTCCAAAACAATTCTGGAATACACTTTTCTAATTGATTAAACAACTAGGTTGTCCAAGAGATAATGTTTGCACCTTTCACAACACTGCACAAAATAGTAGAGTATTTGTGAGCATAAATTTACATGTGTGATAAAGTCATTATAAACTCAATTTTAAAACAAACTTATGCCTTAACTATTGAAGAGGCTTGATATGCACCTTCCTGTTACTTAAATACATAGTAATAACTAAAGTAAATGGATAAGATACATGAAAAATTCCAAATCTCATCAAGTACCTGGCTTAAAGCATGCATTCAGATTCAACAGTATTATCTCTATTGTGAAGAATAACAAATATCTGGAGTAGTAAAACAATTTATATTGGTAATAGTCAACACTAAATTAAATATTCATTTAGAAGTTACCAGGTGGATTGATAACATATTTCCTTACACTGAACTTTTTTTTCTAAGCAATCTACACATAAATTTTATTTGAAAATATGCTGGCAAAATAGTGATATACCTTGAAGACTGATATTTATGTAAATATCTGCTACCACCTAGTTTTCTGTTTTATTAAAATCCAATTTTCTATAGGATAATTGCTTTGCTTTTCTGCATTTTGTTGGTTGGTTACAAGAATAATTGGAATTCTAGTTTTTGACAGAACATTCTACAAAATTCAGCACATAACAAATTACTCTTCATTTCATCTGACCTGTAAAACTGAGCACCTTAGCATTGTTTTACCATTACTCAGAGGCTCTCAGTAGAGATGTAAATCAAGAGTCTACAATACCAGAGTTGGAATCAGTAACTCACTAGAGTACTCGCACATCAGAAAAGCTGATACACCTGCAGCTTTAGTTTATTATAGTAAAGGGATGTACATTGAAATCAACAAAAGGAGAGATTACATGAAATAATTTTAGGAGAAATGTGAGCTTCCAAATATTCTCTTCTGGTAGAATTGAACAGTTGTATTTATTTATTTTAACTATGTGTGATCATACCTGTGATTACTACCAAACAAGGTTTTGTATCTAGCATTTTCTTTGGGAGTCAAACATATCACTACACAATACTCACACAATTGACATCAGCTTCTCAGATTCTAGCCGCAGAAATTCAGCACAAATTATATTACTAGCGAAAAGTAACCAATCAGACTAATGTTTCAGGCATACACAAACAAAATAGCACACTAATAATATTGTTATTATAATGTGTTTGATCAAAGTGGTAATACCTGAAGAGCTCTCCAAAGAAAACATACATAATCAATGGATTTTTTATTTTTTATTTTATTTTTTAATCTTATTTTATTGTGCTGGGTAGGGGTACACTCTGGTATTTACAAAGGTTCCTACAATATATCACACTTGAATTCATCCCCTTTATCATTCTCCTTTCTCCACCCCCATTTGAGAAACAGTTTCAACAGGTACCTTTTTTTCCATTTACATTCATATGCACATAGTGTTTGCACCATATTCACCCTCTCACACCCTTTCCTCACTTCCTCTCCCCTCACACACTGTTATCAACTCTCACCTGGGACAGGCAGCACCTGTTCCTCCCAGCTGTTCTCTGACTTTGCAACAGGGAAGGAAAAAGGACTAACATTTTTACTTGTTTAAGACAGTTACACAAGTGTTGACCAATCATCTGAACAATACACAAAAACTATCACCTCACACCAGGAAGATTTACCATTATTGAAATAACCATAAAAAATATTGGTAAAGATGTAGAGAAAATAGAACCCTTGTATCTTGTTCATAGGAATATAAAATGGTATAATTTTATATGTGAAAAATAATACAGAGGTTTCTCAAAAAATAGCATTTGGGAGTATAGGTCAGTTTTAGGGTACTTGCCTAACATGTACAAGGTCCTGGGCTCAATTCCCAGCAATACAGATGAATGAAAGTGTGTGTGTGTGTGTGTGTGTGTGTGTGTGTGTGTGTGTGCATAGATTTATTTAACTGCCTTATCATTTTGATATTTTTCAGAAAAAGTTGATCTCTAAGAGATTTATATACTCCCACAGTTATTGTAATATTATTCAAACTAGCCAAAATTAGGAAACATCAAAAAATGGATATGTAAGAGAAGTGGGGAATATACTGTTTGGGGTCCAGAGTTGACCACCCCTCAGAGGAACAAAAAGACACTCACGATAATGTAAGTCACAAAGCGAGGTTTATTTCCAGCCAGCTGGGGTCCGGGTATCCGCCCAACACAGTGGGTTTAAACACGGACCCCGAATACAAAACTCAGGCTGCTTTTATATTTTTTTAGACATTAATCACGATTACACAGCAATTTTTATGATCCCTGGGGTCACATATTTCTGATATCTCCCACATCCTGGTGGTGGGGCCAGATTACTTGAAGATTATTTATCAGGAATTTGGTAAACACCAGGTGTCTCAACTCATTGATTCACATACTGTTTTAGCAAGATTAACCAGAAACAGTCCGGGTTCCTAGAAACCATCCCACCTGCCTTTGTTCCAGTAAGTGGTGGCTTGAGTCATGTTAGCCATGGTGGGTTTCAGGCTGAGTGGGCTGCAAGCCTCAAAGGTACCCTAACGTTTGTACCCTAACATTCCCCCCTTTAGTCGTTCATAATGAGGAATCATGCTCATCTGGGCAATGAGCGTAAACATCCTCAGGGCTAGGTAATTGTTCGTATTGCTGCCTCAGGACCATTAGTTGGACTGTACTAACTCGATCTTTCACGAAGGTCCCTAGCTTATTCAGAATACAAGGACCAAAGGTTAAGATAAGCAGTAGTATGACCAGAGGGCCCACCAGGGTAGAGACCAAGGTAGTGAACCAGGGGGACCTATTGAACCAAGCTTCTAACCAATTTTCTTGGGCTTCCCTTTCTCGTTTCCTTTTTGCCAGTCCGTCCCTCACTTTAGCCATAGAATCCCTAACTACCCCTGAATGATCAGCATAAAAACAACATTCCTCCCCTAGGGCTGCACATAGTCCCCCCTATTGGAGGAACAACAAGTCTAGGCCCCGTCGGTTTTGAAGCACTACCTCAGATAGAGAGGTAAGGGATTTTTCTAGGTGACTAATGGAGGCTTCTATCCTCTCTATATCCTCATCTATGGCTGCGCGCAACAAGGACATCCCTTTATGTTGAGTAGCCAGGGAGGCTATGCCGGTTCCTGCACCAGCCACCCCTAGGCTAAGTAGGGTAGCAATGGTTAATGCAGAAATAGGCTCTCTCTTCTTTCTCTCACCTGTTCCTGTATTCCACTATGAATATAGGCTCTCCTCAGAATGATAGAGGATGCAGGGCAGCACAGCCACTAGGACACAGAATTCTTTAGAGCCGTTAAACACATTAGTTGATAGGCAAGGGGTGAGCCCGGACTGTGAGCATATCCACCATCCATTGCCTTTTGGAATTACCCACTTAATATCATCACCCCAGGTGGGGTTGTCTTTTACAACAGCACATAGGTCCTGTTTTCCCACTGGCACCTTTCCTAAGCAGGTTCCTTGGCTGCTCACTTGTTGTATGGTCAGACCTCTCTTACGGTCTCCCCAGGAACATTGGGTGGGGTTTTCACTAGTTGAGATATCGTAGGTGACATTTAGCCCTATTGCCTCATAGAATGGGGGCCTCACATCATAGCACAGCCAGCAGGAGGTAGTCATATTAGGGTTGGTGTGGTTCAATGTTAGGAATGCAGCATTTACCAGATTCCAGAGGGGGTCTGTGGACCCGGTCATGAGACTGGGCTTCACCAAGGGAGGGCCGGTGCCTAATGGTCCTGGAGTTTTAATACTAGCCTTTGTGTGAGGCTGGGTAGGGACTGGGGTTGTGCTAGGTCGGAGAGGTGGCTTTACATAGGGCGGCTTAAATACTTTGTTGGGGCCTACCATTTTGGACGGTGGCCCCATGGGCTCAACTTTTAATCTGATTATTATGGTCGAGCCAGAATGTCCACCATATTTATAAAACACAAGTCCCCACACCTTACCTTGTATCTACCCGGGGGTGTCCTCTTTGCCACTGTCAGTGAACGTGACCTTGATTCTATCTGTATCTGTGGGCTGGCATTTATCGGTGGGTAACGGAATTCTGTGCCCCCAGGATACCCTGTTTACAAAGGCAAATTTGACTAGGTCTGGTTTTGATATCCCCCACTTCCATTCACCATTGTTGGATGTGACGCATGCCCATGACTTACAGAAAGAGTATTGTATCCCCCCACAGTCCTTGCTCTTTTTGTGGCTGGGGCAAGCATAAAAACCATAACGTTGGGCTGACTCTGGGGCAGTAGACTTGTAGGCAGGATTGATGTCTCTGAAGCAGAATTGAAGCTCCGGCCACCAAGTTCCTATGGGGGCAGTGCGAGTAGTCTCGTTAAGGGTGGTATGAGTCTCCCCATCGGTGAGTATCCAGGTTTGCTTATAGGGCTGGTGAGGGTTGGTTTCTGTGAGGCTCCTGCTCTGGGCGTTGAGCAAGATCAGAGTGACCAGCCAACCCATCCGTGGCTGCTCCTGAAGACTCTGCATGTTCCCGGGGCCGCAAAAGCTTCAGCTTCAATGGGTTGTCTGGGTGCTGCCGTGCAGTCCACTCTCTAGCCTTTTTCTGTTCCTGATGATTGGCTTGACGCACGTGGGAGTGATGGACCCAAGGCCCGATGCCATCAACCTTAAGAGCAGCGGGGGTAACCAAAATGACCAGGTAAGGGCCTTTCCATCTTTCTTCCAGAGTGCGGGCTCTGTGCCTCTTTACCCATACCCAATCCCCTGGGATGATGCCATGTTCCAGGTTCGATGTGTCCTTTGTCTCATACAAGGTGCGCACTATGGGCCAGATTTCACGTTGGACCTCCTGTAGAGTTTATAAGCTGGCCAAGTAATTTGGGGCCATACTGGGGTCTTGGTCTGGTAGGGTTCGGAAAATAATTGGGGGCGGAGCCCCGTATAGAATTTCAAAAGGTGTCAATCCATGTACATATGGTGAATTTCGAACCCGGAAGATGGCATAAGGTAGGAGGGCCACCCAGTCTCCACCAGTCTCGATGGCTAATTTAGATAAGGTCTCCTTTAGGGTCCGATTCATTCTTTCTACCTGCCCTGAGCTCTGGGGGTTATATTCACAATGCAGTTTCCAATTAGTCCCCACTGCCCAGGCCAGCCCTTGTAGGACATTACCGATGAAAGCCGGACTGTTATCAGAGCCTAGAGTTTCAGGGATGCCATATCTGGGTATGATTTCCTCCAGCAAAACCTTAGCTACAACCTGGGCAGTCTCTCGTTTTGTAGGAAAGGCTTCCACCCAGCCTGAGGTGTCTATCAGAACCAACAAATACCTATACCCATAACTTCCCAGCTTCACCTCAGTGAAATCCACTTCCCAGCTCCGTCCTGGCACCCTCCCCCATACCTGTGTACCTGTACGTAGGTGTCCCTTTTTGCTGGGTTTCATAGCCTAGCACCCAGCACATTGGTCCACAATCTTGAACCTGGGCTGTTTGGCGTGGGAACCAGAGGAGGGCCGACTCGAGGAGGGCGAGTAGTTTCTTCTTGCCTAAATGGTTGGCTCAATGTAAATTGGAGAGGAGAAACAGTCCTAACTTTTCAGGAAGGATCAGCCGCCCTTCGATATTATGATACCAGCCTTGCTGATTGGGCTCTGAGCACTGGTGATCTTGGATCCATTGTTTGTCTTCCAGGGTGTACTCGGGTGGTGGTGGCAAGCATGGAAGCTCGGGCACGGGTAAGGTCAGCACTAGGGTCGTGGGGGCCAAAGCAGCATTTCGGGCCGCTATGTCCGCATGCCGGTTCCCCGTAGCTTCTGGAGTCTGGGCAGATTGGTACCTCCTTTCCTTCTGCTGTAATGAAACCCCTTTCCCGGTAGATGGCGCCATGTATGTGGACAGTGCCGAAAGCATAATGGCTGTCAGTATAAACGGTCACTCATTTTCCCTCAGCCCGCTCGAGTGCCTCTGTCAGCGCAATTAGTTTGGCCTTCTGGGCTGAGGTCCCCGGGGTCAGTGGGGCACTCCAAATTATGTTCCCACCTTGGTCCACCACCGCTGCGCCTGCCTTACGCACCCCATCCAAGATGAAACTACTCCCATCTGTATACCATACCAGTTCACTGTTGGGTAGGGTTGAGTCCTGGAGATCAGGGCACACTTGGGTGATTTCAGCTATAATCTCCTGACAGTCATGTAGAGGGGCTTCCAGGTCCGGATTTGGCAGCAAGGTGGCCAGATTTAGAGACACCAGGTCAGAGAAGAGGATTCGGGGAGCATCCAGCAAGAGCCCTTGGTAATGAATCAGTCGGACATTGGTCATCCATCTACCTGGAGGGTGCTTTAGGACTCCCTCTACTGCATGGGGGGTTACCACTTTCAGATGTTGCCCAAAAGTGAGCTTATCTGCGTCCTTTACCATTAGGGCAACTGCCACTATGATCCGCAGGCATGGGGGCCAGCCCGCTGCAACTGGGTCTAACCTTTTGGATAGATAAGCAACTGGCCGCTTCCAGGGCCCTAGGCGCTGCATTAGTACCCCTTTCACTATCCCCCTTCTTTCGTCTACAAAGAGGGTGAAGGGCTTTAGAGGGTCTGGCAGCGCCAGGGCCAGGGCTCTCAAGAGGGTGGTCTTGAGCTCCTCAAAGGCCTTTTGTTGATCTGACCCCCAGGCCCAAGGGGCCTTGTCCTTAGTTGCCTCATATAAGGGTTTTGCCAGTTCAGCATACCCCAATATCCACAGCCTGCAGTAGCCTGCCAGCCCCAGGAACTCGCGGACTTCTTGAGCCGAGGTGGGGACGGGGAGTCTGAGAATAGTTTCTTTCATAGCATTCATTAACCATCTGGTTCCCTCTTTTAGCTCATACCCCAGGTAGGTGACTGTTTGTCTACAAATTTGAGCCTTCTTTGCACTGGCCCGATAGCCCAACTTCCCCAGCTCCTGGAGGAGGTCTCCAGTGGCTTGCCAGCATTCAGATGCAGCTGCCAGAAGCAAGTCATCTACATACTGCAAAAGTGTGATGGAACTGTGGCTCCGGTGATATGAATCCAGATCCTGATAAGAGCCTCATTGAACAGAGTAGGGGAGTTTTTGAAACCTTGTGGAAGTCTAGTCCATGTTAACTGTCTGGGGGTTCCCATATTTTCATCATGCCATTCGAAGGCAAAAATGTGTTGACTATTGGGTGCCAGGGCTATGCTAAAAAAAGCATCCTTTAAGTCCAAAGTGGTATACCAAACATGGGAGGGGGGCAAATGGCTCAGCAAGGTATAGGGGTTGGGGACTGTGGGGTGGATGTCCTCAACCCTCTTATTTACTTCCCTTAAATCTTGGACTGGCCTATAGTCTTTTCCTCCGGGTTTCTTAACGGGGAGGAGTGGAGTGTTCCAAGCAGAACGGCAGGGCCATAATATTCCAGCCTCCAGGAGATGGTTTATGTGAGGGGCAATGCCCCTCCATGCCTCAGAAGACATGAGATACTGACGGACTCGGATAGGCTGAGCTGAAGCCTTGATCCCTACTATTACCGGGGCTCGATGTTCCACCAGCCCCACACCTGCTATTTCTGCCCAAGCCTGGGGGTAGGTTTGAATCCAATAAGCCATTTCAGGGGACCACTCAATAGGTTTCAGGGGAGGGTCCCGCAAGGAGAACAAGCAATGTTCATCCTCGAGAGACATGGTCAAGACTTGGAGGGGCTGTCCTTGTTCATCTGTCACTTTGATACTGTCCGGCTCAAAGTGAATGTGAGCCCTCACCTTAGTTAGCAGATCATGTCCCAGAAAGGGGGCAGGGCACTCAGGAATGACCAGAAAGGAATGGGTCACCTGATGTCGGCCCAAATCCACCTGACATTTGCTAGTCCATTGATATGCCTTGGATCCAGTGGCTCCCTGCACAAGGCTAATTCTCTGGGACAGTGGCTCAGTAGGTTTATTAAGGACTGAATATTGGGCCCCTGTGTCCACCATGCATCTTACGGGCTTCCCCTCCACATATATGGTTACCCAAGACTCGGGGAGGGGGTCCGAATCCCGTGCCCTCTAGTCACTGTCCATTCCAACTAACAGGACTCAGGCATCATTATTAGGGCTGCTATTTGGTCCTGGGCAACCCTGGAGTTTGGGACATTCCTTTTTCCAGTGTCCGTATTCCTTACAATAGGCACATTGTCCCTGGTCTAGCCTGGGTTGATCTCTTCGGGGACGTGTGGGGCCGGCCCATCCAGAACTCGGTCCGGCCAGACCCTGGACTCCTGCTAGCAATATCTTAGCCATCTCTTTTTGCTGTTTCTTGTTTTCCCTACTCTGGTGTTCCCTGTCCTCTTTCCAAATCCATTCTTGTAGTTCCTGATTCTCCTTCCTGATTCTATCCTCTCATTCTTCTGGGGTTTTTCAGGTGTTAAAAACCCTTTCAGCTACTTTCATCAGATCCCGGGTAGTCATCTTCCCAAGCCCTTCTTGCTTATATAGTTTCTTCCTAATATCAGGAGCAGCCTGATTTATGAAGAACATTATCACAGCTGACTGATTCACCTCTGCTAGTGGGTCTAGGGGGGGTATACTGTCTGTATGCATCATAAAGACGCTCAAGGAACACGGCCGGGCTTTCATTTTCCCCCTGCATTATTGCCTTTACCTTAGCCAAATTGGTAGGGTAGCGGGCTGCCGCCCGGAGGCCTGCCATAAGAGTCTGGCGGTAGACCAGGAGATGCTCCCTTCTGCAGTCCCATAGTCCCAGTCGGGTCTGTTTAATGGAAAACGATCATCAATCACGTTTGGCAGGGTGGTCGGTCACCCATTGTAGCCGGGGACATTCTTTCTGGCTTCAGTGAGAATCCGCTCCCATTCCTCGGTGGTGAATAGGGTCCGAAGGAGCTGCTGACAGTCATCCCATGTGGGACTGTGAGTATGCAAAATGGACTTGAACAGATCAGTCAGGCCTCTAGGGTCCTCAGAAAAAGGAGGATTCTGGGCTTTCCAGTTGTACAGGTCACTACTTGAAAAAGGCCAATACTGATAGGTGCATCCCCCATCGGGACCAGCACCACCCAGGGCCCGCACTGGGAGGATGGGGGGCACGGTGGAAGTGGAGGAGGGCTCCTCCTCTGGGGTTTCTTCTCGCTGCCTACGGGGCCTGAGTCCCCTTGCTGGTCCAGAGACTGGGGCAGGGGGTGCAGACGGGGAGGCTGATGAGTGGGGAGGCTCAGAGGAGCCAGCTGCCTCTGGCTGGAGTGGCGCGGCAGCGGCATATGGTGGGGGATTTACTTCACAATCTAAGTCTATCAAGGATGGATGGAGAGTTAGGTCTTCCTGCAGAATAGGCTTCTTAGGGGAATTAACGGGAGTGGGGGTGTTCCCCGACATGGCCAGTATTGCAGGCCGGTCTGTAGGTGCTCCATGGATAAATGGCCACAGCCAGGAAGGGGGGTCTTCTACTAAAGTCTGCCACATAAGGACATAGGGATATTGATTAGGGTGGCCATGAAGACCGGGTCTATTAATGACATCTCGGACCTTCTTAATCGTGTCCAAGGAGACGGTACCTTGAGGAGGCCAGCCTACATTAAAGGTTGGCCATTCCACTGAGCAAAGGGTGTCAAACTTACCTTTCTTAATTTTTACGCCATAATTGTGTCCCTTAGCGTGGAGTTCTGAAAAATGACTCAGAAGAAGGGTCTTAGGAGTTACCTGAGCCTGTCCCATGATGATCAGGAGAGATGGACAGAGGAGACAGCAAAGAACAAAAGCAGACAAACAAATTCACACAGGACTCTCTAACATACACAAGTACTGGCCGGTCAACCAGACTACTCTCACAGGCGCAATTCCATTCACACCAGACTCTGGATCCTTACCCAAAGACTGCCCAAACGGCATCCACTGGGGACGCCGGCTGTGGCTCCTGACCATCGGGGATGTCTCCCACGACTTCCAATAGTGAAGCCTCCAGGGCTGTAACCCCTTCCTTCTACTCAATGAGAATTCTCAACCAAATTCAGACAGGGACTCTAAGTCCCTCCAAATGGAGGTGGCCAATCCTCCTTCCGCGGTCTTTTCCCAATTAAACCTCGGTATCGGAGGCTGTTTGTTCCTCTCAGGGAGGGGTTCAGATCTCGGTGGGACCTCCAGATGTTTGGGGTCCAGAGTTGACCACCCCTCAGAGGAACAAAAAGACACTCACGATAATGTAAGTCACAAAGCGAGGTTTATTTCCAGCCAGCTGGGGTCCGGGTATCCGCCCAACGCAGTGGATTTCAACATGGACCCCGGATACAAAACTCAGGCTGCTTTTATATTTTTTTAGACATTAGTCACGGTTACACAGCAATTTTTATGATCCCTGGGGTCACATATTTCTGATATCTCCCACATCCTGGTGGTGGGGTCAGATTACTTGAAGATTATTTATCAGGAATTTGGTAAACACCAGGTGTCTCAACTCATTGACTCACATACCGTTTTAGCAAGATTAACCAGAAACAGTCCGGGTTCCCAGAAACCGTCCCACCTCCCTTTGTTCCAGTAAGTGGTGGCTTGAGTCATGTTAGCCATGGCGGGTTTCAGCTGAGTGGGCTGCAAGCCTCAAAGGTACCCTAACGTTTGTACCCTAACAATACAATGAAGCATTATTCATTCTTAAAAAAAAGGATATTCTACAATATGTGAGAACATGCATGAATATTGAGTACTTTATGTTGAGTTTAATAACAATCCAAAATGAAACAAATTATGTGATTCCATTTATATGAAGTAATTAATAATTAAAACTTGCAGAAACAGAAAGTAGAGTAGTAGTTCCCAGAGGATAAGGAATAAATAGGGATTTTTCCATTGAATGAATGTAAACTTATAATCAAAAAACAAATAAGTTTTGGAGGTCCTGTATACATTATTGTGCTTATAGTTAATAAAATTGTACTATTAAAACTTATTCTGAGTGTATCTCACATTATGTTTTTAGCACACACACATATGCACACATCTACAAGCAGAATTGTTCCTATTCCTATCTTGTAATTTGGTACTTACTACAACCTTAGCAATATCAGTCTTCTCATCCATAATTATGGAAAGGTTTGGAATGTGTTCAGGTCTTTTAACATTTATTTTGACATTTCATATTTATTAGTGTACAAATCTTCCACTAATTTTCAAAAGTTTATGCTCACTTATTTTGATATAATTATAAATTAAGTTATACCCTTAATTAGTTAACTAATTCATTTATTCATTCATGCATTTACTGTCATGTGACAATCAAACCTACGGCCTTGCTCATGTTAGGCAAGAATTCTAAAACTGAGCTATATTCCCAGCTCTAATTCCATTTTCAAAATAGTCATTACAAGTATACAGGAACAGCATTGAATTTTGAATATTTATCTTGTATATTTTTGTTTTACTGCATTTATTTATCCTAGTATTTCTCTAGTAGATTCCTTAGGATTTTCCATATGCAAGATCTATCATTACGAATAGAGTTTATTTTACTTCTTCATTTTTAACATGGATGAATTTTATTTCTCTTTTTTCCTAGTTTTCCTGACTATGATAAACAAAATGACAAGAATCTCACTGTCTCGTTCCTTTCTTATTGGTAAAGTATTCAGCTTTCTACCATTAACTGTGATGTTAGCTGTGAATTTTTCATAGATGTCATTACTAGGTTCAAATTTTCTATTTCTATTTTATTCACTACATGTGTTAGCGCATATATTTTCTATATTATTTTTTTCATTATGTTTTCTCTGTGTTCTTTACAATTTATAATATCAATATATAGAAAATCTCATTGAGTTCAATCTCTTGAAATTACCATAAGCACCATTTCCAATTTAATGTCCATCACATCTTTTTATTTCCTTGTGTATCAATCACACACTCTAGTTTTTTATTTTTTCCATGCCTCATAATTCTTTATGAAAAGTGAACATTTTATATGACTTTTGAACTGATTTCCCACACAGGTCTGTCCTGAAGTCTGTTTATATTTTTAATAGGTATTTAATCTTTTAGTCTGATTCCCTAGATATGAGACATTACCCTTTTGTAACATAAACCATTTATTTGTCAAATGGTGGACTTAAGGTCTCTTGGTTAGTTACATTTTTTTATCCTTTACTTGTGTGTGTCTATGTGTGTGTGTGGTTTGGAGGTTTTTCTTACAGTTTATAGTTTTACTTTGTCTTGTTCCTAGTACAATCAAGTTCTAGTAACTTGGTGTTTCCCTCCCTGCTCTGTTTTGAGAGGACACTCACTTGAACATTGTGGTAGTCAGGAAAATGTCCCTCTCCAAAGATAGAGTGTGTAGACATACACTAACACCTAGAATATATGTTAAACATAATAGGTTATCTGGCAAAAAAATAAAAATAAATGTTGCAAATGGGCATAAAGTTCCTAATAACTTCCTTTTAAATACAGATTTTATCCTGGTTTATCAAGGTGGTCCAAATGTAATTATAAGAATGTGAAAAGAGAAGGATACCAATGAGAACAAGAGAGATAGCTGAATGAGGACTCATTCTGAAGTTGTTGAATTTGAAGACCAGGAAGGAAGAATACAGACATGATAACCTAAGGTATTCAAACCTCTAGAAGTTGAAACAAAAGCCCAAGGGAATAGATTGCCATTTCTAAAACAAAATGAAACCCTGCATAAACATAAGGCTTTATGTTTATGGTAATATTTAAAGCAGTCATGCAAAGATATGTCAGCCATATACATTCTTTTAGGCTGCCATTAATGACAGTAATAGTATTTAGTAGTAGTGTTTTAGGTGCTAGTTCTAAATGAGAGTAACTTATTGCTCAGTCTGTGTTCAAAGGTTATTGGTAAGTTCCTTATGTCAGAGAGGTTTCGTTCCTGTGTTGCTGGATTTGGAATGTGCTAGAGAGTGCTTTCACATCAGGTCTGCCTCTGATTACCTTCAAGCGTGTTCAACTTAGCATAAGCATACCACCCTTTTGACGTCCGAAGTTGACACTGAATATGGGGAAAGTATTCTTGGCCATCTTTCTCCCTGATTCTCTTTACTATATTTCTCTTTGATCACTCCACCTTGCTTTTTTTCAGAGCTACCAAACTTTTCTTCCTGTCTTTCCACCTGAAGGATCTCCTTTGTTTTCAGAAATGCCCTCATGTGTAGAACTCTAAGTAAGTCAGCCCCACCAGCAAGATCAACACAGATCTCTTCTTGTTTATGACCTATTTTAATCTGCAGAGAAGACCAAAACCACTGCACTGATCCAGAGGACAAGGGACTCTCTGTTCCTAGAGTGATAGCTCCTTTGGTCTGGGTAAGTTATAATATGGATGACAATTTCTGAAAACATCACAAACTGCAAGTAGGATCCATAGCCATATGAGTGAGCTGAGATAGTGGAAACTGGATACATAGGCATCTCAGCCTGTCAAATGTGGAGCTCCAATTGTAGGAAGAGGTGTGGGTGAGGGAAAGGAAATCCAGTTCTGTTGGCCAGGCCTCTTTAGAACAGAGGTTCTGAATATAGAGCAGCTGTATAGAAATCAGCTACTTTCATACCTACCTTCATCCTCCCTGAAACCTTACTCCAGACATAGAGCTCATGAGACAAGTCTTCTTCACTGTACACATCCAATTTCTTAACTTGGAGCTAGAGAACAGGGATATAATGGAACAGGTGTTGGCTCAAATGTTATAGGTTCTTGATGTTTTTGTCACTTTAAGTAATTTTTTTCAAATTTGATTAAATCAAAATCAGCTTCATATGTTTGTTCGTTATGTGTATGTTCGTTCATGGGGCTTTCCAAATTTATTTCCATGATTAATACTGTTTACAAACTAAGTAAATATTCTCATTTTTTTAAATTTTCAAAGATATTTTATTGACTATTATTACTTTAATGTTACATATGTATAGAGAGTAGAGTGCAATTTGAGACAAACACATACAAAATGGGGAATGATCAAATCAGGCTAGTGATAATTTATAGCCCATAATGTATATTTTAACTTTTTGATTACTTCACAATAAATATAGTACTATGGAGTACATTGTGATATTTCAACATGCACATAAAATGTGTAATGACTAAATCAGGGCAACTCACATCTCTATTTCCTTATTACTTTATATTTGGGGCCTCAAACTTCTCTCTTCTAGTTATTCATAAAATATATGCTATTGTCAATTATGGACATCTCACTGCGGTACAAAATTCTGGAAAACTTCATTGTTTTGATTTGTATTATTCAACCTTCCTCTGTACCCTCTATGCCTATGCCTTTGAACCTCTAGAGGTCACTATTCTACATTTAGATTAGCATCCACATACCGTAAGGAGACTATGTGGTGACTGCCTTTCTGTGTCTGACTCAATTCCTTTGGTTCTTTCCATTTTGCTACAAATAGAAGTAAATCATTCTTTTATGACTGAATAGTATTCCATTGCATATATATAAGGGGAAATAATATCTAATTGTGGTTTTAACTTATATTTCCCTAGTAACTAACATTAACCAATTGAATTCTTCTTTGAAAACTGTCTATACATGTAATTTGTTCATTTTAAATTGGGTTATCTTTTTATTTATTATTGAGGTATTTTGGTTCCTATTACACCTAAATATGAACCCCTTTCTGAGATGAAAAAAATATAAAACTTTATTATTCTATAGCCTGTATCTTCACTCTACTGTTTCTTTTCCTACATGGAAACTTCATAGTTTGATGTAATCCCATTTGTTTACTTTTACTTCTGTTGCCTGTGTTTTTAGGGTCTTACCAAAAAAAGTATAGAGTAGGAGCTTTTTTTTTCTTATTATTCATTTATTCATTTGTGCATACATTTTTGGGGCCATTAATCCCTCCTGCCCCCTACCCTCCTCGCTTTCAGGCAGAACTTATTCTGCCCTTTTCTCCAGTTTTGTTGAAGAGAAGACATAAGCAATAATAAAAAAGACAGCATTTTTGCTAGTTGAGATAAAGATAGCTATACAGAGAGATTCCTAACATTGCTTCCATGCACAAGTGTATTACTACCCGAATTGATTCATCTCTACCAGACCTGTTCACTATTTTCTAGTCACCTTCCCATATTGAACTTTGTCATTTTAAAGTTACTGTATTAGTTCCTCTGCAGTGGGGACACTAAGTTTCGGGTTTCCTACCTACCCCCATACCTCCTGTATGTGGTCTTCCCTTAGCGTGTGACCTAAGTCCAACAACATTACTACCTTTGCCCTAGATCTAAAGTCCTCATATGAGGGAGAACATATGATTTTTGGTCTTCTGAGCCTAGCTAACCTCACTTAGGATAATGTTCTCCAGTTCCATCCATTTACTTGAGAATGCTAAGATTTCATTCTTCTTCATGGCTGAGTAAAATTCAATTGTATAAAAATACTACATTTTCTTAATCCATTAGTCAGTAGTGGGGCATCTTGGCTGTTTGCATAGCTTGGCTGTTGTGAATAGCACTGCAATAAACATGGCTATGCAGGTGCCTCTAGAGTAACCTGAGTCATATTCCTTGGAGTATATCCCTAAGAGTGGCATTGCTGGATGATATGGTAGATCTATGTTTAGTTTTTTAAGATGCCTCCATATTTTTTTCAGAGTGGATGCACTAGCTTGCACTCCCACCAGTAGTGTGTTAAGGTTCCTTTTTCCCCACATCCTTGCCAACACCTGTTGTTGGTGGTGTTTTTGATGATGGCTATTCTAACAGGGTGAGGTGGAATCTTAGTGTGGTTTTGATTTGCATTTCCTTTATGGCCAGAAATGGTGAGCATTGTCTCTTGTGTTTTTTGACTATTTGAATTTCTTCTTTTGAGAAAGTTCTGTTTAGTTCAGTTGCTCATTTCGTTATGGGTTCATTGATTTTGGAAGAGTTGTTTCTCAAGCTCCCCTGTATATTCTGGTTATCAGTCTTTTGTCTAATATATAGCTGGCAAATATTTTCTCCCACTCTGTGGGTGGTCTCTTCAGTTTAGAGACCATTTCTTTTGTTGTGCAGATGCTTTTTAATTTCATGTAGTCCCATCTGTCCATATTTTCTCTTAGTTGTTGAGCAGCTGGGGTTCTATTGAGGAAGTCCTTGCCTATACCTATTTCGTTCAGAGTATTCCCTGCTCTTTCCTGTACTAACTTCAGAGTTTCAGGTCTGATATCCATTTTGAGTTGATTCTAGTACACGGTAATAAACTTGGATCTAGTTTCAGTTTTTTGCAGGCAGATAACCACTTTTCCCACCAACATTTGTTGAACAGACTGTCTTTTCTCCATCATATGTTTTTGGCACCTTTGTCAAAAATAAAGTGGGCATAGCTGTGTGGACTCATACCCAGGTCCTCTATTCTGTTCCACTGGTCTATATCTGTTTTTGTGTCAGTACCATACTGTTTTTATTGATATTGTTTTGTAATATAGTTTGAAGTTTGCTATTGTGATACCTCCAGCATTGCTAATTTGCTTGGTATTGCCTTGACTATTCTTTGTCTCTTGTGTTTCCAAATGAACATTAGGGTAGATTTTTCAGTCTCTGTGATGAATATCATTGGGATTTTGATGGGAATTGCATTAAACAAGTAGATTGCTTTTGGTAGTATAGCCATTTTTACTATGTTGATTCTACCAATCCATGAGCACAGGAGATCTTTCCACCCTCTGTAGCTTTCCTCAATCTCTTTCTTCAGGGATTTGTAGTTCTCCTTGTAGAGGTTATTCACATCCTTTGTTAAATTTACTCCTATGTATTTGATTTTTTTTGAGGCTATTGTAAATGGAATTCTTTCCATATATTCTTTCTCAATTTGTTCGTTGTTGGTATACAGAAAACCCAACGATTTTTGTAAGTTGATTTTGTATCCTGCCACCTTGATGTAGTTGTTTATGGTGTCTAGGAGTTTTTGCGTAAAGTTTATTGGGTCTTTAAAATATAGGATCATGTCATATGCAAATAGGGATACTTTTTCAGTTTCTTTACCTATTTATATTCCTTTTATTTCTTCTTCTTACCTAATTGTTCTGATTAAATATTTCAGGACTATGTTGAAAAGGAGTGGGGATAGTGGGCACCCTTGTCTCATTCCTGATTTTAGGGGAAATGATTTGAATTTTTCTCCATTTAGTATGTTGGCTATAGGTTTGGCACATATAGCCTTTACAGTGTTCAGGTACATTCCTTCTATTCCTAGTTTTCCTAGAAGTTTTATCATGAAGTGATGTTGGATCTTATCGAAGGCTTTTTCTACATCTATTGAGATTAATCAAGTGATTTTTATCTTTGCTTCTATTAATGTGCTATATTACATTTATAGATTTGTATATATTGAACCATCCCTGCATCCCTGGTATGGAGCTGACTTGGTCATGGTGACTGATCTTTCTGATGTGTTGTTAGATTCAGTTTGCCATTATTTTATTGAGGATTATTGGATCGATGTTCATTAAGGAGATTGGCCTATAGCTCTCCCTTTTAGAGGTGTCTTTGTCTGGTTTTGGGATGAAAGTAATACTGGCTTCATAAAATGAGTTAGGCAGTGTTTCTTCCCTTTCTACATCATGGAACAGTTTAGAGAGTTTGTATCAGTTCTTCTTTAAACGTCTGATAGAATTCAGTGAGTCCATCAGGTCCTGGACTTTCCTTTTTTGGGAGACTCTTTATTGCTGCTTCAATTTCATTTTATGTTATAGATCTATTCAGATGATTAAAATCCTCTTGGTTCAATTTTGGATGATCGTAAGTATCTAGAAATTTGTTCATTTCTTCAAGATTTTCAAATTTATTTGAATATAGGTTCTCAAAGTAGTCTCTGATTATTCCCTGGATTTCTGTGGTGCTTGTTGTTATCTCCCTTTTTGCATTTCTGATTTTACTGATTTGGGATTTTTCTCACCTCGTTTTAGCCAGATTTGCCAGAGGTCTATCAATCTTGTTTATTTTTTTCAATGAACCAGCTTTTTGTTTTGTTGATTTTTTGTATGTTTTTTTGTTTCTATTTCATTAACCTCAGCCCTTACTTTTATTATTTCTCTCCTTCTGCTTGTTTTGGGTTTTGCTTGTTCTTGTTTTTCTAGGAGTTTGAGATTAGCATTAGATCATTTATTTGAGATCTTTCTGTGCTTTTAATATATGCACTCATGGCTATAAATTTTCCTCTTAGGACTGCCTTTGTTGTGTCACGTAGGTTTGGGTAGGTCATGTGTTCATTTACATTAACTTCCAGGAACCTTTTAATTTCCTCTACTATTTCATCAATGACCCACTGATCATTGAGCAATGTGTTGTTCAGCTTCCACTGTTAGCATGTTTTTTACTGTTGTTTTTGTTGTTGAGTTCTAGTTTTAATGCATTGTGATCAGATAGAATGCATAGGATTATTTCTATTTTCCTATATTTGCTGAGGCTTGCTTTGTGCACTAAGATATCAATTTTAGAGAAAGTTCCATGGTCTGCTGAGAAGAATGTCTATTGTAAAGAAGTTGGATGAAATATTCTGTAGACATCAGCTAGGTCTATTTGATCTATGATGTGATTTCGTTCAATAATTTCTTTTCAGATTTTGTCTTTGGGTGACCTATCAGTTGGTAATGGGAAGGGTATTACAGTCTCCCACTACTACTGTGTTGGAGTCTCTATATGCTTTTAGGTCCTTCAAAGTATGTTTGATGAAATTGGGTGCATTGATGTTGGGTGCATATTGGTTGATAATTGTTATTTCCTTTTGGTATATTTCTCCTTTTATTTGTATGGAATGTCCTTCTTTATCTCATTTGATCAATGTAAGTTTGAAGTCTACTTTGTCCAATATAAGTATTGCTACTCCTTCCTGTTTTCTGGGGCAATTGGCTTGATAAATCTTCTTCCAGCCATTCACCCTAAGTCAGTGCATGTTTCTGTCAATGAGATGGGTCTCCTGTAAACAACAGATTGTTAGATCTTCCTTTTTAATCCACTTTACTGAAATTTGTCTTTTGATAAGGGAGTTAGTCCATTAACATTCACTGTTAATATTGATAGGTATGTGGTGATTCCTGTCATTTGTTTTTGTTGTTTAAGGGGTTGATTCTGTCCTGCTGAATCAATATTACTCTCTGATTCTTTGTATTTTCTTCTCTTATGATTTGATATTGCCTGTTCTCTCATGGTTTTGTTTGTTTTCATTTTCTGTGTGCAGAATTCCTTGAATATTTTGTAGCAGTGGCTTGGTAGTCATATATTGTTTTAGTTTCTACTTATCATAGATGACTTTTTTTGCTCCATCTATTTTGAATGATAGTTTTGCTAGGTAGAGTATCCTAGGGTTGATGTTATTTTCATTCAGTGCCCAGAAGATCTCACCCCATGCCCTTCTTGCTTTTAAGGTTTCTGTTGAGAAGTCTGCTGTGATTTTGATGGGTTTCCCTTTGTATGTTATTTGTTTCTTCTCTCTTCAATATTCTTTTTCTATTCTCTGTGCTTGTTGTTTTAATGATAATATGTTTTGGGGCAGTTCTATTTTGGCCAAATCTGTACCATTCTCTAGATTTGGGAAATTTTCTGTTATTATTTTTTTGAATATATTATGAATCCCTTTTGCTTTCATCTCTTCTTCTTCTTCAATGCCCATGATACTCAGGTTTGGTCTTTTAATGGAGTTGGTGAGTTCTTGCATATTCTTTTCAAAGGTCTTGAATTTTTTGAATAATAGCTCTTCAGTTTTTCCTTTAATTTCCATTTTATCTTCAAATTCTGATATCCTGTCTTCCACTTGTTCTAGTCTGCTGGAGTGGCCTTCCATTGTGTTTTGTGTTTCTGTTTCATTCTTTTTACTGAGGTTTTCCATATCAGGGCTCACTTCCTCTTCAATACTGTCTATTTTCACCTTTAATTCATTTATCTCTCTATTTATAGTGGTCTCTGTTTCACTTTGGTGTTTATTTAGGGTTCCTATGAGTTCATTTATTTGTTTCTGTGTCTTGTGTTCTTTATTTTTGGTGTCTTGAAATTTCTTGAGTGCCTCTTGTATGTTTTGTTTAACCATGTCTAGCAACATCTCCATGAAATTCTCAGTGATTACTTGCAGGTTTTCTTCTTTAAGAGTGTTCGTGTGTGCTTTGCTGGGTTCCTTATGATAGTTTATCTTTGTTTTGTTGGAGTCTGGAGCTGCTTATCCATTTTCTTTAATTCCCTATGAATCATGAATTAAATTATTTTGGGGGGAGTTTGGTTTCCATCCCTTTTTTGTCTTCTCATTGCTCCACTTGTTACTGTGTAACTATGTTCTTGATAGGCTAGTTGGTGGTTTCAGTCACCTGTTTTCTTTCCCTTGGTTTAATTTGGTTTTGTGGCTGTATTGGGTTTTTAGCTAAGTGTGTGTCCTTGATCTGGGTTTAATTTAGTATTAACTAATTCACAACAATAAAATTAACAACAACAACAACCACAACAAAAAAAGAGAAGTCTGTGGAGAGAGGTGAAAAAACAAACACAAAAAAACAAGAAACAAAACAAACAAACAACAACAAAAAACCCTTCCAGGTTCAGGAACAATAGAATTTCAGTCTTACTTTGAGTTCTGGTGTTACTCCTCCAGCATCCAGTCCTGGTGTTGGTATTTAAGCAGAAGCTCTGTTGTAGTCTCAGCAGGTGGTTGGTATTGTTTTTTTTTTCTTCTGTCTTTTAGTGGCAGTTGCATGGTCAGCTCCTCCTTCAATGAGGTGTAGCTTGTCCTCAGGCTCCAGAGATTAGCTCTGTAGTTCACTAGCTGTCCTGCTTTGGAGTTGGCTTTTTGCTGTGCTCATTTACTGGGAGCTTGTTTCTTTGCCTCTCTCCCTTTCTGTGGGGCAAGATCAGTGATTAGTCAGATGGTCCCTGCTGTCAGTGTGTTGTGATGGTCTGTTGTTTGCTTTTCAATTTTGCAGTGCCATTTGACTTTGGATGTTGTTCACTGGCTCAGGATGTGAGCTTTGTGAACCACTACCTGCACTAGTTCAGGCAGTGGCTTATCACCTGCCCACTGTCGGCCCTCCTGCTTTTCCAGCATTTTTTTACTGAGAGTTCACACGAAGCTCAACTCCTTTCTTCTCCCTCCTTCTCCCTCTACTGTGTACTAGTTTTCAGTTCATTGTTAATTGTTCAGTTTTTGGTTTTTTTTGTGGGGAAGGATCAGTCTGCCAAGTGTTCTATGCTGGTTTATCCCAGGGGTGGCTGAGGGAATACTGCTTGATGCTTGGTGCTCACCTGTTTGGTCTGCTGAATGTATCCCAAATAGGTTTGGGATACAAACACCGCCAGTGTCTGGTGGTGGCAGAGCCCTCCTGTTTTCTCAGTGTAATGTGGCATGGAGATGTTTTCTATGTGTCAAAGTTTTGATTCTCCTTGATGTGTTATTGATGTCAAGTGTGGCTCCAGTTTCTCAGCAAGGTTTTGCAGTCATGGAGCTCATGCTGTCTGCTTTTGTACCCTAATCACCATCTTGGATTCTCTCTCTTTTTTTCTTTCTTGGTGGGACTGGGGTTTGAACTCAGGGCTTCGTGTTTGCAAAGCCAAGCCCATTTTGCTCTGGTTATTTTGGAGATGTGGTCTCAAAATATTTGACCAGACTGACCTTGAATTGAGATCCTCCTGATCTCAGATTCCCAAGTAGGTAGGATTGTAGGCATGAATCACCAGCACCTGGCTGAATGGGAATTTCTTCATTTTGTGTAAGCACCAAGGGTAATCACTAGATGCTTGAAAGGATTCTTTTATTTATCTTTGCTTTGTTTTTCTCATACAATGCTAGCAATTAGATTTTCTTTTTACTTGGCAGGCAGTTTACTGAGCTCATTCTGGAAGTACCACCTCTATTCTATCACTCAGTCTGTTTAAGCCCTATCATTGTATTCATGTTCAGTGACAAATACACCACTACATCCTCTGATGGAATCCATGGGATCTGTGAAAATAAGCAATATGGTTGGTGATTAGCATGAGAGCTGCAATCTTATATTTGTATTTAAAATTATCTGCAGCACAAAAAAGTTTACTTCAAAACTCTAAAGATCTGTGTGTTGATCAAAGGTTTAACTATTGCTGCCTATAGTCTTAGCTTTGCATACTTGATACCATCTGAAGGCTCTAAGGAGGATCCTTTTCCTCCACACAGTAAAGAATTAGAATTTGGGGAAGTAAATCAAAGTAGATAGTAAAGGCACAAAGCAAAGAAGGGTTTATTGAAACCAAAATATTAAAACAAATTAGCAAAGTATAAAGCAAAAGAATTGAAACAAAGTAACAAAGTACAACAAAGTAGATAGATAGCAAATTTAGAGAAGGAAAACAAAAGACTTTTCCATTGAATAGGGGACCCTGGGGGCTTTCTTTTTATTCCCCTTGTGAGGAAAGGAGTCTTTTCTATCAACATGTGTCACCATCTTAGCTGCTTGCAGTTCTGGGTTCTTTTTCACTGACCTCCATTTTTGAACCAAAATTACTACCTATCCTACCTGCAGATTCAAAGTGTAACATTAACCAATCATGAGCAGATTGTGCACCCAAGCTTGACTAATCCAAGCAAAGGGGAGGACTCACTGCATCAGGAATAAAAATAAGGCCCAATTACCTGCTCTCTGTGCTTGCTGTGCCAGTGTGCCTGGGCACCCTTCTGCAGAAGTAAATTTTGCTTGCCAAAACAATTCTCTGTTTCTGTGTCTTCAATTGTGACCCTGGTGGCCTTCAGGAGTCTTATTTCTAACAATTTGGGAGCTCATCCAGAATAATTCCATTTGGAAGAGGTTCTTGGAGGCCCTTTCCCCTGAGGGAGATGCATCTCTCTGCATTATTGCAGTGGCCTTGGAGTATTGGGCAGCCAGTGCTTTAGGACTGAAAATCCATTCCTCACCTGAATTATCTCAGCAACACAGGAAAAAAAGGGCTTTACCAAGCACCATGGCAACCAAGCAATTCCATGCATGGCCAAAGTAAGAAGTGCCATTCATTGGTAAAGATTCCTTGGTGATAGGAGAGGATCTCAGAGGTTGTGTGAAGGTAAATGAAATGTGTCTGTGACACAGGGCAAGTGTAGAGTCCCAATCCACAGTTCCATAGTTATCCAGGTGACTACATATGGCTTTATTGGCAGTCCATGCAAATCTAATTGGTGGCTTATACTGACCTGCTTATTTCCAAGTAATGCCACCAACTGGATATCATCTTGTGAGGGAATTGGTCAGAGAAGGATGAAACACATGGGGTAGTGTGAAAGAAACTTCCAGGAAATTGGGGAGGTTGAGCATCTATTAGGTATTCTCACAAACCAAGCAAACTGGGGTGGGGATTGCCTACAAGTAAAAAAGAGCTCTAAGGAAGGTGAAGGTAATATAAATGGCACATGGCTGAAGTTTGGAGCTGCTTCTTTCCTGGATTGTTTTCCATCCAATTCTAAGTCCCTAAACTCTCTATTAACAGATAACCTCTAAGTCTTGCTTGCAAGATGAGACACTTTTCCCATCACAGTCATGTTAAGACCAGGAGAGGAAATGTGTCATGTCCAGGTGACTACAGCCAGGAACCATAGCTGGCCTGTTCACTCTCCTGGCCAAGACACCACATGGACAGGATTAAGGACCCATGCCCTCAACCACATGTGCATACAGGTTGGAGGGACCAGAGGAGTAATTTCAATTTCCTGTCAAAGCTTTTCTTTTCCTCCTACAAGTGCCCATGTGTTTAAAATTAGGACATTAGTATTCAAAGTTGTTACATTAGCTAAAAAGGAAAAAGGCAACCACCTTCTTGGTTTCTGTTATACACTCCATGAGACATTTGGGGTTTGCTTTTATGATTATAAGGGACTTATTCCCTGAAATTAACTCTTAACAGGCTAACTCATTCTACCTTTTCCATGCTTACTAAGATAACCAGATATCAACAGTTTCATTGGAGATGTAATCCCTTTTTCCTTGCCTGACATGTAGACTCTGATCTGAAAAACAAATTTTTGGTATAAATTAAGAGGCTGGACTTGTGCATTCTGTATCTTTTTCCCAGATGAGGATATAAGATGCCAGCTTTCCACTCAAAACTAAGCTTCTAAGTTTTCTTTAAAATGTTTGACTACTAACAAAGTTGCTGTAGCACAAAGTAAACTATTATGAGGTTATTAAAAATGTACCCTCCAGGGGTAAATCTGAAGTCTTAAAAGTGGCTATTTTAAATTAAGATTCTGCACTTTGAGCCTAGTTCTATGTCTTAATATGCCTAGTAAGGGGACCCCCTACAGGATGGGGTAATCCAGGGATAAATCAATAAAGGCTGGGGAGGTGCAATGATTAAAAAGAGATGGCTTCATAAAAATCAGTGCAGGTTTAATTTATCATGCTTCTTAAAGTATACATAGATAGTCATCCTTAAGGGTATTGTTAAGTTTTTCTGAGTAAAGAGAACAGATGCATATATGCACAGATCCACTTCTGTTTTTTCTTCCTTCTCTGTTTCTTCTCCAGGCACAAATTGAGACTTCATAGGAGAAAATTCAGTCCTGGAGATTTTCCCTTAGTATTTTATGATCACTGCTTACTACACTAAGGGTACTAGTAAATGTGTAAAATTAAATATATATATATATATATATGGATAAACTTAACATTAAGATGCCTCAGAATTGGCCTTAGAAGACTCCAATTGTAACTTTGGTATTTTGAGCCACTTGTGTTACTTTTAAAATGATTTTCAGTTTCTGCAGTTTGTCTAACAGGGAAATTTGGATTCTATTTTTGATCTTTAGTAGGGAAGGGATGGTACATATTAAAACAGGATGTTTAAACAGATCTGTTGTGATTTGCATAAAAATTAAAAGCACTGAGCTTATTCTTGTTGCTACCCTAGGGAAAATTCTAACATACACATGGCTTAAAAGGATTTTCTCTTAGTACACCCTAGTTGTTTATATGTGTTTCTGTGTGTTTGTATATGAGTTTTGCACTTATGCTTGTTCTGGAATCCCAGATCATTTATGCATAATTAAACTGACATTTATGGCAAGCCTAATTTAAAAATTCTTTTTTGCACATGGGTGTATTTAAACAACTTTAAAATTATTCTTACTATAGAGTTAATATAAAGGAATTGATGATTCTGTTCTCTTCTCTCCTTCACCTCTTCTTCTACTACTTTTTAGAAAAACAAGGTTTTCAAGGTTATATTTCAACCAGGTCTAACTAAAATTCTGGCACTATTTTATGGACAGTTGTCTTGATCTGTTTCATCATGTCTTAAATTCAACTCTTTTTCATAATTGGATGTGTTTTGAGTTACTTGTATAGACAAAAAGCTTAAAAGAGCCTTTCTCCTTGGATCTATATAGTAAAAATAAGGCTAATTGAAAGGACAATTTTATTTAAGTTTAAAGCTCTTATAAAAGTTATTTTAAAATACAAGTTACAAAGTCAACAAGTAGAAAGTATATAAAAAGTATTGAGTAGGTATTTGAGAATAAGTTAAAGGGAGAAAGAGTACTTTTGGATGAGAAAGAATTTTGTAGAGAAAGGTTTGTCCTAAAGATTGTACCAAGTAAAGACAGATAAGGACAAACCATCAGCATGTTCAGAATGTTGTATTAAGCTCCCTAGAAGTCTTAAAAGTGTATGATAGATGGAGTTTACAAAAGTTTATGTTTGCATTTAAGTTGGCTGTAATTTAAGAGTTATCTAAAGGATTTCCTAAAGTCAAAATATTGCTTGTGGAACTCACCAGGGTTTTGACTCTTTAAGAAACTGAGTACTAATTAATGTCTTTTCAGTGATTTTAGTATAGTTATTATGCTAAAAATGTGTGGGCTCTGTGTCTAAATTTCATTTAAATGCTATACAAAACTTTATGGGGTTAAAGTTATAAAGGCTTAAAGTGACCAACAGTTGGCCAATAAAAAAATCTATCTGTAAGCACTAACACAGATGTCTAAAAGTTTTGCTAAATCCTACTGTAATGGTAAAAATTTGAATCAACAGTCCCAGTAATCTCAAATTTAGATAAGCTTTTGAAACTTAAAGGCAGGACTTTGTATTCAATTAAAAAAAAAAAAAGCAAAGCAGCCTATTGCTTCCTGTTGGGAAGCAAATATAACTTCTTTTAGGATAAAAGGCATTCAAGACTGTGGAGGCACTCCACCTCCCCTAAAGGCCTGTAAGTTTATCCCAGACCTAACAATTTAAAAGAGCCAGAATTCAAGAAATTTTACTTATGACAAAGGTGGAAAGTTCTTTATATTTGATCATGAGGCAGGTAACTGTAACTTTTTACATTATAACCTTTGCTTATGGATAACCTTTTACAACATTATGTGCTCAGTCTCTCTTCATCTGTATCATTCTTTAGGAAATAGAGACTGCTGGCACAGACTCCACTTCTCAAATTTCCAGTGCATCCACACTAGAAGATTACATCCTGATACAGACTTGGAGTGGAGAAAAACTCAAGTCATCCTGGGAGAGACCTAATCAGGTGCTCCTCACTACCAAGACAGCACTAGGTAATGCTGAGAAAGGATGGACCCACTACACTCAAATAAAAGGAGCTCCCAAAAGGAATATGGACTGTGTCTTCAAGTCCTGGTGATGCAAAAGTAACTTTAAAGAGACTATAATAAGACTGTTATTCCTTTTCCAATTGGGAAACTGTCTCATTACTATCAGTATGGCTCAGATCTCTTTTCCTATGACTATTGGATTTGAAGCATGTGTTGTAATGCCCTTGTGGGGATCTTGAGAATGAACATTATATCTAGACTAGGGCAGAGACCACATATCTGTGTGCAGACCCTGCTCTTCATTTTTTTATATTTACTCAAAAGGTAGTTATGAAGGTGGTTATCATCCATGTGATGCACAGGACATGATAGGATGATGACTGTACCTGCGGCATGTATCTCACCACACTATGGGATGACATGGGAAAGAAAAAATGAGGGAAGGAATTAAAGGAGAAAATTCAGCTTGTAAAATTTACTCCCCTTCCCAATTGTCAACCCCTTCAATGCAACACCCTTAGGTTGATCATAAATGATCTTCATTCTATGACCACAGAGCCATTTGCCTTATGGTGCTATGGATTAGGATCTAATCTTATTGGGAACACTGATCTTATAAGTTCATTTCTCTTAAAATTGCTCAAAGAACCTGCTACCACAGCACCTGCTAATGCCTTGCCTCCAACACCATCCACCAGTTCTTTCATAATCAGACAGCGATAACAGTAATGGAAGTCAAAGACCTAAGAGAGGTTATAGCTATTAAAACTGATTACAGGGAAATAAATGCCTGGCTGGAATGGATTAAATATTTTATCCACACTAAGCAAATGATTGCTACACACGTGCAATAAGAAGACCAAAATCCCAAGTTGTCTCTTTCCTTCTGGGATGGACTACTGACCCTGCTGGGTAAGTCATTCATGATTGCTCTCTTCCAAGAAAAGACAGCCTGGGGCAATGGGTCTTTCAGGACCTTGTCACTACTGTTTCCTGTGATTAAAGACCATGAGAGGATAAAGCTGTTTCAGTCAATTAGAACCTCATCTCAAAGCTCTACCTTTGCCTCTTGCATATAAATGCAAGAGGTAGGGGAAGGGCTAGAGTTTCTGAGAAATGCATCCAGGTTCATTGAAGGCTGATCCTCGAAGAGATGATGAGCAATAAGTATAACTGCTGTCAGGGCAGATGTCTGGTGGTATTGTGATGAGTCCTTACTTGAGACTCTTCTGGTCAAATAGAGTGGGACTTGAACTTTAGTACAATTGGCTATCCCTTTCACCCTGTCATTCTCAAAACCCAAACCATCCCTAACCAAGTAAAGAAAAATGAGATCTTGTTTCCCCTGGAGGGTCATTTGACTTCCATGTCTACATAGATGGCATTGGAATCCCATGAGGAGTCCCTGAGAAATTCAAAGCAAGAAATCAAACACCAGCAGGATTTAAATCAGCACTATTCTGGTGGTCCACTATTAATAAAAATGTGGATTGGATTAACTATATCTGTTATAACCAACAAAGATTTGTTAGTTTAACTAGGGATGCAGTGAAGGAAATTGTAGAAAAATTAGGCCCCATGAATAAGATGGCATGGGAAAACCAAGTGGCTCTAGACAGAAAAGGGGCAGGTATAGGTCCAGATTAGGGGCAAATGGTGCACATTCATCCCCATCAACATAGCTCTGGATGGCACCATAACCAAGACTCCCCAAGGCCTGGCAACCCTGTCAAACAAACTGGCTCAGAACTCAGGGATAAATGACCCCCTTACTAACTGGCTAGAACAATGGTTTGGAAAATGGAAGGGAGTGATTAACTCCATCTTAACATGCCTCATTGTTGTGTTTGGGGGCAATGGCTTTAAATGGGTGTTGTGTTATACCCTGTATACAGGAACTAATTCTTTGACTCATAGAAATTGCCCTAATTAAACAAACCCCCATGCTATACAAATTTTTGTTAAGTACACCTGAAATAGAGACTCAAATACTGTTAAATGAATTTGAAAAAAAGAAAAAAAAGAAAGACAATAAGGAACTGTGAGGAAAGCAGTCTTTTCTAGCAAAGAGTGCCACCCTCTTTGCTGCTTGCAATTCTGGATTCTTGTTCACTGAGCTCAATTTTCATGCTGAAATTGCTACCTACCCCACCCCAAGATTCCAAGTGTAACATTAGCCAATTGCAAACAGATTGTGAACTGGAGCTTGGCCAATTTGAGTAAAGGGCATGTCCTTTTACATCAGAAATAAAAAGGAAGACCAATTGCTTCCTAGTCATGTTTGCTGAGCCAGTGCACTTGTGCACCTTTCTGCAGAAGTAAATTTTGCCTTGCTAAGACAATTCTCCATTTCTGTGTCTTCAATTGTGACCCTGGTGCTCTTCAGGGGTCTTATTTCTAACATTGTGCTGTCCCTCTCCTCTGCTTCCATGCAGGGTGTATAACTTCTGGATTGTTTCAGCCCACTTTAGGGGTGTAAGGGGATTGTCTCTTATTGACTGATTTTCATGTGTTGACCACAAGCATGGAAGATGTAAAGTTCAGGAATAGCAGCACCTTTGTCCTGCTCTGGGAGGTTCATGGTGTCAGCCTGCCAGGAAAGTTCTCAGCATGGTTTCCCAGGGTGCACCTGGCTCAGTGTTTCACAGCTGCCTCTCCTTTGGCTTTCCATGGCTTGACTCTCACAGCTGCTTTTCCTTCTGCTCCTTGTCTGAGCTCCCATGATTCAGCTGCTACCACTAGAGTTGTGCTCTGGTGTATTCCCCCTTCTTGCTCATATAATACTTATTACACTGGTAATAATAATATTTATTTTTCAACGTGTAGAAAAAAGTTAAGGGAAATAAAATAGTTAAAAACTAGTAAGTTGATTTCTTTTTCTGTAGAATATAATGAGTTTTATTATGACATTTTTCAAACATGTATACTGTGTATTTCAAACACATTCAAACCTATTACCCTGTTTTTTTCCTGTCTCCCTCATGTTGGTTCCCAACCATATAGTCCCCTCTTTTATGTTCATGTCTTTTTTGGCTTGTTTATATGTTTGTTTAGATCAAGATTTTACATATTGGAGAAAATATGTGATATTTGTCTTTCTGAGTCTGGCTTATTTCATTTAGTATGATGCTCCCCAGTTCCATCCATTTTCCCTAAATTTTATAATTTCATTCCTCATTATGTTTTAAAGAAACCACAGTTTCTTTATCTGTTCATTCATTGATGAGTACCTGGGCTGATTCCATAATTTAGCTATTGTGATAAGAACTGCAATGAAAATGAGTTAATAGGTACTTCTATTGTATGCTGCCTTACATTTGTTCCAATGAATGAGCAAGAGTGGTATTGCAAGATCATATGGTAGTTCTATTTGTAGTATTCTGAGTAACCTCCGTACTGATTCCCATAGTGGCTGTACTAATATACTTCCAACCATGGACAAGAGTGCTTTTTTCTCATGCATTTTACCCATCACTTTTTGTCATTTCTTGTCACCCCCATATCAATCAGAATGTGATGAGTTAGAATCCCTATGTCATTTTGATTTGCATTTCTGTTATGGCTAACAATGTTGAACATTTTTTCATGTATTTATTTGCCACTTCTACTCCATTTGAGAAATATCCATTCAATTCATTTGCAAATTTATTGACTGAATTATTTATTATTTGTTTTTTTGGTAATAATTTTTGAGTTATTTATATATTGTGGATATCAACCTCTCATCAGATGAATACATAGCAAAGATTTTCTGGCATGTTGTGGAATGTATTGTTTATTTTTCTGTGAAGAAACCAGTCTTTTTAAACCCTTCCTCTTAATTCCTGAGCTACTCATTTTCTATTCAGAAATGCATTACCTATTTTTATATTGTCAAACAGCTTTCCTATGTTTTTTCTCTGAGGGTTTTAAATTTTAGGTATTACATTAAGATCATTGATCCAGGCCAGGCACAGTGGTTCATAGCTTTAATCAAAGCTACTCTACTTGTGAAGTGGAGATTGTAGTCAGAGGCCATTCCTAGGCAAAAATGCAGGACTTTTTCCAAAAAATAACTGAAGCAAATAAATAAAGGGATAGGACCCTCTGACTAGGAAGCACAAGGCCCTGAGATCAAACCCCAGAACTTAAAAGTGAGACATAGGAATTGATCTGGTTTCAATGCTCTATGTGCAATTATCCAGTTTGTCCAACACCATTTGATAAAGAGTCTATCTTAAAGAGTCTATCTTTTAAATTTATGTTTTTGGTACCTTTGTAGAGAATCATACAGATGCAAACACATGGGCTTTTCTCTGGGTCTATGTCTCCTATTCTATTACACTGGCCTATCAGTCTGCTTTCATGCCAGAAACCATGCTATATTTGCTAATATGGCTCTGTAGTACAGTTTGAAGTCATATGTTGTGATACCTGGAGCATTCCCCTTTTTACACAGAATTGCTTTGCCATTTGTGGTTTTTTAAAGATACTTTCCTGTCTTATATGGTTGATGTACTCTCTATACAAGAATGTATATAGAGTTTCTAAACCTGCTTAAACCACCATAAGAAGAAAACTAGAGGAGATGAACCAATTTGGGTTATACTACATACATACATGGAAATGTAACAAGGAAACTTCCCATGTAGCTATCTGAAACAAACAAAAATGTCATTTTTTTTTTTTTACAAAATCAGAAAAAAAAAGAGGACAGGACAGTTCCTGCCTGGGGGGAATGGTACCAGTGGGAGGGGGGAGGATGTGGGGAAAGGGTGTGTGAGAGTGAATATAGTGCAATTACTGTATACACATGTATGTAAATGGAAAATGATACCTGTTGAAACTATTCCAGGAAATGAGGTGGGTGGGATTAAGGAGAATGTTGGAAGGGATGAATTCAAGTACGATATATTTGATGTATATTAAGAATTTTAGTAAACACCACAATGTTCCCACACCCAGCACATCCAGAAGAGAAAAAGAAATTTTGTAGCACAAAATTATAAAGAAATAAGAAATAAAAACTTTCTTATCAAACTACATCCTAGTAAGTAAGTTGTAACTACTTTAGCTTCAGGTTTGCTTAAGTTAAATATGATTCATCTTCATAAAACTGATTTATAAACATATTTGCTATGTATAAAAAATATAATTAATATCATTATAATCTGTTTAAAAGAATGTTTTTGGCAGTACATTACCAAGTCATGAGCCATCTGTAATTTAAGTGCAGGTGTGTTGTACAGATAATCACTGATATATTCAAGTGAAACAGGTGACTTTTGCATTCCTGATGGAATCATTAAAATGTTTGTTACCTTTAAAAAAAAATAAGATATTTTCCTTTCTTTTTTCTTTGTGTGGCTGTATGAAGGGTTGAAATCAGGTCCTCATACTTCCTAGGCAGGCACTCTACCACTTGAGCCACTCCACTAAAATAAGTTTTGTTTTTTTTTTCTACTTCTGTGAAGAATGTCATTGGAATTTTGGCAATGATTACATTGAATTTGTAGATTGCTTTCCATGATATAGTCATTTTCACAGCAAGTGAAAATAGATGAAGATGGACTGGCTGCTTACTCTACCTCTTCCCATTGCATGTCCTGAGTATTAGGCTGAAAAAAAGCATGGAAGGATAGGTGGGAAGACTTCTCAGTATGTCAGCACAGGCTTTACTGGGGAGAAGATACCTGCGGAGGAGGTGTCCAGCAGATACTGGAACCCACAGCCACTTACAGACTAGGGATAGATGTAAGGGATGGGTGGAAAAATCCCAGGAAGATCACTAAGCAGGAAATTCTGCAATTGGCCCTCTGACCCTTCTGAGATAATGGCTTATGGGTGTATAATGGCTTAAGGTAGGGTGGGGACTTTGTAGAAAATTACTAAAGGTGAACATTTGCTATTTTTTATTGCTGGGTAGAGAGATTCCAGTAAGCCAACTGTGAGGGGAAGGAGGGTCTGGTCCTAATGTGAATGCCTTATGTTTACCCTAACACTGAGCTCTGTAATAAATCTCCTTTCTCTGCCTTCACCGCGCTTCTTTAATTGGCATATAGGGATGAGTGGGTGGAACTAGCATGTCAAATCCCAGGAGTTTGTCCTTGGGTCCAAAAGTCCAGTTTTAGTTTGAGACTAGCTAGGTCTGTATAACAGGAACTTGTCTCAAAAATAAAATTTTTCTTATTTTAGATTAGAGGTCTACTATTATGTATTCCTTTAGAGCAGCTTTGATCATGAACATCTGTGTTCATCATTCTGATTCTTGTTCCATTTTAGCAGGGAGAAAGTAGTTACAAAGTCAGATATCAATTCAGATGATTCCAAGGTTCTGCAGAATATTATCCCACTTTCTGCAATAATATTTATTTTGAATAAATAATATAGGAGTGATAATAAATTGCAGGATGAAAATAAAACTTTAGGTAAATTGCAAAATTAAGATAAAATGAGAAAAAGTTTTAATAAAGTGTTATCATTAGCTTTGTCAAAAAATACAAATTTTTTTAGTTTAGGTTTTATAGCTATTAATGCTTCTGGGAAATTTTTTAGAGCAAAGTTTTTATTAATTTATGTGAGCAAGCAGGTCAGAAGGCAAAATTATCTATGAAGTCTGTAGAATTCTTCTTAATTAAAAAAAACTTTGAAAAACATGATCAAACCCTTTCTTCTTATTATGCAATAGGAAAAAGAGTAGGTGAGATGACTAGTCATATGAAAACATAACCAATGCTGTAAACACTTTTAGTATTAATATTCCTGGTAGTACTCTGATGCTAATTATGTTTACTTTTGCAATCTATCTAAATCAGTCTTGATTTGACTTAATAAGGAGTTTAGGTATATCACAATAATACTTTTAAGTTAATCAAAACCCAAGTGATTCAATATTTAAGACTTTATCAAAAATCTGGATCTGTATTTTCATAGAACTTTCATGATTATATTGTTGCTAACACATCCACACAGCACTTCTGCTTCATTATGGTCTTTTAGACAATGGATACGGTAGTGATGAAATTTATTTGATTTTAGCATCTTATAAGTGCATGTGTTTACTAAATTCAATTAATACAGGTTTGTGTTTACAGACAAATGACTTTAAACTAGAAACATTTTCAGTGAAACTGACAACAGTGCTATGACTGAACAGTTCAAACATATCCACAGCAAACTGTGAATTTGGGTATTTTATATCATCAAATCAGTTTTATGAGATAATGGCTTTGAGATAAGATTGAAATGGAATATACAACTTAATTACATCTTATTAAGTGAAAAATTAAAACAAAATACATTATTACAAATACCTAGAAATATTGAACATACTATCTCTTAATGTTCAACAAATATGCTTTATGGAAATTGGACCATATATAAACTATAATTTTATAAGCATAATAAATTAGACATAAATTATAAAACCTGATTTCATATGACATTCTGAATTATTAGCATCATAGAAGCATATAATATTTGAACTGGAATTATTTGAGTTTGGATAAGAAGGCAAATTATATTACTAAAATATCTCAAAATTCCAGAAACATATATAAATAATTACATTTTAAAAGTATTATCTTCGATTAGTACAACAAGCAGCTATATGAATTTTTGGAAAATGGAAAGCTAGTGAATCACAGTAATAGATGAAGGAGCAATTTTTTTTAAATAAATGGCAAGCAGTAAGGTTCTGGTCAACAACTGACTAGTTTGTTAGTTATCACATTCACAACTCTATCCTGCTAAAATAATGCTAACCCCATTCTAACCAAGAATTGTAACTGTAACCTGACTTTGTCTCTGAAACAGCTGAAGTGAAAGGTTTGCTTTCAGGCAGATTGCTTGGGGAAGTCAGTGTTGTGGGGAGACCAGAAGAGAGTAGAATAAGGAATAAAAACATAGAGCTTTACAGAGCTGTGCTACCCAATGTGTCAAAATTATCTGCTCAAGTCTATGTTAACCAGATTTCATTTCCGTCTTTTAATTGTCTTTCATTCCATATGTGCACATGAATCAGAATTGCTGAGTGGGTTTCCACAGACATCCTGGGGGTGGCAGTGATGTGAAAGATAGGCAACTGCTTGCCAAAATTTTTGGATTAAGTAAAAGATCTTGCCTAACAGCACTCCAAAGACTAGCATCATGTGCTGCAACAATTCCTCCACAGATTTGCACAATCATTCTTCCCCTCATTTTCCAATTCACATAGAGGGGATTTTTCATCACATATTTGTTTGTAATATAAGAAATTTGTAACAGGCTCATCAGTGGGACAGTGAGATTCTTAAAGTGGATCACTGTAAAATAGATAAAAAGAACAAGCTATATTTATGTGCAGAATATAATACCATGTATATTAAATGTAAAATTGTGAAAAGTAGCATTTTAACTTCTTAGAATGTTCATGATATTGGCATAAGAATGACTTTTATTTCTACTAATTTTAAAACTTAAACCATTTAAGTTAAAATTTGCTATAAAGCACAATAAAGTATAAAAAATGCTACAGGCCATTTTTTTCAAGTGGGACAAGGTTGCAGAATCAACTAAAGGTTAGTCTTCTTTTATTTTAAGATCAGACAGACATGAAAAATTTTAAATTGAGTATGCTTAACTATTTATTTTATTTTAATATTTAATATAAGGAAAAAACCGACAGGCAAATTGCAAAAATGTGTACTAATTGTAACTTATATGAAGATACACCAAAGTAACTAATACATCTTTAAACTACCAAATATATTTACAGGAGAATTAATTTTAAAAACTTAATGATAAACCTACAAAATTGATCAGATTTAATAATGACCAAATAAATTAGAATTATATTAAATAAATTAAATATAAGATAAATGTAATAACATCTATTAGCTATTAATTTGGCTAGCATTAGAATACTTTCAATTATATGCAAATTCACATATAGGTGTATATTTTCACGTACATATGTTTACATACTTTTTCATATAGCTTCATATTTGTACCTTTTGCAGATATATATCTTATATGTGAATGTATAAACACATATCTATTCTTGTTATATTGTCCCTACACAAAATTTGCAAGAGAAATTTGGGAAACCACAAAGAACATATGGGCTATTTTCATATCCACACAAAACTTCAATTTATGATTTCTCTTTTGAGAAGTTCTCAAAATGTTCAGAAGAAAGCTTTTCTTTAAGCTTTTATGTGCTTTCTTGAATTTTTTTGTTCATTTTTTAGTTTATTTGTTGTAAGCTGTCTTTTAATAAAGGCTAGTATTTGATAAATATGATATTTGCAAAATTGAGGTGTTGTGGACCAAGTGTTATACATTAATTATTTCAATTTATTAAAAATTCTTCAATATAAGAGTATTTAATACTACTGGAAATGTTCGTGATGTATTTTGCCAAATGTCCATCTAGTTAAGGTAATGTATACGAGAGGAGAGATGAATAGAGTGATAGAAAAATTTTTCAAGGGGCCCTCTTGTCCATTTTTTACCACACAATTTCACAATTAGCTTCAGCATAGTGTCATATGACATATTTTTTTACTGAAGACTTTTTCTTTTATAAAAATATACAACAGGTAAGCATCACTTTCTACATAATTATTTATAAATATTTGAAAATATTTTATAAAAATATCAAAACTATAGAGATATGTTAAATTGTATCACAGGACTGGGGTATGACTCAAGTAGTAGAAAACTTGTCTACCATGCATGAGGCTCTGAGTTTAATCCCCAGTACTGCTATAAAAAAACAAAAAAGAGGGAAGGAAGGAAGGAAGGGAAAATTGTAACATATTCCTTTATTGTAAGAAAAGAAATAGTTGACCCTTCAGTAATTATTTTCTTTTTTCCTGGTGGGCATGCTATTCACTTTAATTCTTGTTCCTTCTTTAAATTAAAAGATAGCATGTTGATACTATAGAACTTCCTCATGAATACTGAAAGTTTTTACTCAATTCTTCATTATCTGCTAACAAACATATTTACATAGTATTTGATGTCTGTCTGTTGGTCCTAGGAGATAAAACATTTGTACTTTAGGGACACATTATACTGTGTTAATGGCAGACTTTTAGTTATACTACATTGAAAGTTCTTTCAAGAAAAATAGGTCACTCTAAATAGTTTAAAGAAATTAGGGACACAATGCAGAAAGAATGGTAGTGGTTACCTCATCATAAGGGACTGAGGGACACAAGAGAGAAAAGATGGTGATCAACGTCTACTAAGAGTTAGATAAAAGAAAGAAGCTTTGGTTTACTATTTCAGAGTAAGGTGACTACAGATAACCATAATATACCATAATTTCAAAAAGCTAGAAGAAAGGATTTTGAAAATTTTTACCATAAACAAAAGATAAATATTGGAGGAAATAAATCTGTTTAACCTGGTTTAAACATTACACTATGTGTATATATATTGAAAATTACATGGCTCCCCATTAATATGCATAATTTTTTATGTTTTTATCATGCATTTAATATAAATTAAAAGTAAAAGTAAATTAACATCCCTTGTCTATCTTCCCAAATTTGAGGAAAATTTGGGACCCAAAACTTATAATGTAGACTAATATGACTTCATATAAGAAAGATATAAGTAGTGTATTGCTATAGTAGGAAAGAGAATGGCAAGGATGGAAGATGGCTCTAAGGTTTACTAAATCAGAGTGATCAATCTGTATACATAATAAAGAACAATTTTTGTACATAGACAATTCCTGCTATCTTTGCTCTTGTTCAGAAAAGATAAAATACTTGGACCAACCTTACTGAATCTTGAGAAATATATTAGTGAATTCATTAAAATGAAATTTGGCAAATTTAAGGAAGTAAAAGGAACTTGTATTTTATGATGTGTTGTCATGGAGTTTATCCATCAAAGTAAATACTGAAATAATCATCTTACAGTAAGGTTGTTTGACAAATAACATTAATACTTTCTGGTAATGCCAAGGTTGTGCTATTTATAGTCTACATAAAATAGCTGAATTTCAGAATTTTTTATTGTAAAAAGTGTGATATAATCAATCTAGTGCCTTTTTTGAAATACTAAAGTTGCAAGAATTGTATTTATTTAACTATATTGTAAGACACTTAAGATCACACATATTACCAAAGTAGAGCAATGAAGATTATGAAAAGCATAAAACTACCCAAGAAATTAAGAATGTCATGGAATTTATAGACTGACACTATAGAACAATTGCTTTGACTTATCATAGACACTTTGCAAATTGTACAAGTCTTTTTCAACCAGGAAATTGTATAATCATTAACCCTACAGCTAAAATAATATTCTTTCTCACTAATGATTGAAAAGAATAGTTCTGTAGATATAATTTTATTCTAGTCCATATCCTCAAGGTAGGTTTCTCTCTCAATATTTTTTGTGGTCTGTCCTGGAAGGTCTCATAGGTACTATTCATCAATATGCTAGATAAATCAGTCTACACCTACTCAATGATATCATTTTCTGTTTTATATTGTTACATCTATATACAATGTATAAAATGAATATTTCTGCCTGATGACCACTTTCTTCTGAAACACAGCCCACTTATTTATCTAGCACTAGTCCTCAAAGTTAGAGACCAGGTAAGAGAAATGGCCTAGGATATACATGCCACAGCTTTCATATGCTTTAACTGTGTGATGAGTACCTGAAAGTGACTGTTTTCCCTATCTCTCCACTATTCCAACTGAGAAAGATCAGGAGATACTGAATCAATTAAAATTACATATTTTTCCATAAATTCATAGCTAGAAACTACCTCTCTGGACTGTGAGTCAATAGTTTCTGGTTTTTAGTAAAGAGTTTCTGGGTTTTTTTCCTCCTGTAGTATTTTCATAAAACTAGATTACTAAGTCTTCAAACACAAAAAATTTTAAGGCTTTATAAAGAACTTGTTAAAATAAATTACTTGTAACAACTTATTACTAATAATGTATGGGAAGAATATCATTGAAAACCAGCCATTGAAATGTGACTCTTGTATAATTCCCTAATGGTTTCTTCTCTACAAATCAATTTTAAATTTAAGAGTTATTTCTCTTGGTTGTGTTTGGGCCTTGCATTTTAAACTTACTTGTCAAGTTTGTTTCTTCTCGCCTAGAATCCATCAAACTACAAATGCCTCTGATGGAGATGAAAATGACCTACTACTGAGGTCCCCTTGACAAACTCTCTCATGGTCAGCCCTGATGCTGTGGGCCCCTTCATCACCACCTGTCATCAGGAAGCAGTTACTAAATAGACTTCATCATCCCTGTTCCTAATAGCAGTTAGGGCTTTCTCTGAGAGGGGGGACTTGAAGGACTGACTGCAGGAGGTCAACCGGTTTCCAGGTCCTCCTGCATTCCCCAAAATGCAGTCTTTCTCTTGTCTTCTCTACAAATAAAATCTTTCCAACCTCTGCTGTCAGAATCTGTCTATGCCTTCATTCTCAGAACAGGCTCAAGCTAACCTGATGCTGAATACAACTTAAGAGGAGGATTTTAGATATTTTGTTGTTTGCTTTATTATCATTTTGTTCTTAACCGTTTTTCATTTCAAATTATAATGGAAACCTCATTAACATTCACTCTTTTATTTTACTTTACTTTTTCCTTTTAAAATTTATTTATTAACATATTATATTTGTACTGGGGGTACATTGTGACATTTACAAAAGTGCTTACAATGTATCTTAAATTCATCCCTCTGTCTTTCAACTTTGTTCCTCCAACCTCCTTGACATGGTTAAGTTGGTCTCATTCCATTTTCATACATGAATACATAGTACTTCTACCATACTATCCCTCCTTTACCACTTCCTTATGCCTTTCCCACTCCCACTGATAGCAACCTCCAGACAAAATTTGTTTTTTCTTCCTATCCTTCATTTTTTTTTTTAAGCTGCATGCCTGTGCCTTAGCTACTCTGGAGGCAAAGATCAGGAGAAGCCAGGACTGGGTAATAAGTAAGCAGAACCTACCTTGAAAAAACCCATCACCCAAAAGGACAGGTGGAGTGGCTCCAGTAATAATATTGCCTGCCTAGCAAGCATGAGCCCTGAGCTCAAACCCCAGTGTGACCAAAAACAAAGATATTATTGTTTCTTTATGATAATTATACCAGGCATTTCATTGTGACATTTCCTTTTATATAAATATATGTATTATACCCAAATCAGTTCATCCCCTCTATTATTCTCCTTTCTACCACAATACTCTTCTTTATGGTTATTTTAATAGATTTGATTGTTCCATATTCATCAACCATATTCACTTTCTTTATTTTCTTCAGTTATTTACTTCATTTCCCATCCTTTAACTACTCTACCCTTGATGTGACCTACTTACATTTTTTGTCTTTCATTGTTTAGATGTTGGTTGTCCAGTGGGATTTTTACCTTTGTATTTTACCTGTAAATGTGTTGCACATAAGTAATCTAACCCCCTCCTCTGCACTTCATCTCATATATATTTTTGATTTTTTAATTCATTCCTGTATATTTTCCCTTCAAATGACTCAACTTTATTTTATCAGGCATGTTCATAATTTTAGATTATAATATAGAAGTAAAATTTAAGTACTTTAAAAAATTGGTGGCATATTAAATTATTTTTCTTTTTTTGATGAGATTGGGATTTGAACTCAGGGCTTCATGCTTGAAAAGCAGGCATGTTACTGCTTGAGCTATACTTCCAGTGTAGAACAGCCATTCTAAAAACATGGTGACAGAACTATAGCAATAAAAACAGCATGGTGCTGGCACCAAAAAAAAAAAAAAAATGAAGACCAGTGGAATAGAACAGAGGACCCAGATATGAATCCACACAGCTACGCTCGCTCACCTTATATTTAAGAAAGGGGCAAAAAACATACAATGGAGAAAAGACAGCCTTTTCAACAAATGTTGCTGAGAAAAGTGGTTATCTGCCCACAGAAAACTGAAACTAGATCCATGCCTGTCACGCCGTACTAGTATCAACTCAAAGTAAATTAAGGACCTTAATATCAGACCCAAAACCTTGCAGTTAGTATACGAAAGAGCAGAGAATACCCTGAAAACAGTAGGAATTCCACATTAGAACTCAAGCAGCCCAGCAACTAAGAGAAAGGATGGACAAATGGGACTACATGAAACTACAAAGCTTCTGTACAATAAAAGAAATGGTCTCTAAACTGAAGAGACCACCTACAGAGTGGTGAAGAAAATATTTGCTAGCTATACATCAAACAAAGGACTGGTAACCAGAATATACAGGAAGCTCAAAATACTAAACTCCCCCAACATTTATTAAAATAATAAAGAAACGGGCAACTGAACTAAACAGAACTTTTTCAAAGGAAGAATTCCAAATCAACAAAAAACACATGAAAAAATGCTCACCATCCCTGGCCTTAAAGGAAATGCAAATCAAACCCACACTAAGATTCCACCTCACTCCTGTTAGAATGGCTAGATGTAATACTGTATCTATACTGCCTTTCTACAAATGAGGAGTTTGCAAGTGAGTAGCAGTAGTTACTAATTGTTATGTTCAATCATGCAAAATAGACATAAGCATATCTCTTATTTAGTAGAAATTTAGAAAATCTGTTTCTTCCCCGGCTTCTTTTTTTATAACATTTAAAGAGATATTTATCTAAATTAATTTGTTTATAATTATAACTTAATACATTATAGTACTTAATTAAACTCTCTTATGGAATTGAAGCTCAAAAATGCTGCATCATTTAAAAAAATTTAAGCAATTGGTAATGTACAAAATGAAAATTAAGAATAATTGCTGAAAAGTGAAAAAAATAAATTTTCAAATTATAATTTTAGTAGAAACTTTTATAATAATCATTGCTTCTGTCTTGTCACTTCAAATATAGATAGCTATGTGAAGTATGTTACAAAATGAAGCAAAGTCAATATCAGCCACGTGATGATGGTATAAGTTCTCATCTATGAATTCTCAATATGTTACCTGAGAAAAATCACTAAATCTCTGTAAATCTCAGTCTACTGACCTCAGAAATTGGGGATTAAGAGCTCTCTAAGAGCTCTGTTTCTTCACCCTGGGACATGGTAACAGTTCCTATAATTTGTATCAAGTATTGGACACCATGTATTTTTTTCTGCATTCTGCTAGTATCTATAGAAGTGTTTCCTATATTATCATTTGAACTAAAATTCTTACATTTTTGTTGTCGGTATCATTCCAAGTACTTAACACAAAATATTCTCATTTTTAAATGCTGCATTTTAGGTAATGATAGGTTTTGGAGTATACAAACTAGTAAACTAATTCTTGATTGTATGTATCTTACTAAAATGATTTTATTTCTATAACTGCATTTGGAATACATGCACCATAATTCCATTGAATTCTGATTTCTAAATGTAATGTGTTTTATTAGTAATGTATTTTCCTTTAAAAGATTTTGCTTTATGTACAACCATCAAAAAAGGAACATGAACATATTATACATTTATGTTTAGAAGTCCAATATTTTCATCATAAAATATGCATAGAAAATTGAAAAAAATGGGGTTATGAGTGCGTGTCTGTATCAAGTAGTTTCAATTTAATTTTGTCAATATTTTAAACTTATTACTTTTTGTTTTCATGTAATAGTTGTGTAGGGGAATATATTGTGAACTTTACATATGCACTTACAATGTATCTTACTTAGATTACCCCTCCATCATTCTCTCTCATCTCTCCTCCCTCACTGCTTAGAACAATTTCAACAAGTTTCATTGAATACAATCTACAGCCACCATATTCACCCTCCTTCAACCTCTCAGTTTACCATCCCTTGTCCTACTTGTATCTACCCCAAGACAGGAACTGTTTTACCTTTCTGCCCTTCATTTTTCTAAGCTTATATTTATTATTCAAGTGGGGTTTGCCTTGGTATTTCATACATGCATGTATCATGCTTTAGCAACTGTTATCTTAAAGTAGAATGTAAGGATCTGCAAAATACACTTGAAAATGTATTGAGATTGACATGTAAAAGGTTACCATTATTTATGTAAAGGTAGAAAGTGCTAGTTTTCCAACTGATAATTAGATTTGAAGAAATTTATATTTGTATTTGAGAGTTTTTCAACAGCTTAGCTTTCTACAGCCATCTTTTATATAATAAAATATTAATAACATTTGCTTTTTCAGTGTGATGTCAAAATAGCTATAATTATTGTCAATTCAATTCATGAAGCACTAATTACAGGAATAAATAATTAATGACAAACTAGGACTAATGAAGTATGATTACAACAGAAGTGATAATCTTTCACTCTGTCAAATAAATTGAATGGGTTTTAGAGATAGAGACAACTAAAATGAGAATGTCAATATCTGGCATTATTTAAATATAAGTAAAGATATTGATCTTTTGGCATTATAAAACACACAGTGTCATTTTGCATGTAACAATGCTTCATTCCTTGTTTGTCTTATTAGAATGTAACATTTGTACCACTGCTGCTACAACAGTGTCAGCATTTCCATTATAAATCCATATTTTATCCATTTATAGTTCTTTGATTAGAACTTTTGTCAGAAATAAATTGGATTACAAATATTTAGAGAATATGTATACAAATGCTATAATTTTTAAAGTTTTTTTACACAAGAAGTATATATCTTATTCTGAGGAGCATGTGTACTGCTTTGACAGAATATTGACATTTATTCCTTCCTGTTTTCTCTCTCCTTGTTTTTTTTCTCTCTTCTTGTGAATATTTGTTTTGAAGGAGAAAAAGTTACATTTTATTAAAATGTTATTTGCATTTTTAATTAAAATAAATATTAAATTGGTATTAAGATAACACTAGAATAAGACAATATTCAGCCACTACATTTCTTTTAAGGGTAGTCTCCAATTTTAATGAAAAAACTGACAAGCAGTGAAATATGTATGAAATTATTTAATGCAATTGAATTTGCAAATTCTTGTCTTGCATTTTCTAACTTGATAATTAACTTTACACAAAATGAGCTCCAAGATAAATACTTTACCATACATTTGTATTTCAATACTTATATTTGAATTAAAAAATTTCTTAGTATTAAATTAACAGATATTAATGTTGAAAACTGATTTCTTGGTAGTTGAAGTCATAGTAAGATTATAAATAAAACATAAGGTAAAATTACTAAAACAATCCTTTAAATATTATTAAAGTATAGTGATTATTATTGAGAAAATGATAATTTTCAACATTTTTATTAGTAGAGTGTGTAGTAAAGTTTATAATGGCAATATCATAATATTATAACATTTTAATTTATAATAGCTTATTGATTTAATTAATACAGTTTATTAGATATGGATCATCCAAAATTATTTTGCAAAGGAAAATAAGAATTCATATCTGCAGTTGAAAAACCTGGAAATTTAATAATAAAATTAACTGTAAAAATAATTTTTAGCAATTTAACAAATTTAATTGCTACCAATACTTTGTTTAGGATTGGTGCTCTCATGAAAGAGTAAGAGTTCTAAAGATCAGTAATTTTCATATTATAAAAAAATGTAAATTACATGATGACTTGTTATAAAATAAATACAGAAAATGATTAACATTTTTATTAATTCCTCAACAGTCCTTTAAAGCAATAACAATTTCAATAACTAATATTTTGGAAAATTTTGTACATGCTTTACAGAGAGTTATGTAAATGTATAACAGCAATCTGTTGAGTGCTCCTTCCTTGACTGACTTTTAAATAATATAAAAGATAATATTTTCATTAGACCTCAAAATTTGGCAGCAATGTTATCTACAGAACAGAATCTTTAGAGGTTGTCACTGTGGTAAAATTATGAGTTGTGCAATAAAGAAGTAAAGTGTAGCAATTTGGCAGTTGTCTTTCTGATAAAATTCAAAACTGACAATAGCTAGTTAAAAGTTTGAACAATCATGCTAATACTCTAGTTTGATCTTTATTATTTTATTGATATTTTATGTGGTAAGATGTTTGCAGTTGTTAAGACTAGTTAGAAAGCACCTTATGGGTTTCTCTTCTCAGTCTATATTTTAAACATCAGAAAGCAGTAGGAAGAGTCTCTCAGATTTCCAGTCAAAACAAAGCAAAATAATCTTATTTATTTTCCTATCCAATAGAATTATAATTTAGGCAATATATATATAGGAAGTACTACTCAAGTAATTGTACTTTGGCAATAAATGACAGATTTGTGAAAGATGCCAAACAAACAAGGGTAATCATAGCATTAGTTCACTAGAGAAAGTGCAGCAACACAGTCCTGGAAGAGTGAACAAGAGTCCAGCTGTAATCCTAAACTGGTAGTCCAAGGTAGTGTAGGTGGGGAGAATTTTCAGGCAAATAAATCAATGAAGAAGGTTCAAGAGGTCTGGAAAGGGTTACTTTTGAATTCAGTTTAGTGTTTATGTTACATCTCTGTGAGGCAATTTCTACAGTCTAATGAAAGACCTAAAATAAGAAGAGAATTATAGTTCCTCATCTCAGAAAAATGCCTATTGGCAAAGCAGGATGAAAAAAACCTTAATAATCCATAACAGGAAGTTAGAATAATATGATTCTTGCATCAATTGTGGAGAAAAAAATAAACCTTAATATTAATGGTCTGTAGTCCTTCCAAGATATGAAAATATAGACTAAAAAAAAACTGAGAATATCAATCTGTTTCTAAGTAATATAATCATGTTCCAGAACAAGGTTTTATTGAATATTTAGAAGACAACTAAATCTATACTTCACAAGAAAAAAATTTCAATGTCAAATATTCCGGTTTTTTTAGAATACAATGCAGCATTGGTGTATAACCCATTTTTATAATGAGTATAAAAATCAGTCAATGATAACTGACACAAAAATAACAGATTATGGACCGGGTATGGGTGACATCCGTAATCCCAGCTATTCGGGAGGTGTAAGTAGGAGGATTACAGTCTGAGGCTAGCCCGGGACAAAAAACTTGAGGCCCTATCTGAAATAAAGCAATCTGAAAAAGGGCTGGGGGTGTGGCTCAAATGGTAAGGTTCTTGTGTAGCAAGCATGAGGTCCTGTATTCAAACTCTAGAAATGAAAAGAAGAGAAAATTATATAATTAGTAGAAGTGAAGGATATTGGAACATCCATTATTAACTGTATTCCAAAAGTTCAATCAAGTAGAGTAGGGTTAGGAAAGTTTTTTATAGAAAACCATATAGTGTATAATTTTAGTATTGTGAGCTACAGTTTTTGTTAACAGTTAACTATAGTGTGAAGCCATTAATAAAATATCAGTGAATGGGTATGTTTCAGCCTTACTTTATACACAAAAAAAGTCTGAATTTGGTCCATGAGCTGTAATTATCAACTCTTCACGTAGAAGAAAAGATGAACATTGCAGAAGAAAAATATTTGTAAATAAACCCATGAGTAGAAACTGCACAAACATGAGACTCAATAGAGACAGCAATAGAAATTACCAAAATAGAATACACAAAATGGAATTAATCATTTTTATAAAGCATGCATAGATTATCAGAATACTTCAAGTAATCAAAAATACATGCTCTAGGAGTCTTTAAAGGAGATGAAAACAAAAGACTAACACAATGTATTTTTCTTTTAACACTAAATGTTTCACTCCCTTGTCTTCTTACATGGTTTGCTAGGAGAGTTCTGATGTGCTAATCTTTGTACCTCTATGGAGATTTGTTTGTTTTCTCCCTCTTAAATTGTGCAAATTTTTCACTTTTTCATTGATTTTCTACAAACTTAAATATGGTATGCCAAACACAATGCATTACTTTGTTTTTATATATTTTGTTTTGTTTTTGGTGTTTGTCTCTGATCCTCTTGTCTCTGGGGTTTTGTCTTGTAGAATTAAATTATTACTGTTTCAAACACTTGTGTTTCATTCTCTTTTCAGTATCCACTACATATAATATAATATATATATTACTTCATTATATATTAGAATATAATACATATATTATTCCATTATATATACTATATATATGTTATATTTTTTTCTAATTTTTCTAATATTCCTGGATACTTTGCCTCATCTTTTTCATTTTTTCCCTTTCAATTTGAACGTTGGAAGTTTCTATCAACATTTCTTCCAACTCAATGATTCTTTCCTTTGCATTGCTCATTATATTTCAAATTCATTGAAATCTAAAAAATTAGCATAGGTTTCTTCTTGTACCATTTAAATTTAACAAAGCAGAGGTAAAATATACATGAAGAAAGCTAAATAAGGTACTTTGTATTCATTTGTGAGGAATGCCATAAGTGACACAAACTTGGAAGCTTTAGTAATAGGAAATTTAATTTTTCACTTTTTTGAAAGTCAGTTTGATACTGAGGTGTCTTCCAGTTATAATAAGGATCTGAGCCAAATTTGTGAGTAAGCATCTTCTCCCTTTTATGTTCACATTGTTTTTTCCCTCTGTATGAGATTGTATCTTCATTTCCTCTATTGAGGATACCAGTTCTATTTCAGTTATGTCACCCTTGTGAACTTTTTTCAATTTAATACCTCCTTAAAAGACACAAGATCAAAATAAGGACACATCCTGTGGTACTTGGGAATTAGGACATCCATGTAATGAACTTATTAGTGAGGGAGATGTAATAAAGTCCATAAAGCACAACACATTCAAATTTGTAAAAACTAATAATAAAGAAAAACTTTTAAATCAAGCGGATATCCAAAAGACACATCATGTTCAGAGTAACAAAGGTAAATATTACAGAGGATTTCTCCCTTAATCAGACATGTAAGAATACTTAAGGAACCTCGCAAATCTGGACACTCCATATACAACAGATTGTACTGCACTAGAGGGAATGAGCACATGTCAGGAAGAGTTGTAACTCTACTACTCTTACAGAGAATTACAAAAGTACCTTATTGTATTCAATGTCTTAATCTAAAGTTCTAAGTATTATATAACCAGATTCTGCAGAATCTTAAGAACAAAGAAGAAATACATTGCATATTTCTTCTCAAGGCCACACAATAGATTAGAAAATGGCAGTAAAACATTTTAAATGAGGCACAAATAGACTGTTTTTGTTTTTAGCACTAGGTTTTTTTTTTCCCTCTCCCCCCACTTAATACCCAGCAGAAACTATTTTGCCCTTATTTCTAATTTTGTTGTAGAGAGAGTATAAGCAATAATAGGAAGGAACAAGGGTTTTTGCTGGTTGAGATAAGGATAGCTATACAGGGCATTGACTCACATTGATTTCCTGTGCATGGATGTTACCTTCTAGGTTAATTCTTCTTGAACTAACCTTTTCTCTAGTACCTGATCCACTTTTCCTATTGGCCTCAGTTGCTTTTAAGGTATGTGCTTTAGCTTCTCTGCGTTGAGGGCAACAAATGCTAGCTAGTTTTTTAGGTGTCTTACCTATCCTCACCCCTCCCTTGTGTGCTCTCGCTTTTATCATTTGCTCATAGTCCAATCCCCTTGTTGTGTTTACCCTTGATCTAATGTCGACATATGAGGGAGAACATATGATTTTTGGTCTATTGGGCCAGGCTAACCTCACTCAGAATGGTGTTCTCCCATTCCATCCATTTACCAGCGAATGATAACATTTCGTTCTTCTTCATGGCTGCATAGAATTCCATAGTGTATAGATACCACATTTTCTTAATCTATTCATCAGTGGTGGGGCATCTTGGCTGTTTCCATAACTTGGCTATTGTGAATAGTGCCGCAATAAACATGGGTGTGCAGGTGCCTCTGGAGTAACAGTCTTTTGGGTATATCCCCAAGAGTGGTATTGCTGGATCAAATGGTAGATCAATGTCTAGCTTTTTAAGTAGCCTCCAAATTTTTTTCCAGAGTGGTTGTACTAGTCTACATTCCCACCAACAGTGTAGGAGGGTTCCTTTTTCCCCGCATCCTCGCCAACACCTGTTGTTGGTGGTTTTGCTGATGATGGTTATTCTAACAGGGGTGAGGTGGAATCTTAGCGCGGTTTTAATTTGCATTTCCTTTATTGCTAGAGATGGTGAGCATTTTTTCATGTGTTTTCTGGCCATTTGAATTTCTTCTTTTGAGAAAGTTCTGTTTAGTTCACTTGCCCATTTCTTTACTGGTTCATTAGTTTTGGGAGAATTTAGTTTTTTAAGTTTCCTATATATTCTGGTTATCAGTCCTTTGTCTGATGTATAGTTGGCAAATATTTTCTCCTACTCTGTGGGTGTTCTCTTCAGTTTACAGACCATTTCTTTTGATGAACAGAAGCTTTTTAGCTTTACGAGGTCCCATTTATCTATGCTATCTCTTAGTTGCTGTTAGCACTAGGTTTGACCTAAAGACATACATTTTGAGCCACCAGCCCTTTTTCATGATGGGTTTTTTCAAGATTAAGTCTCATGAACTATTTTCCCTGGCTGACTTCCAACAGTGGTGCTCCTGATCTCTGCCTCTTGAGTAGCTAGTATTAGATGTGAACCACCAGCACTCGGCAAACTTTCTGAAACTCATTAGACAATCATCTCCTTATCTATATCATCTATTTAGCTAATATGTAACTATATGTACATTTATGTAATTTTCATTTTAAACATTTAACTAATAAACTAAAAATAGATTAACAGAATTACTAGACACCAAAGTAAAATAAAATGGAAAGAAAAAATTGGGTAATATTGAAAGAAAATGGGAACCCAAAAGGAGAGTGAAAAGGGAGTTAAAGGATGGATCAAAGCTGTAATACAAATAATTGGAATTATAGAAGTAAAATGTAATAAATGATGAAGAATATTTGCTTGGGGACAATGGAACATTTCTCTAAGCCACAAAATGATTTCAGTTGCAGATTTTGTAGGTCTAAAATATGCTAAGAAATGTTATTAAAAACAAACTCATGGCTATCTTAGTGAAAATGCTGAATTTCACCATTAAAAACTTTTAAAAAATGTAAATGCTTTCTGAGAAAAGAATAATGCCCTATGAGAAAGAAAGTCATATTGAAATTGAATTTCTCTTTTTCAATACTGTGAACAAATAATTTGTGATACAATATAAATATTGTGAGAGGATGGAATGAGCTATATTCTAGGATGATGTAATTTTTTTGCTAAGACAATTTTTTTAAAATGAAGACATTTAAGAAAACAACCAAGGCTGGGGCAGAGAGCTTGTCTAGTAAGCGTGATGTCATGGAATGATATCCAGTACTAAAAAAAAAAAATTAAGAACAAAAAGAGAAAAATTTTAAAAATAGAAAAGTATACATTTGAAAGAAATATACATACACTATGATACTCCAAAACAATGGTAACAGACTGAGAAAATGAGTATAAAAGAAAAACAGTTGAACTGCATTGTATAGTTCTGATTTAGTATAATTGAAAATATGATTGGATATTTGTAATATGTTTACTACATTCAAAAAATACATTTTCACACCCAAGATTTAATAGTTTATCAAAACATGGGAGCTAAGCAAAAGCAAATAGGTGGAAATGAACAGAAAACTATTAAAATATCTATCTGAAGAGAGCTCTTACTGGGAAGTATGCTTTATTTTTGAAATGTTCCTGTAACAGTTGAAAATAGTTTCTTTTTATAAGAGTTAGAATTTGGAATATGTTTACCAAAAATGTTCATAAGAGTATGTGGTAACACCAATGGTCAAATTGTCAGATCCAATTTCCAGGGACCACAGACCTACTAAATTATTTAAAAGATGCCCTGCCTCAAAAGTTACAGGGAATTACATGACACAGCAGAGCACACTTCCTTTGGAATAGTCAAAGAGGTCAAAGCTTTCTATAGATCCATCCTTTCCAAAATTATAATGCATGCCAAATTGGATAAAACATGCAATGTTCAAATCAATTTGTGTGGTAACATTGTTGAATTGATGTCACTTCAAGTATATAACATACTCATTTCATTTTCCATTATTCATACAGCTTACGTGATTATCCTCTATTACCCACTCAGCCATCCTAAATTCACAAGCTCATACATTAGTTTTGTTTTGTAGATTTTTTAAGTACCAAGAAATAAAAACAGGACTGTTTTCTTAAAAACAATTCACAGGAGTGGAAAATGCACTAGTTTTTTTTTCTAGTAAACATCATCACTATTTTTACAGGAAGTCTGGATGGTAAAATGTTTACAAGGGAATTGGAGTCATTACCTTTTTGGCTTTCTAACTTTATCCTTGGCAGTTTAGAATCATAACCTAACATTGTGAATAAAGAAAGAAACTGTAAAAGAGAAAAAAATGTAAGCAGAAGGGAAGAGTGCAAAAGTAAAGTGAGTAAATGAGAAAATATAAAAACATATTCTTTTTTCTTCATTGACTGTGAATTAGGTAAATTTGTTATGGCCATATTTACAAAATGATGGATGTTGCTCAAGAAAGAAACTTTAGAGATAAGATTATTTGAAATAACATAAGCAGACTGAATGAATATATATGCACACATAAATGATAAAGACATGGCAGTATATACAGAAACATTTAATTAACTTGGCAATATAGTCACAAGGGAGTTTTGTTTTAGAGAATCAGTAATAGAACCAAAACACATGCTACAGCATGGGGGAGAAATGACCCAAACAATGTATACATATGAATATTGAATAAAGAAAAAAATAGTGTGAATAAATTAGCAGTAATGTAAACTATAAATTATAAATATACTTCAATTTTTTTCTAACTCATTTGAATTTTTTACATCTTGAAGCAGAATGTGACTTGGACACTACATTTCCATATATAAGCCTTATTCAACGGTTTTGCAATGCACCCAGGAAGTTCTTTTTCTCTAAAAGGTCTCTTTGGAAAATACGCCTTGTGGAGAGTTCCCAATCAAGTTATTTCAGTTTCACATACTAATTTTTCTATGACTAGTACATGCAGAAGTATAAGATATGGAAAATATACAAAATGTATCCTCATAAGATAAAATTCAAGCCTTGTTTTAACAAAAATTTAACATCAATTGCTTTGAATGAAACACAATACTATTCAGGCATAGAAAATAAAGCTACAAAGTTCCACATATTTAGAGTGGAATGAGAGGAACTCTATGTATCAAAGCAGTTAGGTAAAAACTAGAGTAGTAATCATAGGTATTACTTATGGCTTGAACCCATTTTTATAAACACCTTAGAGAAGATAAATATATAAAAGTTCTATAAAATATTTAAACAACAGTAGAACAGAATAAATATGAGTTAGTGACAAAAACAACAATAAGAAGAGAAATTGTAAAGCAGAAAACCAAAATTGAAAGAATTTGAGAGAGGTAAAAGAAACCAATCCCCCCTTTAAAAAAATGTGTTTGCAATAGATATACATCCGGCAGGATTTTAAAAGAGAAAAATGATATTAGTAAGACCAAAGACAGCATGTGACTTCATCACTTAAAAATCTTTTGTTAATGGACTGCTTTCCCTGTATTATATTTATTAGAAAATTTGATCTGGTGTGGTATAGCATACCTGTAATCCCAACATTTGGGAGGCTGACACAGAAGGATCATGTATTTGAGGCAATCCTGGACTACAAAAGAAGATCTTGTCTCAAAAAATTAATTAATCAATTAATTAATCCAAATGGAAATAATTATGGGTGTTATATACAATTAAATTATAGATATTTGACTATCAAAATTTTATAAATGTTGAAAGTTTATAAAGCATTTTCTCTGTGATGTGTCACTTTTATAATTACTGAAAAATCAACAAAATTCTTTAAAGTTCTTATTTAAGGATAGAAATATGAGTTGTGAGGGTAAATTTTTCTACTATTTAATAACATGATTTATAGCATTAGAGGAAATAACTATCACAAGTAAAATACAGACTAGAAAGCGGGATTTAGAAGATTCACATCGCAGATCTGATGGAATTAGAAGAGTATAAAGTGTTCCACTAGATGTGGGTCTTTCTGTTCCATGAACAGAATAATATGTTTAACTAAGGCATAAGAGTTTCATTATGCAGTAAGTCTGTTACAGGGAAGCCTATTTTTTTATATTCACAAATAAGTTTATTAATAACAAAAAACATGCAATGGAAACAACTTACATATAGTAAGAAATGAAAGAGCTATGTAAACTTATTAAACACCAAAATTCTCATGAATAATATGGTAAAAAGCCCTGAGGCTTGGAGCAAGTGATAGGGCACCTGCCTAGTATGCATGAGGCCCTAAATTCATATCCTAGTACTGCACGGCAAAACTAATATTATGGCAAAGAATAAAATGTATATTTTCATTGAAGAAAAATAAGGCATAAATGGAAATATATATTTATATATATGGCAAATAAGAAGAGATACATTTAATGATGTAGGTATTAAATAGCACTTATGATTCCTCATGTTATCAAAAAAGAATACGTTTCTGGATCATTGAAAACTGATAAGCGAATTTCTTTAGAAAAATATAGAGGGATATAAGATCATTCAATTTTTACAACCTATCACTCAGTACTCCACTTAGGAAATAAGATAAAAAAATGAAACTGAAGGAAGAAAAGTGTTAAATATGTATTATGATATGGTTCAGCTAGAGTAGATTTGATTTTTAAAAGATCTACCATATTAAACAAAAGTGAATGTTTTTGACAGAGTTACTAAGTACACATACTGACATATCTTAGAGCTATTAAAATGTTGAATATATTAGAAGTAACATTATGCAAAATTTATTTAAATTGGTTGGTATATGAGCACTGTCATTCTGACTGACTGGCAAATGGCACAGTGTCTAGTGATAAACGGCAATGTGTCATCATGTCACACTCTCAAAGAGGCCTCTAGAGTGCCACAGAATCAGTAATGCTTCAGTTAGGTTGAAACATTTTTTATGTTATAAAAGAGAGTAAACAAAATGATAATTATAAATAAATATCAAATTTTACTTTTGGGATTTTACTGTACCATATTATAAAGAGGAAAATTCATAAAATGTTTCTATATATTGCGTTTTATATCGTTTGTGAGTTTTTTTCTTGCTCCTTTTTTCAGATATTTATATGTAACAAGAAGAACATCTGCAATGTGAATCTTCTAAATCCCGCTTTCTAGTCTGTATTTTACTTGTGATAGTTATTTCCTCTAATGCTATAAATCATGTTATTAAATAGTAGAAAAATTATAATTTGCAAAAGAAAAGGAATGTGTTTCTATAAAATTATTGTTGAAATATTTATAAAAAAAAGTCATTCAATTTAACATTTCTGACCAGATATTTAATGAAAAATCAAACTGAAATGATATGACACCTACACTCAAATAATTTCACAAGTGTTCAATTCTTGGTCTCTCCAAAAACACTAAAGGAATTAAAATAATAGAAGATTGGTTGTTTGTGTGAATTTTGCCAGAGAAGTATTATTCTACAATTCATATTTGACAGAGTTCCTTATCCATGAGAACAAGAGTAAGTGAAAAAATAATTTATATAATTTTAACTAAAACTTAAGTTATCTATACATCTTTAAAATACATTTCATTAACTTAGTTGCAATGTTGTTAACTCCGGTAATATTTATAAAATTTCAAAGAACTCTTTTGAAATGGATAATGTCCTTTTGAAATGGATAATGTCCTTTTCATTATCCATAGTGCTTAATATATAAGAACCTTAGTGCCTCTATTTTGTTGTAGGTGTGCATGTAACACTGTGAACCTGCCACTTTCTTACTGCCTTTTTGTTACAAAGATGCATGACTTTCCAATTTATTTTATTTTCCATACTGGGGTTTGTTCTCAGGGCCTATACCTTGAGTTATTCCACCAGCTCTTTTTTGTTTTTTGAGATAGGGTCTCATAAACTATTTGCTCTGGCTGACTTTGAACCGTAATCTTCCCGATCTCTACCTCCTGAGTAGCTAGGATTACAAGCCTGAGCCACAGGCAAGACTTCCCATTTTAGTGTTGCAAATCTGTTGAATCAGGCTTTCAAAGTCACATCACTGCAAAAAGGATTTTTAAGCAATACGAATTAAGGGACTCATTTATGCTAATCATTCTCAACCTATCTTCATAGATCAACCAAGTGGGGTATATATTACCAGGTGCTTAATCAAATAAGAGAAACTAGTGCAGATGAACATTATGGACCAATAAGTAGATAAAGATGCAAAGAGTAAGCAAACAAAAACAGGAAAAAGCAGAGTCTCCAGTGCAAGATATTCTAAATGTCTACCTATCTTGCTCTGGATGGATTTGACTGCTTATTTTTTGAGTCAAAAAACACGATTGCTTACAAGCATTGATTACCAGGTTGTTTGCTTACTTCTCATGCTAGGAATTGTTGGGATTTAAATTCAGTTTGAAAATATCGCTACATATATTTTATAGAATTTATATCATCTGAACTCACACCATGATTTCTCAATCTTGTCCTTTAGTCACTGGCTTCCTCTAGGATCCTCTAGTGTCTCTCTCAGGTAATCTTTAAACAATTCAGAAGAGAATTTTGCACCTGTAGAGGCGCTTTTAGCATTTGTTGAAGTGTGTTAACTTACTAGGCAATGGATTTTATTTATATTTAGAAAAACAAAACTTTTCCCTAGTGTAATTATAATAGCCAAAGTAAAATTTCCCGTGGTCAGTCTATATTTAAAACACAAGCATGGTTATTATTTAATTTCATTGTAATTGAGGAAATGTCTCTCCTTATAAGCATTTGATCAAATTTTCTCATATGCCCTCTAATGATCTATACAATATTGAATCCCTCACTTCATGTTCAGTCTGATGTTGACTTCTTGAACCATCATATTCAGAGCTTAAATGTATTAAAAGAAAGACAAATCAGGCATATGCCCGTAAGTATTTTCACCTTCTTGCTGTTTTTCTGACCATTCTCTTAAGAACCTAAATCTTACCCATATTCTGTATCCATTTCCTCACTTGACTTCAACTTCTCAACTTGCTCTATCTGTCTGAACTGCACTGAGAAACCTCTTGGTAAAGTCAGAATAGCTCTATTATTTGAAGTTCAAGTACATAATTTATTTCTTATATGTACATATGTTTCATATATATATATGAAATATATATATTTCCTATATTTTTTATTTGAAATCCTCATTCCATGCACTTGATTAATTACTCCAAATTGAAACACTATTTATCTGTAACTATCTGAAACTTTTCCTATAAGCATTGCCACTTCTTGTTTACCATTTTTGAAGAGCACACAGCTGTATTTTTAAATATTGGAGCCTCTGAACTCAGGCTTAATCCCATTTTTCTGTATACTACTGTTTTCAAGACAATCATAACTTTGCCTTTGGCTGTCCTTTCTACCAAATGCTGGCAGTACTTAGGACCCTAAATACTAAAGATATTCATATTCACAGGTATCACCTGAGATCCATAGAACTTTGTACCCAACTCTAATGTGGTTTGCCACCTAAAACATCTCAAAATCATAAAAGACCCCTAGGTATATAATTAAGAAACTCGAGTCATCTTTACACTTCTTCTCTTCTCCTCAAGATGTCCCCAAAAGCTGGGTGAGTTTGAACTCCAAAATACCTTTCAAGTTAATTCTTTCTTCCTATATTCATTGTCAAGACACTGACCCAAAATGCATTGAAAGAGACATCATTACATAGTGCCTAAACTGATTTCAGGCAGGTTTCATTATCTTTTTATGTCACTTTACTTATCTATAAAAATAAGACTGGTAATGAGTGATTGGAGAATTAAATAGATAGATACACTTAAAATGCATATAAAATGTCATTAAAGTTTTGATAAATTTAGTGTTTACCTAATCTTTCTTCTGAGAATGACAATAGGTCCTTTATAGCTTTATCTTCATGAGGAAGACCCAAACTTACACTACATCAAGAATAGTAGTGCATTCTATCAAAATGCAAATTGCACTATGCCATCTCCTGAATATAACTCATTAATTCTCTACTGTTTACTTCAGAATGAAGGACAAAACAATTAACATAACCTCTAAAGCCCTTGCTGGTGGGATTCTAGGCTTGTCTCCAAGTTCATTTCCCGCCTCTGTTCAGTTACTCTTGTTTCTCCCAGATCCAAGACTTCTCCGTCAGCCATATGCTCCATCAGTTTTCTGTATTTTTTTTCAAAGTATTCACAGCTTTTGGAAAAACAAGCAATTTCCCTGATTTTGTTTACCTCATTGTGTTATTAGTCTACAAATGTTCATTAGTGTAAGACTATGCTTTTATTTGTTATTGTTGAGACATTGTCCCACTATTCAGCCTAAATTGGCCTTGAACTTGAGATCTTTCTGGGTGCTGAGACTACAAGCTTGTGCCACCACACCTGGGTAAGACTATGATTTTTAACTTACTCTTATACTTGCAAATCTATTTGTTTGGCTTATACAGGGAATTCAATTAACATATTAATAGATGGATAAATGGACTTTAAACATAGTATGATTGATTTTACTTTTCTTTCTTTCTTGAATGGCAAAAGATAGTTGGAAACTAGCTGGATTAAATAATTGATTCAGTATAATTTCCCAATGTTAGCTACACAGTCACCTGCTTATACAGAAAGGAGTCTACTGGTTTTTCCCCATTATATGTTAGATATTTTTTCTTTTTTATTAGGAACTATTAACAGTACAAGGGGTTCATTGTGAAAATTCCATAGATGTGTGCAGTGTATGTTCAATAAGTTTACCCTCCTATTATATTCCTTTCCCACACCCTCTTCCCCTTTTAAAACAGGTTTTGTTGAATTTTCTTTAGGCTACCTTCTCTCTCTCTCTCTCTCTCTGCCACAGTAATCTCTATGATCTCCATGTGGTTTCTATCTCCTTAAATGTTCATGATTAATGTCTTTGTGTCAGGGAGATATGAGGATAGTATTTGATATTCTCAATGAAAAGGAACTAATGCAGAAACTTTAAAGTGACAGATGCCAATAACAAAAGGGGAACAGGAACTAGAGAAAAGGTCAGTTTGAGAAGAATCAACTTAGAATGTAACACATATGTACATGAAAGCAGTGCGAGGAATCTCCCTGTATAGCTATCCTTATCTCAACAAGCAAAAACCCTTTGTCCTGCTTATTATTGTTTATACTCTCTCTTCAACAAAATTAGAGATAAGAGCAAAACAGTTTCTGCCTGGAAGGGAGGGGGCAGGGTAGAGGGAGCAGGTGGGGTAAAGGGAGAGATGGGTGTAGGGGGGAGAAATGATCCAAGCATTGTATGCACATACAAATAAACAAAAAAATTGATAAAATCTTGGTGTCTATGGTGACAATGTTGGTAAATAAAACCTAGTAAGAGGTATAAGTTTAGGTTATTTGGTGCATGGTCATAAGAGAGGGTTGTGATAAAAGGAGCTAGCCTGTCCCCTTCTATCCATTCTCTCTGCTTCCTAGGCTTAGAGTGCAGAATGAGATGGCTTACTCCAGCATATGCTCATGTCATTGCTTTGCATGATGTGACACACCAATAAGGAAGGGCCCTAACATAACTGAGTTGTCAATATAGTCACCTTGTCATTGAATCTCTAAAATTATAAGCTAAATAAACCATTTGTCATAACTAGCACATCTCATGTGTTTTGTTATCGTCACACAAAACTGACTGATACACATACCATATAAAATTGCAGATCATTAAACCTATATAGATATTCTGGCTCAGACAAAATATCATACATCATTAAAACACAAATGAAAAAAATGTGCTAAATAAAAAGACAGAAATGAGCCAGTGTGTTAGTCATATCTTCAACACTGTGACAAAATACTTAAGAAAATAACCGTGGGAGGAAAGATTGATTTTGGCTTATGGTTACAGAGGTTTCAGTTCATTGTCAAATGACTCCATTTTTTCTTGGCTCATGGTAAGGAAGTATATCATGCAGAAATGCCTGGTAGAAGAAAGTTGCTCACTTATGGAGGTTAAGAAGCATACACACACACACACAGAAAGAGAGAGAGAGAGAGAGAAGGAGAGAGAGAAAGAAGAGGCCTGTGATAAGATGTATCCTTCAAAGTCATGCAACCAGTGACCTACTTTGTCAAACTAGGCCTTATTTCCTACTATCCTATTCAACTATGAGCTCATTAATGTGTTAATCCATTGAAGAAGGTAGCACCTTCATGATCCAATCAACTTTCAATAGCACTACCAGCTGGACACCAAGCCTTCAACACAAGAGCCCTTGTGGACACATAACATAGCATATATATAACATAACAGCCAGTATATATCAATTTTAAGTATTTAGAAAGGAGATGAAGGAAGAAAAAGCAAACCAGATCTACTCTAATGCTACTTTTTTAAGATTGATATTAGGACTCTATTATTAAATAATATACTCTGGGATGATACTGTGGTTTTTACTCAATAGAAATTATATTGATATTTAAAACAGAACAATATAGCTACTGATTCATTGAAAATTTACGTTCCAATGGCTTGAACATTGAATGCAGCTCCACCAAGACAACAAATTTGGAGAAGTACTTTGTTGCTTTATGTTTTAGACTTTCTTTGCTTTAATTTGATAGTGTTTAATTTTTAGTTGTTAGTTTTGCTTTCTTTCAGACCCTTAAGTCCACTAAAGAACAACTGGTCTGTAATTCAATTTTATGAAGACTGTATCATTCTTCATCAAAATCCAACCTAATATTCTAAGCAATATTCTTATCTGAAACTATAAATCTCCCAAAGTACCTATATAGAAATCAATAAGTTAAAAAGAAAAAGTCAATGACAGTCTGCCAAAATTGTTAATTCAACTTTTCTTAGATGCATGCAAATTAGATATTGAATATTCATGGTCCTTTGATTTATATTTCTATTAGCACTCAAATATTAATAAATTCCTTGCATGAAGACTTGAAGTAAATTATCAAGATATGTCAACTCTTGTCCTATGTGCTATTTGATTTGGAGTGAATTCAATAGCTGTTAGCCATGAGTGTTGCCTTGGAGACGTTTTATTTCTGGTGAGTAGAACTATGAGCTGATAAACTTGCCATTACACTTTGCCAGTGTTGAAACTGTTACAAAGGGATTATGAGATTTACCCAGAGCCAGAGTGCTAGTCATTGACTAGTTGGCTGAAAATTATGTTTCAGATGCTTGATTCTTAACCCAATTGGCTGTGTAACATCCCTTGAGAACATTGGTGCTAAAAGATTCAGGCTGTTTCAATTTACTCTTTTAATTAAAACATAGAACTGGAGGAGAAACAAATGAAAGAGCTGAAAGCAAGGCTTAAAATATCCTGTAGCTCACCCTTCAGTATTCTTTGTTACAATTCTGCAGTAAGGCTCCACCAACATATCTCTGAAGAACTGCCATTTTTCTTTTTCATTATGCAACCTGCCACATTTACAGGCTTAGAATAATACTTCACATTGCCTTTCCTCAACAGAGCCTCATTAGAAAGAACACATAATTCCAAGTACTGACATGGAGAGAATGATACACATTGTGTTACTTCATTATACTTCCCCATTTACAGACACTATAGATTAAAGAATCCATCAACAACTTCTTTAGTGAACACACACTGCTCAGAATCTATTAAATATGGGCCATAACTTAATAAGAAAATTATAGAATTTACTTTGAGATAATGATGTTGAGACATGAAACAAGAAAAAAGCCCATTGTGGTCTATATGATTTATAAATATAAAAATCAGATCCCTCCCAAAAGGAAAAAACTATGGTATAGCTTTAAAGTTACTATTCAAAATTTGAAACATATTGAAAGCAAAATAAGAGAAATATGCAATCTTCAGTTATTCATCTATTGAATGAATAGAAGAGGGCTCTGTGCAAATATTTAAATTAGTCTTTCACATGAGATTGGGCGCATTCAGGGTGGTATGGCTGTAGACTTAAATTAGCCTTTTAAAGATGAATAAGATAGGCATGACTCTTACCTACAAGTACATTACATTCCATGTATAAAGTGAGGCAAATAATATATATATGTATTTATATAAAAATTAGATGATCATATATAAAAATTAGAATGATGTGATAATTATTCAGAAAGAAAAGTCTAGGACTTTGAGATTTGCACTTCATTAATTTAGTATGAGACTTAGAAATTTCAATACAATGATTTATTTCCAGCTATTTTTAACTAATGAAGTAAAACACATTAAAAAAAAAGTTGAAGAAATAAATGCATTCTCACTGGAAACTGCAAGAAATACAATGATAAAAAGATCATTTATTGCCTTAACCAATTTACATGTGACTGGTTAAATGTTTTAAATGTGTCTTCCAAAAGTTTATATGTTTGAAACGTAATTTTCAAATTTGTTTGAAGTTGAGGCCACTAGGATATAATTTGGATTAGATGAATTTAGGTGGGGCAGCCCCAAAGATTAGTGGCTTTGTAAGTAGAGGAAGAGAGACCTACATGGAAACACTTCTGCTTTTTTGTCATGTAGTACACTTTGCTATGTCATAACACAGCACAAAAGTTCTTGCCTCAGGCCAGTGAAGTGTTCTTGGACTTTCCAGCCTCCAAAATTGAAGTAAACAGATCCCTGTCCTTTATAAATCACATAGTCTCAGCTTCTCTCTCATAACAGCAGAAAAGAGACTAAAATATGTGTCTGTCACACATACACATTTAGATATTTCCTGCAAATATAAGAAGCTCAATAATAATTGGCAGTCCTTCTTAGCTAGTGGAGAAATAATCAAAGCTAGATCTAATGTAGAGACAATAAGGTAACATTTAGCTCATTATTGAGTAACATATCTATCTTCTTATGTGGAGAAATGGATGCAAATTTTGAATTCATAACATAGATTCCAGTCCCAGACCTACTGTGTGTGAATTTTAGGTTTCCCACTTGACTAAGCTAGATAATCCTGGATGAGTTACTTAAACTATCTTATATCAGTTAACTAATCTATTAAAGAATAACAATGTAATACTATATTTTTCAAATGTTTTAAAAGATAAATTGATTTGACATGTATAATTTATGTATATACATATATAAATAATCTATATACAACTGAGTTGATAATATAAATGTATTAAAATAGTGCCAAGTCAGTATTAAATATTCAGTGCAGATGTAATGATGTTGAGGCTTAAAAGGACAATTATGTTAGAATATTGAAACAATAAAATTTAAACTTATGGGATATGATAAACAAATGGAACAATAAATCTTGAATTTTGTGTTTGCATTCAAATTTATTTCAGTTAATATCCAATAGAGGCAGATAAATGACGAAGTTGTTTGAACAAGGAAATTTAATATAATTATTAATTGTAACAGAAAGTTAGAATAAACATGAATTGATTAGTGAGAAGTTTACATATAAAAGAGCAGTCACTAACCCTGGAGATGAGACACAATCAATACCTAAGGAAGACCCCTTTTTGCCAGACTGACATCTAGACCTCGTTTTTGATGGCATTGCTTTAGCTCACTGGATAGCAGATAAATATTTGTGATGCTCTACTTATGGTAGAAATGGCCAGAAATCTAGCCTCTGGGGTACCTTTGATAGCTGTTTCCTATTGGGAGATGCTGGTTGTTATGAACCAGGAGCAGGATACTAGGGTTGTCAGGTGTGATGCAGGGGTCAAAAGGATTCTGCTATAAAACTGCTTTGTGGTGCAGGAAGGTGCTGCTGAAGCAGATGACAACTATGCACTGTGGAAATTGAGAATTAGAGGACTTGAAGGCACTGGAGAAACTGGAAAGCCTACTACCAAACTCATTCAGAGGCAACACAATGCTGAAAGAAGCTGCTGGCTGCTTGGTGCCTCTGGCTCCTGTCTTTCATAGAAACAGGTACTGAAGAAGCTGCAAGTACATGTTTAAGATTGTTATTATGAGTGGGCAGATCTAAACTGAGAAGAAAACTCCTTCCTGTAATATGTCTCCAGCTGTACTCCTGACAAAGCTTCATGCCAGCTGGCACAATTAAAAAGTATTTAAAAGGTCAAGTACTATTTTCATAGAGCAGGGTGTGTCTGGACTAAGGCAATACATCAAAAAAGAGTGAATTACTGCAAGCATAAATAGTTTCAATATGAAAACATCATACTTTTATTCCTTTTCCTAAATTATTGTATATATTTCATGCTAGTGTGAATTCTAGAAAGCCTCATGAATTGACAAATCCACAAATATCATTTACACTTACAATATTTTTAAAAAACTTTACAGGCAATCAATTTTTAAGAAAATGTAACTTAAATGGAGGATTTGCAATACTGATTGTATGATTATATGAAACTGGTATCATATACTAAACATCTATTTGAATTTACAGCTTTTGAAACTTCTGTTTTACTATTCTAAAACATCACAAATCCCATTTTAAATTAGTTCTTATTAGTTAGTCCATCATTGGCATTTATATCTTGTAAAACATTTTAATATTTGGTTTATAATATGCCAAGTTCTCTTCTAATACACTGATATCCTCTGTTCTTTTCACTTTCCAATCTCTCCATGTAATAGGACCTCTCACCTACCTATGTTACTTAGTAGTTAAACTTGTATAATTCCATGCCTTCTGACACCACTAAAGATTCTCATTGACAAAACTGTTACGTGCCGGTGTTGAGGGTCCTTGCCTTCGCAAGCCAGAGAACTGGCTCGTGAGGCTGCTGAATGATGAGCCAAAGCTGGTATATAAAGTAGGATTTATTAGAGAAAGGAAAGGCTACAGCTAGAGCACAGCAGAGCCCAGAAGTCAGTAGCTGGCTGCTCGGGTGGAGGTTGGGGTTTTTATGGATGTTCTAACTCTGGCTTAGGTAGGTTTTTCTCATTGGCCATGGATTCACGGGCTTTCTCAGGTGAACTGATTTGGTTCGCACCTTTATTAGGGGACGGGAAAAAATCTTGAGAGCATTTTGCTCATCAGCCCTGTGGCAGATCTGTATTTCTCCTTTAGAATACAGGAATGCACTCCTCCATCTCCTCAGGATGTAGGAACCATAGTGCTTTCCATAGGGGGATGGGCTACTCACTCATCTGCCTTAGGTCTCCAGACCCAACAAATTCCCCCTCTGAGACAAGCACTCAACTGCTCTTAGGGAGAGGGATGATGACTCATCTAGCTTCTTTGTGCTGACAATGGGGTGACTGAGGGATAGGGGAGAGGTTACTTGTCTCAGGGGTTGAACTGTGTAGTCTCCAGGGGCTCCCAATAGAATGGGATGGAGGGCTCATGCCTAGGCTGAGGTGAGTAATCCTTGACTAAAAGCTGGAATTTGATCCATTGAACATGGTGAGATATAAATCTGGAGAGAGCATTTATTATACAAGACCCAAATAAGAATATTAGAAGGAGCATAAAAAGGCAGTCTAGTAAGGGCTGCATATCTAGGGATCCAGATTCTGCAAAATACTTTTAACTCCCAAGAAATCTCTAAGCTTCTTTATGGTATGGGGGAGTAGGAAACAGAGGATTGGATTGATTCACTCATGACTCAGGGAATGAGTCTGTCCCTTTAAGACCACACCTAGGCAGGTGACCTGTGGGAGGCATAATTGAGCCTTCTCCTTAGAAACTTTGTATCTCAGGGAGACCAGAAAGTTTTAAAAAGGGCTCAGTCACCCTGCAGATGAGGGGCTCTGTGGCTCTGCACAGAAGTACATCATCAACATATTGAAAAATGGTGGCCTCTGGGTCGTGCCAACCTAAAAAGTCTCTAGTTAGGTCCTGTACAAAAAGATGAGGGCTGTCTCTAAACCCTTGTGGTAAAACCATCCAGATTAGTTGCTCTGAAGGGTTTGTGGAATCTTTAAAGACAAACAGGGGCTGACTGTCAAAATGCAGGTTAAATGTAACACTTTTGGATAAAAGAGAGCTTTACCTCATTATTTTATATAAATTTACATTTTTAACTTTGTAAATGTTTGTACCATATTTAGATAAAGTATAGACACCACACAGTTATCAGGTGGTCATTTAAGAAACATAAATAAATACATAAATGAACTCTGATTTAGTAGTACTTAAATCTTGACAAGATCAAAAGAGAACACAAAATATTTCTTTGATAAAATCTTTCCCTATAACAGTTTTCTGTAGATGTTACTCAGAGCAGAATAATATTAAGATAACTTTGTTATTTTATAGACATAGATAATTTGATTTTAGTTTGACATGACCTTAAAACTCTTTTAGGCAACTCTTAGATTATAGTTAACTCAAACTTTTGATTTAGTAATGCTGGGGAATTGAACCCAGGGCCTTGCACATGTTGGGCAGACATTCTCCCATTGAGCTACATTTTCAGCCCCAAATATTTTTTCCATTGACTGTACTGTGATTTGAACTCAGGTCTTATGTCTGCAAAGTGGCTTTTTACTGCTTGAGTCACACCACCAACACTTTCACCATTCTGATTTTCAGTGTGGCTCTGTCAAGGGGACTGTCTGTGCCACTGTAGGTATAGGCACATTTATTCCCTCATTTTTAGGTGTCATGGGTATTGGGGCTCATTGTAAATGGTACTCATTTCCAACCTGAGTGGCCTAGGCCAGAACCCATTGCTTTTCTAATGAGGAAAGAGTTTGGTATAATAGAAGCATAATATCCTTTTAGGTCAAGTTAAAGGTTTAGATTACAGAGATAAAGGCTTGGATGTAGTGATCTGGTGCATTGGTATATTTACCTAGATTTTTTTAAATTTCCCTTAGATCTGATTACTGGCAGGGGACATATAGACTTGCCCTCTTCCTACCATTGCCTGTTGAAGGGGAAAGCACCCATTAGGAGGTTCTGAATATTAAGGTGGCTTGAAGGTAAGGGAGAGGATGGAGCAGCAGGGGTGGGGGCCTTGTCATTGATAATGGGCTTTTCTTGTCCTCTTTCCCCAATTTTATCCTGTGGCTTACAAAGAATGGCCAGTATTTATAGTGTACCTAGATAGTAATTATGGAGCCAATCTGGGTGGTCTCAGAGATGAAAGAAAATTTCTATGAAGGACCTCAGTTTACTTTTTCTCCCTTTTACAGAAAAGGCCTAATTGGAGTATGGTATTGCAATTTAAGGAACCCTGTGAAGGCCACCTCTCTCCCAAGGTATACTAAGGCCAAGCCTCAGTACAAAGCTTCCAATATTTCCTTTTAATGTTTTAATAGACAAGCCAGAAAACTGGAAGAGGCAGGTCCCATCTAGAAAGACAACAACAACAATAAACTGGGTCAGTTCCCTTCTGGTCAGCATCCTGACTGGGAATGACCTTATTAATGAGTCCAGGCATCCCTGTCTTGTGACTTTCCCCCTGCCATCTGTGGGCAAGACCAGGGAAGGTGACCTGATCCATTTAGACCACCTGACCAATGCAGTTAAAAGAGAAAAAAATAAAAATACTAGTATCCTGCATTTTATCTAACAGCAGGTAGCCTCTTTAATAAGGCTACCTTTTAAACAAAGGAATACATCATCTGTAAAGTTAGAAAAGGGTATTCAGAGGGTGTCCTGGGGAAAAACAGGACAACAGGGGATGATTAGTGTTAATATTTGGAGGGAAAATTTATGCTGAGGCCAAAAGTATAAGAAATTTTAAATGAAAAGTTTAGGGACCACAGTAATGCCCATTTTACCATTGCTGGGAGGTTACATTAGTGCTGTTTTTGAGACCATAACCTTGAGGTAACAATTGGCTTACAAGAGCTGGGGCTGGTGGCCTGAAACATGAGGTGGGGCTGGGAGTGGGGCTTTCGTAAAGCGCAACCCCCCACACACACACCTGGGACAAGAGACCCTGTCTGCCTAGGCCTGATCCTGCGGCCTGTTCCTCCCTTGTCCCTGTGTATGTGCACCTGTGCACCTCTCATTCCTTTTGGGGGCATAGCGGTGGGTCGCAGCCATCACCTTGTGTGGCTGGTGGCCCAGGATGTGTGTTGGGTCCTCTCTATGGATTCTCTTAGCTATGGCAGACATTCCTGTTGTGCTCAGGGGTGAGCATCCCTGCTCATGAGGGCTCCTGTTTGCTTTCTTTACTCCCCTTGTGGGGGCAGCGTTAGGGTGTGAGGGTGGCTGCTGCAGTTTTTTTTTTCCTTTTGCAAGCCCCTCTGCCTCCACTGGTACCTAGCAGTTGATTTAAAGTTGCTTTGGACTGAGGAGGCTGACAAACTAGTGAGAATAACATAAGCCATAAGGCATCATGCTACAAGTTTTTCATGGGAGGTCAGGGTTCCACTAAGCTCAGGGAGGGGAAGGCAGACAGAGATAAAGGACATGTGGTGAGATCATGGAGGAAGCAGAAAAGGTGTCCTGACATCTTAGGTAAGGGAGGGGAAGGCAGAGCCTGGAGACATGACACATGCCTGAGGGTTTAGCAATTACGTGTGCTTCTAGTTTGCTCCCACTAAGTGGTACTGGAACACTTTCAGCAACACAAAACCTCCACTCTTGGGTCACTGTCTCAGGCAGAAGGATTATTAGACAGAGGGACAAGAGAAGCAGTCATCAGGTGCCATAACCAAACAGTACTCCCAAACAGGATTCAGGTAGCATAAGGTGTACCCAAATAAACACTGGGCTTGTTCTCAGCCCTCAGGGAGGGAGCATGAGTACCCTCACAGCCAGAATCGCCATGAGGTCAAAGTTGGCAAGGAGAGGCTGGCTTGACACCATGATGAGAAAGTCCCTCAGGAAGACAGGAAGAGACAGGCAGGAAGAGCAGTGCGAGGAAGTCTGCTTTTGGTTAGTCCTCAGCAGGAGGTTTCCCCCAACAGGAGCATCCAGCAGGGTGCTGGACACTCAATGGTCTCACCTGAGCTGAGGCATGCCCCTGTTGTTTTGGTGCTCTAGAGCTCTAGACATACTGACCTTGGTCCAGAAGACAGGAAGTCCCTTCGTGTGGTGTCGAGGGTCCTTGCCTTCACAGGCCAGAGAACTGGCCCATGAGGCAGCTGAAAGATGAGCCAAAGCAGGTATATGAAGTAGGATTTATTAGAGAGAAAGGAATGGCTACAGCTAGGGAACTGCAGCGGAGCCCAGAAGCTGGTAGCTCGCTGCTCAGGTAAAGGCTGGGGTTTTTATGGACGTTCTAACTCTGGGTTAGGTGGGTTTTTCTCATTGGCCATGGATTTGCAGGCTTTCTCAGGTGAACTGGTTTGGTTTGCACTTTTATTGGGGAAGGGGAAACAATCTTGAGAGCATTTTGCTCATCAGCCCTGTGGCAGATCTGTATCTCTCCTTTAGGATGCAGGAATGATATTGCTCTCCATGGGGGATGGGATGCTCACTCATCTGCCTTAGGTCTCCAGACCCAACAAAATTATGTTTCAGACTTTATTAAGTAGACTCAATAGATTGAATTTTAGAGAAACAGGAAAAAACATGCATGACTTCTTTGTGAATGTACAGTAACAAGGAATTGCCACCAAACCCTGAATCAAGGTATGTAGGACCAGGATGAACAGCATTCCAATGGACTTGATACAGTAAAAGTATGATGCATGAAAAGGATCCTGCCAATCTCAAAATGAAGATACTGCCAACAAATTTTATATCTCCCAAGAGAGAAGAACTTGGCTAAGCAGCAACTTTGAGCAAATGTAAAAAAACTGACAAGACTCAAAATCTATACATGCTTCAAAATTTTGAAAAATGTCTTAGCCAATTTTGTGCTGCTATAATGTAATAGTTGAGACTGCGTGATTTATATAGAGCACATTATTTATTTCTTACTGTCATGAAGGCTGGGAGGTCAATTTTCAAGGTATCATAACTAAGGAGGGCTTTCGTGATGTGGCATCTTTTGGCAGAGTGGTTAAGACAGGGCAAAAGTAAGCAAGGGAGCACAAAGGTGCTGAACTCATCTTTATATCATTGCACTCTCTTGATAACTAGCTCACTCCCAAAATAATGACATCGGTCTATTCTTAAATCCCAAAATAATAACATCAGTCTATTCTTATTCCCTAATTATTCCTTATTAGGGCATAAATCCTAAAACTATTGGCCTAGGGATGAAATTTCCAACACATGAACTTTGAGGGACACAGTCAAACCATAGAAAGTGTCAAAAGAGCTACTTCCTTTCCAATAGACAGGAGCTTAGTCCCCAGCATTGCAAGGAACATAAAAGCTTGAAATTCCACATGCTGGAAATGCCAGCTCTAGAGAAAGGTTTGAATATGAATGAGGGGACTTTCAGAGGGGAAAAATCAGGAGGTGGCTTAGTAGCAAAATGAGTTCTTTCTAAATAAGAACATCACTTTGAAGGGAAGTATTGGAAAGCTCTGAAAGATACAAAAAGGTGGAAATAACTTCAAATTGCCTTATTTGTGAGAAGCAGAGATGTGACTATACAAAGAGACATTTATTTTCAAACTTCATTATAAAAGCACTAAAGGAAAATTTTTGATATTAGACTGAAAAAACTAATCTTCTCTATCACCTCACCATACCAAAAAGTTTCCACCTAAGAACCAAGGGAAATCAAACTCAACATGGAAAACTGATAAGAATTACAACCCATTCACCTGTATATATTTTGTAACAATATATTTTGTAACAATAAGATGAAAATTGAGCCCAAAAGTTGAATAAAATACACACGTGCACTAGAACAAAATATTCTATCAAGGAAGATAAACAGCAATTGAACAATTAAAATGAGCTCTAACAGATTAAGAAAATGATAGTGTTTCATTTCTCTCTCTCTAGGTATTGAACACAGGGCTTCAAACATGCTAGCCAAATACTCCACCACTGAGCTACACCCACAGCCCAAAAGTGACTTGTCTGAACACAATAAGTATGTATTAAACATTTAGAAGGGAATGTTAGATTATAGAGAGATATTAAAAGTACAGAAAAATTTAAAAATAAATTTAAGAGGCTAAACTTAAAGGTATATAGGACCAAATAGTTATATTTAAAAAATCACAGTGAAATAAGTGAAAAATGGTAAGATATGTTAAGGTGATATTGAGGCAAAAGTTTTGTAGAGGAATTTATAGGTAAGTGGATAAATCAACTAACCACAGGCTTGTTGTTGTTTTGTTTTGTTTTTAAGAAGACCAAAATCAACAGAAAATAGCATTTTCCAAAATTTTCTGAAGCATTGAATTAATCTAGTGGAATAATGTAGAAGGTAGCAGATTGTTGACATCCCTAGAGCCCAGTGGTAACTAACTACCCTGTAAAGAAAGATCAGAGGACCTCAAAAGGCATTAATAGGGGCCCATAACCAGAGACAAGCAAAGCTCTCTCTAAATACACAAACAGAGAGGCAACTAACCACTGGAAGAATGGGAAGAACAACTCACAGCTCAACACTCCCGATCCTCCACCCAAAAGTTTCCACATCCTCAGTGATAAGTCCAGATTCCTGTCACACACAGGAAATTGGAGCCCCACATTCTCCCCCACTACATAACCTGCTACCCTGAAATGCAAGGGAAACTGGCACCCATGTGTTACGGCTCCTGCTGCTCCATGGGTAACAGAAGGTGCAAGTCAGTAGCAGTGCCACTGTACTGCACTTCCTGATGCCCAGGCCAGCAACCAGGCCCCAGAATGTCTGCTACCCAAGCAGGCTCAGTTCTTTCATGCCTGCAGCAGCTGTTGTGGATCCTGTTAGTTGGCACCAGCAAGCAGGCCCCAGGGCTCCTGTTGCCTGTAAGCTTGTCTCCTTCTGAGCCAGCAGCAGCAGTACCACCATACTGTACTCCCTAAAGCCCAGGTCAGCAGTCAGGCCCTAGAACTGCCACTGCCCACAGGCTTGGTTCCCTTGTGCCTACAACAGCTATGGTGGTTCCTGTAGCCTTTACCAGCAAACAGGCATCAGGACTCTCACTGCTTACAGACTGGTGTCACCCATGCCTGCAGCAGCTGCCATGCCTCCTGGAAGCCCACAACTCAATGCAAGTAGACCACTGGGCCTCTGCTTTCTTGTAGGCACTAGATGATTCCATCCTTCTGGCTTTGCTCTCCCAGGGTACCCTCAACTTGCTACTCAGTGCCAGGAGCCCCCCCCATCACACACCAAAGTGAACACCAAGCTCCAGGGTTTGCTATTCTATTGATGCCAAGAAGGTTTTCTCCCCACAGAGCATGAAGGCCCAACACTCCTCACTGCCCCTAACAGCAAGAGTGTCCTTGCTCCCCCATCAAAGAGGGAGAATATCAGATTCCCCACTGAGGGAGGAAAGGTATAACCTGCTGCCCTGCAGACAGCACCAGAAGCCTTGTTTCCCCAAGGAACACAAAAGCATGGAACTTCACACTGTGCCTCCCTGTAGGTGAGTCAGGTCTCTCCTATCCAAGAACTAGAATCCCAGCTCCTCCATTGAGTGGCAATCTGCTACCCTGCTGGCACTTGGAGACCTGCCCCACACAGCACACAGAGACCCAGAACTCCCCACTGTGACTTCAGGAGCATCCCCATGCCCCCATCAAAGAGCAGGAGCTCCAACATCCTGAGGAGGGGAGAAAAGAGGTAATCTTTTATAATCTTCATCATAACAAGAACCCTGTAAGTGGTAACATATCCAGCATACCCACTCTCTGAGGAACACTGTTAGAGCTCCAGGAGAAAAAAACTCAAAACCCCAACTGCAGGGGATCAAGGATTAGAACCCTAATCAACAACAACTCCAAATGAATAAATCTCAATACAGAATGAAACAGCAAGACAACCGCTCTCCATCAAAAGCCAATTCCACCACTAAGGGTGCAAGCACCTGCATAGAGGAAGAGCTATCAAATAATGAATTCCACAAAACAGTAATAAAATGATTAACAACATTAAAGAAGAAAAACAAGAGAGGAAATCAATAAAGATATGGAAACCCTGAAAAACAATCAATCCAAAATAAACAACTCAATATACCAAATAAATATCTCAATTGAAAGCTAGGCAAACAGAATGAAGCAAATTGAAAACAGATCATCAAGAATGGAAGACAAAGTAGAGGAATTAGGCCAAATAGTAAAAGACTATGAAAGAATGCTATTGAAAATAGGAATGGAACATGCAAGATATCTGGGATGCCATGAAAAGACCAAACCTAAGAATCACAGGTAGAAGAAAGAGAGGAGACACAAACTAATGGCATTAAAAACTTACTCAATAGAATAATTGCAGAAACCTTCCCTAACCTTGAGAAAGAGAGTGTCACCCAGATGCAGGAAGCTTACAGAACACCAAACTGTCAGGACTAAAAAAGATACATCCCCAGACACATCATAATCAAAATACTCAGCACTACAGAAGAAAGAAAGAATTTTGAAAGCTGCAAAAGAGAAAAGACAAGTCACATGTAAATGGAAATCCATTAGAATAACAGCAGATTTCTCAACTCAAATTCTATGGGCTATGGAAAGACATAATTCAGACTCTGAAAGAATGGGCACCAATCTATATTAAAGAAACTCTAATGGCCTTAAGATCACAGATAGACACAAACACAATGATAGTGGGAGACCTGAGTACCTCACTGTCACCAGTAGATAGGTCATCCAGACAAAAGATCAACAAAGAGTCTTCAGAGCAACTACACACGTTAGATCAAATAGACATGGTTGATATCTGCAGAGTATTCCACCCAACAAGTAAGCAATGCACATTGTTTTCTGCAGCTCATGGAACTTTCTCCAAAATAGTTCATATTTTAGGACAAAAGCAAGTCTCAACAAATTCAAGAAAATTGAAATAACCCCCTGCATCATATCAGATAACAATGGAATAAAACTAGACCTCAACAACAAAAGAAACCCTCAAAATACTCAAACACATGGAGACTGAACAATATACTACTGAAAAACCAATGAGTGACTGAAGTAATAAAGGAAGAAATCAAAAAGTTCCTAGAATCCAATAATAATGAAAATACAACCCATCAGATCTGTGGGAAACAGGCTGTACTAAGGGGAAAGTGTGTAGCTATAAGTGTGTCCATTAAAAAGAAGAGAAGTCTCTTAAATAAACAATCTAATGACGCACCTTAAGCTCCTGAATAAACAAGAACAAACCAAACCTGAAACCAGCAGATGGAGAAAAATAATAAAGATCAGTTCCAAGATCAATGAGATTGAAATAAAAATCTATACAAACAATCAATGAAACAAAGAGTTGGTTCTTTGAAAAGATTAAAAAGATCTACCAACCTTTAACCAACATGACAAAATAGAGGAGGGAGAAACCCCAAATCAATAAAATCAAACTTGAAAAATGTGACATAAACTCAAATACTAAGGAAATCTAGAGACTCATTAGAAAGTACTTTGAAAACTTATATTCAAGTAAACTGGAGAATCTAGATGAAATGGATAAATTCCTAAACATAAAACCAACCCAAACTGAACCAAGAAGACAGTAACTACCTAAATATTCTTGTCACATGCAATGAAATTGAAGCAGTAATAAAAAGTCTCCCTACAAAAAGAGTCCAGGACCTGATGGACTCATGGCCAAATTTTGCCAAACTTTTAAAGACGAACTAACACCAATACTTCAGGAAATAGAAATGGAATGCTACCAAACTCATTCTATGAAGCCAACATTACACTCATTCCAAAACTTAATAAAGATGTAATGAGAAAAGAGAATTATAAACCAATATCATTAATGAATATAGATGCAAATATTCTCAACAAAATACTCACAAACAGAATTCAACAACATTCTGAAAACATCTTATAACATGACCAATTTAGTTTCATTCCAGGGATGCAAGGATGGTTCAACATATTTAAGTCCATAAACATAATATAGCACATAAACAAAGCAAAGATGAAAACCACATGATCCTCTCAATAGATGCAGAAAAAGCCTTAACAAAATCCAACACCCTCTCATGATAAAAGATCTGAAGAAACTAGGAATAGAAAGAATGTTCCTCAACATAATAAAAATTATATATGAAAAATCTAGAGGAAATATCATACTAAATGGATAACAACTGAAACCATTCCCTTTAAAGTCAGGAACAAGACAGGGCTATCCACATTCTCCACTCATATTCAATATAATTTTGGAATTCCTAGCCACAGCATTAAGACAAGAGCAAGAAATAAAAGGGATTCAAATAGGGAGGGAAGAAATCAAACTATCCCTATATGCAGATGGCACGATCCTATATCAAAGAGACCCAAAAGACTTTATCAAAAAGATAAAATTTAAACCTAAACTCTTTCAGCAAAGTAGCAGGATACAAAATTATCATGCAGAAATCAGTAGTTTTTTTTTATATAAGAACAATGCACAGAATGAAAAATAAATCAGGGAAACAATTACAATAGCCTCAAAAACAAAGTACCTTGGAATAAATTTAATGAAAGAAACCAAAGGCCTTTGTAATGAAACTATAAACCACTGAAGAAAGAAATTGAAAAAGACATCAGAAGATGGAAAGAACTTCCATTACTATGGATTGGTAGAATCAACATTGTGAAATGGCCATATTACCAAAAGCAATCTACATGTTCAATGTAATCCCTATCAAAATTCCAATGGCATTATGCACAGAAATAGAAAAAACAATCGTGAAATACATATGGAAACACAGAAGACCTCAAATAGCCAAAGTAATTCTGAGCAAAATGTCCAATGCTAGAGGCATCACAATACCTGACTTCAAACTACACTACAGAGCCATAACAATAAAAACAGCATTGTATTGGCACAAAAACAGGCAGACCAATGGATCAGAATAAAAGATCCAGACATAAACCTATGCATCTACAGTCAACTGATCTTCAACAAAGGAGCTCAAAACATACTATGGAGAAAAGACAGCCCCTTCAACAATTAGAAGTTATATATGAAAAATCTAGAGCAAATATACTAAATGGATAACAACTGAAACCATTCCCTTTAAAGTCAGGAACAAGACAGGGCTGTCCACTTTCTTCACTCCTATTCAATATAGTTTTGGAATTCCTAGCCACAGCATTAAGACAAGACCAAGAAATAAAAGGGATTCAAATAGGGAGGGAAGAAATCGAACTATCCCTATATGCAGATGGCTGTTTCTTGAGTCTGGTGACTGTTTCCTTTGCTGTGCAGAATCTCTTTAAATTGATGCATCTAAGTTTCTCTTAGATGCTGAGCCTTTTGTGTTCTGTTTAGGAAGTTGCTCACTATACCTATCTGATCCAGTGTCTTTCTTACTGCTTCTTGGAGTTTTTTCAAAGTTTCAAGCCTTATGTTAATGTCTTTGATCACTTTGAGTTGATTTTGATACAGGGAGAAAGACACAGATCTAGTTTCAGTCTTCCACATGTAGCTATCCAGTTTTCCCATATGTCAATTGAAAAATAAAAATCATTAAAATAAGCTTTAGTGAATGAGAAAGGATAGAAGAAGAGATTGCTAGGCAAGTCTAGTGATGTCCAATTACCCAACATACAATATTTTATATAGCAGGAGACTGTATATATTTATAAGACATTAATATAAATGCAATTAACAGACCAAATAATGTTGAACATAGATATACTATTACATAAAATAAATACTTTACTAGGTGAAATTACCTATTTTTATTTCTTGATATGAGAAATAAATGTGGTCTCTCTATTGTCATTTCAGGTATGTGTGTTTTGTGTATTTTACATATGTGATGTATGGGACTGGTAGAGTGGCACAAGTGGGATAGCAACTGTCTAGCAATACTTCACCACATGGAACTTTGTATTGGCTCCCAAATGCTTCAAACATCTTCTTTTATTTTCAATTACACAACAAGGTAAAACACAGGTGGGGATCATCAGAGTGTAGACCAGAAGAGAAATCAAGAAAAAATAATTTGAAGGAAGCGTGTCTTTTTAAAAATTGGTGTGTATAGCATCAGATAAATAGACCTAATCTGTCTCTAACTCAGATTTCTTCTTATATATTTTCCATATTCCTGCCCAAATCAAGTATGTTCAAAAAAATTCTGATTTTTATCACACAGTTTTGTAACATACCCATCCTTTTAATACTTTTAATAAGACAACATAGCATAATTTCTCCAGTATTTGTGTCATCCTTAGTCTCATATTCCCATTTAAAAGAATGACTCTGGCTTTCAATCTGTTTCCTTCTTCTGTCTCTCCCTCTGTATGTAATTTATTTCCCATTGTATTCACTGGTTATGTTCTATTCTTTTCAAACACAGTTTGATATATCATGTAGGATTGGTCTTCTACATATGGTTCAAGGTCATTTAATGAAATGAAAGTAATGGGTTCAAATCTCTATGTTCATTTCTAAACCTTAAATTCATAGAGAGGAAGAAGTCAAGTTTTTCTTAAACTTTCTTAAAAAACACATTGCATAGTCCTTGTCATGTGAAAGTTGGCTAATATTTATCAGATGAGAAAATGAATGAATGAAAGATGAAAGAATGTCATAGAAATTTATATGGAATGTCACAGAAATTTATACAGACTTAATTTTTATTAGACTAATCAAATGTCATTTTTACTGAGGAGGTATGTGAATTGAATCGTGGTGTTGAGATAGGGCGAGCCATAAAATTTCAATTTCCAAAAAGAAAAATGAGAAATGATTTTCAAAATATTGAGTTTTCTTCTTTCTTGTGGAATAATAAACTAAACAACAAGTAAGAAATAAAAAACCTTGAAATAGCCTACAACTAAAATCTGGATACTTCTCATAAGTACTCATAAAAACACTGGGATACATTTATTTTGCTGGGAATTATATACAAACAAAAACCGTAAAATTGTGGATAAGGATGATAAAATATATATTGAAATTATCTGTTCATATTTCAACAAATTGTTGGAATAAAGGAATGATATACCGCATTTTATAACCAATGTTTCAAGTATTTTCATCATAAGTTAAATGTTTTTATAAAATCAAAACTTTACTCCATTTTAATTTCTATTTGGCCTTGTAAACATAATAAAAACAGGAAATATTCACAATTTCAGTAGATAAGAACTACTTATTTTTCAGGTTAAAGTATAATAAATCTTTCCTTAAACATTTGTACATTATTCTCATATTTCCCTTTATATTAAAGTAAAAATTGCAGTCCTTCTTGAAGGAAAATGCAATTTTTTCTACTTATCTTCTCCACATTTAAAGATTTAAAAAATAACATTTGACAAATGGTCCTGTCATTCAGTATTCTGTCATCTTTGTGAGTTGACTAGTATTTATCTGTGTGCTTCACTGGCTTCATTCTGAGGACACACATATGAATAGAAAATATTAGTAAGTAGCACTTATTGAGTATTTATTTTGTTTGTACTATGTACATTGCTTGAATTACCATGTATAATTTTTGTTAACAAATAGACATATCTTTCCCTTTTTCCTCCATCAAGAAACTAAGATGAACCATGAAAAGTTAAAACAAAACTCTTCCATTGATGACTAGGAAGACCACAATTGAATCCACATAGTTTGCCTATAATTATCATTTGAAATTCTTTTTCTAAAATTGGAAAACAGAAGGAAAAGTTCTATTAAAATTAGACTACCAATTTATTAGTTTACTTATCTATTAATTTCTTTTTATTTATTTATTCATGTTATATAGATTTTACATTTTTCTGTTTACAAAATTTATAGATTCAATCAAGTTTAATTTCAAGTTATTTAACATTCATTTAATAATATTAACATACAAGTTTGCATTTAATGTAATCCATCTAAACTCCACAAGCATTAAAGAATGCTCCCTGAGTTTCCTGTTTTTGCATATCTTGTGAGAAAAACTCTTAACTAAATTTTCTTCCAGATATTTTCTATTTTTATTTTTTAATTAACAGGTATTTTATGTGTCACACAAAATGTTTATGAGGTACAGTGTGATGTTTTGATTCATGCATACATTGGGTAGTGATTCGTTCAAAGCAATTAGCATGTATATTGCCACAAATTTTTACTGGTTCTTTCGTTTTTCAAAACCAGTCGTTTATTTTTTTGAAGTATCTGCAGAGGCCACAGGAAAAAAGAAGCAGCTAGGTTATTCAGCTTCTCTGGGAAGCCCAAGTCTTCAGTCTCAAAAATTGTTATTACTCTTCCCACAAGGATTGTCACACAGCACTTCAGTGCCCTCTGGCAGAGAGTGATGAGTTCTTCACTTTTTTTCTGTGATTTTAAAAAATGTTATTGTTGTGCTGGGTGGCAACATATTGTGGCCTGCACAAATGTTCTTACAATATATCAAATATAACACACTTGAATTCCAGCATTCTCCATCATCCCTTCTTCCCCATTCCTAGAACAGTTTCAACAGGTCTCATTTTCCATTTACACACATGTGTACAGTTATTTGCTCTATATTCACCCTCCTATGTCTTTTCCTTATGGTGATTCAAATTTCTCTCCAATGAGTATTTTGAGATACAGGATGCATTATTGCTAATTATATTCACCCTGCTGTACCATGGAACACCAGAACTTACTGCTACTATCAAGCTGTCATTTGTTAAAGGATGCTTTTATAGCAAACAGGCCTGAATATAGAGATATTGTCATTCCTGGAACAAAGGGCAGTTATACTCTTTCTCCACTAGAAGAGGTTGCAATTCTCTAAACTGAAAGTTCATCTCATAATAAAATTCAGCCCACATGTTATCATATGGCTTAATTTACATCTCTCTGTAGAAACTGTGGCCAGGAAATGACAAAAATAAAGTAATTATTCCTTGTGCTACTATTGCCTTGAGCAAGGAACTGTTCATCTTTGACTCAGAAATGTCATCTGATGTGACCATTGCCATGAAAATGGGACAAAATCTTAGACCACTTAATGTTCTAAGTATACACATTGGGTGATTTTTAATTACATTTTATAAAGCAGCCTATTTTCAAAAAGAAAATTGTTGATTTATCTAATATTTAAATATAAATATTTAAATTTAAATATCCAAAGTTTGAAAGTTTGCAATACTTGATGAAAATCAATCAGACAGACATTGGGAACCAATTTTAAAAGTAGCTCACATGCTTACATATTTACTACTATTGCTGAACATCTTTGATCTGTATTTGGATAGCAAGTATTTCTTTTTGAGACAGAGTCTCACAGTGCATCCCTGAACTTGTGAACCTCCTATCTCAACCTCCTGAGAACTGGGATTACAGCAGTGAACTACCACATCTGGCAAGGACAGAATAATATTTTTTTAAACATTAGAACAATTGTTGTCACAATGGGGGGTTGGTAGTGGTGATTCTTACTATCATTTACTGGAATTTAGTGGACAGACCACAGCTTCTATAATGCATAAGAAAAACTCTCACAACAAAGATTTAGCTGATTTCAAATGTCAATTGTCCTAATGTTCAGAAACCACATATGTGTGTGTATTCATATTTATATTTATACTTACACAGAGTTCTATGTCTCTTGATGACCAGGATATATTCAGGGGAATGTATCCTTACGTGATTTTGCTGTATATGCTTAAATATGTAGGTCAATTACTTGATGTTACTTCTTAATGCAAATGAGAGATAGCAAACATGTGATTTAAAAAAACCACTGTCAGTACTTTTTTTTTATAAATGGAATGAGTACACTTTAAAAATTAAAATTTCAATATATTAAACCCATGAACCTGTAACAGAGTCTGTTAACATCAAGATTATCTGCTTCATAATTGCATGAGGTATACTTTTAAGCGACTGATAGTACAATAGTTTTGTTTATTGCTGTAACCAGAAGTGTGTGAGTAATTCAGAACATTACAACAGACATGATGTCATTCAGCTATCTGAAATGTTTAGCTCCATGTAATATTACAGAGACATTATAATCTTAAGGACACTCACACACACACACACACACACACACTCACACTCACACACACACACACACACACACACACACACACACAGGCTTTTGTACCTAACCTTGAAATATGAATTGCAAAGCTATGTTTCTATTTTGTCTGTGATAAGGACAGAATAGAGCATACAGTATGTTATAAAAATATAAATCCCCTATCTCTATATCAATTTATCACATGTATATATCACAATAATGTATGAAATTCAACCCATAACATAACTAAGAACAAACAACAAAGAAAATACAGGTTCAACTTATGTAAGGGGTTTTAAGATATGCCTACAATTAAATATATAGAGTAGAATTAACACACTTTATTTTTATTTTTGGTAGTCATTAAAACCAGTAATGTATATGCTATGTAAAACCCTTTATTTTGTATGTAGAGTAGGAAGAATTGGTATGGAAATTAGGAAAGGTCTATCCTGCATTTGGTTCCCTAAGTCTATACTGTTACTATGGGAACAGCATCCTATATATTTACTAGATACTGTAGCAATCTGTCAAGGAAATTCTGGCAAGATATGTTATGCATGCATTACTTTTAAAAATGTCACAATGTTTTTTGATATTATTTTCTCCTCGACACAATCCTTAAACACTTACAACTTTTTAAATTATAGTTTTAAAATTATAGTTATGGCCAAACATAGATGTGTTTGTGTGTGCATTACATAACCACTCACACATAAAAGTCAACATCAACTTAACATCTATGCATATATATTATCAAATAATATTTATTGAAGTTGATTAAATTGGTATAGTATTTTATAGTTGTGATGCTTGACTTGTTTAGGAGACTAATAAAGCACACTCAGGATGTGACACACAAGATGACACTTCTAATGTACTTCTCTTCTGGGTTTGTTCTCTTAATGGCTTTTGGAATCTGTTCTAAGCAAACAAACCCAGGATAGCCTACTTTTAGAACTATGAGAGATACATAGAAATAACCAAGTTATCTCTGTCAATCCAGCTCATATTGAATTAACCTAAATCATATACTTTCAGTGGAATCAATTTCAGTTAAGAACTGAGCTGTATATGAGGTTGTCTAAATCATCTTATGTTCTAACAATAAAATATGTAAACTAAAATAAGAAAACACGTTTGAATTAGAAGAAAACTGATTTGGCTAACTTCGAGCACCAAGAAAATATGTCTTGACATTGTATTTACCACAGATAAACTTTTGCAATAAATATGGTCTTCTGCACAAAACTAAATTACAGTAGTATCATTCTGTTTTTAACAGTAAAATAACTGCATAAAGATGCATCAATCAGGATGACATTATTGATACTTTGTATGGATATTTATGGAATATGAAACATCTGGTATATTTTTCCTATGTGCTTACACATATAGACATGAGCGCAGAACTGTTGCACTGTCTCTTGCTCCTGAGATTACCCTACTCGTTCATCTCTCTTCTGACTTCATGAAGTAGAATCTTAAATGGACTCTCAGGGTTCATCTCTATGCTGTCATTGATTTTCATTTCAGAATGAGTTACCTTCCTAATAAAGAAATGTGATCATTTTCTTCCTTGTTTGAAGTCTCTCAGGATTTTTCGTTACTCTCAGAATGCAGCCCATCCTTGGCAATGAGCCAGGAACTGCTTCCTAGTAAGTTCCCTAGCTTTGTCTCTCACTTAGTAAGATTGTTTTCTACATGCACATGTATTGTGAGCTTTCTTGGAGAATAGGATAATTTAATTATATTTCGACATGAAGTAAAATATGATTTAGTTTTCTTTCTTAGATTTTAACTGTCAGGATTTTGTACCAGAATTTTTCCATTAGTTTTTAAACTTTTAGCTGTTTCATAGTGTCTTCATTTATCTTTAAAAAATAAATTTATTACAGAGACATAAATTATCTATCTGTTGTTGGTTTATTTTTGTGACAGTGTATCACTATGTAGCTCAGTTTGGCCATGAATTTGCACTCCAAGTGGTGTCATCAAAGGGGTGTACCACTATACCTAGTTATTGAATTATCTTTTTAACTCATAAATTATCTATTATATCTATACATACCTGAGAATACATTTACAACTGTCAAAATATTAGCAAATTATCTAGGTTTAAAATTTCTTATTTTTTAAAAATGTTTTGCTATACAATTTTCCCATTCTTGAAAGTTACAAAGAATTTCTTTGAGGAAAGCAAGTTTTTATTTTTTTCTGGATCTACATATGTTTTTTCTTTATTTTTGTAATTAAAAGGCAATTGTTCAACTACATGTAAGTGTAAATATGTGTTATTTATTTTAGTCTAAACTTTTACAACATTTTTCTTCAATTCAGTCTGACTTTAATCACATTCTCAACTGTATATCTTATTTTTGTAGGTCAGCTTTTGGTGCATTCAAAGAATCAATAGTCCTTCACACATGTGTCTATATGTTCTGCTCAAGAGATATATTTGCACTTTAAAGTCTGTTAACTACCAACATATTCAATTTTTAATATTCAATAGCTCACTTGGTCATTTATTTTTTCATATAGGTCTATAAACACTAAGTCAATTTTTTGTTGCTTTTCTTGCCATTCTTACTCTTTATGTAGCCCTTCTCCTCTTCAGCTAACAGTACTTTTCTCCTACAAATCATTTTTCTTTACATATAATGAAGATTCTAAATAGTTTTACAAAATTTTCTTAGTTTCTCTTGTAAAATATCATTAGAAATTTTCTCCTCTCGTGAATTTTCAGTGTTATGTTTGATGTACCATGTTTGTTTTATTTTTGTTTATTTTGTGTACTTTAGTAACTGTCTGGGAAATTCATTCCAACTAATTCCTTATCACTAGAGAGCATATATTGTGTTGCTTGCATTCCATTTTCTCACTAAGAATTGGTCCAGTATCATTAATATTTCCAGCTAGATTCCACATTCAAGGACTTTTTAAAAATTCATTTATTCATACATTGTTTGGAACATACATTGAGCATACATTGTTTGGAACACTTCTCCCCCCATCCCCCACCCTCACATCCAAGCAGAACCTGTTCTGCCCTTATCTTTAATTTTGTGGAAGAGAAGACACCAGCATAAAAAGAAAGACAAAGCATTTTTGCTTGTTGAGTTAAGGATAGCTATACAGAGAGATTCCTAGCATTGTTTCCATGTACAAATGTGTTACAACCCAAGTTGATTCATCTCTAACTGATCTTTACACTGGTTCCTTATCCCCTTGTCATGGTGACCTGTGTCTCTTCAAGGTTTCTGTATTAGTTCCTCTGGAGTGGGGACATCAAATGCTTTCATGTTTTGGGTTTTCTACCTATCCCCAAACCTCCCATTTGTGCTCTCTCCTTGTCACATGATCCAAGTCCGTCAACATTACTGCCTTTGCCCTAGATCAAAATCCACATATGAGGGAGAACATACGATTTTTGGTCTTCTTAGCCTGGCTAACCTTGCTCAGAATGATGTTCTCCAGTTCCATCCATTTACTTGTGAATGCTAATATTTCATTCTTCTTCAAGGTTTAGTAAAATTCCATTGTGTATAAATATATTTTCTTGATCCATTCATCAGTAGTGGGGCATCTTGGCTATTTCCATAACTTGGGTATTGTGAATAGCACTGCAATAAACATGGGTGTGCAGGTAACTTTAGAGTAACCTGTGTTGCATTCCTTTGGGTACATCCCCAGGAATGGGATTGCTGGATCATATTTCAGATCAATGTTTAGATTTTTAAGAAACCTTTCACCCTAAGCCAGTTCTTGTTTTTGTTGATGAGATGGGTATCCTGTAGGCAGCAGATTGTTGGATCTTCCTTTTTGATCCAGTTTGCCAATCTGTGCCTTTTGATGGGGGAATTGAGTCCATTAACATTCAGTGTTAGTATTGATAGGTACGTGATGATTCCTGTCAGTTAGTTGTGTTTGTTGTTTAAGAGTTTGATTGTGTGCAGCTGAATCAATGTTACTCTCTACTTTCTTGCCTTTTCTTCTCCTGTGGTTTGGTATTGCCTGCCCTTTTTGGTTTTATTTGCTTTCACTTTCTGTGTGCAGAATTCCTTGACAAATCTTTTGTAGTGGTGGCTTGGTGGTCATATATTGTTTTAGTTTCTGCTTATCATGGAAGACTTTTATTGCCCCACCTATTTTGAATGATAGTTTTGCTGGGTAGAGTATTCTAGGGTTGAAGTTATTTTCTTTCAGTGCCTGGAAGACCACACTCCATGCTCTTCTTGCTTTTAAGGTTTCTGTTAAGAAATCTGCTGTGATTTTGATGGATTACCATTGTATGTTATTTGTTTTTTCACTCTTACAGCCTTCAATATTTTTTCTCTAGTCTCTGTGCTTGTTGTTTTAATGATATTATGTCATGAGGAAGTTCTATTTTGGTCAAGTCTGTGTGGTGTCCTGAAGGCTTCCTGTACCTGAATGGGTATAGTTTTCTCTACATTTTGGAAATTTTCTGTTACTATTTTTTAAAGTATATTACTGATTCCTTTTGTTTGTACCTCTTCGCCTTCTTCTATGCCCATGATTCTCAGGTTTGCTCTTTTTGATGGATTCGGTGATTTCTTGCATATTCCTTTCACAGGACTTGAGTTGCCTGACTAATAGTTCTTCAGTTTTTCCTTTAATTACCAGTTCATCTTCAAGTGCTGAGATTCTTTCTTATGCTTATTCTAGTCTGCTGGAGTGGCTTTCCATTTTGTTTTGTATTTCTCTTTCTTTTTTTTTTCTGAGGTTTTCCATATCGTGGGTTACTTCTTCTTTAATATTGTCACTTTTTGCCCTTAATTCATTTATCTATTTGTGGTGTTTTCTGTTTCACTTTGGTGTTTATTTAGAGCTCCTATGATTTCATTTATTTGTTTTTGTGTTTTCTCATGTTCTTTATTTTAGTTGTCTTGGAATTTCTTGAGTGCCTCCTGTACGTTTGGTTGACAATATCTAGTAACATCTCTATGAAATTCTCACTGATTACTAGCAGAATTTCTTCTTTCAGGTTGTTCTTGTGGGCTTCATTGGGTTCCTTGGTATAATTTATGTTTGTTTTGTTGGAGTCTGGATCTGAATCCTGTACTAATTTATTTTTGGGGGCAGAATGGTTTTCATCCCTTTTTGTCTTCCCATAATTCCACTTGGTAATGTTTCTGTCCCTAGTTTATGTGTTATTTAATATTATCTAACTTGCAATAGTAAAATTAATAAAATCAAGAAAGAAGAAGAAAAAGAAAGAGAAAATCAATGGAGAAGGAAAGAAAGCAACAGGAAGAGATGGTGGACGATCAAACACCAAACAAGACAAACAAAAACTTAAAGAAAAGAGAAAAAAAAAAAAAAGGGAAAACAATTCCCCAGTTGAGGAACAGTAGAATTTCAGTCTTAATAGTTCTGGTGTTACTCCTTTAGCATCCAGTCTTGTTTGCATCTCCTAGGCAGGTTGGGAGCCAGCATCTAGTGGTTATGGAGCCCTCCTCTGGAGGGTGGCGACCAGTGTGCCAGCAGGCCATTGAGTGGACAGTGGTCTGGCAGGTTGACAGGTGGCATTCTGGTGGGGCAGTGGCTGGTGGGGCAGTGGGACAGTGTCCCAATAGGCCTGCCGGGTGAAGGCCTGCTGTGACTGAGGGCAGGTGGGCATGTGGCAGTTTGGTGGGCCAGTGGGCTGCAGACTGTGGGCCTGTAGGGGGTAGGCCTGGTGGGTCAGCTGGCAGGCAGTGGCCCACCTGTGTTTTCAGTGTATTGAGATGTGGAGGAGCCTTCCATAAGCTAAGGTTTCAAGATGCCAAAGTTTCAGCTCTCCCTGGTGCTTTACCTCTGCCAAGCATGTCTCCAGCATCTCAGCAAGGTCCCTGATTCCCGGAGCTCATTCAGTCTGCATCCATGTTCCAGTTGCCATTTTGGATCCTTGTACAACTACAGTGTCAAGGACTATTAATGCTTCCCTCATGTCCATGAACCATATTTTGCTGTGTCCATGGGATTTGTTTCCTCTTTCTCTGGAAGAATGAGGTCCATTTTTCCTTTTCTTATTGCCTCAATCATTGGATATTTTGCACAAATAGAATGAATTTTTGAAAGTCCTAGAAATAAATTTTTACTTCTTTCAGTTACTTTGGTGTCAGCTGAGAGGTAAGAATTTTATATAAAGTAATTCTTTTATTTATATATGTCTTTCACATTAATTTTAGGATAAAAATTCTTTTTTCTTTTTTGCTGCAGTAATCTTATAGGTTTCTCTGAAATTATCTATTTCAAATTATCTCAACTATTTTACATTTTAGTGCCAAAGTTTATTTTCACTTTTTAAATTATCAATGAATTTCAATAGCATCATAAAATTTTCTCAAAATCAAGTGGTGTGCCATTCCTTGTCTGACATACATTTAGATTCTTAATTTTAATTCTCTTTATCTCAACTTCAATAACAAAAATGAGGAGGTTTAAATTCTTGCATTGTTTAAAATATCACAAAATAAACACTTAATAATGCACTTTGACTTGTTCTGTAATATTAGGTCTATTTTTTAAACTTGCATTTATTAAAATTTCAGTTGCCTACATCAGTTTTTTTCATCTATGAGATATAAGCATTAAATTGACTCTGCATCTCTATTGGTAGTTTACAAAACAATCTTGCCACTAAAGGAAATAGCAAAGTTTCTCATAAAGAGTATGCTTCATTAGGATTGTATAAAATGCTCAAATATGTATTCTTAAGTACTTTATATTATTTTTAAACAGGTGCATCAAGAATGAAGTTTACAGGAACTGCAGAAACAGATATTTGATTTCATTTCCTTTTGTTAAAGTATTCTGAGATTTCAGATACACAATTTTGAAGGCAAATGACATGTTGTGTTATAGGATATGTTTACAATGCTGCATTCTACCACTATAGTAACTCCTTTTCATCTTCTATTTGCTTCCACATACCCATATAAGATGCAACAATACCACCTACCTTAGAGCTCCTAGATAACTACCTTCCTTGTCTTTTATTGAGGTAGTGGAGAAGGTGAATATTCTTGTCTTTTTAGACCACTGTTCTCAGATGGAGAATCTACTTAAGTTACTATACTCAAAAAATGGCACCAAATCTTCCTCATTTTCACTTGGACCAGATGAGCTTCTGTGCTTCATGCCATGATGAATACAATTTTGATGGTCCATGGAGGCTAGGAGAGTAGGTTTTGAAATTAATGGGAATGTAGATAACTATGGGCAACTATTAGACAATAGGGTTGTGAATGTCCCAGTAATTCATTGACATTTTCCTCCACACAAACTGGAGTCTAATTCCCCATTCCTTACATTTAGTTAAACAGATTATTCACTTTTAACTAAGACAATGGAGTGGAAATGATAGAATTTGACATCCAAGTTTTGGTTAAAAAAAAAAGAAAAAAAAGGATTTCTCCGCATAAAGTTTCCTGTCTTTAGAACCCAGAGTCTCCATGGAAGATGTTTGACTGCTTGAAGTGGCTCTATTGAAGATAACAAGCAAAAATAGAGATGACCTATGAGTGTGACCTGTTCCAGCTCCTAGCTATTCAAGTCTTCCCAGACAAGGTACCAGACACTTGAGTGAAGAAGTCTATGAAATGATCCTCAGGACCTATCCACTCTTATCAATTCAATATCATGAGAAATACCAGTTGGAAATGCCCCACTCAAGTTGATTCTGAATTTCTGACCCAGATAAACTGTGAGAGACAATATATTGTAATCATCATTTTAAGCCACCAAGTTTTGGATGGTTTGTTATTTACCCATAGAAAATTAATATGGTTTCAACAATGAAATAATAATTTTTCAGCAAATAAATTTGGAACAGTTAGCTATCCAGTTAGAAAAGTCAATGTAAATGTTCATCTTTATATAAGTGAGTTTTTAAAAGATATTTTACTATTGTTTCTCTAACTGCAAATTTTCTTAACTGAATTTGCTTCCTCTTTTTTGAATAATATTGACCGTGAAATACACTTACTATACTTTACATACTTTGTGCCCAATCACATACTTTTAGAATGTCTTTTCACAGTACAAACAGTAATAAATGAGGAGTTGAGATGATAGTTAGGAAAAATTCATCCTAAGCTTACTCTGTCATAAATATAAGTTGTGCAGATAAAACTAACTACAACAACTATAGTTTTGTCACATCTTGTTGAAAAAATATTACTTTTAAATTCTAATGCAATTTTTAGCAGGAAAAATATTGAAATAGTTTGGCATTACCATTACAATTAAGACTAAGTTTAAAACACCTTTGGGGTATATATCAAAAGGGGCAAAGTCAGCATACAATAGAGAAAAAAATCTGCATACCAATGTTTATTGTGACACTATTCAAAATAGTCAAGTTATGGAATTGGTCCAGGGAACCACCAACTAAGAGATAAGGAAGCATTTTTTATATAGAGAAGGAAATGGAAGAGAAAGAATGTGAGAGGCAAGGAAGAAGTGGAAATATGAGCAAAGTCTCTTATCTGTATTTATGAAAATGTCAGAATGAAACCCAGGATTTTGTACAATTAACATACACTAATAAAAAAGTATGAAAAAGGCTCAAATTTGAAATAGTATATTAAAATGATAATTTATTACTTAAATTAATGCAACAAACAAATCTTAAATTTGGTTTGGCATTAATAACACATCAACTCAGTAGACTTTTCCAGAGCAAATTTATTTTTGAGAATTCATGAAACAGTATGGTATATTAATCTCTGATACAGTGGAAAAGTATTGATACCATAATCTTATTACCTAAATCTACACAGTTGACCTCTTGCCATATGCTTTGACCATACAATCAGATTTACATCAAAAGCAAAAACTACACAAATGAGTTAGACATGTGATTTTCATTTTAAAAACATAGTTTTCTTAGTTCATCTGTTCATGTGCACAGAATGGATTTAAAGAAAAAAAAGACTCTAGAAAATGAGTAGCATTCTAATTTATCAATTTAATTGATGGGTATGGAAGAATAAATGTGAAATATGATTTTTTAAACATTTGTCTTAGAATTTTCATTTAATACTTATAAATATCTATGCTCATGAAATTAATCATTGTGAAAGACTTTTTCATTGGGTATTTGAGTGTTATTTTTGTGACAGTAACCTGATGGATTTATCCCATTTCTCATCAGTTTATTAGTTTAGAGACACAAAGTTGAATATTCTTAACACTGTCCAAAATTACAAAAGATAACCATATAAGTAAGGGTAATCAGTAAGTAAACAGGAGCTATATTGATGATCACAGCATCTGAACAAATGAGCTAAGTTTGCCTGGCTGAGTCCTTAACCTGGTGTTCTAAACTTTCACTGTACTGTAAAAGATGGCAGGGGTAAATGAAACATCTGTGCTAATTGACCACAGCAGTTTCTTCTCAGTTCTGGAAGGAACTTGAAGTACATTACCAAATATGAACATACAAGTAAACTCTTTCTAGATGTTTGATGTCCTTTTGATTACCATATTCTTCTCTTTCTACAGTTTATATTTTGTAATTCAAGTTATAATACAAAGTCATATATATTTTTCTGGAATAAGCATATGCAAAATCCATCTGATTAGATACAGCTATTTCCTAAATGTCAAAATACTAGAAGAAAATAGTTTCAAGGCATTTATTATTAATATTTTATACTAATTTCTTGGCCTTTGTTCTGACACAGTTTTAAATCTCTTTTGTTTTTGCTTTTTATTTGGCTAATTCACTTTTCAGGAACTTTTCAGTTCTGGGTATTGCCACAGTTTCTGTGTCTTGCCACTTCATATGTAACCCTACACATTTCCACTTCTTACCTGCAGGCCTGCACTCCAGGAAGTTCTCTAAGAAGCTTGAAATCAAACTTGGCATCTGCTGTCTTATGTTTTCATACTGACAATGAAGTTTAACTAATAAATTGTGCACACTAAGATATTAATAAAAACTAATGATAAAATAGAGAAATATAGCAATGTAATAAAAGTTACTCAAAATTAATGATATTTATTTTTGGTATTTTAAATGTAATATATCTGGACTGCAGTTGACTTTGATTACTAAAACCATGGAAGCAAAACTGCAAACAGGGACTGTTGTAGTTGTCCACATGTGGGACTTTAATTTAATATGTTCTTTTACTTGTAGACTTATTGAATAACTCTGGAAAAATTCAATAAATGCATATAGATGATGGAATGAGTGATTTATACTTCATTTAATGTATGATTAATTTACAACCTCTTGCTTCTTGCTTCAGGATAATTTAAATAAAAAAAATTTAGCCAAAATTATATTCAATATCAAAATAAATGGACATTTGATTTTTATACTTTATATTTTGACTATAATTAAAGCAAAAGATTACGTGCTATAAGATCAGAAATTCTAAGTTGGAAGCTGGACACTGATGATTCCTGGCTATAGTCCCAGCTACATGGGAGGCTGAAATAGGAAGGATTGCAGTTCTAGGCCAGCCCAGAGAACAAGTTAGAGAGATCCCATTTCAACCAAGCTAAGCATGGTGATAGGCACTTCTTATTCCAAGATATAGCAGATGGATATATCAGGAAGGTCACTGTTCCAGGCAGATGGGAAAAGAACTTGTAAGACCCCATCTCAAGTGGAAAAAAAGCTGTGTCTGGTGGGGTGTACCTGTCATCCCAGATACTGCAGGAAGTTGGAAATAAGAAGTTTGCAGTCCAGGACAGCCTAGGCAAAAAGTGAGAGCTTGTTTCCGAAATAACCAGAGCAGAAAGGTCTGGAGGTTCACTGAAGTGGTAGACCTCCTGTGTAGCAAGCACAAAGCCCTGAGTTAAAACCCCAGCACCACAAAGAAAAAAAAAAAAGGAATTTCTAAGTTGGAAAATAAAGTGGCTAAATCAGGTGAAAAGTCAAAGCATCTATATGACATATTCCAAAGAAGAGATGAAGTACTCACAATCATACTGCTGATAAAACAGTTAGCTAAATTCATGTTACAAAACTTAGTGATGATTTCTGAATTGCCACTAGTATGTATACAGAGATGATTGCTCCCTATAATAATGCATCATCATTATATAAATCACAGGACTACCATAAGATCATGCCTGTACTATGTTAAAATATATAGCAAACACTTGAAGATATGGGAATATGCACTTATTTTCTAAACAGAACTTCAATTGTTCGGGATATAAGAGCAAAACTTGACAGATGGGATTATATCCAATTATAAAGCTTTTGCACATGAAAGGAAAAATTACCAGAATCAAGAGACACTCCACAGAATGGTAGAAAATCTTTGCCAGCTATTCATCAGATGAAAGCTTAATATCCAGAATATATAAAAAGCTCAAAAAATTAGATAACATTTAAACCAATATCTGAAGACTTTTCCCTCAGTACTTCAAGAGGATTCTTGGACTATACTTTTATAACCGAGTCTGCACATACACAACACACACACACAAATGTACAATCACACACATATACACACATAAAGACAAACACAAATTCACAGAAAACAGAAAATTATTTTTGCTGCAAACTTCTACTTGAAATATTTTAAATAAGGCAAGATTATGAATAAGGAGAAGGATAAAACTTGAATTCCAAATAAAATTTTTACTTAAATTTAATTAAATGTGAATGCTTTTACTTTTTGTGAATATGATACTCTATTATTTTTTCTTTTGTATTTAAGTATCTTTTTACAAAAACTGCTCTCAATTAATAAATATAGGTTGAGTATTCTGGGTCAAAATGCTTGGAATTAGAAGTCTTTCAGATTTCAATATTTTTGGTTCTGGAGTATTTGCCTGTGTATAATGAAATATCTTTTGGATGGGACTCAAGTCTAACTATAAAATTCTCTTACATTTCACACAAATCTTATAATAAATATAAACTGAAATTAATTCTGTACCGTATTCTAAATACGTGACTGAAACTTGTGCCATATGCAAATGTCCCTCCTGACATAACAAGTCACAATGCAGTATAGATTCTCTTTGGTCAGGGGTATGAGTTAAGCAAAGCAAAATTGTCATCATATTTGATAATTATCACATTGAACATGGGGGCATGAAAGTATTTTAATTGATCTTGCATTGGGTCTTGTTATAAGAATGTAGGGATTACCTTGGAAAATTATAGAGTCCAGACCATCGTAAGTACACCAAAGATATGACATGGTGTCTCAGAGAGATGCTGAAGATATTTCATCTCATAAAGAAAATAGGCAATACAGGTATGTGATAAATATTGTGGTTTGCAGAGTGTTCTTACTATTTGTGCTTAGACATGATTACTGGATTGTCTTGTTATTGTTACTCTCTATGGAGGTTATAGAATGACCTCCTTTGATACTGGTGTTCTGAAAACACCTATGGTCATTAGGAGAACAACTATTCCTATTACTTAGTCTGAGGTCAGTTACTAGCTGATATAGTTAGGTTTATTTTGTTTCTTCCTTATTTTCCAACTGCAAACAAATAGCACTCAAGATGGGACATTCATTATATTGTCACAATAAAGATTTTCCCCTTCCTGGTAAATCCATAAATTTATTCTTTCCTTACTCAATAAACTTCTTAATTCATTTGGTTCATTGCACCTTACTATTTTACAGTAATTTGGGATGTTTTTGTTAGAAATAACATTAAATGTACAATATAAATTGTACATTTTTTCTGTTAATGACAGAAAAAAATCAAGTACAAAAATATAACCAAATGACTATCACATTGTGACTTAAATGGTTTTAGCATTCAGCATGGGAACATGAAATTATGCAAATTCTAAAATTGTAACTAGACTACATCATTATTCCAAGACCTTGATGCTAAGAGCTAGTTTCAAGATAATCCCATAATTGCATTCCTTGGAATACAGTTTGTCTTGGTGGTTCTCTTTTCTCTCATAGGCAATATAAAACAATACGTATGTATATATGTATACATATATATGAAAATTTAGTTGAGAAGAAACATTTTGATTTTTTTCAGGAGCTGTGGCTTAATTCAGATTATTATCATAATCTTATTTTTAATAATAATTGATAGTTTCAGACTATCAATTTTATAGAAATGTCTTAATCAGAGTTCCATGAAGTTATTGATATGAAAGAAATGCTTTATAATCTATCCATGCAAATTATTGTACATGTAAGATAATAAAATGATTTCCAAAATGAACTAACTCTGTGAAAGCAGAACATTAGATCCAGAATTGAATTTTTTAAAAAAAATATAAAACAAAACCAATGAACAAATAAATATAGAGATCAAAGACTGCCTACCATACTTGTGGCTTTACACTATTTGTATTTTAAAGGACAGGGCAGTGAAGATGAGAACTGGGTATGTGTCCAAATCTCCAGAGGTGGATATTGTAAACAACTGCATCTTTGATGTAATTATCAACCAAGAGTTGAGCCAGAATAACATTTTTATCACGAGTGATGAACATCACATACCTGGCAATAAAGTGCCACTATTAACCCAGTTTAGACTGTGCCCATGTCTCATGATATATTATTGTGGTCTAATAAAAGTGGCAGAAGACATTTGGATCAGCATTAAAGTCTATACAGGTCACCCAGTAAAAATCAAATGATTCAGATGGAAGCCACATGTGTGCAGTACTTTGTAATCATGGTTGTATAATTCTGTCATAATGCCACATGTATGAACAATGCAGAAAAAACATAGCAAGCCAAGCAAAGAGTTTTTTGGAAAAGAATGTTGGAGTTCTTCCAAAGTAGGGAAAGGGGGTGATGACACATTCTAGGACTGAATGGGTCCTCCAACTGTCAAATCCTAAAAGCCCAAGAGCCTGTCCTCAGACTGTGATAATACATTTGTTTTGAATTTAAATGTCATAATCTTTATAAAACATTTTATCACAATGACTTGCATATGTGAATATTCAACCAAGCATAATATCAAATACTTTAGCATTTCAGCTATTGGTTGTTTTTGTTGTTGTTGTTTTGTTTTATTATTCATATGTGCATGCAAGGCTTGGGTCATTTCTCCCCCCTGCCCCCACCCCCTCCCTTACCCCCACACTGCCCCCTCCCTCTCCCCCCACCCCCTCAATACTCAGCAGAAACTATTTTGCCCTTATTTCTAATTTTGTTGTAGAGAGAGTATAAGCAGTAATAGGAAGGAACAAGGGTTTTTGCTGGTTGAGATAAGGATAGCTATACAGGGAGTTGACTCACATTAATTTCCTGTGTGTGTGTGTTACCTTCTAGGTTAATTCTTTTTGATATAACCTTTTCTCTAGTTCCATAAAGTTCTTTATGGTGTGAACCATAAAGAGAGAGGGAATTTTTTTCTCTTTTAGCTGTGAGTTTTTGGTTGCAGAAGGTACATGGAGTTATTTTGTGAGACATTTGAAATTTCTGAGGCCTCTAAGTGTATGCTATTTCCTGAATTTCCCCAAATTATGCCTTCAGATTCTCAGGAAACACTTATTGTCCATATAGGAATAGCTGTGAATCCATTCCTTTAACACTATGCAACTCATAGATTTCAGTACTAGCACTGAAGGTGTAGCAGTAGAACTTTTTCTCATGTTTACACTTGCGTGAACACATACACAAACATACATGTGTATGCACACACACACACACACACACACACATGCAACCATGTGTGTGCATGTTCTTCCCCACCAAGGCTTTCAATCTGAAAACATACATCCCTCCTGCTCCTTGGCAAATATCCCCTATCCACAGGAGGAATTATTGCCTCCTGAATATCTCCAAAGCTCTTCTTCTTAACTAATTTCAAATGCTTTAGGAAGACAGAAATTTGTGTGCTTTTGCAGAGGAGTAAAGTCTCATATTGACTTATGAAATCTAATTCACAAAGATGAACAAAATTCTAATCCAATGCTTCCTTTTTTGAGAATTACAGGTCAGTAGGAACTCTTAATTGATAATCTATTAAATTAGCACTTTGACCAAAATATTACTTTCTCCCTTGTTAACAGGATAGTTGCATATTGAAGAAAAAGTCCCTCTGTTAGGGAAGATTTGACCTTGTCCTCTATGCACAATGATGAAACAGTGGTCTTTGTTCAGCTCTGCCTGTGGTCAGTGCCATGGAAAAGAGTGACAGACAGGTTCTTTTCATGACGAGAGCAGAGCGGAGGCACTGCATCCAGGTTTTCCTTTGAATGGAGACTTTTTAAGAGGTAACAGTTCTTTACTTAGTAAGTCTTGCTTCTGTCATAATGGCAGAAACACTCAGTGATGAAGGATGAGAATCATTTTAATCTTTTTCTGAAATTACATATTCTGAAAGCTAAAATAGAAATATTCAAATACCAAAACTCAGTGGTCTCTTATTTACTCAACCCTAAAAGAAACCTTCTGTTTATAATTCTGAAATTTATCTAGAAATATATGAAACAAAACAATATTAGTCATATTATACATAAAAATGTTAACTATTAAGTCATCTAATCCATTGAAAGCTTTCTCACTTTCAAAAAACATAGTTCTGAAAATTATGACTACTTCATTGGTATACTAAACTGGTTAAATTCCTAAAACTGAACTGTTAGAGACTTTACTTTTCTCTAATTCTTGTGCTTTCTTTTCTGCCCCTTGTGGCAAATGTCCCAAGACTCACTTACCCATTCCAAAATGATGAGAGTTATTCAGAGTGTGAGTGAAATGCTGAATACTAATATTGTAGGTTTACTAACCTTGATTGCTTTTTAAATTGGCATATATTAATTATATCAAGTGAGGGGTATCATTGTGATATTTCCATGCAAGCATAAAATTTTCAAAGCATAGCTTACATGTCATGAGGTCCATGCTAAATTCCTTCTCTACCTTATGGACTCGAGAAACTCCATACTCTTACACTCATGTAAAATCTTATCTCCAATTTATTCATTAAAATATGTAAATTTAATGCTTACTAGTGAAGTATTTATATTATCCTCTCAATTTTATGTTATTCAACACAATCTATAAATCCTTTATAAGATTTAATTATTTTTAGATTATATTTAATGTTAATATAAAGCCAAAATCTGACTCCTATTTTTAATAATAAGGAGTGCTTGCTATTAAAATTTACCTTTTCATATGCTTGTAGTACTTGTTGTGAGATGCTAATGAGGTTTCTTCAATATGATTGTGTGACTGTATTTTGTGTTTTTATTTCTTGGTATTTTTCTCCTATACTTTTGGCCATCTATTGATTAGCTGACTAATATTGGTACATTTTTCCCAATAGAAATAATAACTTTTCATTTTTAAAAATGTTTTCCTTTTTTAAATTAGTCATATGACTATACTAGAACTTGGAAAATTTTCAGAATGTGTCTCAATAACAGCTTGCAAAGATAAAATTAGGCTACATTATAGTCAAGCTAACACTGGCTTCTGGTTTTCTAAGTCTTTTTCTTCTAATTTAATTTAATTTTAATTTTTTTTCATTTATTCACATGTGCATACATTGTTTGGGTCGTTTCTCCAGCCTGCCCCCTTACCCCCTCCCTCAGTTCCAGGCAGGTCCTGTTCTGCCCTTATCACTAATTTTGTTGAAGAAAAGACATAAGCATAATAAGGAAGACAAAGCATTTTTGCTAGTTGAGATAGGGATAGCTATACAGAGAGATTCCTAGCATTGCTTTCATGTACAAATGTGTTACGACCCATGTTAATTCATCTCTAACTGATCTTTACACTGGTTACTGATCCCCTTCTCATGTTGACCTCTGTCATTTTAAGGTTTCTGTATTAGTTCCTCTGGAGTGGGGACATCAAATGCTTTCATGTTTTGGGTTTTCTACCTATCCCCATATCTCCCATATGTGCTCTCCCCTTGTCATGTGATCCAAGTCCAACCACATTGCTACACTTGCCCTAGATCTAAAGTCCTAATATCTAAGTCTTAATAACACCTTAAGTAATATGTTTTCTAGCAATCAGTCACTCAATAACTACATTGCATCAAAAAAGTATTAAGCTTTTTTTCTTAAAAAAAGGTAAGGCAAGATAGATCAGGAAAAATGAGGTATACAAAACAGAAGTCAGGAATTCGGAAATAAAAACTGTGGCTTGATTAAAAGCATGCAGGCAATATTTTCTTTGTTTTTAGCCTACACTCATCTCAAGTGCAACATTTAATAAAAAGAAAAAAAATAGGAGGTTAGAAGAGCAACTTTTTCCTCTGACTTTCCTTGCCAAAATTATTAGTGCACTCTGAGAAATGAGAAAGGATATTTTAAGGAAAGACACTTATCCTAGGGAAAAGTGTCCCAGAAAAACAATTTCTCTGGGCACAAAATGTGTTTATAAAGAAAAATACTTATTTCAAAGATGGACATCTGTCTTGAAAAGAGCATTTGACAGGACCCAGCATTTGGTCAAAGGGAGTTTCAAACATGTATGTCATAATGACACAAATTTAATAAACTGGCCAGGCTTGAAAACTTTGGGCCCAGTTGATAAAACAGTGCAATAGCAAGAATAATTAAATACACCAGGTGTTAGAACAAAGGTGAGCACTTTTCCTAGGGTGAATTTGAGCCAAACTTTAACCTACTTTTTCACCATAAATGCTTCTGACCTTAGAGTACTCATTGCACCTATTATCACATGTGTCCTCATCCAAGTCTGAGCTGTGTACTATTTTTCTATATTTTTGGCTTTGTTTTATGAATAACTTTCTTGGTCTCTACCTCGAAGTGTTTTAAAATTCGTTTTTGTTTGAAGATCATGAGCTCCTCCCATTTGGAAACCTCTTCCCTAGAACATCAACAGTTCTGATTTTAGATTTCTAACATTGGTGATTTCTTTAAGATGGGTAAGATTTCAGTATTGTTTTAAATAATAAGTAATCTAGTATGCAAGGGTGCCATAACATTTTGAGATCTTTCTGTATGCAATTTGTTTCAAAAGTTACCATTTCAGCAGTTAAAATGAAAGAAATCAAAACAGTAATATTTTGTGACAGGCAATATTTTCATGAATTTTAAGCTTCAATATTCTTAAATTGGGATTCACTTGTGTTTTCTTCTCTGACAGAAAGAAACAATGAGCATCTTTGGCTAGTTGGAAAGTTACATTTTTACACAATACAAAATAATAGTGAGAAGCACCACAGTAAGGACAAAATCTGCCACAATACAAAGGCTGTTGTGGGAGTGTTCAGGACACACCAGTAGCTATGATTTCACACATGAGGACAGAATGTATGTCTCCCAAAGAACATCCCTGCACTAGGAAACAGACACACAGGAAAGAAGAAGGTGGACACTAAGACAGTAGCCCATAGACCACACTGAGGTGGTGGGTGGACAGATGACCTTCAGGTGCTGCTGACTTAGAGAAGCCTGGGACTCTGCTGTGGAGATCATTCTAGAACCATCTGCGAGTACAAACTCAAGACTGCTTCCCCAGGCCACATGTAGGCTGGGACTTGACACCACAACAAGCAGGAGCCCCAAGTCGGATGATCAAAGTGAGGACAAGTCTGCTTCTCTTCATTGCTCTGAACAAGCAGCCCAAGTTTGAGAATAAGCTAGGAGAAAGCAAACACCATTCTGCAAAGGCACAGACTAATGCTAATTCTGTCTTCTGGCCTAGAGGTAAGTGTGGCACACGTGGGCCAGGCCCTTTTCTGCACTGGATGCAGAGCCTACCTCAAAACTCACACCATTCTCCCTTGAGTTTCCACAGAAGTTACAGAACATCTGCTCCTTGAACTGGGGGCACCTGGGCCTTCTCCCCAAAACCCCTGGTCCTGACTTCCTCTGCAGCGTGTTTTAGTGTATCAGCTCACTTGAACATGGAACCATCACATTTGTTACCCAAACTTGGACATATGTAAGAAATCATGAGGATGCAATTAGAGGCACACCTGATGGGGACATTAGAGTGGAATCAGACAATACCAAGGACACTGGTTCTTTTACACATCTGTAGCTGCTTACTGCAGAAATAGTATGACAACAAAACCAACATTACTACTAATTGGACCTTAACTGACAAAAATGTCCTGACCATTGTTCTAAATAAAAATGAGCTAATAGAAACAATCAAAATGCCCCAGTACTGACAAGTGGATTAAGAAAATGAGGTCTTTATATTCAATGGAATTTTACTCAGCTACAAAGGAGAATGAAATTTTGTCTGCAGGCAAATGGATGGAACTGGAAAACATCATCTTAAATGAAGTTAGCCAGGCTCAGAAGGACAAAAGCAGCATGTTCTCCCTCATATGCAGATTATAAACCTAAAACAAATGTAGCAATATTATGGATGCGGGTCACACTAAGGGGAAATGAGTAGGAGGATGAATATGGTACAAATAATGTGTACACATGTATGGAAATGCGAAAGTGATACCTGTAGAAACTGTTCCAGGAATCAGGGGAGGGGGGGGATGAAAGAGAGGGGTGGAGGGGTTGAATTCAAGTATGATATATTTAATACTTTGTAGGAACCTTTGTAAATGCCACAATGTACCCCCACCCAGCACAACAATAAAGGAAACAAAATAAAAAGGAGCTGTATCTCCAGTATTAAAAAAGAAAATTATTTTTTAGTAAAGATTTTGTAATGCATAAACTTCTGTACCTAGAAAAAAATTCTTCATAAGGATGTTTTAATATATGAACTTTTACAGCTAGAGAAAATTTGAATTTGATCTACTTCTAAAAAAAACAATAAAAAAATAAAGAATTAAAAGCAGGTTATAGGAGGTATAGCTCAAATGTAGAGTTCCTATCTAGCAAATGTGAGGCCTTAAGTTTAAACTCCACTACCATAAAATGAATGAATAAATGAATAAGTAAGTAAAAAAACAAAGCAGAGTATATTCACTGCTAAATTTTTATGAAAGTACTTAAAGTTATTTAACTGGTTAACATAGCCATAACTTCACTTTTTGATTTTTGTATGTTGCACATTTGAAATTTACTCTTAGTTTTTTGAATATATAATGCATTATTATTGATTGTACTCACCTTAATTTACACTATATCTTAAAATATATTCCATCTAGATGACACTTTGTAAGTCTTTGAAAAGTAACTCCTAATCCCTCATTCCCTCACTTCCTACAACCTCTGGTAAAATCAGTTTACTTTCTACTCTACATTCACTTCTTTTAGATCCTATGCATAATTAGATTATAAGGTATTTGTCTTTTGTGTCTACTTTATTTCACTTACCATGTACTATAGATAAATTCATGCTATTCCAAATGATAGAATTTCTTTCTCTTTAAAGTCTGAATAATACTCTTTCCTGTGGATATACTATAATTTCTTTATTCACTCATCAGTTGTTTTACTCTCATGTTGATTATATATTTTTGATGTGTACCTGATGTTACAATGAACACAGGAGAGCAGATATCCCTTTGACATATTGCCTTTAATTTCTTTTGATTGTTCTGACAAGTGGGATCACTAGGTCACATATTAGTTGCATTTTTAGCTTCTTGGAAAATCCTCACACTGTTTCTTTACAGGCTGCACTAACTTATGTTCCCCAACAGTGTACAAGGACTCCTTTTGTTCACATCATCACCAATACTTGTTATCTATATTTCATTTCTTGACAAAAGACTTTCTAGTAATTGTGAGGTGATGCCTCATTGTGATTTTAACTTGAATTTCCCTATTAATTAGCAACAATGAGCATTTTCATTATGAAATGCCATAGAATTGATTGCCTGTGGTTAAAAAATTTAAGCCATTTAATATTTTGTATTACCCCAACTTGCCATTTTCTCTTTTCTTTAGGAACCCTTGAACAGGCTGGTTTCTCTATATTATTAATTCTAAAATTACAGAGTATAATTTTAATTACTTTATAAGTCTACACAGCTTCATATTATACTTCCCCATATGATTGTATATTAATTGTTCATTATTACTTGAACTGTATTTTGCTATTTTTAAAGACAAATTTTATGATGATTTTTGGTTGAAGATATGTAATCAGTTTCATCTAAATTATGAAGATGTCATTTGTTACCATGAGTCAGTATTGTGCCTGAAGCATTCATTGAAAATCTTCCTGGCTAATTGATAGACTAATGTTGTAAGGAAGGATTCAATGGTGGGTTGGTAAGAATAGGTAATAAAAGTTCCAAACATTGTATTACTAGAAAATAATACACAATGTTAAAATCCTCTTTCAGGGTTTATAATCACAAAATATCATGTGGCATACAAAAGATAAAATATTTTTTTTCTAGAAACAGTAAACTGGGTTAGCTATCCACAAAAAAACCCTTTCATCTCTATTTCTAGCTTAAAAAAACCTTCAAAATTGATCTCTTGGGATGCAGAGGTGAGCTAGATGGAAAATAAAACAATGTTGACATCACTATTTCTTGTAGTAGAAATGTCATGGAACAGCTATAATTCTGCTATATAATGTAACCTTTCTTTGTACTGGCCATTTATTTCTTTAATTTCAAGGCAATAGAATGGTGCACTTTTCTTAGTTTAAATTACAAATGTCATCTACACATTTGTCTTCATTGTGAACTCCTGTACATGGTTCATGGAATTTGCTCCTCAGGGACTTCTTAGAATCTCTTAAAGTCTTTAAAATATCATACTTGTAGAGACAATGATATTAGATATAATATGGGCATTTCCACTTAAAAAATATATATTTTTTACAGTTATACCCTGTAGAATTGCAATGCATTGAAGTGATAACACCTGGAATTTATTATATATAACATTAAGCATATTAATTATGTATAGATAAGAAAAAGTAAGCTAAAAACCACTCATATTAAGTCACACACATTATTCACTAATGAAAAAATTTATTACTTATACATTTAAGCAGAATTTAAATGAAAATCACAACAAGCAAAAATCTTGAATGTTTTCACCAACAATCTAAGTCAAGCATCCTTTTCTTAGAAACACTAAAGGTAATATCCTTGCTGCCTGATCCTTCTGTTTCCATTTTATGTTAAAACATATCATTATGAAAGTTGCATTGTGCATAATTTTTTATCTGAATCATTTACTTTTAATTTTTGAACAGAAGAACTTATGTTTGTCTGAAAGAATTTACTCATCAAGTGAGCATAGAGAATGTTGTGAAACTAACTTTTAACATATTTGAAATTTTACTGTATTTGAAGACTGTTATTTCTTTTTTAAACAGTGATACAATGTGAAGTAGGTGTGATGATAAGTACCTCTGTCTATATACTAAATGTCCCTGTGAGTCAATAACTATGTGTACAAAGGCACAAATTGTGGCAAAAAATATTTTATACTTGTAAACATTGACTCCTTTTAATGTTAAGCTTTACATAGTATATTTCATTTTGTTTTAAGATGCATTAAACATATTACTGTGCTTATTTCTCCTATTCTGAGTTCTGGAAATTCCTAGAAAGAGATGAAATGCTATCTTATACTTTATTTTCAAATATAATTATAGCTATATTTTTCTATTCATTTAGTGAAAGTACCATATTTTTCAAATTCATGAAGTAATTGCATTGCGATAAGTTATTAGAACGTTGATATGTTATTTAACTTAAAGATTTTTAACAGTTAAAGAATTTTTATTGCATTTTTTTATATACTGGTGAATTGAAAACTGCCTCCAAACTTAAAAATTTGCAATCTCTATTTTTATTTTTCTTGTTATTTTGAAAGGAAATCTTCATATCATTCTTTATTGGAACACAGCAGACAGCTGCTCAGTGTAAAACTATGGTTGATTTTTCATCATGACTAAAAATAGCCAGTGGGAATGTAATTTAGAGAAAGATAACTAAATTTTATTTTCCCTTTAAATTTGTAAACACAGCAGATGTTGCATTATCCTACACAATAAATAATTAAACAGTTCCATAAATAAGAAAGAAAAACTACACAAGCATATTTTAGAAGCATTATATTAGATATTTCACCAAGTTAGGGAATATCAATGAAGACCAAGAGAAAAGTAAATAATTTTTATCTTCCAAATAAAAGTGTTTAGGAAATCTGAAATTAGTCCAAATAAAGAGGATGAGAATAGTTTTGATAATTTCTATGTAAGTGATATAAACTAAGCACATAATGAAAAAATAATTATTTTTAAATGTATGGCAGACATATAAGTTAATATGCATGCAGATAAAATCGAATATGTAAACATAAACATTTATAATATAATTGAGTGAGCTAATAATTGCAGCAGAATTTTTTTTCTGAATAAATGAGAAATGCTTATATTTTACACATTTTAAATAAGAGAAAATTCATCTGAATTTAAATTTAGTAGAAAATTTCTTAAACTTGGAATGAACATTTATGTTTTCGTTACCTGAGTGAAAATTACTTCATCTAATTGTTAATATTTGGATGGCTACTATTATATTTGCTATTATAATTACATCCCAAGTGTCTCCTCTCCTTACTTGGTTTTGTTGTTCTATTTCTCCTTGACATCCAGAAGATACACAAATCTGAAATTTCTTCTGATTTTTATGTACATGAGTAAAAGTTTAAGTTGATAAAAGATATGTGTGTTTTTGTGTGCATGTGTATGCATGTTCTGATTATATTCCTTGCATACAGGACTTTTTATATGCATTATTTATAGGCAAATATTTAACTGATACATGTGATATATATGCACCTGTTGAACCACATATAGTTGAATAATTCCTTAATCAGGTTTAGGAAAAATTATAAATCTTTTACTAGAAGTCAGTATTTCTAATTAATATCTTGTATTTCAAACATTTTAATTTTTGGAAAACAATGTATAATTTTTATTTTTTCAACAAAATAATAGATCTGTTCAATCTGGTGCTGGTAAAATAATTTTCACATAATGGTAAATAACCCTTCCAAATATTTTGTTGTCTATTGTCTTTCAATTAAATATAAATTGATTTATTACATATTATCACCTATTTTATTCATATAATTTAATTCATTGATTCCCTACGTATTTTGTTTTCTTCTGTGTCACCAGAAGGAAAAATTTTAATGTAAATTGAACTAAATTGATAATTGCTATTTCTCTCAAATAAATAATGATATGTTACATATATATATCATAAATGGTATAGTCACACATAAATAGCATGCACACTAAGAGTTATGACATTAAAGTCTTTAAAACTGTGCTTATATTATGAGGTTAATTTGGACAGTTTGTGCAATAACAAATGGATTCATTTCAAGTTATTATTCCAGAAACACATTAAAGACTTTGAATCCTATTCTTAATTCAGGGTAAATACTTTTAAGTAGAAAACCTTAGTTTTTAGAATAATTTATTTTGCAACAGAATCTTTTATAAAATTCTAAGAGTTCCCATATACTTCCTGACTCAACACATGCACAACCTTCCCCACTATTGTAATCATGAACTGCAGTGGTGTACTTGTAACACGTCACTGAAATGTCATTATGACCCAAGATTCACAGTTTGCATTAGGGTCCATGTTTTGTGTTGTACATTCTATGGTTTTTATAAATATGTGATTATGTGTATCTACTATTATAGTATATTGTTCAGTTTAACTGCCCTAAAATTTTTCTATGCTCTGCCTACTCATCCCATTCTTCCTCAACCCTTGAGGATCACTGACTTTTTACTCTCCTCATAATTTTTCCTTTTCTAGAATATTGTATTTGTGCAATCATATATCATAATATACATTTATGTATTTTTCACTGTTTTGGGCCATGTTAATTAGTACAGCCACTTTGAAAATCAGAAGAATCAAAGTCAGCTTACTATACAGATAACTGTATATCAAGACACTATTCACCATACCCAAATTATGGAATCAGCCTCGGTACCCAATAGAATACACAGTGGAGTTTTACTCTGCCATTAAGATGAATGAAATCACATTGATTGATGGAAAATGAAAGGAACTGAAGGTAATCATGTTAAATGAAATCTGGGTAAATGTTTTGTTTTAAAAACATATCAAGAGTTTTATCTGCTACCTATGCAAGTGGTTGCTAGTAATATTTCTATATATTACTTCATTTAAATGGAACATATGTAGGATAAATGAGTCCTGTGAATTTTCTAAATATTAATCTAGTTGATATCATAATGCTGAGTGAAAAAAACACACAATGCACATAAATTATGACTTTGAAAAAAATCTCTCTGATTGACCCATACTGACACATTTGGTAGACATATAAAATAACTTGAGGTTTTTAAAAATATTATTCAACTCTGACATCTACCACACAAAATATCCCTTCATTATCCTTATGAGACACAGAATAAGCATAGACAGTGCAGTGTTATTACCAAGTGGGTCAATTCATTAAGAAGTACACATAATCCTTGTTAATTGTCACCAAATGTCTCTTATTGACGTGTTTTACCACAGTTGCTTTGCTTGAGAATAACAAAATTAAAACATTTTAAGGCTTATGTATCTGTAAGTTTGATTCTAACCATAAACTTGTTATTTTTCTTCATATATCAGATTTAATTTGTTGAAATTCAAGATCATTATTTTAACAAGAAATTAAGCTTATAGTTACTTTAATTACACTTACAAGTTTTAATTGCTCAGAGCAATTAAGATCATAAAATTTCTTTGAACTTTCAAAATCAAGTGCAAATAGGTCAAATGCAAAATAACTAAATAAAATTAACACTATTTTCACCATAGTTTCCTGTCTGTTTTTATTGCAGTCATTGTTTTTATAAATTCCAGTCCTCTCATTAGCTGAATATTCACAGCAACAACCCTATTTCTCTGGTACCAATTTTGTGACATGAAATCAACTTTTTCATACTCTTCATTATCCAGAAGTAATTGTACAAATAAGACAATAGTTTTTTTTATTAAATATTTCAGTAAGCACTAGTTTAGAGAAATCTCTCTGAAGGACTGCGGAGATATCCTTGATGATAGACTGTATCATTGACTGAATGACCAATCTATGATGTTCTAATACCATACATGGAATCAAAAGATACATTTTTTCCAGGTCTTTCTAACAAAATATTTTAGTGAAATAATTGGTGAATTTTTTTCAAATCACTGAATATTAATATTTTTTGAATGAGAGGACTGGTATCCTGGTGATAATGATAGGAGCTGATAAAGATGTTTCTACAAGGGGTCATAGGCAGATGTAATTATGACTATCATAAAGTTCACTTGGGAATCCATGTGTGGATCACCAGGTAAATAATTATTTTACTTGCCAGGATTACTGGTTGTAATTATCATGAAAACTAGAACTTATGCTACATTATGGGTGAAGGAAAATGTACATATAAAATCCACAAGACTTACAGAGATATCAGCGTATGCTTCCATGCCTGACAGTAATGCTAAGCATACAGTGAACACTGATGTTTCAAAAGAGCAAAGCACGTATAGGTATGCCTGCTTCAGGACAAATTGGGAATTCCAAAATGCTAGCTGAACACAATCTAAAATGGGTAATAAAGGAGAAATTTTTGGCTTTGGGAAGCAATACAGGAGGTATCCTCTTCCAATACACTCTTAAATTATGTCTTTTTTAAGTGGTATAGCCACTCACCATATGGAAGATTCTGTGTTCCTGTATTTCTACAAAGTGTATTGCAATTTTATTTTCTTTTTGATCTCAATAAAATTTGGTTCTATATTTGTTTTGAGTCTTAGTCACTTGAATTCAGACTAAATATCTACAAAGTTCTATGAGGAAAAGAAATTCATTCATAAAAGTTTTTTATTCAAGTAAAAGAGAAAACGGATAGGAATCAAACACTAGGAAATACTAACATTTACAGTGAGTGTAGAATATGAAGTTTCTAAAGTGAATAAAATTTCAGGACCAGAAGACAATAGAAAACTAATGATCTTAAAAATGTTAAATCAAATAAAATTGTGTCTAACAGTTGATTAATAGAATCAGTTATTTTCAAATAACCAAGCAACATAAAATAAACATGGTCTTTTCCGTTTAATTTGGCAACTGCTAGTTTTCAGGTTATGAGGACAGCTTTCTGATTGTAAACCTCAGTAATAGGCTCTTTCCATGTCTTCATTTTGGAACTTTCCCAGTTATCTGTTCTCTTATTTGCAATTTTAGTTTCTCTTCACAATGTTTTCAAGTGGCTTATATTTTTAATTTTATTTAAATTTTATTCAGATTTCTTAGGGGAAATATTTATGCTCAATTAAAATGCTTGGTCTTGAAACTCCATTAATCCATCTGAAAAAGACTAAAGAGATAGCACACATGAAGATTTGTTAATATCTATATAAGGCTTCAATGTGAATAGAAATAAAAGTAATACAAAATATAGAAACATTTGAAGAAATAGTGATTAAGAATTTTCTCTTATTTAAGGATAAGGGCAAAATAGTTTCTGTCTGGTAGCAAAGGGGTAGGGGGGTAAGGGAGGAGGCAAGGGGAAGGGTGGAAGGGGAAGAAATGACCCAAGCATTGTATGCAGATATGAATAAAAGAAATTTAAAAAAAAAGAATTTTCTCTTATTTAAGTAAGATGAGAGATTGCTGACTTATTTATTCATATTGCAGAAAGCTACAATATTTAAAAATACTTGTAAGTCACATAGCAGTGAACTTTAAGAACACACTGTATATCAATTAAAATATGTACATTCTTTTCAGTTACACACAAAGTGGAAATTATACAAAATTGTATTTTATATAAAGTAATATTTATAATTGCACTGCACACAACTGTTTAAGGAGAAATATAAATATATCTATGAAGATTTAAGTTCTTGGCCAAAAAGTCATATGGGATTCAACCATAGACAATTACAAAGGCTTTACTTGGCAGAGCTCATGTGGGTAACTGACCTCCTCCCAGCAGACTGGGTGCATCTACAATGCATTACATTCTCTGCAGGGAATGAAGTCAAGGATTCAGGTACTTCAAGTTGGGCATGTTCTTATGCAAAACTGCAAGGAGTTGTTGATATTAGTTCTTTAAAGTTCTCATAGAATTCAGCAGAGAATCCATTAAGGCCTGGACTATTCTTTTCTGAGAGACTCTTTGTTGCTACTTCAATTTCATTGCATGTTATAGACCTATTAAGGTGATTAATATCCTCTTGGTTTAGTTTTGGATGGTTATATGTATCTAGAAAATTGTCCATTTCTTCTGGTTCAACTAATTTATTTTAATATGGGTTCTCAAAGTAATCTCCGGTAACTCAATGTATTTTCTTGGTGTTTGTTTTTATCTCCCATTTTTCTTTCCGGGTTTTATTAATTTGGGTCTTTTCCCTTCTCATTACAGTCAAATTTGCCAGGATTTTGTCAATACTGTAATTTTTTCAAATTACCAGATTTTTGTTTCATTGATTATTTGAGTTTTATTGGTCTCTCTTTTGTTAATTTTGTGCATTATTTTTATTATTTCTCTTCTGCTTGTTTGGGTTTTTGATGTACCATTAGTTCATTTATGTGAGATCTTTCTGTGTTTTTAATATATGTACTCATGGCTATAAATTTTCCTTTAGGACTGCCTTTGGTATATCACATAGGTTCTGATATGTTATGTTCTCATTTTCATTAAATTCTGGGAACTTTTTTATTTCCTCCCTATTTCCTCTATGATACACTGATAATTGAGCAGTGTGTTGTTCAACCTCGAATTATTTGTGTATTTTCTGCTGTTGTTTTTGTTGTTGGGTTCTAGTTTTACTGCATTGTGATCAGATAGAATGCAGGGGGTTATTTCTATTTCTTATATTTGTTGAAACCTGGTTAATGCCCTAAGATATGGTCTATTTTTGGAGAAAGTTCCATGGACTGCTGAGAAGAATGTATATTGTGCTGTTGCAGAATTTTTTCTGAGGTTTGCCATATTTTTATTCAACTTCTCTTTCATATTTGTGCTGTCTTCTTTATTTCACAAATCACTTTCTTTATAGTCTCCATTGTTTCACTTTGGAGTTTGTTGAAGTCCTCTCTGAGTTCATTTAGTTGTTTCTGAGTCTTATCAAGTTTTTTATTTGTGGTGTCTTTATATTGTTTGAACTACTCCTATACATTGTTTGACCATCTCTTGTAGCTTCTCTGTGAGTATATCAATGAACTCATGCATGATTTGCTCTTTGAGAGATTTTTATGGATATCACTGAGCTCACTGGTCACATTTATCATCATTCTGTTGGTGTCAGAAACTGGATATTCATTTTATTCCTTTTCTACTAAATCCTCTTTTGATTTGTTGTCTTGTGAAGGGTAGAATTTCTGTGCCTTCTTTTCCCCATACTTCTATTTTGTTTTGTGCTCCTATGTTATTGATTGGCTAGTTTGCAGTTTTAATCACATGTTTTCTTTCCCTTTATTTAATTATTATGTTGTGACTGGCTCAGTTGTTATATAGGTTGATGTGCTATTTGTGCCCCTGGCCTGGAATTGTAAATTGGCAATAACAAATTCACAGATTCAATGCAAGGCTAGTTGTTTACTTATCACCAAAACCCCTTGGTGATAAAGTCTATAAACAGTGGGAATTTTTGGCAATGATTGTTTGGATAGAGACAGATACTAAAAGAGGGCAGAAAGAGGGGGAAGGAATGAGAAGGGGAGGAGGTATGGGAGCTATAGCATTTGGGGGCCCTTGTGTTTGCTAGGGTTTAGTCCAGTTGTAGTGGAGAGTGCTTGTGTCAGGGATTGCAGAGGAAATGGGGTGTGTGTGTGGTTGGTACAGTAGGCTAATCAGCAGGTGGCAAATGTGGAGCAGGGAGGGGAAGTGGGGTGACAGTTAGGAGAAGGTGAGGATGGGGAGGTGAAGTTGGGGGACAGAGTGGACAAAAGGGACAGAAAAATATTTGGAGGGGAGAACAATGTATTGTAACATAAGAAAAGGAGACAAAGTAGAGAGAGTAAGACTAGAGATAATAAAACAGTAACAATAAAATTAAAAACACTAAATAAAAATGGGATTAAAAACAAAGAAAAAAATGTATGGTAAGTTCTGTGAAAATTCTAGGCTTATTCCTTTGGCTTCCAATTCAGGTATTGGTGCTTATGCCCCCTCAGTGTCATTGTCTCTTCTCAACTTTGGTATTCTGGACTGTGTGGGGAAGGGTGTTTCCATTTCTGTCAGACAGCTTGGGGCAGAGTTGATTGGGGGTTTTATTACTCTTGTTTTCCTTGATCTGATGGGTCATCTGTTACAAGAGGGAGCTCTGAAGTAGTCTTACCAGATGGCTGGCTTCTGAGCAGTAGTTGGTTCCTTCTGCCCACAGGGCAGGTTACAATTAGGGTTTGCATTATGTTCCCAGGGGAACGAGTGGTGTGTGGCACTCACTTGTTGGGTTTGTAGATTTACTCAGGTAGCATTGAAACTTGGCCATCATGGAGAAATGGCAGGCAACTTTTCTCAAGGCAGATGCTCACTGCAACTAGATTAGGCCTGGCAGTTGTAGATAGGTTTTCCATGGGTTAAGGGTCCAGTTTTTTGCAGGGTTTGTTGTTTTTGATCCTTTATCTTCTGGTTTTTGCAAAAAAAGGGTGGGGGGAACAGCCAGGGACTTTTCCCAGGGCAGACACTGCCTAGTGGCTTATGCCATGTTGGAATTTGCCCAGCTGCTCAGTGCAATTAAAAGTTGTTTTAGGGGTCAGTCCTTGAATTTTATGTGTATCCTATGTTTTGGTTGTTATTTAGTTGGCTAAAAAGAATCAAATTCCCAAATGTAGCTACTACTTCTCCAAATAGTTTCTGAAATCATGGAGCTTAGCAATTTTGATTCCCTCTCCTATCTGCCATCTTAGATCCCCCCCAAAATACACAGTTTTAAACACAAAGATGGGCATTTCTATCTGTAAACATTTAAATCAATAAAACACATAAATCGAAAGGTAAAACAATACAGCTAGATATTGTATTCTGAGGTAGATCATACACACATGTTAAACTTTTATGAAAAAATTAATTTAAGGCACAATTATTTTATTCATTACAATTGACATTATTCATTTTACTGTGCAAAACTACTGCATTTTATTAGGGCTCTTGGAAAACTGTCTAAAAGCTTCTCTTGCTCTTACTATTGTAGAAAGAGAATTTCCATTTTAAACAAAAAGTTTAGGATGTAACTATTTTACTGAACATTTATAAACTCAATTTTATTACTAAGTATAAAATTCTAAACTCCTAATTGCATATAAAAATTTAACTTAAAGTTAATTCATAATATAAATTTATATAATTCATACATATATATATATTTCTTTTGCTGCAGTTAACTTATAACTTTAAATTATAATCAGTTATATAACTGTCTATGTCTTTCCATTTAAGGTGTATAATTTTGCAATGTTTTTCCTTTTTAAATGATGATGACACTGTGTTTTGGTATTAGTGGTAGTATAACTATGCTTTTTCTTCTTTGTAACTTCTCCCATTCTAATCTAAATGAAATTTTACAGAATGGCACTTGTATCAATATATTAACTGACTCTTTTTTCATAATGAAATGCATAGATATGAAAAAGAAGTATTATATACTTTGTATAGCCAGTTTAAAATAATACTGATTTTGATCAGTTTTCAAACTGTACAATAAATTGTTTTTGGTTAAAAAAAATCACCAATGATTTTATAAAATCAATATATTTGATTAAATACATGGACACTCTTTTACAATATTCTTCATGATAATAACTGTCTCAGATGTTATCTCTTGCTTTTTTCTGCTGTTGTTTCAAAATAGCACATTGCTTATCCATTCTAGTCAGTTTTTTCTTCGGTTATGAAGTCAAAAGCAATACACTATTTATTTGAGGCAGATTCAACAGTTGGTTAGTTTCTATTGCTTGACATTTTTCTTTTCCATGAATTATTTTTGTTTCCTTCTCCTCTGTGAATTAAACATTGTGATAATATCACAGTAATATATACTGCTTCTATTAATTTTCTGTGGCTGCTATAACCAAATACCACAGATTTAGTGACTTAAACAGTAAAAAAAATGTTTTCTCACAGTCCTGGAGACAGGATATCCAAGACCAAAGTTCTAGCAAGTTTGGTTTTCCTCTGAGACTTCTCTCTTTAGCTTGCAGGTGGACATTTTCTTGCTGTGTCTTTACATGGTCTTTCCTGTGTGTGTGCATATCTTTGATATCTGTTGGCTGTGATTGTGATAACAAAATACTGTAGACTGAGAATCTTAAAAATGAGAAATTTATTTATTCACAGTCTAGAAGCTGAGGAGTGCAAGATCAAAGTATAAGCCAGTTTAGTTGCTGGTGAAAGCTCACTTCTTGGGTTGCAATGATTGCTTTTCCACTGTGTTTTCATATGGCAGAGAGAAAAGAGAGAGAGAGAGAGAAAGAGAATACTATCTCTTAGTGTGTCTGCTTACCTTTGTATACGGACATTTAATCCTTTTGGACTAAGGGTCCATCTTTATAATCTCTTTTAATCCTCATTATTTCTGGTTTCCAATTATGGTCACATTAAGTGTTAAGAACTGAACATATGAATTTGAGGGACATGTGCAAATATTTAGTCCATAGTAGGCTATGTTACTCAATCTGTCCAAAATTTCTCTTAATGACCAACACTGAACATATTGGATTAGGATGCAATCTAAAAGCCTCACCTAAATTAATCACCTCTTTATTGATTCTATTTCCACAATACTCTAACTTTCTGTAGTGCAGGGAATGGGAATTCAACATTAAAGTTTCACAGAAACAAAATCCAGTCTTTAACATTGTTCTATCAGTTCCTTTGGAAACCAGTTTTCTATGAAACCCATGTGAAGTATTTGAAGTAAATACTGTGACTAGTTACCTTGACATAACTAGTTAAGTATACATATTCAACTCTTTGAAGCCTCTTATTTATTAATTCAATTTTTAAATTTTACTAAGTGAATGAAAATAGCATGAAATATTTCAACTGTAATAAAGGATGGTGGATAAAAAGTAAGAAATATAATAAAATAATTTTCAAATTTTAAATACTCAATCTTCAAAACAAATTTTTTGCCTGCTATGGGGTTTCATTGTAATATAACTTGATTAATTCATATAAAAGGAAAATTAAATTATTATTTCAGGAAACTATAACTCAATATCTTTCATGTTACAGAATCATATATGTACTTTGCATACATGTAGAATATTAGGTTATGACTTCAGATTTCATTATTATGGTTTGGGGTTCATTTGAAATAATATTAGAATCTGTTTGCACTGTTTGATTTCATTCTGAATGTTCATAAACATGACAAACAACTGTATTTAAAAAAAGAAACCATAACATTCTAATTGAATTTCATGAACATTGAAATTTCATGAATTCATTTTCAGATGAATTTCATCTGAATTCTAATTTGAATTCAGATTAAGAACAGTGATAGTCTGCCAAAACTATGAGAAATTTTTAAATTAGTTTTTGCTGTTGTTTTTATAGAATACAGTATCTTTATATAAACATTTGTGGGTAAGGATGAAAGAGTACACACAGAGAACATTTTTCTCCATAATGTTTCAAGAAAATGTTTCAAAGACCATAAAATATATAAAACAAAACCACAAAAAATAAGCAATTTGATCTTTTTTATTGTATAAAATTTATTTAAGTGTCAAGTTGTATAGCTATTTTTTATGTGTGTATGTATTGACTTCATATATATTTTTTTGCAGTACTAGGGCTTGAAGTCAGGGCCTTCTCCTTGAGCCACTTCACCAGCCCTATTTTTGTGATGGGATTTTTTAAGATAGGGTCATGTAAACTATTTGCCTGGGCTGGCTTTGAACTGCAGTCTTCCTGATATCTGCCTCTTGAGTAGCTAGGATTGCCAGCATGAGGCACTGGTGCCCGGCTGACCTCATACTTTCCGAAGGCCTTAAGTTATCTTTTAGCTCATGAATATCAGGATTTTCAGAATTTCTATAATTTATAGAGATAACTTGAATGAGATCATACAGCTATTTTACATAAGTTTCATTGTATGGTGCCAATTTCTACAAAAATGCAAAAAATATAACCCTTTCATTGATGGAATAGATGGCAATGAAAAGGCACTGAAAACACATAAAAGACAAACCAAATGGTCTAAGTCAATTTCATATCCCTCATTTTTCCACCAGCTTTACACATACACATAAACACACACACACACACACACACAAAAACTAAATGATGGCTAGAATTTCAGTGCTGAGGATTTGACACTTTAGTGTTGTAATTATTATCAATGTGGATAATCACTTAAATCTTTGAAGTATAAAATACAAAAGAGATCCTCAGTATATAAGAGGGCCTATGGAGAAGAAATTACTGAAGGAAGGAAGGAAAACATGCAGTGATCTTCAGAACTCTATCACATGTCCTAGAAACAGTGGGTCATTCTATTTTTTACTCTGCTGAATGCCACTATAATATCAATTAAGTTGGGTAGATATAATCAGAATTTTTTCCTCAGAATAAATACTTAAGTATTACCAATTCTTAGTTTTTACACATAATGAAAGATGCTCTTATAGTGTATAAGCTTTTCTGTTTTATTTTTAAATAAATACTCACCAGGGGAAAACAGCTTAGAAAAGCTAAGTCTTATTACAATAGCTTTCAAAGCTTGGCAGCATTTTATTTAGAATTATTTTAAGCAAGACTAGTTGATGTTTATGTTAAAGCTTTTGGGGATGCTAATATCTCAGCCTAATTTGTAGACTTTAATAAGTCTTTTACATCAATTCCATTGACTTCAGCATAGTATACAACTTTCTGCCCCATGTGGTTTCCTACAGTTCATCTGAAGATTTAAATGACTCTGAGAATTCTGCTGCTGATTTCTGTGAAGAAAAATAAGCTCATTATTTAAAGTATGTTCTCCCTCTCTCTCTGTCTCTCTCCCTCTCCCTTCTTTCATTCTCCTTGACTTGCTTGCTTTCTGGTTTTGGTGTTTTTCTTCTTCATTTAAGAAACCCAAAAAACATGATAGCATTTGATGTCCTCAATGCAGAGGAACTAATGCAGAAACTTTAAAATAACAGAGGTCAAGAGGAGAAGGGGATTAGGAAATAGAGAAAAAGTCAATTTGAGAAGAATCAACTTAGAATGTAACACTTTGTACATGGAAGCAATGCTAGGAATCTCCCTGTATAGCTGTCCTTATCTCAACTAGTAAGAATGCTTTGTCTTTCTTATTATTGTTTATACTCTCTCATCAGCAAAATTAGAGATTAAGGTGGAGCTGTTTCTGCCTGGAAATGAAGGAGAAGGGGGGAGAAGGGGGGAGGAGGAGGGGGTAGGAGGAGAGAGGAAGGGGGCAGGGGGTAGGGGGAAGAAATAGACCAAACCTGTATTCACATATGAATAAACAAAAAAAGAACAAAGAAAATGAAAAGCTCTTGTTCTCTTTTTTTTTAATTATTGTTCTATTATTCATATATGCATACAAGGCTTGGGTCATTTCTCCCACCCCCTCCCTTACCACCCACTCTGTCCCCACCCTCTCCCCCCCACCCCCTCAATACCCAGCAGAAACTACTTTGCCCTTATCTCTAATTTTGTTGTAGAGAGAGTATAAGCAATAATAGGAAGGAACAAGAGGTTTTGCTGGTTGAGATAAGGATAGCTATACAGGGCATTGACTCACATTGATTTCCTGTGCATGTGTGTTACCTTCTAGGTTAATTCTTTTTGATCTAACCTTTTCTCTAGTTCCTGGTCCCCTTTTCCTATTGGCCTCAGTTGCTTTAAGGTATCTGCTTTAGTTTCTCTGTGTTAAGGGCAACAAATGCTAGCTAGTTTTTTAGGTGTCTTACCTATCCTCACCCCTCCCTTGTGTGCTCTCGCTTTTATCATGTGCTCATAGTCCAATCCCCTTGTTGTGTTTGCCCTTGATCTAATGTCCACATATGAGGGAGAACATACGATTTTTGGTCTTTTGGGCCAGGCTAACCTCACTCAGAATGATGTTCTCCAATTCCATCCATTTACCAGCGAATGATAACATTTTGTTCTTCTTCATAGCTGCATGAAATTCGATTATGTATAGATACCACATTTTCTTAATCCATTTGTCAGTGGTGGGGCATCTTGGCTGTTTCCATAACTTGGCTATTGTGAATAGCGCTGCAATAAACATGGGTGTCCAGGTGCCTCTGGAGTAACCTGTGTCACAGTCTTTTGGGTATATGCCCAAGAGTGGTATTGCTGGATCAAATGGTAGAGCAATGTTTAGCTTTTTAAGTAACCTCCAATTTTTTTTCCAGAGTGGTTGTACTAGTTTACATTCCCACCAACAGTGTAAGAGGGTTCCTTTTTCCCTGCATCCTCGCCAACACCTGTTGTTGGTGGTGTTGCTGATGATGGCTATTCTAACAGGGCTGAGGTGGAATCTTAGTGTGATTTTAATTTGCATTTCCTTTATTGCAAGAGATGGTGAGCATTTTTTCATGTGTTTTTTGGCCATTTGAATTTCTTCTTTTGAGAAAGTTCTGTTTAGTTCACTTGCTCATTTCTTTATTGGTTCATTAGTTTTGGGAGAATTTAGTTTTAAAAGTTCCCTATATATTCTTGTTATCAGTCCTTTGATGTGTAGCTGGCAAATATTTTCTCCTAATCTGTGGGTGGTCTCTTCAGTTTAGAGACCATATCTTTTGATGAACAGAAGCTTTTTAGTTTTATGAGGTCCCATTTATTTATGCTATCTCTTAGTTGCTGTGCTGCTGGGGTTTCATTGAGAAAGTTCTTACCTATACCTACTAACTACAGAGTATTTCCTACTCTTTCCTGTATCAACTTTAGAGTTTGTGGTCTGATATTAAGATCCTTGATCCATTTTGAGTTAATATTGGTATAGGGTGATATACATAGATCTAGTTTCAGTTTTTTGCAGACTGCTAACCAGTTTTCCCAGCAGTATTTGTTGAAGAGGCTGCTATTTCTCCATCGTATATTTTTACCTCCTTTTTCAAAGACAAGTTCATTATAGCTGTGTGGCTTCATATCTGGGTCCTCTATTCTGTTCCACTGGTCTTCATGTCTGTTTTTGTGCCTATACCATGCTGTTTTTATTGTTATTGCTTTGTAATGTAGTTTGAAGTCAGATATCGTGATACCTCCAGCACTGTTCTTTTAACTGAGTATTGCCTTGGCTATTCGTGGCCTCTTGTGTTTCCATATAAATTTCATGGTAGATTTTTCAATCTCTTTAATGAATGTCATTGGAATTTTGATGGTAATTGCATTAAACATGTAGATTACTTTTGGGAGAATAAACATTTTTACTATGTTGATTCTACCAATCCATGAGCATGGGAATGTCTCCACTTTCTATAGTCTTCCTCAATCTCTTTCTTCAGAAGTGTATAGTTTTCCTTGTAGAGGTCATTCACATCTTTTGTTAGGTTTACACCTAGGTATTTGATTTTTTTGAGGCTATTGTAAATAGAATTGTTTTCATACATTCTTTTTCAGTTTGCTTACTGTTAGTGTATAGAAATGCTAATGATTTTTTTATGTGGATTTTATATCCTGCTACCTTGCTATAGCTATTGATGTTGTCTAGAAGCTTCTGAGTAGAGATTTTTGGGTCTTTAAGGTATAGGATCATGTCATCTGCAAATAGGGATATTTTGACAGTTTCTTTACCTATTTGTATTCCTTTGATGCCTTTTCTTGCCTAATTGCTTTGACTAGGAATTCCAGTACTACGTTGAATAGGAGTGGAGATAGTGGGCATCCTTGTCTGGTTCTTGATTTTAGAGGGAATGGTTTCAGTTTTTCTCCATTGAGTATAATGCTGGCTGTAGGTTTGTCATATATAGCTTTTATAATGTTGAGGTACTTTCCTTCTATTCCTAGTTTTCTTAGAGCTTTTATCATGATATGATATTGGATCTTATCAAAGTTTTTTTCTGCATCTATTGAGATGATCAAGTGGTTTTTGTCTTTGCTTCTTTTAATGTGGTGTATTACATTTATTGATTTTTGTATGTTGAATCACCCCTGGATCCATGGGATGAAGCCTACTTGGTCATGGTGAATAATCTTTTTGAAGTGTTGTTGAATTTGGTTTGCCATTATTTTGTTGAGGATTTTTGCATCAATGTTCATTAAGGAGATTGGCCTATAGTTCTCCTTTTTGGAGGTGTCTTTGCCTGGTTTTGGGATAAGTGTAATACTGGCTTCATAAAATGTGTTTGGCAGTTTTCCTTCCCTTTCTATTTCGTGGAACAGTTCAAGGAGGGTTGGTATCAGTTCTTCTTTAAAGGTCTGATAGAATTCAGCAGAGAATCCATCAGGTCCTGGACTTTTCTTTTTGGGGAGCGCTTGATTGCTGCTTCAACTTCATTTTGTGTTATAGATCTATTCAAGTGATTAATTTCCACTTGGTTCAGTTTTGGATGGCCATATGTGTCTAGAAATCTGTCCATTTCATTAAGATTTTCAAATTTATTTGAATATAGGTTCTCGAAGTAGTCTCTGATGATTTCTTGGACTTCCATGGTATTTGTTGTTATCTCCCCTTTGCATTCCTGATTCTACTATTTTGGTTTTTTTTCCTGCTCATTTTAGTCAGGTTTGCCAGGGGTCTATTGATCTTGTTTATTTTTTCAAAGAACCAACTTTTTGTTTCATTAATTCTTTGTATGGTTTTTTTGATTTCTATTTCTTTGATTTTAGCTCTTATTTTTACTATTTCTGTCCTAATTGTTTCGGGATTTGCTTGTTCTTGTTTTTCTAGGAGTTTGAGATGTATCATTAGGTCATTGATTTGGGATCTTTCAGTCTTTTTAATATATGCACTCATGGCCATAAACTTTCCTCTCAGGACTTTGCTGTGTCCCATAGGTTTTGGTAGGTTCTGTTTTCATTTTCATTGACTTCCAGGAACTTTTTAATTTACTCTTTTATTTCATCAATGATCCATTGTTCATTAAGTAATGAGTTATTTAGTTTCCAGCTGTTTGCATGTTTTTTGTCTTTACTTTTGTTGTTGAGTTCTACTTTTACTGCATTGTGATCAGATAGTATGCACAGTATAATTTCTACTTTCTAGTATTTGCTGAGGCTTGCTTTGTGCCCTAGGATATGATTGATTTTGGAGAAGGTTCCTTGGGCTGCTGACAAGAATGTATATTGTGTAGAAGTTGGATGAAATGTTCTGTAGACATCAACTAGGCCCATTTGGTCTATTGTATATTTTAGATCTTGGATTTCTTTATTGATTTTTTGTTTGGATGACCTATCTATTAATGATAATGGGGTGTTAAAGTCTCCCACAACCTCTGTGTTGGCATTAATATATGCTTTTCAGTCTTTCAGGGTATGTTTGATGAAATTGAGTGCGTTGACATTGGGTGCATACAGTTTGATGATTATTATTTCCTTTTGGTCTATTTCCCCTTTTATTAGTATGGAATGTCTTTCTTTATCTTGTTTGATCAATGTAGGTTTGAAGTCTACTTTGTCAGAGATAAGTATTGCTACTCCTACCTGCTTGGTAAATCTTCCAGCCGTTCATCCTAAGCCTATGCTTATTTCTGTCAGTGAGATGGGTCTCCTGTAAGCAACAAATTGTTGGGTCTTCCTTTTTAATCCATTTTGTCAAGCGGTGCCTTTTGATGGGTGAATTAAGTCCGTTAACATTAAGTGTTAGTACTGATAGGTATGTGGTGATTCCTGTCATTTAGTTTTCTTAGTTGTTTGAAGGTTTGATTGTGTGTACCTACGTTGAGGTTACTATCTACTGTCTTGCTTTTTCTTTTCCCGTGGTTTGGTGCTGCCTGTCTTTTCATGGTTAAGTTGGATTTCACTTTCTGTGTGCAGAATCCCTTGAAGAATCTTTTGTAGTGGTGGGTTTGTGGTCACATATTGTTTTAGTTTCTGCTTATCATGGAAGACTTTTATTGCTCCATCTACTTTGAATGATAGTTTTGCTGAGTAGATTATCCTGGGGTTGAAGTTATTTTCATTCAATGTCTGGAAGATCTCACCCCACACTCTTCTTGCTTTTAATGTTTCTGTTGAGAAGTCTGCTGTGATTTTGATGGGTTTACCTTTGAATGTTACTTGTTTTTTCTCTCTTACAGCCTTCAATATTCTTTCCCTAGTTTCTGAACTTGTTTTAATGATGATATGTCATGGGGTAGTTCTATTTTGATCTTGTCTGTTTGGTGTCCTGGAGGCCTCTTGCATGTGTATGGGAATATCTTTCTCTAGATTTGGGAAATTTTACATTATTATTTTGTTAAATATAGTACACATTCCCTTTGTTTGTACCTCTTCTCCTTCTTCGATGCCCATGATTCTCAAGTTTGGTCATTTAATGGAGTCGGTGAGTTCTTTCATTTTCTTTTCACAGGTCTTGAGTTGTTTAATTAATAGTTCTTTAGTTTTTCCTTTATTTACCATTTCATCTTCAAGTTCTGAGATTCTGTCTTCTGTTTGTTCTATTCTGCTGGATTGGCCTTCCGTTTTGTTTTGCAGTTCTGTTTTGTTCTTTTTTCTGAGGTTTTCCATATCCTGGATGGTTTCCTCTTTAATGTTATCTATTTTTGTCCTGAGTTCATTTTTCTGCTTATTCATCGTGTTCTCTGTTTCACTTTGATGTTTATACAGTGCTTCTATGGTTTCCTTTATTTCTTCTTTTGCTTTTTCAAATTCTCTATTTTTGTTGTCTTGGAATTTCTTGAGTTTCTCCTGTACATTTTGGTTGACCATATCCAGGAGCATCTCTGTAAAATTCTCATTGAGTACCTGTAGTATGTCTTCTTTTAAATTATTCTTGTGCACTGCATTGGGTCCTTTTGCATAGTTTATCTTCATTTTGTTGGAGTCTGGATCTGAGTATCTGTTTTCTTCATTCCCCTCTGGTTCCTGTACTAATTTTTTGCTGTGGGGAAACCGGTTTCCCTGTTTTTTCTGTCTTCCCGTCATTGTCTTTGGTGTTGTTATTGTCACTGTACTGTGTGCAATTAAGTATTTTCTTGCTTGTAATAATAACAATGGTAATATTTAGAATGGAAGAGTGAGCAGAGATTGAAAGTAAACAGTTAAAGAAAAGGGAAAAACAAATAAACAGACAAGAAGGAGAAAACAGAACAAGGAATCAGACAAGAATGTTTCAAAGGTATAAACAGGGAGCATTAGTGTACTAATTGACAGTAAGCTGAACAGGCTTTATAGAGGCAGAGAGAGGATTGAAAATAAAAAATTAAAAAAAAAAGAATAAAAATAAAAAATAAGTAAATGAAAGAAATTCTATATATAAAAATGAAATAAAATAAAATGAAAAATAGAAAATTAAAAAAAAACAAAAAACAAAAAAACCTCCAAGTTCAAATTCAATGAAGTTTCAGTCTTAATAATTTGGGTGTCTATCTCAGTCTCCAATCCTGGGGATGGTGCCTCAGATGTTGTTCTGTAGTTGTCTCATCAAAGGGGACACATAAACTAGAACAAAACCACACACACACACACACACACACAAAAACCCCACCAAGTGTCCCAAGTTCAAATGCAATACAGTTTCAGTAAGTTTTTCAGCATGCAGGTATAATTCAGTTGTTCTCTCATCAAAGGTAAGGAGAAAAAGAGAAAAAAAAAAAAGAGTCTGGAGACAGTTCTGAGAGTGGTATCTGCGGCTGTGGCTTGCCTGCCTGCTGCTGTCAGCCTGATGTTGCTGGAGGCGTTATTTATGCAGATCTCTGGGGTGAGCTTAACACTCACCTGGCCCTGCAGGCTTTGTTTACTCAGAGTTCTCCTGTGCATGAGCCTCTGCTACAAGCTTTCCCCTTTCCAAGCACTGGGAAAGGTGACACTGCACCCGCTTTCTCAGGCCTGCATGTTTATTTACAGTTCATGTGGGAAGTCGGTCTTCCCCCCTCTCCTGTGCAGTTTTCCTCCCACCGCCACTTTTACAAGCTTCCTGCTCCTGATTACTGGATGGTGATGCTGCTCCTGCCAGCCGCCATGTTTGTTTACAGCTCACATGGGAAGTGGGTCTTCCCTCCTCTCCTGTGGAGTTTTCCTCCCTCTGCCACCTCCTGGTTGCTGGGTGCACACCCCCACTCCTGCCACAGCCTCTCCTGCCCACCTGGCTTGTTTATTTACAGTTCTGGGAAGGATTCCCTTCCCCCAATCTTTGGTGCTCAGTGCGCCCCCACCCTCTTTCCCCTCTGTCTTCATTGTTCTTATTGCTTATTAGTCAGTTTCTCTTTTTTCCCTGGGTGGAGGTCAGTCTGTCCAGGGGGCTATGCTGCTCTGGCCCAGGGTTGTCTGTGGGAGTACTGCGGTACTGTGAAGCTCACCTTGTCTGCGTCTTCCCAAGCCATCTAGCTTTGTTCTCTTAAAGAAAATAAAACTCTTTGTACTTTGGTATTCTAAAATTAATCATTTGGAGTTGATATTCAAATTATCACACTGATGAAAATAATCTTTATTTCATTTATTTAAAAATTATATGGTCCAAACTGCATGAAATTACTTTATAGTTGATGATTTTTATTTCCCATCTTATAAAAACTGAAGCAATACCTGTTATCAGATGAGAAAACAAGATGAACATGCATAAATATTTATTATGGCAAGCATGATACTAGACTGACAAACATATTTAATATTATTTATTAATTATAATAACTGATGCTCATTGAACACCCACATACCTAATCAAAGATCTATGGATTCTTGGAATGTGACACACAGATGGACCTGTAATAGCTTATGCTAAGCAAAATAAGCCAGACACAGGAACAAAAATACTGCAGGATCTCATTTATATGTATAGAATCAAACCAATCAAATATTTATAGTAGAAACAGGGAACAAAATAGTGTTTGCTAAGGGTGAATGTAGGGTAAGAAAAAGGAAAGAAAAAGGATGATGTAATTTAGAGTATATAGGATGAACAAATATAAAGATTGAATGTAAAACTTGAGAATGTTAGGTAACAAAATTGTACTACAATTGGAATTGCAGTTAAGTGAGTAGATTTTAAATACTATTACCATAAAAATAAAATATCATCAATAACTATGAGATGGTGACTATTTTTATTTGCTTCACTTGAGGAACTTTTCTATTATCTATATGGCTCTTATAACATTATGTTGAATACCTTAAATACACACAGTACAATTTATTTGAGAATAATATCACCTTAGGTAAATATTATTATCAGGTTAATTTTACATATGAAGTAATTGAATATTAATTTCTCTTTTTTTGCGGTACTGGTGGTTGAGCCACTCCATGAATGCTTTTTTGTGAAGGGTCTTTTGATATAAGGTCTCATGAACTATTTGCCTGGGCTGGCTTCAAATCATGATCCTCCTGATCTCTGACTCCTGAGTAGCTAGGATTACAGATGTGAGGCACTGGTGCCCAGCTGGTTATTTATTTTAGCATACAAAGATACATTCCACATTTAACTCTTCCAACAAACCAATCAGATATCATCAATTCTTACAATTTACAGTGTAAGAAATTTTGAAGTGTCTGTGGTATTTGAATGAATGTGTGTGTAATTTCAAAGAAGTTACCTTTTCTAGCAAAATGCAAGGAATCTATTGCCTGTGTTCATAATCTGCAATTATATATGCAGTTATTACTTATACTTTTCTAAAATAACATTGATTTCCTTTCCTCCCAATTAAAGAAAATTTCTTCACTTAGCCACTTTACTACATATCAAACCCATGTTCATATATTACTGCTCTATTGTGATTTATTCAGAAATGTATATAAGAGAACAAAGCTTCCTATGATACAGCTTCCTATAGTACACACAACAGATTATTAAATACAAAGTTTTTTCTATTTTCACCTAGGCAATAATGTAAAACCTTCCCCAATATGTGTTATATATGTGTGTGTCTATTTTTTGGCAGTTACAGGGGCTTGAGCTGAAAGCCTTACCCTTGCTAGGAAAGCACTCTACCCTGGAGCCACTCGCCAGCATGCTTTTGTGTAGGGTGTTTTTTGAGATAGGGTATCACAAACTATTTGCCTAGGCTGACTTTGAACTGAGATCCTCCTGATCTCTGCCTCATGAGTAGCTCGGATTACAAGTGTGAGTCACCAGTGCCTGGCTCTGTGTGTTAAATTTGACATTCATAACCCCAAACATTTTCACATTTTTTGAAATGTGAAAATGCAAATTATCATTTGAAAGAATGATTAAAGATATAGTAATAATTAGCTCCACATTTAGTTCTGATGCAAAAAATGTGAGATGCTGAGGTCATGATAAAATCCCCTAAGTATATGGACCTCATTTGTACAGATATGTTTTATGTATCTCATATTGTGATTTGAAATTAAAATACAACTTTAAATAGAAAACTATTGTCTACTGCCATCAAAGAAAATGTATTTTATGCATAAATTGTTAGATATTTTGTTAAAATTAATTATAATTAGTTTTAGTTTGGTTATAATTAATTGTACTTTATGGGATTTTTCAATTTAGAAACAAAGCTAAAATCATAGAGCACTTAATAGAACCTATGCTCTGAATATGTCACCCCAATTCATACTTTAAAACTTGATTGCCAGTGTGATAGCATTAAAAGATAGTGACTCTTAGGATGTGATTAAGTTAGGAATGCAGGAGCCTAATGACCTTATAAAGGCAGTTCGAGGGTGCTCTTCTGCCTCTTCTGTCTTTGACCTTGTTAACACAACACTGATATGCTGTCTATGGAGAACAAAGAGCCTTCACCAGCCAAAGGGCCACCAGTGTCTTTGACTTGAACTTCTCAGCCTCTTAAAGTATGAGAATAAATTTATATTATTTATGATATACCCATTCTGATGTATTTTATTATAGTAGCAGGAATAGGATAAGACAATATTTTCCTGTTTTACAATCTGACATATATGAAAACAAATGAACTATGTTTGCATTTATTTTTCCATTATTGTAAGAACATCATTTACAAAAATCCACATTTCCTTTTGAGGAGTTGTTATAACAATATACACACATATGCACTCATAGGTGAATATGTGTAAGTCACTAGGTTCTATCTCTAAATTTACTGAAAACTGTGGTTGAAACCCCATGAAACTAGATATTTTACTTGTCCTAAAAGTAACCTTCCTGCAGACATAAAACTGCCATTAACCTAAATAACCAAATAGTATTACTGTTGCTTCTCAGAGCAATAGCTGAAAAAATATTTCATTAGTTTACTTTCACAAAGGCATTTGTGAAATGTCAGTACCTGAGCACTTATTTCCTAAATAGTCCATAGGAAATATCTTTTGCTATAATGCTTTTTATGACAGTAACACCAGCTTCTGTGAGAGCCTAAGAATTAATCATCTATTAAAGAAAATATCTTTATTTATTCTAGGAAGTCTGAAAATATTTTTGAAACCCAAAACTCCTACTGTAAACTCTTTAGTTTTCTGAGAGTGAAGGGTTTTTTTTATTGTGCAGTAAGACACATTCATTTCTTTTTTTCCTGAATATTTTTTAGGAAATGTGTAGGGAAAACAGAAACTGCAGTATGTTAAGAGGCTTCTTATTATTGAAGACATAGTTGGTTTGCCCCTCTGTGCTTTTACAATAGATTATGTTCTGTGATGGTAATACAGTTTTGTAAAGAAGGAAAGCATTGCTTTAAAATTACTGAAATGTAGGGACATAACTATTGTCTTTAAACATATCATACTTTATAATATAAATATAAACAAAGGAAATTATCTTGGGAAAAATGTTTAAGAATGTCTTGTCTATATGATAACTTTCTAATAATAAGAAGAAAATATACCATTAACAAACATAAAATTACTATAACAGGATGAAAACCCACTATCCAATCAGAGACACCACAATGCCAGGAAAGTGTTACTATAGTAAAGTGCCTTGAAATGTGTATTTGTTCATTGCTTTGAGAAGTTTCTTGCTTTTATTTCTCCATCCTTTTTGAGGGAAATGCAAGTAAAAATAATTGATCATAGTCATATTTTTTCTCCTATATGTAATCAGATGATTGAAATTGAAATTATGTCATTGAATTTTCAAATAATTACTTTCTTTGAAATATTATTTTATCTATATTTCATAATTTTTGTAATTTAAATTTTCTAATTCACTTATTCTTTTGTTCATTCTATTATTTATGAGTTCAGACTTTATTGTGCCTACTTTTCTTGTCTCTGGTTAAAAATTATGAAAGTTGAGTTCAGACTCCAGTCCCACAAAAAAATGAAATGGTGTAAAAATTGAAAATAAAATTTTTATTATATCCTAAATTAATAATTAGTGAAAGTCACATAAAATTGTAATTACCCATTTCAATAATACAAAAAGTAGGAGAAAATAAGATGGTTATTAAGAAAATTATTCTTAAACAACATTTTGCTGTCACCACCATCAGAAATAACAATAAAATAAGTGGAGTTTACCTCTATTTTATACAACATATAATTTGATTTTTGGCTTGGACTTTGCTTAACTCATTATTTAAGTATAGAGTATGATATTTTGATTAGTGTCCTAGTTGCTACACTATTTGCTGTGCAAATAACAAACAATAAAGCAAATTCAACATAATTATTTATTTTGTTCCAGACAAAGTAACTAAAAGCATGTTAATTTTCAGAAAGCCTAAGAAGAATGAAATAAATCACAAATTTGTGATAGTGCTTCAGTCTCAACTTCTTCTATCACTGTATTCTTTTCTACTCCTAACACCCTCACCACTTTCTAGACTTTTGTGACTACTAACATTGGAAGGAACAAAATGATTGTAATCACTTAAAATTTTAATGTTTGCCCACCCAATCTTTTTTTTTCTGGTTATTTTGTTTTTCTTTTTCTCTTTCTTTTATTTTGTCATTTTTACACTTACTTAAATGTATATACATTGTTTGGGCCACCTTCCTATCCTCCCCCACCCCACAACCCTCCATTTTTTTTAATTCAAAGCATAAGCAAGAGAACTGTTCTGAAAATAATTGCTTTGCCCATGCCTGTTACAATGGATACTTACAAACATGAAATTCAAACTACTAAGACTGATGTAAAAATATTCAGCATGGGATAGTGGAGTGGCTTAAGTGACAGAGTGCCTGCTTAGCAAGCATGAGGTCCTGAATTCAAAACCAAAAAATATTGCAAAAACAAAAAAATAAAAGTACTTAACAGAACTGACATAACCTTAATTCCAGCTATGTGGGAAGCAGAGATATGAGGATCACAGTTCAAACCAGTCAAAGTCAAATAAATAAATAAAATTAGTGAGACCCTATCTCAAAGAACAATCTGAGTGTGGAGGTGTATGTCTAAAATCCCAGCTATGTAGGAGGAATAGGTGAGAGAATCTCTAGTTTGAAGCCAAGAAAAAAGTATGAGACCTTATCTGAAAAATAACAAAAGATCACATAGCCAAGATAATACCCAGTAAATAGAGCAACTGTGAAGGTATCATGATAGCCAACTTCAAACTATACTTCAGAGCCATAGCAATAAAAACAGCATGGTATTTGTAAGGAACTGCCAAACAAAGACTACACCACGTGTAGAAAAGAAAGATTTATTGAAAGCACAGAAGGCTGGGCTGCCCCTCTCGGGTTCAGATTGCAGAAGCTTGGCTGAATGGGTAGGGGGCTTTATAGGAGGGGCCACACTGTGAGGGAGGGAAGACGCTCTTCCTAGAGAACAGCCAGGCTACCGGTCTCCTTTTACCTTTGATCACCATATGGAATGGTTTGACATGCATAGCTAGTTGAGAAATGGGAAGTTCCTGAGATTTTGCAAGCAGGGAAATAAGCAGGAGAGTTTTGCAAGAAGTCATAAATCAGGGGAGTCTGGTTTCAGTGTTAGCCTTGGGACCCTCCACTTGCTGCAAGAATGCCAGGGACCTAACATTCCAGCCTTTTGTTGGTACTATGGGCGCTGATCAATCTAGCTGATTCAGGCTGAGTAGGAGCATCATTAAGGGGTGGGGTTGGTTGGAATTTAGAAATTTGTGAGGTCCTCAGGAGGCAGATGGTTTTTCCTAGGCTTCATTTGCAGGCAAGGTCAGTTGTTAGTAGGCTGGAGAAGGCTATAGTAGCATCTGGTGGAAATTCTCTCTGCTGAGCTCCCCTAGGTGACCCTGGAGGCATCCAAAAAAGGCAAGTGATGATAAGGAGTAGGGAGAAAAATGGCTGCCAAAGGTCACAACTGACAGAGTAGGCCATAGCCTTCGATATATCAAAGGTAAGGAAGATAGAAGATTGGTATCCCTTAGTTAGACAGAAGGTGAAGTTAAGCAGAGTATGAGGGTAAAATCGACCTGCCAGTCTTCTACAGGTATAGAGTCCCAGAAGGTTGGTTGTCCAAGAAGTTTTGGGGTGGTCGGGTGTGATGGGTTTTTCTCATTGGCCATGAATTCACAGGCTTTCTCAAGTGTACTGGTTTGGTTTGGACCTTTATTGGGGGAAGGGAAGCAATCTTGAGAGCATTTATTATGTAAGACCCAAATAGGAATATTAGAAGGAGCATAAAAAGGTGTCTGTTAAAGGCTGCATATCTAGGGATCCAGATTCTGCAAAATATTGTAACTCCCAAAAAAACTCTAAGCTGCTTTATGGTATGGGGGAGTGGGAAATGGAGGATTGGGTTGATTCCCTCATGACTCAGGGAGTAAGCCTGTCTCTTTAAGGCCACACCTAGGTAGGTGATCTGTAGGAGGCATAGTTGAGTCTTCTCCTTAGAGACTGTGTATCCTTGGATCCCAGAAAGTTTTTAAAAGGACTCAGTTGCCTGTAGATGAGGGGCTCTGTGGCTCTGCATAGAAGTATTTCATCACCTTATTGAAGAAGGGTGGCCTCTGGGTAGTACCAGTCTAATAAGTCCCTGGTTAGCACTTGTCTACAAAGATGAGGGCTGTCTCTAAACCTTTGTGGTAAAACTTTCCAAGTTAGTTGCTGTGAAGAGTTTGTGGGATCTTCAAAGGCAAATAGGGGATGACTGTCAGGATTTAGGTTAAATGTAACACTTTGGATAAAAGAGAGCTTTAGCTCATTATTTTATATAAATTTACATTTTTAACTTTGTAAATGTTTATACCATATTTAGATAAAGTATACAAACAACACTGTTATAAGGTGGTCATTTAAAACACATGAACAAATACATAAATGAACTCTTATTTAGACAAGATCAACAGAAAACACAAGTAATTTCTTTGATAAAAATCTTTCCCTATAACAGTTTTCTGTAGATGTTACTAGAGCAGAACAATATTAAGATAACCTTGTTATTTTATAGACACAGAGAATTTGATTTTAGTTTGATATGACCCTAAAAATCTTTTAGGCAACTCTTAGATTATAATTAACTTTAACTTTATCACACACTAAAGCTTTTTATTATAGACTTTTAACACTTACTCAGACCTCCATATAATATACTAAACCCTTTGATGGTTTGTCCTTATCCCTCCTCTCCATATTTGAAACAATCTTTAGGACAAATCCTTCTTTAAAAAATTCTTTCTCATCCAAAAAGCCATTCTTTTTTTCCTTTAACTTCTCAAAAAATACCTATCTATAGTCTTTCCAGTTGTTTACTTTGTAACTTGTATTTTAAAATTAACTTTTATAAGAGTTTTAATTTTAAATAAAACTGTCTTTCTTTTTTGTCTGGTGGAGGAGACTGTCCACCCCCACAATGGAGATTTATGAAGGATAAAGCTTACCTGAGAAGTCAGGTAGCACCAAGTAGGTGATTGAGGCCCCCCTGCTACTTGGACAGTTACCCTGGTCTCCTCCAAGGTGATCTTGAAGGGGGCTGAGGTCCCAGGGCCGCATCAGTCTTCTGCCACCAGGCCCAAGAGGTCCATGAGGACTTTAGTCTGGTGGGGATGGGAGTGAGAGACTGACCCATGTTGTAGAGGCAAAGAGGGGCTGTTGACCCTCCAGTGTCCATTCTGGCCACATTGTGGACAAGGTCCTGGTGGCAGGTGAGGTGAGGGGCAGTTTTTTGGACAGCATCCTGTCTGATTGCACTTGAAACAGACCCCTGGAGGTGTGCATTGTTGTCCTGCCCATCTCAGAGTTGGAGGAGGTGGCCTCAGGCAGCCGCCAAGAGCTGGGTCTTTTGCTGGTCTCAGGCCTCATCTCAGTTATTAAATACCTTAAATGCCATTTTCACAAGATCTCCTTGGGGGGTTTGAAGGCCATCCTCTGCCTGTTTAAGTTTTCTTTGGATATCAGGGAAATATTGGGAAATAAAATGGGAGTTGAGAATAAGTATAGTGGGTTAGAGTTTCTGTCAGCATCCCAAAAAGTCAGTGGGGTTTTCAGTTGGGATGCTGGATAATTTCTCTAAGTTTATTAAGATTGGCTGCCCTATGGGAAGCAGTCTGTAGCCCTGTAAGGAGGCAGATGAGCATATAATTCTGGGCAGTCAGTATGGAGGGGGCTTGATAGTCCCAATGCAGGTCCTCACATGGCACAACCGTAGATATCACCAGGAGAGTGAGATCTGTGTGGTGGACATCATCAGCATATGCCTGAGATGCCAACCAAACTCTTTCCTTTTCATCTGAAGTTAAAGTGGAGGAAAGAATAACATATATATCATGCTGAGTCATATTATATGCTTAGTTTAGGTATTTAAATTCCTTAATATAGTCACAAGTAAGGGAAAAACCTTCAGGAGAGGAGTCAGGAAGAGTTTTGAATTTTGAGGGAGTTTGTCACTGGCAAGGAGGATTTGAATGGTGTTACAAGATTGGAGCAGGAAGGGTTGAGAGCAAAGAAAAAGAAAAGCTTGGACATATGGAATTTTGGATCACTTGCCATTTCAGTGGCAGAAATTGTCAAGATCTATAAGTGTGTGAAAATCAAAAGTACCATTTTCAGGCCATTGGGATTGATTATGTAGCTTGTAATGAGGCCAAATGGTATTGCAGTAATGAATAAGTTGCTTAGGTTTTATATCATATTGGAAACCAAGGAGAAGGCATCCCAGGGGTGTAGACTCATCTTATTTAGAGTGTGTAGTCCCCATAATGTAGTTGGAATAAAGAAAGAAAGAGAGAGAGAGAGAGAGAGAGAGAGAGAGTGACAGAGTGAGGTAGGTGTCTCGGTGAATTTACTCTTCAGTCCAATATATATCTAGGTCAAGATCTAGCCTCCCTTACATGACTCAGGCAAGGAGAGAAGAATCATCCAGTTGCCATTTGGTAAAAGTAAGCTGGAGAGGCTGTCAAGCTCTCACTCTAGGCAGAGGAAAGGAAGACAGAGTGGAAGAGTAAGAGAGAGAGAGAGATAAAAGGAAAAAGAGAGAGTGAGAGGAAGGGGAAGTGTCACCTGAACAGGTTCCCAAGAGTGGGCATTGCCAGCCTGGGTCACCATCCAAAGAGAATGCCCAACTGGTAAGCCAGGTGTCCCCATGCTAAGCAGAAGGGCACCCCAGCAAGAGTGGGAGGCATACGTGGTGCAGTGGTACAACTTCCGAGACCTCAAAAGAGCAGGCAGCCCCAAGAAGGGTGACACTGAGGAGAGGAGTAGGTCTTGTGGAGGGCAATGGAAGAGAGGTTAGTGGTGGATGGGAAAGCCAGCAAGCCAGAAAGGTCCGAGATCCACAGTCTGTAGGCACTTGGGGTCAACTCAGCAGTCTGGGTCTGGGAGAGAGCAGGACATGAAAACCAAGGGACCAGCCCTGGGCAGGAGCATCCTGTTAACCTCTCCCAGGTTTTGGCACCTAGGAACTGCCAAACAAAAAACATGCCATGTGTAGAAAAGAAAGATTTTCTGTAAGTACAGACCGCTGGGTTGTCCCTCTTGGGTTCAGGTTGCAGCAGCTTAGCTGGAATGGGTAGGGGGCTTTATAGGAAGGGCCACACTGTGAGGGAGGGAAGGTGCTCCTCCCAGAGAATAGCCAGGCCACTGGCCTCCTTTTATCTGTGATCACCAGATGGAATGATTCAACATGCATAGCTAGTTAAGAAACAGGAAGTTCCTGAGATTTTGCAAGCAGGGAAACAAGCAGGAGAGTTTTGCAAGCAGTCATAAATCAGGGGGATCTGGTTTCAGTGCTAGCCTCAGGACCCTTTACCCACCCCAAGAATGCCAGGGACCTAACAGTATTGGCACAAAAAACAGATATGAAGGCCAGTGGAACAGAATAGAAGGTTCACATGCAAATCCACTCAGCTACGCTCAACTAATTTTTGACCAAGTCACCAAAAAGATACCATGGAGAAAAGATGGCCTCTTCACCAAATCTTGCTGGGAAAACTGGTTGTCTGCTTGCTGAAAACTAACACTAGATCCATGTCTTTCACCCTGTACAAGTATTGACTCAATGTGGATTAAGGACCTAAATATAAGATCTGAAATTTGAATCTAGTGCAGGAAAAAGCAGGGAATACACTGGAAATAATAGGCATACTCAATGAGTTCCTCAATAGAATTCAAATGGCTCAGCAACTAAGAGAAAGGACTGACAAATGGGACTACATAAAATTAAAAAGCTTGTGTACAAGAGAAATAGTTTCTAAATGGAAGAGGGTGTGCCTGCTTTTGATAGTATTGCTGTATTTGTGTTAGGTCTGTAATGCACATGTGAGAAAAAACATGCAATTTTTTGGCCCTCTGAGCCTGGCTAATTTTGCTTAAATGCTGTTCTCCAGTCCCATCCATTTATCTGCAAAGGATAAAATTTCAAGCTTTTCTGTGGCTGAATAAATTCCACTGTATATAAATGCCACATTTTCTAGTCCATTCATCAGTAATAGGACACCTTGGCTGCTTCCATAGCTTAACTATTAGGAATAATAAATAATAAACCAAAAATAAATAAATAACATGAGCATCCAAGTGCCTTTGTTATAAATGGATTAAAAACAATGAAAGAAGGAAGTTAAGGAGGTGAATTTGGTTGATGTACTCCCTATACGAGAATGAATATAGAATCTTTAAACCTTTTGAAACCACTGTAAGAAAAGAACTATAGTAGAAATAAGAAAAATGAAGGAGATGAACTAAATTGGGCTATAGTACATATAACAGGAGGATCCAAGCTGGTGGCTAGGGTAGGGAATCAGAAATCCTAAGCTTTGTGAGTTTAGAAACCATCTTGAGACATCAGAGCTATACTTGGGTAATTCTTATTGCTCTAGCCAAAATAATAACCACCATCATAATACGTGCACATAAAATTCAGACTGACCCTTAAGTCAGTGTTTCATTGCACCTAACATCTGCAAATCTAAAAATCCCAGGTGGCACAGAGAGCAAAATAAACCCCATCTAAAATGGCAGGTGGCACAGATAGCAAGGTGTGTCTTCCCCTGGGGAAAAAGCCCCCTGGCCATTTCTTTTTCCTTTTTTTTTTCTCTTCCTTTTTTTTTTCTACCAACAAGCAGAAGATGGAGCATCAATCAGAATCAGATTTTGAGACATCCTGGACCCCTAACCCATGGAAAGCCTACCTATGCCACAACATTTCTCCCCACTTACTGGTTCCAAAGCTACTTGTGTAAGTCTGCAGAATGAACAGTTGAGCACCAAGAATCATGCCCAACTCCCATACCCACCCACTTGGAATATAATCTCGCACAGTCCCTGGGCAGATTGAACCCCCCCCAACAAAACTGAAAAGCATAAACAGCGAAATGTAATCTAACACTGATGGCAGAGGTAAGGGTGGAACCCTGAATCTGCCCCAGAGAATGGGGGTGGGGCAAGGAGCTGAACTCTAAGTGAACAAATGGGAAAAGCAAAAAAGGGTGAGAGCAGGGATGGGGTGACAAGCCAACCTCCCAAAGCATGGCAGGTAGTGAATCCTGGAGCTGGTCTCTTGGGACAGAGGGCAGTACTCAAAACAGAATTGCCCTACTTTGCTGGGGAAGGACCTGACTAAACAGAGTTGCAGCTGTAGGGCAACATGTTTGCCACCTGGTGAAAACGATAACAGTTCAGACACCCTGCATGAACTGTCAATGAGTTACCTCAGCTCCCAATTACAAATTGTCCTGTGGACAGTAAGAACCAAATACTACTCACAATCCAATCACCTGGTGAGACCACATCCATGTTCCCACTTGTATGACAACACCAAGATTGAACACCTAAGGAATAACTCCAGAATTTTTACCAAAAGACTGAAGTTTTTGTTGTTCCTGCACTTGGTGGGTTTTTATTTTTGTTCGTTTGTTTTTCTGTATTATTAACTTCACCATCACTATTTTCTTCTCCCTATTCTTATTCCCTTCACTTTCCTCCTTTTCCTTTGATACAATCTATTGTTCTCTCTCCCAACTACTTTTTCTGTCCCTTCTCTTCCACTTTCTCCCCATCTTCACCTCTATCTCCTATACTTACCCAACTTGTCACCACACAATCCCTTCCTCCTATACACTCACTATCCACTGACTAACCTACTGTACCTACTGTACACACCCCCAACCTCCCAACATGCTATAACCCCTGACATCAGCACCATCCACTACAACAACAGAAATACACTCAAACATACACAAGGGCCACAAAACCCAGCAGCCCCAATATCTCTTCCCCCACAACCACTTCTTTTCCCACACCCTTTTAGTATCACCTTTACCAACTATCCAAATTTCTATATTCAACCTAATATCCATTACCTCCCCAACTCCCACTGTTTATATTACCAAGAGGACTTCTATATAATATGTAAACAACTGGTCTGGCACTGAACCTGTGAATTTGTTAGCACTAAATTATACCTCCAGGCCAGGGACAGAAGGAACCCATCAGCCTAGCTAACAACCAAGTCAGTCACAGCACAGAAATTAAATCAAGAGAAAGAAAACAGGCAATTAAAATCACCAACTAGCCTATCAAGAAAATAGCTGCACAGCACCAAATGGAGTGATGGGAAGAAGAAGAAGAGATGGAAAACATACTCCTCAAAAAAAAAAAATTGAATACAGGATTCAGTGGGAAATGAAGCAAATGGATACCAAGGTCCTGACCCAACAAAATAATGATAAATGTTACTAAGAAGCCCAATGACACACATGGAAAAATCTGCAAACAGGAAATCTTAGAAGAAATCACTGAGAAACTCAAGTGGAAGAAAATAGACATGGTTAACCAGAATGTACGAGATGCACTCAAGATATTTCAAGACACCTAAAATAAGGAACATGAGAAGACACAGAAACAAATGCAGAGAGGACTTCAACAAACACCAAGTGGAAAAAAAAGCACATTATTAAAAAGACATATGACAGCAAAAAATGTAAAAGAGGAGTTCAACAAATGTATGGAAAACCTCAGAAAAAAGAATCAAACAGAAATCCTGGAAATAAAAAGTCCCTTAAGTCAAAAAAAACCCCAAAACAGAGTGTAAGGCCACTCTACCACACTACAACATGTGGAAGACAGAATCTCAGAGCTCAAAGAAAAAAATAGAAATTAAAGAAAAAACAGAAGAAATCTTAGTCAAACAACGCATGACCTGTGAAAGGAATATGCAAAAATTCAGTGAATCCATCAAAAGACCAAACATGAGAATCATGGGCTCTGGAGAAGAAGAGGTGCAAGAAAAAGTAATAATAATATATTCAACAAAACAATGACAGAAAATGTCATGAAAGTTTTTCCCATTCAGGTTCTGGAAGCCTCCAGAACACCAAACAGACATGACCAAAATAGAAACTCCCCACTGTATATTATCATTAAAAGAACAAGCACAGAGAACAAAGAAAGAATATTGAAGGCAGTAATAGAGAAACAAAAACAAAGTATAAAGATAAACCCATCAAAATAACAGCAGATTTCTCAATAGAAACCTTTAAAGCAAGAAGGGCATGCAGTTAGGTATTTTGAGCACTAAATTAAAATATTTTCAGCCCTAGGATACTCTACCCAGCAAAACTGTCATTTAAAATTGATGGAACAATAAAACTCTTCCACAATAAACAGAAATTAAAACAATATATGACCATCAAGCCACCACTACAGAAGATTCTTCAAGTAACTCTGAACACAGAAGATGAAAGCAAACAAAAACATGAGAGGACAGGAAGTATTAAACCACAGGAGAAGAAAAGACAAGGAATCAGAGAGTAGCATTGATTCAGCTGCACACAATCAAACCCTTAAACAACAAAAACAACTAAATGGCAGGAATCACCACATACCTATCAATATTAACACTGAATGTCAATGGACTCAACTCCCCCATCAAGACACTGTTTGGTAAACTGGATTAAAAAGAAAGAACTGACAATCTGTTGTTTACAAGAGACCCATCTTATTGACAGAAATAAACACTAGCTTAGGATGAAAGGCTTGAAGATTTACCAAATCAGTGGCCACAGAAAACAGGCAGATAGTAGTAATACTTAGGTAAGACAAAGTAGATGTCAAACTTACAATGGTCAAATGAGACAAAGAAGGACACTTCATACTAAAAAAAGGAAATAACAATTATCAGCCTTTATGCACCCAATTTTATCAAACATACACTAAAGGACAAAAGAAGCATATGTAGAATACAACACAGTGATAGTGGGAGACTTTAATACCCCTCTATTATAACTAGATAGGCCATCCAAAAAATAAGCAAAGAAATCCTAGAACTTACTGTAACCATAGATCAAATGGAACTAACTGATGTCCACAGAATATTTCATCTGACAACAGCACAATATACATTCTTCTCAGCAGCCAATGGAACTTTCTCCAAAATACATCATATCTTGGGGCACAAGGAGAGCCTCAGCAAATATAAGAAAACAGAAATAACTGTCTGCATTCTATCTGATCACAATTCACTAAAACTAGAACTCAACAACACAAACAACAGCAGAAAATATGCAAATAATTTTGGAGGCTAAGTAACACATTGCTCAAATATCAGTGGATCATAGAAGAAATCAAAAAGGAAATCAGTCAAAAGGTTCCTGGAAGTTAATGAAAATGAGAACATCAACTACAAGAACCTTTGTGACACAGCAAAAGATGTCCTAAGAGGAAAGTTTATAGCCATGAGTGCATATATTAAAATGGAAGAAATGTCTTAAATAAATGAGTTAATACTATATCTCAACTCCAAGAATACAAGGAGAAGTAATATCTAAAACAATCAGGAGAGAAATAATTTAAATGAGGGCTAAAATTAATGAAATAGAGACTAAAATAATTTACAAAGAATCAACAAAACAAATACTTAGTTATTTAAAAAAAATAAGATTGACAAGCCCCTGGCAAATCTGACTAAAATGAGGGGGCAAAAGACACAAATAAATGAAATCAGATATGCAAAAGAGGTGCTTGTTTCCAAGAAACACCAAGGAAATGCACAGAATCATCACAGACTACATTGAGAACCTGTATTTCAATAAAATAGAAAATCTTGAAGAAATGAACAAATTGCTAGATACTTATGAAATATCCAAAACTGAACTTAGAGAATATTAACCACCTACACATCTCTATAACAAATAATGAAATTAAAGCAGCAATAAAGATTAAAAAAATTAACGTTCAGGAACTGACAGATTTTCTGCTTAATTCTACCACAGAAGAACTAATACAAATACTCCTTAAACTTTTCCATGAACTAGAAAGGGAAAGAATACTGCATAAATCACTCTATGAAGCCAGTATTATTCTCATCCCAAAACCAGACAAGAACACAACCAAAAAGGAGAACTACAGATCAATCTCCTTAATGAACACTGGTGCAAAAATCTTCAATAAAATTGATGGCAAGCCTAATCCAACAACATACCAGAAAAATCATTCACCATGACCAGGTGTAAACTGAGGGAATGTGACTCAGGTTATTACGAAGGCACTTGCACACCCATGTTTATTGCAGCACTATTCATAATAGCTAAGCTATGGAAAAAGCCAAAATGCCCCACTACTAATGAATGGGTTAAAAAATGTGGTGTTTGTACACAATGGAATTTTATTTAGCCACAAGGAAGAATGAAATTTTGTCATTCACAAGTAAATGGATGGAACTGGAGAACATCATCTTAAGCAAAGTTAATCAAGCTCAGAAGACCAAAAATCAAATGTTCTCCCTCATATGTGGAGTATAGACTAAAACAAATGCAGTAATATTATTGGACATGGGTCACACACTAAGGGGAGAACACACATGGGATGGATAGGGAGAAGGAAGGAAACCAAAAACTTGAATGTGGTTGATGTGCTCACTGGAGAGGAGGGAATACAGTAATCTTAAACTATGGGAAGGGGACTATGAAGTATTGAAGAGGTCTGGTAGAAATGAAAATCACCAAACTATAGTGCTGAACAGGTTCTATCCAGAAGCAGGGAATAGGGCAACAATGTGCACATGTTAGTAAATGTAAATGTGATAAAATAAATAAATGCTTATTATATATATATTTTTTTTTGTTTGGAAGCGCCACAAGGAAACTGCCTGTGTGGTTATCTTAATCAAGCAAAAATGTCATTTTTTTCTTTCACAAAAATCAGTGAACAGGAGGGCAGAACAGATACTGCCTGGGGCTGGGGTAGTATCAGTGGAAGTGAAGAGAAGATGGGGAAATAGTGAAGGAAAGTGAATATGGTACAAATAATGTGTACACACACATATATATAAATGAAAAAATCATATCTTTTTTACTATTCCAGTAATGGCAGAGGGGGAACAAAGGAGAATTAGATAGGGAGTGAATTCAAGTATGATATAATTGATATATTATAAGAACACTTGTGAATGACACAATGTACACCCACTCTGCACAACAATAAAAATGGAAAAAAAAATAGAAATCATTAATGTTCAACTTGTCTAGTTTCAGTTTGTTCTGAGTGACATATTTCTAGCTCTACATTTCTCAGATTAATCTTGGTGTCACTGTTCTTGGCAAATGTTTAAAGTGCTCAAAGTTATCACAAAACTATGGGCAGAACATCTTGGAACATGGAGAAAGCCAGATTATGCATCCCTTTTAGTGTATTTTTGCCTTCCAAGTGGTTGAAGAATGGAAAATGTTTGAATATTGGGGAACTTGGAAGCAAAATTAGTAATTATATATAGTGCATAAGAAAGTAATACTGCCAGTGTTTGCAGGAACCCATAATTACAAAACAGTAAAAGCAAATTCACTTCAGAAACCCACCATTCATCACAATGATCAAACTCCAGTTACAAATACCATCACCCCTCTGAATCCGTGGCTTTCACATCTGTGCTTTAATGAATCAAGTTTTGAAACTTGTTATAAAACCTGCATTTGAAGTGAGTATGTACAGAATTTTCTCGTCCATCATAGTACAAACACTCTAGATCACATTGAGAGAAAAGGGTACAACCTTGGAAAAGAAAATAACAGAAATTAAGTCAACAATTCGATGTATGAAAAGAAGTAACTGTCAACTTAGTATTCTTTCCCCATGTGATACTAACCTTCAAAACAAAGTAATATAATGACATTTTATCCCATATTTTGTATTATTGTTTGAAGGAAACAAGGTTATTCATGCTTAAAAGGAAAATTTTAAATTGCAAAGTTTTTCTCTCCTTATTTCCCACTCTATTTTCAGACTTTGCTCCATCCTATCTTGCCTGCCACAATGTCATGGAAAGCGTGAGTGTACATTTTCATGCAGTTGCAATAGAAACATTAGTTGCAGAGAGTTACAGGAATAATACAGGTATAAGGTAAATTCACACTGAAGATTTCTGTTGGAATTTTCTACTGACAAAAGCAATATTCATGAAAAACAAAACTGACCCTCAATGCCACCTTGAAGAAATAGGAAAGACAAAATTTAAATGGGGTGGTGGAGGCATATGTGTAGTGAATATACATAAGTACTGACTAATATTTTAAGATCATCTGTTGAGCATGAAAAGATGGGGAGGTAAAGTACGTGGTGATAATGCGATATAGGCAAGAGGGGGTTAAAAAGCCTTAAGACTTGTGAGGCTTTCATCATATCACTTTTCTCTTCAAACTGATTGTTGACTGAAAAATGGTGAAAATGGTACCTAAGATGCTAATAAGTTAGCAGGAAAATTTGGATTCAAAGAGATTCGGGGAAGATTGCACCACAAGAATAGTAAAGCATGATGTTATAATTATCCTCATAATAGAAAGAATTGTATTATAAATTCATGAGATACTACTAAAAATTATACTTAACCAACTGTTAATGAAGAGGAAACATTAAAATTATAAGTAATAAATGAGGAAGACCTAAAGAAAATAGATATGAAACAAACAACTATGGGATAGGTTCAAACCAAATATATCAGCAGTCATATTAAACATACTATGTACAAATAAGAAAGAGAGGGCTTGCATTGTTTTACCACTGTCAGAAAAGTGTAAACTAAGGCAAGAATAAAAATATTATGAATAACAGATAATTGACTGGTATTCCCAGGAGACAGTTATCATTATTCAGGAAGCAGTAAGAGCAGGAACAGCCAATTCATAGTCACATAGAAAAATTATAATGTTACTTAGAAATCATACAAGAAATTTCAAGAACACTATAAATAAATCTGTCTTTTTGGGGGACAGCACTGGGGTTTGAACTCAGGATCTCATACTTGCTAGGCAGATGCTCTTACCACTTGAGCTATTCCACCAGCCTTAAACAAATCTTAATATAGCATTTTTCAAAATGTAAGTAGAGTTTTCCAGATACCACAAACATTACATATGGTCTCCCAATAAGTTGAATTCAGGAGCATATATAAAAAACATCAAATATCTGGACCCCAGTGGCTCATTCCTATAATCCTACCTTCTTGGGAGTCTGAGACTGGAAGGATCATGTTTTGAGTCCAGGCTGAGCAAATAGTTCCCATGTCTCTATTTCCAAATAACCAGAGCAAAGTGGACTGGAGGTGTGACTCAAGCAGTACAGCATCTTCTGTGCAAGTGCAAAGCCCAGAGTTCAAACTTCAGTCCAGCCAAAAACAATCTGATATTTGTAAAAATCCCACATAACTATATAGATATATATGATGTGTGTGCATATATATATATGTATATATAAAACATCACATAATACTCCATTTAATGTGTTAGTTAAATTTAAGTTAAAAATTTCAAAGCTATTACTATCCATTAAATAAATCTATAAGTCAAATCTGCATCCCATTTCCCTTTTGTAGAGACATTCAGATTTTTTTCTCCAATTTTACACTAGGTATCCAGATTTATTATTAACAGAGATAATTTTGAAACTGATGACAAAATCCAGGATTCATGCCCATTAAAATATTAAATATGTGGTTTCTGATATCCAGCATCAGGTGAGATACATTAGTATACATATATATGTATATGTATATATGTATATATATTTTAATTATATGTACATATATATCTTTTAAAATTCTACATTCTTAATACTAGTTTTCCATATTCAGTCAGGGAGTTAGGAGAAGCTGAATAAAGTGACTTGCAGAAAGCTTTCCTAGTTTCAAACTTACGCAATTTGCCCATAGCAAAGAAATTTCAACATTATGAAGAAGAAGCAAAGTTTAGCAATTTAAAAGTTTTTATAATTTTCCTTAGAGAAGAATTTAGATAGTGTTTCTATATTAGCACTTGATAGAACTATGTTGCACAGAAGATTAAACATGATTAAAGCAGTTGTATTCCTTAACTTTTAAGAACCAAACAACTTTTTTTCACATTCATCTCAACAACGCTTGTCATTTACAAAAAGTTGTTTCCTTAACTTTCTTTGTCCTTATTTGTTATGAACAATATGTATAGGGAAAACAAAATTGATAATTAAAATAAAATTAACTCTAATAAAGGAGTCTAGGTTTAATTAACAAGTGTGTTGGTTGTTGGGAGAAATCTCATTATCCAGTAGGGAAAACATTAAAAACATTGTATGCACATATGAGTAAAATAAAAATTAAAAAAAATACATGTAAACAAAATGAAAGAATACCAATGAAAAAAATAGTAATTGTTATTGAAGATCAATATTGAAAAAATATTCATAAGTCTTTCCTCTGAAGTTTCAAGAACTTCCATATAAGGTGAACTTGGAAATGTTTTTAAAAATCACTAAATAATTCAATATTAAAGCTGCAGCAAGTCTCTTTAACACGCTTTTGTTTCCTAAACTTTGTATGATAATTGACTGTAAGAAAGTCAAATGAGAAGCTGCCAAACTTCAAGTGTCAGTTTTAAGAGGAAAAGAAGCTCACTGTAACTGTGAATTATTTTGAGTACATTTTCAATTTGGAAGGAAGTCAGCTTGTTCTATCCATCATCACCTGTTAGCATATCAGTTTTTAAGGCATTAAAAAGATTTTGTACATCCACACATGCAAGAGAGACAAAATTAATTGGTGATTGATATTTTCTTCCATTTCATTTTTGCCATGGGTCACTTAACAATCATATCTACTTCATTTGTATGCAATATATTCTTAAATTTCATCAGCTATTCGACTAGTTTCTTTTCAATTTTGCACAGTTGTGTTCTCCTCCTACACAAGTCACATGACCACATGAGTTTTATCTTCTTTGACTATACCTGTATTCTCAATAAATCCATAAATAAATCAGGATAACTTAGGCTCTCTGGAAATATTTCTTGACTGGAGTGAGTAAATCAATCCTAGATTTAAAATTATAAATAATACATATAACTCCTAAGTCTTCATTCAACAAATATCTACTCATCATCTACTCTGTAATGAGCTAGAATGTACTGCTTAACACACATGAATGAGCTTGCAGTCATATCAAAATGCCACTATTCAAGTCTCATGGAATTTTTTGACCATGTGTAATGGAAAATAACCTTCAATTTTTGCTATATAATGGAGGTTTTAAAAACAGGATTCCATTCTGGATTATTGAATTTTTTCCATTTAGCATGATTTGATTGCCAAGCGTCAACATCTTTCATGAAAAGCTATTTAGAAGTTGTAGGTGTGATTTTGCTAGAAATAGTTTTATATTCTACAGAGCAATAAAGTATGTATGTGAAAATAATGTAATTCACTCTTTTATGTAAAATAATTCAGATGTTCATAAATAAGGCAAAATTAAAAATTATTAAATTGTATACGGGCAAGAACTCTAAAAATCTAGCCTAAGAACCATGTAAAGTGACATCAGTCGAGTGTACTTATTCTTCTTTGAGAAAAAAAAATCCTGAAAATAGTCAAATATTTTAAAGTGCATTAAAGCAAGGCACATATGTAAAATTGTGATAATTCCCTAAACTAAATAATTTCCACCATATATAGATTTAGCATGGTGATTTAGGGTACCTTTAGAGAGAAATGGACATGAATTAAAGTCTTAACCCTCCCATTCATAAACTATGATCTAAGTAAAAATTCTAATTTTGTGGTCTTGAGCTTTTTCATCTGTAAAAATGTGTCTTCATGACATAAACACATGAAACACCGACCAACTCCCTATAATAAGTGTGATATATTGCTATTTTAATTGATGTTACATGGTGAGTATTGTTTCTGTTTCTCTACCATAACCCCATGCTTTGTCCCCTAAATATGCATTTGTAAAAGAGAAAAGTGTTGATTTAGTACAATGATGGTTCAGATTAAGGAATGAAACCACCACAAAGTTATACAGTATTAAGTCATAGAGAAGAATTTAGTATTCCTGAATCTCTCTATAAATTCATTCATCTGATTCGGTTATTATTCATTTTGTGTCTATTGAATCTTTTCTCTGTGCTTGGCATTGCTGGTATTGTCATAAGAAAAATAAAGGCTTACCTCCATCCACAATGAATTTAGTATTTAGTGGGAGAAGAAGGCAAGTAAGTCTAAAACACCGAAAATTATTTATAACTTGGAGTACTTTCTGTGAGGTCAAATAAAGAGAGGAAAAAAATACATCAGAAATATCAGATGTTGGCCCAGACGTTGCAGTTTATGCCTGCAATCCAAGCTGCTCTGGTGGCATAGGAAGGTGATCATGGTCCAAAGTCAACAACAGACAAAAACATTAGATATTATTGAAAAATCACTAGAGCTAAAAAGTACTGGAGATGTGCCTGTAGTGGTAAAGTAACTGCTGAGCAAGCATGAGGCTCTGAGTTCAAATCCTAGTAATGCTCCCCCTCCAAAAAAAGAAAATTGAAAGAAATATCATGTCAGATATTCCCTGGGGATGATGGAAATATATGCTAAGATTTAAATATCTGGCAGATTTTACCTTTTAGAACTTAGAAATAAGTTACAAACTTCCATTAATTATTTGTTATATTCATTTTCTTACATGTCCTTAATAATAAATGATAATACTAAGTACTAAAGAATATTTCAAACTCTTTCTGATATATATGTGTACTAATTTTATGTTTAATAATGCTCTATTTAAATTTTAATCATTAATATAATTCATATATAAATTAAGAACTATAGAAATCAATATATTTATATATGCATATTGAATATAAGAAATTTGTGTTTTATTAGCAAAAATTTTATGATATGATTATGTAATTCAATAGTTTGAAAAGTAATACCTACTTGACACAAATAATAACTAATGGAAAATATTAAAGAAGGAAATAATAGCAAGAATTCATGCCAAAAAAATAGCACTTGTAAATTGAGATAATGTGACTGAAATTTAATACTTAAAATTTTCCATTAGTTATTTATAAGTAGGTTTAAAATCCACAAATCTTTAACTGTCCTATCTTGGTTGCATGACAAATATTTCGGATATGGACAGATGTATTTAAGTTTGCTGTGACCTTGTTGGAATAGTAAAGAATGCATTAGAAAGCATATTCCATCTAGTTTTAAGGAAAGTGTTGCTTTATATAGGTTCATATATAATTTCTCTGTTTAATAAGAAATATTTTGGTGTTAAGACTGATAGTGTCCTTGCTAATTGAGATTTTTAGTTACTGAATGCACCTGAAATATTATTGCAACAACATTCATATCTATTTTTATTACTCTTTATAAATTATTTATGAAAAAATTCTACCCAAGTTAGTACCCGAATTTTGGAAAAAACAGTAAGAATTAGGAAGTAAGAATTGAACAAATTATTCTCATTTCATAGCAGGTTCATATAATTCCCCAGATTTCCATGTAAAACTTACCAATTTTAAGAATTATTTTGTTTCTGAATCTCTTTTGTCTTTGGTTAGCCACTTAAAATATTTGTGCAATATTTGGTACACATATAGAATTATTAATATTCATTTTATTTGCAATCATGACACCTTAGCAGGAGATAAGGGTATACACATAGTATGAAAAAAGGCTACAAGAAAGACCAAATAACCAGACTGTGACAGCTTCTCCCACAGATGTTCCTTTCCCACTCACCTGAAATGTTTTTATTTATTTATTTATTTATTTTTGCAGGGGAGAGCGCGAACGCAGTCCCCCACTACCACAAATTATGCAGTTGAGTTCCCTACATTTGGGGAAGTCGCAGGGGTCAGCACATCCAGAGTTCAATGGATAAGCCTCACCCTGGGAAAACCACCTTCGTGATCATGGTATCTCCCCTGCCAGGTAAGTAAGTATTCACCTGAAATGTTAACCTTCAACTCAACATGATTTTTGTTGTTGTTGTTCTTGCTTTCTACTTGATATCAGGATGTTTCTTAAAACCAGAAATGTATATATACTAACAAGTTTCTGATTTTGTAAAAGTACACAAATTTCCTGTTTTTCAATATTATAATTTTTGTCTAGGTCCAGCATTAAATCTAACTCTCCGTTAGCCTGTCTTACAGATCAACTTGATTCTAGTCAGTCATTTTGTATGATCTAAAACTTAAGAATCACTTAATATGTGTAAAATTAATGCAATCTTTGCAGATAATGTAAGGCTTCAAGAGAAATTATGTCTAAATCGATGAGACAAAATTAACTGCTATTTTAACAATGTTTTTTAATTATAAGGATCATTTCTCTTATAAAAAATATAAATAATGAAATGATTGTCATCTACTGAATCTATTTTATGATCAATGGTACTCTCCTTTCTGGATAATGACCCATAGAGCAGGCATTCTTTTTTTCCCCTTTATTGCTGTGCTTGGTGGGGATGCATTGTAGTATTTACAAATGTTCTTACAGTGTATCAAATATATCATACTCATACCCAAATATGATACATTTCACCCCCTCCACCACTATCCTTTATTCCACGTCCCCTAATTCCTGGAATAGTTTCAACAGATATGGTATTATTTTTGCATTTATATACACGTGCACTCATTTTTCACACAATATTCACCGTCCTACATTCTTTTCCCAACAGCTCCCCTCTCCCACTGGTACCAACCCCCTCTCTGGACAGGAACTGTTCTGCCTTCCTATTCTCTGATTTTGTAGAAGGAAAAGAAAAAAAAGTTGATATTTTTGATTGTTGGAGATAAAGGTAGTTATACAATGAGTTTCCTTGTGGTATTTCCATGTATATGTGTATTATAACCCCAATTGGTTCATGTCCTCTAATTTTCTTCATTCTACCTTTGTCCCTTTATTTTGGTGGTTTCAGCCAATTTAAGGTTTTTACATTCATTCTTGTATAGAGAGTTTATCAACCATATTCAAGTTCTTAGTTTCCTTCTTTTAACCTATCCCTCCCATACATGATCTCCCCTTAGTGTGATCTCCCCTTAGTCATAATATTGCTGCATTTGTATTAAGACTACATTCCACACATGGGAGAGAACATGTGGCTTTTCACCTTCTGAGACTGGCTAACTTCACTTAAGACGATGTTTTCCAGTTCCACCCATTTACTTGCAAATGACAAAATTTCATTCTTCTTTGTGGCTGTAAAATTACATTTTATATAAATACCACATTTTTGTTATCTCTTTGTGAGTAGTGAGGCATCTTGTCTGCTTCCATAGCTTAACTACCATGAATGGTGCTGCAATAAATGTGGGTGTACAGGTACCTTTGTTGTAACCTGACGCACATTCCTTTGGGTATATCCCTAGGAATAGAATTATTGCTGGATTGTATGGAGGATCTGTTTTTAGTTTTTTGAGGAGCCTCCATACTGTTTTCCATAATGATTGTACTAGCTAACATTCCCACCAGCTGTGTATTAGGGTTCCTTTTCCTCTGCATCTTCAACAACATTTGTTGCTGCTTTTGTTTTTGTTTTGTGGCACTGGGGCTTGAACTCAGGACTTTCACCTTGAGCCACACCATTTAGCCCTATTTTTGTGAAGGGTTTTTCGAGATAGGGCCTTGTGAACTATTTGCCCAGGCTGGCTTTGAACTGCCATCCTCTTGATCTCTGCCTCCTGAGTAGGTTGAATTACAGGCATGAATCACCTGGTGCCTAGATGTTGCTTGTGTTCTTGATGGTAGCTATTCTAGCAGGAGTGAGTTGGAATCTTAGTGTGTTTTTGATTTGCATTTACTTTATGACCAGGGATGGTGAACATATTTTCATGTGTCTTTTAGCCATTCTTTTTTTAGGACAAAATAAATAGAAATGCAGGGGAGTTTTGAACCAATTTGTATGCTTCTTAGTAAAGAAGTGTTTCACATCTTAAGGAAAACATTGTTTTCGAATATGTCTTCAGATATATGCAGGTGATAAAAATTTGATGACATCTTAAAGTTATTTCATAATTACCAAACTATATCACATAATTGTGGTTATAGCATTAGTCATTTTTCACTTAAATTTTTCAAGATGAAAATCAAAAATTGATTTTTATCAGTCTGCTCATTCTCTTTTTTAATATGAAGTGTTCAAAAATGAATTTTAAGTTTACCTTTTAATATTCTAGACAACTATAGATAAAGAGCTAATTATTTATACAGTATTTCTTTAATCACAACTGTAATGCTCAAGAGTGAATGTAGAGGTGAAACTTCAACTTTTCTCCAATAAACATCAGCTATACACTTACCGAGTTGAAGCAAATACCTGTGACTTGGTGAACTTGCAGCACAGCCTTATTTGATGTATATGCATCAATACTGAAACATTATTTTAATGAATATTGAAACATTTTTAAAATAAAAATACTTAATATGAGTATCCTCATGAATCTTTTGACTACTGAAGCATTATTTTAAAATAAATATACTTAATATGAAGTATCCTAATGAATCTTTGACTATTTAAGTACATCCCTAAATATACACAGAGAAGATTAGAATGCAAAAAGCTAAGGAGATGATTTCTGTAAGATGAATGATTTCTTAATATTAGCAATACAATCTTTTGTTTAATCTGTTCTGATACTCTCACCAGAAAACATTTTAGAGGTGCAATATTGCATGTTTACAGTGCTTTAAAGCATATCTCCTCTAATATGGTCATGGTCAATACTTTTAAAAATTTTCTTATTGTTTTTTCAATAAAATTTATATTCTAAAATGACACTGAAAATTATACGTTTGCATTTCATGGGAAACATTTCATATCACCTTTCACATGTTGTGCAAATGAGGTTAACATCTGATCAACAGGCAGATCCTTCTGTGCAAAGACATTGGCAAATCCTCCATAAATGATCCTCCATAAGTGTAAGAGCAAAGATGTATACTGTTTGATTTCTGCTTCCCTAACCTATATGAACTGCCTGGAGTGAAAAAAAAAAACAAATTATAGTAATAGTATTGTTGAATATTTAGAGATATATGTATATATACTTATATACATATGTATTTCTCTCTTCTCTCTTCTCTCTCTCTCTCTCTCTCTCAGAGTTTCATTGACACCAAACACAAGTTTGAGTTTTAAGATAATGGTAGGAAATTTGACATTTTGTCTCCTGACCAAATTAGTAGATATCTGCTGACAAAGGAGACCTGGTTGATGATAGTTCTTCTTAAAAACACCATGCTTAGTCCAGAGACAAAAAATAAATAAAACCTCATGGCAAGAGAAAAAGTTACATTTAATTGAAGTCACTAGTCTGCATAAAATATACTGTCAGTGCTTCTGGATGATTACATAGCATCCAACTCAGAAAAAAAAGAAACAAAATCTGCAGAACTTTGAGGCATTTCACAAATTGCTATGTAAGATTTTGTTGAGCTAATACGTCAGTTTTTTCAAAGTTCTGAAACCAGTTATTTGGCAAGTAATTGTTTTTCAAAACTCTTTCCTAGCTTGATTGCTCTCTTGTGCTAATATAAAAAGGAAAAGAAATTTATGGGTACATAATACCATTTTCTTCTAAAATAATGGTTATTAAATAAAAGAAGTAGTAGGTCAAGAAACTTCAGAAAGTGGGATGGTCATTACTTTTAAATTAAATGTTTTCATGAAATAAAGTATTACATATGTGTGCAAATACATACATAATGTGATACATACATGTATACATATATGCATATATGTGTGCACATGCATTTTCCCTATCATACAATTATACACATAAATATGTCTTTTACTTTATGTAAATAATGATTTAATAAAATTTTATAAAATAGAGATCATTTTAAATATTTTCTCATACATCAAACTCAATGCACAGAATAAGAAAAATCTTGCAGTGTAAGCAATTTATGTAAAATTGTTGACTTTAACTTTTAAATAAGTTAATTTTAAATAATTTTAATTAATATTAAAATTAATTTCATTTATTTTTAACATACAAAAATACCCTTATAATATTTCATTTTAAATATATTATATGGAAGGTTTGTAGGTGTTATTCAGTAGCACAAGCATCTCAGTACCATGCAAAAAACCCTGAGTTTCATCCCTGGCAACACACACACACACACACACACACACACACACACACACACACAAAATGACTTTGCAAACAAAGGTCAAACTTACTATACAATATGTAGTAATTTTAAATATTTATATTGTAAGCATATTTTGATTGGATTTTAAACTTAAATACCATCATCTATTTGACATTTACCAAAATATTAAATATGAAGGACTATTTATCAGTCATAAATCATATTGAACTAAACCATTTGAGAATGCTGTCATGTTACTACACTGTTAATTTTGGGAATTCTGTAGTATGTTATTCAATTTTATTTAGAAATATTCCCAAAATTATAGGCCAATGGAGTACAGATAACTTTAAAATATTTCCTGAAGTGTTTGGGAGAAAATTACCTATAGCTTTACTCAATATTTTCATAGAAATTTCCCACACAGAAGAACATTATTTTACATACCCACAAATATTTTGGTATGTTACTACTACTTAATCCTACACAATGCTCAAGTTTCTCCAATTTTCTATAGCATGTTTTTGTGTCTAAATGAACTTGTCTAGCTAGCATCATGCATTAATTTCATTGCTATGTCCCATGTAGTTCTATCATTTTGATCTTACACCATTATTTCATAGCAAAGACATTGACACTATTGGCCAATTATTTGAAATACTGTCTCCTACCTGTTTTTCTTTGATATCCTTGTTTAGAAGATTTTCACACACATTTGCCAAGAATATCTGAAGGGTGATTCTATGTTCTCTTTCAGGTGATCTGCCCATAGTTTATTGTACTTACCATGATTGAACTTGTGCACAATCAACTGGACCTACAAGCTGCATCTTCAGAGGACTTCTTCCATCCACTTGGGTTCTGATCCCCATTTCCAGTTAAGCCAGGTCATCACTCTGGCATGGAAACACCATCTTCTTAACCATGTGTCTCCAGTTCACCATGGTATCACCATTCAACCACATATAATGAATGACTTTGAACTGGTATATGTAGGAAGTTGGAAAGGAAGGAGAGAAAGAAAGAAAAAGGGTAAATAATATATATATATATATATATATACACACATATATTTACTTTTGTACATATATGTATATATACATATATATGTGTGTGTATAAAAATTTTAACGAAGTCTAATTTATATAAATAGAATCATTTTCATGCAATTTCCAATAGCTTCCAAAAAATTCCTGTTATATAATGACTATTCAATGTTGATGCTTCTTCATACTATCTTCTGCATCATTGAAGTTCTGCTTCAAAGTTGCATGTAAATAAAATCATCACATATATGAATGTTTTTGTCTAACTTCTTTGAATTGGAAAGAAGTTTTTGAGAATAATTATTAATGTTGCATATATCTGTACATTTTGATGGTTATCTGTTCAGCATTATTTATTTATTTACTCACTAGTTGATACATGTTTCAAGATTTGCAGTAGTATGATGAATGCTTCTCATTGCACATTCACATATAAATTATTTTGTGAACATATTTTACTTGAGTTTAAATTGTTGGATAACATGATAAGTACATGTTGAATATTGTAAGAAATAGCCAAATTATTGGCCAAATCTGCAGGATGATTTTAGAAAAAAGAACAAATATTCTAGATGTTCCATATGCTCACCTGTAATTGACATTATTGTTCTTTTTGAAATTCAGCTAATACTCTATTTCTTCATATATTTTTCATGGAAATTTTATTTTTATGTTGAATTAAAAAATTTGAAAAAGGCCATGTAACAAAATTAGTTTATAAAATAATCTAGTTTTTAAAAATCTGTTTAAAAATTAAAAATTTCTGTTATGTCTTCTCTGAGTAGTGCTTTTACTACACTCAAAAATGGTGGGTTCCTTTATTTTCTTCTCTTTCCTTTCTTTTTCTCTTCTTCCAATGCTCCCTCCCCTCTCCACCTCCCTGAAGAGGTAAATTAAGGTTCTTCAATAAAACATTAATGATGCACATACATCAAAATATTCATGATCTATTTGGAGTTTATCTTGATTGAGAGTGGCTCACCAGGTGTCAGTTCTTCCTTAGTTGTTAATATATCATAATTGTATTGGGTGCCATCAGTGACCAGCTAAAAACCCTTCCTCCATTTTCTCTTGCAGTGTCTGCCTCACGGAAGTAAGTACAAATTATTGAGTGGATCCTTCCAAAAAGTTTCTTAAGATGATTAGGAGTTAACATTGACAGGCCTAGCTTGCACTATCTTTTCTGATTGCCTTTTTCTTTTAATCATATTATTCCTAGAATAGTAATAGTATGACTATACTTCAGGAAACAATCTTGAAATGGTGCATGATTAAGCAAAGAATAAGGGTGCTTGAGATGATTCTGTGTTCTTGATGATGGGTATGCCCATCTTTTACAAACCATATTTTGTTTCTTTATTTTGAGGAAATTAAAGCACCTATGTTTTTAAATCTGCAGTTTTTCAGATCTCTCCTATCAGAAGAGAATGAAATTCCTTGATGAGTCCAAAAACCAAGTTTTACCTTTTATTATTCATTCTAAAATGCATTTCCTTTTAAAAATAAAATAACAGTTTATGGCCATACCACCCCAAACACTCTCAGTTTCATCTCTGAAAGTAGAATAACAATGTTAGTTTACACTAATGGTAAAAAAACTATTTTGTTAACTATTTCTTTCATATTTGCATACTGTAAATTAAAAATTGAAAAAATGCTACTTCTGTAATGAACCTCTGAATAAGTCTTGTTTTGAACATTTAATGCATAGTTCTTACATGGTGTTGCAAATTTGGTTGTTCAATATATTTTTCATGTGATAAATCAGTATTATTGGATAATGTAAAATATATTTTTGATTTACCTCTATAATTTTAATAGCTGTACCATAGCTGTATATGTAATATAAATTCTAAATATGCACTTATTTAAAAATGATAAATTAAATTTCATGTAAATTAGAACTTATTTAAAATGCTTTATAACTCTTATGACTCTTATGGATAGCTTAGCTTTGAGTCACCTATCCATATAAATGGATTCTAGATGCCACAAATATGAACTCTGTTGAAGGAAAAAGAAATTCACCAAATAACACCCAATTTTCTTTTCTCTGTCATCAAGGGACATAAATCTATTTAAAATGTGGAAAAGTTTTGAGTGTTGAAATATGATTACTCATACTTATTCTTTGATTTGCTACTATGCATTGTTCATAGTCTTTTCGTAACTTAAGTTGTCTAACTATTGCTGATTAAGCAACCAACTGCAAATACCTTCACTTTGTTGATTTTTCATTTCCTATGTGAGGACTAACTCATTTATATTTATATCAGTTATTTGAAATTTTGCAAAAGGATTAGCCTTTACATTGAAAAATATTTTTATTTGCCCCAATATGTATTTTCAAGTAGACTTTGGCTTGGGTTTGTGGTAAGAGTCCTGAAAACACCTGAAATCCAATAAAGTATAGTAGTATCATTATTATTTTCTTTGTTTCAATTCATCATAATAGTGCACTATGAAGTATACTATTCCTGGAAAATTGACCAAAGATACTATAAATGCTGAGTCTCCATGTACTTATTCTCAAGTGTATTTAAACAAGCTACTGCTACTTCAGTCAGTAAACAGTTTCCCTTAGGGTTGAATGGGTTCCAATTATTATTGAAAGATTTCTGCCACTGTTTGTATATTATGGTCAGTGCTTGGTACTTTTGAGCTTGTCTGAGGATATTCTTATATGGGTTGCTTTTTATCAAAAATTGTGGAAGGAAGAAACCCTCAGAAACAAGAACAATATATATTTTCTCAGCTTGCTTAGAGAAACAGTCTAACACAATTTATTTTCATTCGTGTCCTCAAGGTAATGTACATGCTCCAGGGTGAGAAAAGAAATGAACAGATATTGAATTGATAAACACAACATTTGTGCAAGTATGTAGATAGAACGATTCACAAAAATGGCCTTGGAAGGAATAAGTGTAGAAATGTAAAATCTGGAACTGATTTTATCAACCCAATCTGTTACTTGAGTTCAGAAGTTAAACATAGTATTGCAGTGTCAGCATTTCTCCAGGAAAGGAGAGCACTATAAATATCCACTGCTTAGAAGCAATATTTGACCTATAAAGAACCAGGATCCCAACTGTACTTGCTGCAGAAATTGGACAATCATTTTTTGCAAAGTGAAAGGTTTTCTTTGGAGAGCAGGCTGAACAGGGAAGAAAGGCTCATGTAAATGACACAAAATATGTGATGGATTTTCAAGTTTGAATGGACAGGTTTTTTTCATTGTACATTTTCAAGAGTCACCAGATATAACCCAATACCTTGGGCACTGACTTAGCAGAAATGGCAAACTTTCAATTCCTAACTGTACTAAAATTTTATTTGTATGGTGTAATTGTCTAAACTTTGTAATTTAGATTTAGGAAAAGGACTATTTATTGTTTTAAGGTATGTGTTCCTGTTTTAGGGTAAAGATTTTGAGTTTCCAGAATACCATAAAACACAATTTACAGAACGTTTCAAAATTAATAGTGGGAACTTCATGCTTTGTGTTTTTTGACTTATCAGGGAAGTGCTAATTACATATATACTCTAGTCTTTTACATGTTGCAGAAAAATCCCTTGAATTTTTTATATGAAAATACTAATTTTTCAAAGTTTTCATAGACACATGATAATATTTTCATAATGTATTTAAGGACATCAGATTTACTCAAGATTTTTTTTTGCATGCTCATTTCTGAAATGCTCCTCTGTTAGGAGGTGCCTCATACTACTCAATATTTGATTATAATTTGTTTTAGTTTTATTCTGTCTAATTCTTTATGCATTTTAGCTATGTGAATTTTATTTTAAAAATTCCATACTCCTTACATATTTTTATTTATTCAATATTTTAGAATTAAGGATAAAATTCAAAATTTTAATGTTAAATGTCATAATTTCCACAAGATATCAAGATAAGCAGGCTAATATTGTGTTTTTTATTAACAAAGATAGTGGCATAGCTATAGAAATAATAAATGACAAAATGGAAAATATTCTTAATGCCATAGATGAGTGAAGCAAGTTTTTCACATTTGATGAATGAATTTCTGTTTTTAATAAAAGCTACAAAATATTTTTGTAAAAATATTAAAATCTGAATTGCTTTGCATGAAAATATGATAATAACCATTAACTAAATAATTTTATTATGTATACTTCATTTATATTGGGCATTATAATATTTTAAATACTTTTCTGTGGGACTTGATTATCCTGATTTTCAATAACATTAAAATTCTTACTGTAAATTTTATTTTAATTATTTCTTTCTCAATATTAATTTCTCAAAACTATTTATTCAGGACATAATGTAGATGCTGATTATAGATTTGGCAAAACATAATCAAATTGCCTGCTAGAAATTTTTTCAAAGTTTTTGGCTTTAATTAGCCTTGACTGCCTTTTTTTTCTCCACATCTTTCAATGTTGAGTATTATCTAGCTTTATAGTATAAATGGACAAAATATTCATTTCTGCTTCATTTTGATAATTTCTAATAAAGATGTTAACAAAAAGTGACTAATTCTGGCTATTCCCTCATTACTTCCTTACTTAAGTCTTCACTTTTTCTGCCATTAATTCCATAATCAGCCTCTAAAAAGCTACTTTGCTTCCATTTTTGCTTTCCTGTAATCTACTGTAGTAAGGGAGACAGTGAAAAGTCTAATTAATGGCTGAGGATGTAGCTCATTAGTGGAGAACTTGCCTAGCATTTGCAAAGCCTTAGTTTGAATCAGCCCTGCAAAATGAAAAGAAAATCCTAATAAACTATTATTACTATTGCCTAGAACCTTCCAAATATTTTCACATTTTTAAAAATATATATCTGAAATCCCTTTCCCTAATTCTGAGGACTCTCCATACTTCCTCAGCATGTTTTACAAATTTTTTTCTAGTTCACACGTATTTCATTTTCACTTTTTGTATTGCAGTTTTTTCCATTATCTACTCATAAATCAAATATTATTTCCTCAGAAAACCCTTATTTTCTGCTCTAACTGGACTACTCCACCCTCGTAAGATAGTCTTGCATGGATTACCTTATTTTAATTTTAATTTCTTAAAGTTACATGTTAAAATATCAAATGTAATTATGTTATAATTTAGTGTATCTTACTCGATTTGAGACTATTAGCTTCATGGAAGTAAATCATGAATTAGTTGTTGTTCATTTGAAAGAGTCAGGGTAAATGTTAGTAGAAAAGGACAAACACTTCAAAGGGAAATAGTGGAAAAAAGGTCTTTAAAGAGCAAACAGTCAATAAATTAAACAAAAAGAACACTAACCTCTCATTTCTCTCCAGACTTGTGCTATTTTCTATAAATTTAATACCACTCACCTATCTCTGCACAAGTCCACATTTTCCTAAGTTTTCAAGACTAATATGCCATTTCCTTAGCAATACTTTCCAGATATCCTAAAGTAGTTTCTACTTTGAAACACCTGGAACATTTTATTTCATTTTGCTCACACTACTTAACATGATTTATCATACATTTAATTGTTTTTGCATATGAATATTGTTCTTGGTTATAAATCTCCTAGAAAACGTACTTCTGTTTAACATTTGCATTCCCCTTTTGTCCCTGATATGATGATTTCCATATTATTACCTTAGTATTAATGAAACAATGGTTAGGAGTCAATATTCATTGAGAAATCATTTCTGTTTTATGTCTTTTGAATTAGATGTATAATTCAGGCACACTTATGGCTGTGTCTCAATACAAATGATTATATATATTTTAAAATTTTAAAATTTATTGAAAAACCAAAAATTAAATGTTTAAAAATGTTAAAATATTTGATACTACATACTAGTTTCTTCTATCCCAAATTTTTGGTCTATTTGTTTGTCTCTTTTTCCTTTATGTCTTGTTTTAAATTAAGTATAGAAATTCTCCTTAGTCACAATTTATTTTTTTGACAATTTAACTTTTTTATTTATTTTTAATTTTTTCATTGTGCTGGGTGGGGGTACATTGTGGCATTTATAAAAGTTCTTAAAATATAACAAATGTATTTTACTTGAATTCACCCCCTTCATCATTCTACCTCATCTCTTCCCCAATCCCCCCATTCCTGGAATAGTTTCAACAGATATCATTTTTCCATTTCCACAAATGTGTAAACAGTATTTGCAATATATTCACCTTCATTTTCCCACCTGCTACACCCTCTCACCAGTACCAACAGCCCTAGGCAAGACCTGCCTTGCCCTCCTGTTCTCTGATTCAGGGAGTTTCCTTGTTGCACCTCCATGTATATGTATGTATTATAGCCCAATTTTATTCATCTCCTCTATTTTTCTTCTTTCTGCTTTAGTACCTTTCTTATGGTTGTTTCAACCAGCTTAAAATTCTATATTCACTCTTTTTTATTGAAATTTTAATATTTTTTCCTTTATTGTTATGCTGGGTCCCCACTCATTGTGGCATTTACAAAGGTTATTATAATATATCAAATATATCATACTTGAATTCACCCCTTCCACTACTCTTCTTTACCTCCCCTCCTCTGATTCTTGCAATAGTTTCAACAGGTATTATTTTTGCATTTACATACATGTGTACGCACTTTTCTTGAATAGAGGGTACATCAACTACAGTCACATTCTTAACTGCCTTCACTTTACTCTCCCCATCTCATATGCGACCACTCATAGAATGACCTGTTTTTCACAGTATTTCTGTATTTGTACTAGGTGTATATTTCAAATATGAGAGATAAACATGTGACTTTTGCCTTCTGAACCTGGCAATTTCATGTAAGATGATATTCACCAGTTCTATCCATTTACCTGCAAGTGACAAAATTTCATTCTTCTTTATGGCTGAATAAAATTCCATTGTATATGGATACCACATTTTCTTGATCCACTCATCAATAGTGAGGCATCTTGGCTGTTTTCATAGCTTAGTTTTTGTTAATAATGCTTTGGCACAATTTATACTTTCTAAAAAAATCACATGTTTAGTCATTAACTTTTCCAGAATTTTATATGTAGCAAAATTATACTCCAAGGGAAAGAAGTTTCAATATTTCAGTTTAAAAGTGGTGTGTTTTTCAGGGGGTGATAGTGTTGAGTATCAACCAAATGTAGGTTATTGTTTAATATATATGTATATAATTAAGTGTAGATATGTATTTATATATATATGTATTTACATACAGAGATAGGTAGATAGGCTTTCTAATAAACAAGTTAGAAACATAGACATTATTTTCTTCCATTATATGTGGCTTTTAATAAGTTTACTTATTTTGATTAGGATTACTAAGAGAATAAATGCAAAGCTAATATCAAAAAATAGTTTATGTGGCTCCAAAACTGTTATGGTCAGCTAACTGGACACTCTGCTTCTCAAGAGGGTCAGCAATCTCTGCTTTGTGTATATCACCACGTTTTCTTCCTTTCTCAAGATCAGATACATTACCTCATCAGTATCTGTTAATTTTATTGTAATCGGTGACTCAATATGTTGTCAAATAATATGTAGGAAGTGAACTGTGTGGTCAATCAGTAAGAAAATAGGAAATATAAGTGTGTGTATGTGTTTGCTTACATGTATACACATTAATAGTGATAGTAAGAAAGGGTGCAGTTGCTAGAAAAATGACTCATAATGATAAATCAAAAGGTTATTACAAGAAAATGATACTTTATAGCAATAATATAAAGAAAGAACAATAATCACATTCAAAGGTTGTTTCACAGAATGAGTTCAAAAGAGCTCAATTGTAATCTCCAAATATTCTCCCTCAGTGTGGGGCTTTCTCTTTTGGTTTTGGGCATCATTGTTTCATGCATGGAAAAATAAAGGAGTCAGAGAGTCGAAAACTGGAAGATGGGCCCAGTCCTTTTGTACATTATTGGTTACATAAGCTTAATTTTACCATGTAATTTTACTCCAATGGCAGTCTTCTTGTAGGGATCAGAGATATTACATACAAATTATCAATTTTTCAGCTATCTGTCAAGTAGAGTTATAAAGTTGACATTGTCTCAGAGCAATGCTTACAATACATCACTAGTAATTGATAAGTTCATGCATTGATTAGTGGGTTATATCTCACAGCCAAATGCATACATTTCAGTAAAATGGCTCAGGAAAGTTGCAGACCTGGCGAAATCAACTCTCACAGCACTGTATAAAATATATATTATGTAATATGTATGTATTGTAGACTTTAAACTCTTTTTAGAAGATACTGTGAATCAAACATGAGTGTATAAAGCTTTATGTAATAAACCCTAATCTACCATTCTCTTCAGTCACTAAGATTGACATTCCCAGTAATCATGAAATTCATAAAGAAAATTTCTTATTTTAATTTTTACATGAATACTTTACGGAAATCATCTAGTCTCCAGCTATCAGTCAGCAAGCCTCTTTCTTCTTTTCTATTTTCGTGTGAAAAATTACTTGATATCTTACTATAAAAAATAGATTGAAAAATTAAGTTCCCTATTTGGAGTAAAGGTTAAGTGGTTTTACCCCTATTTCCTCCACATTTTCACCCCTTCATGTACTGAATATCTTTAAGTAAATCCCAAACCATGAAGGAACACATTTGCAAATCATTGCACACACTTTTCAAATTCTGTGATTTCACAAAATGTAAAAGTAAAATACAGACTGGTCAATCTGTATTTCAAAAATGTAGTGCATTTTAGTGACAATGCTAATCTGCATTTAGTGACAATACTCTCTGGCCTCCCAGTATTATTCTCAAGTGGAAGTATCAGCAGCTGTCCATTTGATACATAAATAGATCCTAGAATTATAATACTAATTTACAAATCAAAATTAAAAAGTGATTACCTTTTAAAATGTGAAAACGAACAGATTAAAATTCTCCCATTAATTTATGTGATCTGTTCATTTTCTTTGCTAATCTTCACTTTATTAGGGCAAAGATAAACATTTTCTTTGTGAAATAATTACAATTTTGACAAAATATATTAACTTTAAATGAATAACATCTAAATACTCATTAGTACCTTTTATTGATTTTAGTAGTGATGTGTTAATCTAATTTTAATGTTTCTTAGAGCTATGTGTTTGTAACTGTCATTTTTCTCTTCCTTTGGGGTACCTAAAACAATAGTGTTATTTTAAAATGAAACATATCTTAGAGTGGTGAATACATGTGTTTATAAGGAAATTTTTATGTTAATTAGATAAATATGTTCTTTGTATTTATGAGAATGGGGTCACAGGTTTAACTTTTCCTAAAATTCACTTAACTTGCTCAGAAAATAATGTGCTTTATAATTTTTGTTCTATCTCTTTGGTGTGAATTCTAGCATTATGGTTGATCGCATTACAGTTCCTTGTTATCTGATCTCTATCTCTGTAGGCACACCCTAGCATGTGCAGTATATATAATGTACTCTACAGTAATCAATTTGCAACTCCAATGTTCTCTCAGGAGTACACATTCCTGATTCATGCAGTGTGACTCTTTACATTCTCACTGAAGTCAGACATGACAACAGAATATGAGCAGAAATGACATACACTATGTCCCTACCTTCTTTTACCCTCCTATTTTCCTCTGCCTCAAAAATAGCAATAACATAGTTGGAGTACTGCTTTCATCCTGCATCTTAACATAAGATTTGGGAAATAAAAGTCTGTGGGAAAACAGCAAACATAATATACAAACAAGAAGCAACTTTTCTGTATAATTCATTGAGATTTGGGTGTTGATTCTTTCTCCAGAAGTATTTAATGAAAGTTGGATGTTGCACATTTAATGAATGCATTGGTTCGCCTACCAGGTACAGGCATTTTTAAGATGAAATTGAATTGTTAGCATGACAGGCAACAACACTGCTCACCTTCATGGAACTTACATTTTGCAGGCACAGGTAATAATGGACAAGTTGAAAAGAAAATAAAAGATAATTTTATAGCATTGCAGTTATCATCGATAATATACATCAGTATGTCTTTGACTAACTCCAGAACTTAAATATAATGATCAATAAGCTGCTTTAAACAGAAAAGGAGTTTGAGAAAAACATCAGAACAACAAGAAAAATTAGCAGTATGAATATTTGAGACAAGTTCTAAGGATGGAATAGAGAACTTCCATAGGCCAGGAAGCAGAAGAGAGATGTACTAGGGAATGGTAAGAAACCCTGTAGATACTGAACATGGTAAACTGGAAAGGCAATGGTAGAAATTATTTGAAGGAATGGCAGTGCTGGGTCACATGGAGACCTCTGGACTCAGAGAAGAGTGCAATTTATTCCACAGTTGATCAACACATAACTGTAACATGCTTTTACATCAGCAAAACAAGCCGCTCACATCCTGAAATCATTAATTTAATTTTAACTGGTATTTTTACTAGAGCTACTAGTTTTATTGTTACCTTTGAATTTCATCCCTTAGGCTAACTTAATTATGTTGATATCGGGATTGTTCCTATACAACAAGGTAACGTCATCTTTCTCACAATACTTCTTTGTGACTTCAAATTAATTGATATTACAGCATGAAGGAGCATCTTTTCTGCCAGCTTGCATGGTTAGTCGGGGTAATGATTCTGTCCCTGATCTGTAAGGAAGAAAAAGAAAAGTTATCTTGGTTTCTTAGAATATTTTGATATAATATTCCAAGTTAACACTATGCTTTTATTAATAAGCACATTTTCTCTTTATGTCACGCAGAATCAGTATCTAAGATTTGTTTCAGAATTTATTATTTAAGAACTAGTATGCAGAACTGGCCCAAACAATGTATGCACGTATGAATAAATGAATAAAGAAAAAAAAAGAATAAGTATGCATCAGCCTGTTTCCTGTTTGTTGTCATCCTACACTTACAATATTTTGTCTGAAGCATGTTCTTGAATATGAGAAATCAAGTTGTTGTTAGATTAGGATATAAAATAGCTAAAATTAGCCTAGCAGTTATCTAATTAATTACAAAGTAGAAGAGGAATTTCATCAGTTACAACTTGGATGTGCTATAAAAAATTTTTCTATTCTTATATATTCTTTGGCAACTTACTTAATAATCTTAGTATTCATATCCCTTCTCTATGTAGTACAGATCGTACAATATTTGAAAGTGGCAGTCAAGAATAAATGTAATAGAAGCTAAAATGATGCGGTTAGAGAGTATTACCATGGAGCAAAACGGCTAGACTAGAGAATTATTTTAGATGTGGAGAACATACGTTACTGACATTAAGACACATATCTGGTTCTGAGCTCACTAGCAATATCCAACTTTGAAGATCATTGTACATGTTGCATGATCACAAATGCAGGCAAAACATTTAGAACATTCTTGTGTTACTATTGGTAATTATTATTATGTAGTTATTCTATACTGCTTTTTGTCTACCCTGTATCTTTTAGGTGATTAATATCTCAATCAGGAATTTCACATTTTTACTATATATTTCATAATGGACTTTAAAGTAATGCTAAATTTCAAATGTAATTTGGCTAAAAAATGTATGTTATTTAGCAGAACTATGTGTTTTTCCAAATACTCAAAAATACATTTCCTAAACATTTATAGTGATTAGGTGTAAAATTGAGAGACATTTCAATCTAGTCTCTAACCTTAATGAGGACGCACTATGCACAATACCGTTTGCTTCTCTGGTTAGATCCCTTCTGCTGGCAAGAAATATGGAATGGCCTATAGAAATTCACAAATTAGAATTTCCAAGTGCTGGCAGGAAATCTTCAGTATCTGGCAACTGGTATTTTAAGGATTTGTCTTCACCTCTCTTCAGTTTAATTTGTAAGATTATAAATCATTAGTTGTGTTTTGCACATTTTTTTATTTACATTGAAACAATTTAACTGAAATGCCTCTTATACGTAATGATTACTTTTGACACATAGATAAATTTCCTGAGGCCTGTAGTAAAATTATACTCTCAGCATGGTAGAATCTGCACAAACTCCAGATATATTCATGATTTATGTCTTGATCATGAAAGCAAATACAATGAAGAAAGGTTGATTCAATTTAACAAGGAGGAAATGGTTATTATCTATAAAACATAATTCAAGGTATCCCTTCTGGATAAAGATGAGCATAGCAATTAGTAAGTTGAGGAAGAAAGAAGATTAATATTAGAGAAGAAAAACTAAAAAGCTATTCTGCATTAAGCTTGTAGGCAAAGCAAAACATTTTTAGATCAAGTTCGGGTGAGTTATGGGTACATTTTAGTAAAGATATTATTCTGCATTAGCAGCATTATGTAAACACCTTATTTGAATGCTTTTTCATTCCTTTAAGCAAAAGAAAACACATGCAGATTATCACGTGTTGGTAATAATGTTCACGATGCATATATCGTGTGACTATGAAGTTAAAGTGAAGTTTAAATTATCAGTGAATGCTTCTTTACAATAAGAATTCACTGAATCTTATTATTACTGGCAATGATAATTAAAGCTAGTTATAAACCAAATTATTATAGAATAAATGAATACATTCTAGTTGGGCATATTTTCAATGCATCATTTTGAAATGTTTTGCATATAAAATTATCGTTTTGCTTATCAATTCTTCCCAAATAACAATAATTGTTTTTGAGAAAGTCTTAATCTATAAAATTTTGAAACATTTTATTAGCGTATGGTAATATACAGGAGGGTTTGTTGTGACACTTCCAAATATACATGTATAACATCCTGATTTGGTTCATCCCCTCCATTATTCTCCCTTCTACCTCAGCTCCCCTTTTAAGGTGACTTCAATAAGTTTCAAAGTCCCATATTCATACTTTTATAGATAGCACATTAACCATATTCACCATCCTATTTCTCTGTTCATGTACCTTGCCCTCCCACCAATTTTATGTTCCAGTCCTTCATTAAGTGTCTGCTCATTGTTCAGTGGTGATTTTGCTTCCTCATTTGACCTGTAAACATATTGTGTTTGCCTCAGTCTAACTCCCTTCACTAGTATTCCTCACCCTTTTTAAATTTTATGTAAGACTGCAACTGCACACCTGTGTTTACTGCAGCACTACTCACAATAGCTAAGCTATGGCAGCAGTCAAGATGCCCCACTACTGATGAATGGATTAAGAAAATGTGGTATTTGTGCCAGTATCATGCTGTTTTTATTGATATGGCTCTGAAGTCAGGTTTTGTGATACCTGCAAAATGATCTTTTGCTCAGTATTACATTGGCTTTTCGTGATCTTTTGTGCTACCAAAGGAACTTTAGCAGTAATTTTCAATCTCTGTGGTGAGTGTCATCGGAATTTTGATGGAAATTGCATTGAACATATAGATTGCTTTTGGTAATACAGCCATTTTCATTATGTTGATTCTACCAATCTTGAGCAGAGGGAGATCTTTCCAACTTCTGTAGTCTTCTTCTAGATCCCTTGCTAAGTTTATTCCTATGTATTTTATTTCATTTGAGTCTATTGTAAATGGAATTATTTTCCTGTATTCTTTTTCAATCTGTTCACTGTTGGTGTATAGAAAGGTTACTGATTTTGGTAAATTTATTTTGTATCCTGCTACTTTACTGAGGATGTTTGTGCTATATAGGAGTTTTTTGCTGGAATTTTTTTTGGCCTTTTAAGTACAAGATCATGTCATCTACAAATAGGGATAGTTTGACTACTTCCTTTTCTATTTGTACTCTTTTTATTTCTGCTTCCTTTCTTATTGCTCTAGCTAGGAACTCCAAGACTATGTTGCATAAGGGTAGAGAGAGTGGACAGTCTTGTCTCATTACTGACTTTACAGAAAATGGTTTCAGTTTTTCCCCATTTAGCATGATGTTAATGATAGGCTTGTTGTATATAACTTTTATTATGTTGAGGTTTATTGCTTGTATTCCTAGTTTCATTACAGCTTTTGTCATGAAAGGACTTTGAATTTTATTGAAGGTTTTTCTGCATCTGTTGAGATGATCATGTGTTTTTTTACTTTGCTTCTGTTAATATGCTGTATTACATTTAATGATTTGTGTGTATTGAAACACTGGAACAGAATAGAAGACACAGATATGAATCCATGCTGCTAAACCCACCTGAATTTTGACAAAAGCACCAAAAACATATGATGGAGAAATGACAGGCTCTTCAACAAATGTTGTGGGAAAACTGGATATTTGAATGCAGAAAACTGAAAGTAGGTCCATTTTTGTCACTCTGCACAAGTGTCAACTCAAAGTGGATTAAGGACCTTAATATAACACCTGAAATTTGAATCTAGTGCATGAAAGAACAGGGACTACACTGGACTTAATAGGAATAGGCAATGACTTCCTCAACAGCATTCAAATGACTCAGTAACTAAGAGAAAGGATTGAAAAATGGGACTACATGAAATTAAAAATATTCTGCACAAGAAAAGAAATGGTCTGTACAATAAAGATGCTGCCCACAGAATGGGAGAACATATTTGCCAGCTATTCATCTGACAAAGGACTGATAACCAGAATACACAGGGGGCTAAAAAAACTAAAGTCTCAAAAACTTAATGACCCAATGAAGAAATGAGAAAAAGAACAGAGTGGAGATTTTTCAAAGGAAGTTCAAATGTCTAAAGAACATATGAAGAAATGCTCAAAATTCCTGGCCATAAAAGATATACTAATCAAAACCATGGTAAGATTCCTCCTCACTCTTATTAGAATGGCTATGATCAAGAACACAAACAATAAATGTTGGCAAGGACATGGAGAAAAAAGCACCCCTTTTACATAGCTGGTAGGAATATAAATTAGTAGAACCACTATGGAAAGCAGTGTGGGGAGGTTCCTCAAAACACTAAAAGTAGAATTGCCATATAATCCAGCCATTCCACTCATAGGGTTATACCCAAAAGAATGTGAGTCGGGTTACAACAAAGGTACCTGCATACCCATATTTATTACTGCATTATTCAAAATAGCTAAACTATGGAAAAAGCCAAGATGCCCCACTACTGATGAAAGGATTAAGAAAATGTGGTATTTATAAATAATGGACTTTTATTCATCCATGAAGAAGAATGAAATTGTGTTGCTTGCTCATAATTAATGGAACTGGAGAATATCATCTTACATAAAGTTAGCCAGGTTCAGAAGGCCAAAAGCCTAATGTATTCTCTCATATGTGAAATACACAAGAATGAATATAGACTTTTGAAACCACCATAAGAGTGGGACTAGGGCAGAAAGAAGAAAAATAGAGGAGACAAACAAAATTGATCAATAATACATATACATATGGAAATGCCACAAGGAAATTCCCTGTGTAGCTATCACAAATAAACAAAAATATCATTTTTCTTTTATAAAATCTGAGAGCAGAAGAGCAGAACAGATCTTGCCTGGTGATGTTGGTACCAGTGGGAAGGGCGACATGGGGAAAGGGTATAGGAGGGTGAACAGGGTGCAAATACTGTGTACACATACATGTAAATGGAAACATGATACCTTTTGAAACTATTTCAGGAATGAGGGGAGGGGATAATGAAGAATGATGGAGGGAGTGAATTCAAGTATGATATATTTGATATATTATAAGAACCTTTGTAAATGCCACAATGTATTCCTACCTAGCACAAAAATAAAAAAAGAAAATGTACTTATATTTGATGGAACTTTATTCAGTCATAAAAAAAGAATGAAAATTTGTCATTTATAGGTAAATGGATTGAGCTGGAGTATATCACCTTAAGTGAAGTTAGCCAGGTTCAGAAAGGCAAAGTCTACATGTTTTGTCTCATATGTGAAGTATAGACCTAATACAATACAAGTAATATTATGAAAACATTTAACACTAACAGGAAGTCACATATGAGAGAGGGAGGGTAAAAGAAGGAAGTTAAGAAGATGAATATAATTAATATACTTCCTATACAAGAATGAATAAAGAATTTTTAAAGCTGTTGAAATCACCATAGCAAGAGGACTAAGGCAGAAAGGAAAAAAATAGAGGTGATGAACCAATTTGGATTATAGTACATATATACCTGGAAATGTCACCCTGAAAACCCCTGTGTACCTTTCTTACATATGCAAAAATGTCTTTTTCTCAAAAATAGAGAACAGGAAGACAAAACAGGTGCTTTCTGGGAGGCAGGCACTAGTGGGAGGGGAAAGGATATAAGGAAAGGGTAAAGGAGGATGAATATGTTAGAAATATTTTGTATTCATGCATGTAAATGAAAAAATGTGACCTGCTGAAACTACTCTAGGAATGGGGATAGGAGGTATAAAGGAGAATGATGGAAGGGATTAATTCAACTGTGATATATTGTAAGAAATTTTGTAAAGATCACAGTGTAGCCACAGCACAACAATAAAAAAAATACTGTGTAACTACAGATGTAGTGGTAATTTGAAAAATGTAAGTGCATGAATATTTGATCAGGGATTAATACACATGTTCAACAATGTTTTCAGCAGTCACATTGTATTTAACATGGACAAAACCACAAATGCAATGTGGCAGAATACATCAAATCATATATTGAGGTACTTTGAATGGATAAGAGTAAGGAGTTAAAATATGTCCAAATTGCAGGAAGACTAGTTAACATGTGCTGGGCTTTATATTGATGCCTTTATTATTTTGCTATTTTTTTATCCCAAATCTATAACACATTTTTAAACTTAAATTTTAACAATACCATTTGAAGAAAGAGTTGGAATATGCATCTCTCTGTGACATTAAATCAAAACATTTTTATTTCACTATCACTCAAAAATGTTGTATAAGTTATATTTTTAAAAGAATGTAATCAACAGCAAACATTATAAACCATTATAATCTGAAAACATTATATAGACCTATTGATGCCTGAAAAACTATGCCATATGCAATATTGATGATTTCTAAAATTATTTTTGTGTAACATTAATGAATAACTCATTTGAGAATAATTTTATATTCAATATTCATTAGAATACCATGGCTAGAATAATAAATCAGTGGCAGAACAGATATTATTCTTTTAGCAATTACAAAATTAGCAAAATTGTATTGGCTTGAAATCTGTTAAAAATTATTACATGAATATCAGAACAGGTAGTGTATTGACAGGAAAAACTTTGTCAAAGTGTAGGTGAAAACTGACATTTGAGAATGTTGTCCACATATGCATTTCTTATATACTCTGAAAATGAGTTTTAGAAACCAAATTTATATTACTTCTTTTAGTTATCATAGAAGTCCTCAAAACAAAATTTTCATTGTTAAAACCCTAATTTTGTAATGTTTTGAATAAAGATCTAGTTACTAACTCAGGTAAGTTCATAATTTGTTAGACTTTTTTTCATTTGTTTCAATACAATTTTAATGTTATCAGCAAACCTTGATTTTAAAACCAATCTTCAAATTATTCTTTTTATCCAAAATCTTTCTTTGAAAAAACAATAGAAAACAAATTTAGGACACATCTTTAAAACTATTTTGTGTTGACCCTGGTACTTGCATTATATAATCATCAAAGCAAGGTGTGTCCTATATGAAATTAGGTCAAGAATTTGACCAGAGTAACAGAGTATCACACCTTTTGAAAACTTTCTGGGAGCCTTTGTGTGTGTGTGTGTGTGTGTGTGTGTGTGTGTGTGTCTATGTTGAAGAAACCAATAGTGGTTTGGAAAAAATGAACAAGGAATGTTCAGAAGAGTATTTCAGTTTATAATAAAGCTAAGTCTTATATTGCTACCTCATAATTTGTTTTTTTTTATTTGTTTGAAAGAAATAGAAACTTACTTTCTATGTTCATATGCATATGTTTCAAATTTTGGTCCTTGGAACTCTTGCAGTAAAATTATCTGTGGTGATATTTACATTTACTTTCATGAATGCTCCCTCATCTGATAAACCAGAGTCTTTATGTAGAAGGCCTGGGAATCATGTAACAAGTTTCCCAGGGGTTATTAAATTCACTGAAAATGAAGGTTGAGAGTTAGGGATACCTAGAATATATTCTAATACAAAGGGTCTTTTATGTGAGATGGGGGAAGTACTGGGATTTGAAAAAATCAGGGCTTTGTACTTTCTAGGTAGGCAGTCTAACCCTTGAGTCATGCCTCCACCCTTTTTGCTCAGCTTATTTTGAAGATAGGGTTTTGCTTTCTACTCAGGCCAGCCTAGACTGTGACCTCCTATTTTAACCTTCTTGCTGTAGCTGAGTTTATAGGACTGAGTCATCTGCCCATCTTTGTTCCATTGAGATTAGTCTTGCCAACTTTTTGCCTAGGCTGGGCTGGAATTGTGATCTTCCCAATATCAGCCTCCTGTTTTAAGTTTTGATGACAGGTGTGTGCCACTAAAATCAGCTATTGGTTGAGATGGAGGTAACTCTAACTGTTTGCCCAGACTGGCTTTGAATCAAGTCTCCAAATATGAGAATCTCAAGTAGCTAGGATTGCAAGTGTGAGCTGTGGGTGCCCATCTTCAGAGATCATTTAATGATAGTTGTCATCTTGTTCCTCGCTGTTGGCCTGCTCCTTCTTCATGTTCTTCAAGATTTTCATGATAAAGTTACTGTTCATGGAGATCAATATAATTCACAGATGCATAGGTGCATGTTTAGATCCATTTTCTATACCATAAATTTGTTATTACCACTGTTTTCATGGGGTAATAACAATGCATAGAAATGATTATTATATCCTTGAATCAGTCAAGACCAATAGGAAAGAGATATCATACACAAGCTTTAAAAATTCAGTTTATTTACAAAAAGTAAAATCACTCTTATTATGAAGACTTTTCTGAGAGAAAGATCAGGTTTGTAGAAAGATTTTCTTAAAAAATGTAGCAGTTTAAGAAGAACACACTTTTAGACAGCCAGAATTTAACATAAATGTACTGATACCATTTTTACTTGACCAGTATTGGAAAAGCACTGGTAAACTAAAATGTGTTTTAGAATTTAGAGAAAATTATGAAATAAGTTGTTCACAACCATTCTAAATAATGTCACTATTCATATTTCAGGTGTTGATCTCTTGGAGAATTGATACTGGATCATGTTCATATTTCTCAGAGGAAAACATTGAAAATATTTTTGACATAAAGTATTACCAGCAGAATTGCACAAAGTGAACTAGGAAGTAACATTTTCTTAATCTTATTCCTCAAAATACAAGTTAAATAGCTATTTAAACAATTAAAATTTGTGGTTATAATAAAAGCTACAGATATTTCTCAGTGGATTTGATAGGAAATAGGACTGAAAGTTGCAATGTTGGTTGTAGCTTCAGATTTCACTTGTCTTAAGTCTAAAATTGGGAACAAGGATGAAAGCTTGATTCTTGTAAAAATAATTAGAAATATAAACTCATCATTGAACACACCATTTTACATAATAAATTAAAAATAAATACAAATTTGCTTGGAAACTTAAAAGATAATAAGGACACTATCAAGGAAAGTAAATAAAATGTAACAAAGTAGTACAATGTAATAAAGTATTCTATTAATTTGGTTTTTATTGTAGTATTTTGGAGAAGAGATAATATTAAATATAAATTAAATCATGAACTTCAAAAACATTGGTATCATTTCAATTTATGATAAAGTTAATGGAGACCTTATACATTGCAGGGAATGCCATCGAGGCAGAAGAAGACAACCAATTAAAACTACTTATAATACATGTGTATGAATTTAAATATGTGTATGAAAGCATATATTAGTCCAACCTTATTATTTATATCAAAATAAATTCTAGATAAATAAACTGTTTGGGTGAAAAAGAAGACACAAGATTTCACAAACAATGAAAGTAAATGAAACGCCATCTTTAAAACATACATGAAATTTAGAAAGCATAAAGAAAGTTTCCAGTAAGTTTAACTAGATAAATAACTAATATTATGAATGTCACTAAATAACAGTATATAAGTAAAAAGCAATATACAGGAGTGAGTAGAACTATTTGCAACACCTCTGAGAGAACAAGATTTCATTTTTTGGATATTTCATGTAAAGAAATTGTTTTCGTCTTTCTCCCTCTCCTCCCTCCCTTCCGCCCCTCCCCTCACCTCCACTACTCTCTTTTCCTCTATTTTTTCCCTTTCTGTCTCTTTCCTGGCAGGATCTCCCTTTGTATCCCAGGATGGCCTCACAATCATCCTGCCTTCTCCTTTAAAGTGCTGGGACTGCAGGTATGCACCTCCACACCTGGAATTCATGTACAGTTTAAATCAGCAATAAGAAAACAAAGGACATTTGCACATTACAAAATGAAGCAAGTAAATGAAAATGCAATTTTTACAAAAAGAGTGGCTTATAATGTATGACTATGTGAACTATCTATCTATATCTACCATTTAATTTCTTTTCTTAAGTTCTTAATATGTTATGCATTTTTAAAAATTTCATTCTCAAATTATCATACACTAATAACACAAAGGAGTTTCATTTTGATAATTTCATGTGTCCTTATGGTGTGCTTTCCAGTATACCTACTATACTCAGTAGATGATCTGAGTATAGAGAGGAGGAATATAAGAAAAATATATTTGAAGCATTCTATACATCACTTTCTGGAAATAATATATCTTTCCTACACAAAAGATAGTAATGATCTTAAATATGTTTGTGTACCTTTACCTTGAATTTATTTCCTGTTTTACTTTTGAGTTTCATTTACAATTTCATGTTGTTAATTCACAGCTGAAATTTATTCATTTTTTACATATTGGCTTCTATACTGCAAAATTAAATTGACAATTTGAGAGGTGGTAAGGTGAAGGGAACTTCCACAACCGTGGAAGAGTTCTTGGTATAAGGGTCACATAGCTATATGCCTTTAACAATACAAAAGTATGCTATTTTGATCCCAAACTGTAAAATTTACTGCTTCTTTCCACTCAAAATTTCCTCTGTCATTCCTAGCTTCCTGTTGAATGGTGTTACAGTAGCTATAGGGCTTTTTATCTTTATGCTCTTCACTGGACATTCATAATGTTACATATTAGAAAATGTATACAATTTTGGAAGAATTTAGTAGAAACCACAAAAAGAACAACTTGTCAGAGTAATTAAAAATGAGTGTTGTTTGCATTTATCTTGTTTTCAGTATGTCTCTACCGTGTGAGGTTTTTAAGTGTGGGAGATGTAGTTTTTATTTTACATGAAAGTTTAATTAATAGACTTCTTTGGAAATTTTGAGTTTACAGAAAATTTGAATGGAATGTACATAGACTTCCATGTACCTCTCCTATCTCTTAGTTTCACTTAGTATTACCACTTTGCATCATTATGGTATATATATTACAACTGATGAGCAAATATCAATATATTATTGTCTAATGCACATAGTTTATTCTAGAGTTTAATTTTATCTTCCAGATACAAAGTTTCTCCCCATATACAAATGACAACACTTGCCATTTTAGCCATTTTCAAATACACATCTCAGTGTTGTTAAATACATCTCTATTGTTTGCCAACCATTACTGCTATTCCTCTCCAGAACTCTTAACTTTACAAAACTAAAACTGTGCCCATTAAACATTAACTCCTCATTTCTCCTCTCCCTCGCCTTTGACAACCACCATCTAATTTCTTTGCTTAAGTTATTAACATGTTACGCATTTTTTAAAATTTCATTCTCAAATTAGTATACACTAATAACACAAGGGAGTTACATTTTGATAACTGCATGTGTACTTATGGTTGCATACTTGTTATCAGATTTTCACAAATGTTCCCACTAGCATGATGTCACATTCCTAGTAATTTCACTCCCCTCAAAATTTCTTCTGCTCGGCCTGTTTCTTTCCTCCCTCCTGCTTAACCCCTGGTCACTACTGAACTTTTCACTGTATCCAGCATGTTGCTTTTTTCAGAATATCCTGTGGTACAAATCATACAATACAAAGCTTTTAAAGATATTTCTTCCCCTTTAGACATATCAACTTAAGGTTCATCCACATTTTTTCATGATTTGATAGCTTATTCTTTTCACTGTGGAACAACATTTCATCTTATGAATATAGAATAATTTATTCATCCAGTTATTATGATCAATATTGGTTACTTCAAAGTTTTAAATATTATGGATAAAGCATTTACAAATATCCCTGTAAAGGTTTGTATACTTACATTTTTAACCTTTTTAGCTAAATACCAAGAAGTCTCTGTTAAGACAATTCAGACTGCTGCAACAAAAATATGAACTATGTAGCTTACAAAGAATATTAATTTAATTGATAGGAATATAGCTTTGTGGTAGATATGGGTTGGATTCCTAGAACCACAAAATATAAAGAGTTAAAAATAAAGAGCACTAATTTAATTTTTATGTGAAAATAAAGTTTTCAAATCATGTTTATTTTAAAATAAAATAAAACTATATTTTAGTTGACTAAAATATTAATGATAAAATGGATGAAAAGCTTCCATTAAGATTAAAGATAATTATTACACCACCCATTAAGATGCACAATCATATCTAGATATTTTACAAAACTAATATCTAATACCTAAGATGTTATTTTCATTGTGACTTTAAAATTCAGATGTGATTTCACTGTTTTATATAAGGTGTATATGTTGCCCAGATTGCCTATTTTCTTGAGCTCTTCCTATCTTGATCTCTCCAGTGCTGGGATTATGGGTCTGAGACCTCATGCCAAGCTCAAATTTTAAGTGTTATTACCAATTCTATATGATAAAACTTTATAGAGTCTACAGTGAAAAAAATGTGTGGTAGAATGTGAAAGGAGCTTCTAATTCAGGCCAAGATTGAGAATAGATAATAGATTTATCTTTTGGTTTTAAAAAGTTAGTAAAACAAGAAAAATTTATTCAACCACAAAAAACATCTATTACAAAATAAATAACAAAGATTGTAAACTCACAGAGAATAGAAGGGAACATGAGAAATTCATTCCAAGGGTTTATTTCTTGGAAGAAATTTTCAGGAGAAGAGCTAGAATTTCACCGGAAGAGTACTAGATAGAAGAAATATAGAAAGAAGGAGATTTCAGAAATACAAGGAGAGGTCTCTGACCCTATTTAAATGAATATTGATTTGAGAATGATGGTACTGTATCTAAGAACAAGGAACGAATTTTCACAAACATGTAATGTAGAATTCTTAGACAGCTGAGCTTAGGTTGCCACAAACTAGAAGTAAAAGACTTTGGTGGTACACAGGCCATAAGGTAATAAGCAATCGCTAAGCAATTTGTTTTAATACTACAGCTAAATTTAACCTACATTTCATGCATCTCTACATCTACACTAAATAAAGTTTTTAAGACAGCCTGTGAAGTATTGCATGGTTTCTAAGTAACAGAATGGTGTACACAAACAAAATTACACACTTTTTAAAGAAATTATGATAAAAATCTCGAAACAACAATTTAAAATTTAGAAAGTTTACCATCCTATTAAAAATGATATTCATAAGAAAATAGGGAAATATAGCCTAAAGCCTCGCAGAAAACATGTAAATATAACTCTTGAAGTAGCAATCAGGAAAAGGAAGTCAGAATAAGTATTATCAATAGGGGACAAATATTCCAGAAATTAGAGGAACATGTCACTACAATAGAAGAAAACCGATGATATAAAAATGACACACATCATCCCAAAATGTGCTGACAGTTTCTATTTGCTATAGTTAAAACTGATATAGAAGCTCTCTGTAATTGTGTATATGTTATTTTTTCTCACAGTTCTGTGTTTTTCATCTTTTCTACAAAGGTAATGCATAGTTACATACACTGTTATTACTTATATTCATAGATGTGATCACTATGTTCTACTATTTGACCTCCTTATAATTAGGAAATGACCATTTTCAGTCCTCTTGAAATTATTTGCCTTGAAATCTGTTATTTTTATATTAATATAGTCCCATTAATTTCCTTAATGTGAACAGGTTACATTTTTCAACCTATCATTTGCAAAGTTTTTCTTTCTTTATATTTAATTTCTTGTAAGCACCATACTATTGTTTCTTGGTTTCTTTTACTCAATCTTAAAAACTTTCTGGTTTTTAATTGTTTTGCTAGGTTACTTATATTTAATGTAAATATAAATATTGATATACTTTGGTATACATCTAACATATTGATATTTATTTTATATTTGTCCCATCTTTTTTATTTTATGTCTCTTCCATTCTGTTATTCTGTATTGAGATTAAAACCCTCTACGATATGGCATCAAAATTAATAAGAGAAATTAGGAATGTCAGAAGAATATATACCCAATATTATATGACAATTGATGCACCTGATTTTTAATATAATGTATAGTAATTATAATAATACCTTAAAGACATAATATATTAGTAATATGACAATATATACTTGGTTATTAGTTAAAGAAGTATTAGGCATGAGTTTAGCATAAAAAAAACTACACATCCTCATATCAAAATGTAACTAAATATGTATAAGATTTCTAGGCTCATTATATATATATGTGTGTATCTGTATACTTATGTATTTAAAAATGTATAAATATACATGTATTGATACAAATTTGTATATATGTATAAAATACTTACATGTACATATTATATAGGTATTTATATCTTTACATATACATTATGCATGTATAAATGTATATAAAATGTATTTATAAATACTTATGAATGAAATAACAAAAGAATTATGCAAATGAAAATCTATTATAACATGATAACAAGGTAGCAAATGTAACACATTAGTACATGGAAGCAATGCTAGGAATATCTTTGTATAGCTATCCTTATCTCAACTAGCAAAAACACTTTGTCTTTCTTATTATTGTTTATGTTTTCTCTTCAACAAAATTAGAGATAAGAGCAGAACAGTTTCTGCCTGGAAGTGAGGGGGGCTGATGGGGAGATGAAGGAGGTGGGGGACACGGGGGGAGAAATGGCCCAAACAATGTATGCACATGTGAATAAATGAATAAAATAAAATCAGTAATGTATTTGAACTTGCATTCTCTTGAAAATACATATAATAGATATGCACATGAAAATATCTGACAATAAGGAAAAACAAATAATCACTACAATAAAATGTCATTTTATGTCTGTTGAATAGGTAAAGTTGAAATAATAAACAATATGCAGATTAAAATTCTTTACTCATTCATTACTTTTCACTGCATATTTTATCCACTCAGATATTTTAGTTAGTAAGCCTTGGGTTACTCATTTAGAATTAAAAATGAAATTTGCACTAATGATAGTTCAAATTTGAGGCTTGAAACAATTGATAATATACTAATAAGTACTGTTATTTAATATTTTAGGTGAAAGGATCTTTCACCCTAATTACCAGTTACACAAATTCATTTGTTTAACAAATATGTTTTTAATGTCTACTATATGGTAAGAAATGTTTCAGTACTAACATATATGAGTGAATACAACACACAAAAAAAATACTACTGTTCTCATTGAACTTCCATTTTGGTTAGATAAAAGCAATAAAAAAGAATAAAAAAGTTTAGAGTATATCATATAGTGGTAAGCATTGAAAAGTAGAGTAAGAATGTATAAAAATTAAATGATAAAGTAGTCTTGAATAGAGGCTTACAGAAAGTTTCACTGAGAAGATAGAATTTGAAAGAAAGCCAGTAGATGAACAGATCAGAGCAAAGGGCCTAGATACTATGAAGAACATCCTGTTGATGAAAATTTCAATGAGAAAGAATAGCAATTCACAAAGTTTGTTGATTGTTCTAATGTCAAAATACAGATATTGGATACTTGATTTTAACATTAATGTAATTTAGTTTGCATATGTGCTGTGTTCGTGTTGTAGATGGAGAATTGTCTTTAAATACTACCTACCCCTAAAGTTAAAGACTGTTAATAATTTTAGTAGATATGCCTATTTTCATTTCAGCACAGTGATCATGGTAATCGCTACTAATATGAATTTAATCTGAGGGCACCTGAAGCAAAATCCCAAGTAGGCTGCTCAGATTCTCTCATTTGTAAGTTCAAATAGATGGTTAAAATGTCTTCCTATTCCATTAAACTGCTGTAACCTAAGGCAAGCTGTTCTGAAAAAACACTGAGTGAAACTTGTATGAAAAGAAAGGTGAAGACCTTTTAGCAATATTTCACTGGATGCACATGAATAGATATTTTTTAAGAATTAGGAGTCACTTCTGCTACTGCTGAGCCTAGAAGGGCTGTACCACAGCATGATATCAAATTTCACAATAAATTAAGAGCATGCCACTTCAATATCTTTACTACATCACTAATGCATTTTAAAATACTGTATATTATTTTACTAATTGGTTCTAGTATAAATTGCTGAGGATTTAATATAAAAATTTTATACATTAGAATTTATCATTAAGTTTTATGATTAAATATTGCTCAAAACACTTGAGTACCATCCTATATATTTTTTAAATTAATATAAAAATAATCTAAGAATAAGTAATTGACTGTGATCAGATTTTAGAAAGAAAATTATTATTTTAATCAAATTTGCTCTGTTAATTAGCATATTCATCAGGTTAATATTAAAAATATATATAAGAATACATGAAGTTTCCCACACCATTACTAACCCACTCAATTTACCAACCTAGTGGCCACACAAGGTTTTCAGCCACAGAAATATTCAATATCTGTCATTTTCTTATTCAATAGATAGCATGTTCCACCTGTTTATGTTTTAAAATTCAACCACTTATGAAATCATCTCAATCAATATATCAATAATTTATGACTTTCAATAACAAATTACTCCATTGTACTAATGAATTATGACTTGACAAAAATTTTGTATAGTTGGGTTTTGGTAGTTTCAGTTATTTTGGTGTTGCAAGCAATGCTACCCTATATACCTTTAAAAATAAGCAAGGTTGTACACATATAAGTACATCTGATTACTAAATTCTCAGGAAGAGATTAAGAAGTCAGTAATGAATGAGAACACATAAATAATCTTGGACAAATGCTGTTAAATGAATCTTCAATGGAAACTTTCCTTTGTGCTCTCCATAATTATGAAAATGCCTATTTCCTAAGCATTTGCTTATGAAAGATATTTAAAAATTGTATAAAATTCTATTCTTACCTGAAAGTGAAAATGTACATCTCAGTACACAGTAATTTCCTTTTCTCTAATTACAAGTGAGAATAAGAATAATTGAATGCTCTGAAATCTCATTTATAAATATTTACTTTTGAGCTGATTTATTGTATATATTATATTGTTATAATTTATACTTACTGACTTACAGAACTTTTATAAGTTACCAAAGTCACTGTTATCTGATCTTTGAGATGTAACATATTTTACTCATTATAAACAACTTTGCCAGGCAGGTTGCTATAATGTTTGGCTGTTCAAAAGTATTAACATTATCTTATTATTTTTGCATACTGTAACATATTTAGAAATATCTTCTCCACTCTAATAAATCTAATGACAACACAAAATAAATGATAATTTAATCCAGCAGGTTTAGAGTCTCATGTTATTCAGAAAGATGTAAACACTTGACACTTGGAATTCATTTTGTGTAAGGTTTGTGAGGAAAATCCAACTCACTGTGTTTGAGGTTATGTGATATTATCCTCAAACTATTTGCTTGTCCTTTATCATCTGATTTAAGGTGCTATCACTAATATAAAATAAACCTTTTATGTATTTGGTTACAATTCCCAACTTCTAATTATTTTCCATGGTTCTTGTTTTCTAGTATTTTAACAAAATTAGAATTAGAGTAGTATTAAAAATATCATAACTGCAGTTAAAAAACTCAAGATTCTGTTTTCATGCTTAAATTCCTGGAATCCTGGCCATTATTTTCCACACTTGGAGGTAAGGAATCAGAAGTGAATGCTTGCTAAGTAATTGTGAATAGGCATTTTCGCAGTATGTTCTTAGTGATTGACATCTGGAATTACAATAAAGTTAATTTTTTAAAGTTTTGTTTACCTTACCTATTTTTTGTTACCTTTATATAATCCATTTAATTCCCTTGGATTTCCAAAGTACATAACTTTTAAGAAGCAGAATAATCCCAAGATGTTTTTATGTAATGTAGTTCCCAGTTGGAGTCTGCCAAAGAATGAGCCAAGATTTGTTGCACATGGTGTATCTGTATAGAACATGAGTGGGGAAAGACGTCACCAGAGTTCAGTGGACAAATGTCCACTGCAATTTTCAACAACATAAAACAAAGACACAAGAAAATATCTCAAGCTAAATTGATTATGTATCACACATTTTTCAGTCCAGGAAGCTTTTCTAAAATTTTAGAATAGACTTGTTAAATATATTCTTCTCCTTGATTACACTTTTAGTACAATGTTAATTTTAATGGCAAAGTATTGTTAGCAGCAATATGTGATATTTGTATATGTATATTTAGTGAAATTCAAATGGACATCTTTGTATAGACTTCCTGCTTTGGGTTATGTGATAATTTAAGACAAAGTTCACATTTTAAAAATAAACATTTCAGATTAAGTTGGCATTGGTAGGTAAAGCAAATGTTTCATGTTTGCCAGACTTTTGTTGCTGTTAACTCAGCAATTGAAAGTTATCACAACTTTGAAAAGAGAAGATGGAAATTTTACCTTTACTTTCTCTTGTGTCTGGACAGCAAACAATCTTCACTTTAGTTTGAGGAGAAGCGCATGCCATGTAAAGACAAGGGACAAGAGAAGGCATGAGAAATCTCTATGGAAACTATGGAAAGAGCAGATGTATCTTCCCACAGTTTCTAGAGGCAGAAATGTTGGGGTTTCTAGTTGTCAAGTGCAACTGAACCAGAGGGGTTATTTTGCAAACTCAGTGTCCGCAGCTACTGACTGTAATAGTGACATGTGTCAGACTAGTTCCACACAATCTAAAAGTGGTCTAACTGGCTGAGTTACTTACAGACCTTAATTCTCTGTTGCTCTTGATGATTCTGTGACCTTTCAGGAATCTTTTAATATGTTACCTTGCCTTTTAATTAACTGGATTTGGTTCTAGTTAAATCTGTTAAGTAGTGATAACTATACTACAAATCAGGTTTCCTTACCTTTGGTTCTATTGATTTATTGATCTGGATTATCCCTTTGTGGAGTTTGGTGAGGAGGTTTTTCTTATATGTTGTGGAATATGTTCAGTCTTTACATGCTATGTGCTAGAAGCATATTTCAGTTTGTGACAAAGATGTCTCAATCCGTTGTTAAACTTTCCATGGTCAACAAAATAACTCCTACCCTAGTCTATGACCTCTGATAAAAACAAATTGAAAATTAACAAAAAGGAAAACTGCATTATATGATACCTACTGTGAGATTTTTCACATTACAGTTTTACTTATTTTGATAAAAATGTATGAAGATATAATCTGTAAGAAACACATAATTATGACAGTAAAAATAATTGAAATTAGCTTACAAAATACAGTATAAAATGTTTCACATTATAAGAAAACAAGGGAGACACATAATTTATCTCTGAAAGTAAAACTAAATATGAGTTTCTCCAGTGAATAAAGACCAAATTACTATTCTTTGGAATATCTAGTATTATCATCAGAAATTTAAAATAAGATTAGTAATATTGCTAAGAATATTAAATTAATATGTTCTTTATTCTCATTTCTGTGCCTTTTGGATGTAGTGTGTTCTCTTTTCCTAGTAAAATCTGAATTTTCAGTATACACTAAAAATACGTTTGTATATCAGAAGCAATACAATTCTTTTCAGAAAAAAATCCATTTAAAAATATTGGATAAGAAAAATATATGTACAGAAATACTGATGCTATATTAATTTTTATTCTCAAATATCATTCTCATATTTTGATTAGAACATCCTTTTAGAGGACATTTAACACATACCTACAACAAAATTTCAATATTTTATAAATCTATATTTATGTAAGATACCATTTCATGTTTCCAGAGAATGCATATTTTTATACAAGTATGTTATATTTCAAAAAATGCCTTATATGCTATTATACACACAATATAAACCAGTGTTACTTTTTAATACAACATGAATTTCATTATAGTTGTATAAGATATTAATGATTGTGGGTAGTTTGCTGTTAACAAAAGCAACGATAAAAATACCTCAGCCAAGGATAGCAGAAGATGCTGATCTTTTATATCTCCAAACTCTAACTCCTCCCTACTGTCTATCAAATGACCACCCTGAGAATGTGTGTGTAATCATGAAACTGTTTGGCACTAGGACTCAAATTCACAGACACAGTAGTACTTGAGTGGAAAGTGCAATTCAGAAGCCACAGTCATTGCACTGGGAGTGATTGCTGTTAGCCTTCAGGAGTGACCCAAAGCAAGTGGGGATCACAGCAAGTTGAAAACTCATATAGCCTCAGGAATGTGGGAAACATGAGAGCAAAGTAAAGAATTAGCTGAGAGTCAGCAGGATCCTCAGTGAAGTGGAAATCACTGCAAATTTAGTGGGGAGCTAGCCCAGAGTGGACATAAGTAGACAATGTGCCTGAAGGAAGTTGGGAAGTTTTTTGTCTTCTGCTGCCAGGAACCAAGTGGGGAACCACGAACAACTTGCAAACAGCATTTTCTGTATAGTCACTGTGCTTGGGAATGGGTTCTAGAGCTTGTAAGTGCAGGACGGCTGCATTGTCACAAAATTAAATTCTCAAATTGGAAAACTGCCTTTGATCTAACCTGCTGGGACTTCAAAATTAAAAAAAGAAAAATCTTCTCTAAGGGGAAAAGAAATCCACTATCCTCTTCAACAAGGAAGAAGTATTCACTGTTTTTTTTTCTCCTTTTTTCCTTTCCTTTTTCTTTTTGCAGTTATTGATATTTTCTTATATGACTAGCTTGATATTCTCTGTACATATTTTAGTGTATTTTCTCTCACTATTACTTCTTTTTCATTCTCCTTTTATTATATAGTTTTAAAATTTACTTACATGTGTATACATTGTTAGAACCACTTCCTTCCCCACCACTCCCACTGCTTCCATACAGAACCTGTTCATCCCTCTTCTTATCTGATTTTGTTGAAGAGAAAACATAAGAGATAATAAGAAAGACATAGCTTTTTTGCTAGTTTGGGATAAAGGCAGGTATACTGAGAGATTCCTAGCATTGCTAATAATTTGCACCACATATTTCTCCTTTCATATCTTGTTTTTTTTCTTTACCCTGTCTGCTCTTCTTATTCCTTAATTATTAATACTTATGTCTTAAAAAATAAAACTTCTTTCTCTCTCTCTCTCTCTCTCTCTCTCTCTCTCTCTCTCTCTCTCCTACCTAGTCATGTAGGGCCACCATTGCTTTATTTGATGCCTTCCTTTACCTTTAAAAAACTCTATTACTTCCCTTACTAAAAAACAAATACATGAATAAAAATTAAAACTCCTAGTAAATCCCAAAATTCCATACATATTATAATTCTTTTATAACATTATTGGTAGAATAGTTGATGCTTAATTGCTTTTTTTCTACATCTAAATATCTGATATAGTTTGGAATAGTTGGTATTATTCTTCAATTTGGTTTCTTTCCTTTAGTAATGGAAGAGACAGGGCAATGAAGGTAATGAAGATAAATGAAGTAACAAATCAATTAAAAATCTGGACAAGAAAGGGAGAAACATGGCTGATACACTCAGCAAAGATTATTGTGAATGTCCAGCAAATGGACATGATGGAAATGGAAAATTCATAAATGAAAAACAGTCAAAAGCTTCATCAGTAGAACAGATCAAGCAGAAGAAAGAAAATCAGGGATTGAAGAAAATATTGGACAGACATTACTTTCAGATGTCAATAACAAAACAAAAAATAAAATAAATAAGTGTGACCACAAGTGAATTTGGGGAACATCAGTAGAACAAATCTAAAAATCCTTGTAGTAGAAAGTGTTGAGATACAAACTACTGAGAGAACATTTTCTAAATCTTGGGAAAGACATGGATATCCAAGTACAGGAGGCATTTAATTCATAGAATTAAATTTTAAAAACCCTAAAATCCAAATGGAAGCACAAAATATCCCCCCATGCCAATTACTGAGCAACAAGAACAATGCTAGAGGTATCACAATACCTGAGCTCAAATTATGCTTCAGAGCCATTGTAGTAAAGACATTATGATACTAACACAAAAAGAGACACACAGAATAGAATAGAAGGTCCAGAAATAATCCCATACAGTACAGTCATTAGATCTTTAACAAAAGTGCCAAAATTGTGTGGCAGAAAAGACAGACTCTTCAACAAATGGTATTGGAAAACATAGTATTTAGATGTAGAAGACTAAAACTAGATCCTTATCTCTCACCTTGCACAAAAATCATTTCAAAATAAACTATAGACCTTAATATATTATCTGAAATCTTAAAACTACTATAGAAAAACATAGGAGAAATACTTCAAGATACAGGAATAAGCAAAATCTTTTTGTATTCTCAACAACTCAGGAAATCTGAGCAAGAATTAAAAAATGGGATTGAATCAAAACTTCTACACATCAAAGGAAACAACTACTCAGAATTAAGAGACAGACTTCTGAGTGGGAGAAAAATCTTTGCCTTCCATTCACTTGACAAAGGATTAATATCCAGAATATATCAAGATATCAAAAAATAACCATCAAAAGGATAAATCAACCAAATTTTAATGGACAAGTTAAGTAGACAGAAAGTTCGTAAAAGAAGAATAAATAGTCAATAAATTCATGAAGAGAAGTTCAGCACCATTACAACAAAGGCAATATAAATCAAAATGACATTGAAAATCCATCACACATAAGTCAAGATGGCTGTCATCAAGAAAACAAATATCATACACTAACTGAGGATGTTGGAAAAAGGAACACTTATACACTGTTAGTGGAGACACTCTGGAAATTAGTGTGCAGGTTTCTCAAAAACCTTAATATAGAATTATCTTATGACCATACTATAAGACTAGAGGTCATATATACAAAGAAATGCAAGTAAGCATACAATATATATAAGTGCACTCATGTCTATTGCAGAAGTATTCATAATAGCAAGTTATTCAATGAGCCAAGCTAACCATGTTCTGATGAATAAATAAAGAAAATGTGTTATATATATATATAACACACACAAATGCACACACATATTCATATATATACAATGAAGTATTACTAAGCAATAAAGAATGAAATTGTATTATTTTCTGGAAAGTGGATGGAACTGGAGATAGACATGTTAGGCAAAATATGCCAGACTCAAAAGATAATTGTTTTATGTACTTTCTCATATGTAGAACCTGTGCCTAACATCTATATGTGTATATGCATATTCATATATACATATTATGCATATATATGTTTGTATTTACAATATGTACATATATACACACATTCATAAAGATTATAGATAGATAGAGAAATAGATGGAGAGATAGAACAGAAAATGGGGAAACAGCAGGAGTGGGGTGGTAGAAAAGTATGAAGAGTGGATATTTATTATTGAAATTTATTATATACATGTATGAAAGTATGATAAATAAACCCATTAAAATTGTAAGAAAAAAAGGTGGAAGGGAGATAAGAAAGAATAATAAAGGGTGTAAAAATGATGAAACACATTTTCCACATGTCTGAGGTAATCAAAATGAAAACCCTGTACTTTTATTCTATTATCATGGAAAGATTATCCAAATCATCTTTCCTGATTAATAAGGGTAGGGTAGAATCTTTTAAAGATGTTGATATAATCTGTTTATAGCATATATTAGTAATAATGTTATTCCAATTATAGTCTTCCAATATGTAGAAACATTTATTTCTTTTTTTGAAACATTTATTTCACTGTACTCAGTATAATCATATGATTCTGATTTTTATAACAATTTAATAATATTAATAATAAATTTTAATAACTTTAAAACAATTTTAATTAATTTTAATGTTAATTAAAAATTAAAATTATACATACATATTTATTGCATCCAACATGAGGTTTTATAATATGTATACATGTGGAATAGCTTAATAAATCTAGCATTCTACCAGAAGTGAAGTAGAATCTTACAGAAACAACAACAAATGTTGGCAAGGACATGGAGTAAAAGGAACTTTCATACACTGCTGGTGGGAATGTGCATTAGTACAGCCACTATGGAAAACAGTATTGATGTTCCTCAAAAAACTAAAAATAGAATTGCCATATGATTCAGCAATTCCACTGGTAGGGATTTGAAAAATAGGTCATGCTAAGTAGAGGTCATATGCATGAAGGTGAGAATAAAAGAAGAAAGTTAAGAAGGTGAATATAGTTGATGTACTCCATATAAAAGAGTGAATATAGAATTTTTAATCTGCTTGAAGCCACCATAAAAAAGGGACCACAGGAAAAAGAAGAAAAATAGTGGAGATGAACAAATTTAGGTTATAATACACACATATATATATGGAAATGTCACAAGGAAACTCCCTGTATAGCTATCTTAAACAAACAAAAATGTCAGTTTTTTTCATTTATAATATAGGAGGAGGGAAGAAAAGGTCCTGCCTGGGGGGATTAGTACCAGTCAGCAGGGGAAGGAGGTGGGGAAAGACTGTGGGAGGGTGAATGTAGAACAAATGAATCTAATTAGCATTTATATTATCTCACATAGTTTTGAAGGTGACAATATGTAAAGTCTATTCTTTTAATATTTGGAAACAATTCCATCTACAATAGCCTCCAAAAAAAAAATCAAATATCTAGGAGTAAACTTAACAAAGGATGTGAATGATCTCTACAAGGAGAGAACAAGGGGTGGGGCAGGGAGCTGAACTCCCAGTGAACAAAGGGGAAAAGCAAAAAGGCTGAGAACAAGGGTAGGGTGAAAAGCCAACCTCCCAAAGGAGCCACTAGCACTGAGCAGAGGTCAGGAGAGGCACAAAGGCTGACAGCAGGGGTGGGGCAATAAGCCAACCTCCCAAAGTGGCTCAAGTGGTGGATTCCAGAACTGATCTCATGGGACACAGACCAGTATTCAAAACTGAATTGCCTCACATTGCTGAGGGAAGAGCTGACCAAACAGAGTTAGCTGAAGGGCAATGTAGCTGCCACCTGGTGAAAAAAACAACTCTGACCACCTTTCACGAACTGGCAGACTTACCTCATGTACCAATTTTAACTAACCCTGTGGACAGAATGAACCAAATACTACTCACAAGCCAATCACCTTGTGAGACTACATAAGAGCTCCCACTTGTATGTCAATACCAGGATTGGATACCTAAGGAATAACTCCAAAACTTTTACTAAAAGGTTGAACTTTTTGTTTTTCCTATACCTGATGCTTTTTTTTCTTTTTCTGTATTAATTTCACCATCACTATTTTATTACCAATATTCTTCCCCTTCACTTTCCCTCCATTTCCTTTACTACAATCCATTGTTCTTCCTCCCAACTACTCTTTCTGTCCCTTGTGATCCATTCTCTGCCCTTATCTTCACTTATTCCTCTTATCCTCCCCCAATCTGAACCCCACACTACTCCCTCCTACAAACTCACAACCCACTGACAAGCCTACTGTACCAACTGTACACAACATTAGCCCCGTGAAATCCCTGACATCAGCACCCTCCACTACAACAACAGAAATAAACCTAAAACACCTAAATATGCACTAGGGCCACAAAACCCCACAGCCCCAATGCCTCTTCTCCAACCAACACACCTCTTTTCATACCACCCCTTTTAGTGCCACCTTTACAAATTACCCAATTTCTATATCTAGCCTAATAACCATTGTCCATGCCAGCTCCCACTGTTTATAAATATTACCACCAAGGGATTTTCTACATAATATGTAAACAAATGTTCTGGAATTGCACCTGTGAATTTGTTACCACTAAATTACAGCTTTAGGCCAGGGACAGAAGGAGCACATCAACCTTGCTAACAACCAAGTCAGTCACCACAAAAAAATAAAATCAATGGAAAGAAAACAGGCAATTAAAACCACCAACAAGCCAATCAAGAGTATAGCTATACAGCATGAAGTGGAGTAATTGAAAGAAGAATAAGGGATGGAAGCCACACTGCTCAAAAAAATAATTCAACACCAGATTCAGTGAAAAAGAAGAAAATGGATACCAAGTTCCTGACCCAAATAAAACCATGATAAGTATCACTGAGGAACCCAGTGACAAACACAAAAAAAATAAACAAAACCATCAAAGAAGAAATTTGGAAGAAATCACTGAGAAGTTCATGGAGAAGATACTAGATATGGTTAATCAGAATGTACAAGATGCAGTCAAGAAATTGCAAGACACCAAAAAAAGAACATGAGAAGACACAGAAACAAATAAATAAACCCAGAAAAGACTTCAATAAATACCAAAGTGAAACAAAGGACACTATAAAAAGAGGGATACATGAATTAAAGGTGACAACACAAAATATAACAGAAAAGTTAAAAAAGATATGGAAAACCTCAGAAGAAAAGAATCAAACAGAAATCCTGGATATAAAATGTCCCTTTAGTCCAATAAAAAACACAGTGGAAAACAACTCCTGCAAAATAGAACAAGTTGAAGACAGAATCTCAGAGCAAGAAGATAAAATAGAAATTAAAGAAAAAACAAAAAATAAAACTTAGACAAACAACTCAAGAGCTATGAAAGGAATATGGAAGAACCATCGAAAGACCAAACTTGAGAATCATGGACCTGGAAGAAGAAGTGCAAACCAAAGGGACATGTAATATTTTCAATAAAATAGCAACAGAAAATTTCCCAAATCTTGAGAAAGTTTTGCCCATTCAAGTACAGGAAGCCTGCAGCACACCAAACAGACAAATCCAAAATAGAAGCTACTCACAGCATATTATCATTAAAACAACAAGCACAGAGACTGGAGAAAGAATATTGAAGGTTGTAAGAGAGAAAAAAAAAAGAATAATGTATAAAGGTGATCCCATCAAAATAACAGCAGATTTCTCAAGAGAAACCTTAAAGTCAAGAAGGGCATGGAGTGAGTTATTTCAGGCACTGAATAAAAATAATTTCAGCCCTAGGATTCTCTACCCATCAAACCTATCATTCAAAATTGATGGAGCAACAAAAGTCTTCCACAATAAACAGAAACTAAAACAAATACATGCCCACCAAGCCACCAGTACAGAAGATTCTACAAGGAACTTTGCACACAGAAGAGGGAAGCAAGCAAAACCACAGTGAGGTATCAAACCACAGGAGAAGAAAAGGATAGTAATCAGAGAGTAGCATTGATTCAGATGCACACAATCAAACCTTTAAACAACAAAAACAACTAAATGGCAGGAAACAGCACTTATCTATCAATATTAACACTGAATGTATATGGACTAAAATCCTCCATCAAAAGACACCATTTGGCAGACTGGATTAAAAAAGAAAGATCGAAGAGATCCATCTCATTGACAGAAATAAACACTGGCTAAGGGTGAAAGGCTTGAAGAAGATTTACAAAGCCAATGGCCCCAGAAAACAGGCAGGAATAGCAATATTTATATCAGACAAAGTAGACTTCAAACTTACAGTGGTCAAACAAGACAAAGAAGGACACTTCATACAAATAAAAGAGGCAATACATCAAAAAGAAATAACAATTATCAACCTATATGTCAGTGTACCCAGTTTCATCAAACATATAATAAAGAACTTAAAAGCACATACAGACTCCAATATGGTGGTAGTGGGAGACTTTAATACCCCTCTATCACCAATAGATAGGTCATCCAAACAAAAAAATCAGCAAAGACATCCTAGAACTAAATGACAACATAGATCAAATGGACCTAAGTGATGCCTACAGAATATTACATCCACAATATACATTGTTTTCAGCAGCCCATGGAACTTTACACAAAATAGATCTTTTTTTTTATGGCTCAAAGAAGCCTCAGCAAATAAAAGAGAATAGAAATAACCCTTACATTCTATGTGATCACAATGCAATAAAATTGAACTCAACAACAAAAACAATAGCAGAAAATATGCAAATAACTGGAGGCTGAATAATACATTTCTCAATTATCACTGGGTCATAGAAGAAATCAAAAGTTTCCTGGAAGTTAATAAAAATGAATGCACCATGTACCAGAACATTTGTGACACAGCACAGGCAGTCCTAAGAGGAACGTTTATAGCCATGAGTGTATTTATTAAAAAGACAGAAAGATCTCAAATAAATGACCTAATGCTACATCTCACACTCCTAGAAAGACAAGAGCAAACAAAACCCAAAATAAGCAGAAGGAGAGAATAATAAAAATAAGGTACAAAATTAATGAAATAAATACTAAAAAAAAAAAAAACCCACAAAGAATCAACAAAACAAAAAGCTGATTCTTTGAAAAATGAACAAGATTGAAAAGTCCCTAGCAAATTTGACTAAAATGAGAGAAAAGATGCAAGTTAGTGAATTCAGAAACAAAGAAGAGGAGATAACAACAAAAAGCAAAAAAATCCAGGGAATCATCAGAGACTACTTTGAGAACTTATACTTCAATAAATTGGAATATATTGAAGAATGGAACAAATTCTAGATACTTATGACCATTCAAACTAATCCAAGAGAATATTAATCACCCAAACTGATCTATAACATGTAATGAAATTGAAGCATCAATAAAGAGTTTCCCAAAAACACCAATCCAGACCCTGATAAATTCTCTGCTGAATTCAACCAGAATGTTAAAGAAGAACTAGTATCAACAATCCTTAAACTTTTCTATGAAATAGAAAGGGAAGAAACACTGCCTAAGTCATTCTATGAAGCTAGTATTACAGTCATCCCAAAACCAGACAAGGACATATCCAAGGAGAACTATAGGCCAATCTCCTTAATGAACATCATTGCAAAAATCCTCAATAAAATAAAGGCAAACCTTATTTAACATACAAGAAAGATCATTCACCATGGCCAAATTGGCTTTATCCCAGGGATGCAGGGATGATTCAACATACACAAATCAGTAAATGTAATACGGGACATTAATAGAGTCAAAGTCAAAAACCACTTGATCATCTTAATAGATGCAGAAAAAGCCTTTGGTAAGATTCAGCACCACTTCATGATAAAAGCTGTAAGAAAACTAGGAAGAGAGGGAATGTACCTCAACATTATAAAAGCTATATATGACAAACCTATAGCCAATATCATACTTAATGGGGAAAAGCTGAAACCATTTCCCCTGAAGTCAGCAACAAGACAAGGATGTCCACTCTTCCCACGCTTATTCAACATAGTCCTGGAATTCCTAGCCAGAGAAAAGGCAGGAAGAAGAAATAAAAGGAATACAAATAGGTAAATAAATAGTCAAAGTATCCCTATTTGCATACAACATGATGCTATGCCTCAAAGATCCAAAAAACTCCACCCATAACCTCCTAGACACCATAAACAGCTTCAGCAATGTATCATGATACAAAATCAACTTTAGAAAACCAGTAGCCTTTTTATACACCAAGAAATGAACAAATTGAGAATGAATATAGGAAAACAATTCCATTTCCAGTAGCCTCAAAAAAAAAATACCTAGAAATAAATTTAACACAGGATGTAAATGACCTCTACAAGGAGAATTACAAACCACTGAAAAAAGTGATCTAAAAACACTACAGAAAGTGGAAAGATCTCCCATGCTCATGGATTGGCAGAATCAGCATAGCAAAAATGGCTGTACTACCAAAAGCAATTTATATGTTCAACCTAATTCCCCTCAAAATCCCAGTGCCATTCATCACAGAGATTAAAAAATCTACCCTAAAATTCATTTGGAAACATGAAAGACTGTGAATAGTCAAAGCAATACTGAGCAAAAAGAGTAATGCTGGAGGTATCACAAAACCTTACTTCAAACTATACTATAGAGCCATAGCAATAAAAACAGCATGGTACTGCCATAAAAACAGATATGAAGACTAGTGGAACACAATAGAGGACAAGGATAAGAAACCACACAGCTGCACCCATCTTATTTTTGACAAAGGCACCATAAACATATGATGGAGAAAAGACAGCTTTTTCAGAAAATGTTGCTGGGAATAATGGTTAACAGCCTACAGAGAACTAAAAATAGATCCATGCCTATCAATCTTTACTTGTTTCAACTCAAAGTGGATTAGGGACCATAATATCAGACCTGAAACCTTGCAGTTAGTGAGGAAAGAAGGAAAGAACTGGGAATACTCTGGAAGCAATAGGTATAGGCAAGAATTTCCTCTGTAGAACTCCAGTAGTCCCGCAACTAAGAGGAAGGATGGGCAAATGTCACTATATGAAATTAAAAAGCTTCTGCATAACAAAAGAAATGGTCTCTAAGTTGAAGAGACCACCAACAGAGTGGGAGAAAATGTTTTGCTAACTATACATCAGACAAAGGACTGAAAACCAGAATATACAAAGAGCTCAAAAAATTAAACTCACCAAAAAAATCATTGAATGAACAAAGAAGTGGGCAACTGAATTAAACAGAATTTTTTGAAAGGAAAAGGTCCAAATGGCCAAAACCAAATGGAAAAATGCTCACCATTTCTGGCCATAATGGCAAATCAAAACTACATTAACGTTCCTATGGGGAACAGATTAAAAGAAGCCTATGAGAACCTGAAGAGAGCAAGAGGCAAGAGGCAGCACAGCTGCTTTTTAAAAGTTGTTTACATTCAGACAAGTGGAGTGCAGGTTTCTCTTGTTAAAATGTCATGTACCTCCCTGAGAACTGTTGTTCCACCTCTTTGTTATCACTGGGTATAACAGATTTGCTGAAGGACATCAGGCTTTTTGATGGGGGCTTTTGATTGGCTGCCAATAATACTGTTGCTGGCTGCTGTGTGTCTCCACCAGAGCAGCTTTCTGACTGAGAACTTTATACATAGGCTTTAGAAAAGCTAAGCTAAAGAAAATATGGGACAGTGCTAGTCTAGGAAAGAGGTCATAAAGACCAGAAAAGAAGAAAAACTTTAATTGTAAGGGCTTAAAGAATAGAAAAGAAGACTTAAGAAGCAAGGTTTTAAAGAATTATAAAGGAGTAAGGCCTTAAAGAATAAAGATAGAGAAAAAATCAATTTGAAAAAAGAGATTAATAGAGACAAAAAGCAAAGAGTTGTGTGTTTCCATCCAAGCTCCCAGCCTACCTGGCCCCAGATTTTTGCTTCTTCTGTCTTTTGTTGTTTGTTCTTGCAGGATCTCTGATTACCCCCATTTAGGGGGGTAATCGTTCCAAGTTCCAACTCACTCCTTACAGGACAGCTATCAACAAGAAAACCACCAATGAGGATGTGGAGAAAAAGGAATGCCCATACACTGCTGGTGGGAATATAAGCTAGTACAATTACTCTGGAAAACAATATGGAGGCTTCTTACAAAACTAAATATAGATCTGCCGTATGATCCAGCAATACCACTCTTAGGGATAAAACCTAAAGGAATGCAACTCAGGTTATTACAAAGGCACTGGCATACTCAGTTTATTACAGCCCTATTCACAATAGTCAAGCTATGGAAACAATCAAGATGCCCCACTACTGGCAAATGAATTTAGAAAATGTGGCATTTATACACAATGGAAATTTATTCAGCCACAAAGAAGGAAATTTTGTCATTCACAAGTAAATGGATGGACCTGGAGAACATCATCTTAAGCAAAGTTAGCAAAGATCAGAAGAGCAAAACTTGCATGTTCTCTCTTATATGTGGATTATAAACCTAAAACAAATGCAATAATATTATTTGTCATGGGTCACATAATAAGGGGAGAATTTCAAGGGAGGAATAAGGAAAGGAAAGGAAACCTAAAACTTGAATGTGGTTGATTTGCTCACTGTAGAGGAGTGAATATAGTGATCTTAAACTGACAGAGGCCACTAGGGAAAGGTGACTATGAAGTATAGAAGAGGTCTGCTAGAGATGAAACAATGTGGGTTGCAATACACATGTGCATGAAAGTAATGCTAAGCATCTCTCTGTATAGCTATCTTTATCTCAAACTAGCAAAAATGCTATCTCTTTCTTATTATCTCTTAAGTTTTCTTTTCAACAAAATCAAATATAAGAGGGAGGAACAAGTTCTACTTGAAAGTAGGCAGTGGGAATGAAGGGAAGTGGCCCAAACAATGTATAAAAAGTTATGTAAATGTAAATATGATAAAATTCTAAAAAAATTAAAAATCCATCAAAACAGGACTAGTGGAATGGCTCAAGGTGTAGACCCTGATTTCAAACCCAAGTCCCACAAAAAATAAAAACCCAGAAAAATGTCAAATAAATGATCTACTGCTGCAGCTGAAATTCCTAAAAAACAATAATATGCTTCAACCAAAACTAGCAGAAGTGGAGATATAATAAAAACAAAGGCAGAAATCAATGAGATAGAGACCAAAAACAGAGGGAAAAAAAAAAAAAACCCTTAGGACAAATAAAAGAAACAAAAAGGTTTCATTAAGATTGTCAAACCCCTGGGAATTCTGACTAAAATAAAGATGGAAAACACCCAATTAACAAAATCAGAAATAAAAATAAAGAGGTCACCACAGCAAGAAAATCCAGGGAATCACAGAGACTACTTTGAAAACCTATGTGGAAATAAATTAGAAAATCTAGAGGAAATGAATAAATTTCTAGACACATATGACCATCCAAAGTTGAACCAAGAGGATATAAATCTCCTAAACAGATAAATAACAAGCAATGGAATTGAAACAGCATTAAAGAGTTACCCAAGAAAGAAACATCCAAGACATGACAGTTTTACTACTGAATTCTACCAGACAATTAAAGAAAAACTAATACCAACATAGTCCTCAAAATTTTCCATGAAATAGAAAAGGAAAGCACTCTGCCAATTTTCTTCTATGAATCCGGCATTATATTCACCCCAAAATGGAAAAGGACACAAGAATAAAAGAAAATTGCAGGCCAATCTCTTCAATTAACTTAGATACAGAAATTCTCAATAAAATACTGGCAAACTGGCAAATTCAACAGCATATCAAAAAAAATCATACACCATGGTCAATTAATCTCATAACAAGAATGGAGGATGGTTCAACATACATAAATCACTAAATGTAATATAGTATATTAACAAAAGCAAAGACAAAAAAGACATGATCAGCTCAATAGCTGTAGAAAAAGCCTTCAATAAAATTCAACATCCTTTTATGATAAAAGCCCTGATGAAACTAGGAATAAAAGGAATATACCACAACATAATAAAGGCTGTATATGACAAGCCTATAGACAACAACATACTATATGGAAAAAACTGAAAGCATTTCCCTTAAAGTCAGGAATGAAACAAGGGTGTCTTCTCTCTCCATTCTTATTCAACATAGTCTTGGGATTCCTAGGCAGGGCCAACAGGCTTTAAGGAGAAATAAAAGGAAGTTAAATACAAAAGGAAGAAGTCAAATTATCCTTATTTTCAGACAATAAAATCTTATACCTAAAAGGCTCAAAAATTCCCCAAACCTCCTAAACATCATAAACACTTGCAGCAAAGTATTAGAATACATAATAAATTAATAAAAATTAGAAGTTTTTCTATATACCAACAATGAACAGCCTAAGAAAGAATATAGGAAAACAATTCCATTTGCTATATCCTCAAAAAAATAATAAAATGCCTAGTAATAAACTTACCAAAGAAATGTGAAAGATTTCTATAAGAAAATCTCTAAGTCATTGAAGAAAGAAATCAAGAAGACAACAGAAGATGGAAAGATCTCCCATGTTCATGGATTGGCAGAATCAGTATTGTAAAAGTGGCTATATTACCAAAAGCTATTTACATGTTCAGTGCAATTCTCATCAAAATCCCAATGACTAACCCATGACATATTATCATTAAAACACAAGCACAGAGAGTAGAGAAAGAATATTGAAGGGTGTAAGAGAGAAAAAACAAATGACATACAATAGTAATCCATCAAAACCATATCAGATTTCTCAACAGAAACCTTAAAAGCAAGAAGAGCATGGAGTGAAGTCTTCTGGGCACTGAATAAAAATAACTTCAACCCTAGAATACTCTACCCAGCAAAACTATCATTCAAAATAATTGGAACAATAAAAGTCTTCCATGATAAGCAGAAACTGAAACAATATATGACCACCAAGCCACCCTACAAAAGATTTTTCAAAGAATCCTGTGCACAGAAAATGAAAGCATAAAAAACCATGAAAGGACAGGCAGAACCAATCCACAGGAGAAGAAATGCAAGAATGTAGAGAGTAACATTGATTTAGCTGTACACAATCAAACCCTTAAACAACAAAGACAACTAAATAACAGGAATCACCACATACCTATCAATACTAACACTGAATGTTAATGGACTTAATTCCCCTTCAAAAGACACTGTTTGGCAAACTGGATTAAAAAAGGAAGATCCAATAATCTGTTGTTTACAGGAGATCTCATTGACAGAAACAAGCACTGGCTTAGAGTGAAAGGCTGGAAGAAGATTTACCAAGCCAATGGCCCCTAAACAAGCAGTTTCAGTAAGTATCAATAAGTATCAATACTTACTGAGATAAGTGTAAATACTTATCTCAGATAAAGTAGACTTCAAACCCTCATTGTTCAAATGAGATAAAAAAGGACATTCCATACTAATAAAGGGGAAATACACCAAAAGGAAACAACAATTATCAACCTATATGCACCCCATGACAATACACCTAATTTCACCAAACACACTCTGAAGGACATAAAAACATACATAACCTCTACCACAGTGGTAGTGGGAGACTTTAATACACCCCATCACCAATAAATAAGTCATCCAAACAAAAAATCAGTAAAGACATTCTAGAACTAAATCAGACCATAGATCAAATAGACCTACCCTATGTCTACAGAATATTTCATCTAGTTTCTGCACAATATACATTCTTTTCAGCAGCTCATGGAACTTTCTCCCAAACTGATCATATCTTAGGGCACTAAGCAAGCATCAGCAAATATAAGAAAACAGAAATAATGCCACACATTCTATCTGATCACAATGTATTAAAACTAGAACTTAACAACAAAAGCAATAGTAAAAAACATGCAAACAGTAGGAAGCTTAACAATGCATTTTAAATTATCAATAGGTCATTGATGAAATAACAGAGGAAATTAAAAGTTTCCTGGAAGTTCATGAAAATGAAAACTTAACCTACTGGATCCTATGGGACATAGCAAAGGCAGTCCTGAGAGAACTTTTATAGCCATGAGTGCATATATTAAAAGAACAGAAAGATCTCAAATCAGTGACTTAATGCTACATGTCAAACTCCTAGAAAAATAAGAACAAGCAAATCCCAAAACAAACAGAATGAGAGAAATAATAAAAATAAGAGCTGAAATCAATGAAAAAGAAACATAAAAAAAGAAAAGACATACAAAGAATCAAGGAAACAAGATTAACAGACCCTTGGTAAACCTCACTAAAATGAAGAGAGAAAAAAACCCAAATTAGTAAAATCAGAAATGAACAGGGCAGATAACAACAAATACCACAGAAATACAAGAAATCATCAGAAACTACTTGAGAACCTATTTTCTAATAAATTTGAAAATATGGAAGAAATGGACAGATATCTAGATACTTATGACCATCCAAAATTGAACCAAGTGTACATTAATCACCTGAATAGATTTATAACACAAAATGAAATTGAAGCAGCAATAGAGTCTCCCTAAAAAGAAAAGTCCAGGCACTGATGGATTTTCTGCTGAATTCTATCAGACCTTTAAAGAACAACTAATACCAACTCTCCTTAAACTAGTCCATGAAATAGAAAGGGAAGGAACATTGCCTAACACATTTTATGAAGCCAGTAGCACACACATCCCTAAATCAGAAAAAGACAACTCCAAAAAGGAGAACTATAGGCCAATCTTCTTAATGAACATCAATGCAAAAATACTCAATAAAATAATGGCAAACCGAATCCAACAACACATCAGAAAGTTCATACACCACAACCAAGTCAACTTCATCCCAGGGATGAAAGGGTGAGTCAACATATGTAAATATATAAATGTAATACAGCACTTTAATAGAAGCAAAGACAAAAGCCACTTGATCATCTCAATAGATGCAGAAAAAGCCTTTGACAAGATCCAACACAACTTCATGATAAAAGCTCTAAGAAAACTAGGAATAGAAGGAAAATACCTCAACATTATAAAGGCTATATATGACAAACCTACAGCCAACATCATACTTAATGGTGAAAAACTGAAACCATTTCTCCTGAAATCATGAATGAGACATTCCTAGCCAACATTGTACTGGAATTCTTAGCTGGAGAAATTAGGTAAGAATAAGAAATAAAAAGAATAGAAAAAGGTAAAGAAACTGTCAAAATATCCCTATTTGCAGACAATATGATCCTATACCTTAAAGACCCAAAAAACTCTACCCAAATCCCCCTAGACACCATAAATAGCTACAGCAAGTTAGCAGAATACAAATTTAACTTACAAAAATTATTAGCTTCTCTACATACCAATAATGAACAAACTGAGAAAGAATATATGGAAACAATTTCATTTACAATAGCCTCAAAAAAAAAATCAAATACCTAGAAGTAAAGTTAACAAAGGATGTGAATGACCCTGAAGGAGAACTACAAAACTCTGAAGAAAGAGTTCAAGGAAGACTACTGAAGGTGGAGAGATCTCCCATGCTCATGGATTGGTAGAATCAACATAGTAAAAATGGCTATACTACCAAAAGCAATCTACATGTTTAATGTAATTCCCATCAAAATCCCAATGACATTCAGCACAGAGATTGAAAAATCTATCCTAAAATTCATTTGTAAACACAAGAGACCGTGAAGAGCCAAAGCAATACTCAGTAAAATAGCAATGCTGGAGGTATCACAATACCTGACTTGAAACTATATTACAAAGCAATAATAAATAAAACAGAATGGTACTGGCACAAAAACAGACATGAGGACTTATGCAACAGAATAGAGGACCCACATATGAATCCACACTACTATGCCCACCTTATTTTTGACAAAGGTGCTAAAAATATACAATGGAGAAAAGGCAGCCTCTTCAACAAATGTTGTTGGGAAAAGTGGTTTTACATCTGCAAGAAACTGAAACTACATTCATGTTTATCACCCTGCACTAGTATCAACTCAAAAGGATCAAGGACTTTAATATCAAATCTGAAACTCTAAATTTGGTATAGGAAAGAGCAGGATACACTCTGGAAGTAATAGGTATAGGCAAGAACTTCCTTAATAGAACCCCAGCAGCTCAGCAACTAAGAGAAAGTATGGACAATTGGACTTCATAAAACTAAAAAAACTTCTACACAACAAAAGAAATTGTCTGTAAACTGAAGAGACCATCCACAGAGTGGGAGGAAATATTTGTGTGCTATACATCAAACAAAAGACTGATAATCAGAGTATGCAGGGATCTTAAAAAACTAAACTTGGCCAAAATCAATGAACCAATAATGAAATGGGCAACTGAACTAAACAGAACTTTTCCAAAAGAAGAAATTAGAATGGCCAAAAAACACATAATAAAATGCCCACCATCTCTATCCATAAAGGAAATGCACATCAAAACCACACTAAGATCCACCTCACCCCTGTTAGAATAGCTATTATTAAAAATATCACTAACAACAGGTGTTGGCAATGATGTGGGGAGAAAGGAACTTGTGTACACTGCTGGTGGGAATGCAAAGTAGTGTAACAACTTTGGAAAAAAATTTGGAGGTTTCTTAAAAATCTAAACATAGATCTGCCATATGATCCAGCAATCACACTCCTGTGGATATACCCACAGGAATGTGACACTGGTTACTCCACAGGCACCTGCAAACCCATGTTTATTGCAGCACTATTCACAATAGCCAAGTTATGGAAACAGCCAAGCTGCCACACTACTGATGAATGGATTAAGAAAATAAGGTACTTGTACACAATGGAATTTTACTCAGCCATGAATAAGAATGAAATCTTATCATTCACAAGTAAATGCATGGAACTGGAGAACATCATTCTGAGTGAGGTTAGCCAGGCTCAGAAGACAGAAAATCACATGTTCTCCTTCATATGCAAGCTTTAGATCTAGGAAAAATATAGCAATGTGGTTGAACTTGGGCCACATGATAAGGAGATAGCCACATGGGGATAGGTAAGAAACCAAAACAGAATAGTATTTGATGTCCCTATTGCTGAGGAACTAATACAGAAACCTTAAAGTGACAGAGGCCAATATGAGAAGGAGATCAGGAACTAGTGGAAAGGTCAGTTAGAGATGAATCAACTTGGGATATAACACATTTGTACATGGAAGAAATGCTAGGAATCTGTATAGCTATCCTTTCCTCAACTAGCAAAAACCATTTGTCTTTCTTATTATTGCTTATACTTTCTCCTCAACAAAATTAGAGATAAGGGCAGAACAGTTTCTGCTTGAAAGTGAGGGAGTGGGGGGCAGAGGGAGGGGGCAAGGGGTAGGAGGGAGAAATGGCCTAAATAGTGTAAGCACATATGAAAAATTAATAACAGAAAAATAAAGTCTATTTACTTATTCCTTTATTTATCATAGTATAAAGTTATGAGCTATATTCTTAATAATGCAAAAATACTTTTAAAAATTGTTAGAAAGTTGCCTTTTTGTCATGGTTTCACTCACAATGCATTTAATTAATAATTCTCTTAACAATTTCAACTTACATATTTTAAGAATATAATTTTTCCTTAGATATCTTTTTGACTGCTTAAAGCTATCATTTTATTTAGCTAATTTGCTATTTTGGAAGAGTTTGGAAATAATCATGAACATTTTCAAATTAAGAGACTGTGTTAAAAAAGGGAGTGGGATAGTATCAGAGCATTGGCAACCCTTGCAGAAATTGGTTATCACTTTGGAAATTATTAATATTGACTTTAGAAAGACTAATTTTGATAATTAAAAAGTAGTGAAGCATAGTTGGACATGAATGTAATCCCATTTCCTCTGGAGACAGAGATAGGATGATCGCAAGTTGAAGGACAGCCTGGGAAAAGTTAGGGAGACACTATTTCAAAAGTACAATCAAAGCCAGGCACTGGTGACTCACGTCTGTAATCCTACCTGGGAGACAGAAATCAGGAGCATTGCAGTGCATGGCCAGCCCAGGCAAATAGTTCACAAGAACCCATCTCCAAAATAGTTCAACAAAATAGACTGGAGGTGTGGCTCAATTGCTACAGTGCCTGCTTTGCAATCAATAAAAATTTTTAAAAGGGCTGATATAGCAAAGTCCAGGGTTCTATAACTGTAGTACCAAAGCTAACTAACTAAATAAATAGATTTAATTGGCAAACATCATTATATTCATTGCCCAGAAGTAACTACTACTATTTACTTGGCATTTTTTCTTGTAAAATATTTATATAAGTTTTAAGGCAAAATATGAGAATTACATGTATATATGATTTATATTATATGTACATTTTAACATATGCATATGGTCATCAATCTTTCTAAAATAGAAAGAAATAGATAAAAATATAAGATAATGTCAATGTTCTTTACTGATCATTTTAAATTAAATCTCCAAAGATGCTTTCAATGCAAATACATGTGTAGAAGAATACTTCTAAAATGTGATTTAACTTCAGGATGCTAAGATTTAAAATTTATAATAATAATATATTTAACACTAAGGCAATTTGCCAAAACAACTAAACATGGAACTGCTGTGTGATCCAGCAATACTACTTCTAAGGATCTGCCCAAAATAATGTAAGTTAAGATACAGTAAAGACACTTGCACAACAGTGTTTATTGCAACACTGTTCACAAAAGCCAAGTTATGCAAACAACCCAGATGCCCTATAAGTGATGAATGGATTAAGAAAATGGGATATAAGTGGAATTTTATGCAGCCACAAAGAAGAATGAAACCATGTGGTTTGAAGGTAAATTGGATGCAATTAGAGGACATCATTTTAAGTAAAGTAAGCTAGGCTCAGAAACACAAAGGCTACATTTTCTTTCATATAAGGGAGATAAACACAATACAAGTATGGAGATAGACAAAATACAACTACAGCAATATTATCAAAAGAGGTTATGCTGAGGAGAGGTCACTAATGAGAGAGGGAAGGTAAATGAAGGAAGTTAAGAAAGTGAATAGGTTGATATATTTTTTATACAAGAATGAGTATAGAATTTTAAAGCCTGTGGAAATAATGCTAAGCAGAGGACTAAGGTAACAAGGAGAAAAATGGAATTGATGAATCAATTCTAGTTATAATACATATATACATGGAAATGTCACAAGAAGCTCCATGTAGAACTCCTAAACAAAAGGCCTTCATTTTTTTTCAAAAATGGAGTTGGAAGGTAAAATAGATTCTGTCTGGGTGTTAGTACCAGTGTGTGTTTGGGGGCAAGCATATAAGGCAAGAGTGCAGGAGGGTGAATGTATTGCCAATATTATGTACTCATGTATGAAAATAGAAAAATGAGACAAGCTAAAACTGTTCCAGGAGTGGGGGGAGGGGAGAATAAAGGAGATTGGTGGTGGGGAGAATTCAAGTATGAAATACTTGATACATTGTAAGAACCTTTGTAAATGCCACAATGTACCCCACAATGTATGCAATAATAAAAAAAGTAAAAAGTTAATATATCTTGAAGATGAAGTCAATATTTTAACAATATGGTTATTTTTGATAGAATTAAGCAACTCCCAACTATTTTAGAACATTAATTAGTGCTTCTCTTTACTTTAGGATATTTCCACACAACCCAAACTATTTCTAAACTTACTGATTTTCAGTCTATTTTTAGCATTAGTAATGTTAAGACTTATCTTGTTTCTACAGTAAATTAATTCTACCCAAGTCATTTTTACCTTCTTTTTGGCAGTAATGGGGTTTGAACTCAGAGCTTCGTGCTTGATAAGCAGGTGATCTACTGCTTTATCCATGATCTCAGCCCTTTTTACTCCAGTTATTTGGGAGATAAAGTCATGCTTTTTGACTAGACTGGCCTGGATCATGATCTTCCTATTTTCTGCTTCTTGCCTGGAATAAAAGACATGTTTCACCACACTTAAGGTTTTTCCAATGAAATGCGGTCTCACAAACTTTTTGGCCCAGGGTATCCTGGAAATACAATACTCTGGATTTCAGCCTCCTGCCTAGCATTGAGTAACAGGAATGCACCAAATGGTCTCCAATGAAAATCTTCCTGATTTCAGCCTCCCACATAGCAAAGAATAAAACCATGAGGCATGAGTGACTGGTTCCTTACTATTTTTACTATTTTCTATTTTTCTGTCTAGATATTTTAAATTTATTTTTCAAAATGGATTTTAAAAAGTGCTGATATAAGGGAAACTTTGTGTGGCCATTTAGCAAATTACCAAGGGCACAATTAAATTTAACTTGGAAAATATAGTTAATTAATAATTGGGAAATTTGAGTAGATATTTTCAAAATAATCAATCATTCTTTCCATAATGTCCAATATAATATCAAAATGTATACAGTATTTTTATGACACAAATGAACCCTAAACATATAATCATTAGAAAATATATTTTAACATTGTAATATGGAAGACCTTTCAACCAATGGCTAAATGAAAACCTGTTACAAATGTAAAATACTTCTACATGGGAGAAATTATCATTAGTCAATTGAAAAGAGGAATGACTGCATTTAATTTATATAATAGCAGGGTATATGCAAGGATAATGACCAGTTAATAACTGGAAAATGAGTAATTGCAATGTGAACTTACTGCTCCTATTCACCAAATATATAGTTCACCTCCTTTTTGGAGTATGATAAGATTGAATTTCCTTTCATGCCTGTATTAAATAAGAATATGTAATTTGATTGGTTAATAAAATGTCATTTCTGTTTGATTGAAGTACAATGCATTTACAAGTAAAATACTAAGGCAAAAACCACACTAAATAAAAAACAGACACATCAACAATGAAGGACAGGAATGTTAAGGGGAAGGTATTAGCAGGAGGGAAGGGAAATAGTTGAGATACCTTCTGTTCATGTATGAATATGGAACATGAAATCTGTCAAGTGATTTTAAGAACTGGGAGTGGGAAGAGGGAGAATAATGGAAGTGATGAATCCAACCTAGGTATAATATATGCATATGTGGCAATGTCACAATGAAACCACCTGAATAATTATTATAAGCTAACAAAAAAACATTTTAAAAATAAACAAAATGTCACTTATGAGCTGAAATTTCTAGACTCACTTGGAGCAAGCTTTCTCTTGCTTCGGTTACTACTGAACCTAACGGGCTAACTGGGGATGATGAGAAATTCAGAAAGTACAAATAACAGTTAGACAGACAGATGTGCAGAAAGTTGGGGCCAGATGTGTTGGGTGCTCAGACGGAGATGTACAACAACCTCATTGCTTCTTGTCTCTATTTATCTCTTCTCTTTACTTTGCTTCTTTTCTCTGTCTTTTCTTTAAAGCCTTATTCCTTTGCAAATCCATGCAAAAAATCCATATAAATTGCTATAAATCCATGCTTCTAAAAGTCTTCTTTTCTATTCTTTTTTCTTTTTTTTAGTTATCTGTGTGTTTTATTTTATTTGGTTTTTGCAGTGCTGGAATTTGAACTCAGGGCCTCACACTTGCTAGACAGGTACTCTACCACTTGAGCCACTCTACCAGCCCTTCTTTTCTACTCTTTAATGTTTGTTTCCTTAGACTCACTCTGTCCCATGTTTTCTCTTAGCTTTTCTTTAGCATAATCTCTCTTAAAGTCTTTGCCATCAGACTTGCACTGTCCCATGTTCTCTTAGCTTTTCTTTAGCTTAGCTTTTTAAAGCCTATCTATAAAGTTCTTGGTGAAGACTTGCACTATCTCATGTTCTCTCTTCACCTTTAGCAATTTCCCTTTAGCAATTCTCCTTCAGCAATTCTTTTCCTATCAGCAATTCTCCCTTCAGCAAATCTCCCTTCAGAAATTCATTTTCCACCTTCAGCAATCTTCTGTCCAGCAATTTCCCTTCAGCCAAGGAAAAACCCCATCAAACAGCCTCTCCCATCCAAAAAACCCCCCATGATCCAAAAGCTCCCATCCTCAAAAAGCCTCCCTTCATCCAAAAAGTCTTGCATCCTCCTTCAGTGAGTCTTTTATACCGAGTGGTAAGAAAGGAGATGGAGCAATGGTTCTCAGGGAGGGGCATTGCATTGTAACAAGGAAACCTGCATTCCTACCTCTTTCTCTGAATGTTAACAACTTAGAAAAACAGCCGAGCTGGATCTCACCTTCTCACTCTCTTCTGTGGTTGGGGCTGTGCCAAATCTCAGCCTATAGATTATTTGACATAAACATCTTAGGAAATGCAGCTGCTTTGAATCTCACTCAAGCCTCATTCTGTGGCTGGGGCTGTGCCAAACTCAGCCTACAGAACACTGAGTAAAACTGTGCTTCTCCTTCTCCTCTCTCCACACTCACTACAACATTCTTCTAACACAATGGTCATAAAAGTACATGAATTTTCTTATATTTGCTGAGACTTGCTTTGTGCCCTAGGATATGATCTATTTTGGAGAAGGTTCCATGGGCTGCTGAGAAGAACATATATTGTGTAGAAGTTGGACGATATGTTCTGTAGACATCAACTAGGTCCATTTGATATATTGTGCATTTTAGATCTTGGATTTCTTTATTGATTTTTTGTTTGGATGACCTATCTATTGATGATAATGGGCTGTTAAAGTCTCCCACAACCACTGTGTTGGTGTTTATATATGCTTTTAGGTCTTTCACGGTATGTTTGATGAAATTGGGTGTGTTGACATTGGGTGCCTATAGGTTGATGATTATTATGTCCTTTTGGTCTATTTCCCCTTTTATTAGTATGGAATGTCCTTCTTTATCTCATTTGATCAATGTAGGTTTGATGTCTACTTTGTCAGAGATAAGTATTGCTGCTACTCCTGCCTGTTTTTGGGGGCCATTGGCTTGGTAAATCTTCTTCCAGCCTTTCATCCTAAGCCTATGCTTATTTCTGTCAGTGAGATGGGTCTCCTGTAAGCAACAAATTGTTGGATCTTCCCTTTTAATACATTTCATCAAGCGGTGCCTTTTGATGGGTGAATTAAGTCCATTAACATTAAGTGTTAGTACTGATAGGTATGTGGTGATTCCTGTCATTTAGTTGTCTTAGTTGTTTGAAGGTTTGATTGTGTGTACCTACGTTGATGTTACTCTCTACTGTCTTGCTTTTTCTTTTCCTGTGGTTTGGTGCTGCCTGTCTTTTCATGGTTAAGTTGGATTTCACTTTCTGTGTGCAGAATCCCTTGAAGAATCTTTTGTAGTGGTGGCTTTGTGGTCACATATTGTTTTAGTTTCTGCTTATCATGGAAGACTTTTATTGCTCCATCTATTTTGAATGATAGTTTTGCTGGGTAGAGTATCCTGGGGTTGAAGTTATTTTCATTCAGTGCCCGGAAGATCTCACCCCACGCTCTTCTTGCTTTTAATGTTTCTGTTGAGAAGTCTGCTGTGATTTTGATAGGTTTACCTTTGTATGTTACTTGTTTTTTCTCTCTTACAGCCTTCAATATTCTTTCCCTACTTTCTGAACTTGTTGTTTTAATGATGATATGTCATTTGGTAGTTCTATTTTGATCTGGTCTGTTTGGTGTCCTGGAGGCCTCTTGCATGTGTATGGGAATATCTTTCTCTAGATTTGGGAAATTTTCCATTATTATTTTGTTGAATATATTATACATTCCCTTTGCTTGCACCTCTTCTCCTTCTTCGATGTCCATGATTGTCAAGTTTGGTCTTATGATGGAGTCAGTGAGTTCTTGCATTTTCTTTTCAAAGGTCTTGAGTTGTTTAATTAATAGTTCTTTGGTTTTTGCTTTAATTATCATTTCATCTTCAAGTTCTGAGATTCTGTCTTCTGTTTGTTCTGTTCTGCTGGATTGGCCTTCCTTTTTGTTTTGCAGTTCTGTTTTGCTCTTTTTTCTGAGGTTTTCCATATCCTGGGTGGTTTCCTCTTTAATGTTGTCTATTTTTGTTCTGAGATCATTTATCTGTTTATTCATCGTGTTCTCCGTTTCACTTTGGCACAATTATACTGTGCATACTATCTGATCACAATGCAGTAAAAGTAGAACTCAACAACAAAAGTAAAGACAAAAAACATGCAAACAGCTGGAAACTAAATAACTCATTACTTAATGAACAATGGATCATCGATGAAATTAAAAAGTTCCTGGAAGTCAATGAAAATGAAAACACAAAGTACCAGAACCTATGGGACAGAGCAAAAGCAGTCCTGAGAGGAAAGTTTACAGCCATGACTGCATATATTAAAAAGACTGAAAGATCCCAAATCAATGACCTAATGATACATCTCAAACTCCTAGAAAAACAAGAACAAGCAAATCCCAAAACAAATAGAAGGAGAGAAATAATAAAAATAAGAGCTGAAATCAATGAAATAGAAACCAAAAAAACCATACAAAAAATTAATGAAACAAAAAGTTGGTTCTTTGAAAAAATAAAAAAGATCGATAGACCCCTGGCAAACCTGACTAAAATGAGGAGAGAAAAAACCCAAATTAGTAGAATCAGGAATGCAAAATGGGAGATAACAACAAACACCATGGAAGTCCAGGAAATCATCAGAGACTACTTTGAGAACCTATATTCAAATAAATTTGAAAATCTAAAAGAAATGGACAGATTTCTAGATACATATGATCATCCAAAACTGAACCAAGAGGAAATTCATCACCTGAATAGACCTATAACACAAAATGAAATTGAAGCAGCAATCAAGAGTCTTCCCAAAAAGAAAAGTCTAGGACCTGATGGATTCTCTGCTTAATTCCATCAGACCTTTAAAGAAGAACTCATACCAATCCTCCTTAAACTGTTCCATGAAATAGAAAGGGAAGGAAAACTGCCAAACACATTTTATGAAGCCAGTATTACACTTATCCCAAAACCAGGCAAAGACACCTCCAAAAAGGAGAACTATAGGCCAATCTCCTTAATGAACATTAATGCAAAAATCCTCAACAAAATAATGGCAAACCAAATTCAACAACACATCAAAAAGATTATTCACCACGACCAAGTAGGCTTCATCCCAGGGATGCAGGGGTGGTTCAACATACAAAAATCAATAAATGCAGTAAACCACATTAACAGAAGCAAAGACAAAACCCACTTGATCATCTCAATAGATGCAGAAAAAGCCTTAGATAAGATCCAACACCATTTCATGATAAAAGCTCTAAGAAAACTAGGAATAGAAGGAAAGTACCTCAACATTATAAAAGCTATACATGACAAACTTATAGCCAGCATTATACTAAATGGAGAAAAACTGAAACCATTCCCTCTAAAATCAGGAACCATACAAGGATGCCCACTATCTCCACTCCTATTCAACATAGTATTAGAATTCCTAGCCAGAGCAATTAGGCAAGAAGAAGGAATAAAAGGAATACAAATAGGTAAAGAAACTGTCAAAATATCCCTATTTGCAGATGACATGATCTTATACTTTAAGACCCAAAAAACTATACTCAGAAGCTTCTAGACATCATAAATAGCTACAGCAAAGTAGCAGGATATAAAATCAACAAAGAAAAATCATTAGCATTTCTATACACTGACAATGAGCAAACTTAAATAGAATGTATGAAAACAATTCCATTTACAATAGCCTCAAGAAAAATCAAATACCTAGATGTAAACCTAACAAAAGATGTGAATGACCTCTACAAGGAAAACTATAAACTTTTGAAGAAAGAGATTGAGGAAGACTTCTTTCTCAAAAGAAGAAATTCAAATGGCCAAAAAACACATGAAAAAATGCTCACCATCTCTATCAATAAAGGAAATGCAAATTAAAACCACACTAAGATTCCATCTCACTCCTGTTAGAATAGCCATCATTAGCAATACCACCAACAACAGGTGTTGTCGAGGATGCGGGGAAAAAGGAACCCTCTTACATTGTTGGTGGGAATGTAAACTAGTACAACCATTCTGGGAATAAATTTGGGGGCAACTTAAAATGCTAAGCATTGATCCAGCAATACCAGTCTTGGGGATATACCCAAAAGACTGTGACAGAGGTTACTCCAGAGGCACCTGCACACCCATGTTTATTGCGGCACTATTCACAATAGCCAAGTTATGGAAACAGCCAAGATGCCTCAGCACTGACAAATGGGTTAAGAAAATGTGGTATCTATACACAATGGAATTTTATGCAGCCATGAAGAAGAATGAAATGTTATCATTCACAGGTAAATGGATGGAATTGGAGAACATCATTCTGAGTGAGGTTAGCCTGGCCCAAAAGACCAAAAATCGTATGTTCTCCCTCATATGTGGACATTAGATCAAGGTCAAACACAACAAGGGGATTGGACTTTGAGCACATGATAAAAGTGAGAGCACACAAGGGAGGGGTTAGGATAGGTAATACACCCAAAAAATTAGCTACCATTTCTTGCCCTTAACACAGAGAAACTAAAGCAGATACCTTAAAAGCAACTAAGGCCAATAGAAAAAGGGGACCAGGAACTAGGGAAAAGGTTAGATCAAAAAGAATTAACCTAGAAGGTAACACACCCACACAGGAAATCAATGTGAGTCAATGCCCTGTATAGCTATCCTTATCTCAACCAGCAAAAACCCTTGTTCCTTCCTATTATTGCTTATACTCTCTCTACAACAAAATTAGAAATAAGGGCAAAATAGTTTCTGCTGGGTATTGAGGGGGTGGGAGGGAGAGGGAGGGGGCAGAGTGGGTGGTAAGGGAGACAGTGGAGGCAGGGGGGAGAAATGACCCAAGCCTTGTATGCACATATGAATAATAAAATAATAATAATAATAAAAAGTACATGAATTTTGATCTGCCTATATATCTGTTATAGACTATGACCAACAGAATTTTCAGGAAACTTGTGATAGACATTTGGCAGAAAATAATCAAATCTTCCTTCCATAAAGCCACTTGGATTATAAATCAAGGGTTGTTTGGTTTTGACTGTTACTAACGTATAAACTAATCCTTCTAATGTAAGCACAATGTCTGACTGAAAATTCGATATAAGGCAAGACTTCTAAAGTATGTGATATGCATTTTAAATCATTTTTCAACATGATTTCTTGTGGATTCTGTAATCTATTATAGATAAGTGTACTATTTATGAGGAAATAGCTAGAATTATCTCACTGTTGATCACAAATAATTCTTTACATCTTTATCTATGCCAGTATAGTGTGAAAAACAACCAATGAACAAATAAAAACCTCTTACCACACTCTAGATTGAAGAACAACACTGAAGGCAGCCAGGTGAGAGGTTTATTTTGATTTAAGAACCATAGTAAGTCATCACATGTGCTAAAAAATTTTTATCATTACTCTGATAGGTTATTGTAACATTGAATTTTTCCTTTCTTTAATAGCAGAACTAGTTGAAAATATCCTGATATTCTTGGACTATCAAGACTTCTCTTGAGAATAATTGTCATCATATATGTAGTTCATTGTGTTTCAGAGCAATGGTGGAGGATGACAAATTACCTAGATAATCAACAGGTCCACAAGAAGATATGATTTAAGTGTATGTTTCACTGCTTCTTTTTCAGAGTATAAATCTTTTAATCTACAGATAGGATTAGATCACTGACAAATTTTTTGCCACACAAAGACCATTTCATCCAATGTATGCATTTTTCCTTTACAACTGATGAAGCAAGTATGAATTAGTCCCTTTTTATTGAAAAGGTGAAAATATAATTTATATAGCTTTTGACTCTAATGGCTATTTAAAATAGAAGGGATAGATATTACCAGTGCACACATACATTTTCTAATTATAAATACTTCACTGCCTGATCTAATTAGAGTATATTTTCAAAATCTTTGTAGGCTCTTTAAAGGCAAGAAAATATAATCAAGGAAAAATATACCAGCCTTAGGTACATTATCACAGCTTTGACAGTTTTGATATAATTTCATCCAAGCCTAATTCAATGTATGAAATCTAAGTTAAATGTGTTCTCATGGAACTATCTACTTTCATAATCATAAACAAACTAGAATTTCAGGAAAAAAGCATGCCACCATGCATATTATGTATCATCCATATATCTTCTAGTATTTTTCCATTTGTTTTAACCCCCTTATTTCTTTTCATTGTTCCTTCTCATTGTATTTTTTTCTTCTTAATTAAAGGAATGGTTTTATTTCCTCATTTTTCATTCATATTAACTATTTTAAGTCCTAGGTAAGCATTAGAAATATAAAAAGATTGCCCTTTGGCTTCCTAGTTTGTAACAATTATCTTTTCTTCATGATCGATTCCATTTTGATGCTTTATCTTCCCAACACAGTTTAGTATTCTATGCCATATTTTAAATCATCCACTTAAATACATATTCTCATAGCTAATCACTTCCTGTGTGTATCCAATGTTGCAACCTTAATGGAGTATTGATTTAGGAATAGCCTGTAACCAGAAAGGAAACTTAGTTTACTTTTTGGTAAAATGGATGTACTTTTCTTGTCATGATATAGTTGTGGAGATTAAGGAAGAGACATGAAAATCCAAAGATAATAATTGATATATGGTAAATAGTAAACTAATGCTATTTTTTTTGCAGTCCTGGAAAGTATATTAACCCTTATAAATGGAAAAATTAGAGGCCTATTATCAAGCTGACTTGTATATAGCAGTTGTTACATTTGTCACTTAGCAATGAACTTTGTAAAGATGTTTAGAGGAGTAAATAATACATTGTGGAGGAGATTTTCATATCACACAACTAAAACTGAAAATAAGTTTTCTTTTATTGCCTAAGAGTAAGGTCAATCAACAGTGCAGTGCAATCAGTAACCATGAAATAGTCAAACTAAGTGTCTCACAGGAGAATCAACTTTTGCTTTCTATTCTGTCTCACTTAGAAATTGTTTTACAAATTTTTTCTTACTAGGTAATTGAATATGGAGTTTCTTATAATGAATTATTTTGATAATAAAAGTGACATTTCAGTAAAAATGTCATATACTCCCCTTAATACCCTAAATATTATAATAGTAAAAGGGGAATGCAACAACTCCTTTTCTGAGTACTTGAGCTTATTAGTAAAGTAATTAAAATATGCAGTCAAATTTTCCTCTATTTGTATCTGAAGCTACAGTAATGGGAGTCTTATGATTGAAAACCTTATAACACTAAAAAAGGAACATAGCACACTGAGTTTTCATTAAAGTATAATTCTGACATTTGCTCTGAAATTACCATTATCATTTAATGAGAGGTCACATACAGCCATCATGCAGTTTTCAAGGACAAGTAGTATATATAAATTGAACTCTGATTTAAAGAACAGCAGATTTTTTCTTTAACTACAAATAAGTTACAAAAAATGTGTTCGCAGAATGTAAATGTAAAAATTATTCCTGTTGAAATCGTTCCAGGAATCAGGGGAGAGGGAGTAAAGGAGAGCAATGGAGGAGGAAAATTCAAGTATGATATATTTGGTACATTGTAAGAAAGTTTGTAAATGCCACAAGGTACCCCTGTCCAGCACAACAATATAGGAAAAAAGAAGTAAAAAAAGTTTTAAAAAAAGTTACAGTGTTGCCAGATTGCTATTTTTTTAATTTTGTTTCTATTGTAATTATTTTCCATCAATTTTTGGGAAGAAATAATTTTTAGACATGGATGTTCAGTGCTATCCATATATTGGTTTTTTTCTACTGGATGCCATTCAGTCAGTTCTTTGAAAATCTTGTTAGAACCATTATTTTACATTTTGATGGATTTCTAACCTAATTAAGAAGGTGAACTTAGAATAATATTGATATAGACAAAAGCAAAGGTATGCTTAAATATTATGATAAGACAGTAGTTATTAATTTACATAATTTCACATAAGCTTTTTTATCTCTGATAAAGGAGAGGAAATTATATAAATTATTTGCCTAACAATTGCCTAAATCCATCCTTCACTTTTTCATATTTTATTCATTTATTTTTTTCATAATACATCAAGAAAGTGATATCAGGAAGTTAAGATGACGTTTTTAAGGATACTAAGTGTATAGATACCACATTTTCTTAATCCATTCGTCAGTGCTGGGACATCTTGGCTGTTTCCATAACTTGGCTATTGTGAATAGTGCCGCAATAAACATGGATGTGCAGGTGCCTCTGGAGTAACAGTCTTTTGGGTATATCCCCAAGAGTGGTATTGCTGGATCAAATGGTAGATCGATGTCCATCTTTTTAAGTAGCCTCCAAATTTTTTTCCAGAGTGGTTGTACTAGTCTACATTCCCACCAACAGTGTAAGAGGGTTCCTTTTTCCCCGCATCCTCGCCAACACCTGTTGTTGGTGGTGTTGCTGATGATGGCTATTCTAACAGGGGTGAGGTGGAATCTTAGTGTGGTTTTAATTTGCATTTCCTTTATTGCTAGAGATGGTGAGCATTTTTTCATGTGTTTTCTGGCAAGACACCTAAAAAACTAGCTAGCATTTGTTGCCCTTAACGCAGAGAAACTAAAGCAGATACCTTAAAGCAAATGAGGCCAATAGGAAAAGGGGACCAGGAACTAGAGAAAAGGTTAGATCAAAAAGAATTAACCTAGAAGGTAACACCCACACACAGGAAATCAATGTGAGTCAATGCCCTGTATAGCTATCCTTATCTCAACCAACAAAACCCCTTGTTCCTTCCTATTATTGCTTATACTCTCTCTACAACAAAATTAGAGATAAGGGCAAAATAGTTTCTGCTGGGTATTGAGGGGGGGAGCGGGAGGGGGCGGAGTGGGTGGTAAGGGAGGGGGTGGGGGCAGGGGGGAGAAATGAACCAAGCCTTGTATGCACATATGAATAATAAAAGAAAAATGAAAAAAAAAAAAAAAAAAAAAGGATACTAAGTATATAGTGCAAAATACAGAATTTAAATTTAGGTTACTTGGTTTGAAATCTAGTGTTTTTACTAAAACACTTGTTCATAAAAATTCAAAACTGGATGTAGAATTCAACTTTAAAATTATATGTAATTTCCAAGTTATATCTGTAGGACTATAGATAAAAATGTGACATCAGTTAAAGGCTCTGAGTGATCACATACATATCAATGAGAAAGTTCATCCTTTATTTGGGAAAGCTTGCTATAACACATGTCATAGAGTAAGTTATATATAAAGAGGTCAGGTGGATAATGGATATGTCATGAGGGTCAAGGATTGTGGTAAAGCAAACAGGTACATAAGCATATTTTTATAATAGAAGACAAAAATAAAATAAATAAATGTAAATATAAGAGAAGCTGAAAGTCTCCACTACCTTGGAGATTCTTGCAAGTTACCTTTGCAAAAAGTTAGTTTCTTCACCTATAATAGGTCTGTTTTATGGATGGCTGTGAGCAGGACAACTTAAGAATGGTTTTAACTTTGTTAAAAGGTCCTGTTACTTACAGAGTCTCAGGAGATTAGTCTGGTCTTGCATATTTCAGCTTTGTGATGGCTACCAGCTTTTCTTGGATTTTTGTTCTATATTCCAATTACTGGTTCCTATGCACATAAAATTTTTCCTGTTGTTAAATATCCTCTGCCTCTCTCTAAGAAGAACAATGGTTGTTATGGCTAGGGTTCATTTGGATAATCTAGAATCATTTCCCTATCTCAAGACTTTCTATTTGGTAATATCTGTGAAGTAGTTTTTTGTCATGTAAAGTATTCACAAAATTTCCAGGGATGAGGACCTGTGTTTATTCAGGGGCCTTTTAACATACTACATATATGCATACATATAATTGTAGTCTAAATGAATAATTTGAAACTCATAGTTAGTAGGTAGTTTATCAGTTTTATAAGTGAGGAAAGTGAGAAACAGAGAGAACAATCTTGCTAATCACATTGTGAACTGCAATTCTAACATCAGATCCTCAGAATTCTGAATCTAGTAATTAGCTTGTACTGTGTCCAAACAAAAATAAATCATTAAGCCAGTCAAAAGGCAAGAAAAACATTTTTATAAGAAAAAATAATGTATAAGGAGTACAACATATGTACATGGAGAGCAATGTTTTAAAAAGATCATCTTTTAAAAAAAATTTTTGTATTATTCATTTATTCACATGTGGTACATTGTTTGGGTCATTTCTCCCCCTTTCTCCCCCTTCCACCCTCCCCTCTTTCCTCCCTTCCCCCCCTCACTTCTAGGCAGAACCTGTTCTGCCCTTATCTCTAATTTTATTGAAGAGAAGACATAAGCATAATAAGGAAGACAAAGCATTTTTGCTAGTTGAGTTAAGGTTAATTTTTAGAATTAGCTATTGATAAATAGTAGGGTAAAGACTGGCCATAATAGAATGTAAACTCTATCAAGCCAGGCATTATAAAAGTAAACAGAAATATAAATGAACATAAAATTGGTTAAAATCACAGGATAATTGGTTTCTTTTTAACAGGAGAGACAGGAGATACAAAAATGCTATTAGAAAAACACATAGAGATAAAAGTTTATTTTAAAGTCACATGGATAATAAATGAATTATAAATTAATAATTTAATTTTGAAAGATTGAAAAAATAGAAGAGAAGTGTAAAAGTGGGCTGCTACCTCTGCTTCAAATCACCAAATGAGTAGTATCTCATTTAAAATCATGACACAAGAAAAAATTAGAAGTATAATAGAAATGGACAATTATGAGCAATGTAATCAATGAGCCAAGGTTATAGTATTTGATGATCATGAGAAATAGTATAACAAGTGTGATTGGAGCTTGCTACTAATTCTTCTTTATAAATCTTCCTATTATATTGTTTACTCTAACAGAAAGTATATACTTCTCTCTGTATAAAGATAGGTCTGTCTATCTATTGGTCTAATTAAATAAAAAGTTAATTAATAGTTACACACACATTTCTTTCTTCATCCAATATTTTTAGTTGAAATATGCTATGTACTAAATCAAAATTTACTTTTAACATCTCAGTGAAAAGGAGTAAAACCTTCTGCAATATACAGGAAACCCATGGTTAACCAATTATTTTCATGGTAGAAAATTATGTTCTTAAATGCCCAAGATACATAATATTAGCAAATAATTTAGAAAAAGTTATACTAAGGAAAAAAGTTTATTAAACCTTATATTTAAATGGAAGTAAATGGATATTATCAAAATGGAAATTTGGAATCAGTAGAAACTATTCCTCTAAATTTTACTTTCTCTTTTTAATGAGAAAATGATATGTAGTCAGGAACCAGGATTAAGAAAAGTACAGGGAAAAGATGAAAATGAAGACAAAAGACAGATTAACTAGCAATTATCACTGAGAATATAGAATTTCCAAAATAAGCTGTTTTGATACAGGGTTAAGAATAGGCTGAGGGAGCTGAAGTTGTATTGAAGATAATAATAAAGATGTGAAAAGTGTAAACTTCAAATCTTGATTACTGAAAGAGATGTGATGAAAATTTCTGTTAAGTCTGTATGTTTTCTTCATAAAACTTAATTATATTTAAATATTTATGTAGACACTTTTTCTTCCATGCTAGCCTGAAGTTTCAGAATTATTTGGAAGAAGACCAAACAAAACCAATCCCTCTTAACATTTTTAGTATTTGGGATAAAGGGTAATAGTGGAAGGATGCATATAATATCTATATCTATATATATACCCATATCATCTATGTCTATTTATCTATATATTTAATGTATATTTATATATTATAAACAAAACTTCAGAACAATAGGTTCCTCTAGTACCAAAGGACATTTTTGAGTTAGACATCCTGGAGAGTGATACCAACAAGATGGTTGAGTAAGCAACCTTTGCTCTCTCCCACATATAACTCAACCAGCAACTATGGATAGAAACTAACACTTCAGTAAAACCTCCAAAGGATAGTAATAATACTGAATCAGCTGCATATTCCTCTACACTGAATGAAAACTGTTTTTAAGTTAAAACAAAAACAGTAGGTAAGAAATCAAAACACCACTAAAATAAATAATTATAAAAGATGACTGTAAGATAACTGGAAAGCAAGTAAAAAATACCTCTAAAAGATATTACCTCTCAATAATATCCTGGAATTTAAATGGATTAAATTATATAAGAGACGTAATGACTGAATGGTAAAAATAAAAACAAAATAAAAAACAAAACCAATAAAAATTTTACACAGCTTATAGGAAACTTCACCTGTAAAGACACACATACTAAAACTTAAAGAGTGGAATAAGATATTTCATGCAAATGCAATCTAACAGAAATCAAGAATAAGCATACTTATATTAGATAAAATAGATTTTACAACAAAAGCAAATATAGAGAGAAGAGGGAAGTATTAAACGCTGCAGATAGAAATGTAAATTAGAATGGTCATTGTGCAAAACAGTATGAAATTTTCTCTATAATCTGAAAATACATTAAAATAAGAATCTACAATTTTACTACTGGTTATACACCCAAAGAAATGAAATCAGTATGTTGAAGAGACACCTACATTCCCATGTTTATCACAACACTATTCACAGTAGACAAGTTACAGAATTGACATAAATGCCTATTAGTCCACAAATGGATAAAGAAAATGTGGTCTATATGCCACATTTATATATAAAGTTATATAATGTGTGGTATGAAATGGAATACTATTCAGCCATAAACGTGTAGAATTCTTTCATGTGCAGTAACACAGATTGATCTGAAAATATTACATTAAATGAAATGAGAAGGAAAGAAAGACAAATACTGCATGCTTTCACTTGTGTGAAAGCTGAATGAGTTGATTTCATAGAAATTAAGATAAGAATACTGGTTACCAAAATGTTTGCCATAGTGGGGAGAGGGAACAATGGGCACTGTGTTACAGTTAAATAAGTGAAATAAAGTCTATGTTCTATGGTACAGCAGGGTGAAAATAATTAATGATAATGCACAAAACATCTCAAAATTCTTAGAAGGGAATTTGAATGTACTTACTATAAAGAAATGAGAAAAAATTTATAGTGTTGTATATTGTAATTACCCTGAATTTATCAGTACCCAATGAAAACATGAATCAAAATATCACATTGTATCTCATAAATATGTCTAAGTACGTGTCAATAAAAAATAACTTTTTTTTAAAGTTTAGACTTTCTAACTCCTGAGAGTACAAAGCCTGAGTGCTTTTGTGGGCAATGGCCTCGATGTGTACACTTGGAGTAACAGCTACCCTTTGGCTACTCTTTGGGCTAAAGATCTTCTAATATATAAAATGGCTCAGCACTTAACAGTAAATTTTAAGGTTTTATTTATTTGTTTGTTTGTTTGTTTATGCTATTATGGTGTGAATTCAGGGTCTTAGGTTTGCTAGGCAGGAACTCTACCACTTGAGCCACTCCCTCAGTCCTTTTTTGCTTTAGTTAATTTTTAGATACAATCTCTAATTTTTGCCTACGGCTGGTCTGGGACTGCGATCTTCCTACCTGTAAGTCCTTGGTAGCAGGCATCACCTAAATCATGTTTGTATTTTCATAAGGTCATGTGATTTGGTTTTTACTACTATTAAATGAATTTCTTCTTCTCATTTATTCCTTTCTTCTCTCCATTTCACTCTTTATACATTCACTCCCTAAAAATAAGTCTATATCTAATGAAGGCTGCAGTGGCCAAAACAATGAGAATAATGAACAGGAGGAGGACACTTTGCCCAACACAAGGTCAATATTATTTCAATATTATATAAATCAGACAAAAGCTTCAAAAATGTTCACTTCATTGCAGGAAATATTGCAAACATCAGCCAACTTCATAACAGTATCTTTAAAAATTTTAGATTTAGTATTGCAGTAGTTTATTTCATGACAAAATGTAAGGGAAAAGAAAATGTTCTCTTGTGTAAATGGATGACACATTTACTGTGACAGAGCTAATTAAGCTCGTGGGAGAATTTATGCACAACTAGTAAGAAGAAGAGCTAAATGTTGTCTTAATTTACCCTTAAGCTTTCAACAAATTGTTCATTCAAGTTGCACTAATTGAGCCAACAACCGTTAACCCCTCTTTTGTGGATACATTCCCCTGTTAACATACAAAAACAGAAGTATCTCTTTCATAAAGAGCAAAATCCATTTTTGTTTTGTTTGGGTTTTCTATGCTTCTTCGAACATGTATCCTAAATACATTGCATTTAAAGATACAGCAGATAGGCAGAATTCATATTTTTTTTCAACATGTGGTAGTCTTATTATTCACTTTTCTTCTTATGATGGTATAATTCAGGATAAAGAGAATTAATAATAGCCAGTATTGTCAGATGGGTTAAGAAGATTTAAACAATGTTGGTTAGAGTGTGAACTGTAACACTCTTTGACATGAGGAAGTAGCTCTTTAGCTCAAAAGGTTTAATATTCTTTTACTTATTTCTAGATAAGATAAATGTTTGTTTCACTAACACGTAGAGATATGTAACGGTGATACATATAAAAATTATTTACAGACCATTAATCATATTTGGTGTTAATATCCATAATAGAACATTGTTTTACATATGGTATTTCTTCTTTTTTTTTAAGCTTTATTGTTATTTTATTTTATTTATTTATTTATTTTCTTTTATTATTCATATGTGCATACAAGGATTGAGTCATTTCTTCCCCCTGCCCCCACCCCCTCCCTTACCTCCCACCCAGCCCCCTTCCTCTCCCCCCTACCTCCTCAATACCCAGCAGAAACTATTTTGCCCTTATTTCTAATTTTGTTGTATAAGCAATAATAGGAAGGAACAAGGGTTTTTGCTGGTTGAGATAAGGATATCTATACAGGGCACTGACTCACATTGATTTCCTGTACGTGGGTGTTACCTTCTAGGTTAATTCTTTTTGATCTAACCTTTTCTCTAGTGCCTGTTCCCCTTTTCCTATTGGTCTCAGTTGCTTTTAAGGTATCAGCTTTAGTTTCTCTGCGTTAAGGGCAACAAATGCTAGCTAATTTTTTAGGTGTCTTACCTGTCCTCACCCCTTCCTTGTGTGCTCTCACTTTTATCATGTGCTCGTAGACCAATCCCACTGTTGTGTTTGCCCTTGATCTAATGTCCACATATGAGGGAGAACATACGATTTTTGGTCTTTTGAGCCAGGTTAACCTCACTCAGAATGATGTTCTCCAATTCCATCCATTTACCAGCGAATGATAACATTTCATTCTTCTTCATGGCTGCATAAAATTCCATTGTGTATAGATACCACATTTTCTTAATCCATTCGTCAGTGGTGGGGCATCTTGGCTGTTTCCATAACTTGGCTATTGTGAATAGTGCCACAATAAACATGGGTGTGCAGGTGCCTCTGGAGTAACCTGTGTCACAGTCTTTTGGCTATATGCCCAAGAGTGGTATTGCTGGATCAAATGGTAGATTGATGTCTAGCTTTTTAAGTAGCCTCCAAATTTTTTTCCAGAGTGGTTTTACTAGTTTACATTCCCACCAACAGTGTAAGAGGGTTATTTTTTCCCCACATCCTCACCAACACCTGTTGTTAGTGGTGTTGCTGAAGATGGCTATTCTAACAGGGGTGAGGTGGAATCTTAGCGTGGTTTTAATTTGCATTTCCTTTATTGCTAGAGATGGTGAGCATTTTTTCATGTGTTTTTTGGCCATTTGAATTTCTTCTTTTGAGAAAGTTCTGTTTAGTTCAATTGCCCATTTCTTTATTGGTTCATTAGTTTTGGGAGAATTTAGTTTTTTAAGTTCCCTATATATTCTGGTCATCAGTCCTTTGTCTGATGTATAGTTGGCAAATATTTTCTCCCACTCTGTGGGTATTCTCTTCAGTTTAGAGGCCATTTCTTTTGATGAACAGAAGCTTTTTAGCTTTATGAGGTCCCATTTATCTATGCTGTCTCTTAGTTGCTATGCTGCTGGGGTTTCATTGAGGATGTTCTTATCTATAACTACTAACTCCAGAGTATTTCCTACTCTTTCCTGTATCAACTTTAGAGTTTGGGGTCTGATATTAAGACCCTTGATCCATTTTGAGTTAATCTTGGTATAGGATGATATACATGGATCTAGTTTCAGTTTTTTGCAGACTGCTAACCACTTTTCCCCACAGTTTTTGTTAAAGAGGCTGCTATTTCTCCATTGCATATTTTTAGCTCCTTTGTCAAAGACAAGTTGGTTATAGTTGTGTGGCTTCATATCTGGGTCCTCTATTCTGTTCCACTGGTCTTCATGTCTGTTTTTGTGCCAGTACCATGCTGTTTTTATTGTTATTGCTTTGTAATATAGTTTGAGGTCAGGTATTGTGATACCTCCTGCATTGTTCTTTTGACTGAGTATTGCCTTGGCTTCGTGGCCTCTTGTGTTTCCATATAAATTTCGCAGTAGATTTTTCAATCTCTTTAATGAATGTCATTGGAATTTTGATGGGAATTGCATTAAACATGTAGATTACTTTTGGGAGTATTGACATTTTTATTATGTTGATTCTACCAATCCATGAGCATAGGAGATCTCTCCACTTTCTATAGTCTTCCTCAATCTCTTTATTCAGAAGTGTATAGTTTTCCTTGTAGAGGTCTTTCACATCTTTTGTTAGGTTTACACTTAGGTATTTGATTTTTTTTTGAGGCTATTGTAAATGGAATTGTTTTCATACATTCTTTTTCAGTTTGCTCATTGTTAGTGTATAGAAATGCTAATGATTTTTCTATGTTGATTTTATATCCTGCTATCTTGCTATAGCTATTGATGATGTCTAGAAGCTTCTGAGTAGAGATTTTTGGGTCTTTAAGGTATAGGATCATGTCATCTGCAAATAGGGATATTTTGACAGTTTCTTTACCTATTTGTATTCCTTTTATTTCTTCTTCTTGCCTAATTGCTCTGGCTAGGAATTCCAGTACTATGTTGACTGGTTCCTGATTTTAGAGGGAATGGTTTCAGTTTTTCTCTGTTAAGTATGATGCTGGCTGTAGGTTTGTCATATATAGCTTTTATAATGTTGAGGTACTTTCCTTCTATTCCTAGTTTTCTTAGAGCTTTTATCATGAAATGGTGTTGGATATTATCTAAGCCTTTTTCTGCTTCTATTGAGATGATCAAGTGGTTTTTGTCTTTGCTTCTGTTAATGTGGTTTATTACATTTATTGATTTTTGTATGTTGAACCACCTCTGCATCCCTGGGATGAAGCCTACTTGGTCGTGGTGAATAATCTTTTTGATGTGTTGCTGAATTCAGTTTGCCATTATTTTGTTGAGGATTTTTGCATCAATGTTCATTAAGGAGATTGGCCAATAGTTCTCCTTTTTGGAAGTGTCTTTGCCTGGTTTTGGAATAAGTGTAATGCTGGCTTCATAAAATGTGTTTGGCAGTTTTCCTTCCCTTTCTATTTTGTGGAACAGTTTAAGGAGGGTTGGTATCAGTTCTTCTTAAAAGGTCTGATAGAATTCAGCAGAGAATCCATCAGGTCCTGGACTTTTCTTTTTGGGGAGACTCTTGATTGCTGCTTCAATTTCATTTTGTGTTATAGGTCTATTCAGGTGATTAATTTCCTCTTGGTTCAGTTTTGGATGGTCATATGTATCTAGAAATCTGTCCATTTCTTTTAGATTTTCAAATTTCTTTGAATATAGGTTCTCAAAGTAGTCTCTGATGATTTCCTGGACTTCCATGGTGTTTGTTGTTATCTCCCCTTTTGCATTCCTAATTCTACTAATTTGGGTTTTTTCTCTCCTCATTTTAGTCAGGTTTGCCAGGGGTCTATCAATCTTGTTTATTTTTTCAAAGAACCAACTTTTTGTTTCATTAATTCTTTGTATGGTTTTTTTGGTTTCTATTTCATTGATTTCAGCTCTTATTTTTATTATTTCTCTCCTATTTGTTTTGGGATTTGCTTGTTCTGTTTTTCTAGGAGTTTGAGATGTATCATTAGGTCATTGATTTGGGATCTTTCAGTCTTTTTAATATATGCACTCATGGCTATAAACTTTCCTCTCAGGACTGCCTTAGCTGTGTCCCATAGGTTCTGGTACTTTGTGTTTTCATTTTCATTGACTTCCAGGAACTTTTTAATTTCCTCTTTTATTTCATCAATGATCCATTCTTCATTAAGTAATGAGTTATTTAGTTTCCAGCTGTTTGCATGTTTTTTGTCTTTACTTTTGTTTTTGAGTTCTACTTTTACTGCATTGTGATCAGATAGTATGCATGGTATTATTTCTATTTTCTTATATTTCTTGAGGCTTGCTTTGTGCCCTAGGATATGATCTATTTTAGAGAAGGTTCTGTGGGCTGCTGAGAAGAATGTATATTGTGTAAAGGTTGGATGAAATGTTCTGTAGACATCTACTAGGTCCATTTGATCTATTGCATATTTTAGACCTTGGATTTCTTTATCGAGTTTTTGTTTGGATGACCTATCTATTGATGATAATGGGGTGTTAAAGTCTCCCACAACCACTGTGTTGGCATTTATATATGCTTTTAACTCTTTCAGGATATGTTTGATGAAATTGGGTGCGTTGACATTGGGTTCGTACAGATTGATGATTATTATTTCCTTTTGGTCTATTTCCCCTTTTATTAGTATGGAATGTCCTTCTTTATCTCATTTGATCAATGTAGGTTTGAAGTCTACTTTGTCAGAGATAACTATTGCTACTCCTGCCTGTTTTTGGGGGCCATTGGCTTGGTAAATCTTCTTCCAGCCTTTCATCCTAAGCCTATGCTTATTTCTTTTGGTGAGATGAGTCTCCTGTAAGCAACAAATTGTTGGATCTTCCTTTTTAATCCATTTTGTCAAATGGTGCCTTTTGATGGGTGAATTAAGTCCATTAACATTAACTGTTAGTAGTGATAGGTATTTGGTTATTCCTGCCATTTAGTTGTCTTAGTTGTTTGAAGGTTTGAATGTGTGTACCTAAGTTGATGTTACTCTCTACTGTCTTGCTTTTTCTTTTCCTGTGGTTTGGTGCTGCCTGTCTTTTCATGGTTAAGTTGGGTGTCACTTTCTGTGTGCAGAATACCTTGCAGAATCTTTTATAGTGATGGGTTTGTGGTCACATACTGTTTTAGTTTCTGCTTATCATGGAAGACTTTTATTGCTCCATCTATTTTGAATGATAGCTTTGCTGGGTAGAGTATCCTGGGGTTGAAGTTATTTTTTTCAATGCCCAGACAATCTCACCCCATGCTCTTCTTGCTTTTAATGTTTCTGTTGAGAAGTCTGCTGTGATTTTGATGGGTTTACCTTTGTATGTCACTTGTTTTTGCTCTCTTACAGCCTTCAATATTCTTTCCTTAGTTTCTGAACTTGTTTTTTTAATGATGATATGTCGTTTGGTAGTTCTATTTTGATCTGGTCTGTTTGGTGTCCTGGAGACCTCTTGCATGTGTATGGGAATATCTTTCTCTAGATTTGGGAAATTTTCCATTATTATTTTGGTGAATATATTACTCATTCCCTTTGCTTGCACCTCTTCCCCTTCTTCAATGCCCATGATTGTCACATTTGGTCTTTTGATGGAGTCAGTGAGTTCTTGCATTTTCTTTTCACAGGTCTTGAGTTGTTTAATTAATAGTTCTTTGGTTTTTCCTTTAATTACCATTTCATCTTCAAGTTCTGAGATTCTGTCTTCTGTTTGTTCTATTCTGCTGGATTGGCCTTCCTTTTTGTTTTGCAGTTCTGTTTTGTTCTTTTTTCTGAGGTTTTCCATATCCTGGCTGTTTTCCTCGTTAATGTTGTCTATTTTTGTCCTGAGTTCATTTATCCGTTTATTCATTGTGTTCTTTCTTTTACTTTGGTGTTTATACAGTGCTTCTATGATTTCCTTTATTTCTTCTTTTGCTTTTTCAAATTCTCTGTTTTTTTTGTCTTGGAATTTCTTTAGTGTCTCCTGTACATTTTGGTTGACCCTATCCAGTATCATCTCTATAAAATTCTCATTGTGTACTTGTAGTATATCTTCTTTTAAATTATTCTTGTGGGCTTCATTGGGTCCTTTGGCATAGTTTATCTTCATTTTCTTGGAGTCTGGATCTGAGTTTCTGTTCTTTTCATTCCCCTCTGGTTCCTGTACTAATTTTTTGCTGTGGGGAAACTGGTTTCCCTGTTTTTTCTGTCTTTCCATCATTGTCTTTGGTGTTGTTACTGTCCCTGTACTGTGTGCTATTAAGTATTTTCTAGCTTGTAATAGTAACAATGGTAATATTTAGAATGGAGGGGTGAGCTGAGATGGAAAGCAAGAAGTTTAAGAAAAGGGGAAAACAAATACACAGACAAGAGGGAGAAAGCAGAACAAGGTTTCAGATAAGAAAGTTTCAAACGTGTAAACAGGGAGCATTAGTGTAGTAATTGACAGTAAGCTGAACAGACATTAGAGAGACAGAGAGAGGATTGAAAATCAAAGATAAAAAAATAAGTAAATGAAAGTAATATCTATATATTAAAATGAATTAAAATAAAATGGAAAATAGAAAATTAAAAAAAAAATCAAAAAACCTCCAAGTTTATATGCAATGCAGTTTCAGTCTTAATAAGTTGGGTGTCTGCCTCAGTCTCCAGTCCTGGAGATGGTGCCTCAGATGTTGTTCTGTAGTTGTCTCATCAAAGGGGATGCATAAAGTAGAACAAAACTACACACACACACACACACAAAGCCCCACCAAGTGTCCCAAGTTCAAATGCAATACAGTTTCAGTAAGTTTTTTGGCTTGCAGGTGTAATTTGGTTGTTCTCTTATCAAAGGTAGGGAGAAAAAGAAAAAAAAAAGAGTCTGGAGACAGTTCTAAGAGTGGTATCTGCAACTGTGGCTTGCCTGCCTGCTGCTCTCAGCCTGCTGTAGCAGGCAGCATTATTTATGTAGATCTCTGGGGTGAGCTTAGCACTCATCTGTACCCACAGGCTTTGTTGCTCAGATTTCTCCTGTGCGGGAACCTCTGCTACAGGCTTTCCCCTTTCCAAGCACTGGGAAAGGTGACACTGCCCCTGCGTTGTCAGGCCTGCATGTTTATTTACAGTTCATGTGGGAGGTGGGTCTTCCCCCCTCTCCTGTGCAGTTTTCCTCCCACACCCACTTTCACAAGCTTTCCTGCTCCTGATTACTGGGCGGGGCTGCTGCTCCTGCTGGTCGCCATGTTTATTTACAGTTCACGTGGGAAGTGAGTCTCTCCCTCCTCTCCTGTGGAGTTTTCCTCCCTCCGCCATTCTCACCAACTTCCCTGCTCCTGGTTGCTGGGCGTGTGCCCCCGCTCCCACCAGAGGCTCTCCGGCCAGGCCGACTTGTTTATTTACAGTCCCGGGAAGGATTCCCTTCCCCCAATCTTCAGCGCTCAGTGTGCCCCACCCTCTTTCCTGCATGTCTTAATTGTTCTTATTGCTTATTACTCAGTTTCTCTTTTTTTCCCCAGGTGGAGGTCAGTCTGTCCAGGAAGCTATGCTGCTCTGGCCCAGGCTTGTCTGTGGGGGTACCGTGGTACCATGAAGCTCACCTGGTCCGTGTCTTCCCAAGCTTTCTGGGCACCTGCCACTGGCGGCCCAGGGGCCCTCCTCGTTTCTCTGTTTAATGTGAGGTGGAGATTCTCTGCACCGGCTGGAGATGTGGAGGGGTCAAAGTTATGCCTATTCTCAGTGATTATGCCTGCAAAGTGTGTCTCCAGCGTCTCTCCAAGATTTCACTATAGGAGGCTCGCTTTTTGCTTCCTCCCTCTAGCCACCATCTTGGAATCTCCTGTATTTCTTCTTTACAGAATGTGAGAAAGTTACATGTGTGCCAATTGGAAATGATTTCCTCAAAATTAAATATGGTGCTTGTTTAAGCAGATTTATATCAAACTTTTAACCACAGCTTTGGTTTAGCTTGTGATACTTAATGTTTTATTTTCTACTTCATGGATTTCTTTATTATTTGAGAGATTATTAATATATGTAACTTTGAAGATAAGAAAATTCTTTCAATTTTGTATGATAATTGCATTAATTTAATTTTCCTTACAGAATATACTTGCTTTGTTGAGTATCAGGCAATAAATCAAGAAATTTGATGAATTTAACTTAAGATAGTTAAATAATAACTACTGATATTAAAAATAACCTCATAATTAATAATGTTTTTAGTAATGCATTAATAAAATTAAAAAGTGGGTTGGTAACAATAGGATTCAGGAAGATTCTTACATAAAGTGGTAATAACGTGTCAGAAATCTACAGAGCTCGATACAATTAATTGTCAAGATCATAGTTTATGTTGGATGGCAAATTCAAACATGCTCACTGCATTATTAAAATTAGATTATAGAGAAAAAGAGAGGGGAGCCATCCATTCATCCATTAGCCAATAATTTTAATTAATCCATGCACTCTAATAATATGATTTAAAAGTGAAAAAATATTGCTAATGAAACCAATACCAAAACACTTATATTTGTTTCACTTTGAGCATTAAGTATTTTCTGCTAAACAACATAAAAATCCTGTTGTTTTTGGCACCATGGATGGAACTGGTGAATATCAAGTGAAATAAACTAAGTGCAGAAAGACCAACACTGCAAATTCTCACACATAAAATAAAAATTTGATATCATAGAAGTAGAGAGTAAACTCATGATTACTAGATGCTGGGAAAGTATAGGAAAGGGAATAAAGGGAGATTAGATAATAGGGTCCGTAATAGAATCAGGAAAAATAAGTTACAGTGATATACATCAAAGGAGAGTGACTGTCATTCATAACAATTTATTATACATTTTACAAAGGACTAGAAGAGAGAAGTTCAAAACTTCCTAAGACAAAGAAAAATGTTTGATGGTATGAAGTGACTAGTGATCCTAATTTGATCTTTATGCATTGCATGCATGTATCAAGTTTTCATGCTACATCACTTAAATATGTATACTTATGATGTATCAATTTTAAAAAATGATAAATAGTACAGAAAGTTAACAGTATTTTATAGATGTTATGCCTAAAAGTTTCAATCTAATCATCTAATTTTTCATAAAATTTAAATTTTCTTTGATAATCTCATATGACTGCTTCACAAATTTAAAATCTTCACTGAAGTACATTTTTTAATTAAAAACTATAAAAATATAAATTACAAGATTGGACAAGATTACTGAATCATTATCTGCAATTCTTTTCTATTCTTTCATATTGCACAACAGAGACTAATGAAGGAAAATGATGCTTTTTACCACAAATTTTAGTTACAGTTAAAATGAATGTTTAATAGTGTGTGAAGAATGTCCTTATGATTGGCCACATGCTGGGATCACTCTCAGTATTTTTATTTCTGTAAAGGGATTTCAGTGAAGTTGTCATTAAAAATGTAAAATTGAAAATCAAAACAATCAATGAAAAACAAAGAACCCCAAAGCTATTTTTATTTTTGATTTATCAGTACCATGATTTTCAAATATTAAATACAGAAATGTGAAGATATGCCATTAAAACATCCACTAAAATCTACCAGGAAATTCAATTTCTACATATGTGATAAGCATATATGCATATTCAAATTATCATAATGTATTCCATAATATATATAAATACTATATATGGAAAAATATATACATGCATATATATGTAGGTATGTATATTCCCTAAGGGACTGAGAAAATATATTTTGTTTTTGATGAATTTATCATCTAGAGAAATAAGACATGTGATCACATGGTGGGAGGGAGGGGGAGATGGTGGGAAAGGGGGAGGTGGATGAATACAGTGCAAACAATGTATACATATATAAACAAATGCAAAAATGATACCTGTTGAAACTATTGCAGGAATCCGGGGAGGAGGAGTTAAGTAGAGCAGTAGATGGAGTGAATTCAGGTATGATATGCTTGATATAAACTTTTGTAAATGCTGCAATATACCCTCATCCAGCATAACAATAAAATGATGGAACATGTAATGTGTTGTAATCATTGCCATAATATAAAACTTTAGTCTATATTCTGAGGTTTTTACTTATAGATGTATTTTCAGGTATATATATAGCAATGATATTGGTACATTGCAGAAATTATTTTTAAGTATAATAAATGTAATTCTTTATAACAGTTTGTGTTCTGATAATTTCAGTGTCTTGGGAAAATCATTGTCAACTTTGATATATTATTTTTGTTTCAAGTTTGTAATATAGTTGTGGTTTTTATTTCCACATTCTTGCATTATATGCATTACATGTTTTCCTTTGTTGTTTATTATCAAATATTTGATCTCATGAGGGTTAAATGAAATAGTATGTTTTTTGAATTTACATCCTCAGGATATATAAACTGAAAAATCATTGTACACACACAGGCAAAGCTGTTCATGTGGGTAAATTATTTGCCTTTGAGAATGAACATATTGAATATCACTAAAACAAGTTCACATTTTTGTGAACTTTAAAGAGACAGTCTCTCCACTTTTCATTGCATGGCAGTAATGTATGTGGAATCAAATATGAAGAGACATAATATCTCTTAAAAATCCATATACAATATGTTTAATTGCTTTGCTGCTGTCAGTCAATAAAGATCAACAGAAAAATATCAAATAAGGGAACTGACAGGCCAGAATATTTTAAATCGTTGGAAATCTCCTTGTCATGAAGGACAGTGGAATGGTAAAGAGTCAAGTCACTTGCAAGGTTCAGAATTTTCCTCTTTCCTCAAGTTCCCCAACTGTATTTTAAGGCCCTTAATTTTTAGTTAGGTCATATTTTTCCTTGTTAAAGAAAAAAGGTTAATATCAAAAATTAATAAAATTGGTTTGTTAGTTAAGAGACAATCACCAAGGAACTGAATAATGCCATGTATGAAGTTGTAAGGAATAGAATGCAACAATATTTAGACAAAAAGCCTGAGTGCCTGGAAAGTGTGGGCAAACATGGCAGAGCAGACAAGAATAAAGAACTAAAGGAAGAATGTAGTGATATAACATAAACATGAATAAAAAACAAAAACACAAGTACATCACTAAAATATTACATACTGATTAAGCATTGAGAAGAAATATGTAAGAATGAATTTAGAATTTTTAAACCAGTTGAAGCTAAGAAGAGAACTAAGGTAGAAAGAAGAAAAATAGAGGAGAAGAACAAAATTGGGTTAGAATACATACATACATTGAAGTGCCACAAGGAAATTCCATGTGTAGCTATCTTAAGCACACAAAAATATCATTTTTCTTTTCATTTAAAAAATTAGAGAATAGGAGGGCAGAACAGTTCCTGTCTGGGGACACTGGCACAAGTGGGAGGGGGAAGGAGATGGAGAAAGAATGTGAGAGTGTGAATATAGCTTAAATACTGTACATATGTGTGTAAATACTGCACATATGTATGTAAATGGAAAAATGATACTTGTTGAAACTGTTTCAAGAATGAGGGGAGATAAAGGAGAATGGGGGAGAGGTGAATTCAAGTATGACATATTTGATATATTGTAAGAACTTTTGCAAATGCCACAACGTACCACCATCCAGCACAACAATAAAAAGATAAATAAAATAAAATTTCAAAAATGATAGTTGGAATAAATTGGAGTTACCAAAACACATGGACTGTACTGACTTGGCCTACTTAACAATAGAATTAATGCTAACGGACATCTCTAGCAAACAGTTTCAACATGTTTAAGGAAAGAAACAACACATGTCCCAGTCTTGCACACTTGACTATAGAAAAGTCAAAATCCATAAAATTGGGGCTGAATCCCAGGATCTCTCTTCTTTTGACTCTTCTTTATTTAAAAGCTATTTCCACACACACAGATATACTCTAAGAAAGAGAGGACCTATTCTATTAATTCTTCAGTACACAGTTATATGCATAACTAAGACTACCAACAGGATCAGATCTGTGATTCTGAACTGAAAGAGAAATGTAGAGCAAATGGTTCTGAGCACAAAGCTAGCTATGAAAGACTCAAGAAATACTCAAATCCAATTTTGTGAATAAGCATATGCAGTGTGAGTGAGGATTACATGACTTTGACATGTGTGAATTTGCTGGTAACTATACTACTTATAAGAATTTTAAAAAGAAATGTGAAATGTAGAAGATGTAGACCAAACTATTCTTGTCTTTGAATCATTTCATTCACAGCATAGAATCCTTTGAATTTTTAAAAAATGGAACCAAACTTCAGTAGTTCATAAAATAAGCAGGCACAGAAATTTTAAAATGAGCAATTCCTTTATATATGTAGCTCATTAAACATTCTTACCTGTAGGTATCTAACCTACCAGTGACAGTCACATTGTTAAATGCTGGGATTCCAAAGAACAAATGTAAAAAAAAAGCCAAATATAAAAAGGATATAAAAACTGCAATGTCTTTGTTCATCTATACCAAGTTTATTGCACCTTAGAGAGCTTTCGTTCTTCCTAGAAACTAAGAGGAGATTTACATGTAATTGAAAAAGGCAACTGATGACAAGGAAGAACTTGTAGCTTTCTCAGCCTGGCCTCATCAAGGCCGCCAGTACCTTCTTTGCTGACAAATCTAAGGACCACTTGAGAGCTAGAGAAATTTAGTATTTTTGAGTATGCTTCAATATAGGACTGTCTCTTCTCTTGACTTTTATAATATATATTTTCTCTAAATTTTTATTTAATGGTACGGCTTGTCTGTCAGTTTCTAGAGTTGTTTCCACAATCTGAACTGTAAGTGCTTATTTCTCTTAAGTTGTAATTTTCATACCTCTTGAGCCCTCTAATTTATCTGAAGATTCCTTTACATAAATTACTATTCATCTTCTGAGTGAATACTTCTTTCTTGATGTACTTTTTTATACTTTATATGCTTTTAATGTTTAGAAACTTTTCTCTCTTTTTTATATTGTTTAGATCACCGAGGATTAATGATGCTTAATTTTTGGTGACAAATAGCATTTGTTATCAATTTATTATCATGAATTAAAAATTATATATATAATATATAGTATATATTTATTATATATATGTATATATCAAGGAAAGTGGCTTTGAAAAATGTACTCATCACTGAATATGCTCTAAGAAAGTATTTAACTAATTATCTAAACTTCCTCTAATATTGAAGACTTGAATCCAATAAAGTTATATGTCAAATTTAAGATCATTATGAATCAGTGTCAGATATGAGAAGAATCCATATTTGTAAGTTATCCAATACCATTTAAACCAGTAACTGCTAGGCAGGGAAATAGTGACACAGCAGCAGGAGTATAAGATGGCCACAAGAATCTGGAAGAGTCACCTTTTATCAAAAGTTCATTAACTGCTGCCACCTTCAAAAAATATGATTTCTCTTGTGAATATGAGAAAAGGTAGTTTTGAGCACAGTGGTTAGATCTGAAACTTTAGTGTTACCAAACAAATGAAATAAGATTTTTGGAAAATGGGAACAGTTATTATAAGAGCAAACAGTTTCTGCTTTTATATTCTCATTCTTCACCATTCTAGGTAAATATTCTGCTTTGGAAATATGCATTTACCTATTTCAATATCAGTTGCACAATATTTTATTTAGTGATTTTAGTAGATCATGACACAGTATACTTAAAGTGTTAGCTCAAATTACAACTAACAAATGATCAACATTTGGAAATTCACCATTTGTTGTGGATTCAGGAAAAAAGAACTGCTGAGTGAGCTATAAAATACTAATTACATTAGTTATATTACAATTGGGATGTCATAGAAGCAGAAGGGTTGGTAAAACACTTTGTTGGCTGATAAATATTTTTCATTTATTTATATGGTTGATTATCATCATTTAATAAATTTGGTTTAAAGGGCCCCATGTCAAAGGCAGTAAATTGTAACATGAGAGATAATAAGACAACTAAAGCAAATTAGACTTAAATGCATTATACACATTGAATTTATACTAGGCCACATTATTACAGGTAAATCAAATGTAGGGGAAAAACTAAGAAAACAAGAAATTCATACATGAAATTTAAATTATATGCTTAAATTCATACTAAGAAAATATTCCATTAAATAAGATTGTGGTCACAATTAAACCTACAATTATATATATTGGAGAGTTTAAAATATCACTTCCAAAATTATGTAGTAATTTATGTGTGTATTGCAACTAAATGTACATTTTTCATACATTGCATCTCTTGATGCTGAAAATTATTTAAGATTTTTGATGTTTCCAAGAGAAAACAGACACAGAGTTTTGTGAATTTTTGCTTTATTGTGCCACAATAAATATGTAGAATATATCTGTCCACATATTATCTATTATTTCACATGCATACCATACCCAAACATTCCTAAATAAATAGTTTAAATTTTATATTACCTACTGATAACATCAGTAAGTTCAGTGTCATAATGAGTGAAACTAATCTTGGACACTTTACATAGTAACACATATCATTGCACTGTAAGTTGAGAACTGAAGATTGCTGATTTACCAATTTTATGAGAATTCAAATATCAATTCTATGTAGAATATTAGAATTCATAAATAAAAGTGTCTTTGTTTTTCAAAATAATAGTTTCATTGTGAAGTGCTTATTATACTGAATGTGGGAAAATAATAAAATTGAATGTGCACATCTATCTTTTCAGTTTGATTATCCCTCTCACCACAACACATCGCCTCTTGCCTCTGTTATTACTCATACAGGATAAGTAACTTGTGTTAAAATGGATTAAGAAGAATTTCATAACTAATCCATAATTATGTAATCTAAGAAGTTATTCAATAATACTTAAGTATATATGTACACGAAATTATGAAGAAAAATTCTGTGGCTTAACAAAAAAGAGTAAGTACTATGCACATTAGTCTGAATCTTCTTTTCTCACCCAACAATACCAAACCTTAATTCTTCCAAGTGTATTAATAGAGTTCTAATCCTTTTTTTTAATCAGCTCATAATTTGCTTAAAGTCTATATGCAAGCAATTCTTTAGTCATAGTTTGCATACAGTTTTTACCATTCTGAATGATGGTACAGAATGTGTAATTCTCTTTTACCTTTAATTAATGTAATTTCACTTTCTATAAAGTAAATTATGTGCACCTGGGTGATTGAATCCACTGGTATGAGTACTTAAATTAGAACACATAACCAAATTGCTTCCTGGAAAGTTTAAATAGCAGTTCATATTTTCAGAATAGATGTATATGATATGGCTAATTGTTTTTCCTACATGCAAACTATTTATCTATTTATTTATTTATTTTGGAAGTATTGAGTTTGAACTCAGTGCTTCCACTTGCTAGGCAGTGCTCTACAACTTGAGTCATGCTGCCAACTTCCTTTTCATTTTATTCACATTTGTGAATACCAGTTAATTGCTTAGATTTTCCTAAATTTGTTACCTATTTGGATTCAATTCTCTTTATTTTGTATCTTCATATATTTTATTACTTTTGAGTGGATTTTTTCTTATAAATGTATGTGAAGTCTTCCTATAGTATTTAACTATTCATTACTTTGAAAATTAATAAATGGATTATGCTATTTTTGTCTAGAAAAATTTTAAAGTTATATATATGCAAATATATCTAGCTTTACATTCATGCTATGATTATGCTACTTTTTAAGAATTTCTAAAATCCTCAATTTCATATGAGGATTTATTTATTTATTTATTTATTTATTTATTTATTTATTTATGGTGGTACTGGCAATTGAATCCAGGGCTTTGTGCATGTCAGGCTTATCACCGAGATACATTCAGAGCCTGGAATTTTAAATTATTAATTTTCTTTTATATTTGTGTGTGTTCAAATATATTTAACCATCTGGTTCAGTATAATAGAAAGCCAAATGACTATTTTATTCTGGGATGATTGCTGTATAATATTTATTCTATGGATAAAGACCATTTATTAAACCATAATTTTTACCTCATAAGTAAAATACCATTTTCTACCTGAGCCTCAATTTCATCATGCAATTATAATCATAATAAGAAAAATGGTAAGAACAATAGAAATCAATATGTATTGAATGTTTCCTGATTTCCATATGCTCTTCTACAGTTTCCCCATATTTTTTTCAATTAAATAAGTTGACAGTTACGGTCTTCACATTATATAAATGAAAACTGAGCCCTTCAGATGTTCAGCATGGTACCTAGGAAGCAATGAATTTAAAGTTCAAGTGATGTTGTTCAGACACACACACTTACACACATACTTCTTTAACATCTATGTCTGCTTCTGTTTCTAATTTGATATTTTAATTCAGTGGTTGATTTGCAAGAATATGACAAAAGAACATAAACAGTGCATATGTATATTTCAGTATTTGCATAAAAGCATTGATTTTAGTATAATTATCATCACAGTATGAAGAATGATAAATCATCAACAACATTTCTGTTGTGCTACATATAATTATTTTTTTATTTTTCTCAGGCAACATTTAGCAGTTCTAATGTACTTTTGAATTAGAATGTAATATAAAGTTGGCCAATGTTGCATTGACCAATCATAAATCACTTGTTTCCTCCAACTATATTGTAAGAAAGTCACTAATTCATGAATTTCTTTTTTTATTTCATTTTATTGTTCTTATGTTTATTCACATGTGTGTACATTGTTTGGGCCACATCCCCTCCCCCATTCCAGGCAGAACCTGTTCCGCCCTTTGGTTCTCCAATTTTGTTGAAGAGAAAACATAATAGATAGTGAGAAAGACGGCATTTTTGCTAGTTTGAGGTAAAGATAGCTATACAAAGAAATTCCTAGCATTGCTTCCATGCACTTGTGCATTCTAACCCACATTGGTTCATCTCTACCTCCTGGTCCCCTTCACATAGTGGCCTCTGCCACTTCACTATGTGAAGCTCTTCTTCAGGGAACACATCAACAACATTCAAGTTTTAGGTTTCCTTCCTTTTCCCTATTTGTCCAGTGTGCATTCTCCCCTTAGTGTGTGACCAATGTCCAATAATATTGCTGTGTTTCTTTTAGGTCTATAATCCACATATGAGAGAGACCATGTGATTTTTTGGCTTCTGAGCCTGGCTGACTTTACTTAAGATGATGTTCTCTAGTTCATCATACATTTACTTGCGAATGATAAGATTTCATTCTTTTTTGTAGCCAAATAAAATTCCATTGTGTATAAATACCACATTTTCTTAATCCATTTGTCGGTAGTGAGGCATCTTGGGTGTTTCCATAGCTTAGCTATTGTGAATAGCGCTGTAATAAAAATGGTTGTGCAGGCGTCTCTGAAGTAACTTGAGTTGCATTCCTTTGGGTACATCCCTAGGAGTGGGATTGCTGAATCATAGGGCAGATCCATGTTTAGTTTTTTAAGAAGCCTCCAGATCACTCTTGTGCTTGAAATCCTTGTGCTTAATTGATTTCATCCGTCCATGTCACAAGTATTAGTATTTTATTCTTTTTAAATTTGTGTTTTGGTTTTAGCCTTTTCAGTTTTTCTATTATTTACATTGTGTATTTATTTATATATTGCTTTATTGAATATAGTGTATTGTATAAATTCAATATAATGTGTTTTTTTATTCTTCTTTTCTCCTGATGATAGGCACTGTATTTACTTCTAATTGACTATTCTTGTACAAGTGTTTTTGTAGCTATAACTTGTTTTTCTCTGATAAAAATGAGACATGACAATGACAGGTCAAAAATATACAGCAAGTTTTGGAAATTACAACCTGTGTCAAATAGTGATAAGATATTTCCTCTAGAGAGAAGCTTCCATAAGAACAGGTGGCTCTGAGCCTCAGCTGCAGTGTCTTCAGGAGTTGTCACAGCACTGATCCCAGACTACACTTCCCTAATGCAGCTCCTCTAAGAAGAGTAGGCATAGTGGGGCCTGATGGTCAATATGTACCTTTTCTGTTTACTTTTTAAAATTTATTTGTTTATTTTAATTTCTTTTTATATACGTCTATACTGGAGAGCTCGCAGCTCACTTTTAGGTCTTATTTCTTTTAATCTGCACTTACTCTCTCAGTAATTTGACGTCAATTATTTTCAGCTTTGTATTTCTTCCCCACATGCTCTCGGAATTTCAATCACATATACATTGATGATTTCTTAGTATCTCTTAGATCTTTGTGATTGTTAGTCTTGAATGTCAAATATACTGGGCTAAGAAATGTCTAGAAAATTGGTAAAGCATACCTCTACATATGCTTATGAGTGCATGACCAGAGACAACTGGATCATAAGGAATCTGACCTAATGAATGGCTTAATCCGTTGATGGATACAAAATGTGAATAGAATTTGGAAGGTGATATAACTAGGGAAGGTGAGGCCTAGTTAGAGAAAATATGTCTTGGGGTCGTGTCCTTGAGTGCTATATCTTGCCCTGATCCCTTCCTGTTATGATTCGACTGATTCCCGTCTGTCACAAGATGAGGTGCTCTGATTTCCATTTCCTGTTTGCTCCAACAATTTTCTGCCTAAATGCATGGGGCAAGTGACCATGGACTGTACCCTCTGAAACTGTGAGGCAAAAAGAAATTTTTCCTCCTATGTATTGTTTCTGTTTTGTATGTAATTACAATATCAATAAAAATAACTGAAATGAAAAATTGATACCACAGAGGTGGGATTGTTGTTATGATTCAACATGACCATGTTGTTAAGCATTTGGAACTGGTTTGTGAGAAAAATTTGGATAAGTTTGGAAACATGAGCTAGGAATGCCTAGAATGCTATAAACAATGTTTAATGGGTTACTCTAGTGACAGCTCAGAAGACCTGAATGCCAACAAGAATGTGGACTGTAAAGGATGGGCTCATGACATTTCAGCTGAAAATGAGGACACTTTTGAGAAATGGACTAGAGGTCATTCATGTGACATTCATACATTTGTTCTCAAATATATGAAATATTGCCTTTTATGAAACTACACCTTAAATACAAAACATGTTGAATTGCTCAGTTGTTAATAGAGACCAAAAAAAATTAAACAAAAAACATCATTCTCTGTTAGGCAGAGTCATTGAAAAACATCTGCCTCTCCTAAATATAATTAAGTAATTATCTAAGGTGGATCATGCATTATTAAGTCACTTTTCTTAAGTGTATTTGCATAAGGCCTCTAATCTCTTGTGAAGTACTACTTTCGATGAAGTATGACATGACATACACTATAATAAGAAAATTGTTCTTAGTTCTTAAAGTGCTTAAATTTTTGTATAAATGATACAAATATTAAAATTCAGTGCAAATGTTTTTTGAGGTTGGTGTGCCTATACTACATTCGTTTTCAAACAGCCTCCAACTCTACAAAATACATTTGTTAGTTTCTGAAGATGAGGTTTAACTTCCTTTCTTCCTCTTTCTTTCCTGTTCTTTTGTTTCATTTTAGTTTTATCTTTTTTCCTGAAACAAAAAAAAACTAATTTAACATTGCAGTCCATTCATAAATTATTCTCTTTAAAAAATCCATGTGCTAAAAATTGTATGAAATTGAAATGATCCTTAGCTGTCCTCACAGTTTTCCCTTTATTAATTGAAATACAAATGAGATATTGTTTCAGTTTGCCAAACAGATGCCTTGGGTGTCTGTGAAAATTCATGTTCAAATTTTACTCTACATTGCAAGTGTTTTGAAGCTATTTACCTGAATCTTCCATAAGTTTCCATAGCTATGGCTTGTGTTCCTGTTTGAACTATTCATAGATAAAATAATTTCTTTGTCGTAGATATGGTATTCTCTGTCTCTTACCATTTTACATGTAAATGTTAAATAAAATCACTTTCACAGACTTTTTTAGATGTCTTTCATTATTATTAATTAACATTTAAAATAAATCTTATTTTATTGTTGCATGTGGTGTCAACAAGCTTTACTGGTTCTATGTTTCTAGTTTATGAGAGTTAGAAAATCTATTTGTTGTCATTTCCAGAAACAGTTATAGGAGCATATAAAATATTTTATGTGTACACAAGTAAAATGTGAAATACATATAACACATTGTTTGCTAATTCTATAAAATTCTTAGATATAAAATAAAAATAGATATTAATTGGAAGTATTGTTATAGTAAAACAATCATTAGCAGATAATAAATTATATAAAGTTTCATAGAAACTACAAAGTTTATGAGATTATATTAACATGAGTAGAAGAAACATTATCCAAATATATATATGACAGCACAAACACAAAAGGAGACATTCCAAAGTAAAAGAAATAAAATGAAGAAGAGCTGATAATGAGAATATTATAATAGTTTTATTCTTGCAATTTTTCTGGCACAGATGATGTAATTATGAAAAAATTTCCATAATATTTTACAAATTTCTAAGAAAACAAATAAGTCCAAAGGAGCAAAAATTTCTTTAACTCATTTGATCCTAAGCTGTTGATGAACAGTATAGGTCAAATTGAACAGTCACAATAAGCAACTGTACACAATTTCAGATTATGTACACAAAAATATTAGCACAAATAAACTACAGTAATTTATAAATGTGAAGGGAAAATTATAAAGAAAATGTTAGCAAGTTAATAAAACAATTTATTGAAATGAGATCTTTGATATAAATTTTCAACTTTTTAACCCACAAAACACTCACTTTTCAAAAAATAAGGATTTGGCCAAAAAAAGACCATAAAATGATGATCAGGCATTATCAGAGAAAGACACATTGAATCCTCCCCAAAACAGCAATTTATTGTCACTGGAATGGCTACAATGAAGGCTGACAATATGAAGTATTGCTGAGGAAGTTGTAAAGCTTGAACTCATGTATTTTTCTAGAGTGTAAAAGGGTACAGTCACATTGGAACAAGTTTTGAAGTTTCAGTTATCATATGATACAGCAATTTTTTCCTCCTATAAGTATATCAGAGAAGTTATAAAGCATGGCAATGTGTGTAATGACAAATTACTTATTGTAGCCCCACCTACACTGAAAATAAGGTACATGTTTACCTAATGGAGAGTAGGTTAAACACATTGCAGGACAACACAAAATTGACCTTTTGCTTATGAAAACATAGCATGTGAAGTATTAAAATGGACAGATTAAACACTGCAGTAGAATAGTATGGAATCTGAAGACAGGAATAGAAACTTTTCAAAGTGTAAATATATAGGTAACTAGGAAAGATTATTTTTATAATTCCTAATCTCCTTAAAACATAACAAAATTGAAAAATAACTTATTTCCATACTTTTAAAATATGTCAAATTAAAATTCACTGAGTTAAGAGATTGTATAAAAATATACATATATTAAATATTTATGCATATATAAATATGCATTCATAATTCTATTTGATATTGGCCTATGATAAAATAATCATAAATATATTGTAACCCCCCAAAAGATAACTTAATTATAAATAAGAAATTATAATAAAAAGCCAATGAATAATAAAGCTGAAACAAAAAATTCTCAATTAAGGAATTCAGAAAAATTCAGTTGACACAGGAGGTCTGGCTTCTCATTCTTTGCATGTCTCAAAAGGAGCCTAGAAACATGATTTGCCTGACCAAGCCCCAGAGAAGGTCACTCTCAGGAAGCTTAAGAATGCTCAGATTGATACTGACCACATAATATATTTTACTAGCCCTAAATTGTGGTTACCACACCTGGCTGTATAACAAAATGTGCCAAAATGAAAGAGCTGCAAAAATGGCTTGAACTCTGACAGTTATTTAAAAAATAACAATAAGAAAAATTAAATTACAATCATATAAAAATTCCATTAATCATAAGTGGTTTTAAAACTCAGTTGAAAGTCAAAAATTGAAATATTCCCTATAAAGGAAAGAACAAACTATACATTTTCTATAGTAAACTCTATTAAATGAAAAAAATGCATAAATGTATTATAAATAAGAAAGAGGATAATATGATTCCATTAGTATAAATCAAAATAGTCAGAAAAATGAAATTCCCAAGTATATTGTGCCATTTAATCATGATAAAAGGTTCATTTCAGTAACATGACTTAATAGTAAAAATTAAATGTCCAGGCACTTAATAGAAAACATTCAAAATGTATGACACAGCTGAAAAAAATAACTAAATATATCCATAATCACAGATTTCAAATTTTTTCTAATTGATAAATATGCTGGTAAAATATGAGAAAATTATTAATTTTAAATAAAGTCATACACAAAATTTAATGCTTTTATATAGCATTCTTCTTTAGAAAAAGAGCAGAATGCATATTCATTTAATTGCATACAGAATATTTGTCAACATACACTTGGTTGTCAGTAAATTTAACAATCACCAAAATATTTAATTTTTTTTAAATTTAACAATCACCACAACAAACTATATTTTGACCACAGTGTAACTAAAATAATTTTAATGTATTATTTATAAACATGTTGATGTAAAATAACTCACTTTTAAATAAAACATGAGTAAAGGAAAAATTGGAAAATGTTTTGAACTGATGAAAATTTAAAAATGACATTTTAATTTTTTAAGCTATACATGAAATAGTTCAGTAAGGGGAGTGGGAGTTTATAGCTTGAAAACATTAGTTTAGAAAAGAGGAAAGTATAAACCAATAAGGTAACCACAGACATACCAGCATGCCCGTGTTAATTAGACCGATATTCATAATAGCTAATATATAGAATAAAGTTAGATTCTTCTTAAAGATGAATGGATAAGAAAATGTGATATATCTACATGTTTATCTACATATATGTTATATATAGATATATAGATCAATCAATTGGAGTATTATTCAGACAAAGAAGAAATTCTGTCAATTGCAGAAAAAAGGATGGTAGTGGAGGACATTATGCAAAGTGAAATGAGCCAGAACCCCGAAAACAAGTACTGCATATATTCTCTCTTACGTAGAAACTAAACAATGTTGATCTAAAATTTGGATAGAGATTACTAAGGAACAGGAAAGATGTGGAGGTGAAGAGAAGGGTGGAGAAAAGATGGGGACTTGATCAGGCCATACTTGTATTCATGTACAGAAATATCCCACCGAACCTCATAAATATGCATAATTAATAAATGTAAAAAATGGGATATGGTATGTGGATATAAATATAAAGGAAGAAGTAAAAATAAACTTAGAAATTAATGGGATATGACAAATGTGATGGAAATCTATAATAAATGGTTGCTCATTGAATTGACTAATAACTCATAAGCTTTTTCCCAGATTTATCAGGAAAAGAAAGATGTAAAAAACAAATAATATCTGCAATTGTTGATGGCAATACAGTGTTTTTAGAAAACCTTGGTTCCTGCATTCCAGCATGAAAAAATCCAAGCAGAAATATGGGTGTAAATGGGTTTATTAAAAGTTAGGGAAAGGGAAATACAAAGGGAGAATGATGGGGCACAGGTGGAATCCAGCAGCAGGGAGAGTATGCTTTTCTTTTTCAGGTGCTTTTAAAACCTACACTAACCCACATGGGGAGGGCAGACCCAGGAGGTTCCCACCCAATAATGAAAGATTGAGGAGGGACTTGGGCAGTTCCCAGCCTGTTGAAGGTGGTCTGGGCCATCCCTGAGCAGCCTACATGAGCCTCAAGCTTTTCCTACTTCCAGTCTGCTTCAAATTCCCCCTAAAAGACAATAGTCCAAACAAATGTTTTGGTGTTGCCAAAGTGGGAGGTAGTCCATCTTCAGTGTTTGCTTTGAACTGACAAGGGGCAGCAGACCCTACCTATAAAGAGAAATTATTTCTCTTATTTTTTGACCAAGGTGTCTGAATTATTGTCCAGCATAGTAAAAGTTCCTCACGGAGCTCTGGGTTACTCTCAGTGACCTCCTTTATATGTAGAGATAAATAGCCTTGTTGCTTCATGATTTGGGTCCTAAAGGCTTTTATGCTGGAAGAGATAAATTTGGTTTAGAAGGCATGAACTGAACATTAACAATCATAAAGCATTAGAAGGGCCCTGTCAGGTGTGGCAGGAAGTATAAAGTCATTTTGAAACGTGACAGAGAGTCTTATGGTTACTTTGCCTATTGGTGTTTATATCTGTAGCTATTTTTAACTCTTTGATGGCCCTTTATTTTGGACCATAATTGTAGTGAACAGTTAAAAACTGACTACATTAGGGGCCAGGTGTACCAGGGGCAGGTGTTAGTCCAATTAGAGAGTAAATATCAATGAGTCATTCTATTAAAAAAAAATCACAGTATTCCTCAGCAGAAGTTAGATACCATTGAAAGTTGTATTGTCTTGTTTAAATAGAAGGCCTTGGACATAGATATGACTTTGCCCTTTTCCAGAAGCCTAGAAGGCTTAAATATTATAGCATATGCATAGAGCCCCCTTTTAAAAATCTCTCATCTTTGGTTACTTTTAGAGATCTGGCATAATTGACTGCATCAGGATCTGGAGAAATCCCCTCATTTATGCAGTCCTTTTGAACTGTCTTGGGTGGCTGAATGCCATTTGTTCCTCTGAGAAGTTGGAGAAAGCTGACCACTAGAGGGTCATGTCCTCTGAAACTGTTTTATGGAACAGTCATCTTTGAAACTTTTGCCAGTTTGGCAGATTTGTCCATCAATGTAGTAGAGGTTTCTCCTGGAAAGTCCAGAAAGTCATATTTTATCCCATGGAGGAAGGCAAGTAACATCAAACAGATCAGAAGTTGGTGCCAATGTGACCTTTTGGCCAAATAAAGCAACAAGGATTTATTTTAAAAATATCTCTTAGGCTAGGCCTAATTAACTCTAATTAGTTTGTCCCATAGGGGATGTACTGACACCTTTAAATTGCTGTAAAGTATTTAGCAGGTAACAGTTATAAAGCTTTTACAAGGAAAATACAAAATGGCCCCAATACTTATGAATATCTGTCGTGGTTGATAAACACTTGTCATTTTTTTACGGGCTTGCCTATAAATGTTTTTGAGGTATCAGAACTGTAATGACAAAACTTTAAGTTACCATGGTTAATTACAATTTAAACCTGGAATTTTGGTTAGATAAATTAACAAGTTAATGGTTGTCAGTACTGTCAATACAGTACTGACAATTAAAAACCTTAACTTTTCCAATGATTAGGGGAAGGCAGTATTAGTAATTTTAAATACCCTTCTTTGATGTTCAATTGTGTGTCATATATATTATTTAGTTAATGACAGATAAATCAATGTTTATTTAACAGGGAAATGTCAGTGCTAAATGGTAGAATTTTAACATTTGTTATAAAGAGTAGAAATGTGAAAGACCTTATTAGATAGAATGTACCTTAGGAAAAGAACTGTAGTGGTTTACATGAATTCATTTTAACTTTGTAAATGATTTAAAACATTTAAAAACATATAAAAGGCACTAGCAGTATTAGAAACAATTAAAAGAATTTTTACTCAGTTTAAACTTAGTTTTTTTGTGTTATCAGAAAAATACTTTAGGGTTTGGCAGGATGTAAAGAATAGTAAATAATTTTAAATGGGCTACATAGAGAACTAGTCATCTTATTTTTGGTCAGTAGGAATAAATCATATCCCAGTACTTAAGGATGGAGCCAAGTACATATGTTGGCTTCCCCTATTCTGGTTGGTGGAAAGAGAGGGAGGAAATGAAAGGGGGAAAATGCATTCACTCCTCTACCCCTGCACAAAAGCTCCTGAATGGAATTCTGGTGGAGAGAGAGAAAAAAAGGAAAGGAGAAAAATTGTGCTTTCAGAGAGAGAAAAGCAAGAACTTTTTAGATCTGTTCAGCATCCTTCTTGAAACTTTTGAAAGCCTCAACACAAGTTCCTCTGACCTGTTTCTGTCAGACATCTTGGAGCAAGCAAGTAGCAGAGTAATCTGTCCTTTGAGTCATCAGTTTTCTTAAGGGCCAACTCTTCCACTCCTGCAGGAGGGTTTTTAAATGGGATATTGATCCTAAATGTTGACCCAACTATTAAAACATCAGAATTTTCATGCACTGTGCAAAGATGCTGATGCCAAAACATGTAAAATGTAAGGATAACAGTATGTAGGAAGACAATATATTGAGTATGAAAAGGAAAATATCTTAATAGGAACTGTTGTAAACAATACAAAATTAACTATCAAGTCCAAATTCCACCTAGCTTGTAAACTAGAAAAAAATGGGGGAACATATACATTTTTAATAAAACAATTACTATTAAGGTTTATAAATGATTAGATACAGAAATAGAGATAAGGGGATAAACATAAAGTCAGGGGACCCATAGCTTAGATGCTGTCAAATGGCCAAAAAACACATGAAGAAATGCTCACCATTTCTAGCCACACAGGAAATGCAGATCAAAACCACACTGAGATTCCACCTCACCTCTGTTAAGATAGCCATCATCAAAAACACCACCAACATGTGTTGGTGAGGATGTGGGGAAAAAGGAACCTTAGTTCACTGCTGGTGGGAATGCAAGCTGGTACAACACTCTGAAAAAAAATTTGGAGACTTTTTAAAAATCTAAACATAGAGCTGCCATATAATCCAGCAATCCCACTCCTGGGGATATACCCAAAGGAATGTGACACAGGTTACTCCAGAGGCACCTGCACACCCATGTTTATTGCAGCACTATTCACAATAGCCAAATTATGGAAACAGCCAAGATGCCCCACTACTGATGAATGGATCAAGAAAATGTGGTGCTTGAATAGAATGGAATTTTACTCAGCCATGAAGAAGAATGAAATCTTATCATTTACAGGAAAAATGGATGGAACTGATGAGCATCATTCTGAGCAAGATCAGCCAGGCTCAGAAGACCAAAAATCGTATGTTCTCCCTCAAATGTGGAGTTTAGATATAAGGCAAATGAAGCAATGTGGTTGGACTTGGATCACATGACAAGGGGAGAGCACAAACAGAAGAAATAGGAGTAAGTAGAAAACCCAAAACATGAAAGCATTTGATGTCCCCACTCCAGAGGAACTAATACAGAAATCTTAAAGCAACAGAGGTTAACATGAGAAGGGGATCAGGAACCAGTGTAAAGATCAGTTAGAGACAAATCAATATGGGTCTTAACACATGGGTACAGGAAAGCAATGTTAAGAATCTCTCTGTATAGCTATCCTTAACTCAACTATCAAAAATGCTTTGTCTTCCTTATTATAATTGTGTCTTTTCTTCAACAAAATTAGTGATAAGGGCAGAACAGGACCTGCCTGGAACTGAGCAGGGGAGGGAGAGAGAGGATGGGGAAGAGGGGTAGGGTGGAGAAATGACCTAAACAATGTATGCACATGTGAATAAATGTATTAAAAAAAAGAAAAAAAAAGAAATTAACCCTAGACTGCTGATGTGAGCTAACAGCATGACTTGGGACCCACAACAGGGTTGTTTACATGCATGTGGCCCCTGAGCCCCAAAATAACTGAGTCAGTCATTGGGAGTTAATGACATTTGTAATTTAGTGTTTTAGAATTAATCACCTTTTGATAGACTTTAAAAAACTTAAGGTTCTATTATCATATCTGGAGGGTGAGCTTTTGCTTTGTTTGGGAAAAATTTTGTATCAGCCTACAGCACCAAAAGATCTTGATAGTTATTTTGATAAAACAGAAACCCACTTTTTGAACACACATTGATATCTTAAGTTTTGACCTTAGAAAACTTTTAGGCAAACTTTAAATTATAACCAACCCAATCACACATACAAACATAAAAACTTTGACACCTTAATTTGTATTTTGAAACAACCTTTGTAAAAACATGAAATCAGATAACATTGTTTTTAATAAAACTCTTAATGACCTTATATATTAAAAGACTTAAGAAGAGAATTAAATTAAATTATCTTTTTAATAATAGCAATTTACAAGAACACATGGTTCAATAAATCTCATTATAAAGGAGTTAAATGTAAATTACACTTATGGTAAAATGAGACAGATTGAGATTATTGTACATAAATTTTCTTTAGTGCTAAGAGAAAGAATAGTTAGGCCTGGTTGGGATTAAAACTTTAGATAACTTCTTTTTTTTTTTTTCCTCTTCACAAGTAGGTTTAATATTAGCTGTCAGACAGATACTCTGAATGAAAGGAAAAATAATGACAGTTCTGTACTATTTCACAAATAAGCATTCTTAGGTTCACTTGGAATGTTATATAATATAAAATAGAACTTTAGATAACTTCTAAGGCAGTAGTACACATTAACTTCATAAAAGTACTTTCGGAACTGTCCTAAAGTACTGCACACACACATGCAGCTGTTTTATCCAGGCATGTCAAAGAATATAAGCACACATAATGAGCTCAAAAAAGTAAAAAATAAGTGGCCACAATTGATAGGAGACAAAGACATACACAGAAAACATGTGCAATGGCACACAAAGCAATCACATTAGAGTTTACTCTTACTAAACTAACCATTTTTTGTTCTTATCTTTAGTATATTAGTAAACGAGACACTTAAGTAGTTCCCAACAGATCTCTAAAACAAACCTTCATCTAATCTTTCACAGATCAATACAGTAAAAAGATATTTATAAAACTATATAAATCTAGAGAATTTTGACGACAAGTTAGTTGTAATTTTCCTTGAGGATGGCAAGATGGCATCCTATTCCTAGGGAGTGGCAAGTAGGAGCTGGACATGTGGTAGCTTCATTATGGTGGCAGCATTCCCTGTGATCACATGGTCTTTCCAAAGGGTCTCTCAAATGGAACACAAAGATAAGTGACATTCAACATAGAGACTCAAAATAGCAATCTGTTATAGAAAGAAAAGACATCTCACCTTGAGAGACAGGTATCCATATGACTTAGTCAATCTAATGAAAAAGCCAACTAGTTAAAGCAGGCTGAGGTGAGAGTTGAAAGTTTTTGTTAACCTCCTTGGATGTGATACTACTTGATTGTTTTGGAGAAGTAGTCATAGGTTGTAGAAGTTTTTTTGAATATGATATCCTGTCTTTTAGTTTTAAAGGTTTATTTACATTTAGGATTTCTCGTGCTAGGTAAATGGCAGCAATCCTCTAAGTTTTGAAGGGCTTTGTTATTGTCCAGTTTATTCCAAATGTTTATAATTAGATCCTGGACTTCCTCATGAAGGGATTTTGTAATTACCTAGAAAGCCAAGAACGCAGCCATTTACAGATCTACAGTTTGGAAATGAACTTAAACGAATTTAGAATCCAACATACTACTTTGAGCTGTAGAGAACAAATTTTTATTAATTTTAAAATAAAAATAATTGATTGTTAAGAAAAAAAAGCTCTAATTAAATTGTCTATTTAAAATACCCACACATAAGGGCCCATTCTTTTTAACTTCTTGGCTGCAAGTAAGCCTAATTTTATCAGCAGAGAAGAGTTAAAGTTAGAATGTTCTCAAATGTTTATTGGATACTGCATTTTAGAATAATAATTATGATGAACAGAATAGTATAGTATAGAATAGAACAGGGAAATTGTTTCATTCATAGATGGCCAGATAACTTTTACAAATTTGCATATGCAACTAAAGGACAAAGTATAATTCTATCAGTAAAGAATCCTAGTAAAATTATATTGTCATATACAGAAAAAAGAAAATTTGAATATTACATTACACTCACAAAAATTAACTCATTTGTTCATAGAATGTATAAAGAATAGGATTATAAAAGGATATTAGGAAACTTTTGGCATACTACACATTTTCATTATCATAATTGTGATGATAGCTTTGCAGCAACATCACAAATATATGCCAAATCTCATCACATTTTAAATATTAAAAATATGCAGTTTGTTGTGCTTCAAATAAATTGCACCATCCCCCAAATTGGAAAAATTAATATTATTATATCCCATATTGACCAATTTTACAATATAACAAAAGATACTTTTTAATTCAATCTGCAACCACATGCATAAAGAATATGCACACATATGACATATGATACATATTTTATTATTACATATAAGATTTCTAAACTAATATATATATACTTTAATATTATATTTATATTTCACTATCTTACTTTAATTTCTAATTTAGTATTTCTAAACTGACTTTGTTAACTCCCTCAATCTGCCTTTTTATGCTTTGTGGCTCTTTAAATAGTACTGCAATTTTTTCAGGTGCAAAAATCAGAAGAGTGGTATGATTTTCTTCTACTATGTCTCTGCAGCTCCTGGACACCAAAAGTTGATGCAATTTAAATGAATTTATTTATTAAATTTCTTTATTCTACATCTCTCCAATAACAGTACTCTAGAGAAGTATCATTCCTTTGGAAAACTGAAATATTCTCCAATTTTTTTCTTGAGTATTTGGTCTTATTCTTTACAACAGCAACATTTTTAATATTGCTTCCCAGCGTATTTACAATTATGTGAACATTCTACAAATTGCTTCAGAAAGTTTACCAGATTCTGTGTATCCACACCAACTGCTATAATCCATTATCTACTTTGTGCCAACAATGCATTCATCATGCTTTCTCATTGTAATAGACTATAACACATGATAATTATAATGTTTCATCGTATAATATGTCTATATGAATTGTCATGAAAACAGATCTATGAGGACATGGACTATATCTTGCTTATCCTACACTGAGTTCCTGCAACATATATTAGGAAATTGAGATCTAGAACTTTCATAAATTCACAGTGTTATTTGTTAGAGAAGAGCTACTTGTAATAATTTCGTCTGATACTTTTTTCTTTGCAGTGAATTAAATAAATCTAGCTATCAGAATAAATCACTGAATTTTAAATTTTATCACTTAATTTGTCCCGTACTACTTAATCCAGTGTGACTGTTGCAGAGTGGAAAATATTCCTTCCAGTTATCACACAAGGATCAACCTCTTTCTGTTTTGGACTCTTCTGCCTTTTCCTCATGATGGCTGAGTTTCTGTTGGAAGGTATCTTCATTCTATACGTCTGGAAGGGAACTCGAGAAAGAAAACCGTCTATGGGAGATTTGTATGGTCAGAATTGATGCATTGCACATAATCCTGCCAACATTTCATTTGCCACCAAAGTTAAACAGACTAAGCTATCCATAAAAGAAACGGAAATGGAGTCTGTGTGCTAAAAAAAAAAAAGAAGAAAATAAGCAGTTTCTGCAAAATATAATGCACTTTAATTAATATCTAGATTATGCAATATTAACACATAAGTGCACTTTTAATGCAACAGCTGTTAAATGTAACTCTGGAAATATTAGACATAACTCAGTGTCTAACAAACTGGGTTAAAAATTGATGGGCAGAATTAAAAACAAATGACAGAATAATGATGTTTTATAGGCAATAAAATTGAATTATTTCTTCTAAGTAAAAGATCCTAATTAGTCTCTGAATTACATTACTAATCCTGTTAGGTAAAATTATTATAATTACTTTTCCTGCTTCATGGTTTCATAGTCATTAAATATTGAAGTGGTCAGACAAATTCCATTGTTTGTTTAAAAATGAATTATCATTAAGATCACTGAGGTTAGTCCATGCTAAAATCAAATAAGAGACTTTTTAATGGATGGGAAAGACACATTTTGTAAGAACTATGAATACTTAACTCATCACTCACTTGTTCTATACAATGAAATGAGGAAAGAGTACTATACATTGTCAATGATGCTGGTTTAAAAAACAGGAGTCATTTTGAAAAAGTGTCAGTTTTAACTCTTAACACTCCTTTTTCCTTTAAAAGTAATTTTTGCATATATGTATTTATATATATATATACGTGTGTGTTTCTAATTACATAAATTTACATTTTTCTTGCCTATAAATTGACTTCTGTTTTAATAATTTTCGTTGTGTTTCCTTGTGTCTTATTCCTACACAGATGTAATGTACTTACATTGCTTCAGATATATCTCTAAGCAAAAATCCCATTGAACAATGAACAATAAACAGACACCTAAACAACTAAAGACAATAACAAAAACATTTCATGCTAAGGGGAAGACACTAAAGGGAAGGGAAGGGCAAAAGAAAGTGAGTGTGGTTGACGTACTTTCTATACAGAAATGAATATAGAATTTTTAAATGTGTTGAAATAACCATAAGCAGAGGACAAGGTAGAAAAGAAAAAATGGAAGGGATGAACCAATTCAGGATATAATACATATGTACATGGAAATGTCACCATGATCTCTCTATAGATATCTTAAATAAACAAAATGACTTTTTCAAAAATGAATAACAAGAAGGTAATACAGACCCTGTCTAGAGGTTGGTAACAATGGGAGTGGGGAGGATGTAAGAAAAGGGTGTAAGAAGATGAATATTGTGAAAATATTATGCACTCACATATGAAAATGGAAAAATGAGATCTGTTGAAACTATTATAAGAATGGGGGAGGGGAATAAAGGAGAATGATGGAGGGGTGACTTTAATAAGTCTTAATATTAATAAGCACTTTTATTAATAAGCACTTTTAATTATTTTAAGTGACAATAAGCACTTTTGTAATTATCACAATGTACTTCCAGTATAACAATAAAATGATAACAAAAAAGAAATAAAGTCACTTCTGTGTATAACTATCATGTAGATAAATTTGTGGGAGAAAAAATATTCCACTTATGTTGAGGTAATTATGAGAGGAATGGAGAAATGATAATTTACATTCCCTTTCAGTTTCAATTTGAATCTAAAAAAATATTAATTTGGTCTCACTGGATGTATAGTCTTGGCCAATTTTCTTGGCTGTGTTTCTGCATATTTTGACAACCCTGATATTACTGGTACTCATTTAGACATTTTTGTCAATAATCAGGGAATAATAATAAATGAGAATACTGATACTGCTATCCTACTAAGAAAAATTTATATAATTACGTTTGTATTGCTTCTTAATCTGATAAACAATACCTATGATTAGATTTTCACTATTGCTTGTTTTTTAATATTTTTCTTAATCACCCCAAAGTAAATCAATCAGAATGGGGTAGTAGAGAATTCTATCTTTCATAGACATAAGAATATAACAGCGGGGCACCAATGATTCACACCTGTAATCCTGGCTACTCAGGAGACAGAGATCTTGAACAAACCCACCACAGAAAGGAGGGGGGGTAGTAGAGTGCCTCCAGGTGTGGCTCTGAATTCAAACCCCAATTTTGCTGTCTTGTTACTTTGACACATTAAAATAAATAAAATAAACAAAAATATGTATTTAATGATCACTTTTGTCTCAGTTGAAAGATGGCCCAAGAAGGATAAGGTATGTCCTGGGCTCTTTCTTTGAAATTAAATTCATTTTTGATGCTTTGATGTTACAGATAATTTTTATATAAATGTCAAGCATAAACAAAATATAAAATTATGTCTGCTTTCTTCATATGCTGGCCTGCCATTATTGCACAATGGAATATAAGAAAACCTGAGCAAACAAAAGTATACAATAGGGGACACTTTCACACAAACAATATGATTTATGGATATTATAGAATTAACAAGTCCATGTAGGCTTTAGTAATATCAATTATTGTTTATAAAGGTCAATAAAGGATAAGTATTTCAATATTTATTTTTTAGACACTACATGTAAGCCTTTTAAATGAAACTTAGGCACTATTTCTTCCTATTCAGTTCCAGAAATCATCTTTTTTGTCAAAGGTGCCTTTAATATCTAACTTCTAATCACTGTAAGGAAGAAGTTACTGCTCACAATGGCTCAGCTATTCAAGTCCTATTGTTCTGAAGTGGTATAAGTGCCTTTGCTTTTGTCCTCTTAGGACCATCTTTTAATGCTGGTTTCTGAGGTTGCATCATATACTACTACTTGTTACTCATTGATGATAATGGATGGTCATGTAAGTGTAAACCTTACCTAGATTATAAAGGAAAATACAAACTATAATTAATTTTCTGGTCATGTTAAATTTACAACCTAGAAGTTTACAGGGTAAATGCAAAATAATATATATTCAAACTGTCTTCTCTCTTGAATTCCTGGTGTATAATCTATGTTCCATAAATGCTGTCTTTCAATGTTGAATACACTCCAACTTTCTTCACACCACTATCAGTTAGGAGAACTAGCAAGAGATGTATGGGCAAAGAAAGAAAAGTGGTTCAATACATTATGGAAAAGTTAATCCCTCAGCTACCATAGATACAGAAAAAGGGAGAGACTTACATTTCCAGTACACCTGGAATGAGAATAGAAATGTCTCTTGGTTTCACAGGCAACAGTTTCAAAAGACTTCAGAGGAGATGGGTAGGTTCAGCCACTTACAGATAAGTACCTGATGAAAGGTGTTGAAACTATGAAGGAAGTTGAGAGTCCATCCTGTATGTAGGTAGCAGAAAGAAAACAGTGTAAAGAATGCTTGTTACCTTTTCTGTTCTCCATCCCATTTCTTCCCCACAGTCAGTACCCTCAGTTGGCCGATAACTTTATAAAAGGATGATGACACTTTATACAGACAAAAGCTTAAGAATGAGTAATGGACATTAGGCAGCCTGTAGCAATGAATTTTTCATAATTTTAACATAGTGCAACTCAAATCCAGTAAAATAGCACCCTTTCTCACAAATGAATACATCTATTGAAACTCATCTGCTCAGTTTAAATGGAGCAGTTGGTTTTGTCTCAAGAAAGAGTTTAAAAAAATCTAATGACTGACATAACCTTAATAGAATTGATTAATACTAAATTTAGGAAAACATTTATATATCATATTTTTTTATTCTCTCATATTTTGAGGTATTCTGATTTACCTGTTATGTCTTCTATTTATATCACACATACACTTAAGCACACACATATTTTACCTATCAGAACTGATTCAGGCAATAAACCAAATCAGATTGAGTTTATAAAAGTTATGCTGACATGACAATTAATAATGCTTTTTTTATTCTTGAAAGCTTCTTGAAGTGGACAATACTTTTTAATGTCAATGTATAGCAGAAAATTAATTCTCAAGGTGAGCAGTTAATAAGTTATTGGATGCATCAAAGCTAAGACATCTTTCTCTAAGATTTGTTAAGTTGCTCTAGGTCATACTTTCTGATTATTTGTATTTGTTTTATGTATTGCCTGTTCCTAGTACATGAGCCTGATATCTGTTCTTTTGTTCATTAATATGTTGAAAATCAATGCTGCCTCAGTGCAAATAAACTGGACCTAAATAGCAAATTTTGTCTCCATGTGAGCATGTTTTGGTTATATGTCCATATAGAAAGTGTTAACAATTTTATGATTAATGGGGAAATAATTAACAGGCTATTAATAAGAAGGATCACTCAACATTTCACTACCCATCTATTAGATGACCAGTATGTTTTGGCCTCTAAGAAATATAAAAAGTTAAGCTGTAGATCTCAAGCTTGAAGGCTCAGGTGATGATGCTTATTTAAGCATGTGTATTTTTATTTGTTGTTTTTTAGCAAATCTAAAAATCAAACAGTTTGGGCATATATATTTTACATTCCAGTAACAAAGTAAACAATACTGACAATCAAACTTCTACCCAATATCTTCATCTTCTCTTTTTTAATCATCTTTATAATGTCAGTTATAATGCACATTCAGATGTCAGTGATATTATTTAATGGAAAGTATGCATCTTCGGTTTTTATATTAGCTCCAATGTGATAATGTTACTTACCTTTTCATGGCTGTGACAAAATACTCAAAATATTTTGCATAATCAATTTAAAAAGAGGAAAAGTTGACTTGGGATCTTGATATCAGAAGTTTCAGTCCATGGTCAGTTGGCTTCATAGCTTTTAGGCCTATGGTGAGGCTGTTCATCTTGGTGGGAGCACATGGTTGAAAATCCTCATGTTGTAGCATCTGGAATGGAACCAGAGCATCAGGAAGGGACCAGGATTCCCTTCTAGGGCATACCCCAATTATTTCCTCCAGCCAGGTCTCACCTCTGAAAGATTCCACCATCTCCCAATAGCCCAACAGAATGGGGACCAAGCCTTAATCACAGGGGGATTTTTTTTTAATTAATTCATTTACTTTATTTTTTTATTATTATTCATATGTGCATACAAGGCTTGGGTCATTTCTCCCCCCTGCCCCCATCCCCTCCTTACCACCCACTCTGCCTCCTCCCTCTCCCCCCCACCCCCTCAATACCGAGCAGAAACTATTTTGCCCTTATTTCTAATTTTGTTGTAGAGAAAGCATAAGCAATAATAGGAAGGAACAAGGGATTTTGTTGGTTGAGATAAGGATAGCTATACAGGGAGTTGACTCACATTAATTTCCTGTACATGTGTGTTACCTTCTAGGTTAATTCTTTTTGATCTCACCTTTTCTCTAGTTCCTGGTCCCCTTTTCCTATTGGCCTCAGTTGCTTTTAAGGTATCAGCTTTAGTTTCTCTGCGTTAAGGGCAACAAATGCTAGCTAATTTTTTGGGTGTCTTACCTATCCTCACCCCTCCCTTGTGTGCTCTTTTTATCATGTGCTCAAAGTCCAATCCCATTGTTGTGTTTGCCCTTGATCTAATGTCCACTTATGAGGGAGAACATAACGATTTTTGGTCTTTTGGGCCAGGCTAACCTCACTCTGAATGATGTTCTCCAATTCCATCCATTTACCAGTGAATGATAACATTTCGTTCTTCTTCACGGCTGCATAAAATTCCATTGTGTATAGATACCATATTTTCTTAATCCATTCATCAGTGGTGGGGCATCTTGGCTGTTTCCAAAACTTGGCTATTGTGAATAGCAGCCTCTTCAACAAAAACTGCTGGGAAAACTGGTTAGCAGTGTGCAAAAAACTGAAACTAGATCCATGTATATCACCCTATACCGATATTAACTCAAAATGGATCAAGGATCTTAATATCAGACCACAAACTCTAAAGTTCATACAGGAAAGAGTAAGAAATACTCTGGAGTTAGTAGGTATAGGTAAGAACTTTTTCAATGAAACCCCAGTAGCACAGCAACTAAGAGATAGCATAGATAAATGGGACCTCATAAAGCTAAAAAGCTTCTGTTCATCAAAAGAAATGGCTTCTAAACTGAAGAGAACACCACAGAGTGGGAGAAAATATTTGCCAGCTACACATCAGACAAAGGATTGATAACCAGAATATATAGGGAACTTAAAAAACTAAATTCTCCCAAAACTAATGAACCAATAAAGAAATGGGCAAGTGAACTAAACAGAACTTTCTCAAAAGAAGAAATTCAAATGGCCAAAAAATACATGACAAAATGCTCACCATCTCTTGCAATAAAAGGAAATGCAAATTAAAACCACACTAAGATTCCACCTCACCCCTGTTAGAATAACCATCATCAGCAACACCACCAACAGGTGTTGGCAAGGATGCGGGGAAAAAGGAACCCTCTTACACTGTTGGTGGGAATGTAAACTAGTAAAACCACTCTGGAAAAAAATTTGGAGGCTACTTAAAAAGCTAGACATTGATCTACCATTTGATTCAGCAATACCACTCTTGGGGATATACCCAAAAGACTGTGACACAGGTTACTCCAGAGGCACCTGCACACCCATGTTTATTGTGGCACTATTCACAGGGGGATTTGAAGGTCCTTTCAGATACAAATTATAGCAGTGCTAAATGATTTATCAAGCTACAGAGTACAAAGTGAGTCTAGAATTAGTGAATTCTGACACTGTTTAGGAGAATAGAAATGGGGTTATTTCAGATATGTCATAAAGGCAAGCCAAATTTAAGAAAAGTCACAAATAATATATAGGGAGTTTTATAGAAAAGCATTTAAGTAAAGAAAATAGCATCATTCTTCTGTGCTTAAGTTCTGCAATCCTGTAGCTATGCAGCAGTAAAATGCATTATAATCATGATGGGCGCTCACACATTTGATGTTATTTCATGCTGTTCCCTGTGCCTGTCGTGATTTTAGTAGCTCTAATTCTTATCTACCTAGACACTGTTTTTTAATCTGAAGGGAAAATTTTTGTCTCTTTCTTATCTGCATTTTAACAATTTGTAAACTAACACCAACTACTATTTTCAAAGTAGGTGTTTCAAATTTCTTTTGTTGTTGCTGTTGTTACATGGACATATTTCTCTGGTAAGTTTCCTGTGGAAATGCCATAATTTTTATTCTTATGCCAGGTATCTTTTGAGACAGGTGTGCTATTCTATTTTTGTGACATAGAATTAATACATATAAGGAACACTACAACAACCATGTCTCAAGTGCATGACCCCCCTAAATATCACTGAGGATTTTCTGCTAAAGTCTGGAGTGAATTCTATCACATTAGATTTACTAGTGAAGTCAATACCACATTACTTTTCATAATCCCAGATCAGAATGGAGAACATTACTTAAATTCTTATGGTCATCTCCTATCTATTCAGCTATATTGCCAACATATTTTCCAAAGAAATTACATTTTAAATTGCATCACTTCCTTTCCTATATTCATGAAATATTTCATTCCTTTGCAATGAAAATAGACATGAGTAGCTAATCAGGGGCAAATATTAACTGATAATGTACCAAAATAAGAGGAGATATAATAGCTATTGATCAGACTCTGTTTTTTTCTGTATGATTTTTGCATATTTATACCATTGAAGAAAGAAGTATGCAAATCTAAGTAATTGTTATGTATTTCAAGTGATTTTATGAACATAAAATGTGACTTCAAAATCCATAAATAAAGCAAGTTGAAGAGATATTTTCAAATTATACAATGTCAACAGCATGCCAAGTTATTTCATTGAAAAGCTTCTTCAACAACTTTACTGGAGATTTACTTCCAATTCTCACTGAGAAGATAATGAATAATTTTCATATTAATGCTATGACCCTGAGAGAGGGCAATTATATCTGAAAGCCAATCAAATATTCATTAGAGCTGAATAAATTTGTTATTTAACTTAACTGCCTTTTTAGAAACTCAAATGCTAATTTTAAAATGTTTTTTATCATGGTGTTTTACTTCATCAACTGGTCCATGTTTCAAGGTATTCTTTATAGACTCTTCTATATTATGTTAAACTGTTAACTCACTTCTAGATCAAATTTTATATAAAATATTCATACTTAATATGATGTATGAGAGTATAAACATCCAGAATGGCACTGTAGTACTGGCAGTGAAATTTGACACCCTACCTCCTGGCTGGTCATGTGCCAAGAAAGATGATATTTAATCATTTGCTAATAAAGACTGCCAAAGCAGGCCTTCACATAGTGGTCCTACTTTTGATAAGGTGGTAGAATGGAGGAGGAAAGTGAACCTTTTTCTGCATTTTATACTCATAGTCACATGACTTTGCAGCCAAAGAGTCACAGAAAGGAGATGCCACTTGTCATTTTTTCCCTAAGTGCTAATTTATGTTTCAGATTTTTCTTCCTAAAGAGTATCAAGTAAAGAATTTCCTCTTGGAAGCAAGCTACTTGAAATCCCAAAGCCAGTTTTTCTATGGAAAAGTAGCTGCTCCAAGATCATAACTTATTGATGAATTGGTTTGGACTTATTTTATTTATTAGCAAATGTTTCTTTAATTTAGAATGTGAATTGGTCAGCTATCTTTAAAAAGTAGAACATTATTGATAGTTTTCATTTACTTATACAATCTTCCATCTCCCTGTCCTCTAACCCAAGACCACATGGAATTGTGCACTTTAATTCTGTTGAAAACCCGTTTTTCTTTCTGTATCCATTCATCCACTGGTGAACACTCTGATTGCTTCCACTTTTTGGTTATCATGAATAATGCTGCTGCTACTGTAGGTATACTGCTATCTCTTCCAGACCTTGTTTACAAATTTGGGGGGTAGATACCCAGAAGTGCAAGTGGTGGATCATATGGTAGCCTTTTATGTTTTTGAGGAAACTTCATATAGTTTCCAATATCAGGTGAATCATTTTGTAATCCCACCAGCAGTGCATAAGAGTTCTGATGCTTTATCTATGTCCTCATCAATGTTATTTAGTTTCTTTCTTTCCATAGTATCCACTAAAGACACTATTAATGTGGCTTTTATTCACATTTCCCTACCAATTTATCATGCCAAAAACCTTTGGATGTGCTTGTGACCTTTTGTATATCATCTTTGGATACAAGTCTATTTAACTCTTTGGCCCATTTTTTAAAATTAGATTTCTCTGTCATTGAGTTGTAGGTGTTCTTTATGTATTTGAGATAAAAAATATATACCATATATAAAATCAGATATATGATTTGCAAATATTTTATCCAATTATACTCTTTCAGTTTGCTTCTTGGACAGTTATTTTTGTAAATTCACTTAAAAAATTATAATAGTTTCCTTATGAATTAGTTTTGTACTTTATCACTCAGGATATATGTACATCTGACTGCTCTCTTTTCCATTCTGACATTATGTATTTTTACTTGATTTCAACTCTAAAGCTTCTATCTAGATCCTATGAAATAATGATAGAAGTATTAAGAACAAACCTTATTTTTACAGACTATACTAAAATGTTTTAAATAATTTCCTATTTGGAATATGTGCCTAATTTTCATATAAATATTGTTTTAGAACTATTTCATGTTCATAGACAAATCTCTAATTTATAACAGAAAATTTCTATGAACAATGTACCCACTTTTCCTCATTAGTGCCAGCTCATATTATTATGGAATATTTATTCAATTTGATGAATGAATGTGAACAATTAACCAAATTTTCACCTTTGTTTAGGTTTTATCTGTTATCTTTTTTTTCTTCTTCCTGGACCCTTCCACAGTACCACATCACTTTTAGTTATGTTTCCTTTAGCTTCTCTATCTGTGTCAAGTCTCACAATTTCTTTTGTGTGATGGCAGTTTTGAGAGATGATGGGTAGGTTTGCTTTGTCATTTTTGGATTTTCTCTTTTTCTCATTTGTATTTTTATATTGGGATTTTCTACTGGGTTATAGTTTTGTTCCCACTCACTCCCCAATGGATGAACACAGTGATAAGGAGATGTTTTCTTTACATCCTAAAGGATGCATACCATCAATTAGACTTTTAACTTTTACATTAGTTGTCCTCATGTTGATATATAGGTTTCTCCATTTCACAGCTGTTCCACACTTTACATTTAAAACCAACTCACACTTTCAAACCTATATTTTAGTTGTGAGGGGTTTTAATCTATGCCCTTGAAGGTGAAGTATCATAACTTACTTGAAAAAATATGTATGGAAAATTTATTTCTTATCTCACTTTCACTTACTTTTCAAACATTTATTTACATCACTTTGGACTCATGAATACCTATTTTATACTTTGAATTTTAGTTCTTTACTATTTTATTTGCTTTGTTTCTCAATTTTTTATAGTTCTTTCCATAAAGAACTCTTTAATTTGTTGTATATTTTGCATACCCGTATGTACGTTTTGAGCTCTGTGCCATTCTGTATCACCATAAGATGCTGAACTTTGCCTTTACATGTTTTTCTTTCTGGTCTTAAAATCTCCAAAGATCCCTGTTTTTTTCTGCTGGAGAATGGTGCTAGAAAATATGATCTAGGTGCCAATTGTGGTAACTGCTACTAACTTGCATTGCTTCTAGGTCCATGCAACTAACAGGGCAAACAATATATGTACTGCTAACCTGCATGTGGGTATATATCAATGAAAATTTCTCCATCTAGTTACAAAAGTTCATACTGCTTTCTCCAACTGTAATCCATCACTCCATGGGTTATGTCTCATTCAATCCTTACCTGTGAACAGCCACTTGAAAATGCTAAAATTTGATTCCAATCTCCGTCATCCATTTTCTTTTTTGGATGAATACCTGTTATTTGTTTATTTATATATTTTTTGCAGTGCTGGGGATTGAATTTAGTGTCTCATGCACACTGGGCAAGTGCTCTACCACTGAGCTACATTCCCAGACCCTACAATCAATTCTGATGATAGGAAACCTTTGACCCTCAACTAAATGAAAGGGAAACTTTTTTTCAATTGTTTAATTCTCATCTATATGAATAGCAGTATCAAAATGGTTAATCTGTTTTCTTGTGAAAACCTTTTTCAAGTAGATTGCAGTGTTTATATATGATTTTTGCCTTAAATTTAACAGTCAATTTTCATAGTTGTTTAGGTCAGCACATTTTTTTCCTTCCCCTTCAGTGAAGTTATTAAATACCTTTGCATCACAGTTGGTTTATCTTGTCACATTCTACACTCCATCCTAGTAAATAGCCTAATTGATATTTTCAAATATGCATACATTAAGCTTACTATTTTTGCTATAAATTTCATTAGGTTTTGACAAAGTCATAAATGATATGAATTTAGAATTGTAGTATCTTGAGAATAATTTAATTTCTCTGAAAATTTCTATGTACTGAAACTATTCAGCCCTTTACTTCAATACCCACATTCTTGGCAACCACTGAGCTTTTTATTTATTTTCTTTATAGTTTTGTTTCCTTCAGAATGTTATACAATTGGAATTATTTAATACTTACGCACTAAAGACTGTTTCCTTTTACTTAGTAACATTCATTTGGCATTCATCATGTTTTAACAATATTCTATTGAACAGATATCACACAGGCTTTTTGAAGTCTGTTTACTTATCAAAGGACAATAGCTGTTACTAGTTCGGAGCAATTATAAATAGAGTGGTTATAAACATTTATGTGGACCATTTTATGTTGGCACAGTTTTTAAATCAGTTTAATAAATGCCCAGGAATGTTATTGGTAGATAATAAGAAAGGGCTTGTTTAGCTTTGAAAGAAAATGCAAAACTGTCTTGTAAAGGGGCCATAACATTTTGAATTCCCACCAACAATAAATTAGAATATCTGTTGCTCTTGTTCCTTACTAAAAATTGATATTGTCAGATTTTTGCCTTTCAGTTGTTTAGTTATATCTTGATATCTTAATCTGCAATTTCTTAAAGATGTTTGACAATGATAATATTTACTTATTGTATATTTGACGTGTTTGTTAAGATTATTTGTCCATTTTTATGTTTTCTTATTAGTTTAAGATTTCTTTGTACATTTAATTAAAAGACTTATATGAGCTAGAGAAAAGGTTAGTTCAAGAAGAATTAACTTAGAAGGTAATACACATGCACAGGAAATCAATGTGAGTAAACTCCCTGTATAGCTATCCTTAGCTCAACTAGCAAAAATCCTTGGTCCTTCCTATTATTACTTATATGCTCACTTCAACAAAATTAGAGATAAGGGCAAAATAGTTTCTGCTGGGTAGCGAGAGTCGGATGGTAGAGGGAGGGGGTGGGGGGGTAAGGGAGGTTGTAGGGGAAAGGGGGAGAAATGACCCAAACATTGTATGCACATATGAATAAAACAAAAATTAAAAAATAAAAATAAAGCTCAAATATGGATTTTGACTATTTTCTCCCAGATTCTGGCTTGTCTTTAAATTCTCTTAACAGTGAACTTTCCTTTTGGAAAGGAAAGGTTCTTAACATTTGTTAAGTGCTACATGTTAATTTTTTCTTTCCTGGATTGGGTTTATGTTGCTGTGTTTAAAATCTCACAAAAAATCCAGCATCACATGAATTTTTGTCCCAAGTTTTCTACAAAAAATTTATCATTTCACATTATACATGGAGGCCTTTTACCCAATTTGAGTCACTGCTTGTGAAAGGTACAAAGTTCATGTAAGGGTGATTCTTAAAATTGTTACAGAGTTTGTTGAACAACATTTCTTTATATAGTCAGTTTACTGAGAACAATTTTTAAAAGCTACTAATAGATGTCAATTGTACTAGAGGTTTTCTCCATCAATGTTGTTCTCTTAATACTTTGAATGGTGTTTATGGATAGTTTTATGTAAAAGAAATATTTTTGATATGATAGACCTCATCATTTCTGGAAGATATTGCTGTTATATACTATTGTATTCACACAGATGCATGTTTTTTGCATCTATATTCATGTGTGCAATTACATTTTATTGCAACACTGTACTTTTTGCTATTTTAATATCATGAATATACTTGCTTCATAAAATGCATATTCTTTTGCTGATTCATTTTTTAAAAGTTTTGCTCAAAAATTCGTACAAGCTATTGTTATTTATCAGCAGACTTTTAATCATGGACTGAATTTATTTGATCATTAGAAATTTTTCCAATGGTTTTTTTTTTGGGTCAGTGTTGTAAAATAACATTTTTTCTTTATGTTTTAGGGAATAAGAGAAAAGGGGAGAAAAAGAGAAGAGAGACAAATTCATTTCATTATAGAATGAAATATATAATTAAGTCAGATAATACTTCATGTTTAAAATTAAAGGACATGTTGATTTTTCAGAAAGCATTTGAAATGTACACTAATCTATATAACTCTAGTATATGCTACCTGTGGCATGGTTTTAAATAAAACACAATACATAGACAAAAATGAATGTCGACTCTGATTAATGATTGTCATAATTGTTCTCAGTGAATAATATCTTCCGATGTCCACACAGCTTTCCAGTATACCAGTTATGAGCACTCTTCTTATGAAATAATAATTAATATTCTTGAATATGGTCTTTAGAATCACATTGATCAATACAATGTGGTAGAAATGATAGTGTATGAGTTTTGGAGGCTACATCTTGATAGGCCTTATACCTCTACTGTTATGTTCTTGGAAATTTGAGAACACAAAATGTGAAGTCAAGAATAAATTGCTGGAGGATGAGAAGCCATGTGACAAAAGATTGAGATATCCATCTGAAGTGCTGTAGGGTTTTGTTGTTCCCCAATAGACTAGTTAAATATAATCATACATATGAGTTTTCAGCCTCATCACAATACTGTCCTCTATACATTTTTTCATTGTTCATCATTTACAAATCTACAAATTCAGTCACTTTTCCATCTTCTCCATTGTCATGTAATGTACTATAGATGATTCTATAGCTCTTTCCCAAGCATCCTCATTTAGAGAGTTGTAAATTTCCTCTTTCTCTTTATAGATGTACCATGTTTTTGATTCATTAATACTGAATTCACAGTTGTCAGCATTCTAGTTCATGCATAAATAATACCTATCTAACTCACAATTTTTTTCCTTAAGAATCATTTCAATTTTCTTATGCTATAGAACAGCACTTCAACACTACTCTTGAAGATTATTTCATAGAGTGAAATCAACAATAGAATGCACAAATGTGAAAAATGTGACAACAAATAGACCTAGAAAATGACACTTGTTGAATATAAGATCTGAAACAGGAAGACTGTGTCAACTTTTTAGTGGGAACAGGCATGTTGGGTGACTAAATTTTTTTGCCATTCTGGGTATGTCTCAAAATGAATTAAAAAAAATGCTTTGAATATTAACATAGGTGTTTAAAATGAACTTTATCAACTGGTCAAATTCACAACAATAGCATGTGTAAATAATATGGACTGACTGAATGGCTTATATATGTGTACATCTGAGTGTTAACATTTTATTTTACAAAATAGTGAAATGGTTTACAAAGGGAAGTAATGATTATTGAATTCCAAGATGAAATGAAATTATCTTGCAGAGATAACATGAGAATGGAGACTCTAAAGAGGAGATCAGCAGTAAGCAGCTCTGCCTTTGTGGCTGGTTGAATTATGTTGGAGACCTGGCTCTGGCACCAAATAGTGGAGTGGCCTCATGAAAGTCACTTTTTACTTCATGTTCATTTATATAAAATAATCCAAGTCTATTGGGATGAGATCTTCTTAGATGCTAAGATTATAACCAATGTGAAATATATAGGGGTGTATGAATGTGGTGTTTTGATCTAAATCTCTGTATGCATTTATCTATATACATATATTCTTCTGGGAACATAAGAAGTTACTAAATCTGTGTTCATGGAAACTTTACATAACAACTGTGAACAAGAATTTTGGGAATTTCCTGTGAATACAAAATATGAGAATTCCTGCATGTGCATGTGAACTTGCTATATAGATGCAATTATGTACATATATCATATTAGTTTCGAAGAATGTGTGATATTTATATACCATATTGGCACAATGTTTTACGTCTATTTAGTTAAATACTATTTAACTATAAAAGGATACTGAATACTGATTGATACATGTTCAAAAATATTGTACTAAGTTATACTAAACTTTTAATGTCCAACACATACTTAAAACTGTAACACCTTCTATGTCAATTGGGTACAGGTTCATTCAATAATCATAACTTATTATGTGACAGCACACACTAATGTCTCTACATAGAATTCTAAGTAAGTAAACAAGATGAAATGAAAAAATGGGGTGATTATATAAGACAGTTTTATTTATTCTGAGTTAGGTTTAGAGGGTTCACTAGTCATGAAATTGGCATGATCTGTCCAAATCCTAATGGCCCACACATACACTGTAGCAAAGTTCAGAGTTTTCACTACAAATGATTAAGAAGCAGAAGCAGGAGAGTTATAAATCTGAGTCTAGCCTGAGCTACATAGTTCAAGGCCATAATGAGGCATAGAGTAAGACCATGTCTCATAAAACCAAGGGCTGTGAATGTAGCTCAGTGGAACAGTGCTTGCCTAGCAGTTCAAGGCCTTGAGTGTGATGCCCAGAACTACTGCTATGTATATATATATATATTTACTCACTATATGTATATTATATATAACTCACTTACTAAGATGCAGTTTTTGTGTAATGCTCCCACAAAGACACCCATATGGAAGGTCTTCTATTATTCTAGCCTGATTAATGCTGCTGATGGTAGATTTCCTGGTGTAACTAGAATACATTTACCTAAAATAAGATAAATGAATTAATTCTTTGCAGCCAGAATTGAAAATTTCATCCAGTGTTGATTGTTTTAAAATGCCACAAAGATAGAACGAATGATAGTGTTATGCTATTCTTATTTTTAAAAATAAAATCTTATTGAAATGAGAATGAAGATTCAGGAAAATTCCTGTAAATCCTAATCATTTTAATGGAATTGTACAAATCCAATGAAAGGATTGCCAAATAGTTATTGGACCATGGGAAAATTCTGCTAATGGCATATCATTTTTCCCCATATATCTCTATTTCACTTTTCATGCTCTGACATCACATCTGAACATCTCCTGCACAGTAATAATGACCTTTGTTTCAATACATATGAAATTTCAGAACATGAAATAGCTTCTAATGGAGTTATTTTCCCTCTGTCCATTAACATCTCTAGTGCACAATAGGACATCAGGGGAGGGTGACTAATGCAATCTGGTATTGTGAAGTTAGAGCTATTGAAGGAAATTATATATGTGAAATGAATATTAATCAATAGAGGGCAAAGGGAATGGCATGTGATGAATACCAAATATAAATAGGTTTGAGACAATATGACACTTGAAACAATAAAGCTTTTGAAGTTGCTTTAGCTTAAATGTAAAGTTAAAGCAAGTTAGCGGACACAGGCAAAGGAATAAACAGAAGTCTTTATTAACATGTTTGTGATTTACACCTTTGCTTGAAGTTTATAAAGAGTATTTTGAATGTCTTAATATGTTTTAGAACTATTTTTATTCACAAGTAGTTGTTTGAGGGAAGCATCAAAGTGTTTTAGTATGTAAGTGAGGTTTGTAGACATTGCAGCAATGTGATTAGACTTGGATCACATGACAAGGGGAGAGCATGTAAAATTCCATTGTGTACAAGTACCACATTTTATTGATCCAACATCATTCTGAGTGAAGTTAGCCAGGCACAGAAGACCAAAAATCGTATATTCTCCCTCAAATGCAGACTTTAGATCTAGGGCAAATGCAGCAATGTGGTTGGACTTGGATCACATGACAAGGGGAGAACACATAAGGAAGATACAGGAACAGGTAGAAAACCCAAAACATGAAAGCTTTTGATGTCCCCACTCCAGAGGAACTAATACAGAAACCTTGAAATGACAGAGGTTAACATGAGAAGGGGATCAATAACCAGTGTAAAGATCAGTTAGACATGAATCAACATGGGTTGTAACACATTTGTACATGGAAACAATGCTAGGAATCTCTCTGTATAGCTATCCTTAACTCAACTAGCAAAAACACTTTGTCATCCTTATTATGCTTAAGTCTTTTCTTCAACAATATTAGTGATAAGGGCAGAACAGGTTCTGCCTGGAAGTGAGGGGGAGGGGGGCAGGGGCGAAAAATGACCCAAACAATGTATGCACATGTGAATAAATGAATAATTTTTTTTTAAAAAGGGAGGCTCAGATATTCTTTCAATAAGGACTGCATTATTTGGAAGTCTAGTTTGATGAAGGTATTCAGCTGCAATGTCTTAGGAAGAAGCTATAGCATTCAAACCACAGTGCTACTCTTCCTGGGAAAATCTCAGGCCATAATAAAGTAACATAGGTTCTTTGGACCTGGTCACTTTTGTCTAATTCTAGAATCCCTGCATGTACAATATTTACTCTAAATCTCCATGTTGCATTGCTAAAGATAACAGATCTGCATGGCTACCAGGAGCTCTCCAAGTTCAATACAATTTTTTTCTCAGTTCTCCATTCTCAGACAGGACAACTATAATGCAGACTTAGAATATACATATTTGGTTCAGTAGTAGAACAACTGCTTAGCCTACTTGACTCCATGAGTTAGGTCCACAAAATAGCAGCAAAGAATTTATGTGATCACTCCTGTTGCCCAGTCTCATTTTAACAGGAGTTACTTCCAACAAACATTTTTCACCAGTAACTTTGTCTCAGTGTCTATGTCCAGAGTAACCAAATAGACACAGAAGGAAAATATGTTAGGTGACAATGTAGTATGCAACATTTAATAATAAAGACCTACCAGTGTGATAAAATATGAGAAAGATAGGAATGTGATAAAACATATCTAGAAGTTCAAAAATTGGTAAGAATACTTGTTTCAAAACCCATAATATTTTAACACATAGCAGTATTAACACCATTGTACCTGTGTGTGTCCCACTATTCAGGAGAATACACATAGGCATACAACACACACACACACAAACTTATCTATTCTTCATGGCTTTGGTATTATGAATACTCAAGTTTTATATGCTAAAGAAACAAATGAAACAAGATTAACAGACACACACACACACACACACACACACACACATGTCCCAAGTTGGCCTTGAACATGAAATCTAGATCTTTCTTCCTCCAATTTTGAGGGCAAGGATTACAGGTACAAGTCCCCATAACCAGCTAAGGTAAAATATTTTCAATAAATACAAATAAAACAGCAGATGCAAAATTTAAAGCCAAATCTTCTACTCTAATGCTTGTGCTCTTAATCACTACATTAAAATTCCAACATTACAAACACATAGCTTTGAATTTTTGGGGAAAAAGCAGAGTAGGATTTAACATGGATGATTATGTATTTTTTTCCCTATAACTGACGTAGCAAATAAGGAATTGCTGGCAGCTTTGAATGGGAAAAACATTACAATGTGAGGGCCCTGTTATTCAGCCAGATAGAAGATATAACATGTGATTTGTTGTTTGGCCAGAAATTATGTGGAGTTGAAATCTTTATTTATGATTTATTCTCATAAAAAGAAGTTTTGACAATTTTTTAACTAGATGTTTGACTCTGGGAACCACTGAAAAAGCATTGTTCTGAAATTTAAAAAATAACTATCACACATCTCAAAATCTCCTTTGTATAAGACTTTTCTACTAAATGTATATGGAAGAATTTTTTTTAAATCTCACTTTTAGAGTCAAAGAATTTTTTATATAATATTCATATGGAGTAACTTCCCAAAAATGTATCCAAAGAATAATTGGTATCAAAATAATCAGATTAGCATACAAAATTATGATTGACAAAATCAAGTGAAGAAACGAAAAATCTGATGAAAATAATAATGAGGTATTTTGTTTGTGGACAGAGGATCTTGCTGATAAGCAGACTGCAAAAGGAATTTTATAAGAAAATCATAGAACAAGGGTCACATATATGACATTGACAATAAATTCGAACAAGTTCTTGGATTATTCTTAGATTTCTAGAATGTTGCCCAAGCAATTCCTGTTAAACAGTATTTTTGTGACATAAACACTTGCATGTAAACAATTCATATTTTTCTTTGTCTTTTATTTATTGTTGTGCTGGGTGGGGGTACATTGATGCATTTATAAAGGTTCTTACAAAATATCAATATACCATACTTGAATTCACCCCATTCATCTTTCTCCTTTATCACACCCTCTCTGCATTCCTGGAATAGATTCAGATCCTGTTTACATACCTGTATACACAGTATTTGTACCATATTTATCCTCCCATACTTTTTCTCCCCTCCCACTTGTACCAACCCCCCACCCCAGACAGGACCTGTTCCTCTCTTCTGTTCCCTGATTTTGTATAAAAACATAAAAAGAACAAAGTGAAATTTTTGCTTGTTTAGGACAGCTACACAGGAAGTTTCCTTGTAGCACTTCTGGGAATATATATATTATAGTCAGATATGTTCATATCCTCTATTTTACTTCTTTCTACTTTAGTAGCTTTCTTTAGTAGTTAAAACTGGTTTAAAATTTTTGTGTTCATTCTTGCATAGAAAATATATCAACGATAGTCACTTTCTTAACTTCCTTCTTTTATCTTCCCCTTTTCATATGTGACCTCCCCTTAGAGTGACTTGTTTTTCATAATATTACTGTATTTGTATTAGGTCTGTATTCTACACATGAGAGAAAACATGTCAATTTTAAGATTCTAAACTTGGCTAGCTTCACTTCAGATGATGTTCTCCAGACCCACCCAATTACCTTCATTCTTCTTTGTGGCTGAATAAAATCTGATTGCCTATAAATACTATATTTTCTTAATCCATTCTTCAGTAGTGGGGTATCTTGGCTATTTCAATAGCTTAGCAAAGGTGAATTAGTGCTGCAATAAACATGGATGTGCAGGTGACTTTGTTGTAATCTGACTTATATTCCTTTGGGTATATCCCTAAGGGTAGAATTGCTGGATGGAATAGCAGATTTATTTTTAGTGTTTTGAGGAGCCTCCATACTCTTTTATAGTGGTTGTAGTAATTTACATTCCTACAAGCAGTGTATGAGGGTTCTTTTTTCTCAACATGCTTACCAACATTTGTTGTTATTTGCATTCTTGATGGTAGCCATTCCAATCATTTGCATTTGCTTTATGCTTAGGGATATTGAACATTTCTTTTTTTATTATTATTCATTTATTCACATTTGCATACATTGTTTGGGTCATTTTTTGCCCCTGTCCCCCTACTGCCCCCCTCCCCCTCACTTCCAGGCAGAGCCTGTTCTGCCCTTATCTCTAATTTTGTTGAAGAAAAGACATAAGCATAATAAGGAAGACAAAGTATTTTTGCTAGTTGAGTTAAGGATAGCTATATAGAGAGATTCCTAGAATTGCTTTCATGTACAAATGTGTTACAACCCATGTTGATTCATGTCTAACTGATCTTTACACTGGTTACTGATCCCCTTCTCATGTAACCTCTGCCGCTTTAAGGTTTCTGTATTAGTTCCTCTGGAGTGGAGATATTAAACCCTTTCATGTTTTGGGTTTTCTACCTATTCCTATATCTAACCTATGTGCTCTCCCCTTGTCGTGTGATCCAAGTCCAACCACATTGCTGCATTTGCCCTAGATGTAAAGTCTGCATTTGAGAGGGAAAAAATATGATTTTTGGTCTTCTGTGCCTGGCTAACCTCACTCAGAATGATGTTGGATCAATAAAATGTGGTACTTGTACACAATGGAATTTTACTCAGCCATGAAAAAGAATGAAATCCTATCATTTGCAGGTAAATGGATGGAACTGGAGAAAATCATTTTGAACACTTCTTAATGTTTTTTTTAGGTATTTGGACTTCTTCCTTTGAGAAAGCTCTGTTCAGTTCTTTTGCACAGTTCTTCATTGGGTTACTGAAATTTTGGGAGTTATTTTTTTGAATCTCTTGTATATTCTGGTTATCAATCCCTCATTAGATGTATAGCTACCAAAGATTTTTCACACATTCTTTGGACAGCATCTTTAATTTAGAAAACACTTCTTTTGTTGTACAGAAGATTTTTAGTTTCATGTAATAACACTTGTCAATCCTTTCTCTTAGTTGCTGAGTCACTTGAGTTCTATTAGAAAGTCATTGCCTATGCCTATTTTCCTACTAGTTCCAAAGTTATAGGTCTTATCTTAAGGTCCTTAAGCCACTTTGAGTTGATACTTGTACAGGTGATAGACATGGATGCAGTTTCAGTTTTCTGCATGTGGATATCCAGATTTCCCAGAAACATTTGTTGAAGAGGCTATCTTTTCTGCATCATATATTTTTGTTGCCTTTGTCAAAAAGGCAGGTGGGCATAGCTGTGTGGATTTATATCTGGGTCTTCTATTCTGTTCCACTTGTCTTCATATCTGTTTCTGTACCACTACCATGTTGGTTTTATTGCTATGGGTCTGTAGTATATTTTGATACCTCCAGCTTAGAACATTTTGTTCAGTATTGCCTTAGCCATTCACAGGCTTTTGTGCTTCCAAATGAACTTTAGGTTGATTTTTCAATCTCTGTGATAAATGTCACTGGAATGTTAATGGGATTTGAATTGAACATGTAGATTGCTTTTGGTAATATAGTCATTTTGACTGTGTTGATTTTACTAATCCATGAGCATTGGAGACCTTTTCATCTTCTGCACTCTTCTTCGATTTCTTTCTTCGTGGTACGTAAAATTATATATACCACTTGTATAGGTATATACTTCCTTGTAGAGGTCTTTCACATTCTTTCTTAAGTTTATTCCTAGTTGTTTCATTTTTTGAGGCTATGGTAGATGGACTACTTTTCCTATATTCTTTATCAATATGTTCACTGGTAGAGTATAGAAATGCTACTGATTTTTGTACATTGATATTCTACTTTGCTGAAGCTGTTTATGGTGGCTAGGAGTTTTTTGGTGCAATTTTTCAGATCTTTTAGGTATACGATAACATCATCTGCCAATAGGGATAGTTTGACTTCTACCTTTCCAGTTTGTATTCCTTTTATTTCTTCTTCCTGTCTATCGCTCTGACTAGGAATCCCAAGACTATGTTGAATAGAAGTGGAGAGAGTGGATACCCTTGTCTCGTTCTTGACTACAGAGGAAATGGTTTCAGTTTTCCACATTTAGTATGGTATTGGATATAAATTTGTCATATATTGCCTTTATTATGTTAAGGCACATTCCTTCTTTTCCTAGTTTGATCAGAGCTTTTACCATGTAATAGTGTTAAATCTTATCAAAGGCTTTTTCTGCATGTATTGAGAAGATCACGTGGTTTTTGTCTTTGCTTACATTAATGTGCTATATTACATTTAGTGATTTACATATGTTTAACCATCCCTGCATCCTTGGAATGAAACCAGGGATCATGGTGTATGATCTTTTTGATATGCTATTGAATTTAGTTCATCAGTATTTTCTTGAAGATTTTAGCATCTAGATTCATTAAAGAGACTGGTCTGTAATTTTCTTTTTTGTTGTGGCCTTGTCTGGTTTTGCAATGGGTATAAATCTGGCTTCAAATTTTGTGAAGAAGTTTCAGGAGTGTTGCTAGTTTTTTAAAGGTCTGGTAGAATTCAGCAGTGAATCCGTCAGTTCTTGAACTTTTATTTTTGGGGATACTATTTATTGCAACTTAAATTTCATTTGGTGTCATAGATCTGTTTTGGTGATTAACATCCTCTTGGTTCAATTTAGGATGGGTATGTATGTAGAAATTTGCCCGTTTCTCCTAGATTTTCCAATTTATTTGAATATGGGTTTTCAAAATAGTTCCTGATGATTCCCTGGATTTCCTTGTTGTTTTTTCTTAACTCCTATTTCTCATTTATAATTTTACTGATTTGGGTTTTTTCACTCCTTGTTTTAGTCAGATTTCTCAGGTTCCCAGATTTTTAGGTTCTTTGATTCATTGTATGGATCTTTTGGTCTCTGTTTTGTTGATTTGGACTCTTATTTTTATTATTTCTCTACTTCTGCTAATTTTGGATTTAGTTTGTACTTGTTTTTCTAGGAGTTTGAGATGCAGCACTAAGTCAATTATATGAGAACTTTCTGTGTGTGTGTTTTTTTTTAAATTGCTCTGGGTTGGGATACACTGTAGAATTTACAAAGGTTCTTTCAATGTATCAAGTATATCAAACTTGAATTCACACCCTCCATGTATATTAAAAACTCTTTCTGTGTTTTTAATATACGTACGTGTGGCTATTAACTTTCCCTTTAGGAATGCTTATGGCTGTGTCCCATTGGTTCTGAAATGTTGTGCTTTCATTCCCATGATGATCCAGGATCTTTTTGATTTCCTCCCTTATTTCTTCAATGATTCACTAATCATGCATCAAGACATTGTTCATTCTCCAGTTGTTTGAGCATTATCTGCTGTTTCTTTTGTTGTTGCATTCTAGTTTTATTGTGTTGTATTCAGACAGTATACAGTGGGTTGTTTTAATTTTCTTGTATTTGTTAAGACTTGCTTTGTGAATTAAAATATATTCCATTTTGGAGAAAGTTCCATGGGCTGTATATTGTCCTGTTGCAGGATGGAATGTTCTGTAGATGTCTGTCAAGTCCATTAGATATATGGTGACATTCAAATCTAGAGTTTCTTTGTTGGTGATTTTTTTTTCTGGATGACCTATCTATTGATGATAGAGGAGTATTGAATTCTCCCACCACCACTGTGCTTGGGATTGTGTTTTTAGGTCCTGTAGTATATGTTTAACAACATATACTAACAAAGTTGGGTACATCAACATTGGGTGCTTATTAGTTAACAATCGTTTTTCCTCTTCATGTTTTGGTCCTGTTATTAGTATGAAGTTACTGTATGAAGGCTGTAAGAGGGAAAAATCAAATAATATATAAAGATAAATTCATAAAAATAACAGGGTATTTATTAACGGAAACCTTAAAAGCAAGAAGGGCATGGGGTCAGTTGTTTTTACCACTAAATGAAAATAATTTCCATCCTAGGAAAATCTAGCCAGCAAAGCTATAATTAAAAATTGAAGGAGGAGTAAAAATCTTCCATGATAAACATGAACTAAAGTAATACATGACCACTACAGAAGATCCTGAAAGGAATCTTTTGTGAAGAAGACAAAAACAAACATAGTCATTAGTATGAAGTTACTTTCTTTGTCTCTTCTGAATAATGTAGGTTTGAAATCTACTTTATCTGATGTAAGTATTGCTACTCCTGCCAGTTTTCATGGGCCATTAGCTTAGTAAATTTACTTCCAAATTTTCATCCTAAGGCAGTGTTCATTTCTGTCTGTAAGGTAGGTTTCTTATAAACCAGATTTTGGGATCTTCCTTTTTAACACAGCTTACCAATTGGTGTCTTTTGATGAGGGAGTCGAGGCCATTAACATTGTGTTAATATTGAGAGGTATTTGGTTATTCCTGGATTTAGGTTTTTTTGGTTGTGTAAGGCTTTTTGTGTGTGCAACTAATTCTATGCTGCTCTCTGATTGTCTGCTCCTTTCTTCAGGTTTAATAATTCCCATCCTTTCATGACTATGTTTGTTTTTGTCTTCTTCACATATATTATATATATATATATATTATATATATATTATTATATATTATTTGATTTTTCCCTCTTATAGCCTTTAATATTCTTTCCTTGTTCTCTGTGCTAGTTGTTTTAACAATAATACTCTGTGGAGAGGTTGTATGTATTCATGTATGTTTGGTGTTCTGGAGGATTCCTGTACCTGAATGGGAATCTCTTTCTTGAGATTTGGGAAGTTTTCTGTTATTATTTCATTGGATATATAAAGATAAATTTCTGCTGCATCTCTCAATGCCCATGATTCACAACCTTGGTCTTTTCATGAAGTCACAGAGTTCTTGCCTATTCCTTTTTCAGGTCTTGAGTCTTTGTTTAAGGATTCCTCTCTTTTTTAATTTAATACCTATTTTGTCTTTGAGCCCTGATATTCTGTCTTTCACTTCTTCCAATATGCTGCAGTAACTTTCAATTGTATTTTTCAGTTGATTTAACAGACCTTTTATTTCTGGGATTTCTGTTTGATTTTTTTCTGAAACTTTCCATATCTTTGTTATAATACTGTTTCATATCTTGTGCTGTCTTCTTTATTTCATATGTATTTTTTAGTATAATGTCTTTACTTTCATTTTGGAGTTTGTTGAAATGCTTTCTGTTTATTTAGTTGTTTAGTTGTTCTTGAGCTTTTTATTTGTGTTCTCTTGATATTCATTGAGTTGTTTTTGCATGTTCTCTTTACACTCTTCTTTAAGCTCATTGAACATCCTTATCATTATTCTTCTTAGTTCAACAACTGGGATTCATCCCTTTCACTTTCCACCAAATCCTAGATTTTGTTATTATTAGAATTTTGAGGAGTCATATCCCTGTCCTTCCTTCTCTACCTTTGTTTTGATTTGTGTTTCACTTATTTATTGTTGATTAGTTAATTGGGGGTTTTAATCACCGTTTATCTTTCCCTTGTCTTAATTTCCATGCTCTGACTAGCTTAGTTGTTAGCTAGGTTTTTGTAGTATTTTTATTCATTGACTTGGAGGTGTAACTTAGCTATAACAAAAATCACAAATTCAATGCCAAATCAGTTATTTATATAACATATAAGAAACCCCTTGGTGATATTGTCTATCAACAGTGGGTATTGGGAAGATAACAGTTGTGTGGATAGTTATAGATACTTGGGTAATTAAAAAGATGGCTCTAGAAGAGGGGTTATGAGTGGATGGGGTAAAGGGGAGAAGAGGTATGAGATATGGGGGCCCTAATATGTGTAAAGGTGTAGGTCAGTCATTTGTGGAGGGAGGGCTATTGTCAGTGATGGCATAGGAATAGTAAAGATAGGGGTCATATGTAAGTTGATATGATAGACTATTCAGTGAGTGTTAAGTAAGGAGGAGGTAGAGTCAGTGAGTGGAAAGGGAGGAGAAGCAGAGAAGGGAAAGGAAAATAAAGGAAGAGAAGCAGTAAAGAGAAGAAACAAATTGGGGGAGAGAAAGGGAAATGGAACAAGATAAGGTGAAGCACATTGATATTTGAACAGAATGGAAGAAGGAGATAGATAACAAGAAATTGGAAAAAATGAAAAAAAAATACTAAATAAAAAAATTAGTTCAGTGAAAGTTCTGGACTGTCTTCTGATTTCAAATCCACATGCTGGTGCTTTTGACAGGGGGTTTCTCAGTGTCTCTGTCCCTTCTCGAGGTTGGCATGGTAGGCTATGTGGCAATGGATGTTGCCTTCCCTATCTGTCAGCTTTGGGGGGAATCAGCTCAGGGAGTTTGAGCCCAGGCCATCTGGTGTAGGTAGGTTCTCCAAAGTGGTCCTGCCAGAAGCTTGTTGATGAGCAGTTACCAGTCTCTTATGCCTACAAAGTAGAATTGACCTTTATGGTTGATCATTTTTCCATTCACTCCCAGTTTCTCCAAGGTGGTTGAATGTGGCGTTGTTTACAGCAGACTGTAGCTGGGTCAGCCTGTCCTCACACAATATAGGTTAGGTCAATATTCTGCCCACCAAGGCACAGGCTGTGTAAGCTCAGTGTTCCACCCTGCCCCCACACAAGTTTGGTCAGCTCAGTGTTCCACCCAATCCTCACCAGGTGGAGGTGAAATTTTCCTTTCATTTATTTGGCCACCATTTTTGTTCAGGAGGTTGCAATCTGCCCAACAGCTGTGCTGGACTATGTGGTTCCCTGGAGAACAGATGATAATTAGTGCTCACCTGGTATGACTGCAGATTCACTTGGCTGGAATTGGGTCAGACCTAGCACGGTTCAGATAGACAGGACTCTGAAGATCTTTACATATTCTGTCAGGTCCAGAGAATCCCTGATGCTTGCAGGACTCATTCTGCAGTTCTGTGTGTTGTGGTTTTGCTATTCCAAAACAGGAGAAAGGAAGAAGAAATTTTTAAAAAAAGGAAAAATGGCTTTCCAGCAGGTAAACCTATAGCTATACCAGTCCCAGCCTGCTCCAGGCTGCCTGTTATGTAATGGAAAACACTATTTTAAGGGTTGTTTTTTGAACTTTATGTACACCCCATGTATTGGTGGATCTTTGTTGGCAGAAGAATCAGGGTTACCTGATCCTTGCTACCTTAAATCTGATGTATTTTTCTGAAATCATGAAACTCGGGGTCTCTGGGTCCCTCAGCTGTATGCCATCTAGAAAAATCCATATTTTTTACTGTATAACTATGCCTATCTGAATTTTAAGGGAACTACAGGATGGTGAAAAAATTTTAAAGGATGTATGAATATATAATTTGATTTTATTATAAAGTATTTTGCATTATTAGAAATAGTATGTTATTAGATTTAAGTAAAACTAGATTGATCTTGACTATTTTAATGTAAGAACATATTAATATAAGAACATATTATCATTTAAACAAATTAATAATCCATTAATTTTATGAACAATAATTATATACCAGGTGCTATTTCAGGCATTGGTGATATAGCAGTAAAAATTACACATTATGGAAGAGGCTGACATTAATCAAATGAACAAATAAATATATATACATGCAGTCATAATCATTGAGGAAAATAAAAATAAGGAGAATAAAAAATGATGAATGGGAAGAATTTTTTTTTATAAAGGATGGTTAGTTGGACATAAAAAATAACATTTGACTGGAGATATAAATTGCATAAGATAGTGAGCTAGGGAAACAATATAAGAGTCTTCTGGAGAAAATAGAACAGCAGAACAAAAGAGTACAAGGTAAGAGAAGAAATAATAACACAATGCATAAAAGGGAAGTGGAAAAGATAAAAGGTGGACAAAAAGTGAGAGAAGAAGCAGAACATTATGAAAAATTTGTGTTTTGCACTGAATAATATGGAAATTAATTAAGGAATGTGGATCAAAGAAGCAAAATGACATATATATTTAAGAATTATCATTTGGCTGCCACCTGGGGAAGAGTACAAAGGGACAAAAAGAGAAAAATATACTTCAGAGCTATTATAGGATCTCAGATGAGGGATAATGGTGGACTAGACCAGAGTGGTAGTGAAACAGTTCCTTAGAAGAGGAGATTTGGAAGTATTTTAAAGATTCATGAGCAAATAATTGTGGACTTAATTAAAGAAAAGCTAATGCAATATTAGTATGCATTTATCTCAGAGAGAAAGGAGTAAAAGGTACTCAAAATTATAATTCTTACCAGTAAGTGATTGGAGGTGTCATTTATTTGAGATAAGAAAAACAAAAGGGCATGTTCAAGAAAGAGAAAAATCACATCCCAAGGTTAATTTACTTTAGGACTTCTAAGTGTGGATATTCACTAGGCTTTTAGGGACATAATGCCAGAGTTCACAGAAGATAGTGTGCATACACACACACACACACACACACACACGTGGGTTATTTCAAATGACATGGACTTACATTACCTAGTCAGTGATTGTAGACAGGAGAAATTGTCAATGTAGTGGGATTGAGAGACACCTATGAGGTTAATAAAGCACACTTCTGTGTATGTACATGCGGACATTTCCAGAGATGATTAGATCTTGAATAAAAACTTAACTAATTGATAGATTCAAAATGTGATCATATCATTAGGTGGTGATGGAAATTTTCAGCTATGGAGCATAACTAAAGGAAGTAGGTCACTGGGGGAATTTTCTTGGGGGCTACATCTTGTCTAGACTCTTCCTGTCAAGCTGTCTGCTCTCTGGACATAATGAGATAAGCAGTCTTTTTCCTGTATTTTCTCCCTATAAAGTTCTGCCACACTATCATCCCATGGTAATGAAGCCAAATAATCACGGACTTATACTTTTGAAAACATAAGCCAAAATTTTCTTCTCTTAAACTGTTTCTCCCAGGAATTTGCCACAGCAACAAAAATGTGGCTATCTATTCCATCTATCTATCATCTAGCTATCTCTCTTCTATCTGTCATCCATTACTGTCTACCTCCCTGTATATCTATATCCTTATCACAATACCTGAAATAACTGAAATACAGTAAACAATGAGTGTAGATTCTGGGTTGTTTGTATTACTCTATGTTATCTTGCATTAAATCTTTAAAAAATACTGTAATAGCCACGGTTTTATGTCTTAGGCTATGTCATGAGCTGAGTGTAGTTACTTGTATATTTGAATGACCAAAATACTTTATAATGAAATTTGAAAGTACCTGATTGAGCTTTTTCTCATAATTTTATTAAACAATGTTTTTATTTTAGTATAATTACAATATGCTGAGTTTTTTTCAAAATTATGTGATCATATTTTGGGCAGTAGCTTTATTTATAAAAGTAACTGAGGCTTAACTATTTAACTTTCCATCTTAGCGTCACACAGTAACTTGGTTCATGTTATGTCACACATTTTCCCATCATTTTTTAACTTCTTTTGTAGATAGTATTCTTCATAAATATTTTTGTCAAAAGAAAATGCTAAATGATCATATGTAATTTTGGTAAGAGAGTTTAAATAGTGGCTCTTAATTAGTAGTTTCATTCTTCTCAAATCCTACATCTACTGTGTGCAAAAGAGCTGGGAGGGATAGGAATATACCTGAACATTTAAATAAGTGTCCTTCCTATAAGTGTCTTGCAAATAGATTGCCAGAGATTATTTTTAAGATAAAAAGGTAATAAATAATAGGACTGACAGTTCAAATTTTATACCAATTTCACCTTCTATTAAAACTGTATGATTATGCTTATGTGATTTAGTGCAATTGCCTTGCTGCTGTAAGGAGCAAACACTTTGACAGATAGTCTGTGGCTGTGGCTGTCAGCTTTAATATCATTCAGATGAATATGGGTTGTATAGAGGCCAATAAATCATGATCTCTTTATATCACTATTATTTCCACAGTATTTCTGCTTCAGAAAGCTACTAAAGCATGATAAAGAGAGAACTTACATAAGTTATGAACATGTTTACAGTAGTTCAATGATTTTTGAAGTCTCTTTTATTTATAAGATGCAAACAAGTAATATAGATATTCAAATCTACTACTCTGCTTAAAATATATGGATGTTTGATATTTCTTTTTATACATAGAAAAAAATACCCTGAAATTGCAAAGAAATACTATCTTGAATACTTATTTTCTATTAGATACATGATGGCAAGAGTGTAAAAAATAAATTGCATGAAACATAAGTTATATTTAGTTCATGTCTTAGAGATACTTCATATATTTGTCACTAAAATTCTATTATTTCTGAAGCTGTCACTACTCCAATGCTCACACACCTTCTTTGAAATTCTTGTTCTAACATATAGTACTGGTCCAGAAAATGATATAGTATATCCATAGCATATTATAAATATTTGTAAATTGCACATTAAAGGAATATATCATGATATAATCAATGCTTTTCAATATTAACAGTAATCTTAGATGACATCACAATATGTACATGGGGTATTTTTCATTATTTTTAAAACAAAAAAGCTCTTGTTTTTGCCGATTACTATTCCTCCTCTTTTGTGAGAGGTCTACATGAGACACATAAGAAACTTCAATTGTGCATTTCTCAGTCTGTAGTCAAATATTTTGGCTCTTTTGAGTTTACATTAAACAAGTATGATATATACTAATGTAATACAAAATTAACTAATTTTTTAATTCAATTATTAGATTATTTATATAGCAAATATATCTGTAATATAATATCATCCCTGGAAGTTCTTATAATGAATAATAACAAGTATTTTACTCTTCTTGCTTAGTTAGAACAGAATATAATAATCTTGTAAAAAGTTAAATATTACAATTTTATGTACTCATAATTGCTATGAAAGAAATAAAAGATAATAGAACATAAAGAATCACAGCACTGTGTGTATCTCTGTGTGTGTATTTGTGTGTGCATTTGTATATGCGTATTTGTATGTGTATGTGTATATACGTGTATTCATGCATGTCTATGTGTATGTGTGTGTTTTTGTTTGTGTGTCTCTCTGTATGTGTATGTATGTACATATGTGTATGTGTGTCTGTATGTGTGTGTGTGTGTTTGTGTCTGAGATACTTTGACAAAGTTATTCAGGGAAGTCATGTCTAGAGAAGAATAGAAGGTATAGTGAACTGAGAAGAGGAAGTCATGTAGTGATGAGTTTAAAAATCATTCTGGCAGAAAACACATGCCAAATTGCTGAGTAGGAGAAATCTAGGTAGAACTGCAAAGCAGGTAGAAGTAGAATAAAATAGAGTAAAAGTGCTAGAATTCATATTATGAAGAAAAGTTATGTATAACAATGGCTTTTACTGAACTTTGATTTTTTTCCTTATGTGTACACTTATATTTATAACTATAATTAAATAAAGAGCAATGTATACATGCCTTTTTCTTCCAATAAAGAATTATGCCTTTATTTACCAAAGATTATTGGTAAACCTAAAACATTAAATCAAAACCAAAAAAGTTCCAGTTGACTACAATGACTCCAGTTATATTGCTGCACATAGCAGCCACTAACTACATGTAGCAATGTACATTTAATTAATTACAGTTAAATACATTTGCAAATTCACTTCCTCAATGGCATTAGCTATATTTCAAGTGCCAATAGTAGTGTAGATAGTATATATATATATATATGAGTGTAAATAGACACAGAACATTTATGTGAACAAAGTTTTATCTAGTAGTATTGATCTAAAGTGAGAATCCTTTTGCTTATTTTGATTCACTACCTGATATAAGATCAGACATCAAGTTGATGCTTAAGAATTTGGACAAAATATTTTGTATTCCAAATTGAGTGAAACATTTTAATAGATTTAATGCATTGTTCAAACTATATTTATATGAGTACAAGTATAGTACGACTTGTCTTTTATGATATATTCATATTAAATAAAGAAATTTAATTAGCTAATATTCATTCTAATTTTAGTTACTACTTATTTCGGATTTGAGGATATTGTCTAGACGTTAAATCCATGAGCATGTATGATGGCTGTATGGACAAAAAGAAAAACAAATATGACAAAAACAAAATAGGCACTTGATCCTTTGGTAATTAAGATTGATTATAGATAGATAATGGCCAACTCTAAGACTATAGATAGGGATTTGCAAACATTATCAGTAGAAATTGTTTTTTAAGGAGGGTAGTATATAGTTACTATACAAGTCAAGGAAATAAATGTGATTAGGAATGTAGCAGGCAGAATTCTGTCTGCCATCTGGCATTCCCATATGAACAGGTTATTTTCCATGGTAAAAAGCAGGCCATAGATGTGGCTCCTAGCTAATGAAGCTGAAAATGTGAAGGCTATTTTGTATTGGCAGGCCCAGTGTAGTCACGGTTCCTTAAAATCAAAATTGGAGCAGAAGAGGAAGTTAGAACATGAGAACGATTCACACACATTTGATATTTTAATATGTAGGATGAATGTATTAAAGATTTGAGTTCCTTAGTTCCACAACAGGAAAGGGCTGAATTCTACCAATAATTTTAAAAGTGAACTTGAAAGAAGATTCTGAATTCCAGATAACCAAGCCCTGGATGATACCTTGGGAATGCAATCACATTGCACCAGACTTTAGTTCTAGGTTAACTGTGAGAAACAGGCATTGTTGTAAGCTGCTAAGTTTCTACTATCTGTTGTAGCAGTAATTAAAAACAAGGTTTCACTATATAGTTATGTTTCAGTTAGAATTAGGAAGAAATGAAATCAAGAGATCAGCTTAAATAAAGCAAGTGAATAATTTAGATCTCTTTAATAGAAAAAATTAAAAATCATAATAATTTAGTTAATAAAAGATAAGTCAGATGGTAGACACTAGTAATAATGACAATTGCAGTTTCAACATGGAGAATTTTGAAAGAAGAAAATTATGTTTTCCCCAACATGATTCTAGGATGCATGGAAAGCAACTGTAAATGAAGGATGGACTTAGTACTATTAGAGAGAAAAACAGAAGAAAAACCTTAAAATTTAAGTGGTACATATGGTCTATCAATGAGAACTGATCATTCAAAAACTGTCATATACAGGTGGAATTCATTTTATATAAACTTTCTAAACACAAGATTTAAGTCTGTGGTAGTCTACTAGGTCCACTTAGTTCAAATGCTATTGTACAATTCTAGGACTTATTTTACTGCAAGAGTTATATAAACATTTCAGCATGAGAAGCTGAGATTGAAATATCTTACTATATGTAATTTTAAAATTAACTCTATGCTAAACTATTAGCTTTTAAAATTGTGATATACATGCAACACACATACATATAAATATGCTATATATATATGCATTCATATATTACTGAATTCATTTGTACACAGAACCTATAATTTACGATAAACATGAAACACTTAAGAGCATAAACATTATAACATATAGTTGTTTCTTAATTCGAATCTTTGAGCATTTTCTTGATATATTAGAAAAATTAATTTGATGTGTTGTCCTAGAGACCTTCTTTCCCTGTGAAGTTCCCACAAAAGTATTCATTTTACTATTTAACAAATAAGTTCTCCAGTCATTGTTTTGGCTATTTGAAATACCACACTGGACCCGAAACTTAAAGTGTGGAGGAGGCTCCATCCTGAAATTCATAGTCTTCTGGAAAACAAAAACATTGCTTAATAAAGCATACAAACTAATTTGAAATTCCAACTGCAAATAATGCTACAAATGAGAGACATAAAAGAGAGTGTTAATATTAGAGATGAAATTTAAGTACATGTAGGAAATAATGAAGTAAAAACAGAAAGATCAGAGGATCATCCCAGGCAGAGTTAGGAGCCTAAGTGAAACCACCAGAGTGTGAAGAAACAAAGTACACAGAACTAAAGAACATCAAGTGGCTATATAAAGGCAGTAAATTAGGGCCAAATTACACAAGTGCTTTGCAGATCACGTGGTTTGCTATTTGATTAGATGTGACAACAGTTTAAGGACTAGATTAGAGGAAGGACAGACACATGTGTATCATCCAAGGTGCTCTGTTGTATTGTGCAATGACTGCCATATGGAGAAAGTAACAGAAATTATGGCCAGTCTTCTTGCATTTGCATCTTCCTTTGTCATTGAGTGATTTAATGATTCTGTAACAACTCTTCAGAGTTTAATGAACTGCGCTTAGTCACAGTGATTTCTTCTTGCTCAAGTCTTCTTTGAGGGAGGAAACTTCACCTCACTCAATTCTAATCTTGCTCTTTTAAGTTCCATGCTATGCTTTTTACACTGTTAACTGTTTACTTTAAATTTACTTGCAAGGCCATTTGTATTTTAATCAAAATGGTATGGTCTTTCTGAGAAAACACAACACATGCAGAACATTTGTGAGTACACATTTTAAGATAGCATGGATTAAGGAATAATGTAAATGGGGCAGAAATGGAGGCTAATAAAACAAATGGAAAAATAAAAAAAATAGGAAAAAGCCATAGTTAAAATAATATAAATAATTATATTAGATCTACTGTCCTAAACACTTCATGAAAATGGAAGGATTTACCAGATTATATTTAAATACCTTACTTTCTGGTACTTCATAGTAGACATTCATATTTCTGAAAAAAAGTGACATTTCCTTTTATTATTATTAAGTCAACAACAAGACATTGTACAATTGTGGCAGATTTAAGAAACACAAAAGCAAAACCAAGTAGAGCAGAAAGAAGAAATAATGATGTCTTTAATTACAGTTGGAAATGTTAACATTCTCATATTAAAAATTCAAGTAGCAAATTGATAATGATACAAAAACTTGAATAATACTATGTTATTTAAGCTAATTTATTTTTATAAAATTCCTGTTATTTTTAAATGTTTATGAATCATAACCAGGTTTTGAAAATATAATTCACTATAAAAAAGACTTAACAAGTTGCAAAGATTGAAAACATACAAAGTATTATTTTCCAAAACAATAACTGAATTAGAAATCAATAGACCTATTATTATCTCAACATACTTACAAGACAAAGAGATAATTACAAGGTCAAGTGGAAAGCTTTCTGAATGAAAAATAAACTAATGCTTATAGGAAAAAGAAAAAACACATTATATCAATGAATACAAAAGCAGAAATTATAACAACTCAAATGGATAGATACCATAATAGTTGTTTTCCTCTGCAAAATTCTACCTAATAAAGTTATGAAATTCATAGTTTTCTCATTTCATAATTATCTTAAGCTATGAGGGAAAGTAGTTTGGGGTGTGTGTGTGCAAATACATGAGTGTGTTAGTTATATTACTGAAAGCAGTACTATATTAGTTTTAGTTTATGCTTGATGAATGATATTTTCCTGAATTATTTGCCTCAGAGTTCTAGTTTCTTCTTAAACATCTATGAGTTTATTATCATTATTTTTTTAAAAAGGCTGATATATAAAATGATAAAATATATTTGATTCAAAGAATCTTAGCAAACACATTATCAACTTTTTCCATTAGTTAATCCATTATCCACTCTCTGTTATAATTTGAGGTAACTTTGTATTGTAATATTACTTATCCTACACAAAACTGACTAAAAAAGCCAGACTTGTTAGCAGATAAACAGAAAGAATATTTATAAAAGTTAAAAACAAACCATAATAAATAGCATTGGAGAATGTCCACTAGTCAAGATTTGAACAATTAATAAGTGACAACAGAAAATGCTGTGTCACTTTAGATTCTGCACACATCACACCATATGTTAATTCAGTTAAAACACCCAAGTCCTCAACAAACTGTATTTATAAACCATTCAAAAAGGGCCGTTAGGAGGATTTGGGAAAATAAATCAGACAGCATTTGCCTCTCTCATGGAGACTTCTGGAAACTCAGGACCTTTCGGCTAATCCTGTTACTGCTATTGTCAACATTTTATTATTCAGTATCACAAACTGTCTATATAAGAAATCCATCTAAAAAATTAAAACTCACAGCTAAGTTAATCTATTGAATCACATATTGTAAAATGTTGTGTGGCTTAGCCATGTGCAAGAAATCTGCCAACCCATTCTAGGTTTGGTTCACATCACTCTCTATGAGAAATCATGGGGCCTAGTGTTTTGAAGTTCAGTGTTATAATCTAAAAACTCTTAATGTGTTCTACATTTGTTTATGCTATATTTATGAATGAGATAGATAAATTAAACATCTATAGCAATTAGATATGTGGGTTTTTGATGTATTGTATCTACAATAGATTTCAATCATAACCATGAACTTAAATAAGATGAGAGGGTATACTAAAATACAAACTTTTTAACTTGGCCTTTTGGCTAATAGTTTGTTTATGAAAAATTAAATTAATTGTTAGGTGTCTTTGTTCATTTTTTTACAATAGCAGGATACATGACACTAGGTAATTTATAAAGGCAGAAATTTGTTTCTCACATTTCTGGAGGCAGAGAAGTCCAAGAAAGGACTGGCAGGTTCATTACTCTGGTTTCAAGGTGCTGTTTCATTGCTGCATGTTCCAGAAATAAGGAATGCTCTGTCTTCACAAGGTAGAAAAGCAGAAGAGAGCAAATCTACTCTAGCAAGCCCTTCATATAGCTGCATCAATCTGCTCATGATCAGCCTTCATGACCTGAATAACCTCCCATTAGGCCTCACCTCCCAATCCCATTGCACTGCAATTCAGACTCTAATATATAAAGTCAGACACACATTCATACTATAAAGTCGGACAAACATTCAGACCACAGATAGATATAGGAATCCACTTGTAAAAGACAAATTACAGATGCTTTTCTATAAATGAACCAATACTTGCCACTTAATTACAATCCCTGTATTCCCCAATTCAGAGCTGTTGTCCAGTTGTGACATTTTTCACTCTTCAATAAATTTAATGTTATGAAATTAGAGTCATCAAATATGAAACTTGAAGTATGTAAGATGTTTCTTTTTTTTTTTTGTGGTACTGGGGTTTGAACTCAGCCTTCACCTTGAGCCACTCTGATAGCCTTTTTTTTGTTATGGGTTTTTTGAGATAGGATCTTGCAAACAATTAGCATGGGCTGGCTTCGAACCATGGAGAAAGTGGATTAAAAACCTGCCACTAAGTCACTTGTCACTTTTTGGGCACCCTCCCTTCAGACCTCACCCCAAATCTGGGGGCTCAATTCTATCTCCCACTTTAAACTTTTTTATATCAAAAAAGTCTCCACTTTACTCACAGAAAAAATAAAAATAAATAAAAATGCTTACTGAACAGCACACTGATTTTATATCCCTATTAAGTCTGCACTCTATAGTACAAAAAAAAAGTGAATCTAGAATCTCAGGCATAAATTCAAATCGAAAGTGGCATAATTGGAACTCGGAATATGTTACCAAAGAAGTTTCTACACGTTTATTGAGCTATTTCCATGTTATTTTGCTGAAGTCATGAAGAAATCAATTACATCACAGCTGCAGTACTTTACCCTAAATGTGGAGATGATAGCAAACAACTTCAAACTAACTACAGAAGAGACATTCTATGTTCCATAAAAATTGTAATTAATAATGAAAGCTTAACTGACAGATGTTTTAAGACTTTTGTACTATCCGTAATTAATAAAAGTCTCATTTCATATACTTTCAAGTTACTTTCCTTAGTGCAACTAAAGGAATTGCAGTGATTATATTGAATTCTTTATCTTGAACTAAGAATAAAAGCCTGATCTATTTATAATAATGATTATCTGTCTGGAAAGATAAACTACAGCTTTGTTCAACTTGCATTGATATGTGGGAATGATTGTTAATTAAGTACTATTAAAAGGGATGTATTTAATTCAATGAGACAGCATTAAAGGAAGAAGTACATTTGAATTTATTATAAATAAGGTGTAATACTATATACTTATTCTTTTTTTAAAAATTCAGAAAATTTGAGGCTAAAATAAGAATGGAACCACTGTCGAAATCTATGACTGTTATCTTCTATGGAGTTGCTTGCTATGTTTATACTTTAAAGACCACATTTAGGATTAAATTATTATTCTAATTTCTTATATTGTTCAACTATTATTAGCATTTTTAAGCGCTAAAATTACATCAGAATCACTGAGTGTTAATTTTTAAATCTTAAAATGGTTGTCTCACTGCAAACTTGTAGGCAGACGATTTTTCATTCATTTATCATGTAAAATACGATGTGCCAGACCTTTCTACTGCAAACTAACCCCCTTGTTCTTCAGAAAAGAAAGGGAGCTTTTAATGCAATCAATCAATTGATTTAAACAAGAAGCATCATGTCAGCAATTTCAAGCATGATAGTTTTAATAGATTCTTAATTCTTTTCTCATTTGATCATAACATCTAAAGCAGTGCTTGTCAGCAGTTTTAGCAAAACAAAATTTTATAACAAAATATACAATGCAGTATTACATCTTAACTTGGCTGGGTCACAGTGTCCAGATGTATAATCAAACATTTTTCTGGTTGTTTCTGTGAAGGTTTTTTTTTTAATATGAGATTAACATTTAAATCACTGGACTTTGAGTAAAGAAGATTAGCCTGCATAATGGGGGTGGTTCTTGTCCAATTGGTTGAAGGCCTAAATAGAACAAAGACTTAACTTTCCAGAATATGAAGTATTCTATTAGTACAGTAACTTTTTTTTTTTTTACTTAAATTGCACTACTTCCCTGTTCCTACAACAGATTGAGATAAAGAAAGAGAGACAGAAAGATGGCTATATTATCTTCCTCTCTTTATATGCATAAACATTTATGCATACGTACAAGTGTATGCATCTGTATATGCAAACATCCTTTGGTTTGCTTTCCTCCTCTGGAAATCCCTTACTAATACATGTATTCAGTAGAATGATTCATCTAAGAGAGAAGTTTAATTTTAAAATCTTAATTTTATTCTCAAGAGGTTCCTCTTTGGAGTAGCAGGAATTAGTTAGAAATGAGGTAATATACATTTATATAACATGCATTTTTTTGCTGGTTTGACCCATGTAACTAAACACACAAGATACGGAAAGGCTACACATACATTTACCTGTATTTCCAAGAAAGTTGTAAGATTTTTATGGCCATTTGCACATTTTTTAAAAAGCTTTTGTACCTGATATTTGTAGCCACTTTTTCCATCTAATAAATGTTTTTAAAAGTTGCATAATTCAGGATTTCTGGGTCAACCTTCTTGACTTCACTTTTCATTTCCTGTTTATTTCTTTTTCAACATAACTTTCCCTGTCTTAGAGTTTCACTAAGTCCAAACTGCCTGGTTTCCTTTCTTCTTTCATTCATTCGTTCATTTGTTCCTTCTTTCCTTCCTTCCTTCTTTCTTTCCTTCCTTCCTTCCTTCCTTCCTTCTTCCCTCCCTCCCTCCTTCCCTCCCTCTTTGTCCTCAGTTTCTAGTTTGAATTGTTCATTTCCTGAACCAGGCACAATGCCACAATTACATGTCTCTTATTCCAACTATTTGGACGGCATAGGTAGAAGGATCTTAGACTGAAGCAGGCCTGTAGCAAAAATTACACTGTATCTGAAAAATAGCTAAAGCAAAAAAGGGTTGATGCCATGGCTTAAGTGGTACTGTATCCGCCTAGCAGGTACAAGGCCCTGATACTGCTCACAATGTCTTTTTCGGCAGAGATTTTCAAATCACGTGTACATAAATTAAAATAGCTCACTTAAATATCATTAAGGCCAGTGGAAGTTGATATAAACATTAGACTTATTTTAATCCAGAATATAAACCAACCAACAAGACTTATATTTTCCTACTTTACCGAACATGATTGTGTTGATTAATTTTGGTTGTCAACTTAATTGAATCAAGAGATGCCTAGCAAATAAATAAGGCACACTTCTGAATGCTTGAATGTGAGGGCATTTACAGATAGAAACTAAAGGGAGTAGACCTGCCTTGAAGGTGGGCAGCCCTATCCAAAACTGGAAGGAGGAATCCCATTAGCATATGCAATGCCTGCTGTCCCTTCTCTCAGCTTCTTGGCTGCCATGAGCTGAGTAGCCTACTCTGCCACACACCTGCCACCATGATATTCATCCTCCCAATCTTTCAAAAGCAGTGGATCCAACTGACCCTGGACTAGCAGCTTCAAAACCACAAGACAAAAGGAAACTTTTCTCCATTATTTTATTTCTCTGAAGTATTTATCACAGTGATGAAAGCTCAACAAAACTGTATTTTGTCTCCTTTGTCTGATCTCCATTTCATAATTTAATTGCTATTGATTTGTTTACATTTCCATTCTTCATTTCCTCAACTTCAATTATCTTTAAATCACCTCATTTAATTATCTACTACTGTGCACAAAAAAGTGTTTTCTCCAAATTTAGTAAATTTTACATTGCTTGACTTCACAATATCATTTATAAATTAGTTTACCATTTATCTTGTCAACCATTAATTTTGCTAGGATACCATATGCTAAAGAGTAATACTGCTCTATCACTCTCTGGCCAGCTTTTACTTTCTTGTCTTCCCCTCTTCCCATACAGTAAATCCAAACTTAAATGTTGAAGGTTTTTGTACCTTTATTCAGGAGTCAGGTTTTTCATTACATGCTTTCATTTTGGCATTTCAATTAACCTTATAACTTATATCACCAAGCACAGACTAATGACTTATTTTCTTTTCTCCTGTGCAAAGTTCTCTTCTGAGATCTGTATCCAATTGTTCAAGAAATATTTATAATTGGTATTATCCAATATAGAATATCCAAAGCACTGTGTGTCATTTCTTTCAAGTTACCAATTGCATTCTTCCTCCAAAAATGTCCGTGAAACAAACGACCATCTGGTTACTTAAATCAGAACTGCTGAGTCATATTTGACTTTCCCCTCTCCATTACCTATTCAAGATCAATTACTAAATCCAACATTTTATTTTGCTTTTCATCTGTTCTACTAGCAAACAGACCTGTATTCTATTAGGAAACTACTCATTGTTCAAATAGCATGGTCTTCCTTTTAGCTTTTCTTCACAATGCTACAAGACTATTCAATAAAATATAAATATAATAATATTGATAGTCTAAAATTCCTCCATATTTCCCATTTTTCAGTAGACAAAATGTGTAAAATGTCCTAAAACACACCTAACTCCTCTCTTACATCATGTACTTCATTGCCATATTTATATGTTAGCTATACTGGTTTAAATTTCTTGATTCATACCTCTTTTTGATCTTAGATCCTTCTGAATATGTTTTACTTTTAAATGCACTTAATTTATTCCACACCAAGTCATCATTATCATATTCAATTCAAAATTTTATTCATGAAAAAAATTTCCACATTGTTAGCTTCCTATATATATACACAGCTACACCTTTTCCATTTCTATATTATACACTCAAAACATGTATATTTCTATATTTTCTTTTGGAAAAAACAAATCAAGATAACCATATTACCCATCACCTAAAATATTTTGACATCAGAGAGGAAAACATTTGCTACACATTCTTACAGTGACATTAAAATATGCAGGACTCAAAATTTATGTATATTCACCATCTATACAATGGAACTCAAAAAATAAAAAGAACGACAAAGAGAAAAAAATCAAACTTACTACTTATTTGAGGATTTGTATACTTTCTCATTTCCCTATCCCTTCCTTCAATAAGCCTTTAGTTAATGATTAATTGAACATTTCCCTGAGGAAGAAAATTCCTTACCATGAGAGACTCATTTATGTCTTATACACCACTGAATCTCTACCAAATGTAATAGTGGCTGCCTAATATATTGTAACCAATAAGTAATCATTTAAATCAAGTAATTTTTAATTTAAGTCCATTCATAGAAATAACATACATTGTACAAAGCAGTGTTTCATAGGTAAAAACCACTCAATATTCTTTTAGAAAAATTATTAAACCCTCAATTAAATTCTGTTACCACGTTCCTTTGGACTAAGATCAAATTGACCATCATTTCAGCTCCAATAGACTGATTATGTAATGAGAGTTGGGAATACAATTTATTGAAAAACACCTAACCTGCAAGTTACACTAAATCCAACTAAGTACATTCTTAAAGCAATAAATTACCATCTGTTCACTTTTTCTAAGTGCTAAACTGCTTGGGATTAAGCCAGTTTCAAAAGGAAAAGTGATGTATGCGGAAGAAGCACAGACAGTGAATTAGGCAGTTTATATTCCATTTATTATTCAAAAGAATGCATAAAATCATGTGAATATGTTAAGATTTAGCTCGTGTCTATTCTGATTCTTTTGAAATTCCTTTTAACTATTTTCAGTACAAGGCCTGAGAGTATAAATCAGCACAACATACCTTAATGGTATAAAAAATACATTTTGACTAAGCCATTAATACTTAAACCATCATAATCTCTTCATTTTGCTTTTATTTTATTGTATCAAAGCTATATGTTTGATAATTATCTGTAAATAAAATATGAGTTCACAAATGAGAGGAAATCATGTTGAACTTGACCATGAAAGTTCATCTTTGATATAATATTTCAGTTCTCTTTCCAGTCAACTAAAACAAATTGATTCAATGCAGGCTAGCCCCAAAGCACAATATTACTGAGGTCATAACATTTTTTCTTTAGTCTCAAGGGTGTACATGAATGATACATCATGAGAAGGATCGTCTGTGTGTGTTGAATAAGTACTATCTTCAGAATACAAATAGAATTGACCCCTCTATATATCAGGTCATAAGAATAATTACAAGTTAATCTTAATTCACACCAGTTTCAATGCCATATTCTGTTGATCTTATAGATTCTTGTTCATGTCTGGGTAGACACTCAAGTATGAGAAAAGAATGAGACACACTAGAGAATAAGAATTCAAAACTAGACAGCAGTCTACTAATTTTCATAATCTGACAGATAAGTCCTCGAGAATAAATCTTGGACAGAATATTCAAAGGCCTACAAATCAAGTTCCTAAAGCAAAGAATGATACATACATAGAATCAACATAACATTTCTAACTGTTTTATTTAAGAAGGCATTCATCAAATATAAATACCTTGGAATTTGCATTGCATTACTTTGTCTTCTTTTTCCTTATTTCATTGCTTGAGATACTTTCTCCATGTGTCTGGCATTGTTTTCACATTTAGAGGTACAGAAAGGCAAAGTGGCCTCAGCCAGCTCAGGTAATTTGGATCAAGGATGTTTTAACTCAGGTTGTGAATAGTTACTTTCAATTTCTAGTAACCTCAACCTAGTTTTCCCAAGATTAGATGTTTTAGACAATAAAATACATTTCTCTTTTTAATTTTTTTTTTATTGTTGTACTTGGGAGGGGTGCATGGTGGCATTTACAAAAGTTCTTACAGCATATCAAATACATAATAATTGAATTCACCCCTTCCACCATTCTCCTTCATTCTCTTCCTATCTCCCCCCCAACCCTGGAATAGTTTCAGCAGGTATCATTTTTCTATTTACATGTTTGTGTACCCAATATTTGCACCATATTCACCCTCCTTCACCTTTTCCCACTTACCTCCCTTCCAACTGGTACCAATCCCCCAAGCAGGACCTATGAAATCATCTAGGTCTCTCCTTAGGAATTTGTACTTAAAATGTTTTCCCTACAAGGGATCCAAGATGGCAACTAGGGTACAGAGCAGAAAGCCTATGACTCCAAAAATCTCCATGTGAATTTGGAGCCACTTGGGTAATTCCGACTGCTTCTAGCCAAAATAATAACTGCCATCACATTAGGTAAAGAAAAACATCCAATGACTGACCCTCAAATCAGCCTTTAATGCCATTTAACAGCTGCAACCCGTGGCACAGCCAACAAGGCAGGTCCAGCCCCAGGGAAACCCTCCTCACCCACAGCAATTTCTCTCTCCTTTATTTTCCTCCTTCTCTTCTCCTTCCTCCATCAAGTGGAAATAGAGAATCAACCAGAATCAGACTCTGTGACATCCTGAACCCCTAGCCTGTGGAAAGACTCCCCATGCCACACTGCACTGAGAAAAGTTGGTGTTCTTTCTTCCCGCCACTGCCAACTCCACACCTGCCTGCATGTCAATTGGCAGAATGAATAGGTGAGTACCATGCACCATGCACCACAGAGGACTCCCCTATCCACCCCCAGGAACATAAATCAGCGCAGTCCCTGGGGACTGTGATCCACCCCCCCCCCAACAAAACTGGAAAATAAACAGCAAACTGTAATCTAACACGGACAGTAGAGGGGGCTGGTGGAACACTGAACCTGCCCAAGGCAGGGCAGGGCAAAGAACTAAACTGTCATCACTGAACTCTCAGTGAACAAACACAGCAATAAGCCACTTCCTAAAGCAGGGCAGGTAGTGGATCACAGAACTGATCTCCTGAGCCGGAGGGCATCATTCAAAACTGAACTGCCCCACATCACTGGGGGAGGAGTTGACCAAACAGCTGCAGCTAAAAGACAACTTTCTCCCAAATTGATCATATGTTAGGGCACAAAGCAAGCCTCAGAAAATGTAAGAAAATAGAAATAATCCCCTGCAATCTATCTGATCACAATGCAATGAACTAGTACTCAACAACAAAAACAGCAGCAGAAAATATGCAAACAATTGGAAGCTGAATAAAACATTGCTCAAAGATCAGTGGTTCATAGAAGAAATAACAGAGAAAATCAAAAGTTTCCTAAAAGTTAATAAAATAAAAACACCACCTATCAGAATCTAAGGGACACAGAAAAGGCAGTCCTAAGAGGAACATTTATAGCCCTGAGTGCATATATTAAAAGGACAGAGGAGCTCAAATAAATGACCTCCCTAATGCTACATCTCAAACACCTAGAAAAACAAGAACAAACAAAACCCAAAGCAAGCAGATGGAGAGAAATAATAAAAATAAGGGCCAAAATTAATGAAATAGAGACAAAAAAATCATGGAAAGAATAAACAAAAAGCTGATTATTTGAAAAAATAAACAAGATTGACAAACCAATGGCAAATCTGACTAAAATGAGGAGATAAAAGACCCAAATCAGTAAAATCAGAAACAAAAAAGAGGAGATAACAACAGACACCAAAGAAATCCAGGGAATCATCACAGACTACTTGGAGAACATATATTCCAATAAATTTGAAATTTTTGAGGAAATGGACAAATTTCTAGACACTTATTGCCATCCCAAACTGAGCCTAGAAGCTATTAACCACTAAACCGATTTATAATGTGAAATGAAACTAAAGCAGCAATAGAGTCTGCCAAAAAAAAAAAAGTCTAGGACCTGAAGGATTCTCTGATGAATTCTATCAGACCTATAAGAACTAATACCAATTCTCCTTGCACTTTTCCATGAAGTAGAAAGTGAAAGAGCACTGCTTAGCTCATTATATGAAGACAATATTATACTCATTCCCAAACTGGACAAAAACACATCCAAAGAGGAGAAATATAGGCCAATCCCCTTAATGAACATCAAGGCAAAAATCCTCAATAAAATAATGGCAAACAAAATCAAAAAATATATCAGAAAGATCATTTGCCACGAAGTCAGCTTCGTCTCAGGGATGCAGGGGTGGTTCAACAAATACAAATCAATAAATGTAATACAGCACATTAATAGAAGCAAAGGCAAAAAGCACTTGATCATCTCAATAGATGCAGAAAAAGCCTGTGATAACATTCAAAACCACTTCATGGTAAAAGCTTTAAGAAAACTAGGAATAGAAGGAATGTACTTCAACATCATAAAGGCTATATATGACAAACCTATAGCCAACATTATACTTAATGGAGAAAAAATGAAACCATTTCCCTTAAAATCAGGAACAAGACAAGGATGCCCACTCTCCCCACTCCTATTCAACACAGTACTGGAATTCCTAGCCAGAGCAATTAGGCAAGAAGAAGAAATAAAAGGAATACAAACAGGTGAAGAAACTGTCAAAGTACTTTAATTACAGCTGACATAATCCTATAGCTCAAAAAACCAAAATCTCACCCCAAAACACCTAGACACCATAAAGAGCTTCAGCAATGTAGCCGGATACAAAATCACCTTACAAAAATGAGTGGCTTTTCTACACACCAACAATGAACAAATTGAGAAAGAATATAGGAAAACAATTTCATTTACAATAGTCTCAAAAAAGAAATAAAAAACCTAGTAGTAAATTTAACAAAGGATGTGAATGACCTCTAAAGGAGAACTACAGACCTCTGAAGAAAGAGGTCAAAGAAAATTATAGAAGTTGGAACGATTTCCCATGCTCATGGATTGGTAGAATCAACATAGCAAAAAGGCTATACTACCAAAAGCAATCTACATGTTCAATGCACTTCCCATCAAAATCCCAATGACATTCATCACAGAAACTGAAAAATCTACCCTAAAGTTCATTTGGAAACAGAGACTAAAAATAGCCAAGGCAATACTGAGCAAAAAGAGCAATGGTGGAGATATCACAATACCTGACTTCAAACTATATTACGAAGCCATAGCAATAAAAACAGCATGTTACTGACAAAAAACAAATATGAAGACCAGTGGAACAGAATAGGGGACGCAGATATGAATCCACACAGATATGCCCACCTTATTTGGGACAAAGACACCCAAAACATACAATGGTTAAAAGACAATTTCTTCAACAAATGTTGCTGGAAAAAGTGGTTATCCACCTGCAGAAAATGAACTTTAGATCCATGCCTATCACCCTGTAGTAGTATGAACTTAAAGTGGATTAAGGACCTTGATATCAGACCAGAAACTCTGAATTTAGTATATGAAAGAGCTGGGAATACTCTTGAAGCACTAGGTATAGGCAAAGATTTCCTCAGTAGAACTCCAGCAGCCCAGCATCTAAGAGAAAGGATGCACAAATGGGACTATATGAAATTAAAAAGCTTCTTCACAACAAAAGAAATGGTATCTAAATTGAAGAGATCACCCATAGACTGGGAGAAAATATTTGCTGGCTATACATAGAAAAAGGACTGATAACCAGAATATGCAGAGAACTCAAAAAACTAAACATCTCTAAAATCAATGAACAAATAAAGAAGTGGGCAACTGAACTAAACAGAAATTTTTCAAAGGAAGATATCCAAATGGCAAAAAAAACACATGAAAAAATACTCACCATCCTTGGGCTTAAAATAATAAAAATAAAAATCATTCCAAATAAATAAATAAATAAAATGTTTTCCCTATTTTGTGGCTTTTTCCTTAGTATTTTCTTCTGCAGAGTAGATGTTTTTAATTTTTATTAAGTCCAACTTATAAATGCATGTATAATGTGCTTTTTACCAGTAAGTGTGGTTGTAAAGTCAGATTGTTTTACATAGATTCCCATCTTCAAGATGAAGTATTTCTTTTGTGTCTCTAAATTGACATTTAAGAAAATCATGAAGTGATATTAACATTCAGCATGAAATTTTGTGTGGGCACAAAATGCCATCATTCTTCAGACATATAAAGCATTTCCTTTGAAATTTTCTTTGAGTTTCCATTTCTCTTATGAAACCTGTGTTTATTCACGCTGTGTATGTCCCCTCATAAATACCTTAGCCATATTAACCATAGATATTTTATATTCTTTGTTTGATAGTTGTAAAATCTGGATCACCTCCAATAATTTTGGTGCTTTTGGATAATTCTGGATATTTTCTCTCCTTGAAGTATGGATGTCAGATTTGCTTTTGCCTTCTTCTATTTACTTGATGAAGTACATGCACTGTGTACAGTAGAGACTGAAGTAAAGAATATTTACATTGGAAAATGAGCATGCCTCTTCTTTGCTAGAACTTTACTATGTGTATGTATGAGAAGGTGGAGTTAATCAAGTCAACAGATATGTATGATTCAGGAACTCTGGCTATGATTACCTTCACTGCACATACCATGGCTCAGAATTTCTCTACTATTACCTTTCGCTTAGTATGGAAGCCATGTTGCTGGAGGAATTTTCTCAAATTTCCTCTTCTAATCTCAGCTTTTGACTTATCTGATGTACCTGTGTGCCAGGGGTCTTTTCTCCAAACTCTTGCCCCTTTCTTAATGGTAGATTATTTTTTATCAATACTACTTGTGTGTTTTTTAAAGTATAGTGCAGGCTGAATTGTGTCACTGTTAAAATTCATATATGGCAGCTTCTACTCTCAAAACCTGAGAATGTGATTATACTGAGAAATAGATTCTTTACCAGTCCCTACATGAAATTAGTGGAGAAGTTCCTGCTAGTTGGGACAGACTCTGTTTCCACAATTCTCAGAGATTCTGTTCTTTCATAGTAACTCAATTTGTTTTGTCAATGACTGAAAGGTTTTATATGAAATCTTCCCTCCTACATCATATCCCAGGTAAACTTGTCCTTAATGACACCCTTGCTTTCTTAGATTGAAAATAGTTGATACATTGCAATCTTAATTTTTGGATGGTTTCAGTTTTATAACTCTCTTTTTTTATTTAGGATGGGAAATTATGTGAATAAATGAATTTAAAAAAAGGATGGGAAATACACTCTTCCACTTTCTATATCCTCAATGAAAAGCAACATATAAATACAACTATCTTCATTAAGGCCATCATAAATAATGGAACTGAAATAATAAGTTTTCTTCCAACAGAAGAAAAAACAAAAGTTGTGTGTGCTGAACTACTTATGGAAATTAAAGTTATTTCTACATTTCTCATCAGATTGGATATTTTCATTATTGTCAGAAATTGCTCTCCCAGGTAATCCAACATTGTGCTTTCACATGCACATCCATCAACTATCTAACCTGAAAGAAGTTCTGTGTAATATCAGAGGATTCAGCTCAAGTACTTAGCTGCCTGACTTGTTTTCTACAACAGTGAGTTTACTACATATTTCAATGTACAAGTTTAAACATACACCAATTTTTCTAAGTTGATGATTTCCAAACAGTTACATTCATAATAAATCTACTCCTCAAACTGGAATTTATACTAGGTCAGATTTGGGCAGAATCACAAAATAACATTTAATTTTACCTGTTTACTATTCTAATATCCATTTCAACACTTCCAAATTAAGCCTACAAATGTCTAGAAATCTCTTCAACCCTCTCAATTTAAAATATATTTGGTTTTATCTATCCCATTTTCTCAGGTTAGTTCTGACATTTCATTTATTATGAAAAATTCCTAAAGTGACTGTGATACAATAAGAAAATGAGGATTTCAGATTGTTTTGATTACCATTTATCACCAGAATGGGTGAGTTATATCAAAAGTGGTCTTGACAAACAAGCTATATAAAAAGAAGTTAGTCAATGAACTATATTCTACAACTAAAAATGACCTCATTCCTTCTTATTCTTCTTATTCTACTTCTCCTACAAAGATGACTGTTTCACAAGCAAAGTGTGGTAGGTTTTTTGGGTCATTTTTGGTTTGCAAGTGAGTGGATCCAATAAAACAAATTCACTTTAGAAAAATTCTAGTGATCAAACTTTTAGGTTAGTATTGTGTGACGTATTAATCCATTAGTTAACAATAAAGAAATAAAGAATTTGAAAAAATTAGTTTTAAAATATATTAAAGATAGTTCTAGAAATGAGAAGATATGGAAAAAATTTTCCTTTGGAGAAAAATAAAATTCAGCATGCATTTTGATTTTACAACTAGCAAAAGTAGGAGTATGAAACTGAGAGCAGTACTTTTTTTTGTCTCCATCCCCTTATACTATCTTATAAATGGCTTTAAATGACAAAGTAAAATAGAAAATGATTATTCTGAAAGCTTAGTCTAAAGTAGCTATTTGAGAGATAAATAACCTAAGTGCTCATTTAATTAGTAAGGTAACTTCTTAACCCCAATTCAATGTAATTTTTTGTCTTTTTGTTTTGTTTTCTGTTCAGTCATAACATAATGTGTTCAGGTTAAAAATAGTTTGTGAACTAAGTACAATACTACATATTCATCTGGAACTTTATGATGTTCCTAAAACTATATTTAATAATTCAAATGAGAATAAGGTTAGAATATTTTATTTGAAATTTTAAAATATCAGAAACTGTATTGAATGTCCTACAATTCTAAACTGTATGGGGAGCTCTGTGTCCTCTCCTTTATCCACCAGCAATGATGCCTGAATATGTGGGAAAAATATAATTAAAACTTCATAATAAGAGCTCTCCTATCCAGGTGAGGAAAACTGAAAAATTCAATAATTCAATTCTCTCTCTCTCTCTCTATCTCTCTCTCTTTCGTATTTCATATAGCCGCTATAGAAAGAACCTAGAAATGGAGGAAACCTGAGTATTCATTTTGTCCTTGGAGGTCAGTAGAAACATACCTCAAGGTAGGATTTCAGCAGAGAGGAGCTCTTCACATCCACTTATGATCATCAAAAACAGCCATGACAGCCATCATTAAAGTTTATTAATCATTTGCTATGTGGCATTCAAGACTCTAAACACTCTATGTACATTCTTCCATCTAACTCTCATAAAATCCTATGACTTAACTATTACTGATCACAAAAAGAGAAACTCAACCCTTGATGCAATTGAAAGATTCATTTAAGTGTATATGAAAAGCACTTGTGAGATTACACATTGCCTAACCCAGGACACCTGAGGAAGACACAAGATACAAATTCAAATTTGATTCTGAAGCCTTTGAAAACAGGATTTTATCTGTTTAATAAAATTTAGTGGGTGTGGTTGCTTGTGATATCTTCTCAAATTATTTGATGTGCTCTTAAAAGTTAGAGTCAAATCTACCCCCTTTTGTATGTGTGTTTACTGAATTAAGGACTAATACCCAATGAAATTAAAGTGATATGTCTGATGCCTGATGTGTGTGTGTGTGTGTGTGTGTGTGTGTGTGTGTGTGATGCTAGGGATTGAACCCAAAGTGTCATGCATGCTGAGCATGTACTTTTGTCTCAATGTGGTATCTTTGTCAGGGGACAATAAGTCATTGCAGCTTCCTCCTTGCTTTCTTTCTTATTTTAGTCACTCTGAAGAAGCAAACCGTCATGCCTTAAGGATTCTCTTGCAGCCCTATTGGCAGTACACATACCAAGAGCTAAGGCTTCCTGCCAACTGCCATCTGCATGAGCCACCTTGGAAGCTTGACATGACTATATCCCAGACTGACATATTGCCAGCAACTTTATTAGAGGCCCAGAGGCAGATCCATCCGGAAAAACAAATCTTAACTACTACTGCAAAGAAACTGACATAATAATTGTTTCTTATTTTGTTACTAAATTTTTGAGTAGTTATTATGAAGAAATAGAAAACCAACATGGAGTGAATTATGACTGTTGAGCTTACCTGTTAAAAATGACAAGTGCAAGAAGATTTTAAAAATAATGATAAGCAGTGTCCTCCAATTAAGAGTTCCAGGGTCAGGGCTGGGCATGGTGGTTCATGCCTATAATCCTAGGTGCTCAGGAGGTAGAAATCATCAAGATCAAGGTTCAAAGTCATTCTGGGAAAAAAAATATATTAGTAAGACTCCCACAACAAGCTGGGTGTCATGGCATATACTCGTAGTCCCAGATAAATGGAAGACAAAGGTGAAAGGACTGTGGTCTGAGGCTAGCCTGGGCAAAAAGCAAGATATCCTATTTGAAAAATAGCTAGAGCAAAAATGGCTTAAGTCATGGCTCAAGCAGTAAAATGCATGTCAAGCAAACATGAGACCTTGAGTTCAAAGCCCAGTACCTGTGGGAGTGGGGAGAAAGACTTCTAGGAATTATGGTATGAAGGATGACAAATAAGTTAAAGATACAAATTTGTTATCAATCTGCATTCCACATATAAGGCAGCAGAAGAACAAAAGAAACAAGTTTAAGATACTTTAGCTGAGAAGAGTAGGGCAAGCTTTTAGTAAAAGAAATGACAGAACTGAGATACAAAGTCTACTACTCCTCTGAGCAAGTTACTGGAATATTAAATAAATGATGTGCTTAGAATATAAACAAGTCTCAAAATACATGTGATTTGTGAGATGAGGGAGATTTATATCTTGCATCAAGAAAAGAAATATGGGTAGCTGGTTCTATTAAGTGCCTGAAATGAAATTTAAAGTAGAAATTATCAGATGCAAACATTTGTTTCCTTGAAATGAAATTCAACTTAAATTTACATGTAGGCTAAAGAAAACTGGTTAATGTGCAATAAATCTGCATTTTAATAACATTGTATAAATCAATCCTCTGGAGGCATTCATTATGAGTTAACTCTTATGTTGAGCTGTTCATGTGTAAGATAATCTGACTCAAACACATTTTCTCTAGCAAGTCTTTCAATTTTTCCTTCTAAATAATTAATTTTAATTTACTTTAAGTACATTGAGTCATTTTTGAATCAAGGGTTTAATGTTTATGATTTTTCCTGCCTTTAAGTCTAGCAAATTCCTTCAATTTGACTTTAGAAATAATGTGATTGTTTACAAGCAGTCTTGTGTTTTCATCAAATTCACACACTTTAGTATATTCTACAATAACTAATTCTTAGTTATATTCAGAAAGCTAAAATCAGCAAACTGAACACCATATTTCTATATCAGGAAAAGTAGAGAAAAATAAACTGACAATAGTAAGCGTATGGGTATATCATGATACTTCCTTTACATTCTGTGAAGTTCCATAGACAATACTCACACGTAGCAGTTGAATAAATTCATGAAACAAAATATCAATGACACAGTAATAAGAATTGTTGTATTTGTATTAGGTCTTTATTCTACATATGAGAGAAAAGATGCCACTTTTAATTTTTTGAGTCTGGCTAACTTCACTTAAGATGTTTTTCTCCAGTTCCATCCATTACATACAAATGACAAAATTTCATTCTTATTTATGACAATTAAATTCCATTATATATAAAAGCAACATGTTTAACCCATTAATCAGTAGTGGGACATCTTGGCTATTTCCATAGCTTATTTTTTGTGAATAGTGCTGCAGTAAACATGGGTGTGCAAGTGCCTTTGTTGTAATCTGCTTTATATTCTTTTTGGTATGCTCCTAGGAGTGGAAACCAAGATTTTAACAAATGAGCTTTATTAGGGGACACTTCATATCCAAACCATAACATTCTACTCCAGGACCCCAAAAGTTTCATGTCCATCCTGGCTCGTTCCATAGTTTAGCCTTTGTGAATAATGCTGCAATAAACATGGTGTTCAGGTGCCTTTGTAGTAACCTGGCTCACATTTCTTTGTATGTATCCCTAGGAGTTGTATTGCTGGATCATATGGCAGTTCTATTTTTAGTTTATTTAGGAGCCTCCATACTGTTTTCCATAGTGGTTGTAGTAATTTACATTCCCACCAGCAGTGTATAAAGGTTCTTTTTTCCTCACATCCTCACCAACATATGTTGTTGTTTGTGTTCTTGATACTGGCATTCTAACAGGAGTGAGTTGGAACCTTAACATAGTTTTGCTTTCTACTTCCTTTATGGACAGGGATGTTAGACATTTCATCATGGATAATAACACACTTATCTTTATTTCCAACACTTATCATAATGAGTGACAAATAAGAGATGCTCACATCTGTTTCTTTAATGTGTCAAACAATTAAAAAACAATTAACTTGACTTAATTGTCTACACCCTTTATCACAAGTGTGTAAATTTGTCAATTTACAAATTTTTAATTCTTGATATTAACCAAATAATTATTTTCACATAAATTGTTTATGTAAATTAATGATATAAAATTTCAGATTATATATTTTAGGATGATGATACTTCTTATCTAGGCATCAGAAGAAATTCTGGCATATATTTGGACATGGTTAAAAATTAAACAAGTAAGAAACATGACTATAAAATTAGCAGACTTAATGATGTGGAACAGATGGTAGTATAAACTAATTTAACTGCAATTCATGAAAGGTTGAATGTGTCTAGAGGTTAGCATTAACACAAGTCAGGCCAACAATAAGAGCAAGGCTAGAAGAGGTCTCTCCTGTGGGCGCAGAGAATGCTGTGTCAAGAACTCTTGCATTTGCTAGTAAATGTAAATGAAAAAGCGTTCTCATTTTTACTCCAAAAGAGGATCTATTATGACCTAGAGGAAAGTATATACTACAAACCAATGTACTTTAGATACTTTAAGATAACATAAATTCTATTCATTTTTATTTTTTGGTAAAATTGCCATATTAAAAGTATCACTGCAACTATTTGGAAACATGTATGAACTCATTTTCCCAATTTTTATTGGCAAGATTCTGGTAGAAGATTTTAAAAGAGGATAGTGTCTGAATAATGCTTGATTTAAGTAAATATCTGTTTTACAATGTCTATTTGTTGCTGTTGACACCCATAGTAGGATCTTTGATAGAACCTTTCCCATTCTGAATTTCCCTATATGAGACAAAATTGGTTCCATAAAAAACAAAAGAAACACACCAACCATTAGAGGATTCTACTGTGAACATTGGGAGTTCAGAGAATGTACTTTAATAAATCCTGAAAATTGCATATTTAAGACATATCACAATTTCAGTAGTGTAGACTGTGTGATCTCATGTAGAGGATTTTGTTTCTTCTCATGAGATTTAAATCAAGAGAGGTTTTTACTAGTGGTCTGGATGATAAAAAGATATCAATAAACTTATATTTTCACCACATATCATTGCTTTGGATGCAGTAAAGCTATTACTACCATATTGTGGTAAATATTTGAGTCACATAGACTTGCCAAGCAGAGTGGGAAGAGAACATTTTACAGTGAACAGTTACAAATGTTTACTTAAAGAGCAAAAGAAAATCATCTTGGAATAGAAATGCTGATGTTATCTTTGCTTAACATTGCCTAGCTATGTGCCAAAGTAATCATTTGTGTCTCTGCAAAAATTCATGAAGGCAATTTCATATCACATATTTGTTATTTTTAAAGTAAATTTAATTCCCTGGAATATTTCCTACTCTGTTACATTTTGTCTAAGTCTTATGTTTCCCTTTAAATTAGTGACATTTAAATACAATTTCAAAATTTTAAACCATTAAAGCTTTATTTTGTTCATTTTGTTTAAAGAGAAGCAGGGATGGCTGTACTTGGCAAGGATAGATGTACTATTTATGAGGAAACATATCGGCAGAGGAAAAACTCATTTTAGTCAGAAAATGAGTCTGATCATATCTTATTTGTGGAAAGTTTAAGTTTTGTAGATAACTGAAATCATATCACATTGAATTATCAGTCAATTTTGAAATAAGGTACAGCTAATAATAATTATAGTAAACAGGGAAGCTGAAACATAGACAGCTTAATTGATACTTCCAAAATTATTTTAGTAATTGGGTAGAAGAGGAATGCTAATTTGAATCTCACTAAAATGCCTTAGCTACATAGCCATAAATTTATCCTAAAAGAGAAAAATAGATAATTGCTTTTCTGTTTAAGCAACACACTTAAGACATTAAATGTTAATGTTATATATGTGGTAAGTCTTTATATTTTAATACGTGAATATTTTACCAATTTTACTGTCAAAACAGAAAAGTGAGTGACTTTTCTTGAAAACTGAAATCAGAATGGAAATTAACCATTGAAAATGAAACTAAGAAATTAAAAAACATAACCATAAATGCTGGAAAATTAAAATGTCCTCAGAGCTTCAAATCCCATTGTGTACACTCTTGTATAAAGCAGTATCAATAGCTCAATTCACTGTAATGATATTTGGAGCAAAAAGGAACAAAGTAAGAAACATGGTCTAATAAAAATAACTTATCTACAGATGGTGAAAATGTATTCTCCATGAAATATTCTGTACAGGATCCTATGGGATTCCTCTCAGCTCTACAAGGCTGGCTTTCATAACTGAGGTTGTTCTCCTGGGTTATTTGAGTTGCTTTATAGCTTTGATAGATACAAGAGAAGAGATGAGGATATTGAGTCTGATTGGTTCACCACTCTAGGGACATAGACTTGTGAGCTGCAGAAAAGGATTTTCACAATGCACAAAATACAGGTTTTGAAATGTAAGTAGTATAAGTAAGCTTATAGTTTAATGGAATGACTGATTTTTCATGGTAATATTTTCCATGGTTCTTAAATCAGTGCCCTTACCTCCCTACTCCTTAAATTGAATTATTTGGGATAATAAGTAGACACAATTATCATCCTATTACTTTATTCAGATTTATGATACTTTGATTAAGTTGTTAATATCTTTTGACTTTAGCAAGTTATGCTGTGGATGTAATAAGATCATGGTAATACAATTGCTTCAAAACTGATTTTCACTAAATCATGTTAAGAATTTTCCCCTTACAGGAATGTATATTTACATAAAACATCCAAAACTGTTGAATGAGAATCCAAAGTTTAATGAAATATCATACAGATAAAGATGGTTGTATATATGAAAAAGAACTTCACCATCTTCTCTGTTGTATCTTTCAGAATGACATATTCTTGCAAAAGAATCTGTATTGAGACTATGCAAATGAGGACTAATCCAATTTCCTGGCCTACTTCTTTTAATATTCTCTCTAGCATTAAGATATTTTTCAAAATAATATATTCCCTAGTATTTTTTCTGATGAGTTAAGATTTCAAGAAACTTTGATGTTTAAAATTTAACAAAACAGAAAATAGGTCAAAATGTCAATAATCTAACATACTTCAGCAAAGATAGAGCAATATTAAAATTTCTTTAGTTTACTCAGGTTTTAAATCTAAGGTAGTAATTTTTACTCAGAGAAAATTCAAAGTGAGGAGTGATCAACATGTGTTATTTCATGAAGAACACACTTTAGAGTCATTGCTGTGTTTCCTTAAGTCAGACATATTCATCTATCACGCTTCAATCATGATAATTATCAAATATAATTTTTGATGAATTAAATCATAGCTTATTAATCATTAGTTTATCTTATCATTGGCTTGGGAGAATTTCTATTGTGTCATGTCAACTATATGTATATAGATCCAAAACTATGAGTGTCCCATCTGTCTTGGTTGAACATCCCATTCAAGAGGCAACAGTACATGGAAAGGACTGAGAGTTTAGTGAAAAAGTTTATGACCTGCTTGTGCCTGCTTTCTACTGATTTTTGAAATTAATATTTGTATGCATGACAGAATGCAGGCTGGGTTTGCTTTAATTATAACATTTGATGAGGTACAGAGATAATCATTCAAAAACTTAAATTTATTCTACACAAAAGCAAAATGTTTAAAAAGTTTTAAACAAAGAATAAGCATGATAGAACATTAGAATTTGAGCTATAATGAGAAGCATAAATTAGAATGAGTTGGGACAGCATGCAAGAAGTCAAACATCAAAGTAAGTAAAACACATTTAGTCTTTATCATTTTCCCTTGTTTTAGTATTTCATAATCAGTCATAAGAAAAGATCTTGAGGCCTTCCTGCTTACTTAGTTTACATAGCTATCTAGATGTAGAGAAAGAAGTAACTACATGCAAACTTCAGTAATACCATTAGGTAATAAAAGGGAGGAAAACAGTGACTGACCCAAGACAAGATAGAATGAATGATTACATGGAGTATTGGAGTTCATTCTGTTGAGTGGAGGAGACAATAAGGTGAAGTTTGAAAGAGAGGTATATTTGAATAATAAGACAGCCAGCTATTAAATGTTATGATCAAGAGTGATTAAGATTAAACAGCCAATTTTCATTTGAAACCTCTTTAATATTTTATGTGAGAAAGTAGCAAATATAAAAGTTTAGATTCATGATGGGTATGGACCAATCTAGTAGCATCTCAAACCAGCTGTGTTAATTTTGTTGATGTGGCCCTATCAGTGAGGTTCAACAAACATTAGTGCTATTATGACCAGCCATGTGTAAGTACACAGTACAAGGCTGATGTTTGGATCATTTTCACACAGAGCAGACAAGAAGAATAAGCTTACGGCATTTTAAAGCTTTTTATGAATGTAGGCATGGTTCTGAGCAAAGTCCCTTAGTGCCTGAGCACAAGCTGGCATGAGTTCTTGTATGTCAGGGATATTCAGAATGTTCAGTTAACCAGAAAAATCTTCCCTACAAGTGGAAACAAGGGTGAATGGAATTCTAAAAAGATTCCACTTTTTAATTTAGTAATACTAGCAAAGAGTTTGAGTAGGGACACAAAAATATGAGCATTTCTGTTTCTGAAAGTCACTGCTCCTTGACTAGTCCCTATACTGCAAAGCATATTTTCAAATTTACTTTAATCTATTTAAAATTTTCTGATCTCCTATAGTTAAAAAGTTTTGCTAGCATGTACATATATCATAAAAATAAAGCATTGTGATTTCATTTTAGTGAACATTTATAACATTTCATTTCATATTCATTTAAAGCAGTCAGAATCCAGATAAAGAAAACTTCTCATTAAATTCATTTACCTTCTATTGGTATCTTAGTAATACTTTGAAGAAGTTCTGGAAATATTCAGTGTGAATAACAGCAATATCAATGAAATTTATCTATATAATGAAGTATATTAAATTAAATCATTTTTTCTCTAAAATAATGTTATGACCAAACAGAAAACTCCTTACACAATATTCCAGAGTAGCAATTCTGCTACAGAGTTGAATAACAATTCTACAAATAAAAGCTCTGATAAAATATGCTTACGTTCATGTTATATATTATCTATTCCTTGTAAAAGAACCACTAAAGAAAGTTCAGCAATATTGACAATTCTGTTAAGTTTAATAAATTCACAGATTTGAGTTTTCTGGTGTGCATCATAGGAAAATCAACAAAAGAGTCATATATACAGCTAATTAATTACCACTGTTAGTATTTTACCAACCTCATATGCTTATATTTATTGAACCAAGAAAAAATGCTATTTAGTGCACAATTTAGTGAAAAGTCCATGCAGTGAAATAGTAATACTATGTATATATGAACTCTTAATTGTATGTTTTATTTCAGTTTAAAACCAGTTTTATAAAGCAGAAGCCAGTGGGTAGCCACAGCTGGTAAAAGGGGAAAGCATTTGCTACTGCAGAGAACTTGTTTGTGAACTGCTTGAGCTGACTTAAATGAAGAGGATTTTATCACAAATGAAGCAACCACTGGGAAGACCTAAGTGTGTTCTTAGTTTAAGGTTACACAGACTTTGACATGAACATCTCAAGTCTTTTTTATTTCTGTTCCCTTAGATGTCATTTCTGTAAAATTAGAAGATCTTAAAATCAAGAATTGAAGTCTTTAGAGTGCTAAGGGAAGTAGAAATGTGTAAAAATACTGAGTGCTAAATTTGTCACTAATAATTTATTCTCTTAACACTCTTGCATAGTACATTTCCACTTTGAAGGTTAAAAAAATCTATAAGCCTATTGACTCTTTTAAACTTCTAAGCTAGGAATTTCTCAACCAAAATAAAATGCTCTGAGAGTTTTGTCTGAGGTTTAACAGCTCACTCTCCATGCCCTTATTCCTCACAATCCCTACCAATTACTCCTCAAAGAACAACCAAAGAATGTGAAAATGGAACCAAGAGAAGGATTGATTCATTCTTAGGAATGACCAACAAAAATGTTTTATTAAGTTAATTTACCAACAAATTCATTGAAGTTTTATTATTTTTGGTAATACATGTTTTAAAAACAAAATAAAAACATAGTATGCCAGCTTTGGACATTTCATTTCACAGTGTAATTCCTCCTCCTCCAAGGCAATCCATTCTTAAATCTTACTTATTTTCTTATTTAAGCCTTTTGGTTTTTAACTTTATGGTTTCAAATAGCATGGCATGTTGTGCCATATTTATTTTACTTATTAAGGGTTGTTTTTGACAGGATTAGATTTGAACTCAGTGCTTCACACTTGCAAAGCAGGTGCTTTACTGGTTGAGCCACACCTCCAGTCCATTTTGCTCTGGTTACTTTGGGGATCAGTCTCACAAACTATTTGACTAGACTGGCTTTGAACCTCAATCATCCCAAACTCAGCCTTCCTGCAAATAGGGCCCAACTCTTCAGTCCTCCCAGTCTTGGCCTCCTAGTAGTGTGATCCACTGACACCTGACTTGTTTTAAGTTTTTGACATAATGCATAAATTTATCTTTGAGGAAAGTTTGAAATTTACATCATGCTTCTGCAACAAATACATCATAATTGTCAATTGGCACATACTGTCTCTCACAAGTAACAGCAATCTAGGATATTTACCAAATGCATGATTTGCAAGTTTAGGGGTTAAAAGAAATACATGATTTATACCAATGTTAGATAAGTCAATGGTAATAGATGGATTGACAGCTCTACTCATTCACTGTCAACAGAGCAAGATCAGTTATAATAGTGGGCTCTATAGTCAATAAGTTTTGCCTGCAGTAAGTGCAGAGAGAGAGTCTGAAAGCATCCTGTTGTGCTGTAGGAAAAGGATCTCATCCTCTCCCTGCTATGAATGAATGGTATCGTACTGGATTGATCAGTTGTTTATATATGTGTGTGCATATATACACTTATATTTGTGTGTATATATGTATGTAAACATGCATACACATATACATGGAACATCCCCTATAAGACACATATATGATAAGGTATATGATAATAAGAATATTCCTAGTTGATCTGCACATTCTATTATGTTCTTTTCTTATAATTTCTTCATGGAAATACTCTTACATAGAGTTTAGAAAATCGATGACCAGAAATGGACTAATTGCACTCCTTACTTCATGTTGCATCTTACTGTTGACAACATGGCCCAATTTTCTTACCAATTTAGGGATTTAGTTAATTAATTCTACTACTTAATACAATAAACACTATGATTTAATCACTAGTTAAACCAAGTTTAGCCATGTAACTCAATTATCTGCTTTTCTTAAAAAAAACTCATCTTTAATTCCAATTTCATTATTCTATTATTTTTAAAATGAAGAATTTGTATGAACAATAAATTAATATTTTACCTTAATTATTATATGCTATTTCAAGGAAATATGCATGTATATATGCATACATGTAATTGATGTCTAGCAAAACTTTCTTTTATTAATATTCAATCATATTGTGTTTTTTGAAGATATTGTTTTAAGTGCTTTATTATGTTCACAGTATTCACTTATTTTTTAAGTCTTTATGTTTTTTCCCAGTATGGCTGTAATCTTGCATGTTTCCTGTTAAATGCACACATAATACTCTTTGGGGTTTAAGTCTCTGAATAGACATGGGTTAGTTACCACATGAATATCTAAGTTTTGATGATAATGTTAACACTTATCCAATGTCCTCTGGAAATTCTAGTTATATAACTAGAGTTACCCTGGAAAAGTGATACACTGCTCTGATGTGGACACTTGCCTGTAAATTTAGGTGAAGGAAAAATTTAGCTTCAATTGCCTAAAGTATTACAATTTTGACATTCTATGTCAGTGAGGCCAAGGCTACCTTAACCACAAAACACAGATAAACACAGATATATCTTTTTCAGTGTTTTATGCATGTTTACTAGTACAGATTATGGTGCATTTTCTTTTTTTTGATACTTTAATAGGACTCATATATGGAATTGCATTGTGTGCTTACACTTAGTTTCTACATTCCAACTAAAAACCCAGAAGCACAAAACATAGCTTCAGAAAACACATTTCTGCATCTCTACTTCTGGTTATTATAATTCAGTAGGACTGAGTTGGACATTAGAAGCTGATATAAAATTATATATGAAAATATATGCATGGTTATGCTTCAAAGCATGCCAAGCTATGGCTTGTTACTGTTAATTGGAAATCCTGATAACATAATGTGCCTATATGATATATGTCTCTAAATATGAGATTCATAGGACTACTTTGAAATTACAATAAGATTTTAAAGAGTCTAGAGAATATTTAAACTTTACCTACCTAAACATTGTAATAAATTTGTCATAATAAGACTCAGCCATGTAACTTGGCCTATTTTAGGAAGTTTCTCATCACTGTGGTAAATACCTGAAAGAAACAATGCAACAGATGGAAAGATTTATTTGGCACATGGTTTCAGAGTTTTCAGTTCCTGCTTTGGTAGCTCTATTATTTCTGGGTTGTGGTAAGGGAGAACTTCATGCATGAAAGTGTTGTAGAGCAAAGTTGCTCACATCATGGTATCAAGGAAGCAGAAAAAAAAGAGAGACTAGAGGGGGCCGTGGATGAGACATGACTTAAAAACATGCTGGAAAGCTATTGTTGTAAGTGTATACTTCCCACCATAGTTGGAGGCATGCACCTCCACACCCAGCTTTTCATTGAATGAAGTCTTCTGAACTTTTTGTCCATGCTGGCCTCAAACTGCAATCCTCTTGATCTCAGCTTCCAAAGTAGCTAGGATTGCAGGCATGAGCCATCCAATGCCAATTCACTTCTTTTTAAATCACTTTAATCTCTTCTTCAATCATGCCTTCATTGGTCCCAACTTGGAATCAATCTTTTCTGGACAAACTGCAAGTTTTTCAAATCTTTCTGCTGTGCTTTTCACTCATGATTCTCACTGTAGAATTGGCTAAGGCCATCCAGCAATACTGACACCACAGCCCAAATGCTGGAATGCCTTGAAATTTCTTCCAGCAGATTAGTCTAGCACCTTTATATTCGGCCTCACAGAAACTCTCAGGTCATGAAAATAAATAGGCAAGTTCTATGCCAGGTGACATAGAACTTGGTCTCTAGTCCAATTCACAATACAGTCCTCATTTCCATATGAAACTGACCTTTATTGGCTGCATTTATATCAATCAGTATTCTGGTCTTTTGAGTGCCTACCAGAGCCATTCATTAAGCTTTGCTTATATCATTCAAAAGTTTTTCTAGTTTGTTTTTTAAAGTTTTCCAATTCCTCCCTCAAACCAGTTCCAAAGACTTTTGAAACACATGATCAGATACAGTCATAATATGACCATGCTTTTCTGATACCAATTTTCTGTGTCACTCAGTTTTCATTGTTGTGAGAAAATACCTGAAAGAAACAATTTACAAGAAGAAAGATTTATTTTGGCTCATAGTTTCAGAGGTTTTAGTGCATGTTTGGCTTCTTCTGTTGTTTCAGGAATATAGATAGGGGGAATATCACAGAAGAACTGTGTGGTGGAGCAATGTTGCACACCACTTAGCAGTCAGGAAGCAGAAAAATCAGAGACAGTAAAGTGCCAGGGACAAGATGCACCCTTCAAAGACACACCCTCAGTGACCAACTTCCTTCAACTCCTAGTTTCTATCATCTTCATATATTGCTGACAAATTGTGAATCCATCAATGGATCAATCTGTTGAGTAGGTCAGAGTCTTCACCATCCAGTCCCTTCCGAAAACCCCATTGGCTGGCAACCAAGCTTTTAACACATGATCCTTTTTTGTGGGCATTTTATATCCAAGCCATATCAGGACCTTTCCTATACAGTACTATCATCACAATGGTAATTCTTATAATTACCTATTCATAAAATTATGCTACCAAGTGAGAGAAATTCTTTTATTTTCCTCCTTTGGCTTGGATAAAATGAAGATTTTTCTATTACACCTTGTGATGAAAAAGGCTTTCTTTTGATCTACTCAAGAATTGTTATTCTATAGATAGCAATTTTAGTTCCATTGGAGAGAGGGTTTTCTCTATATATGGCATACATAATATATTAAATACCGTATATTAAATATATGTGACATCCATTTTGTTACAGTTTCTCATCTAAGAGTTGAGGATACAAAAATAGTTATAAGCAAGGTGCATGTGGCTCACACCTGTAATCCCAGCCACTTGAGAGGCTGATATTGGGAAGATCATGGTTGAAGGCCATCACAGGCCATCTCAGTGGGAAAAACTGGAAAACCTAAAATAGGATGATTACAGCTCAGGCCAGTCTGAACAAAATTGAGACCCTATCTCCAAAACAACCAAACCAAAAAGGACTGAGAACATGACTCAAGTAGCAGAGCCCCCACCTAGCAAGTGCAAAGACCTGAGTTCAAATTCCAGTATAGCCACTCTCAAAATAAAGTACACATACACAGAAAAGTAGGGCTATATAATCAACATCTTGTAGATACTTACTATGTGAACCACATCAATAAGAACAAAAAAAGTGTCACCTGTGCCAGGCATGGCAGTACACAACTGTAAAATTAGCATTAGGTAAGCAGGTGCAAGAAGGTCTTGAATTTGAATCCAGCTTGAGCTACATAATACTTTAAGGTCACAAATATTTATAAGTAAGTTAGTCAGTTTTTCATCGCTGTAAAAAAAGACCTGAGAAAAAGAAATAAAAGGAATAAAGATTTATTTGGGCTCATGGTTTCAGAATTTACAGTCTATGGTCACCTAGCTACATTGTTTGGTGCCTGAAATTAGACAGAACATCATCGTAGCGAGGCTGTGTTATAGTAGAGCACTTGTCTCATGACAAATTGTGAAAGAGAGAAAGGAGCCAGGGCGAAAGAATGTTTCCATGACACACTCTACTTTCCTAATTACTTTCTGTAATTAGGAACTACCTCCTTGGTCCCATTACTTCCCAATAATGTAATCATATTATGAATTCTTAAAGGGATTAATCTATTTTTTAGTTCACAGTTAGTTCTCAGAATTCAATCATGTCCCAAAAGCCTATTAACTGACAACCAATTCTTTAACACATGAGCCTTCAAGGGACATTTCAGATTCAAGTCATAGAAATGCATTAAAAAAATTCTGACAACAATCCACTGGAAAGAAGATAATGCCTGCCTCTCTCCTTACTATCTCCTGTTTATTTTCTCTAGGCATACTCTGATTTAACATATCCACATAGCTCATTTCTTCATTTCATCTAGACACCAGCTCAAAAGACGACTAATTTAGAAGCTCTTCCTTGAGATCTTTCTGTAAAATTGAACAATTTTGTCCATTCTCTTTTTTTTTTCTCTTCCTATTCTGCACAGCACAAGATAAACTCTTCTAAGTTATAACCCAAGAGACCTACTTACACAGACTAGGCCCCAACTCTTAATTTCCATCATGTCCCAATAATGCCATCAAAATACAAATATGACACTGTATTAATCCCCTGACAACTTCAGAGGCCACATGACCCAATCACTTCCCCAAATGCCATTAGTTGGCAACCAACCCTGTAACAAATAGCCTTCTGGAGATACTTCATATTCAAACAGTATAAATACCCATGCTGAAGCTTGCTTCTTCTGCCACTCTTTCTCTTGGAATACCTCATATCCCCTTTCACTTGATACCTCTCTTTTTTCTTCCTCCTTCTCTTTCTCCTCCCCCTTTCTTCTCTCCCTTTCAACCTCTATCTTTCTCTATTCTCATATATCAAGGTGTTTATCATCCACTTATAGGTAACAATTTTCATTGAGTAGGAATGATCCTCATCTCTTTGTAACTATTTAAGTATTATTACACTCAGTATGTTAAAGATCAAGTGTTAGATCATTCTTATGGAGGCAAAGTGAATATGTTTAAGTAATTTCCTTAGAGCAAGGTAGTAAATCAAAAGGTTAAAATGACAGAAATCTTGTATTTTATTTTTCACTACACATAATGATTCTTACTGGGCAGTTTCTTATGGTAGGGCCAAAGCAAAAACAGTCTTTATATTTCAATGAAGAGTAAAACCACACTAACAAGAATTGCTATTGTTTAAAATTCTAGGTAATTTGCTTTAGAAATAGTGAATATCTAAAAGTATCCTACCTTATGCAGTTATCATTTTCTTGAATTTATTATTTTGTGGATTACATTTTCACAAAAAGCCTCTAATTATAAAAATGTTCACATGCTAATGTAATTTGGTGTCACAATTCTACCAGGTTTTCATTAGCTGGTACTATCTGTTAAATCAAAACTGTTCTTTTATATTTAAGGGGGGGGGGAAGGGTGGGAGAGGGAGGCAGGGTGGAGAAATGACCCAAACAATGTATGCACATGTGAATAAATGAACAAAAAAAAAAAAAGAAAGAAAGAACGAAAGAAAACATGGGTTTCCCCAGGTGGGAGTAAAAAGAAGAAAAAAAGATTTCAATAGGGTGTGAATTCTATACAGAACTTCACCCAATTGTAAATGCTCATCTTAAATTTACTGCCTTTGTTGTAAATTTTTTAAAGTGTAACTTCTTAATTCATGTGATTAAATCAATAAAGTAGTTTACTATTAAAATATATATATATAAAGGGTATCACAACAAATAATTCTAACTCATAATTCTTTTGATAATTATTCATATTCTAGGTCTTCATAATAGTTATATAGCTATCCTGGAACTTGACATCTCTTTGATTAGTCTCAATGTCTTTAAAACTAATTGATTAAAAATATTAATGTTTTTAAAATTCATTACCGTAATGTGAGCATAAATGTTATGGAGGAAATTCTACAGCTTTACATACTGACAAATTGTGTAGGCTACCCCTTTGAAATTTGCAGAATTGAGAACTTGAACTGACCAGGTATATACCTATAATTCCAGTACTTGGGAGGCTGAGGCAAGAAGATAGTGGGTTCAAGATAAGCTTGGGATACATAGAAAGATATTGTTTCAAATAAAAAAAATGTGTATTGGGAGATACTTTATCTCTTATATGTGTCCATTGGAAAGCAAAAGAGATACTTTATATCATATATAAATCCATTGGAAAGCAAATAAACTACCTATAATACAATTATTTTAACCATTGGTTGTCTTTAATTTCATGTAGTTTGCATCATATAATGAGATGCATTATAACCAACAATGAGAGAAGCTTATATTGGTAAATGTCTTTACTAAAGAAGAAAAAATCAGCAACCTAACAAACCAACAACCAACAGAAAAATCCATAATCTAACCCTCAAAGAAATAGAAAAAATATCTCATCCTAAATTTAGTAGAAGAAAGGAAATAATAAATATTAGAGCACTAGACAAATGAGTAGAAGATCATCACAAGAACTTGGAATTGATTTACTAAAAGCAATAATGCAATGGGCAGATCTTTGCTAGACTGAGAAAAAAGACAAAAACTCAAGTAATAAGGCAAATAGAAATAAAGATTCAATATAACTGAACCTATAGAGATAAAAAGGTATATATGTGATACTATATACTCTAATACATACACAAATTTGATTACCAAGAAAAAAGTGTAGAAATGTATTCTAGAAATATATAACTTGTGATGATTTAATCATAAAGAATTATGCATTATAATCATCATAGTTCTGAAAAATCTGAAACTACATTTTACTAAAAGAGGCTGAACTAATAATTTCCTACTTTCCAAAAACAAAAAGCCTACCAAATATTTAAACATATTAATTCCAGTTTTCTCTAAATCTTTTAAAATAATGAAGAGGGAATACTTCCAACTCATTCTGAGGCCAGAATTACCCTGACGTTAAATTCAAAGAAAACATAAACTACATGTCAATACTCAAAATTGATGAAAATGTCTTTACATGAATACCAGCAAACCAAATTCAGCATTACCTTAAAATTATGCATCACTTTATAATTTGAAATTATAATTATCATGTGATATAGCCATCTATCTTCTAGGTATATATAAAAAAACCCACAATCTCTGTGTTCTCCTTGTGAATGTATAACCCTTGCAGTATTATTTGTGATACCAAAGAGTTGGAAATAACCTAAATGTTCTCTGATGAATCAATGCAGAAACAAAATGTATGTACACAATGTAGTATTACTCATCCTTGATTATTGTTATGTGCTACACCATGAATGAACCTTGATGACATTATACTAAGGGAAAGAAAGCATTCACAACAGAAAACTACTACTGATTCCACTGAAATGAGGCATCTGGATCAGTGATATGCTTACAAATAACAGAATATAGACAATGGCGATTACCAGAGGCTGCAGGGAGAGGACAGTGAGAGTAGTTCATTGGCTACAGAGATTGAGGTTTAAACGAAAATGAATTTCCAGAAATCTATCACACAATAAAATATTTGTAGTTTATGCTATTATACTATATGTTCAAAAATGGTTAAGAAAGAGAAAAATACTACAGAACTTAGTGAAGAAAATATTTAAACTATGAAAAGGGTATACGTTTTGCTTTGGGTTTAAAAGTTTCCAGATATTATATGTAAAAGCAATTTGTATAAATAAATAATAACCAACAATTATAACAAGCAGAGACTATTTATTCAGAACTTTATATGGAAAAGAATCAGCTGCCATCATTTAAGTTAGGAAGAGAATCAAATGCAATGATGAGAGTTGGAAATTTTTTTACTAGACAATGAAAGGCTTCAGTTATACTCTAATGGCAGGTTATTGGCACAAGGAAACTGGGATAGGTAACTAGAAGTAGTAACCCAGTTGATTTTGAGAGCCTATATGATTTCTCTGGTTTGTCTTAATTTGGAATTTTAGTAAAAATTAGGACAGTTTGCAGTTATTGACCAAGTCCTACATCTTTACATGATTTATAGTGAGTTTATGGTTTGGCTTTCTGGACTGGTTACTAGAGAAAATTTGAGTTAGAAATGTGCTAGCCAGCTTCTATTACTACAAAAATAACTGAGACAAACAAATTACTAAGATAAAATGTTATTTGACTCACAGTTTTATTCCATGATCAATTTCTTCCCATGTTTTCGGGCTTGTGATGAGAGAATATATCATGGTAAGGATAACATGGCAGAGCAAAGCCACTCATCTCATGAGAGCCAGGAAGTGAAAGAGAAAGAGGAGAGATCACAAACGTAATACTCTTTTATAGGGCATGACCCATATGACCAGAACACTTCCAGTTAGGACCCACTTCTTAGAGGTTCAAGTATATACATATAGCACCAAAGGCTGGGGACCAACCTTTAACACATAACACATTGAGGGATACTTACCCATATTTGTTGTGGATATTCACCATTTGTGTATGCACTTGAGAGGCCCACTTTTGGTTAACTGCTCACTTATAATAGCCAAGTCTCAATTCAGGGGCAGCTAGGGATCCAAGTATTTACTGTTCAGGTAACTGTTCACTCATCTTTGTAGTCTACTGTCCTATAAGATCTTCTTGGTCTTTTTGCTGAGAGAAGCTGCTCAGATAGATGCAGAAAAGTCTTGGCGAATGGATCAAGATGACAGTTAAGTCCCTCAACATGAATTTATATAGCTATTCACACACAAAAGTACCTTCACAAGTGTTGAGGAGACCAAGTGAGAGACTGAACTACCTGATTTTAATTTAGTAATAAGAAAGGATGCAGAAGGAAAGAAGATGAAGGCCAAAAGAAAAATAGTTGCACACATCACTCCTCCCTCAACTACAAGCCACAGAGGTTGAAGGCAGATGCCCTTACTTAAAGGAGAAGGAGGGACTGAAGTGCTGGCCCTTATTCAAGTACCACTACCACTCTAAAACTCAGTACCAAGCAGATCCCCACAGCTGTTTCCCAATCCAGTATCTGTGAATGAAGCCTCCAGACCCACATTAGCATTGGTAGCAAAGGGAGTTCCTCCATTGCCTTCCTCAAACCATAAGCAGCATAGCATGTGGAAAAACTTCATCAACTGGTGGGTAGGATAGGAAAGTAAGAACAACACGTCACCTTAGAACTCTGAATTAGATACAAGTCCATGAAACCCAACACTAAGCTGCCCCTGATATCAAGCCAGTGTCCTTAGAGCAGGCCTCTGGCTGTGTTCTGGTACCAAGAGACCTGTGACTTGAATGGGACAGATTGTTATATCAGCAAACATGATCTCTGGTAACAGTGACACGTTTAGGCCAAAAAAACATCATAGCATCAGGCAGAGCATAGGAGTGTGGGTTTTGTTTGTGCTGGGATGGTCCCACAAGATGGTTGTCTTTGGGTTTGCCCTGGTACTGTGAGTGTTTCAGTAGCCTTGGGAATACCCAGAGTAGCATTTCTCCTACATAGATAGCATAATATGAAGGCCTGTTGTCTACTTTGGGGAAGAAGAGGAGAGAGCTATCAGGAGAGAGAGAGAGATCAGGAAAGAGAGATCTGGAGAGAGAGAGATTCAAGTCATAGCTGTAGATCATGGGACCAAACCCTCCACAATGAGGCACTGTCAGAATTTCATGGCAACTGACCATACATCCCTTGCCTAGGTTCCAGAGTCTTCCGTGGCTCCTGGCCACAAAGAAATGTTTATAGGATTTGACTATCCTTATCAGGTATTCTCTTGTCCATCTTTGGAGTCACTACAAACTTGGATGAGTCATTCTAGTTCTGAATCAGTGACAACACTCCAAATGTAGAATTAAAGCAAATCTAGACTTAGGATGAAACTAATGTGAAATAGCAGCCGTATCTATAGGCTCCAGAGAAAAAATATTAAATAGGCAACTTAGAATTAATGATAGAATAGACATAAAAATAAACTCAGATTATAAAGAAAGGAGCAAGCACCTAATCCACCAATGCCCAGATAGGCATCCTGCTGCTCAGCAGGCATTAGGAATATTAAGGGAATCATGTCATCATATAAAGGACAAAATAAACTTCCAGAAATGGATGAGACCTCAAGCAATATGTGTAAAATATTTGACAAAGAATTCAAAATGGCTCTTTCATGGAAACTCAACATATGTCAAGAAAACACAGAAAATAATTCAATCATTTATCAGATAAACAGTAGAAAGATTGAGGCAATTTAAAACAAAACAAAGAAATCCTTGAGCTAAAAATTACATTAAGCAAAATTAAAAACATGATAGAAGATATCAAAAGCAGACAAGATTAAAGATCAAACAATAATCAGTGAATTAAAAATAACCTGTATGAAAATAAACAGATGAGAAAAGTGATAAAAAAAAGAGAATGAAATTAAATGAAGGAAGTTTACAGGGTATAGAAGAAAACATTAAAGAAGCAAATATTTGTGCTATTACAGTTGAAGAAGGACTTAGGATTTCCAAAGACATGGAAAGTTTATTCAAGGAGATAATAACAGGAAACTTTCAGAGCCTACAGATACAAAAATTCATGTATAGGAAGTTCTACAGTCGCCACTCAAATGCAACTCAATCAACTCAACACAAAGATATAATGAATTGCTCAAATATGACAGGTAAAGAGCATTCTTAAAGTTTGCAAAGGAGAAAAGAAACGAAAAACACATCAAGGTGTGCTATTATACCTAACAGCACACTTTTCAGGAGAAACTTTGCCAACAAGAAATGATTAGAATATGCTCAGTGCTGAAAGAAAGAAAGGAAAAAAAAAACTGCAATCAAGAATATTGCAACCAGCAAAGCTATCCTTTAGATACCTCTGTGCTGGGGGTGTGGCTCAAGGGATACAGTTCCTGCCCAGAAAGCACATGGCCCTGAGTTCAAACCAAAGATGAGAGATTGTACCACAACCAGGCATAACTTATAAGGAATGCTAAAGGAAGCTTGTCCAAGTGAAAGATAGAGATGCTGAGTAATAACAAACATCAAAAGGAACACTGGTATTTGATTTTTTTTGAGGCTATTGTAAATGGAATTGTTTTCATACATTCTTTTTCCGTTTGCTCATTGTTAGTGTATAGAAATGCTAATGATTTTTCTATGTTGATTTTATATCCTGCTACCTTGCTATAGCTATTGATGATGTCTAGAAGCTTCTGAGTAGAGTTTTTTGGGTCTTTAAGGTATAGGATCATGTCGTCTGCAAATAGGGATATTTTGACAGTTTCTTTACCTATTTGTATTCCTTTTATTCCTTCTTCTTGCCTAATTGCTCTGGCGAGGAATTCCAGTACTATGTTGAATAGGAGTGGAGATAGTGGGCATCCTTGTCTGGTTCCTGATTTTAGAGGGAATGGTTTTAATTTTTCTCCGTTAAGTATAATGCTGGCTGTAGGTTTGTCATATATAGCTTTTATAATGTTGAGGAACTTTCCTTCTATTCCTAGTTTTCTTAGAGCTTTTATCATGAAATGATGTTGGATCTTATCAAAGGCTTTTTCTGCATCTATTGAGATGATCAAGTGGTTTTTGTCTTTGCTTCTGTTAATGTGGTTTATTACGTTTATTGATTTTCGTATGTTGAACCACCCCTGCATCCCTGGGATGAAGCCTACCTGGTCGTGGTGAATAATCTTTTTGATGTGTTGCTGAATTCGATTTGCCATTATTTTGTTGAGGATTTTTGCATCAATGTTCATTAAGGAGATTGGCCTATAGTTCTCCTTTTTGGAGGTGTCTTTGCCTGGTTTTGGGATAAGTGTAATACTGGCTTCATAAAATGTGTTTGGCAGTTTTCCTTCCCTTTCTATTTCATGGAACAGTTTAAGGAGGGTTGGTATCAGTTCTTCTTTAAAGGTCTGATAGAATTCAGCAGAGAATCCATCAGGTCCTGGACTTTTCTTTTTGGGGAGACTCTTGATTGCTGCTTCAATTTCATTTTGTGTTATAGGTCTATTCAGGTGATGAATTTCCTCTTGGTTCAGTTTTGGATGATCATATGTATCTAGAAATCTGTCCATTTCTTTTAGATTTTCAAATTTATTTGAATATAGGTTCTCAAAGTAGTCTCTGATGATTTCCTGGACTTCCATGGTGTTTGTTGTTATCTCCCCTTTTGCATTCCTGATCCTACTAATTTGGGTTTTTTCTCTCCTCATTTTAGTCAGGTTTGCCAGGGGTCTATCGATCTTGTTTATTTTTTCAAAGAACCAACTTTTTGTTTCATTAATTCTTTGTATGGTTTTTTTGGTTTCTATTTCGTTGATTTCAGCTCTTATTTTTATTATTTCTCTCCTTCTATTTGTTTTGGGATTTGCTTGTTCTTGTTTTTCTAGGAGTTTGAGATGTATCATTAGGTCATTGATTTGGGATCTTTCAATCTTTTTAATATATGCACTCATGGCTATAAACTTTCCTCTCAAGACTGCCTTAGCTGTGTCCCATAGGTTCTGGTAGGTTGTGTTTTCATTTTCATTGACTTACAAACCTAACAAAAGATGTGAAAGACCTCTACAAGGAAAACTATACACTTCTGAAGAAAGAGATTGAGGAAGACTATAGAAAGTGGAGAGATCTCCCATGCTCATGGATTGGTAGAATCAACATAGTAAAAATGTCTATACTCCCAAAAGTAATCTACATGTTTAATGCAATTCCCATCAAAATTCCAATGACATTCATCAAAGAGATTGAAAAATCTACTGTTAAATTTATATGGAAACACAAGAGGCCACGAATAGCCAAGGCAATACTCAGTCAAAAGAACAATGCAGGAGGTATCACAATACCTGACCTCAAACTATATTACAAAGCAATAACAATAAAAACAGCATGGTACTGGCACAAAAACAGACATGAAGACCAGTGGAACAGAATAGAGGATCCAGATATGAAGCCACACAACTATAAGCAACTTATCTTTGACAAAGGAGCTAAAAGTATACGATGGAGAAATAGCAGCCTCTTCAACAAAAACTGCTGGGAAAACTGGTTAGCAGTCTGCAAAAAACTGAAACTAGATCCATGTATATCACCCTATACCAAGATTAACTCAAAATGGATCAAGGATCTGAATATCAGACCCCAAACTCTTAAGTTGATACAAGAAAGAGTAGGAAATACTCTGGAGTTAGTAGGTATAGGTAAGAACTTTCTCAATGAAACCCCAGCAGCACAGCAACTAAGAGATAGCATAGATAAATGGGACCTCATAAAACTAAAAAGCTTCTGTTCATCAAAAGAAATGGTCTCTAAACTGAAGAGAACACCCACAGAGTGGGAGAAAATATTTGCCAACTATACATCAGACAAAGGACTGATAACCAGAATATACAGGGAACTTAAAAAACTAAATTCTCCCAAAACTAATGAACCAATAAAGAAATGGGCAGGTGAACTAAACAGAATTTTCTCAAAAGAAGAAATTCAAATGGCCAGAAAACACATGAAAAAATGCTCACCATCTCTAGCAATAAAGGAAATGCAAATTAAAACCACACTAAGATTCCACCTCACCCCTGTTAGAATAGCCATCATCAGCAACACCACCAACAACAGGTGTTGGCGAGGATGCGGGGAAAAAGGAACCCTCTTACACTGTTGGTGGGAATGTAGACTAGTACAACCACTCTGGAAAAAAATTTGGAGGCTACTTAAAAAGCTGGACATTGATCTACCATTTGATCCAGCAATACCACTCTTGGGGATATACCCAAAAGACTGTTACTCCAGAGGCACCTGCACATCCATGTTTATTGCGGCACTATTCACAATAGCCAAGTTATGGAAACAGCCAAGATGCCCCAGCACTGACGAATGGATTAAGAAAATGTGGTATCTATACACAATGGAATTTTATGCAGCCATGAAGAAGAACGAAATGTTATCATTCGCTGGTAAATGGATGGAATTGGAGAACATCATTCTGAGTGAGGTTAGCCTGGCTCAAAAGACCAAAAATCATATGTTCTCCCTCATATGTGGACATTAGATCAAGGGCAAACACAACAAGGGGATTGGACTATGAGCACATGATAAAAGCGAGAGCACACAAGGGAGGGGTGAGGATAGGTAAGACACCTAAAAAACTAGCTAGCATTTGTTGCCCTTAATGCAGAGAAACTAAAGCAGATACCTAAAAGCAACTGAGGCCAATAGGAAAAGGAGACCAGGAACTAGAGAAAAGGTTAGATTAAAAAGAATTAACCTAGAAGGTAACACCCACACACAGGAAATCAATGTGAGTCAATGCCCTGTATAGCTATCCTTATCTCAACCAGCAAAACCCCTTGTTCCTTCCTATTATTGCTTATACTCTCTCTACAACAAAATTAGAGATAAGGGCAAAATAGTTTCTGCTGGGTATTGAGGGGGGGAGCGGGAGGGGGTGGAGTGGGTGGTAAGGGAGGGGGTGGGGGCAGGGGGGAGAAATAAACCAAGCCTTGTATGCACATATGAATAATAAAAGAAAAATGAAAAAAAAAAAAAAAAAAGGAACACTGGTATTCACTGGCAAAAGTAATTATAAAACAAATTTAAAATTTTACACCTATTATCTAAATAATTTATATACTGACTATGAAGATTGAAAACAATTGCATTAAAAATAATGCTAAGATAATAATGCTAAGATATGGGCAAATGTAGAAAAATATAAAATAAAAATTTTAAATAGAGGAAATAAGTCCAATTATAGAGGATTTAATTAGTACTTTTTTCTATTTTTCTTATCTTTATGATCGATGTTAAATTGGTACTATTTTTAAAACAGAATATTATAATCAAAAGATGATATTATAGCCTCAAATTAACCATAAAGCCAAAACCTACAATAGACACATGAAAAACATGAAGGAATCAAAAATACTAAAGATAATCAGTTAATCATAAAGGAAAACTGTAAGCAAGGGAGAAAGGAAGAAAGAAACTGGCAGCAATAAGTCCAGAAGTAAGTAGCAAAATGGCAGCAGTAAAAATTTAGTTGTAAATAATTACCTTAACTGTGAATGGATTAAATTCTCCAATTAAAAGATACAGAAAAGTAGGTGTGGTTTTGCCTACTTTTAATACCAAAGGTCAAGAGGCTGAGGCAGGTTAATTGTGATTTTGAGGTCAGTCTGTCCGACATAACAAGACTATGTCTCAAACAAGGTAGCAAACAAAAAAACGGAAAACACAGAGTAACTGGATGTTTAATAAAAAAAAAAAAAAAAAAACCCAAATATATGCTGCTACAAAGAAACTTTATCTCTAAGGACACACACTGACTGAAATTGAAGGAATAGAAAATAGTATTCCATGTTAGTATAATCCAAAAGAAATCAGAAGTCATTACGCCTATATAAGATTAAATAGACCTCAAACCCGAAGTAGTACAAAAATGTAGGGCTAGACATAGAGGTCCATACCTGCAATAATAGCTACTCAGGAAGCAGAGATCTGAAGATCATGTCTGAGGCCAACTCAGGACGCTGTCTCAAAAACAAGCCTAGCACAGTGGTGCACACTGTAGTTCTAGTTACTTGGGAGGTGATATAGAATGATAGAGGTCTGACGTCAGACTGAGCAAAAACTGTGAGACTCTGTGAAAAACAAATGAAACGCAAAGCAACTATCTCCTCCATAGCTTCATCAGCTCTAACACAGTTATTTGGTACATGAATAGCTACTCATAGTGTTAATCATGTGGGAAGATTGTCACTGGAAGTGTGTTAAAACTGGTCATTTCTAATTCAGAAGGAAGAAAAGAGAAAAATGTACTTTTGATCAATAACAGCATGAGGTCTCTAGAATTTATGAATAAAGATTACATGCAAGAAGGTGAAAAACAATAAACGATTTTGAAAGGGATCTAGGTTTAAGATTTTGGGTGGAAGCTGTCCATTGCTATTGCTGAAGGTGCTAGATTAAATGTCTGCAGCAAAGATGAGCTGCTCTGTGAATCATCAGTCTGTGGTACTCCATTGGATTAGCTTTCCAATTGTATGGAAGTCTTAGAGCATTCTAGAAGAAACCACTGTGCCCAAGGCATCCAGCAGAGGCCATGTCAGCAGCAGGAACTGGACATTGCAATCCGTGTATGCAGCTAAAGATTATTCCCTGGCTGATAGCATTATTTTTTAAGAGAAAATATTTAACTGCAACAAAATTTATTCCCATTTTTAAACAAAATGTTAAAGTGAAATAAAAGGTATAACAAAAGTTAATTCTTACATGATTTTTTAGAAAATCATTTACTAATGGTTAATTAAATGACGTTATATTAAGGCAACTGAAGAAATGTTTCCAGAGAAAATATACTTAAAAAAAAATTAGACTTTTGATGAGAACAGTTGTTTGAATAGTGATGGAAACTCAGTACAACATAAACAATAAAGAAAAACTAAGCAAATAAAAAAATCAAGGTAATGATTGATTACCAAGGTGTAAAATGAGCAAATTTTTTATTATTTATTCATTTATTCATATGTGCATACATTGTTTGGGACATCTCTCCCCCCGCCCTCTGTCCCCCACCATGTCTCCTCCCTCCCACCCCCCTTGCTTCCAGGCAGAGCCTGTTCTGCCCTCTTCTCCAATTTTGTTGAAGAGAAGTCAAAAGACATAATGAGAAAAACAGTATTATTGGTAGCTTGAGATAAAGATAGCTATACAGAGACAGTCCTAGCTTTACTTCCATGCTGTGTGTATCACAACCCAAATTGATTCATCTCTACCAGATCTCTTCACTACTTCCCGGTCACCTTCCCATAGTGGCAAAAATTTTTAAAGTGATTCCTCAGCAGATGTTACAAACATCTGCTATGCAGCATCAGTTTCTTGGATTTTTTTTTTTTTTTTGGTATTGGAGTTTAAACTCAAGGCCTACACCTTGAGTCACTCTACCAGCTCGTTATGTGATGTGTCTTTTTGAGACAGAATCTCATGAACTATTTGCTGGGCTGGCTTCAAACTGTGATCCTCCTGATCTCTGCCTCCTGAGTAGCTAAAATTACAGGTTTGAGCCCCTGGTGCCTGGCTGCAACATCATTTGTAAGGAATGAAGAAATATCTTATGTTTGAGTGTGGAGCAACTGTGATTTAAGAAACCACTAAGTAGGTACAGCTTGAAGTGAAATCTGGTAGGTTGTGTTAAAAATATATTTGTCGAGTACAAAAGCTTTACTTGGAAAAAGTTAGGAAACTTACAAAAATAAAGGAATTTGAACTGATGGCTATTCATTTTATCATTACTCAGGTGGTATTCTGTGAAAAAAAATTGAATATTTTCATTAAACCAGTAGTGATAGCCATAAACTCAATTCACTCTCATTGAGTTAATCATCATAAATTGCATATTTTTGTTATAAGTGGAAGTTGAATAGACAGAATTTCCCTACCTACCACACAACAGTTAGATGGCTAAACAAGTTCAAGATTTTAATTCTCCTGAATGAGAGGAACCACCCTCAACTCTTATAAAATGGAGATTGACTTGAAACATATATTTTGTTGTCGATTTGATAAGTGTCTCTTTTTTGTTCAAACCCCTAACTTTTTTTTTTATTTCTTTTATTCATATGTGCATACAATGTTTGGGTCATTTCTCGCCCAATAGTGTCTCTTAACTCAACCTAAAACTATAACCTAAAATTAAGAAGCAAGTCAATTATAAAATATAAACAGTCTGATAGCAAAAATAATTTAATGTTGATTTCCTTATACATTCTTATGATGTAAAAAAATTAAAGCTAAAATTGAAATCTCAATTCTCAGTCAAATTTGCAGAAAATGTTTTCCAAACTCAAATTCTGGTTATATCAGTGGTTTCTAATCTTCAACTAAGCAAAAACAGTATTACCATTTTTCAAAATCTAATTACCTCTTGGATAGAGGAGTTTCTACTTAACCCTAAATTGGATGTGAATTATCTAAAATGTAGTGACATACTAAAAGATAAACATCAAGAGAAGAAAACAATTTTATATGGTTTCCACTCACTTAAAGTCTTATATCCAAAGATTGATACCAATATTTGCAGTTCTTTAATGTGGGAAAAGACATTTTAAGGATGAAATTCATAAAATCAAATTACATGTGGACATGTGGACATTAACATTTAAAAATTTGCAATTGGTTTCAATTTTAGCAAACACTAACTTTGAGTCCTATGAGTAAAATGTTACATACTCCAAGAAACTAATTCCAACTATTCTTTGTGTATACCTGCATTCTAAACAATGTGACCACTTTCAAAATTTTTAATTTTGTCATTAGAAGTTGCACATATTTATTTTTATGCATTTATATAGCTACCTATATAAAAGTTTTGATATTTCATCTTGAACAGCAAAGACTATTTATGACCTGGCCCTTTATAGAAAACATTTATTAAGCATTAGTGCTACAAGTTTAATTCTTAGGTATAAAGCTTCCATAAAAGAAATTCCAATTCCAATGGTTCCATTGGTGAACTCTAACAGATGAATAGGGGGAAATAATATCAATTCTATTTCTTTTTCCTCAAAATAATAGAGAATAAATACCTCCAACCTCATTTGGTAAAGTCAATGTTATATTCATATAAAAATCAGGGATAAAAGTACATAAAAACTTCATAAATATTTTTCATGAAGTTAGGTACAAAAATTCTAAGCAAAATTGATATTATCATTCTAAGTTTTGTTATCATACAGAATACCTACTATTCTATATCACTCAAAGTAAAGTATATTCTTAATCCATCTTTTATGCCACATTATAAACTTCATTTAAAGTATCATATTTCTTTTCAAATTCCTAAAAATTATTTGTGGATTTCACTTTTAGACTTTAATTTGGAACATTAAACCATTTGCTCATTAAAAAATTATATCTGTTGGCCAGACATTGTTGTGTATGCCTTTCATACTAGTTAGTATGAAGATACAGGTAGGAGGAATGTGGTCCATAGTTGATCCTGGACAAAAACGTGAAAGCCTAATGAAAAATCAACTAAAGAAAAAATGGCTAGGATTTGGATAAGTTAGTAGAGTGTACGCCTAGAATGTGCCATGCCCTGAGTTCAAACCCTGGTGCTTCCAAAAAAATGATAACTACCTCATAAGTGATAAGTATTGTTTATAGAGGGAATCTTTACAGCTTTCAAAAGTTTGTTAAAACTCTCTCTTTTCTCATTATACTGTGTATTTTTTGTTTACATTTTGACTTCAAGTTTATTTCTTTCAGAAAGTTTCTTTTGCACTCATCTTTCCCTATTCCTTCTTTTTTATAAAAATTATCAGAACTTATGCATTTAGTTTTTTATCTGCTTGTCTATTATAATATTATTAATCATTTGCAATGGATGCTTATTCTTTCTCTAAGCCATCTTCTTTGGAGTAGGTTATTTTTTATTTCTTTCCATCACTGTGTTAATTACCAAAGTCTGAAACTGATGGTTCCATTTATGTCACTGAAAAATGCAATTATTTGTGTGGAAAATGTTAATACATCTTCTTTATTTATGAACTCTGTCAAAGATGCCCTTAAATGCTGTGTATACTTGATTTCAAATACTTGATTTCAAATTTCAAAATTGTACCACAGGATGTGATGATTATGTCTATACTCAGTTTAAGAATGTTCATAGGAAAGTAAGGCCATTAATTTTTTCCTATAATAAGAAAATCACAGTCTTTAGTATAATAAGATTGAGTATATGAAGCAGAGCTCGTTTGTAAAAACACAGTTTAAGTCACTTATCAAGAAAGTCATAAGTTAATTGTTTTACTGTGGGTGTATTTGTATGTTCTACAGAGTAAAGAGAAAATTTAGATTTTGCCAATTAACTTTCAATATAAAGCACATGAGAATTTTATGCAATCAAAGAAGCATAAGACTAAAAGTTTTCTTTAAATGGAGAATATGGACATGAAGATTAAGTTGAAAAGGGGAATTTCAAGTTATATTTGATTCCATAACACAATTGTTCTTCCTCCCTTCCTTATTTCTTCCTTCTTTGTTTTCTTCTTTCTCTTCTTATCTCCCTTCCTTTCTTCTCCTTTTTACAGGACTTTTTAGCAAATTTCCACTTTCTGTTCAACACTATGCTATAGAAAAATAAAAAATAAAGATCTGTCATCAAAAACTTTCTGTTAGGATTAAGGTGAGGGTATATGGTTGATGAATTTCATATACTTGCATGAAATAGAACAAAGAATTGCTTTAAGTGGGATGGGGAGAAGGTTGAAGGGGAGAGACAATGGGGGCAAACTACCCAATGTACAATATAAGCCTAATTGGAACTGTCATTATGAATCCCCCTGTATAATGAGTATATCCTAATAAAAATTTAAAACCAGAGGTAAGTTAGAAGATAAGCATTTCTAATTTATTCTCAGTAGTGTGAATGACACTAAATTTCTGTGTGAAAAAGTAAAGTAAACCAATTTATAATTAAGTTGACAGGTCTTCATATCTCTATGATTATGCTAAATAATAAAATTAGATAAGTATTCAAGAAATTTAATTGGTTTTCTAAGAAAAATTTAACCACACTGGAAATCTATTACAAGTTGTCTAGTGATTACATTCTATAATCAAGCATAAATATATCTGATGGTCAGATTCAGAATGTTAGAATAATTGAAAATCATGTAGCATGAATTTTATTCCATTATAATAATTAAAAAATAAGACTCAAGGACTATCAGAGACTGGTTTAAGAAGAAATTAGCACTGGGTAGGCAGAACTAGGCTCTAAACCAGGTTATATTGTTTCAAAAATATCCTAAGTAGGATTAATTGGATAAAGACAAGTTTACAAAGTCTATGACCTACGTAAAATTGTTGTTTTGCATAAATTGCCCTTCAAATAATTTGTGAACTAAATCATTGGTGTGTTTTACAATAGCAATTCTGCTGGATTATGCATGCATTTTTTGGTTTAGTTTAATTTTGTTTATGAGTTTGTCGTGTCTTCTTTTTTGATGTGAATATGAACTTGTAGCAAATTGTGGAATGATGGCTGTAAATGGTTTCATCTTTCTCTTACTTTCCTCCTCCTGTTAGCATTATTATGCTCTGTTCTTGATCCTGTCTTGATCTTTAATTATTGCTCTATAATTGTCCCTGTGGGAAAACATCTGCTATTGCCTACTTATTTTTTTCCCTGTTGTCTCAGATTCCCTGTGGACTGCATTATATTTTGTTGACACTGCATTTTCTAGTTGCCTTGATGATTTTCTACCCCAAGGGTCTTATAAAGATCAAAATTTTTAACTGCCTCATTTCCTGTGGCAATTCAGATATTTTTCTTTCTAAATTACAATAGTGTTACAGGATTCAGGAAATGATTTTAGTAAATGAGAAGTATCATAATGTTTTACATTAATCCTTTTGTTCTGTTAGTGACTTACATCTTTAAAATTCTTAATATAGCATCTAATTCTGTTTAGTCCTTTTTGAGCATCTGAATCTTTCCATGTATTTTATAACCTCAATGATTTAAATTATGTAGATATCATTAAAATTCCCTTTGTTATGGGAATTTCATTCTTTTATGTTCTTTTTTAAAATGTCAATGATTCTTTATTAGGTTCTATTTCCTCATTATATAGTAATTTATGGTGTGTAGTCTGATACTAGCTTACTTAACCTTGATTATTAATTTTATGACTGTTTTTATCATGAATATATTTAAATTGATATGATTATTTTATATTTAAAATATCTGTATTGCTACACTTTATATGTGTATACTAAATTTATTCCAGAAAAAATCTGATATTCCAATTTTGATATCATAAGCTTATTAATATAACATAATATCCAAATAAATGTACATTGTGTCATATTAATGAGCACCATTATTTTCTCCAAAATTATTTTCTATTAGCCAGACATTTAAAAGTATGTTTAAGCAGTTATTATAGATACAATAGGTAGATATTTATATTTATTTAAATATAATTGATGATATATTTTTTTCTCTGAATTTCTACCGAAATCATCACCACATTTATACCTTATATCTAGATAAGATGTATACTGAGTTATTAAAATTCAGCATATGACGATTGAAGAATATGAATTATTTATACAAATAATCAATAAAACATTTAGCCTAATCTTATACCAAGCAACTTTTCTTCCATCTCTGCTTCTAACCTCATAAACGACCCTTTCAGTCACATTACACTTTGTCAATCTTATTTATATATCAAAAATTTTATTCTACTCTAGCATGATGGCCCATACCTGGAATCCCAAAACTCAGGAGGCCGAGGCAGCAGGATTAAGAGTTTAAAGCTACCCTGATTTACATACCAAGTTTAAGGCCAGAGAGGTCTACACTGGGAGACTCTGCCTCAAAAAAAATTACATTCCATTGTATTTAATGAAGAGCACTATATCCAATATATGATCAAAGCTAAAAGAGGCAGCCAGGCACAGTGAATCAATTTTCAATCCCAGGTATTAGGATCGTGGGATTATTAGGATTGTGGTCCAAGACTGGGCATGGGTCACACAAGGACCATATGGAGAAATTAACTGAAGTTAAAGGACTGATGGTGTAGCTGAAAAAGTAGAGTAGTTTACTTTGAGTTAAAACCTGGAAGAAAAAAATGAAAGAAAGAAAACTTAAACTGGACTGGACCTTTATCAGCATTAAAAATAATTGTTTGTAAGAAAGTTTTAGATCAATGCCTGTACATGTGTTCATAGGATAAAAATGTGGATAACTGACATGCTAAATATTATTTAGATAAGAATACCATATTTTTACAGCTAAAGTTTAAAGAAATGTTACCAAATAGAGTAATAGACAGTAAAAATAATACTTATAGTTTTCTATGTTTATGTTCCTTTAGGAAAAGTGTACCACTATGTAATTTCTGACGGCTGCTAACTCTGTCAGGACTATCATCGTGCCATCTATCAACTTTACAAAGGTATAATTAAGATTACTGTCAGTTCCACATTTTTCAAAATCAAAATAGTGTTCAATACGTTGAAAAGTGTGAGCAAAAATAAGATTCTGTTAAAATATCTTTATATTATATCACAAATGTATGTTCAAAAATGTCAGTTACATTAGAATTCTAGACAGTAAGTATGGAAAAATAATAGCAAAGGAAGAAAACTTTTCCTAGTTGGGCCTGGTGTTTCCCACTGTAATCCTAGCAACTCAGAAAGCAGAGATCAGGAAGATCCACATTCAAGGCAAACCTGTGTTAAAAGTAATAACCCATCTCAATCAAAAAGCCAGATGTGGTGGTAGACATTTGTGATCCCAGCTTTGTAGGAGGCCATAAACAGAACTATCTCCATCCAAGTTGACCCCAGGAAAAAGTAAGACTCTAAGGAAATAACCTAAAGAAAAATGAGCTGGGTCACAAGTGTCATAGCACTTAGCTATCAAGCCCTCAGTCTAAACCCTAGTAATTCAAGAAAAATATAATTGCTCCTGAAGGCATTTTCAACATTTTCTATAATCTCTGTATTTCTAGTTATTCATAAACATAATCTCAGATGAAATTTCTGTCCATCATTAAGCCAGAATATCCACAAGAAACTTACAAGTGCTCTAAGTTATGTGAACTTTTTTTCAATTGAACTTGAATTCTGTCAGGAAATTATATCAAGGTATTATTTACCCAGCTAACACTCTTGTACTATGAAATTGTAACAAAAACATTTTTTATCACAGCCACTAAGGAATCTGTGTATAATATTGTTCATGCTCTTATTCTTTAGTTAAACTGATCTTTTAAAAATGTTATTTTATGTTTATAAAAAATAGATGAAGCGATCATTTTGCCTTAGTTATTCATGTCAAGTTAAAATGAGTCAATCCCCAATGTGCAAGTTAGTGTTACACATTTCCGTTTTGAAATTGAAAAATGAAATAGGACTCATTCTCTTTTACTAATTCAATTTCAATTTGTTCATTTGCAACAAGAAATATTCTTCCCCAAATTCAAATCTGAGAGCCATATAGACATAAAGAATATCTTCATTATTTGTCTGTCTGTTCTGATCAATAACTATAGAATTGTACTCCACCTTTTATACTTAAGCAATCATTGAAATAGAATTACTTCAAGTGTAAATGTTACTACACATAAATGGGTATAGATTTATGACAGATTGACATCTTGGTTTTATCAATGTATTAATTTGACTAATTTCTCATTTTAGTTAATCAAAACCACATTTCAGAATGCATTGTTCATTTCGACATATTTATCAGATTGAAGTCTTGTCATTATTGAGTTACAAATTTTTTAAATGAGGCTTTCAATGTGATGCTGTATTTTAGTTTAGATACATTTTCTCTTGATTTTCTTTATGCCATTTGTTCTTTTTATTCATATCTTTCATATATTTTTAACCAAAATCCTGTGCTGTACACATTTAAATGTTTTGAGGACTATAGGTATAAGAGATATTACTAAACTAAATGAAATTTTGTGGAAGTATCTTAGTTAATATTTTACGTCATTTCTTTTAACAAAAAAGACAAATGTAATTTATATTTCATACTACCTTGAATGCCTCAAAGACTTATGAAATCATTTAGAGCCCTTATGAAATATTGAGACTTTTATATATGCTATGGTGAATATTATTCATAATTTGTGATTGTAAAAAATAAGTCAGAAAAAATTTATTGCATATCATTTCTACCATAGCCGTGAGCTATGTGTTTCTTTGGTTTCCTCTTTATTTTTTATTCTAAACACAAGTGACATATTCACTACTCTGTGTTGTGAATAAAATGTGTATGCTTCATCATACATATTTATTTAGATATCACTGTGTAATATTTATCCAAACTTTTGAAATAAGTATGATCCAGTGAGGATTTTTAATTAAGTAAAGAGAAATTTAGCATAGCATAAATAGTATTGATGTAAGACTAGAGCTAGGATTCTATTCCAGTTTATTAGTAAGTCATTTATCACATAGAAAAGCACATCCTATATGCTGTTTCATCAACAAAAATTCTTATAGTTATGAGAAATGCATTTTTAAAGACCACCAAGTTTAAATCTATGGTATAAAACATTCAAAGGAAACAATAATGGAATTTCCAGAAATTGTGTCAAAAAATACTGAAGAATAAAACCTTGACACATACATATATATATGTGTGTATATGTATATATGTACACATATATGTATGTATTTACAGAACTGCTGCTGCAATAGTTGTTATTCCTAATATTTATTATATGTCCTTTGTAGAAATAATGGGTATTTTTTTGGAATTACATAAAAAACTAGCAACTGAAATACAATTTAGACAAGTGTAAAATGTGAGCTTAGCAAGTGTCAGGCTCTGGATTCCATCACTAACACCAAAAAAAAAAAAAAAGAGAGAGAGTGAGAGAGGAGAAAAAAATGAAGGAGAGGGGGAGGAAAATGTATATAATGACAATGTTCAGAATTTCATTACTGAGCTAAGTTTTCAGTCCTAACTACCGTATTTTAAGTGAATTACATCTATTTCTTTTTACACTAGTAAGCGTGACTACCAGAAATGATGAATGCATGTGTGCAGTTCATCTATATTTCTGTTATGCTGTTGCATTGCCCCAGTTGTGCTTGTAGTCAAGGTTTTAGGTGTTCAATTTCCATTGTCTCCTGGTTTGCTTCTCACAAAATATAAGTCAATGCATAGAAATTTATAGAAAAAAAAGAACACCTCCTGGAAAACTATGGCTATGGCCAAAGAACTTATTGTTAGTATAACTTATAAAAGTCACTTAAAATATTACTAATATAAATGTAATATAAATGTTTCATTTACTACTTTCTTTAAAAATTCCCACAAGTAGCATTTTATTTTTCCTTGTTATAACTACTCAGCACTAGTTTTATTTTCAAACTAAAGTGAGTTCTACAATTACAATAACAAAACAGAATTCCTTATTTGTTTTTGGTAAGGTTCACTACTCAACTTATACCTTAGCCTAAATGTCTTCTTATTTAATATTCTTCCATAGTTTTCAGATATATGCATGGAGATGCTTCAATGGCTTTTCAGTTCATAGGTTATTAACTTTCATTTTGCCAATGCTGTAAGTGACATAAAATTTCTCTGCATCATCCTTAATACAGGTAGTGAGGTTATCTAAAGTGGCATATATTCAATATATGCATAAATCTTTGCATACATTCAGCCTTGCTTTATTTCTGTAAGCATTAAATTATATTTAAGTACCATAAAGGATGAAAAATGATAATGGTGAATCTATGAGAGGTATTTTACAGGCAAACATCTTTTTCCTTTCAATGAAATTCTAGGTTTGGCTACCAGATGTAAGTGTGTGAGAATGCTAACTGAGGCCTCCTGCTGTGAAAGGCACATGAACCTATATTAATCAAGTTTCCAGTCATTTGCTTTCCTTACTGAATTTTAGCCATGATCTTCACATAGTTTTCATTTTTTCTCATGAAAAAAGATTTTCAAACTCTAAAATGAGTACCAAACCATTTTGTGATTGACTTCAAACACATTAATGTAATTAAGTTAAAACGTGCATATTTTTGATTGTATTAAAATTTATAAAGTATCTTTTTTATAGTTTCTTCTACTACACTACATACAACACCTGTATCAAATTCTTATTGCAAAGTCAAGATCAATTTAATCTCAGAATCTACAGTGAATCTTGGCAAGTCACATAAATAAATTCATTAATTGAACATTACAAATAAATTTTAATCTTTTGTTACTGTGACTCTGGAAAGCAAGAAGAAAAGACAATGACATTCAATTACTATAATTAAATTTGTATTTATATATTACCATTCATTAATTTGGTGCTGGTGTGGCTATATTTTGAATTAGAAATAAACTCTAATACTTTGAAGAAACTTGTTTCGTTCAACAGAGAGAAGTTTCCAAATATAACAGAAAAGTCATCATTACTAAGTCTCCTTTGAAATAGCTTGTTTCAATAATACAAAACTTATTACAATCAATTCTCAAATTTGCGAAGCTTCCTCTTAGGTATAGTGGTTTGGATTTAAGTATACCAAAATGAGATAGCAAATGAAGAGATGTTCTTCTCTCCCAAATTTTCTTTCTCTGAGGGATTAAATGACTGTTTTGTAGAGAAAGCAAGTGCTAACAAATGACACTGCAAGTTTCTAGGGATATGATATTGACCAAAACACAACAAGGGTCTTGACTTCATGAAGTAGAAAGACTGAAGGTGAAGACTACTATTAACTTTATCATATCAAGTATTATAGATTGTGGTAAATGAAGTGAATGACATCACACGACATGGAAACATCCAGGACAAATATATCATACAGAAAGAGTAGACTTGCTAAAAGAAACACCTTAAATTGTGCAATAGCACAACACTGCTTGCTGATATTCTTGTTCATTATTGTAAAATGTATTATTTTCTGAGTTATTAAAGAGTAATGTTTGTTAAAGGGGGGCGTTTGAAAAAGTAACAGAAGGGATGAATCTGATCACAGTATATTATATCCATTTATGTAATTATCTTAAAGATATCCTTTATTATAATCAATGTATACTATTAAAAATAAAAGACAAATTAATAAGAAAAAGAAAAAAGAGTATAATGTCATTGAGACTGATATGGCAATGCATTCTTGGAGTCCAAGTTACTTGTGAGACATAAACGAGAGGACCAAGATTCCAGGCCAGCTGGAGAAAAGTTAGTTTGAAACCCTATTTGAAAAACAAACTAAAAACAAAAGGACAAAGAGTACGGCTAAAGCGATAAAGCACTTGCCTAGCAAGCATAAGGCCTTCACTTCAAGCTCCAGTATGGCAAAAAAAAAAAAAAGAGAAACAAATGGGAGTTATGCCACTATTTTTAATTGGGTCAATTTTATATTGAAATACATACCCCCCATATATTTATACATACTGTGGTTTGGCCTCAGTGCCTTACGCTTGCTAGTCAGGCGCTGTACACTTTGCTGTCATGCTCCCAAGTCTCTTTCCTTTTCTTAATGTTTGAGTCGGGTCTTATATTTTGCCCACTGGATCTTCCTATTTTGTTTCCTTTGCAGCTGAGACAACAGACATGCACCCCTACACCCAGTTTTTTATTGGTTGACATGAAATCTCATGGACTTTTGGACTAGGCTGGCCTTAAACACAATCCTCACAGTCCCTGCCTCCCAAGTAGCTATGATTATAGCTGTAGGCTTAGTTGAAATATACTGTTTCGTGTTTTATTTTTTTATTTATTTATTTTTGCAATACTGGGGTTTGAACTCAGGGTCTTCATCATGAGCCACTCCACCAGCCCTGTTTTTTGTAAAGGGTTTTTTGAAATAGAGTCTCCCAAAACTATTTGCTTGGGCTAGCTATGAACCGTGTTCCTCCTGATCTCTGCCTCCTGAGTAGCTAGGATTACAGGAATATGCCACTGGCTCCTGACTAGTTTCATGTTTTAAAATTACCTATTGTTATAAATGGTGTTTAATTATACTCCTATCATTTCTTTTATAAGAAATATCTTTTACTGAGGAATTTGTACTATGCAAGCTAACATATAGAGACCCAATCTCTTTTTCTTTGCTTGTTTAGTCTTTGAATTTCAAATGAAAAGCATGGTATTTCTTTAAAATAATAAGGAAATTCAAATATGTAAACAACTTCTGCCAAACCCTCAGCACTTCTTTCTGTTGTCAGTATGTAATACTTAGAGTAGTGAAGATGCAAAATAATTGGTTGTAGAACAAAGAATTTTTTTTCACTGGCAATCAAAATGCTAAAATTACTTTCCATTGATTATAACATGATGAGAAAATCTCACCTGTGATCATTGGTAATCATTGGCGAGAATAATTAAAACTGGTTGCATTTGCATGTTCTCCCTGTATGACTATGGATATAACCCAGTACACAGGAAAAGAAATAATTTTTAAATGACAGGTCACCTTATATTTTATTAATTTTTCATAATAAGGTTTTAGATTTAATTGCTCTTTTAAATTTTATATTATAATTCTTTACCATGTATATATTAATATTGAAAAAAATGATTAACCATGTATTTATTTTTGTTAGCATTTATGTTTATGTGTTTGTTCATATCTGTGTTCTTAGCAAATTGAATGGTAATCAGTAAGTAAGAATATTTGTTGGATGAATAGAGTATGACATATAAAGTGCAATTCTTATCATTTTACTTCTCACTCTGACTTCTTCAATACCTATGAAAATATCATGTATAAAGATCTCAAGATACCGTTCCTTACTTTCCTTTATATATGCAAATACAAAACATTGCCTAGGAAGTTTGTTTATTTTTACTGAATCATAATGATAAATGTTCTTTCTAAGTTATTTTCTCCTAATTACCAAGATTACTGGGCAACTTTTAATGTTTTCAGTCTTCTCTAATAGCTATTTTATAAGTTTCTGATTTGTATCTTTTTTCCATTTTGGATGTTTTGTTTTTCTTGCAAATTTGTAAGTGCTAATTGGAAGTGCTTCACAAACATATTTTTCCAACTTTATTTTCCAGTCAAACAAGGTTGCCAAATAGGTGCATTTTTCTTTCAAATGATTTCTCCATAACTAGGTTACAGCAAATAGATTATGTTAATGCATTACCTTTATATTTAGGGTTGAAATTATTTGCAACCTGTAATTTTTAAATAGGGTAAAATTAAGATCCTCATCATTGCTTCCATAAAGGACAAGAAATCTTGGAATTGACAGATATTACAGGATTTTTCTCACTGATAAAAATGCAATGGCTTTCCAATATTGGCATCTCACATATACTTGGATAACAAAGTGATCTGATGATTGGTTGATCATTACCATTTCTTTTACATTTCAGGGATTTCTTCTCCATTCTTGGATTTTGTTCATTATTTTCTTGACCTTTCTAAACCTTTTGCTGTTCTAATGAACTTTAAAATCATTGTATGAAAATATTTTGCAATTTTGATTTTATTGCTAATATGCATATATCACATGCACACAATTGATATTTTATGATACTGTCTTCCTAGTCAAGAATGTCATATTTTTCTTTATTTTAACAGCCTGTATCTTCTTCAAGGCACGGTTTCAATTGTTCATACTTTTTGCCACTTGGTATTTCATAATTTTGTCACTAATTTGAAAGGCATATTTCCCTTTTGGTTTCTATGTATTTATTCCTATGGAGAAACATTGTACATCCAATTTTACATATTTATTTCAAAACAGGAATTACATGGCTACAAATTCATATCAAATATTAATATATACTTTTCCATCATTCTTAGAATATTAATTAGACTTTTAAGCACATGTAAAGCCATGTCAATAACAAAATACAATCTTACTTCCCGCTCTGTGCATTATTTTATTGTATGAGATTGCATCTTGAATTTATTTTATTAATTAATTGGAAAGTTACTCTGTATTATGTTTAATTAAAATAAAATCTTTGTTGTTTGAAAAATGAATTTTTTCAAATTTCCTTAGGTAGTGTTTTATGAACTATTTCCTAGTTTTCCTAAGTTCTTCTTAAATAGTAAATTTTGCAAGATTACCAAATAACTTTTAAACATTCAGGAATATGATTTCTCACCAAATCTTCTTAAATTTTTTAGATAAACTATGTTGCATATTTTCACTACCAGATTACTATTAAACTCCTAGTATAAATACAAAATTGCCTAATATAAATTTATGTTGTTATATTCCTTATTTTTCACTTTTTTAGAAAAGTCCATATATATATATATACATATATGTATTATATACAGTATATATATTATATATTATTTTTGTGCTGGATAAGGGCACATTGTGGCATTTACAAAGGGTTTGCAATATTATCATACTTGAATTCACCTCCTCCACCATTCTCCTTTATCCACCCCTCTCATTCCTGGAGTAGTTTCAACAGAAATCTTTTTTCCACTTACGTTAATGTGCACACAGTATTTGTACCATATTTACCCTCTTCCACTCTTTCTCCACCTTCTTCCTGCTCCCACTGGTGTCAACCCCCAGGCAAGACCTGTTCTACCCTCCTGTTCTCTGATTTTGCAAAATAAAGAAAACAGAAACGACATTTTTGCTTGTTTAAGACAGCTACACAGGGAATATCCTTCTGACCTTTCCAGGTACATATGTATTGCAGCCTGATTTGGTTCATCTCTATTTTTCTTCTTTCTACTTTTGCCCCTTTCTTGTGGTTGTTTCAAGCAATTTAAAAATTCTGTATTCATTCTTGCAAAGAGAGTACATCAACAATATTCACCTTAACTTCCTTCTTTTGCACCCCGTCATGTGTGACCTCCCCTTAGTCTGGCCTGTTTTTCATTATATTGCTGCATTTGTCTATATTCCACATATGAGAGAAAGCATGTGACTTTTGATCTTCTGAATATGGCTAACTTCAGAACTGTTCTCCAGTTCCATCCATATTTTCTGAAAACAAAAAATTTAATTCTTCTTTGTGGCTGAATAGAATTCCATTGTATATAAGCACCACATTTTCTTAATCCATTCATCAGTAGTGGGGCATATTGGCTGTTTTCATAGCTTAGCTATTGTGAATAATGCTGCAATAAACATGAGTGTATAGGTGCCTTTGTTATAACCTGATTTAGGTGTGGCTCAAGCAGTAGTCCTTCTGCCTAGCAAGTGGGCAGACCCCTGAAATCAAACTCCAATACTACAAAAAAAAGTCCATATATTTATAGTGCTTTGGTTTAATCCATATATTTCCTCTAATTTTTTCTTTTCTTATCTATTCATAAAATGTTTTATATACATAAAATAGTTTGGACGGATTTAGTATTTTCTTAAAAATTTTTCTGAAAATTGGCATTGTAACATTCTAAATAAATTGGGAATTTAATTGTGAAAAATGCAAATATGATGTTATACATTTAATCATATTTCCAATATCATTTGAGTCAATTTTTCTGTTCAGTAGACTTAGTTTGAATAAGTTATATAATTCTTTAAAATTTTAATTTCTTATAGATTGTAGCAATGTATAGACTGTTTAAAGATGAAACAGAAAACTCTCAATCATCTTAAGGCATTTTAAAATGCTTTGTTTCTAATATAAACACAAAATCCTGATTCCATTATAAATGGAGATTTTAAAAAGCATAGTTTCATAATCTCTCTGTGTATTAATATTCCTTATAAATGTTTTAAATATTTTTCAACCTTTTGAATTTATCTTTAACCATTTGAGCAGAATCTGCAGGGAGAACTCGAGGGGGTCTATATTATAATTACACTTGGTAGGTGATGTTAATTCATAATCACTTATGGAAACTATTGTCATATAGAACATTTTAAAGCTTTTTATTTATTGGCAGCCATTTGAAGAGTTATCACATGAAAGGAATTTTATGATACTAACTAAAACTACAACTTACATACTAATTTTTAAGGAAAGCAGTAATACAAAGTAAATTTCAAATGTGTATTTATTTATTTTAAGAATAAATGAATGTGAAATACATTGATCAAATGCAGTCATATTTATCCACAATAAATAATAACTTAATTATTGGAAAATTTAGTTCTCTTCAGAGTTTTATTTTGTTATATTCAAGAATAAGTCTCAAATTTGTCATTGAGACAATGACAGGTAGAATTCAATTTAATGTATTTAATTTCTGTCTCCTCTTTTTTTTTCATTTTTAACATCTTTAATAATAATTACCAGTGTTCAAAGTCTATTCTAGGAACTGATGATTCTCTGGATAGAGGTGATAGTCTGTATTAGAACCAAAGGCTGTTAACATGCCCTTTCCCAAGGTTAGAGTGTTTTACTCTGCCTTCCTAGGAGTCTCAGAGCAGAGGCAATGGGGTGTATCCAAATTGGGGCAACATAATGCAGTCAATCTTAAAAGGAAGTCAAGTGTGGCATGACCAATAATTGAATGTTTCTCTAAGAAAATAGGATGGCTGCAGAAGCCAATTTGGTAGCAGGACTACCAATACCTTCAAATCAATATGTGCTAACATCTCTCTGCTTTAATCTTCCTATTTGTGAAGTGATAATTTATCATTCCTTTTTATAAATTATTTCATCAGCAAGAATTAATTTAGTAACAAATTTAATTTAACATTGATCTAAGAAATGTGAAATGTAAAAAGGTTTTTAAAAATCAGACAACTCCAGATACATTTCCAAATATAACTATTCCAGTAAACTTTATATTATTGATTAAGTCTACTTCACAATCTTGGGATTGGAAGAACACTGAATATTTTTCAAGTTGCATTATTACACCTAATCTTTGACTATGTAAATATTTAAGTCCATTAGTCTAACACAATTATGAATTTCAGTGGTCCCCACCTCTCCTTATACCCACCAGACACACTGATTGCTTCGAGACAGGCCCAATCCAAGCCGAGTCACAGATTCTTTTCCCCAACCTGATTCTAGAAAATAAGCTTAAAAATGTTTTAAAATTATACTAGCATTTATTTCTTCCATGAATATGTTACTTTGGGAATCATTATTTGTAGGGGAAAACCCCCCTTTATTCACTACTTAGTCAATTACATGCTCTAGTAGGAAAAGTGCTAGAGTTGATAATTCCAAAGTTCTTCCATAAGGGAGGTGAGCAAAAGGGTGAATTCTGTCAGGTGAAAGCAGTGTCAATATCCTTGTGCAGGAGGCACCAAAGGGAGCCTAGGCTGTAATAGCACACATATGAGGCCACCAAGCAAATTGCAGGAATGTAATTCTTAGGATAAATCTACTAACTTTACAATTTTGTACTGTGTACTACAGTAGTGGATAAAGTAGGAAAAATCTTTCATCAAGTCTCTATATTAATCAGTATTCTTCAGATAAATAAAATATAACTGAATAGATAGACAATATAGATGAATGGATTGATAAATAGATCACTGATACATGAATATATAGATGATAGATAGACACATAGATAAATGATACATAGATGACAGAGTAGATAAATAGACATAAATATATGATAGAGGATTTCTTACAGGAATTAGTTCATACATAATCAAGGCTGAGAATTCCTACCACGGGCTGCATGCAAGCTGGAGAACCTTCAAAGAAACCTGGTAACTCTCAGTCCAAGTCTGAAGGACTGAGAAACCTGGGGTGGGGAGAATGGTGCACATCGTAAGTGATAAAGATGAAGCTACCCAATAAGTCAGTCTACTACTTTTATTACCTAATAAAGGTTGAGGTACAGACTTTTTTGTTTTTTCAGTGTTACTGGGGACTGTATCACTTGAGCCATACCCCCAGTGCCTTTGCTTTTAGCTTGTTTTGTTGGGTTCATCCCATCCATTTTTCTCCATTTTCCCACACTCCCCTTCTTAACCTGAGACAGAGTCTTGTTCACATTTTGCCTGAGCTGTCCTCCAGCCACAATCCCCTCAAGCTTTTTTTTTAGACAGTAGGGTATCTATCTATTTATCTATGTGTCTCCATATGTATGGAATATACTTCCTTGGCCTTAAGATAGAGGGCAGTTCATTTTGTTTTTCATAGGGCCAGAATGAGTTGGAAGCTTAATTTTGTGCTATAAACCATAATTATGCATGCTTTTTGCTTTGCTTTTTGTGACTATGATCTGGTAAATTTCTATAAATTTCTCCGTTCAACTGAGTTACATCCAGAAACAAACTTTAACAAAAATGTTGAAATCAATATTTTTGAGGCTCTTTAAATAGATCCTGAAACAGGCCAAAGAAAGAAGGGAATCCATTAAAAGCACATAATTTGGAGGACAAATACCTCTGGTGAACTCTGAGAGGGAGTGTGAACACTCAGTTGTTTCACTACATTCAACTGAAATATGTACGCACTCACTCCTATCAGCCATTGTTGGCGGCCTTCTCCTGTTGAGCAGCAACTGCCCTTTGGATGTACAGAGGAAGGATAAAGTAAACCCATTTGATATTGGAAGTCTTGTTTGGTATTAAGGGATGTGGTCAGTGCTAAAGTGTTATGACTGATCACCAACAGCATTTCCACCAGTAACTGGTGAGAGCTCTCTTTTCTACATGGTACAGTTTGCATTCAATCAGACTGTCCATGGTAGTCCTGAAGTTGTAGTAAAAAAATCTCATTAAATCTTTTACTGGACATCAGGGGCCAGGCATGGTGGCTCACACCTACAATCCCAGCACTTGGGAGACAGAGATCTGAAGTTTGGGCGTATAAGGTCAGTTAAAGGAAAAAATTAGGAAGACACCACCTTAACAAACATATCTGGCATGGAGGGTATGTGCCTGTCATCCCAGCTATGTGAGCCATAATAGGAGGATCATGATCTTGAGCTAGCCCTAAGAGAAAATTGTGAGATCCTATCTAAAAAATACATGAAGAGAAAGGCTGAGGGTATGGCTCAAATGATGGGATTCTGACCTAGCAAGCACAGAGTCTTGAGTTCAAATGTAAGTACTGCCACAAACTGAAAATAGATCTTTTATTGGACATTTACACCATCATTTTTATATTGACTTCATTTATATTTTTAAGTGGAGAAGACTTGCAGAAGGTTAAAAGAGAATAGTCTGAAAAGGAACATACTAAAGCAGTAGACTTTAAAGAACTGGATATGAAACATAGAAATTTTATATTCCTTAAATTTTGGCATATGCTAACTTGTTTTCTGTGACTTTTTTCAACTACTGCTCTAGTTTCAGTTGGCTTTCAGTTAAATATTATTTCAAAACATTCAACTGATGACTTGATTTTAGCTCATATTAACCTCTATCTCTGCCCTTATCTCCGAGGCTCAGATTTCCCCTGCTATAATCAGCTTTGTAGCTCCAGGTTCCAGAAATAATGAATGGTTAAAAACTCAATTATTAGCTAGGAGTTTCTTTCTGGCATCTCAAGCTGAGTTGATATTTATAGAGTTATGGAAGATCTAAGTATGGTGATTTATAAAGAAACCAGGAACCAGGCCACTGTAAACCAAGGCAGTATAATTAGATATTTTAAAAAATAGGATCTGTGGGAAGAAAACAGATTTTTCCATACATTCTTAGTGGTAGGAGAATATGAGATAATTTTCGAAGTTCAATATTGTAGCATCCATCAAAACCATTGGCTGAACTATTTTCAGTGGCAGTAATTTAACCTAATGATGTATATGCATATGTTCACAGGAATGCACTGTGAAAGATGCTCCTCAAAATGTAGAATTGACTCAGTAAATATTGAGGTAAATACAATGAAATACTGTGCAAGTTTAAAGGAATAAGTTACTAATAAAGCCAGATAATTATGTAAAACTTATACACTATTATGTATAAGATGTATTAATATATAATTAAGTTGAAGAAATAAAATGCATAAAAAATATATTTAGATAATTTTAGTTTACATATCTTGAAAAAGAGATTAAAAATATGTCCATAATTGAGTAGATTCAGAGTCAGGAAAATAGAGTTGTTTTAAAACTTCTGATACTCATTTTTGTATCATACATTTTGCTACATTTATAATTTAATAGAAAGTACATAAATCTCATAAAATTATGAAAATTTTAATGGATTTTCATGCAAGTGACCAATGGGAGATATGCACCAAGCCAAGAAATAAACTTCAGGGTGTTCATGTCTACATTTGCTTTGAGAGAGCAATTATATCTCTGATGGTAGTTTTACTCAAAAAAGCAGTAGCATTATATGAATTGTAGAATACCGTGAAAATTTGGTAAAATTTAAGAAGTTAGTCTCTGCAGTTTTCATTTAGTTAACTTGATGGCAACAATGTAAAATTTCTAATCTTCAAAAATATATTTATTTTAAAATTCTAATTTCAAAATGGGTCAAAGTCTACTCTAATTTAAGGAAATATGAGTATCATATACTACTTAGGTATATTTAATTATATTTAATTGTTTTTAAAAGTCATCGTCAACTTTTAAACTTTTGGCATTTACACTACCATTCATACTTTGAAATACTAATAGTGGCTTCCTTTCTCCTTCTTTCCTTTTGTATCATGTTGATTATGAAAATGTTATGGGAAGGTCATTGGTTTTGCTGCCTCATTACACAAACATTAATGTTTCTTGAACAAATTTAACCAATCTGCTTGTTATCTGCTTGTGCATATACAATAATGATCACATTGGCAGAGTCACCATAATGTACTACAGAATCGAGATGCATGCTATTCATTAGCAAATTGTTTAGAACACAAATAATTTTAATAAAATGTTCCTAATCATTTATGAAATATGACAGCAAAGTGTAAAACACATTAGTTCATTTTTTTTTAACAAAAAGAGGTATTGAAATTACATGCTAAACTTCATCAGAACTTACTCAAGTGACCTAGATTTTGGTTAGAGAACACCCCTTAGGAATTCTGGAACTGATACAGGACCATGAATTTTACAACTCACCTTCCATTTCATGCTACAGAAATTATTTTATAAAACTACGATTTGTCTGATCATTTATCTGAAATCAACATTTCATATTAGAATGCTTTCTTTTTGTTTTTCTGTGGTGTTTGTTATAAAGAAAGTAAGCACACGGATTCTTGGTTTCAGAAGTTCATAGTCAACAACAAAGATGTGAAATGGCTAGTGAAACTCACTAGCTGATTCTTATACAGAGGTTCAGAAATCACTTTCTGCAACAGCACATCAATTATTTAAGATGACCTTATGTTTTTCCATGTAGAAAAAGTAACTATTTTTTCAATGTATCATACTTTTGGGAATATTTATTGTGTACTAATATGAATGATGTGAATTTTGGAAAGTTTACCATGATTTCCTTCAAAATCGGTGACCACCTCAGTCAAAAATGCCATCTTTTTTGAACCTAAATTGATAATTCTACATACCTTCAAGTTCCCTATTTGTCCATACTGTGAGCTTTGATTTTTACATCATAAAAAAAATTTGTTTCAAATTTTAAATAATTAATTTTAAATTGTTTTTGTTTGTATGAACTTTAAAACACAATTATCATATTTATCTTGAAGTTTTATGATTATTTGACAACACAATGTATTTATTAATTTACTTCAATTTTATTTAAATTTGATTTTCAAATTGAGTTGTTTGGCATAATTTTAAGTTGCCTGTTTATGAATATGGATTTAAATCTATTCATATCGTTCCAAGCAGTTACTTAATAACAAAGTTAAAAACCTTCCTTTAGTCGGTAATTATGTTTCTGTTTCATGAAGGTTTTCACTCATAACCTGAAATATGATGTCCAAAATTATTATTTTTTTAACAATGCTACGAATCTTTTTGCATAGCTACCCTTATCTCAACTAGAAAAAACACTATATCTTTCTTATTATTGCTTATGCCTTCTCTTCAACAAAATTAGAAATAAGGGCAGAGCAGTTTCTGCCTGGAAGCTAGCAGGATGAGGGACAGAGGGAGGGGGCGGGGTCAGGGGGAAGAAATGGCCCAAACAATGTATGCATATATGAATAAATGAATACAGATTATATTTGTAAAATGTCATTCACTAATAGTATAAAAATTCAAACAATGTATCAGTAACACAAAATTTTTCAGTTTTGGAATATTAGTAAGGAATAAGATACTTTTTGTATTTAAATTTTTTCTCTCTAGACACATGCATAACAATAAATGTAACAAATTTGAGTTTTACTTGTCCTGAAGCACAAAGGGCTCTATGTAGACAATATATATAATGTGAGACCTTAAAGTACAAATTTACTGTGTGCAAATGGCATATAACATATGCACATGTTCATGTCATATAAATAAATTTTAAATTAAAATTTGAGTATTTGAACTTCTATATTATTAAAAAAGTCATTGTGTAATAATTTAGTCAAAAAAAGTCTCATAATATTCAAATTTGAATTAGAGGCTTAATTTATAGTAGTTTACATGTGTGACATAAAGCCATAGTTGAATGGATTCCATTGTAGAAATTATTTGTATTTAGGGAAAGTATGAAGGCATACTTGGCTACATAGTGAGATTCTCTCTTTAAAAGTGGAGCAGTACTGCAACATAGATATCAATGACTACTGCAAATTGTTGCTTGATGCTTATTACCATAATGAAAGTATATATTCCATAAATTATATGAGGAGTCTCATAATTAATAATTGTCCTCGTGGATATAGACATTCAATTTAGAAGACTTTTTTAGAGTTCACAGATATATATTAAATGCTGGACATTTGTCAGCTAATACAAATTTTATTAGGTTTCACATTTAGCAGTCTGTTCTCACTGATCAGATTTCTTCAGAATTAATGTTCCAACAACTACAGTTTGAACATTAGAAAACTTTGACATACTCTGTTTATTCCATATTTGAAAAATAAAGAGTTTAATTGGAGCATTATTATTATTTGTGTAAAATGGAGTATAATAGAAAGCCAGAAGTAATTAAAAATTCTGTCCAATTTGATAAAGACAAATCCTACTCTAACATAATTTTAGTGAACACATTTGTAATTTGTTTATAAAACTGTTTATCATTTTAGTCCACAATTTTGTTAGTATTTGCAGGTTAAATGTTGTAATCAAGGTTGTCAAATTCACTTAGTGATCCATAAATTAAAGTTGACCTTCCAATTTAAATCTTTTCAATATAATGCAGATAAAAATTAGTGGCCCAAAAAGCATTATTTAAATGTGTAACAAGAATCAAAATATTTGTTTGTCATTTTCAGATAAATTCAATGCACCAAAATCATAGGCATAATTTCTTTAGATTTCATAAGTTTTACTCTAGTGAGAAAATAGTTTTCTTTTTCGATTTTTCTCTCTATTAAGGAGAAATTCTGATATTTTAAAAGTGTCTAATTTGCTCCAACCTGCCAACTAACAAGCAGTCTCAAATTAATGAGGCAGTGAAAACTGAAACATTGTCAAGACATAAGATCTTTGAAGCACTGAATAAATTGAATAAGGGGTTTGTGCTAAAAATACTTTGCTTGCAGAGAAGTCTACAAATTTTATCAATTGGAATCTAAGGTGTTTTGCTTTAGGGTTGGCTTCCATGTTCATTTCCAGGCAATAAAGCTGAGTAATGCAATATCCCCAACAGGCCAAAGAATGAATTCAAGTATGACATATTTACTACATTGTAAGAACCTTTGTAAATGCTACGATGTACCCCATCCCAGCACAGCAATAATAAAAAAAAATAAAATTTCAATAATTCTAGAAAAAGGACAAAAAAAGACTGATTCTTTTTTTTTTGTTTTCACAATTTAAAATTTTTATTAGCATATGATAGTTGTAGAGGATGATACATTGTGATATTTACATATTTGCTTATATCTTAGATTTACTCCTTCCATCATTCTCCCTTCTGCCTCCTCTGCTTCTTAAAACAATTTAAACAAGTTTCATTCTTCTATTTTCTTATATGAATACAAAATACATCCACCATATTCACCTTCATTCACCCTTTCCTCATGTTCAACCCTTCCCACTAGTACTCAACCCCAAAAGAAACCCATTTTATCATCCTGTCCTTCATTTTTTAATGTTTAAGTGTGTATTGATAATCCAAGGGGATTTTACCTTGGCACTTCAGGCCTGTGTATATAACGATCTAATCAAATTGACACCCCCATTACTTACTCTTTCTCTATCACCATAGTCCCCTAATATTCAACATCTTATGGCATAGCACATAAGATGTGCTATTCATCTTCATCTTCATATTCATATTCAGATGGGTCCTTTCATTTTCTTTCCCTCTTCTACCTCCTATAGTCCTTTCAGATAGATGCAATACAATTATGTTCTCTCTCTCCCATACATATGGATATATATATATGTATATATGGGGGATGTGTATACTTATATGATTCTTGATGGTAGTAAGCTATGGTGGTAAGATGGGTACAAAAATAAGGACAGGAAAGGTGACTTAAAAGAAGTTAAGGTTTATAGACTGCCTACTACGTATCAGTCTTGGAAGCTTTCAGATGCTATGTCATTGATTGCAGTACTTTGTCATCAGTCCACAAAACAAATATTCATACAAACATTCCCCATTTATATTTTGGTGAGGAAACCAAGAGGAAAGTCTCTTGCCAAAGATCATAATTTTTAAACTTTATATCTGAATGCAATTTGACTTAAAGTTATAATGTTTACTATGTTTTAAATTATTTTTAAAATTATAATTAATTGTCTCTGGTTACCAGTCTGAGTTATATTTATAATATTAACCATTCTTAAAAATCTCTGTGGATTTGTAATTGATGATATGTTTAAACTTAATGCACACATGTATATATAATGCATAGATAGGTGTCTATTGTGACTATATTCATATATGTGTCATATTCAGAACAAGACTCTTAAAATGGACATGCTATACTGTCAGTTTTGAAAGGGTAATTTCACATACTAACGTGTGTTATCTTGCTAGCCAGATTTAATTATATACAATTCAATAAAGCTTTATTTGTGGGTTCTCTTTTCTAAGTGGTCCTGCTGCATTCACTCAACATATTAAATGGAATCACATTAATTGTGATGAAGCCTTTAATTTTCTCCATGCTTTCAGGGCAGGTCATTATTTCCATTTTAAAAATGAGGTAAGTCAAGCTCAAAGGTTAAGTGTTTAAATTACATAAGATCAGAGAAAATTTTGGACCTGTAGGGCTAACTGCTACCTACTTCTGTTCTCCACTATTTCACAATTCAAAAGCCAGTTTTGAAGGCATATATTATGTTCTGATCAACACAGGTGTGATTTATTTTTAGCTGACTCTGAAGTATTTTCTTCAGAATGATTACTTTAGGGAATAGGTTCTCAGCATATGTCAACATAAATGATGATGGTGACATAAATAATTATGATAGATTGTCTACATATTTGATCTAAATTTAGGTTTCAAACAAACTCATCTTCCTGCTATTATATTTGGGGAATTGTTTGAATTGCTTGCAATATAAGCTAGCTATTTGTAACCAGCTGTCTTACTAGGTGTTGATAAAGATTAATCACTCTGCCATTTTACATGCTTTTATTTCTACTCCACCTCCTTCCTCCTTTGTAATCAAACATGTCACAGGCCTGTCATTATTAGTGATAATTAGCTTTAGAAAACTTTAATACACTACTACCCTATGTTATCTTCTACAAAAATTTCAGAGGTTGTTAGGTGTCTTTTATTTTTCTGAGAGCTTCAAATGCTCATTTATCTTTTCTCTCTTCCAAATTTTGCTCCCCCAACTGACTCCCTTTCATTTTCTCTTTTATGTCTTATGTTTCACCTTATGTCATGACTCTCTCAGACGGATACCTAGCAAATGTGAGTAGAGTATTTTACTTGTCATCTTTCCATGTTTTACATGGCAGTATTTGAAATTTTTATTAGTGTTTACTATGCAAAAAAACATAATTTAATTCACTCTTTCCTATGTGTAATTTGCTCACAGTTTACCAAATATTAGGTTCACACTATATTCTTCATCACTGCCCCCATGAACCTGGACTGGATGATAATCTATTCCTAATTCAATGCTTCAGGAAATTTATACCTGCTCACCCTATTGCTTTTCTTCTTTTACCTCAATAATTCCAATTATCCTGGTTGATTATTCTTTCTTATATCTTCCTTTTCTGGGACAGGTTTATAAACATGTGTTCTTTCAACTTTTCAATGAATTAAATGGAAATAATCTAGGTTGATATTAAAGCACTAAATCACCTGAATCTAGTTTAGTTGTTTGTATTTTTCAAATTGATTTTTGTGGTTTAGAACATAGATTGTATCCTTATCAATAGGCTTAAATAACCAACTGATTGACTGAAAATAGAATGGCAAATTATTTAGAAGTATTATTATTGTTGTCATTAAAAGTATTGTGAACTTATAATATGAAATTAAAATGAATGTTTTCACTAATCTTTTTCTTTCTTTTTTTTTTGTGGGAGTGGGGTTTGAACTCAGGGCTTCATGCTTGCAAGGCAGGCACTCTACCACTTGAGCCACACCTCCGCTTTCACTAATCTTTATTACAACTTTATGAAAAAGGCAATATTAAAATATTAAAAGTGAAGTTGGCAAAGTCATTTAACTCATTAAGTACCAAGTATTTGGTTCAAACTAAGTTTTATGTAATAACTCAGCCAATTCTCCTAACAACTGTGCTGTGCATACCACGATTCTGAATGAAAAAACTAAGGTTTTGACTAACATAATATTTATTTTAAAATTTAAATTAAATGTTAGTAAATATTAACTTTATTTTAACTGAAAATGGAAAAATAATAATTATGCATATTAGGCCAGGCATGATGATACATACCTTTAATTGCAGCTACTCAGAAAGCAGACAGAGATTTGGAGGACCTTGATTTGAGGCCAGGACAGGCAAAAATTTAATGAGACACCATTTCAACAAATTAGACAGTTATGGTGGTTCATATCTACAATCACATCCATGGAGAAGGCATAGGTAGGAAGATTTTGGTGTAGGATGTCCTGAACAAAAGCATAAGACCCAAAATGAAAGAAAAAATAAGCATAAAAGGGCTGGGGGATGTAGCTCAAGCAGTAGCGTCCCTATCGAGCAATTGCAAGGCCCTGAGTTCAAACTCCAATACCTCCAAACCACAAAAAAAAGAAATTTTGTATATTAATTGCTTAATATGTGCTGTTTAGATACATTATAATACTTAAATCATGTTGACCATATATATTTAGTCAATATTTATCATTTCTTTCTGGTAGAAATACTAAAAATCCTTTCTTCTCACACAATTATTACCTATAAACACCCTATGGTGCCACAGTACACCAAAATTTCTTATTTTTATCTAGCTGTAACTAGGTACCACTAGGCAACCTTTCCCATCTCTCACTGGCCCCTAGTTCCCTCGCCTTCACTAACCACCATTCTACTCTCAACAGCTATATGATCTACTATTTCAGATTCTATGTATGAGTGAGAACATGCGGTAGTTGTCTTTCTATGCTTGACTTATTTCACTTAAAATAATGACTTGTAGTTTTGTAGAAGAACTGAACTAAACACCTATGTTTATTGCGTCTTAACATGCCTAATAATTTCATATTATTTCAAATATTAATTGCATATTAAACATTATATATATGCTTTGTTGAAATGTTGCATTGTCTCTTGTTCTTTTAAAGAGCATTAGATTTCTAAATTACTGATGAAATTTTTAAATCATGTTATTAATTAAGGCAAATCTATTTTTGTTTAGAATTTATTATAATGATCTAGACTGTAGGTTTTAATATGTGGCTTTCCTGGAGTTTCATGTGATTTTTTGAGAATCTTCAGACATTCCTTATACTTGGTGGAAGTGTGAACGTCAATGCTATCCAACATTTTATGGTCTCTGTTACTACTGCATGGCTTTTATCCCCCCGGTCTAATTTCTTTTAGTTGTGTGGAGTCTTGATTTGTACTGAATGAACCAGCATGTGACTGCATTCAGGTGACAAATTTCCAAAGACATCAAGGATTCCTTTTATAAGCTTTTCTTCTACCATGATGTCTGAAGAGCTGCCAAAATCCAGTCTCTGCCACCTGATCACTATGAGTCTGCCATTCCACTATGTCTCAAGTTTGTGTATCATGGTAGATAAGTGACTAACTACATCACAAAAACATTCAGCAATGATAGGATTTAGTTTACATGTTATACTTTTTAAAGAATCAAAGACCTGCACTTATTGATCCATTAGTGAAAATAGTTTCTTCAACATATTTACTCAGTTGTAGAGTTATTTTCATTGGAAAAGCAAGATTTAAAAAAAAAAAACTAATGTCTTTCAAGTGCAGAAATGGAAATCTCAAAACACTTCTGATTTATTCCATTAGGAATAAATATTTTAATTATACATGAATAAATAAGCTGTTCAAGAAAATTATTAATTTTTCTCTGTTCGGTTGAATTGTTAACTCTATGACATTTACTAGTTTTTAGGGTTGCTTAACAAAGTACAACAGGCTGAAGGGCTTAAACAAGAAGAATTTATTTCTCACAATTATGGAAGCAAGAAATTGATAATAAAGTGCAAGCAGGATTGTTTTCTTCTGAGGTCACTGAGCTTTCACATGGCTCTCTTCTCCCTTGTCTGTGTCCTGTGTCCTCCCATGGCCTTCCCTCTCTATGTTCCTTTGTCTGCTTATAAGGACATCAGTTACGTTTTGATTAGAGTCCACCCTCATAATTCATTATCACCAAGAAAAGTTTTCACATACAGGACATTAGGATTTCAACATATGAATTCGAATGTGAGGCACAATTCATCCCATAATATGACATAGTCAACATAAATTAATACTGAATATTAGGCAATAGTATTAAAGTTCATGAAGTCCCATTTGTCAATCCTTTATATTAATAGCTGTGCCACTTGAGTTCCATTGAGGAAGTCATTTCCTATGCCTATGAATTCCAGTGTATTCCCTGCTTATTCCTATACTACCTTCGAATTTAAGGTTTGATATTAAGCTCTTTAATTTACTTTGAGTTGATTTTTACACAGGGTGACAGATGCTCTACTTTCACTTTTCTGCAAGCAGATGTCCAGTTTTCCCAGCAACATTTGTTTAAGAGGCTGTCTTTTCTCCATTGTATGTTTTTGGCAACTTTGTAAAAACTTAGGTGGGCATAGCTTCATGGATTCCTATCTAGGTGTTTTATTCTGTTCCAGTGGTCTTCAAATCTTTCTTTGTGCCAGTACAATGCTGTTTTTATAGATATAGCTCTGTAGTATAGTTTGAAAAAAAATCAATGACCCAATGTAGAAATGGGAAAAACTACTGAACAGAGCTTTTTCAAAGGAACAAATCCAAATAACGAAAAAAACACATGAAGAAATGAAATCGGCCATAAGGGAAATGCAAATCAAAACCACTTGAACATTCCACCTCACCCTTGCTAGAATGGCTACCATCAAGAACAGACACAACAAATGCTGATAATGAAGTGGGGAAATAGAAACCCTCATACCCTGCTGGTGGGAATGTAAGTTAGTACAACCACTATGGAAAACAGTATGAAGGCTCCTCAAAAAAAGCAAAACATAGAACTGCCAAATGATCTAGCAATTTCACTCATAGATACCCAAAGGAGTGTAAATCAGGTTATAACAAAAACACCTGCACACTCATGTTTATAGCACCATTATTCACAATAGCTAAGCTGTGGAAACAGCCAAGATGGCCCACCCTTGATGAATGGATTCATAAAATGTGGTTTTTATATACAATGGAATTTTATTCAGCCACAAAGAAGATTGGAATTTTGTTGTTTTCAGGTAAATGGATGGAACTGAAGAACATCAACTTAAGTGAAGTTAGCCAGATTCACAAGACCAAAAACCTCATGTTTGTCAAATATGGGCCTAATATAAATACAGTAAAACCATGAAAAACAGGTCATGCTAAGGGGAGGTCACATACAAGAGGGGAGGGTAAAAGCAGGAAGATAAGAAATTAATATGGCTGATGTACTCTTTATATAAGAATGAATATAGAACTTTTAAACTGGTTGAAGTCACCATAAGAAAGGGACTAAGGTAGACAGAAGAAAAAAAGAGATGAACCAAATCAGGCTATAATACATACATACATGGAAGGGCCACAAAGAAACTCCCCGAGTAGCTATCTTAAACAAAAATGTCATTTTTTCTTTTTCTTTTGTGGGAAGGGGAGGGATGAAGTAAAGTGTGTGGAAGGGTGAATATAGTGGAAACACTGTATATACATGTATGTAAATGAAAAAATGATACCTGTTAAAACTCTTCCAGGAATGGGGAGAAGGTGAATAAAGGAGAATGGTGGATGGGTGAATTCAAGTATTATATATTTGATAAACTAAAAACTTTTATAAATGCCACAAAGTACCCTCAACCAGCATAACAGAAATAAATGAATGAATGGATAAATAAATTAATTAATTTAATTAAACTCCCTCATCAATTTAGGAATTAATGTACTACTTGGTGTGTTGGCTTTCTAAGTACTCTTTTTGAGGTTAGGTACTTCTAAAGAGGTTAATAAGTATTCTAGGGATAAAGTAAGAAATAAGAAAAATAGGTCAATGACATCCAAATTCTTGGGAAAGAAGGCTAGTAAATATTTGGTAAAAGTATTTACCAAGATAAGCTAAGATATCTAGGAAGCATAAGAGATTCCATCTGTAGCAGCAACTAGAATGAGTGAGAACTACAACCAAATTTACTGGAATTTGGAAGGACTCAATAAATCATAATTATCCTCTATGCCTGAACTAAGATTAACTGCACATAAATAGAGGAGTCAGAGATTAATAACTAACTCGGTAATGAGTATGTAGTCTGTGGCCTTGAGAATAGCCTTAGTGGTTTCAATAAAATTTAACATCGGAAATGTACACACTTACCAGTGCAGCTGGACAAGGGCAGATCTTCCCTACAAGGACAAATATATGACCTAGCTCTAACAACAGAGATGGAAAGACGTAACCTAAACACGTTCAGTTTCTTCTCCCAAATTCTAAATCAGAAAAATCATTCTGACTTTCATTGGGAAAAGGTGAATACTTTTGACAGTGTCCTTTGATTTCACCTGAAATATCTTACTTCCTTCAGAATATATAATGAATAACTTTAATGTGGATAATTTTTAGACCTTCTAAAATTATAATTACTTGATACTTATTTTGAGTGGTAAGTATGAGTGTTTTTCAACATTAAGGCATCTTAATGTTGATATATGCATGGGATTTAGAAAATGGGTACATCATATACTAAGTACTAAACGTGTCCTATCATCAATTAATGATGTGTAAGCTAATATATCAATTTACATAATTTACCTGGTTTTACAATATTTTGTACTTTTTAAAACTATTTACTCTCTCATATAATGCTATTATTTTAGATGCTTTTTAATTCAGACTATTTCAATTTGGTCTTTGGGATGTCTTTTCAAATAGAGAAAATTAAACCAATCATAACTTCAAGTTTCTAACTAACAACTACCTTGGAAAACTAGAAACATGAATTTATTCATAACTCTTTACATTTAAACAAAAATTCAACAATAATTGGAGGCAAAAATGCAAAGTATATTTCTTCTCATTATACATATAAAATTAAAATAATATATCTTTCTTGAAAACCACAACTCTTTTACAGAAATATCAACATTGTTAAGATCAAAGATTTTTCAGTTAGGCAGTTAAATGCCTTCTTCATTCTGGGTAATTCGGGTATGGATTTGCTTTAATATTCATTAAATATTTAATATTCATTCTTTATTTATTGCTCAACAACAACTGAGATTCAATGCTGAGTGACAAAAATATTTTATGTGCCTTCATAAAACTAACAATTTAGTAAGGAAGACAAAAGTAAAAATGAAGATTAAATAAACTGAAAAAGTGTATCTATTCCCCTGACTAATATATTACCCTGAATAAAGGGTTGGAAATCTTCCAAATTATCCAAGCTATCTACAAAGCAACAATAAATGTTCAGATTATTTTCCTTTCTCTAGGAGACAAATGGAACCATTCTATCATACCTTTCTTTCTCTTTACATCAGCTTTATAGCTTCAAAGGTTTTATTAACCACATTCAAATGAGATGTTAGCAGCAAAAATTCAGTTTCTTCTGTGAAAATGTTCTTCCCCTCCATGCTTTGAAGTAATTAAAATTGAATCACAAGAAATTGCTGTCCTATGTTACCTTGCAAAAAGAGTTTTTGTTTGTTTAATAGTTCATATACCAGGGATTTGCAGATGAATGTAATGCTCCCTTCACTGCATCTCCACCATTTTAGGATACTTTCTGTATGTTTAAAGATGACCTTCAGAAAACACAAGTTGTTCGTGTAATTTTCTAATATCCTGAATGATTACTCACAGCCATGATGGCCCTGTCACTTGACTTACTTCCTCTTCTTCATCATTGTTCATGTAACTACATTTGTAGTCATCTGCTTCCACAGATCTGATCCATATTTAGTAGTTTCAACTTGCAGTTCTTTACCCACCTCAGATGAATCATATTTTCCTATATCACAACTCAAAAAGCACTCACATTTTTTGTCTAAATGTTGTTATCAATACCTTAGAACTTCCAAAAGCTGATTTTTATTAACATATGTTATACAAAATAATGGATTTCATCATGAAATTTTCATATATGCATACAAGGTACTCTCATTGCATTTATCCCCTTATTTGTACACTTATCCCACTCCTGTTGCTCACCTTACCTAGTTGGTTCCCTATTCCCTAGTAGTTCTCCATCTACTCTCATTTTCATATTATACATAGTAAACAAAATATGCAATACGTATCTTTCAGAGTCTACCTTAGTTCCCATAACATGATTATATCCAGTTCCATCCATTTTCCTATAAACAACATTATTTCTTTCTTAATGTCTGAATAACACTCCATTCTTTATAAATGCTGCATTTTCTTTATCCACTCACCTGTCGATGGAGAGCTAAGCTGATTCCATGATTTGGATATTATGAATAGTGCCACAATAGACATGGGTGTGTAGATATCTTTATTGTATGCTGACTTTGATTCCTACAGGTAGATCTGGATTCTATGGTACCTCTATTTTATCCTTTTGTTGGCATATATAAAATTGTATATAATAAGTAATTTCAACAATACATTTCAAAATATGCATATACTTTGATAATATGTACTTCCTCTGTTATGCCCTCTTATTTTCTTCTTCCATTCCTTTTCCCTTCCACATCCTTAGTAGTCCACTTTGTACTTTCATTACATTTTTCTTTGGTTTGTTTGTTTAGTTTTGTTTTCCCCTTGTTTCCACAAAGAATACTTGTTCTTGTGGGATGGATTATTTCACTTATTATAATGCTATCCAGTTCCATCTCCTTTCCAGCAAATGACATAATTTAATTCTTCTTCGTGGTTTAGTAAAACTCCACTGTGCATATATACCATATTTTATTTGTCCATTCATCCATTAATGGTCACCTAGGCTGATTCCATTATGTCATTATTGTGAATGAAGCTGCTGTGGATTGGGACATGCAAGTGTTTCCACAGGAAGCTGATTTTGATTCTTTTGGATATATACCCAGAATTGGTATGGCTGAAATCAGCTGCAAATTCTATTTTTAAGATTTTTGAGGAACTTGATACTTGTTTTAATAATGACTATAGTGCCTGGACATATTTGCCTTCCCACACAATTTTTCTACATCCTCACCAACAATGCTGTTATTTGTTTTTTTGATGATAGCTATTCTGGGGTGAGATGGAATCTTAGTGTCCTTTTGATTTGTATCTCCCTGAAGGCTAAATATGTTGAATATTTTTTGCCAGTTGCATTAGTTCTTTTAAAATGTGTCCAATACTTTTGCTCAGTTATTGATTAGAGTATTTGTTCTTAGGATATTTAATTTTTGAGTTATTTATGTAGTCTGGATAATACTGCTTTATCAGATGTCTAACTTGCAAAGATTTTCTCCCATTATGTAGGCTAACTCTTACTCTGGCAATTATTTCCTTTGCTAATTTGTTATCTTTTGTTATTATGTCCTGAACTATTGGAGTCTTATTCAGAAAGACATTTTCTATACCTATTTCTTAGAAGTGTTTCCACTGTTTTCCTTTACTACATTTAAAGTTGCATGTCTTATATTGTATGATATTTGATGAATTTTGAGTTGGTTTCTGTAACAAGAGAGAAGGTAGGAATCAAGGTTCAATATATTTCTGAATATCCAGTTTTGTAAGCACTCAAACAGTATATTTCTTTACTATCGTTGGCTAAATTTCAAGATTGTATAACCAAGCACCTGTACAACAGAATTTCTTTGATTTTATCAAACTTTACAAATAATAGATTACTGTCCTTTTTTTAACATGTCAATTTTCTCCTATCTCAGCTCTAGCACATACCTCCAGTTTACATTATCTGGGTCAACAACATAACTATTAACCTGAAATCCATTGAACAGCTCCATTCTTTCATTATTTTTTCCTGAAAATAAAAAGAACAAAAATGTTTGAATAAGAATGATATATGGTGTGGCTTTGAAAGATTATCTTTAATATCACATATAGTAGTAAAGAGTTTGGGTTTTCTTATAAACATATTGAGAATAAATTAAAGAAAGTTATTTTCAGAATTGATATGTATGCATATATACATAAGTAAAGTTTAATATATAATTTTTAACAGAAACCAAACTGTTACATGAAGAATCACACAATATTAATGTTAGAACAATCAGCTAAGAGCCTTTGGCAACAATCATAGTAGACCAAAAGTTGAGAGAAATATAGAGATCAGAGATGTCTTTTGAGTAAAGACTCTGAATTTTGGATATGGACATTAAAACAAAACAAAAACTTGACAATGATTCCTGAGATTTGGATTAGATATTTGGGTACAAGTTGTTCCAATTTCATAAAGTTGGGAAGATTTTTAGGAGAATAAGTTTTGGAAAGATGAATCAATGTTGTTTTTCCATGTGGGTATTTGTTGATTTCATCTATAAATGAAATGGCACATATCAAGTCTGTAGTATTGTATTCTATTTTGAAGGTCTGAAACAGCTGGAAAATCAAGGGAAACAAGGGTATGAAGTAACTGGAAATATTAAACTTGTATAAGAGTCAACCATGGGTAAATCCAGTGGCTTAAAAAACTTGCTTAGTAAGGTGCATATGTATCTCACCTTAGTTCCATTCTGACTCATATTCTTTCCAAATGGCATGAAGGATGTCATTGGTTAATGTGGATACTAAGTATCCAGGGTAACAAGTTAATAAGATTATTCCATATGATAACAAGCACACTCTTATCTCTTGGTGTATGGTAAACACAGTATAAAATTGAAGGACATGGAAAAGACATATTCTACTGTAGTTAGCAATTTTTGATTCTAGAATTATAAAATTTGAGTATATGCATTGTTGATGAAAATAATTTTAATTCTATTAGAAATTCAGAAATTACAGTTTCAAGATAGCTCAAGATTATAATACATATTAAAAATAATAAATAATTCAGTGAATGATAGGTCATTCCTAGTCAGAAAATAAAAACTTTGATGTTATGATCATATGTCAATATTTTTAGGAAAAAGTACTTTTCTAGAAAGAGTTAAAAAAAACTTACTGTCTTCTCAGAGGATAAATAACTAGAATAAAATACCAAGCAACAGTTTACTATAGGGACTATACACTACAATTTTAAAGACATCATATGAACATTTCTGGGGATTTTTTCCCATTACTAGACATTTTATATCAAAATTTCATCATGGAGATGATGAATACATCATCACCTACAATCATCACCTACACATTTAGGTGAGGATAGAGCTTAGTGGTAGGCCCTTATCTAGCATATAGGAAGCTATGGGTTCTAACCTTAACACATGGTAAAAAATAAAAAATGAAAAAAGTAAAATGTTGCATTTCATTCTATTGCTAATTATAATGAAAATGTAGCCTAAATTAATATGAGAGATATAAGTAATGTCATTGTCATTACAGCCCATTTTACTTTGTGTTCTCTCTATAAATTTGCTTCAAAATCAGATTTCAGAGATTGATCCAAGATGGCGACTATGGCACAGAAGCAGACAGTGTGAGCTCTGAGACTCCAAAACCTCACTGAGACACTGGAGCCACACTTGGAAGAAATAAAGCAGCAGGGAGAATCAAAACTTCAACATCCTGAACCCCTAGCCTGTGGAAAGCTTCTCCACACCACGTCACACTGAGAAAACAGGGGGGCTGCCATGCCATCAGATGTTGGCTCCAAACCTGCTTGGGAAACATTAGGCAGACCACCAGGTGAGCACCAAGCTTCACGCAGTTTTTCCCCAACCACCCGTAGGATAAACCAGCATAGCCCCTGGGCAGACAGACCGCTCCCCCACAAAAAAAAAAAAAACTGAACAATAAACTAGGAACTGAAAACTAACACACAGCAGAGGGACGGAGTGGCTGGAAGTGTGACAGAGAGTGAGAGGGGGGAAGAAGCTGATCTCTATGCAAACTTTCAGTAAACAAAAGCTGGAAAGGCAGAAGGGCCAAAATGGGCTGGTGATAAGCAACTGCCTGAAATAGAGAAGGTAGTGGTCCACAAAGCTCATCTCCTGAGCCAGTGAGCAATATCCAAAGTCAAACAATACTGCAAAATTGAAAATAATCAGCAAACCATCACAACATGCTAACAGCAGGGGGTCAACTTATGGATGACTCACCTTGCCCCAGAGAAAGGGGTCAAGGCAAAGAAACAAGTCCTAAGTAATCAATCACAGTGAAAGCCCAACTGCAAAGCAGAACAACTGATGGACTATAGAGCTGATTCTGGAACCAGAGGACAACATACAAACTTAAAACTGCCTGCCACACTACACTAGGGGATGAGCTGACCAAGCAGCTGCCTCTGAAAGACAGAAGAAAACAAAGAAACAAACACTATCCAACCACCTGGAGAGAATATGACAGATCTTCTGCTTAAATACCAACACCAGGATTGGATGCTGGAGCAGTAACACCAGAACTCAACTAGGACTGAAATTCTATTGTTCCTTAACTTGGAATTTTTTGTTTGTTTATTTATTTGTTTGTCTTTTTGTTCTTTTGTTCTGTTTCTTGTTTGTTTGTGTCTCTCCACATTGATTTCTTTGGTTTTTGTTGTTATTGTTATTAGTTTTACTATTGTGAATTAACAAATATTAAATTACACCCAGACCAGGGACAGAAATAGAACACAAACACTTAGCTACAAACCCAATACAGCTACAAAACAAAATAAAACCAAGGGAAAGAAAACAGGTGACTGAAACCACCAACTAGCTTATCAAATGGGAAGACAAAAAAGGGATGAAAAGCATTCTCCCCACAAAAATAATTTAATACAGGATTCAGAGGGAAATGAAGAAAACGGATACCCAGTTCCAGGACTCCAACAAAACAAAGATAAATGATGCCAAGAAACCTAATGATGCCCACAAGAACAATCTCAAAGAAGAAATTCTGCAAGTAATCACTCAGAATTTCATGGAGATGCTATAGACATGGTTAACCAAAACATACAAGAGGCACTCAAGAAATTTCAAGACACCAAAAATAAAGAATACAAGATGACACAGGAAAAAATAAATGACTCATAGGAGCCTAAATAAAGACTACACTGAAACAGAGAAAACTATAAATAGAGAAATAAATGAATTAAAGATGACAATACACAATATTAAAGAGGAAGTGACCCATGATATAGAAAACCTCAGAACAAAGAATGAAACAGAAATACAAAACACAATGGAAGGCCACTCAAGCAGACTAGAACAAGCAGAAGACAGAATATCAGAACATGAAGATGAAATGGAAATTGAGGGAAAAACTGAAGAGCTATTAGACAAACAACTCAAGACCTGTGAAAAGAATATGCAAAAATTCACTGACTCAATCAAAAGAACAAACCTGAGAATCATGAAAATTGAAAAAGGAGAAAAGATACAAGCAAAAGGGATTTGCAATACATTCAAAAAAATGATAACAAAAATTTCCCAAATCTAGAGAAACGTATGCTCATTCAGGTACAAGAAACCTCAAGGATGCCAAACAGACTTGACCAAAATAGGACTACCCCATGACATATTATCATTAAACAAGCACAGAGACTAGATAAAGAATATTGAGTTGGAAAGAGAAAAAACAAATAACATATAAAGGTAAACCCATTAAAATCATAACAAATTTTTCAACCGAACCCTTAAAAGCAAGAAGGGCATAGAATGAGGTATTCTGGGCACTGAATGAAAACAACTTCAACCTTACAATACTCTACCCAGCAAAACTATCATTCAAAATAGAAGGAGAAATAAAAGTCTTCCATGATAAACAGAAATTAAAACAATATATAACCACCAAGCCACCACTACAAAAGATTCTTCAAGGAATTCTTCACACAGAAAATGAAAGTGAACAAAACTATGAGAGGACAGACAACACCAAAACACAGGAGAAGAAAAGACAAGGAATCAGAGAATAACATAAATTCAGCTGAACAAAAATGAATGCTTAAACAAAAAAAACAACTAAATGACAGGAATAACCATGTACCTATCAATGTTAACACTGAATGTTAACAGATTTAACTCTCCCATCAAAACACACCATTTGGCAAATTAGATTAAAAAGGAAGTTCCAACAATCTTCTGTTTATAGGAGACCCATCTCATTGATAGAAACAAACACTGGCTTAGGGTGAAAGGCTGGAAGAAGATTTTCCAAGCCAATGGTCCCTGAAAATAGGCAGGAGTATCAATACTTACCTCAGACAAAGTAGGCTTCAAATTTACATTGATCAAATGAGATAAGGACACTCCATACTAATAAAAGGGGAAATACACCTAAAGATAATAATAATTATCAACCTATATGCACCCAACGTCAGTGCACCCAATTTCATCCAACATACTCTGAAGGACCTAAAAGCATAGACTCCAACACAGTGGTAATGGGAGACTTTAATAACCCCCATCACCAATTGGATAGGTCATCCAAACAAAAATCAACAAAGAAATTGTAGAACTAAATCATACCTAGATCAAATGGACCTAGCTGATGTCTACAGAATATTTCATCTAATTTCTAAAAAATATACATTCTTCTCAGCAGCCCAAGGAACTTTCTCCAAAATTGATCATAACTTAGAGCACAAAGCAAGCTCAGCAAATATAAGAAAATAGAAATAATCCCATGCATTCTATGTTATCACAATGCATTAAAACTAGAACTCAACAACAATAGAAAACATGCAAACAAATTGGAAGCTGAACAACACATTTCTCAATGATTAGTGGGTCATTGATGAAATAAAAGAGGAAATTAAAAGGTTCCTGGAAGTTAATGAAAATGAAAATATGACCTATCAAAATGTATGGGACATAGACATGGCAGTCCTAACAAGAAAGTTGATAGCCATGAGTGCATATAATAAAAAGACAGAAAGATCTCAAATCAATAACCTAATGCTACATCTCAAACTCCTAGAAAAAAAAGAACAAGCAAAACACAAAACATGCAAAAGGAGAGAAATAATAAAAATAAGATCTGAAATTAATGAAATAGAAACAAACAAACAAAATTAAAAAGAATCTTTGAAACAAAAAGCTGGTTCTTTGAAAAAATAAACAACATTGACAGATCCCTGGCAAACATGACAAAAATGAGGAGAGAAAAAACCCTAATCAGTAAAATAAGAAATGCAAAAGGGGAAATAATAACAAACATCACAGAAATCCACAGAATCATCAGACTACTTTGAGAACCTATATTCCAATAAATTTGAAAATCTTGAAGAAATGGTCAAATTTCTCAATATTTATAACCACCCTAAATTGAACAAAGAGGATATTAATCACCTGAATAGATCTATAACAGAAAATGAAACTCAAGCAGCAACAAAAAGTCTTCCAAAAAAGAAAAGTTCAGTATCTGATGGATTCTTTACTGAATAATATCAGACCTTTAAAAAAGAACTAATACCAACTGTCCATCAACTTTTCCACAAAATAGAAAGGGAAGGAACATGGCTTAACTAATTTGTGAAGCCATCATTACACTCATCCTAAAACCAGGCAAAGATACCTCCAAAAAGGAGAACTATAGGCCAATTTCCTTAATGAATACCCATGCAAAAATCCTCAACAAAATAATGGCAAACCAAATCAAACAACATATCAGAAAGATCATTCACCATGACCAAGTTGGTTTCAACTCAGGAATGCAAAGGTGGTTCAACATGCACAAATCTATAAATGCAGTACAGCACATTAAAAGAAGCAAAGACAAAAACCACTCAATCATCTTAATAGATGCAGAAAAATCCTTTGACAAGATCCAACACCACTTCATGATAAAAGCTCTAAGAAAACTAGGAATAGAAGAAAACTACCTCAACATTGTAGAAGGTACATATGACAAACCTACAGCCAACATCATATTTAATGGTGAAAAACTGAAACCATTCCCCCTAAAATCAGGAATGAGACAAGACTGCGCACTATCCCCACTCCTATTCAACTTAGTACTGGAATTCCTAGCCAGAGCAATTAGGCAAGAAGAAGAAATAAAAAGAATAGAAATAGTAAAGAAACAGTCAAAATATCCCTGTTTCCAGATGACATGATACTATACCTTAAAGACCCAAAAACTCTACCAAAAAACTCCTAGACACCATAAACAGCTCCAACAAAATGGCAGGATACAAAATCAACTTAGAAAAATCATTAGGTTTTCTATACACCAATAACAAACAAACTGACAAAGAATATATGAAAACAATTCCATTTACAATAGTCTCAAAAAAAATCAAATACCTAGAAGTAAACTTAACAAAGGATGTGAATGACCTCTACAAGGAGATCTACAAACCCCAGAAGAAAGTGATCAAGGAAGACTACAGAACATGGAGAGATCTCCCATGGTCATCCACTGGTAGAATCAGCATAGTAAAAATGGCTATACTACCAAATGCAATCTACATGTTTAATGCAATTCCCATCGAAATCACAATGACATTCATCACAGTGATTGAAAAATCTGCCTTAAAGTTCATTTGGAGACACAAGAGATTGTGAATAGCCAAGGCAATACTCAGCAAAAGAGCAATGCCGGAAGCATCATAATACCTAATTTCAAACTATATTACAAAGCAATAGCAATGAAAAAACACTATTGTACTGGCACAAAAACAGATATGAAGACCAGTGGTACAGAATGGAGGACCCAGTAATGAATCCACACAGCTATGCCCACCTCAGCTTTGACAAAGGCACCAAAGACATATGATGGAAAAAAGACAGCCTCTTCAACAATTGTTGTTGGGAAAAGAGGTTAGCTGCCTGCACAAAACTGAAACTAGATCCATGTTTATCACCCTGTACTAGTATCAACTCAAAATGGGTCAAGTACCTTAATATCAGACCTGAAAATCTGAAGTTTCTACAGGAAAGAGCAGGGAATACTCTGGAAGGAATTGGTATAGGAAAGGACTTCCTCAATAGAACCCAACATCTCAGCGACTAAGAGAAAGGATAGACAAATGGGACTATATAAAATTAAAAAGCTTCTACACAAAAAAAGAAATGGTCTCTAAACTGAAGGCACCAACCACAGAGTGGGAGAACATTTGCCAGCTATATAGCAGATGAAGGACTGACAACCAGAATATATAGCGAGCTCAAAAAACTAAACTCCCCCAACATCAATGAACCAAGAAAGAAATGGGCAACTGAACTAAATGGAAACTTTTCAAAAGAAAAAATTCAAATGGCCAAAAAACACATGAAAAAATGGTCACCATCTCTGGCCATAAAGGAAATGCAAACCAAAACCACACTAAAATTCCACCTCACCCCTATTAGAATAGATATCATCAAAAATACCACAAACATCAGGTGTTTGTGAGGATGTGGGGAAAAAGGAACCCTTGTACACTGCTGGTAGGAATGCGAGCTAGTATAACCACTCTGAAAACAATATGGAAGCTTCTCAAAAAACTAAACATAGATCTACCATATGATGCAGCATTCACACTTCAAGGGGTATACCTGAATGAATGTGACTCAGTTTACTCCAGAGGCACCTTAACACCCATGTTTATTGTAGCACTGTTCACAATAGCCAAGTTATGGAAACAGCCAATATGTCCCACTACTGACAAATGGATTAAGAAAATGTGGTATTTATACATAATGAAATTTTATGTAGCCATGAAGAAGAATGAAGTCTTATCATTTTGCAGGAGTAAGAGACTTTCTTGCTGTCTGAAAAGAAATAGTTGTTACTAAGGGACAAAAAAATGAATGACATATTCTTGAAGTGGCAATTAGTTCAATTTGAGGATTAGTTAATGTGAAATAAATTATTACACACAGCACTAAAAATAATAAAACTTATCTCGCAGATTTTTTGGCTCAGAAGTCTGATACATTTCAGCTATATTTCTGCTCAGAGCTTCACAAAACTGAAATCAAGTTTTCATTCAATTGCAAGTAAATGGATGGAACTCAAGAACATTATCCTGAGTCTAGTAAGCCAGGCTTAGAAGACCAAGAATCATATGTTCTCCCTCATATCCAGATTTTAGATCTAGGGCAAAGGCAGTAATGTTGAATTTGGGTCACATGCTGACGGGAGAGCATGTATGGGAAGAATGGTGATAGGTAGGAAACCCAAAACTTGAAAGTGTTTCATGTCCCCACTGCAGAGGAGCTAATATAACAACCTTAAAGTGGCTGAGGTCAATATGAGAAGGTGACTGGGAAGTAGTGAAGAGGTCAGGTAGAGATGAATCAATTCAGGTTGTCATACACTTGTGCATGGAAACAATGTTAGGAATCTCTCTGTATAGCTATCCTCATCTCAACTACCAAAAATGCTTTGCCTTTCTAATTATTGCTTATGTCTACTCTTCAACAAAATTGGAGCAAAGGGCAGAACAGGTTCTGCCTGGAAGCGAGGGGGGAGGGGTGAGAAGGGACGGGGAGAAATGACCCAACAATGTATGTATGAATTTATGAACAAAAAAAAAAGAAAGAAAATCAGACCCAATTCACTTTTTTTTCTTTTATTATTCATATGTGCATACAAGGCTTGGGTCATTTCTCCCCCCTGCCCCCACCCCCTCCCTTACCACCCACTCCGCCCCCTCCCTCTCCCCCCACCCCCTCAATGCCCAGCAGAAACTATTTTGCCCTTATTTCTAATTTTGTTGTAGAGAGAGTATAAGCAATAATAGGAAGGAACAAGGGTTTTTGCTGGTTGAATAAGGATAGCCATACAGGGAGTTGACTCACATTGATTTCCTGTGCATGTGTGTTACCTTCTAGGTTAATTCTTTTTAATCTAATCTTTTCTCTAGTTCCTGGTCCCCTTTTCCTATTGGCCTCAGTTGCTTTTAAGGTATCTGCTTTAGTTTCTCTGCGTTAAGGGCAACAAGTGCTAGCTAGTTTTTTAGGTGTCTTACCTATCCTCACCCCTCCCTTGTGTGCTCTCGCTTTTATCATGTGCTCAAAGTCCAATCCCATTGTTGTGTTTGCCCTTGATCTAATGTCTACATATGAGGGAGAACATATGATTTTTGGTCTTTTGGGCCAGGCTAACCTCACTCAGAATCATGTTCTCCAATTCTATCCATTTACTAGCGAATGATAACATTTCGTTCTTCTTCATGGCTGCATAAAATTCCATTGTATATAGACACCACATTTTCTTAATCCATTCATCAGTGCTGGGGCATCTTGGCTGTTTCCATAACTTGGCCATTGTGAATAGTGCCACAGTAAACATGGGTGTGCAGGTGCCTCTGGAATAACCTGTGTCACAGTCATTTGGGTATATCCCCAAGAGTGGTATTGGTGGATCAAATGGTAGATCAATGTCTAGCTTTTTAAGTAGCCTCCAAATTTTTTTCCAGAGTGGTTGTACTAGTTTACATTCCCACCAACAGTGTATGAGGGTTCCTTTTTCCCCACATCCTCGCCAACACCTGTCGTTGGTGGTGTTGCTGATGATGGCTATTTTAACAGGGGTGAGGTGGAATCTTAGCATGGTTTTAATTTGCATTTCCTTTATTGCTGGAGTTTGTAACCTATAAACAAACTTAGCAAAAAAAAAAAATCACATTTCATTTTCCCTAGAATACAAAATGTGTTAAATTGGTATCTAAGCTCACTTTGTATTTCAATACATGTGGTTTTCTATTTATAATACATACTCTAGTTAAAATAGAAAAAAAAAACTATTTACACTTTTATGAGAAGTATATTCTATTTTCCTTTAAATTAAATTTCCATTGCATGAATGTAAACAAAACTGCTATGACAAAAAAATTTGTAGGCATTGCATAAGTAAAATATGAACTAATAAGCTTCTTATGGTTTTGACAATGCATGGTTTATGTCCCACTGCATTATTAAAATATATGTTCATTTCAAATAGAAATTAGTCCAGAAATTTTAATATTTGTCCAAGGAAAATACCATGGATGATTTTGTTTTGAAAATTTCACACAATCAGCTCAAAGCTATGGTTTGTTTAAAAGCAATTTTTAAAATATGTGTGTATATTTCATATGATGTATGAAATATATAAGAACATTTTTAATGGTATATAACAAAAATAGGGACTCTTGAAATAATCTCAATAAAAATTCAATAACATCTGTGAATAAGTTTTTCATTAATAAACATACTGTATTCTTATGTAAGTTAAATTGTAGATATGTAACACAGAAATGCATAGACATCAAAACTTGACTTTCAGTTAATTCATGTAGAGTTTGAAAACAAATCTACCTGGATGTAAGACTGACTACACGCACATGGGGAAAATGCAAGTAGAATAATCTAGGGAAGCTGGGTTTTAAAAGTCTGAATTCTTCAAAAGTATCAAACAAAGAGAAAAATAAGGGAACCAAATAACAAAGATAATACATGAAAGAGAAGTTAGGGCATAAGGAGGCATATCAAAATAAATGGAAAAATATATTAGAAAATTTGTATTAATGATGTGAAGCACATACTGACTTATAGTTTTACATTTCCTCTTTCCCACATCTGTTTCTGTTCTGATACTTATAAATACTTTGGTAAAATTTAAAGCAGATAAATTATAATAGTTGATAATTTAGCTCTGTTTCTTTAAAGTCATATTTCTCTTTTTTTTTACTTCTTTTACCTTTTAAAGCTATATATTTTTACAACATAGAACTTTTTTAGTTTTCTTTTTAAAATACTTTTGTAATTAGGATGTATTCATCATACAGGGTGGATTCCTGTTGACAATTTTACTACTACATTTCTTTTCCTTTGAGCTTTTGGTAATTCATATCTTAATAAGATAATGAAATTTGCCAACCTGTAGTTATTTATAGCATCACATTAGTAGGCTTTTATCTCCATTTAATTCTGGAACCTGCTTAGCTACTTCCATAATCATTTGGCCAGATTCAGGGAATACCTGTTTTTGGTATTCACATATTATGCATATTATACTTATTGATACATTTGTTAAGTCTTGGATGATCTGTTTTGTTTTTGTTTTCTCCTTTTTTATTTGTATTTATAACTGATTAGTTTCTGTTGACTCATTTTTAGGCTCACTGATTTCCTTCCTCACTATGTTCAGTCAAGTCATGAGGTCATCAAAGGCAGCCTTCATTTACATTACTGTAATTCTTATTTCTACAAATTTAAAACTTTTCATTAGAGTATCCATCTCTGCTTTCGATACCTGCCTGTTCTAGAATATTATGGTTTTTTTTCCATATAGCCACTTATATAGTAGTAGCTATGTTAATCCCTGTGTGGTTGCACCAGCAATCTTGTTAAAACTCTAAGTCTTTTTCTGATCTTTCCTTTGTGTCTTTAGACTGTGGACTTGCTTATTGGTTGTTGTTGCCATTATGTTCATATGTTTAAATTTTGTTTAGAAGTCAAAGTTTGTGTCAAGTGATAGGAACTGAGGGAGTAGGACTGTAGTATGAAGATTTATATTAATCTAGCTATGAAGTCAGCTGGCCTTAGTGTTGGTTGTACCTGCATGTATCAGAGGCTTCAAATTCTTGCAGCGTCTTTGAATTTTCTCTCTTTGTTGACTATGTGCTTGCTATTTCTTTCCACTACAATCTAGTCTCATTACATTTGAGCCCTGTGCAGATATAAATGTGGGACAGAAGAGACAATATTGGCCCTTCTAATTAAATTTCAGTGTTTACTGGGCTTGTGCCTCAAAGCCATGATTTTCACAAGTGTTTTTCCTGTGGCATATTTCTGTTTCCTTCCTCTTATGTTGCACTTGAAAGCTATTTCCTTGAAAGCTCAGTGTTTTGACTATTAAATTTGCTTTAAATTTTGGGAGACAGATGAACTGGAGGGGAAGGGATCAAAGATATATATACCCAAAACATGAAAGCCTTTGATGTCCCCACTCCAGAGGAATTAATACAGAAACCTTAAAGTGACAGAGGTCAATTCAAGAAGAGGAACAGGAACCAGTGTAAAGATCAGTTAAAGATGAATCAACTTGGGTTGTAACACATTTGTATGTGAAAGCAATGGTAGGAATCTCTCTGTATAGCTGTTCTTATCTCAACTAGCAAAAGTGCTATGTCTTTCTTATTATTGCTTATTTCTTCTCTTCAACGGAACTGGAGAAAAGTGCAGAACAGGTTCTGCCTGGGAGGGAGGGAGGAAGGGCAGGGAAGGTGGGGGGTGGCAAGAGGGAGAAATGACCCAAACAATGTATGCACATGTGAATAAATGAATAATTTTTTTTAAAAGATATATTTCCCTTTCCCATGTGGCATAAATTGCAGAATTGCACTCTGGCAGGTTACTTTCTCCCAGGTAAGAGTCCTTTGCCTTGAAGATGATGCTCGGCTTTGGTTCAGAATTGTTATTTTTTCCTCTCCCACTCTCAGTCTCCCCAGAGTATCTTGCTTGGAACCTCACATTAAGAATTTAGTGATGTTACTGCATGTAGAACTAATGAAAAAACCTCAGGGCTCTTTCTAAGACTACAAACCATAAGAGTTTCTGAGATTCATGCTACTCCATGATTGAACTTTTGTAGTTTGTCACAGTTATTCATTTATTTTTTCTACCACTTTGTGGCTTCAGTAGTTCGTACTTTAGGTAAGCAGATCATAGCTAAGATGCATTTGATTGCACAGAGGCTGTGTGCCCTAAGACCTCAATTCTCTCATAGACTTAAGGATGTTTTTTACTTTTTTATTTCTACTTATAAAGAAATGACCTCCAAAGTCTTTATATATCAGTGCTTAAAGGGGAAGCCCTTCAGAAACCTTCTCAACATTACAAATTTTAATTATCCTAGATTGTCTTCTCACATTTTTGTTTTGAGTCATTAGATAACAAAGTTATTTCATATGTTACTTGGAATTTAAGCTTTTTATTTGGTTTCTGGAAAATATATTTTATCAAAATTTAGCAATCCGATTGGGCTTTAGCTCAAGTTGTAGAGTGCCTGCCTAGCAAGGCCAAGACCCTGATTTCAAACTCCAGGCCTTCAAATTTTAAAAAATTGACTATTTTGAAAAAAGATTTAAAAATCAATAGTTTTAAATATCTCTCATTGTATTGAAGTTTTTGCTATTAATTATTTTTTTGTCAACTTTAATTTTGATTTTTCCTGATTATGTAAATAGGCTTTAATCAATATGAATAAAATTTAAAAATTCCATGTGCTTATTAAGTTTCTTTTTATGTTTTGAGTTTTATTTCATTTCACATTATCTATTTTCATTTCACATTATCTATTATAATTACAAATAAATATATGTAATGTGCACACCCATGCACGTGTGTGCATAGTGATCATTATTCAATAATTACCCAGAGAAAAGACAGCCTTTTCAACAAATGGTGCTTGAAAAACTGGACATCTGCAGGTAAAAGACTGAAACTAGATCTTTGTCTTGTACTCTGTACTGATATCAGTTCAGAGTGGATCAAAGATCTTAAGGTAAGCTCTGAAACTGTGAAACTACTACAAGAAAGAACAGGAAAAACACTGGAACATGTAGGCATAGACAATAACTTCCTAAATGGAACTTCAATAGCTCAGTAAGAGAAAGGATTGGCAAATAAGACCACATGAAACTAAAATGCTTCTATGCAGCAAAGAAAACCTTCACCAGATTGAAAGAGGCTGCTCACAGAATGGAAGAAAATCTTTGGCAACTACAAAGCTGACAATGGATTAATAGCCAAAATATACAGGGAGCTCAAAAAGCTAAATATTCCAAAAATCAGTGACCCAGTAAAAAAATAGGCAAGTAAACTGAACAGAAATTTTTTCAAAGAAAGAAGTATAAATGACCAAAAAACCACATGAAGAAATGCTTAAATATCCCTGGCCATAAATTAAATGCAAATCAAAACAACATTAAAATCCCTCCTCACTCCTATTAGAATGACTGTCATCAATAACATAAACAACAATGTTGGCAAGAATGTGGGGAAAAAGGAACCCTTATACACTGTTAATGGGAATGCAAATTCATACAACCACTATGGAAATCAGTATGGAGGCTACTCAAAAAAAAAATATATATGTAACCACCATATGATCCAGCAACACCACTCCTGGGCATAATCTGAAGGATATATGTGTAATGCTACTTTACATCTCAGTAGTGACTGGTATTGCCAATTTGAGGATCTTAGCTATTCTAGTGCTTCAGTTTAAAATTTCCTGATGACAAATTACATTTAACATCTTTTCATGTGTTTTTCTATAATCTGTATATCTTCTATGGGTAAATGTCTGTTCATATATTTTGCACATTTCTAAATTTCATTGCTTATTTTAACTGTTGAGTTATAAGTATTCCTTGTATATATCTGTATTTTTTCAGGTATGTGTTTTGGTGATACTTTCTTAATTTCTAACTTGTAAACTTCCAAATTTTCATTTTTTGCTTTCATGCTAAATACTATTTGTGTGGTATTTAACATATCACATATTCCAGGTACACATAGCATTTTTTCTGTTTTCTTTCAGAAGTTTTGTCACTTTTAAATGAATATCATTTTCAGGTATAGATCCATTTCTAGTAACTTTTTGTGAATGGTGTGATGTCTGTGTATAGGTTTATTATTCTGCATGTGAACATACAATTTTTCCACCAAAATTTGTTCAAAAAAACTTTAATTAAATTGCTTTTGTGCCATTGTCAAAAATCAGTTGGTTAAACTTGTGTATCTCCAGGAAAACAGACAAAGAAATAAACAAAAACTGACAGTGTTGAATGTCTCTGAAATTGCCCCTGTTCGTCTTTTTGCTATTTCTCTCATGGCCTTTTCTCTGCAAATATCCTTGTGTCTCTTCCTTTGCTTATCCCAGCTGTCCTGGATAAACATGAATATTACTTCATTTAGCTTCTTCCAGACCCTATCTCCAAATCCAGTCTCATTCTGAGCTATTATTAGGAATTAGGATTTTAACATGTGAATTAACATAAGTCATCACCCCACACCACAGGCAAAAGACATACAGTGAATTGTACAAGACATTGGGGAAAGAACTAAAGAAGACTAGGGTTACTGAAAAGACATTCCATGTATAGGAAATTTTGCTAAAATGTCAACAATACCAAAACACTATCCCTGTCAAAATTATAACAATCTCTTTTTACAGAAATGAAAAAAATGTACCATAAATTGTAATGAAATTTCTAGGGGCTTTCAACAACCAACATAATCATGAAAAGAAGAAAAAATGGTAAGTGAGTCACACTTCATGGTTTAAAACTTACACAAAGATGTATTACCAAAAATGCAATACTGGCATAAAGAAAGAACAAAAACCAAAGGAATAAAGTAGAATATCCATAAATAAACTCATACTTTGCAAGAGGATTTTTCACAAGGATACCAAGGTCATTCAGTGGGGGACATTGCAGTATTTTTAATGAATGTACAGGGAAATTCTGATCTCCATGTGCAAAAGAATGAAGTTGGACCCATTCCTACAACCATATGAAAATTAAAACAAATCCTAAACATAAGACATAAAACCATAATATTCCTGAAAGACAACACAGACTGATTACCTCATAACATTGTGTTTGGCAATGTGTTGTTAAATATGATGCCAAAGACATTAAGGCAAGATTGACTTCATGAAAGTATTTTGTAAGTGTTTATCAAAAGACACTGGGAGGGAGAGGCCCACACAATGTATATACATGTGAGTAAATATAAAATGATAGAATACATAAATCAATTTTCTGTACTTCAAAAAAACATAAAATAAAAATTTTCTTGGGATAATAAAAAGATACCACCAATAGAGTAAAAAATGAAGAGCAATTAATAAGAGAAAACACTAGCCAATCAAGTATCAGATAAAGTGCTGATATACAAAATACATACAGAGTTCCTAAATATTAAAAAAATAGCAAATCACCCAATTTAAAATAGACAACAAAGTTAATAGACATTTTTCCAAGGATATATGAATAACCAAAAATCAGATGAAAAAATGCTTAACATCATTAATCAGTATGGAAATCTGAATGAAACCAAAATAAGGTACCACCTCACATCCATTAGTACAGCTACTGTATTAACAACACAAGCCAAAGAATTTAAAGCATCCAAGTGTTGGTAAAGGTATGGAGAAACTGAGACTCTGATGTTCCCTTGGTGGGAATGTCCCATAATATAGCTACTGTGTAAAACAATGTTGTAATCCCCTTCCTTGAAATAATGAAACTACCTTGTAATCCAGCAATCTGTTTCTCGTGTATATCCAAAAGAACTTAAAACAGAGTCTCAAAGAGTTGTTTGTACATTCATGTTCACAACAGTATTATTCAAATGTCTAAAATATTTAAGCAAAGCAGATTCCCACTGATAGATGAATGAATAAGTAAGTTGTGGTGTGTACATATAATCAAGTATATTATTCAGTCACAAAACAAGGAACTTTGACATATGCTACAACACGGATGGACCTTGAGGACATTATGTCAAGTGAAGTAGTTCAGTTAAAATAACACATTTTTAGTGAAATAAGCCACTCCCTTAAAGACAAATACTTCACATTTTCTCTCATATGTGGAAGCTAGGGGAAAACCAAAGCAAGAAAAATGTTATGAAAGTAAAAGGTGGATTCTGGTGGAGGTGGAAGTGTAAGAGAAAAAGATGAGGGAATATGAGAAAGGGAAAAAAGGAGTAATAAATGGGTGAAGATGATCAAAGTACATTATATGCATGCATGCAAATATCACAAGACAATCCTCTACTTTGTAAAATTATAAGCTATTAAAATGATTACATAAGTTAAATAGAAACATTTTCTTAAGTATCCCATTATAGTTGATGATTTACATAGCAGTATATATATGTCAAGCTCAGAACAAACTCTTAGAACACCTTTAAGAAACTATTTCATTAGTAATAATGAAAGATTTTTTTATGAAAATGCATTTTGTATTTTTATTCTTTGTATTGGAACATATTATCCTTTGTTTCATGTGGGAAATTAGTCTATCTTGCTTAGTTTGTAAAATGAATGAATGATTGAATTCTCTAAAAAAAGTCAAACACCATATGACTTCCTGGATATGGGGAATTTGCAATAGCTGACATCATAGACACATAAAGCAGAATGATAGGTACTAGGGTTGGGAGGTTGGGAAACTGAGGAGCTGTTATTAAATGGCTACAGAGCTTCAGTTTTGCAGTATGAAAAGTTCTCTAGAGATGGATGTAAATAAACATTACAGAACATTATGATTTACTTAATTTTACTGAACCGTATGCTTCAAAATAGGAAACTTTAATTATATGTATTTACCACATTTTTCAAATTGGGGGGTAAAACCATAAAAAATAATGGGTGATAAAAAGTACTTCATTCAACGGAAGAGAGGCACTATGAAGGGAATGAAAGAGAAATGCACAAGCCGTATTGAGAAAAGTATCAAAAGAGAATTGCTGTACCTTACCAATGTATAGCGTGTGCAAATATGAAATGCATTGAATTTCAAAGGTAATAATGCAGAATTATCATGAAATTATGGTAGTGCCATAAGTAAAAACATAAAAGCAGCCCAATGGAACAGAAATTCCATAAATAATCCTTTTCCTATACAGCAATTAATCTTTGAAAAGAGGATCAACAAACAGTGTGGGAAAACTGGATATTCACCTACAGAAGAATAAAATTGGACTTTTATTCTATAATCACAAATTGAAACAAGATAGATTGAAACATAAACTTGATAACTAAAACTATAAAAATTCTTAAAAGAAATATTTGGGGAAAACATCATTGCACTGAATTTTTCTGTGAATGAAAGTATTTGTTTCAAAAAGCACAGGCAACAGATGAAAAACTAGATCAATTAGACAACATAAAAATCAAGAACACTTCCATACCAAAAATATCTATCATAAACTGAAAAAAACATAAAAAATAAAAGAAAAATTTGCAAACCATATATCATACAAGGGATAAATAGACAGCATGAATGAAAAGTCCTCAAACTCAAAAACAAAAATGTACACAAAGGATTTGAATATAGAGCTGTCAGAGTGGTGCAAATGGTACAATGCCTGCCTAGCTAGCATGAAGATCTAAGCTCAGACCCCAGTACCACCAAAAAAAAAAAAAAAAAAGAACTTGAATGTATTTCTTCCAAAACAATATACTAATCATCAATAAACACATGAAAGCTTTTCAGCCACTAGATAAATGAAAATCAAAACCACATAATCACAATATTAACACTTCATGTATGTTCTAGTATATAGTATAAATAAATAAATGTGTAGAAATTAATAAGTGCTGCCAGAAGTGGAACTGCACTGGCTGGGGTGTGCATTGATGATGGGTCTATAAAACATTGCAGCCTTGCAGAGAAATTTTGCTGTTTCAAAGAAATAGCAAAGAGAAAAGGGGAAAAGGAGAGGAACAGAGAGAGAGAGAGAGAGAGAGAGAGAGAGAGAGAGAGAGAGACAACTAATACATTACCCAACTACTTCACTCTTAAGTATAAACCTAAAAGAATTCTAAAAATATAACTTCAAGGAATTTCTATTCAATGTTCATAAATGGTATACAAAATTGCCAAATGTTGGAAGTGTTCATCAATAGAGAAAGAGATTAAAGACAGAATAATTAAAAGAAATATATTTTAATAAAATGAATGTTTTTTATATATTACACAACATGGATTGAACTTGAATACATTATGTTGAACAAAACAATGTCAGACACTCAAAAGTATTGTCTGATTCCATTTACGTTTAGTTACTTAATAAGAAAAGATATAAAGACAGAAACTAGAATAGAGATTATCAGAGGTTGAGGACAGGAAGTTTTGAGGAGCTATTGCTTAGCAATTGCAGTGTTTAGTGGGATCATGAAAAGTTTAAAGTATAGATAATAGTGCTGTTAATGCAAATTTGTGTATGCCTTTAATGTTACTAGTGATAGTTACTTCTATGTGTCAATTCAGCTGAAATAAAATATAATTTCTGGATGTGTCTGTGAGAGAATTTCTGAATGAGAGAGAGACAGTCATATCAGTGAACATGTAAAGCCTGTTTCCTTCCTGAATGTCCTTGGGAAAAAAACAGTTCTTTGAGACCCTCAATAAAACAGATAACAGAGAAATTGCCCTTTTTCAGCTTCATGATTTGAGCTGAGATGTGTCTTATCTTCTCTTGCCCTTAGCCTGGGATTTATGACATCAGCTGTCTTTGGTACTCAGGCTGGACTATGCACTGGCTTTCCTGTGTCTCCAGCCTGCAGATGTCAGACCATGGGGTTTCTCAACTTTCCTTATAGTCAACTCCTTATAATCTTACTCACTCTGCATACACACACATACATGTGCATGCACATATATATCATAAATATATATGTGTATATACTAAAACTAGAACTTACTGGAATAGTTTCTTTGAAGAATTCTCTACATAATTTACATTTAAAAATAAGTAAATGATGAATATTATGTCACGTACACTTTGCTACAAGAACAGGTAACAAAAGTAATATAGTACATTACATTATAACAGGCATGCAGGTTGCAATTTCCATGGAAACCACCACAAGCTATATACAACAAATATATAATTATCAAACCAAATATTAGAAAAACTAATAATTTTTAAAATGTTCAATCTAAAAGAAGATCGGATAGCAGAGAAAAAGTGCTGTTTTTCTGGGTTGTTCTATTAGTAATCTCCCCAATGCTATGAATCAGACCTCTTTGGCTTCTCCTTTTTTGATGCATACTGTGATCACTTCATCCAATTTCTTCGGATAGTTGAGTGCTAACTGGCCTCTAATATGCAGACTACTCTTATTCCCATTACTATCTCTGAGCTCAACACTATTTCTGTAAAGGCAACAATTGCTGTCAGCTCTGGCATGCAGAAGAGACCTCTGGTGCCCGTCTCAAGTACATTTGCTATGATTTTGGTAAACAAAAGATCCCAAAGATCATAGTTTATTGTGAAGTTTCCAGTGTTACAGAATATATCCATGACTGACTATCTAAGTTTTTATTCTTTACATGCCAGTAACAGTAATTCTGGTTTTACTTCTTTCCTTTTCCCATCAGTATCAACAAGTTTCTAGGCACAATTGTAACAGAATGTTACCATTTCTCAGGGATTATTTGTTTTGGTTTCATTTTTCTTACCATATATTCACTGTACAAGAGGGATTCATTATGCCAATTCCGAATAACCTTACAATGTAAATTGGTTAGATCATCCCCACCTGCCCCACTTAAAGCAATTGCAAGAGGTTTCATCATTCTGTTTCATGTATGTGTATGAAGCCCATCACTTAATGTTCTTTCTTTAATCTCCTCCATTCACCCCACCTCCCACAAGTACCAGTAATCTGTACCCATTTGCAGTCCTGTATTTATTTTTAATTCTATCACCTTGTCTGTTAAGTTATGACTGAGGAGAAGAATCCCATATGAATACATTTTCCACTGTCTAACTTTATATTATAAATCTTTTGATCCAAGACTCTGACTATTGAGACTCATGCACATTATCCTACCTAGTGTGGCCTTGCAACATTCTTTCCCATCTTTAAGACCCATGGCTTCCATACCTACTAATTTCCTATAACTTAGCTGGAGATGAGTGAACACATTAACAAAGGATGTGATTTCTCTAGCAAGAGAGACGCTCCAACATTATCTTAAATCAAGGAAGATTTTCTGTATTTTGCCTGGAGTGAAATGTGACTTCTTTAGGTACAAATGATTCAGAAAATTATTAAGAATTAATGTTTTCAATTGCAATATTTCATATTTTCCCTTCCCAGGTATAGTTTTATTCTTTCTAGTCATGTCCTGCATTTGTCATAAGTGGCCTGACTAGATTGAAAATTTAAAGTTATCTAGAGGCTCACCATTTTTATGATTAAGTCCTGGGCTGACTCCTCAGCTTTCTGTTCACTTTGGCTGCAGGAAATGAGACCATATTTGTATGCTGCCAAGTGGGCCCTCTAGCTTTCATGTTTCGTCTTACTTGATGATTAATCAACCTCAGCCTTTTAAGTTTTTTCTCTAGAAGATCAGTTGCCAGAGGCAACTGCCATAACTGTTCTATTTGCTTGTAATTACAATTGCCTTCATATTTCTAAACTTCATCGTAATAACAGTTACTAGTTTATTTCTTTCCATTAATATAACAACTTACTTCACTACCTTGAGAATTTTAACAATTGCACTCTTTATTTTATGCCAGTGGCAACGTATGATTCATCTGCTACCAGTGATACAGTCCTTGTCACAACCAAGAAGCAGGTGACACAAGCCCTAACTCCCAACCTTGTACCTTCTTTTTCAGACCTCTTGGGTACTAACATGTAGGCTTTGATTTTCTCAGAAATATGAATCTAAAATGGATAATAACAGGTAAAATTTCTCAGTACAGTTATTTTTAAATCAATGTTTGTACTGGAAGGGAAGAAAGTAATATTGAGTAAGGGAAATATCAGAGTACAATGTAGTCACAATTCCTGAGGCAATAGCAAAGGGGACTCTGAAGAATGGAGGGCAACACCCCCTTGTCCTGATTGGAGGATCATGCATTAAAGAGACTGGATGCAGGCTGCCTTGGAATGGAGGTAAACTAATGTGATAAGAGGTCCCACAGCAGAGGAATGACAGTCAGAAGCACATTAAGTATGTGGCAATATCAGCCATTCCACCTTAAAGGGGGATTGCTTTTCACAGAACAGTATGCTCTTCAGTGAGGAACCCCTCTAGGTATTAAAAAATAATTGAATCCATTTCAAATACTGTTCTAAATGGAAAATCCAGATTTAGGTGACTCACTTCATTTATTGCAACTATTCAAAAACTTAAAAAATAAACTCCTAGAATATGTATATATATATTATTATGAGTAGTAATTTATTTACTCATGTTTATTTACAACTGAATTCTAAATTAACATTCTTACATGTGAGTTTTTCTAGATACAAGAAAAGTCTTATCCTCAGGTTCCACATTGTTCTGTAAGTGCTTTGACCAAATGAACTTTTATGTGATGAGTGCCATTCACCATATGTGTATGTATTTGTATATATATTGATTCACTCAGTGTATATATATATATATATATATGTGTGTGTGTGTGTGTGTGTGTGTGTGTGCATATATGTATATAAACATATGTATTAAACTTGATCACCTGGAAAGACTAATGTTAAGTTTCTGTTTTCTTCCCTTGCCATGCACTCTTTGAGAAGAACGTCTACACTTCTTTCTGAGAAGTGCATTATGTTCTTTGAACATGAAGTTATCGTCAATGTAAGATTTCTTGTACCTAAGAGATTGGCTTCTGTCCTTTCATTTTCTTCATTCCTCATTGTCTTTCTTGGGGCAGTGTGCAATTTGGAACTCAGGGCCCTGCCCTTGAGCCATTCCCCAAGACCTTTTCTCTTTAGTTATTTTTTACTATTTTCTCATGCTTTTGCCTGGGTAGGCCTCATACTATAGTCCTCTTACCATTGCCTCCAAAGTAACTGGGATTACAGATCTGAGCCATTACACATGGACAAATCATTTATTTATATGAATAAAGATTCATTTTTTATGAGATGCCTGACTCCACATTTTGATATTTGTGTGGTGATAGCTTTACTCTTCCCTCTCACCCTATAATGGCATCAGAGGCTTCTAAGAAACCCAGGTATTCGTTCTTTTAGGCTCAGGTGGAACATTCAAACAGTGCAAATATTACAGCATTAGGCCACTTGTAGGAACTCTCACCTAGCCGTATGTCTAATCACAATGAAAGCCCCAGTCCATCTTCTCTTCTTTCTCTCAGAAACCATTCTGGACACTGGAGGGTATCCTGACTTCCCAGTCGACCTTCATTGTATGGGCAGTTAAGACTTTTCATTATGGTTTGACCTGTTGATGGCAGTCATTCATGCCATCTGAATCAATTTTAGGCAAGGAATATTTCTGTATCTTCAGGGGCACAAAGTATGGTAATTTATTTTCCATATTGGAAATTATAATACTATACTACTGTATCTTTTAAAATTTTTGTTGCTTGAATTTTTCCATCTTTCCCATTTGGGAGCTCAATTTTATTTTTGCAAGCCCTTCCTTACCTTCTGTTATATGCCCCAGGCATATCTTAAATAATTCCTATCTAACATCCAAAATAGTCATTTCTCAAGAACAGATTCCTTTCACTGGAAATGGAATGGATAACAACAGCACTCTTTTAGTTCTCTTCTTACAGCAATTCCCTTTTGTTATTTCTTGAATTGATTCCAACAACTTTATAAATTGTTACCTTATTAAAGTCTACAGTTATCTCTGTGCAATTCATGGGCCCCCAACTATAACAAGGGTTATGAACAAAATCCTTTGGAGATAAGTGACTGAGATTATTTTTACCTAAAGTACACAGTGAGCTTTTTTTCCTAAGAAAGTAGGTCACAATTTCAAAATGAGTTATATGACACTTCTTTTGTATGGAAGAACAAAAGAGGGCATTTTTCAAAGTAAATCCATAAACATTCAATTTGCAATTAAATAAAAATAGATCTTTTCCATTTAGTGAAAGAAGACAGACTATATTTCCTATACCCTCCTTCTTGAATAGTAAAGATAATTGGTGGCAAACCCCTGTTTCATTAAACGTTCTAACCTAGCACTCTGTAGCCAGTTCTCCTGTGGTTTCTGCATCTGGAGATTGGGTAGAAAATACTTTGAAAAAGAATGTTTTTTGTATTGAACATGTGCAAACAATATCTTGTCATTATTGCCTAAAAATACAGTATAACAACTATTTATATGTTTCTTCAAGCATGTACAAAGCTGCAACTTCTAGAACACACAAAGAAAAAAAAATTTCAAGTGCAAGCATTCCTCATTCTGCTCCCTGCTTCTATGAATTTAAATGTTTTATACATTAAATATATGAGGAATAATGTGATCTTTGTCTTTTGGGGCCTGGATTTCTTTACTTAACATATCCTCTAGGTTTAGCTATGTCATCACCAGTGACAGAATTTCCTACTTTTAAGACTGAATGATATTATGTTTCTATACCACATTTTTAAAATCCACTCATCCATCAGTTGTTTCTATTTCTTGGGTACTTGTGAGTAATGCTTCAAAGAACACAGGGGTGCAGATATCGTTGGACATAGACCCTGCAGTGGGATTTTCAGATCTTGTGATAAGATTTTCTTTCTTTGTCCCATTTTGGTGGGAAGTCAATTTAATACAACCAGAAGAGAAATCAGTATGGAAATTCCACAAAAAACTAAAAAGAGACGTACCTTACAAACCTACATATATCCAAAGAAGTATAAATCAATAAACAAAAGAGCTATCTTATAACTCATGTTTATTGCAGCTGTGTTCACAATAGCAAAACTATGGAAACAGGTGAGATACACAACCAATAATATCTTACACATATTTATATGTAATGCTTATACATTGCAATTATTTATATATACACATACATATACATGCCATGGAATATTACTCAGCCATAAAGAAAAATGAAGCCGTGTCACTTGCAAGAAAATGGATAAAACTGAAGATCATGATGAGCAAGAGAAACCAAGCTCAAAACACCAAATATAGCATCTTCTTGCTCAGTCTATGATGATTCTAATCATAGTAATAATAATGGGAAATGAATGAATGTGAAGTACTTTTTTTTTATTTTATTCAAAAATAAAACTAAATATAATACAGTATAAACTTTCAATTAGAAGGAATTGGTTTTTTCTATTGTATGGCATGTTTTGCAGTAGCTAAAAATAATGCATTGCATATTTCAAAATAGCTAATAAAGTGGATCTTACATGTTCTCACAAAAATGATAAGCATCCCTGTGAATGATACTCTATTTATCCCTGGTTTGATGATTCTAGGATATATTCACATATGTAAACATCCCATTGTATTCCACAAATATATAGAATTATTATTTGTCAATGAACAAAATGAAACTTAAAAACATCTCTTCTTCAAATAACACATAAACTATATAAATAAACTAAAAAGTTAAATTAAAATTAATTTAATTATAATAATTAAATTATTACATTAACTAAGATTTAATTTAATTTAATTATAGAATTTTTATATTCAGAGTACTTTCCTACATACCATTTATATCTTAACCTAGGCCATAGAATGTATAATTTTATAACATATCAAGCATTTTCTAACTATCAGTGATTTCATATCTATGAAATCTGTAGAAAAATAATTCAAAAATAATTTGAAAAGATATATTTGTGTATTTTGTGCTTTACTGATATGTTTCCCACTCTCAGTGTGATGCCACAGGAAACTTTTGTCCTTTTATTTACCAGCCATTTATATTTATTAGGAATATATACAGGAACTACCAAGATATCAGTTATTGGTGAACTGAGGAATATTTGTAACTTAAGGAGTATATTTCTCAGTTCACTGATAGGAAACTGAAACCTCAAGTAAAGGAGTACATGAAAAACATGCTTCATAGGAACAGGCTAGAGGAAAAACAATGCCTAAGGTAGAGCGCCTCAGTGTGTCTGCAGTCTGAGGGATCTGATGATGCCCTGACACAAATACTGAAGGAGATGCAAGAGCACTAAAACGTTTGCCCTACTGCACATTTTCTCCACAATTGTTTTTTTTTTTTTTTTACAACATCAGCAATTCCTATTTTAAGCAATTGGAACATTCTTAATTGTGTAGTTCCTAGTATCTGAGAAACTAGCTTTGGAGGAAAGAACAAAAACCCTTCTTGTGTCATACTAGGTATAAATGATGTGATCATTTAAACAAACCCGAAGCTATGGCTATGGTGCATGTTTCCAAGTATTACAAAACACAATAGTTCAAGCAATGACCTTTTCATAGCTGTAATGAAATTACACTCTGTTAGGCTATCTGTTCAGATCAGTTGCTAATTTGTTTTCCTGTTAGTTGAAATATAATTATGGTAATTACATGTTTCAAATTTTTATGTAATAAACACATTAAAATGTGTGAGGATGTAAAATCAAATTTAATTCTACCTTGCCTGTGTAGCATATATTAAGTATTTTGAAAACTTTGTTTACAAAATTCATTAAATGGAGAAAAAAGAAAACTGGTTCATTTTAGTGTTTTAATACCTTTTAATACAAATATGCTCATGAAAATCCTTACAATATCTTTTTGTTATTCAACCATTGTCTTCACTCAGGAAGCATTATACTTGTGTTTCAATTCAGTAATTTTTCAATAATTCCAGAAAGCTTGATTAAAACTTTCAAAGTCAACCAAAATTTTTGTTCTTAGCAACATTTTCAATATTATAATTTTATGTATAGAAACATTCTTTCTAAAGCACGAACTATAGCTCTAAAAGTGGCTATATTATAAAATCACTTGTCATATTTAGAAAAAAACTTATAAAACTTAAAATGTTAACCTGCATTTTATTCATTCCAGTGGTTTAGAAAGTTTATTTCAAATGTTTAATTTTATAATTAAGTAAATTCTTTTCAATCATGTTCAAAGAAATATTGAAGCAAAGCTAGGTTTTTAAAAAATGCATGCATACACTAGATATTTTTAAAATATGTATTTATTCTCTAGAGTCCTATTATTTTTCTACAGGGAACAATTAATAATCTGTTGTTTTATTAGTGAATTTTGTTCCATAAATGTTTTTGTGTTAAAATCTAACTCTGGGCAACATGGAGTATGTTTCTAGTGACTGTACTCATGATAAGAACAGATATAGGTGAAAACAATTCTGATAATTAAAATTTTAAATGCAGAAAGCTAAAACAAGGATGAAGTTGTATATCTCAATAATGCTTTGGTGATAATGTATCTCTTTATAGCAATGACACGTGTATGTGTTCAGTAGATAACATACTCTTTAAAAGGAAAAATGTGGAGTATCAATAAATAATGTGTAATGTGTATACCTAAGTATGTGTCAATTATTCAAAAATATTTAATAACCCTTGTGATGTCTTCAGTAGTATTATTCATGTACATTTATTACATCACAATAATGTCTAGGAGTAGATTGTGATTTTCATTTTGAGGGTCATTATATTAAGTAATCAAAATCAAGAAAATAAATCCACGGACCAAGGCACATCTTTGTGAAGTCAGAAATGCAAATCAATTTCCTGCAATTCAGTACGTGAAATTCCAAATCAGTATTCCACATTTGGATTGGCATATTCATCCAGAGGAGGCATTGTAATCAGGTCAGTGAATAAAATTGTGAAAATAAAATACAAGTGGGCCCCTCCTTGTAAGGGGATGCTATCGAAGTCAATTTTCTAATGAAGTTAACATCCAGAGTTGTTTGCTGTCCCTAAGATGCATGTTGTGCCCAAAAGTAATAAGATTTTATTATAAGCAAAGATTCATGATTCTGAATTTATCACATTGTGAGCATACTGAGGTTTAGCTTCTACTCCCCACAAAGCTTTCTAGTACATTTTGATCAGATTGCAGCGAGAACTTTTTTTTTCTGTATCAGACGCTTCAGATACATATATTGATAGAAAAGTTGCTGTTTTTTTATTCAGTCAGGTCTCTCACAAGTGCCTCTGCTTTATGAGAATTTGATTACAAGTACTCTAGCTGAAATTGAATATGGGAAGTGTGGTATTTAGCTTGCTTGACTCTACAATATGGGAAAGCAAGTCACAGAACTGATGACGTTTGAAGTTGTTCAGTATACAGTTTATCCTTGGGTTTCTTATTTGTTTCTTCTCCTTTAATCTTTTATCATCTCAGAACAAGAGTACTTATTTTGAAAGGTAAATGTTATTATGTATTACTGCTGTACTTAAAGTGCCACACCACCTTCCCATTTTCTTTACAAGGAATGTGTTGTTTGTTTGTTTGTTTGTTTCTTTCATAAGTGCTTATAGGGGTTTTATTGGTAGCAATCACAAAATGCAAACAATCCAAATATCCATCCACAGGTTAATAAACATCACAATATATTCATAATATGAAATACCATTCAGCAGTGAAAGGGGATGAACTATTGATAGGCAAAACACCATGAAAAATTCAAAATAATTATGCTGACTTAAAGAAGCCAGGTAAAAGAAGTATGATGTGATTCCACCTATACCTAATTATAAAAAATGCAGACTATAGTGACTGCAGGAGGAAAATGTCAGGGGTTATGAGGTTACTTTTTTTAACTTTTTATTATTATTGTTGTTGTGCTGGGGTGCATTGTGACATTTACCAAAGTTCTTACAATAGTTCATACTTGAACTCACCCTCTATAACATTCTCCTTCCTTGCCCCTCTCCCTAGTCCTGGAATAGTTTCAATAGGCCTCACTTTTCCACTTATACACATATGTACATAATCTGGTACGCCCTTTGGAAAACTACTCACTTTTTCCTTGGTTTCTTCATTATAAAATTCAATTTTCATTTTTCCTTCCTTCCTCACAAAATTATTATTCATATTCAATTAATGCATGATGATGGCTTCAAGTATAAACCCTCAGACAAATAGAAAACAATGTGCCCATTCTAATCATTATAAGTCAGAAGAACCTATCCTGATCTTTGTAACTAGAAAAAAATTCCTCCTTTAGAAATGCACTTCAACCTTTCAGAGACATAATTGTGTACATATTTATGTCTGTTGTCACACTAGAAATAAAAGATCACCAAGGGTAGTACTATGTCAATTTTTCATTCTCCCAAATGCTGAAAAAAGGACAGGGCACATGTGAGGTTCTTAATAAATATTTGCTGAATGAATGATGGTAATATGGTTAGGCTCTCTGTGCAATATTTTAGTATCTAATAGGCATTCACAGTGATTTATGCTTTTATGATGTTGTTGAATTCCAACATTTCCCTGTCATCAACAGTCTTTAAGATGAATGGATAAATATAATACAGAAGACCCTCTGATTTGCAGTTTCATTTTCTGTACTTTCAGTTACCTGCAGCAACTGTGGATCAGAAATATTTAAAGGAAAATTCCAGAAATAAACAGTTCATAGGTTTAATTTCATGCTACTCTATGAAATCTCATGCTGTGCTGCTCCATTTGACCTGGGTCATAAAATATTCTTTTGACCAGCATTTCTGAACTGCATACACTAGCTGTCTGTTGGTTACCTAGTAGATATCTCAGTTATCAGACTGACTGACAAGCATCACAGTGTTTGTTTTCAGTGGCAGCCTAATGCTGTAACAAAATTCCCATCATTCACCTCATGTCAGCTTATCAGGAGGCCTTGCATCTTCTCACAATTTCACAAAAGAAGGAAAATACAGTATGGTAAAATACCTTGAGACAGACTAGAGTCACAGAACTTTATTTCTGTATATTGTTATAATTTTTCTATTAGTTGTTAATCTCTTCCTGTGAGAAATTTCTAAATTAAATTTTATCATAGGTGTATATATATTTGAAAACTGTAAGATTTATCAGGAGCAGTAACATTTGTGGTTGTAAACATCCACTGGCATCTTGAAATGCATTCTCTATGAATAAGATAGAACGAGTGGGACTGGGGATATAATCAATGGCAGATCCTTTGACTACCATGTTTTGGGTTTAATTCCGAGAAACAAAAAAATTAAATATCAAAATAGGACTACTGTACCTCATCATTTTACCATTGGTTTTTCTTTTTGCATTTCAACCTGTGAATTTTTCATGTCTCTTTTCAAATACACAACCTCAGCTGGATCCATTCTGCTGTTGAAACATGAATTGTGCTACTCAGTTAATTCTTTAATTATCCATTTATCTGGTTAAAATACCTGTCTGTTATTTCAGTCCCTCCTTCATCTTTAAAGCTCTTATCATTTTAATCTGATTATTTTATATTTTACAAAGATCTATGTCATATATATCTGTCTGTTACTTGATTTTTCTCTTCAGACATTCTTTCTTGCCTTTTAGTATACTCAAACAAGAAAAATCAGGTAATAGGAAGTAAGGTTAATGGGTCTGTGGTGTGAAATAATATGTTATTCTCAAGTTAGACTTTATTTCGTATTCTCTGTAACTGCACATACCACAGGCTTCAATCTCCTCTAGTGTTCTTTTTCGTGTATATACTATTATTGTATTTCCCAAGGAACTTGTCCTTAAGTAGATTGGGCCTTTCAGCTCTTACAATTGTAACATAGGGATATGGTATGGGATCCCAGTTGGAGTAGTGGTGAGAAGAAGGAAAAGGGAAGCATTTGGTGATATTATGATTAAATTTCTATTTCTACTGGTCCTTTATCCCGGGGCTGTGTCTTTTGTAAGAGATTTTTACCTTCCATTTTCTTAGATGAGATAGCAAAGCTGGTAAGGAAGGATTGTAGTCAGAGGAGTGTCTTCTTCCAGGCTGAGTGGATAAGGCAATGCTTAAATGCTTACCCTAGAGGGAAGAATTCTTTTTTGTTTTTTAATTTAATCCTATGCTTTTTTTGAATCACCTCCAGCCTGACTTTTTAATTTTTCAATTAAGAATTGTCTTGATGTATTATATTTCACAAAAATCTTTTTTTGTCTTTTTGTATATTTGTTTTTGTTTATTGTGGTAAGATGAAAACATAAAACCTATCCTCTCATTGGACTTTCAAGTATATAATATATTGTCATCACCTCTAGGAACAATGCTTTATAGTAGATCTACAGATCATATTCATTTCATATAAGTGAAATTTTGTAACCATTGTCTGGTAACTCCCTAACTCAACCTCCACTAGCCCTGAAAACTACCTTTCCATTCTATGATTTTATGAGTTGATTGTTTTTGATAACTCATATAAAGTAGACTCATGTAGTACTGGTCAGCATCAAAAATGAATGAAAACCTGAAAAGAGTGACAGGCTTGAGGACAGTATGCTAAGTGAAATAAATGAGTCACAGAAGGACAAATATGACTATACACTATTTTCCCCTCCTCATGCCAAAGTCAACCAGAGATCCTCTTTGATTGTCCACTGTTCATCAGAACAGCTCCTGGAGCTGAGACTGTAAAAGCAGAGGGCCTCCTTTAGAATGTGGCTGCTGGAAAAATTTCAGACTTATGGTAGTCCACATTCAGCATCTGGCAAATCACAAAATTGATAAATTTAGAGTTGCTCACTGCTCATAATTTCTGTTTCTTCTGCTCCAGGTAAGCTGAGTCTATCTGAAACTGAGTTTGCATGTTTTCCAAAATCTGAGATGGCAATTTTCCAGGCAACATAGACTCTCTAAGAGATCAGAAAAGAAGTCTTAATTTTCATCTGTGTCATTATCTAACTTTTTTCAGTTGTAAAATTTAAAGTGAATCTTTATTTCAGAGCTGGATATGGAAACTCTCTGCCTTTGTAATTTTATAAGTTATACATGAATCTTAATTTTTTTTCTATGTTCTATTAACTATAGGAAATATGTATTTATTCTTACCTTCTAAAATAAAATAGTTACTTTCTTCTTTCCCCTACTCACATCTATCCACATAGTGTAACATTTACCTACCAAATATGCTGCTGTACAGGAAAAGTTTATGACATGTACTGCAATCAATGTTACTGAGGGCAAAGATTTTTTTGTTTTCTTTAATTTCATATCTAAGTCTCTAACATACAGAATAACTTAGAGAACATAGTAAGCCTACAATTAGTGTTTGTTGAATAAACATAAGTGTACATATCTGCAGAAAATGAATAAGACATTAGCTGTTTTTAAATAGTTGGCAAAGTCTTTGATAAAATATATACAAATTCAGACTAACAGCAATGAAGTAAATATGTGCCCCATGATGATTTCAAAGTAGTGTCTCAGAACTATCCAAATGATTGTCTTCTAAAAACATCTTACAAGATAATGATCTTGGTTATAAGCTCATAAGTAGAATTTTTCAGAATATTGTTTGTGATGTCAGCCTTCATAGATAGCATTGTGAGTGATACAATAAATACAATGTATTACTTGAAAAGTAAATAGAGTTGGTAAAGTACTAAAAATTAAAGCAGCTATCTCCTAAATAGTTTCTGTATGAAACCAAAACACCTGTGGAATGCTGAGTTATAAGTAGAAGATTGCTTACTGGGTATTAAATAAAAATTAATTTTTAGCATAATGCATATTCTTAGTCTTATCAGATTAAATTAATCAGATGAACATGCCTAGGAATCTAAAACTTTTTGTCAAGTAAGCCCTTGGCCCAAAGAATTTCATTTCCTAAGAAGTGCTACTACCCATACTGCTTCTTCATAATTATTTTGTTTATTTTTTGTTATATTTCTCTTACTGACAAACTTTCTCACACTGATTAATTCAGACTTTAAATTCATGTTTTTATCATATTGTCTGTTTTCTGTGCAACCTCAACCTTCAATTGTCTTTGTGTATAATGTTATTTTGCATATGTTTATACTGAAAAATTATATATTACTTCTAAATTTCAAACCCAAAAAAGACCCACTTGCAAACTTTCAAAGATTGCAACCTACAATATTGTCAGCTACCTGCTCACAAATAATTACAGTATGCCAAATAGTATGTGTTAAAAGAGAAACATAAAATGTAAAAATAATACCTATTGAAACTATTCCAGGAATTGGGGGAAGGGAGATAAAAGAAAGTGGTGGAGGTAGTGAATTCAAGTATGATTTGTTTGATACGTTGTAAGGAGTTTTGAAATGCCACAATGTACCCTCACCCAGCACAACAATGAAAAAATTTTTAAAAAGGATGTATAACTGAGTTCCAAAAAGATATATAGATAGATATAGAAAAAGATGTATAGATAGATTGGAAATTTTTCAAAGAAAAAAGGTATTTTAATGTCTTTCATTTTCACTCAGCACTTATGGTGCTATAATGTCTTGTGTTTAAAGAGCGTGGTGAAAAGAAAAAGAAAAACAATAGCACAGTTAATAATATGAGAATAGCTTCTGTTAGTTCCCTTCTGACACTCCTTCTAAAGCAGTACTCTTCACACTCCATTAATTACATTTCTGGATAATTGTTTAAAGTAAAGAAAAAAGCAGGTATTTTAACTAACATAATAGAAATTATTTCTGGATTTTTCATTGAAGATATATTTTGAAGTCAGTTTTATTGAAGTATAATTTACATGTAGTAAAATTCATATTTCGCATGCAAGCCAAAGATATAATAAAATACTATAAGTGATATGAGACATATCTATCATCCCATATAATTCTCCTGAGAATTTGCAACCAATCTCCTTTATTCACACCAACTATCACTATTGTGATTTTCACAATAGCATGTAAACTAAAGTAGAATATTTTAAAGATAAACAGTGGATGCTACTACTAAAAATACCTGGGCAAGCATTTTTAATGTGGGGCAATGTTAGGTAAACTTATCTGCCATGCTAACAGTTAATATTTGAAATAAAATATACTGAAATTTATATAGTAAATACTGGCATAAAGAGATTTATTATATACTATTATTCAATAGGGAGTAGGGAGGATAAGAGATAGACAGAGAAGATCAGACAACTAAATGACTACTTAAGTAACTATTGCATTACATCCTGTTAATAAGAGCCTGATGAAATGCATATAGAATATGTTTCAAATGTAGACTTGATAAGGAAGTGAAATATTTGGATATTAGAAACAAAAGCAAATAGATTTTTTAAATGACTCAGAAGTTTATAAATTGAGCATAGAAAAATTAATCAAAATAACTTGAGTTAATAATAAAGTTGAATAAAATGGAGAGATGTGGGCTGGCAGAGTGGTTCCAGTGATAGAGTGCTTGCCTAACAAGTATAATACCCAGAGTTCAAATCCCAGTACCAACAAAACAACATAGAGATGAGATGATAAAATATGTTTGAAAATCTAATTTATGGATTAAGCTGATCTGTGTATTGTGGTTTTAGATTTATTGAAATATTTGTTAAACATATTTTAAAATGTGGAGACTTACTCTAATATAAATAGGGCAACATATAATCAATAGTTTTTTAGCCCAGAAGATACCATGCAAATCCATCTTTACTGGCTCATTATCACTTGTTCTTTCTATTTTCCTACTTGAATGAGCCCATTTTCTCTAAGGCTGCAATTCATTATCTAAATTTAGTTAACCATGTTTATGAATGGTGAAACTCTGGTACCCTTGTATTTCCTTAAGTGATAGCAGTTGTATTTTGCATTCTTGTTAAGTTTATTTTTAGATATGGTGCATTTTTTTGACTGGCTTACAGACTTCAATGAGGGTAGAGATAATTGGGGAATCATTCTTTCCTTTTCTTGTGGGAGGGGGATTGTACTGGACTTTGAAGTCAGGACCTCATGCTTGCCAGGCAGGTACTCTACCACTTGAACCACTCTGTCAGTGAGGAGCCATTCTTTACCATACTCCTCCACACTACTACAGGTTTCTTGACCCTGGCTTTAGGATACTTGATGAACTTGTGTCATTGCATGGTGTAGTAAGTTATATTTATAGCATGAGGAAAGTACCTTATTTAAAAGGTAGTTCATTACAAGAGAGATGACATCTTTGAAAAGACATTAAGGTTTTTTGACTATCAATACTGAAATAGGGATTTTTAAATTTCCACGAAGTGACAAAAATATTTGGTGGGCATATCACACTGTCTGGCATACAGTTGACATGGAATTCATATCCATAAGTTGATGGGAAGGTGAGAGGATAGAGCCAGTTTAGTTACAAATAGGAAAACAGAACAGAAACAAACAGAAAAGCTATATTTGTAAATCAGAAAAACAAGATATAATAAGATCCTAGATGTTTGCCATGACTTAGTGAGAAATATAGGAAGGAAACTGAGACAATAAGTAATAAGAAAGTAAATGATTGAAATAATTTTGAGAAAGTTGAAAGGTCTACATTATTTAAATTAAAATATGAGATAAATGACAATCTCTAATTAAGCTTACCTCTATTTCTATTCAAAATTTAATTAACTAATAAATAATATTTACATATGTAAATATAAGCAAAATTGATTATTGTTAAAGTTGATAGAGTAAATGTCCAAGTGAACATACTGCAAGGGCTTAACTTTTCAAAAGTGTAAAAGGAATTTTATTCTCTCAAACAAATGGGGAAAAGAATACACGTGGTTGCAGGGAAATTGTTTTAATACAGAGAAAATAAATTAATGACAGTTTGATGTCAGATGTTTATAATTCTCTTGAAGTCAGAATTGGGATCACATGGAAACTGGAAAGATTTTGAGTTTTGAAAGTTACAAGATTTAGAACAGTTGCTGAATACAATCAATAAAAGATAAGTTAATGATTGTGATAACTATAGACAATATATCTCTGCATATAGTCTAAAATATGAACATGAATCTCTATTCTTCCTTTACAGAAAAAAAAATTGTAGAATAGGCTTTGAGGTCATAAGCCTTTGAGAATTTTTTTAATGTATTTCTTTCTTAAAACTTAAAAGAAACTTGTTAAAATTTTGGCTATTATTAATTGTCCTGGGAGAGCTTCTGTGTTGGTGTTATGTCTGTGTATGCAGATACTGTGAGTTTCAGTGAGTACTTAATAAATATTTGTAGGTAGATTCATGAGTGAATCTATATACAAATACAGATTCTTCCACTACAACACTATGGATACTTCACTAAAAATCTTACATCTAAAAATCATTTTAGTAGGGATAAGGTTGAAGCACATCAGAAAGAACTGATACTTTTCAATCAGAATGTAATAAAACCAGGAATATTAGGAATAAAGTTGTGAGAATATGTAAATCATCACAGCATTAGTGTTTAGTCAGTAGACAATTTGAAACCTTATACTTCATGGCTGATATTCCTGTACTTCTGATATAGGTTCTTTATTTTAACTGCACATATGTTAAATTGTACAAAGTATGGGGTTTTATCATAAAATTTCCTTACATGTAAGTTATATATTTTGATCACATTCACCCCTTCTATTATACATTTGTATCTCTCCTTCCCCGTCTCCAGTCCCTTCCATCTTCATTAGTAGTCCTCTTTTTGTGTCTAAAATTATTTTTGCACTCTTACAGGAATTCAGAGAATATTTCTTAAAAAAGAAATTTATAAATCAAGATAAATGCATGATTGAGAAAAATATTTTCTCTTAGCAAATATTAAGAAAAAGTAATTCAAACTTTCCATAGCTACATCTGGGGACTCTACTACTTAAGAGAAGAGTAACTGATTAGCAAATGTCAGACCCTGAGCTCATTCACTAGTACTTCAAGAAAAAGTTTCATCTATAATCTCTTCATTTTTCCAGCACATAAAGTGAAATATAGAAATAATTTTGAGGAAGGATCCAAAATAGTGGCTAAGGTAGGGAACCAGATGTCTTAAGCTCCACGACACCAGAAACCTCCTTGAGATGTTGAAGATACACTTGGGTAATTCTGATTGCAACTAGCTAAAATAATAACCACCATCATATTAGGTGCAGATAAAATTCAAAGACTAACCTTCAAATCAGCCTTTATTTCCACCTAACAGCTGTGAAAATCCCACATGGCACAGCCAGCAAGGCATGTCCAGCCTCTAGCACTAGGAAAAAAAAACCCAGCCACTTCTCTCTTCTTTTTCCTCTCCTTTCTTCTACCAACAAGCAGAAGATAGGGCATCAATCTGAATCAGCTACAACATCCTGGAGCCCTAGCCTTTGGAAAGCCTCTCTATGTCATGCCACACAGAAAACAGCAGTGCCATTTCTCCCCACCAGCTGGCTCCAAAATTGACTGCATGAAACTACAGAAGGAACAGGTGAGCATTACCCATCACAGGCTGTTCCACTACCTACCTATTGCCCAACCCCACCCCATCCCCAGGAAAATAATTCAGCACAGCCTTTGGGTAGACTGAACCAACCCCCCAGCAAAATTCAAAATCATAAACAGTGAACAGTAATCCAACACCAACATCAGAGGTTGGGGTGGAACACTGAACCCACCCTAGGGAATGAGGGTGAGGTAAAGAGCCAAAATCTTAGTGCTGAACTGTCAGGGTAGGGCAAGGAGCCAAATTTTCATTGATGTGTGCATAAAGCAGCAAAGGCTAAAAGCAAGGTGGGCCAACAAGCCAACCACACAGAGGAGCCACCTCCTCCCAGCAGAGATCAGGAGAGTAATAAAGGCTAAGAAAGGGAGTGGAGCAAAAAACTAACCTCCCAGAGGAGCTGCCAGCACTCAGCAGAGACTAGGAAAAGCCCAAAGGCTGAGAGTCACGGTGGGACAACAGGTCAACTTCCCAAAGCAGAGCAGGAGATTGATCCCAGAGCTGATCTCTGAGATAGAGGGCAGCATTCACAAATTAATTGCCTCACCTTGCTGGGGAAGGAGCTGACCAAACAGAGCTGCAGCTGAAGGGTAACACAGCTGATGCCTGCTGAAAACAACAGTTCTGACCATCCTGCATGAGCTGGCAATCTAAACTCACCTCAGAATTACAACTAATCTTGTGGACAGATGGTCCAATTTCCACTCACAAACTAGTCACCTGATGAGAACACATCAGAGCTTCCATTTGAATGCCAATACCAGGATTGGACATGTAAGGAATAACTCCAGAACTTTTACCAATAGACTGAAATTTTTGTGGTTCCAAAACCTGGTGTTTTTTATTGTGTTTCTTTTTTTCTTTTTCTTTCTAATTCTTGTATTATTAACTCTATCATCACTTTCTCTTATCCCTATTCTCACATTCTTGTCTTTCCCTCCTTTTCATGTACTACAATCCATTGTTCCCATTCCCAACTACTCTTTCTGTCCCTTCAATCCATTCTTTCCATTGTCTTCACCTCCCCCTCCTATCCTCCCTGAATCTGTCACCACACCATTCCTCCCTCCTAAACACTCATCACTTGCAGACTAGCCTACTGTACCAAATGTACACAACCCCAAAACCTTGCAATCCCTGACACAAACACCCTCCACTATGACAACAAAAATACACCCAAACACACACAAAGGCCACAAAATTCAGCAGCCCCATACTTCTTAACCCACCTACCCACACCTTTTTCCACTCTTCCTTTAGTGCCACCTTTACCAATTCCCCAAAATCTATAACTAGACTAATAACTATTACCCCCCACCAACTCCTATTGTTTATAGAAAATATCATCAATGGGTTTTCTATATAATATGTAACCAACTGGGCTGGCATTGAACCTGTGGATTTGTATATGCTAAAGTATACCTCCAGGCCAAGGAAAGAGAGTGCACATCAACCTAGCTAACAACAAAGTCACCCACCCACAACATAAAAATTAAATAAGGGAAATAAATCATGGAATCAAATCTACCAACTAGCCTATCAAAAACATAGTTGCAGAGCACCAAGTGGAGTGATGGTAAGAAGAAGAAGGGATGGAAACCACTCTCCTAAAAAAAATAATAATAATAATTCAATAGAGTATACAGTGGGAAACAAAAGAAATGGATACCCAGTTCCTGACCTTAACAAAACAATGATAAATGTCACTGAGAAACCCAGTGACATCCACAAAAAAAGACCCTCAAAGAAGAAGTCTTGGGAGAAATTTCCGAGAAATACATGGAAAAGACATTGGAAATGGTTAACCAGAATGTACAAGAGGCACTCAAGAAATTTTGAGAAACCAAATATAATGAACATGATATTACACAGAAAAAAATAAAGGAATTCAGAGAGGACTTCAAAAACATCGAAGTGAACAAAGCACACTATAGAAAGAGAGATATATAAAATAAACAGGAATATAACAACACAGAGTATAAAAGAGGAGTTGAACAAAGATACAGAAAACCTCAGAAGAAAGAATCAACAGAAATCCTGGAAATAAAAAATCCCTTTAGTCAAACAAAAATCACAGTGGAAGGCCACTCCAGAAGACTATAATAAGTAGAAGACAGATTCTCAGAGCTCAAAGATAAAATAGAAAATAAAGAAAAAGCAGAAAAAATCTCAGTGAAACAGCTCAAGAGCTGTGAAAGGAATATGCAAGAACTCAGCAACTCCAGCAAAAACCAAACCAGAGAACCATAGGCATTGAAGAAGGAAAAGAGGTGCAAAACAAAAGGATATTTCACATATTCAATAAAATAATATCAGAAAATTTCCCAAATCACAAGAAAGTTATACCCATTCAGGTACAGAAAGCCTCAAGGACAGCAAACACTTGACCAAAATAGAACCTCTCCATGGCATATTTTAATTAAAACAACAAGCACAGAGAACAGAGAAATAAGTTTGAAGGCTGTAAGAGAGAAAAAAGCAAATAACATATAAAGGTAAACTCATCAAAATAACAGCAGATTTCTCAAGGGAAACCTTAAAAGCCAGAAAGGTAGGAGTGAAGTATTTTGGGCACTGAAAGAAAATAACTTCAGCTCTAGGACACTCTACCCAGTAAAACCATCATTCAAAATTGACAGAACAATACATATGTTCTATGATAAACAGAAATAAAACAATATATGACCACCAAGCCTCCACTACAGAAGATTCTATAAGGAATTCTACACATAGAATATGAAAGCAAACAAAACCACGAGAGGATAGGAAACATCGAACCACAGGAGAAGACAAGTAATAAGAGAGTATCATTAATTAGACTGCAAACAACCAAATCATTAAAAAACAAAAACAAATAAATGGCAGGAATCACTAGATACCACATACCTCTCAATCACCACATTGATAGGTGTATTAGTATTAACAATGAATGCTAATGAACTCAACACCCCCATTAAAAGACACCATTTAGCAAACTGGGTTAAAAAGGAAGATCCAACAATCTGTTGTTTACAAAAAACCCATTTTATGGACAGAAATAAACACTGGCTTAGTATGAAAAACTGGAAGAAGATTTACCAAGCCAATGCCCTGCCCAAAAAAACAGGCAGGCATACAAAAATTCATATCAGACAAAGTAGACCTCAAAGTTACATTGGTCAAATGAAATAAAGATAATAAAATGGGCAATATAAAGCAAATAACAATTATCAACCTTATATGCACACAATGTCAGTGCACCCAATTTCATCAAACATATGCTAAAAGTCTTAAAAGCACAGGTAGACTCCAACGAAATAGTAGTGGGAGACATTAATACCCCTCTATCACTAATAGATAGGCCATCCAAACAAAAAATCAACAAAGACATTCTAGAACTAAATGACACCATGAATCAAATGGACCTAAGTGATGTGTATAGAATATTTCATCCAACAAAAATACAACATACATTCTTATAAGCAATACATGCAACTTTCTCCAAAATAGATATCTTAGGGCACAAACAAAGCCTCAGCAAATATAAGAAAATAGAAATAACCCCCTGCATTCTATCTGATCACAAGCCATTAACACTTGAACTGAACAAAAGAAACAATAGCAGAAAACACAAATAATTGGTGGCTGAATAAAACAGAAATAAGAGAGGAAATCAAAATGTTCCTGGAAACTAATGAAAATGAAAACACAACTACCAGAACCTATAGGACACAGCAAAGGCAGTCCCAAGAATAAGTTTATAGCCATGAGTGCATATATTGAAAAGACAGAAATATCTCAAATAAATGATATAATGCTACATTTCAAACTCCTAGAAAAACAAGAACAAGCAAAACCAAAACAAGCAGGAGAGAAATAATAAAAATAAGAGCTAAAAGTAATGAAATAGAAACCAAAATATATATATATATATAAAAAATGAATGAAACAAAAAGTTAATTTTTTAAAAATAAACATTGACAAGCTGCTAGCAAATTTGACTAAAATAAGGAGGGAAAAGACCTAAATTAGTAAAATCAAAAATGAAAAAAGGAAGATAAAAACAAACATCAAGGAAAGCACACAGTACTTTGAGATCTTATATTTCAATAAATTGGAAAATCTTAAAGAAACGGACAAATTTCTAGATACATATGACCATCCAAAAGTGAACCAAGTGGATATTAATCACCTAAGCAGATCTATAACATGAAATGAAATTGAAGCAGCAATAAAGAGTCTCCCCAAAAAAAAATTTTTTCCACGATCTGATGGATTCTCAGCTGCATTCTTCAGACTTTCAAAGAAGAATACCAATATTCCTTAAACTCTTCCACAAAGTAAAAAAGGGAAGGAACACTACCTAACTCAGTCTATGAAGCCAGTATTACACTCATCCCATAACCAGACAAGGACACATTCAAAAAGGATAACTATAGGCCAATCTCATTAGTGAACATTAATGAAAATTCCTCAATAAAATAATGGCAAACAGAATCCAACCACATATCTGAAAGATCACCCACCATGACCAAGTCGGTTACATCCCAGAGATGCAGGGAAGTTTCAACATATGCAAATCAATAAATGTATGACAGCACATTAATAGAAGCAAAGACAAAAATGACTTTATCATCATCTCAATAGATGCAGAAAAAGTCTTTGGTAAGAATCAACACCATTTCATGATAAAAGCTCTAAGAAAACCAAGAATTAAAGGAACGTACCTCAACTTTATAAAGGTATTTATGACAAACCTATAACCAACATCATATTTAATGAGGAAAAACTGAAACAATTTCCCCTAAACTTGGGAATAAGACAAGGATGCCCACTCTCCCACTCTTATTCAACATAGCCGTGGAATTCCTAGCCACAGCAATAGACAAAAGAAGAAATAAAATGAATACAAATAGGTAAAGAAATAGTCAAAATATCCCTATTTTCAGATAACATGATCCTATGCCTCAAAGACACAATAAAAATCCACCCAAAACTTCTAGACACTATAAACAGCTTCAAAAATGTAGCAGGATACAAAATCAACTTACAAAAATGAATAGCCTTTCTATACACAAACAAATTGAGATGAATATAGGAAAACAATTCTGTTTTCTCAAAAAAAATCACATACCTAGGAGTAAACTTAAAGAAGTACGTAATGACCTCTACAAGGAGAACTGCAAACAATCGAAGAAAGAGATTGAGGAAGACTACAGAAGGTGGAAAGATCTCCCATTCTCATGGATTGGCAGACTCGGCATAGTAAAAATTTCTATACTACCAAAAGCAATCTACATGTTCAATGCAATTCCCATCAAACTCCCAATGACATTCATCACAGAGATTGAAAAATCTACCCTAAATTTCATTTGGAAACACAAAAAAGACCGTGAATAGCCAAGGCAATACTGAGCAAAAAGAGCAATGTTGGGGGTATCAAAATACGTGATTTCAAATTATACTACTGAGCCACAGCAATAAAAACAGCATGGCAATGGCACAAAAATAGATATGAAGACCAGTGAAACAGAATAGAGGACCCAGATGAATTCACACAGCTATGCCCACCTTATTTTTGACAAAGATGCCAAAAACATATGATAGAGAAAGGACAGCCTCATCAACGAATATTGATGGGAAAAGTGCCTATCCATCTGCAGAAAACTGAAACTGGATCCATGGCTGTCACACTGTACAAGTATCAACTCAAAGTGGATTAATGACCATAATATTAGACCTGAAACCTTGCACTTAGTACACAAAAGAGCAGGAATACCCTGGAAACAATAGGTATAGGCAAGGAATTTCTCACTAGAACTCCAGCAGCCCAGCAACTAAGAGAAGGATGGACAAATGGGACTACATGAAATTAAAACCTGCACAACAAAAGAAATGGTCGCTAAACAGGAGAGACTACCCACAGAGTGGGAGAAAATATTTGCTAGCTATACGTCAGACAAAGGAATACACAGGGAGTTCAAAAAAACTAAACTACCCAAAACTCAATGAACCAATAAAGAAGTGGGCAACTGAACTAAAAAGAACTTTTTCTAAGGAAGAAGTCCAAATGGCCAAAAAACACATGAAAAAATGCTCATCATCCCTGGCCATAAAGGAAATGCAAATCCAAACCACACTAAGATTCTATGTCACCCGTGTTAGAATGGCTAGCATCAAGAACACCACCAACAACAAATTTGGCAAGGATGAGGGGGAAAAGGAACCCTCATACACTGCTGGTGGGAATGTAAGCTAGTGCAAGCACTTTGGAAAACAATATGGAGGCTTCTTAAAAAACTAAACATAGATCTGCTACATGATCTAGCAATCCCACTCATAGGGATGTACCCAACGGAATGCGACTGAAGTTATTACAAAAGCAGCTGTACACCCACATTTATTGCAGTGCTATTTACAATAGCCACATTATGGAAACAGCAAAGATGCCCCCAAATCAATGAATGGATCAAGAAAATGTGGTATTTATACACAATGAAATTTTACTTAGCTACATAGAAGAATGAAATTTTGTCATTTGTAAGTAAATGGAACCAGAGAACATCATCTTAAGTGAAATTAGCCAGTCTCGTAAGGCAAAAAATTGCATGTCCTCTCTCATATGAAGATTATAGACCCAAAACAAATGCAGTAATATTATTGGCCATGGATCACACACTAAGAGGAGAACACACACAGGAGAAATAGGGAAAGGAAAGGAAACCTAAAACTTGAATGTGGTTGATGTGCTGCCTATAGAGAAGCAAATGCAGTAATCTTAAACTGGCAGAGGTCACTATGGGAAGGGGACCAGGAAGTAACAAAGAGGTCTGATAGAGAGGAACCAATGTGGGTTGCAAATCACAAGTGCATGGAAGCAATGCTAGGAATTTCTCTGAGTAGCTATCTTTATCTCAACCTAGCAAAAATGACAACGTGTTTCTTATCTCTTATAAAAGTTTTCTCTTCAACAAAATCAGAGAACAGGAGGACAGAAAAAGTTCTGCCTAGAAGTTGGGGAGGGGTGAGGGAGTGGGGCAGTGGCACAAACAATGTGTATATATGTAAGTAAATGTAAAAATGATAAAATAAAAGGAGAAAGAAAAAAGAAATAATTTGAAGTTACAAATGTGTACATCATTTTTTGTTAACTGTTTACCTTTTATTACCATTCTTGATAATTTCAAGTGTACTTTCTATCTTTTCAATATTTAGGATATTAAATATACACTCTTCATTGCCAGTCCTGAAATTTTAAGCATTTAATAAATAATTATGCTTAACAGATAAAATTATGCCTAGTAGAGAATTCTTTGTTGATCTATTTCTTAAATACATTTTTTATTATTTCTCTAGACAAAATTACTGATCTCTAGGGAAATATTGTGACTATCCTCATTAGTTCAATTATTAAAGATCTAAATTAATCAATTCAGGAAAAATACTATAATAAGAGTTCTTACATAAATACTAACAATGATTCCATTAATCTATTATTTCTTTTATCAATATTTCAATATCTAGCATAGCACATTGGAAAAGTGGTGTTAAAACATATCTATAGCTGTGATATGTGAACAATCCTGGTGACAATTAAGAGAAGAAAACCTGCGTATTTGATTGCCTTTCTCAATATTTCTACAACAGAAAAGGGTACTATTGGAATTCTTAAACTGAAAAAGCAGAAGAAAAGAGCAGATACTTCTGCATGATGGATTTTGTTCATAAAGCTTGAGAAGAGATGGATTTTGTTTATAAAGCTGGAAGAATGAACTAAGATGAGGACTAATAATGTATAATACCAGTAAATAGACATATGTTAATGTCCCTGTTGTCTCCTCTTGCAAATGATTTAAATCAGTATTAATCTAAGCTAAAAGAATGAATGATATTCCTTGAAATAATAATATTCCTTGAGATAAATATTACCAAACACTGTGCAAAGAACATGCCCACGTAAAATTCAGTGATTTTTGTTATGATTTACAAAGTGGCTAAGATCACTTAGTGATCTCTCCTAAAACTTAGATTTTGTAACTACAGAGCTCTGTGGTGAGATGTACAGAACGGAAAGCAGATTTGTGTGTAACCATTAGTATTCATGTTTCTTCAGTTTCTTTGGTAAGTGGTGGATATAGCAAATGGATTTAAGAAAGAAAGAACACTCACCTTTCATTCACAGATTTCTCACATGTCCAGACAGGATAAGCTGGATGAATTTAGCCTATCCATCCTTAATTCTGATGTTTGGAGGAGTAGATACCCTGAAATTCTCCATCACTCCCAAATAAAGAAGAATGTGTTGTAAAATCGTGTATTGAAAAAAATTTAAGCTGAACATGGTGGCTCACTGCTACAATCCCAGCACGTGGGAAGTTGAAACAGGAGGGTACTGAGTTCAAGGCCAACTTGCCCTATACAGGGAGATAATCTCTCAAAACCAAAAATTAAGCAAGCAAACAAAAACAAACAACCAAAGAACAGAAGAAAACACTTTTCATGACAATGTTGAGTACATGGGATTTATGTATCATCAGAAACACATCCACATATGTCTTTACATCCACGTTTCTGACTTAATTAAATTTACAGATTTTTAAATTCACCAACCTTCTTTAGCATTCCAAAGTGTACTTGTAAAAATTTATTCTCATATCATATAGGACATTTTGATGTATAAATTTTGGGTTTATTGCATCAACTAAGTCTAATATGATGAAGAAAAATGTGACATCTTAGCCACTTTGTAAATCATAACAAAAATCACTGAATTTACGGGGGCATGTTCTTTGCACAGTGTTTGGTAATATTTATTTTAAGAAATATTTCACATATATAAATCTTATATAAAAGAGAAAAATTAAATCTTCCCCCAAAACATATAAATTCATAAGTGGAAGAAAAGTCATACATGGAATAAATACTGTTTACTTTAATTTTATTTTCTAAAGTAAAATAAAGAATAAAATGCATTTTAAATCTGAATTTTGTTTGCCTGGCTACAAATTTATGTATGAAATACTATCATTCAACATATAGTACAATCAAAATGTTAGTATGTTTATTATAAAAATTAAAGCTTGTTAAAGTATTTCTGATTTTACATTGACAGCTAATCAAAATTTCAAAAATATTTTAAGAACTGTTAATCAATTCATTCATTTACTTCTACTGTTATTTGGATGACAATATGTTCTTTTAAAAATTTAGTAGTGTAGCTCATTAATTTTAGTTTTTATGCTGCTTTAGGAACTGAAGAATTAAAAAATAAAATTATTGTATTGCTTAATTTATTCCTATTAAGAAAAGAAACCTTACATGTGCCCCTATATTTGTATAAAAATTCAAGTGAAATGACTGATTTTATTCTGTCCAAGAAGTTGTTCAGAGAAACTTTTGACAATGTACTATGTATAACAACTACTGAAGAAAATGAGGTGAACCATTCACCTACTAACAACAGTAATATATTATAGGTTAAAGAGATGGATTATAATACATAAAATGTATCAATTAGTGCAAGTCTGTTAGGAAATATAAGAGATGAACTAGTAGAGGATGCTCACTGGTAGGATGCTAGATATTTGACAAGAGAGACCTGGATGTTAAGAATCAGACATTGAATATAAGATGTTATAAGAGCACATACGCATATAGTACAAATGCACCATTTTTGTGCACTCAGCTTCATTGAATATACGCTACTTGACATAAGACCATAGATAGACAGTAACATAGCAGTAGTGGGAGACATCAGTTCTCTTTATCACCAATACATAGGTCATTCAGAAAAAAAAAAAAAAAACAACAACAAAGAAACTCTAGAATTGACTGACACCATTGATCTAATGGACCTGACAGACTTCTACTAAGTATTCTAATACTAAGTATTCTATCTGCCAATAGCACAATTTACATTCTTTTTAGCAGCCCATAGAACCTTTTACAAAATAGACCATCTTTTAGGTCACAAAGCAAGTCTTAACAGATATATGAAAATTGAAATAACCTCCTGTATAATGTCTGACCATAACACAATAAAAGTAGAATTCAAAAGCAAAAGAAACAGCAGAAAATATTCAACCAACTGAAGGCTGAACAATACATTGCTCCATGATAAATGGGTCACTGAAGAAATAAGGGAAGAAATCACAAAGTTCCTGGAACTTAATGAGAATGAAAGCAAAACCTCTCAGAACCCATGAGACACAGCAAAAGCAGTCCTAGGGGGAAAGTTTACAGCCATGAGTCCATATATTAAAAACACAGAAAGATCTCAAATAAATGACCTGATGATAAATCTCAAACTCCTGGGAAAGCAAGAACACATGAATTCCAAAACTTGCAGAAGGAAAGAAATAATAAAAAATAAAGGCTGAAGTCAATGGAATAAAGACCAAACAACAACAATAAACATACAAAGAATCAATGAAACAAAAGCTGTTCTTTGAAAAGGTAAACAAGATCAACAAATTCCTGGCAAATCTGACTAAAATGAGGAAGGTAAAGACACAAATTAATAAAATTAGAAATGAAAAAGGGAAGATAATAACAAATTCCAAGGAAATCTACAGAATCATCAGGAACTACTTTGAAAACCTAATTTCAAATAAATTGGAAAATCTAGAAGATTTCATCCAGGGACATAGGGATACCTCAACATATGCAAAAACAAAATCCATGTGATCATCTCAATAGATGCAGAAATAACCTTCAATAAAATTCAACAACCTTTCATGATAAATGCTCTGATGAAGCTAGAAATAGAAAGTACATACCTCAACATAATAATGGATACATATAACAAGCCTGTAGTCAACATCATACTAAATGGGGAAATGCTGAAAACATTCCCTCTAAAATCATAAATAAAAAATGAGACAAGGGTGTCCATCTCTCCACTCTTATTCAACATGGTCTTATAATTCTTATCTAGAGCAATAAGATGGGAAGAAGAAATAAAGGAATATAAATTGGGAAGGAAGTAGTCAAACTCTCCATATTTGTGGACAACATTATTTTACACCTAAAAGATCCAAAAAACTCCACCAAAAAAACTCCTAGAAACCATGAACAGCTTCAGCAAAGTTGTGTGATAAAAAAACCAATCTGCAAAACTCAGTAGGCTTTCTATAAGCCAACAATGAACACATTGAGAAAGAATTTAGGAAAATAATTCCACTTATGATAGCCTCAAAAAATACACTATCTGAGAATAAACTTAACAAAGGATGTGAAAGAAACTGTTAAAGAAAGAAATCAAAGGCTACAGAAAATAGAAAGCTCTCCCATGCTCACAGATTGATCGAATCAAAAGAGTGAAACTGGCTATATTACCAAAAGCATTCTACATGTTCAATTTACTTCCCATCAAAATTCCAAGGACCTTGAACACAGAGATTTAAAAATCATACCTAAAGTTCATTTAGAGGCAAGAAATACTGTAAATGGCCAAGACAATTCTGAGCAAAAAGAGCAATACTGGAAGTATCAAAATACTGGACTTCAAAATATGCTACAGAGCCATACCAATAAAAACAGCATACTACTGTCACAAATACAGATGTGAAGACTAGTGGAACAGAAATGAAGACCCAGACATAAATCCATGAAGCAGTACCCCCTTAATTTTAACAAAGGGGCCAAAAACATATGATGGATAAAATACATCCTCTTTAACAAGCGTTCGCAGGAAAACTGGGTAACTGCATGCAAAAAACTGAAATTTGATCAATGTCTGTCATTCTATTCAAGTATCAACTCAAAGTGGATTAAAGGCATGAATGTAAGACCTGAATTATTGAAGATAGAGTAGGAAAGAGGAGGGAATACACTGGAATTAACAAGCATAGGCAATGAATTCTTCAGTAAAACTGAAATGGCTCAGTAACTAAGAGTAGAGATTGATAAATAGGACTACATGAAATTAAAAGGCTTCTGCCAAGCAATAAATAAAATGTTCTCTTATTTGAAGAGGCTGCCCAAAGGATGGGAGAAGTATTTGCCACTTACACATCTGACAAGGGACTGATAACCAGAATATATAGGGAGCTCCAAAAACTTAACTCCCCCAAAATCAATTTCTCCATGATGCATTGGACAAAAAAACTAAATGGAACTTTCTCAAAGAAGAATGCTAAATGGCTAAAAAACACAAGAAGAACTGCTCACCAGCCCTGGCCATAAAGGAAATGCAAATCAAAACCACATTAAGATTCTACCTTACTCCTTTTGGAATGACCACCATCAAGAACACAAACAACAAATGTTCATGAAGATGTAGGGAAAAAGGAACCCTCATACACTGCTAGTGGGAATATAAATTAGTATAATCACTATGGAAAACAGTCTGGAGGCTCTTCAGTAAACTAAAAATAGAACTGCCATATGTTCCAGCAATTCCAATCTTAGGGATATACTTGATGGAATGTAAGTAAAGTTACAACAAAGGTACTTACACACCCAAGTTTATTGCAGCATTATTCACAATATGTATGGAAACAACCAAGAAACCCCAATACTGATGAATAGATTAAGAAAATACTACAGTAAAATAAAATGGAATTTTATTCAGGCACAAAAAAGAATGAAATTTTGTTATTTGCAGGTAAATAGATGGACTTGAAGAACATCATTTTAAGCAAAGTAAGTCAGGTTCAGAAGACCAAAAGCTGCATGTTTTTCCTCATGTCTAGTGTATAGACCTAAAGCAAATGCAGCAATATTATGAAAAATACATCATGCTAAAGGGAAATCAGAAAAGATAAGGGAGGGTGAAAGAAGCAAAATAAAGTGAGTATGTTTGATGCACTGTCTACAAGAATGAATATAGAATTTTTTAACTGGTTGAAACCAGTCTTTTAAGAACAGGACTAAGGTATGAAGAAGAAAAATTAAGGAGATGAACCAAACTAGATTATAATACATACATTCATGGAAGTGACACAAGGAAATTCCCTTTGTAGCTAACATTAACAAACACAAATGTCATTCCTGTTTTGAAAAATCAGAGAACAGCAGAGCAGAACAGGTCCTTTCTGAGGAGGGGATGGAGGGAGGAGTTGAGAAAAGTATGTAGGAATGTGAATATGGTGCAAATACTGTGTTCATACAAAAGTAAATGGAAAAATGATACTTGTTGAAACTCTTTCAGGAAAGGGGGAAGGGGAAGAGAGGATACAGGCAAATGGTGGAGGGAATGAATTCAAGTATGATATATTGTATGAACATTCATAAATGCCACAATGTACCCTTACTCAGCACAAAAATTAAAAAAATAAAAAAGAACCAGACATTGACTGTCAGATGTTATAAGAGCATAGTTTCAGAGTGTACTAATGCACCAGTTTTTAGATAAGACTGAGCTTTATACATTTTGGGACTGTTTGCCAAAGGAAAAGATTAATACAGATCAATATTAGTATTAATAAATGTAAAGTTCAATTGAATGCATAATAGATGCACTTGTTTCAGTAAATTATTCATCCTAATATTTAAAATATTAAAATCTTTTAAAGTCTTTAACATTAAAATATATAAATATCAAATATAAAAATATTTAAAATATTATTTAAATGAAAGTAACATTTCAGCACTTTCAGAATCAGGAAATTTTGTTGATACTATTAATCCATTGCATAAGCTTTTCCTCATTTTAAGAATTTTTTCTTGCAGGACATGTTGGTATGTGCCTGTTATCACATCTACTCAGGAGAAAGAGACAAAAAGGACTGTGGTTTGAGACCAACCCCAGTAAGTGAAATCCCATCTCAAACAAAAAGTTGAGTGTGGTCACATGTGCCTGTTATTCCAGCTACTGAAAAGTACAGGTAAGAGCATCATGCTCAATGCAAAACCTGGGAAAAATGCAAGATCTTATATAAAAAAAGAAAACCTCAAGCAAAAATGGATGGGTATATGGTTCAAGTGGTACAGTACCTGCTTAGCAAGTGTAAGGCCCTGAGTTCTAATTGCAGTACCAACAAAAAATAACTATCCACAGTTTCTAGGATCCACTTGAAGTATAGTCCTGTGGATTAGGAGAAATTATCATAATGGGTTGTACAGCGAGATCAGATTTGGTAATGAGAATGAAAAATAATGTGGTAGTCCACTATTAAACATTTTGAGTAACATGTCAAGGGCCTTGAAACTAATGAAAGTAGGGAACAATCACGTTGTTTCAGAAGGGATCATGCCAACCCATGCTATGATGTAACCTCTATCTTTTGTTTGGTATTCCCTAACTATCATCAATATATGGCTTTGCTTTATGGACATAATGGACACTATATATTTCTAATAGGAATAAACATTTGTAGTTTGCAGCAGTAGAATTAAATTACTTGGAAATGTCTTGCTGAAATAAGTTATATATGAATTGTTTCTAAGCTTAATTACTAACAGGCATTAAATATCAAAGAAGTTTTCAAATAGGTCATGATATCCTCTCTAGTATCTCATCTTCTACATACTAACTTAATAGTATACATTGATTTTTTCTATTAGTATAAATTCTAATGTATTAGTGCCTGAAAACTGAAAATCAAGGATATACTTATTTTGCATAATTTGAGTGAAATAAATTGAGGGAACAGCTTTTGAAATGTTAGCATTGTTGTTCAACTTGCCCATTATTTTAAAAAAATTAATAAGTGATACTTCATTTGTCATGTAGTGTTCTTGGACCAATAAATTGAAGAAAGGAATTGATGCTATTTGATACTTTATGATTATCATTGCCTATTTTACTGAGGCAATAAATGGGAACCAAACAAATTTCTCCATATATAAGTATTTTCATCCAAAAATTATAACAAAAAACAAAACACTTTTTGAGAGAGTGCCACTGTGACTATGAGCAGAATTTTCATTGGCTTTTTCATCCTATTATTATTATAAATATTAATCTTTTGAAGTACCACATTTCCCACAAATAGCCCTACAACTCTCCAAGTAATTAAGTAGCAAGACCAAGCAACTTTATTTTCACAATTCTTTTTTTTTTCTACTGACTTTAGGCCACACATACTTCTCATTGGATTAATAGTATCATTTGGTTTTGTTTCTTTTTTTTAGTTATTATTATTTTTTTATTCACATGTACATACATTATTTGGATCATTTCTCCTCCCTTCCCCCCTCCCCCATCCTCTCCTCAATTCCCCCCTCAGTTCTAGGCAGGTCTTCGGAAGTCTTCTTTGGATATCTCATCTCATAAGTCCATCTCAGGTTTATCACATTTTCAAAGGAAAAATCTTTGCATATACTTCAAGGGAAAGTCTTCAACTAATTCACATTTTATTATTAATTGTTCTTTAATTTTTCATGTGTAAGACAAAGATCTTAATTTTCCAAACCCATGAAATATAATAATTAAGTTGATACATATAAAGCAGTTTTCATAGTGCCTGGTAGAGGATAAAGTTATACATATCTGCTACAAGCATCATTCGTGTTTTCTTCATGGCTTTTAGGCTTAGATATCTCTGTGTTCAGAAAAGTGGTAAACAATGGCAAAAAAATTTCTATATTCATATGTCACTTTAAAACTTTGATAACTTCTGTAACTTTCTAGACTTATTCTTTGAAAATAAAGCAATAAAATTTGATTGTTGTCATAATTTCAACCATAATAATACAAATAGTAGCTCTTCAGTATAATATTTATAACCAACATATCTAATGTTGTAGAACAGATAATGTAACAATAATTAATCTAATTTATTTTCTGGCAGAACTGTGACCTATTTAGAATAACTGAAAGTACTGCCATTCATTATTAAAAGAATTTTATATTCAACCACTTTTGTGAGTAGTACTTTTAAAATTCTAGATTTACACAAATAAATGGAAGAAAAAGTCATTATTTAAGTGCTTACTGATTTTTAAAGAGTAAATATTGAATGCAAAATGGAGAAATAAAATACACAACTGAGAGGAAATCTGATAATTTCAAAATTAAGAGAGAATTATTAGAGTATTACAAAGATCAAAGTCATGTAACTTATCAAAGAAAAATATAGGCCCACTTGTAAAACTGTACCTAGGAAGAAATATCCTTGTTTATTTGTGTAGCACATAAAAACTGATTAGTTAAAACATCAATTTGCTGATGAGCATGATGAAGACTGTATTATTCTTTTTCAGAAGCAAAAATTCAACTTCTTGCATTTCTGGCCTCCTATATTATCTTCTAATCTATGGATAATTATGTACTTCCTTCTAAGTCTATTTCTACCTTAATATATGATTTTAAAAATTCTGGCTCCCAGCATGGTAGTGAAACTTGATTTATTCTTGTGACAAGATGATAAACAATAGGATAACTGAGAAATGGCACATCAACTCCTAAAAGCTAGTTGTCAGTGATACCTTTCTCTTTTCTGGGGCACTTGGTAGTCACCTCTCTATTAGTATAAAAAAAAAAAACCTGAGATAATCAATTTGTAAAGAAAAAGTTTTATTTTGACTCATACTGTTGAAGGTTTCAGTCCGTGGTTCGGTGGACCTATTATTTTGAGGCCAGATGTGAGATAGTTCATCATGGCAGAGGGCACACAGAGAAGCAAATTTAGTCATCCCAGGGTCAGTAATGAAAGAGAAAAGAGGAAGAGGTGGGTTCCCCTCTTCCTTCCAAGGATATACCACCAATGAGCTAAAATCTCCCACTACATCTCATCTCTTAATGTTTCCACTCAATGTTACCTCCCAATAGAGTCAAGGTTGCTTCCAGAACTTTAACAATGAGCCTTTGAGCATTCCAGTCCCACACTATAGAGACCTGAAAAATATTATCCCTTTGAACTCAGTGACATTGACCACATGTTAAGAATAGTTGTGAAGTAAGTTGGAGGAAGGTTGGATCCCAGAAAACATTAAGAAATATAATTACATCATTCTTGTATTATCTACATAAAGAAATACACATAGGAAAGAAATCTTGAAGATAGGTTTTTCTGGTTCACTGTGATGTAAAATCAACTCTAAATTAGCTAGTGCAGAAATACTATCCATAATTTGACTAAATCCTATATAGTACTCACAGTTGAAGTCAAATATTTAATATGCTTCCCCATATATCTCAGCCCTTCTTGAAGAAGGTTTGGTGTCATATGACTAGTTGCAGCCAAAGGTCTCCAAGCTGGAATAGTGTGTGTGTGTGTGTGTGTGTGTGTGCATCTTGTAGCACTTTTTTGGGGGTTCATTCCCTTTAAAGTAGTTCAGAAAGTCCAGCCTAAAATCAAGGAGAAGCACAAAATTTACACCAAACATTATAAGGCTGAAAAATAAATGGTTATTGATTTAAGCTACTGTGTTGGGGGAAAGAGTATGGTTTACCTCCTTTGTGCTTTAGTTTATATGTATTTGCTTCATTTTTATGATTTTATTTAAATCTATGACATAACTTTTATATAAGCTGTTATTGAAGGCAAGACAAAGTTCAGCCCTATAAATATTTGCAACAAATCATTCTGATGCTACAGACAGAGTCAACGTGTGTTGCAACTGCAGAGAACAAAAAAGAAAAAGTCCTTAATGTAAGGTATTTCCTTGAGGCAAGTCTCTATAGACTATGACTCCATTGAGAGATGTACCCAGAGGAAAAGAAAGGATAAAACACAGAACATAAAGTGAACAAGAATATTATTTTATCAGTGACAAATTATAACCATGAAAATATTTTCAGTTTTGGTAATTGGTAAAGGCAACTAAACTATATGTTAATATAATTAATGTTGATATTTTTCTAGTGAATTGAATAAACTTTCTCATGAAGAATAAATGTAAGGGATTAATAACTATTGTTTTCCAGCTACAGTGTTTTATCATTTGGCTACTGGACTCCTTGAGGAAAGCTTATTTTCCTGATAGAAAAATTATAAATGAACATTTAAAGTGATATCTTAGCTTGGTTTTTTGAGTGAAAGTATTCTACACATTGAATGTGCTTATGTAAAGGAATAAAAACAAGATATCCTTATGAAAAACTAAGGCATTATAACATTAATTCAAACTGAAGTTAATAAACTAAGTATTATAAAAGAGAGAAGAGAAGAATGGCAGAAAATCATTATTAGAACTAAAATTTTGTAGAAGAAAAAAATGGCATTTTTGTTTGTTTTAGACAACTACAAAGGGAGTATCCTAGTGACATTTCCATGTATATATGTGTATTATAACCTGAATTTGTTAATCTCCTCTATTTTTCTTCTTTTTTATCTTAGTACACGTCTTATGATAGTTTCAACAGTTTTAAAAATTCTATATTCATTCTTGTAGAGAGAGTACATTAACCATATTCATCTTCTTAACTTCCTTCTTTTACCCTCCCCCTCTTGTATGTGACCTCCTCTTAGTGTTAACTGCTTTTCATAATATTATTGTATATGTATTAGGTCTATATTCCACATATGAGAGAAAACATGTGGCATTTGGCCTTCTGAATCTGGCTAATTTCACTTAAGATGATGATCTCCAGTTCTACCCATTTACTTGTTAATGACAAAATTTAGCTGGTACCAGTGGGAGGGGGAGGAAGTGGGGAAAGGAGGGTAAATATAGTAAAAACACTATTTACACATATATACAAATGGAAAAATGTTATATTTTGACACTGTTCCAGAAATGAGGAGAGAAGGGGATAAAGGAAAATAGTAGAAGGGATAAATTCAAGTATGATATGTTTGATATACTGAAAGAACGTTTGTAAATGATGCAATGTACTCCCACCCAGCATAACAATAAAAAGAGGAAAAAATTTGTATTTAACATAGTCTTTACCTAAAGAATATTCAATTACTCAACTTGAGATAGTGTAAACTATATGTTTAGGTGAAGTTCATTAATTCAACAGCAAATTTATAATCACCTAAGACAAAATTTGGTGTTTTGGTGATACGGTTGCTTTGATTCTGTATTTAGACTCATGAAAATACATTTGGGGAAAGAAGGAAAATCAAAATGGAAATATTAAGTCTATTATGATCAAACTGTCAAACAAACTGAGTAACGATTTTGTTACTTAATTACAATGACTGTATTTGTGAAATCAAAACTCATTGTGAATTTTTTATATTTAAGTCAAATAGCTGTATAAAAATTACTAAACTTTGCTGTTTTCCATTAATTCTTTTCTTATATTTTCTAAAATCAGGAAAAAATTTGGAGAATTTTAAGTTACATATTAATGGTTTTCAAATAAATATTTTATTCAATTACCCCTATGCATTCCAAATGCTATAGAAGTATTCCTTTTTCCAAATTCAGGTTCTTTACAAGTTGAATGTTACTTTAATTCATTCCTTCATTTATTCATTCATTCATTCAATCATTCAACAGGATTTTAGAATATTCTGTGTGTGAGATCTTTAGGTCTTGCATTCTGGATGATGAAGGATTAACACACATGTGGTGCCTTTTTCACATTGATCTCACAGTGTGTGGATATCCAAATGTGTAGATAGTGTTTAGGAAATCTAGATTTAAGTCTTGCACAATGAAGTCAACTGGAATTTATTGCCCAACTTGTAATGTTTTCTCAAGCCAATCTACTATGTACTTACATTTATTCCCAGTTTTTTTTTTTTTTAAGTATTAGCAAGAATACATCCAGAGAGTTCAGTTTGCTGTTAGCTAGGCCTTGATTGGTGCTGGAAAGATAAATAGTAGCGATCCTTGCACTAGGTTAAAAATTTTTAGACAGGACCTTCTGCTCCTTAGTAACAACTAAAATATCTCTATTACCTATAAAAGGGCTTATTCAGACTTAAACTCAAAAGATATTATCTTAATGGACAGCTGGATGCATAAACTCAAGCAAACTTATAACATGAGAAGTGTGCCTTCATGTGTTGATGGTCTATAAGAGATTATTCAAAACATGAAACAAAAGCAGAAATAGAGACAGGTTTAAAAATAGAAAGAAATGGAAATAAGGTCTTTCTACTTTTATAATTTCTCTAACAGACATATTGATAGACATAGATAAAGATATAGAAACAGACATGAAATATAAATAAATATCAATGATTCTCAACAGGAGACAGTTGTGCTTCACCATGGAAATTTGGAAACATTCAGGACAATTTTCTTTATTATAATTTGGGATATAGTGCTACTGGCAGCTATCTAATCTAGTAGCATCAGTGATAGAGGCCAAGGATGTTAGTAAACATCTTAAAGTATATAGGGGACACTTTCCTCCCAATAATAATTTTCTTGCTCAAAAATCAAAAGTATGTAGGTTGTAAAATTCTGATATAGATACATGAAATTGACTATGTACACAAGTCTGTATTTATAGAAAATTGATCCTTTGTAGTCTGTTTCCATTACTTATAATAATAGTGAAAGGATGTTTACATTTTATAGCATTATTTGTGAAAAAGAAACAAAATTAAGAAATACCAATCATTGACTCATTTCCAAGAAGAAATTTTAACATATCACAAGGCACAGTTCTAAGGTGGTTAGAAGATGTCACTTTCTTAGGGTTTTTTTTTTGGGGGGGGGTTCTTTTGTTTTTTTTTCCCCTCTTGTTTTCTTTCTGTTGAAGATAAAACAAATGTTCTTGTTTTTCTTCTGAATTCTGCTTATAAAAATAAATTCATCATAGTTTTTCAGATCTCTGTAAGTGCCCAATATAATTCCCTATATAATTGCCCAATAGCTAATTTTATGGACTACTCTTAATTCAATAAAATACACCACTTACTGTCTATTAATGAAGTATTATTTAAACCATAATAATTATAGAATGTGAATTTCTTTTAAAAATACAGATGTTATATCACTCTTTGACATAATTTAATTTACAAAATTTGAATATCTTCCTAGTGGGATGAAAGCTTTTGTTCAACCATGCCTATTCAATAAATATCTACTAAATACCTTTTTTTTCTTTTTTTATTCATTTATTCATATGTGCATACAGTTTTGGGGCCATTTCTTCCCCCTGCACTCCACCCCTTTCCTCTCCCCCCATGCCTCCTTACTTCCAGGCAGAATCCTTTCTGCCCTTAGCTCTAATTTTGTTGAAGAGAGAGTATAAACAATAATAAGAAAGACAAAGAGTTTTTGCTAGCTGAGATAAAGGATAGCTATTCAGAGAGATTCCTAGCATTGCTTCCATGTACAAATGTGATACATTCTAAGTTGATTCATCTCTAACTGTCCTTTTTTCTAGTTCTTGGTCCCCTTCTCATATTGACTAATGTCACTATAAACTTTCTGTATACCAAGCAATACTTCCTATGTGCCAAGCAAATTTTAACACAAGTTCTATTGCCACAAAGTAGACATGGTCCCAGTACTCACATACTATATCTAATCCAATTGGAAAGACATATCATAGATAAAAAATAAAAATAAAATAAATAACTTTGAATTTTCCCATATAGTGATAAATAAAGAAGATGCTACAATAATCACAACAAAATTAGGAAAGTTTAGTGCAAGCATACAAATTTGTTTATAGAATTGTTATTTCTCCAAAGCCCTTAAACTGGAAAAGGAGATAGGAAAGAGAACTAGGGAAGAAATAGCCTGGGAAAAATATTATGACAAACAAAAGAGCTCAATCTGCTAGATCAATGGTCTCTAAGACACACTGTTCCATATGATTCATTGATGAGCAAGAAAAAATTGTTTGAAATGTTCTCTATATTTTTCTTTGCCTCTAAGAACTGAGAAAGGTAATAACTTTTTAAAAGATTAGTACATTAATATGATAGTAGCCAATAGTTTCATGATGGTTCTGATATTTAAAATGACATGTAAGTAGAGGGAAATAACAAGAAGATGGACAATTGTCATGGAATAATAATGTCTCTGGGTTCCCATGAGAGTGTTTAAATTGGCTGTAGATACTTCAAATTTTATCCAGCATACTTATATTTGCTCTTATGTTGTTGATAATACAGTTTTAAAAGGTCTCAGCTTAAAAACTGAAACCTGAATGTTATGATGATGCTGGTACGAAGGATAAAAACTAAATTAACAAGGCTGATATCACTACTGCTTGATGTGCTAAGGTTAAATTATGGGATCAATATAATAACAATCTTAAATGGACTATCAAATGTGATCTTGATTAAGCATTCAGTATTATCTGAAATATAAGCTAAAGTATAAGTTTTGGGTGATCTTCTGGAATTAATTGTGAATCATGTCCTAAGTAGCCTCACCTACTGTTGACTTTCTCCTTGAGTTTCCTTGCTTGAAATAAGCTGTGGTTATGGTTTCAGTTGCTGCATTTAATCTGTTGGTTTTAATTTAATAGTTGCACTTTTAGCTACAATACTTTTTATCTAGAACAGAACAGTTCTTGTTATTCCTTCTACTGTTCTTTCTTTGCTGTTTCCATACAACATTTATAGTGGATTCATTGGGTTCAGCTTTTCATCCTCTGCTAAAGTCTTCTTGCAGAAATGACTCCCTATTCCCTGTCTTCTGTGCCTTGTGCTATAGCCTTTGTCTTTCTCTGGGTTAGTTATGTTGTTGAAGGCTATTTACTTTCCCTCAGGAAAGTCTGTTTTATTTGATGAGAAAAGATTGACTTCCTAGAAATGCTGGCATAACTCCAATGCTTACAGAAAATTATCTGGAATAACTTATTCACTGCTGTCATTTAAAAAGTATGCATTTTTATTTAATTTAACCATATTCAACTATGCAAAAGGATTCAAACATCTATGTGTTAGAGTTGTGTAGACGTCTGTGTATTACTTTGGAATGCAAAAGAAAGGACTAACAAAATAGATGGAGGGAGTTGTTAACATTATGACAGATAGCAGAAAAATACAAGAGTGGTTTCTGAGGCAGGAAATGAGATAACAAGGGTAGAAAAAACATTATGTCTCAATGATTTTTATTTCCTTAAATCAATAAACTTTTTTGTCTCTTATTAAGTTTCAGGAGTTAGGTCAAGGTTTTTGAGATTTGTAGACATCACAAATATTAAGAAAACTATGTTTGCATACAAATGAGTGAGAATTAAATGAAACAAGAGAATCTATATTACACATAAAATGTTTTATATAATAAGAAAGAATTTTGAAAGCTAAGATTTGAGATTAGGAGTTTTTTAATAATGGGATTATATTCATCCATAAAGAAGAATGAAATTTTGTCCTTTGCAAGTAAATGGATAGACCTGGAGAACATCATCTTAAGTGAAGTTAGGCAAGTTCAGAAGGCCAAAAGTCACATGTTTTATGTCATAGGTGGAATATATATCTAAAACAAATGCAGCAATATGATGGAAAACAGGTCACACTTACAAGAGATCACATACAAGAGAGGAAGGATAAAAAAAGGAAGTTAATGCATTTTTCGGTACAAGATTGAACATAAAATTTTAAAACTGTTGAAACCATCATAAGAAGGATACTAAGATAAAAAAAAAAAACTGTTGAAATCTAAGAAGGAGAATAAAATGGAAAGTAGAGGGGATGAACCAAGTTGGATTATAATGTGTATACACATGGAAATGTCACCATGAATCTCCCTGTACAGCTATCTTAAGCAAACAAAGATGTCTTTTTTCAAAACAGAGAACAGGAAGGTCAATCAAGTCTTGTCTTTGGGTTGGCACATTTGCTTGATAAATCTTCTTTGAGCATTTCACTTTCAGCCAGTGCTTATTTCTGTTGATGAGATGGGTCTCCTATAGGGAACAGATTGTTTGATCTTCCTTTTTAATCCAGTTTGGCAATCAGTGTCTTTTGATGGGGGAATTTAGTCCATTAACATTCAGTGTTAGTATTGATAGATATGTGGTGATCCCTGTGATGTAGTTATCTTTGTTGTTTAAAGGTTTGAGTATGTATAGCTGAATCAGTGTTACTTTGTACTTTCTTGCCTTTTCTCCACCTGTGGTTTGGTATTGCCTGCCCTTTCATGGTTTTGTTTGCTTTCATTTTCTGTACAGAATTTCTTGGAGAATCTTTTTTAGTGGTAGCTTGGGGTGGTCATATATTATTTTAGTTTCTGCTTATCATTGAAGACTTATATTATTCCATGTATTTTGAATGATAATTTTGCTGAGTAGAGTATCCTAGGATTGAAGTTATTTTCATTCAGTGCCTAGAAGACCTTCTTGCTTTTAATGTTTCTGTTGAGAACTCTGCTGTGATTTTTATGGGTTTACCTTTGTATGTTGTTTGTTGTTTTCTCTCTTACAGCCTTTAATATTTTTTCCCTAGTCTCTGTACTTGTTGTTTTAATGATAATACCTTGTGGGATTGTTCTATTTTACTCAGGTCAGTTTGGTGTTGGAGGCTTCCTGTACCTGAATGGGCATAGTTTTCTCTAGATTTAAGAAGTTATCTGTTATTGTTTTGTTGAATATATTATTCATTCCTTTTGCTTGCACCTCTTCTCTTTCTTCAATGCTCATGATTCTCAGATTTGGTCTTTTGATGGAGTCAGTGAGTTCTCCATTTTCTTTCACAGGTCTTGAGTTGTTTAACTAATAGTTCTTCAGTTTTTCCTTTAATTGCCATTTCATCTTCAAGTTCTGAGATTCTGTCTTCTGTTTGTTCTATTCTGCTGGAATGGCCTTCCATTTTGTTTGGTATTTCTGTTTCTTTCTTTTTTCTGAGGTTTTCCACATCCTGGGTTACTTCCTCTTTAATATTGTCAATTTTTGCCCTTAATCCATTTATCTCTCTTTTTATGGTGTTCTCTATTTCAATTTGGTGTTTATTTAGGGCTCTTATGATTTCATTTATTTGTTTCTGTATTTTCTCATATCCTTTATTTTTGTTGTCTTGGAATTTCTTGAGTGCCTCTTGAACATTCTAGTTGACCATGTCTCATAACATCTTTATGAAATTCTCATTAATCACTTGAAGGATTTCTTCTTTGAAGAAGTTCTTGTGGGCTTCGTTGGGTTCCTTGGTATAGTTTATCTTTGTTTTGTTAGAGTCTGGATCTGAGTATCCATTTTCTTCATTTTGCTCTAAATGCTGTACTTATTTTTTGGAGAAAAATGGTTTCCATCCCTCTTTCATCTACTCATATTTCCTCTAGGTATCATTTCTATCCCTGGACTATGTGTAATTTAGTATTATCTGGGTTACAATATTAATGTAACAAAACCAAGTGAGAAGGAGAAAAAAGAGAAAGAGAAGGAAAGACAATAGAAAGAAAGAAAAAATGAGAGAGATGGTGTGTGATCAGCCAATCAGACAGCCAAACCCTTAAAGAAGGGAAAAATATAAAATCACCATTTCTGCAACAGTGAAATTGCAGCCTTAATTGTTCTAATGTTACTCTTTTAGCCTCCAGCCCTGTCTGTCTGTGTCTCTTAGGAATGTTTGGAACCCTCCTGTGGCAGCCTGAGCAGGAGTCTGTTGGAGCAGTTATCTGGCAAGCCTGTAGAGCTGTGGCCTGGACTGGCCTGAGGAGCGGAGATACCCGTGGAGCAGAGATCAGACTCTCTCATGTGGAGCAGGTGTCTGGTGGGGCCTGATGGTGGAGGTCCCATGTAGAGGTGGGGCCTGGTATGGCCAGAAGGGTGGGGAGCCCAGTGGAGCGAAGCAGCAGCTTTGCATGCCTATGGAGTGGGGACTTGGTGGGCTAGATGTTCTTTTAGTAGATCATGGCATGGAAAGCCTTCCATGATCTAGGGGTTTATAGTGCCATGCTTTCTACTCTTCTTGGTGGTTTACCTCAGCCAAATGTATCACCTGCATCTGGTTCACGGAGCTTACGTGGTCTGCAGCTTTGTCCCAATCACTATCTTAGATCTCCTTTTGACTGCCATTTTTAAGGCAATATGTTCACTACATTTATTTAGCCCTTGGTAAAATGAAGACTAGTAAGAATGTAAATCCCATTAAAAAACACAGCGTGCCTGCTAGACTTCCTTTTGTTTACTCATCAGAAGAGCAATTCAGATTGACATTGTAGAAAAAGGAGCCCTAAGTGAGTAGTGTTTACACTTATCAATTTTATTTTCAGTCTAACTCCTAGTTCTTAGTCCTCTAGATATTGACCCATGGCCAAAGCTACTTCTTTTCTACTTAAACACCCTTCTTTCTTTACTTCTTTTTAGTACCCAGCTCCTTACCGAGTTTCTTCTTATGGATGCCCAATTTAAGCTTGTAAGTAAGTAATCCCTTTGCTTTGATGGGAGTTTATAATTCATGGCATAGATAGGCTCTGGGTTTTTTTTTTTTGGTGTTTGTGCAATCATTCCTTGTTCTGCTTTGCTTATTTTTCTTTTTTTAATTGTGTTGTTTTTGTTTAAAATTATGAGAAGAATCAGGCATTGACTTCCCATTACATTTCAGTGTTATTACATGTGTTAATTTCTGTCACTGCTCATGCACTTCAACTCTGTTTTCTTGGCGCAAACTTGTTCTTATTTAGATTGCTATGTCTTAATCTCTTCAAGCTAGTATAATAAATTATGATAGTCTGGGAGACTTGTGCAAGACAACATTTATTTCTCATAGGTCCAGAGACTCTTATGTCTGAGAACAGGGTACCAATATGATTGCGTTCTTCTCAATGCACTCTTCAGAGTTGCACATTGGCTTCTTGTATCCTCACCTGAGAATCCTTTTATAAAAACCACATTCTTGTTCCTGAGAGCTGTACACCATATCATAATCATTTCACAAAGTCTTTGCCTACTACTGCCATCACATATATGGGGCCAGGATTCCAACATAAGAATTCTGTGTAGACATTAGTATGCAAACTGTGATACCACTTTGGAAAATATTTTGCCAGATTTGTACAAAGCTAAACCTACATTTCTCATTAGTCTCAGCCATCATACTTCTAGATATTTATCAAGGAAAAACAAAAGTAATTGGTGACATAAAGAACTGTACAAGAATGTCTAAATGATTTTATTTAAAAATGTAAGTACTGTATTCATGAACTGGAAAGTAAATATAACATGATATACCTATATGGAAGTAAATTAAAAAATTAAAGTCATCAAATTAGATACACTCTCAAATATCCTTTTCAAATTCCATAAATTACCATAAAGTTCACTTTAATAATCTTGGTATATTTAGCCAAGGTATATTTCCTTCTCATAAGGAAAAAATATTTCAAGATGAAATTCCAAGCAAACAGTAAATTTTCTCCATCTGCTTTAAAGCTACACTGACATCCTAATCTCATCTAATGGGATAGGATTCATTGTACTATATCAAGGTATGGTAAGTTATACATGAAACTGTTTCTAATCCTAAATTTTAAAAGAAATATGGAAATAATTCGTTTTCACCTTAATCAGGTATCTTGTGTGTGTGTGTGTTTGTTCTTTTGTGGTATGGGGGCTTGAACTCAGGGTCTACACTTTGAGTCACTCCACCATACCTTTTTTGTGAAGGGTTTTTCAAGACAGGGTCTCACAAACTATTTGCCCAGGCTGGCTTCAAACCATGATCCTCCTGATCTCTTCCTTCTGAGTAGCTAGAATTACATGCAGGCATGAACCACCATTGCCCAACTAGAATCAAATATCTTTAAGTGTGTTTTAATTATTTTAGAGACATATTTCCCATATTACCATATTACCATATTTTCCTTTTTATTTTTTATTTGTTCTTATAGCGTATTATTTTGGATCAGACAGTCATTTATTTTGTAGTCTGATATTTTGCATATTTGGTAGGAAACATATACCATTATTAAATGTTTGATATTTTTCACATATAAAATACCATTCAGAAAATATTGGGACAAATAGACCTTGTTACAAAGGTCCCACATGCTGATGATTATCTCATACTCTTGGCCCAAGGACAATCCACATTTATATGCTTTTGTGTAGTTCTTTGCTTAGGAACTACGTTGGCTCACATAGGTCATCCTGGATCCTGTCCTTGTAGTAGACAAGAATTATTTTCCTTTGATTTTCTAGGAAATAGTAGTTTCACTACTTTTGTTCAGCTTTTTCTTTCCATATTGACAGGGATTTCCCCTGGCTAAAACTTTTTACCACACCTCAGTTACAACAGATGGCAATGTCAGAGGAAGGTTATGGAGAGGACATATAGAAGTCAGTTGATTACAATGTTTCAGATTCTGCTTAATTCAGCTTATTTCCCCAAATTTAGGTGTTTTTTTTTAAAGAAACTCAATTACAGTTGATTTATGGAGGTTTATGTGCAAGAAAACAACTGCAATAATTAAGATTTTTGTGTTCCAATCTGTTGAGAAGTATGTGCTATTCTTCAAGGAGATGAATTTTAAAATATTGTATCTATTATAAAAGTATGCACCAAAATGACTTATCAGGATTACATGGTATTAGTATGATATAAAAAATGCTACCTTAGGGTATTCTATTCTCTGATCTGTTTTACGTTCATATTGGTCAGTTAAACTAATAAAATTGAACTAAAACAAAAATTTGTTGTTTTGAAGAGTCTCCATTTTTTCTTTATTTTAGTAAAATTTAGTCCAAAATTTAGTGGATTAAAAAAATCTAGTATAGAAATCACTTAGGTAAAATATAACCAATATATGTCAGTGGTTTATAAAACCATTAAATGTATAATTCTAATTAAAAGCTGCAATGTCTAACCTATAGTTGATGATACTATAACTCAAAGTACATATAAAGCCTGAAGCAGTACATTAAATTTTGCTTTCCTTCATACACAATATAATCACAATAAGGACACACAAGGACCTCTTGGAGCAATAAGAATGTCAAACAGAACAATTTGTTGAGCAAAATAAATAAGAGTTAAAAGAGACTGCAGAAAGAAAGAGATGAGATGTGACATTGTTACATTATTACATGAATAAGGTGATAACATTTTAAGTTGGACTTCCCCTCCAAACTTTTCACACAAATATACTGGCTCTTCAAATTTCTCTTCACAGTTTCCAGGAATCCAACTATTGTTTTTGATCTTCCTAAATTTTTTTGCTCACTAATAAAGTTCAAAATTGCTTACAGCTTATACTTCATTTTCTTACTTTAAAATTGTCTTCCAAGCTATGAAGTCTTATTTTTATTGGTGAAGGTTGTTGTACTAGGGGTACATTGTGACATTTACAAAAGTTCTTACAACATATCGTAGTTGGAGTCACCCCCTCCATCATTCTCCTTTATTTACCCCATTCCTGGAATAGTTTCAAAAGTTATCATTTTTTCCATTTTCATACATGAGTACATAATATTCCCACAATATTCACCTTCTCTCCCACTTCCACTGGTACTAATTCACAGATAGGAACTGTTTTACCTTCCTGTTCTCTGTTTTTGATAAAAGACATTTTTGTTGTTTAAGATAGCTATACAGGGAGTTTCACTGTGACATTTCCATATATATACATACATGCATTATAACCCAAACTGGTTTATTCCCTCTATTCTTATGTCCACTTTTTATAGTAATTACTACAAGTTCAAAAATTTTAAATTCATACCTGTAGAGGAGTACATAAACCATATTCACCTTCGTAACTTCCTTCTTTTACTCTCCTTCTGTCTTATGTGACCTCCCCTTCATGTCAACTATTTTTCATAATATTGCTTGTATTTGGATTGGGCCTATATCCCATATATGAAATAAAACATGCAGGCTTTGGTTTTCTGAACTTGACTAAGTGATAAAATTTCATAGTTCTTTAGGACTGAATAAAGCTCCATTATGTATAAATACCACATTTTCCTAATCCATTCATTAGTTATGGTGAATCTTGGCTGTTCCCACAGATTAGCTACTATGAATATTGCTGCAATAAATATGTTCATGTAGGTGTCCTTATTGTAACCTTACTTACAGTATAGGAAGTCTTAGTTTTAGAGTCAAGGTCACTTCTCCCCAATTGCCAAATTCCATTCTTGCATTCCATCTGTGGAAATTTTCTCTCAAAATATACAAAACAGGAAACTATTTTAATGTTACACTTTTTGTAGATTTGAATATATATATTCAATGCCAAACATTCAAAACTAAAGCCCCAAATTAACGCTCAAAGCAGGCTGTCTTTCTATGGCATAATTGTATATTTAGAACCATATCTTTTTCCTATTCTTTCCTTAATCTTTCAAAAGACCAATAACCCAATGATTCTGCACAATAACAAAATAAACTTAGGAGGAGGAAACAATTTAGGGTCTAAATTACCTTGAACGCTAAATTTCCATGGTAGCACCCACTTCACCTTCATTCATTAAAATTCATCCATTCAATTCATTCATTAAATTTTTGTTTTCTTACATACTTCATTAGCTGCCACTTTGTCTAATATTCTACCCAAGGCAAAAAAAGTTTTTTGGCCAGCTCTCTCTGGGAGCTTTTACCCTTTGAAATTCAGTCCACCCTCGTACTTTGTGACTATAGTTTTTTAAAGGACTCCAAAAGTATTATCATTTTTTAGATTTTGTATTTTATGTATTTTAGTATCAAAATCAGAGTCAGAACTCCTTATCAAATAAAATTTATGGATAGCAGAGTGGCTCAAGTGGTAGAGTGACTGACTCGCAAATGCGAGGCCCTGAGTTTAAACTGCAGTACTGCCAACAAAAATTGTAAAGTTCTATAGTTTCCTCAAGAAACTCATTTCATTGTCTTCTTTAAAATATTAGTTTTTTAAATTCTCTATAATAAATGCTCTAAAATAAGCCTTTTTTGAACCTTGGCTTCAATGCAGTTTTATCATTGCAAATTAATGCTTCTATAGACATTGAATTTACTTCCAGTGATTGGACATTGCAAATGAGGGAGGTTGGTAATATTAACAGATTATGACCAAGGCTAACATACAATGACCAAGTAGTTTTTCAGTCCTCATTCCTTTACATATGAAACCCACTAAAATTTCTTCCATTTGGAATATTTGAGACCCTAAATCATCTCTGTAAACAATTTCCCTGAGGTTTTAATTCTTTCGGGATTTTTATTGTTTTTGTTTTCTTTTTTAGTTCTATAGCTTGAATTCTGTGACATACATCCTGATTATCTGTTTTCTGTAATTGATAAGAATCCATCTGTCCAGCCTTCACTATATATTAATATAGCCAAGTGTAAAGGTTTCCATGGAATGAGGATAAGAGAAGGTGCACATGCCTGCTTCTGTTGCCTATGCATGAGTTTGATCTTCATGTCCCCCACTACATGGGAGATAAAGGAGAGATAAGAAAAAAGGGGGAAAAAGATATGTCAATGATTGAGAAGATCCTATGAAAAAAAGTCTAAATTATCACTATGATACTTGCTGAGCGCATGTAATTATTGTATTTTATGTGGGTCAAGGACTGAGAGAGATACATAGTATTGTGGTTGTGTACACAGATATACTGAGAAACAACTTTGAGTAAAAACTTATTAGACCTGAGTGCTTAGTGCTAACCTAAATTTATGAAAACAGAGTTTTCATAGCAATTAACCTTCACATAAGTCAGAGAGAGGATTTGAAAGGTCTAAGATCAATCAAGGAAAAATCACTTATTTGGCACCATACCTAATCACCATATGATAAAACATGGAAGATGATAAAAATTTATCCTTACCTCATTCAGCCCATGGAGTCATCAGGCATAGAGAGTAAACCACTGCTGTGCTATTTCTTATGGAAAAAATAAAGTGAAAGATGTCACTATTTTTGCTTTAGAGACAGACAAAACCATAATATTCTGGATTAATGAACTCAAGCACTGCTGTGTCCATGAACCTGTTTTCATTATAAAATGTTAATAAAAGTCACATATATAAACTTGTGAAAAAGCAGAACTAAAATTTATATTTAAAAAAAATTGTACAGCTCTAAACAAAACTACCTAATACCAGGATTCTATTCATACAAAATCCATAAAGAAAAGATGAAAGAGTCCTAGATAAAACAAGTTTTGACCCCAAACTTTTCTGGTAATTTCTTAAACTTTTCAAAACTCTCTGGTAACCTTATTGGAGATTCAAACATGCTTAGTATGTCACTTTTATGATATTCTATTTTTGTACTTTAAAAAGAGTAGAGTTTGGAATTACACTTGCTGAATTTTTAACCAGGTCAATCTTTATCTATAAAAATTTCAAAAAGAATTATAAATCTGCCTAGTTTTGTATAGTGCTTACTCTATGAAACCTGGTGAAATGATAAAAATAAGTATGTTTACCAACAAATTCATATATGCTCAAACAGAATGTAATTATAATTCACATAGACTATAAGTATAAAAATTACACAATAGAGGTTTTTTCCTTTAATTATGTATTTCAGAGAACCTACATGTGTATGTGTGTGTGTGTTTCCTTTGTTTTACAAAAACATTCTAGATTAATGTGTTCCCATTTGTCTAGTGTTGTCTGTATTTTGAAGTATTATCAAAAAAATCATTATGAAGCCATGCTAATTTTTTTCAAACTTTTTTTATTCTTCCCTATCGACAATTGGCAATTACATATTTTATTTTTAATTTTATTTTTTATTTATAGAAATATATCCTATGACAATGTTTGCACTTTCTAATTAATATATAATAGTTCTACATAGGAATACATTGTTATATTTACATATGTGCTTACAATATTTTAGATTTAGTCACTCCATTGTCCTTCCTCCTCCCATCCCCTTTTTAGAACAATTTCAACAGGTTTGATTCCTGTATTTTCATTTATGAATACAAAATATATTCACCATTTTCACTCTCATTCACCCTTTCCTTATGCCCCCCCCATAGTATCCACCCTTAGAAAAGACCTGCTTTATCCTCCTGTCCTTCAATTATTTTAATTACATATTGATAGTTCAAGATTTGTTTTGCATTTCAGACATGTATATATCATGCTTTAATTTTATTATTTTAATGGTTTTATTATATTTTTGAATTATCATACATTAATAATATGAGGGAATTTCATTGTGTTTATGACATCATGCAAACAGCATTCTTTGAAAAAGTACACCACCTTCATGACATTTCAATCCCCCTTTGTCAAAGAATATTTGGTGGGTTTCACTATTCTTTCTTCATATAGATACATGAAGTGTACTTCAATCATCTTTACCCCCAGCATCCTTTCCTTTCCTGCTCCTCCTCCTACTAGTCCACCCCTAGACAATCCCCTATTTACATTCATTGTCCTCATCATCATATCTTCATCACTGTTTTAGTTTAGCTTCCACAAATGAGTGAGAATATGCAACATTTGGGCATTTGAGCTTGGCTTACCCCAGCATGATGATTTCTGGTTTCAGTTCCATCCATTATCCTGCAAATGACATCATTTCATTTTTTCTTTATTGCTGAGTAATATCCCATGATATATATGTATCATATTTTCTTTATATACTTGATAGCATCTCAGATGATTCTACAGTTTGGTTGTTGGGAATAAAGCAAAAATAAACATGGATATATAGAAATCTATTTTATATTGATTTAAACCCCCTTAGATACATACCCAACAATGGTATGGCAAAGTCATGAGGTAGTCATTGATGAAACTCCATGCTGATCTCCATATTGGTTACACTAGTTTACATTTCCACCAATAGCGTATAAGGGTTTCTTTCTCCCCACATTCTCATCAGCATGTTTCTTTGTTGATTTTTTTTTGTTGTGGTGGTTGTGGTTGTTGTTTTGTTTTGTTTTTCAGTGATACTGAGGTTTGAATTCAAGGCCTTGTGGTTACTAGTCAAGCAGTCTACTACTTGAGCCTCACCAAGCTCTTGCTTGTTTTAGTGATGATTGTCAATCTGACAAGATGACATGGAATCTTAATGTAGTTTTGATTTGTCTGAACTTTATGTTTAAAGATTTTGAGCATTTCTTCATGTATTTATTATCCATTTGCATTTCTTCTAAGAACTGTGTGTTCAGTTCATTTGCCGGTGTATTAATTGGCTTATTTGATTTTTTGTTGTTTAGTTTTTGAACTCTTTTTGTTTAATGGATACTAAACCTTTATTTATTGATTATCTGATAAAGATATTCTCTCAATCTGGGTTGTCTCTAGGTTCTGGTAATTATTTCTTTAATGTGAAGAAACTTTTTCATTGGCTGCCGTCCCATTTTGCTCTTATATTCTGGTCAATTACAGTCCTATTCAGAAAATTATTACCTATGACTATATCTTCCAGTGTTTACCCTGTTTCTTCCTATACTAATTTCAAAGTTTTAGGTCTTACATTAAGTTTTAGGTCATAGATTAACTTCATTTAGAGTTTATTTCCATATAGGTTGAGAGATAGTGGTCTAGTTTCAGTCTTCTACATGTAGATAACCAGTTTTCTCAGTACCATTTGTTGAAGAGGCTGTTCTTTCTCCAGTGCATGTTTTTGGCTCCTTCTCAATGGTCAGATGGCTGTAGCTGTGTGGTTTCATTTCTGGATCTTCTATTCTGTTCCATTGGTCTCATGTCACCTTTTGTGCCAGAATCATGCTGTTTTGTTACTATTGCTGTATAGCATAGTCTGTTATTGTGATGCCTTCATCATTGAACGTTTTGCTCAGGATTACTTTCACTATGCCCAGATCATTATGCTTCCATGATTCCTAGATTTTTGCTTTTAATGGAGTTCTTGCATGTTACATTAATATTTCTTCATTTTTTCTTTATCTTGATCTTATTTTTCTATTATATCTACTTTGCATTCAAGGACCATCATTCTGTCTTTCACTTGACACAATTTGCTAGAAAGCATTTCAAACTACTTCTTTATTTCACTTAAGAATTTTCTCATTTACAAAGCTTCAATTTTTTTCTGGCTTTCTATATGTTTATTGAATTTTCCTTTCACGTCTTGCCTTGCTGTCTTATTTCATTAAGCTAGTTATTTGTATCCTCTTTGATTTCATTTATTTGTTTATTTGTAGTCTTGAATTCATTTAGCTATTTAATCATATTCTCTTTGATTTTTTGAGGTATTTATACATGTACTGTTTCATCTCATTAATCACTCTTATCATTCTTTTGAGCTCAAAATTTGGGGTTTAATTCCTTTCACTATGATTCAGATTCTTTGTTGTGTGATTGTTGACTTTTTAAGTTGTCATATTTCCCTGCCTTTTCATAATTTTTGTGGTTCCATATTGAAATTTCCTGTAGTCAATTAGTTGGTTGTGGTTTAATCACCTAAAAGCTTTCCCTTCATTTACTTTGTTTTATGACATCTCTAAGAAGTAGTAGGGTTGATGTGCCTTTTCTCACCATTGGCATGTGGTTTCATGTTTCGTTTGCAAAGACACAGGAAAGTAGTGACTATCAATAATCCACCATCTTGTAAGAATCGACAATTGGCAATTACATAAATTCATGTTCACTTATTTTTCTTTATTCTTCATTTAGCTGTTAACCAAAAAGACTTTTTGTTTGTTTCTAAATTTTAGACATTAAATTTTTTCTGATCTATAATTTCCACTTTGTTCCTTTACATCTTTTTTGCTTTAGAGAAGACACTTCAAATCTTCTTAGTTGTTTGGCACCTCTTTTAATTAAATTAACTAGGTTTATTAAAAAAACCTAATTTCAAAATTTCTGAGAAGTGTTTCTAGTTTCTTGATTGAGACCAATGGAATATCTTTAATGTAGTTAATGCATTCCACTTACTTCATTCTTTGTCCTGAGTAATTCAGATTATTTCCTGAATATTATAAATGTTAATATGCTTCAACAATGCATACTAGAGATACTAGAGTTTTACTTCTCTGAACTTCAGGTCTCTGTTCTCTTCAAAAGCCTTAGTCTTCATGACTTCCTTTTCCTGCTTCCCCAGAAATATTTCTCTTTTTTCTGTAATATTCCAATTGCATCATGGACACACTCGACCAACATTCCATAGTCCAAGACATGAAAACAAGTGTATACAGTGTAGTTTCTTCTCCCTTCCTCCATTGTGTACTGGTAACAACACTAATGCTCTATTCTGTTTGCTCTCCAGTGCTTTCTCATTGTTTTCTACATTTATTATCACTTTACATGGGGAAAGCAATTATTAGAATCTTAGTTTGTCAGTATCAGAATAAAATTCAAATTGAATATATTAAAATTAAAGCCTTTTAGGTCATCTTTCTTTAATAAGCAAGATTCATATGAAAATACATATAATTTTAAAATTATGTAAATTTACACATGTGTAGACAATTATGTAAATGTACTTAATTGTATACATTAATTGGCATAAATTTCACAACAATAATTCTCTCCTAATCATACCACTTCATCTAATTAATTTGTTCATATTTACTCTTAATTTGTTCAGTCATATGGTGCAGAGGATCCAACTCATGTTCTTACAAGTGCTAAGCAAGCTTTCCATCCATACCCCTATTTATCTACATTTGAAAATTAAAATTCTATCTCAAATTAACTCTATGAACACTGAAAACATTATAAATTAAAATTATAAATTATAATCATGTCTTTACTATGAGAAAAACTAAACATTTACACTTGAATGAACTGCACACACTACTGATGCTATTCTATTCTAATTCTATACTATCCATTTTTTGTTTTATTTTATTTTGCGTAGTACTGGTGTTTGAACTCAAGTTAGGCTTACCAGGCAAGTGCTGTACTACTTGATTCATACCAACAGCCCTTTTTGCTTTATTTTATTCTGCAAATAGGCTCTCTCACTCTTGCTCTGTATTTGACCTTGAACCAAAATTTTCCTACCTCTACTTTTCCAGTAGCTGAGATTATAGGTATGTGCCACCACATCTAGATCCCTAATGCTATATTATCCTTAACACTATCAAGAATTTCAAAAATAATTTTCCTCAAGGATGTATTATAGGAAAAGTGTTTCTTCTCTGGTTCTTGTTCTCCAAAATGAGTCTTGGATCTATTTCTATTTCACATAATCTTTTCACAACCTTTGATTTATAAGTTCTTTACAAAGGGCTTTATCTCATATGATCACTCAACTTTAAAAAGTTCCAGTTTATAAGGTGTTACCTTGATATTTTTCATCTTTCTAATGATTTATATTGTAAAAATTGGCTCAAGTTTTCACTCAAGGAAGAATCAAATATAATTGAAATGATAAGTTTTAATGAATGAATATTTCCTCAGGTAAAATTTCTTTATTAATATATCATTGTTGATTTTGTGCATAGGTTGTTCAGTGCCATTAATATTTTTACAGAGATAATTGATATGATCTCTTTGTTTTAAAGTGTTTTATTATTAGAATAAATATTTCTATTAATTTTTTATAACTATAACCATCCTATTTCATATTAGCCACTTTAATGTAGCAATTAATATTTCTTATTTGTTTCTGGGCAATTTTATTGACAGTAGGGAGTTTGAACTCAGGGCCTCTTCCTTGTTAGGTAGGTGCTTTACCACTTGAGCCCTACTCCCAGCCCTTTATGATTTATTTATTTTTCAAGTAAAGTAATTTGCCAAGGGGCAGCTTCAAACTGTGATCATACTGCCTATATAGCCCAAGTAGCCAGGATTACAAACCAGACCACCACATCAGTCTTGTCTCTTGAGAGGGGGTCTTGCTAAATTTATTGCCCAGGCTACCATCAAAATGTGATCCTCCCAATTTCTGCCAACTGAGGAGCTGGTATTACAGTTCTGTGCTATCACATTCATCCCCATATTTCTTTGTAACTTTGTTTTTAACAAAGCCTTTTTTGTTCTTTTATATTTGGAATACACATAGGGGTATCTGCACATCACATAGTTCAGATTTATTTATTTATTTCATAATTTTTAAACTCTTCTTCCAATATTTGCAATCATTTTCCAAATCATGAAAGTTTGAGGTTGTAACTTTTGTTTTATATTACAACTATTACATTGAACTTCTTTACACATAATATTAAGCATTTGTGCTAATGCTCTTTAATTCATTTCTTCTATTTATTCAAAATGAAAATATGGTCAATTAAATAAAATATTTGGGGCTGGATGCAGTGGTTCATGCTTGTAATTACAACTATGAAGAGACAGAGATTGGGAGTATTGCAGTTCAATGGCAGTCTAAGCAAAAAGTGAGTGAGAATCATCTCAAACAATATGCTGAAAGTGGTGGCATATGCCTGTGATCCCAGCTACACAAGAGGCATAGACAGGAAGATCATGGTCTGAGGCTGGCCCAGGGCAAGAGAATGCCAGCTTTGGCTCCAGTGGTAGAGTAACCACTCAACAAGTGCAAGACCCTGAGTTCAAAACACAGTACCATCAAAAAATGTGTTTGATTCACACATGTGAATCATGTTAGACTTCAGAGAGAATCTTACTTCTTTTTAATAAAAGTCAAGTTCTTCATCATATGTCTTTTATATCACAGATTTCCATAGTATCTTGATAAGCTGAAGAAATATGAAAGCCATTTTAACTAAATTCTTCTTTCTTTTCCCAAAGACAGAAATATATTAAGGTCCATATTATTTTTTTCCTGTCATAAAACTTAAAACAGAAGAAATCTAGTAGAATTCAAAGCATTATAACAGAGGTAATAGTGTTTTTGAACAGACTTTCATCAGAGGGGAAACAGCTATTTAATATAGTAATCACTTTGGTGTCCTAACTCAGGAGCTAAATTTAATACTGTCTATGGGTAGTTATTTTTCTCTAACAATGTGTATCATGATTACGATTTCATTTGCCTAAATTGTACAACTAAATGTTTTTGCATTTACCTGTATCTTTTATTACTCTTACTTATATTATTTTATAATTACAAAATTATTTAAGATACTTAATATTACAAAGGAAGGTAAACAAAAGAACATGTACACTTTGATTATCATTATTTAATAAATGTTGACCAATAGTCATATTGTCACTGTAAATATCAATAAATGTTGCAGTGACATAGGTTGTACCTGATATAGGTAAACATTTCAGGTGAGAATGTGGAAGAAAAGGAATCTTAACATACTATCAAAAAGAGTGGAAACTGTTCTAGCCATCATGGAAAACACTATGAACACTGCCAAAAATTTTTACATTGAGCTGCCATATGACTGAGTATTCCTACCTCTTAAATTAGTGTATGAAATACGTAGCTCTCCTTTCTTGTTTATTGCAGTATTATTCACAAAAGCAAAGGCATGAAAACAATATAAATGCCCATTAATGAATGAATGGATGAAGAAAATGTGGTGTATACATACAATAGAATATTATTCAGCTTTAAAATTAAAAGAAATCTTGATATTTGAGATAACATGGTTGAGTCTGGCTTTCATTGTGTTAAATAAAATAAGCTAGAGATGGAAATGCAAACACTATATGTATGTGTAATTTTAAATAGTCAAACTCATACATGCAGAGAGTGAAATGATTGTTGTCAGGGGGAGGGAAAAATAATGAGCCATTAGTCAAGCATTCAAAAATCTTAGTTACACATGATGAATTAAGTCCCTGTACAGAGATCTACAGTGTAGCATAATGCTTGTATTTAACAATACTGTTCTTAAGATTATGTTCTCCAGTTTCATTCATTTACCTGCAAATGACAAAATTTCATTGCTCTTTGTGAATGAATAAAATTCCACTGTGTATAAATACCACATTTTCTTAAACCATTCCACAAAAAATCAATACCATTCTTAAAACCTTGCTAAGATGGTATCTTTTGTTAAGTGCTCTTATCACAAAATAATAATAATGTAAAAATGGAGTGGGTGAAACATTAGGTGATGGTAGATAGATTTATGGCATAGGTTATGGTGATGGTATGCATACAATGTTTTTTTTAAATTACTGAAAATTTCTACTAGCATGTATTAGTTGAACAGGGGTGACATAATTTTATATTCTCAGTTGATTTCTTATTGCTGGATGGAAAAGCTTCTGATTTTTATACATTGATTACTATCCTGCTCACTTTCTGAAAGTGTTTATGAGATCTAAGAGTTATTTGGTAGAGACTTTAGAGTCTTTTATGTAAAAAATCATATCATCTGTAAACGGGGATAATTTGACCTTTATGAAGACTGTTTTCACATCAATAAAGATAATCATCTGTTTTTTGTCTTTGATTCTGTTTATATGTTGAATTGCATTTATTGACATGCGTATCTCCAACCATTATTGCATTCCCAGAATTGAGCCTACTTGATCACGGTGTAAGATTTTTCAATGTGTTTTTGGATTCAATTCAAAAGTATTTTATTGAGAAATTTTGTCCATGATTATCAGGGAAATTGGTCTATAATTTTCTTTTTTTTGGTGTGTCTTTACCTGGGTTTGGTATTAGTGTAAGCACTGTCTTAGTAGAATGTGTTTGGTAGCATTCCTTCCCTTAGTGTTTTTGGGAATACAGTAAGGAGCAATGTATTCTTTAAAAGCATGGTAGAATTCACCAATAAATCCATCTGGATGTGGGATTCTATTTGTTGGGAGACTCTTAATAACTGTTTTAATCTCATGATTCATTATAGATCTGTTTAAGTTCATTGTGTCCTCTTGGTTAAATTTTGGTGGGTCATATGTGTTGATAAATTTATTAATATCATCTTGATTTTCTAGTTTACTGGAGTACAGGTTTTCAGAATATTCGTCGTGGTTCTCTGAATTTCACTGGTATCTTTTGTACTATCTGCTTATTCATCTCTGATTTTATTAAGTTCAGTCTTTTCCTTTCTTTTTTTGGTTAGTTTGATCTAAGGTTTGTTGATCATGTTTAACTTTTTAAGAACTGAGTTTTTGTTTCATCAATTCATTTTATTCTTTTGGTCCTCATTTCATTAATTTGTACCATAATTTTAATCATTTCTTTTCATGTACTACATCTAGGATTGGCTTGTTCATGTTTTCCTAGGAGCTTTAAATGTATCATAGGTTGTTTATTTGAGACTTCTGTCACTTCCTATGTGGGTATTCATGGTTATAAACATTCCTCTTCCCATTGCCTTTGCTTGCCCAACAAATTCTGCATAAGTTGTGTTTTTATTTTTATGTGAATCAAGAAATTTCTTAATTCCTTTTCTAATTTCCTCAATGATTCATTGATTATCCAAAAGACTGCATGGGTCAATTGCCTTGGACTACAATGAATTTTGTAGTTTTCCTTGCCATTGATTTCTAATTTTTTTCCATTACAGTCTTTTAAGCTACAGGGGATTATTTCAATTTTTTCTTGTATTTGTGGAGATTTGCATTATAGCCTAAGATGTGATATGTTTTGTAGAAATTTCTGTAGGCTGGTGAGAAAAATGTGTAAGCTGCTGATATAGAATGAATTCGTTTATAGATGTCTGTAAAGTCCATTTTATCAATGGTATTATTAAGTTCTAGTACATCTTCACTAATTTTTGAGGGAGTCAACTCAGGGCCTCACACTTGTTGGGCAGGTTCTCTACCAGTTGAGTCTACTCCAGTTCTAATTTTTTGTCTAGATTTTCTATCTACTGATGGGAATGAAGTGATGAGATCTCCTAACCATTATTGTATATGGACCTATCTGTTCCTTTATGTTCAATGTGTTTTTTAATGCATTTGGATGCACTAACATTTGGTGGATGTATATTTAGAACTGTTCCTTTTTCTTGCTTGGTTGTTGCCTTTGTTAGTACATTGTGACCTTTTTTATCCCTTCTGGCTGATTTTTGTTTCAAATCTTCTTTGCCTAATATAAGAGCAGTGACTCCTTCTTGCCTTCGAGTTCTGCATGCTTTAATTTGGGTGTCTCTGTTGTGAGTTGTATTTTTTGTAGAAAACAGGTTGTTGGATCCTGCTTTTTGATCCAATATGGCAATCTGTGACTTTTGAAGAAAGACTTAAGTCCACTACCATTTAGGGCTATGATAAATAGTTATTTACTGATTTCTAGTGTCACTTTTTATTTATTTTCATCTTTGGGTTTTATTGATTTACTGAGTTGAAGATACTTTCCTAGCACTTATAGGTTCATAAAATTCATAAGAGAATTTTATTCTCTCCTGTTGAGACTGTTTTTCTTTCTCTTCTGTGTGAAATATCATCTAAAGTGTCTTCTGCGATGCAGGATTAGTGAACGTGAACCACTTGGCTTAGTCTTATCCTGGAAGGTCTTTATTTCTCTGACATTAAAGAACAGCTTAGCTGTATATACTATTCTTGGCTGGTGCTTACTCTCTCTAAAAGTTTGAATTATATTGCTCCATGCTTTCCTGGCTTTCTGTGGTGATTCTTACAGATAACCTGGCCTTTTTCTCTTCAACTGGTCAGTATTTCTTCTCTAGTTTTGGCATTTGGATTATGATATGACACAGTCATTCATTTGTGTTAATGTCTATTTGTAGTTTGAAATGCCTCTTGTATGCAATCGTCTATATTATTACATAGATTTGGGAAATTTTCTGTCATGATTACATTGAATAGTTTTCTTGTGCCTTTCATTTATATTTCAGCTCTGCTTCCACCCATGAATTCTTGGGTTTGGTCTTTTCATCATAGCCCAGAATTCTTATCTGTTGTGATCATAGGTAATAATTTTTTTCTTATTGTTTGACTTAAATATCTCCTCCCTCCTGTCCTTCATCTCTGATTTTTTTGTTTCATCTTGTCTTCTGGTCATATTATCCACAGTGGTTTTTATTTGGTTTTCATTTTTAATGTTTTATTTTTTCATAATTTCTATTGCCTTGCTGAATTTCTCATCTATGTTATGGAATTTCTTGTTTAAGTCTTGAGTTGATTTGAAAACTTCATTTATCTGTATATTTGAATCCTCTTTGAGGTCATCAACCATTTTTAACAATAGAAATCTGAATTCTTTATCTGACATTTCAGCTGATTCATTACTTTTAGATTCAGTTGTTGAGTTGTGAGGTTTTTGAGGAGTGACAATACCTTGTTTTTTTTTTCATCTTGAGAGTTCTATGCTGTGATTTACACATTGTTAGAATAAGCTTCTCTTTTATTTCCTTGTAGATGTGGGAGATCCTATTGTATTGGAAAGGTCAACAATTCAACACTAAAACAAATATCTGAGTATATAGGAACAATTAGAAATCTTATCTTCCTTCCCAATAAAGTTGTGTGGCTGCAAAACTCTAGTTCTTAAGGGAGGATAAGAGTTCAACAATGGTTCAATGTGGAAGAATTGGAGGTTGAATAACACAGGGATTGTGATGAAGAAAGGAAGGAAGTAGGACAATAGGGAGAAGGGGAAGAGGGTATAGGAAATGATAGTACGGGGAAGTAGTACATTGGTATTATAGAGAATTTGAAAACAGTTTAGGAAATTGGGAGAAAAAAGAAAATAATCCAATGGAAAGAAAACAAGTCTTTTTTTTTAAAGTTTGCATTTCTTGCTGAAGAGAAGTGTGTATAACATTGGGGTTCTATTCAAGTTTCCAGTGTTCTTCTAAAATCACTGGCCCACAGAGAAAAAAGAAAAACAAACAAAAATGAAAATGATACCAAGAAACAACAAAAGAACAAATTTTATGGAATAGTGATACCTGTTGAAACTATTCCAGGAATGGACAGAGTGGGGATAAAGAATGGAGGGGGTGAATTCAAGTATGATGTATTTCATACATTGTAAGAACTTTTGTAAATGCCACAATGTACCCCCATCCAGCAAAACAATAATTTTTTTTAAAGAAAACAATTTTTAAAAAAGAAACAATAGAAGTTTCTTGGATTCGAGAAGTATGAATACTGGCTGTGTTCTGTCCAAGTATCCAATATCGTCCTCCATTCTTTGGTCTACAGAGATCCAATCAAATGTTTTAAATCTGCTTAGTGCTTGATTCCTCTGAGTAGTGGCTTGCAGTTTCTAGCTGCAGCTTGCTGCTGTTCTGCTGTGGTTGTTATGGGAACAGCCTCACAGGGGCTGGGTTGGACCTCTGGAGCTTTTAATCTGCCAGCCTGGTTCTCCTGGAAAAGGATTTCTACAAAAGGCAGAAGCTCCTAGCATCGCAAGCAGTTGTACATGTCTTGGGATCACAATACCTTCATAGATCAGTGGTGGTGGTGTTCCTATTCTATTACAAGAGATACTAGCACGGGGGCTGCCCTTAATGAATGGGGTTTTCCTGAAGGATAAGGGTGGCAGTCTAAACTGTGTAGGTGACACATGCAAGCTGATATACTCTCTCTCTCTCTCTCTCTCTCTCTCTCTCTCTCTCTCTCTCTTCTCACAATGGTTAGTTTACTGAAAGTGTTTTCATATGTTCAAGTTACAAAAAATTTACATAAATCACAGCTATTCATTCAGGAAGCTATTACCAGGTACTTGAATTTAGAAATTATTAGTTTCCTTGTTAACAACAGAAATAAACCATTGATTCTCTACTCTGCAATCTTTCTCCCTATGAACTCCATAGAGACCAAGAAGCTTATTTTTTTTCAATTTTGATTTTTTTATTATTATATTATTGTACTGGGGGTATATTGTGACATTTTTCAAAAGTGCTTATGATACACCTTAAAATTCACTCCCTCCAATGTTTGACAAAGCATTTTGCAGGTGGGTTTGTTTTTGGATTGTGCAGCCTCTTTAGATGATATAAGCAGCCCTTCTTGTTGATGACTGGACTGCTTCCTGAATGATCTAAGAGGCCAAAGCTGTCCTCAGCAAGTAGAACTGCAGCCAAAGGGTGGCATCTCAGATTGTGTGGGTGATACACTGTGCCAAAGGTACACCCTCTTCTCCCAAGTTCTTTGCTTGTACCCTCAGTCCCACAGAGTGCATAACCCTCACCTTGCACTCACACAGTTCAGTGTGTGTGTATGTGCATGTGTGTGTGAACAATATAAGTCCCTAGCAGCTTGCTGTTTCCACACTGAATCTCAGTTGGTGTGTGTATCACCAAGCTCCCATACAGATTTAAAGCTTACAGGAAACAAGGACATTTTCAAGAGCTAGTAGTGCAGGCTTCCCCCAGGACTCTTTACCTTATCTCATGCTCCCTTCTTTAGCTTCCCTCCCCCACCTAAGGGGGAGTTGGATAGGGTTTGGAAATTTTCACTGTTTTTCTCTGGTGCATATGATTCTCCTTGCTCTTCTGCTGTCCTTCCACCTCTTTATTGAATCTTAAAACTTCCTCCCTCTCTCTATCCAAAATGTATTCTCTCCTTAGTTATCTGAGTTTTCTCATGCGCAGAGTTAAAACAGTGAATGCTTCACATACAACATCTTACCTCCAGCTCCAAGGAGATTTATTTAAACATGGCCCACATTAAATTGTATACATTAAATATGTACCACTTTTTGCATGTCCATCATGCCTCAACATAATTTTTAAATGCCTGCATTCTGTGCATTTATGTTTGGTTAATCTCTCAGTAAAAGGTAGAGGAAGACAGAATAATGTTTCTAAGGACTAAAATTGGATGAGGAAGCATTGACTACAATGGGATTATAGAGATTTGAAATGTAATTCAGAAGTTAGTTATCTTAATTCTGGTGATTATTATATAAATGTGTGACATTGTTAAAACCAGAATTTTCCCCTAAAGTGTTTAAGTTTGAAGTCTGCAAATTATGCCTCAGTAAAGATAGTACTTTTCACACCATCAAAGACATTCTGCTCAAGGTATAGCCTCCTGGGGCCTTTTACAAAGTGGAAGAATATAAATACTTTGAAAAGAAAATCTTTTGACGTAACACTAAAATGACGTTAGATAATGGATAATGAAGGTTCAGCTCCATGAAAAACACTGCTCTTTTGTTTCATATGTATTATATCACTTAAAACATGACCATGGTATTTATCAGATAAGGAAGTAGCATGTTAAATATATTAAATTAACTTCATATATTCAATATGTGACATAGAACAAAGCAGGAATTAATTCCAGCCTTACATTTATTCTTGTTTTTATCTCTATTACATTTTTTGATTGTTTTATTATTCATATGTGCATACAAGACTTGGGTCATTTCTCCCCCCTGCCCCCACCCCCTCCCTTACCACCCACTCCACCCCCTCCCTCTCCCCCCCACTCCCTCAATACCCCACATAAACTATTTTGCCCTTATCTCTAATTTTGTTGAAGAGAGAGTATAGGCAATAATAGGAAGGAACAAGTGTTCCTGGTTGAGATAGGATAGCTATACAGGGAGTTGACTCACATTAATTTTCTGTACGTGTGTGTTGTCTTCTAGGTTAATTCTTTTTGATCTAACCTTTTCTCTAGTTCCTGGTTCCCTTTTCCTATTGGCCTCAGTTGCTTTTAAGGTATCTGCTTTAGTTTCTCTGCGTTAAGGGCAACAAATGCTAGCTAATTTTTTAGGTGTCTTACCTATCCTCACCCCTCCCTTGTGTGCTCTCGCTTTTATCATGTGCTCAAAGTCCAATCCCCTTGTTGTGTTTGCCCTTGATCTAATGTCCACATGTGAGAGAGAATATATGATTTTTGGTCTTTTGGGCCAGGATAACCTCACTCAGAATGATGTTCTCCAATTCTATCCATTTACTAGCGAATGATAACATTTCATTTTTCTTCATGGCTGCATAAAATTCCATTGTGTATAGATACATTTTCTTAATCCAGTCGTCAGTGGTGGGGCATCTTGGCTGTTTCCATAACTTGGCTATTGTGAATAGTGCTGCAATAAACATGGGTGTGCAGGTGCCTCTGGAGTAACCTGTGTCACATTCTTTTGGGTATATCCCCAAGACTGGTATTGCTGGATCAAATGGTAGATCAATGTCTAGCTTTTTAAGTAGCCTCCAAATTTTTTTCCAGAGTGGTTGTACTAGTTTACATTCCCAACAACAGTGTAAGAGGGTTCCTTTTTTCCCGCATCCTTGCCAACACCTGTTCTTGGTGGTGTTGCTAATGATGGCTATTCTAACAGGGGTGAGGTGGAATCTTAGTGTGGTTTTAATTTGCATTTCCTTTATTGCTAGAGATGGTGAGCATTTTTTCATGTGTTTTTTGGCCATCTGAATTTCTTCTTTTGAGAAAGTTCTGTTTAGTTCACTTGCCCATTTCTTTATTGGTTCATTAGTTTTGGGAGAATTTAGTTTTTTAAGTTCCCTATATATTCTGGTTATCAGTCCTTTGTCTGATGTATAGCTGGCAAATATTTTCTCCCACTCTGTGGGTGTTCTCTTCAGTTTAGAGACCACTTCCTTTCATGAACAGAAGCTTTTTATAGCCAGTACAACCCAGAAAGAAGAGAGGACAAAATTATTAGCATCAGAAGTGAAAGTTATAACTGATTCTGTGGACAATAAAATGATAATAATTATTATAAATAACTACATGCCTACAAATTTGATAAATTATATGAAAATTGACCACTTCCTTATAAAGACTAACACAAAGAGAATCATATAACTGCTATAGCTGCAGTAAGTAAAATAGAAAGGTATGGATAAGATAAGAGACACAGCTATGGAAATAATTGACAGCCCACAAAGAGGTCAATGTATCTACACAGTCAACTGATATTTTCTTAATGGCACAGAGGCACTGAAGAAAAGATCATCTTTTCCAACAATTGGTATGAGAATGATTGGAAATTCACATGTGAAAAACATAGGAATTCTTAGACCTTACACAAAAATTAACTCAAATTTGAATTTGGACCTAAAATACTAAATGCCAAGCTAAAATGTCTACAAAAGAAAACATAGAAAAATTCCAGATAACCTGGGGCTTGATGGTGAGTTTTTACTTGTTTATTTATTCATTTATTTATTTTTAAGTTTTCAGTTTATTTATTTAAACTGAATTTATAATAAATAAATAAAATTTATTTATTATTTATTTAATTATTATTTAATAAATAAAATTTATTTATTTATTTAAAGTGAATTTAATTTACAATTCACCTTTAAAATGTTTTTCAGGGAAGTTACAGTTTCACATTATTTATTAAGAAGAAGGTGTGAAGATTTCTTTTTTATTATTCATTTATTAAATGTGTGTACATGGTTTGGGTTATTTCTCCCCCCGTCCCTCACCGCCACCCTCTCCACCACAACTCCCCTCGCTTCCAGGCAGAACCTGTTCTTGTCTCTAATTTTGTTGAAGAAAAGACATAAGCATTAATAAGAAAGACAGTGTTTTTGCTAGTTAAGGAAAGCTATACAGAGAGATTCCTAGCATTGCCTTCATCTACAATATAATGTGTTATAACCCAAGTTGATTCATCTCTAACTGATCTATGCACTGGTTTCTGATTTCCACTAAACCAGCAACTCAAAAAGAAGATGAAGATAAATGTAGCCATAAAAATACAGATATCAATGAAGGAGATTAAGGAGGGGATGTATGTTTGACGGACTTTATATATGTATATGAAATAGAACAAGAAAGCTCTTGCAATTGCTTTAAGTGGGGTGGGGAGGAGTTGAGAGGGACAGACAATGAGAATAATCTAACTAATGTGCAATCTAAGCCAAATCATAATTGTCACTATGTATCCCCTGCCTGTATAACAAATCTCTATTAATAAAAATTTATAATAGAAAATCAAAAAGATAGGTATTAATAAATCTCACCAGATCAGTACACAATAAAATTAAGAGTAGGAAAGAATAAAACAGTACAAAAAGCAACAAAATGGAAGAAATTACTACACACCTTTCAATATTAACACTGAATGTTCATGGTCTCAATTCCCCAAACAAATGACATAGAACGGTGAACTGGATTAAAAAGCTAGACACTACCTTTTGTTGCCTATGAGAAATGGATCTCACTAACAAAAACAAATGCAGGCTTAGGATGAAAGGGTGGAAAAACATTTTCTGAGGAAATGGATGCTGAAAGCAGTTGAAAATAGCTGTTCTCATGTCAAAATTCATCAGAAGAGACCAAAAAAAGAGGCCATTTCAAGAGGAAACAGCAAGTGTTAATATACACATTCCAAATGTCAGTGCATCCAACTTCATTTAACAAACACTAATAGACTTAAACATCACAGCTACAGTCCAATACAATATCCCATTGCCACTATTAGATGAATCATCCAGACCAAAAATCAGGAAACAAACCTCAGAATTAAGGGACATTATGGACAAAATAGAGTTAACAGATATTACAGAGTGTCTCCTGCACCTGCTGCACAATATGCATTTTTTCTCAGCAGCCCATGACACTTTCTCTAAACTAGATCATATTTTAAGATACAAAGCAAGTGTTAGCAAGTGTTAGTTTGTTTATATTCTATCAGCTCATAATGGAATAAAACTAGAACTTAACAGTGAAAAGTATTCAAACACATGAAGAATAAACATATTGTTGAATGACTAGTAAGTCATGGAAGAAGTAAGGGAGCAAATCCAAAATTCCCTAGGGTCTACTGAAAATGAAAACATAACCACCAGAATCTGCAGAATATAGAAAGAGTCGTGCTGAGGGGAAAAATTTATAGATATGAGGGCATAATTTAAATCAGATTTCTTAAATGAGTTTCCTAGTTGTCCTCAAGCACCTAGATGAATAAGAACAAGTTAAACCCCCAAATCAGCACATTGAAAGAAATAATGAAAATGAGGGCAGAAATTAATGAAATAGAGACCAAAGCTACAATCAATTTCTAAAACAAAAAGTAGGTTCTTGCCAAAGATAAATATCATTAGTAAACCTTTAGGACACAACAACTTTATTTATTTTTTATTAAAATGTGACTATTTTATTTTTTCTTAAAAACAAAAAAAGGAAAAAAATCAACTTAAGAAAGGCATGTGTTCTTGCAAGCAAAGTGAGGAAAAGGGTATTACCACTGTCACTATGATGATTAAGCCACAGACAGGTAAGATCCACAGATGGATTGGTGGCTTTTGAAATGTTTATCATATCAAAGGTGCAGACTGTCGAACACATTCTGTAGGCATCGGCTGAAACAAGAGCCGAAGCAACCTCAACCCCAGCGGCAATGACACTCCCTGTGACCCTGTGATCACCACGACATGCTCCTCTGCAGCAGGACCCAGGAGCCTCTCCAGCGTGCGTGGAATATCGAGTTCAGAGGTCCAGGTGAGGCTGAAGGGCTCTGGCTGTACCATGTGCAAAGCATGTGCATCATTGGACACGTTTCCAAAGGGAGTTTTATAAATACATACAAATCAGTTAGAGGCACTTGAAATGTCTTTGGCTGGAATAACCCAACACTGCAAGATCATGTATTCTGAGTGGCCAGGCCCTGGCTGGGTTCAGCAGGCAATGATTACGGTTCTCTCAGTCTCTCTCAGAAAACCCGGAGCTGTGGGATTAGGCTTCAGCCAAAGCCACCTTCTCAGGACAAACTTCAGGATTGCTCTGACGCAACTTGCTGGGTCTGCCTTTGATGACAGCATATCAGAACATAGTTATCACCGTCACGAAGAGGAAGTAACTGGAGTGCATGAAATGCAGATTGATTAATGAGCGGTCATCATCTGGAACAATCACTGTGAGCTTGAGATTTAAAGCATAATAGACTTTCCCAGTGGCTCCCTTGTAACACCAGAAGGGGTTGTAATCTTGGGCCTATTTCGTGTTGGCGTCATGGACAGTCGTGAAGATCTTGTACCACAGGGTAGCATTGCTGTACGTGTCAGGAGAGCAGTGCAGGGGCTGGATGGTGACAGGGAAGACACCTGGGGTGGCCGTGAGGGTCATGCGGGTTGTGAATACCACCTGCTCACAATGGCCATGAAGAGCACAGTCGTCTGAGCTCCATGCAGCAGGTAGGGTAAAGGTAATATTTATCTCCTCGTGAGCTTCCCTGCCTGAAAGTCTGAGCTGATGCCCCAAAATGGTGGAGTATAGGTGCGTGACGTTGCGAGAGTACCCGTGGAAGGGCTTGAGTGGGTCCAGGGTGAGGGTGATTGCAACCAAGATATTCACAGGGCCCGGGTCCTCCAGGGCCTGGGGGGTCTGCGAGGTGGACACTTTGGCCTGCCCACTGGTAACTGTGCTCTCCGGAGCCGTGCTGTCATTTGAGAGGCGTCCATGTTTCATTTTCCCATACGCAAAAGTCCAAATCACTAAACCGCAGCAGAAAAGTATTCCAGTCCTCTGTCATTTCCGGTGACTTAATCACCTTGATCTTTAAAAAGTAGCCCAGGGTCAGGAAGGCGATGGCCATGGCGCTCACGTTGATCATGAAGACCACCAGCAGGCGCCGGCTGCTGATGTACAGCTTCAAGTTCTCCAGGGCGTTGATGCTCAACCTTATTCTCATCAGCTACACCCGCACCAAGGGCAGCAGCGCGCCCCGGCCCTGCCCGGCCGGCCAGCCGCTCAGCACCGTCCTCCCCGCCGCGCCCAGGGCAGCGTCAGGCTCCACAAGGCCCACGCAACGACCTCAGGCCAGCTGGGCTCCCGCCACCGCAGCACAGACTCCCTTGCAGCAGCGGTTTCCGCTTTCAGGACACAACTTTGAACAAGGGAAATTATAGGCCAGTCTTTCAAAATGAGCATAAACATAAAAGTTCTCAATAAAGTACTTGCAAACTGAGTTAACCCATCAAAAAGTTCATACAGCGTGATAAAATTGGTTTCATTCTAGGGATGTACAGATGATTGAACATACATAAAGCAATAAATGTATGCAGTCAAGAAAAAAAATCACATGATCACATCAATCGACGCATGAAAAGCCCTGACAAAATTCAGAATCCTTTTAAGATCCAAGTTCCAAATAAACTAGAAATAGAGGGAAGTACCTCTAAATCATGAAAGTTGTATGTGACAAGCCAATATCATACTAAATGGGGAAAAACTGAAATAATTTTCTTTTAAAGTCAGGAACAAGACAAAAGGGTCTACTCTTGCCACTCTTATTCAATAGAGATTGGATTTTGTAGCACAGAAATAAGGCAAGAGAAAGAAATAAAATAGATTCAAATAGGGAATGAAGAAATCAAATTATCTCTTTTACCAGATAATATGATTCTATACTTAAAAGACTTCCCTCAAAACCCCTAGATCTCCTAAACATTTGCAGCCATGTAGCAGGAAATTAACTCAACATACAAAAATCAGCATCATTTCTATATACCAACAATGAACAGACTGAGAAAGAAAAGAGCAAAGCAGTTCCATTCTCATCCTCAAAAAAAGAAAAAAAAACTATGAATACACTTAACTAAGGAGGTGAAAGACCTATACAAGGAAAACTGCACAACCTCGAAGAAAGAAGTTGAATGAGACACCAGAATGTGCAAAGATTTCCTATGTTCATAGATTGACTAGAATTAATATTGCACAGACTTTTTCTGTGCTACTTGGAGGAATTCTACTTCTCTATGAGGTGTGTGTATGTGTGTGAGTGTGTGTGTGTGTGAGTGTGTGTGTGTGTGAGTGTGTGTGTGTGAGTGTGTGTGAGTGAGTGTATGTGTGAGTGTGTGTGTGTGAGTGTGTGTGTATATGTGTGAGTGTGTGTGTGAGTGTGTGTGTGTGTGAGAGTGTGTGTGTGTGTGTGTGTGTGTAACAGTTTTGAGAAATTATCCAGAGGAAACAAATTTAGAAAAATATCAAGCTGAGGAACTGAGGTTTATTATATTGGGAATGGAGAGAAAAACAACAAACTCACAGCTTATATAAGGAGGTGTTTGGTGCAGATATTCGGGTGTGTATAACCAAATAGTGAATCTACTTAGCTAGTACAATTTTGAGAAAGGAACTACTATGCTGAAAGTCACAACACAGAGGTTGGATTAAGAATTATGTTTCGGCATGGGATATAACTCGGTGATAGACTGCTTGCTTAGTATGGATGAGACCCTGAGTTCAACACCCAGCACCACAAAAAAACCCAAAAACTTTGCATTTACCACACATTCAAAAATATTTACAGAACACTTTCTATGTGTCCAGGATGGAGACGGGAGTGAAATGAACAGGAAGGTCCTCTGAAGACATACTTACCAAATAGACCCATACATATTTAATCACTGTAAAGCAACAGAAATTCAGTACTTGCTCTTAGAGCATATTAGGGTTTGTCAGCAGAACACACTCGTGTTAGCCAACTCTCCATTGTAGCAAAATAACCTGAGAGAATCAATTTAAAAGACAAAAAGATTTTGGGGGTTCATACTTTCTGTACTTTCAAATCATGGTCACTTGACCTTGTAGCTTTCAGTCCTGTGTGAAGCAGTAAATCCTGATGGATGCATGTACAAGAGGGCAGCTTGTCACCTACCTGTGGCCAGGAGTAAAGAGATGCAGAGGAAGAGACCAGCACCCCAGGATACCCTTCAAGGGTGCACCCTAAGGATATACTTCAAATGAATCAGGTCTCACATTCTAAAGTTTCTACTGCTTCCTAATAGCACTATCAGCACTATCACTCATAGTGTTTTCATTGACAGTCATTTGGAAGGTTCTTATCCTGCCAGTGAGGGAAGGTCCTTCACGTACACAAATTCTGTCACTTGAAAGAATCTCTATTGTTTGCATATCATCCTTCAAAGCCACATCTAAAGGAGAATACTGAAGAGTATGTCCTCTTTGAGAGTTATACCGATTTTCATCTCCTTACTCCTCACATATAGCAATTTGGTTGCTAGGCAGTGGTTTTAAGGCTTAAATTGTCAAAAGACCTTTGGTTGAGTCTCAAATTTCTTTGGAAACATAATTCTTGCAAAAATAGTAGATTTAGTCAGTACTAGGTGCCTCCATTCAGAACTAGATGGCAATAACTACAACTTAAATTTTCTTCTGATTCTCAACTCTGAGTTCTTTCCTTGCATCTGTATCCCTTCTCTCTATGCAAGCTACATTATGGCCAAATAAAGCAATATCCTTGAGTGGAAGAGAAGAATCTTTAACTTAAACCTTTCAAACCTGAGTTCCTCTCTTTAATAAGAACCCCTGATAAACATTTGTTACTATGTCTTTTGTAAACCTAATTTCTTATGGCTTAAGTTTCTATACTTATTTCTATTTCAGTTCATGAGTCAACAATTCTTACCCCAAATCATTATTTCAGTGTGATACTTTGCACAGATGGAGTAAATATCTAACAACACATACTACTGGCATTCTGATCTCCAACTTCTTCCAGAGCTACCAACTTGCACATGCTCAATCCCCCTTGTCAGTTACTGAAGTTAGCAATTCTGTGTTTTGGTAAAGGTAACACTGCCATGAAGATAAATTCCAAAATTTTGGTTTAAAAATAATAGAACTTTTATTCATGTAAAAGTAGATGAACAAATCTACACACTTATCACAAACCCATTCTAGTGGAGTCTCTGACATCTCCAGCATGATGCACCTTGATAGGTACCCCAATACCACCCATCCAGAAAATGTAAAGAGCATGAGGGATTGTGGGGAAGGATTTTAAAAGCTGCACCTTCAGGTAGTACATGGTAGGTCTGCTCACATCCTTTTAACTGAAATAGGCACGTGGCTCTATTTAGCTGAAATTCAGATGCATACTTCACTTTGATGACTGTGCGTTTCTTTTTTGTTTAATAAAGAAATGCTTTTTTATATTGAAACACATGGAAATATATATATATATATATATATATTAAAAATTGCAAATAAAATTAAATACAACTGAGGCAGTGCCCCTTAAACTAAGGAAAGTTTAGAAAATATAGCCACCAAATTCCTCATGGCTTTGCGCTGGCTCTTGCACCTGCGCTGCTTGTGGGCCTGGTTCTGCCCAGTATCGGACAGTGAAAGAGCAGCAAATGTTCGCACAAGGCCTGGCATGGTATTCCCCTTCTTCTGCTTCTTTGGGCCTCCATTTGTGGGCTGTGATTTGGGTCCCATATTGGGTGGGGGAATGGGATGGGTGTTGGAGGAGGGCTTGTTGGTGCCCCCAACTCTAAGCATCCCCAGGCTGGTAGTGGTGGAGGTAGAGATAGTGAGCGGGTGATTATGGCCACTGATGGCAGGCATGCTGGGATTGGTACTGGGTAAGGGCAGGCCAAAGGAGGTGAGTGGTGCAGATGTGGACAGGGCAGAGGGCTGGGGGAACTGGATGGAGCTCGGGGCCACTGGGTTGTGGGCAACAGAGGTAGCAGAAGGCCCAAGGAGGGAGCCCTGAGAGGTCAAACTGGTGGCAGAGCTGGTGGTGGAGATGGTGGTGGTGGTTGAGCGGCTGCTGGCTATGCTGTTTGCCCCAAAACCACTCACAGGCTTTGAAGAAGATAGGCTGGCTGGACCAGTGATGGTGCGTGTGGCCGGACTGGTGATCGTGGAGGTAGTACTAAGTGGAGCAGTTGTCTGCATTAAAGGCTGGGTTGGAATGTGCATGAAAGTAGGGGGTCTAATGAGGCCAATTCGGACCTCGATGGGCAGAGTCGTGGTGTTGGTTTTGAAGGGGATGGTTTGGTTGGAAGAGGCTGGCAATATGCCTCCCTGTGTGGAGTTGTTTTCCTGGCTTTTAGTCGGGGTCACCAAAAGGCTCTTCATCATGAAACCACCAGAGGCCAGGCCAGGACCTGTTGGGGAGGAATTTTTGGTAGGTGTGCTGCCAAGTGGCTTTGGCTTTATGGGGTCAGGTCAAAGAAGACTTTGTAGTCTGACTGATTCTGCAACATCACCATGTAGTAAGGGTGATATATCCATGGGTGTAACTGGGTTTGAAGTAGGTGCCTGCCCCTGGGAAGTGCTGAAGATGTGGGGAGGCCTTGTAGTGTGGCTGATACTGCAGCTTGGAGTGGGGGAGGATGAGAGAGATCCATCGGTATAACTGGGGGGAAGTAGGTGCCAGTCCCTGGGAAGCTGTTGAAGGTTTTCCTGAAAAGATCCCTGGCTCTGAAGAACTAAGAATGGCTGGAAGGCTGGTTCTCTTCAGAGGTGGGGGAGCTACACTATTATCCACTGCAACAGGCATTGGGAGGGATGGTGGGGCCTGCAGATTCTGCACCTTACTCAATTGCCCAAAGGGTGAAATAGTGCTTATGGCTGCGGCAGGGGTGGGGAGGGAGGCAGGCAAAGAAGCTGACCCTGAAGCAGGCAGGGTTAATGCAGGTCGAGGTGGCTTGGCACGTGCAGGGGCTGCAGTGCTGATTGCATCAGCATGTCCTGATAACGATGGGGCACAGTCAGGGTTCTGCATGGTCTTTAGGCTGGTCGGCAGTGGTGTAGCACTTGGGTCAGGGGCAGGCGTGGGGAAGGAGGCTGGGCAAGAAACTGTCCCTGATGCAGGCAGAGTTAAAGTGAGACAAGTCTCCTTGGTGACACAGTTAGAGACCTCATCAGTCTTTTCCTCCCGGGCCTTGTTAAACCACTCCAATCTGGCCTTCTTCGCTCTGTGGGCTTCAGGAGGGCTGGCACAGGTAAGCAGGGGTGGTAAAGGCAAGGTCAGTGAGTTCTCCTGTCGCTTCCATTTCCTGCTCCCAGAGCTGCCAGATGTTGATAGTGAAGTGGAGGACTTGGGCTCCTTCCTTGTGCTATCATCTTCAGCCCTTTCTCCATGGGACTCCTTGTCCATCACCTGAGGAGCAGTAGTGGAAGTACTAGATCCATGACCCAGTTCCTCTTCTTTTGTGTTCTCTGCTGGTGTCTCTGGCTGCTGGGAGCCATGGGAATCCTTGTCCATCACCCCAGGAGTAGGAACAGAAGTACTAGATCCATGGCCCAGCTCCTCTTCTCTTGTGTTCTCTGCTGGCGTCCCTGGCTGCTGGGAGCCATGGGACTCCTTGTCAACCATCCCAGGAGCAGGAGCGGGAGTACTGGATCCATGACGCAGCTCCTCTTCTTTTGTGTTCTCTGGTGGCCTCTCGGGCCGCTGGGAGCCTGAGGAAGCTGATCCAGCCAAGAGGGATGAGGTGGGATCCCTCTTCTTCCCAGATGGGAAATGCCTTGAGTGGACCTGTAGGAACTCCTGATGGAATTATGCTTGGTTACTGGGCTGCCACGCGTGAACTTGCTTGGTGGGGACCGCCTAGAATACATGCGTGCTTTCTTATTCAAGATGTCATCTGAGATCTCAGAAGCAAGACTTCTCTTCATTGAAACAGGTTTCTGTGGAAGACTCACAGAACATTCATGGAGCAGGAGGGGTCCAGATGTTGAACAGCTGCTCCCACTGCTCTCATGGCACTTTTTCTTCGTTTCCTGGCCATCTCTGTGTATTTGGGACTCTCCCTCCATTCTCCTTTTCATTGGCTCTTTGTGAGCGGTGTCCTTTGCACCTGGCTGCTGGACATTTCTTGCTGGCAATGCCAGCGTGGAGTCGGTCATCTGCCCTGGTACTTTTTTCTTCACTATTCCTTTATTCATGCCTTTCTGGGCACTCACTGTGCTCTCCGTTACAGGTGGCTCCTGGGCAACTCTTCCCCTGGAGGACTGTGTGGAGCAGACCATCTGTCGTGGCACTAGAGGAGGCCCTTGATTGCTCCTGGAGGGGCGAATCCACTGGGTCCCTGGGTTGCTGCCCATCCTGCAGTTCTGAGAAGATACTGTGGCCTCTTGGTGGCAACTGGTCCAGCAAGAGGTGGGCATCGCCTGCTGGATCGTGTACCATCTTCCAGTCTGTACCTGGAACCGCAGCGTGAAATCCCCAGGTGGGCGGTACCAAGGCTTCCGATGGGCCCAGTATCTGTTCATAGTGAATGATTCAGCAGGGTAGTTTCCTGAGCAGAGTCGCGGAGAGTCACTGGAGGAGCTCTCTGTTTCCAGGGAACTTGTCCTTAGAGACTAACAACATTCGTGCCATGATGTTGGGGTTCCAAGTCCAGGAGGACGCCCTTCGGGAGCCTCAAGCTCGCGGTTTCAGCAGGAAGGAGGATCAGGTGCACAAATCTTGGTTTCCAGCTTCAGACTCCACAGTTTCCCTGGTGGCCCCATTGGTGAGCAAATCTCTGGGGGCACTGGGGAGAGCATGAGGCCCAGGAGGCCTCACTTGCATCGGCAAGCGCTGGGCCTGGCCCGCTCGGCTCTATCCTCCCCGCTGCCCCCAGGGCAGCGTCAGGATCCACAAGGCCCACGCGACGACCTTAGGCCAGCTGGGCTCCCGCCACCGCAGCACAGACTCCCTTCGGACTCCCGCAGCAGCGGTTTCCACTTTCAGGACACAACAACTTTGAACAAGGGAAATTATAGGCCAGTCTTTCAAAATGAACATAAACATAAAAGTTCTCAATAAAGTACTTGCAAACTGAGTTAACCCATCAAAAAGTTCATACAGCGTGATAAAATTGGTTTCATTCTAGGGATGTACAGATGATTGAACATACATAAAGCAATAAATGTATGCAGTCAAGAAAAAAAATCACATAATCACATCAATCGACGCATGAAAAGCCCTGACAAAAAATATTTTACATTTACCTGATGATTACGTGAGAGAATTAAGTGATCTATTAATTTGGGATGGTTTCATTGAAATTATGCCACAAAATAAGGTGTTAAAAAAAGTCCTCAAACATATTTTTTAAATATATTTTAGTGGGATTGGAGTTTGAACTTTGGGTATTTCACTAGCAAACCAGGGGCTGTCCCTCTTGAGACATACCTCCTGTCCATTTTACTATGGTTTTTTTTTATTTTTTATTTTTTATTTATTTATTTTTTTTTTTAAAAAACCAATAGAGATGCTGTTTATTCATTAAGCAATGAGTTTTACAAACTGTCCAGAAGCACTTGAATGGTAAAGTTATTTCTGGTTTACATTTTATTTTCTGTCAGTGGATTCGTGGTATTTTGCCCTTGTTTTCTGTTTCCTTTTTGACCCATATGTGGATTGATGGCAACTGATCAGAACTTTGACTCTCCCAGCTCCCTTTCTTTGAGTTGGCAGGGAGATAATATGATTAAGATCATGCATGGTATGGTGACATTGGAGGGCAGACTGAGTCAGTGCATGAGTTAGAGGCTTCCCTCACTTACTGGTATGAATCTGAAGGAAAAGCTGAACTTGACCATGAGCTACCCAGGTTCTTCACTGACCTCTTGAGCTTTTTAAAAAACTTTTACGCACTTAGTCTGAGATTCATAGACTCTTATTTCATACAGTTTGTCCTGACAGAAAGTACATGTTGTCATGGGTTTTAGAAATGCTCTAATGAAAGATTCTTTCCATATTAAGTTAAAAAACAAGTTATAAGTGGCCTACATGCGGAACAATTTACTTTTTTTTTTTTTCATTTTTCTTTTATTATTCATATGTGCATACAAGGCTTGGTTCATTTCTCCCCCCTGCCCCCACCCCCTCCCTTACCACCCACTCCACCCCCTCCCACTCCCCCCCCAATACCCAGCAGAAGCTATTTTGCCCTTATCTCTAATTTTGTTGTAGAGAGAGTATAAGCAATAATAGGAAGGAACAAGGGGTTTTGCTGGTTGAGATAAGGATAAAGTGAAGGTCTCCTGAACTATTTCCCTGGACTCTCCTAGAACACCAGTCCTCTTGATCTCAGCTTCCAATGTGAAAACATTTTAATAATATGAAAAATATTAGAAGGAATAAATAAGTGTATGGACTAGGAATGAATGTACATTTTTATAGAAAAAAACCTATAATTTTACAATGTGATCAACATTTGGTTTTTAAAGGAATTCACACATTTCCGAGTGTTCATTAAATGCAAAGCTTTGTACAAAGATTTTGCACTTACCAGTTAGACTAGGGTAATTATTATATGTCAAGTCGATAAGCTCTTGAATAATGAGGGTGATGAAGAGTATAGATCAAATCCACATAACTACATACATTCAAATGAGACTGAGAAAGTGACTATGATAAGTGAATAGAGATTTCAAATTTCCAAATTTTTAAATTATCAAGGTCGTCCTGGGTTTTTTTTCCTTAAAGATTAAGGTTTTGTTATCACTGTTTATAAGTACTTGCTTAAGGTATACTTAAAAGCATGCAAGATTAGTAACTAAATATCAAAGTAATCATTACAATTTGTATTACTAGTAAAGTATATAATGTATGAATGGTAGCTTTGTATATACATTATCAGCAATTATTTATATATAGTATTAAACAAACACTGAAATAGTATGTATTTATACATATGCTTGTACATAGAGTACCTTCATTTTCATTATAAAGGTTTGATAATATTTGTCTTCCTTTAATAACCCTTGGTTGAGTTCATCTAACTTGACATTTTCTCAGCCTATCACACATATGGTAAATAATGAAAAATATTTGTCAATTAAATGAATATTGATATGCAGTTAACAAAATCAAGATGATTTTTTATTACTTGGTTGTTAGTTTTTAATAGTTGTAGTCACAACAGTTTTGGAAGGCATTTATAATTACTTAATGTTTCTTTTTCTCTAGTTTTAGTAAAACTAAGTCTCAGACAATTCTACCATTTCATGGAATTAATTAAATAAATGCTGACTTACAGGCAAACAATAAAGTCTTTCTAGAATCTCCTTCACTCAAGCAAGTCCCAGGTTATTTTAGTTTCAGGTATTTGGACAACTGCTAACGTAAATGTTCACTCAAGACACATACACTAAGATTTCAAAGCAGAGTTCAGATACTTCCCTGACAAGAGTCAGGCATCTAACAAGTATGAAATGAAGGCTTACTGTGGTTTTCATATGCATTCTGCTGATCATTAGTGATTTCTAGCATCTTTTTGTATACCTGTGGCCATTTTTATTCCTTTTTTGGAAAAAAATTATTCAACTGATAATTAGGTTGCTTATTAGTTCTACTTTTGCTATCAAATTGTGTTCATTAATTAAATATTTCATATATAAGTTGCCTTATCATAATTTTTGATGGTTTCTGTTACTGTGTAACCACTTTTTAGTTTGATGTTATGCCAGTTGTGTATTTTTCCTTCTGTTGCTTGAACCTTTGGTGAAGTAACAAACAAATAATTGCAAAGGCCAATATAAAGTAGATTTAGCACTCTATTTGGCTGTAGGAGATTTATAATTTCAAGTGTCATATTTAGGTCTTCAATTTTGATTTGAATTTTATGTGTGGTATAACACAACAGTCTAGGTTCATTCTTTTGTGTGTAGATACCCATTTTCCTGGGAACATTAATTGAAAAGAACATCTTTTCTCTACTGTTTTTTCTTGTTGGATGTATGGGAAATAAATTGACCATATATATTGGGTTTATTTCTGGGCTGTCTGCTCACTTGCTCTGTGTACTTGATTATATATACTGATATATCTCAGTTTTCATTACTATAACTTCGCAAAATAATTTGAAAGTAGAAAGTGGTGTGATTCTTCCTTCCGCATACCCATTGTTTTGCCTATTGGTTGTTTCATATGTATTTCAGAAATTTTTTCTATTTATGGGAAAAATATGATTGGATTCTTGATAAGAAGTGAGTTGAATTTGGGTGATTTTGATATTTAAAAATATTAAGACAGATATGGTAGCACATACTTGTAATCCCAACTACTCACTAAGCAAAGGCAGAATCAGGAGTATCATGAGCTCAAGGGCAGCCAAGCAAAGTTAATGAGACACTATCTCAGAAATAAATAAAAATACATAGACAGAGGGCATAGTTCAAGTGGTAGGGTACTTGCCTAGCAAGTGTTTGGCCATGGATTCAGTCCCTGGGTTTATATATACATTCTTTATATCCATGAACACAGGATAACACAAGTTTATGTAGTCTTTCAAATTTTTTATCAATGTTTTTATTTTGAATGCACAAATCACTCATTTCTTCAAATTAATGTAGTCTTAAGTATGTTTTCTTTATTTCTACAACTTTCAGAGTGGCTATTAGTGAAGCATCAACTCTAACAAGTGCTGGAAAAGATGTGAAAATAGGGAACACTTGCATAATTTTTGTGGGAATATAAGTTACTACATACATCATGGAAAAGAATATGTAGGAGTCTCAAAAAATTTAAAATAGAACTAGTATGGGACCCAGAAATCCTGTCTGGGTATATATCCAAAGGAAATGAAATCAGTGTAAGGAAGAAGTATCTATGCTTCCATGTTCATTGCAAAATTGCTCCAAAACAACCAAAGATATGCAAAGAATGTATGTATCTATCAAGAAATGAATAAATTATAATCCAGCATTTGAGAAGGAGATACCACCATTTGCAAGAATATAGATAAACCTGGAGTACATATGCTAAGTGAAATAATTCAAACAAAGAAATGTATATATGTATGATATTTTAAAGTGGAATTTAAAAACCCTTAAAATTAGAGTAGAACTGTGGTTCCTAGGGGAAAGGCAGAAAGGGCAAGAAATGGGGCAAAGTAGGTCAGAGAACCTTTTTTATAGAGTGAGCAAGTGTAGAGTTTTAATATATAGCATAAGGACTACAGTTAACCTTATTATACTGAATTCTAAAACTTTGCTTTAAAAATTAGATTTTAGATGCTTTGACTACAACTGAAGATAATTATGGAAGGTGATTAATGTATAAATTTGCCTATATGAAGTAATCATTTCACTATGCATATCAAAACAACATGTTGTCTATGTTAAATCTATGCAATCAAGAAACAACAAAAAAAAGATGAATTGGATGTCTAAAATCCTCAAATTCAAGCCTTCATTGGACCATTTGGGGGGGGGGGTTAACCTAGGCTCATGGATAAAGGTGATAACTGCAGGCTTTGCTGTTGTGTAGTTTACAAAAGCAAGGCTAATTGGAATCTCTAAAACACTTTACTCAATCTGCAGTTTGTTTTTTTACTGAACTTATCAGTGAGGTCCCATTTCCAATATTGAACAACTCAATTAGTCTTTATTTACATCACTAAAACCTGTTTTATTTTCCATACTAATTAAGAATACATTGATCAAGGTGGACAAATAGAATCATTTTTCAACTATACCATGTGGGATATGGACTATCTGATGGGAAAGTTATTCTTGTTTGATATGATGACAGAAATGTGGTTGTAGCTTAACCTAAGATGCACATTGTATTAATTCTTGTGCTGAGTGTTTTCAAGAAAATCACAGATCTTACGGTGAGAAAATTAACATTAATATAAAATTAATCATTTCTTCTGTTAATATTAAGATTTTAGTATTTTATGTTTTGAATATAAGATTGTGCGTTGAACATTTGGTCCCTAGATGTTGTTATTTTGGGAAGTGCTGGAAACTTTGGGAGGTAGGCCTTGTTATAGTAAGAAGGGCACTGGGGACATGCCTTTGAAGATTAAACCTGGTCTTCAGTCCCTTTATCATTCTCTGCATCCTGTGTGCAGTTAGGTGAAAATCTTCTCTCTCCACTTGTTCTGCTGCCGTGAGGCTGTGCCCAAGCACATGGGACCAAGCAACCCTGCCCTAAGCCCTCTGAAACCATGAACCAAAAATACACCTTTCTTCTCTTTAAGTTATTTTCTCAGATATTTTGATAAGAGTTATACAAAAATAACAAATACAAGTAGCTTTAGGTCAATTCTCTCTATAGAAAAAGGTCATTCTTATTCTATATAAACTTAGGAAATCCTCCTTATCCCTTAAAAAAAACCCACATAGCTACATTCAGGGCTAAAAATGATATTTCCAGACTACATATTATATTACTTAGGAATTTCTTTATTTATTCAGACCATTATATTTTCCAAACATAAAACTATGAAAGTAAATAGACTTTTCAATGGGCTTATGTTAAGGAATTTCAAGGCTGTACATGATATATGTTTAAAGAGATATTGCATCTAATGAGCTGTTGAATATTAATTTAAGGCCTATCTAAGATAATCACTAGCATTTTAAGCTTTTGCAACCTAGGGAAAATATTTGAAATGGAAGAAGCTATTTCCATTTTTTATAACAAACTGAGTAAAGAACCAGAGAAATGAATAGTTTCTTATAATAGAAATTTTCTGCCAGTGTGACTCCACTGAAGGTATCACACTGCAGGAGGAAAGCAAAAAGAAATGTACTCTTAATAAATAATACTCTACTTTAAAGGACTGCATAATTAGATCAGCTACAAAAAAGTGAAAAATCACTTTGCAAAGGTATTCAATTCTTGATAATAGGACAGCAAGAGATGTAGTAAATTGCCCTAGATACATGTGTCCCAGTATTATTTCTCAATAATTTCTAATTAATTCTAAGTAATTCTCCTTTCCTCAAGTGGAAGTCTTAAAGAAACACATATTGGAAGTACAAAAAACAACATAACATCATCAGTGCCATCTCTATTCTGAAAGTCATCCTCTTTCTACACTTCAGTTTCATCATTTGTTACAAATATGAGAGATTGGGGACTTGGAATATATTTCAGTGGTTGAGGGCATACTTAGCATTTGAAAGACTCCAGATTTCAGATCCCATCCTAAGCACATACAAAAATATATCCAAAGAACAAGTCAAGGAAGCTCAACATGTCTTCACTTCTCATGAATCCCTTCTCTTCTAAACACATACAAATTGTTCATAAAGTAGGTGGCTCAATCTCGTAATTCTAGCTACTCGGGATGCAGTGATCAGGAGGAGCATGGTTTTAAGCCAGCCTGGGCAAACAGTTCAAAAGACCCTATTAAGATAAACGCCAGCACACAAAAAAAGGGTTGGTGGGGTGGCACAAGGTGTAGACCCTGAGTTCAAGCCCTAATACTGCAAAAAATAAGAAAATATAAGTAGAAAGTGAAATGACAAGTATATGCTCCAAAGCACACAAATGCTCTAAAATTATAATATCTGGTTATAGAATGGTTTGCTGTGATAAATGCTAAATTCATGCCTGCTTTGTTCTCATTCCAAAAGCAGGTAGAAGGAGGCAGGAATTTAGTGAGGATGAGGAGCAAGATATTCTCACTTCTCAATAGCAAAGGGTGGAGGGCAGATAAATAAGATAAAAGTTCTTGTTTGTGAAAGTAGACAAAAATCATATTTGCAAAGCAGTACACTCCCACAGGAGTGAGAAGAAACAGTAGCACAGAGCCCTGCCAAGCTGCATCAGAATCAGGGGTAAAAAAAAGAAATGTGCACCCTTACATACACTTGTAAAATGTCCTTCTGTATTTTGGCCCAAGGAGAAACAATGAATTAAGGATTAATGACAAGGAAACATTATTACATATACAACCAAAAGTTATACAATCCATTTTCCCATTCTCCAGTCATTATCAGCCCTCATAAATCCAGAACTATGAGATATTGAAAAGAGTGTTCCAAATGCACAGTAACTTAGTTGTAATAAAAAATGTTAAAAAAAACTGTCCATTATTAGAGTTTCATATTTGGTTAATGAATATTTTGTGTTATTTTGAATTTCTAAATGATAAATTAAATATTGCTGATCTTGATTACTAAGATTTTGGCATTTCTTAACTTTTGGATTGAAGGAGGGATCTCAAGTCCCTTTCCTAGTCCTAATCCTGGCTCTGTAGTGGAACATAGACACAATCTTATATTCTCTTTTTTTTTTTTTTATTCCACTGGGGTTTGAACTCAGGACCTCACACTTGCAAGGCAGGTGCTCTTACCATTTGAGCCACTCTGCCAACCCAGACACAATCTTATAACCATGAAATAAATAATGCTCTTTGCTGACTTTTTGACTCTGTAGTACCTCGATTACCACTATGAAGCAGTAGCTCAGAAATGGCTTTTAGATCACTTGTAGCAGAAATCAAGTCAAGTTTAGTGTTGCATTTGCATAGTTGCCCAAGAACTAGGCTACTTTTCTTTTTTGAATCTCATGCCCCAGTGTCTGGGTTTCATATTCTGTTTGCAAAATAATTCTCAAAACCTCACATGAATGTTTCAAGTACACTAAGGGCAGAAAGAAGTGTCATTTCTTCTTTCTTCTTGCTTTAAGAACTTATAAACACTTTCAGAAAAAGTAGGAGGACAAAAAGTCAATCTGGAAAAGTCAGTAGCTTTCTATATATCAGACTGAAAAAGAAATCAGGAAAATAATCACATTCACATTAGCCTCAAAAATAAAAGTGAGTATACTCAAAACTATAAATTTCTGAAGAAAGAAGTAAAAGAAGATGGAAGAACATTCTATGTTTGTGGATCAGCAGAATCAATATTGTGAAATGGTTATTCTTCCAAAAGCAATGTGTATGTTCAATGCAATCCCTATCAAAATTCCAATGACATTCTTCACAGAAATAGACAAATCAATCTTAAATTCACATGGAAAGACAAAAGAACTCAAATAACAGAAGCAATCCTGAGCAAAAATAGCAAAGATGGAGACATCATAATATCCAACTTCAAGCAACAATACAGAGCAGTAGTAATAAAAACAGCATGGTACTGGCACACAAACAAACATGAAGACCAATAGACCAAAATAAACAGAACCTTATGGAAACCCACACATCTGCAATCACTTGATTTTTACAAAGGAGCCTAAAACATGCATTGGAGAAAAGTTACCCACTCCAAAATATGGTGTTAGAAGAGCAAAGGTTCACTGGCAGACTGAAACTAGATCCCAGTCTCTCATCTTATGCTAATACAATTCAAAGAGGATCAAAGATCTTACTTTAAGATATGAAACTATGAAACTACTGCAGAAAAGAATAGGGAATACACTGGGACATATAGGCACAGGAAATGACATCATGAATAGAATCCTAATAGCTCAGCAATTAAGAGAATGGATTGGCAAATGGGTCTGCATCAAACTAAAAAGCTTTTGCACAGCATGAGAAACAGATGCTAGATTGAAGAGATAGACTAAAGAATGGGAGACAATATTTGCCAGCTATACATCTAACAAATGATTAATAACAAATATACAAGGAACTCAAAAAATTAACCCTGTTAAGAATCAACAACCCATCAAATGAATAGGTAAATGAACTGAACAGACAATTCTCAAAAGAAGTACAGATGGTCAATAAATACAAAAAGAAATGCTCAACACACTTGGCCATAAAGGAAATGCACTGGGATTTCACCTTGCTTCAGTCAGAATAGTTATCATCAATAACACAAACAACAACAAATGTTGGTGAGGATGCTGGAGAAAGGAATTCTTACCCATTGCTGTTAGTAATGTATATTAGTATGACCACTAAGGAAAGCAATATGAGCATATACTCAAAGGAATGTAAGTCAGGATATAATAAAGCCACTTGCACACCCTTAATTATTATATCACTATTCATGATAGCCAAGCTTTGGAAATAGTCCAGATACCCTAAAACTGATGAATAGATTCAGAAAATGTGGTATACATTCACCATGGAGCATTATTCAGTCATAAAAAGAATGAAGTAATGTTGTTCTCAGGTAAATAGATGGAACTGCAGATCATAGTTTTAAGCAAAGTAAGAAAGCCTGAGAAGGACAAACATTGCATGTTTGCCCTCATATGTAGAAGCTATACCTAAAAGATAAATTTATACATAAATATATATTTGATCTTATATACATCACTTATATGTGTATGTGTATGTATATGTATGTAGAGAGAGAGAGAACATGACTCTAATAGTGTTTCTGAGAGGACTATAGGGAGGCAGGAGAGGTAAAGAGAATGATAGCAAATAATTGAAATACATTGCATATGTGCATGAAGATAGTATAACAAAATGCACTGAATGCTGTTGAAAAATAAGGGACAGATAGCATAGCATTTAGTGACATGACTTTCTCTGGAACCACTTTTTGTCATAGAAAAAGTTAGTGAAGAAATTACACAGGCAGGCCATGTATTCAAGATAAAGCCTTCTCTAAGTCAGAAGGGTGGAACACCTGCTATCCTACATGACCAGTGAGAAGTGAATGTAATAAACTTAACCCCATAACCCTGGAGTAAAAGGAAACTTGGAAGTAACCTAGTACACAGCAATAATCACTGTAACATGAAACTCCCACAAATAACTAACCTAAAGGAGATCCAACTCCTTCAATAAAGAATGTTCACAAAAATTGTACAATGAAAAGGGAACTTTAAAACACACCAAAAGTAACAACCACTTAATAGAAACATTTTGTTACAGATTGATGATAATGCATAAAAATGATATACTCATAATCAGCCTCTACAAATCAATAAAACAAAGCAAAAGCATAAGAACTCAAGAAGAAATAGCAACATCATAGAGAAAAAAATGTAACTTAATAAGCTCAGAAAAATGAATTTCTATTTTTTACTCACTAAATATTTTATCTATCATGCAACCATTGAGAAGCTAATATATGACAGTATTTTAAAATGTATAATATATTAATAAATGAAACAGATTAATGCCACTGTCACAGAGTTTTATATGATGGAGGGAGGCTGAAAAGGAGGATAAATTATACATAATATCTACATAAATGATGTGCGATGTAAGGGTACAAGAAGTTAGAAGGAAACAGTCAATATGTTCAGATAAGATTTTGGGGGCTGACAGCGTGGTTGAAGTGTTGATGAGATAGTTTGCACATAGATGTCAAGAAAGCGAGTGACTTCACCAGGCAGAACTTGGTGAAGTTCTACAACAGAACAATCTGGCACTGAAACCAATTAAGCAAAAATTCTAAAGCAAGTGGGTATGCTTTAGATCCTGAAGAGTCCCAAAGCTCTGTGTAGAAATCAGTGAAAATTTCAGCAGTTTTATAATACCTTTCACATTATAGAACATACTCACAAGGATCGCAAAACTCAGGAACACCCAAAACTATGGCTTTGCTCATGTGTTTATATTTATAGTGTCTTTCTAAGATTGTGTCTAAGATTACTTTATTTGCTCCTCTACAGTAAGCACATAAACCACATTCAAGTTTTAGGTTTCCTTCCCTTTCCCTATTCCTTCCATGTAGCGTTGGTGGTGTAGTGGTGAGCATAGCGGCTCCCTCTTCCTCTTGTGTGCCTTCTTCCCTTACTGTATAACCCATGTCCCCAATAGTATTACTGCATTTGTTATATGCCTATAAGTAATCTTAAATTGGTAGAGGCCACTATGGGAAGGGAACCAGGAAGTAGTAAAGAGATATTGCAGAGATGAACCAACATGGATTTCAATACACAAGTGCATGGAAGCAACACCAGGAATATCTCTATATAGTTATCTTTATATCAAACTAACAAATAGACTATGTCTTTCTTATTATCTCCTATGTTTTCTCTTAAACACAATATTTCCAAATCTATTTTATTCTTAAGTATATAGCCAATAGTAATTAGTGCTCATATCCACCAGAAAACATATATTCAGTATCTACTACATCTGTACTGCTACTCAATACACTATAAACCACAGAATCCCATAATTTTTTGATTAAGAGCCCTGATAGATTACTTGCTTGGGAGTTACTTTCTACACTCTGGCACAAATGTATCTCATTAAAGCATCAACCTCAGGTTCTCCAGGATGTATAAAATAATGGTACCAGTCATCATTTACTGGAACATTACTATGAGATGAGAGGAAACACACTTTAGACCAAACTCAATTATAGATCATAAAAGTAAGTAGAAGTCTGAAGAAAAACAGTGGTGATATACTGAAGGATTTCTCATGAATCTACTGGCATTTAAATTTCAGGAAACCTCATTTGTAAAGTTCCCTACCTTGCCCAGAGAAATGTCCTATCAATTATGAGTGTGTTTCTGTGCATGTATTTTAAAGGGAAATATCCCTTAATTTATAGGAAGTTTGGATTGTAACATATCTCAATGATTTAATTAATTTATTTAGATAGAGAAATCTGAGACAATGCTCAGGGCACTAAGTAAAACACCATGAACTGTGTAGACTTTTCACGACCAACAAATCTGGGATCACCACCTATTAAATGAGTTATAATCCACAGTGATTTCCTCATTTCTACCTTTATTCTGCACAGTCTACAAGTTAACTGAATGGAGTACTTCCAGGGAGCACTTAAGCTGCATAGCTCAAGCACCTTTCTACATATATCAGGAATCTTGTATGGATACTATACCAAGAACTAGGTAAATGTATTAAAATTCTATATTCAGGGACTGGAAAAATGGTAAAAGAATGGGTTTGAGGTCCATGGATAATTCAATGCTTTATAGATTCCAGGAAATTTGCATTTACTTTTGGGACAAGTGCTCAACACTCTCAGCCTTGCTAACAATTACCATAATGCACAGTAGTTGAACAACTCTCTTTGGAAAAAGTAAGAATGATTATTTATAATATGTCCTTATGATACTGTTGTAGGATCTTCTTGTTATTTTACCAACATCACAAAATGGATCTGAGAAGGTGAGTTGACTCATTTCTGAAATATGGGTTAAATACTTTAAATTTCCATCATGATAACACAAGATAGACTTCTGCTTGCAAGATTTGTAATGCTTTGTTTTATTCTGCTTTATATAACACTTTTTTATTTGAATTCATTTGTACTAATTTTAAGATAATTACAGCAACAAAGAGAATATGGCCAGGACCTAAGACAAGAATATAAAACTGCTTTTTTATTTTATAATAGAGATTTTCTTTTTTTTATTGTTGTGCTGGGTGTAGGTACGTTGTGGAATTTATAAAAGTTCTTACAATGTATCAAATATATCATACTTGAATTCATCCCCTCTACAGTTCTTTTTCCCTGCTCTCTCTATTCTTGGAGTAGATTTAACAGGTATTATTTTTCCATTTACATGCATGTGTGTACAGTATTTGCCTATATTCACCTCCCAATCCCTTTCTCAACCCCTCCAACTGGTATGAAGCCCTATATACAAGATCTTTTCTGCCCTCATGTTCTTTCATTTTATAAAAGAAAAAAATTACATTTTTGTTTGCTTAAAATAGTTACACAGGGAGAATTCTTGTCACATTTCCATGTATGTATGTATTATTGCCTGAATTGGTTCATCCCCTCTATTCTTCTTTCTACCCTAGTCCCCTTCTTTGGTCATTTCAACAGGTTTAAAAATTCTATATTCATTCTTGAATGAAGACACTTTTCTTTTGTACAATGACTTTTAATGAGTTGTTTATCTCTTTAAGTACCAGGAAATCCATAAACCATTGTTTTGGTATTTAACCAAAGTTGTCTATTCCCTGTTAAATTGTGGCTATATTATTCTTATACCATGTTAAACTAGGGAAAATCATATAAATAGTAGATGCTGCTGCCAAAATCTCAGATTTTCAGAAAAGCTATTTCAATATATCCAACAATATTTCCATTCTTATCCAAAACACAGTTCTTGATTATTTGATGAAAGCAATACTTCATGAGCCATCTCTTGGGCAATTACAGAAGTACTATGTGAGAGTAGGTAATTTATTTTAAATCCATTTCAAGATTAAATCTATTCTATAAATATTGGGTTTTTTCATTTTTTCCACTACATTTGAGCAAAGAATCTGTGGCATCTCCTCTTCATTTGGTGGGAGGATAACTTTGGATCCATAGCTCAGTAGAGAAACAGTGAGAAACATTTCCTCTTCCTATATTTTGAATCATTAAGTCCATAACGATTCAAATAACATATTAATAACATATTTAAAATATGTCCTTCAAAAACTCAGCTGTGTTAAAATTATATTTCTGTGTCCATGGTCAATGCTCTTGACATCTATAATCACAAATATCACTCATAGATTCTTTCAAATATTAACAAATCTTCCTGACATTTTCACTTTTCTTTTCCCATTAACTAAATAATGGGACCCCTGTGGAACACTAGACACTTAGTATTGTTACAGATCTGGGTAAAATAATTAATCCAGTATTAGTGGAGTTGTGTATGAGGGTATTTTTCAGCTCCAGGTATTATTGTAGTCTTTGAGCAAGGCAGAAATCGCCTTATAAGACCTTTGGAAGAAGAGGTTGCCTCTGCTGATAAGGAAAATATGTAGCTAGTAATTTGGGGGTACTCCAGCAGTCTATCGTCCCCCACATGAAGCCACTTCTGTTCTCATGTTCATATTATTCCATACACTAAGTTGATCACTAAATTTACTCTAAGATAATAATAATTTCTATAATCAATAGACATCCATTGTATAGCAACCATGGAAAACAACATGTCTAAATTTATAAAAAGATCAAGCACATATTATTGTACTGAAATACTTACTGGCATTTACATGCAATAAATAAATAAATAAATAAATAAATGTACTAAGGCTTTCAAAAATTAGACTGGAGGCATGATCAAATGGTACAATGTCTATTTAGCAAGCACAAGCCTTTGAGTTAAAACACCAGTATCATAAAAATAATTTTAAAGATCCAAATACATAAAATTTATAGGAAAACTTGCCAAAAAGAAATATTAACATTTAATCTATCAATTTAAAGTGATTTAAGGGTTTCTTAGCATTACTTAGAGAATATAAAATACATTAAAATAAAACAACCTGATACTGACAATTCTTATACCCACCATCCGGTTTTACGAAATCCACATTGTTACATGTTCAGTACTTCTCGCACATTGATGTGAGGTGTTCCATTGTTTTAGTATATCATATGTATTTATCATTTTTTCTAATTTTACTAGTAATTTTTCTGGTGGGTATGAGCACTAATTACTATTGGTTATATACTTAGGAATGAAATAGATTTGGAAATACTGCATTTAGTAGATACAGATGAAGTAGATACTAAAATCACCATTACCTATATCTTATGCATATATTTCCACCTCTGTTTCCTCCTCTGTAAGATAGGAATAATAATATTAAGGAAGATTGTATGGGTATTTATATAGATCATCTTTTTAAACTATTTACAACAATATCTAGCAATGACAAATACATATTAATTTAATTAGTCACATTATCTAAGACTATTCTATAATTCTTTTTATAGTATATAAAATAACTTAAAAATACACTAGAAAATATAATGTCCTATTCTCAGTTATTATAATCAGATACTTTTCTAACAGGCAGACCTTATATAATCATTATTTCTAATTTTTCTACCCAGCAATTTAACACTTCTGTTTATTTATTAACAAATAAAATTGCATGTTTTTATAATAGATAACATATTATGATATATGAATACTGTGAGATGGCTAAATAAAGATAGTGGACATACACATTACCTCACATACTTGCCATATGTTTTGTATTGTGATAACACTTAAAATTTACTCTCAGCAAATTTCAAAATAGCAGTTTTGATACATTATAAAAAATATTCATTGTTTTGTACCAGAGATCTTCAACCTAATCCTTCTAAATTAGTTTTCTTCTTGAAATTAGTTTTCTTCTTTTTTTTCCTTCTTTTTTATTATCATATCTTAGTTGCACTGAGGGTATATTGTGACATTTACAAAAGTGCTTGCAATTTATCTTACATAAATTCACCCCCTCAATCATTCTCCTTTATCCCTCCTCTTCCCATTCATAGAAGAGTTTCAACAGGTCTTATATTTCCATTTTTATACCCGAGTATATAATATTTCCATCATATCCATCCTCCTGTACCCTTTCCATACACCCACACACACACACTGGTACCAACCCCCAGACAGGACCTCTTTTACCTTCCTGTCCTCTGTCTCTGAAAAAATGACATTTTTGTTTTTTAAGACAGCTACACAGGGAGTTTCATTATGATATTTCCAAACTGAACTTTTATATCCTTTACCAACATCTTCCCATCTATTCCCTCTTTCGCTTCCTTTGACACTAACCTTCTTTTTTCAAATTACAATAGCTCCTGGCTCTATCTAACTGTCTGTAGGAAGTCAAGCATTTTCCTAAGTATTCTTTGTTCGTTTTCTGAGGTCATCTCCAGGAAGGCTGACTTACTTCCAAATTCCAATTTCTGTTTTCACTTGCCACTTCAGGTAGCTGTTTAAGAAAACAGCTCTACTGTTATTCATATCAACTCTTTCCATACGGATATGACTCTTCAGACTTCTGATTTCCTATAACTTGACAGTATGTTTTTTTCATTCTGCTCTTTGAATTTTATGGACCCCTGAAATAATAATTTAGACTGCGAGTACAAATTAATATGTAAAATATAGGTGGCTATTCAATGATATTACTAATTGCTAAAATTTAATTTATCTTTGAGCACCTGCAAGTGTGTGGTATTTTGCTGTCATTAAAGATTCTGAGATAAATGGATAGTTCTTGATTCAAAGAGTCCTATTAGTCCATCAAAGTCATATAGGAGTTGAAGCAAAGTATTTATTTATGAGTTATCTAGACTATTAATCTTTTTGAAATAATATATTCCTCCTCTAACACAATATTGATCTAATAAGGCACAAATTTCATACTGAAAGCCATAGAAAATACATTTTTAAACTATCTGTCTTTTTCAGAATAACATTTAAAAAGGGAAAAATATGAATCTCAAAGACATACTTCAGTTATTTTCCCTTTTCCTTACTTCATTCTGATAAGTAGAGACAAAACTGACATAAAATAATGAGCTTGTGTGAATCATGAAAGTTTGAGTGACGTATAAAGGACATATTACATAAGGCCCATGGCAACAATGAGTTATAAGATTTCTGACAAACTGATGTCCACATGGCAATCAGAAAACTTTGGAAATGCTACAATATACCCCCACCCAGCACAACAATTATAAAAAAATTAAATAAGTAAAAAATAAAGTAAGAACAAATAATAACTTAAAAATAAACTAAACTATTATGAAAATGAAACAATCTAATGTAGCAAATGCTGCAGGATATTTTTTGCCATTCTGTGAAGCTATCTGAGTCATGTGGTAACTTTCAATTCTGGGTTTATTTGATGATGAAGTTCATCCTTTTAACTTGGTTAGGGTCTCTAATTGTAGTTCCTTAGTGTAATGTCTTTAATGTTTCTAAAATATCCCTACCTGACATACATTTGACAGGCTTTCTTTGAATGGTCTTATTTGATACATGCTTAGTGCAATATGTAATTCTTTAATTCTTGTTCATTTCTCTTACAAACATTGATTTCTTTCTTGCTTTATCAGTATTGGAGTGACACTAAAAAAGTCTATGCAGGTTCAATCAGTTAAAACCCTCACCTGAGTGTGTGACAAGCAAAGATTAAACCTACATATTTCTTTGTCCCTTGCTCTTATGCTTCCTTAATCAAATAAGTCACTTATGTTTTACATGCTGTAGGATTGAGGAAGGAATTGGTCAGATTCTAAGGTAGTGTACCTTTAAAAGAAATGTAAATGGATCTCAGTATGATTAAATCATTTCATGAGGTTAATTGAAATATTAGACAATTAATGATAGCAAGCTATTGATTAAATAATCCAATATTAATACCTTCTTTAATATTTAAGATATATATTAAGCTATATAATTTTATTTTATCACACTATATACTTTATTCTACTATATAATGTTAATATAAAATTTCCTAAAATACTTAAAGAAATTTAACAAAAGCTATTATATAAGAGAAATAGGAGATTATTGTTTTACTGTAAATACTGATTTAGAAGACAGAATATGAAGTTTTCACTTTGTCCTTTTTATTTATTTTATCCCTGTCAGTATTAAAGAATGTAATCTAACCCACCCAGACCTCTTATGGAAGGCTGGGGCCATGACATATTGTACTTTGTTAACTGGGTAAATAAAACCTATATCTTCACATTATAAAGTTTCAAGGTACTTTTGTGAATGCAAGTTTTTAGTACCACTTACAGCTAGTTTCTTTGCTAAGGAGAAAAACATTGGTCTTCCAATGTGTGTGAAGTAAGTTATTCAGAGTCAAAGCACAGTTGGGAAAGACAGGAGCTATGAATACCTGAAGACACACTAAGTGGATAGAAACTTATCATACCACAGAAGCTGATTTGCACAAGATAAATGGTACATAAAAATGAGATCTTCGTCCAAAAGTACTAAACATACAAAAAAAAAAGTCAAAAGCATCAAATTCAAACTGTTTACCAAAGTAAAAGTTGGAACTACTTATTAAATAAATTTTTTCTCTTCCCTAGGCAGTGACATTGTTGTAAGCACTGATTTGGGATAAAGCAGGAATCAGTTTTAGCATTTGCCTTGTTAGTTCTATATTTGCATGTATCCTTAACTTCCTGTGATTCAGTAATGTAGTAATCATAATGATTCCCATCTTAAGTATTACTTTCAGTGTGAAAAGTGATATTGATACAAATATATTATTATATGTACTGATGTTAAGCATATATTAGAAAGCAACAATAATGTGATTACTTATTGACTTATTGAACACTTACTATAGGCTAGGTATTGTTGGAAGATATTCAAAATGCTAAAATATTTAGCATCAATATATCAAAATAAAAAACTATTGTTATTCTATATTTAGTAATACAAAAACTGAGATACCGAACAGTAAAGAAGTGTGCTTTATTTCACAAACTCTATTTCACACAATATATATGTGGAATTCAGGGATTGTAAAAATGTACCACAGGATTTTCAGCATTCACAATCTTAATTGGTATTCTCCATTGTTTTTCATGGAGCAATTTGAACTCTGAACCCATGAAAATTTTACCTAAACAAATAAGTAGCTTGCTCTACACCAATAGTTAATTATCAAAAATGGAAATCAGGAAGCCATCACATAAATATACAGGGATAAATTTAACCAAAGAAGCAAAAGATCTCTGCATGGATAATAATAAAGCATCAGTGAAAGAAATTGATGATGATACCAAAAAGTCAAAGTCAGCTGTGTTCATGGATTATAAGAATGTATCTTGTTAAAATGTCCATACTACCCAAAGTAATCAACAGATTCAATGTAATCTCTATTAAAATACCAATGGTGTTCTTTATAGAACTACAAAAATTAATGCTAAAATTTGTATAGAAGCACAAAGAAAACACAAAATAGCAAAATAATATTTAGTAAAAAGAACAAAACAGGAGGGACTACACTGCTTGATTTCAAAATATACTCATAAACTTTCATATTTAGAACAGCATGGTAATGTTATAAAAATATCAATAGTTATTGGTTCAAAATATAGAGCCTAGAATAAGCCAAGCATATACTGCCAAGTGATTTCAACAAAGATGCCAAGAACACACACTGAAAAATTGACAGAATTTAATAAATGGTATTGGGAAATTAGATATTCAACTTCTTAAGAATGAACATAGATGCCAGTCTTTCACAAGTGACAAAAATCAAATCCAAACAGACAAGAGATTTTAAATGTAAGACATGAAACTATTAGAAAAATGCTTAGGTGAAATGCTTTATGACATTGAAATGGGACAGGAAGTTTTGAAAAAAAAAAGCACAGGAAATAAAAACAAAAACAGATAAATGAGATTGCATTAAACCAAAACAGCTCCCACTCAGCAAAGGAAACAGTCATGAGAGTGAAGAGACAACCTACAGAATAGGAGAAAATATTTTCAAAATATATGTCTGACAAAGAGTTATTGTCCAGGATATTTAAAGAATCCTCAAAACTGAACATCACAAAAGCAACCTGATTTAAAAATGGACAATATTAGCTGTATGAATGTGTATTTGAAGCAAAAGTGTGCAAGAGTTCCACTTTCTATATTTAATCTTTTTTGGTATTAATCATTCTCAGTATGAGAATATATTTTGTCAAGGTTTTCATATGCATTTCCTTGGTGACTAGTGATCTTAAGCATTTTTTTCATAAGCTTATTGGCTTTGGTTTGTACTTTTATTAGAACTGTCTGGACCAATTGGCCATTTGTTAATTAGGAAACAACCTAAATGTGTGTAAAACAGTTAAGAAAGTGAAATATTATTTAACCTTTATAAAAAGTATTAAATACTGTTATTTTTGACAACATGGATGTAAACCAAACCTTATCTTAAGGGAAATGAACTAAGAACAGAAAAACAAGTATCATATGCTCTCACTTATATGTAAAAGAATGCATATGATTCTCATATGTAGAACCTGAGAGAACAGCTGTAGAGGCTAGAAAGCATAGGGATGATTAATGGATGATAAGTTATAGGTAGATAGGAGTAAGAACTTCTAATGTGCTATTATGGAATAGTGTGACTATGACTATAAATAAAAATACTGTGTGTTTCAAAAGTCTGGAAGGAAGAATATTGAAAGTTTTTACCATAAAAAGATTACAAATGTTTGAAAACATAGATATGCTTAACCTAATTTGAGTATTATACAATATCCATGTGTATCAAAACACCACAGGATATCCCATTAGTATGGAATTTTTATGTTTTTGCATATTAGAGAAAAAAAATTATTTTAAAACAATGTAAAATTATCAAAAAAGAAATGCAGCCTCTATTTTCCCATTCAATTTATTTATTTTTTATTGTTGTACTGGTGTACAATGTGACATTTACAAAAGTTCTTATGATATATCATAGATGAATTTACCTCCTTCATTCTTCTCCCTTATTCCCCTTCCCTTTTTTCCCAGAATAGTTTCAATGGGTATCATTTTTCCATTTATATACATAGGTACATAATATTTCTACCATATTCACCCTCCTACACTGTTTTTTTATATCCTCCCCCTTCCTACTAGTACCAAACTCCCAGACAGGAGTCCTGCTTCCCTGTTCTCTATTTTCTTAAACAAATGACACATTTTTTGGTTTAAAATAGTTGCACAAGGTGTTTCATTGTAACATTTCCAAGTATATTTGGATTATAGCCCAAATTGGTTCATTCCTTCTATTTTTCTCTTTTCTGTCCTGGTCCCCATTTTAGGATAATTTCAACAGGTAGAAAAATTCCACATTCATTCTTGCACAGGAAGTACAGCAACTATATTCACCTTCTTAACTTCCTTGTATTACCTTCCCTTTCTCAATTAGTGATCTCCCCTTAGCATAGCATGTTTTTCATAATCTTGCTTGTATTTGTATTATGCCTATGTTCTACATGTGAGAGCAAACATGTGACCTTTGGCTTTCTGAGACTGGCTTACTTCACTTACGATGATCTCCAGTTCCATCCATTACCTGCAAATGAAAAAAATTCATTTTTCTTGTTGGTTGAGTAAAATTCCATTGTATATTAATACAACATATCTTAATTCTTCATCAGTAGTGTCTGTTTCCATAGACTAGCTATTGTGAATAATTCTGAAATAAACATGGGTATACACATGTCTTTATTGTAACCTGACTTACACTTCTTTGGGTATATCTCTAGGAGCGGTTTTGCTGGATCATATGGCAATTCTATTTTTAGTTTTTCTGAGTAGCCTCCATACTGTTTCCCACAAACAGTGTAAGAGAGTTCCATTTTTTCCCATATCCTCACCAACATTTGTTGTTGTTTATGTTCTTGATGGTAGCCATTGTAACAGAAGAGAGAGGGAATCTTAATGTGGTTTTGATTTGCAGTTCCTTTATGTCCAGGGATGTTGAACATTTCTTCATGTGTTTTTTGTGCTTCTTCCTTTGAAAAATTTCTGTTGAACTCATTCATCCATTTCTTCATTGGGGCATTGATTTTTGGGGGGAGTTTAGTTTTTGAGCTCATTGTACATGCTAGTTATCAATCCTTTGTCATATGCAAAGCTTTTCTCCTATTCTGTGGACTGCCTCTTCAACCTAGTGACATTTGTTTTGTGGTGCAAAAGCCCTTTAATTTCATATATTCCCATTTATCAATCCTTTCTTTTTGTAATTGAGCCATTTGAGTTATATTTAGGAAGTCATTGCCTATGAGTATAAATTCCAGTGTATGCTCTGCTTTTTATTGCTCTAGCTTCAAAGTTTCAGGTCTTGTATCAAGCTCCTCAATAGTCTTTGAGTTGATACTTGTACAGGATGAAAGACATGGATAAAACCGCAGCAAATCTGACTAAAAGGAGAAGGGAAAGAGCCAAATTTTTAAAAATTGGAAATGAAAATAGGGAGACCACAACTAACACAAAAATCCAGGGAATCATTAGGACTACTTTGAAAATCTATATTCAAATAAATTGGAAAATCTGGATGAAATGGAAAAATTTCTAGACACATATGGCCATCCAAAATTGAAACAAGAGGATATAAATCACCTTAATAAATCTTATTTTCCCTTTCCAAGAACCATTCAAAGATGTATAGTTGAGTAATATTATCAAAACCAAATATTATCAAAAAAAAATTTTATGGCTTTTCCTTCAAATATCTGCCCAAAAGACCTATTTCTATCACATAGGCTCAGAATCAGCAATGGGAAATGCATTAATGTTCTGTGAATAAGATAGTGGTTTTTCAAAGACATTTGATCATATTAAGGACTTGCAGAAAATTAAATTAGATAATTCCAAAAGTGATTTGTAAGGCTTAAATTCTGAGGATAAAGCCATTCTGAGGATCACAGTCTGTACACCTAAGTACTATGGATGCTTTTGTGGAAAGTTAAATTGTTGATCTCAACTTTTACAAAGAATGAATTAACCAAGTAATTTGATTTTCATTTTTACATATCTTACCCAAGAATTTAATATTTTAAAGTAAAATTAATATCAAAATAATTTCTTTCTATAATTAGTAATACTATAATCAAGTGAAAAATCTCCAGTTCGGATTTTCCACTTATGTGACATTTAAAAGAAAAGAAAATGTTTAGGAAATTTGTTACATGAAAAGCTTTCTTTTGACTATTGCTATTTTTTCTGACCTTGTGGAATACTTAATATCTTATACTGTGATTGTTGTTTTTTCTGAAACTTTTATAGATAAAAACTGAATGATGTTCTTTATATAAAACTGTTACAGTTATGCTCTCTCAACATATGCATACATATAAGATCATATATGTAATTAAGTGTACATTTATCTTATATATGTAGCTTCCACACATGAGGGAAAACATGCAACATTTGCCTTTTGAGCCTGGCTTACTTTGTTTAAAGTGATATTCTTTAATTCCACCCATTTACCTACCAACAATATAATTTCATTTTTCTTTATAGATACATAAAACTGCATTGTGTATATACATCATATTTTCTTAATCTATTCATCAGGTGTGGGGCATCTGAGCTATTTCCAAAGCTTGGCTACTGTGAATTGTGCTGTAGTAAACATGGGTGTGCAAGTGGCTGTATTGTATTCTGGCACACATTCAGATATATGCCAAAGAGTTTAGTGCGTCTGTCTAAGGGGACAAAGAGGAGGCAAGAGAGGGAAAGAGAATGTTAGGGAGTGAAAAATATTGAAACATTGCATCCAGGACAATAAAGAAATAATAAGTAAAGTCAGGTTAATCTGACTGAAGTATGACATACAAATGTCTGAAATTCCAAGACAACCCCTGCTTGAGCTATCAATATACACTTAAAAAATGAAGGACCAGAAGGTAAAACATGTCCTGTCTGGGTAAAGGGAACAGTGGAAAGGGCAAAGGAGGGGAAGCATACTAGATGTATTTTGTATTAAAGTGTCAAAATAGTACAATGAAACTTGTTAAAATTGTTTTAAGAAAGGGGTTACAGGAGATCAGGGAATGAGGGAAAACAATGGAGGGCCTGAATCTAATTATGATAGCACATATAAAAATCACAATTTAATCCTCCAGTACAACTATTATAATTGTAATAAAAATGTTTTTAGGAAGTGTTATGGTTTGAGTAGTTGAAATCTAAGCAACTTTTCTCTATTTTGTGCTAGTTTTAGTATCTAAACTCCAAAAAATTAGATAAGGCTCTATGTTTGCTAGGGTTCATTCATCGTTTTCCCTGTTTTTAATCTGCATATTTAAAACATGGTGTTAAATAGATCTATATTTTTGAAAATCATAAGGATAAAGAGAAATTCCTACCTAGTGGAAGATTAATACTCCACCAAAACCACTAGAAAAAAAATGTATATCTGAAATACAGAAATCATGTAAATGAAGGCAATACAGAACAGCAAAGGCAAAGAAAACTTTTCATTAAGACTCTAGAAAGGGGAAAAACTCAACAAAAAGAATGACTTTATAGACTTTAACCCTGGAGGCATTTGAAAATTCTGGGCACATATTACACAGAATTATTTTTCCTGGTACCTGTAAAGAATTAAGTTTCCAGACACAACTGAGACCACTGACAATTGAGAAATGAGCCTGGACTATACAGTGGCCCAGTTGATTCCTTGATTCCTTAAAACAGAGAGCCTTCTCTAGATGACGAAAAGGGACATGAAAATGGGAGAAGAAAGGGTTAAAATGAAGCCATGTTTCTGGTTCTAAAGTAGCATTAAAGGTGACACAGGTAAAAAATTTTAGTTGCTTCTAGAAACTTAGATGGAATAATTTGATTCTCACATTTAGCTTCAAGAAAGAATCTCAGTCTGGAGATACTTTGAGTCTAGCCCACTGAGACATAAGTCAGATTTCTGTCAAACAGAACTGTTAGATAATAAATTTATTTGGCTTTAAGCCACAAAATGTGTGGTAATTTGTTATGGCAGCAGTAAGAAAACAAAACAAGTCAGTAGAAATTTAATTTATGTTACATGAGGCTGTTGATGGGTGAAAAATAAACCAGATGAAAGTTTGAGAGAACTAGAAATATCCCAAGTCTGAGTTTGCTTTTTCCTCAGAGGTCAGAAGAAGTTAGAAACCAAACATTTGATCAAAAAGTTTCTGGAAAACAAAATGTCTCAGAAGTCTAGTGAAGAAAAGAAAAAAAAAACTGAGGGGGGGGCAAGATGGTGGATTGTTGGCATATGTATAGCCCAGTGATGACTAATTACTCTGAAAAAAGAAGATCAGAGGACCCCCCAAAAGTCAACAGGAAGGTCCCATAACTAGCAAGAAGCAAAACCTTCTCCAAATCCACAAGTAAAGAAGCAACTAATCAAGGGAGGAATGTGAAGAATGACTCTTAGCTCAATGCTCCATATCCCCCACCCTTTAGTCACCACAGCTCCAAGCTTCATCACTTGGTGCTCCCTGGGAGGTAAGTTGTACTTCCAGGCACACATAGGAACTCAGAGCTCCACACTACCCCCACCACATGCCCTGCTACCTTCACTTGAAACTTCAGGGAAACTGGTGCCCTGGTGCAAGCAGGACCCTTGGCTCCTGCTGCTCTATGGGTAACAGAAGGCACAAGCCAGCAGGCTTGGTTTACCCAGAAGCAACACCACAGAATTGAGATCCCTGAAGCCCATGCAGGAGATCAGCCTGGGAACCCCTGTTGCTTGCAGTCTTGGTTTTCCAAAGTCAAGCCAGCAGCAGAGCCACTAAACTGAGTTTTTGTAAGCCTTTGATGGAGGTCAGGCTTCAGAGCTTCTGCTACCTGAAGACTTGGTCCCCTTGTATTTGTAGCATTACTGCAGTACCTTAATAGAACCCACACTTGGAAACCAGACCCCAGAATTCCTGCTATCCGAAGGCTTGGTTCCCCCATGCCTCCAGCAGTTGCTGAGGCTCTGGGTAGCCCAGCTCCAGCAAGCAAGCCTCAGGTCTCATTCTACCTGAAGACGTGGGTCCCCCACACCTGCAGCAGCTGCTGTAACTCCTGGAAACCCATTCCTTAATGCATGTAGACCCCAGGACCACTGCTGCCTTGTGGACACCAGATGATTCAAACCTGACAGATCTGTTGCCCCACAGAAACCTTCAACTTGTTACTTAGTGCCAGAAGCCTGCCACCACACACCCAGGTGAGCCACAGGCTCCAGGCTTTGCTATTTTTTTTGTGCCAGGAGGCTTCACTCCCCCCAGAGCACAGAGGCCCAGCATTCTCCAATGTCTCTAACAGCAAGAGAGCCCTTGCTCACCCACCAAAGAGTAAAAATGCCAGATTACCCACTGAGGAGAGGGAAGCTATAATTTACCACTCTACAGGTGGTACCAGAAGCCCTCTTCCCAAGATACACAGAAGCCCAGCACTTCATGCTGTACCTCCTTGCAAAAGAGTCATGTCTCTGACTCTGGATTCCCAGCACCTCCACTGAGTGGCAATCTGCTACTCTGCTGGTGCTAGGAAGCCTGCCTCCCACAGTACAGAGACAGAGCACCTCTACTGTGACTGCAGGAGAGACCCTGATACCCCATCAAAGAACAGGAACTCCAACACCCTTGCTGAAAAAAGAGGTAATCAGCACCATAACAACCTGCAAGTGATATCATATCCAGCATATCCTTCTCTGAGGAATACTACTGGAACACTAGGAGAAAAAAAACCCAAAAACCTCAAAACCCCAACTAAAAGTGCTTAAGGGATAAAAACCCTAACCCAAAACAACTCCAGATGTGTAAATCTCAATGCAGAATGAAACAACAGGACAACCACCCTCTATCAAGAGCCAATTCCACCACTAACACCAACACTAACATCCAAACACCTGTGTAGAGGAAGAGCTGTCAAATAATGAATTCCAAAAAACAATAGTAAAAATGACTAACAACCTCAAAGAAGAGACACAAAAGTTAGTATTTGACCTCAAAGAGAATGTGAATAAACAACTAAATGAGCTAAAAAAAATACAAACAGATGAATGAAATTAAAAAGTCTGTCCAGGATATGAAAGGAGAAATAAATAAAGATATGGAAACCCTGAAAAGTAGTCAATCTGAAATAAATAACTCAATATCTCAAATAAATATCATATCTGAAAGCTTGGTGAACAGAATGGAGCATGTTGAAAGTAGAGTGACAGGACAAAAGACAAAGTAGAGGAATTAGACCACAGTAAAAGATCATGAAAGAATGCTAAGAAAATATGAATGGTACATGCAGGATATCTGGGACACCAGGAAAAGACCAAACCTGTGAGTCATGGGTGTAGAGGAAGGAAAGGAGATACAAACTAAAGACCTATTCAATAAAATAATAGCAGAAAACTTCCCTGACTTTGAAAAAGATTTACCCAGGTGCAGGAATTCTACAGAAGACAAACTAACAGGACCAAAAAAGAAACACCCCAGACACATCATAATTAAAACACTCAGCACACAGAACAAAGAAGGAATTCTGAAAGCTGCAAACAAGAAAAGACAAGTCATATATAAAGGCAAACCCACTAGAATATCAGCAGATTTCTCAACTCAAACTCTAAATGCAAGAAGGTTATTGAAAGACATAATTCAGGCCCTGAAAGAAAGCAACTGTCAATCTAGACTTGTCTATCCAGCAAAACTATCCTTCCTAATTGAAGGAAAAATTAAAACCTTCCACAACAAGGAAAAAACTAAAGGAATTTACAACCATCAATCCAACACTATAGAAGCTACTTAAAGGATTTTTATGTATAGAAGAAGAAACTATAGTGAGACAGGAAGACTCAAGAAAGAACAAAGCCTTTTGAGCAAACAAACAAATAAACAAGCAATAGGTGAAACTAAACAACAAGGAAACAAGAATGACTGGAAACAAGCACTTCTCAATATTAACAGTGAATGTAAATGCCCTCAATGTCCCAATCAAAAGACATAGAATAGCAAACTGGGTTAAAAAACAAGACCAAACCATGTGTTGCTTACAAGAGACTCATCTCACGGAAAAAAAAATAAACACTGGCTTAGAGTCAAAGGCTGGAAAAATGTTTTCCAAGCAACTGGAACCCATAAACAGGAATGAATAGCTACACTCATACCTGACAAAGTAGACTGCATACTAAAATCAATACAAAGATACAATAAAGGTCACTTCATATTAATGAAAGGAACAATTTGTCATTAGGAAATATCAATCCTTAACATGTGTGTAGCAAACAAAGGAGCACCCATCTACATTAAAAAAAAAAAAAAAACTCTAATGGCCCTGAGAGCACTGATAGACACTAACACAGTGAGAGTGCTCCCACCTGAATACCCCAATGTCACCAGTAGATAGGTCTCCAGACAAAAGATCAGCAAACAAACTTCAGAGCTATACTACATATTAGAACAAATGGACATGGTAGATATCTACGGAGTATTCTGTCCAACAACTAGGTAATACATATTCTTTTCTGGAGCTCATGGAACTTTCTCCAAAACAGATAATATTGTAGGACACAAAACAAGTTTAAATAAATTCACAAAAATCAAAACAATCCCCTGCATTGTATCAGACAACAATGGAATAAAACTAGACACCAACAAAAAAATAAACCACAGAAAACATTCAAACACATGGAAACTGAACAGCACACTGCTGAAAAAATCAATAATAAGGGAAGAAATCAAAAAGTTCCTGGAACCCAATGAAAATGAAAATACAACCTACCAGAATCTGTGAGACACAGCAAACATCATACTAAGGGGAAAGTTTATAACTATAAGTGCCTACACTAAAAAAAGATACCTTTCAAATAAATAATCTAATGATGCTCTTTAAGCACCATTAAACAAACCAAACCCCAAACCATCAAATGGAGAGAAATAATAAAGATCAGGAATGAGAAAAATGAGATCAAAACCAAACAAATTATACAAAGAAACAAACAAAAAGTTGGTTCTTTGAAAAGATTAATAAGATTGACAATATCTTACCCACCATGACAAAATGGAGGAGGAAGAAGACCCAAATTAATGAAATCAGAGATGAAAAAGGGGACATAACCACAAATATCAATAAAATCCAGAGAATCATTAAAGAATACTTTGAAAACTTACATTCAAGTAAACACAAAAATCTGGACTAAATGTATAAATTCCTAGATGCATATAACCAATCAAAATTGAATCAAGATATTAACAGCTGAAATATTCTTATCACTTACAATGAAATTGAAGCAGTAATAAAGAGTCTCCCTACAAAAAAGAGCCCAGGACCTGATGGATTTACAGCCGAATTTTACCAAACCTTTGAAGAAGAACTAACACCAATACTCCTCAAATATTTCCAGGAACAATATTAAATTTATCTATGAAGGCAGTATTACACTCATTCCAAATCCAAACAAAGATGTAACCAAAATAAAAAAGAATTACAGACAGGTATCTTTAATGAATATGGATGCAAAGATTCTCAACAAAATACTGACAAATAGAATTCAACAACATGTCAAAAATATCATAGACCATCATCAAGTTGATTTCATTCCAGGGATGCAAGGATGATTCAACATATATAAATTCATAAATGTAATACAGCATATAAACAGAAGCAAGAACAAACACCACATGAACCTCTGAATAGATGCAGAAAAAGCCTTTGACAAACTCTAACTCACTTTCACAATAAAAGCACTGAAGAAACTAGGAATAGAAGGAATGTTCCTTAACACAATAAAGACTATATATGACAAGCCTAAAGCCAACATCAGAGTAAATGGAAAACAACTGAAACCATTCCCCTTAAAGTCAGGAATGAGACAGGGTGTCCACTTTTTCCGTTCTTATTCAATACAGTTTTAGAATTTTTAGCCAGAGCAATAAGACAAAAGCAAGAAATAAAAGGGATTCAAATAGGAAGGAAAGAAGTCAAACTATCTCTGTTTGCAGATGATGTGATTATATACTCAAGAGACCCCAAAAATTCTACCAAAAAACTACTGGAAATCATAAACTCTTCCTGCAATACAAAATTAACATACTAAAATCAGTAGCTTCTCTACATAAAAACAACACACAGACTGAGAAAGAAATCAGGAAAATACCACATTTATAATAGCCTCAAAAACAATAAAATGCCTTGGAATAAATTTAACAAAAGAAAACAAAGACCTCTTTAATGAAAACTATAAACCACTGAAGAGAGAAATCAAAAAAATATCACAAGATGGAAAGGCCTTCTATGCTCATGGGTTGGTAGGATCAACATTGAGATAATGGTCATACTACCAAAAGCAATCTACATGTTCAATGCAAACCTCATCAAAATTCCAATGACATTCTGCACAGAAATCGAAAAACAGAAGACCTTGGATAGCCAAAGCAATTATGAGGCTGGAGGCATCAGAATACCTAAATTCAAACTATACTACAGAGCTGTAACAATGAAAACAGCATGGTACTAGCAGAAAAGCAGACAAGAAGACCAATGTATAAAAATAGAACACACAGGCAGCGCACCCATGCATCTATAGCCAATTGACCTTTGATGAAGGATTCCAAAACACACAATAGAGAAAAGATAGGCTCTTCAACAAATGCTGCTGCAAAAAGTGGATAGCCATATGTAGAAGACTGAAACTAGATCTCTATCTTTCACCCTTTACCAAAATCAACTCGAAGTGGATCAAAGACCTTGATATAAGGCCTGAAACCCCAAAATAACTCCAAGAAGCAGTAGGAAATACATTGGAACAGATAGGTATAGGGAATGACTTCCTAAACTGAACTCAAAAGGCATGAATATTAGACATTTTGACCTCACTCTACATGTCTGTTTGTGTATTTTAAATTATGACTCTTTGCTACACTTTAGTGTAGATATTAAATTTGTTTCCCAATATTCCAGTGCTGTTTACTGCATTCACTTCTGCTGGCTTCTGTGTATACCTGATAATGTATTAATATAAGACATTGTACTTTTCTTTCTAAAGGTTGGATTTGATGACTTTATATGTTGCTATCATCTGTAACAATGCTCCATAGTCTCATGTATTTTGTTCATTATGCCCTCTACTTTCTGTACCATATTCTTACCAATTCTAAATTCTTTGTGAGTTTCTTCCATTACTTGGACAAGAGTGTTTCTGTTCTATGAGTTATGAATTTTCCTCTAAATTCTCAAACATACACATTTTTAAAAAATGAGACATCTTTTGGGAAGAAGGTGCTTTACCTTTTCTCTACTGGAACAGGAGAGAAAAATGACTTATATAAAGGATTAAAGATCACCATAGAGATAAGTACTAGGAAAACATAATGAATGTTGGGCAAACATTAAGTATGTAAAATAATGATAGTAAGGAATTTGGGGCTTTGAAATATAATTTAACAAAATATGCATGAATTAAATAATGTAAAAGTGAGGGGGAATAAAGTAAATTGTACATTTCTAGTGTTATCACAGAAATAATAATATTAGTATTTTATAATGGGCTGAAATAAGTAAAGGTTTTTTGTTATTTAAAGAGTATATACTAAAAGAAGAGAAAGCATGTAAGTTAATAGAGAGAAAATGTCTAGTAAAATATTATCATAACACAAATAAAAATGAGAACAAAAAAGAAAAGAATATGGAAATGGTTTATAATAAGAATGAAATAGGTGTAAACTCAAGTTATTCCAAGAGTTCCATCAAATGCAAATAAGGTAAATAGTTCAACTAAAAGACAGCAGATTTCATATCTGACAAACTATGAGAAATGAAGATGTGTTTGGGCTTCTAAAATGTCAAATTCATAGATTTTCTACTTTCTTTACTTGTCTATAAGTATACATGGTAGAAATTGGAGGCCATCATAATTAAGGGAGAAAATTAATTCTATACTTACATACATGCATTCAGATATAAATTATACAGAATGTGGTTAGAATTTTAATTGATTTTTATACCATAACTTCTTATTTATAAATTTAAATGATTATTATATAATAAATAAAACATGATAGCAAGATTGGGTCCACTATATAAATTAATTTATACTTATAAATGCTAGGTAATTTCATATTTCATGGAGAATAGTGTTATGTCATGACATAAAAATTCTGTTCCTTCTTAACTGTGTAACAATTTATTTTACCCAAGCTCAGTGAACACTTGCCTGTGGTGATTATGACTATGACATATTAATATTGCTTATCTATTATATTCATGTCTTCTACATTTGTAGTATGAAATTTTTCTGCAAGGAAGAGTTGTCATTTCTCCATTTAGAATGTGTCATAATAGATTTAAGAATACTCATTTCATTAATTAAACTGTAATCCAATTGTGATTATTTTGTTGCATAAATGTTCTACCTTTGGCTATTTTGACCTTTGAATAATTTCCTCTCTCATGTGTGTGTATTTGTGTTTTGCTTGTTTATTTCCTTGTCAGTTTTACATTCTGGAAATAGAATATGATACAGTTTCATGTTGAGTTATCCATACATCTTCCCTAAAAGTAAGAATTTTTTCAAGGAAAAAAGCAATCTTGATTTTTCTTTTATAGGAGAATGATATTTAGAATTCAACTGTGACTTATTATAACCACTTTATAAATGTTATAATGTACCCCCAGTACAAAAATAAAAGTATATTGAAAAAATAAATAAAAACTGGTTAAAAAATATTGATTCCACCATATTACCTTTTCTAACCTTTCTAAACAGACATAGGTAAGAATACATATATATATAATACATATATATGTAATATACAATATATAATATGTGATATATATTGTATATATAATTGCTTTGATCCCTCCAACTCCTAATCTATTTCTCAGGATTTGTTCTATCATGTTCCTTCTCCTTATTCATTTCATAATATCATTTCCTTTTCTTACAATGACAGACATAGGTCTCACAATCTATAACATAAATGTGTACACATACATACACACAAATATGCACACATATAAATGTATGTGTATATACATTTACACATATAATATTTGACACTGCAACACAGAAAATTACTTTTGGATTTGTTAACTCTCACTTCCTGATAAATAAATTTACTCCTTAAAGTGCAATGATTCTGTACAGGTGTTTCAGTCTTTAGCATTCAGTATTCTTAAAAATAGTGTTTTTCAGTTACTTTGTCAGCAATTTTCTCCTCTTGGCCCATGTTTTGTGATTTGTCAGCATATTTAGAATCATTTTTCACTTACTCCTTTCTACCTTAGGCAGTACCAAATCCTGCTTGAAATAAAATTGAAGCAGCAATAGTCTCCCAAAAAAGAAGAGTCTGAAAACTGAAGAATACCCTGCTGAATTCTACAAGACATTTAAAGTAGAACTAAAATCAACATTCCTGAAACTTTTCTAAGAAATAAAAAGGAAAGGAACATTGCCAAACTCATTCTATTCAGCCAGTATTACACTTATCCTCAAACCAGACAAGAACACAACAAAAAAAGAAAATTATAAGTCAATCCCTTTAATGAATATAAATGCAAAAATCCTCAAGAAAATATTGGCAAACCAAATTTAATAGCATATCAAAAAGATCATATATCATGACCAAGTTGTTTCATCCCAGAGATGGAGTGATGGTTCAACATACACAAATCATTAAATGAAATACAACATATTATCAAAAGCAAAGACAAAAACCACATAATCATCTAAATAGATACAGAAAAAGCCTTCAACAAAATTCAACATCCTTTCACTTTAGAAGCCCTGATGAAACTGGAAATAGACAGAATGTACTTCAACATAATAAAGGCTATATATGACAAGCCTAAACATAACATCATACTAAATGGGGAAAAACTAAAACCATTTCTTCTAGAGTCAGGAGCAAAATAAGGGTGTACACTCACTCCACTCTTATTCAACATAGTCTTGGAATTCCTAGCCAGAGCAGTAATGCAGGAAGAAGAAATAAAAAGAATACAAATTGAAAAAGAAGTAATCAAACCACTCCTATTTGCAGATTACATGGTCTTGTACCTAAAAACGACCTGATAAATTCCACCAAAAAACTCCTAGACACCACAAAGTACAGCAAAGTAGCAGGATACAAAATCAATTTGCAAATGTGTCTACAAGAAATTAAAAGTCTTCTCCACACCAAAAGAAATTATCAATAGATTGAATAGGCTGCCTATAGAATGGGAGAAAATCTTTGCCAGCTATCCATCTGACAAGGGATGCTAACCAGAATATACACAGCGTTCAAAAAACTAAACTCCCAAAAAATCAATGGCCCAATGAAGAAATGGGTGAGTGAATTGAACAGAAATTATACAAAGGAAGAAGTACAAATGAACAAAAAAGACATGAAGAGCACTCAACATCCTTGACCATAAAGGAAATGCAAATCTAAACTACATTATATTCCACATTACTCCTGTTCGAATGCCATCATCAAGAAAACAAACAACTAATGTTGGCAAGGATGTACAGAGAAAGGAACCCTCATACACTGCTGGTGGGAATGTAAATTAGTACAACCACTATGGAAAACAGGAATGGAAGTTCCTCAAAGAGCTAAAAGCAGAACTTCCATATGATCCAGGAATTCCACTCCTAGGGATTTACCCCAAGGAATGTAAGTCAGGTTACAATAAAGGCACCTGCACACCCATGTTTATTGCAGCACTATTCACTATAGCTAAGCTATAGAAACAATCAAGATGCCCCACTAATGATGAATAGATTAAGAAAATGTGATGTTTATATACAAATGGAATTTTATTCAGCCACAAAAAAGAATGAAATTTTGTCATTTGCGGTAAATGGATGGAACTGGAGAACATCACCGTAAGTGAAGTTAGGCAGGTACAGAAGGCCAAAAGCTGCATATTTTCTTCATATAGACCTAATACAAAGACATCAATATTATGAAAAATTAGTGACCCTAAGAAGAGGGAGGGAAAAAGAAAAGTTAAGAATTCTCTATGGAAGAATGAATATAGAATTTGAAACCTGTTGAAATCACCGTAAGAAGGGAACTAAAGTAGAAAGAAGAAAAATGAATTATAACCAATTTAAGCTATAATACATACATACATGGAAAAGTCACAAGGAAACTCCCTGTGTAGCCATCTTAAATAACCACAAATGTGATTTTTTTTTTTCTTTTACAAGGGAGGTCTGAATGGGTCCTGTCTGAGGTGTTTGGTGCCAGTGGGAGGAGGAAGTGGGGAAAGGGTGTGGGAGGGTGAATGTGGTATAAATACTGTGTACACATGTATGTAAATGGGATAATGATACCTGTTGAAACTATTATAGGAATAGGGGTGATATGGGATAATGATGGAGGGGGTGAATTGAAGTGTGATTCATTTGATATATTGTAAGAACTTTTATAAATGCCACATTATACCCCCACTCAGCACAAAAATAAAAATAAAAAATTATATCAACTAAAATTTGCTCATTTTACAGATCTATAGGTTTGAACAAATACATATTCAAGCATCCATTGCTATAATTATTGAACTATTTAACTCATTTACTTCACATTAAAGCTTTCCATATCTTAACTCTTTGTAGTCAGTTCCTTCCTTTAACCTTCCAAAAGCTGACAATTAATGATTTTATATGTATACATATATATATGTATATATATATATTTTCTTTTCCAGAATGTCTTTTAAATGAAATCAATTAACTTAATACTTGAGTTCTGAATTCTTTCATTTATTAGATATGGATGATAAACATTTTCTTATATCAATGTACTTGCATCAACTGAGAGAAGAACATCTGTGTTCCTGGTCTCCCATGTTAACACTAAAGATGCTCTGAACATTTATGTCAAGTTCTTTAATTTTAAATACATTTTAGTTTCCCATAGGCAGATACTTAGTAGCAAGGAACAGTCAGCTCATATGGTAACTGTAGGTTTAGTTTTCAGCCTACCATACACTGAGGCTGCATTGCATGAACTATAGTTGCAAGACTACAAATCTGTACAGCATGTTATTGTAGTGAATATTATAGGTAATTGCAATATTATGATCAATGATCACTTAAGTATTTGTGATCATATCTAACCATATCTAAGCACAGACAAGTATAGTCAAAATATGGTATAAGTGATTATTAATGGAACATCTATATAAAAGCACTTACCATGCATGGAGCTTGCGGGATTGGAAGTTACCCAGCATAAATAAGTCAGTGAGTGAGTCATGACCAAGTGTGAAGACCTAGGACATCACTGAGCATTACTGTAGACTCTATAAGCATTGTACCATTGTGTTACAATAAATTTATAAATACATTTATGATTTTTTTCTTTCATAATAACAATTTATACTTAGCTAACCAACACTTTTTAATTTTATAAACTATTTTAAAATGTTGTCTCTAAAAATAACCATTAGCTTAAAACAAAAATACATTGCACAGATGCACAAAATTATTTTCTTTGCTTATATCCTTGATAGGCTTTTTTCCTGTTTTTGAATGTTATATTTTCCCATGAACTGTGTTAAAAATTAAAATGGAAACATATTTTACCTAGACTACACAAGGTCAGAATCATCAAAATAACTCTTCTATCTCCCCCTGGAAGATTGTCAGGATGTTAAAATGTACCTGGTGCTGCCAACAATGATGCCTTCTTATGGCAAAAGTACTGAAGCACTACAGTTAAAATTTTATATATAGAATACACTCTAAAATAATGATGAAAATATCATACAACAAATATATAAATCTGTAACATAACTGAGAACTATCATCATAAAGTGCTATGTGCAATGCTTTACACTTTTTGTTTGCTGTACTTTTACACAGCTGAGAGTGCATAGCTTTGCATATTTCAATATTACCACACAAATCTAAGGGATGTGTTGTAATGTGAGATATGACATCAAAAGGCAATAGGAATATTTTTAGCTCTTTTATAATCTCATGGGACTATTTTATGTGTAAGACATTCTATACCAAAACTCTTATTGTGCCTTTTAAAAAAAATAAGTGGATGATGCCTTGTGTATTGACCAATGGAATCTCTCTCTCTTTATTTCACACATACACATGCATGCCAAAATTATCACTGATTCAATAATGATTTGAGGAGCTTCAAAAAATTTAAGAATAGCAAATATAATAGCTATAATTGTTTTTTGTAAGTTCTGCAACACAAATACATTGCCCCCTTGGCTCCAGAATCTTTTGTGATTTTTACAAATTATGGAGATCGTGGAAACCAGAGGACATATTTTTAAAATATAGGCTAGTAGTACTACTGATATTCATTCTATAGAGATAGACATAGATAGATTTAAGTGATACTCTCCCACTGAAATCATACTAATACTTGCTTAGGTACATGTGCAAGATGATTATTTTTAATAATTAATGTTCTTTAATATATTGGAAAACTTGCATTTTCAATGAACAATTTGGTTCCCGAAAACTATACCACAGTTAAAGTTGACAATTTTTAAGTTTTTTCTTCCACGGAATATTGACAAGTCTACTAAATGAAAGTCATCAGCATGCTGTCCATTTTATATTCTATTTATATTTTTCTATTTTATATATTCCATAAAACAAATAATCTTCATTAGACAAATGATATATTTAAAGAGGAACAAGAAGTATAAATATTCTATTTATATTTTTCTATTTTATATATTCCATAAAACAAATAATCTTCATTAGACAAATGATATATTTAAAGAGGAACAAGAAGTACACTAGCATTCCATTTTAGTTCCTTCTCCATTTGTAAGAATTGAAATATATTTTTCCTTTAATTTGGACATTTATCCAATACTTTGATGTTTATGAATTTTTACCAGAATAATGACTTCTGACTTGCAATCTTTCTATTGCACGCATTTATTTTAAAAGGGAATAATATGTAAGTTATGTTCAGAAAGGTAAATCAAAACACACTTAATATGTGAACATATTGACAAATTGTTAGCTTTTAGTTCTTTATTCTCATTTTTTTAAATCTTCGTATGTTGCACCCTTATGTCTATACATATGTGCATAGACGTATATATATAGAGAGATAGATAGATAGATAGATATAGTTATAGCTATAGATACATAGTTTCATTTAAGGTGATTTCTATGGTCTTACTGTTCGATGTTAGGTATTTAGTTGTGGTAATTAGAAACATCAGTAGAGTAGGTTAAATAATTATAGAAAAAATAGTTTAAATGTTTATGCAAATACACTGCTTTTTTTATGCCAGATGTGTGCTATACCCTCAAAATTTTACTCTTTCTCTCTGTAATGACAATCACTCTAATAAGTCTAAAACTTTTTTAGGAAATTTAAAGCAAAAAGTATTTTTAAACAGAAAAGCTTAATAAGATATATATGATATGACATAAATATTCTCATTCACATAAAGATATTGTTGCTACTTCTAATTAAGAACTCATGTTTTTAAATTGCATAAAATGAACAAATAACATTTAAAGTAATATTGGCAAAGTAATCTTCACCACCACTCATATGTGTTCTAAGACACAAGATAGAATCTTGAGAGTGACTGACAAGTTGTTTTTCTGTGTCCTCCAACCATAAATCTGTCATGTTTATTCTTGTTCAAACAAGGTGGCAGCAGATGAGAAGTAATTGAATGGCCTTTTAAAAAAATAAAACACACATGACAGGTGCCATATGGCTTTTCTCCCCTGTAACTGTTTAGAATATTTTTTTTTTAATCTTAAAAAGAAGTAAAGTGAAAACATTTCAGAAATGGCCTTGCATTTCAAACAAATGTAAAACATTTGTAATTTAGAATTCAATGACCTGATGTAATTCTGAGCAATAATTTTTAAACACATGTAAAGTAATAAAATAAAGTTGTTTGACAATGGAACTTTGCATTAAAATTTATACATATTCAAAATGGGAGAGGTGGGAAGAATGAACCACACTGTGCCTATTTAAGCAGAAAAATTCTTGCCTCTCCAACAGTCATGTTTCTACTCATTCTTACCTAAATCTAAATTATTTTTAAACAAGTCTAAGAATTCATATTTTATATTTAAAAGTATTATGCCATATTTATATTTTTTTCCTTATAATTAGTTTTAAAGTACAATTATATACCAATATTCTATCTAAAAATAATAAAATAAACCTAATGTAATTTAACATGTAATCAAACAGAAGAGAACATTGTCAATTCATTTTATAAAGCTGATGCTGCATTGATACTAAAAATAAACAAATACAGTTAAAAATATGCAACTCAATATTCTTCATGACTATAGATATAGAACCCATAACAATATATAAAACAAAACATATACTTCATATATACTTTTCCTAACATCACCAGTTGATGCTTATTTTGTTACACAACAGTGGTTTAAGTTTGAAAGTTAACATAGCTCTTCATACTATTAAACTAAAAAGAAAAATCACAATTGTTATTTCAAATGATGCTGAAAAATTATTTGATGAAATTTAGTATGTTTGAGAATAAATACTCTCAGAAAAGGTTGAAACTGAGGATAACTTCCTGAATTCAAAAAAACATTATAAAAGGACAACAGTTAACATTGTATTTCATAGTAAAACATAATGTTTTACTATGGCAAGAATATATGTTTTCAGCACATTTGTTGAACATAGTGATACTTCTATCTAGAAAAACAAAGTAAAAATGGAAATAAAAGTCACACATTTTAATGGAAGAGTATAGGCATGCAATAGATATTTCTATGTAGAAAATCCTTTAAAAATCTACCAAAAATGTCCACAACTAATCAATGAGTTTTTGAAGTTTGCAAAATAAAAGTAAATATGCACAAATAAATTTCACTTTTTAGCTATTAAAAATATAATACAAATGTCACTCCAAAATGAAGTATTTAGATATCAACTTATTTACAAATTAGGTTGGTGGCATGGAAAAGCATCTGAGTACAATAGCAAACTGTGGACAATTAGGAAAAAATCAGAAATACTGAACTTTACATTTGTAAAAAAAAAAAAAACCAATAAACCCCAAAATATGGCCTAGGCAAAATGCTAAGAAAGGAGGAAAATCTCCCTCCCACTTATGGGGAAGTCATCCCCTCCCCCAACCCAGTGGAACTTTAAGCAAAAGAGAAACTAAGCCTCAGTAAGCTCACAGACATAGTCTGGTACTTTACAAAATATAGTTTGAGAAGTGAAACCAGTCATCCACCCACTAAGCATATGAGAGAACAAGACTTCTTATTTTGCTCACTGTTATAATTTGTTGGGAAATCATCTCAATAAAAGTCTTACAGGTAAAACCTTTTAGCTATGAAGAGTGGAAGCCCATTCATTTTTATACATTCAAAAACTCTAAAGGGCACTCCTTCTCCACTGGCTAAGGGAACAACTACCATGAAAATCCATTTTGACCCAAGAAACTGGTTGTGACTTCAACTCATATTTGTAGACACTGGTCTTCTTTGGTGGGCAATATATCACATTCTGTACAGGAAAGTCCACTGTGGTTACATTTGAGGATCTGCAGCCTGAAACTTGAGAATAGGAGGGATACCAGCTGTGAGTGAGTATGAGTAGGGGTTGGGTGGAGTGCTAGAATGGAGTCTGGCATGCCCCATGAGATAGGATTACTCAGAAACCTATATCTCTAACTTCCTTGGAACAAATTGCTCTGGTCTTACTTTTCTAAACTTTCAGAGCCCCAGGGATGAGACATTTGATTGAAATGTGGACACTTCTTGAGCATTTCCAATGCCCATCCCTAGACTTGCATAACATCTCTGGTATAAGGGAATTCCTTGGTCTCTGCTGGAAGTGACAATTTGAGGGTGGCTCCTGCATTCTCCACATTGCCAGGCCACATTGTAGAAAACAAAACATTGGAAGGAATTTAGTCCAGCAATAGAGATGAAATTCTAAAGGAAAAAAAAAAGCTAGCAATTTATGGAAATGAAAAAGCAATTAAAAACTCAGTGAAAATATAACCAAAAGAAAAGATCATTCAGAAGAAAAAATATCAGGGATTGAAGACAAGGTTACAGACTTACGATACTCATATGGAAATAAATGGGAAAAAAGACAAGGATGACTACAACTTTCAAGAACTCTGGGATGTCATATACCAAACCTAAGAAATGATATGTCAAAAGAAGGAAATTAAATACTAGCTGAAGGCATTGAAAATTTATTCAAAGAAAATATAGCAAATAAATTCCCAAATATAATTCCTAAAGATGTGGACATACAATTACAGGAAGCATTTAGAACCTTAAATAGACATGCCCAAAAAATAACCTACCCATGTTAGGTTACAGTTGAAATTCTGAGAATTCAGAACCAAGAAAGAACTTGAAAGCTGCAAGAGAGAAGTGCCAAGTTACTTACAAAGGCAAAATCTTCAAAATTACATCATACCTTTCATCAGAAACCCTAAAAGACTTGAAAACACATCATGACATATTTCAAGCCTTGGGATTATATGACTATCAACCAACATTACTATATCCAGCAAAGTTATTATTTAAAGTTTTTGATACAATGTAAGAACTTATGCAAATGCTACAATATTCCCCAACTCAGCACAATAAAAAGTTTCTAGAGAAACTTTTCTCTTCGACCTTCTAAGAGGAATAAAAACTGAGACAAGTCATGAATACTAAGCCAGCATTACAGAAGAGATCTAAATGAATCCTGTACAAAAGGAAGGAAGGAAGTCACAATCATGAGAACTTAAAAAAGAATAAATTTAATGAAAGGAATAGATAAGCAAATGAGAATTAGAAAAGAATCAAATATGTTCAGTTCATTAAGCCAGCAAACTCCTAAATTGAAAAAAAAAAAAGAATAAACACTATTTTAATCCACTGGGCAAAAAAAATAATAATAATACAATTAATGGAACTGGCTCATTCTCAATAATAAGCCTTATTATTAAAAAATAAGACTGTCACATCTTATCAGATCACAATGGAATAAAGCTAGAAATGAACAACAGGAGAGCCTACAGAAATTTACAAACACACAGAGATTGAACAATACACATTTGAATGATCCATCAGGAAGAATAAAAAGATTCTTAGAATCACATGAAAATGAAAACTACTTGCAAGAACTTTTGGAACACACTAAAAGCAATACTAGGAGGAAAGTTTGTACCTATGGGTGCCTAAGTTTTAAAAAGTGAGAGAACTCACAAATAAATGATGTAATGATGCATGTCAAGGTCTTAGATAAACAAGAACAAACTAACCAAACTTAGTACTAGGAAAGAAATAATAAAGTTCAGACCTGAAAAAAAAAGTGAAATGGGAACTAAAAGAATAAAAAGGATCAAAAAGTTAGTTGTTTGAAAAGGATGAAAAGGATTGAAACTCCTTAACCAAACTAGACAAAAGAAAGAAAGATAAAATAAATATAATTAGAATGAAAAGGGTGATAGTAAAAGATTTATCACTGGAATTCAAAGGATCATCCGAGAATATGTTGAAGAGTTATAATTCACTAAATTAAAATTACTTGAGGAAGTAGATAAACTTCTAAATAAAAATGATCTATCAAAATTAAACAAACAGGATACAAAACCCTAAATAGATCTATATTGAACAATGACTGTTAAGGAATTATAAAGAGTCTGCCAACAAAATAAAAAGTCCAGCACTGGGCATCTTTTTTTTTTTTTCATTTTTCTTTTATTATTCATATGTGCATACAAGGCTTGGTTCATTTCTCCCCCCTGCCCCCACCCCCTCCCTTACCACCCACTCCGCCCCCTCCCTCTCCCCCCCCAATACCCAGCAGAAACTATTTTACCCTTATTTCTAATTTTGTTGTAGAGAGAGTATAAGCAATAATAGGAAGGGACAAGGGTTTTTGCTGGTTGAGATAAGGATAGCTGTACAGGGCATTGACTCACATTGATTTCCTGTGCATGGGTGTTACCTTCTAGGTTAATTCTTTTTGATCTAACCTTTTCTCTAGTACCTGTTCCCCTTTTCCTATTGGCCTCGGTTGCTTCACAGCTGAGTAGTACCATGTCTTTAAGTAATTAATCCCAATGCTACTCACACTATTCTACACAATACAGGGGAGAAACACTTCCAACCTCATTTTAAAATAAATACACTATTACCATGACATTAAAACAAGATAAGGACACAGTAAATTAAAAAAAAGTATAGATCAATTTCTTTGTGGAACATGGATGCTAAAATCTTCAATAAAACCCTTTCAGACTTCAAAAGCATATTAAAAGGATTAAACACCATGACCAAGTTGGTTTCATATCAGGAATGTACGGATGGCTCAACATACACAAATCACTAAGTGTCATACAGCACATAAAATAGAATCAAGGATGAAATCTACATGATAATTTCAATCAATGAAGAAAATTACCTTAATAAAATCATACATACCTCCATCATAAAGCCCTGGAGAAACAACGAATAAAAGGTTCATACCTCAGCATAAAATTCTTTGTAGGACATAACTACAACCAACATTATATTGCATAGCAATAAAAAAAAACTGAAAGCATTTCTTTGAAAATCGGGAATCAGCTATTTCTTCAAAGACCTCTGATTACCTTTAATGAACAATGATACTTCAAACTAAGATCTAAGTAATTGATATGCTTGTGAGCATTTGGGTATTAACTCCTTCTAGGTTTTTCTCACATTTAAGAGTAAATATATATATGAACACACATATACAGATGTCTATACATCTATATATGTACGTGTTTGCAAGCACACTAACACTGCATATATACACAAACTATATGTAAGCAGCATGTACTATACTGAATTAACCAAAAATTTTTGCATTGTCTCCAACTCTAATCTATTACCACATGCATCATTCTGTCCTTTGCCCCTTGCCTGTCTGTAAATTCCTTGTCAACTGTTATGCAACTGTTCATTTATTGTTCAATTTCAGCATACATACATAGAAGTAACTTAATTGATACATTGTAACTGAATTTGAACAATTTTACCAACTAAAATGCTTTTGTACATTTCCTTTTTATTTCACTATTGCAGAGTCCATTCATTTCCAAAGACTTTTTCTCTTTTCTACCTCATTTTCCCTCATCTTTTTAAGTGAGATTTTTTTCAGACATTTTAAACATAGTTGGTTAATCTTCTCACAAGAAGACCTCAAGGTTTTCCTTTTGATTTTCATGCATTAAGATTGTCTCCTTGTGTTTTGTAGTTCCACTGGTTTTAATAAATGTTAGTAGCATGCATTTACTATTGCAGTGTCACACAGACAAAATTATCTTAACATAGTACCTCTTCATATATTCATTTCCACCAAATTTCTGGCAACCAATGATCTTTTTGGTTTCTGCATAGTTTTGCCTTTAGCAGAATGTAATGTAATTGGAATTTGGTACTATGTAGCATTTTCATGTTTTTTTCTTCCACTTATTAATATAAAATTAAGTTTCAATCATGTCTCTTCATGGCATATTACCTTGTTTTATAATTATGACCAAATAATATCCCATTGTTTGAATTTACTATATGCATTCATTGAACCACCTATTGAAAGATATCTTGCTTGCTTCCAGCTTGACAAATATGAATAAAGTTGCTGTAAATATTTCTGTATAGGATTTGGCATGTACAAAATTTCTCAACTCAGTTGAATATCTATAATGTGTTTTCTGCATCCCACAGTAAAACAATATATAGATCTTTTATGCTAATTTTGCCTGCTATTATTTTTCCTGAAGTCTGAATATAAGTCTATCATGATGCACAGATATAAAATATCAATGTATTTATAGATCTCAATAATATTCTTATGAGTTTTGGCATATTTTCTACATTTATAGCCAATAGATATTATTCTTCATAAACTGTGATTTGTGTCTTTTGTTCATTTTATGTTTTATTCTCTATTGTGATAAAATATGCTTTAGAGATATGAATTTACATGTGTGATTTATTTTATCAATTTTAATCTCAAGTTTTCATATTATCATTTAACTGCCTTTCTCTTCATGTTTACATGTTATTTGTGTAATTATCAAATGTACTTATTCTGACTCACTGGGAACTAAATAATCAGTCACAGTAGAGAAATTTTTCCATGACCAAGGAATGGAAAATTTTATTATTTTATTAGATATTCCATAAGATATTTAATTTGTCTGAAATTAACTCTTTTTCATTTTAGTTTATCATTGCTACCATTTATATCAAAACAACATAATTTTAACAAATTTGTTTCCCAAGAATTTATTATACTAATTTTGCCTTTAGGTGTGTATGTATGTGTGTGTGTTTCAATTTGATGTAATTATATATTTTCTATTCTGTTACATGTTTTGGTGTTTTCATTTGTTTGCAGTTGACATTCTGTTTTAAGTATAATGAAATTTCTTCTAATATTATAAAGGACCAGTGCAGACTCTTTAATAATGATCTGGGGAAAACTGGATATCCACCTGCAGGAGAAAGAAACTGCAACATTAGCTAACACACTATTAAAAAATTAAGTAGAATGCACTAAAACCTAAACATAAAATCCAGAACTCTAACTCCTCTTGAAGAAAATATAGATACCTTCTTAATATTTGTCTGGTCAATAATTTTTCTGGAAAGGACTCCAAAAGTACAGATAAGAAATGTGGACAGGATTGTATCTCATCAAAATGCTTCTGTACAGGAAAAAGAACCTATATTGTAATAAATTTGAAAATCTTGAAGAACTGAACAAATTTCTAGATACTTATGACCATCCAAAACTGAACCAAGAGGATATTAATCACCTGACTAGATCTATAACACAAAATGAAATTGAAGCAGCAATAAAGAGTCTCTGAAAAAAGAAAAGTCCAAGACCTGATGGATTCTCTGCTGAATTCAATCAGACCTTTAAAGAACTAATACCAACTCTCCTTATACTTTTCCATGAAATACAAAGGGAAGGAACACTGCCTAACCCATTTTATGAAGCCAGTATTATACTCATCCCAAAACCAGACAAAGACACCTCCAAAAAGGAGAACTATAGGCCAATTTCCTTAATGAACATTAATGCAAAAATACTCAATAAAATAATGGCAAACCAAATCCACAAACATAGAAAGATCATTCACCACAACCAAGTTGGCTTCATCCCAGGAATGCAGGGATGGTTCTACATATGTAAATCTATAAATGTGCTACAGCACATTAATAGAAGCAAAGATAAAAACCATTTGATCATCTCAATAGATGCAGAAAAAGCCTTCAACAAGATCCAACACCACTTCATGATAAAAGCTCTTAGAGAGCTAGGAATAACAGGAAAGTACTTCAACATTATAAAGGTTATATATGACAAACCTACAGCCCACATCATACTTAATGGTGAAAAACTGAAACCATTTCCCCTAAAATCAGGAATGAGACAAGGGTGCCCATTCTCCCCATTCCTATTCAACATAGTCCTGGAGTTCCTAGCCAGAGCAATTAAGCAAGAAGAAGAAATAAAAGGAATACAAATAGGTAAAGAAATTGTCAAAATATCCCTATTTGTAGATGACATGATCCTATATCTTAAAGACTCAAAAAACTTACCCCAAAACTCCTAGACACCATAAACAGCTATAGCAAAGGGACAGGATACAAAATCAACTTACAAAAATCATTACCTTTTTCATACACCAACAACAAACAAATTGAGAAAGAATATATGGAAAAAATTCCATTTACAGTAGCCTCAAAAAAAATCAAATATCTAGGAGTAAACTTAACAAACAATGTGAATGAACTCTATAAGGAGAACTACAAACCCCTGAAGATAGAGATCAAGGAAGACTGCAGAAGATGGAAAGATCCCCCATGCTCATGGATTGGTAGAATCAACATAGTAAAAATGGCTGTACAACTAAATGCAATCTATATGTTTAATGAAATTCCCATCAAAATCCTAATGACACAGAGATTCAAAAATCTACCCTGAAGTTTATTTGGAAACACAAGAGACCTCAAATAGCCAAGACAATACTCAACAAAAAGAGCAGTGCTGAAGGTATCACAATAGTTAGCATCAAACTGTATGGCAAATCAATAGCAATAATAAAAGCATGGTACTGGCACAAAAACAGACATGAAGACCAGTGGAACAGAATAGAGGACCCAGATATGAATACACACAACTATGCCCACTTTAATTTTTTTATTGTTTTATTATTCATATGTGCATACAAGGCTTGGGTCATTTCTCCCCCCTACCCCCACCCTCTCCCTTACCATCCACTCCACCCCCTTCCTCTCCTCCCCACCCCCTCAATACCCAGCAGAAACTATTTTACCCTTATCTCTAATTTTTTTGAAGAGAGAGTATAAGCAATAAAAGGAAGGAACAAGCGTTTTTGCTGGTTGAGATAAGGATAGCTATACAGGGAGTTGACTCACATTAATTTCCTGTGAGTGTGTGTGTTACCTTCTAGGTTAATTCTTTTTGATCTCACCTTTTCTCTAGTTCCTGGTCCCCTTTTCCTATTGGCCTCAGTTGCTTTTAAGGTATCTGCTTTAGTTTCTCTGCCTTAAGGCAGCAAATGCTAGTTTTTTTTTTCGGTGTCTTACCTATCCTCACCCCTCCCTTGTGTGCTCTCGCTTTTATCATGTGCTCAAAATCCAATCCCCTGTTGTGTTTTCCCTTGATCTAGTGTCTGCATATGAGGGAGAACATAAAATTATTGATCGTTTAGGCCAGGCTAACTTCACTCAGAATGATGTTCTCTAATTCCATCCATTTACCAGAGAATGATAACATTTTGTTCTTCTTCATGGTTGCATAAAATTCCATAGTGTATAGATACCACATTTTCTTAATCCATTCATCAGTGGTGGGGCATCTTCGCTGTTTCCATAACTTGGCTATTGTGAATAGTGCCGCAATAAACATGGGTGTGCAGGTGCCTCTGGAGTAACCTGTGTCACAGTCTTTTGGATATATCCCCAAGAGTGGTATTGCTGAATCAAATGGTAGATCAATGTCTAGCTTTTTAAGTAGCCTCCAAATTTTTTTCCAGAGTGGTTGTACTAGTTTACATCCCCACCAACAGTGTAAGAGGGTTCCTTTTTCCCCGCATCCTTGCCAACACCTGTTGGTGATGGTGTTGTTAATGATGGCTATTCTAACAGGGGTGAGGTGGAATCTTAGTGTGGTTTTAATTTTCATTTCCTTTATTGCTAGAGATAGTGAGCATTTTTTCATGTGCTTTTTGGCCATTTGAATTTCTTCTTTTGAGAAAGTTCTGTTTAGTTCACTTGCCCATTTCTTTAATGGTTCAGTAGTTTTAAGAGAATTTACTTTTTTAAGTTCCCTATGTATTCTGGTTATCAGTCCTTTCTCTGATGTATAGCTGGCAAATATTTTCTCCCACTCTATGGGTGTTCTCTTCAGTTTAGAGAACAATTTTTTGATGAACAGAATCTTTTTAGTTTATGAGGTCCTATTTATCTATGCTATTTCTTAGTTGCTGTGCTGCTGGGGTTTTGTTGAGAAAGTTCTTTCCTATACCTGCTAACTCCAGAGTATTTCCTACTATTTCCTGTATGAACTTTAGAGTTTGTGGTCTAATATTAAGATCCTTGATCCATTTTGAGTTAATATTGGTATAGGGTGATACACATGGATCTAGTTTCAGTTTTTTGCAGACTGCTAACCAGTTTTCCCAGCATTTTTTGTTGAAGAGGCTGCTATTTCTCAATCATATATTTTTAGTGACTTTGTCAAAGTCAAGTTGGTTATAGTTGTCTGGTTTCATGTCTAGGTCTTCTATTCTGTTCCACTGGTCTTCATGTCTGTTTTTGTGCCAGTACCATGCTGTTTTTATCATTATTGCTTTGTAATATTGTTTGAAGTCAGGTATCGTGATACCTCCAGCATTGTTCTTTTGACTGAGTATTGCCTTGGCTATTCGTGGACTCTTGTGTTTCCATATAAATTTAATGGTAGATTTTTCAATCTCTTTAATTAATGCCATTGGAATTTTGATGGGAATTGTATTAAACATGTAGATTACTTTTGGGAGTATTGACATTTTTACTATGTTGATTCTACCAATCCATGAGCATGGGAGATCTCTCCACTTTCTATAGTCTTCCTCAATCTCTTTCTTCAGAAGTTTATAGTTTTCCTTGTATAGGTCATTTACATCTTTTTTAAGGTTTACATGTAGGTATTTGATTTTGTTTGAGGCTATTGTAAATGGAATTGTTTTCATAAATTCTTTTTCAGTTTGCTCATTGTTAGTGTATGGAAATGCTAATGATTTTTCTATGTTGATTTTATATCCTGCTACCTTGCTGTAGCTATTGATGATGACTAGAAGCTTCTGAGTACAGTTTTTTGGGTCTTTAAGGTATAGGATCATGTCATCTGCAAATAGGGATATTTTGACAGTTTCTTTACCTATTTGTATTCCTTTTATTCCTTCTTCTTGCCTAATTGCTCTGGCTAGGAATTCCAGTACTATGTTGAATAGGATTGGAGATGGTGGGCATCCTTGTCTGGTTCCTGATTTTAAAGAGAATGGTTTCAGTTTTTCTCCATTAAGTATAATGCTGGCTGTAGGTTTGTCATATACAGCTTTTATAATGTTGAGGTACTTTCCTTCTATTCCTAGTTTTCTTAGAGCTTTTATCATGAAATGGTGTTGGATCTTATCAAAGGCTTTTTCTGCATCTATTGAGATGATCAAGTGGTTTTTGTCTTTTCTTCTGTTAATGTGGTTTATTACATTTATTGATTTTCGTATGTTCAACCACCCCTGCATTCCTGGGATGAAGCCTACTTTGTCGTGGTGAATAATCTTTTTGATGTGTTGTTGAATTTGCTTTGCCATTATTTTGTTGAGGATTTTTGCATCAATGTTCATTAAGGAGATTGGCCTATAGTTCTCCTTTTTGGAGGTGTCCTTGCTGGTTTTGGGGTAAGTGTAATATCGGCTTCATAAAATATGTTTGGCAGTTTTCCTTCCTTTTCCACTTCGTGGAACAGTTTAAGGAGGATTGGTATCATTTCTTCTTTAAAGGTCTGATAGAATTCAGCAGAGAATCCACCGTGTCCTGGACTTTTCTTTTTGGGAAGACTCTTGATTGCTGCTTCAATTTCATTTTGTGTTATAGATCTATTCAGGTGATTAATTTCCTCTTGGTTCAGTTTGGATGAACATGTGTATCTAGAAATCTGTCCATTTCTTTAAGATTTTCAAATTTATTTGAATAGGTTCTTGAAGAATTCTTTTTTATATATGCACTCATGGCTATAAACTTTCCTTTCAGGACTGTCTTTGCTGTGTCACATAGGTTCTGGTAGGTTGTGTTTTCATTTTCATTAACTTCCAGGAACTTTTTAATTTCCTCTTTTATTTCATCGATGATCCATTGTTCATTAAGTAGTGAGTTATTTAATTTCCAGCTGTTTGCATGGTTTTTGTCTTTACTTTTGTTGTCGAGTTCTACTTTTACTGCATTGTGATCAGATAGTGTGCATGGTATAATTTCTATTTTCTTTTATTTGCTGAGGCTTGCTTTGTGCCCTAGGATATGATCTATTTTGGAGAAGGTTCCATGAGCTGCTGAGAAGAATGTATATTTTGTAGAAGTTGGATGAAATGTTCTGTACACATCAACTAGGTTCATTTCATCTATTGTATATTAAAGATCTTGGATTTCTTTATTGATTTTTGTTTGGATGACCTATCTATTGATAATAACGGGGTGTTAAAGTCTCCTAAAACCACTGTATTGATGTTAATATATGCTTTTAGGTCTTTCAGGGTATGTTTGATGAAATTGGGTACATACAGGTTGATGATTATTATTTCCTTTTGGTCTATTTCTCCTTTTATTAGTATGGAATGTCCTTCTTTATCTCATTTGATCAATGTAGGTTTGAAGTCTACCTTGTCAGAGATAAGTATTGCTAGTCCTGCCTGTTTTCGGGGGCCATTGGCTTGGTAAATCTTCTTCCAGCCTTTCATCCTAAGCCTATGCTTATTTCTGTCAGTGAGATGGGTCTCCTGTAAGCAACAAATTGTTGGATCATCCTTTTTAATCCATTTCATCAAGTGGTGCCTTTTAATGGGTGAATTAAGTCCATTAACATTAAATATTAGTACTGATAGATTTGTGGTGATTCCTGTCATTTAATTGTCTTAGTTGTTTGAAGTTTGACTGTGTGTACCTAAGTTGAGGTTACTCTCTACTTTCTTGCTTTTTCTTTTCCTGTGGTTTGGTGCTGCCTGTCTTTTCATGGTTAAGTTGGGGTTCACTTTCTGTGTGCAGAATCTCTTGAAGAATCTTTTGTAGTGGTGGCTTTGTGGTCACATACTGTTTTAGTTTCTGCTTATCATGGAAGACTTTTATTGCTCCATCTACTTTGAATGATAGTTTTACTGGGTAGAGTATTCTAGGGTTGAAGTTATTTTCATTCAGTGCCCGGAAGATCTCACCCCATGCTCTTCTTGCTTTTAATGTTTCTGTTGAGAAGTCTGCTGTGATTTTGATGGGTTTACCTTTGTATGTTACTTGCTTTTTCTCTCTTAGAGCCTTCAATATTCTTTCCCTAGTTTCTGAACTTGTTGTTTTAATGATGATGTGTCATGGGGTAGTTCTATTTTGATCTTGTCTGTTTGGTGTCCTGGAGGCCTCTTGCATCTGTATGGAAATATCTTTCTCTAGATTTGGGAAATTTTCCATTATTATTTTGTTGAATATATTATGCATTCCCTTTGCTTGCACCTCTTCTCCTTCTTCAATTCCCATGATTCTTAGGTTTGGTCTTTTGATGGAGTCAGTGAGTTCTTGCATTTTCTTTTCACAGGTCTTGAGTTGTTTAATTAATAGTTCTTCAGTTTTTCCTTTAATTACCATTTCATCTTTAAGTTCTGAGATTCTGTGTTCTGTTTGTTCTATTCTGCTGGATTGGCCTTCCGTTTTGTTTTGCAGTTCTGTTTTGTTCTTTTTTCTGAGGTTTTCCATATCCTGGGTGGTTTCCTCTTTAATGTTGTCTATTTTTGTCTTGAGTTCATTTATCTGTTTATTCATCATGTTCTCTGTTTCACTTTGGTGTTTATACAGTACTTCTATGGTTTCCTTTATTTCTTCTTTTGCTTTTTCAAATTCTCTATTTTTGTTGTCTTGGAATTTCTTGAGTGTCTCCTGTACATTTTGGTTGGCCATATCCAGTATCATCTTTATAAAATTCTCATTGAGTACCTGTAGTATGTCTTCTTTTAAATTATTCTTGTGGGTTTCATTGGGTTCTTTGGCGTAGTTTGTCTTCATTTTTTTGGAGTCTGGATATGAGTATTTGTTATCTTCATTCCCCTCTGGTTCCTGTACAAATTTTTTGCTGTGGGGAAACTGGTTTCCCTGTTTTTTTCTCTCTTCCCATCATTGTTCTTGGTGTTGTTACTGTCCCTGTACTGTGTGCAATTAAGTATTTTCTAGCTTGTTATAATAACAATGGTAATATTTAGAATTGAAAGGTGAGAGGAGATGGAAAACAAAAAGTTAAAGAAAAGGGAGAAACAAACAGACAAGTAGGAGAAAACAAAATAAGGAATCAAACAAGAAAGTTTCAAAGGTATAAACAGGGGACATTAGTGTACTAATTGATAGTAAGCTGAACAGTCATTAGAGAGACAGAGAGGATTGAAAATAAAAACTGCAAAGAATAAAGGTAAGAATAAAAATAAAAAATAAGTAAATGAAAGATATATATACAAAAAAATGAAAAATAGAAAATTAAAAATAAAAAAATAGAAAAATAAAAAAAGCCTTCAAGTTCAAATGCAATGAAGTTTCAGTCTTAATAATTTTGGTGTCTGTCTCAGACTCCAATCCTAGAGATGGTGCCTCTGATGTTGTTCTGTAGTTGTCTCATCAAGGGGGATGCATAAAGTAGATCAAAACTGCACACACACACACAAAAATATCCACAAAGTGTCCCAAGTTCAAATGCAATACAGTTTCAGTTAGTTTTTCAGTATGCAGGTGTAGTTCAGTTGTTTTCTTGTCTGTGTCTTCCCAAGCCATCTAGGCCGGGGCTACTGGCAGCCCAGGGGCCCTCCTGGTTTCTCCATTTAACATGAAGTGGAGATGCTCTGCGATGGCTGGAGGTGTGGAGGGGTCAAAGTTTTGCCTCTTCTTGGTGCTTTTTCCTGTAAGGTATGTCTCTAGTGTCTCTCCAAGATTTCACTATAGGAGGCATGCTTTCTGCTTCCTCCCTCTAGCCGCCATCTTGGAATCCCCCCTGCCACCTTATTTTTGACAAAGTCTCCAAAAACATATGATGGAGAAAAGACAGCCTCAAAAGTGGTTATCTGCCTTCAAAAAACTGGAGCTAGATCCATGTTTATGACCCTACACTAGTATCAACTCAAAATGGATCAAAGACTTTAATATCAGAACCAAAACTCTGAAGTTAGTACAGGAAAGATTAGGGAATACTCTGGAAGCAATAGATGTAGGCAAGAATTTCCTCAATAGAACCACAGCAGCTCAGCAACTAAGAGAAAGGATGGAAAAATGGGACTATATAAAATTAAAAAGCTGCACAGCAAAATAAATCATTTCCAAACTGAACAGAACAGTCACAGAGTGGGAGAAAGTATTTGCCATGTATACATCAGACAAAGGACTGATAACCAGAATATATAGGGAAATTAAAAAAAACTAAACTCTCCCAAAATCCTTGAACCAATTAAAAAAAATGGGCAACTGAACTAAGCAGAATTTTCTCCAAAGTAGAAATTCAAATGGCTAAAAAACACATGAAAAAATGCTCACCGTCTCTGGCCATAAAGGAAATGCAAATTAAAACCACACTAAGATTCAACCTCACTCTTGTTAGAATAGCTATCATTAAAAACACCAAAAACAACAGGTGTTGGAGATTATGTGGGAAAAAAATAACCCTTATTCTCTGCTGATGGGAATGCAAGCTAGTGCAACCACTCTAGAAAAAATTTTGGAGGCTTCTTAAAAATCTAAATATAGATCTACCATATGATCCAAAAATCCTAGTCCTAGGGACATATCCAAAGGAAAGTGACTCATATTACTCCAGAGGCACCTGCACAACCATACTTTTTGTAGTGTTATTCACAATAGCCAAGTTATGGAAACAGCCAAGATGCCCCATTGATGACTGGATTAAGAAAACATGGTACTTGTACACAATGGAATTTTACTCAGCCATGAAGAAGAATAAAATCTTATCATTCACAAATAAATGGATGGAACTGGAGAGCATCATCCTGAGCAAGGTTAGCCAGGCTCAGAAGATCAAAAATCACATGTTCCCCCTCATATGCGGACTTTAGATCTAGGGCAAATGCAGCAATATTGTTGGAGTTGGGTCACATGCTAAGATAGACCATATATGGGAGGAATGGGGATAGGTAGGAAACCCAAAACTTGAAAGTGTTTGATGTCTCTACTGCAGAAGAGCTAATACAGTAACCTTAAAATGACAGAGGTCAATATGGGAAGGTGACCGGGAAGTAGTGAAGAGGTTAGCTAGAGATGAATCAATTTGGGTTGTAATACACTTGTGCATGGAAGCAATGCTAGGAATCTCTCTGTATAGCTATCCTTAGTTCAACTAGCAAAAATGTTATGTCTTTCTTATTATTGCTTATGTCTTCTCTTCAACAAAATTGGAGAAAAGGGCAGAACAGTTTCTTCCTGGAAGCAACAGGGGTAGGGAGGAGAGGAAGGGAGTGGGGGAGGGCATGGGGGAGAAATAACCCTAACAATGTATGCACATATGAATAAATTAATTTAAAAAAATAAAATAGAGTGAAAAGACAACTTGTAGAATGGGAAGAAATATTTGCAAACTGTTACGTATGATATGGGCTGATATTACAAATTATAAGGAACTTCAAAAGTTCAATAGGAAAAAACAAGTAACTCAATTAAAAATGAGCAACAGCTGAAATAGACATTGTTCAGAAGAGAGCATACAAATGAACAGCAGATATGTGATGAAGTGTTCAAAACCATTAATCATCAGACAAAAGCAAAACAGAATCACAGTGAGAAATAACTTCTGTCCACTGAGAATGGCTGTCCTCAAGAATAATAAAGATAAGGGATGGCACTAATGTGGAGCAAATGGAACTCTTACAACTTTTAGAGGGAATGTAAATTAGCAAACCTGTTATGGAAAACATTTGGGATATTCCTCCAAAAATTAAAACATCATTTTCATATAATCCAATAATCCCACTATTACACACACACACACACACACACACACACACACACACACACACACACACACAAAGGTAATGAAGTCAGTGTATTGAAGAAGAAATCTCTGCATTCCCTTGTTCATTGCAGAACTATTCACTATAGCCAATGAATGGAAACAGTCTAAATGCATGCCCATCACTTCACAAATGGAAAAAACATAGTAAATACTATACAAAATGGAATGTTATTGAGCCATAAAGGGAAGGAAATGTTGTCATTGGCAACAACATGGATAGAGCTGATGATTATTTTATGTGAAATAACTCAGGCACCTAAACATAAGTACTATATGATCTCAACTGCATGTGGAAATGAAAAATGTTGACCTGATAGGAATTGAGGGCAGAATAATGGCTACCAGAAGTTTGAAAGAGTAAGAACAGATTGGGAAAAGAAAAAGTGGACTGATTGGTACAAAGAAAGTTAGATAGAAGAAATTCTGCTATTTTATTAATCACTAAAGTGTTCATAGATAAATACATATTTTAAAAAGCTAGAATCAAAGATTTTAAAGTTTTTACCATAAAGAATAAGTGTAATTATGTTTAAGCAGAGTGAAATTTTTTCAATATGTATTTACATATATGCATTAAATATCACATGGCACTAAGTTAATACATACCATTTTCATGTATTTATGTACTAATTAAAATAAATTTAACATTTTAAGGAAAGTTTAAAATACATTGCTCACTTGTTTTTCTATTTTAATATTACCTTTACCTTGAATTTGTCACTTATTGAAAGTGTAAAATTTGTGTAAGAATTATGATTTAATGGCTATATTAACAAAAGCAATCTACATGTTCAATGAAATTTCCATCACAATTACAATTATATTCATCACAGAGATTGAAAAGTCATCCCAAAAGTTCACTTGGAAGCACAAAAGACTGAATATCCAGGGCAATATTGAGCAAAAACAGCAATGCTAGAGGTATCAAAATAACCAACCTCAAACTATACTACACCAATAAAAAATAGCAATAAAAACAGCACGGTACTGGCACAAAAACAGACATGAAAACCAGTGGAACTAAATAGAAGATCCAGATATGGATTCATGCAGCTACACAAACCTTATTTTTGACAAAGGGTCTAAAAACATACCAAGGAGAAAAGACAACTTTTTAACAAATGTGGCTGAGAAAACTAGATATTTGCCTCTAGAAAACTGAAACTAGATCAATGTCTGTCACCCTGTATAAGAATCAACTCAAAGTGGATTAAAGATCTTAATATAAGACCTGAAATTTTGAAGCCAAGGCAAGAAAGAGCAGACACTGGAGGCAATAGACATAGGCAAGCACTTCATCAGTTGAACTCAAATGGCTCAGCAACTGTAAGAAAGGATTGACAAATGGGACCACATGAAATTAAAAATCTTCTGCACAACAAAAGAAATGCTCAATAAATTGAAGTGGCTACCCATGGAATGGGAGAAAATCTTTGCCAACTACACATCAGGCAAGGGACTGATAACCAGAATATACAGAGAGCTCAAAAAGCTAAACTCCACTGAAATCAATGACCCAATGAAGAAATGAACAAATGAACTGACTAGAGCTTTTTCAAAGTCCAAATGGTTTAAAAACACAAGAAAAAGTGTACACTATCCCTGGCAATAAAGGAAAAGCAAATCAAAAACACATTAAGATTCTACCTCACTCCTGTTAGAAAGGTTACCATCAAAAACACAAATAACAACAAATTTTGGCAAGGATGTGGGTGAAAAGGAACCCTCTACACTGTTGGTGGGAATGGAAGCTAGTACAACTATTATGGAAAACATTATGGAGGCTCCTCAATAGATCTGCCATATGATCCAGCAATACCACTCTTAGGGATACACCCAAAGGAATGTGAGTCATGTTACTATAAAGGCACCTGTAAACCCATGTCTATTACAGCATTATTCACAATAGCTAAGCTATGAAAAGAGCCAAGATAACCCCACCACTGATGAATGAATTAAGAAAACATGGTATTTATACACAATATAATTTTATTCACCCACAAAAAAAAATGAAATTTTGTCATTTGCAAGTAAAAGGATGGACTTGGAGAACATTATCTTAAGTGAAATATGCCAGGTTCAGAAGACCAAAAGCTGCATGTTTTCTCTCATATGTGAAATATAGAACTAATAAAAATACAGCAATATTATGAAAAACAGGTCATGCTTAGAAAAAGTGAGAGGGTAAAAGAACGAAGACAAGAGAGTGAATATGGTTGATATACTCTAAATAGAAGTATGAATATAGAATTTTTAAGTTGTTTAAACCACCATAAGGAAGGGACTAAGGTAGAATAAAGAAAAATAGTGGAGATAAAACAATTGGGTTTATCCCATGTTCACAAGTCACATGTCACAAGAAAACTCACTGGGTAGCGATCTCAAAAAACCAAAAATGTCATATTTTTTTCATCCAGAAAATTGTAGAACTGGAGGTTGGAACAGGTTCTGCTTGGAGGGAAGGGGGTGTTAGTACCAGTGGGAATGGAGAGATAGAGTGGAAAGGGGGCAGGAGGGTGAATATAATGCAAATACTGTATACACATGTATGTAAATATAAAAATAATATATGTTGAAACTATTCTGGGAATAGTTTCCAGGGGGAGAGGGAGATAAAAGAGAATGATGGAGGGAGTGAATTCAAATATGAAACATTGTAAGATCTTTTGTAAATGCTACACTGTACTCCCACCCAACACAATAAGAATAAAACATCAAAAACAAAAGAAGTAAAGGAAAAAGTTCTGAAAAAATTTTTGGACCTTCAACAATATAAAGAAATATAGAATTTGAATTCATTTTAGAACACACTAAACCATTCTATCTGCAATGTATTTAGAAATAATTTAATGTAATTAGCATCTATTAATAGTTGTTTTTGTTTGTGTGAATGCAATAATTGTGCAGCAAAGTCAAGTGAGTGATTTAAACATTAAAGTATATATCATGAAAATCACTAAATTAAACTTTTTATCAATTGAAACATGAAGACACGCATTCTATATCAGGAACAAATTGATGAACTGTATCCGTGACTATGATGTACTAAGCACACAGAAAGCAATAACTTCTTTCCTTGAGAAAGAACTTCAACAAATAGTATCAAAAAGTCCACTTTCTTTTGGAATGTGGCTAAGCTCCTGAAAACAGTAGTGCTTGCTTACATCAACAAAAATCCTGAATGACAAACTAATTCCAATAAATAAATTTTCAATGTTGTTTTTAAATCATCATCAAGTAATTATTATTAAAGATTAAAGAAATCCATTTTTAAAGTAATTACTTTCATCATTTAAAACATCTGTAAATACAGTGAGCTAAATACTGTAATTCAGTGACAGAAATTTTGTTTTCTTTCTGGAATCTTTAGTTATAATATTTTATTTGTTCCAGTCACTTAGGTACTTGCCATATAGCACAGATTTAATAGATATTTTATATTCTCATTATGAGGAAAATTGATTTTGCAAATTTTTGAATTGGAAGTCATTCATCTGAAGTGAAATTATCTCATTTGCCAGCAGGACTTTATTTTAGTGCATTTGATACACATGAGTGTGTGAAACGATTAGACCAGTTCTACTAAACAAAAACAAGTGAATTTCCCTCTGTTCTCTGTAAGTCAAAAGGAATGATCTTTCTTATTTTATTTCAAAATTAATTTTAAAGAAAAGTTGTATCAATTTTGTGGTTTTCTACTTTCAATTAAGATGTGCAACTTCACTGATGACCATCATTTCATATACCAGAAGAAATCAAATTCATTAGCAAATCTCCACATCTAAAAAGAATCATGCTGACAAGTTCGCACAAGAATTAAGTATTAAATATCATGCCTTTTGGGCATGCATGCATTCTTTGACTGTTTTGAAGCCTGGAAGATCAGCAGAAACAATAGTAAATACAAAATAAATAGGCAAAAGGCAATATTACACAAAGTTGTAACCACTATAAAAGCTGGACAGATGTCTTTAAATTCTACAGACCCATATGTACATAGTGACCCAGGACTCACCTGCCATGTAATCTTTTTCTTTGATCTTTTCAGAATTCATGGCAGAACTCATTTAGGCTAGGGACCATGCAGGACAGAAAATAGAGATGCCCTTAAAAAGTGTATAGAATCTCTACTATGTACAAAGGTCTGAACATTCCTGGACAGACTAATATTTTAGTTACATTTGTGAATATCATTAGTGATTAACTTAAACTAAAAGGAAGTTGAAAGTAAAAGTAATTCAAAAGGAACATACATCTAGATTCAATATTGCATCAACATATCATTTATTAAGCTTTAGAAAAGCAATAACATTGCATTACAGAGAAAATAAACATGAAAAAAATCAGAAAATCAGCCAATTATAAGAGAATGTAACAATTTTAGTACTTGACATAGATGCATCAAGCTATCTGATTAAATTTTCTACTAAATGATTATCCCTAAGCCTACCTTGGATGAATAAATTGATGGCAGTCTGTATTAAAATTATAATGACTACAATACATTTAATTTCCTGTAATTACAATCTTTGACACCAATTAAATGTTAAATACTGTCCAAAATGTTGATGTGATAGTCTACATCCTGGGTTTCAGGGCATTTAAAAATTTTTTTTTATTGTACTGGGTGGGGGTACATTGTGGCATTTACAAAAATTCTTACAATATGTCAAATATATCTTAGTTGAATTCACCCCCTCCATCATTTTCCTTCAACCTTCCTCCTTCCATTCCTGAAATAGTTTTAACAGTTCTCATTTTTTTCCATTTACATACATGCACTCAGTATTTGTGTATTTGCTCAATACTCACCTCCTTCACCATTTTGCCATCTCCTACATCCTCCCACTGGTACCAACCCCCCTTCTACTCCCAGGGTGGACCTGTTCTGTCCCTCCTGTTTTCTGATTTTGTATAAGAAAACAAGAAAACAATGACATTTTCAGTTGTCTAAGATATCTACACAGGGAGTTTCCTTGTGGCACTTCCATGTTTATATCTATTATAGCCCAATTTGATTCATCTCTAGTATTCTTCTTTCTACTTTTCTTCTTTCTACATTCGTTCCTTTATTTAAATAAATTCTTTATTCATTCTTGTATAGCGAGTACATCAACCATATTTACCTTCTTAACTTCCTTCTTTACCCTCCCCATCTCATATGTGACCTCCCTTAGCATGACCTGTGTTTCATCGTATTGTTTCATTTGTAGTAGATGTATATTTGACATATCAGAGAAAATAAGCAACTCTTGGCCTTCTGCATCTGGCTAACTTCACTTATGATGATGTTCTCCACTTCCATCCATTTACCTGCAAATGACAAAAGTGATTCAGAATAGTTTTTTAATAACTAATTTATAAAGCAATTAAGATGTTGTTTTTGAACTTTTTGTCAAAAATATTTTTCAATGACATTGCTCATTTGGGTGTATACTTTTTCCAACTTTACTTATTTATTTCTGTTTTATAATACCTTTAATTGTCAGTAGCATTGGAGTTTGAACTCAGCACTATCTATGCTGGTTCTGTATCACTTAAGAAGCATCCAGCCCTTTTTGCTCTGGTTGTTTGCAAGGTAGGGTATCACTTTTTGCCTTGACTGATATCCTTCTATTTTATACTTCCACCTTAACTGGGATGACAAGAAGTACCAACAGGCTTAGCAATTTTCAGTTGGGATGGGCCTTACAAATTTCTTTTCCCTGGGCAGGCCTGAAAAAGTTCCCCATCTCGGCTTTCTGTGTAGCTTGAGATGTCAGGTGAATGCCTCTGAACCCAAAGACTGGTTAACATGAGGCCTTGCTAACTTTTTGCCCAGCCGGCCTCAAACTGCAATCCCACCAATCTCACTCTCCCAAGTAGAGAGAATTACAGGCATTAACCACCATTGCCTGGCCAAGTTTACTCATTAGTTTTAATAATTTGTAATACTCCCACATTTAATATCAACATTAGGTACCTGAGTTCTTATTTTAAACTGTATATTTCTTTTCATGTATCTTAATTGTGATTTTTCTAATGTATTTACTTCAAAATAGTTTTAAATTCTGTTTATGTTATTTTCATTACATAAGCATGTAATGAAATTTCATTTCATGATTTTTATACTTATTTGAGTTTTTCTGTTAACTTTTTAGTTTTTGTGTTTGATCACATTTTCTGTATTGCATTTATTCTTCAGAATGTTTTAATTCTGTGCATCTTATCTGCTGTGCACCTCTTCATTTATATTTTAGCATTGTTTTCTCCTATAGTTACTAGTATCTTGATGTTCCCTCTGGATAAGTCAAACTCAATATCTTCTTCACTGACATATCTGGCATTATCTATGTTGAAAACATGGGAGGGTAATAATATATAATTCTTACTACAATTTATGTTAATGTTACTTATCAAATCTATTTAGATAATCATTGATTTTTTTAATTCATTTATTCACATGTACATACATTATTTGGATCATTTCTCTCCCCTGCCCCATAACCCTCCCCTTCCCCCCACCCCCCTCACTTCCAAGCAGAACTTGTTCTGCATTTTTCCTCAGTTCCATTGAAGAGTAGAAATAAGCAATAATAAGAAAGACAGAGTTTTTGCTAGTTCAGATAAGGACAGCTATACAGAGAGATTCCTGGCATTGCTTTCACATACAAATGTGTTACAACCCAGGTTGGCTCATCTCTAACTGATCTTTACACTGGTTGCTGATCCATTCTCATGTTGACCTCTGTCACTTTAAGGTTACTGTATTAGTTCCTCTGGAATGAGGACATCAAATGCTCTCATGTTTTGGGTTTTCTACCTATCCCCATACCTCGCATATGTGTTCTCCGCTTGTCATGTGACCCAAATCCAACAACATTGTTGCATTTGCCCTAGATCTAAAGTCCACAGATGAAGGAGAACATATGATTTTTGGTCTTCTGAGTCTGGCTAACCTCGCTCAAAATGATGTTCGCCAGTTCCATCCATTTACTTGCAAATGATAAGATTTCATTCTTCTTCATGGCTAAGTAAAATTCCATTGTGTATAAATACCACATTTTCTTGATCCATTAGTCAGTAGTGGGGCATCTTGATTGTTTCCATAACTTGGATATTGTGAATAGCACTGTAATAAACATGGGTGTGCAGGTGCCTTTGGAGTAACCTGTGTCACATTCCTTTGGGTATATCCCCAGGAGTGGGATAGCTGGATCATATGTCAGATCTTTAGATCTTCCTTTAGAAGCCTCCAAACTTTTTTCCAGAGTGGTTGCACCAGCTTGCATTCCCACCAGCAGTGTATGAGGATTCCTTTTTCCCTACATCCTCACCAACACATGTTATTGTTGGTGTTTTTGATTATGGCTAATCTAACAGGAGTGAGGTAGAATCTTAGTGTGGTTTTGATTTGCATTGCCTTTACGGCTAAAGATGATGAGCATTTTTTCATGTGTTTTTTGGCCATTTGAATTTATTATTTTGAGAAAGTTCTATTTAGTTCAGTTTCTTGACTTCCCTATATATTCTGGTTATCAGTCCTTTGTCTGATGTATAGCTAGCAAATATTTTTTCCCACTCTGTGGGTGGTCTCTTCAGTTTAGAAACCATTTCTTTTGTTGTGCAGAAGATTTTCAATTTTATGAAGTCCCATTTGTCCATTCTTTCTCTTAGTTGCTGGGCTGTTGGGGTTCTATTGAGGAAGTCTTTGCCTATACCTATTAGTTCCAGAGTGTTTCCTGCTCCTTCCTGTACTAACTTCAGAGTTTCTGGTCTGATATTAAGGTCCTTGATCACTGATTCTTAATGTTCCTCATAATCATTTTCTTTTAATCTTGTATATCTTGGAAGAGATATTCATTTTTAGAATATATATAATGTCATATTTAAGTTATTAATTTTTGCCTAATTATTAAAGTGTATTGTGGTATAGTATAGATAGAATTCAAATTTAAAGTTCACTTCTTTCCAACATTACAAATATAGCTTCATAATTTTTGGAATGCCCAATATAGCTACCTCCTCTAATTGAACAACTCATGCTTTGAAAAAATATAACCATGTTAAGACTGAAAATTGAACAAATGTAAACAACAAATTCAAAATAACTATTCCTGCAAGGATGTTAAATTTATAATATGAATAAAGGAATATGGTGCTCTTGCATAGTAATAAACTTATGTCTCAACTCAGCTTGGTCAGTATTTACTAAGGCAGTTTGTCCATAAAATCCAGAAAAGAAGCTGGTCAAAGAGGATGACTTAATAATGGCAGATTATAGAAAAATTAAAAACATACAAAAGCAGCAAACTAGGAAATCCTTTACCTAACGTTGTGGTACTGGGACAGTGGTAAACAACTAAACAGAAACATAACAAGCGCTTCCTGTAAAAGACAGGGCTATTGAATAAAAGCCATTAGCTGTCATATATCCTTGAATGACAAAGAGGGAATGTTTATGTACATGGAAAAATCAGTGGATAGGAATCAAGGTTGTCACATAACCATAATTTTCTTGCAGGCTGCATGCAAGAACAGTGAGGACAAAAAAATCAAAACATAACCAATATCCTCTACACATGTCTGGCAGACTTGGAAGCAATATATATGTGCAGGTAAGACTTGAAAGGATTAAACACATGAAAGCTGAGGCAGATTTGCAAACACTCTAAAATTTGGATGCATTTGATGCATAGTCAATCCCATAGATACAGGGTGAAAATTGTACTTGTTCACGGTGTCTAATCATAACCTTGGAACAATTATAGACTGATTCCTAATTTTGTAGCACAGTACTGACCTGTACAAAGTTAAATTTAAAAAAATCAATGGAAATAAAAATCAACCAAACATAGATTTCATTGTCCAAATTTGATGGATAAGATAGATTTCACAGATTAAACCCATAAAACAGGGAAGGACATTAACTGTCAAAGTCATAAAGAAAATTTGAGTGTTCATGAAAATGTACTATATCTGAATTGTTCTGTGTGAGTGTTTAAATGACTGTACACATTTGTCAATCTTACCAAATTGCAAAGTTAAAACTGGTCATTTTTATTGTATGCCATTTTAATTTTTTTATTAGCATATAATAGTTGTACAGGGAGATACATTGTGACATTTACTCATGTGTTTACTATATATCTTAATTGGATTCACCCCCCTCCATCATTCTCCCTCACTCCTTTTCCCCGATCTTAGAACAATTTCAATAGGCTTCATAAATATATGCAAAGTACATTCAACACATTCACCCTCCTTCACACTCTCCACTTAGTCTATCCCATCCCACTAGTACCCAGCCTCAGACAGGATCTGTTTTAACTTCCTGTCCTTTATTTCTTAAAGTGTATATTGATTGTTCAAGGGGGTGTTACCTTCTTGTTTCTTATATGCATATATCCTGTTTTAATCAGATTAAATCCCTGCATTACTTCTTATTCTTTCTCTATCACCCTGATCCCCTATTAGTCAACAGCTTTCAATGCTTTGTGTTATAGTATCTTTCTATAAAATGTAATGTGTTTCAATATTATTCACTATCATTCTATTTTTTTCACTCCTCCCTTCAGATCCTTTGATTCAATCATGTTCTCTCTCTCCCTTATGTATACATATATATGTGTATATAATATCACTTATGTATCTATGTGTACATTTATCTTATTGGTCTAACTTATACACATGCAGAGACTCAATATCTCAAGAGACTTTTTCATATTTGACAATTTAATATTATCATCTCAAATTTCTAGCCTTTTCATAATAAAGAACATCTGTTTTTCTTAATAATAACTTGCTATAGTTATACAAGGCTATTTTTTGATCCCTGAAGTTTTTGCTTTTACCTTTCCTTTCTAAAATGTAGGATTTCCTTTCTAAAATCGTCATCCTGAAAAAAAATCCTGATTACTGTAGATACGTCATTACTCAACTTTGACAGAGAATTGGATTTTCTTACTATTTTAGATTTGTAGACTTTTTATAACTAATTAAACTGATTTGAAATATTTGTTACTTTTTCCATTACAATAAAACTCATTATGATATGTAATGATGTTGTTATTAAGAAATGTTGTGGTAGGAAAATAAATATAATTTTCTTATAAAGGTTTTAGACTTTTCTACTTTCATAAAAAAATCCTTTACTTAGCCATCTATTTTCTAAACCTGGATTTATGCCTCGGAGTCATAAAAAGAATACAAATAATGTAGATATTGCCAAGAAATTATTTAATTAATATGTATTATTCCCAAATCTGATAGTTCAATATCCATTTTCTCATTGCTTAATCTTCCACCAACAATTAGTTCATTCCTAAATCTACTAAGTCTTTCCCCTTCTTTATCCCATAAATTCATTGGTGTGACTTTTTCCTACATATAACAAATATATCATTTGCTTGTCATAATTTTCAGAAACCCAACTTTTCAGAATGCAGTTCACAGTTTTGACCAATTTTGAGAATACAGTGAGCATACATTAATAATGTGGAAGTTTCCATTTTAAATGAAATCGATGGCTTGAGATTTAGGTTTTCATTATTCTGTTTTGTTATCTTTTTGCTATCTTATATGTACTGAAAAAAAATATTCACACTAATGATTCCTAAGCAAGATAGGATAGAAAATATTCTTAGGTTGAAACAAGAGATGCTTATATTAAGGTTTACATAGAGAATTAGTTCTTCAGACTGAGTAATTAGGAAGCTACACTTTGCTTGATTTTTTTTTACCAAAAAAAATAGCTACAAAACATGCTTCTGGTAATGTGTGGCATACAATAGATTTTTTTTTAATCAATGATGGCTTACATGACACATTCTCATATTTTATAAAATAATTATATGACTTTTTAAATATATGTACACACAGAAATTAATCACACTTGAATTCTAAATGTATCTTTTGTCTTAAAATAGTTCTTTAAAAATTTTTTCATTTTCTCTTTATCCTCATTTTCATTTCTTATTTTTCAGTAATTTTGTTCTGAAAGAACTATTCATTTTTAAGGCATTGTATCTGAGTTCTCTTTTCACTCATTCAGCCTTTGTAAAAATTAGCAATAAGCATTGTTTTCATCATAAACCAAGCCATGTTTGTTGAGATAAAGTCTTTTTATTGAATTAAGCATTCTTATCAGCACAATTGGGAGAAAATTGTTTTCAACAGTTAACTTCTAAGCTGAGTATGGTGGTTCACATCTGTAATCCAAGCACTTAGGAGGGATTGGCAGGAGGATCACAATTTCAAGGCAAGACTGGGCTATATAGAGACCTCAAAGCCAGCCTGATCTATATAGTGAGGCCCTATCTCAAAAATCCATGGTTTGAAGATATAACTCAATGGTAGAGCACTTGCCTAGCATGTGCAAGGCCCTGTGTCTGATACCTAATACCACAAAAAAAGTATGATTAACTCTTCAAGTGGCAATTCTGTTCTTAATATTGAAAATATTTGCCACTCCATATTAATATAAATTATGTTAATGAAACCACTGTGTAGAAAACGTTAATTCTAAAGTCAATAAATTTTAATTTGTATTAAACTAAGGACACATCAATAATTCTCAAAAAACTTATATGTAGAAATTTGTCTGAGTTTACAGTTTTGAAGAATATAGACATTCTTTTTCTTTAAAAAATATGATAAAGATATAAATAATTTTATAACTGAAGTTTTATATAAATATAATAAGAAAACTATTAGAATATGTTACCCTATTAAATGACACATTTAAAATGTCCATAGCTTTTATGAAATCTTCAGTACACATGTGATCTGTTCATTTATTATGTACATTACAAATGATTTAAATAAACCATACACCAAGATTGTATACAAAATGTTCTAGTACATATGTTCTTTCCCATATGAGCCAAAGATCCACAATGTTCAAGTGGTATAATTGATAGGTAAATGACTTATCAACTGGATTTTGAAATATTGATATTTATCTATCAGATAGTTATAAGTAAGCACAGGCAGCTTTTAAGAGAATTTTTATATGTATATGAACATAAAGATTTAAAGTCCAGAGTGTATATAGTAGCTGAGTGCCAGTGGCTTACACCTATAATAATAGCTACTCAGCAGGCAGATACCAGGACCATTGCAGTTCAAGGCCTACCCAGGCAAATAGTTCGTAAAACTCTATCTCAAAACAACCATCCATAATAAAGGGATGTTGGAATGACTCAAGGTGTAGGCTCTCAGTTCAAACTTCAGTCTGCAAAAAAATAAGAGAGCATATATTATTAAGTGAATAGCAGAGAAAAACTCAGGAAAAATAGTGCATATGAAAATAATATAAAACATGTGTTTGAAGAATATAAATTATTTGGAAAGATTCTAGCGAATAATAGAATATTAAAAATAATAGAAACTGAAAAAAATAATCAGAGAGGTAGAAGGAGAATCATTGTTTTACTTGGTCTAAAAATATTTCCAGGAATTAAAAAAGTCAGTTAAAAGACACATTTGGTAGATCAAAAAAATTACCCATTCACCAACTCTCTCCTAAAATAACACACTTAAAAAGGTGGAAGGTTGACAAAGGGGATTGAGTACAGAGTAGAGTGTAGATTAAGAAAAAACACAAATGAATGGTGAAGCAAAAGCAAATAAGGTCAACTCAGCAGATATTAGGGGATTTCTAGTAATTGTCTATATAAGCTATGATTGGTAGAGAATTGTTTAATGGTTAACTTCAAAAGTTGCAATGCCTGTCTTACTATTCAATATATCTCTTCATATTATAATTTATCTTAGTTATAAACTCATCCTGCAGAAGTAACTCTAATTCAGTGGTATAAGTCATGGCCAGAGGAGTAGATGGGGAGTCAGTGAGTTTCGCATTATGAAATGTGATAGCAAATTATAGAAAACGATGAACACAAAAAGCATACGAGAATGAATGGAATTCATATAGACTTTAAAATGAATAACTTCTAAAATAGCTAGAGTAAAAGTTCATCTGTACTTTTCAAAGATTAGGATTTCTTTTGTATAAAAGACAGGGACATAGTGGTTGAACTAATATATGTTCCCACCAGCAGTGTATGAAGCTTCCTTGTTCCCAACATCCTTGCCAACATTTGTTGGTGGTGGTGTTTTTGATGATAGCCATTCTAATAGGAGTGAGGTAGACTCTTAATAATTTTCATTTCCTTTATGGCCAGGATGGTGAGCATTTCTTCATTTATCTTTTAGCAATTTGGACTTCTTCCTTTGAAAAAGCTCTGTTCGGGCCCATTTCTTCATTGGGTCACCGATTTTGAGCTCCAGGTATATTCTGCTTATCAAATCCTTGTCAGATATATACCTCACAAAGATTCTCTCCCATTCTGTGGGCACCCTCTTCAACAGAGACTATTTCTTATGTTGTGTTGAAGACTTTTAATTTCATGTAGGCCCATTTGTCAAACTTTTCTTTTAGTTGCTGAGCCTTTTGAGTTCTACTCAGGAAGTATTGCCTATGCCTGTTAAATTGAGTGTACTCCCTGTTCTTTCTGCATTAGTTTCAGGTCTTATACTAAGGTCCTTGATCCAGTTTGAGTTGATACTTATACAGGGTGACAAAAAAGGATCAAGTTTCAGTTTTCTGCATGCAGATATCCACTGCACTGATTAACAGTTGTCGAAGAGACTGTCTTTTCCCCATTTTATAGTCTTTTAAAATAATGGTGTTCTAACAACTGAGCATCCAATGCAAAATAGTAAATTTAGACAAAACCTTACATCTTTCACAAACTTAATTCAAGCAAATCACAGGCCTAGACATTGAAGACAGCACAGAGGTAAATTTAGATGCCACTGTGTGTGAAAATGTCCTTCTGGACAGACCATCAATGTGACTATCCATGAGATAAAGAATTGAGAAGCCAAACTTCACTAGTATCAAAAATCGTGCTCTGTGAGAAACATGGTCAAGCCATAAGCTGCATCAAAATATTTGCAAAAGTTACATCTGATAAAGAACTATTGCCAAAATATATGAAGAATTCTTAAAACTCAACAATAAGAAAACAAGGAAATTAATCCTTTTTTTATAATCTTATCTCACAATCTTGTTAAAATCACAACTCAAATAAGATATGAGACATACTAAAATGTTAGTAATTTGTGATTATTTTATAAAATTAATGATTACGAGTGACCTCAGAAGTTCTAATGTCAAAAATTTTAAATTAGCTGGAAAATATTTCACAAAGAAAGTATTAATCTAGAAATTTGGCTGATGTGTAAACATGGCATCGTCTGGTAATCTTCTTACTTCAAACTTGGTTTCGGTAATTTCTCCAACTTCTGACACATTGTAAGAGGAGAAAGTCCCAATTCAAAGCTAATGTAACCAACATTTTCAAAAGGTTTCTACAATATGATTTGTATCATTTACATAATTTGAAAACAACTATAAAGATAACACTATGCTTATTTTAATCAATTCCAAGACACTTGTTCTATGGCTTCTTTGCACTACCTAGCAGAGGAAAAATCATTCAAATACCATAACAAATATTCACTTGAATTACTTTCAACACATTCATTTTTATTGACTTGCTTATGCATGTCTTTTTCACTGGCATCTGTGGTAATGCCATTCTGAAAAGATACTTTCAAATGAGAAGAGATAAACTGCACAGGGACCTGACAGTATAACTTGATAGCAGCATAATGGTTATTAGTAAATTAGTCAGTAAAACTTGTTCTTCCCATAAGGACTACATGTAAGCTCTATTGTATAATTTCTACCCAAATATCCTACTGATCTTAATTAGTCAAATCTAAAAGTCTTATATTCTTCTCAGGTGGGCAGGTTAATATTGTATGCAATTAGCTAATTGCAAAAAAATTGTTATTGCTATCTACTTAAAAAAGGAGTACTAAAAGTTTCTTTTGTCTTTGAGATACATTTTTATTAAAACAACATTATAAAATTTGTTTCTTCTTCCCCTTGATAATTATAAAATTTTCCTCTTCATAAAGCTTAAATGTCAATTTTAATGAGATAAGAATTTTTCAATCTTTTAAAATTTTTTACTTCTGTGAGTCAGATCTTACTAAATATGACCCCATGTCATTTACAAAGTGATATAAAATAATCTCATTCCCAAAGCAGTTTTGTAAATTGGGTGGAACTAGATTAGAAAAACAACAAATGAGAAGGCAAAATATGTTCAGCGTCAATCTGCAGATGTAGAGCAAGTGACTGCGAGAAGTCGGATGTTAGTGTTTTTTCTATTCCTTGCTCTCTTTAGAAAATATTTTTGAGTGTTACTTATCATAACTTTCTATTGAGCTTTACTTTGTTACCCAGGCTGATCATTTCAGATTCCCTTCATGTGTTGATCAGCAAGTTATGAGGGATAGTCACGAGTCATAGAATGGAAAAATATAAACTTACCTACATCTAAGAGAAGAACTTATTGAAAATAAGGACAAAAGGGTTTTGGTCAAAATCTGCTGTTCTTCTGATACCAATAAAGCAATAGACATACATGTACAATGTATAAATGTTTTATATAGTATACAAGGAATATATAACATAAATCTGTGTAGTGTTTATACTTACACAAAATGGACTATTGAATTTTTGTTATCTTTGTCTTAACACTTGAATGCATATGTACAAGAATGTAAACATCATCTGTCTATTTTAAATGAGAATGTATGGGGAAAGAAACTCATGAAATGGAAGTTCAACAAAGAGCAACAAAAACAGTGTACTTGGTAGCTGCTTGTGGAAAGCAGAGTCAAGGACTAACATTGGTCCGTGGTGAATATTAGGGGTAAGTCTCACTGGCAATCCTCATTTTATAATAGAGTTGCTAAAGTTGGCAACCTGTTGAATATATTTCATATTAACCAAGAATAAATTTTTGTATAAGTATATATATATATATACACACATACACTTCTACTTTTCTGTGTGTATATATATGTATACACATACAGTGTATATATACAAATGCTTTTCTGTGAAATTCAAGTTTACATGAGCACCTACATGTTTTATCTAACAACCCTACTCCCATGACACCAGATATACTTTACTCTACATACAAGACTTATCACAGAAAGAAACATAAATTGACGAGTTTTACCAATGGACTCTGACGGGAGGAGATACATGTCACTGCTAGGTAAAACCATTTATTTGTCAATAAGGAACTCTTCTCATTTTTCCACCTACAGAACTCAACTCTGGACTTCAGTTTGAATTATTCTAAAAAATGGAGGGCCCTGAATCTAACCCATCCATCTCTAAATGAATGAGAAATAAACTTCTACTATTTTACACAACTGATATCCAGTCATGACTATCATATCCAGACTTGATCCTCTTTCTGTTCTCCACTGCTTTTTTCTTTTATCACCACCTCCTACAATTTAATTTACTGAGTGTCTTATCTTCTTTGCTCTCCAACCATGTTTTTAAGTTATAGCAGAGAATTGTCTCAAGAATAGAAAACAAGTAAACAAAAACAGCTATGGAATGATATTGTTTTGGTTTCTAGTCAAATTTTCATGCCCAAATTTTCTACTTCAGTAGGAATAGGGTCTTTTTACATCCCCACCCTGAGAAAATTGACTTCATATTTGGAAGAGATACATTCCTTTCTAAGAATATACATTGGATTGTAAATTGAGAAAATTGGAGATATTGTCTCAATAGTCCAGTTTTAATTTTTTTGGACACAAGATTTCTCTGTTTATTCTATTAGTATAAACAGGTTGAATGTATAAATGGTTCCCAAGATATTTGTGTCAACATTTCAGGCTGAAATAAAAGTAGCAAAGATCTCCCACACTAGGAGGGGGATATAGAATTTAAATTAATATTAAGATAAAGTGACATATAGGAAGACAGATAAGTTATAAGTTATTAGATAAGTTATTAGAAAACAAGGAAGCACATTTTTTTAAAAATCTGACACTCTCATTGGAATGATAAATCACATTCACTTTGTCAAAGACTCATTGTTTTTTTTTCTTTGGTTGAGACTGAGTTGTATATTAGGATCCTAGACGACATAATTTTAAAAATTGGAAAGTTCCATGGAGTAGCAACTTCACATTAGCAGATTTGTGAAACAAAAAATTATCTCACAAACTGAGATCCATTGAAGGAAAACAGTCAATATGACTTCCCTGGTACATAAGAAGCAGAAAAATAATTAAAGTCTCCTCTGGCTTACAAATGGAACAGCAAATATAAATCTCACTTTGCTGTTCATCATTGCACAATAAAAAACTGTTTGCACAAGCAAGCTAATTTTGCTTTGGTATGATACTTATTTCTGATTATTTATAAAACCAAATGAATTAACCATGTTAAACTACTTACTCTGATGTATGCTGTCAGCAAAACAGTCACAACTCACAAAAGCAAAGACCTGCTTACTTCTCATATTAATTAGTATCTTTGACATTCATTTGATCAACATAAGAAAATATTTGAGAAGATATCTGCTGTGTAAGGAGTGAAAATTGGTCAATTTTTCCATCACTCATTCCTTTATCATAGTGAATTATCAATCAATGTTGGAGAAACAATTTTAACATTTTCCGTCAAATAACATATTCAAGCTTGTTAGAGGGTAAAACCTGTTTTGATATAAGAATGTAAGTTTTATTCACAATTCAAAAGTCTTTAACAAGAATTGAGACAAACTTATTTATTCAATTGATGATTTGTTTATGTGTTTTATGTAACTTTACCCTGGTTTAATGAATTCATCAAAAATACTTAGAGATAACAGAAATATTTAGCCCTATCAATACATTTCTAAAACTTATTCTTATTTTCATCTTACCCATTTTTAAATAGAAAAATGAATTTTATCCTGATGATTGGATTCCAAGATGAAATTTTGAGATGATAGCTTGAGAACATTATGTATGTGTAAAGCAAGAGAAAACTACATTCAGAATGCCAAAAGATCATGGAATGTTAAACTCTGAGGAAATGATGAATATAATGTACATTCTACAACGTGAAGTTGCCATGTTATATAATTAGAATCTTCAAAATATGGACATTATTCCATTTACCAATACCAATGTATGTCTTATCAAGATTATTAATAATATGACTCTACTTTTAAATGATTGTGTATATTTTATATTTTATCTTAATACAGAGTTAACTGAATAGAGGCAGGTTTATTTAGATTTTTTTGTGTGTTTTATAAGCTGAAGTTCTCAATCACTATTTTTGTGCAGTTAACAAATATCTATTAAATTGGGTTGTAAAGCCTTCAGTTCACTATTTACCACTATGCTGAAATTAGAAATGCTTAAGTATCTTATACGTTTAAATATTTTTCTTCATATGTTGCCCACAATTATTGAATTCTTATCATGTACCAAACTTCATGACAAAAAAGATGACTTAGGGAAATTTTTATGAGATATCCAGCTTTAAGGGGTTGGAACTAAATTTGGATACAATTCATTTAAAAATATGCTTCTACTACACCGCATCAGCTGATTAGATGACATTAAAATACCATGTTGAAATTTGTTATTTGATTACACTAACAATGCATAAAATACTAAGAATTGGCCCAAAACCCTTGACAGTTCTCAAATGAAGAAGTATAAATGATAAACACATGAAAAAATGTTCAGCATTCTTATACACCAAGGAATGCAAATCAAACTACATTGAGATTCCCCCCTCACCCCAGTCAGAAAGACTATCATCATGAAAACAAATACTGTCAAGGATACAGATATTTAAAAGGAACTGTTATTGGCTGCAGGTGGAGATGTAAATTGTTCTACTCACCATGCAAATCAGTATAAAGAAAGCTAAAAAAACTAAAAATCACAATCATATGATCCTGCTACACTACTTGGGTATACAGCCAAAAGAATCAAAAGAAGCTACTCTAGAGATATCTGGATGCTCATTTCTACTGTAGCACTATTCACAACAACCAAATTAAGGAATAAGGCTAGGTGTCCATCAATGGATGAATGGATAAAGAAATATGGTACAAACACAGTGGAATTTAATTCAGCCATTAAGAAGAATAAACTTATGCCATTTTCTGGAAAATAGATGGAACTAGAGACCATCAACTAAATTAAATAGGTCCTTCCCACAAAGACAAATATTGCTTGCTTTCTCTTATTTATACAAGTTATGAGGAAAATAAAAACAAGGCCATGAAAAATAGAGGGTGGACTACTATAAAGGTGGAAGGAAAATGGAGGGGTAAGTATAATCAAACTACATTATATGCCTGTGAGAAAATGTGATAATGAAACCTCTGACTATATACAGTTAACACACACTAATAAAAAATAAAATAAAAATCTGAATGGGTTTTTCACCTTTTGAATTACCGATAGCAAATAATTGAAGTGTATATTTTTTAGATAATACACATTGTTCTCAAAAACTGCTGGGTATATATTAAATCATCACAAAATTCAACTAATACACAGGGTATTATATACATGTTACAGAGATCAAATACATAATATTATCATAATGTAAACAGAAAAATGAAAGCAAAATTGATGGGAGAGATTTACCGGAAATGATACTGGAAATGTCTTAGAAAGGTTCAGATAAAATACATTGTATTCTGAGAATATGCAAAGACACTTTCCCCATGCTATCAAGATGCCTAGATATTCAGAATATGCACCAATAATCCATATTATCTATTTATCATTACTGGCAATTTAGCAAATTTGAAAAAAGTATGGGGAACATATACTATTACATTATTATGACCATATATTTTCACTATAGACACACATATTTACATATATATATATATATATATATATATATATATATAAATGTATCACAATTGCATGAGGTGATATGTGTTAGCTTTAAATCTTATTTTTTATTCTGTTTTCATTATTATTAATGTGAGACAATGTCATTAGGTCTGTAAACAGAAGTCAACTTATATTTTAAATTTTATAAAATTTATTATATTTTAACATAAATTTTATTTTAATCAAAAAAGTTACACTAAGAAATTAATATTAACATTATTTTCCCTTCTGTGCTATTAATTTGATGTTTGATAATATTTATGGTTGTTTTAAATATATAATCTGACTTCAGGGACTATAGTGGAGAAACCAGAATGCTGGAGGCCCTGGGCTCAATCCTTAATGTTAAAAAATAAAACCTTTAAAACTTTAATCTCTGTGTCTCATTTCCATTTTGATTGCCAAAGCTTACTGTGAATAAATTTCAACAGTTCTCGTGAATATATCCATGTTGTTCACAATGAGGTCAAGAATTTGTCATGATTATGTGGCTTTCATTTTTTTCCCGATGCCATGGGCCTCATACTTTTAAAAGCATGTTCCATGTTTTACAAGTGCTTCTAACAGCGCCTGTCATGTGCTGTTAGAAGGAAAGAATAAAAGTATGTCTACATATAAAGATGATAAGCACAGTACCAACATTTAAGTGATAGCATAGTTGATATGAAGAGATGTTTAGACAAATAATTCGGAGAAAATAGTTTGTTATGAAAGAACAAACATTGTTTAATAAGGCTCTTTACGTCATTTTTTAAAAGATAAGTCCTTACGAGGTAAAGATTACAAATTAATAAGAAAGTATACAAATTACAGATAAATTAAATTTGTGGATTTTAATTTCAAATCTACAGTGGCAAAAAAGTGTACAAAAATAATACTAACCAAACTTTGTCTCTGTGATTTTAACAGATCATTTGCCAAATAAGATTATTGTAATCATTGCATTTTTTCACTTTTTTTCAGTCTAGATCTATAATTACAATCGATAAGAATACTGTGTTACTAGTTGATAATATAATTGGCTCCTATGCCTTTTATTACAATAGAAAAATAGAATAAATGTATAGCAAGATATTTCAGATAGTGGTAAACTTTCTGAAGGAGACAAAACAGACTACAGTTACTGAGTTTAACTTTGTAAAGAACACAGTATAATATGAATCACTAAGTGGTAGTTCTGCTCTTACCAAGCTAAAATTTGGAAGACATAGATTGTCAGTGAATGTAAACAGTTACTGAAAAGCCATGAAGCCAGAGTGGATTTGGTGGGCTTAAGAAAAGGAGGGACTTGGTTCAAGAAGAAGAATAGAGGGCAAAGTATGCAGAACCAATTGGCATACATGACTATTTTTAAGAATACAATTTACTCTGTTTACACAAATAGGAGGATTAAGGAATCACAGATTTATGATTTATTTTTTGTAGAATAAATCACTCTCCTATTTCACATTACAAAAAAATGGCAGCAAAAAATTGTTTCACTGAATTAAAAATTTAAGTATGACAAGTAACTCTATTGGCAAACTGTTTTTAAGATCTAATAAATTCTGTATTTATCAACTCATTGAAAACTCAGTTTACTTGTATTTAAATTAGAAACTCTTGGGAAAAATGACTTATGCACACATGTTGTTGCAAATCCTTCAGCCCCCTGAAGGGACTAAACTGCGCCATATATGAACATTTTACATTTCATTTTCAATTTTTTGAAATGCAAGACTACATATATATCCATTGTCTTCTGAACTGGTGAGACTAACAAGCTGTGAAAAAATTGAAATGCCAAACACTAAACAAACCTCAGATTTCAGAATGTTAGTATATAATAACATCACAGGTGACTTTTTGATGGTTTAACCAAATATTCATGCAAATCTCTTTTTGTTACATTTTAGATCAGTGGTCTAGAAAATCTTGCTCTAAAAAATGCAAATGTTGCAATCGAGATTTTAAATTAAATCCTTTCAACGATGTTGAAGGAGAAAAATAGAAACAATGAAATAGATGGAGATAGCACTTCACTAAACTTAATGGGGTGTGTGCTTCTCCAGTTTTCAAAAATATAACTGTCATATTTTTCTTTAAGGAGTATTCAATGATAATTATTAACACATTCTTATGAAAAAGATCTTTGTATGTTTTGTAGATATTTCTAGACAGTATGTATAACAGTCATGAATACAATTGTTCTTAGCATAAGCAGAGGTATTTGCCACTGAAAAATGCTGTAATTCTGCCTCCTATGTACTAACATTGCTTTAAATTAAAATCTATATTCTGCCAAAGTACATTACACTTTAGCAAAATTAAATTAAAATAAATCCAAGTGGTAAACATTCTTTTTGCCTATCCTGATACAAACACAAAGCTTTGCATTTGGAAGACCCATTATTGAGGTATCAACCCATAGAGAGTACGAGAGATAGAGCAATTAATCATGGTTAACAGTAAGGTGACATAAAACAAAGAATGTTATTGACTGAGAATATCTTGACGTAAATTATTGGTCTGGAAATTAGAATTGTCTAAATCCATCCATCATTTCTAGTACTTAGAAATGATGTAAGATGGGGTGAGCCTAATTCACAATTATATTAGCTGGAGTTTTGTATTAATATTCTTGATTGAATTTTCAAAATTTTAATAAAACATTTTAAGGAGGAACAATCATAAGTGCTACTTTTTCACCTATTAAATTTTGTGTAGCCTCACTGTGTTCTTCCTTTTCTAGGAATGTTTATTAAGATATTCCTAATAAAAATTACCCATTTCACGATAGCACCAAATCTACAGTAAGGTTCCACTTCAGTAAATGCTCCTCTAAAATCACTTCATATGAGCCAAAATACTATTATAAGTCATTTGTGACATGATCATAATGACACAGTCCACAGTTTATGGTATGTGGTCTTGCTTATATTGCAGTGAGCAATAGACTCAAATTGTTCAACTGTAGTTGTACACTTGGTGATTTTTTGCCTTGAAGTCATTGTCACTAAGGATACAATTAGGTTACTTGGTCTCAATTTTTCTTAGAAGGTTACAGGTTCTGCCTTCAACATTTTTTCTGACATTTACTTAAATGCAAAACATTTCATTCCCAACATGAAGTTTTAGGAAGATGTATATTTCAAATATATTTTAAAAAATTTAAGCAGCTGCCTTTCTTGAACACGTCTATGAGAGTTCAAAATATGGTGGTATATATGTTCTCACAACTCACCTTTATCTAGATTTTTTCATTTCTTTAAATATAGGACTTGGTCATACTCAATTTTTTCTCTACTTCCAACAGTATTTCTTCGTATGGGCTCGGATTTGTGAAAATTCAAAATTTATAGACCTTTCACTATTATATTGAATAAAAGCCAGCTATTGGACCTCTTTATTATGTCTTAGATGAAAAACTTTCAATGTTTCCTCTTTTAATGTGAAATTTACTGAAGTTCTTTTTTTCATATTTTGTCAAACAATTTTGTTATCAATTATCTATTCACTTACAATGAATTAGTTGTCTCCATCTTTCTAAAAAATTATATATCTATTTTGGCTTTTATTTTTCAGTTTTATAACCAATAAAAACTCATTTTAAAATAACAATCTATTTGTTTTCATAAGTAGTAACATGTTGCTATTCTAATTTATTACTAGGCTCATTTGCTGATAATTATTTTCATGTGATTTTTGCATCCATATTTGAGAGAGACTGGTTAGTAAATTTCTCTATTATGTCTTTGTCAGAATTTATTATCAAATATTTACTGTACATGCATTCAGAAACAAATGCCTTTTTTTCTAGCATTCGAAAAACTTTAACATTCCATTAAGATTTGGAAATACTGTATTTACTATTTAAGTTAACTAAGCCTAGACTTTTCATTATAATAAGTATCAAAAATCTCAATACATACACACAAAACAGGATCTTTTCATATTATATTTTTTCTATATATCTTAAAAAACTGTGTTTTCAAGAAATGTGACCATTTCATTGAAGCTATTGAGTTTACAGTCATAAAGGTATTTTTAAAAAATTTTCTATGGCATTTATTGCTTTTTAAGAATATTGAGTAAAATGTATCTGAAACAATATGGACCCATTATGAGCATACAGTCTGATGACTTCTGACAAATATCTATATTCCTTTAACCATCATTAAATTTGAGTCATAAAAGTTTTCCATTGACCTTTTTACCTGTAAAATCATTCTTCATTCCTGTCTTTAGGCAAGCCCTTACCTGCTATCTCTTACAATAAATTAGATTCAACTTTTCTAGCATTTAACAAATACTGAATCAATCAGATACTCTTCTTTTGTATGCATGTGGTTTCATTCAGCCTGCTTTTGAGATTAATAGGGATGCTCCAGTTACAGCAGTAGTTTATAATATCGGTGAGGGGCCTATAGGTGGTCATTATGTACAAGGCCCTAAGTTCCATGCTTAGAACAAAAAATTGATAGATAGATAGATAGATAGGCATACAAATAGATTCGTGGTATTCCATTGAATATTTATGTTCAAATACATTCACCCATTCATCTGGTAATGATCATTTGGATCCTTTGGCTTCCGGCTTTTTATCCTATGAATAAAATTTCCATAAGATTTTATGTAGATATATGTTTCATTTCCCTTGCATAAATACATATAAATATAGTTTCTAGGACAATATGCTATGTGTATGTTTTCGTTTATTTGAACTGCCAAATGTTTTCCCAAAGTCATTATAAAATTTTACATCTCAAGCAACAAATTTTGAGTGTTCCAGTTGCACAAACTTTTTCCTAACACTGGGCATCATGTCTCATTTTTAACTTTAGGAATTCTATGTTGTGTGTAATTAAATGTTATTGTGATTTTATCTGATGACTAATGGACATTAATCTCTGTTTACAAAATCATTGGCATTTCTCTGAAAGATCTGTTCAAACATTTTTGCAATTTGTAGTAAGTTTTTCATGTTATTATTGTGCAGTTATAGGAATTCGTTGTATATCCTGTTCAGACATATGTACTGAAAATAACTTCCCCCATCTACTACTTATGTATTTATTTTCTAAAAAGAGATGATAGAAGGGTGAACTTTTAAATTTTTTGTGGACTTCAAGTTGTTTGTTTTATTTTCTTTATATATTTCACCTTTTATTTTTTCTACTTAGGAATCTTTGCCTGCCAATTATTGAAAATATTTTTTCTATTTTTTAGAAGTTACATATTTATAGTCTTTAGTTTTATGTCTACAATTTGATGTAAGAAAAATATTATCAATTATGTCTTCCAGAAAATAAAAGAAAAATAAACATTGTCTAACTCTTCATGTGAATCTCATATTAAAACAAGCATACATTTCATCTAAAAAACTAACTTTTCCTTAATGAATGTCATTAGCATCTTAGGTAAATATGATTGACTCTTTGACAAAGAGGACTACATATTTTAAAGAATGAATTTAAAATATAATGATCCCAAATTTACAATAATTCTTGGGATAAGCAGAGTCTTCCCACCTCAGACCTCCTTTAAAAATTTTTTGGATAACCATCTATATTTTTGCCATAAGTTTAGGATCATCTTGTTTCTTTCTAAAAATCAACTTGCTAATATTTTAACTGGATTTTGTGGAATCTATTAGTGAAATTGATGATTCTTATCTTATTTTGTTTCCTTTGTTTATATTATTTTACTTACTTTGTTACCTTCACCTTAGATTCCTTTGTGGTTTTTTTATTTGGAGAGGGGTGATTTTTATCCTGTAGAAACCTCTACCATATTTCAAAAAGTAATTCCAGTGGGTATTGGAAGAGCAAACCTGCAATCCCAGGTACTCATGAGCAGATGTAGGGGATCTCTTGTTGAGGCCAACATGATCAAAGTTAGGGAGTCCCTACCACTAAAAGAAAATAAAGGGTGGTTGTGAGATGCAGGTGTAGTTTTGGGGTTTAATTCTTAATATTGCAAAAAAATATAATTCCAGGGCATATACAAGGCAATCACACAATATTCCTCATTTATATCCTTTCTCTCAGTACACAGAGCCCTACATATTTTTATCATACTATCAAAAAGAAATTAATTTTGGACAACTCTCTGGTTGTTTATGGTAAGAGGGTAAATAATTTCTAAATGTTTTATTGTATTTCTTTATTTCCTCTTTAAAAGAAAATTCTGTTTTGCATCTGTAGTGTCTGTCTTGTTCTTTACCTCGTGTACTAATAGTTTTAATATTTGTACACTTATTTCAAGGAACAATGTTTACACATATTTTATCTAATTTATTTATTAACTTATTTTTAAATTAAATTTATTTTTATCTGGTTAATAAAAACAAAGAATTTTAGACATTAGTGAGATAACTTGCTAGTGAAGACTTAAAATCGATTCTCCTAGCTCTCTGTAATATACAATACATTGTTATCTATAGTAAGCCTACTTGCCAAAAACACATTGATGTACCATGCTTCAATCTAAGTGTAACATACTGCCCATGGATCAATCTTGCCCCATTCACCACTGCCCTTATTCTTTACAAGCTCTGATGTCCACACTACTCTGAAATTCTATATGACCAATTATTTTAGTTTCCACACATGAATGAGATCCTCTGATACTTATCTTTCTGTGCCTGATTTATTTCACCTTGCACAATAATCTCAAGTTCCAGTCATGTTATTCAAAATGATAGTTTTCTTTCTTTTTTATGTCAGATTGGTAGTCAATGGTGCATATGTACCATATTTTCTTTGTTTTTATTATGTGTTGATGGACGCTTAAATTGTTTCCACTTCTTGCTTCTTTCTTGCAATGATCATGAGAGTGTAGATATCTCTTCAATACACTGATTTTATTGAAGCATGAGATGACCAGATCATATGAATGAGTTAATAATACATTCACAAAACATTTTCCAAGAGACACGTCCATCCACCTCAGTATATGTACTGTGTCAAAGATTGTAAAGAGAAATAGTGATTTCTGGTTATATAGTAATTTACTTATGGTCTGATGATAAGAGGAAAAAATGAACGTTTCTCTTAAAACTGGACTGTAGTGTTGTCATCATGAAAATGATATACAGTTTCCCATGACTAATCTTTTTAGACCTTCATACAATACAATGCTAAAATACTACTTATCATAGTAAAGATTCTCAGTAACAAATTAAATTAGTAAATATCTTACAGCTTTTCTTCATTCGTTGCCCAATATGAGAATGACCAATAACAACAAATAATCACAAGGAAACAAATGACATAAAGAGAAATGGTGAAAAGAAAATCTGAAACTGGATGATACTTAAATATACAAGTCTGTTTATGGTTTCACTGTTTATTCAAGAATTAGTAGAATTATCCACTTTTTTTGGAAACACAGCATAGTCACAGATATACATACCACCAACTTATAATTCCTTATCTTATAACATCTATAGTTTTAAAAAATTTTTTTGCATTGCTTTACCTGGTTCACAGGTGTCAACTCTAGCATACTATATTCTTACTATTATGAATTGAGTGTTTAAAATAAAAAAGATATGGTTTTAAATGATCCATGTCAACTTGATAGTGTTTAGTTTGTGATACTTCATGTGTATAATAAGGATATTTAGTAGATAGAAGTTAGATAGAATATATTGAAAATATCAACAATAAATCTAGTTTTCACTTAATGAATAATGGTTATATAACAGGAAATATGCTGAATATTCATTTGATTACTACACTAAATTTATGATTAAAATAGTTGTATTTTTACTATCTTATGGATGGGTGACTAAGAATACAAGATCCTTTTTGTCAAGGCATGGTGCCGACAGGGTTTGAAGTCCAAGTTCAAATGTGTCTTCTAGCACACATTTAACTTTATGCAACACAGAAATAATCAATGTTTATAAGATCTTGCTTAGGAAATCATACAAATTGCTGAATAGAGAATAGGAGGTAAACACTTAAGAATTTTTTAGAAGAGGATTTGGGACCTCTTATGAATTCTGAGGTTCATTAAAAAAAAGTAGTTATTAGAAGAGTTGGCTTTTTTTTTCCTGTTATGATACAAAGTTGGCTCAAGATTCATTTACAGTCTTTTCCTGACTTAATTGCATTTTTTAGATGTTCATAATGTCAGAGTTGATTCCCTTCTGTAGCAAAAGATTATGTCATAATTAAAAGTCAGAAATAAGCATAATTCTGGCTTAATCTCTAGAAACAGGGAGGCTTCCTTTTTATATTTTCCCTTATCTCTTATCACTTTTCATTTATACTTAAAATGGTCAATTTTTATTGAGATGTAAGATAATTAAATAAGAATATTAAACATCTACTTTAACCCATACTTCTTTCCTGTTCCAATGCTTTCTCTTTTTATCATACTTACAATGAAAGAAATTGCCTACATATTCTAATGTCCTATTTCCACCTCAATCTACTATAATATATGTGCAGGCATTATTATTTTCTGAAATAATACTAACATAGGTACATAATAAACAAACCTGTAGAAGTAAGTAATTTCTTATCTTGCTGTTTTCCTATGCAATATTGGAAACTGTTCAACTAGCACTAAGATGTGACTGAGAGGAAAGAGGATATAAAAGGAATGTGGCCAACACTGGAAATTACTGGCTATATCGTACAATGAGTGATCAATACCTAGGAACCATGAGTAAGCTGATTCAAGCCATCAGATCTTAAATTCCCCTTCACATGAACCCACTGCTGTGTCAGAAGAGCTACACAGGCACTTTGTCTAACATAGTGGTAACCAAGCCTAATAAATCATACCAACATCCTTAGATGAATTGCTTTTTAGCCACTGCTGACCATGTGGTAGTTTAGAGTGAGTGTTGGATGGGCTTATTAGAAGCTTCAAAGGAAGATATAAAGAAAGACATTTTATTATGTGGCAGGAGCATCTGGATAGATAAGTAGAAGCTCTGTACATTCTGATGGAGACAAAATTGTGATGAGTTAAAGCAGAAAGAATTAAAATTCATTTTGACATGTTAGCAATAGAACAGCCATGAAATAATGAAGTAGAAATTTCAGCATTAAGATACAATATACCCAATTGTAAATAATGAATCAAGTTTTTATGATAAGTACATAAGTAGGAAAAATAAATTTTATCTTATTAATAAAGCTTTTTTTGAGTAACAGATTATTAAGAGGCAGTGATAGTAATGGAAGTTAGTGATGGGAAAATGCATACTGATCACATCTATATTCAAACTTAACCCCAGCAAAAAGGAAGGAAAACAGATGTTATAATATGATGTATCCCCAGGCACAATGCTAAAATATGAAGCTGATTCTAAAATATATGTGGGGATGCAAAGGGCCAAGAAAAAATAACAAAAATGAAAATAAAGAGCAAAATGCATGACTAACTTTCATGATTTCAAGGATCATTAAAAACCAACAAGTAAGTGAGATGAGGATTTTACAATATAAATAGACATACAGATTAATGGGAAGAAGAGAGTCTTGAAAGACACTCAAATATATAGCCAATTGTTTTTTTCCTTAAAAAAAGAGAGGTAATTTAAAAAAAATTTAATATTATTAACATATGTGCAACAATAACTGAATATCCACCACTAACATGAAAATAAACCCTTTCCTAAAATCCTGAACAATAATTTAATCAAAATAAATCATAGACTTCATTTTTGGAATTAAACTTCAAAAATTTAGAAAAATTGCCAAGAGAAAAATTTTATGTTCCTGAGTTTCACAAAGATTTTGTAAATTGTGCACAATTATCATACCACATAAATCATGATGTTATCAAAATTTAAACTTTTAACTCTTTAAATGATATTCTACAGACAATAAAACACAAGACACAAACAAAAAACACTTGCTAAATAGTTATCTGATGTAGAATTTTAATTAGAATGGTTTTAAAATTATAATAAGAACAAGAACAACCTGCTAACAATTGGCAAAACTATTAACTAGACTCTTCATAAAAGAAAATGTACAAGTGGCAAAGAAGAACATAAAAATATGGCCAGTGTTATGTCATCAGAGTAGTGAAAATTAAACCTAACAAAATATCACTGCATAGCTACTAAAAAGCTAAAATTTATAAAGTCAACCATATGAATCATTGGTGAAGGAAAACTGAATTGCTCAGTCATTGTTTATGGCAATGCAAATTTATATAACAGTTATGAATGTCATTTTTCAAGTTCTTATATAGTTAAGTATAAGCTACAATTAACATGAGACTCCACTCTGAGGTATTTACCTAAGTGAAATAAAAATAAAAGATTGTAGTAGAATATTTATAGAAACATTGTCCATAATTGTCAACAACTGGTTATAACACAAAATTATTAAATGGTGAATAAATAAAAATCATGACATTAATATACAATGGAATATTGTTTATTTATAATAGGAACTATGATATATGTAGTAACATCAAGCACAATGTTGAACGAAATCAAGCAAACAAAGAAGATGGTAGACTTTAAGATTCCATTGAAGGGGAGGTCACATACGAAGGGTAGACTAAAAGAAGGAAACTAAGAAGATGAATGTGTTTGATATATTCTCTACACAAGAAAGAATATAGAAATCTTAAACCAGCTGAAAACACCTTATGAACCAATTGGGGTTATACTACATATATACATGCAAATATCATAAGAAACTCCCTGTATAGCTACCTTTATCTCAAGCAAGAAAAAATGTCATTTTTTTCTCCTTTTTTCTTTTTTCTTCTACAAAATTGGAGAATGGGAGGCAGAACTGGTTCTGCCCAGGGGTGGCATTGGTACCAGTGTGAGAGGTTAGGTGTAAGGAAAGGGGATAGGAGGGTGAATACTCTGCTACAAATGTTACATAAGTTTGTAAATGTAAAAATGGTACCTGTTGAAACTATTCCATAAATGGGTGGAGAAGGGGATAAAGGAGAATGGTGGAAGAGGTGAATTCATGTATGATGTATTTGATACATTTTAAGAAATTTTGTAAATGCCAATGTACCCCCAGCCAACACAATAAAAAATTAAATAAAATATCAAAAAGTGTTATAAGATGAAAAGTATATTAAACAAAGCAGATCAGTGTGTGCCATGGGCCACTGAAAGGACTTAAGGACTGAGAGGAAAAAGATAGAAAAGAACCTTGTAAGTTAAATGAGCTTCATAATTATTATGTGGTGGATACATGACCTAAGAATTGTATAAAAACTTATCAAGTTGTATACATACTATTTTTAAGAACCAATAATAGAAAGTGAAGATTTGAGGGAATCAATAGAAAATCAACTGAAAATCTTGTTATATCAACATTGTGAAATATGTAACAACTTTTGGCATATATTTTACAAATATTATTTTGAAAAGGAATGTAAACCCAAATCTAATGGATTCATTATTGTTTAGAATACTAATGTGTGGTAATGTTACAGAAGCATCACAGAAAATATATTTTCTCAATCATAGACAATTTAATGTGTGAAAGACAATAATTAACAAAGAATAATAAGTTAACATTGAGATGATTAATAAAATTTAAGATTGTTATACTGTAGTATTTTATCATTAAAAGTGATCATAAAATCTTTCATCTCCACTAACTATAGGATGTATAGATTTCACACATCGATCTTTATAAACAGGTAAGTATCATAATATTGTTGCCTTTTTTCTGAATGTAAGTGTCTTCTAGAAAGCTAGTCACACATAATTTGAGGAGGTAGAACCAATACTCACCTTCAAATTAAGATGGAATTTAACTATGGTTGTGAATATTCTAATGTTTCCTAGATTAAAATGTCAGATATAAGAATATGTATAAAATTGTTTTACATCCAAAATTCTATGTTTTTTCAGAACCTTTCACCTCAGTGTTCATCAACTGATGGATGGAAAATTAGAATTTGGTACAGATGCACAATGTCACACTGTAGCTACAAAAAGAATGAAACCCTTACGCAACAACACAGATGGAACTGGAGATCATTATGCTAGTGAAATACTCAGGCAGAGAAGGACAAGCACCACACAATCTCATTCAGACATTCAATATAACAAAGTCAATCTTATGGAAGTTGAATGTAGAATGGTGGTCACCAGAGGCTGTAGAGAGCAGGACTGGAGAGAAGGATTGAGAGGAGATTTATCAATGAGTACTAAGTTGCAGGGAAATGTAAGATGTTTTGATGAGTGATTGCACAGTCAAATAACTATAGATACTAATACTGTGCCTCATATTTCAAAAACCTAGAAGAAAAGATGGATAGTATTTACCATAAAGAAATGATAAATGTTTGAAAAGATAGATATGTTTAAACTGATTTAAATAGTGCACAATGTATTCATATATCAAAACATCAGCTTACTCAACTAGTATGAACAATGTGTACATTTTTATGTAAGTTAAAAATAAATTAAAAATAAAGAAAACAAAAAAGCCTCCTTGTAATATTTGTCAGTTTTTCTTTACTTGACAGAAAATAATTGCCTTGAGTTTTTTGCTCTGCCAATTTTTAGCCTATTTCAAGAAGAAAATATCTCTAAGATCAGAAGTTTTATGAGGAGATTTTCACCATTATACAACAGTGACCTTTTCAATATTTTGTGCTTTGATTGAGTAGCCATTCAGTTCACTCCCTGAATGCTTTCATAAACATAACGAAACTCAGAATACATTGTTTCAAAGGTCACATAGCATTTTTCATTACACATTTTCATTAATTTAAAAGATACATGAAATGAAATGCTAACATTGGTCTTGTTTTTATATACGAATAAAAAGAAAACTTGAATGCACACATATTCTTACATACATATTCATATACACTAAATATCAGTTCAACCATGTGTATATGTTTCTGGTGATATGTGAATACTGTCTAAATACCTAAATCTGAGTAGAAACATAGTCAAATCACTATCAATTGTAAGTAAAATATAAAATATAATGTAATGTTAATACAGTGTGATGTTAATTTATACTGTGTTATGTATTTATTCTTTGCTAAGGACATTTTATTAATCCAGAAAAAAAGATTTCATCTTAGAACACAGATGAAATTCAGTTTCATAATGATTACATGAGTGGATAAACTTTCCCATTAAAAACATTTTTCATCATGTAGATATCACTAGTAAAAATTACAAAACTAGGCTAAAGTTATAGACCCAAACATATAAAATAATGTATTGCAGCTTTTATGTATTTGTAGCATTTGTCTATATTTTGCAGTTTACTATATTGAACAAAACTATCCATGATATTCAGTTATTTGAAAATCTCTGAAAATTTCTTGGAAAATATGTATATGATAAAAAAGAGTAACTGAAGAGCTTAAAGGGTTAATAGTCCATGTCCATATTTAGCACGGCATGGCAAAGACACTGAGCTTTATGAAGGGTACCAGAATCTTGATATTAAAGTCTTATTGAAGAAAATACTCCCAAAAGATAAACCAATTTCATGAGCTTTCATTACATAATAATGTAAATTCTTCTCTTACTCATGCTCTTTCAAGTTCATAAAATTTAGTGATGATGTGATATTCCACATTCTCACACCTGAACTCATTCTAAATTGAGATTATATTCAGTTTAAGATATCAGAAAGGAAAAGATTAATATTAGTATAGCAGTATATATTTTTAGAAAAAGTCATGTCATTGTAATGTTGTCTTCATTACTACTGTGCTATGTATAGAAATCAACATTTAGATATTTAAATTACAACAATATTTCTTATATTTATAAAGGGTTATTTGATACTTATGCACTCATTATGCATCTATTGTTTTCCTTCAGGAGTTTTAGAATCTAATAAAAACATCACAGAATTTTTAGCTGAAATGAATAACTAAGTGGATGCTCAGGTTCTTTTTCAAGAAGTAAGCTAAAATTAAATGTGATCCTAATGTGATAAAATTCTCATTTCCTATGTCAAATTTACAAAGACTTTTTAATCTAGACTCATTGTACTGCCTCTAATTTGTTTTACATATAAGGAAAATATGAGGAATAAATTAACCCCAAATACTTTTATTTCCTCTCTGATTTATAACAATCAAATTTATGCTGTGTATTTCTTCTATTATAAGAAATATTAAAATTCACTTATATTTTTAAATTGTGTTTCCTTTAATTTCTTTACATTATTTTTATAAAAGTCTACATTTTATTTTGGGCAAAATTATGCACAGCATGAAAAACAATATGATATCACCTGTCCATTAAATTCCAGAGGTGATAAAAAGTCTATAAACTATATTAAGCATTCAGGAAGTAATAGTCAAAACAATTATGAAGCCAATTAATTTGTGACTTTTTGACATTTGGAATGAGAAAAATCATATATGTGAATGATGAAATATTCTATTTCTGATACTTTTAACATTTTAACATCTACTTGTGCTGATATTGTAGTGAAATAAAATTTCAGTATAGATGGTATGGCAAACTTCCTTATCTTACTATTGATTTTTAAAGAAATATTTTTATTATGGATGTGAAATATTTTGTACAAGTATGATGTTTCTATATAGATACATTTTTTGTGATGAGAAAAGCCTCCTTAATGCCTAACTTGGTAAGGTTTATCAATGTGTTATTGCCAAATTTTATCAAAAATGGTATAAATTTTTTGGTAATATATAACTCCTTAATCTTCTAAATAAATAAATTTTCTAATACACACTCTAAATTTCGAATGACATATTCAAGGAGTACATTGAATTATTTAATAACATTAAATTCCATTTTTTACTTCCATTTTTTACTTTAATATGGTTAAAATACTGTTTCTCTCACTGATTTGGTGATTTTTTTAGTATCAATTTTATCCTCTTTTCATCACTGATTTGGGGAGCACTCCTATTTTTAATGTATTTATTTTTACTACTATAATTAAACATTATTTAAAAGTTATGAATTAAATTCTTGGTGTATTTGCTAATCTCTTTCTTGTATGAATTATTCTGAAGATAAAGGGTATAGACCATTTGTTAAAGGTAACAGTGAACAAAAACTTAGTACATTGTTTTCATAGTATATTTGATAAAATTGAGTACACTAATGAGCTGAAAGCAGACCAGAAAATTATGCAAACTAAAATAAAGAAATATAAATAAAAAAGGGAAATTTACAGGATTTATAAAATAGACAAAATGACATAGATAAATCATTGAGATATCAAAAGAAGGAAAGTACATGGGCAGAAGCAAGGTTTGAAGTGATGATGACTGGCTAAACTTCAAAAACATGACAGGATGCATAGAAACACTGCAAACTTGAAGCAGGTTGGATTCAGAGACAGCTGAATGCAATGACCATATTTTTCATTGCATTCTATTTCCATAATTTTATTTATGTTATTCTTTCAGGTTGTCACCTGATATTCTCAAATTATTCATTTTTGAAAAAAAACACGTATAGTAAATACTGTGTGAGTTCATTCAAATATCCCATTTTATCTGAGTTTGTTTCATTTTTTGTACTTTAGTCATATTATGAAACTGGTTCTTATGCTTTGGTGATTAAACATTTTGTTTAACATACATGGGATTATTTTTTAAGGATAAGGATGATGTTACATTCTTCTCAAAAGGAATGATGTTTTCTTTTGACCAGCAGTTATAGTTAAATCAACTTTTTAAATCAATGTTGAATTTAATTTAGATCAAGATTAATTTTTTTTCATTTATTCACATGTGCAAGGATTAATATTTATGAGGCCCAGGCTATTTTATGGCATAATATTAAATTAATGATGTCTCCACCTTCTAAAGACTTATTTTTATTCTTTAAGACCAGATGGTAGCTGAGAATCTTGGTTGGATTTCTAGAGTCCTGGATTCCAGTTGGCAAAGGTCTCCAGGGGAAAATGCACATCATATTTTACAACCAGCCCAATACATTCCTTTACTTCTACATCTCTGTCTATGTTGATAATCTTCTCATATTTTCTGATAGATTTTACTTTTAAACTTCCAGATTTGATAGACAGCCTTTCTAGCCCAAAGGATTAATCTAAAAAACAGTAAAAAACAAAAATTCAAGCCCAACAGTTGTAAGAATAAAAATGAAATCATTCTGTTTCTTCTCTACCATTACTGTCATGAACAGAATAACATTTTTACTTCACATTTACAGCAACATACTACATTTAAAGTAAGCCATATGGGAAACTAAAAATTTATCTTAAAATATACTTTAATGTTGAATAGTAAGTTAAGAAAATAGATAACTATGCACCTCTGAGAGTGAAGAATTCTATATTTTCTAAAATCCATGCTCAATTATCCAGTTATGATGCATCATTTTAAAGAAATAGTTTCTTAAATGAACAAACATTTATGTAGGAGTGTATTAACACTGTGCTTTATATTGGACTATTCCTACAAAAATTAAATATTAAATATTTTTTTAATTAGACTACAGAATTATATTATAATGAATACAGGTATGATAAATAATTATAAAATCAAGGTTATATACATAGACATTTTAATGTCATTGGATTAAAAAATTAATATATAAATTTGAAATTAAAACATATATTAAATATAAATATGTGATAATATATTTTATATTTTTCTATTTTAATTTATATTTCATATTTTCCATTTAAAAATACATTCTAAAATATTGTATTAGTTTAGGATATTCTATGACAATAAGAAGAATACATCCACTTTTAAATGACTCCAAAATATGTATAAGACTCACATAAGAAATGTTAAAAATGTAATAGATGTCTAAACAAATAAAACCAATACATCTTTAATAAATTATTAATAAGGAAATATATGTTAAAGTAACTCATTCATGGGAAGTTGGAAACTATTGCTTTGATCATAACTATGTTTGAATTTCAATAGTTTCATTATATAAATATATTTCAGTTGTTTATATATCATTTTGCTTTATAATTTACTATCTTGCATTCATTTTAAAAATTCAGTGTTGAGTGTTGAACATAATGTGCATGCATATATATATATTTATAATTTTTAGTTAAATACTGAACAATTTCTCCAAATATTACATGACAAATCCTTCTTAGAAAGAAAAAAGCACCATTTCCATTTCTTTCTGTTCTTAACAGGTGAAAATGATAGCAAAATCAATAAGGAAAATAGTAAGGTCAGGATGAAAAACATTCCCAGTTCAGAGCTTAATTTCAAGAACAATTTGCCATGGCATCTACGTAGTCTCTTCGTGGAAGTTTAGCAGATCTGACAGCTAATTAATTATAAAGCAAGATTAGAGAGTGGACAGAAGTGCCGGCAGAAGAGAATTCATCTTTTGAGTCAACGTGTTTCAGTAGATTCATTTTCTTAGGCCTGAAAGACATACCCCTAGTAAATCATTGTTTATCTTTAAGCTTGAAAAGGAAATCGAACATGACATGAACAATTACCAAGATATTCTCACAGAAATATATTCTTAAATAACAAACATGAAAGCAAATTAGAACTATGTGACATCTGAGATTTTCTTGTGTTTTTTGTCTGAATTATGTGCAATGTCTAAAATTACTTTATTCTAAAATATCAAGAAAAACATACAAACTACCAACTGAAATCAAAGGTTATATATACATTAGTAATAAATTAAATATTGATACCAAACATGACAATACAGTATAAGGTAATTCTATAATTTTCAGTTGGGTAGTAAATCTTGGTAAATACAAAATTAATACTTTCCAACATAAGTAATTCAGAAATGTTCATTGTGCTACTTAAAACACTATTTTATATCTATATATTAGACATAAACTAAAACAAAACAAACAAAAAATTGCTATTCATGGTTGATTATTTTTTCAATATAGTATTTTGCTAAAAATAAATGTAGTTGGGCTGGCAGCAGAATCCAAGTAATAGAACATATCTGCCTGAAAATCATGAGACTCTGTGTTCAAATCCCAGTACCATCATAAATATATAAATAAAATAAAATAAATGCGAGACTTCCAGTTACAGTTCTAAAGTGAGAGCACCTTGGAAGCTGTCACTGTATTCTAATAACAATTAAAAAATGACCAGACTAAAATCTCAATAACTCTTTAATACTTTGGAGAAATAGAATCACAGGAAAAACTTTTAAACACGCCCTCAAATTGAAGAAACAAATGTGCAAATACAGAGAATTACATCTTGACAGAACAGAACCACCCAGCTCAGTCCTCCTTGGGAAATAGTATCAGGATAGAAGTATCAGCATGTAATTAATTAATTTGTAGAGGCTCAGTGTGGACAGGCCTGAGAGATGAATTGACTCCAAGGAGATGCAGTCATGGAAGAACTCACACGTCAGTGGTTTTACCATCAGAATTTATAGTGGATTCTCGCAGAGAAATTCCCTCATGCTTCCAGCAAGGGAAGAAGAATTATAAACAGAGTAAAACACGCCACAGAACTCTGCTCCTCTTAACAAAGTCAACCTTAAGGAGAATCTATTTAACTAGAGCCTTGGGGGAAGGGAAAGACCCAAGTCCCTTACGGGGAAGGGAAAAATCCAACTGTATTCATTAGAAGAAGGAAAATATCCAACTTTGGTTTTCTCTAGCCCTGCTGTCCTATCTAAGGGGTTAGTGGGAGTAACTGAGCACTGCTGAGGCTCCCAATCCCAAGGCAAAGTTCACAGAAAGACTAATGATGCAACTATGGAACACTACTTATTCACCTACACGTCACCATCACATCATTAAAGGCTTATTTATGGCAGTTCCTTCTACTAGCATAGCATCCCCAGGTATCCATCAAGGAAAAAAAGACATGCAAAAGATAAAAACAGTTTGAAGAGACATAACAAATATCAGAACCAAAAATGAATAATTTAAGTACCACACAGGAATGGGTGTGGAATTTAAGCTGACATACGCAAACTCTAAGAAAATTAAATGTCAACTTGAAGAGCACAGCAAAAGAAATGAAAGATGATCAGATGACTTATTAATATACTGAACATGGCTGAGGAAAGATCTCTGAAGTTGAGAATATCTCAACAGAAACTGCCCACCTGAATATAAAATAAGAAAAACAGTGGAAAAAAAAGATTCAAATATCCAACTATGGTTGGACAACTACAAGATATATATACATAGGTAGATATCTACCAAAAGGAGAAGAAAGGAGCAAAAGAAAGATTTGAAGCAATATGACATATAATTTTTTTAAATGTATGTCAGATACAAAACCACAGATAAAGGAAAGTCAGAGAATTCCTTTATAAACAGCAAGATAAATACTGAAAATTTTTGCATAAGTATAGCATATTCTACCTAAGCATAGCATACTCTACCTAAGGATAGCATATTCAAATGGCCTAAGTCAAACACAAGGAAAAATATCTGAGAAGAAATCAAAGGGGAAAAAAAAACTGTTTTACATTTAAAAGAGTAAATATAAGCATCTAAATTCACAGAAACCCTGTCAGAAAAGAGTAGAGTGAAATAACTAAAGTGCACAGAGGGAAAAAGAAAGCACAAAACAAAGCAAAATAATAAACCAGAACTCTGTAGCCTTTTAAGTTTTCCTTCATTGTCAAGGAGAAATAGACTTTCTCAAACAAACATTGATATATCTGTTTCTAAAAAACAGTAAAAGTTCTTTAGAGACAAAGAAAATTGTACAGGCCAAAATTTCTAATCTACACAAAATAAAGAACATCAGAGAAAGAATTAGTGAAGATAAGTTTTTAATTTTATTCTTCCTCTTCATTGATGTTATCAGCTAACCATTAATGCATTTGGTTAAGTTTATGTATTTGTATAAGTGGAAAGAATGACAGAAATGAAGAAAAGGATGAGAGGAAGGGATTAAGATTTTGTTATTGTGTGGAAATCACTCTACCCATGAAGTCCTGTAGTGCTATCTGAAATTAGACTTGGATTATTTATAAATGTATACTGAAGACTCTTAAGCAACAACCCCCTCAAATATATATATCAAATATATATATTTGATATACATATACATATATATATGTATGTATATACATACATATATATATACATAGATATATATATACATATATATATATTTGATATATATATATATATCTCACATATATGCATGTATGTATATATATCTCACATATATGCATATATGTATATATTCACACATATACACACATATATATGTAATATACCAGCAATGAACTGGATAAAAGGACATTTGCAGATTACTTCATATAACAAATGCAGAATACATATTCATTGCAAGTTCACGTGCAACATTAGAAAGACAGATACCATTCAAGGGAAACAGAATTCATACAATATCTGCTCACAGAAATGGTGAATAAAATTAGCAATTGATACCAGGAAGACACTTTAAAATTTCTAAATGGTTGGAGATAAAACAAAACACTCAGAAGTAACACATGAGTCAAAGATCTCTCAAAAAAATGAGACAGTATTTTGAACTAAACAAAAAACAACTTATGAATATTTTTGGAATGCAGCTGAAACAGTATTTAGAGTAACATTTATAGCATTGACTATATATATATTATAAAAGAAGAAAGACATAAAATATATCATTCAAGCTTACCCCTTTCAAGCTTTTTCTTTTTTTGTTGTTCATTCCTGGAGTTTGAACTCAGGGCTTTACACTGCTAGGTAGGCACTCCACCACTTGAGCCATGACTCTAGCTCAAGCTTACCCCTTTCAAAACTACAGAAAAATAGCAAATTAAGTTTGAAATTTAAGAACAAGATTAATAAAAAAAAAAATACTGGTACAGTGATCAATGAAGCTAATACCAGGAAATCAATAAAAATGCCAGCAATTTAAAATTCAATCTTTGAAAATATCAATAAAGTAAATAAGCCTCTAGTCAGGTTAACTAAAACAAATTAACAAAGTCATAAATGAAAAAGGGGACATCACTAGAGATCTAATTCACATTTAAAGATAATAAAGTAATTCTATGAAAAACTCTATGCCTACAAATTTTATAACTTCATTTAAGAGAACAAAATGTTGAAAGATGCAATTTGCCAAAACTTTCACAAAAAGAATATATACCCTGAATAGGGCTAAAATTCTTTTAAAAGATCACATCAAATTAATAATCCTATAAAATAAAAATCACTGTTCCCAGGTGAATTCACTGGTGAATTTCACTAAACATAACAATTGTCTGCTAATCATCTAAAACATGGGCCTTTGTGGCCATTTATATCAACATAGTAAGAAGTATTAAAAAAGAGATACACATGCAGCCATATGTACACATGTAAGAAGTTTAAATGCATACTGGTAAGTGAAAGAAGTCAATTTTTAAGGGCTATACCCTGTATTATTCCAAATTTATAATATTCTGTAAAAGGCAAAGCTATGGATTTAGTATTTACAAGGTAAGTGGTTGTCAGGGATTCGGGAGAAGGGAGGGATAAATAGGTAGATCAAAGAAGATTCTTAAGCCAGAGAAACTACTCTGTTTTATTATCTAATCATTGATGTATGATATTGTAAATTTGTGCAAAACAGTAGAAGATATACCACCAAGAATAAATTCTAATGTAAATTATGAACTTTGAGTAATACTCATGTCAGTATAGGCTCATCATTTGTAATAAATGTACTACACTGTCAGAGGATGTTGGTAGTGGGGGAAAACCATGTTTTCTGGGAGACAGCAGAGTTTCATGGGTAGAATAGTGTTTTCTAGAATCAGAAAGACTTGTACACATGTTTGTAAATGGAAAAATGAGACCTGTTGGTCTCATCACCTCCTGAGGGAGGGGGATAAAGAAGAATGATGGAGGGGGTGAATTCAACTATGATAAATTGTAAGAAATTTTGTAAATGTCTCAATGTACCCCCAGAACAACAATAATAAAAAAAGTATGAAAAATAAGACTTGGAAAATACTTTGGACCCTAAGATGTAACCATTCTCCTTCTCTGAGCAGTCATTTCCTCATTTGTAAAGTAAAAATAAATATTGTCTATCTAGAGAGAATAAGAACATAAATGACTTTGCATAGCTATTGACATATAGTAACCTGTAAAGCATTACTTTATACTTGTTCTCAATAAATAAATAATTTTTCCTGTGTACTGGTTGTTCAAAGCAAGAGAAAGCAAACACTTGAGGCTCTTCTGATTTACTCTAGTGATTAAATAAAAATATTATATCACTGGTAGTATAAATACCATATGATTAAGGAAAATATTTTTTTCATAATTTCCAAATCTAAAAATTTTTTAAGTTGATGTTTTTAGTATATATAGGGTCTTCTTGATAAGACCCTTCTTGATGACTTATACATTATAAGTACACTTAATAAAATTAGGTCTGTGTTTTTGTGTCCATAGTCAATGTCTCCATTCCTTTTCCTGAGGTTCCATTCAGTATTAGTTACCGTCTTTTAATGAAAAAGGCCTCTCACAATTGAACTAGTTATTTAATCTTAAATTAGTCTGGGCCTCATAAAATGATAATCACAGGTTGCAGGGCAGGTTACACTATGAACTATTATTCTTTCAGCTCTATTTTATAACTATGATCTATAAAAGACATTATCTGCGTGTATATCAATTTTGAACATACTCTCATGGAAAATAATGATGGAATAAAATGTAAAACTTATCCAAATCAAGTGTGTAGGATCAGCTAGTGTATTTGGAAAGTAACCTCAGGAAACAGAAGTAAGGAAGCCATGAAAGTGAGATATGGAAGTGTTAAACCTGGTAAACAATGGGCTAATACTGATACTCAGTATGGAAAATATGAGGTAATTTTCACTGTAGAGCATTGGCACTGCTCTGTAGACTATAACAGAATTGTTACATGACAGAACAAGAAGCAAGATAAATTATGTACTATACCCTTGCTGTATTGATTAGTGATGGCTTCTAGAGTAGTTAAATCTCCCCTACTTTTGGAGTGGACTTGTCTGTAGCAAAGAAGATTTGTATAGGTTTGACCAATGCAGCAGAATACCTAGATGCATCTTGATGTGGGACCCTGCAACAAATAAAAAGAACTATTGAAGAGGTGCTTACTATGTAGCCAATGTTATTTAAGTACTGTAGAAGAAATAACTATTCTATCTTGTTCAATCAATGAAAAATATATAAATCTAATTTGCTTTTTTTTAGTGGTTGTACTTTGGGGTTGAACTTAAACTTTTGCTTGCTAGGCAAGTGCTTTACTACTTGAGTCATAGTCCCAGTATTTTTGCTTTAGTTGTTTTGTAATAGGGTCTCTATTGTGTTTTTGGCTTGGCTAGCTGGGATAGCAATCCTCCTTATTATGCTTCTCATGTAGCTTGATGAGGTGGTTGTGATCATGTCCACCCATTGACTGAAATGGGACCTCAGTAACTGTTTTTGGTTTTTTTGCCTGGGATAGCCTCAAATAATGATCCTCTGTCTATAAGAAGCTCAACTGTAGGCCTGAGCCACGCATCCAGCCTTAAAAATATCATTTTTATTATGTAGCTGAAAAACTGATGTAGAGATAAACTGAATGATATCCAATATCATATCTAGTAAGTGAATCTCAAGATAGTCTCCATGGTCTGGGTTTGGATCTTACATCTTCATGTTCTAGACAAAACTTTCCTTAAACATATACTTTTAAACTATTCAGTCTCACTCTTTGCTAATAAGCATTTTATTCCAAATAAATGCCACTGCAAAATTATCTCATCTCCGAAAATCTGGTATGTATAGTTATGATATCACAGAACACTGTCACTTTGTATTCTATATGACATAGGTCAATCCCAAGAGTATAAATAGGTTAGTTGTTTTCCAATATAAAAGAACACAGGCCATTAAAATTCACTGGCAATAAAAGCAAGAGCCAAAACTACTACCATAAATTATTTTTATAATTTTCTATTGTTTCTTTCCATCTTTCCCTTTCCTCCCTCTCTCCCTTCCTTCCTTTCTTCCTTCTTTTCTGCTTATTTAAGTGTTTATAACAGTTGTTCTGTAGATGACTTTGTTCTCTTATTGTTTTGATATTTTACGTATTGTAACTCCACTGTTGATTATCACATCCCTATCAAACATAAAAACATTATTTATTAATATGCTAAATTAATACTCACATAATTGACTATATCCTGACACAAAATTTAATATGCCTGTACAATCATCATTGAATGCTTTTACTGACAACCAACTTCCATCATGTCCTGAGTTTTCATTAGTTATTTTACAGCAGTAACATCATATCATTGTTAGTTTTATTATTTTTAATATTATTTTATTATTTTTAATATTATTCTTATCTAGTCTTCAGTTAAAATATGCACTTTGAAGAAATAGACTTCTTCATCTTTATGGTATTTAGTTCTATTGTTTATTTTCATTTACTAAGTTTGTTTATTTTTCCAGGTTTTCTTTTTATTTTAAAATAGGGTGTTTTTTGCATCGTAAGTGATGAGAACTCTCTTGGCTAAATTTTAGGCTACCTCCCTTAGGCCATCTTGACTAGACCTTGGTCATGTTATTTAGGGTCCTGTAAAGCAAAGTTGTTGCAGGAATCCTAGTGAGTCAGTTTAGAGAGAATGTTTCTACCCTTCATATGTGATCATTCTTAACATGTGATCAAATTCCTTACCTGACTTCCCTTGATATCCGAGTCAACAGACTTTTTGTCACTGTGAAAAATACCCAGGAGAAATAATATAAAGTAGGCAAGATTTCTTTTCACTTATGGTTTCAGTCTGTGGTTCCTTGGCTCCATCTTTTCTGAACCTGAGGTAGAATATGCCAGAGAAGTCCTATTGAGCAGAGCTATTGACTTCACAGAATCCAGGATAAAGAGAGGGAGAGAGAGAAGAGAGGAGAGAGGAGAGAGACAGAGAGAGATAGAGAGAGAGAATAAAGTGCAGGGACCAGGCATATCTTTCCAGCACACACTGCCAGTGGCCCACTTCTCCCAATTAGGCCTGACCACCTAGATTCCATCACGTTCCAGTAATGTCATCATATCATAATCAATAAAAGATTAATCCATTGATTAGGTAAGAGCCCACAGCATCTAATCACTTACCACAATCCCAAAAGCTAGCAACAAAAACCACATCCCATGATCTACCAGTAGACATCACTAATTCAAACCATAGCAATATCTCATCACCAGGCCTGCCGTCAGCAGTAAGAATTTCCTTACCTTGTATGTCTCATCTTAGGAATTTTCTTGCCCATTTAAATTCTTATTCTGATTGTTGGCTATAAATCTTTACATTTCCTCACAGAATTCATCTCTCTCTCTCTCTCTCTCCTATTGCAGTAGTTTGAAACCTATTTTGATAGTCCTCAATAAAATCTTCCTTACCCACTCAGCAAATGTCAAAACAACATTTTCTTTAAAAACCATCAGTGTCTTCTAAAATATTTTACTGTCAGTAACGTTTGCCATAACTTTTCATAAATTCTGTGTATGTGAAACAGCAGGCTTGTTCTTCCAGGATTTAACTGTGAATTGTTTTCTTCCTTTTGATCCACTGTCAATTTTAATTATGAAGATTATGTTATTATGATAGTAAATTTATAGCTCAGAAAGATTTTCTCTTCTATTCATGGTATTTCCAGAAAAGTTATCACCTGCCAGATTTCCTTTTGCCTTTCCCAAGATTTTTGTTTTTTATATTTTTTATTTTTTTTATTTATTTTTTGATTGCTGAGTCTTCCATAAAGAAATTGTTAACTTTTCTTTTGCATTCAAGGCAGTGAAATCCCTCAGTGTTATCACATGACAGAATATTGGTTTCTGCTGGGTAACAGCAATATGAAAATCAAGTGAGTGTCCTACACTTCTGTACTTGAGAATCAAAGGATAAAAAATTGGCAAAACATTATAATTCTTCAGGATTCTTCATTCAGGTTCATCCAGCTGCAAATACCTATTTCCTTCTAGTTGTAATGATTAGGATAAAGTCATCCGGCTACTGGAAACACCAGGTTATTTTTTTTTTATTTGAACAATTTGGGAAGCCCTTAGAACACTCATTAGCAAAAATGATAGTTTCATTCCTATTTTAAATCAGTTTAAATGAGATAGACTGTGCAAATCTTTTAGAAACTTTGTCTGCTATTCCATAAAGACTTTTGTTCTGTTAAGAGAAACTACAGAGTCCTTTCCGCCAAGCTTCTTCTGGGAGATGAATAATGTTATACTTCAAAGCAGTATATTAGAAGTTCATTTCATCCAGATTACTTCAAAATTTGAATTGAACGGCATTTTACAGACAAAATCACCAGGATCTTTGTAGTGTGTTCTTATAAAGTGGGAATAGTTAAGGGAAAAGCATGTAGAATCTGTGCTACCATCTTCCTCAAATCTCTGCTGCTTCCTAAAAAAAATGTGATTGAATTATTGCACACATAGAGAAAGGTTTGCATCACGTAAACTCAGAATTTGGTGAATTCTTATTTTTTTTTCTTTTACTAGAGACTTTATTTTTCGAAGTGTATTATTATTACTAGATGATTTCAATATTTGATCATTTTGCCTATTTTATTTTAAAGGAAATCACACCAGGAATTTAGACTCTTCTCAGAAAGTTAATGGAGATTTAAGTAATTCCTTCATAGGCATACTAGAATAAACAAAATACAAACTCCTGGCTATTGTAATACACTAGACCACCCACATAATTTAAAGATATTTCTAAAATTTCAAGACTATGAACCATTCATAGCATAGACAACTTAATGCATAGACAACTATCACTCATGTCATTTTTGATAATTTTTAACAAGGGACCTCATGTTTTCATTTCGTACTGGGCCCTGCAAATTTTGTTGATAGTTCTGGTTAAAAATCTAATACTAGACTTACTTTCTTTAGTGGAAGTTGTCTTTTAATCACAACAGCCTGGGAAGGATTTGTTATGACCTGATTTCATCCTTAAAACTGTGTCCCCAAATTACAAAGCAATTATGAAGTTACTTAGCACCCTTTCTTGGACCTCATTATAGAAAACTCTCTTTATTTTCTGGAGAGAATGAACTGAAACTTTTTAACTTTCAGTTTGCTCTTGGGGTGTCTCGTTTTATGTCACTAATTTGAAAAATTAAAGTTTGCATATATTATTTTTCCCACAACTTTTTTCAAATCATTCTTTATTTTATTTGTGTATATTAATTATACAAAGGGGCTTCATTATGATATTTCCATACATGCATATTATGTACTTTATTCCACTTCACCCCTCCATTACTCTTTTTTGTACCTACCTTCTCTTAAAAAAAGTTGTTTTCATTATTCTATTTTTATATGTGTGCATAAGGTATTTTGATCATATTTGCCACCCCCTCAACCCTCTCCTTTTGCCTGCCCAACTCTGACTGCTTCCCACCCAAAAATAGTCCCTATTTTGCAATCATGTTATTTATTTATTTATTTTTGCAGTATTGGGACTTGATCACAAGGCTTGCACTTGTTATGAAGGTGCTCTGCCACTTGAGCCATGCTTCCAGACCTTTATTGTTTCCATTATTTTTCTGATAAGATCACATGTTTTTGCCCTTGGCCAGACTCAGACCACAACCCTCCTAACTATGCCTCCCACCTACCTGGAACCACATCCATGCTCTACTACACTTGCATTACCTGTTGAATTGGAGGTCTCTAACTTTTTGCCCAGGCTGGACTGAGCCATGATCTTCTGAATAGATGGGATTATAGCAAGGAGCCAGTGGACCTGACCTGTTTTTTTTTTTAGGTCTAAATTCTACATCTGAGAGAATACATGATATCTGTCTCTCTCAGTCTGATTCATTTCTCTTAACATGATGATCTCTGGTTCCACCCACTTTCGAGCACATGACATTATCATTTGTCTTTATGACTGAATAAAACTCAATTTTGTATGTACACCACATTTTCTTCTGAAACTACTAGGGGAAAACACTTGAAGATACAGGTATAGACAAAAACTTTCTGAATATGACTCTAATAGCTCAGGAAATAAGAGCAATAATTGACAAATGGGATTGCATAAAATTAAAAATGTTTTGCATACCAAAAGTAACTGTTGCCAGAATCAAGAGACAAGCTACAGAATACGGGAAAATTGTTGCTGGCTATTTGTCACAAAGAGGATTAAAATCCAGAATATATAAAGAGATCCAAATATTAATCACCATGAGAAAAAAGTCCAATTTATAAATGGGCAAATGAATTGAGCAGACAATTCTCAGGAAAAGCACAAATGACTATAAACACAAGAAGAAATGTTCAACATCCTTAGGCCTCAGAGAATATAAATCAAAACTACTGAAGGACTGGTGGAGTGGCTCAAGTGGTAGAGCACCTGTCTAACAAGTGTGAGGCCCTGAGTTCAAATCCCAGTACCACCAAAAAAAAAAAAGAAGATGGAAAGAAACTACAGAATAAACCTAAATAAAATAAGGGATGTAATTTTCCTTGTATGCACATATAAATAATAAAAGAAAAATGAAAAAAAAAAAAAAAACTACTGAGATCCCATCTCACCTTAGTCAAAATGGCCATCAAGAAAACAAACAACAGCAAATGCTAGTGAGGATGTAGAGAAAAAGAAATTAGTGAATTCTTATAGAGTCAAGATTCCTGTGTAACTACTTGTCAGAATGAGAAATCAGATATTGTTTTCTATTGTTGTGCTGGGTGGGGTACATTGTGACATTTACAAAAGTTTCCACAATATATCAACTACATTCTACTTGAATTCACCTACTCCATTATTTTCTTATATTCCTCCATCTCCCCATTCCTGGAATAGTTTCAACGGGTATCATTTTTCTATTTCCATACATGTGCACCGTATTTGTACCATATTCACCCTCTCACACCCTTTCACCACCTCCTCCCTCCCTCTGTACCAACTCTCCCATTGTCACTATTACAAAGCCTCCCTCAGCTTCCCTTGTCATTATACCTCCCTGAAGATTACCATTATTCTCTGCTCTGTCCCCAAAGATTGTATGTTTTTAATTTATTTGGACTTTATATGACTGAAATCAGTATATGTTTGTTGTTTCTGCAATTTTGTTGTTAATATCATGTTGGTGATATTCTCCATACACATAGTTTTGTACATCAATAGATAATCAATTTTCATTTATGGTCAATATAAATTTTTTATGAAAATATCACAATGTATTTTTCTATTTTCCTATAAAATTGCTTCCTAGATGATATACAAAAATTAATCTTTCTGTGGATACTTTTGCCCTTGTCTTTGATACAAATATATAGTTATTTCTGTTGCTTATATCTTCAGAAGAGAAGTATTGGAGGACTGGGCATGTAACTCAAAAATGGAGCATTTGCTTGATCTTCACAAAGTCCTGGATTTGATCCTTAGCACCACAAGCAGAAGATGACTGTAATTTTAGCTATTTGGGAGACTTAGAACAGGAGGAACATGGTTCAAGGCCAGCCCCTATAAAATAGTTGAAAAGAACTGATTTCCAAAACAACCAGAGCAAAATGGACTGGGTTTGTGGTTCAAGCAGTAGACCACCTGAGTTCCAACTCCAGTTCCACCAAAAAAAAAAGTTCCAATAATATACTAAAATAATGTTGAACTTATCATTTCTGACAAGAGAGAACCATGCCATTTATGTATGCGTTGAAGAGGGTTTTCTAAGCAGAAATTACAGACTATAGAAATCAAGTAAGCACATATACAAGATAAGCAAGATTTCAAATCCAATTATCTCTACTCAAAATGTGGACAAAAATTTTCATTTTGAGTTGATCACCTTCCATTTTCACATAACAAATGCTAGGAATCTGTCTTCAAACAGGTCCAATATGAGTTGTTAAAAAGCAAGAAGACTTAGGATTCCATGGGACTATAGTTTAGATGAGTTTTATTTATCAATATACTTTGGATAAAAGAGCATTACCAATTATTATGTACATTTGTACTATATGACTATACTGACTTCCCTTTCCACACTGTCAGAGTTGTTCTTTGTTTTGTTAGCAAAACTTCTAACTTCAGTGTTACCCAAATTCTCAGATTTTTTTTTGAGCAGCTGGGAATTGAACACTCAGCTTTGCACTTGGTAGTCAAGTCTCTACTACCCAGCTACCCCATACTTCATTTATTTTTTGTGACAGTACAGGAGTCCTTGAACTTAAGGCCTTATGCCAGCCCTTTTTTGCTTTAAATGGTTTTCAGATAGGGTCTTATGTTTTTACCCAAGGCCTTGAACCATGCTCCTCTTGATCTTCTTCTCCTCTTGATCTCTGTAACTAGGATTACAGGTGCAAAGCATTATGCATGGCCTCCCATTTTCTTAATCATTAGAACATTTGGGGATTTCTAATTTTGGTTCTAACTAAAAGAAATAAACAACAATAACAAAAATAACTTCCTTAACCCCAATGTCAAGAAAATTTTGTTTGGTGTTTTACTTTCTTGAACTGGCAGTCTACTGACACTTAAATTTTATGAAATGGATGAATTAGTATAATGTTACAGTTTGTGTATTTGGATGTCTACATTTTACTAAAAATAACGGACTTCCTCAGTGCTCTCAAATGCCACATTTATCAAAAGTCAACTGTCCATCCATTTCTGGGCCTTTTGTAAAATTGTTATTTCACTAGATCTCTTTGTATATTATTGTGTCAATTGTAAACTTTTTAAAGCTGTAACTATGTAATTTTTAAACTATTATAAGGCAAATCCTAATGTATCAAGAGACATAAATCTTCAAGCAGTAGTAAAATCCTTTATTGGCATTCTGCCTCTTAAATTCCAAAGGACTGTAACAGAATTACTGGTTTTTGGTCTAATTTTTCATAGCAGGATTCTGATATAAACAGCCTACACCCCTTGTCAATTCAATATTTACAGAACAATCAGCAAGACTTCTCCTGATCTTTTTCTGGGCTTATCTATTACACACCAAGAACATGATCTCCCAGAAGAGAAAAATTATTTGATATGAATATATCACCAACCTTTGAAATACACAAGGGACTTTCAAGAACTTCTACTCTTCTATTAGAGTTTTACTTTCAATGCTCTCTGTAAGCCAGTGAGCTTATGCAATTGTATCTTGCATTTTTAGTTTAATTTATTATTTATTATTTTTTTCTCCCTTTTATGCTTGTTGCCACATACAACATGACCTAAATAATCTTCAGCAGAGTGTTAGGCTGTATGCTATAATGCAATGCACAACTACATAGTTTTCTGGAATAAAAAAAAAATCTATATTTAAGTGGGGTGTGGTGGACCAAGCATCCCAGTTACTTGGGAGGCTGAGATCAGAAGAAATAGTGGCTTAAGGGTAGCGTGGGCAAAAATTTGTTCGGGAGACTTCATCTCAACCAATAGCTGAGAGCACTGATTCATGCCGATTATCCTGGCTATGCAGGAGGCTGAGATTAGGAGGATAGCAGTTACAGGCCAACCTGGGAAAAAAAAAATGTACGACCCCATCTGGGCCTGGGTGGTGTGTGCCTGTCGTCCTAACTATGGATAAGAAGCATAAAATAGAAGGACCTTGGTACAGGCAAAAAAGCAAGATCCTATCTCCAAGACAACCAGAGTAAGAGGGGCTAGCTAGAAGCATGAGTCAAACGGTAGAGCAGCTGCCTAGAAGGTCTCAGTTTAACCTAAACATGTAATATCGATCAACTTGAAACTACACAAATAAAATGGGAACAAAACATCATGGTTATCTCTGAATTTCCAAAAGTAATGACACATTTTTCTTCAGATAGAAACTGAACAAATGTTTGTTAGATCTGAGTTACTACAGATTGTCATTAAAGAGCTAAGGATTTAAAAAAAAATCCTCTTGGGGTCAGTTAAGGTATTACTTTTCAAGAGGATATTCAACAAATCTCAAAGAATATTTTTAAAAAGCATTAAATCTCAGAGACACATTCTGAAGCACAACCTGATATGAATTTTAATCTCAAAAACTTATTCCCATTCAACAAATAAAATTGTGACATGGAATCCTCAGGTACTTGGAATGAATTATCTGTGTTAATTTCAATAATTTATAGGCAGGTTTTGTAATTCTCCTGTGGATAAATTAGTTAAGCACTATCCCTCACAAAGCACTTGAAAAAGAAGTAAGGACCCTAACCAATCCAGGGCAATACCTCCTTTTCTGCCATGGGAACAGAAGACTCAGCATGTAAACCTTTGGAATGGAGAACATGTGGAACTATATTGAAGTGTTCTGCTAGCCCATGGCTGCATATTGCTCAATCTCTCCTCTCCTGAGAGAGCAGTGGAAACAAGAATAGTGCTCAGAATATCAATTTAATAGAGTATATTTAAGTCCACTTCAGTAATGGCATTCCAAGCTAAACTACAAACATTGTAGTAACTTCCCATCAGCCCAAATTCCATTTTCTCTACTTCTAAGTCACATACATTTTTACAAATATCAATATTTCTTTCTTGAGAAGCTGGATCAAATGGATATTTCTTCCACTTACCTTATTTGCTTTAAAAAAATCAGAGGAAGCACAACAATCTAAATATATTAAATTGAACTATTTTGTATCATTTGGAGACACTGGCTTAAATACAGTTAATTTATAGTGTTCTGTCTCAGTCATCTTGACCAGCACAATGTTATTTTTGATTCATGACACATGTTGAGCCAAAATAGATTTGCTATAAGAATGATAAACATAAAATGACCTTAGCTCTTTTTACTAAGGAAGCCAGCTGTAAGATAAATTGCCATATGCAGACTGAAATAAACTTCAACACCTTTTCCTTCCCAAATCCAAGTAAAGAAAAATATACTCTCAAAATTCCTTAAAAAAATCTCATTTGTTTGAGTAATATTTTTAACTTCTTTTAATGTGCCAGTCTAAATGTTTTCCACAGTGTTCAGCCATTTTGATTTGTTTCAAGCATTTTACATTGCATTTTACTGAGGGTAATGAACCAAAAAGTATTAGAAAGTGGTGATGGCTACACAATTTTCTAACTATAGTGAAAACTATACTGAAATGTAAACTGAAGTATACATTTTAAAAGGGTGAATTTACGCCTCAAAAAAATTCTAATGCAGTCTTCTTGAGGGCTTAAGACCTGTTCACAAATTTTAAGTCATGGCATTCACAATTGAATACAAAAAAAAAAAAAAAAAAAAATCCACAAGGCTATGCAGAAAGTCTCAATTCCTAAAGTTTATTTAATCTATAGTTTTGATGGAACCAATGTATTATTAAATGGTAAAATGAAATGGAACTCTGAAATGTGTGTAGTATGCTCTCAGTTACACAAAAAGGAAAATAAAAAATTTTGCATATGCACAAAATATCTTTAGGCAAAACATAAAAATAGGTAAAAATGATTGCCTCCAAGGACAACTGGCTAAAGAATGTGTGATGAGATGGCAGCTTTCTCATTATGAACCCTTCTGATTTTAAGCAATTGTGTAATTGTGACTTACTCCATATTTATAAATGTGATTTCCAACTTAGAAAAAGGAACCAGAAATATTCTGAAATAACAAATGATATACAATGTATTCATATGCTAGTCCAATTAGCTTCCTCTAGTGTGAAAGACTACAATTCTTACATATCATGTTACCTGAGTTCAGCATGACCTACAAACATGTTGCTATGATAATCTAGTCTCCGGTTTTTTCCCTCTTTGATTTTTTTTTTGTAAGAGTCTTGTGTAAAATTCTGGCAAATGACTCATAGTCAAATAGATGTCAAGCTTATAGTTTCTTAGTGCCTTTATGTTAGCTTTTCATAACTGTTAGAAAATGTCTGAGATAATGATCTTATAAGAAGAAAAGATTTATTTGTGTTCATGGTTTTCAACATTCCAGTCCACGGTCAGTTACATTTGAAGATTTTAGACCTCTGGTTAGTGCCAGATGACAATGGCAGAAAGGACATGGAATATTAAACATGACCAGGAAACAGAGGAAGATGTTGGAATCCTATAATCTCTTTTAGGGACCTGCCTCTAGTGACTAAAACTCCCTCATAACATTTCTCTCATCTCCCAACAGCACATCATTGGGACAAAGTCTTTAACATAAGAGATTGTAAGGAGACATTTGTTGAAAACATATCACAAGTGTTAAGGGAGATAGCTTATTTTGCAATTCAAATATCATGCATATTTTTTCAGAAACCCATATGCATCTTCTCCTTTCATATTTAAGCAAAAGAGTGAAATATATCCTCTACTTTTAAGTAACATTTATTTACCTGATATATTTTAACATGTATCTATTGTGAACATATTGAAAAAATAAAAGAAGTTCAGAGAATAAAAGTAAATATTTATAAATGATTTTTTCTCAGAAGTCAGGACATTTGAAATGATGCGAATACCAGATACTATTCCTTTCTAGATTATGAATCACTTAATTTCAAGGGTTAATGCTACAGCAGTTAAATGATATGATTATTATTGAGAGTCAATAGAAACTGTACTAATCAGGATTCAGTAAGAGAAAAAGAACACTCATTTTCATAGAAAAAAATGTGACCAAAGGGAAGACACTGATATAATACTGACATACTAACTGCAGACTGCAGTGTTAACATCTTTTGTGGGAACAAAAGGAAAAGTGAGATTATTGGAATTTAAAACTGGGAGAGGTGGATCTGTGGAGCTGGCCACAAACATAAGAAACAAGTACTGATAGCTGCCTCTAATCCCCCGGGGGGAGTGTGATAAAGTTTGTTCTTTAAGTTCCAATAAGCAACTAGAGATGAAGATCAGTCAGTACTGGAACCACCTGTTCCTGCCAATAAAGAAACTAACAATATAAACCAAATATTTTTGCCCTTCTACTTTTCATTCTCCTTCTTATACTATGTATTAAAGAACCTATCACAGAACAAGCTGGCAATGCAGAAGTATATTTCAGAATCCCAGCTGCCAACATCACAAATCAGCCTAGAGCAGGGTTGGGTTGGCCATTGACCTCAGAGCAATAATTTAATAATCTTCACAGAAACATTAAGGAAAATATGCACATATTTCAGTACAGTGGTTTTCTATAAATTTGTTCATTTTCTCTCCTTCTATGTTGCAATTCATTAGTTCATTCCTTATTATTACTTTTCTTGGGAAAAGAATAGTCTAATCAGTCTTCCTTTATTCCATCTCACAATTTCTTGTCCATTATTCATGCCAATGTCGCTAGATCATTACAAAGTACCTGCTTGGGGGCAAATTTGATCAAAGTATACTATACTCATGTATGCAAATATCACAGTGAAACCACTTTGTACAATTAATATATGCTGTTTAGAAAGAGAAAAACAAACCAAAATACAAGCTTAGCTACATTATTCCCCTACTCTGTGACAGTGTTTTATTGTCACTCAAGGTTCAAACCTTTACAAAATGCCCACACTCTGTTTAATTCATTTCAGTTCATAACTCCGATTCTATACTCTCCCCTTATCAAATGCCTTTAGATTCTTTGACTGATGCTTGTTCTGTAAAACTTTTGTTTTTATTACTTTTTTAATATATTCTTTCTCAAAACCTTTTCCACTTCTGTCCATGCCTATAAGTTATTGGCTTTTGATCATCTCCTTAAGAAAGACCACCCATCAGACTATAGATAGTGTCCAGTGTCATAGACAGCTCAGGCTGCAGGCTGCTATAAAGGCAACAACAGAAAAACAAAACAACAACAACAACAAAAAAAAACCAGCCAGTTTTGAGTAGCTTAAACAACAAATAGTATTGATCTCCTACAGGTTGGAGGCTGAGAAGTCCAAAACCAAGTTTTTGACTGATTCATTTCTTGTTATGGCTTTCGTCTTGGCTTTCAGATACCTATCGTCTTCCTGTGTTCTGACATGTAGGATAAAGAGAGAGGAGAGAGTCTCCCTTTGCCAACAATACCTGCTTTGCTCCGTGCAGTAAAGAAGAAACTTATCATGAAATGCCATTGTTGGATTAAAGTAATAAAATAAATGCATTGGTGGGGAAAACATTGCTCCCCACACCTCATGTTGTCAGCTCTGCTACTGAAATATGACTATGACCTCTTGATTCTCCCCAGTTCTTCCAGGTATTCTGCATAAAGAAGGAACTTGGATTGCTCATTTTTCTTATCTGGAAAAGATGTGGTATAAACTTAATGCAACAAATTTTTCTCTCTTCTAAACTTTAATCTCAAAAGAGAAATGATGCTGGGGACTGAGTGGATAGTGTTGTACAACTCTGTGGTTCAACATGGGAGCACAAACATGGTAAGTGCTAAAAACATGATTATTTGTTCATTGCATAAAAATGTTTAAGCATATGAAAACATGATCAAATGAAACATTAGAGAAAATCGTGGGTTTTATTTTACAATAAAAATGTAAATTTCTATTTTCCACTTTTCTATTTGACAATAGGTTAAAATGAGAATTTAGTTATGATAAGTTAAAACTTAAAACACACATCAATATAATTCCAATATAATTCCAATATAAGTTCCAATTCTTTTGTAACAAGTGTCTTCAGTTGGGTACATTTCTGTGGCACTCCTCTGTTTTGTGAGAAAACCAAGTATCTCTGTTCTTCTGGGGTTTTTTTTTTGGTGGTACTGGGGTTTGAACTCAGGGCTTCATGTTTGCTAGGCAGGCGGTCTACCACTTGAGTCACTCCACTGATCCTGCTTTATGTTGGGTATTTTCAAGAAAGGGTCTCTATCCTCTGTCCTCCTGATCTCTGCCTCCTATGTAGCTAGGATTACAGGTGTGAGCCACTGGCAACAGTTTAGTATCTATGTTCTGGGGCTGGAGGAGGGAGTGGCTCAAATGGTAAAGTGCCTGCTTAGCAACCATCAGTGCTTAAGCTCAAATCCAATAAATGACTCTGTTCTCTAAAAAAGAAAAAAAAAAAAGATGTTTAAAATTAGCTGTACAAAAGTATTATATTTTTTCTAGAAAATACTATGTCTTTGGTTTCTTAAACTGAGTGCAGCATCAAGGTAAATAGTAGTTTTCACTGGCAAGCAGAAATATAATTCATATTGAATAAAATTCTTAAGCAACTTAAAGACATAACACTCTATTTTATAATAGTTTAGTTGTTTTTACATTTGTTGCTTCTGATAAATGAATATAAACACATAAGTAAAGAATGGATGAAGCTTAAACAGTACTAAGAGGAAAATTTAGGGCTATAAGTGCCTGTATTAGACCAGAAAAACTTTAGGGCAGAAACCTAAAACAGAACCTTAAGAATTTTTTTTAAAAGACAAATTCAAACCTAAAACAAACAGATGTGAGGAATAAAGTTTAGAATAGTAACTAAATGTAACATGATAAGTTGGTTGAAAAATCAGTAAATCTTTGTTAGACTGACTAAAAAAAAAGAAATCCTTCTTAATTTTCCCAGATTACTAAAAGTAATGATAATGGCGATATTGTTATTGACCACACCTAAGCAAATACTTTCAATAAATCTATGCCAATATGTTGATCAACTTAGATTAAATGGAAAATTCCTAGGAGAAGATCAAACATTAATTGAATCAAGGAAAATATGGATAAAATGATGAACAAGAAGAAGTAAAATCTGACAAGAGCTATGAAAAGTAATGAAACTGAATTAGTAATAAAAAACTACAAATGCTGGTGAAGTGGAAATATTGTTGGTGAGAATGTAGATTAGTGTAGCCACTATGGAAATCAGTATGGAGTATCCCCAAACAAGAAAACTGAATTAAAATAACTAAAAATAGAACAACCATATGATCTTGCTATACCATGCTTGGGCATATATTCAACAAAAGGCAAATCAAAATACCATAAAGATATATGTATACCCATGTCTATTACAGAACTATTCACAATAGCCATGCTATAAAACCAATCCAATAATTGATGAATAAATTAATAAAATGTGGCATATATGCACAATGGAGTGTTATTTGGCCATAAAGAGAAGTGAAATTGTATAATTTTGCAGGAAACTGGGTGGGTCTGGGTATCACCATGCTGTATGAGATAAGCCAAATGCCGTATTTTCTCACATATATGTAATCTAGAAGTAAAATAACAATATTAATAACATGATGTGATTACAAAAGGATAATGTTTGGGTTGTGAGAACCAATGAGAGAGGGTAAGGCAAGTGGAGAGCATAAATGATTTGAATATGTTCAAAGTACATTAGCATTAAATAGCATAATGAAAATATCATAATGAAGCTCACTAAAATATATTAAAGAGGGAGTACATAGGTTAAGAAAGAATAATAAAGGGGGTGAATTTCATCAATGTACATTATAAGGATATATAAAAATATCAAAATGAAAGCATTCTGTTAACTAATTTAAGCTAAATATAAAACAGTGATGGCTGTTTAAATAGCCACAGATTGTCCATGTGGGTGACAGAAGTTATCATGTCATTTCTTCTTGATGTTTCAGTGTATACAAACTTTGTTTCATACATAAAATTACTTAAAATATTAAATAAAATTATTAGACTATCTTCATAAGATATGTATCAAATATAATTTTGTATGTTGATTTGGTTCTTATTCCTCATATTTAAAAATATTACAAAATCTAAATCAGACTAAAACTTGAAATACTTCTGGTCCAGGCATTTTAATAAATGTTAAAAATATTTTGACTAACAGGAGAATTCTTCTCATACACATTTTAAATAAAAACAATATTAACAGAACACCACACTTTAATATAATTCCCAAATGAATTCAAAACTCATAAAAATTGGAAAAGTCTAAGAACATCTAGCAGTGTTTTGCAAAGAACAAGGAGGAAAGAACTGCCATAGCCACTATGATGAAGCAGAGCAAACAAACAGGTTCTGTTGGCCACAGCAAAAAAAAAAAAAAAAAAATGTAGATCTATGATCAGAATAGAGAACCCAGAAACAGAAGCATGTGGATATGAATATTTATTGCATTGTAGAAATGACATTACTAATCAGAGGTACAAAACTACTATTTAAAACAAATCAAAATACAGAACACTAAGAATAATTAGCATTCCATGTTAAAAAATAATAGAATTAGATAATTATATCAGACACAAAAATCAAATGCACCTTGAATTTAAAGCTTAAATGTGAAAACAGTATTGTTGATATTTCATTTTATTTAGTATAATTAATTAAATGATAAATCAAAAACTCAAAATATAAAATATTAAAGTAATGTTAAAATAAGTCACTACATGTGTATGTGTTTATATATATGCACACACACACATATACATGTATGTATATACTTAAAAGACAAAAGGCTATGGGTGGTGCATATGTTTAATATGTATGTAACTGTTAAAATAGGAAGAAATAGGGATCTTGAGTTTTAGCAGCAGGTAAGAACTGCTGCCATTTCCAAAATGATGTAGACTTTTTATGACAATGAAAAGATCCCAAAAGAGTTTTGGCATATGGTTCATTTTGCTTTTGGTAATAGGAACATTGAGGCTTTCTTTGTGGTTGCCATCCTATCAAATTCAGCCCTCTTAGAAAAGAAGAAATGGTTCCCCAAGACCTAGAGACTACATAGAAACGAATGGAATTTCAAGAATTTCCTCTTTGAGTTGGAAACACAAAGGACTGAAAAGTCTGGCTAAGACTTGGGGGAAGAAAAAGCAAAATAGGGAGAAATATCTAAAGGAATTATCCTACAACAGAAAAACCTGTAATTTTAAGAAAATATGTACCAATGATTAATATGTCAAAGATATTCCCCTCAAACCAGCTATGGGACAAAAGTTAATATAACATAGAGTTAAACAAAAGTCTACTGGAGGGATATTAGGATTTCACAAGGAACAATAGCATTAACTTCCAGGAAATCATGGACAAAATAAGATTCATGATGTGCTCAGTGAGAGTCAGATAAGTCCAGTTCACAGATCTCAGTAATGGGTGGAAGTCTAAATAAACTCATTGAACACACGAAAAAAGGGAATCATTTTTAGGAAGAAAGAAACAAGCACACTTTTGAAGGACTGAAGGAGGACTGCAGGAGGTCCCAAAAGGTGATAAGTGGTCAAGGAGACACTTCTCCTCCCTAGGAAATGCCTGTTTGCATCTGAAAGGCATCTCCTGCGATCAGGCAATGCAAATAGGCTATAAAACCCCACTCCCCACCATGACCCACAGGATCACGGATTTCCGGGTCCCCCTGCATTCTCCAATATTCAGTCTTCCTCTTCTCTTTTCTCCAAGTTCTCTACAAATAAAATCTTTCCAACCTCTGCTGTTAGAGTATGTCTGTGCTTTCATTCTCAGAGCAGGTTCAAGAACCCTGAGCATCTGAAATTCCTGTGCATGTCATCCGTGCATCACTTTATTCTGGTGCTATTAGAAATAGACATTTCCTATATGTTTAGTGTTTTCCTCTACCTTAGTTCCATACTGAAAGAGTTGGAGGCTGGGTTATGACTCAAAGTGGCAGCATTTGGCTAGGAAGTGCAAAGCCCTGACTTCACTTCTTAGTACTGTAAGGTGGGGGGGGGGGGTAAGCAGCAAAAGTAATGTAGTGAATAGGAAGAAAGAAAGAATAAGAGTTGTAGCCCCAAAAGTAGGAGTTTTTAAAAAATTTATCATTTTTACATATACTTACATGTGTATACATTATTTGAGGAAGACAAAGATACATCACCTCTACTATATTTGCTAAATCCCAGTTAAAAGAGATGGAATTTTTTTTTTGGTACTGGGATTTGAACTTAAGGCTTCAAGCTTGCTAGATAGGCACTCTACCAATTTTGGGAATAGTGATGCACGAATGACACGCACAGGAATTTCAGATGCTCAGAGTTCTTGAGCTTGCTCTGAGAATGAAAGCACAGACAGACTCAAACAGCAGAGGTCGGAAAGATTTTATTTGTAGAGAATTTAGTTGTAGAAAAGAAAAGAGAAAGACTGCATATTGGGGGATGCAGGGGGACCTGGAAACCGGTGATTCTGTGGGCCAGGATGGGGAATGGGTTTTATAGCCTTTTTGCCTTGCCTGATGGAGGAGATGCCTTTCAGATGCAAACCAGAGTTTCCTAGGGAGGAGAAGTGTTTCCTTGACATCCCATGGTCTGTCCTTCAATAGAGACTCAAAATTTTGCCTGGACTAGCCTGGACCTCAATCCTCCTGTTTATACCTTACACATAGCTTGGGATGACGGAAGTGTGCCTGCTGCCACACCCAGCTAATGCTCAAGTTGGGAACATACTAACGTTTTGCCTGGATTGTCTTCAAATTAAAACACATCCATTATGGATGATTTGAAATGGTAGTGTTGTACCCAGATCGCGAGACCCCAAAAGACTGCTCAGGAGTCCGAAGTCACATGCAAAAACAAGGAGCCTTTATTCGGGCTTAAGCGCGGGCTCTCTGACCTTGCCGACACAGCGGATCTGCACAGAGAGCCAGGAGCCTCACCCCGGCAGGGTTTTTATTGGGGAAGGACAGGAGGCAGGACTTCCCATCCTAGGGGTGAACAGATTGGATGTTACTCAGGTGAGGGGGTCTTGGCATATTGGAATTGGTTTTTACTCCATTGTGTCTTGGTCATCAGGAGTGTGGCCAGAGTTATTCCTTTTTTTGGTCACCTTGGGCAAAGGCCTGCTTTGCTCAATTATGATTGGATCAGGGCTGAGGTGGTGCATTCCAGAGGAGGGTTCATGCCCAGGTTATGGTGCGTTCCAGGGGAGAGGTTGTGTTCAGGTCAGTGCTAAGGAACAAAGGAGCCTGAGCCTGAAATGACGATGTCCCTGTTATTTTTTAAGTGGGGCCCCACATCTGTTATTTTTTTTTCCTAGTTGGGGCCCAACAGTAGCTTGAGAAGAAGATGATAAGGATCCCTCTTTTTCTGTACATTGGTTCAAATGAGTAATTACCAATGGTTATTTTCAGTTGAGGTAAATAATTTGTATCAATCAAAAAGAATATAATCTACAATGCAATGGAATAAAATAATTGGGCTATAATATGACAAAGTGATTCAATGAACTAGAAAAGTAAATGAACTTTAAGATATTTCAACCTCATTTTTAGTCAGAGAAATACAGATGAAAACATATATGTTGTGCATACTTCTAGCCAATCATGCTCCTTAAAGCTAACACAGATGCACCAAATGCCTGTTACAAACCAGCCCTTAGACATCTTATAGGTACTTCATCATATGCTCCAGTGATCAGGCTTTGTTTTTTTTTTCTAAATATCTGTAACAGGAAATAATTACTGAAGTCAGGAAACCTTCTTCAGACTGTTACCATTATTAATTATAATATGGAAGATTGTTTTTTTTCAATTGCTCCATGATTTAATCTCCAACATGGAGGATGTTATTATCATAAATTAAAGAATTCTTCTTCACTGGGACTACTGTTTAAATTTCATGCCACCATAGATGTTACTTCCTAGTTCTTACACCATTGTATTCAGGTAATGTAATTCCCTGGATTAATGGCTAAGAGCCTTTCCTATTGTGCAACTGGCTTCAAGGCATGCTTTAAATACCTTAACTCTGAGCTTAAGGTCTTTTATGATTTACCTCTTCTTATCTCCCCATGAACATCATATTACCCCTTTAAATCTCATGATTACATTATTTTATTTTTTTACTATTAAAGTTTTATAAAATCCATGACTTCTGTTTAGAACACTCAACACATTACTTATCTTTTAAAATTCTATTTTAAATATAATTTCTTCTGGGAGCCTTTCTTAGTTTGTTGACCAGATTCCATACTACCTACTACCTCCACTCATAGTATGTCCTTTAAGACATCACACACTGATCACTTTCCTGTAATAAGTGATGAAAATACTTGAATTTTGCTTATATAACTATTGTGAGAGTAGATGCAAGCATGGTAGGGAGGGAAAAACTACCTTTGTGTTTAAAAACTACGTCCCACTATCACATTTTCAGATTCATCACACACAAAGCGTTCAAATAATGTTGAGCCACAGCATATTCTAGAAGAAAATAGCGATACATTTTTCAGTTTTAACTTGAGAGTTAAATTTTCCTTTATACATGGATTTTGGAAATATAATCAAGATGGCTTCAAAAACATTCATTCAATAGGTTTTATCCAATATCTACAATATTCAGGGGATTGTGTTAAGTGCTTGAATAGAATACTTAATAAAAGGCCATCTTTTCTAGCCTCATGGGAAATATACCTTGCTAGGAAAGGTTACACTCAATAAAAAGAAATACCACAGAAGACAGCAGTAATGGACATCGCCTTTATAGAGTGATATTTGGTTAAATACCATCCAGTAACAGGGATATTTAACCTAAAATAAAGTAACCCAAGAGTACAAAATCTAGGGATTCCTTTGAAAAATCATGCTTGATCTGAGACAGACAGAAGAATGGAGAGGAGCAAAAAACTTAGTCAAAGGTATCAAGAAAGGAAGAAGCCTGGTCAGCAAAGGAACTGGAGGGTTATGCAAAGAGTTTGGGAAGAGGACTATTATGAAATGAAAAGGGAATTAGAAATCTGAGGAGAGGCTGCATATGTACCATTTTCCAGGCCAGGTTAAATAACATTGACTTTGTTCTAAAGAAAATGATTTTAAACTCTGAATTGAACATATTTGCAGATGCAGTTTTAAAAGATCACTCTATCAGTTTGAAGAATACATGATTGCTTCAGGTGAAATGATTTTATACTATTACTGATGGACTTGTAATGGACAGGAAATGTGACTTGGAAAAAGTCTAGCAAATTTGCAAATATTTGACTATACGTACTGCAAAGAAATTGAAAATAATACAAGCCCCTTGTTAGAAAATATATTCAGACCTTGCTCCTTTTTTTTAATCAATTAAGGTCTTTTGCCAAGACAAGCAAACAAATGCATAAAGATGTCAACTGCCCTGAAGATGAAGAAAGGGAGAGTCTATGCTATTGACCTAAAGCAATAGCATCTGTATGGTGAATGAAAAACTGTCCCCAGCATAGCAGAGGATTAAATCTGGAAACATCTACTGATTCAGAAGTAGGTTCCAGAATGCCAGCTGATTTTGCATCACAACACTTAAACTGTGGCCTTCAAAGGAAAAGTGTAGATCAAAAAGAGAATCATTGTAAAGGAGAACTATTGTGTAGGGCACACTTTCAACAAGGATATCGTACAGAACAGACCCTAACAATGGCAGTAGAGACATACTTTCTTTTATTTGTAAACTGTCAAAATGTGGGAGGGGAGAAATTTGCAAACTTTTGAAAGTAGGATTGACAAACTTAGATAAAGTTGGCATAATTTAAGTTTACTAAGTCAGGACTCTTCATAATGGAGAAGAGGAAATTCAAGATAGCACTACTGAACTTTTTACTAATTTTGTCATTTCATGCTGTGATCTATAGGAAAAAAACACATTGAGTAAACATTCTACTTTACTGCATGGTGACAAAATTAATATATTTCCATAGTGATTAGGTTCATTTGATTCAATTTTAAGTGTTTTATGTGATTTTATGTTATATTGCCTTACTTATATTTTCTAAAAGTTCTCCAATAAATATATTGGTGCTTTTACTGAATCAAAAATAATCATTGATTTCATTCAGATCAAAATTGCTTATGTTGCTCAAATTTATTTCTACAATGAGTACAACTTAAAACCTGGTGAAAAGAAAGGGAAAAAACAATCTGAAGGAATTGGAGAGATACAAGAAACGAGCTTTACTAGAATGAGAAGAAATGAACCTAGAGAGCAGCTTTTCTCCTTGAAGCAACTGCAAGTTCTAAAGTAGAAGTGTCAGTGTATAACCTGAGAGGCAAGCGACTTTACAAAAGTCAGAGGAGAAAAAATGAAGTTCTGTAAACACCAAGGATATGGGTCCTGATTAGCAGCCAAGACTCTACATGCAGCATTGATTGCTGCATCCTAGAAGCAAAAGAGAAAAGGAAATCAGCAACTTTCAAAAGCAATGACTTAGTCTGCAATGACTTTCAGCTTTAACTTAGTCTGCTACTAGAAAAAGCTGCCTGTAAGAAGTGGAATAAATTTTGTCAGGAGACAGTTGAATCACCCAAAGCTTTAGTTGCTTTCAACTGAATTTGATACCCTGTATTTTTTACTTTTAAAAGTTTGCTGAGTATACAACAATCATTAAAAAGAAGAATGTTGTTATATTGATTCACATTTTCTTGGTGATCAGTGATTTAGTGACTGTTCATATAAATGGTGGTCATTTGCGTTTCTTCTTTGGAGAAATGTGTATGCAAGTCATTTGTAGATTTTAAAATTAGGTTATCAGGAGGGAGAAATGACTCAAACAATATACACACCTAAATAAATGAATAATGATAATTATAAAAATAAACAACAACAACAAAAATCAGGTTATTGTCTCTTTTGGTTTTGTTTGCAATTGAGTTGTAGAACTCTCATATGGTTTGGAGATTAAATCCCTTTTTCCCTATTCCACAGGTTGCCTTTTCACCCTAATGTTTTCTTTGTTTTGCAGAAGTTTTTGGGAGTATCATTTGTCAATTTTTGCTTTTGCTGCCTGTGATTTGGTGTCATATTCAATAAATCATTGACCAAGAGTGTGAATATTTCTCCTATTTTCTTTCAGGAGTGTTATGGTTTCTGATTTAGGTCTTGATATATGTTTATTTTATTTTTGGCTGTAGTACAAAATAGTGGGCCAATTTCTTTCTTTTCTTGTGGCATCACATGTTAGATATCCCATTTGGTGAAAAGATTAGCTTTTCTTCATAATGTATTGTTGACACTCTGGGTGAAAATTAGTTGACTACACATGAGTGGGCTTATTTCTGAATTCTGCTGTGATCCATTGGTCTGCATATCTGTCACCACTCACAAACCTTATTATATTTGACTTACTGTATCTTTGTAATATATTATGCAATTAAGAAATGAAATGTCTTTCAGTTTGATCTTTATTTTTCAAAATTGCTTTGAAAATTTGGAATATTTCTGGGTTCCACATTAATATTATTTATTACTATAAAAATGCCATTGAGATTTTAATGGCAATAGTATTGAATTCGTCAATCACTTTAAGTAGTATAGACATTTCAGAAATGTTTAGACTTCTAATCCATCAACACAAGAGGTCTTCTATTTACTTGTGTCTGTTTTAACTTCTCTTGTCAATGTTGTTAGGATGACTATGCCAAAAGACAAGTAATAAGGGTTAGCAATGATGTGAAGAATTTTCAACCCTCTTATACTGTTGGTGGGATATAAAATGGGGAAGCCATTTTGGAAAACAGTATGAAACTTCCTCAAAAATTCAAAAATGGAACTCCTATGTGATCCATTAATTCCAATTTTGGGATATATTCTAAATAATTAAAATCAGGATATCTCAGTGGTACTTGTGCTTCTATATTCATTGTAATACTATTCACATGAGCAAATATATGGAAATAACCCAAATATCCATTGATAAGTGAATGGATAAGGAAAATGTGGCATATGCATGGAAAAATTATGTAGCCTTAAAAATCCTACCATTTTGACAATATAAATGAACAGGGAGTACATAGTGCTGAATGAAATAAGCCAGTTACAAAAGACAACAAATCATTATTTTCTTTATATTGTATATCTAAAATGATCAAAGTCATAGAAGCACAGAAAAGAATCATAGCTAAGTGGAGACAATAATGTCAAATACACTATGCATGCTATTCAGTTTCTTTCATGCAATATTCAAACATAGGTAAAATTAATGTACATTATTAGAAATCCAAGGGCAATTGCCCTGGATGAAAAGAGTGCAAGTGGTGATTGAGAAGAGGTCTTTCAGGGCTCCTGCTAATGTGCTAATTCATGATCTTCTAGTAATTTTACTCTGTATGAATTTTAATAGTCTGTAAATATGTTTCCCTATGTTTTGTGTACATTTATATATTTATGTTCTTTTTCAATGAAAAAGGTTCATTAAATATTTTACAGAGAACACATTATATATGATATATATATAAGATATGTGTATATAATTAAATAACATTTTATATGTATGAAAAATGAAATGAAATACAGCTAAAATTTCAAACATAACATTAAGTATATTATATATGTGCTGTTAAACATGAGGAAGAAGTAAAAGTCATGTTAGTATAAGTGCACTATGAATACATATCATCACAAGATAGTTTATTTTTCTGTGTTGTGATGTATACCTGGATAACTCAATCTTTGTACCAATTCAATTCACCTAATTGGTATTTTTACTTGTTATGAGTATTGCTACAACATGTATGTAAATGTAAAAATGAGACCTGTTGAAATGATTTCACGAATGAGGGAAGAGAGTTACGGAGGGAATAAAATCATGCATGATATATTTAATACATTATAAGAAAAATTGTTGTTGGGGTCCGATGTTGACCACCCCTCAGAGGAACAAAAGACACTGACGATAATGTAAGCCACAAAGTGAGGTTTATTTCCAGCTAGCTGGGGTCCGGGTATCCGCCCAACATAGCAGGTTTCAACGAGGACCCTGAATGCAAAGTTCAGGCTGTATTTATGTTTTTTTTTTTTTTTTAAACATTAGTCATGGTCACACAGCAATTTTTATGGCCCCTAGGGTCACATATTTCTGATATCACCCACATCCTGGTGGTGGGGCAAGATTACTTGAAGATTATTTATCAGGAACTTGATAAACACCAGGTGTCTTAACTCATTGACTCACATACCATTTAGCAAGATTATCCAGCAACAGTCCCTGTTCCCAGAAACCATCCCACCTCCCTTTGTTCCAGTAAGTGGTGGCTTGGGTCATGTTAGTCATGGCCAGTTTCAGGCTGAGTGGGCTGCAAGCCTCAAAGGTACACTAACATTGTAAGTGCCACAATGTACTCCCACCCAGCACGACAAAAAATAAAAATAAAAAATAGAAATAAAAAAACAAGAATTCACAAAGTTGCTTTACTCAGGTAGCAAGAAATAAAAATAATTTTATAGTAACATGTCTATCCCTTAAACAGAGAATTATTTATTAACAAAATAAAGTGATCATTTAAAAATATTTATATATAAAAACTCCTAATAAAAATTCTCTTCAGTTCATTAAAACCTTGCTTTTTTTCTTATAAAATATTCCCATTTGCTTAGAATTCATTTATCAGAATTTAAATTGTTATTAAAGTCCTGTTTTGAACTCAGCAACTTCAACCTCACTAGTTTTTACATTATCATTTTACACATATTCATGAACATTTCAAATGACCTGTAGTAAAGTATAGTTGTCATTTTTATCCCATCTGTGCAAATACCACATCTAGTTTGTCAGTGTCAGCTATATTTCTAAATATAGTCCTCATTCATTCAGGGAAATCCCCCCAAAAAAGCCTCATTCAGCAGCTGTCTCTTGTCACTTATGTCTAAATTGAGATGGGAAGCTGTTATAAATAAAGAGAACAGTTTTTTTCTTATACATATCCAAGCATTTCAAGTTGGCCAAGATTATTACATTTTAAACATAGTTCCAAAAAGCTGATATGTATAAGATTCAAAGGTTCAAAGTTTACTGAAAGTTGAAAAGTAAAATCATAAAAAAAGAAATATTCTCTTCCCAAAACATCCACTAATAATTGAGAGCCCAGACCTGAAGTAGACAGAAACTGTTCCCCTCCAAACACCCATGTGCTAGTTTCTGGAGTCTTGGAATGGTTTAAACTACATGGAAAATAGGAATTCAGATTCAGATGCAGATAAGATTGCTAATTAGCTGACCTTGGCAAGGTGAGATTATCCTTGATTATCTGAATTGTCTCAATGTGATCACAGGGATCCTTACAAATAGAAGAGTGAGACTGGAGATTTGGTTTTACATCTCAGTTAAAAATACAGCTTATAAACCTTCACATCAAAAGGAATCATAAACCATAAATATTAATTTTACCTTCTTTACACAAAAAGATGTATTAGGAACTTTTATAGTATGGAAACTCTGATAGAATTGAAGTTCCACCACTGAAAGTGGTAGGGGATGAAGGAAGAGCAGAAGCTTTAATTCCAGATGACATGGGGGAATCAAATATATGTGAAATACTTAGAAGCAGTAATAGAAATAATGATGTCCATTAGTAATAAAAGACAGAGGAAATAAATTTGCAGACCCAAACATCTGTATGAGACTTTAAATACTTAATATATATTAATTCTTATTTTAAATTTCTTTATATTTAAATGAAGTATACTTAAATATAGTGTTTATACATTCAGTTACTGGTTTAAAATAAGTCTTACTATAACTTCTTAATTCTACAAAGCTTCATATACATATATTATATCATATATTCACATATATGTTCAGGAAAGATGATTTTTTCTTACATCTTCAAGACTTAGGTTTATTTTTGCATTTGCTATATGTTTTATTCAACAACCAAACTTTATCTATTTATTTCTTATTTCCTTCCATTTTAATAAGCTCTGCCATTGGTTTGTTATCAGAATTTTCCCATTTTTAAAAAAATATATGAAATTATATAGCTGTTCAGGGAAAATATTTTAGTATCTACTATATAATAATATCTCTACTACCTAATAGGATAAAATGTAGTATTATTTATTTATCGAACATTTATTAAATATAAATGCATTTTCTGTGAAAATATTTCATATTGGAACAGTCCCTTTCTTTGCATTCACACTGTCACTATATAAATTAAAGTGAAACTGATTCTCTTTTTATAGGATTAAATAGCCCTTTTATTGTTTTCTGGCCTCTTAGGAATAAAACAGATTTTAGAATTATCCTGTATTGATGTGAATAAGCAGGGGATGGGAAAATCACACTTAGTTACAGATAATAAGACTCCTGTAATCCTTGGGGAGATTAATCTGTCAATTTCAATAAGAAAATCCTGAAAAATATTTTAGTGCCAAACCAAACTAGGCACAGGGTGACACTGAGCTCAAATCTAGGAAGGCAGTTGACTTTTTCAGAATGACCCAGCAACAGAGCCTCTGGTCCTGAGGAATCGATAACGTAGCTGCTCTGGCCATTTTCTGAAGTCTTTCAGTTTCAAAACAATAGGTGCATCACAAATCATGCTAACCACTCTAAAATGATGTTGATATAAATCATGACAGTTACTAAAGAAAACAACTATGTAAATTTTATAAACTTTATTGTTTTATTACATATTTATAATTGTTTTTAGAAATATATCACATATGAGATTTCATAATTCCACAAAGTTTATGAAGAATCTTAATTCAGTTAATTAATTTTTCATAAGTAAAATAGCACAGTTATCATATAATACCATAATCTGGAACGTTAAGGTCATAAAAATTATTTAAAACAATTGCTCATTGCTGATGAACAGTAGAGTTAAAGTTGCACTCTAGCCTCATAAAAGTTGAGTTTAACACAATTATTCACAAAACCAAAAGGAGCATTTCATATATGTAATCCCTCTCTTAAATTGATAAGAAAAAACTAAATGTAACTTAAAACAGAACATAATCCACACACAGAACTGAAGAACATAGCTGAAGATGTGGATTAAGTCAGGCTCTGAAGATTTGAGAACTTGCTAATAGTTGATGATCAATTTTTGTGGTCCATGTAACTATAGATTTTATTAGAATGAATTTTGTTTCAACACATAAAGACTTAACCTCTTATTATCTTCCTCTCCATATCATTTTGTTTCCTATATCAAAATTTGAGGTATTGCAGTATAATAAGTGCCAAAATAATTCAATATAATTCATTCGTTTTGAATGCCCTTTTAATGTTCTTTGAAATCTTAAGTCTCTTCATTTATTCTAATGTCCTTTCTCCTATTTATTCAGTTCCTGAAGTTTTGTTTTCTTTTCCTATTTTCAATAATTTAATATTGATAATTATACATGAAAGAGTTTTGCTGACTTTTATCTTTGATTTATACCTCTCCTCTTAGTCTGTCAAACATATTTTGTATGCCAATAAAGTGTTTCAAAGAATTATCTTTGTTTAAATAGATTTTAATTAGTATTTTCAGTCTTGTTATTTTATGATTAATGTCCATTTGTGATACTTTATTCTTTTCAGTGATTACAGCAATTGTAACTCTTGCCATTATCTATCATTATTTATTTCCACTTTGAAGAAAAATTCCACAAGCAAAGACTTGGTCTTGTCTTTACAAACTATTGTAACAAGAGTTTTTATTCCACATCCTGTCCCCCATTATATGTATAGAAGAAATCAACAAATAAGTGACTCTTACAATGTTGTCAACATATGGAGAAAGCTTGTGTTAGTTTCCTATTCCAGCAATGTTTAAGTAAACTAATCCTCAAATCCTTTAATTAGATGAACAGCATTGTACAACAGCTATGAGTATAGACTCTGCAACCAGAAACCAGTAAAATGAATGAAACAGACTAAAGTCATTTTTAACTAGCAAAATTTCAAGATTCCTGCTGCAAGTTGTGGCCCTCCTTTTCTCTCTCTTTTTTTTTTTTTTTCTCTTCTGGTCTGAGCCAGAGTGTTAACCCCTGAATATTTGAATCCTAATAAGACCTGATTGAAATAAGTTTGAAAACCTGTTTTCTTTTTTAAATTTATTTATTTTTATTTTTTTTATTCATATGTGCATACAATGTTTGGGCCATTTTTCCCCCCTTCCCCTTTCCCCTCCTTTCCCCCACCTCCTCCTTCTTCCCCCCACCCCCTTGCTACCAGGCAGAAACTATTTTGCCCTCATCTTTAATTTTGTTGAAGAGCAAGTACAAGCAATAATAGGAAGAAACAAGGGTTTTTGCTGGTTGAGATAAGGATAGCTCTACATGGAGTTGACTCACATTACTTTCCTGTGCGTGTGTGTTACCTCCTAAGTTAATTCTTCTCAAACTAACCTTTTCTCTAGTTTCTGGTCCCCTTCTCCTATTGTCCTCTGTCACTTTAAAGTTTCTGCATTAGTTCCTTTGCAGTGAGGACATCAAATGCTATCTTGTTTTTTGGGGGTTTCTTGCCTATCATCATAATTCCCTTGTGTGCTCTCGCCTCATCATGTGATCAAAGTCCAATCCCCTTGTTGTGTTTGCCCTTGATCTAAAGTCCGCGTATGAGGGCAAACATACAATTTTTGGTCTTCTGGGCCTGGCTAACCTCGCTCAGGATGATGTTCTCCAGTTCCATCCATTTACCTGCAAATGATAAGATTTCATTCTTCTTCATGGCTGAGTAGTATTCCATTGTGTATAAATACCATATTTTCTTAATCCATTTGTCAGTGGTGGGGCATCTTGGCTGTTTCCATAACTTGGCTGTTGTGAATAGTGCTGCAATAAACATGGGTGTGCAGGTGCCTCTGGAGTAACCTGTGTCACATTCCTTTGGCTATATCCCCAAGAGTGGCATTGCTGGATCATGCAGCAGATCTATGTTTAGATTTTTAAGAAGCCTCCAAATTTTTTTCCAGAGTGGTTGTAATAGCTTGCATTCCCACCAGCAGTGTAAAAGGGTTCCTTTTTTCCCACATCCTCACCAACACCTGTTGTTGGTGGTGTTGCTGATGATGGCTATTCTAACAGGGGTGAGGTGGAATCTTAGTGTGGTTTTGATTTGCATTTCCTTAATGGCTAGAAATGGTGAGCATTTTTTCATGTGGAAAACCTGTTGTCTTAAACTAAGTAGAACAGAGTAATAATTTTTACATTGATTCTATAATAAGAACTGTTCTCAAGATGTTTACATATTTATGTGTAAAAAGCCTCAGCAGTTTATAACAGAGTTCTTTAAAACAAATACCGTGGTTTTTTGTTACTTGAGTATCATATTAACCATATAGCAGCAGTTTAAGAACCATTTTGAAGATGCTTACACATACACACATAAAAATGTTTTACAAATTAAACATGCCAAAAAAATGTCAAATTAAGTGCACATAAGATGAATTGGATTTCCAGGAGCAAATTAAATTTTGCCCAGTCTTTAAACAAATTGACAAAGACACACACTAAATTAGAGTGCACTCCCAAAACAAGAAAAAACTTTTAAGTTATACCCAGAGGGCTATCCAGTGGAATGGTGGATGATGCATCTCTTCTCTTGTGAGTCTCCCTTTTTAGAACTGAATTTTTTGTTATCCATCCCTTAACCTCAGTTGTGGCTATTTCCAGGGAAAAGCTCAACCCTCCCACCCCAATTCTCAGAGGTGTACTGCTCCCTTAACCTGAAAGACCTTGTTTCATTCCAAATAGGGGTATTAGGGGGTCTCTGCAAGGTGATCAGTCTCCCCTTCTGCCTCCTAAGGCAGGCCTGAATTCAAACCTACATTCTTCCAAGTCTGATGAGTGGTGCTTCTCTCCCCTCACTGGTTTCTGCACCTCAGCAAGTTCCATTGTTCATCTGAGACCCTCACCTCAACTCACTGGGAGGACAAATCCCCTTCTGGATCAGGCTGTCCATTGGCGCCTGGTGGGATCTCCTACAGGCATTCTGGGGGACACACCCTGCTGACAAGAGAGGTGAAAACTCACCCTCTGCAATCCCAGCAATCAAGCCCCCTAGAAATGTTGTGGGAAGTTGCTAGCTGAGATATGGGACACTGAGGCAGTTTAGAAGGAGGCAATGTTTTATTGTGTCAGCACAGTCCCAGCAGACTCATGTTGAAAGGCTGACACCTGAGAACAAAGGAGTCTCACCTTATGTACCCGTGCAAGCAGTTTACAGAGGTAATAAAATTAAAAAACAAGGTTTAACCCACATATGGCTACATGCAATTCTATAGGCTACTTCACCCTAGTGCTAAGTGCCTTTCTATTCCTAGTGCTATGTGAACCTTCTTCATCTTTGAATTCTTTAGGTTTTATCTCTCTGCTATGCCATCCCTTCCCCCCAGCTAACTAAGGCCTGTCTGTTTTCTTCTGATCCTCCTCCCTGCTTCATTAATCTTTAGCTACCATATTACACAAAAGCACACCAGAACTTAAAATAGTGCTTACTGATCAACCTTTTCCCATTCTTCCATCCTCCTACTCTCCTTGGTCACTGCCATTTTGCTCTCAACTTCTATGAGTAACTTTGGACTTCACCTATGACTGAGATTATGTGTTATTTGCCTTTCTGTTCCTGGTTTATGACACTGAACATAATTATTTTCACTTTCATCTATGTTGCCATAAATGAAAGGATTTCATGCTTTGTTATGGCTGAACAGTATTATGCTACAATTCTTTGAACAGTAGTTTTTCATATCAAATCAAAGTAATCAAATGATCCGTTCTCATTACTTTCTAACTTATACCCCACAGGAAAATCACAAAATTATTTTCATTAATTACTAGCATGAATCTTATACTTTTACTTTTATTATCAGTTTTGTAATTCACTTATTCATTCACATATCATACTACTAAGGAACACATTTTTTATTTTTATATAGCATGAAGTGATTCTTTATACCATATCCAAAGCCCTGAATTCTTTCTGTTCACTTATTTGTTAGTTTTCATTTCAGATCTGTTTACAAAAAAAAAGACAACATGGTTTAAAATAGTATGTATGCCTCCTAGTTTTTATTCTCATTTTAAGCTGAGTATTGAAATGTGTATTGAAAAGAATTCACATATGATAAGTAAAACTCTTATTAACTTTCAAAATTAGTATGTACCTGTTATCTGCACCAAGAACAAGGAAGAAAAGATTACTCTAACCTGAAAAGTGATCCTTTCTGTTACTTTTAAACCACTAACCTCCTAACAAGGACTATCTTGAAGACTAGTAGACTAGCTTGTTCTTTTTACATAAATACAATTGTTCAAAAATATTATTTTGGGTGAGACTTTCTCCTACTAATGTTATGTCTCATATCAATAATATTTGTGTGGGGCTGTGGTTTATTCATTCTTATAATTGTATACTGTTCATTTTATGCACACACACACATATATTCATTATATGCATATATATCCATTACATCCATTACATATGGATGACATATACATTACAGCCATTTTATATATATGAACATATATATAATATATTGCATACATTGGAATTTATCCATCTATATATTACTTGTTGAATTTATTTGGGTGGTTTTATAGTTGAATCTATTAGAAACAGTACTAGGAAGGGAATGTTTTACTTCTTACTGTTACATTGAATACTGGATGAATACTAATCACTCAAATATAAGATCCAAATTAGCAAAAATGTATTGTAATTTTTATCATATTCTTATAATAGTGCTCAGCATATAAACTCTTACTACAAAACTAATTGTTGAATGAGAAATTCAATCATTTTTCCTGTTTCCATAAAGCAACTTTTCTCAGAGATGAATAGCCTTGTTTTTCACGAAGTAAATGGACCCTTGTTGTTTTCTTCCAGTAAGTTCCTATGACTGGGCTCAAGTGTTCCAGCAAATTCTCAGCTCTGTTTTAACTGCTGTCATAAAATGTAGGAAGCTGGTTCTTAGCAACTTGAGCTCTTTGGATAGAGTCTGCTTTGGGCTTAGGAAAGTGCCAACTATGCACCTTAATTGTATGTAAATAAGTAATGAAGATAGTTTGCAAGAAAGCTTAAGGATGACTCGAGTAAAATGAATTAAGTTTAGGTCATAGATTTTGACATCTACGACTTAGACTTGTTTCAGATTTATATCCTATTAGTTGATTTTGTTACAATAGAGAGGGATTTTCAGGTATTCAAGATTTCAAAGATGATCTCATCATATAAAGAGTAAATTCATATTTCTCCAAAAGTTTAGGGTATTTTATTTAATGAATGAAAAGACCTTCAAACAATCATTCCATATTTTATTTTAATGTATTTTTAAGTCTGATATCTATTTCTGGAAATGGCAATGTATTATTTTTTTCTGATGCCCGTTTTTAATTCTAATGCCCATTTTAAATTCTATGACTGTTTCCATTAAGTACAAAATAGTACCACTCTCATGACTTCCTTATATCTAATTACCTCCCCAAAATTCCATTTCTTAATACTATCATATTGGATGTTGCAGCTTCATTATATGAAATTTGAGGCAAAGGAAGGACAAAGCATCTGGGAGCTAATACTTCTAGAATGGGAAAACCGGATGTCTTAGAATGAAGGTAAAGTATGAATAGAGTATTATATGTAAAAATATGCCATGCCTTTATCTATTCTCTTGGTAAATGAACTCAATGTAGTTCAAAAGGTTAGTTTTCCATTGTAGAAAATTATGGCCTACCAGTATCTGGATACAGAGTAACAGAAGAAAAATATAAGTTCATCAGATCATCACTTCTTCATTGTAAATTCAGTCTTTATTATCATGAATAAGGTTTTAATGTTACAATTGTCAAACTTCAACTGGTGTCAATTTATCACACAGAATCATCTACACAGCAAGCTAAATTGTTGTATTCCTCAGTTAACTGTTCACAGTAAACTTACCATGTGGACATCCTGGTGGTCTGAGGGTGAAGGGCAATGCAGTAGCAGTTGCTTCTCTAGGATCATGATCTACTAGCTTGGGCTATATATATTGTGCTTTCACTATAGGCTAGAGGCCATTCTCTGCAGCATTTTCACTTTATGGTGTAACAGTACTGCTCATATAGATATGGTCTGTGGATTAAATGCCATAGGTCAGCTCAGTTTACATGCTCACTTACAGGCCAATGGTATTGAGTCTGCCCTAGAACCCAGAAGGGATTTTCTCCAAATCCTAAGGGCTTGCCATAGATTCCTTGCACATCTTAATATGCTACAGGAATTTAGTGTAATCAATGGTGCAAAGCCATATGTGGCAGGGACGTAATCGTAACAAGTTAGGTCAGCTCTTAGAGCCAATGTGGGGTCTGGACTCCCCAGTTTAAAAATTTGTGCTGGGTGAATGTAGTGGAAATATTATGTACTCATATATGAAAATGGATAAGTAAGACCTACTGAAACTATTTCAGGAAAGAGGAGAGGGAGGGATAAAGGAGAATGACGGGGAGAGTAAATTCAACTATGTAAGTAACACAATGTACCCTCAGTACAACAATAATATGATAATAAAAATATAAATAAATGAATAAAAATTGTGTGCCTTTAAAAGAGAACACATCCAGGTTTTCATCTTTTACCTTCTAAGTCAAAAGAGGACAAATAAACCTTTTGAGGTTTTCTTAGGCCTAAATTGTATAAAATGTACTTTTCAGTTTAAAAGGGAAATCTTAATACAATCCATGTCAGAAACACCAACAATTACGACTGAAATGTAAAATTCCAGACATTTGATAGATTTTGCTTCCTTTAAGAAACCATATTTCTTGCTAAATATTGGAGGGTATCCAACTACATTTGCCTCTCAATGTCCTGTCAGCATGTAGACATCAATGTAGTAGACCAATATATCCTTTGAGATACTGGGTTACACTAGAATACCACAAATCCAATTATGACAGAAAACTGTAAAAGGAAAAGAGACTATTAAGGTTTAGTGCTGTCATTGCAAGTTGAAATCTAACTGTTGCTGGTGTTTTCTGCTTATTTGTGTAGAGCAAGAAACTTGGCAGTTTGATAGCTGCATAATAGGTGCTAGGGGCAATGCTAATTGCTCCTATAAAGAGAGTACATCTGGAACAGCAATTGGAGTCATCTACAGATTTTATGTCTTTTGTCTCACATTCCTGCTATGTTTCATCTGCACAGGCAAAACTGACACATCAAATGGAGTTGTGATAGGAATAATCACCATGAATTTTGGGACATTCTCTAGGAATGCATTACTGTGCTTATAGTGTTAGGACCCGGAATCCTATTCCCCCGAGAGACAGAGAGCCAGGCGTGAATGCAATCAACAAAGCAGAGTTTATTGGACTGGCTAGCCAGGGTCGAGCTCCCACACGGACACGCAGGACCGGTTAGGAAAGCAAGACCCTGAGCCTCTTAGGGGGAAATCTTATATAGACTGCAGTGGCGTGCATATTTTTGTTATCAACATTAGACAAGCAGGCAGAGCACATCCTGCACGTACTTCACATCTTGCTCGTACCTCACATCTTGCTCGTATCTCACATCTTGCTCGTATCTCACATCTTGCTCGTATCTCACATCTTGCATTCCTCACATTCTATATGCCCTAACTGAGCCCTGCCTCATTGCTTATCTTATCTACATGGGATGTTTGGTACTGGTTTCTCCAACAAGGGGGTTGGGGCCCGCTGAGACCTCATATTCCTTTCATTCCCCCCTTTCTTATGGCCTAAATTGAGGAATCATCCTCGAGAGGATGAAGAGCCTGATATTGTTGGCGGAGGACCAGAAGTTGGATAGTATTAATTCGACTTTTGACAAAAGTCATAAGTCGGTTTAGAATCCAGGGTCCTATGGTAACAAGCAGTAGGATGATTATTATTGGCCCTGCCAGTGCAGATAAAAGGGTAGCCAACCATGGGGACTGGTTAAACCAAGACTCGAACCAGCTTTCCCCTGCCTCTTTTTCTCGTTTTCTTTGTTCCAGGCTCTTTCGAAGTTTAGACATGGAGTCACGAACAACTCCGGTATGGTCAGCGTAAAAACAACATTCTTCCCCTAGAGCAACGCATAGTCCCCCTTTTTGGAGGAACAACAAGTCCAGACCTCGTCGGTTTTGAAGTACTACCTCAGACAGGGAAGTGAGGGATTTTTCTAGGTGGCTAATGGAGGTTTCTATTCTCTCTATGTCTTCATCTATGGCTGCGCGCAGTGAAGACATCCCTTTATGTTGAGTAGCCAGGGAGGCTATGCCGGTCCCTGCCCCAGCCACCCCTAGGCTAAGTAGGGTAGCAATGGTTAGTGTAGAAATAGGCTCTCTCTTCTTTCTCTCACCTGTTCCTATATTCCAGTATGAATATAGACTTTCCTCCGAATGATAGAGGATGCGGGGCAGCACAACCACTATAACACAGAATTCTTTAGAGCTGTTAAACACCTTAGTTGATAGGCATGGGGTGAGTCCGGACCGCGAGCATAGCCACCACCCATGGTCCTTTGGAATTACCCATTTAATAGCATTTCCCCAGGTAGAACTGGCGTTAATAACAGTACATAAGTCCCGTCTGTTCTTTGGCACTTTTCCTAAGCAGGTTCCTTGGCCGTTTACCTGCTGTATGGTCAGACCTCTCTTACGGTCTCCCCAGGAACATTGACTAGGGTTTTCCTCAGATGAGGTATCGTGAGTGGTGTTTAGCCCTATTGCCTCATAGAATGGGGGCCTCACATCATAACATAACCAACAGGAGTTAGTCATGTTAGGGTTGGTGTGGTTTAACGTCAGGAAGGCAGCACCCACTAGCTCCCAGAGGGGGTCTTTAGATGCGGTCATGAGACTGGGCCTCACCAGGGGAGGGCTGGTTTCTGATGGTCTTGGAGTTGTAACATTAGCCCGAGCTATGGTTGAGGGAAGGTGGTGAGTTGTGGAAGGTTGGGGAGATGGCTTTACATTGGGCGGCCTAAGTACCTTATTGGGGCCTACTGCTGTGGACGGTGGCCCTATGGGCTCAATTTTTAATCTGACCACTATGGTCGAGCCAGCATGTCCACCATATTTATAAAATACAAGTCCCCATACCTTACCTTGTATCCACCCAGGGGTGTCCTTCTTGCCAGTTTCAGTGAAAGTGACCTTGATTCTATCTAGATCCGTGGGCTGGCATTTATGGGTGGGTATTGGAATTCTGTGCCCCCTTAATATCCCATTTACAAAGGCAAATTTGACTAGGTCTGATTTTGATATCCCCCATTTCCATTCACTATCATTGGATGTGACACATGCCCATGACCTACAGAAGGAGTATTGTATCCCCCCACATTCCTGGTTCTTTTTGTGGCCGGGGCAGGCATAAAACCCATAACGTCGGGCTGACTCCGGGGCAGTAGACTTGTAGGCAGGATTGATGTCTCTGAAGCAGAACTGAAGCTCCGGCCACCAAGTTCCTATGGGGGCAGTGCGAGTAGTCTCGTTGAGGGTGGTATGAGTCTCCCCATCGGTGAGTATCCAGGTTTGCTTATAGGGCTGGTGAGGGTTGGTTTCTGCGAGGCTCCCGCTCTGGGCATTGAGCAAGATCAGAGCGATCAGCCACCCCATCCGTGGCTGCTCCTGAAGGCTCTGCATGTTCCCGGGGCCACAAAAAGCTTTAGCTTTAATGGGTTGTCTGGGTGCCGCCGTACAGTCCACTCCTTGACCCCTTCTTGTTTTTGATGATTGGCTCGACGCACGTGGGAGTGGTGGATCCAAGGTCCGATGCCATCAACCTTGAGGGCGGTAGGGGTAGTAAACAGTACAACATAAGGTCCTTTCCATCTAGGCTCTAGGGTTTTGGACTGATGCCTTTTAACCCATACCATGTCACCCGGGACTATGCCATGTTCCGGAGCCGGGTCCCTCTTAACAGCGTGGTATGCTTGAATTAAGGGCCAAATCCGTTGTTGCACTTTAGCTAAAGCCTGCAACATGGTCAGGTAATTTGGGGCCAGATCACCTAGTTCTGGGCTTAAGGTCCTCTGAATGATGGGGGGTGGAGCCCCATACAGGATCTCAAAGGGAGTTAGCCCATGGACATAGGGGGAGTTCCGGACTCGGAAGATGGCCAAGGGAAGGAGCGTCACCCAATCACCGCCAGTCTCCAGGGCCAATTTGGCTAAAGTCTCCTTTAGTGTCCTATTCATCCTTTCTACTTGCCCTGAGCTCTGGGGGTTATATTCACAATGTAGCTTCCAATTGGCCCCCATAGTCTGGGCTAGTCCCTGCAGGACCTTACTAACAAAAGCCGGACCGTTATCTGACCCAATTGCCTCGGGCACCCCATATCTGGGTATGATTTCCTCTAGCAAAGCCTTTGCCACTACCTGACTCGTCTCCTTCTTTGTAGGAAAAGCCTCCACCCAGCCTGAAAAGGTATCTATGAATACCAGCAAATATTTGTACCCAAACTTTCCCGGTTTTACCTCAGTAAAATCCACTTCCCAACTTCTTCCCGGAGCCCTCCCCCGTTCCCGAGTACCTGTATGGTGCCCCTCCCTTCGTCCTGGTTTCATGATTGTGCAGCTGGCACAATCTTCCACAATTTGGCGGACTGCTATGGTCTGGTTCGGAAATCGGAGCTGCGCAGATGTCAACAAGTCTAGTAATTTTCTCCGCCCCAAATGGGTGGACTTATGTAAGTTAGCCAACAGGAATCGTCCGAGTTTTTCAGGCAGAATTAACTTGCCTTCCAAGTCGCTTTTCCATCCGTCTTCCCCTTCTCTAAAGGGGGAGTGGGCTCTCATCCAAGTGAAATCCTCTGTGGAGTATTCTGGTCGGGGGGGTAGCGGAGGGAGCTCTGGGACCGGCACGTCTATCGCCGCAACCGTGGAAGGTTGCCCTGTCTCCATGGGAGGACTCACCATTGCTACTCTCTTTGCTTCTTGATCTGCTCTGTTGTTACCGACAGCTTCCGGCGTCTTGGCAGACTGGTGGCCTGGGACATACATCACTGCCACTGCCTTCGGTTTTTCCACTGCCATTAATAGACGCTGGACTTCGGCTAGGTTCTTTAGATGTTTTCCTTCTGCTGTGCGGAATCCTCTTTCGCGATAGATGGCCCCGTGGACATGGATGGTACCGAAAGCATAGCGGCTATCGGTGTAGATATTGACTCGCTTTCCTTTTGCCCTCTCCAGGGCCTCTGCCAAGGCAATTAATTCCGCTTTTTGGGCTGATGTTCCGGGTGGGAGGGCGCTGCTCCATACCGTATTTCCTTCTTGGTCGACTACAGCTGCCCCTGCCCTTCGGGCTCCATCTTGGAAAAAACTGCTTCCATCCGTGTACCAGTTTAATTTGCAGCCGGACAGGGGGGTATCCTTTAGGTCAGCCCGTACCTGTGTAACTTCGGAGAGGAATTCTTTGCAGTTATGGACAGGTGTCTGCAGTTCCGGGTTAGGCAACAAGGTGGCAGGGTTCAGGATTACGGGATCTGTGAATGTGATCCGAGGGGAATCCAACAAGAGCCCCTGGTAGTGGGTGAGCCTGGCATTCGTCATCCATTTCCCAGGGGGTTGTTTAAGGATTCCCTCCACCGGGTGAGGGGCCGTTACCCAGAGGGCCTGTCCAAAGGTTAGTTTATCGGCTTCTCTCACCAGCACGGCAATGGCCGCTATGATGCGGAGGCAGGGGGGCCATCCTGCCGCTACTGCGTCTAATTTCTTGGAAAAGTATGCCACTGGTCTCTTCCAGGGACCTAGCTGTTGGGTCAAGACTCCTTTGGCTACCCCCTTTTTCTCATCTACAAACAGAGTGAATGGTCTTGTAGGATCTGGCAAGGCTAAGGCAGGGGCCTGCAAAAGAGCGTCTTTTAGCTGATCAAAGGCCTGTTGTTCTCTCTCTCCCCAACTCCAATCTGGAGCTTCTTTGGTGGCCTCATATAGGGGTCTGGCTATTTCCGCAAATCCTGGAATCCAGAGTCTACAGAACCCCGCGGAGCCCAGGAATTCTCTCACCCCCCTAGTGGATGTCGGGGATGGGATAGCCAGAATAGTCTGTTTCATGGCATCAGTCAGCCACCTTGCCCCATCTGCAATCCGATAACCCAAATACGTCACTGACCTTTTACAGATGTGAGTTTTCTTGGCACTTGCCCGATACCCCAGCTCACCTAATTCCGTTAGCAGGTGTTCAGTAGCCTTGATGCACTCTTCTCGGGTTTCTGCCGCTAACAGTAAGTCATCAACATACTGTAATAGAGTGACTCGTGGGTGGCTCCGACGAAAAGGTTCCAGGTCCTGGCTCAGGGCCTCATTAAACAGGGTGGGAGAGTTTTTAAATCCTTGCGGCAGTCTGGTCCAAGTGAGCTGTCCGGATTGGCCCCCATCTTCTTGCCATTCGAAAGCAAATAGCGGCTGACTAATTTCTGACAATGGAATGCTGAAGAAAGCATCTTTCAAATCAAGGGTTGTATACCATACTTGCGAGGGGGGTAGGTGGCTGAGCAAGGTATAGGGATTTGGAACGGTGGGATGAATGTCCTCCGTCCGCTCGTTTACCTTTCGTAGGTCTTGCACAGGCCTATAGTCCCCGCTTCCCGGCTTTCGGACGGGGAGCAGAGGAGTATTCCAGGCAGACTGACAAGGTCGCAGTACTCCTTCCTTTATTAGCCTGTGGATATGAGGGGCTATGCCTCTTCGGGCCTCCTCAGGCATAGGATACTGTTTCACCCGAATGGGGAGAGCAGAAGCCTTCAATTGTATAACTACGGGCGGGAGGTGTTTGGCGAGGCCGGTTCCCGCAGTCTCCGCCCAGGCCGTGGGAAATCTTTTTACCCAATGAGTCATGTCCCCTCCTGGTTCCTGTTGACTCTCAAACAGACGATGCTCGTCAGCCAATGATAGGGACAAGACATGAATCGGGCTCCCTTCTCGATCAGTCACAATTATTCCATCTGGTTCAAAATGGATATGGGCCCCTATTTTGGTGAGTAGGTCCCGTCCGAGCAGGGGAGCGGGGCTCTCAGGGACGACCAAGAAGGAGTGTGTGACCTGGTGTTTTCCTAAGTTCACCTTTCTTTTGGTAGTCCATGTACATAACTGCGTACCGGTGGCCCCCTGAACAACACTTGTTCGTGCCTTGTTCAAAGGTCCATGTGCCTTGTTTAAAACCGAATATTGGGCGCCGGTATCCACCATGAACCCCATCGGCTTCCCCTCCACATGCATTGTTACCCAGCACTCGGGGAGGGGGTCTGAGCCCCGTCTCCTTCAGTCCTCTTCTCCGGCTAGTAGGACTCTGGCCTGCTCTACTGCTCGTTCCCTTTCCCTGTTTTCCCCCGGTCTCCTTCCAAACCCTCTTCTTCCCTTTAACTTAGGACATTCTCTCTTCCAATGCCCCGTTTCCTTACAGTAAAAACAGTGTTCCTTATCCGGGGTCCTGGCGTGGCCCCCTCCTCTGGGTTGGTCCCGGACACCCGCTAGGAAAATACGAGCCATTTCTCTCTGTTGCTTTCGGTTTTCCTTAGCCTGGAACTCCCGGTCCTCCTTTCTCAATTTCTCCTGGGCTTCCCTGTCTTCCTTTCTCTGTCTTTCCTCCCTTTCTTCTGGAGTTTCCCTAGCGGTAAAGACCTTTTCTGCTACCTGTAGCATTTCCCTTATAGTCATCTCCCCTAAGTTTTCCTGTTTATTGAGTTTTCTCCTAATGTCTGGGGCTGCCTGATTAATGAATGAGAGTACCACAGCAGACCGGTGGAGGTCCGCCTCAGGGTCAATCGGGGTGTACTGACGGTATGCCTCATAGAGGCGCTCTAAGAAACCGGCTGGGCTTTCGTTTTCCCCTTGAATGACTGCTTTTACTTTTGCAAAATTGGTGGGCCTTCTAGCGGCCGCTCGGAGACCGGCCATCAGAGTCTGGCGGTAGATCCGAAGACGCTCCCTACCTTCTGCGGTCCCGAAATCCCAATCAGGCCGGCGTAGGGGAAAAGCCTCGTCTATGGCCGGTTGGAGAGTTGTGGGTCTCCCATTATCCCCCAAGACATTCTTCCTCGCTTCGTTGAGGATGCACTCTCGTTCCTCCGTCGTAAAAAGAGTATTGAGCAGCTGATGACAGTCATCCCAAGTGGGGCGGTGTGTATGCATGATGGACTCCAGGAGATCTATGAGACACTTGGGGTCTTCAGAAAAGGGCGGGTTCTGCGTCCTCCAGTTATATAGATCACTGGAGGAGAAGGGCCAGTACTGAAACTGTTGCCCTCCTCCCGGTCCCCCTTGGCCCACCATCCGGACTGGAAGTGTAGGGACAGTTTCCTCCCCCTGTGTTGATGAGGGGGGCCCATCTTCCCCCTCCCTTTCCCGGATCCCTCGGGGGCGAAGTCTTCGACCCATTCCTCCTCCTGCTGCCAGTCCTGTTGAGGAGGATGAGGAAATTTCCTCCTCCGGGGCACTGGCTTGGCCAGGGGGAGTCATGTATGGAGGCGGCCGATCTTCCTCTGCCCCTGCGAGGGATGGGTAAAGGGGGGAACTCTCTGGTAAGACCGGAGATGGTGAAGGAGATGCCCTAATTTGAGGACCGGTCAAGGTGGGAAGAGGAAGTTTTTCCTCCTCCTTTATGACCAAGGCGGGCGTAACTGGGGTTTTAGCCCCGGGGGCCGAACTGGAGGGGTGGGTCAGAAAAACTGTTAACCAAGGGGGAGGGCTCCTCACCAGATCCTCCCAAACCAAAATGTAAGAAACTTGGTCTGGATGGCCTCGATTGTCTGGCTGAAAAATGACTGCTTTAACCTTAGTGATCAGGTCTAGGGAGAGGGAACCTTGAATGGGCCACCCGACTCCAAAGGTGGGCCACTCTGCAGAACAAAAGGTGTCGAACTTACCTTTCTTGATGACCAGACCCGCATTTAAGGCCCTTTCTTTAACTTCTGGAAAGTGAGAAAGGATCAGAGACTTTGGGGTTGTTTGTCCCTGTCCCATTGTGGAAGGAGACTCAAACACCAAGAGAGATAGAACAAAAAGGGTAAAGGCAACAATAATTCCACACACACACAACACTCTCCAGCACTCGCTCGGACCGGTCCTTCTCTCACACTGGTGCGCACCCCATTCAACCTCCTCACCGTCCAACTGGGATATCAGGCCGAAAGGCGTCCACTTGACGGGTGGTCGGTCGACTAGCTCAATTAGTTCTTCACCTGGCGCCAGGGTTCCTAAAATGCTCGAGCCCAAATGAGAGGAAAGCCTCTCCCAATAGGACCCTGTGGTCCTCCTTGCGAGATTCCCAGAATGAATCTCCCTGGGGATTGGCCGAATCCCCGCCGCGGCCCAAATGGAACACTTAAGTTCCTCCAAATGAGGGTCTGGGATCCCCTCCCAACGCCTAGGACTTGGGATCGCCCCTGCTTTCTCGCAGGCAGGTTCTGTCTCTCGAGAAAATGAAATCTCGGTGGAACCTCCAAATGTTAGGACCCAGAATCCTATTCCCCCGAGAGACAGAGAGCCAGGCGTGAATGCAATCAACAAAGCAGAGTTTATTGGACTGGCTAGCCAGGGTCGAGCTCCCACACGGACACGCAGGACCGGTTAGGAAAGCAAGACCCTGAGCCTCTTAGGGGGAAATCTTATATAGACTGCAGTGGCGTGCATATTTTTGTTATCAACATTAGACAAGCAGGCAGAGCACATCCTGCACGTACTTCACATCTTGCTCGTACCTCACATCTTGCTCGTATCTCACATCTTGCTCGTATCTCACATCTTGCTCGTATCTCACATCTTGCATTCCTCACATTCTATATGCCCTAACTGAGCCCTGCCTCATTGCTTATCTTATCTACATGGGATGTTTGGTACTGGTTTCTCCAACAAGGGGGTTGGGGCCCGCTGAGACCTCATATTCCTTTCAATAGATACCTTTTTGTGAGAAGTGTAAGGTTTTAGAGTTAATGGTTAACTCTGTTTCACCATTTAATATACTATGAAATGGCTCATGACAAAACTCCATCACTTGTCTTTAAGCTCTGCCTCTGGTAGCACATGTGGTACTAGAGAAGCATGGAATTAGAACTAATAACCAATCACACTTGTAAATTATGCTAAGAAATGTTGGTACATCATATTCTTTAGCGTTGGCCATGTCTAATTGGAAGACTGTGTTTTAGTAAAAAACAGCTGATAGATTCCTACCTGACTTCCCTGGGTAGCACATTCCATTCAGAATTTCAAGGTCATATTAACTAAATTGTCCTAATCTGTTATTTCTTTCCTTTTCTGCAACATTTAGAATACATTCCCACATTAATTGCTTTGGATTTTTCCAATATAAATGGTGAAACTAAAGCAATATTTGCTGTCTCTATGTTTATCTTGGTATTTTTATTGTCGCCTAAAACAGAGATAAGAATCTACTGATTGATCTAGAGAATATGATGTAGTAAGGGTGATGAAGAAAGGACATTAGCATTCTACTCCAAAGAAATATTCCAGGTGAATGACTAAAAGGTTTCCAAAAAGGCATAAACAGCCATCAAGAAAAGCTCTTAGATTTGGAATAAGCAAATCATCCTATTTCAATTTTCAAGCCTAACTCCTTTCCAATGATCCAGCCTTCACGTAAGAGACCAAGAAATTTATGAATTCAATTACAATTTAACTCAATATCCCACAGAATAAAACTTAAACTGTTTTGTGATTTTAAATATTTAAAGTCTGCCTTGGATTGAGAATTGAAATGCTGGTGCTTAAGAATGTCTTTCTTTCAACTTTCTAACATCGTCAAAAACAGTCAGTCTGTCTTCTAATTTTTACTTTCCTTGTCCTTATGAGAACATTTTTGAGTCAGTCACTACTCACTGGCATCATTTTGTTACATAGCTTTTCATGCACTGAACAATTATCACTGTGCAATTATAATTGCCAGGTCACTTCCAATCCAACCAGGCCTCATAACAAAACCTGTGCTTCCAGAATTGAGAGTCAGATTTCTGCAGCTACTTTGGTATCAGACAAATTAAGTACAAACAAAAGAAAACAATCAACACAATGGGCTTTAAACAGATACTTTTCTAAATCATACCCAAGAAGGGATCAGTATCTCAGGAAGCCCAAATACTACATCACTTTCTCACCACCATTGAGAATTGGAGATATGACTTCAAGCATGCACACCTAAAGATGACAAAAAAGGAATATAAAATCAGGCATAAAGAGCCACCATTGCTTGTGTCACTACCATCTTTTATCATCAGAAGCTGGAGAAAGAGCTCTAAATTTTGGGTGCTAAAACTCTTTACAAGTCTGCCACCTTGTTTGCCATGAAAAAAGACAAACATATCTTAGAAACTGTTTTTTCATCTTCCAAATCTAATACATATTTCCAATTTATTTTATCTATTGATTATTCTTTATTTGATCTATTTGCATCCAAAACTCAAGGTACATGGAAAGTAAATTTGCAGCTTTTCACATACTGTTAGGAGAGGAAAGAATCAGAATTCACAGTCAACCCAGAAGATCGAACTCACAGAATAAATGCTATATTAGTAATAATAAAAGTGCATATTAACATGCAAGTAGTAAATGAGCAAAAATATATAGAGAACCACATTTCACAGAAATATGTGACATTATATAATTTTGTGTAAGTGGGGATTTTAAAAATAATTGAAAATTTCTATAATGGTGACTTATAGAATTAATTTTATACTTAGTTTGGACTGGATGAAACAGTACTCCCATTGAAAAAGTTGTGTGAGAGATGGAATTCAGCAACATTTTTCACAATTAAGCTTCTTAAACACATATCCACAGTGGGTCCTTTGCATTATTTGTTTGCATCTTGTTGTTAACTACTGTTCTATACCACAAGGTTATTTTTTGTGAAATTACAAAATGAAAAGTTATTGAGTTAAATCCAACATAGTGTCAAACCTCACTTCAGAAGAATGTTAAGCCAAATTTCAAATCAAAAATGACTTTTATGTCATCAAGTTCAAGTGTCAATTCACTTAAAAAGTATTAAAAGTCAGTACTACTTATTTATTTCACACTTAACCTCAAACGTGTCTAGAGTAGTAATAACAATATTCTGTTTTTCAGAGAGGAATAAAATGATAGTCAAATCTCTACAACTTATAAACAAGGTCAGAAATCAAATCCTTCTTTTTTTTACATTAAATATTTTTCCATTAAGAACACTGGGAATAGTTGTAAAATAACTGCTTTAAGAGTTTAAATTTAGTGTCTTTTGTATATTGCAATTGTGTTTTTCTTTACCTTAAATATTTTCCTCTTTTGCTGTAATTCTGATGTTTAGGGTTCTTGTTTTTTGAGACAGGGTTGTGCTCAAGCCCAGGCTAGCCTCTATCTTTGGATTGTATGGCCTCTGCTTCTGAGTACCTGTTATTAGGCATTTGCCATCAAGCTGGACTCTAATTCCCATTATTTTAATTGTGAAACAGAATGTTATTTAAAAGAGCACAAAGTTGGAGGAGAGACAGAATCAAGTTCCAAATCCAAATCCACCTTTTCTGGTTACTATGATCTTAAGAAAGTGTTTCATCTTTCCAAGTCTCCTTATGTATCTGCCATAATGGGGTAATTAGAGCCATCATGAGAAGTGAATACAAAAGGTATTTGCAATTTATTGAGAATATCATCTGGCTTAGAGTAAACACTTAGTATGGAGCTGGATTATGCTATTTATTGTTGATTGAAATATTGGTTTGTAATTTCACACATTGCTTTTATATTAAGTGGGCATCCACCTGATTAATGGCTTGTCTTGACAATTAATGGCTTGACTGGGAAATTTTTAATTATTCATGTGTTCATGAAGGACTGAAGGACAGACTGCAGGAGGTCCCAAAAGATGATAAGTGGTCAAGGAGACACTTCTCCTTCCTAGGAAAAGCCTGCTTGCATCTGAAAGGCATCTCTGCCCTCAGACAATGCAAAAATTGGCTATAAAACCCCACTCCCCACCCTGACCCATGGGATCACCAGTTTCCATGTCCCCCTGCATTCCCCAATGTGCAATCTTTCTCTTCTCTTTTCTCCAGCTAAATTTTCTGCAAATAAAATCTTTCTGGCTTCTGCTGTTAGAGTCTGTCTGTGCTTTCATTCTCAGAGCAGGCTCAAGAATCCTGAGCACTTGAAACTCCTGCACATGTCATCCATGTATCATATTTGGCAATGCATGAAGAGACCAGCTGTCACCTGAGGTCAGTATAGGTTGTGCCAAACTGGGAAAGACTGCCTAGGAATGTGACCGTGAGCATCCAGCACTCTGGTGGAGTCTATTTTCCAGCAGAGACCACCCACCACGGCCTAGCTATGGTGGAACTCTCAGGTTGACCTTTTCTCCCTCTCTCTCTGTCTTGTTAAAGAGGATTTCTTCCTTGAGAAACTGAGGAAAAGATCCGAGCCCACTACAGCTGTGCAGTTGTATGGCAGACAATCTGAGGAAACTCTGATGCCAGGTGGGGATTTATACCGCACTGCCAGTGCTACGTGGGCAGAACTCAACTTCAATGCACCGAGGCTTTTTCTTTTTTCCTCTCCTTAAATGCTAACACTCTCTTTCAAGATCTGACCAGCTTAAGGGGAGGTCCGAAGATGGAAAAGAAAGTTTGTCTTCAGGCCACAAAAGGTGTTCTGGCCAGGATACTCCCTGGTGTCACCCAAAGGCTGGAGATGCAACTTCCTGATCCTCCCTGAGGCTCTAAAGGTGGCTAAGTCTCAGACCCCTCCAGCCATGTCCTCACTAAAAAGACAAATGTATCTCTTATGCTTCCTTCATGGTTTCCGTGGCCCGAGAGTGGAGGTCACCTCTTGCTTCCAGTACTCCAGTACTGCCTTTGGGCAGGATCAACCTGGATAGCAGGGATGATCAATAATCCCTCATGCATTGAGCCTGTAAACTCTTTTTCCCCAACCCTCAGCCTCTTCTTCCCCTTTCCAAAGCAGTTCAGGATGAGTGGCCACCTCCCCTCTTTTGCTGTAAGTAGCAGTGAGCTTCTTTCTTTAGGAAGTTTGGGAAAAATCCCTACAGGTACCAGAGAGTTCTAGTTTCCAATTTAGGCTTAAATGTCTTTGTCAAGCATCAGGTTAACTGGTTAAACAGTTCTGCAGCCTGCCCTTAGGGAAAGAAAAAAAAAAAACAAACAGTTAAAGGCAAAAACTACAGGTCTCCATTTTTGCCCCTTACTGGAGCAAAAGCCTCCAGATGCTCTCTCTCTCTGTCTCTCTCTCTCTCTCTCTCTCTCTCTCTCTCTTTTCATAGAAATCATATATGCCTCACAGGACATATATGGGGACAAAAGTCTACTTCATCAGGAATCCCCATCCATGCCTCTAAAGGGGTCCTCCTTCTGGCCGTGCAAGCCTCTTGGTTACTTTGATAAAGTTATTTTTATTAATTATAAGTGTTCAGCTGGTAGAGGAGAACTAGGCCTACCTGGGTCACAGGGCAAACAGGCAAGTCAAATAGATGAGAGATTGATCAAGATCATCTCAAGGGGGTGGGTGCAACTGAGAAATCTATCTGTAAATCCACCATGGCTTTACCCACGAGTGGCAGTGGAAGGAGCAAGGGAGAGTGGGATGCCCTTTCCTACTAGAGTTTCTCCTCATCTGGGGATGCCTAGATAAAAAGAGAAACCTCTGCTAAGGTGACCAATTTTCCCTTGTTTCCCTTTTTATATGGAAAAGCATGCCTCAAGGATCCAGGAAGGATCCCCCCTTGCCTGCTTATTAAAACATTAGAAAGATCTCGATCCAGAAAGTCTTCAGCAAAAGCGACTCAAGTTTTACTGCACCCAGGCTTGGCCACAGTATTCTCTGGGAGATGAGGAAAGATGGCCAGAAAGAGGGAGCATTAATTATAATACCATTCCTGTATTAGATATGTTCTATAAAAAGGAGGGAAAGTGGACCAAAGTTCCATATGTTCAATTGTTCTTTCTCCGAAGAGACCACCCAGAATGGCTAAAACAAATGCAGACTAAATACCCAGACCATAATAACCCTTTGCAAAAAGCCCCCAAACTCCCTTGAACCAAAAAATCCATCTAATGCTCCATCATCTCCCCCTCTCTCTCCTTAACCAGCTACCTCACACACGAGATGCTATCCCACAGGACTCTACCCCCTACAGCTAATTCCTGAAGGGGACAGAGCTCATGTTCCTTTTAGAGTGACTGAACTTAAAGAAATAGAAAAGGATTTAGGAAATTACACAGAAAATCCTGCTCAGTACATCCAAGCATTTAGAGAAGTCAGCCAAAACTTTGAACTGAGCTGGAAAGATATAATGGTATTGCTATCTCAGACCCTCACTTCTCTGGAGAAATAGTGGGTTCTAGATCAGGCAGTCACAGCTGGATACAATTATCACTTAGATAAAAGCAACCCTACAGTCCTGTCTCAGACTGGGCCTTCACAGGAGGAGGAGAGGGAGGGAGAAGAAAGACAAAGACACTGGATACCTAAAAGGGAACCTCAATTCCCAATTCCAACAGGAGATCAGGCAGTGCCTAGGTATGACCCTAAGTGAGACCATGAAAGTGACAAGGATGAATGTAATCATAACCATTTCATCCACTACATTCTTGAGGGTCTAAGGAGAGCCATGGTAAAACCTCTTAATTACTCCCAAGTCACAGCTGTACAACAAGGACCCTTAGAAACTCCAGCAGCTTTCCTACAGAGACTTAAGGATGCTTTACCAAAGCATACCGACATTATACCAGAGTCACAGGAAGAGAAAATCATACTAAAAGATAAATTTCTAACACAGTCAGCACCAGATATCCATAAAAAGCTTCAGAAATTGGTGGCTGATGGGAGCAGAGATCTGTACCAATTGGTCTGTGTAGTCACATCTGTATACTATAACAGGGACTTAGAAAAAAAAAGGAAGGACCTGGAAAAGGAAAAGAGAAAGGATAATCAGCAGGAGGCTCTGATTGCAGTGCTCAGAGAGGCTTCCCTGGGGCAAAGTCCAAACTCAAGGACATGCTTTCAATGTGGACAGGCAGGCCATTTTAGGAGGGAGTGCCCCCAGAGAAAGTTACTTCTGGGACCCTGCCCCACTTGTTGGGGAAAACATTGGAAGGCACACTGTTCCAGGATCTCAGGGGAACTAAGGCCAGAGGTTCCCACCCAATGACGGGTCCCTGAGCTTCCCATACAGGCTTCTGTAACCACTGTAAAAGCAGAGTAGCCCTAGGTTAAGCACAAGGTCAACCTCCTTATCAATACTGGAGCCAGCATCTCAGCTATTCCTTTCTCTCCCTGACCCAGGTCCTCCAAGAAAATTACTGTTCGAGGCGTATCAGGCCAGCCTCTAGAGCGTTATTTCACTCAACTTTTAGCCTGCTCCTGGGGAGATTTACATTTCTGTCACTTCTTTTTAATTGTCCCAGAAATGCCTACTCCTTTGCTAGGGTGAGACTTTCTATCTAAATTGGGGGTACAGCTACTTTTACCCCTAGGAGAGTACTTTTGCCCCTAATAGAGGAACAAGTAGACCCCACAGTGTAGACAGATGGACACACTGTGGGAAGGGCACGAACACCTGTCCCAGTCCTAATTCATCTCAAGGACCCCTCCTGGTTTCCCCATCAAAAACAATATCCTTTAAAGCCAGAAGTTAAGGAGGGGCTAATTCCCATAATCAAAGACTTAAAGAGACAGGGACTGCTAATAGAATGCTCCAGCCCATATAATAATCCTATTCTTGCTGTCAGGAAGGGACCTAACAAATGGAGGCTAGTCCAGGATCTCCACCTGATCAACAAAGCAGTAGTGCCTCTCCACCTTGCAGTTCCAAATCCCTATATGCTTTTAGTCCAAATGCCTCCGGGTACCACTTACTACTCTGTCCTGGACTTAAAAGATGCCTTCTTTTGCATTCCCTTACACCCTAAAAGTCAACCTATCTTTGCCTTTCAGGATTCCACAAGAAAGTGTGGACAAGTCACTTGGACTGTCCTCCCCCAGGGATTCAAAGACAGCCCCCACCTCTTTGGGTTACCTCTAACCCAAAACTTGGCAGAATGGCAATATCCGCAAGCTACTCTGCTACAATATGTAGATGACCTCCTATTCTGTGGACCAAATGAGCCTGTCATTCACAAGCCACTGAGTCTTTACTAAACTTCTTAGCAGATAGAGGTTATAAAATCTCTAAAGAAAAAGCCCAATTGTGTCAGTCTAGAGTTACATATTTAGGTCTTGTCCTGGAGAAAGAAATGAGGTTTCTAGGAGAAGATAAGATCTGTCCAATCCTGATGTTTCTTCTACCTAAAACTCTAAAGCAATTGAGGGCCTTTTTGGGGGGTCACAGGATACTGTAGAATTTGGATCCTGGGATATGCAGACCTAGCCAGGCCTTTATATCAAATCCTTAAGGAAGCACAGAAGAATACCCAGCCCTTTATTGAGTGGGATAACAAGTCAGAAAATGCATTCCACAGGTTAAAGAAGGCTCTTATGACAGCTCCTGCCTGGGTCTCCCAATACAAGACAAGTTTCAATTATATGTCTATAAAAAGGGAGGACTGGCCTGGGGCATGGTGACTCAGATCCAGGGCATCACTACCCAGCCAGTAGGTTACTTAAGCAAAGAGTTAGGTCAAGTTGCCAAGGGATGGCCAGGATGCCTCAGAGAAATGGTTGCAGTAAGCCTTCTAGTGCTTGAAGCTCAGAAACTTATCCTAAATTGCCCCCTAAAGGTTTATACCTGACACGACCTAGGGGGAATTTTAAACTAAAAAGGAGAACTTTGGCTATTTGACAGCCATCTACTTAAATACCAGGCCCAGCTTCTGGGAGGGACAGAAATAACTTTAAGGACCTGTCAAAGCCTAAATCCTGCATCCTTTCTACCAAAGGCAGAGGGAAATCCTAAGCACTCCTGTGAGGATGTACTTATGGAAAATTATGCTGCCTGACCTTCTTTTAAGGTTTTAGATAATCAACTTGCAGGAATAAATCATCTCTGTACAACTGTCCCAATATTAATACTTTAATATATATTAGAATTATATGCTTTACAACATTATTCTTATCATTGAACATTGCCGAATAGCATAATTCCTTAGTCACATAGTGTTTTCTTTTCCACACATGATCAGATATTAAGGGGAAAATAAACTTTATCATTTCTCTATATCTGACTTTTTTACTGTCTGATATTCTGCATTTAACTTTTTAGTAATTTTGTGAACTCCTTAAACAAATAGCTCATTCTTAGAAATTAAAAAGAATAAAAAAATTAATAAATATGCATGTTGGATTTTGTAATATAAATGAATGCATGAATTGAAATACTCATGTAGTAATGATCTATGTTATGTTACTATTTCATTTAATATATTTAGATACCTGTATGTATTTTTATATGTTTATATATACACATATACACATATAGTGTATTAAGTACACAATATATATTTGAGGATGTTAAATCAGCTTTTATTTACTGGTTATAATGTTAAATCTGGCTTAGTAATATTTCATTGAGAAGATTTACATCTTGTGTCTATGTTAGGTGTCAGTTATTGTTCTCTTACTATGACTTAATGTGTCACGGATAATATTAACCTCATAGATGAGTGGAAAAATGTTTTTACTTCATTTTATGGACGAGTTTATCAAATGTACATAATTTATTTTTCTTATTGATTAAATTTTCTAAATTTCTTCTTTCTATGAATTTTTATAAATAATCTAAGTTGACTCTTCTATTGGTACAAAGTTATTTATAATATTTCCTTGTATTTCTTAATAATTCAATGTCCATAGTGATTCTTCTATTTAATTCATGATTTTGTATACTTATATATTTTCCTTCCCTTTCTTGATCGTTCTAGCTAAAGTTGATCAACTTTGTTACTATATTCAGAGAACTACCTTTTGTTTCCATTGCTTTCTCTTACTGTTTTTCTGTTCCCTGTTTTGGTGGTTTCTGTTCTAATCTTTGTTTCCACTCTTTACTTGCTTAATTTGTTCTTTTAACGTTTTTAACATAAAGTTTAGATTATTGATTTAAACTTGTTCTTTATAAAATGATAAATACATTTCCTTTGTAATTTTTAGACAAGGTATTCTGTCTGTCACTTAAGTCTACAATAGTGTTCATGCATTTTGGAGAACTTCCTGACTTTTTTCAAAGTTCTTTATTGTTTTTATAAAGAGTGGTAATAAAATCTTCAACTATGACTGCTGAATTATCTGGTATTATAAGTTCAATCAATTTCTTCTTGCATATTTAGGCTCCTTTGTTAAGTGAATGTGCATTTTGATAGGCGAAATGTTCCATTCCTGATATATTATATTGACTCATTAATCGTTATCAAAAGTACCTCTTTAGATCTAGTAGGATTTCTTGCATTAGAATCTATTTTTCCTATTAATACGGTTACTCAAACTGTCATTATTACTATTTATATGGTGATTTTTTTCTGCATTCTGTTATCTTAACTTTCACTTTTAACCTTAAATCTAAGCTTTGTCCTCTATGAATGGCAAGTGAGTCTCACTTAGTTATGTTCACATTTAATAATATTATTATTGTGATTGCATTTTAGAGTATAATGTTCATTGATTTTTTTTTAACTTTTTTGATTTATTTTCTTGAATGTTTGACCTAGGCCTTATAATATGGATCTAATTTATACTTCAGAATAATAGAGCACTCATTCCAGTAAAATACAGAAACTTTATTCCTTTTCCCTCCATTGCATGAGAGTTCCCATTGTTCCACAAGCTCAAAAAATTCCTGCTATACATTCAGGAACAAGGAGAAAAAGTGCTAAAATACCTTTGAAAAAAATGTTTGGAAGAAAATAGTCACTCTCAAAATGCATAGGTATTTTGGATATCCTCTTAATTATACAATCAAACTCACAGGTATTTGATAACAGGAGCATTTCGAACAGAAACGGGTAACTCAAAATACTGACCAGAGCATGATATTCCCACTATTCTTATGAGGCCAAAGTTATAGATTTATAATAACTCATGAAGAATGTTTAAAGAACCTCACATTTCCCTTCACATATGTTAAATCATTATTTTTGTGTAACTACACTGAACTCTGGGAATACAGGTTCTAGCTCCAAAGAAATAGTAAAAATACACTGAAAACTTTAGTATAAATCTATGAATTTATCAATACCCTGATGTCATTACATTGATGGTGACATGAACTGAATGATTTTGTCTTCCACAAATTCACATGTTGAGTCCCTGGTTATCAACATTATTGTTTTTGGATGCAGGATCTTAAGGAAATAAGTAGTTCAAGAAGGTGAAGCCCTAATGGTGGAAGAATATGTGAGGATTTAATGAGAAGACATCCATCCTCAAACCACAAAGAGGGCCTTCCCCAAAACCTGAATCAGCCTGCACATTGATCATGGAATTCTCAGACTTCGGAAGTTATAAGCAAATTTCTCTTAACACAACAAGTCCTTGACATTATCTATGACAGTCTGATGACAAAGACAGACAACAATATTAAAATAAATTCTGAATGAATGAGAACTCTTTATTCTTCTATAATTATTTTTTATACCACATAATTTCTATCGTTTACATAATCTGAAACTAAATTGTCAATATTGAATATGGCTCTTGAGTAGATAACATTTCCTTTATCAATTTTATAGTAGTCTCTATTTTTGATAACCAGAAAACCAAACCACATCGAATGTATTTTATAAAAAGATAAAAAGAAATAAATTTTATTTTTGTCAGATAGGGATATTGGAAAACAAAGCTTTGGCATACATAATCCTTGTCTACATTGTAGATGTATAACATTATTAAAAGGATACCTCGATAATTTCAAACTCCTTCCAACCAGAATAAGCACAAAAGACAGTGCCTCAAACTTAAAATACTAACAACATGAAAAATATAAATGTTCTAGAAAAAATAACTTGATTAAAAGCACATGGTTGAAAAATTTTATAAAACTAAATCCAATGTCTCTATTAACATGTTAGTATTAACAGTAAATGTAGATCTTTTTATTAGTTAGAAAAAATTCATTAATATTGTTATAATTACTCTAGAATTTGCGTGACATCTTGAAAGATACTCTTATTAAAACTAACCACAGTAATTGCCAACAATATGAGTACTTATACTAACCCCTGTTCTTAGTGTTCCCTAGGCTGTCTCAGTAAACTGCAACCTAAAGAAAATAACTATGCATCTTTTATGAATGAATAATATTCTATTAAACACCGTAGTGATTCCAATTAACATTGTGTTGTTTGTCCTAAGAGAGAGTTCTCACTATAATTGATACAATACAAGGTAATGTATATTACCTAGCTAGATGTAGTCATTCCACAATGTGTACATACTTGAAAAAGTGCTATATTTGATAAAAACAAACAATTCTTTTAATTAAACAAATAAAACTAAAAACATCTATCTAAAAGTCATTATGACTGTCATTTATAGATGAAAACAGCATGAGTTAGGGAGGCTCAGGAACTTCCTCACACTCATTCACTTAGTAAATGGTGAAACTGGAGCTCAAGCAAGTCATATAGCTTAAGAATTTGAGGCAAAAAAATATTTAAGAAAGGAATATTTAAAAGTACTCATTGTATTCACTATCTTGATGTATGACAAAAGACATTTCCTGAAGTTTACTTTATGATAATATTTGTTATGAAAACAAACAAAAATCTCTTATACTATAATACAATGATTCCCCGGTCATCAACACTATTGTTTTTAGAGGCTGGATCTTAAGGAAATAAGTACTTCATGAAGGTGAACCCCTAATGATGGAGGACTATGTGAGGATTTAATGAGAAGGCATCTATCTTCAAACCACAAAGAAGGCCTTCCCCAAAACCTTTGAGTCACTGAAGATGTAGTCATAAGGTAGTATACAGTGATTCTATAAAGGAACACTTCTAAAGTAGTTTCATCATAATACAAAATTAAAAAAAAAGAATGCAACAGCTAGGTGTGAGGGCACAGGCTTGCAATCCCAGTTACTCAGGAAGTAGAGACAGGAGTGAGGTTTTGAGGACAGTCCTGGCAAACTTAGCACCTATCTCAGAAAGAAAGCACAAAAAGAAAACATAAAAATAAAAAGGGAATTGCTCAAGAGCACAACATTTGAGCAAAACACAGAAAAAAAAAGCAACAAAAGATCTCATGATGCAATAACTGAATATAGAGGAAGATATCCTTAAGCATCTTGATAAAGGGCTAGAGTAATGAAACTACTCTGTGTGTGCCTGTATCTCTGTTCATAAACTTTTAGTTTTATTTTATAATTTAATAAGTATATATTAGTGTTTAATTTTGTTTATATTAAAGTGATATATAAGCAAAAGTCTTGTAAGTATTCATTTTATGAAGGCAAATATGGTCTATTGGCTCATGATTTTGGCTTATGTGAAAAGCATCACAGCGTAATATTCAAGATCATGAACGTCATGGCTTCTTCTAGTTGTTATTCATGTAACATTGTTCAGTGTGGTGTGATATTTACAAAAATTGCCACAATAACTGCTGTCTCCAAAACTGCAACATTGCCTTGCAATGTGATTTTATCAGTCCCCCTAATGATGTGCAATCTCTATTTCCACTCTTTAGGCTGCATTTACATTTTGATTTGCTTTAAAGAAGACTACAGAGTGTGTTGGTGCTGCTAAAGTTGCAGAATCTAAACCTCTAGGGGTCATGTAGTCCATATTTTCTCTTCTTGAAACAATTACACATGACCAGAAAAAGTAGAGATTAAGTCAGGTGTGGTTGTACACAACTGTAATCCCAACTAGACAGAAGGCAGAGGTAGAAGGATAGTGAATTCAGGCAAAGTTAGAAAGATCCTACTTCAAAAACAAAAAGCACAAATTAAAGATCTGGGGATACAGATGAAGTGGTATAACACTTTTATAGCATGTGAGAGGCCCTGGGTTCCATCCCCAGTACTGTCAAATAATAAATAAATAAGTAGCAAAACCTATGTAGGTAGGATAGAGTGACCCCCGTAGAGTGGAAGAAACAGTAGTTGACAAGAATAAACTGACAACTACATCTATATGATCATCTAAGAAGACAGCCTTAGCAGAGCTGCCAAGTGTCTAAAGCTGAATGGATGACCCTTGCAGCTGAGCCCCAGCACAAGTCCTGACCCACAAAATTTTAGACAAATAAGACCTTATGTTTTTAAATTTGTGTGGTCTGCTAGAAGTACACCACTGAATGATTCACAGTATTTAAGACTATCTGATATTTAGTGCTCCCATCTATTGTTGAAGAATTAATAATATGTACCTAATAGGTTTGTTTTGAGTTCATAATTGCTTGATCAGTGCCTAGAAAATAAAATATAATCTGAATATGATTGTCAAGTGAATGCTTAAATGAAACAAAAAGTACAAGAAAAAATTTTAGGCAAAATGAAATAAGTTTAAGGACTATAAGCAGTTGTAGTGGAGATAACTGTACTGAGAAAAACAAAAGCCTCTGTGTATCCAACTTGTTCATATACCTAATCTTCACAATCAATTCCTATAATAACTGATTCCACATAGGTACAAATATTGTTGCTCACAAGATTTGCATGGAACCAAATTCTCTGCTCTATAAAGAAAGCCTTTCTTGAACATTCTCTTCTTTTGACATTTTAAGATCCTAAAACAAGGCATTTTAGAAATCATGAAACCATTAAAACATTAAATTCAGCTTTCAAGAATGACTAACAGTATATGTGCAATGACTATCTTATTAATATCCTGCAATATTAAATTTTATGCAATTAATGTAGTGAAAGCAATTTTAATGATAGATCTTTTATTAAATTTAATCAAAGAAAGCTTAATTTGTACATATAACCATGCTAAAGCAGTAAAAGGATAATTCATTACACTGGAATTAGAGAATTTATAAGTTAAACTGTAAGTATATAAACTGTAAGTCTTGCAAAAGTATTATACGAAGGAAATGTATAATCAGATAATCACACCTATTGAACATTATTTTAATAGAAATTATGGTTAAGGTACTGGGATCTAGAGTCTTCAGTTTAATGATACATTGGGAACAAACACACAAAAAAAGGAAAGAAATTACAATGGTTGGATAAGCTAAGAAGACAGTTTAATTTAAAAAATGTGGGACAAAAAATTAAATATGGTTTTATAGCACAGAGAAAATTTTCAAATTTTCTGTTTTTGGATACTTCGGTCACTTTTTCCAAGAAAAATAAAAACATGACTACAAAAACTTTTAAAGAAGAATTTTCAGAATATGTAAAATGTGTAATATTCAAGAATAAGTACCCATCAAAAGGAGAATGGGCAAACTACAGCATATTCATAAAAACAGCTCTGCTCAACCACACAAAGGAGCAAAAGATAAATGCAACAACACATAGCCAAGATTTTTCTGAAAGTCATTTTGGTGAGAAGTAGAGCACAAGAAATTACAAACTATCTGAGTCCATTTATCTGAACCTCTGGACTAGGAAACATAAATACATGATGATAAAAGAAATACTATCTCAGAGCAGAGGCTGGGAAATATTGAGTGGAAAAGGCATAAAGGAGCAATAGAACTTCTACACATTTACTAAGATGTGGTTTCATGTTTATGCACTTCTGAAACTAACTGATATGTAGAATTATATTATAGTTTAGATTTAAAGGCCCATGTGATAGACTTGTTGTCTACCATGGCCTGTCAAAGAACAGTGGAACCATTAAGTGGTTGAGCATAGTGAGAAGTTAGATCATTGAAGGCATGTCCTTAAAGGATATTAGGACTCTAGTCTCTGCTTTGTCTGTTTTCCATTCCTGACACTGGTGTGAATGAATCTCTTTCTCCCTCTGTTTTTGCAATGATGTGGTCCTTCTCAACAGGCACAAAACCAAAGCAGAGCTAATGGACTGAAACGTCCAATACTGTTTTCATTCTTTACAAACTGTTCATGTCAGGTATTTTATATAATAACAGAAAATTGACTCATTTAACCATATTTATATCTCATGACAATATGTTGTTGGAAAGAACTCAAGACAACAGCATAAAATAAATATTGCAATTAAGATAAAAAATAGAACTACTAATAGATTAAATTTTGTCTCTAAATTCACGTTAATCCTTAAAGACTTTACTGACCATTATTAAAGTGACTAGTATGATTCCACATTGCCTGCCTCCTAGAAAAGATATTTTTTAGTCTATCACTTGTTAGAGAAAGCTAGAGTAGATATTCTCCATCTAAAAGTAGATCAATCTGTTTGCTATTTCATTAACAGTATGATTTGCATATTCAAAATGTTTAGTGAACAAAATATTGAAAAATTTATAAATGATTTATTTGAACCATAACTATAACAGAATTATCTAGACTAACTCTGAAATATCTTTTCTATTTAAAGTCTATCCACGATGTTATAAGATTGTATATGCATTAATCCATTCAATTAGGCTCTGATGTTATCTGTAAATAATTTATAATAGCTCTAATTTTTTATTTTATCTTATGTTTTACAGCTGTTCAACTTTATGTTATATTTATATCATCCCTTAAATGGTATCTTAATGACCTTATCAAAATTATTCATCTTCTAAGCTATTCTAACATTGTAGACACAAAAATATTTAATAATTGTTAGATGTGTTACCTCAAATAAAAATTTTTTGATTCATTAAAATATAGTTGTGTAGCAGTCTGACAATTAAGACAGAGGATTAGTTTATTTTATATGTGTTATTTAAAATATTGAAATAAGCCAGAAGTTATGTTTTTCTTATGGTACCTGGGAGCCAGCAACAGGATTTTAGGTTTTGTTATACAGGAGATAAACTTAGATGAAAATCTGCTATATTTTAAGTGGCACATTAAGCCTACCTCTATATTGCAAATTGAAAATGGCCTCAGTGAGCAACCCCCTGGAGCAAAATCACCTGAAATTCATGATAGCAAAAGAAACAGGTTTCTGCGTGTCAATAAATTTGTAGCAAAGGCATGAGAAGATAAACTAACAGCAACAGAGCTAAACTACAGAATAATTTGTTCTTATAGGTACTTGATTTAACATTTTAACACTTTAGAAGAGGAATTATTCAAACTTATACTATTTCAGCTTCTAGAAGACACCATAAGGTATTACTTTTATCTCTTAAAACATGCAGTTAAATAGTTGCTTTCTTGTCATTTTTATTTCTATCAATAAATATAGCGTCTCTATCCAACAGGATGTTATCAATACATAACAGGGGAAAATAAAGCTCTTATTTTTATCTGTTCTCTCAAATCATCTCTTCGGTGGTTGTGTTTTAATGCATGTTTTTAGTTTGGACCTATAATCTTTAATAGCACTTGGTATAATTTATGCAGTTAAAAGTTTTTATACACATACATGTACATACTCTTTCAAATACATAACCATATATATATGTTTTCAAATATGTAAAAGTTTGTGTACTAAGGAGAATTTGTTTTTGTCTGCATTAAAATCATATTCACATGCATAATGTTTGCTGAGGAGAGGAAGAGATAATTATTTATGAAGCACCAAGATGTCCTCAGAAGGGGCAAGAGACCTTATTTCCTTTCTCCTAAAATTTTCATATCTTTAAGTGCATAAAGTTGAATCACCACTGCTCAGTAGAAGAAAAAGTGCCCTCACATAAAATTGATATAGAAAATAAAAGAAATGAAACTTGTGGATTTAATCCTAGACAGATAAAGAATTGTAAATCCATCATGAGATGGACTCAGTAATCCAGAACTGTCCGAGCATCTTATGAAAATTAAATAGGAACTAGGTTGAAATGTTAGTCCAACATTTTATATAAAACATGCTTGACTAATAATACCACTGTATGATTGGTGAGAATTATTTTTTTTTTCTTTTGCACGTTGAAAGACTATAGAAGTGGTAAGCATTTATAGTAGCTGTTTTCTAGTCTCAATGGTGGGAGCAAGAGCGACCAGTTTTTTAGACAGGAGTCAGAATTCAGTGTCTTCTTAAATTGTCATAGGAAAGAAAAGTCAGGCATAAAAGGAGAACATTAAGGGAGAGTGAAACTGATAAACTATGTAATTCAAGTAAAATTACATAAATATCCTTTTGGGAGCTCAAGTTGATATGGTAGAATACATCAACTATTTGAAAAATTAAACAGAAGTATTCCAAGGTCCTATAGTGTATATTCAATAATTCTAATGTATTTCTAATAGGCAGCTAGGCTAGAAGGAGTTACTTGACTTTTTCATAGTTAAAAAATGCTACTGATATAGAGCACTGGGATCTTTGAATTCTCAGCACTGAGTTTAATGAAGAACACTCAATAACCAAATGAGAGCAAGATGCTTTTCCTCCACTCTTAGTGAACTAGAGTAACATCTACCCCAAGTGCGCTGAAACACGTAAGTTTATGTTCTTCAACTGAAAAAGAAAAACAGAGTTAAAAATGAGTTTTAAAAGTTAACCTCAAAGTCACCAAAAATGAATAAGCCATTACACTTAATTGAGAGAAAAGCCCTTGCCATAAAAAGTCTCTCTTCCTTTAACTACATGATATGTGTGCTAATTAATAATCAAAGTGCAGCCTGAAGGAAGTTTGGTACAGTAATTTGTTAAAGTAAAAGTGAATTTGAAGTGTGCTGTCAGCTCTAATTGAGTTATGACAAAATCCCCAAGAAGATTTTTTTCAAAATAACAGTTCAAATGTAAAAGAAACCTTTTAATAAGAAAGCAAAACTGTGTGCAGAGCAGTTTTAAATTCATTCTCAAACTTCAGTTTTCTAAGATGTTTTGCTCAACAGAAAATTGTATTTTTCAGGAAAATTATTAAAAGTTAATGGCATATAATGGAATGAGATATAGGCTTAAACTAAACAAGACCTGTAGCATCAGTAATCATTCCTCCAGTGGATCTTTCTTACCATCAAAGAGCAGATATATTAGACTAACTTCTGGCACAGAGCATTGTCTCAGCTGCTCACAACAGTTACTTTTGTGTAGATAATTCAGTTACATAAGAATTATTTTGTACTTACATTGTCTTCAGGATTTGTACTTACATTGTCTTCAGGATTATCCTGAGTGATATACTGAATTAAAAGAGTATAAAATATTGTTTGTTGATTGAAGACTATTTTCTTCTTGAGAAGAAAGCACCTTTACAAATTATAAGTAATTTGTTAATGTTGAAAAAATATTATGTGTCCAAATTGATGTTTCAAATTGGGGGAGTACATTGGCATTTTTGTTGTCTTTATTGTCAATAAGTAATATGTGCATGGGGAAAGAAGGAAAGTTGGAAAGAAGGAAGTTGTTTAAATAGAAGAAGAGTAAAGCAGCATGAGAGCCAGAGGATAAGACATTTGTCATAAAGGAGACATTAGCCTGTGAATTAATTCCCCCACACTTACAACCATTATTCTTAGGAAAAAATAGAATGACTTTTGCAATGGTACCTTTGGAATTCTTCAAAAGCCAATTTCAGCAGTTTCCCAATGGGGTTGCTACTGAGAAAGCACATGCTCATAAAATAGCAATATTTTTCTATATTTTCAGCCTTTCCTGTTATCACTTTAAAACTAAATATTGGGGTTTTTTGTTTGTTTGTTTGTTTATTTACATGTGCATACATTGTTTGAGTTATTATGGCTCATAGTGAACTTTAACTCCTATCATTTGTTATCTTAAATATCACTTCCCACATCCCACAAATGGGCCTGACATGAATAACCAGGCAAATATTGTAAAAAGGATAATGTGTGATTCTAAGACCGCCTACTCAAAGGCATTTTGGCCACCTTGTTCCAACTCTTAAGAAATCACTCACACTGAGGGGAATCATGAGCATTTTCAAGTAGCCCTATGGAGAAGTCCACGTGATATAAAACTGTCATTGTGTGCCACAAGACAGTGATGAAAACTTTGTCATAGGAGGATTTTGCAGACCAGACAAGCCCTCAGTTGACTGGATCAACAAAGTTTAACTTATTCAAAGTAGTTCAAAGCAGTGGCTCAAGTGCTTTAGAAATAGCACGATCATGTTAAAGATAGATCACTGTTGATGATGATTGATAAATGATAGATCTATGATAAATGTGAACCAGATGCTTTTAACAATGGTAATACTGAAGTAGCTTAACTGTTACCTTTGGAGAAATATGAATGTTCTTTCTTCTGAGACAGAGCAATGTGTTGCTTGAGCAGGTGGTGAATTCTGAAGGGGATGGAAATGTACTTAACTCAGAAACAATTTTACTTATTAAAATTCTTCTTCACTGACATTTATTGTAACTTCATCAGAATAACTGCAATGCTGACAAGTTTTAAATAGCATGGAATCCACTATTAGAGGTTTGAAATTCTGAACAGAAAATTAAAACATTGCAAGTTTTGCCAGGAGTTTTCATGTTTAATTTCAAAGTCTTATTCTCTTAATAGGTCTGATTCTCACTTGTGAGGAAAGAGCTGCTTTCAGGGGCACACTAGTTTTGATTATGTGCTTTCACACAAAAGGATCACAGGAAAAATAATTTAAAAATTTCCCCTAAAATTTGAAGAGAATGGTCATTCTTTCTGGCTTATGCAAAAAATACACAGAAAGTTATTGACATTACTTTTGCTACCTCACAGGTTCTCACATTCCATATAACAGAAAGGTTAGTTCTGTTTTTGAGTGGGCTTATTTGTAATATTGTAGATTATTTCATTTTTCTGCATAAGAAAAACTAAAGTGTCTAATATTTTAGACTCTACAGTATTCAGTCTTCCAAATGTAAGAGTAAACATTAATCACAACCAATTACTCTTACTCCATACTTTTCTAATCTGAATTCTTTTTCTTAGAGTCTCTCAGTTATGTGTAGTTTGGTGTTAGCTATTAATACTCAAGCAGAAACAGACACCTCTAGCCTTATCATCTTTTACAGTTACTAGACAGAATTTTCCCATGTAAGTTTAATAAATCAAACTCCTAAATGACATATGTGAGTAGATGAGTTGGTGTACTACTTGGAGTTGGGTATACATTTTAAATTTTTTATTCAATTTATGTGTTTAGGGTAGATAAATACATCTAAAAGTATATATGAAATACTTCATAAGATAGTGCCTCAATCAAGTAAGAATGGCTATTATCAAAAAGACTAAAGATAACAGGTGCTAACAAGGATCTGGACAAAAGGAAATCCTTTCATGTAGCTCCTGGGAATATAAATTAATACAGACATTCCAGAAAAAGTATGAATGTTGCTCAAAAATTAACAACAGAACTAGTATATGAGCCAGCAATGTTACTCCTGCATATATAGCAAAAGAAAATGAAAGCAATATGTCAAAGAGACATCTGAATTACCATTGTCACTGCAGCACTATTCACAATAGCCAGGAAATGGAAATAACCTAAGTGTCCATCAACTGATAAATGGAAAGCTGAAATGTAGTACATATACACTGTGGAATAATATTAAGCCATAAAAAGGATGAAATCCTGTCAGAGTTTATTATAGTAAGGGTAGGAACAGAAGGACAAGTACCACATAATCTCATTTGTTGGTGAAAGCTGACATCATTGAAGGTGAGAGTACCAAGAACAGGGAGTGTAGAGTTGGGGGAAAAATGAGGAAATGTTGATCAATGGATAATAAGTTTTATTTACATAGGAGTAATACATTCTGACATGGTATTGCACAGTAGAGTGACTATGGGTAATAATAATGTACTGTGTTTTCCAAAATTATGGAAGAATTTTGAAAGTTTTACCATAGAGAAATTAGAAATGTTTGAGGAAATAAATATGTTAAACCTGCATTAAATATTATGCATTGTATACATTTAGCAAAATATATATAAATGTTCACCATTAATCCATACACATATATTTTTGTTTGTCAGTTAATATATTTTCACAAACATTGGCAGACTTAGAGGGCACTGTTGGGTCAGGGGGATCAGAAGACAAAAATGAGCCAGTGCCTCAATCCCCCAAGACACCACTGTGAGCCCTACATCCTGTAAAGGGACATGCTGTTTCACAAGTCATGCCCCCTAGTGATGCCTCAAAATGCCACAAGGCTGATAAGCAAGAGGCTTTCACAGAACTGTGTATATGTTCCTGAAGAGATATGTTAAGAGACCACTCCACTCCTGACTCCTGACTCCCCTCCCCAGCAGAGTGTGTCTTTATTGGGATATATCAGAAGGCCACTCCACCAATGACTCCTAACTCCCCTCTCCAATGAAAAGGACCAAATAAAACACCCCCTCTATGTAGACAACAGTGAGTCACTGGTTTCTGGACTCCACTGCGCTGCTCTAGCTGTACCCTATCCTTTCTCTCTAATAAATTTTACATGCATGCTGACTTTGTCATCTTGTGAGTCAGTTTGCAGGCTCACTGGCCAATTCTTTGGCTAGTGAATGCAAGGACTTATGACACCACCTTGAGAGAGAGCATCCTAATGAAGACCAAAGTAGGTGGAGGGTCCTGAAAACAAGGAGCAATCACAGCTCACATCTTGAGACACCTGACCACATTGTTTAACAGGGTGCAGCCACAAAAGATTCATGGATGGGGAAAGACTGAAGAGTTAAAGGGGAGCCAGAGCCAGTACTGGGGACCACACCTATCTGCCTGTGGAAAATTTCCATAACAAAGCACCAACTTTCTCTGGCCAAAAGATCAGATTTCTGAAGATTCTTGCATGCAGTTTTGAGACTGGGAAATCCTGGGGATTTGAAAAAAGTCATAGCCCAGAGGGTTCTGGGACTTCAAGCTACAGTCTGTGCTTAGGAGTCTGTCACCAGAGAAGGAGACAGTGAAGGAGAGGGCTAAACAGGGGTAATCTGAGGGTACTGGTAGGAGCCCAGGAAGCAGCAAAAAGTTCAGAGATTGGCTGTCACAGTAGCTCCATTGAGTAAAGTCAATCTAATAAACAAAGCACTAACCCCCCCACTGACTGAGGACTCATGTTAGAGCAGCTGCATGCTTGAAAACTGCAGTCAGGCAGCAGGGTTAGAAACTGAGCAACTCTGGGGATTTAAAGGGTCATTAAGTTAGGGAGTTCTAGCTCTCCAAACCAGTGTCTGTGTGGGAGACTGACACCAGAGGCAGATGTAGAGATGTTCAGATTGCTGGAGCAATCTGAAATGCAGCAAAAGACCAAGACTGACAAATGGGACTACATAAAACTGAAAAGCTTCTGCATAGAAGAGAAAACAGTTACTAGACTTAAGAGACAGCCTACAACTTTATATCTGACAAGAGATTAATAACCAGAATATACTGGGAGTTCAAATACTAGCCCTGCAAAAAATCAACAGCTCACTGAATAAATGAGCAAAAGAATTGAAGAGATAATTCTCAAAAGAAGTAGTACAAATGACCAATAAATCATGAAGAAATGCTCAACATTCTTGGCCATGAAGGAAATGCAAATTGTAACGGTCTCTCACCTCACTCTGGTCAGAATGGCTATCATCAAAAACACAAATATCAACAAATGCTTGTGAGAATGTATAAAAAGCAGCACTTATCCCCTGTTGATGGGAATGTAAATTAATGCAACCTCTATGGAAAGCAGTATGGAGGTTGCTCAAAAAAACCTAAAAATATTCACACCTTATGATCCAGCACTACCACTCCTGGGCATATACTGAAAGGTATATAAGCCAGGATACAATAGAGCTACTTGCACACCCATGTTTATTTCAGCAAAGCTTTGGAAATAGCCCAAATACTCTAAAACTGATGAATAGGTTAAGAAAATGTGATATATATGCATAGTGGAATATTATTCAGTGATAAAGCAGAATGAAATTATGTTGTTTTGCAGGTAAATGGATGGAACTGGAGACCATCATGTTAAGGGAAGTAAACCTGGTTCAGAAGACAAAGATCACATGTTTTCCTTCATATGTGGAAGCTAGACTAATAAGGTAAGGTAAGTACACGTACATAAATATGTGAAATTTTATATGTGCATATATATATATATATATATATATATAGAGAGAGAGAGAGAGAGAGAGAGGGAGAAAGAACGTGATTATATTCTTAGGTCTATCTGAGGGTACTCAAGGGAGTTGAGAGAGGAAAAGGTAATGATAGAGAATGAATAATATTGAAACACATTGCATTGGCATATGAAGAAAGTATAATGTAACACAGTGTAAACTATTGAATAATAAGAGAGCAAGGAAATAGAGAAAGTAATACAGGGGCTAATCTAATTAAAATATAGCATATACATATGTGAAATGCCAAGGAAAACCCCCTTAAACAATCAATATACAGTTTTAAAAGATAAAGAATTAGAAGGTAAAAGAGGTCTTGTTTATGGTTGGTTACCAGTGGGATGGTAAAGGAGCAAGAATATGATTGATATATTTTGTATGCATATATGCATATATATACACATATATATATGTATATATGTATATATAGAGAGAGTGGGAGATAGATGTGGCACTTAGCTTCTCCCTCAAAAAAAAATCTAGCTACTGAGCTGTAAAAAGTTCCATTAACTGACATCATCACATTATTAGCACTTTGGGGATCACTAGGATGGAGAGGATCATTCAGTATCTTTACTGACTATAAAACATGTATTTGTAAATATTTGTTTCTTACATTTTTCTATCATATTCTCCAAACCTCCAGTCTATGATATCCTTTCTACCTTCATCCAAGTTATTTTGGATCAGTAGTCAAAAATTTTTGGCCATGGTATTCATAATTTTTCTCCTCAAATAAATGTGTTCTTATATCACCTCATACCTTTACTACTTGTTTTAGAATAGTTCCAAATAAATACAAAAGTTTGGAGGATGTACACAGAATTTCCAAATAATGCACAAACATTCCTGCTGTTAACATCACAATTGAAGTACAAAATTTGATATATTATTAAGTACATTCACTATATTTTGTAAATCAACATTTATATTAATGCCAATATATTATAATTGATATTGAGGAATTATTAACTAAATTCCATTATTTGTTGTGTCTGATCAGTTTATGTCCATAATTCATTTTTTTTCCAGCATCTCTTCCAGTATTACATTTAGTGATCGTATTTCTGCAGGGTCCTTTATGCTATGAAATCTTTTTAGATCCTTCTTGATTTTTAGAACCTTAATATTTTTGCAGGGTACTGATCACATATTTCGTAGAATGTGCTTCAGTTGGGGTTTGCCTAGTGTTTTCCTTTGTATGGAGGTTATAGGATTTGGGGGAAGAATACCACTGAAGTAAAGTACCATTCTTGCCCATCATGACAGGTATATATTACCAACACAACATCATTATCTACTTTAACAACAATCACTTATCTTAGGTAGTGTTTGTTAGGTACTTCCAATATAAAGTTACTCTTTTTTTCCCCAAACTTTCAATTTTGTACTTTTTGGAAAGAAATCACTATGCACAACCCATTCTTGAAGAGTGATAAGTTACATAGAATTATTCTATACATATTTCTTTGTTTGTTCAATCACATATTTAGAACAATATGGATCATCTATAGTTATATTTTTGTGCTTTAGGTTATAATCCAACAATGTTGTCATTCTTTTTCCAAATCTTTTTCCTCTGTTCCTCCCTCACTTCCTCTTTGCATCATTCCCTCCTTCCATTATTTCCTTCCTTCCTCCCTCCCTCCTTCCTTTTTTCCAAATTCATTTCAGTATTGCAATTAAGTGTTCATTCAGTTGTTTCCTGTGCCACTTTGATATCCTGCCATCAATATGGCTTTTTATAACTCTTTTCTGTCACACAATATGTTCTTCACTAATTTTTCCCCCAACTTATAGTCAGCAGCTTCCCCCAAGGAGACTTGGTTATTCTTATAGGATTGAATGCCACAAATATTGAATTTACTTTATGGTAAAATGGTATTTTGAAATAAGGTGTGTTTGTTGCTTCTGGGTTAACATTATCTTTATACTCTCAACAAAGAAATATCTGTGTCAAATCTGTAGAAATTTACATTCATTTATACTATGTATATGCACACACATATAAAAATAAATGTAAGTGTATACTTATGTCTATACTCAATCCATAACCACATTGATCACTCTGGTTCCCTTCCTTTGTTCATTGGAAACTACCAGTCCCAAAGTGAAACATAGCTTCCATAATCCACCAAAGATTTTCTTAATTTTTGATTCCATTATTTACATAGACTAATTTCAGAAGTGTTCATGTAAACTTCATGAGAAAAACATTTACCAGCCAAGTACAATGATTATATACAGTCCATTTGCCTTTTGCTTTCTATCTTACAGACTTCACACATTTCTAGAATTATTTAGGTCACCATTTTTTCTACTCCACCCCTTTAATGAAGTTAATTTACATATTTATAACTCAATTTGATTGAATTGTTTGTCACATTTTGTACTCTATCCAAGTTTCTAAATGATTTTTTTTTATTTTCATGGTTGGGGCTGTGTCTTTGTATTCCAAATTTCTATGGATTTTGACAAATGGGGATTAAGAAATGGACATATCCTCTTCCATCTCATGAGTTATATATTAAAGACTTTGACTTTCTAAAATATCTCTTAGATGTCCAACCCAAGTACAAAATATATTCACTCATCTCAATAATTCCCAAATTCTGCAAATATTATAGCACATACTCTATGCCAATAAATTTATTTAAATAATCTAATTCTCATGTTCAATTGTATTAAATCATACAAGTATGATTCATTCTGGGCCAGAATTCTCCATCTGTGAACTTGAGACACTAGAAAAACATGACCTGCTTCAAAACTACTATTGTAGGAAAGATCTCAGTTACATATTCCTATTGAAAAGGGTAAGAAAGTAAATAAGTTTTTCCTATTGTAGAAGGAAGAACAGACAAAGATGAAAGCAAAGCAGCCTAAACAGAGTAAAGAAGAACTGAAGAAAATAAGACATCAATAAATAGACCAGACAACCAGATGAGAGCAGAACAAGGTTAAGCCTACTGTGGTGAATAATTATGTTAATGTCAAACTTAAAACAATAGGTTGGGAGTATAGTTCAGTGGAAGAGCACTTGCCTAGTGCATGTTAGACTGTGAATTTGATCTCAGCACTGGAAAAAAAATTTTCAGTATGTGTTTGAGCACAGTCTGATCTGAAGGCATTTAACTTACTTGAAGCTTATGTATAAACTTGACTATACATTTACTTCAAGCCTTTGCCAGTTTTAACTTACAAATGTCAAGGAATTTTTTAATGCTAAATACACTTATAAAGAAATGTTAAGCAGGTGCTTGAGTGAAATACACATTGCTATTTTTTTTTAGATGGACTTTTTTTTGTCTTGATGAAATTCGAAACTATACCTCTTTATTGTGGACTAAGAATAGAATTGAAGCAAAAGCTGTTGGTTAAAATGGGAGGCAAAATCTGAAAATAAATCAGAGCTGTCTTTGCTTTTTACATATTGGAAGAGTTTTTTAAAAAGAAGTAGGTGCTCATTTAACAAAAATAGAATCTTGTCAATTAAGTAAGAACAGTTTTCTTCTTTAAGTCATATGCATATGTGATATTCAAATGTTACTCTGAAACTATATGTTAAATTGTGCGATATCCTAAAAACATTACATATGCCTTTTAAATCTTATACTCTTTTTATGCTATTGTTGCCTTTTTCTTTTGTAACATGTATCTCTTCTTAAGGGATAACTGAAAATCAATGCAATTGGCTAATATTTTATTTTTATTTGATTTGTAGCATTGGATTTTGCTTACTTTTTCAAAATTTCACATATATAGGAGAAACCTTGGCATTGCTAATATATTTATGTGCACAGTTACTTGATACATAGTTTACCAAGTCAAACAAAGACAACATGTATAAAAACATGTAAATTTTAGTACTTTGTCATATGTAAAACTTTCTCACAAGCTAGAAAGTTAATGTGTGAAGTCAATATTAACATTCTTTCTTTAAATTCAATATGAGTATAAAAACAAAATATTCTATTATACAATGATTTAAATAAAACAGTAACATAACAGGAAAATTGCTTATAAGATTTTTACCTATGAATGCTGACATACCCAAATTAAAATTTCCATGAGTTAAATTGGATAAAAAAAAAGCCAATTATTTGGGTACATATTTGTTTGATGGTTATTTTTTCTTATTAGCTCTTTTGACACTAATGCAGCATGTATGATTTTATTTTTCACTCTGCTCCTTGTGCATGAAGGGAATTTTGGTTTTCTATAATACTATGACAGCAGAGGTAATGAGGGGCTACAGACCAATGTTTGGTGAATATTGGTATGACTGACTTGAGCTGCTTCCAGTCAACTGAAACAAGCATGGGTTTTCTCAATGAGAGGCTGTTCAATGCTGCCAAAGACCTGGGCTACTTTTCCTAGTGACAGGTCATTCTTTTATTTCGCTCAAGACCAAATAACTATTGAATAAAGCCTCTGCAAATCTCAGATCTTTTCCTACCAAGCCCTCTTACTCTATTTCATATTCTCTGTGTAGGACTTGGTCTAGGATTCCTATGCTACATTGAGATGTGATGTCACTTCATTTTCTGCTGGGATTGAGGAGGTGATATAAGATATTTACATCTTTCAATTAGGTTTCTTTGTAAATGCCCAAGATATTTAGGTGTGTGGATACAACACAGCAAGCTTTGTAAGTTTTGAGAATATTCAGCAATTCCTCTCTCAGCACCTCCCAATGTACCCTCTGCCCTTGCTGAGACTTCTCCACATCAGAACAAAGTTTCTCATTCAGAGTTTCTTCCTAATGTCTGAAAAAGAAAACAAGGCAATAATTGCATTTCCTCACATTTTCTTCCACCTATCAACATGCCAAATACTTCCTAGATTCATGAGAAGATGAGGAGTTCACCTTTAGCCTTACTATTTGCCTCTACTATCTCAGACTCTCTCTTTTTTTCTTTTTTTGGTCCAGAGAATTAAACATAGGGCCTTACACTTGCTAGAAAAGCACTGTACCACTTGAGGTGTACCCCAAGCTCATTTCATGTTTTTGTTTGCTTGGTTGATTAGTTGGTTTGAGGGGCTGTTTGTTTTGTTTTTGAGATAGTCTCACTAACTTTTTCCTGGCTGGCCTGGAACTCATAGTCCTCCAGTCTTGGCCTACCAAGTAACTGGTATAGCAAACATGTAACACAAGTCCTGGCTCTCAGATTGTTTTTCTTGTTGTTTTTCCTTCCACTACTCACTGGTCAGCAAAATTCGGTTTATGGTAAACCTTTGGATTTATTCCTATGATAGAAAACTCTCATATTCTGGTCACCCAGTTTATATTCTTGACATGTTTTCCTCTTTTCTTCTTTCTTTCTTTCCTTCCTTCCATCCTTTCTTCTTTCTTTCATTTTATCATTTTTACATTTACTTACAAGTGTATACTTCTTTGGGCCACCTCCCCATCCTCCAGGCTTCCATGCAGAACCTGTTCGGCCTCTTGTTCTCCAATTTTGTTGAAGAGAAAGCATAAAAGATAAGAAAGACAAAGCATTTTTGATAGTCTGAGGTAAAGATAGCTATGCAGAGAGACTCCTAGTATTGCTTCCATGCACTTGTGTATTGTAACCCACATTGGTTCATCTCTGACAGAACTTTTCATTACTTCTTGGTTCCCTTTTCATAGTGGCCTCTGCCAGTTTAAGATTACTGTATGCATTCCTCTACAGTGAGCCCATAAACATTCAAGTTTTAAATTTCATTCTTTTTCCTTATTCCTCCCATGTGTGTTCTCCCCTTAGTATGTGACCCATGCCCAATAATATTACTACATTTGTTTGGGATCTATAATTCGCATATGAAGGAGAACATAAGATTTTTGGCCTTCTGAGTCTGGCTAACTTTGCTTAAAATGATGTTCTCTAGTTCCACCCATTTACTTGAGAATGATAAAATTTCATTCTTCTTTGTAGCTGAGTAAAATTTCATTGTGTATAAATATCACATTTTCTCGATCCACTCATCAGTTGTGAGGCATCTTGATGGTTTCCATAGCTTTGCTATTGTAAATAGTGCTGCAATAAACATGGGTGTGCCAGTGCTTTTGCAATAACTTAAATCACATTCTTTCCAGTATATCCCTAGGAGTGGTATTGCTGGATCATATGGCAGATATATGTTTAGTTTTTTAAGAAGCCTCCATATTGTTTTCCAAAGTGATTGTATTAGCTTACATTCCCACCAGCAATGTATGAGGGTTCCTTTTTCCCCCATCCTCAGCAACATTTATTGTTGTTGGTGGTTTCTAGCTATTCTAACAGGGGTGAGGTGGAATCTTAGTGTGGTTTTGATTTGCAGTTCCTTTATGGCCAGGGATGATGAGCATTTTTCATGTGATTTTGGCCATTTGGACTTCTCCTTAGAAAAAGTTCTGTTTAGTTCAGTTGCCCAATTCTTTATTGGTTCATTGTTTTTTGGTGAGCTTAGTTTTTTGAAATTCCTGTGTATTCTGCTAGCAAAGATTTTCTCCCACTCTGTGAATGGGCTTTTCAATTTAAGACTGTTTCTTTTTTTGTGCAGAAGCTTTTTAATTTCATTTAGTCCCATTTGTCCATCTTTTCTCTTAGTTGCTGAGCAGCTTGAGTTCTACTGAGGAAGTCCTTGCCTGTAACTATTGCTTCCCTCCTCTTTTCTGTACTAACTTCCAGGTTTCAGGTCTGATATTAAGGTCCTTAATCCACTTTGAGTTGATACTTATAACAAGGTGACAAACATGGATCTAGTTTCATTTTTCTGCAGGCTGATACCCAGTTTTTCCAGCAACATTTGTTAAAGAGGCTATCTTTTCTCCATCATATGTTTTTGGCACCTTTGTCAAAAATAAGGGGGGCATAGCTGTGTGGATTCGTATCTGGGTCCTCTATTCTGTTCCACTGGTCTTCATATCTATTTTTGTGTCAGTACCATGCTGCATTTATTGCTATGGCTCTGTAGTATAGTTTGAAGTCAGGTATTGTGATACTTTAGCATTCCTTGTTTTTTTTTTTTTTTTTTTTTGCTCAGTATTGACTTCATTATTTGTGGTCTTTTGTGTTTCCAAATGAACTTTAGCTTTCATCACAGAGATTTTTTTCAATCTCTGTTATGAATGTCATTGGGATTTTGATGGGAATTGTGTTGAACAAGTAGATTGCTTTTGGTACTATAGTCATTTTTACTATGTTGATTCTGCTAATCCATAAGAATGGGAGATCTTTGCACCTTCTGTAGTCTTTTTTGATCTCTTTCTTCAGAGGTTTGTAGTTCTCCTTATAGAGGTCATTCACATCTTTTGTTAAGTTTATTCATAGGTATTTGACTTTTTTTGAGGCTATTATACATGGAATTGTTTTCCTATATTCTTTCTTAATTTGTTGATTGCTGGTGTATATAAAGGCTACTGATTTTTGTAAGTTGATTTTGCATCCTGCTACATTGCTAAAGCTGTTTATGGTGTCTGGGAGTTTTTGGGTGGAGCTTTTTGGTTCTTTGAGGTTCATGTCATCTGCAAATAATAACTTGACTATTTCTTTACATATTTGTATTTCTTTTATTTCTTCTTGTTGCCTTATTGCTCTGGCTAGGAATGTCAGGACTATGTTGAATATGAATGGGGAAAATAGGCATCCTTGTCTGATCCTTATTTTAGGGGAAATGGTTTCAACATTTTATGGTTAAGGATGATGTTGACTATAGGTTTGCCATATATAGCCTTTATAATGTTGAGGTACATTCCTTCTATTCCTAGTTTTCTTAGAGCTTTTATCATGAAGTGGTGTTGAATCTTATCAAAGGGTTTTTCTGCAGCTATTGGAATGATCAATGTTTTTTGTCTTCTCTTCTATAAATGTGGTGTATTATATTTATTGATTTGCATATGTTGAACATCCTTAAATCCCTGGGATGAAGTTTACTTGGTCCTGGTGAATGATGTTTCTGACATGTTGTTGGATTCAGTTTGCCATTATTTTATTGAGGATTTTTGCATTGATGTTCATTAAGAAGATTTTGGATGCGTCCTTGTCTGGTTTTGGATGAGTGTAAAGCTGACGTCATAGAATCAGTTAGGCATTGTTCCTTTCCTTTCTATTTTGTGGAAATAGAAACAATTGTTGGTATTAGTTCTTCTTTGAAGACCAAATGTCCATTAGGTCCTGGACATTTCTTTTTGAGGGACTCTATTTCTGCTTCAACTTCATTATGTGCTACAGATGTGTTTAGATGGTTAGTATCCTCATGGTTCAGTTTTGGATGGTCATAAGTATCTAGAAATTTGTCCATTTCTTCAAGATTTTCCAATTTATTGGAATATAGGTTCTCAAAATAGTCTCTGATGATTTTCTGGATTTCCTTGGTATTTGTTTTACCTCTCCTTTTTCATTTCTGATTTTACTAATTTACTCATTTTACTCACAAAAATGAGTAAATGATTTTACTCATTTTAGTCACAATTGCCAGGGGCTTGTCAATCTTGTTTATTTTTTTCAAAGAACAAGCTTTTTAGTTTGATGATACTTTGTATTTATTTTTTTTGGTCTCTATTTGATTAATTTTGGCCCTTGTTATTATTTCTCTCCTTCTACTTTTTTTGGGTTCTACTTGTTCCTGTTTTTCTAGGAATTTGAGATGTAGCACTAGATCATTTACTTGAAATCTTTCTGTCCTTTAAATATCTGTACTCATGGCAGTAAACTTTCCTCTTAGGAATACCTTTGCTGTCTTCCAGTGGTTCTGGTTGGTGGTGTTTTCATTTGCATTAGCTTCCATTAAACTTTTGATTTCCTCTCTTATTCTTTCTATGACTCACTGATGGTTGAGCATGTTTTATTCAGCCTCCAATTATTTGCATATTTTCTGCTGTTGTTTTTGTTGCTGAATTCTAGTTTTAATGCATTGTGATGAAATAGAATGCAGGGTTTTTTTTGTTTGTTTGTTTGACTAAAGGGACTTTTTATTTTTTAGGATTTCTGTTTGATTCTTTTTTCTCAGGTTTTACATATCTTTGTTCATCTCCTCTTTTACATTTTGTGTTCTCATCTTTAATTCATATATCTCTCTTTTTATAATGTCCTCCCTCAGCAAGGTGGGCAATTCAGTTTTGAATGCTGACTTCTGTCCCAGAGATTAGCTCTGGGATCCACCACCTGCCCTGCTTAGAGATGTTGGCTTGTTGCCCCATTCCCAATCTCAGCATTTGTGTCTCTCCCACCTCTGCTTGGTGCTAGCAGCTCCTTTGGGAGGTTGGCTTGTCACCCCGCCCCTGCTCTCAACCTTTGCTGCTTTTCCTGTGTTTCACTGAGAGTTTGGTGCCGAGAGTCAGATTATAGATCACTATTTTGTGTTTTTTAGTTTTGCTGGAGTGGTTTTAGTCTGCCCAGAGACTGCACTGGATTATCTTCCTGCGGAGTGGGTAGGAGAGTTGTGTATGGTGTAAGATGCTCTCATTGTGCAGATTCATGCAAGCAGTTTTGGAGTTTTGGAGTTTTGGAGTTTTGGAGAGAAATGGGTCCACTTTTTTCAGTGTGGTGCAGTGTGGGGAGGCTTTCCATGGGCTAGGGATCCAAGATGTCAGAGGGTTTGATGCTGATTTGCTTGTTGGGAGAACAGAAAAAAAAGAGAGAAATGGCTGGGTGGCTTTTCCTCTCATTAAAAAAATAACCTGGCATTCCAGACAATTATATTGCTGCAGTATAAAGATATAAACACATTTTATCTTTATCTGTTCCTCCTTTGTAATAGGGTTCTAATTTCTCAAGATCTCTTTTCTACCTCTGCAATAGCACATTCCATTTTCTAAACAGAAACTTTTGTGAAATAAAGAATGCTTTGAACAGAGAAGCAGACTCAGATATTTCATAAATCTTACCTTTTGCCCATATGTCAATACAGACAAAATGAACTTGCCAAGAGGAATATTAATGTTAAGAAAGCTGATGTTAATCACATCAGCTTTCCAGAAAAACAGGATGAATGTGGAAGGAGGAACTAACTGTCACACATGCCAGACAGCTAGCCTACATTTCAGTAAGTTGAGAAAAAATGTAGCTCATCCTTTGTTTTTGTCCTTATGTTTTTGATATGAGATATAAGACATTAAATGTGAAGAAATGAAGGGCCTAACACCACTCTACCACTGATATTCTTCAAAGCCATTTGTTTTCCATTGGAAGAGGTTTAATGTGTTCAACTCTTCAATTCATTTTTAACCAGTGTGCTTTTGATTTTTCCAAGTATTCCCTTATCGTTAATATGTTTTCTGAGTATACTGAAATTTTACAAGTTCCCTAAAAAATTATAAAGCACAACTGTAAAAAATACAGCAGAGCTTTTTCTGTATCAATGGCACAAAATGATTCATTTTTATTTTTTATTAATTTTTTTATTATTATGCTGTACATTGTGGCATTTGCAGAAGTTTACACAATATACCAAATATATCATACTAGAATTCACCCCCTCAACCATTCTCCTTTGTTCCTTTCTCCCCCCATTCCTGGAATAGTTTCGATAGGTCTCATTTTTCTATTTACATACAAGTATGCACAGTATTTACACCATGTTCACCCTCCCACACCGTTCTCCTACATCCTCCCCCCTCCCACTGCTACCACACCCCCAAACAGGACCTGGTCTGCCCTCCTGTTCTCTGATTTCATAAAAGAAAAAAATGTCATTTTTGTTTGTTTAAGATAGCTACACGAAACATTTCCTTGTGACATTTTCATGTTCATATATACTATAACCCTCTGTCTTTCTTCTATCTTAAATGTAAGCTAAACATTAACATATGTAAAGTACAGAAGGTACACATTTATGGGACACCACATGTTGTTGTGATATGTGCATACATCATGTAATATTTAAATCAGTTTAAGTATACTTTTTCTAATCTGTCATTCCATAGTGAGTTCATACCATCGATCTGACCTGAGGCCCAACCTCTGGGGTCCTTAGATTCTTTATAATAAACTAATATTTATACTGCTATACCTCATACGCACCTGCTTATGAATAACATTGAATGATGTATGGTGAGGATATTTTAGTGCAACTGAAGCAGCTTCTATGGCTTGATGACGGATATTAAATTTGATTGTTTTTCTTGCAGTGTTAATAACCATAATCTGGAATGAAAACATTGTAGGATATTCCAGTTGCACTTAATTTTGTTTTATTAGACTCATCTTGTCTGCATACTTTGTGATATTGCTTTGACACAGGTATGCAGAAATAATCTCTCTTTTACTGTCATTTACAAATATGACTAGCAGTTTTTTGGTGTCACTTACTTACTCAAGCAATTAATGAATGACATTGTTCAGTGTGAATTCAGGACAGAATTCTATGATCAGAGACTTCCTGTAGCTGATAATAGGACATTATTTCTGGTAGCAGTACTGAGTGGCTTTCTTCACCACATTTAAAATGATTTTTATTGCTTATGTATTATTTCAAATTTAAAGAATATAAAAGTTAGCATGAAAAATGATAAAGAAACAACAAATATATCCAATGTGGTGGCACATACCTGCAATCCCAACTATATGGAGAGTAAGGATGGGAGGATCACTGTTGGAATTCAGCTTAGTCAAAAACTACAGTGAGATCCTATCTCAAAAAGAGAAAATAAGTATAATGATACAGATCTGTAATCCTAGCTTTGCGGGAAGCAGAGGTAGGAAAATTGCAGTCCAAGGCCAGCCCCAGGCAAAAAGTCCAAGACCCTATCTAAGAAACAAACTGAAGTGTAAAGGAATGGGGAGTGGTTCAAATTTTATACTGTTTTTTTAGCAAGTGCTACACTCTAAGTTCAAACTACAGTACTGCAAAAAAAATTAGCTTTTAATCCCTTGATAGTAAAAAAGTTGGGGTATAGTAATTATTGTCTTAATAATTTTACAGAAACCATTTTTGCACAGAGGTATCAGTATTAATAACATTATTTGCAATTTGTGAAGATTATAATACTATTTTTTAAAACTGGAAGAAGAAGTAGTTTGACTTCTGGTTTCAAATGCAGCATGTCAAAAACTTGGAAATCATCACTTTAATTTTCACAAAAAGAAAAAGCTGGAAAAACTAAAAATTAACAACTTTTTGGACTCATCCAAGAATACAGGTTGCAAGGCAAATGTGCTATCCAAAAACTGGAGAGTCAGAAATATAGAAAATTAAAGCTAAGATTGTCTTACCAAAATGAATGCAAAAATTTCATATATATATTTCATATATATATATATGAGTAGAAAAACCACAATCAAAGAAAGTATATTGCACTAAAGCAATACATTTCAACATTCAAAAGGCAATAAATGTAATCCTGACTATGACAGTTTAAAGAAAAAATTCATACAAATATATTGAGACAGAAAGAACACTGAAAAGCTTCATTCATAATAAATATTTTGATGTGTAGGAAAAGAGGTTAACATCTTCAACTTGATAAAAGACATCTGTCAAAATTGTGTAACTACCATCATTATTTGAGGTGAGAAGAAAAAAATCAGAAATCAGAAAAAATACATGTTCTCTCATTGCTCCTAATCAACATGATATAAGAAGTATTGGGAAGTAAAGAAATTGATAAAGAAGTCACCATCTTTTCTGATTTTATAGACTACATGTCTGTTTTTTTGAGAATTTCCAGAGAAAGAGTTTACCAGTAAACAAAAGTCTGAAATTCATAAGTCAGTAAAGAAATTTACACTTTACAGATAAAATACAAAAGTAATTTACTGTAATGTATACTAGTATCGAACATTTGTCATTTTAAAACATTACATAAAGTAGCAACCTTTAAATAAAATAATAATTATATATATAACTATAAATATATACACATCTATCTACTGTACTTATATATGGATATATATATATATATATATATATATATATATATATATATATATGGTGGTACTGTGGTTTAACTCAAGTCTTGCTAAGCAGGCACTTTACCACTTGAACCATGGTTCCATTCCTAAATAAATTTTTAGTTAAATGTACAAAGATACTGCATAAATATTGACGACAGAAGAAATTCACAAAACTCTAAATAAATTGAGAGATATTTATGCTCATGCATTGGAAGAAAATCAATATTGATATTCTTAAAATGATAATGCTTCCAAATTTTATTCAAAGACTCAACATAGTACCAAACAAAATCTCTCTCATAGACCTCTAAATTGATTCTGAAATATACAAAAAAGATATAATATCAGGAATGACTAAGGCAACAGTAAAGAAAGACAAAGTTGAAGGACTCAGTATCAAACCTCGGAAAGTACTGTGAAGGTACAGTTTACAGACAATGTGGTATTAACAAAGTCATAGTCATCTAGATATGGAAGAAAATATAAAGTCAAGAAATAAAGCCACACCACACAGACATAGTCATCTGATCTTCAACCTAGGGACAAATGCAATACAATGAGAAAGAATAGCTTTCAACATACATTGCACCAAAAATGATTATTGGTAGGTTTTAAAAAATGAAACAAGTCATAGTCTTTAATCTTAATATGAAAATTATCTCAAGATGTAACATAGCTTTAAATGAGAATATGAAACTCTAGGAGAAGAAAGCATGATGGACATGACCTTGGCTTTGATGAAAAATGCTAGATACACTAAAAAGTGATCCATAAAAATGATAAAATTATCATTGTCTAATTAAACAAGCCACAGAGTGGGAGAAAATATTTTCAAGCCATAGATCCTTAGAGGATTTGTATCCAAGATATACAAAGAAAACTTAGAACTCAACCCTATGAAATAAAAAACAATCCTAAGGCATACTATCTGAACAAAATCCTCCCAAAGATGATATGCAGCTAAGCAAATGAAAAAATGTTCAATGTCATAATAATTAGAGAATTGCAAATTCAAATGCCAATGAGATACCAATACACACCTATTAATATGTCTACAATCCCCAAAATTTCTGATATCAATGATTATAATTTCCAATTTGTTACTGGAGAGAATACAAAATATTATACTCACTTTCAAAGATAATTCAGCAGTTTCTTACAAAGCTAAACACAGTTTTTACCATATCACAATCTTAGATATTTACCAAAATTATTTAAGAACCTGTATCTACACAAAAATCTTCACACAGATATTTAGAGAAGTTTTATTCATAGTCATTAAATTCCATAAGCACCCAAGACATCTCTCAAGAAATAAGTGGATAAAGAAAATATAGTATCTTAATATAATAGAATTTTATTCAGCAATCTTTTATAAAAGGAATATACTATTCCAAGCCACAAAAGATACTTATAAATCTTAAATATATATTTCAAATTGAAGAAGCAACGTGGAGAGACTGCATACTATGTGATTTGATTTTTTTTTTTTGACTTTTTGGAAAGTTCACACTGTAAAAGATAGTTGCCACCTCATTCTCATACTTAGAAAACCTGCTTCCTTAGAGAAGCCTATTCTATCATCATCCAACTAAGTTCCCAAATTCCCACCTGTCACAGTCATTAGTAACTACTGTAAATCTTTACCTCAAATCTCTGATAGGACTTCAATTTGTGACTGTTTTGTCATTGAATATGGCCTATAACTAGCACTAGATAATGAATTGTGTGCCTTTTCCAGGTTGGACCATTTAACTGTTATGAGAAGTTATCTCTTTCTTTCTCTGTGAAAACAATAAAATTCTAAACAGTGACTACTATGCCAGCATAAGTCCCAAACTGAAGGCAATGTTAACAAGCACAGAACCAAACTCCAGATGGAGGTTCCGTATGAGCAGGAAAAAAACTGCTAAATCAACCCACTAAAGTGAAGGTTTTTTTTTTTTAAACAAATACCCTTATATACACATTTATTTGGTACTGACAATTAAAATAACATCAGAAATCTCTCATTGAAAGTGAGAAAATATAGTTACCTACGCGAATTATTATACTAACCAGACTAGAAGGGGTTGTTTTTTAGCTGATGATAATTTAACTTATCCCTCCTGACACATCATTTATTCAGAAATATGTGGAGAAACAGCTTCTGGATCAGAAAACTCTGGAACCCCAGACAACTAATTACTTCATTTTAAAAAACATAAATACCATTGATGTTTATTAAGTAATCATCAAATATTATTAGGTAATCATGCAAGAAGAAACATCAAAATCAACAGAAATTCAAAAACAAAGAACATAAGAGAGTTAACAATACTGAGAAATGAAGCAAAAACCATACAGTTGAAAACTATCTATTAATATGCTAAAAGAAATCTGTGAATTATTTCTTACTGTAAGAAAATATGAAGCTAAGAAAATGAAATAGACAACATGAAATGGTCTTTGTAGATGAAAACTATGATCAGCATCAAAAACAAAATAAAATCTTGAAAACCCTGGAAATATGTTCAGAAAATATTATAGATGTTTTTAATTCAGAAAAGAAATAAAAAATACAAGAGGAAGATTAAGAGACAAAGAGGTCCAATCTTCCTTTGATCATTATTATAATATGGAGAAAAATTTCATAAAGAATCTATTCTTATCTCAACCAGCAAAACCCCTTGTTCCTTCCTATTATTGCTTATACTCTCTCTACAACAAAATTAGAGATAAGGGCAAAATAGTTTCTGCTGGGTATTGAGGGGGGGAGCGGGAGGGGGTGGAGTGGGTGGTAAGGGAGGGGGTGGGGGCAGGGGGGAGAAATGAACCAAGCCTTGTATGCACATATGAATAATAAAAGAAAAATGAAAAAAAAAAAATTCAAAAAAAAAAAAAAAAAAAAAAAAAAAAAAAAGAATCTATTCTTACACTATGATTACATTTCAAATGTAAATGTTATATTCTCTTTAACTTTTCCTATTTTATAGGAGCTTCAAGCAATTGCATTGTTATTGTCTTTCCAAATTGTGATTCCAAAGTGGATTTTATGCTTGTGAAATATCTCTATGTTATCTTTTTCAGCACTATTTTTGACTTTGGCATATTTTCATTTTGTAAGTTATTATTTTAAGACCAGGAGTAGTGGCTTATACCTATAACCACGGATACTTGGGAGGTAGATATAGAATTGCAGTTCCAGGCCAACCTGGTGAAATAGATAAATAAATAAATCAATATTAAATAAATAAATATTAAAGTATAAATTAGTAATACCACACTGCAAAGAGCAAGCCAGAAGAAGCGTTTCACACCTGAAATTATAGCTAGGCAAGAGGAGTAGGTAGGCTATCCAGGGAAAAAACTCATGAATCCTTACTTGAAAAAATAACTATTAAAGAAAAGAACTGGTGCCAGAGCTTAAGTGGTGGAGTGCTTGCCTTGTAAGTGCAAAGCATGAGTTCAAGCTTCAGTACCAAACACACATGAAAAAATTATTTTGATGCTACATGTTCACTTAGATTTTTTTTGTCTTTTTAAAATTCATTTATTCATATGTGCATACATTGTTTGGGCCACTTCTCCCCCCTGCCCCCTGCCCCCTCCCTCTCCCCACCAACCCCTCACTTCCAGGCAAAATTTGTTCTGCCCTTTCCTCTAATTTTGTTGAAGAATAGACATAAGCAATAATAAGAAAGATATGGTGGTTTTGCTAGTTGAGATAAGGATAGCTATACAGAGAGATTTCCAGCATTGCTTCCATGCACAAGTGTATTACAACCCAAATTGCTTCATCTCTACCTGACCTCTAGATGTTCCTACATGTGTGGAACACATGTATAAAACATGTTCTCCATAGAATAAAAAATAAATACATCAGTCTTCATTTTCCCTTCTGATTTGAAGTGATTTGAAATGTTTTCTTGTCAATATAGAAACAGATAATTTCTGTACTAAAAAGTAAAAAGTAACAAAATGCAAGATTGTTCTCTTTAAATCATTAAATTACAATTACAGGAAACTTTCATGACTAGCAAAATTTACCAAATACATGGAATTGGTAATTCAAAATTAAGGCTATTTTGTAGGGAGCATTGTGTCCCAAGCAATAACAGTTTTGTTACCTTTATCAAAATAAAATCCTTAATGCTAAATCAGTAGATTTTCTTTATGTGAAATATCTCTGACCATATTGTGCTTGATACAAATCCTACTTGAAGAAATTAGGAAAATAATAACAGAATATCTACATTAGTAGCCATAATATGGATTGACTATTGCACAAATTTTAATATTGAAAGACACTTTTACCTGCCATTTGTAGCCATGCTATCTTTCCATCCTCCTGCCTCTTTAATACTACTAGCCTTGAAAGATAGTAGAAGGTTCATTGAGATTTCCTATAGTTTATGACCCAAGTTGACATCTGTGATTCCTTTGTTGTGACTTTCTGATGGCTCTGCCATATAAGAATCACCTTATATCATTTAAGAAGCTGCTGACACAGAGTGCTGGTTTGATGAATGATCTGAGCAGCTGCTATTCCCAACACAGGTAAGCAGCAAGTTTTACAGGAAATTATTGGAGAAAGATACACTCAGGGAGAGAAAAAGAAAGTAATGTGCATTATGCATTGACTGACAAAATGATTTGCTTACACTTCCAAGCTACCTTAGCTGAGAACAGCAGTAAGAAAAAAAAATGCCTCATCAATATTTAAATAGGTGGTCATATAACCAACTTGACAGGCCATTTTTAAGTGCAAATTATAGAACAGAACTGTAAGCTATGGGGGCCATTTTTCCCTCACACTCTTCATATTTTAAGTTTACATAGTACAAAATGAAAGATGTAAAATCATGAGCCTGTTTCATATGCTTATACCAGCTATTTTCAAACTGGGATCCCTAGAAGCAATATTAGTGGTGAGAACTTTAAAAGAACAGATTTACAGGCCCATTTCAGACCTGTTGAATCAGAAACTCTAGGGTGGACTATTTTATTGTATGTATACCACACACAAACATATGATATTCAATCCTGCTAGTAGCTATCTTAAACAAGCAAAATGTCAATTCTTTTTCCTTTCTTTTGCAAAATCAAAGAAGGATAGAACAGATCCTTCTTGGGGGGAGGGTTGATATCAATGGGAGTGGGGAGGTGGAGAAAGGAAGTAAGAGGGTGAATATGGTGCAAATACTGTGTAGACATGAATGTCAATGGAAAAAAGATACCTGTTGAAACTATTTCTCAAATGGTGATGGGGTGATAAAGAAGAATGGTGGAGGGGGTGAATTCAAGTATGATATATTTGATAAATTGTTAAGAACTTCTATAAATGCTAAAATGTACTCCTACCCAGAACAATAAAATAAAATTAAAAAAATAACAAAATAATAAAAATTAAGGCTTGCCACCATCTTTCCAGTCTTCTGTGTCTAATCTAACCATTAATTTTGAACACTTGTGTAATAAAATGTTAATGCTTTGTATATTAAAACAAAAACCAAAAACCAAAACATATAGTTATGACAATAGAAATATGATTACAGAACTAGAGATTGGAAAACAGGAAAACACATATTGAGTTTATAGTGAATTGGAGTGGATTTATTCTCCATAAACAAGCTGATAATCCATTCAATGTGCACTTTAACACTTCTGTCATAGCAAGTACACTACTTGGTAAGGAAGGCAGCCCAGTAAATCCTTAGCTAATGTTCCTACAGCAGTGGTAAAATTCTAGCTACATTACAAAACACAGGCAGGGTTTTGCATATGAGAAGTATGGAAGACATGGAAACTTGATAAACTAAAATTCCAACAATAGAGAACCATTCAGCTGAGCAGAAAAATTCTAGCAAAAAATTTTTCTTAGAGTAATACCATTTGTTGATTCTGGGTGGAAAATTCAGGACCTCTCCTATGAAAAAGAAAGGACTAAAGAGTTTTGAGTATTTCCTGAAGGTTGGAAAAAACAGAAAATGTAAGTGCCTGAAATGTATGCTCTGTCTTTCCAACATGTAATTCTAAGTTCTGAGCAAAGTAGAAGAGTGGAGAACCAGGGCAGAGATTCCAAAAGACAAGATAATGTTTTTCTGCAGTCTTTCAGTGTCCAGTGAACTGTAAAGAACTGCTGAACAAAGACCATGCCACGTGTAGGAAAGAAAGATTTATTGGAAGCACAGACTGCTGGGCTGCCCCTCTCTTGGGTTCAGAGTGCAGCAGCTTGGCTGGAATGGGTAGTGGGCTTTATAGGAGGGGCCACACCACAGAGAAGGAGAATGTTCCTGGTCTCCAATCATCTGTGATCACCAGATGAAATGGTTGACATGCTTAGCTAGTTGAAAAACTGGAAGTTCCTGAGGATTTGCAAGCAGGGAAACAAACAAGGGAGTTTTGCAAGTGGCCATAAATCAGGGGGGTCTTGTTTAGGTGTTAGCCTTGGGACACTTTGCCCACCCCAAGAAGCCAGGAACCTAACATTCCAGCCTTTTTTGGTATTATGGGCACCGATCTATCTAGCTGCTTTGTGCTGAGTAGGGGTATCATTAAGAGGGGATTTGGCTGGAATTTGGAAATTTGTGAGGTCCCCTGGAGCAGAGATGGCTGGTTTTTCCCAGGCTTTATTTGTAGACAAGGCCAGTTATTGGCAGGCCAGAGAAGGTTGTAGTAGCATCTGATGGAAAGTCTGTCTGCTGAGCTCCCTGAATGATCCTGGAGGCATCTAGGTTAAAGAGCATTTTCCTGGTTTAAGGGTTTGTATTTCCATAGCATCATTACATGTGCAGCAATTTTTCTTTCTATAGTAGCCTTAATAATGGACCTAATAGATCATATAACCAAGAGAACTAAGCAGGGAAGTATTATGCATGTTCCCAGAATTAGGCCCACTGCCTCTACCAGTGTTCTAAATCTACCTATGGCAGAAAACTATCCTCCAAACAAGTTATTAGGATCCCATCCTTTCCAAGTCTGGACAGGAACATGGGCAAGCTTTGTCATTGCATCTGTGATCTCCTCTATGTCTTTTCCTTCATCATCAATCTGCAGGCAGCAGTTGGTCAGATTAAATTTTCCACAAACTCCTCCCCCAGAGGCTAACAAATAGTCTAAAGCCAAGCAGTTTTGATTGATAGCATTGCGCATTTTAGTGCTTTGTTTTGCTGGCAAATTGAGGGCTCTTGCGGTATCATTAGTAATAATTTCAACAACAGCCTGCAGCCTGATGATGCAGTTGAGCATATATAGAGTGGTACAGTAGCCCCAAGACCCATCCTCTGCCCAGGTGGCAGGACCATACTACTGGATGATTCACTAGGAGGCCATTTGTCCTCTTTCCAAGTGAGTATTTGTAAGGTTCCCCATTTTTTTCTATTTAATCTTTGTTCACACATGGGGATTCCTAGGTTTTCACCTTGTCTGAGGGGAAGCAAGAAGGTTGGTCTGATGGAACCCAGCACACAAGACCCAAACCAGCTTCTAGGCAACACCTTATAAGCTTGCATTCCACAGATCCAATATAGCCCTGTAGGAGCCTGCCAATCTATATCTCCAGTAAGATTGTCCCATGCTTTTTTGAGATTAGAAAAGTTGGCCAGTGGGTGGGGCTGAGGCTCTGTATGGTTTGGAGCACCCCACCACTGAGTCTCTTGGGCTGTGTCATTGTAAAACTTTTGTCCTAGACAAGTTAGGCCCTCTCACTGAAGTGGAGAATTTTTTCCCTTGGTAGGAGATAAAGTAATTCCCAATAATGGAAATTTTAAGGAGCCAGATGCATGTCCTATGTCATGAGAAGGCACTCTCATTGAAAGGCACTTGTGGGTCTACCTCTCTTGCCTCCCAAAGCCAGTGGTCTCCCATGTTGGCTCCCCCGCACATGTAACATGAAGTGACATTTAGTGTCTGGGCTATAGATTTGGTCAGTGTGAGGAACAAGTTTTTGGATGTAACAGAAATGGGGAATTTATCTGTCATTTGCTCATAAAAGGAGTGGAAGACCTGGTAGAGAAACGCTTACAGGTAACAGTTGTTAACTTAAGGTATAACAGACTCCCAGGGTCAAGACCTTGGCCATCTATCCTTATGCTAATTATCTGTCCCTGGGTCCAATCAGATGGCTTAAGTAAAGTGAAATTTGCAGGGTTACAGGTGCCTTAACTGCAGTTAGGGGTAGTAGTGCCGTGTGGCCCCTGAAACACAACTCCAATAGGGGGAAAAATGATAACCCCCATTATCACATGGCCAAGAGTTGTCTGCCTAGCACATATACTTTTCATTTGATGTATAGGTCCTTTCCTAACCCAGGCCCCCACAGGCTGTGCCTCCACATAGCTTGTACCCTTGGTCTATGGCCACACATGCATCAAACAATAATGACACTGGTTTATCAGGATCGAACACCTGGGTGAGAGTAACAATGTTCCCAGTGAGGTTGCCACTCCTGAGTTCTAACCATTGCTTCACAGGGCAATAAGTGGGGTTGAAGCAGGTTTACTGATTATCATGGGAGCACACTTGATAGGTGGTGTGATTGTAAGTGCATGACCCAATGACAGAGTCAGCACAGAAACAGTAAGCATGGAACAGTAAAGTCTTAGTAACAATACTTCCTGCCTGGGCATACACATACAAGGGTCACAGGAGGAAAATTGCGGAGCTGCAAAGGGAAACCAGATAAAGAGCCAGATGAGGAATAAGAACTTATGTAGGAGTGGAAAAGAGAGAGAGTTTGTGGGAGAGGCATAGCCATGTGGGGCCCAGCGGTACACAAGAGTACACAGCCTTTGCTGTAGTGGAAGAGTCTGAAGTTGGTGGGCAAAGTTTTATCCTTGAAAGGTGCTGCCACTGGGGGATCCCACTGAGCTTGACAGTGGTGGGCATTGTGGGGATAACCAGATAAGGTCCAGTCCACTGAGGTTCCAATGGACAGTGTCAAAGATCCTTTAGGAGAACAAGATCCCCTGGTTTAACAGAAATAGTTATAAGGCCATCTGAGGGGTGGGGCAGGATCTGGTCTTCATGCTCTCTGAGAAATTCCCTGAGAAGGTTAAGATAAAGTAGATAGTCAGCCAAAGGAGCAGAGTCTGTTGGAGGCAAGTTTCCTAAGAGAAATGGGGAGCCATACATTATTTCAAAGGGGCTCAAGAAGGAAGGGCTTTGGGGGGTGACCCTGATGCAGGCCAAAGCTAAGGGCAAGAGCTGAGTCCAGGGTAAGTGGGGCTCAATGGAGAATTTTTTAGATGATTTTTTTATTATTCTATTTATTCTCTCCACTTTTCCTGATGATTGAGGGTGATAAGGGATATGTAGGTTCCAGGTTACTCCCAGGGTAGAGGAGACAATTTGGATCACTTTTGAGATGAAAGCTGGACAATTATCAGATTGTAAAGTCTAAGGCAATCCAAAGTGGGGGATAATGTCATTGATTAAGTAGGTAGATACTATGTCTGCTGACTTGCCTGTAGTAGGAAAAGCCTCAACCCATCCAGAAAAAGTGTCAACCAGGGTTAATAAATATTTAAGTTTTTTATGAGCTGGCATATGGGTAAATCAATCTGCAAATCTTACCCTGGTATGGAGCCCCAGAGCTGGTGAGAAGAGAAGGAAGGGGGTGGTCTCAGGCCACACTGGGGGGAAACCTGGGCACAGGGGGAGCACTCTTGTGTAATCTTTTTTATGAGAGGTGGGAGAGAAGGATGAAAGAATAAGGGTTGAAGAAAGCAGAGAAGGAGCTTAGTGCCAATATGAAGGGTTTTGTGAATGGCCCTTAGAGCACCCTCTGCTTGTTTGTTGGGGAGAACATGTTTTCCATTTAAAAGGAACTATCCATTTGAACCTGGTGTGGCTCATAGATTTATGAATCTATTTTGCTCTTCTGATGTATAGGTAAGGTTTATCTTAGGGGTAGTTATGAACAGTGCTGTGGGGGGAGCTGAGTGCTAGCCCTTTTTGCCTCTCTGTCTGCAAAGGCGTTGCCCTGGGCAGTCTCTGTATTTTCTGGTTGGTGTCCCTTGCAATGGATTACTGCTACTTTTGTGGGAAGGTAAGAGGGTTTTAGTAGTTTAAGAATTAGAGATCCATTGGTGATGGGTGTGCCCTTTGTGGTGAGAAAGCCCCTTTCCTCCCAGAGAGCAGCATGATGGTGTATAATGCGGTAAGCATATTTAGAGTCAGTAAAGATGTTGGCTGTCTTACCCTCAGTTAAGGTGGGGGCTCTGATTAGAGCGATCAGTTCTGCCTTTTGAGAGGTGGTACCCTATGGGAGAGGAGTGGACTCAATAACATTTGTGAGGGACAATATAGCATAGCCTGCTCATCTCCTGCCTGTGGAATCCAGCTAGGAACTGTCATCTATAAACCAAGAAATGTCTGGGTTGGTCAGAAGTGAACTTGACAGATGGGGCTGACAGTAAATTAGAGTTGCTAAGGATTCCAGGCAAGAGTGTTCCAGGGGTGTGACATCAGGAAGTAGGGTGGCAGGATTAAGGGGAGGGCAGGCTTGTAAAGTAACCAGTTTTTCTATGAAAGTGAGGTGGAAGAGTTGCAGTCTTGAGGGAGACAGGTTGGAGAGCCAGGGGTGGGACAAGAGGTCAGTCAGCTGGTGGGGTAACAGGACAGTGGTGGGTCTCCCAAAAGTGAATTTGGAGGCTTCTTGAGTTAAGAGGGCCACTGCAGCCAAAGCACACAGGCAAGGCTTCCAGACCTTCATAGCAGGGTCAAGCTGTTTGGATAAGTAGGCTACAGGGGCAAAGTTGGGCCCCTTCATCTGTCCTAACACTCCCAATGCCATTCCTCCTCTCTCAGTGACATATAGCTTGGAAGGGTCATCTAAGTTTGGGAGAGAGAGAGCAGGGGCCTCGAGGAGGGCTTGTTGAAGTTTGAGAAAGGGAGTTTTGCTAGGTTTGGCCAGATTCAGAGGCTCAGTTAGAGGCCCCTTGAAGCCTCATATAGGGGCTGGGCTAAGAGGGCAAAATTGGGAATCCATGACCTGAGGTAACCAGCCAGTCCCAGGAAGGAAAGTCCTTCCCCTTTAGTAGAGGGGACCATTAATGACCCGATGTGGGCTTTCCGGTCTACTGTAATCTGTCTGCAGGTCGGTGTTAGAAGGACCCCTAGGTATTTAACCTGTGGTAGGGAAAGCTGAGCCTTGGAAGGTGAAACTTGATAGCCCTTTTGTGCTAGAAAGTTGAGTAGTAAGGCAGTGTGGTCCTGAGAGTGGGTGAGGGTGGGGCCACAGAGAAGAATATCATCAACATATTGGAGCAGAGTACTGGGTTAAAGGTCAAGAGAAGATAAGTCCCATGCCAGAGCCTGTCCAAAGAAGTTAGGGTTATCCCTGAAGCCCTGGAGAAGGACTATCCAGGTGAGTTGTGCTAGTTCTGAGGCTGGGTCCTCTCATGTGAATGCAAAGAGATTGTAACAGTCAGGGTGAAGGGGGATAGTGAAGAAAGCATCCTTATTGGGGACAGAAAAATAAGAGGTGTCTGAAGGGATAGAGGATAGGATGGGTGGGAAGCACAGCAGAGTTAACAACTCTCAGGTCCGGAACCAGTCTGCATGAGCCATTGGGTTTTAAGACAGGTAGAATGGGGGTGTTACATGGGGAATGGGTGAGTTTTAGAATCTCCTTGTTTAGGAGTTTGTCAATGAGGGGCTTTAGTCCCCACTTATGTTTTAGGGAGATGGTATATTGTGGCCTGTTTGGGTAAGACTTAGGGTCTTTTAGTTAGATTTTAATTGGTGAGTGGTGGGAAGCAACAGATAGGGAGGAGATATCCCAGACTCTTGGATTTACTACATCAGGAGGTAGAGGGAGAGAGTTTGGAGGTGATGAAGGAGGGCAATTAGTAAGTACCATTAGCAAAGGGACACAGGACTGGTCTTGAGTAGTGGGTGGGGGTGTAAAGGAGAAGGTGAAATGAAGTTTGGAGAGAAGATCTCTTCCCAACAAAGGAGTGGGGCAAGAGGGCAAGATAAGGAATGAATGTGTAAAGGGGACACTTGATAAGTAACAAGAGAGTGGGCTGGTAGTTTTTTTGCTGGTAGAGGACATTGTCTACCTCCACTACAGAGAACTGTGAGGGATAAAGATTACTCAAAAAGTTAGGTAGCACTGAATAACTAGCCCCTGTGTCCAGCAGGAATGAGATTGGCCTACCTGCTACTTAGGCAGTTATCCTGGGCTCCTCCAAAGTGTTCTTGAAAGGGGCCAAGGTCCCAGGGCCACATCAGTCTTCTGCAGCCAGGCCAAGAGGTCCAAGAGGCCTTCAGTCTGTTGAGAGCAGGAATGGGAGACCAACCTAACTTGCAGAGACAAAGAGGGGCAGTTGATCTTCCAGTGTCTAGTCTGACCACATTGTGGACAAGGTCCTGGTGGCAGACGAAGTGAAGGGCAGTTTTTTGCCCAGTGTCCCATCTGGTTGCACTTGAAGTAGACCCCTGGAGGCATGCATTGTTGTCTGGCCTGTCTTGAAGTCAGAGGAGGTAGCCTCAGGGCAACCGCCAAGAACTATGCCTTTTGCTGGTCTCAAGCCTCATCTCAGTTATTAAATACCTTAAATGCCATTTTCACAAGATCTCCCTAGGGGGTTTGAGGGCTATCCTCTGCCAGTTTAGGTTTTCTTCAAATATCAGTGAAGGATTGGGAAATAAAATGAGAGTTGAGAATAATTATTCCATCCTTGGAGGATGGATCTAGCTTAGTATAGCAGGTTAAGGCCTTACTGAAGTAAGGTGCCCTAAGAAGTTAGCGGGGTATTCTGTTGGGTGTTGGATAATTTCTCTAAGTTTGTCAAAATTGACTGCACTATGGGAAGCAATCTGTAGCCCCTCAAGGAGGCAGGTGAACATATAATTCCAGATGGCTAGCATGGAGGGGTCCTGATAGTCCCAGTGTGGGTTGTTACATGGCACAGCCATAGATCTCACTGGAAGAGTAAGATCTGTGTGGTGGATGTCATTGACATGTGTCTGGGCTGCCAACCAAACTCTTTCCTTTTCATCTGAAGTTAAAGTGGAGGAAAGAATAACATATATCATGCCAAGTCAAGGTATCTAAATTCTTTACTATAGGAGGCTGAGTCATTAGAGAAGGAGCCAAGTCTCTTTTCAATTTGAGAGATATCAGTCATGGAAAAGGGCACATGGACTCTGATAATGCCATCAGTTCCTGCTACCTCCCTGAGTGGGTATAGATGGGCTGGGGGTGCTTGGGAGGAGATATGGGACTCAGCAGAAAGATGCTTCCTGAAAATAGATGCATGGCAAGTAAATTTTTGATACTTCTTCCTGTCCTAGTCTTTGGCTGCACCTTGTGATTTAGCTATCTACTATGGGATGTATGAGTGGGCATCCCAGGAAGTTGACAGACTTGTGGAGTACAGAGAAAGCAGTGGGTTACCTATCATGGAATCCAAATAATAGTATATTATCAAGATTCAACTCACTCAGGATGAGGACAAACCTGTTGTTCACTGAAGTTCATATTGTACCCTCCCTTTCACCAGTGCTCACTCTTCTGCCCTCACCTCAGAGCAAATAATTAAAGGACTGGAAAACTCAAAACTAAAACCTAGTTATTTTGAAATTTGCATGTCTGGGAATGTTGTTCATATGTGGTTGTTGGACAACCTGGAGAGATTATCACAGGTCTACTTTCATTTTCTTTTTGAAACACAAGAAAAGTAGTTCCCTGTATTTGTTTTATTTGTTTGGTGTGTGTGTATCTATGTGTGTGTGTGTGTTTGTTTGTGTGTATGTGTGATCATGCACCTCACCAAAGTCGAGGAGCAGTACACTTACTCAGATTTGGAGGCCAATAATTGTAGATGCATCTGAGCAATGACAATGTAGACTTTGACCATGTTTTATGGTTACATATATTAATGCTAGATTCTCTAATACTAGCTTCTAAATCTCTCCTACCAGGAGAGCTATCTTTATATCCCCATGTTCCACTTGGACCTTTCAGTTGTCAGATTTTGCTTCTGCCCATCATATATACCATCATAAAGTATATTTTTCCTTAAATAATTATTTTGTGAAATTCAAACTGTGTTTTGAAAATAGTTAATCATTGTAGTAATAATTAAAATACTCTTAAGGACAAAACTATTCTTTAAAGCTTTTGTTTATTCTAGATTTCAAAATAAACTATTGTAAAATATAGACATTCATATAAATATCAATTCTATATTTCTCTCTATCATAATTCTTTTATCCTACAATAAATAAGTCCTATCTTAAGACTCAAGAAATTTTCAATCTTAGCATGAATGAAAACTTTACAATTATATATATTGGTCCAATGAATGAAATAATGATAGGAAACTAATTTAAGAGAAGCTAACCTTCAAGTGAAGGATTTCCATTTAAATGTTAATGTACATTGTTGCACATAAAAGTGGTTGTATTAAAAAATGATCTGTATTCTGATTGTGGAACAATTTTTGCAATTATATATTTTATTGCTGTGGATGCAATGTTATCTTCTTCGTGACGGATGAGAGAACATCTTGGCAAAAAGAGTTATCTTTACTGAAATATTTTTAAATTTTATTTCAGTCTTTCCTTTTTTTCTCAAAAAATGCTATGCTTGATTAAAAAAAAAAAAAAGACTTCTTTTCGTTTGTATGAACCCAGCTCTGGCTGTGAACCAGAGTAAAGCATTGACTCTACTTAGTAAAGGAGCATAAGGTGCTGAAGTTGAGAGGGAGGTAAAAATAAAAGTGAAAACACAATGCCATGTGGTTTGGAAGAAGATTTGGAACAAAACAGCAAAACTACAACTGTTTCTACTGAGAAGTTACTTTCTATGTGAAAAGACCCTCCTATGAGTGAGCCTCTGCTCCAGTCTTCTAAATTCTCTCCCTAATCAAAATATGTCTTTTGGGGTTGGAATAATTTTAAAAGACAGTATTGAGTTTTATTTGTCAAGTCTGAATTAAGTTTCAATGGAAGTTCTCCAGTCGAGGTTCAAATAACTAGACAGAGCAGTGGAGAAGAAAAGTAAAGCATTTGAAGAAACAGAAGATGATCAATCCAATTATGACATATCAATACATTTGCCAAATTCTAAGCTCATGTTTCATCTGTTTGAAGTTGTTAGAAAACTAATGGCTGTGGAAGTCTAATTGACTTTGAGATTAAGAAGTACTGAATTTAAATACTAAATGTATACTAACTCTTTGACCTTGTGTAAGTTGAATACATTTCTGAATTTTTTAACAAAATGGCAATAATTATACAATCCATGGTTTGTTTTGAGAAGCAATTGGTAAATTTATTTCTGAAAATATTTGGCAAAAACTGTGAAGAACCTTTTGGCATTCAATTCTAAGAGAAAGTTATATTGTGCAGCATATGTGAGATGCACTATTTAGGAAAAGTTGCACAAATGGTATGCTTTAGAATCAAATGTCATGTATTTTAGCTCCATTAATTTGTGCTTTTTTGTAAAGTGAAAAGTCTGCCAATGCTAAGTACTGAAAAAAAAAAAGCATTAAATGTGAAATAAGCAAATTTGAATTGAAATCATTGTCTCCTAATTGACAGTCATTTGCTAGTTAAACCTGCATTTCCTGATATGTGAAATGTATGGGTAGAGTGGGGTGGGGACACCAGTAAGCTTGCTGTGAGGATTGTCATGAAGATTTATAGAAAAGAAAGAGAAAGGCTGGGACAGGCTCCATACCTTTCAGTTATTATTGTTTTTGCTTAAGTTCACAAAAATTTATAAAGGTCATTTTAATAGAATGGTTAACCAAAATCAGATTGCAAAAAATGATGTTTACCACTAAATTTTTTTTAAGTAAGAAATACAAATTTATTTACAAAGATCTGTTGTGCTAAATATTTATTACAATCTATTTCTAAAAGAAGCATTGGCATAAATTTTGGTGGTCATAATTGTTCCAGGTTACATCGTACAAATGGTGATAAAATTACAAAACTAACCATCAGAATTTCTATCAAAGAAAATTGTATTATGTTTTTTTTTATTCAGATTGTTCTTTACCTAGGTACTCTGACTTGGAGATGATACCATTTCTAAATTATCAATTAGCCTCCTCATTAGCAAAATGTAAACTATATCCTCTGCCATAACTTAGTTTTATTAAGGTTAAACCAGTTCTTATTCCATTTCTTGGTTATGATTATAACATCATTATCACGTATCTGGCTAGGTACTCTGCCATGTTGTACTCTCATTCCAAGAAGTTTGCTAAATACTTTGTTACAGTTCATTGTGTCACCAAGTACAGTGTCTTGCAGTTTTTTGCTCAAAATTTTTCTTGAAAAGACCATCCCAAAATTTTTCTTTTGTCCTTCATCATTTGTTTTCAAAAACTGGATTTTGTTAAATATTAATAGAAGCAGAATAATATTTATAAACCATAAGATGTAAAGAGTAATGAGAAATGTGTGAAAAGTACAGTTTTAGCCAAATAGTATATGCTGAAAAAGATAATTAGAATTAGAATGAAAAACATTTAGATGCAGCATTTTCAGTCCTTAAAAATGTTAGAATATAAAGTTATGGTCATATATATGTGCATGAATACACATTTGAACTTCCTCCATCTATTCTACCTTACTCATGCACCAAAGAAACCATTCATTACCTTGAAGGCAGTAGGATATATCCATATGTAGACATTTCTGTACATAGGTAGTTGATTTTTAGAATCAATGCCTGATAAGCCTAAATTAAGACAAGTCTTAGTTCAAAGAAAAAATAATTTTGAGATATAGATTCAGATTACAATACAGAATACCAATAATAATAGTAATAGTAGAAGCAATTATAATAGATAACATTTGTTTCATGCTTTACTCTGTTGTGGTGACTCCAAGGTTATTTTACATGTTCAATTTTCATAACAACCCTATGGCACAAGTTCTATTATGTGCCCACATTACTAATATTGCAACTGAAACCCAGAGAAGTTCAATTCCTCAACCAAGTATGTATTCAATCTTTCTAGAACCTTGGAGCATCTACATCAGAGTTCCCACTGTAACTGAACCCTTGTATTATTTCCCACTAAACAAATGCACACAGAGATGGGTTTCATCAATTGCTCTTCATGTCTTCTTCAATGCTGTGTTCTGTCATTCTGCTAGAAAGTAATTACAAAGCAGTGTCTGGGTGTTTATAGACCTCAGAAGCTAATTACATGACCAACCTCTCAAAGATACAGAGGTCCTCAGGATTTCTGTCAGTTTCATTTTAAGAATTAATGCATTTTATATTTTCTGTTCCCTTTTTCTTAAAAATCACCCCTAGTGCATAATTAAAATGAGGCTTTCATTTGGCTCAAGATTAAAACAGTTTCTGAATTGTAGGAAAGAACTTGAAAAGATGAGACCTTCCTTCTCTCAAGACTTGTCCACTGGGCCTCTCACCTAGGCTTTCTGCCTCTTCCTGGAAGTAGGAGTCCTCTCATGGCCACAGGACTCCAGAGCTAGCAGTCATCTATACTTTTCATAGCAAACATTCTTGAAACATGAACATTTGTTTCTTCTTTTTTTCATTACTTGTGCTTCACCACAAAACTGCTTTAAAGATGCATTTGGATACCAGGAGTGAGTGGTAGTACACTCCTATAACCCTAGAACTTGAGAAGATGAGACAGGAAGGCCACAAGTTCAAGCCAACCTGGAGATACATAACAAATTTGAGGCCAGCCTAGGCTATATACAGTGAGATCCTATCTCAAACAAATGTCATAAAAACTGTTATTGTGATAGTCACAGTATTTTGTAAAGAATCATTTAATTTACAGGTAAATGGATAGAACCGAAGAATATCAAGCTAAATGAAGAAAGCCAGGATCAAAAGGTCAAAGGCTGCATGTTTTCCCTTATATGTGGAAGCTAGACCATTAAGGGAAATGTACACATAAATACATATGTGATCTTATGTATGTGTGTGTGTGTGAATACTGAGAGAGTGAAAGAGACACAACTGATTTTATCAGTGCCCCTATCTAAAGGGTCTACCAGGAGGCTGGAAAGGAAAACAGAATGTTAGAGAGTGAAAAATATTGAAACATTCCATGTATGTATGAAGGTAAATCAACACAATGCCCTATTAGCTGTTCAATAATAAGTGAACCAGGCTGTAGAGAAATGTAAGTTAATGGGGAGGTTAACTTGATTAAAGTACGATACATACGTGTTTGAAATACCAGTGCAACTTCTCCCCCCACTGAATTATAAATATATTCTTTAAATAATGAAAGACTGTATGGTAAAATAGATCCTATCTGTGGGTGGATACTAGTGGGAAGAAGGAGGGAATAAGAAGAGGGTGGAGGAGCTGAATATGATGGGTATATTTTGTGTTCATGAATGAAAATAGAACAATGAAACCTGTTGAAATTGTTCTAAGCAGGGCAAGAAGAATGAGGAAAGATGACGTTGGGGAGGGAGGTGAGTTTAATTAAGATATATTGGAAGCTCATATGTAAATGTAACAATGTATCTCCCCTGTACAACTGTTATATGCTAATCAAAATATCTTTTAAAAAAGAATTATTTAGTTAACAACAAAATACATAGTATTCATCTTGATAAACTTTATGTGTTTCTCAATATCAATGTAAGGTTATAAGTACTTTATAAACATTAGCTTTTATAGCCTTTATAATTATGAAACATATTCTATTACTGTTCTCTTTATTAATGAGGAAAAAAGTCATAGAGAGGTTAAGTAACTTACTCAATGTCATGCAATCAGCAAACAGTGTAATTATGATGTAAAGGGAGTAATTTAATTCTAGAACATTAACATCTACTTGTACCTATCTCTTAAATATTAATGTTCGATATTATTTTAAATAATAGTTTACATACAATCCATGCAGAACACAAACGAACTTAAATATCCTTTTTTTTTTCTCACTTTGTCTTCCATAAGTTAACACTCTCCTGAATGTGGTACTTGCTACTCCAAACATGCTTTTGTATTATTACCAATTATGTATCTATAAAATAGACTTTACATATTATTGCATTGTCTAAAATATTTTGAAATTTCCTTTTATAAATCTGTTTTAATGATTTGCACATTATGATTCAAGTCTTCTATATATTTATGTAGTACCATAGTTTTAACTGCTTAAATTGTGGTATTATCACAAAATAATGGCACAATAAACATTGTTTTATTTCTCTTTTGCACATACATAAGGATGTATTTTAGGATACATAAGGAAAGACAAAATTATTGTATTTACTTAAGGATATTGATAAAATGATTTACAATTGATGTTACCAATTTATGCTCTCATTAGAGTTTTAATTATTCTTCCCAACATTTGACACTGCCAGACTTTTTAATTTTATTAGGCTATTGGGTATAAAATGCAGAATTCTAATGAATTTCCACAATTATTTACAAAGTTGAGTATCTTTTTCATGAATTTATAGGCCATGTATGATTCCTTCCATGTAAAATGTTTCTCTGTGAATTTTGGCAGTCATATTATATGCTAACTTTTTTTACCCTTTATCCAAAGGCAATAATGGATATATTAGATATTTTCCATATTAATACATAAAATGTAAATATGTACAATTTTATCCTATTCTTTTTTAGATTTTTCATTATATTCTTTTGGATTTTATTATATTTAACTTTATAATTCATTTTTCTTATTGTTGTGCTGAATGGCACAAAAGTTCTTACAATATATCAAATATATCATACTTGAACTTACCCCCTCCATCATTCTCCTTTATCTCCTCTCGCACTATTCCTGAAATAGTTTCAACAGATATCATTTTTGCATTTACATACATGTACATACATGTCTACACAGTATTTTCACTACATTCATACTCCTACATACTTTCCCCACCTCCTCCCCCTTCCTACTGGTACCAGTCCCTCCCAGGCAAGAAAGACCTGTTCCACCCTCTTGTTCTTTGATTTTGTAAATGAAAAAAACTACATTTTTGTTTGTTTAAGATAGCTACACATGGAGTTTTCTTATTACATTTCCATGGGTATATATAAATTATAATCCAAATTGATTCATTTCCTCTATTTTTCTTCTTTCTACCTTAGTCCCTTTTTTATGGTGGTTTCAACAGGTTTTAAAACTCCATATTCATTCTTGTGTAGAGATGTACATCAACCATATCCTTAATATTAATTTGTCAAAACCAACTTTCTTTTTTGTTTCATAAAATAGTAGAAAATTTATTTTTTCACAGGTAAAATAATTTTGCCAAATCACCATTTATTAAATAATCCTGAGCATGTCACATATATCCTTAAACAGTTGTAAATACTTCATGTAACTTAGTAACACAGATGCTGTAGACTTACAAAAATTTAAAATACTATTTGAAAATTCACTTGACTTCTTTTCTAATTATTTACCTTTATAAATTTTGAATGAGAAGTCTATTTTGGCTGGGTACTGCTGGCTCACACCTGTAATTCTCACTACTTGGGAGGCTGAGATGGGTAAGATCATGGTTTAAGGTCAACTCAGGCAAATACTTCTTGAGACCCCATCTGTAAAATAACTAGAGCAAAATGGACTGGACGAAGGGCTCATGTTGTAAAGTACCTGCTTTGCAAGCACAAAGCACACCCCCAAAAAAGAAGTTACTTTTTATTTATCTTGGTATCTCTGATTTAGGGTTGACAGATTTATCAAATACAAATACAAAATGCTCAGATCAATATGAACATTAGATAAATAATACTTTTTACCTATAAGAATGCTCCAAGTGTTCTGTCATTCATGCCTATGTTAAAAAGTATTCATATTACTTGGAATCCCTAAATTTCATCTACCAATCCTATTCTGATTTTGACAAAAGGTCAAACTAAAAGTTCATTTTATTGTTTTTAATTTAAAAAAATTAAATTTAATTATGGCAAATTCATAAAGCTAAAATATTCATAATAAATTTGAAGAGCAAAACTTTACTATTTATTTTATTATGAATTTGCAGCACTCACTAATTTTGTAATTTTTTGGTATATATAATTGACAATTTATTATCAACAAATTTTAGTATTAGATTTTTTAAAAGAATGTTTGAGTTTTAGAGCACTAAAAGATGACAATTATGACAGGACATATACATACATAAATAAAGTATTAAATACTATCAAAATAGAAAGACCATAATTTAAATTGCTAATTATAATCTTTGTATCTTAGTAGAAGCAGCTGTAGCTCTCATCATGAAATCCACCTACTTTCTCATAAAGACCACTAAACTCACCTCAAATTCAATTATTTAATTTACAGTTTTTGTGCTTAATCATGGACTATCACAGAAAGCACAAATCCTATCTAGATGTATTTTTAGTTTTCTTCAAAATAAATCCCAAGCATCTTTTAAAGGCAAGTGTGATATATTTGATACATTGTAAGAACCTTTGTAAATGCCACAATGTTCCCAGTCAGCACAACAATGAAGGAAAAAAATAGAAAAAAAGAAAAAGGCCTGTGAAAGAAGTATCTGACATGGCTGCTTAACACTGCCAAGAATGGTTATACAACTAACTGAAGGAAACTGGCAGTACTCTGCTAACTCTGGTTTTACTGTAGCAAACTTTTCCTTATAAATGAGTTCTTAGCTTTTATTATACACCAGCCTAACGTGTACTCCAAGACCTTCATCTTTTTTTGGTGTTTGTCTGTCAGACATAACCTGGTAGTCACTAGTAAAAGCTTTGTATGCTATACCAAGAGGTCTTATGGTAGAAATCTTAAGAGTACTTCCAGGCTGTGTTGGTATACTTAAGGTCTTGATTGTTGGTGTAAAGGCTAGAGATGGCAATGACAAAGGAAATCTATCACGGATTTCCATGACATTTTTATCTATACATGGTTTCACATTAATCTTGATAGAGTCTCCATACATCCTCCCATCTTTGCTTAAGGCTTTTGGAGCCTGCAGTTTAGATTGATAACAAATATGCATTCAATTTCCTGTGTCAGATATCATGTGTTTTAAGATATTTCCATATTGTACAAATTATGCCAATATATCAGAAGCAGATGCTTGGGAAACTTCAAACACAGTCATCCAAGTGTGATCAAGGTAATCTTCCGAAGTCAAAGAATCTCATTGAGTATAAAAAGGATCCAACTTTGCAGGATGTAGTGTTGTCTTTTGTGGTTGACCAGTACTTGCTGGACTAAACGTACTTTGCCCTGTTCTAGGAATAGTAGTTCTAACTCCAATACAAGGACGCTGCATCACTGAAATATTTGTCTTGTCTTCTTGAAGTTAAAGGTGTTGCTCCAAGTCCTGGGCTGGAAATGTCATCATATGTATTTCTAATGGGTGGACCTCCACTTTTATCTTTATGAGCTGATACAACTAGTTGTGGTGGTGACCCACCTGCAAGTAAAGGTGATCTCATTTCCATTACTCCTACTGAAGGGCCACTAATTGATCAAGGTTGAGGAGTTACCAGAGCAGGCAAATCCTCCATTAAAAATCCAGGTAAGAACTGGGCATTAACTCCTGGCCTTGAAGATGTTGGTGAATCCAGCATCACTTGTTCTGATCTATAAAAGCCAATACTCAATGGTTCCTACCACCTGGATGGTTAGCTGTCACCCAACTCAGGCTTCCATTATATACAGATTCCTTTTGCAAACCCAGTGAGGGGGATCAAAACAGGAGCTCACAGACCCAGTAACTCAGGGTGGCACCTCAACCCTCTCCAGCATTGGTATTTTGAGACAACAAAAATAATTGCAATTGTTTGGATTTATACTTTATTTCTGTGTTGAAAAAATATCAATCTTATCTTTTAAAATAATTATTCTCTTTTTTAAACAATTAGTGTATTTTATGTACTATTGCTATGTATTTTAAGCAAAACTGATTAATAAATCATGAATTAACAAAAATATAGTAAGTACAAACTCATTTATGTGTTACTAGTTGCCTAATTTATTGGCAATTCGATTCCTTACTTGGGATGCATTCCTGTATTTTGGGATTCATTCTTATTCATTCCTGTTTTGTAAAACACCACTTCTTTTGCTTCTTCCTGCCTTTCAGCAGTTTCCACCCCTGTGCCATACTATTCCTTTAGTAATTTTATGTTTTCCCTTTAGAACTCCCAAATCTCTGGCATCAATGATTTTGTCTTTAGAGAGTTATTTATATCTAATATAAATACATATATCTAAATATAAACATTCATATATATTCCCATCATACTAATATAAGTAAGTATAGCATTAAACTGTACTTATACACTAAGAGTTCCAAAGTTTTTGTTCAAATTTGGTCCTCCCTATAAATTAAGATAATTATGACAAACATATATCTAATATTCTTCTGAACATCCCTCATCAAATTGCACCAATTCAACCTGCTACTAATGGAAGTGTCCATCCTCCACCACCACCACTTTTAAATATTTCTGCTTCCCTAGATCCTCTGTCATGACAGAATATTACCACTAATCATAGAATTGCCCAAGTTAACTATGTAAAAGTGAGTAATTTTCTCTGGTCACTGATGTCAAATTGGTCAACTTTCTCCCTCATTCAACCTTCAAATTCTTTTTCTAAATTGTCATTCTCTCTCCAATACTTTATATAATCTTACTTCAACATTCATCCTTTTCAATTGTTAATTATTTCAGTACTTTTACCACATATCCTTGCTTCTAGTTTTAATTTTTCAGAAATGGTTACCGCTCTCTGCCAGAATGAAAATATTTAATAAAAATTTCATCATATGTATAATTTCCACAATGAAACTCCTTGGTGTATCAGGTAAAGCCTTTCAGAGCTTGGTTCATATAATATTTTCCAAATACATTAGCTACTTCCTAAATGGATTTCTGTTCCAAGAACACCAAATTTTATATTCTAATGACAAAATAATATGGGGTGTTCTCTGCTACTGTTCAAAATAATTGCCTTCCTTGTGAGCCAAGATAACTTCTGCTATGAAATTACCCTCCCCTACCTCAATGAATCTAGATATAACCTTGTGAGGCCTTTGTATGCTACAAATATAGAGCCCTGATATATGGTATATTTGGGAAAAAGCTGTATAACAATTACCTCTTGAGTCTTTTTTCCCTTGCCAGAATGTTATTCTGTCGGCCTGGTTCCCTGAGGTATAGCAGACCTACAATGGCAATAACAAATATTATTAAAAAATATTTTTATTATTATAAATTACTGAAATGTGGAGGATCATTAGTTAGCACAACAGTCATACCAATTTAAAATTATGATCCATTTCCCATGGTATCTTGTGACTCTGTTAGAATGAATTATATGCTGTATTAAGAGGTTATTTTTATGACAGCTTTCTAAAAGTACTCAAATTTCTATATGTGTTAAAGCATCATGTCCCCTAATATGATAAGGTAGTCTTTATTGTACTCTAATACTAATTTCCTAAAGTACTTAAAATATATTTTACAGGCTTAAATATTTCAAATAACTCCTTTCAGATTTGGATCTTTCCTGTTTGCACATCAATGATTATTATCCTTACATTACAACTTATGTATTCAATATACTGATTGAAATATTAATGATTCAATATAGTAATATGAAAATATAGTAATTCTTATTTATGACTAATCCTACTAAGGCTGAGATTTTGTCTAGATTTTTCCCAAGGATATAGACTACTTAGCAAAGAAATAGAGACTTAAATCCAACCTTGTTTTCAAACCTTTGTTAATTTGGTATTTGGGTCAGCAATCAGTGAAAAATTTATGCCCATATCAACAAGTACTGAGTTACAGTCAGAAGTAAGAAGCTCTATTGTTCTATTACACAGTAGGTTGACTACAGGCAGAAGAAAAGTTTTAAAGAATTTTCACCAGATGAGAATGATAAGTATTTGAGGAGAAAGAGTACATTTAATCTACTTTAAGCATCATGTAATATATACATGCATCAAAACATAACATTATGTCCCATTAATAAGAATAATTTTTGTGTTTTTATGCATTAGCTAAAAAGAAAAAAACATCAAAAGTTGTTATAGCAAGAATAAGAAAAATATTTTCTCTCTGAATACCAAATCCCTTCCTGAATTAAATGTTATTCTCACTAAAGAATTGCCAGAATCTGTGGTCACTTCTATTTACTAGCATATCTACACATGGAATATACCTTAACATATATTTATGATATTTGCAAAACAGCCTTTGATGATGTGCCTAAACCCAGTACAAAGGTAATTATCAGACCCTTTCACATATTTCACATTCCTTGAAGGAAGGTACCAAAAATCAAGCAGAAATTTTCACCATAATTTTTTGGACATGTCTAGTTTGAAGCTAGTCATGCACGTAATTGAAATATACAAAATATACTCCCTGAAACATATTTTTTCTCATCTCTCTCATTCTATAAATGTCAATAGCACTCATTTTGCATAATTTCATATGAATTATTTTAACATATGTAAAAATAATATGCAAGTGATATTTTTAATTTAAAACAATGGCATACACCCCCTGTTCTATTTCCCCCTGATATTTCCTTAAGACAAGCCCTTGACCTCACTCTAGATGAATGAAATCATCTCTAAAGTTGTCTCTTTGCTTCCAAGTTATCCATTTGTCTTCAACAAATTAATGTTCTCCAATGGTACTTTCATCATGTCCCAAAAGTTTTATCATTTGCTGCAATTTACTGTATATAAATTCTCATACTTTATATGTGTGTGTGTGTGTGAAATTGATAATTCTTCTGGATTTAAATCTGTACATTAGAACAAGTTTATTGGATCAACCTACCAATGATTCAAGATCCTATTACCACTTCAAATAACTAGTAGTTGAAAGAATATATTTATTCATGAGAATAAAAATATGTTACAGTAAGAGAGGAGGTATATGTTTGAATAAGATTTAGTAAGGATTCTTGCTCCTGATAATAAGTTGAAATAGATTATATGCTAGCCTTCCTTCTCCAAATCAAATCAAGAAAATCTGCAGAACTGAAGAGGAGAACTAGGTCTGTATTAAAAAAAAATAATATAATGGAAAACCTCATTGTATATGTTGTCATTGCAACAACATTTCAAAAAAAAAGTATCAGTGACCAAAAATGTCCAGTTACTATAGAGTATGTAAGTACCTCATTCCTGTTGGGGTAAGAAATAGATTTATTCAGCCACAAAGAGGAATGAATTTTTTTCAAATTCAGGTAAATGGATGGAACTGGAGAACATCATCTTAAGTGAAGTTAGCCAGGTTCAGAAGGGCAAAAGCCACATGCATTCCCTCATATGTGGAATAAAGATGTAATACAAATACAGCATCTTTATGAAGGTAAGTCATAATGGGAGGTCACATTCGAGAGGGGAAGAAAGTTAAGAAGGTGAATACAGTTGATGTACTCTCTGTATAAAAATAAACATAGAATTTTTTAAACCAGTTGAAACTACCATAAGAAAAGGACTAAGGGAGAAAGAAGAAAAATAGAAGAGATGACACAATTTGGGATATGATACATATATACATGTAAGTGCCATACAGAAACTCTCTTTATAGCTGTCTTAAGGCAAAAATGTCATTGTTTTTTTTTCTTTTATACGATTGGAGAGCAGGAGGGTGGAACAGGTCTTGACTGGGGGATTGGTACTAGTGGGCGGGGGGAGGAAGTGGGGAAAGGGTTTGGGAGGGTGAATATGGAGCAACTACTGTGTGCACATGTATGTAAATGGAAAAATGATAGCCACTGAAACTATTCTAGGAATTGGAGGAGGGGGATATATAGGAGAATGGTGGAGGTGTGAATTCAAGTATAATATAGTGTAAAAACTTTTGTAAATACCACAATGTGCCCTATCTTCTCTTCCAACAAATTGCCAAGGTAGAAACTAAAAAAAATCTTTAGCTGGTAAAATAAAAATGAAAAAAAAATTTTCTTCACTGAGAAGATATTGTGCCTGAGTGAAAATCAAGGTAGCAAGCACTGCTTTTGTGTTGCCTGAGTTGCTCCGCTTGGGATTCAATCTGATTCTCTTAAATTCACATTAATAACAGGATGTCCTCTGACCTTCCCTCTACACAAGTAGACAGCAATGCTGATGAACATGTAAAATGGTTTTAACTCTGAAAAAAATAGTTATAGCTCTTGAAAAGAACTGTAATTCCAGTAAGTGAAAATATTGAACTACATCTCAATTATGAATGAAAACTGCTGGTGTGGACAGGTGCAGTTTTCCCAAATTACTGCAGAAAAGTTAGCAATGATTGAACAAAGTTTAGAATTATGGGAAATCACAGTAATATTCTGTTTAGAGAGGCAGAAAGTATGCATGCAAAGAAATAATTTCAAATAATGGATTTAGCAGGGAATACTCTGGAAGCAATAGGTATAGGCAAGGACTTCCTCAATAGAACCCCAGCAGCTTCGTAACTAAGAGAAAGGATGGACAAATGGGACTGCATGAAATAATAAAGCTTCTGCATGGGAAAAGAAAGGGTCTAAAAACTGAAGAGACCACCCACAGAGTGGGAGAAAATATCCACTGGCTATATATCAGACAAAGAGCTGATAACCAAAATATAAAGGGAGCTCAAAAAACTAAACTCCCTCAAAATCAATGAATCAATAAAAAAGTGAGCACTGAACTAAATAGTACTTTTTCAAAGGAAGAAATCCAAATGGTCCAAAAAAAATGGAAAAATGCTTTATTACTGGCCATAAAGGAAATATAAATCAAAACCACACTAAGATTCCACCTCACTCCTGATAGAATAGCTATCAAAAACACCACCAACAATAAATGTTGGCTAGGATATGGGGAAAAAGGAATCCTTATACACTGTTGGTGGGAATGTAAGCCAGTATAACCACTTTGGAAAACAATATAGAGGCTTAAAAATTTAAACATAGATCTGCCATATGATCCAGCAATACCACTCCTAGGGATAATCCCAAAGGGATGTGACTCTGGTTATTCCATAGGTACCTGCACCCCATGTTTATTGCAGCACTATTCACAATAGCCAAATTATGGAAACAACCAAGATCTCCCACTACTGACGAATGGTTTAAGAAAATGTAGTATTTATACTGAGTGGAATCTTACTCAGCCACGAAAAAGAATGAAATCTTGTCATTCTCAAGTAAATGGATGGAACTGGAGGACATCATCTTAAGTGAAGTTAGCCAGGCTCAGAAGGCCAAACATCACATGTTCTCCCTCACTTGTGGACTTTAGACCTAAAACAAATGCAGTAATATTACTGGACCTGGGTCACACACTAAGGGGAGAACACGTTCAGGAGGAATTGGGAAAGGTAGGAAACTCAAAACATGAAAGTGTTTGATGTGCACACTGCAGAGGAGTGCATATAGTAATCTTAAACTGACAGAGGCCACTATGGGAAGGTGACCGGGAAGTAATGAAGAGGTCTGGGAGAGATGAATCAATTAGGGTTGTAATATACTTGTGCATGGAAGCAATGCAAGGAATCTGTCTGTATAGCTATCCTTATCTCAAACTAGCTAAAATGCTATGTCTTTCTTATTATTGCTTATGTTTTTTTCTTTAACAAAATTGGAGAAGAGGGCAGAACAGGTTCTGCCTGGAAGCAAGGGGTGTGGGCGGTAGAGGGAGAGAGTAGCGGGTAAGAGGGAGAACTGACCTCAAAAATGTATGCATCTATGAATGAGTGAATAAAAAAATAATGGATTTAAATGTTCTGGAAACTTAAACTGAAAATATTCAATTTCAAAGGGTTCATAGGATGTCACATGAAATATATAATTAAAATTACACAGAGCAGAAACTGTGGCTGACACCTATAACTTTACCTTCTTGAAAAGTGTATATAGGAGGATTATGGTTTAAGGTCAGATTGCAAAAAAATAGCAAGACTCTATCTCAAAGAACAAGCAAGATATGGAAGTGTTTATCTATTATTCTAGCTATGTGAAGAGGTAGTGGGATCATGATCCTAGGCCATTTTAGGACAAAAGTCTCAAAACCCTATCTGAAAAATAATTGAAGCAAAAAGGACTGGGACCATGGCTCAAGTGGCACAGTACCCACAAGACCTAGCACTCACAAGGCCCTGCATTCAAATCCCAGTATTGCCAAAATAGCAACAACAAAAAATAACATAGCACATTTAATAATATTAAAACAAATCAGACTCTGAAAGCCTTATGAGCAAAATAGCAAATTACCTACAAATGAACAAAGAACAAATTGATTTTATCTTTCTCAAGAGCACCATGAGATGATGTAGTTACATTTTTACAAAATTATAATAAAATAAATTGAAACCAAGAATTGTAATCTATTCAAATAACTAATCTTCATGACAATGAAAATGTTCTAAGGTATACAAGAACTTAAAATGTTTGCCAAATGAAGACACACTTTAAAAATATTCCTTCAAGAATTTAATAAAGAAAAGAAATTCAAGAGAATGTTAAAAAAATACATAGACAATACATAGACAATGATAACATAAAACTAGCAATTGTATTATGCATAAAAAGTAAAATCCATGAAATATAAGCATAAAAGAAAAATTCTAAGTAATATTGTATGAATGGATAAGAAGTATGTGACATATTGCTAAAGTAATTGACTTAAAAATAGACAACATATAATTCATATACTGTATAATTAATTCTTTCAGAAGATACAGCCAATATCATAGTAACATTTTGCATAATAACATTTTACTGTGTTCACAAGGCTGTGTATCCTTTGTCACAATCCAAATTACAACATTTTATTGATCCCCCAAAGAAAACTTGCACCAACTAGCAATTATCCTGCATTTCTTTCCAAACCCCCTAGCCCTAGGTAACCACTAATCCCTTTTATTTTGTATTTTTTGTAGGTTTATATATTCTGAAAATTGTAAATAAATGTAACCATACAACCTGTGGTCTTTGATGAATTGTCTTTTTCATAAACCAAGGCTAGTTCATGTTAGAACATCTGTCAGTTCATCAATCACTTTATTGTTGAATGACATTGTATGCTATTGGCTATTCCATGTTTTATTAAGGCTCTTATCAGTTGATGGAGATTTTAATTACTTACACATTTTCATATTATGAATAACACTGCACATATTTGTTTAAAATTTGAAAAGCACACATTTAAATTTTTCTGCATATCTCCCTGAGTGTAATTTCTATGAAAAACAATCTTTTTTAAGTTTTTCAGGAATTTGCCAGATTTTTTTCTAGAGCATCTAAACAATTTTACATTCACTAGAAAAACATTTTTCAATTACTACACATCTTCACTTAGTCTACCTTTTTTATACAACAAAGTGGGTGTGAAGTACTATATCATTGTGGCCTTGATTTGCATTTCCCTGATAGCTAAGAATTTTGAACATCTTTTTATGCATTTACCTATCATTCCTGTGGCATTGTTGGAGAATGTCTATTCAGTGCTATTATCTGTTTTTTAATTTTGCAATTTGTCTTTTTCTTAGAGGGATTAATAATTTTTTATATGTTCTATACATAGGTTCCTTCATGGATGTATGATTTGAAAATTTTCCCTCATAATTTTTTTACTATTTATAATGTCTTTTTCAAATTTATTTTTTTCAGCTACCAGGGACTGAAGCCAGAGTTTGTGCATGCATTATACCACTTGACCAGGCCCCGGCCCTCTTGCTTGCATTTTGTTTCTGAAGTACGTTTCCTTAGCTTTGCCCTGGCATGCTTCAAACAAGCAACCTTCTACTTTAGCCTCCTGAGGAGTGTGGATTATAGATGTAGGCCACTATTCCCAGCTTAAATTTGATGGAGTCTTTTGAAGAGCACATGTTTTGTATTGTGAATTTTGATAATGTTCAAAGTGTGTCTGGCAAACTTTTTTTAAATTGTAGTGCTTGATGAGGATATCTTGTGGTATTTACAAAAAAATCTGTCAATATATCATACTTGAATTTACTCCCTCCACCATACTCTTTTATCCCATCCTCTCCTGATTCCTGCAATAGTTTCAGCAGATCTCATTTTTCCATGTACATACATGTATACATATAATTGCACTATATTCAACCTCCTTCATCCTTTCCTCACATCCTCCCTGCTCCCAGTGATACAAACATCACCAGGCAGAATCTGTTCCACTCTCCTATTCTCCAATTTTGTCAAAGAAAAAAACAAATGACATTTTTGTTTCTTTACAGTAGCTATGCAGGAAGACTCCTTGTGACATGTCCATGTATATATGTATTATAACCTTAATTGGTTCATCTCCTCTGTTTTTGTTCTATCTTTGCTCCCTTATTATGGTGGTTTGAACAGGTTTAAAGATTCTATATTAATTCTTATATAGAGAGTACATCAACCTTACTTACCTTCTTAACTTCCATTTTTTTACCCTCCCTGTCTCATGTGACTTCCCATTAGCATGACCTGTTTTTCATAATATTGCTGTATTTGTATTAGGTCTATATTCCACATTTGACAGAAAACATGCAGTTTTTATCCTTCTGAACCTGACTAACTTCACTTAAGGAGATGTTCTCTAGTTCCCTCCATTTACCTGCAAATGCAAAAAATTAATTCTTCATTGTGGCTGAATAAAATTCCATTGTCAGTGTCCATTCTTCTGTAGTGGGGCACATTGGCTATTCCATAGCTTAACTGTTGTGAATAATGCTGCAATGAACATGAGTGTGCAGGTGCCTTTGTTGTAACCTGACTTACATTCCTTCTGGCAAATTTTAACAATATCAACTTAGTCTTGTGATTCTTCCCACAGGATGTCTTTCCTTTGTTTTGTTATTCTTTAATTTCTTCCAAGAATGTATTCTGGTTTTCAAAATATAACATTGCTATTACTTTAAAAATTATAGTTTCATTTTTCTTTAATTGATAATAATTATCTGTATTTATAGGGCACAATGTGGTATGTATATATAGTGAATGATCAAATCAGATTAATCACCGTAACATCAACTCAAATATTTATCATTTGTGTATTTTAAATCTTCTTTTAGTAATTTTGAAACACAATGGATTATTAATTATAGTCTTCTTGCTGTGCAATAGAATACCAGAATTTGTTGTAACTTATCTCACAAAACCACAATTTGGACCTTTGGAGAAAAATCTCACTTTTCACCATTCATTTCCACTCTTCAACTTCTGATAACTACCTTTCTACTCTTGACTTCTGTGAGTTAAACATTTTTTTTCATGTAGATGAGATTAGAAAATATTTGTCTCTCTGTACTTGGTTTATATCACTTAACATATAATGTCATATAAGTTTCATCCATGTTGTTGTTGCAAATGACAGAATTTTAGTGGTTTTTAAGTCTTATGAATATTCCATTTTTTGCATACATATGTCATGTTTTTCTTTATTACTCCATTCATGGACAGTTAGATTGTTTTTATCTTTGCTATTATGTGTAATACTGCAACAAATACAGAAATGCAGAAATCCCTTCAACTACAAACCATTGAAGAAAGAAATTGAAAAAGAGTACAGAAGATGAAATAACCTCCCATGCTCATGGATGGGCAGAATCAGCATAGTAAAAATGGCTGTTCTATCAAAATCAATCTACATATTCAATTCAATTCCCATTAAAATACCAATGACATTCATCACAGAGAATGAAAAAGCAACCCTAAAGTTCATTTGGAAACAGAAAAAAACACAAATAGCCAAGGCAATACTCAGCAAAAACAGCACTGCTGTAGGTATCACAGTACCCAACTTCAATCTATACTATAGAGCTGTAGCAATAAAAACAGCAGGGTACTGGCACAAAAGCAGATATGAAAACCAGTGGAACAGTTGAATAGAGAACTCTGATATGAATCCATGCAGCTACACCCACCTAATTTTTGACAAACATGCCAAAAACATAAGATGGAGAAAAGACAGAGTCTTCAACAAATGTTGTGTGAAAACACGATATCTGCCTTCATAAAACTGAAACTACATCCATGCCTGTCACTCTGCACAAGTATCAACTCAAAGTGATTAAGGACCTTAATATCAGACCTGAAACCTTGAAGCTAGTACAGGAAAGAGCAGGGAATACACTGGAAGAAATAGGCATAGGCAAGGATTTCTCAGTAGAACTCAAGATGCTCAGCAACTAACAGAAAGGATTGACAAATGAAAGTACATGAAGCTTCTGCACAATAAAAGAAATGGTCTCTCAATTGAAAAGGCCACCCACAGAATGAGAGAAATTCTTTGTTAGCTATACAACAGACAAGGGACTGATAACCAGAATAGATAACCAGAATAGATAGGGAGCTCAGAAAAGTAAACTCCCAAAAAAATCAATGACCCAATAGATAAATGGGCAATTGAACTGAACAAACTGTTTCAAAGTAAGAAGTCCAAATGGCTAAAAAAACACACGAAAAAAGTGCTTACCATTACTGGCCATAATACCACACTGATTCCACCTCACTTCTGTTAGAATAGCTACCATTAAGAAAACCACCAATAACTAATGTTGGTGAGTCTGTGGGGAAAAAGGAACCATCATACCCTGCTGGTAGGAATGTAAGAAAGTAAAACCACTATGGAAAACAATACGGAAGCTCCTTAAAAAACTAAAAATAGATCTGCCATACCATAATCAATACCTCTCCTTTGGATATACCTAAGGAATGCAACTCAGGTTATTACAAAGGCACCTGCACACCCATGTTTATTGCAGGTCTATTCACAATAGCCAAGCTATGGAAATGGCCAAGATGCCCCACTACTGATGAATGGATTAAGAAAATGTGGTATTTATACACAATGGAAATTTACTCAGTCATGAAGAAGAATTAAATTTTGTCATTCACAGGTAAATGGTTGGAAATGGAGAACATCATCTTAAGTGAAGTTAGCCAGGCTCTGAAGACCAAAAGCCACATGTTCTCCCTCACATGTAGATTACAGACCTAAAACAAGTGCAGCAATATTATGGGATACAAGTTACACTAAGGGGAGGCTGCACTTAGGAGGGATAGGGCAAGGGAAGACAATCAAAAACTTGAATGTGGTAGAAGTGCTCACTGTACAGGTATGAATATAGAAATCTTAAACTTGCCATGGGAAGGGGACTAAGGAGGAGTAAAGAGGACTTGTACAGATGAACCAGTTGGGGTTGTAATACATATATTCATGGGAAGAACACAAGGAATCTCCCTGTATAGCTATCTTTATCTCGAACTAGCAAAAAACTCCATGATTCTCTTATTATCTTCTATGGTTTTTCTTCAATAAAATCAGAACAGGAGGATGGAACAGGTTCTGCTGGGGCAGGGGGATTGGCACTGGTGGGAGAGGAGACGTGACAGGGAAATGTGTAGGAGGATGAATATAAATGCAAAAATGATATCTGTTCAAACTGTTTTAGGAATCACAGGAGGGGAGATGAAAGAGAGCAGTGGAGGGAGTGAATTCAAGAGTGATATATTTGATATATTGTAAGAACCTTTGTAAATGCTACAACGTACCCTAACACAACACAAAAGTAATAAAAAAGAAAAAAAAATCAATTGACAATAGTTGTGTGGTTTCATTTATGCTCTCTCTTTTCTATTCAATAATATGGTGTTTTAATTACTATAGCTCTGCCATGTATTTTGAAAATTGTTTCTTGGTTAATACTGCTATGTATTTATACTCATTTGCAATTCCATGTGAATTTCAGGATACAGTTTTTCTATTTCTGTGAATGATGGCATTGTCATTTTGATAATGATTGCATTGAACCATAGATTACTTTGGATACTTTGAACATTTAAAAAATTTGAATTTTTCCAGTCCATGAAGATGGAGTCTCATTCCATTTTTTCTCTAAGATCTTTAATTTCTTTCATCAGTGCTTTATTGTTTTTATTTTATAGATCTTTCACTTGCTTAAATTTATTTCTAAAAAAATTTTTTTGGATGCTATTATAAGTGGGATTATTGTCTTAATTTCATTTTCAGACATTTCACTATTAGTGTATAAAAAGCTACTGATGGCTGTAAGATGACTTTGCATCTTACTACTTTACTGATGTTGTTTATTAGTTCTCACAGTGGAGAATAAGGATTTCCTTTATATAAATTCATATAATCTGAAAATAATTCCATTTCATTCTTTCCTTTTGAATATATACAACTTATTTTTCTTGCAAAATTCTTCTATCTACTAATTCTGGCAACATATTGAAAAGAAGTAGTAACAGTAGCTATCCTTATCATGCTCCAGATCTTAAATTCTTTCAGGTTTTCACCACTGAACATGATGGTAGATCTGGGAATGTCATACATGGCCCACAATGAGTTGTGTTTATGTTTTTTAAAAATCAAATTTTGTCAACTGTTTTTGTCTTCATCTATTGAGATAATTGTATGATTTTTATCTTTCATTCTGTTTGTAGGGTGAACCACATTTATTTATATGTATATGTTCAACTAAACATGAGTTTCTACTCCAGGAATAAATCTTATTGGATTGCAGTGAATGATCCTTTGATGTATCATTGATTGATATTTGCTAACATTTTTCTGAGAATTTTTGCATTTGTGGTCATTAATGATATTAGGTTGTGGTTCTTTTTTTCTTGCAGTGCCTTTGACTTTGTTAGCAAAGTGGCACTGCTATTGTAAAATGAGTTTGAAAATACTCCTTTTTCTTTAATATTTTGAAGGAGTTTGAAAGAGGTTATTGTTGGTTCTTTAAATATTTTAATATTTGATAGAATTCACTATGAAGATTTATGGGAAGAAATCCTGAGATTTTCTTTGAAGTAAATCTTTTCATTAAAAATTTAATTTCCTTCACTTCTGATTGATCTATTCTTACTTCGAATTTTTTTGTGATTCAGTCTTGGTATCTTAAATGTTTCTAGAAGTTTATACATTTCTTTTACGTTATTCAACTTGTTGGCAGATAATTTGTGTTTCATTTATTAAATATATTCCCCAGAATCTTACTGTCTTTGTGTTATGATAGATAAAGAGTTTAAAGTTCACTTTTAGAGTCATCATTACAAATATATAAAATATCATTTATCTATCTAGCTAGCTAGCTAGCTATCATCAACCATCTTCTATATTTCCTGAAAACTTTCTGAATTTACTTATTACCTCTAATTGTTTTATAGTAGAGTCTGTAGAATTTCTCTGCATGTGAGACCTATCCTGCCATTTGTAGATAGAAATGAGTTTACATTTTCCTTACTAATCCGTACACATTTTGTTTATGACTAAATTTCTGTGAAACGAAGCATCGAGAATGGCCAACTTGTCTTGTTCATGCTCATAGGAAGAAACTCTTAATCTTTTGCTGTTCAGTATGATGTTAGCTGTGGGAGTTTATAGATATAACTTGTCAGTTTGAGAAGTTACTTTATATTCCTAGTTTTTGGGTGTTTCCATCATGAAGCCAGGCTAAATTGTACTTTAAAATTGAATCTTATTTAAATGATTCTGTGCTTTGTCTCTTTTATTTAATGATTTTGTGAATTAAACTTACTGATTTTCACATATTAAACAAATTTCGCACTCGTATCATAACTCCCACTAGCTCATGCTTTATAAATCTTTTATTGTGCATATTGCTACATTAATTTGCTAAAAATTTAAATGCTTTTATTAACATATAATACTTGTACAAGAGGGTTTCATTGTGGCAATTCCATATATGCTTACATCATAACCTAGTTAGGTTTATGCCCTCCATTGTTAGCCCTCATCCCTTTCTCCCCCTACTTAAAACAATTCAACAAGTTTCATTGTTCTATTTTCATACAAGTATATACAACAAGTATATTCACCCTCCTTTACCCCTCTTTATTCACCCTTCCAACCTCTAATAGGTCCTATTTTACCTTCCTGTCTTTTAAAAAAAATAATTAATTTCTCAAAGAGGTTTTATATGGTATTTCACCCATGAATATATTATATTCTAATCAGATTAGTCCCTCTGTTACTCTCACTTACCTTTTCCTTCCTACCCATATTATTAAACACCTTTCAAGGTATTTCATTATGCTACTTTTTATGCAGATGCAATGTATTTCATTATTATTCAATAGCATTCTCTTCTCTTCTCCCTCCTCCCTTTACACCCCAATCCCCTCAAACACTCCCACTATTACAAACATGACATGTATATTTACATTTATATGTATATATACTTATATACAGATATATCTGTTAGTAATTGTGTGTACATTTATCTTTTGTACCTAACTTACACATATGAGTGAAAACATGGAATCTCTGTCTTTTTTCTTTCTGAACTTGGCTTACTTCATTTAACATGATTATTTTCAGCTCTATCCACATATCTGCAAATGACATAATTTCATTCTTCTTGGTGGCTGAATAATATTTTATTGTGTAAATATGCCACATTTTCTTACTTCAATCATCAATTTTAGGGCACCAGGATGGTTCCATAACTTGGCTATTGTAAATGGGTTTTGTTGCTAGTATTTTATTTAAACTATTAAAGTTAATTTTGAAGTAATAAAGTTCTATAGTTTTCTTATGATGTCTTTCTCGGCTTCGTAATTGTATTTTAAGATTTAATCTTTAAATAGATTATAGGTAGATAGATGATAGATAAATAGATAGATAAATAGACACACATCCTTAAAGATAAATATATGTGTATATATTATTCCAATGATTTTTATGTATTAAAATATGGACCTCTTTCAAGGAAAAGAGAACACATAAAAAACTGGAAATTTATTTTTAGATTTTTTTTCAGAGTAAAGTAGTACTATCTAATGGAAAGCAAAAAAAGAAAGAAAATAAAGAAGCATATATCATGATCAAGCAATTGGAAACTGTGCAGAACAACACTAGAAGTTTAATTGAAATGCTATGCATTAGATGAGCTAAACTCACCAATGTTAATGCAACCTTTGAATGGATTGAACAACCAGATATTACAATACACTGTTAGGGAAGATCCAGTCAATACAAAAAGACATAGAAATGTTACAAATTAAAGAATAGGCACCTATAAAAAACAAAGAAAAACCAAAATAAATCTAGGATAGAAATTTTCTACTGAAGAACTTGAATTCAAACACAAAATAGGAAAATATATACCATAAAATGCAATAAGAGAGCATGAAAATAGACAATCAAGAAAATAGCACCTAACACTAAAATACTTGCATTATGTTGAACCATAATTGGAAAACCTTCAAAAAGATATATTAGTTTAAAAATATTATATATTGACCTCTCTAGCATTACTCTCTCACTAACTAGAAGCTGAGTGATAAAAGCATCAAGACACGAATTTGTAAATGTTATTGATAATCTAATAATGCCTGTAAACATGGATATATTCTTAAATGCATAAATTATCAGAATTAACTAAAAGGAAAATGAGATATTTAAATATGAAAATAAGTATTTTAAACTACTCTTATCATATAAATAATTGCACACTTAATTTCCACCCAATAATGAAATTCCCTCAGTGCACATCAGATATCTACTTTCTACCACAAGAATCTCTGAAGAGCTGTGATCATTTTCTATTTCACTTTTTAAAAACTTTATTAGTTTCTTATAGCTGTACCAGGGGTACATTGTGGCATATAAAAAAGTTTTCATTGTATATCGAATATATCATACTTGAATTTATGCCATTATTCTCCTTTATCCCCCTTTTGCTCATTCCTGGAATAGTTTCAACAGATCTCATTTTTCCATTTATATACAGGTTGTACACAGTGTTTGTACTATATTCACCGTCCTCTCTCCTCCAACTAGCACCAGCTCACCCAAACAAGACCTATTCAACCCTCTTGCTCTCTGAGTTTGTAAAAGAAAAAAATGACACTTTTGTTTGGACAAAAACAGTATTTCTTAATATCAAGTATAGACATGATCAGCTAAAAGCAACTAGAACAATGCATTAGAAAGACAATAGCTTTGAAGAAAACATTTGTTAAAGAATTGAAATATCTTAATTTCATAAAAATCACCTATAAATCGGGGCTCACTCTTTCCCCTGTCTTACACTAGTGAAAGACTATACACTTTCATATTATTTAAATAATTGCATTGGAAAGTCATAACTACTTTACTTTATTGACTCCTTACATATTCAAAATCAATTGTTTCATGCCAGTTTTACTATATATCCTGCTCTCCATTCATAGGCCTTGTTGTACCCTGGGTTTGTCTAGCAATTTAATTAGGCAAAATGTCATTGCCAAACCACACTGATGCTCCAGGTGGCTGTTGTCAATAGATTCAAGTCCTCTCTGGGTCTCTTTTTCTGTTTTGTGGCCAAGCTCTAGTGGAGCTGGAAATGAAGAAAAAAAAAGAAAAATCTGACAATATAATCTTTCAAGGTCAGTCCAAAATTCCATTCTATCCCCCTACATTTTATCTTGGGCACTATTCTGGTTTGAACTCTGGGCTTTGTGCTTGCAAGCTTCCAACACTGTCCCACATCTTAAATTAAAGTGATATCTCTTTCTATTCCATTATGATTATAATACTTTTTGCTAATACTATGATTTATTGTTACGTTAACTTTTAATAGGTCTTATTGTGGTTATGAAAGCACTGACTATATTTGCTAAATATCTACAAAACCTAAATTCACAATGAATAATAGTATTTGATTACATTAATGGATATGTGATATTTCACTGATAAAAACTGAGTTCCCAGAAAATTTAGATCAGCATTTTAAAGTTGATTATTGTATTAGCTTCTTTTGCATAGCTGTGATCATTACCTGACAGAAGAACTTAGGGGAGGAAAGACTTATTTTGTTTCATGGTTTCAGAAGTGTCTTTGCATCATGGTAGAAAGACAGCAGAGAAGTTCACATCGTGGTGGACAGAAAATACACAGCAGGAACACAAAAATACAAGATAAAGTCCTCAAAAATATGCCCTAGTGAGCTACTACCTCCAACTTGGCACCTTCTACTTTTTGCAACCCACCAATAATGCCATCATATTATGACTACATTAAAGATTAATCCATTGATAAGTCAGATTCCTCATGATTTTCCATTCAGCCGTAAAAAGAAGGAAATTCTACCATTTGCAGCAACGTGGATGAACCTAGAAGACATTATGCTAAGTGAAATAATCCAGATAAAGCAAGCACTCCAGATCCCACTTATTTGTGTAATCTAAAACTGCCAGTCTCAGAAATAGACAGAAGAGTGGGACAATAGTTCCTACAAGCTAAGGAGATAGGGAAATAGGAGATTTGGGTCAAAGAGAACTAATTTTCAGTTATGAAATGAACGACTTCTGAGAACAGAATGTACACCAAGGTGACTATAGTTTAAAAAACTTTATTGAATACCTTAAAGTTGCTAGGATAATTACATCTTAAATGTCCTTACCAAAAAATGTAAAAATCTAAATAAGAGAGATAATGTTTTCATTAAGCTGGTTATGGTAATCATTTTATACATGATTAATTTATGATTTGATAAATGATTATCAAATCATCAATATCATGAATCTTCTATATTATCATTTTTCCAAATGTACCTTAATAAACTGGAAAAATACAGAACAAAAAGATAATAGGGACAGATATCATACCCTATTTGTTTCTGGCTCTTCAAAACTGAAATTAGGTCCATGAAGAACTAACACCTTGATTTTAGGGCAGACTTCTGCTATAGTATTAACTGAGCTCACCAGGAATTAAAACAGCTGCTTTCTCCTTTTTTTATTACTCTGAGGATATTTCTTACTTTCTTATCAAGTCAGCTATATATTTAAGTACTTTAACATTTTAAAGTACTGTTTACTATACTGTTTAATACTCTAGAAAATAAGAAAGAGAAAATATCTTACACATTTTCTTACACATGCTTAAGAAATCTCAAAATTTAGAATAATTCAGGAAGGTTCTCCTTCACTTCTACTATGTCCATCTTCAAATAATATTTAAATTATCCCAGGACTCAGTTCTAACGTTCAACATTTGCTGTTAATCTGGAAGTTGCACCAAGGCTAATTTGTAGGAATTAAAAAGGAAGCATAAAGAACGTAGTCTGTGATTTCAAGCAATTTATGTTTTTTTGGACTAGAGATAGAACAAACACCTAAATTTAACGTCTTCTCTGTTCTGAAACAGATGCTTTACTTGACACTTAGTTTCATTTTAAAGTGGCTTAAAAAACAATCAGTCTTTGGCTTTTCTTCAATGTCATGTAAATCTTTCATTATATTTCATGGCAGTAAAGAAAAGATAAATAATTTAGCTATGGTTCTAAATAAGAGTTCTTAGCTTAGAATTTATATTTTGTTAATTGTGCACATACAATAAATGCAAGCATTTTATTTATTTATATTATCTGTGATACTTTAGAATTTAAAGCCATTAAGTAAGAGATGTATAAGGTAGTCTTGAAGCTTTACTAAGACAAATTATTTTCTTAAAGGAAATATTAGTATTAGACATTAAAATACTTGTAATAGCTACATATGAGTATGTTTATATTTTATATAAAAGTGATATCTTTTTATTCCCAATTTTCCTATTATTACCTAGACAAGGGTCAAAGAAGTTAAATTACTTCATCAAATTAAGTGAATTAAGATCTGAACTTAGGCCCTAAGTCATGTGTTCATCAAAGACATGTTCTCTTGCTCTTGTTACTGCAAATATAGCATGACTGAGAGCATGGCCCAGGGAAGGGCACTTATATGTGAACAAAATTGTCTGCATACTCTGAAACTTCTAGAATATTTATTTTTATTTTTGTTTTGACCTACTTCTACATTGTAAATGAAGAGTGGTATTTGAGTTGTTTAAAAACATCTTCCCGGGCTGGAGGTGTGGCTCAAGTGATAGAGTGCCTGCCTAGCAAAAACATCTTCCCCACTATGAACAAAAAGATGGTAGAGCCATGGTAACCCATGACCTTTGATAAAAGGATACATCAGCTCACTGAACCCTTGAACATTTTTTTTTCAGTGTTGGGGATTAAACGCAGGTTTTCACTCATGCTAGGCAAACACCTTACCACTGACCTAAATCCCTGGTCTATGAACATAGTTTTGTAATTTGATAACAAACTAAAGCCTCAAAACTTCAAATAACAACAACAACAAAAAAAATCACATAGACAGACTCAAGCTTAGAATGGTTGTTTCAAAAGAAAGTTCAAACTAAACAATATCACCTTTATAAATTGCTCTTGAATGAAAACCAGTAATATATTGCATTTGACTAACCTGAAGATGAACACTAATTATAAACTTTGAGCAAGCCACACAAGTATATTCACACACACACACACACACACAGACACACACACACACACACACACACACACACACAGAAAATGAGAGAAATAATGTCTGTGTCATGAGGAAGGTGAAACTAAGTGCACCTAAAATACCTATTAGGATGTTTGTTTCATTGTATGGCCACAATCAGCAGTTCCTACCTTAAAAAAAAAATGTTGTAAAGAGAATGTTGAAGAAGGCAGTAATTAACTTTAATACTTATTAACTGATCCATGAAGTAAAAAAGTGGATTCATTATTTCTCTGATATTTGTTGGGTTTTCAAAAAAATTAAGTATATTTCAGTATTCTCTTTTCTTGTCTTCCTTTATTTGCAACCAGAACAAGCATGTGTAATATATACTGCTTCCAGAATGTGAAAAGTATTATACTGACATGTTTAAATCTGATAACATTTATAAATTTTTATTAACTAATATCTTGAAATAGTAATATTTTAATTATCACATGTTTTAGAAAGGGACCATTTGTAATAATTATTTAAATTTCCATTTCTCTGAGTGTTTTCAGGATGCATTGAGAGTTGATTATGCTTTGCCCAACTTAACATCTTAGTTCATTGTATTACTAGTCTTTTTTAACTTGTCTATAAACATTCTATTAAATATAACAAGTGAAAGATTGATAGTTTCATACATATTCAAAAAGTATATATGAAACACTAACATCTTGAATTATTTTATATTCTTTATAAATTTTGATCATGTAGTACGTAATACTAAAATCATGAAAGCAATATATTAGTTAAGAATTAGATATGTGATATTTCTAAAATATTAGGGATACATTAAGTAGAATTTAATAGTTAGATAATAACATTTTGAAGTAATCCTTAAGTAATAAACACAAGTCACACTTTGGAGTATTAAAATAAAAATATTGGGTTTCCTGGGTACACAGGGCATGTATCCAGTTTATTTTCTTTCAGTGCCCTCTTATGGACTTCTAACTCTGTGTTTCCAGATTTAGGCTTATATGTCTATATATTTCAGAGTAATTTGGTAAATACTTTTAATATGACAAATATAGAACATACTTTATACACTAACTTGTACTTATATAGCTTTATATATTATAATCTTTGACAGATGAATTTGGATTTCCATCAAGTATTGTGATTTCACATATTATATTGTAATTTAAAAACAAGTCAATTTAGAATTCATCAAAGGAACCAAGTTATAGCAAAAATAAGTTGCGATGCCAATATAGTGATAAAATAAAGTGATATAACACTACCTCAAATAGATTTTTAAAAGGTTGATGGCTGTCTGCAGAGTATGATGCTCCCTGTGGTATAAAATATTCCATTTCCTTCCAAGCACGTGTTATAAATGTGTATGACAACTACTTTCATGCCGGTGAACAATAGAATAACATTTTATTCCTCACTCTAAAAGAAGTATTGGTCACAGAAAAAAGTGGCTTCAATTATTTTAGAAAAAATAAAAGGTGAAAGAAATTGTACTGCTTACAGAGTGGTCATTTCCTACACAGTGACATTTCATTTCATTCAACATACATCATTCTAAAAAAATACATAAAATAATTGACAAGCTCTTATGCTTCACATATCCTTAGAGCCCTCTCAATTCTAAAAGGAAGACTGTTAGTATCGATTTTTCTTATACAAGAGCAATTCCATATCTCTCAGTACTTAGTCATTATAGATGAAATAGGATATAAAAAATGACAACAAGATGCCTTATTTTCCATATATTTTTCTCTTTTGAATGAAAGTCTTTCACAATAATTTCTGGCTCAATATAGTGCCTGGAGAAACTGAAAAAAATAAATTTGAAAATAACCAACATGCATCTAAGTCTAAAATATATTATCTCTTCCAATTCTTTCAAAACCATGTTAAATAAAAAAGGCAAATCTTGACAAATAACCCCATCATGCTCCAGAGAGAACAACTTTAACATAGCAGCATTACATTTTGGTAGAACTTTACTTTTTTCTATTTTCAACTGAACCATGTAATTATTGTTTCTCCCTGTCTGCTTTTATTTAAGGTTAAACTAATATTGGAAGTGCAGTATTAATAGTTGATCTCATAATTTTTGGTAAACTTTATTTAAAATCCAAAATTTTCAATACCTTAAAATATTAAACACCCTGCAATATGCACTTTAAACAAGTAGACTAAACTTTAATTTCACATATTTGAACATTTAAAAAAATCTTGTATAATGCAGTATCCTAATTCTTTATTTGAATACATTAAATGATTAGTTTATGTAAAATTGATATCGGATGTGGTTAAGGAACACTAAATTTGTCTATTCAATAAGTAAATAACAGCTGAATTCAAAATCTTTCTTACATAGAGTAAAAAATATATACACACACACACAGAGGTGTTCCTTTCCTGATTTTTAAAAGAATAAACAATACTGTAATTTAATTATAAAATTTCTCAGTCACAGAATTTATTAAGAAAAATATCTGTTTGATGTTTTAACTTGTTAGGTTATAGACACAGGAAAGTGAAGGGAAATAGTATAAAGTACATGCAATACCCTGAGGTATGTGGAAAATAAAAGGTATTAGAGATATTCAAAATGGTATTGACAAGGCTATCAACGTTTGTTTCATTATTTGATTTAAATCATTCTAGCTAGTAGGAAAATCACAAAACCTACCTTTTAATAGCTTATATCTATCAGTGGAATTTTACTAATGTATAAGTTTTGTGTTTTGATAATAAAGATACCACTTTTTCACTGATGAGAACAAGTTGTGGAGAAAAAGCATTGAACAAATGTTTTATGTTCATATTATGTCATCATCATTAGAATTTCATCATTACCTTGTATTAGCATTCAATACATGTGAGGTCTTCATTGCTAAATTCTGCAATTGATTTCATTCTCAATTGGGACATTTTAGAGGTCACTTTTGAAACTAAAATGGCAGAAAACACCCATTCCAAGGGACCAATTCAAATTAATAAATCTAGAAGATGATCAATGCTCAGAACATTCATGCCATTAACATTCTTGGGGGCAACCAAAAGAAAGAAAATTGAGTAAAAATACAGGGAAATCACACAATCTCTTCAGCCATACTCAATGCATACAATTTGCATTGCTGAGAAATGTGTGACTATATTGTGCATATAATTAGGAATATTAGTTTTGATGCTTGCAAATCATCTTTATTTCAAAAGTACTATTCTGTTTATTAGCAATAAACAGAATAACATAATTTATCTACAAAATGATCCCCTATTCCTCCTCAACCACTGTCTACCATGTAAACCACAAACTACTCTTTGTAAAACTTCCCATTATAGTCCTTTTTTCACCTGAATTATTTAATAAAATAATCCATACTCATACTGATAACTATTGCAAAGACTAGAAATAATTAATTAATACAGAAAAATTTCAACAAATAATTGATTTATGAAGTAATAGGTATCTCTTGATAAAGGTAATTTCTCATTCTTTTTTAGATTCTGTCAGATATGTGCCATAGTAGAAAAATTACAGCTTTTGTCATTGTAACTTAGTATATAAACTTGTTTCTTTGCATCAAAATGTAAGTGTAGAAATTTGAGTTTCAGCTCCAGCATGTAATAATCTTGGAAGTTATTCAAATCATGGGAAGAAAATTAGTGATCAACCTGAGAAAATGATTACTTTTATTATATTCATCAGCCAAGTGAGATCAGTTAAAAACCAACTACCTGGACTCCATAGGAAGATGTAAATACAATGAACAACAGCCTGTCTTAATTTATGTGGAAGAAAATTTTCTAGTAGGTTCACTAATATGATATGGATAAACTGTTAGAGGACAGAAGTAGAATGACCTGAGAGTGAGACCTTTTACTTTCTTCAATAAATTGATTTCTAGGCATAGAAATGCTATTTTTGTATATATTCATTTTATATTCTGCTACTTTACTGAACAAAAATCAGTAGCAATTCTATACACCAGCAATGAAAAGTCAGAGATAGAAATCAGAAGATCAATATTATTCACAATAGCATCAAAAATTAAAATACCTAGGAATAAATATGAAGGAAGTGTAAGATCTATAGAGTGAAACTATAAATCACCCAAGAAAGTGATACAAGAAGACATGGAAAGATGGAAAGACATCTTCATGCTTGTAGGTCAGCAGGATCATTACTGTGAAAGTGTCTATACCATTGAAAGCAATCTATGTGTTCAATGCAATCTCCATCAAAATTCCAATGGTATTCATCACAGAGACAGAAAAAATAATCCTAAAGTTCATATGGATGCACAGAAGACCTCAAATAGCTAAAGCAATACTGAGCAAAAAGAGCAATGTAGAGTCTTCCCACTACCTGACTTCAGACTGACTACCGAGCTATAGTGATAAAAGCAACATGGTACTGGTACAAAAACAGACATAAAGAACCAGATATAAACTTTCACAGGTACAGTCATTTGACTTTTGATAAAGGAACACAAAGCATGCATTGAAGAAAAGACAGCCTCTTAAACAAATGGTGGTGGGAAAAACTGGATATTCACATGTATAATATTAAAACTATATCCTACTCTTTAACCTTGTACTAGTATCAATTCAAAGTGGATCAAAAACTTTATTGGATTTTTTTAAGTGTTGTGCTGGGTGGGGGTACATTGTATAATCTTATAATGTATCAAATATATCATACTTGAATTCACCCCCTCCACCACTATCTTTTATCCCTATTTTCCCACTCTTCATTAATTCCCTTACTCCCATTCCTGGAATAGTTTCAACAAGTATCAGTTTTGCATTTACATACATGCATAGATAGTATTTGCACTGTGTTCACCCTCTCTACACTCTTTCTATGCTATCTTCCCCTCCCACTGATAACAACCAGGACTTGTTCCACTTTCAATTTCTCTGATTTTGTAGAAGAAAAGAGGAAAATAAATGATATTTTTTCTTGTTTAAGATAGCTATGCAGGGAGTTTCCTTGTGATATTTCAATGCATATATGTAGTATAATCCCAGTTGGTTCACCTCCTCTGGTTTTCTTCACTCTACCTTAGTCCTTTTCTTATGGTGGTTTTAACTGGTTTAAAAGTTCTATATTCATTCTTTTGTAGAGAGTAGTAATTAGATGGATCAAAAATCTTAATGTAAGATATCAAACTGTTAAACTACTATAGGAAAGAATAAGGAAAACATAGGCATAGGTAGTAATTTTATGAACTAAACTCCAATATGTAAGCAAGAGAAAGGTTTGAAAAATGAGATTGTACCAAACTATGAAGCTTTTGTACAGGAAAGGAAACAGTCACTAAACTAAAGAGACAGCCTACAGAATGGATGAAAATCTTTGTCAGCTATGCAGCTGATAAAGAATTAATAACCAAAATATGCAGTTAAAAATAACACAAAAGTATCAACAATGCATTGAGTAAATGGGCTAATGAACTGAACAGAGAATCTTCAAAGGAAGTACATACGGCCAATAAATACATGAAGAATGCTTAACATCTTTGACCAAAAAGGAATGCAAATCAAAATGACATTGAGATCTTACCTCACTCCAATCAGAAGGACTGCCATCAACAACACAAGCAACCACTAATGCTGGTAAGGGTTTGGGGAAAAATGAACCCATATCCACTGTAGGTGGTAAAGTAAATTAGTGAAACCACTATGGAAAATGGTACGGAGGTTCCTCAGAACCTAAACATATATAAACCATATGATCTAGCAATATGACTCCTTGGAATATATCCAAAGAAATGTAAGCCAGGAAATGATATAGCCATTTCCATGCTCATGTTTACAGCAGCACTATTCACAAGAGTCAAACTTTAGAAACAGCCCAGATGTTCTATGACTGATGAATGGATTAAGAAAATGTGGTATCATTACACAGCCATGAAGAAAAATTAAATTATGTTGTTCATAGGTAAATGGATGGAACTTGAGATCATCATGCTAAGTGAAGTGAACCATGCTCAGAAGGACAAAGGTCATATGTTTTCCCTCACATGTGGATGCTAAAAGCTAGACATAAAAGATAAATGTATACATAAACATATATATATATAGTCTTATATATATACTTACATAAATACACACATATATAGACATATAGAGACATACATATGTGTGTATTTATGCCCATATCTGTATATATATGTGTGTATATATGTAGAGAGAGAGAGAAAGAAAGAAAGACAACAAGACTGTAATAGTGTGTCTATCACTGCAGACTACTGGAAGGCAGGAGATGAAAGGAGCATGATAGGGACTGAATAATATTCAAATAAAATGCATCTTGTGTGGAGATAGTACAATGAAATGCATTGAAAATTCTTGAATAATAGAGGAACAAGGCTATAGATAAGTAATAGGAGTTAATCTGATTAAGATACAATATGTACATATGTGAAATACCAAGAAGAAACTGTGGGAACAATCAATATTCACTTTAAAACGTAAAGAACAAGAAGTAAAACAGGTCCTGTCTGGTGGAGGGTAACAGTGAGAATGGGGAGGGTAAATGGAGAATATGAAAGAGGGTGAATGTGGTGGATGTACTTTGTATATATGTATATGAAAATTGAACAATTAAATGTGTTGAAATTGTTCTGAGTAGGTTGGGAGGAGGGAGATGATGGAGGTGGTGAATCTAACCAAGATACATTGTAAGCACATATGTAAATGTCACAAGAAAACCCCCTGTACAACTCATATATGCTAATAGAATAAATGGTAAGTAATTATGACTAGAACTTTTAAGACATATAAGGGCATAAAAGGGATTTGGGGACATAATCAAGAGAGAAATCCTAAGAATCTTTTCTGTAGAAGAAGAGGCTGAGCTACAAACTAAAGAAACAGATAACTTATGTAGTGAAATTGTAGTAAGCAATGATAAGGTTGTCTAAGTACAGGAGATACTTAGAACCAAAAATAGACATGACGATAAAGAAGTTTTCCATGTCACATTATATGTAAAACAAAACGTGTCCAGGATAATGAAACAATATTGAAAGCTAGAAAACATAAGTGCTTAGGTACCTACAAAAGCTAAATCATCAGAATTATATCAGACAATTCAACAGAAATGACAAAAACCAGAATACATGAAATAATATATTTCAATAACTAAGAGTTAGTAACTGCCAACCAAGATTACTATATCTAGCAAAATTATCCTTTAAAATCAATGCAAGAATAAACACAAACTAGTGCAACTCACGACCAGTAAGACAGCACTAAGGAAGCTATTTAAAGGAATTCTACACACAGATGAAGAAGATGGACATTCACAATCAAGATAGCTTGGGGAAAATTATATCTCACAATAATGCTTTCATAAATGAGAATTAAAAAATAATCAAATGTTTTCAGTTTAGCAAACCAGCAAACCTATAAGATGAATTGGAGGAAAGAGAAGAGATTATACAAATCAAGTAAGAAACAAACCAACAAAATTACAGTAATTTCTACATACCTCTCAACAATAACCTTTAATGCAAATAGTCTTTAATGTCCAGATTAAAGACAGACTAGTGTATTGGATTATAAAACTAGATCCAACTGTTTATTGTCTGCAAAATAAAATCTTACTTGCAAAGACACACAGAGACTGAGTGTAAGATGATATAAAATGATATTCCAACCAAATGGATCTGAAACAAGCTGGAGTAACTACACACATTTGATTAAGTAGAACTTCAAGCAAAAAATAGAATAGATAAAGTTCACTATATAACAATAAATATAAGAATAATGCATTAAAATTATATTGTGAATTTTTATGTATGTGGACCGAATATTGATACACCCAATTTCATAAATCACACACTAATGGACAGAAGTTTTTCAAAGGAAGAAGTCCAAATGGCCAAAAAACACATGGAAAAAATGCTCACCATCCTTGCCCATAAAAGAAATGCAAATCAAAATCACTCTAAGATTCCACCTCACTCCTATGAGAATAGCTAGCATCAAGAATACCATCAACAACAAATGTTGCTGAAGATGTGGGGGAAAAAGGAACCCTCATACATTGCTGGTAGGAATATAAGATAATACACATGACTTTGGAAAACAATATAGAGGCTTCTTAAAAAACTAAACATAGATCTCCCATATGAACCAGCAATACCCCTCCTTGGGATATACCTGAAGGAATGTGACTCATGTTACTACAAAGGCACTTGCACATCCATGTTTATTGCAGCAATGTTTACAGTAGCCAAGCTATGGAAACAGTCAAGATTTCCCACTACCAATGAATGGATTAAGAAAATATGATGTCTATATACAATGGAATTTTACTCAGCCACAAGAATGAAATTTCGTCATTTGTAACTACTTGGATGGAACTGGAGAACATCATCTTAAGCAAACTTAGACAGGCTCAGAAAGCTAAAAATCACATGTTCTCCCTCATATGAAGATTATAGACCTAAAACAAGTGCAGTAATATTATTGGCCATGGGTCACACACTAAGGGGAAAACACAACATGGGAGCAATAGGGAAAGGGAATGAAACCTAAAACTTGAATGTGGTTGATGTGCTCACTGTAGAGGAGCTAATATAGTAATCTTAAATTGGCAGAGGCCACTATGGGAAGGGGACCAGGAAGTAGTAAAGAGTTCTGGTAGAGATGAACCAATGAGGGTTGTAATACACATGTGCATGGAAACAATACTAAAAATCTCTCTGTATAGCTGTCTTCATTTCAAACTAGCAAAAATACTATGTCTTTCTTTTTATTTCATATATTTTGTCTTCAACAAAATATGAGAACAAGAGGGCAAAACAAGTTCTGTTTGGAAGCGGGGGCAAAAGGGAGGCCCATACAATGTATACACATGTTAGTAAATGTAAAAATGATGACCTAAAAAGAAAAGAAAATATATTGAGGAAGAGACTAAAAGATCTCTCATGTTCATGTGCCAGTAAAATTAATATTGTTAAAATGATCAATTTACCAAAAGCTATATACAGATTCAATGCAATCCACATTAATATTCTAATGCCATTCTTCACAAAAAAGCAGAAAAAAATCATAAAATTAACATAAAAACACTAAAGAACCTGAATAGCAAGTGTAATCTTCAGGAAAAAGAGCAATATAGTAGATATCATAATATCTGACTTCAAACTGTACTACAAAGTCACAGAAATCAAAACATCATGGTAGTGGTACAAAAACACATACAAAGACCAATGGAATAGAATAGATTAATCAATATGTGAGCTTGTGCAACTACATTTATTTGATTCTTCACAAAGATGCCAAAAGCACACATTGTAGAAAAGGCAGCTTCTTTAACAAGTGGAACTGGGAAAACTGGATATCCACATTTCCAAGACTAGATTTCTATCTCTCACTTTGTAAAAAATAAACTCCAATTGGATCAAAGACCTTAATGTAAAACCTCAAAATCTGAAATCACTAGAGATAAATATAGGGGAAATACATTCTATAAAATATAAGCATAAGAATTTACTTTCTGAATAGAACTTCAATAGCTCAGGAAATAAATAGCAAGAATTGATGAGTAAGAATACATCAAATTAAAAAACTTCTGTGCAGCAAAGGAAATATTTACTAGAGTGAGAGGAAAGCCTACAGTATAGGAGATAATCTTTGTTAACCAGTCATTTGACAAAGAATTAATATTGAGAATACATAAAAACATTAAAAAAATCAAATAAATCAATACCAAAAAAATAAATAACCCAATCAAAAATTGGCAAAAAGCATAAATGGACATTTTTCACAATAAGAAGTACAAATAGAGAACAAATAAATGAAAAAAAAGTTTTCTAACTTTATCCATGAAAAAGTAAATTAAAATTATACTGAGATTCCATTTCATATCATCAAAAAAAAAAAAAAAAAGTTAGGCTGTAGCTCCATGATTAAAGTGTTCCTAGCATGTCCAATGCCCTGCTTCAATCCCCAGCACTACAGAAATAAACAATCAAATAAGTAAATAATCCAGGCATGGTGGCATCAGTTTGTTGTCCCAACTCTCAGCACATGGACACATGAGGATTTGCAAGCTAAGGCCAGGCCAGGCTACACAACAAGTCTCAGACAAACCAACCACCACCACCACCACAACAACAACAAAAAAATTAAGAACAAAAATTGAAAACAAAAACCAAAAGGAAACACAAGAAAAATAAATGTTGCCTAGGCTGCTGTGACAAAGTACTATTGATGGGAATAAAGAATAAAATTTATCCAGCTATGAAGGAAATAATATGGAGTTTCTTCAAAAAATTAAAAATAGAACTACCATATAACCTAGTTACACCACTTATTAATACACATTCAAAAGAACCGTAGTCAGCTTACTGACCTGCATACCTGCTATTCACAATAGCCTAATTATGGAATCAGTCTACATACACATTAATGAGTGAAGAGACAAAGAAAATGTGTTACATTTTCAACAGTATAGCTTTAGTCATCCATTAAGAAGAGTAAAATTATGTTGCTTGCAGTAAACTGGATGGAACTGAAGGTCATCCTATTAAATAAAGTCAAGCAGTCTTACAAAGACAAGTATTGATGTTTTTCTCTCATATGTGGTATTTAGGGTAATAAAATAAAAGGATATGAAAACAAAAGAAGGAATATTAGAGATATGTAAGGGAAAAGGGGAGAAGGAGCACAAGAAAGAGTAATAGAGGGGTGAATATGATCAAAGTGCGTTATATGTGTGTAGGAAATGTCATAATGAAACCTGTTACTTTATGCAATTAATACAAGCAACAAAAATCAACTAATGTAATTCACCACTCCAATAAGATAAAGAAAAATTATAACATCATTTTAACTAATCAGTTAATATAGAATAAACATCAATATAATCCAACCCTCATTCATAATTACAAAAAACTGTCAGCAATTAGAAAAGGTAGGGAATGTACTCAACTTAGTAAAGAGAACCTAGAAAATTCTACAGCAGCCATCTTACTTAATGTAGATTGGTGATGCAGCAAGGAACGTCCTCTCTCACCACGTATATTCAACATTGAAGTACGAGTCCCAAGTAGTTAATAAGGACTAAAAGACATTCATATTGGGAAGAGAGAAATAAGGTTACTATGTTTCCAGAGTGTATGACTGAAAAAAATGTGAAAGCAATAAGAAATTATAGTAAACTGACAATATAAAAGTTAGAGGTACAAAACTCCATTCTTTCCTGTGTAATAATGATAGAAACTGAAATTTAAAACACATACCATTTAGAATAACACAAAATGACATATTTTGATAGAAATTTAATAAAATATATTCAATAGATATAATTAATTTGTAGTTTTATAGCAAACTTTCTTGTAATTCTTTTGATTTCTTGTAAAAAAAATTCTGTTACAAGAAATCAAAGAAACTAAATTCAGAGAATTTGTTGGTTATGGACTGGAACCCTTAATTTAGATTTAATGCTTCCCCTGTGAAAATCCCAGAAAGATTTTTTGGTGCATAATGATAAATGACGGCAGTTTGTATGGAAAGCAAGACTAAAGGATTCAGTATGTTACTGTAAAAGAGCCAAGTTGAAAGACTGGTACTTGGTACCTAACCTCAACATGCACACTAAAGCTACAATAACCAAGATGAAATGACATAGACAAAAGATAATAGATATAATATTGACACAGAACAGAATGCCCACAAATGAAAGCCACATCACTGACATTGGCCATTATAAAAAAAAATAAAGACAATTCAATGTATGAAAGAGAATCTCTTCAATAAATAGTAGGGGAATTTGGACAAATATTTGTATAAATAGGCATCCTGGATACAGACCATGCAATTTTTCCAAAATTGCATAAGTATAAAATCCAAACATACATAAGTGTAAAATCCAAACCTATAGAAGGTAACACAGGAGAAAATCTTAGTGATCTTGGGTTTGGTGATGCATGTTCAAAGACCACTTAGCCATTGCTTTCTAAGTTAAACATACTTTTACCACAGAATTCAGCACACATTGATAATTACTCAGTTGAGCTGAAAAACTATGTACATGAAAAGTAATTATCAGTGTATGCTGCTATACAAGCATTTATAGTAGATTTATTTGTACTTGTCAAAACTGGATTCAAAAAGATATCTTTAAATAGGTGAGTGAATGAACATATTTTGGTACATTAATATTATAGGATATTGTTTAGTCATAATAAAACAGGCTATCACACTATGAAGAGACATGAAGAAAACTTCAATTTATGTTACTAAGTGGAAAAATAAAGAATGAAAAGGCTACATAGTACAGAATTCCAATTATATTACATTCTGTCAAAGGCAAAACTATAGAGACACTGAAAATATCATTGGTTGCCAGAAATTTGGTAGAAATGAGAATATGAAGAAGACATTCAATTTTAAGATAATTTTGTTCTGTGTGACACTGCAATAGTAAATACATGCTACAATACATTTTCAAAATACAATATAACTATTGAATACAAGGAGACAACCTTAATGCAGGAAAGCAGGCAGATGGTAGCAAGGGTATCTAACTGTGTTACAAATGTGTGAAATAATCTCACTTAAAAGGAAGAGGGAAAATGAAGTTGATAAGAAAGGGAAAAAATCTTTGCAAATGAGTGGAATATGTAACACTAAAATCAAGAGAAAATTCATAAACAATATTAGTTGATAAAATTGTCCAAAATGGTAATACAATGTATCAATTCTGATATTGTTATGCATGTATATTGAAAATGAACAATTAAATATACAGATAACTGCATGGCAGCAACATTTCTCACTGCTAGAGGAAGGATTTATAGATAAGCAAAAGGCAGAAGCTATAATGATGCATGCAGTAATAGATTTGAATCAAAAATATCAGTAGAAACACTTGTTTCATCTAGTACAGATACAGAAGCTTGCATGGACAAATATTTATACAAACATATATATGCATGTTAATATTTATGCACATATTTCTTTGTTCTTTCAACTGAGACAGCTTAGAAGGAATGATATGCCAAAATGCTCATGAGTCAATTGCCCAAGTGTTGGTTTACAATACTGTTCTTTATTAAAGTTAACATAGTTCTTTGAAGGAATGACTGATTGTAAGACTGGGCCAGAAAAAATACACAATTAGCTGGCAGAATTTTGTAAGACAAGGAACTAAGAAAGTGGTCAACACTGGCTGGCAGAGTGGCTAAAGGTGTAGAGTACCTTGTCTAGCAAGTGTGAGGTCCTGAGTTCAAACCCTAGTACTGGCAAAAAAAGAGAAAAAAAGAAAGTGGTGAACACACACACACACACACACACACACACACACACACACACATGCACTACTGGAAGACAGTAAAAGTTTCCAGGAATCCAATGAAAGTCAAATAAAAGAACTTCCAATGAAGAATGCTGAAGAATTTGAGTAAAACATAAAGTATAAAATTTTAAAATAAATATTGGAAGATTCCAAGATGGCAGCTAGAGAGAGGAAGCAGAAAGCGTGCATCCTATAGTGAAATCTTGGAGAGATGCTGGAGACACACCTTTCAGGCAAAACCACCAAAAAGAGGCAAAACTTTGACTCCTCCACACCTCCAGCCAGTGCAGAGCATCTCCACTTCATGTTAAATGGAGAAATCAGGAGGGACCCCAGGCTGCCAGTCACCCACACCCAGACGGCTTGGGAAGACACAAACAAGATAAGCTTAGTGGTACTGTGGTACTCCCACAGAAAACCCTGGGCCAAAGCAGCATAGCCCCCTGGACAGACCCACCTCCACCTGGGGAAAAAAGAGAAACTGAGTAATAAGCAATAAGAACAATAAAGACACGTGGGAAAGAGGGTGGGGCTCACTAAGTGCCGAAGAGTGGGGGAAGGGAATCCTTCCCAAGACTGTAAATAAACAAGCTGGGTGGGCCAGAGAGGCTGCGGCGGGAGCGGGGCCGAGTGCCCAAAAACCAGGAGCGGGAAAGCTTGTGAGAGTGACGGAGGGAGTAAAACTCCACAGGAGAGGAGGGAAGATCCACTTCCCACGTGAGCTGTAAACAAACATGGCAGCTAGCAGGAGCAGCAGCACTGCCCAGTAATCATGAGCTGGAAAGCTTGTAAAAGTGGTGGTGGGAGGAAAACTCCAGAGGAGAGGGGGGAAGACCCACTTCCCATGTGAACTGTAAACAAACACACAGGCCTGAGAAAGAGGATGCAGTGTCACCTCCCCCAGGGTGCTTGGAAAGGGGAAAGACGTAGCAGAGGCTTGAGCACAGGAGAACTCTGAGTAAACAAAGCCTGCAGGGCCAGGTGAGTGCTAAGCTCACCCCTGAGATCTGCATAAATAAAGCCTCCAGCAGCAGCAACAGGCTGACAACAGTGAGCAGGCAAGCCACAGCCACAGATGCCATTCACAGAACTATCTCCAGACTCTTTTTTTTTTTTTTCTCTCTCCCTACCTTTGATGAGAAAACAACCAAACTACACCTGCATACTTAAAAACTTACTGAAACTGTATTGCATTTCAACTTGGGACACTTTGTGGGTTTTTTTGTTTTTTGTTTTTACTTTTTTTGTGCAGTTTTGTTCTACTTTATGCATCACCTTTGATGAGACAACTATAGAACAACATCTGAGGCACCAGCTCCAGGATTGGAGACTGAGATGAACACCAAAATTATTAAGACTGAAACTTCATTCCATTTGAACTTGGAGGGGTTTTTTTAATTTTCTATTTTTCATTTTGTTTTATTTTATATATATATATATATTACTTTCATTTACTTATTTTTTAATTTTTATTCTTATCTTTATTCTTTTTATTTTTTATTTTCAATCCTCTTTCTGTCTCTAAGGCCTGTTCAGCTTACTGTCCATTAGTACACTAACACTCTCTGTTTATACTTTTGAAACTTTGTTTGATTCCTTGTTTTGTTTTTTCCTACCTGTCTGTTTATTTTTCCCTTTTCTTTAACTTCTTGCTTTCCATCTTCTCTCACCCTTCCATTCTAAATATTTCCATTGTTATTATTACAAGCTAGAAAATACTTAATTGCACACGGTACAGGGACAGTAACAACACCGAGGACAATGACGGGAAAACAGAAAAAAAAGGGAAACCAGTTTCCCCACAGCAAAAAATTAATACAGGAGCCAGAGGGAAATGAATAAAACAGATACTCAAATCCAGACTCCAACAAAATGAAGATAAGCTATGCCAAAGAACCCAATGAAGCTCACAAGAATAATTTAAAAGAAGACATACTACAGGTACTCAATGAGAATTTTATAGAGATGATACTGGATAGGGTCAACCAAAATGTACAGGAGACACTCAAGAAATTCCAAGAAAACAAAAATAGAGAATTTGAAAAAGAAAAAGAAAAAAAAAAGGAAACCATAGAAGCACCATATGAACAGCAAAGTGAAACAGAGAACATGATGAATAAACAGATAAATGAACTCAGGACAAAAGTAGACAACATTAAAGAGAAAACCAGCCAGGTATGGAAAACCTCAGAAAAAAGAACAAAACAGAACTGCAAAACAAAACAGAAGGCCAATCCACCAGAATAGAACAAACAGAAGACAGAATCTCAGAACTTGAAGATGAAATGGTAATTAAAGGAAAAACCAAAGAACTATTAATTAAACAACTCAAGACCTGTGAAAAGAAAATGCAAGAACTCACTGACTCCATCAAAAGACCAAACCTAAGAATCATGGGAATTGAAGAAAGAGAAGAGGTGCAAGCAAAGGGAATGCATAATATATTCAACAAAATAATAACAGAAAATTTCCCAAATCTAGAGAAAGATATTCTGATACAGATGCAAGAGGCCTCCAGGACACCAAACAGAACAGATCAAAAGAGAACTACCCACAACAAATCATCATTAAAACAACAAGTTCAGAAACTAGGAAAAGAACATTGAAGGCTGTAAGAGAGGGAAAACAAATAACATACATAGGTAAATCCATCAAAATCAGAGCAGACTTCTCAACAGAAACATTAAAAGCAAGAAGAGCATGGGGTGAGATCTTCAGGACACTGAATGAAAATAACTTCAACCCTAGGATACTCTACCCAGCAAAACTATTATTCAAAATAGATGGAGCAATAAAAGTCTTCCATGATAAGCAGAAACTAAAACAATATGTGACCACAAAGCCACCACTACAAAAGATTGTTCAAGGGATTCTGAACACAGAAAGTGAAACCCAACTTAACCATGAAAAGACAGGCAGCCCCAAATCACAGGAAAAGAAAAAGCAAGAAAGTAAAGAGTAACCTCAAATTAGGTACACACAATCAAACCTTCAAACAACTAAGACAACTAAATGACAGGAATCACCACATACCTATCAATACTAACACTTAAGGTTAACGGACTTAATTCACCCATCAAAAGGCACTGCTTGATGAAATGGATTGAAAGGGAAGATCCAACAATTTGTGCTTACAGGAGACCCATCTTTCTGACAGAAATAAGCATAGGCTCAGGATGATAGGTTGGAAGAAGATTTACCAAGCCAATGGCCCCCAAAAACAGGCAGGAATAGCAACACTTATCTCTGACAAAGTAGTCTTCAAACCTACATTGATCCAAAGAGATAAAGAAGGACATTCCATACTAATAAAAGTGGAAATAGACCAAAAGGAAATAATAATCATCAATCTGTATGCACCGAATGTCAACACACCCAATTTCATCAAATATGCCCTGAAGGACCTAAAAGCACATATTAACACCAACACAGTGGTTGTGGGAGACTTTAACACCCCATTATCATCAATAGATAGGTCATCCAAACAAAAAATCAATAAAGATATCCAAGATCTAAAATATACAATAGATCAAATGGACCTACTTGATGTCTACAGAACATTTCATTCAACTTCTACACAATATACATTCTTCTCAGCAGCCCATGGAACCTTCTCTAAAATAGATCATACCCTAGGTCACAAGGCAAGCCTCAGCAAATATAAGAAAATAGAAATTATACCATGCATACTATCTGATCACAATGCAGTAAAAGTAGAACTCAACAACAAAAGTAAAGACAAAAAGCATGAAAACAGCTAGAAACTAAATAACTCATTACTTAATGAACAATGGATCATCGATGAAATAAAAGAGGAATTAAAAAGTTCCTGGAAGTCAATGAAAATGAAAACACAACCTACCGGAACCCATGGGACACAGGAAAGGCAGTCCTGAGAGGAAAGTTTATAGCCATGAGTGCATATATTAAAAAGACTGAAAGATCCCAAATCAATGACCTAATGATACATCTCAAACTCCTAGAAAAACAAGAACAAGCAAATCCCAAAACAAATAGAAGGAGAGAAATAATAAAAATAAGAGCTAAAATCAACAAAATAGAAACCAAAAAAACCATACAAAGAATTAATGAAACAAATGTTGGTTCTTTGAAAAAATAAACAAGGTCAATAGACCCCTGGCAAACCTGACCAAAATGAGGAGAGAAAAAACCCAAATTAGTAGAATCAGGAAATGAAAAGGGGAGATAACAACAAACACCACGGAAGTCCAGGAAATTATCAGAGACTACTTTGAGAACCTATATTCAATTGAATTTGAAAATCTTAAAGAAATGGACAGATTTCTAGATATATATGATCATCTAAAACTGAACCAAGAGGAAATTAATCACCTGAACAGATCTATAACACAAAATGCAATTGAAGCAGCAATCAAGAGTCTCCCCAAAAAGAACAGTCCAGGACCTGATGGATTCTCTGCTGAATTCTATCAGACCTTTAAAGAAGAACTCATACCAATCCTCCCTAAACTGTTCCACAAAATAGAAAGGGAAAGAAAACTGCCAAACACATTTTATGAAGCCAGTATTACACTTATCCCCAAACCAGGAAAAGACACCTCCAAAAAGGAGAACTATAGGCCAATCTCCTTAATGAACATTGATGCAAAAATCCTCAACAAAATAATGGCAAACTGAATTCAGTAACACATCAAAAAGATTATTTACCATGACCAAGTAGGCTTCATCCCAGGGATGCAGGGGTGGTTCAACATAAGAAAATCAATAAATGTAATAAACCACATTAACAGAAGCAAAGACAAAAACCACTTGATCATCTCAATAGATGCAGAAAAAGCTTTGATAAGATAAAAGCTCTAAGAAAACTAGGAATAGAAGGAAAGTACAACATTATAAAAGCTATATATGACAAACCTACAGCCAGCATTATACTAAATGGAGAAAAACTAAAACCATTCCCTCTAAAATCAGGAACCAGATAAGGATGCCCACTATCTCCACTCCTATTCAACATAGTACTGGAATTCCTAGCCAGAGCAATTAGGCAAGAAGAAGGAATAAAAGGAATACAAATAGGTAAAGAAACTGTCAAAATATCCCTACTTGCAGATGACATGATCCTATACCTTAAAGACCAAAAAAACTCTACTCAGAAGCTTCTAGACATCATCAATAGCTATAGCAAGGTAGCAGGATATAAAATCAACATAGAAAAATCATTAGCATTTCTATACACTAACAATGAGCAAACTGAAAAAGAATGTATGAAAACAATTCCATTTACAATAGCCTCAAAAAAAATCAAATACCTAGGTGTAAACCTAACAAAAGATGTGAATGACCTCTACAAGGAAAACTATACACTTCTGAAGAAAGAGATTGAGGAAGACTATAGAAAGTGGAGAGATCTCCCATGCTCATGGATTGGTAGAATCAACATAGTAAAAATGTCTATACTCCCCAAAGTATCTACATCTTTAATGCAATTCCCATCAAAATTCCAATGACATTCATTAAAGAGATTGAAAAATCTACCATGAAATTTATATGGAAACACAAGAGGCCAACAATAGCTAAGGGAATACTTAGTCAAAAGAACAATTCTGGAGGTATCACGATACCTGACTTCAAACTATATTACAAAGCAATAATGATAAAAACAGCATGGTACTGGCACAGAAACAGACATGAAGACCAGTGGAACAGAATAGAGGACCCAGATATGAAGCCACACAACTATAACCAACTTGTCTTTGTCAAAGGAGCTAAAAATATACGATGGAGAAATAGCAGCCTCTTCAACAACAACTGCTGGGAAAACTGGTTAGCCATCTGCAAAAACTGAAACTAGATCCATGTATATCACCCTATACCAAGATTAACTCAAAATGGATCAAGGATCTTAATATCAGACCACAAACTCTAAAGTTGATACAGGAAAGAGTAGGAAATACTCTGGAGTTAGTAAGTATAGGTAAGAACTTTCTCAATGAAACCCCAGCAGCACAGCAACTAAGAGATAGCATAGATAAATGGGACCTCATAAAACTAAAAAGCTTCTGTTCATCAAAAGAAATGGTCTCTAAACTGAAGAGAACACCCACAGAGTGGGAGAAAATATTTGCCAGCTACACATCAGACAAAGGAGTGATAACCAGAACATATAGGGAACTTAAAAAACTAAATTCTCCCAAAACTAATGAACCAATAAAGAAATGGGTAAGTGAACTAAACAGAACTTTCTCAAAAGAAGAAATTCAAATGGCCAAAAAATACATGAAAAAATGCTCACCATCTCTAGCAATAAAGGAAATGCAAATTAAAACCACACTAAGATTCTACCTCACCCCTGTTAGAATAGCCATCATCAGCAACACCACCAACAACAGGTGTTGGCGAGGATGTGGGAAAAAAGGAACCCTCTTACACTTTTGGTGGGAATGTAAACTAGTACAACCACTCTGGAAAAAAATTTGGAGGCTACTTAAAAAGCTAAACATTGATCTACCATTTGATCCAGCAATACCACTCTTGGGGATACACCCAAAAGACTGTGATACAGGTTACTCCAGAGGCACCTGCACACCCATGTTTATTGTAGCACTATTCGCAATAGCCAAGTTATGGAAACAGCCAAGATGCCCCACCACTGACGAATGGATTAAGAAAATGTGGCATCTATACATAATCGAATTTTATGCAGCTATGAAGAAGAACAAAATGTTATCATTCGCTGGTAAATGGATGAAATTGGAGAACATCATTCTGAGTGAGGTTAGCCTGGCCCAAAAGACCAAAAATCTTATGTTCTCCCTCATATGCGGACATTAGATCAATGGCAAACACAACAAGGGGACTGGACTTTGAGCACATGATAAAAGCGAGAGCACCCAAGGGAGGGGTGAGGATAGGTAAGACACCTAACAAATTAGCTAGCATTTGTTGCCCTTAACGCAGAGAAACTAAAGCAGATACCTTAAAAGCAACTGAGGCCAATAGGAAAAGGGGACCAGCAACTAGAGAAAAGGTTAGATCAAAAAGAATTAACCTAGAAGGTAACACACACACAAACAGGACGTTAATGTGAGTCAACTCCCTGTTTGGCTATCCTTATCTCAACCAGCAAAAACACTTGTTCCTTCCTATTATTTCTTATGTTCTCTCATCAACAAAATTAGAGATAAGGGCAAAATAGTTTCTGCTGGGTATTGAGGGGGTGGGGAGGTGAGGGAGGGGGTGGTGTGGGTGGTAAGGGAGGGGATGGGGACAGGGGGGAGAAATGACCCAAGCCTTGTATGCACATATGAATAATAAAACAATAAAAATAAAAGAAATAAATAAAAAAATAAATATCAGCAGTTCATACTACCATAAATAATTAAATTAATGAATGGATGAGAAAAAGACAAATACCTCATGCAAAGCATCCCAAATACTTCCCATTCCTTAAGTATGAAATATGCATAGTGATTTCCTTCCAATGAATACAGTATGCAGAAGAAGATAATAAACAGTAATATTACAATGGAGAACCTGAGAAACATTACTTCAGCCTAATGACAAAGGTCAGCCTGGCTCACTTCATTGATAAATCATGTTGGTGACAGATACCCTTAATATGGTGTGGTACAAAAATCAATTTACCTCTGTGATCCTCCTCCCAAAACCTATGACCCCCATCCTAATCATGAGGAAAACACCAGACATATTTCATTAAAGGGGCATCCCACAATATACCTTGCCAGAACTCCTCAGATTTGTCAGAGTAAGCAAAGAGAAAGGGAAATCAGGAAAACTATCACAGCCACATGGAGCCTAAGGGGAGATGAGAGATAATAACATAAGAATTCTGACCTTAAGCTCAAAACAGAAAAAGGACAAAAGATAAAACTAAGGAACAAAACAGAGGTTTCAGTTCATAATTATTCATAAATATCAGTTCATTAATTTTCAAAATATGTAACAGCAACATATGGTGTTAGTAACTATGGAAACTGCATGTGTCAAGGATGCTATGTAAACTATTCTCTGCTCAAAGTTTTTGAAATCCATCTTTTATCTGTTAATTAAAAATATAATTATATTGATCAGAATTTTTCAATTAATAATACTGGCAATTGGCTGTATCATAGGATTCATGTATATGTTGGAAAAAATATCTATAGACAATTACTCGTAGCAAACCAAATTAAGCATATTTGCTTCAGGCAGCTTCAGTAACAAAAATTGATCATATAAGTGTATAATTCCTTGATGACCATTTCAATTGTCCAGATTTAAAATATTGAAAATTCTCAGAAAATCTATAAGTTTATTTTGTGATCTGGACCCCTCTTAGACTCCAAATACTTCTCTACTAGGATATTTAGTAAACATCTAAATTTTAACATGTTCAAAAACAACCTCCAAGTCCACCCTACCATCATATGCCCTTCTCTCAGTATGATCTATTTTGCTTACAGCAATGCCAGTCTTCCAATTGTGTCAATCCAAACCATTTAGTATCTACAATTTCTCATCCATCAACAAATTCCACTAGGTTAATTGTAGAAAGTCAGCAGAATCTCACCACTTGATATTACCTTGATATCTCTTGTTCCAACATTTCTTGCGTATATATTGGAATAGATTCATTACTAGTTTCCCTGCCTTTACTTTTGATATTCTAACATTGGAACCAGAGTAATTCTTTTTAAATTAAAAATTATATCATGTTATTTCTCTGCTTAAAAGTACCTTATAGCTTCCATGTCACCAAAAAGATTAAGCTCTTACTCTATGGGATTGGGAGAGTAGCTTAGTGGTACAGTGCTTGGCTCATATGCATGATGAGTATTGAATGCCTCCTTCCCCCAAGAAAAGGAAAGATCTTACTGAAGTCCATAAGACACTATCTTCAAACAATACCCCTCAGAACGTTTACTATTTTCTGTCTTCCGTTTACGATTTTCTGTCTTCCTCATTTTTAGTAGTCTTCCTATTCCTGGAAAAGTATATAAATTCTTCCATCTCTGACCATTGCAATTTTCCCTTCTTTTGAAAAGGCCCAAAAGACCAAAAATCATATGTTCTCCCTCATATGTAGACATTAGATCAAGGGCAAACACAACAATGGGATTGAACTTTGAGCACATGATAAAAGCGAGAGCACACAAGGGAGGGGTGAGGATAGGTAAGACACCTAAAAAACTAGCTAGCATTTGTTGCCCTTAACGCAGAGAAACTAAAGCAGATACCTTAAAAGCAACTGAGAACAACAGGGAAAGGGGACCAGGAACTAGAGAAAAGGTTAGATCAAAAAGAATTAACCTAGAAGGTAACACACACGCACAGGAAATCAATGTGAGTCAATGCCCTGTATAGCTATCCTTATCTCAACCAGCAAAAACCCTTGTTCCTTCCTATTATTGCTTATACTCTCTCTACAACAAAATTAGAAATAAGGGCAAAATAGTTTCTGCTGGGTATTGAGGGGGTTGGGGGGAGAGAGAGGGGGTGGAGTGGGTGGTAAGGGAGGGGGTGGGGGCAGGGGGGAGAAATGACCCAAGCCTTGTATGCACATATGAATAATAAAATTAAAAAAAAAAAAGAAAAGAAAACACCCTCAAATGTGCCTGTGTGCTTTGAATTTGGGCAAAGGGTGAAGGAAGGTAAATAAGGTGCAAATACTGTGTACACATATATGTAAATGCAAAAATGATACCAGTTGAAACTATCGGGGAGAGCCAAATAAAGGAGGGGAAGCATCTAACTATGATATATTTGATAAATTTTAAGAACTTTTGTAAATGCCACAATGTACCCCACCCAGCACAATAATCAAATAAGAATGCTAGTCCTAAAATCAGATATTTTTGTATCTTGTACATTGCTGTGCACATGGTCTTAGAACTAGAGGTTGGCAACAGGAACTTTTAAAAGAGAATAAATTGATAGGTAATGTTAAGTGGGGATAAACCTGTCAAAATATTGCCCCCAATTTTATGTTTCTATGATGTCAAATAGCCATTTTTTTCTAAGTTAGGCTACAAATCACAAAGGAGAAACATCAAAGTAACTATTATCTCCACGGCAATCATTTAATTTTGCCTCATTTAAATCTCTTGAACTACAGATGAATTTTTCCAAAAGTCCACTTAAAATTTTCACATGGCATACTATCAGTCCTTAACATCCCTGAAATCTATTAAGTCCATAGCTTTCAAACATTAATGGGTAGCTATGGTTATTTCAGGCATTTAGAAAAAAGATACTATACACACACACACACAAAAGTATAAAACTATACAGAGTTGTCAAAAGCTACCATTTCAAGGCTCTGGAAATCAGGTAAAGGCAGTTTGATGTCTTTATTCTTGAATAACTATGAGAACATAAGTTAGAGACAGCAGGAGTCTATGACCTTTCCTAGAGTTCCAATCATCTTATATAGCTCAGTCTGTAATAACAACAGCTACTGTAGGACAGGACTGAACCAAAACCATCAGATTTACTCTCATGGGATGGGGGAGGGGTGCCATAATTTTCATTAGGTAGAAAAAGTTTATCTTTTCCAATAAAAATGGTTGGCTTTTTCAGAAAATAAAGTTTGCTTACCTGAGCTGATACATTAGCCAGAAACGAAAGAGACCCTGGAAATGAGAAAGGCAAAGAAGAGCAAAAATACTTTCTCATTGTTAATTGGGATAGCACGTAGGAGTGGTACATCCTCTGTACATACACTCTAAGGACAATAAAAGTCAGTGGAAAGCTAAGAAATGGGTGGACACAGCAAGAATTAACCCACACTCAGGTAAAAAAAAAAACCAGGTTATTATGAGCACATAGCATTTTAACCTGATTTCTGCTCAAATTATGGATTGGTCACTAAATTATGCAGTCATGGACTTAGAAAGACAAGTCGACAATATTTTTAAAAATCAGGGCTGGTTTACAGGCTTAAGTGGTAGAGTGACTGCCTAGCAAGTGTGAGGTACTGAGTGCAAACCCCATTACTGCAAAAAAAAAAAAAAAAATCCCAACCAGATAAATTCTTCCATGTCCTTGCAAAATAATGTATTATGAGTCTTTTATGCTATAGGCCTAATGACTGATGTGTAATATATTCTTCTGTTATAAACACAAACCATATATATGCTAAGGATTTGTAATACAGTATTTGGTTGTGTTGTTTTTAGCAATTTTTAATGAATTGTAACATTTATTAATGTGTTAAAGAAAAAAGTCTTTTATCAGATATACGTTTTGAGAATATTTTCTTTACTCTGTGGCTCCCTTTATATTTTCATGATATATTTTCAGGAGTATTTTTTATAGTACAGTAAACTCACCTTATTCAAGGTTTTACTACTGGGTTTTGACCAAGTATGATCAAAAATAACTAAAAACTTCTAAGAAATTTCAAAATCAAAATTTTTTCATTCTTGCATATATATTACATCACTTACTTGATGTACGAAAGCTCTCAGTCATTTCTACATTATCATCAGTTGTGTTAAATCATGGTGTGATTTGCTGAGTGTTTCCCCACCCTAAATTGTTTGAAAATATGCTGTCCCAAAAGCAAATGATTCCCAAAAACACAAGGTAAAAGTTAATGTGCCTAATTTAAGTAATAAAGTGAAATTTTGAGATTTGCTGAAAAGCAGCATTGTCTTTAGCAGAAGAAGAGCTCTATTATGGGAAAAATGAATCAAGCTTCTGGTGCAGCACTGAATTCTGCTTCCAGAGCATACACAGAATGTCATCAGTGATGGTTTATTTGGTATCATACACCTACAGGTATCAATGGTCTACTGTATACTCTGACCATCACATGTGAAAAGTCTTTACCTAACTAAGGTCAATAATTACTCTTCTTTAAAGAAGTATTATGCTTTCAGCTCTTAAAATAGTTTATGATCCATTTTGAGTCTTTTTTTTTTTTTGTGTATGGTGTGAGAAATGATGTTGTGGTGTTGTAGAACTATTTGTTGATATTTCTTTTTTCCTCTTTGGGTTACTTTAACACATTTTGAATGTTAGTTAATGTTGAACTTATTTTTAATGGTAATTTTATTGTAGACTACTTAGGCTTTTTACATATATAATCACATTGTATGTGAAAAAGGGCAAGTTTTCTTCTTGCTTTGTAATCAATAGGCCTGTAATATTTCTTATCTTTGCACATTATGGGCAATCTCAAGGATGATGATAAATATAACTTTTTTGATATTTGCCTGTTTCAAATGTATAAGAAAAATATTATTTCACTAATAACCATTTTAGAACTAATCAGTTCTGAAGTTTTATTAGGTTAAGATTCTTTCATTTCTGACACAGTCAGGAATTTAATCATGAATGGGAGTGACATTTTGTCATGATTTTACATTTACTGCTGGGTTAAAGTGCTAATTTTCAAGATTTATCTTGAAATCTTGTATAGTCTCAAATATGTATAGTCTCAAAATTATTGTATAATATGTGCAATATGTTTAGTCTGAAAATTGTTCCAAAAGATATTAAGTAAAAAAGACTACACTCTTGAAAATGTTGACTCACATAAATAATTTGAAAATAAAAATTATTGATATGTTTTCCACCATATTTTCTCAAAGTCTTCCCATGAATACTATTTAAACCTTCAGAGCAAGTTCTCTCTTTATTCCTTCATGATCCTTCAGAAAATTGATTATGTCACTGTAAAGAATTACTAATAGTTGTTTGATAGTTTTTGGATGTCAGAAATAAGAAAATACTCCTTTATCTCTTTCAAAAATCAGTTGACTATCTAACAACTTGCTGAGCAAAATATTTCTGAAAATTATTCTTAAGTAGCAATAAGTAAATGATTAATTGACTTTTTAAATAGCCAATGAAACTAAGCTATTGTTTAGTTGTGAAACTATATCATTTATTGTATTGCATGTTAATGAAGCTATCAATGGCACTTGCAAATAACCTTTCAAATTACATCCCAACATACAATTTTTAAGACAAAGTAACAGACATGGCAATGTAAAGACCTGAAAATTCCAAGCCATCTGATTTATTTAGCAAGTAAAGGGGACAAGTAGTTGAACAGCCTAGTATTTCTGAAGGAAAAATCATTTCACACAACATTGAACTTAGATCAGAGCAATACAGTGTAGGTGAGAAAAAGTGAATCAGATAAATTCCTTAGTGTCTCCAGAGAGAAGATAAGCACCATAGATTATCTTCTCTTGAGAAAAGAATATTGGGGTGAGAAGGTCATAGTGATCAAGCTCCATCAGGTGATTGACTATTAAATGCAGTAACCTCTGCAGTTTTCTTATCGACTTCTGAATCTCCATTAAGGAAATGTCTCAAGGGAAAGAGATAGATAAACCACAGGGAAAGTGACTTGAAATAAAGCCAGATCCAGGAATAAATGCCCAGTTACAAATGAAACTGAAAATAAAATAACTACAAATACTGGAGAGTGTGTGCTATTTAAGACATTCCAAATTCATATTTAAATGAGCCAGTGCTAATAAAAAATCATTCCCTATTATCCAAGAAGGACAGGTTCTAAGACCAATAGTGGATGTCTGGTAATACATACTACATAGATGCTGAACCCTGTATCTATATTCAGAGTTTTTTTTCCTTATACATAATTACCTAAGATAAAGTTTAATTCATAAATTAGAGACAGTAAGAGATTAACAACAATAACTAGTAATAGAACAATTAGAGTACACATTTTAATAAATGTTATGTGAACATAATCTCTTTCTCTTTCAAAATACCTTATTGAAGTGTCCTCTATATTCTTTTTGGCATTACTAAATTGCCAGCATCACCATTCTCACAATTTGGGTACATTGAAAAGTAAAATAAGGGTTACTTGAGCAGAAGCACTGCAAAATTGAGACTACCAAGTGACTAATGGACAGGAAGAGTATAAAACATGAATATACCAGGCAAAGAGATAATTTATATCTTGTCAGACAGAGTGGAATGATGCAAAATTTTATCATGCTGCACAGAATTGAGTTCAATTTAAATGTTATTGATTGTTTATTTCTGGAATTCTCCATTTAGTATTTCCAGACTGAGGTCAAACATGGATAATTGAAATCACCAGAAATTAATACATATATATGTAAATGTATATACATACATATATGCTGTATTAGGAAATCAAACATCACTCAATTATGGAAATCTTTTTTATTGTTTTGCTGGGGGTATATTGTGCATTTACAAAAGTTCTTGCAATATATCAAATATATCATACTTGAATTCACCTCCTTCTTCATTCTCCTTATTTGTCCTTCCTCTCCATTTCCTGGAGTAGTTTCAACAGCTATTATTTTTCCATTTACATACATGTGTACACATTATTTGCACCATATTCACCCTCCTTCACCCTTTCCCCACATTCAAGCCCCTCTCAGTGGTACCAATCACCAAGACAGGACCTGTTACGTCCTCCTGTTCTCTGATTTTTGTAAAAAAAAAAACTTGACATTTTGTTTGTTTGAGATAGCTACACAGGGAGTCTCCTTGTGACATTTCCATTTATTTATGTATTATAATCTAGATTGTCTCATCTCCTCTGTTTTTCTGCTTTGTACCTTAGTCCCTTTCTTATGGAAGTTTCAGCAGTTTTAAAATTTCTATATTCATTTTTGTATAAGTGCATCAACCATATTCATTTTCCATTCTTGTTAAATTCAGTAGCATATAAAGTATAGACATTTGTGACAATTAAATTGTATCTTAGGATTCCACTTTTAAGTTGTAAAACCATCTTTTTAATAAAATGTTAGAATGTGAGTACAGTTAAAAGGAGTCCTCATTATTTTTGCTTTCTTCATATGCAGTATCCTCCAGGAAAATGCAAATAGAATAATAAAACTTCTAGATTCTATCTCTTTATCTATCTATCATGTATCTATCCATCTATACACATATAGGGAGGAAGAAGGAGAAAGAGATAGAGACAGAAGGGAAGAAGAGAAACTGAGAGAGGGAAAGAGAGAAACTGAGAGAGGAAAAGAGAGAGGTTTTAAACAGCTACAATTTTGTTCCTAATTTAACAATCAGCAATAGTACATTAGTACAAGCATAGCTTAGAAATGAAAAAAGAAACTGTCAAAAATCTAGAAAACATTGATAACATTCTGATTTTTCAATATCTTATGTAGTTAAAAATTATTTAGAAGTTCTCATAAGCACACTGTTAGAGATATGGATGATACAAATACTTACACTTTCGATGTCATGTATCATCTATAAATCATGCATCATTTGAGTATCCTAAGAAACAAAAAAACTGGTTCTTTTCCAGATCATTGCTATTGTAAAAATTATAGAGAAGTGAAAAAAGAGATCTCAAAAGGGAAGTACTTTAGGTTTTAATAATTTTTACGTGTGACAGTTATCATCACATACTAAACTCAAAAATTACAACTTTAATAATGTAACATTATGATTAAGGTGCATTAATTGGACACTGATATATCAGTTGTCATTGCCTTAAATTCTGCAGGTAGTTGTTACTTAAGCTCAGTAGACTTCTTTAAAATGATCTAACAAGGTATACTAAAATCTCACCAAGTGGGTGTAGATTCAGAGCTCATATTTTGAAAAACACGTGGAACATAGCTTAGTTCCCAGTAACTTTTTTACAAATTGCTCTATATGCATAATTACACTCCATGTTCATTTTAATCATCCAACTACAAGTGTTTTGAGATCTTAATTTCTTATTTAAGGATATGGCTACAAATATAGTCTCCTTTGATAAAATAAATTTTGATAGTTATTTTTAAAAATGAATTTTATCTACACATGGGAGTATATGAGTGAGTCTCATAACCATAATTTGAGGCAAAAGATGCCAAATTAAAATAATACAACTTATATGATGTCATCTCTATAGATAAAATCATTCTGTGCTACTAGACATGTAGCAGTACTTATGTTTTTAAGAATTCTTCTGTGGGTTCACTTGTGAGACTTGCAAGCCTGGAAGCCATGGTGGTCTCCTGTTTATAGGAGCAGAGTACAACCAAGTGTGCAGCCTGGGAGGAGGCACTTGGCCATTCTCAGACCCAACTTCTAACTTGAAGGGTTCTTGCAAAGCTATGCTCTTCCAAGGCAGCTATACTCTTACCTGTCCTGGAAAAGTACTTCTTCACGCTGTCACCCTAATGATTTCTTCTGCCATTATTTCTTGCCACTGGCTTTCGTTCTACTTGCTTGATACTTATTGTCTGAGGCTAGTTAAAGGGGTATGTACAGAATATCAAAACTCAAAGAGCTATACATTTAGGATGCATACTCTCATCTACAAGTGTATTTGCTAAAACGTTTAAAAAATAAATATAAAGTCACCAAGACTGTAAGATTTCTACACCAAAACCTAGAAGTCACTGAATGAAATTAATGAATGGCAAGTACATTAAAGAGTTATCATAAAAATTGTCATGATTTGGAATACTCAATAATGGCAAAAATGCCAATTCTCTTCAAAGTGACATTGCACCCAATAGACAGCTTAGCAGAGTTTTCTATTGAAAATGACTGGCTGCAGTAACACCTGTCCTCAGAAGACACAGGAAGGTTTGACACTGATATAAGAGGAAAGGGCAAGATGATAATAGTGGCAGAGATGGAGGGATGCAACCACCAGAACTTGGAAGAGGCAAAGAGGGATCTTTGGGCACCATGACTTTTAGATTGGTAGTCTCTGCAAGTGTGACAGAATAAATTCTTATTGTTTTAAAGAGGCAGAGGGACACACAGAGAGAGACAGAGAAATAGAAAGTGAGTTTAACACTTATTTGGAAATGCAAATCTCTGGAAATAGTCAAGGCAATAAAGCTTAAACATATCTACAGTTAGAATATTATAATAATAAAAAATATTTGACATAAGAACAGAACAGTAAATAAGTGGAACAAAATAGATTCCAGGGAGCCAAACACCCACATACTTTATCTTGATATATGACAATGCTAAAAGCAATTTGTGATGAAAATTGTATTTTGTATGTAATAAAAATAATTTAAAGATTAGTCTTCCTTTGCCCTTTTATGGAGATACAACTTTTCATACAATAATTTAAAGCAGTATTGTCTACTTTATTTTGAAAAAGAAAAATTGCATTATCCATAGCAAATTGAGAATATTTTTTGATTAAATGCTTGGTTTCCACCAATTAGGTACTGAGGTAATTCTCTAATGCAAAGTTAAATCATTCTAGTATTTTTATTTAAAAAATTGCTTCCTTATTCTTTATAGTAAATGTAGTTGTTTCTTCACTTCAGAATAAATAGGATTACAATATTAAATTCTTATTCTGTCAAACTTACAGAAGGTTACATTAATGTGACAAAATAAGGATAATGAAAATGAATGCCTGAGGCATATTTACTGCTTACTTATTTGGAACTCTGGTGTATCTGAAGCTTCAAGGACTTGCCAAAGATTGCAGAGCCAGTCATTTTCTAAATAGCTATTTTACGTACTTTTTTGTAAAACAAGATTCCTTTACCAGAGTTCTTTTTAATACTCTGATTTCTCAGTTTCCTAAAATTGCATGTAGAGTTAAAGAGAGTATACATCATTACCTGCCTGCTTATACCCTCATATCTGAATGAGATTTTAAGTTAAGCTTTGCTTTGAAGCAAACTCAGGAGGCTGCTCAGCCAAATGATCTTATTCTTGGTGCAGTTTTTGACAATTTATAATAATTTTTCAACTTCTAACTAGACCAGATAACTGTATTTTTTTCTTACTACTGGCCATTTTGTTTGTTTGTATTCAATAAATGTATTCTTTTCTATATTCATAAAGAATTTCTATTGAGATGTTGAATAAAAGAAGTACACTTTAATTTTGAATTGTTTATTTTTAAATGTATGACTAGTAGGGAGACACCTGTAAAATAGAAATAATAAATCACTTGACTAATGTGTATTTCAAAATAAAAATAAATGCCAATTACACCTTTTGTGTGCACTAAGGACTTTCATCAAAAAAGAAGCTCTAGAGAGTTGATAATCACAATGAACTCAACCTCACTTAATTCTTACATTGACAGAAATTTCCAAGAATATTTATTAATGGTATTTTCGCATGTCTTATGGTTTCACTCTAGCTAAGACACAATGGAAAATTTTAATGTCTCTGTCAAAAGACTAAAGTAGCAACAATTGACCATAAGTTTTACACTCTAATAGTTTTCTAAGTAGTTATATCTACCCACCTCCCCAGTCATGAACAGATATGAGAAATAATGTTGAATTTTGAAAGTCTAACATTTAAGAAAATAAATTTAATATCCTACACATAAAGGCATGAGTGGAGTACAGGGGAGTGTGGAATAAGAAAAGAGGGTATTTGAACTCAGAGCCTTGTATTTGGTAGGCAGGCACACTACCACTTGAGCCATTCCACCAGCCATGGGAAGGGGACCAGGGAAGAGTGAAGAGAACTGGTAGAGATGAACAAATTGAGGTTGTAACATATACATGTAAGGAAATAACACAAGAAATCTCCCTGTGTAGCTATCTTTATCTCAAACTAGCAAAACCATCATGCTTCTCTAATTATGCTATGTTTTTTTCTTCTACAAAATCAAAGAACAGGAGGGAAGGGTTGACACCAGTGGGAAAAGGGAGGAAAATGACAGGGAAAGGGATAGGAGGGTGAATATCTTGCAAATAATGTATACACATGTATGTAAATGCAAAAATGACACCTGCTGAAACTATTACAGGAATTAGGTGAGGGGGGATGAAAGAGAGCAGTGGAGGGGGTGAATTCAAGTATGATATATTTGATACATTGCAAGAACCTTTGTAAATGCTATAGTGTACCTAGCACAACAACAATAATAAGAAAAACAAAAAAAGGAAAAGAGTTTAAACTTTCATGACCACACACCCTTAAATATACTTCCTGATGTGACATTATAAGGTGTAGGACCCTACGTAAGATATCCACTACAGAAAAAAAAATTATACTGAGAATAAAATCTCTGTCACAGTGAATAAATGTGCAATTTCCTGATTTGTGGTTTGATTAAGAAGAATTCTAGGAAACCTTTAAAGCTGGTTTTGTTACTAGAGTAGAATCTTTAAAGAAAAATATAAAATTTCAAACAACATTGTATAAAATCTTCTAAAAATAAACCATTTTTAAAATACTTAATACATATCTTAGTAGAAAACTTTAGAATAAATAGCTAGAATATTATCAGAGGCATATCAGGAGACATAGGTACTCATGGAAGATATTCAGAAAGAAGATATCTAGAGTATATATTTTAACTGATGATTTGATAAGGTATTTCTCCTAACTTGAAAGTTGTTATATAGTATCTTTTCAATTTTAGTCTATAGATATTTCAGTCTCAAACTAAGGATAATCATTTTCATTTTAGTAATTCTTATTTATAATTTCAAATTTAGAAAGTCTCAAGAGAAAAGTATCAGCAGTAGAATTTTTAAAAATTCTTTTGAGTGTTGGAGTACAATTTGGAAAGTGATTTATTTAAATATTTCTCACATTCACCCTTCAAAAACAATTAAAAGCTACAGCGTTCGTTTAGTCTACAATGAAATATGCACATATACATGAATATATGTTTGTAATGAATTATAATAAAATAATGTATAATATAAACTACATGTTAAAAAACACATATGCTCTCCTCAAAGATATTAAGTACTTAGTCAAAATATTGTAACGTTTATTTTCTTAGTAAATAGAAATGTTGAAGCTCAATTTAATATTTTGCAAGAGAAATTGGCAAGGTTTATGCACAATATCTTTCTTATTGATAATGTTTATATCTTATCTGTTAAACAACATAATTATATCATATAAACACAACTTATATAAGATATTGATCTATTGACATTTTCTGACCATAACCAGATCTTACCAGTAGGATAAACAACTTATATATATGATCTTAATAGAAATGCTTCAAACACCACCTAGTGAGTCAATAGAACAAAGAACCAACAAATGACACTTTTACAATTTTCCAGGGTCAATATGAAATAATAAGGAAAAACATTTATCTCTTAACTAAAATAAGTGAAAATCCAGCTAAAATACACAAAACAACAACATTTAGAAACTGAACCCTAGGTAATGAAGTATAGTGATCCATGAGGGACAGAACACAAACAAGGAGGCAGCTGAGATATGGGATGGGGACTTGAGGGAAAATGCAGACCCAGTAACATCCTGAATTGCAGAAGTGGAGCTGAGATTTCAAAAGTTAAGGACAACAAGCTATCTATAATCTTCTGGGACAATGCATCAGAGGAGATAGACTCAGAGAGAGAAAAATCTAAATATTCCTTAAGTATTCAGTAGAGTAATTATTGGTACATGGACTTAAGGAGAGAAAGAATCATCTGAAAAGATCAGACAAAAGTAAGTGTCTTGCATTCACACATCACTGGGAATAATTCCTGTTCTAAATGGACTGGAAAGCAATGACTGACAATGACTAATTTTTTAAAAAGCTGAAGAGGTAGGGATCTGAGAAAAAGATTGTGTAAAAGTGGAGAGAACTATGCACTCAGTATCAAACATTTAAGGAAGACAAAAAGCACAGTTTTCTGTGAGAAAATATTTGACAAAAGACTGATATCCAGAATATACAGGGAGCTCAAAAAACTAAACTCCCTAAAAATCAATGAACCAACGAAGAATTGGGCAACTGAACTAAACAGAACTTTTTCAAAAAAAGAAGTCCAAATGGCCACAAAACACATGAAAAAATGGTCACCATCCCTGGCCATAAAGGAAATGCAAATCAAAACACATGAAGATTTCACCTCACTCCTGTTAGAATAGATAGCATCAAGAACACCACCAACAACAAATGTTGCCAAGGATGTGGGGGGAAAAAGGAACCCTCATGCACTACTGGTTTGAATGTAAGCTAGTACAGTCACTTTGGAAAATAATATAGAGGCTTCTTAAAAAACTGAACATAGATCTGCTATATGATACAGCAATACCCCTCCTTGAGATATACCCGAAGGAATATGACTCACATTAGTACAAACGCACCTGCACACCCATGTTTATTGCAACACTGTTTACAGTTAGCGGAGCTATAGAAACAGTCAAGATGCCCCACTACCAATGAATGGATTAAGAAAATGTGGTATCTACACACACTAGAATTTTACTCAGCCATAAGGAAGAATGAAATTTTGTCATTTGTAAATACATGGATGAAACTGGAGAACATCATTTTAAGCAAAGTTAGACAGGCTCAGAAGACCAGAAATCACATTCTCCCTTATATGCAGATTATAGACCTAAAATAAATGCAGTAATATTACTGGACATGGGTCACACATCAAGGGAAGAAAGCACATGGGATGAATAGGCAAAGGGAGGGTAAACCTAAAACTTGAAAGTGGTTGATATGCTCACTGTAGAGGAGTGAATAAAGTAATCTTAAACTGGCAGAGGCCACTATGGGAAGGGGACCAGGAAATAGCGAAGAGCTCTGGTAAAGATGAACCAATGTGGGTTGCAATACACAAGTGCATTAAAGCAAAGCTAAGAAATTCTCTGTAAGTTATCCTTATCTCAAACTAGCAAAAATGCTATGTTTTTCTTTTTATCTTTTATGTTTTGTCTTCAACAAAAGCAAAGAACAAGAGGGTGGAACATGTTCTTCCCAGAAGTGGGGTGTTGGTGGGGAAGGGCTTGGTGGGGAGGTGGCCCAATTTTGAGTAAATACAAAAACAATTTTTAAAATTTTTTAAAAAGAACATGGAAAAAAAAGTAGAAAGTTATTTGCACTCTTAAAACTATTTTCTCAATATTACAGAAAATATGCCCCCATTTCTAGCAAATAGAGTTATAAGGATCTTAAATTTATAACAAAATGTAGGAAAGTAAACAATTTGCAAAGAACTTCAATATTCAGTAGAATTTTACCAGTAATAATGGCTGTTGTAAATGAACATCTTTTCAGAATATCTTTTTTTATTACATCCCCATTTTTTATCATACGTTAGTTTTAGAAAGGGCCTTCACTATATTATCTCCACATGTGCCTTATATACTTTGATCAAATTCTCCATCTCTCTCCCTTTTTTGTCTCCTTTCTACTTCCATATCCCTAATAGTCCCCCTTTTACTACTATGCCATTTTTATTCACCTTGGATTCCTCATATGAAAGAAAACGTGATACTTGTCATTGTGAGACTCATTTATTTCACTTAACATGATGACCTCTAGTTCCATATCTTTACTTGCAAACTACATAGTTACATTCTTTAGTGCCTTCCTACCACCACTCAGCTTGAAGGATGATTTCTCTCCAGCTGTTTCAGCTTTATCCCTTTAAGACATTAGTGGTTGGTGTGTGGGTTATCATTATCATGGAATCCCATTTCCCCATTACTTAAGGTTTCTTAGCTTGACAGGTGAAGCTTATTTCAGGCTCAGTCATTTTCATCTTTTATAGTCATGGCTAAATTTATTGATAATTGAGCTTCAAAGTTAAACAAAACTTTTCACCAAAGTTCATACAATCAGAATTTGCACTAAAATATATGAGCCCGATAAGAGTCACTTTCTTGGCTAACATCCATATTCAATTTTAATTTATAGATACTTATAAAATTTTAGTAAATAATCTGACTGAAAGTGAAAACAAAATTATTGTGCAGCAATGGACAGGAACTATATTCCTTGCTCATTTAACATGGAAGAAACTTATACTTCAGGACTACAGAAATAAACCTATTTTTAGAGAAAAAGTACCACATAAAATAGTCACATTTTAACTACAATTAATTAAACATTACACAGGTTAATTCTTATACAGTATTACCATATCTACTATGTGTTATTTTTATTTATTATTCTTTATATTAAATTTTTAAATTCTATATCTAACTCCTTTCTTGCTAAAGACTTCCCCCCCACAAAAAAATTCTGTTGACAAGGGTCTGATATTGATAACCTCCAATGCTTTGATTGACACTCTCTGGTATATTTATTGCTTATTCTTCAGAAACATAAATTCACACTGAAAGCTGATTCCCCAATCCCTAACAATTTAAAGATATTGTTATACTATTACATCTTCCATGTATGTGGCTCAGTATAAATCTTAGTTTTTGCATATAATTCATAATTTTTATCATGCCAATTAAGATTTATTCTCTATAATTTTGAAATTTCAAAATATATCTCCCTATGTGTACATGTATGTGTAGATAATAGACAGATAATAGACAGATAGATAGATAGATAGATAAAGATTAGATAGAAGTGTGTGTTCTACTAAAAAATTAAGAATTTCCATCAGTCTCAGGTCTGTTGTCTTATGTCATTTCTTAAAAATTATCTGCCTTTATATCATTTCGTGATGATCCCTAAAATTCTCCATATCTTTTAATTCCCCACAAGGGTTGGGTTGTGTACTTTTACCACCAACAAAAGTTTTTCTTATGAAATGTAGTATCAACATTGTAAATTTTTTGAAGTTAGATGGATATATTAAGCAAAAACCATACAAAGACCAAGAACAGGATAAGACAATATGAGAAATAATATTTAACATTAAAAAGAAGATGAGAAACCTTCTCACGTAAAAAGGAAAAATGACAGCTCAAGAATTAAGGTGAAAATCAGAATAAGTGGTATTTCTGAAGTTAAATAATAAAAATGGTTTTGAAGAAGCACGTTTCATTTATGATATACATTTTAAAGTAATATGAATAAAGCATATGCATAAGATTTGGAACTAAAAGTATACTATGACTCTTGATTAGAAGAGGTTTTGTTGAATGACATGTTTACCAGAAAGAGCAGTGCACTAAGTGAGCAGAAAAATAAATGATTCAGGTAGATGATATGGATAACCATAATAAGAGCCAAGAACAACTTCATAAGGAACTCTATATCATAATGGCTTTTGTCTTTTTGAGCGAGGTGATTTTCTAGAACTGAAGCAGTCATTCAAAGTATTTCAACAAAAATCCCAGAATCTGAGTTCTATAAAGGCAAGAATGGGTGTGATCCTACAATCCGAATAATAGTTTTCAATAGTTAAAGGGAAAAATTATCTACCAAAAGAAAAAAATCAATGGATGACATAGAAAGATAAAATTAAATCCTTGTCAGCATGTAGTAGAAATAAATTGGAGACAAATCTCCAAGGGCTATAGAAGTGATTAAGTAATAACAATTTAGAAAAAGATGATAATTCAAAGTCCAAAATAGTGATATCTTGAAAAGTGCAGGAATAAAGTCATGTAAGATAAGCAGCAAGAACTGGCAATTCCTATTTAAATAGCAGGCTTAAAAAGACTGTGGACAGAATCAGAGAAACTTGACAGGTAATTGTGGAATGTGGTAAAGGGTAACTCATTTTTCTAGAGTGTCCTAAGTGTCAGGAACTGTGTAGAACACTTTGTAAAAAGCAGCATAGCATAATAGTTAAGAGTAAGGGCACTGGAGCCCACAAGTCAGGGTTAAAAATCACATGCTACATATATAGCCTAATGATCTCAAGGAATGATTTAGCCTTTCTCTGCACAACTTTTCTGTGATCTAGAGTTAAAAATAAAACTAACCATGTTTGTATTGCTACAGAAGTTCATGAAAGTTTATGTGTAGGGATTGTCATTGAATAAACCATTGATATTATCACAATAACCAAAGTCATGTGAGAAAAGCTGAAACCTTAACCTCAACTGCAACATGAAGCATGGGATTCAAAAGAAATAAACACCACCACTGGGGATATAGCCCAGTAGAAGCATGAATGTTTGGCAAGCCCCAGGGTTGAATTCCTAGCAGGTGAATGAGAGAGAGAGAGAGAGAGAGAGAGAGAGACCCTTTTACTTAGAATAAAAAGATAAAATTGAAAACTAAATGAGGGAAACTTTAGTGCTGAGCAATTTCACTTTTAAATAAGACTTCCTTATATTAAATCTCTAACTAGCAAGATGAATTTCAGAATGTGTTATAAGTCTGAAATATATATGTGGATTTTGATTGACCGTAATTGTGAAAAGCCAGAAAACTAGTTCACAGCAAATTCTCAGGAGCAAAAGAAAGATGTAGGAATTATATTCGCTAAGCACGCATACAAGTTCATCATTGTTAAAAGCACTGTGCACTTTATTTCATTTAATTCTTACAAACATTATGTGCATGAATTTGATTTTTTTTGTGCTACTGGAAATTAAACTCAGAGCCTCATGCATTCTAGGCAATCACTCCACCACTCTGCTATACCACTATCACTGAATCAACTATTTTAAGAGATATATAGAAGAGTTAACTAATTTGGGGAAAAAATTACAAAGTGACAATTGATAATAATGATTGTACTTCTTCAGAAATCCCACATTGGATGTGATCTGATCTGAAAAGTGGTGTGTGTGGTGGTAATATGAATAATAAAGGAAAAATTGGTAAAACTTGAATTAATACAAGTTTTTCTTATTTCAAAGTATGTTCTGTTATCTGTAGGTTGATATTATTTCAGGTGCCCTCATGTAACTGGAAAGTACTAAAAGAAATAAATAAGAATGAAAAGATAAAGATAAAAAGATAAATATGCTTTTACTCATACATCAGAAAAAATGAGTTTTCACATATAAAGACAAAGAAAGACTTTTCAGTATTAATTACAAGAAATAAAGAATAGGTTTGCATATTTCCTGGTTTATTTTTCTTCATTTTTATTAATTGTTTGGTAACTATCAGGATTTTTTATGAATATGTTAATGTACTTTGGGCATCACTTCCCTGGGAAAAAATAATTCTAACTATTCATGAATTGTGACTCTACCTACTAAAGGCAGGACTGTGGAATCAGAGGTGAATGCATGTATATTTAATACATTGTAAGAACTTTTGTAAATCCCACAATGTACCTCCACCCAACACAACAATTAAAAAAGAAAGCATATTTGGAAATTTGTGGAGAGCATGTTGCATGTATGTTTTTGTATGTCCTATCTGAGTGGACCTTCAAAATTGCTATTGCTTCATTTTTCTTATCTTACATGATTGCAGTTCTGTTGTAAAAAGCAAAACAAATATTGGCTTACTTTGTATCTAAGCACTGCTTACCAGGCTTCCTGGTCTCCTCCACTCTTCTCTGATTTGTATGTACATTCTTCCGCTCTGCTGTGCAGCACAATTCCCTTGCAGGCTGCTGATGGCATTCCATTAAAGACCAATATCACAAAATACTGTGTACACATATATAAAATCCAAAGTTGACACCTGTTGAAACTGTTCCAGGAATTGGGGGAGGGATGATAAAGGAGAGTGGCGTAGGGGGTGAATCTAAGTATGATATTTTTGATAAATTTTAAAAACTTTTTTGTCTTCACACCCTCATAAACATCAAAGGCCCTAAGCCTGGAAATGACTGGTGTAACAGACAATATGCTCTATGGCAAATTACTACTTTCAATAATAAATAAGTGTTCCCAATTTATCTCTGTTGTGCCTAGAACCTCCCGTCACAATTATGTCTATCCTTAGTCATATATAAAGGGCCTCACCCTCAAATCATTCAGATGCAGTAAGAAATAAGTGTGCATGCTGTATGCACATCTGTACATAATATAATTAGCTATCTTTTCATACTCTTTTAATATGAATAAAGAGAGTCTTTGATATGGTTAAATTAGAGTTTCAACACTGTTGTAAGCCTTTACAAGTTAGAAGTCATTTAAATTTTTCTGGATTCAAAATAGAGATTATAATTAGCAGCATATTTTGGGTAATAACACTGATAACGCCATAGTCACAAACATCTCGCAAGAATGTGGGTGGCTTGATTGGAACTATTCATTGCCTGGCTTCATCTACATCCCGCAGAGCAATTTAGCTCCTTAAATAACCATCCCCTACTGCTAAAAGCAGCCATGTGCCATGCAAAGTAAATTAATATATGTTATTTGCTTATATCAACAATTTCTTAATTTGCCTCATCATAAGAAATTTTAATAAATCTTAATTGAGATCTTCATATTAAGACAGGATTTGATCTACCTTAAGATGAGGATATTCCCAAAGGAAAATTCATAAATGGCATATGTGCCAGCATCATGTAGTAGAAGTGCTAATTGAATTTTTTTAATAAAAGCAGCTTTTAAGTTCTTTTTACAATACAAAAAAAACCTCCTTCAATCAGAATCTAATTTATAAGGTTTCTCATGGAAGTCAGTGAATAATGTATTTGACTGGTCTCCTTATGGAAGCTTTAAATCATTACAGCAATTTGTAAGGTTTTGGAATTTCCCCACCTTTTTTGTGTTCACACCTGATTCAAAAACTTACATTTGAAGGTTTGGCTGTAAATGTATTCTCCATTCAGAGATTAAAATGTATTTCTTTAATAGGTAGATTTAAAAAGAATGTAGTTGTGCAAAACAATGTGTTCATTAGTTCTCTGATGGTATCCAATCATCATCTTTTATACAAAGTCGGAAAAAATTTGAAAATAGTACAAATGAATTGTAGAAGGAAACCAACATGCTCACCATCACTCACATCAAATCCCAGATTACATGAAGTAGATGTTCTCACACTGAACTCCAAATACCTGTGGACTTATCTACTCATTTGCAGGTGTGGTGAGATATAACAGTTGTCTTGATGCTGGACAAAAAATTGAAAGGATAAAGAGGCAAATCTTCACCCCCACACCATGTCCAGCATTTGTTACTTGTTTCTCTCTCTCTCTCTCTCTCTCTCTCTCTCTCTCTCTCTCTCTCTCTCTCTCCCTCTCTCTTTCCTTTCTTTTTTTCCTTCCTTCCTTCCTTTTCTTTTTTGATGATAGCTACTGTGAGTGGAGTGAGGTGGAATCTCAAAATACTTTTGATTTTCACTATTCTCAATAGACAAATTATGTAATCAGCCTAGGTGCCAATCAATGGATAAGCAGGTAAAGAACATGTAGTATATATACACAATTGAATTTTATTCAACCATAAAGGAAAATGAAATTATATCTTTGGCTGAAAAATGGATGGAAATGAATATCATCATGTTAAGTGAGATAAATCAGTCTCACAAAGACAAGTATCACAAATTTTCTCTCACTTGTGAAAGCTAGGGCAACATAAAACGATCATAAAAGTAAAAACGAGACACTAGGGAGGTGGAAGGGAAAGGGGAGTAGGAAATGAGAGAAATGGAGGGGGTAAAAATGACCAAAATACATTATATGCATGTATGAAACATAATGAAACCCTTTTTGTGCAATTAATATACGCTTATACAAGCAAAAAGGGATTTAGCATCCAGGTGAATATTGTATTATGGAATGAACAAAGGAGGGGAAAGCTATTATCATTGTGCTTAGAGGAAGTATCTCATCGAGATAACCAAGAATAGAAAAAAGGCAATTCTCAGAAAATATCATTCTAACGTTTATTCTTAACAAAATAAAAATCATGATGCAGACTTAAAATTTTCATCATAATCATTTTATGTCTTTATTTCACAATATTGCATGTATTACTAAAATTTCTCTGAAATGCAAATTTTTGGAAAAATCATTCAAATAGGTGATTACTCTTTAAAATTTCTTTATAGCTTCCTAAAATAATCTATTAATGACTTTAATAATCATCATATTATTAAGACTCAACACCTGCATTTTCAAGCTTAAAAATCCTGGTAAATTAGATATAAAAGCAAGAATTACACTGTAAAATATTGCCAGTGATTGCATCTACCTCCCAGAACTTTTGAGAAATAATAGCATTCATTCCTATAAAGTATTTAAGCAATGTCAGCTGCATAACAAATTATCTTTAAATAGTTTGTATAATTATTATAACAATTATGGTAACAACTGTTAATAGTATTATTTTTAGGATCTATTGTTTAAAAATACAGACTATAATTATTATATGATAGAACACTAAAGAGAATGAAGGAATTTTTTAAATTATTCTGTGCACACTCAATATTTCGTTCAAAAATGAGGAATCATTTTGGAAAGATTTTTTACTTGAAAGAATATTCTTATAAATGAATTCATTTGCTCTTTTTTTGCCATAAACTCAGCACATTTGTAAGACACATTTCTGTTGTCTTCAGGACACCAGAAACTCCTTGAAGACAGATCTTGTTCCTTCCTAGGACCAAACATTACATAGTACGGGGTAACAGGATTCATATTTTAATTACCTGCTGCATAAATAAATATTTTACTGAAAATAGTAGTAAAACCAACTTTCTTTATGCAAATTATGATGGATGTGTCATCTAAAATATGAGCAAATAGCCGAATCTTTTTGATGTTCTTGTCCATTTGCATAGGCATTCTCAATATGAATGACTGGTCCATCATTACTTCTTGCTACTTTCTGAAGAAGAAACTCATTCTCCTAAACACTTATAGCTGGACTATACTTAGGACTAATTCATGGGAGATAGACTTATTGATTTGGTGATATTAATTTAAAGGAAAGTGAAATAACAATGTTTAAGTATAGAAAAAGCAGATTTAAACTTTTAAAATTGAGGACTTGAAAAAGCAAAGAAACAGAATTACACAAGGACCTGAGAATGCAAACAAACTAAAAGACATTCTAGTGACTCTATTCTTTATATTATACAAATTATAAAATTTAATTTAGCAAAATTTATTCAATATATCTACCATATAGCTACCATTCCAACTGAGATACATCACCTTATGCATTTTCTTTATTGTCACTCCAGTCAATCCTCGACCTCAAAGACAAGCTCTGATCTTATATTTGCAAGAATCACTTTTTCCTGCTTTAAAATGGAATATAAATACCATCACATTGCCCATACTCTTTAGAATTCAGTTTTCTTCTGCTAGAATAATGTTTTGATGATTATTCTCTGTTTTGTGTATGAATACCTCTTCCCATTTCATATTAATAGCATCTCTTACAAATATTTCACAGTTTGCTTAATGATTCTCTTGTTAACACTTGAATTCTTTCTACTTTTTTGCTACTATGTAAAAAATTGCTATATATAATATCATACAAATATTTTATGTCCATATTTATAGATCCTCCTAGTTAAATATGAAGGAGTTGAGTTGCAGAATAATATGTAAATATGTTTCAGTTAATAATACATCAGTTTTCAAAAGAGATTTCACCATTTTAAAGTCCAACCATCAGGACTTGGATAATATAGAAAGACTAAGATGATCTGGTATTGGGATAGTGAAAGCAGCAAGCTAAAAATTAAAGAAATGACTAAGCCTACTCTGAGTGTATGGATCAAGTGGTAGAGCACCTGCCTAGCAAGCACAAGGCCTGAATTCAAACCCAGTAAAAAAAAAAAAGTCTTTAATCACTTACTGCAACAGTGTAAGCAAAACACTAAATTGGAAAAGCTATAGAACCTATGTTCTATTTATCTATGTCCGTCTTCCATAGAATGACACACAAAGCTGAGGATTAAATGGATCAGCACAGACAAGGGAGTGGAGCAGGAAAAGGCAGTTCATCTCATTGCAGAGGGAACACTGAACAAAATATTCCTTTAGTTCTATGCACCTGGGGGTCAAGAAAGTACCAAGAGTAGAATAGTACTGAGTACTGAGCAAGAGTGGCAAGGTTTCTTGCTCCTCCCTCTTTCACTTAGAGTCACCTGAGGAAAGCCTTTGCTAAAGGTCCAGAGAAAAATTGAAGATGTCTGCACTAGGAAGGTAGAGGCACAGACTAACCGCTTCCCTCATGTGCCTTTCAGAGACTGGAATACACTGACTGTACAAATTCTAATATGAGGAACTTAGCTTTCTCCTGAGAAGTGTGGGGTTACTGGGGTTTGAACTCATGGCCTTTTCCTTGTTAGGCAATGCTGCACCACTTAGAACTACAACTTTTTGCATTTTTTTTTTTCAGAAATTTTTTCTCAGGTTTTTGCCCAGAGCAGGCCTGACACCCTGATGCTCCTACCTCTGCCTCCTGAATAGCTGAAATTTACACATGAGCCACCAATCCCAGCCTAATTTTTTTGAGTGGCAGGCCTGGCTTGAAACTGTCTTTGCATCCTGAGTACCTAGAAATACAGTCCTGTACCACCAACCCCAGTCGAGGTAGCACCTTCCTAATTTTATGGTGGAACCAGAAAAAATCACACATAGACTCTTGACTAGGAGCTACACTCCTCACCAAACAGAAAAATATTTGAAGTTTTAATCCCTTGATAATAATGATTACTTCTTGGCTTATTAGAAAAATGTTTAACTTTCTTTTGAAGTCTATGTTAAAGTAATTTTCCAATTTTGTCATTAACTTATTATTGACTTGTAAACATTTTCCATACAATCTTGATACATGTCTGTTGCAAAATAGTATGAATGCCAATCATTGTCTCCTACTTTCTAGTTTGCTTGTCTATTTCCACACCTATATTTCCTTCTTATTACTAATTTTCCTGGGTTCCCTAGACAAAATCTTGATGAAGCCAAAATTGTAAAGATAATCCAGTTTCTTTTCTTGTAGATGATCTCTAATTTTAGTGTTTCAATTGCGTTTTTTAAAATATTTATTTATTGTTTATTTTGTGTGGTGCTGGGGATTGAACCCATGGTCTGACAAATGCTAAACACACTTGACAACTGAGCTATACCCCTAGTTCCTAGATTCTAGTTTAGTATCTAAGTCTAAACAATTTTATTGAAGAGATTTTCTTTACACAATGAATGGATTTAGTGCTTTAAAAATGCATTGGTAATATAAATATATGCCGATTTCTGTGTACTCTGGCTTAAAAAATATACTGATTTATTACTATGTCAATTCCTCAATATGTGTCAGGGAAATGGTGGTGTTATTTCTTAAAATGTTTAAATTTTTTTCAAAATTATTTTGGTTATTATAGGTCCTTTGAATTTTCACAAATTTTAGAATCAAAGTATCAACTTCTAAAAACAATCGTAGAAATAATATAGAATATGAATTTACTCTAATAATTTCTGTGGTAACTGACATTTTAACAATATTGAGTCCTTGAATCCATAAATATTGTATAAATCTCAGTTTATTCAGAACTTCTTTAGCTTCTATTACAAAGATTTTTAGGTCTTAAGTTAGTGATTCGATACATTTCAGCTAGAGCTATGCCTACATGATTTGTATTCTCCAGTGTTTTATGAAGAATGTTCCTTGTAGTTTCATTTTAACCACTTTTTGTTACTCATGTACAGAGGAGCAACTGAATTTTCTGTGTGGTGATATCATAAAATGTTAACTCCTACCTTAATTCTAGTAGTATTTTTATATATTCTCTAATCTTTCATATTTAAAAGAATTTTTAAACATTTTTATTAGTATATAATAGTTGTACAGGGGATTTCATTGTAACATTTCCATATTTGTGTGTAATGTACCCAGGTTTGGTTCATCCCTTCAATTATTCTCCCTCTTCCTCTTCTAGCTCTTAAAATAATTTCAGCAGGTTTCGATGTTCAACAGTTTTCAAACATGTATATAAACCATATTCACCTTCCTTTACCCTCTTCATTTTCCTTCCCTCTACTGTTACATCCTCTCTTTCTCATGTTTTATTGTGTATTCCTGTCCTTCACTGTTTAAGTGTGTGTTCATTGTTCAGTGGGGTTTTGAATTGGTATTTTACCTATAAATATATCACATTTTAAGCAGCTAACTCCCTCTATTACTCTTCCTTGTCCTTTCCTCCCTACCTCATATTGTTTAACAACATTGTGGTGAACAAATTCAGTGTATTTTTTGTGTCTTATTTCTATGAAGAAATGTTTCACTATTACTCTTCTTTCCCTTCTCCTGTAGTCTCCTCTGATATCCCACTATTGGAAACATATTCTATATACATATGCATTTATAGTATTGTGTTTGTATTTGCAACCATTTTCTACATATGCGATAAAACATGTAACCTTTGTTATCCTGAACCTGGCTTACTTCACTTAACATGATGCTCTCCAGGTCCATCCATTTGCTTGCAAACAACAAAATTTCATTCTTCTTTATGGCTCAATAACATTTCATTGCATACACATATATACCACATTTTCTTAATCCATTCTTCAGTTGTAGGGCATCTGGGCTGTTTCCATAGCTTGTCCATTGTAAATAATACTGCAATAAACGTGGGTGTGCAAGAGTCTTTATTATATCCTGACTTAACATTCTTTGGGTGCATACCTAGGAGTGTATTTCTGAATCATGTTAAATCTATTGTTAGATCTTTTTTAAGGAGCTTCCAAACTACTTTCCATTTTGATTGTACTAATTTACAACCCCATGAACAGTGGATAAGGGTTCTTTTCTTCCCATATACTTGCCAACATTTGTTTTTGATTGTGTTCCTGATGATAACCATTCTAATTCTAATGAGGTGGAATCTTAAGTTTGTTTTGATTTGCATTTCTTTTATGGCCAGAGATGTTGAGCATTTCTTCATGTGTTTTTTGGCTATTTACAGCTCTTCCTTTGAAAAATTTCTGTTCAATTCATTTGTCCATTTTTTAAAATTGGGTCATTGATACTTTGTGAGTTTAGTTTTTTGAGCTCCCTATAAATTCTGGTTACTAATCCCTCAACAGATGTATAGTTGGCAAATATTGTCTTCCATTCTGTGGGCTGTTTCCAAAGTCTGCTGACCAATTTCTCTTGTGAAGAAGCTTTCTAGTTTCATATAGTCTCATTTGTCAATTATTTCTTTTAATTACCAAGCTATTGGAGGCCTATTTAGGAAGTTATTGTCTATGCATGTATGTTTCAGTATTTTCCCTACTCTCTCCTATTGCAGATTCAACCTTACATTAAGATCTTTGATCCATTTTGAATTGATATTAGTACTGGGTAAAAGACAGTGATCTAGTTTCAGTCTTCTATATGCAGTTACCCAGTTTATCAGCACCCTTTGTTGAAGAGGCTGTCTTTTTTTCCACGTGATATTTTTGGCTCCTTTGTCAAAAATCAGCTGCTGTAGCTGCATGGATTTATGTCTGGGGACTTCTATTCTGTTCCATTAGTTGTCATGTCTGTTTTTTTGCCAATACCATGTTGTTTTTATTGCTATGGCTCTGTAGTATACATTGAAGTCAGGTACTGTGATACATCCAGTATTGCTCTTTTTTTGGTCAGTATTGCCCTGTCCATTTGAGTGCTTTTGTACTTCCAAATGAAACTTACAGCTGATTTTTCTATTTCTGTGAGGAATGTCATTGCAATTTTGATGGGAATTGCATTGAACATATACATTGACTTTGATAATATAGCAATTTTCATGATTGTAATACTGCTAATCCACAAGCATGGGAGATCCTTCTGTCTCTTGATATCTGCTTCAACTTCTCTCTTCAGTGATATACAGCTTCTGCTATAGAGGTCTTTCATCTCTTTTGCCAAATTTATTCCTTGGTATTTTCTTTGCAGCTATGTTAATGAGATTGTTTGTATGAATTCTTTCTCAGTCTACTCATTGTTGATTACATATATATATATATATACATATGTATGGAAGTTACTGATTATTTTACATTTATTTTGTATCCTACTATTTTGCTGATGTCTAGGAGCCTTTTTTGGTGGAGTTTTTAGGGTCTTGTAGGTATAAGATCATATTTACAAATAAGAATAATTTGACTTTCCATAGTGAAATTCCTTTTATTTCTTCTTTCTATCTTATTGTTCTGGACAGAAATTCCAGAACTATGGAAAGAAGTCATACCTTTGTCTTTTTCCTAAGTTTTTCTTCATTTAATGTGATGCTGACCATATTGTATATATATATATATTATATATATATATATATATATATGTTATATATATATGTAATATATTTTATATATGTAATATATATATATATATGTAATGTGCGTGCATCCTTTTTTATACTGCAGTACATTCCTTCTGTTCCTAGATTCATCAGAGCTTTTATCAAGAAAGGATGTCGAATTTTGTTAAAGGTTTTTTCTGAATCTATTGAGATTTATTTTTGACCATGCTTCTGTTTATATTTGCATTACATTTATTGACTTGCATATGTTGAACCATTCCTGCATCCTTGGAATGAAAAGAAATTGATCATGGTTTGTGATATTTTTGTTATGTTGTTGAATTTGATTTGGCAGTAGTGAAAATTTTTGCATCTATGTTCATTAAAGAAAATGACCTATAATTCTCTTTTTTTATTGCTAGGTTTTGGGATGAGTACAATACTGACTTCTTAGAATTAGATTGGAAATGTTCCTTCCCTTTCTATTTCATGGAAAACTTGAGGTGTGTTAGTATTAGATCTTCTTTAAAGATCTGGTAGATGGCTCAAAAGACCAAAAATCGTATGTTCTCCCTCATATGTGGACATTAGATCAAGGGCAAACACAACAAGGGGATTGGACTATGAGCACATGATAAAAGCGAGAGCACACAAGGGAGGGGTGAGGATAGGTAAGACACCTAAAAAACTAGCTAGCATTTGTTGCCCTTAATGCAGAGAAACTAAAGCAGATACCTTAAAGCAACTGAGGCCAATAGGAAAAGGGGACCAGGAACTAGAGAAAAGGTGAGATCAAAAAGAATTAACCTAGAAGGTAACACCCACGCACAGGAAATCAATGTGAGTCAATGCCCTGTATAGCTATCCTTATCTCAACCAGCAAAACCCCTTGTTCCTTCCTATTATTGCTTATACTCTCTCTACAACAAAATTAGAGATAAGGGCAAAATAGTTTCTGCTGGGTATTGAGGGGGGGAGCGGGAGGGGGTGGAGTGGGTGGTAAGGGAGGGGGTGGGGGCAGGGGGGAGAAATGAACCAAGCCTTGTATGCACATACGAATAATAAAAGAAAAATGAAAAAAAAAATAAAATAAAGATCTGGTAGATTTAGCAGTGAATCCATTGGGTCCTGAGCTTTTGTTTGTTGGAAGACTCTGTACTGCTGTTTCAGTTTTATTTTTATTTTATTTTTAGTGATAGATCTATTTTAGTGGTTCATTTCTGGTAGGTTATACACATCTAGAAATTCTTTAAAAAATGTGATATATATATACATGACGTATAACTTACCAATCATATGTTATATAATAATATAAGATACAGATTGTATATACTTAATAATTCTTTAATATATATATGATTTACTGAAAAAAAGTAACTTATCTATTTCTTCTAGATTTTTCTATTTATTTGAGTACAGGTGTTCAAAGTATTTCCTACTGATTCTCTGGATTTCATTATTATTTGTTGTGACGTCCACTTTTTCATCTCTAATTTTATTAATCTGGGTCTTTCCATCTTCCTTTGGGTCAGATTCTCTAAGGGTTTATCAACATTATGTATCTTTTTGAAGACTCAATTTTTTGTTTCATTATTTGTGTAGTATGTTTGGTCTCTATTTCATTGATTTTGGCCCTTATTTCAATTTCTTTTTCTTTGTGTTGGTTTTGTGTTTAGCTTGTTCTTGTTTGTCTAGGATTATGGAACGCAGAAGTAGGTCATTCATTTGAGATCTGTGTCTTTATCATAGGCTCTCACAGCTCTAGACTGTTCTCTTAGCACTGCCTTTCCTATTTACCATAAGTTATGATAGGTCATGTTTTCATTTTCATTAGATTTCAGGAATTTTGGATTTCTTCCCTTATTTCTTTGACGACCACTGGTCATGCAGATATGTATTGTTCAGTTTCCATATATTTAAATGTTTACTGTAGTTTCTTTGTGGTTGAATTCTAGTTTTATTTTATTATGGTAAGACAGGATACTGTGAGTTATTTCAATTTTCTTTTCTTTTAAGAGTTGCTTTGTGTCCTAAAACATGATCTATTTTGCAGAAAGTTCCATGGGCTTCTGAGAAGAATGTTTGTTGTGTTGGTGTGGATAAAATATTCTATAGATTTGGTCTATGGGTTCATTTAATTCTGAAGTTTCTTTGTTGATTTTTTTTGTCTGGATGACCTACTTATTTAGAATAGTAGAGCATTGATGTCTCCCACTGTCACTGTGTTTTTAAGTCCAAAAATGTATGTTTAATGAGGTCAAGTGAATCAACAGTGGGCACATGTAAGTTAAGAGTTACTATTTCCTCTTGATATATTGCTCCTTTTATCAGGATCAAGTGACCCTCTTTGTGTCTTCTGATTAATTTAGGCTTAAGTCAACTTTATGAAATATAAGTATAGCTACTCCTGCCTGTTTTCAGGGGCCATCTGCTTGGAAAATCTTTTTCTACCTTTCACTTTAAGCCAATGTTTGATTCTGTCAGTAAGTTAGGTTTCCTATAAACAACAAATTTTCAAGTCTGGTTTTTTAGTTCAGATTTCCAATCTATTTCTTTTTATGAGGGAACTGAGACCCTTAACATTCATTGTTAATATTGAGAAGTATGTGGCAGTTCCTGCCATTTTATAGCTTTTCTTGTGTGTGTGTGTGTGTGTGTGTGTGTGTGTGTGTGTGTGTCTTTGCTACTCTATACGCGCTTATCTGTTCATCTCATGATCTCATGGGATTTAAATATTCCCATTCTTTCATGGCTATATTTATCTTCATCTCCTGATGTGCAAGAATTCTTTGAGTATCTTTTACAGTGTTCACTTAGTGCTTATAAATTGTTTTATTTTTTGTTTATCATGGAAGATTTTTATTCTTCTTCAATTCTGAATAACAGCTTTTCGGGGTAGAGTAATCTAGGTATGAAATTTTTTTCATTCAATGCTTGAAATACTTTATTACATACCCTCCTTGTTTTTAAAGTTTCTGTTAAAAATCTGCTGTTGTTTTGATGGGTTTGCCAGTATAAGTAATTTGATATTTCTCCCTTGCAAATTTCAGTATTCTTTCCTTGTTCTCTATACTTAATGTTTTAACTGTGACGTGCTGTGGAGAGATTCTATTTTGGATGTTGCTGTTTGGTGTCCTAGAGACTTCTTTAGAGGTTGGTTATTAAAGATAAGGTCTACCTATATTTTGGCAATCTCATATTTAGCAAACTAACCAGACCAACTACCCTTGCACCCACAAACCTAAGGATATGTTTCTAGTTTGGTGGGGTAGTCAGTGACATGGAGGCTGTCACCAATCTGCCATACTGACTTTCTGACCTTTTTTATTTTTTTACTATAAATAAAACTGCTTCATTCCTTCTTCTTTAACTAGTAGATAATACTATTTTTTTTAACTAGTAGATAATACTATTTTTTTTCATCATTGGGAATTTGTCAAGATTGCAATAATAATGTGAATAACAAAGGCAAAGACAAACATCTTTACCTTATTCCTCTAAAGAGTTCAAGCTTCCTTTGTCAAGACCATCAACTGTATTGTTGACTAGAGAAATTACGTAGGTAAACTCCATAGGATGAGAAATTTTCTTTGTACTTTGCTTCAAACTCATGTTTACAAATAATTTCTTATGAAGATAATGTTTCTAAAGAAAAATAAATTTTGAAATATTTTGGCTAAGCAGGAACACATAGAATGAAGAAGGAATGTGAAGGTGAGTAGGTAAAAATAATACATATGATAAAAATGGATGGAAGCCATGGGCACTGAGTGTTCTCTTTTTAAAAAATTTATTTATTTATTTTATTGTTATTACATTTACTCACATGTGTATACATTAAGAACATGTCTGCATAGCCAGTATAGATAATAGACACAGCCAAAAAACTAACTTTTGAAATCTTCTCAATGAAGGATTGTGTTCTCAATATTTACAGTTTTAGAATCAAATAGCTACTTCCATTCTTTGCATAACTGCCTAGTCACATTTTCGTAATAACTAAAAAACAACTCTTAGAATGTAATCAATGCACAACCATATATGTATACCCTCTTCTCAGTGATTGGCGCATAACAACATTTAATTTTTGTTACTTGATCTGATGACAATATTTCATAGGATGAAGCACATGATCACTGGGAAGATAATGGCTATGGAAAATTATGGTCACTTAAAGCCTACATATATAGTTATGTTTAGAGCCCATGGCAGATTACAAAGGAGAGCTACTAAGCATAATAGAAAAAATGAATAATAGTTAAAAATAAAATGCATTGCTCTGGTGGAAAAGTAGTAGCAGGACTTGAACTACCTTATATACAGGTGTCTCAAAGTAAAAACAGCTGCCATCTGAGAACATAAATTTCAAATGAGTCTACAATGTGGACTGCTTAAGAGGATACTGTAATTTTTCTTTACAGTTAGTAAACTGCCAGGCCTATCAACCTAGTGTTCTTTGATTGTATTTTTTTCATTTGTTTCTTGACTCCTTCTAAATAGGTGATTTATTACACACACCATTTCAAGCTGAAATGAATTTAAATTGAGATAACAAGAAGGCATGAAGAAAACAAGGTTGAGTGAGATTTAAGCACATTGTTCATGCACTGAGGTTCTGCACTTTCAGTCAAAACTGTCTAGCAGCTAGGAGCCAAACAATTATGTAGCTCAGTGAATCCATAAAAAACAAACTATGATTTTTTTCAGAAAAGCTTGAAAAGCATCATGAAACCAAGCAACATCTAGTAGAGAAAATGTGTACTAATCTAAGATGAGCTTACATTACAAATATTCTTACATTACAATATTGATAACAATAAGTTATGTTATGATAGTGTATAATACCACCCTGCCTGTAAGTGCTCACACTACATCAAAACAGAATTGTGTTAAATCATTCTATAGGGGCCAAATAGAATTGCGGCAATTCTATTGTACTCTTTTATAACTTATAAAAGTTAAGTGTACTTAAATATTTTGTTATGCTTTTGAAATTTTCCTACTAGGTCTTCTATTAGATATGTGGTCATATTCAAACACTAGCATCTGCACTTTTCCTCAAAAAATATTTATTATATTTATATTACTTATTAATGATAATGGAGTACTATTTCTTCTCTTCATTGAACACCAACTGATTTATACCTTTTGAAGTAACAGAAATCATTATTTGTACAACTGTAAAACAGGATTCTTTCTCAGGAATTGGAGTAAAGACAGGTTGTTCATTCTTCTGTGAGGACATCTGTCTAAGTTTCTAAGTTGTTTGGAACTTAAAATATAAATAACATTGATCTTTTGAGTTTATTTCCCTATATGAAAATTGATAGCAAAATTTATTAAGGAAATCTTTAATTGGAAGAAAATATCCTAAGAAATTATATCAGATGAATAGGGGAAAGGTAACAAGCAATGAGGTTATGTGGTCCTTTTAAATACCAATCTATGCTATTGGTATGTGGAATGTAAATTAACCATTAACATTATAAAATATTGCTTAGAAAATATTGTCCAGAATATTTTTTACCTTGATGTGTAAATAAATAATTTATTCTGACTCTATAGACTTTTAAAATTTTACTGTCCATCCCTAATTTTTGAAGGATTCTGACTAATTGGTTTTATATAACCTTGATTTCTTAGCAATGCTTAACTTGCAAACTATAAAGAAACTCTACATCTTTTCTCAAATTTGCATTCACATCATTGGCATCTATACAAATTCAGTTTATCTAAAGCATATTTACAATTCCATTGCATACTGGCCATTAAAACTCTATATTACATAAGGACTGAAGCTAATATTCATAAATTCTCTGTTTTATTCATAAATAATAATAAGCAAGGAAACAATGAAATAATTACTTGATAATATTATCTGAAAATTTCTTGGTTAAAAATGTACAGTGATTAGGAATTTATTAAATTTGAGATAAATATATGCTAAATTCCATTTTAATATTAATATTTTTCTTTTATGTCACTAGCAAAAAAATGTATTTTCAGATGGGACCTAAAAAGCTGAAAGTAAATTTGCATTTTGTCAGTACATAGGTTAACATTTCCTTTGTTATACAGACAAGCTAGTCTTAAGGTGATAACCAAGTAAAAATTAAGTCTTATTTTCAGAAATTCCAATAAACATTACTATATTTTTTCTTTACAAAAAACCCAATAAACTCTAAAAAGAATTGTTTTTCTACAAAGATTTAAACTCTTAATATTCCGTGCTTATATTTGAATTAGGCAGTCAGTTTCAGAAGTAACATTATATTTCTACCCTTCCACATTTCACCTGATTGACCATACTTTCATGAATTACATGTTACTGATATGATTTAGCTGAATTCAACTTGGAGATCCTATTAGAGAGCAACTTAAGGCAAAATGGCAGAAAAGGAAACACAGAAATGGAAGCAGGGTACGGCCATAGAAGTGAAGTAGCCAAGAGTGTGGCCACAGACCTGGGGGAGCTGCTGTCTTGGTGGGAAAGCAAAGTAACTGTCATCAGGCAGTTTCCTGCCTGTCTATTCTGAATTCTGCTGTGCCCCTCCCATCATGAAAATGCTTCAGCAGCTGACCAACTAAGCATGGCACAAATGAAAAATAAAAATTCTCATTGAAGTTCAGTGATAGATCTGGAAAACCACTGGACTTGTCTGTTGCAAATTGAGCCTTGCACTGTTCTACTTTATATCCACTTTCATTCATCTCTTTGTTTCATGGAAATCCTTGAAGTGAAGATACATGAATATGGTTACACCTGGATCTGACTGAATTTCAGTCTAACACCAATTTAGCTTGCTGTTTCTTCTTTGTCTGAATGTTAGGCATTTCCATCTCTGCTATGCAATAAAGAGGATTTACAATCCTTTCTTCCAAAAAAGACTATACACTGAAATGCAGTGCACTCAATATGCTACCATTCCAAAATCTCCTGATGGTGTGCTTTCAGGTTCAAAGTGTCACTAATGTTGGGAAGAGATGAAAAAAATCCTTTTGACACCTCTCAGAATATGCAAGACACTTCAGTCTAGTTTGAAGATTCTCTTTTGGAAAATATGCCAAACATATGCAGAGATGCTGAGAATCAGCTGGCTCTAGAACACTCTCAGCATGAAGTTAACACAGAAGTGCACCTCAATGAACTAGAAAAACAATAACCTTAAAGAAGATGAAACTGAATATAAAGTAGAATAGGACAAGAATCAATCTTCTGCAGAGGTTGCAGCTGTGCTATTGAAGAAGAAGCAAATTCTTACTTATCTTATTAGAAGCCCAAGCAGATTAGCATGCTAAAGCATTACCAGTATTAGAAAAAGCTCTTCTGAGATGTGAGCACATACAGATAAGTGGGTGTAAAACACAGCTTCTGGAGCTTCTTGGAAAGTCTACTTGAGGTATTCTGGGTAAAGTTTATGTCATGCTGTTACTGGAGACTGGGATGAGGAAGGGCCTTGTTGAGTAGGGGTTTAGACTTCTAAGTCAAGAAATCTGGAAGCAGCTTTGAATTCTTCTACTACTGACTTGGATAATGTCATTTTTACAATGACATTAAAATACTTTATTTAGTTTCCATAATTACTCTCAAATTTCAGTTTTAACCTTAATTTACTTTGCTTAACTACATATAAACAGCATATATGTGCACTGTTAATTCTTAAACGAGCTATGATTTACATTCACATTTTTTATATGAAAGAGAATTCACTTCCTTTTAAAATTCTCTCCCAAATATTCCACATTCGTTTAGTATTCCAGTATATCTCATTTCGGTTTCACAATTTTTTTATTAAATTAATATACTCATTTTTCTTACAATTGGATGTTTTATGTGAACTCTTTGCTGTAACAGTTACTATAATTCTATCTACAGAAATTTACTAAGTTCTTAGTGACTTTTATTTTGCATGAAGAAAGGACACACACTGCAAGTATGCAAGATCAAAAAATAGTTTTAAAAAGATTAAGATTTATAAACACATATCAGAAGTTGTCATCACAAAATTTTAATTTTTGCATCATTTTCCTTGGACAGCTGACTCAGACTCACAGCATCAATAAGACTATGTCCATCAGCAATGCAATTATTTTATGCTTTAACTTGCTATGGGTCAAAATAAAGTAATAAATAAACCAAGCTCAGAAAAACAAATATCACATGTTTTCTCTCATATGTGGAATATAAATTTTTTAAAAAATACACGAATGTAGTTGGAAGACTCTTGAAGAAGAGGAAGGGGCCACCATGAGGGACCATGGGGAACAAGGGAGGGACAGTGTTGAGTCTGATCAGAGTACATCACACACGTAAGAAAAGGTTATAATGGAAACTATTATTGTGTACAAGTTATATCACTAATTAAATCAAAAGAAGGAATGTAACAGTTCTGAGTTCATACTTGTTATGGATTTAACATGAAATGAATATTCTCCCAGAAACATTTGCAATTGTTTTAGGCACTTATATGTAATAAACCAAAAATAAAGAACCACATCCAGATATGATTGCAATGATTGAACTGTTACTCAGCATGCCCAGTGGAGTGGTTCTTTCCGAAAATGAAAGATACAGCAAAATAATATAATTGTAGAATTAGGACATTTTCACCCAGAATTCTGATCACTTGTCTCACATTAGAAGTGACACTGACTCAAGTACCCTGAGGAGGAAGGGGCCTGTCAAAAGAGATCTTGGTTAGAAACAGCTGATGTATGAAGCCCATTGGTGACACTGTTAAGAAAACAACACATATTCGTGCTTTCCAAGCACTGCTAGACCTCATCCACAGTGGGTCTAGAGCACTTAATGAGAGCTCTAGTGCTAAAAACAGTAAGCAGATGGAGCTGCCTCTCCTCTGAGAGCACAATACACATTAAGGTCCAGGCAAAAACAATCTTCCAAGACCCGAAGACTGATAATTGCCACTGATTCACATTAGGAAAAAACTAGAATGAGATAACCATTGGCAGAGAAAATCAGGCCCAGGAAGCTGTAGGCTTCAATGTTGGTCCAGCTCACGAACCCACTGCTCCAAAGTCTCTTACTTTTCTCTGAGCTGTTAAAAATTTTACTCTAGGATTCCTGAGTTATGAAGCCTACTGCTGGACATTCTGGGGGGTCAGATTTGTCCAGGAATATCTGAGTTTCCAAACATTGTATTACCAAAGTCTTCCACCAGAAGTTTTCTCCTTCTACTTACACACATGACAGGTTCTTTCCAGGCCTCTGCTGCCTTTCTGGATATCTATACTCTGTAGGCATTCAAGCATCCTGTTTTCCATACAAGCTTACAAGTTTCTTTAGACCTTAGCCTGGGCCAAACTTTTTTTTTTTTTATTCGTTTATTTGGGCCAATCTTTAGTAAATATGAAATAGGGTTTTCCAATCCCATGGAATTTGCCAGTAAGCATAGACTTAAATATCAATCTTATACTCCTCTTCCAAATGTCAAAACCTCCTCAACAATCTTCCAAAGGAGGATGATTGTGGACTGTCAGATTCTCTGATCCAAGCAGTGGGTAACTTGATACTCTGTAACCAAACATTGAGCCTTACCATGACCAGTAGGAAAGCTGAGAAACTGGTTCAGTGTGCTCCTAGCTCTCATTCTCCTGATGCCCACTCATGCCTGGATGTCAACCTGACCAATAGATCACTGACTGCTTCTAGAAGAGTAATGGTCTCTGACATGCCATATTCAACAAATGAATTTAGAGTATATAGTGACTGAAATTCTAGCATTTCAAAACTGTTTCATAGCACCTTTCCAGAAATCTGCTCACACTCAGGAAACACCCCTCTACTTTTTACTGTTTATGTACAATATAGAAAGTATTCCCATGTGCAGAAAGAACCTCCCAGGTTGGTAAGTGAAATGGGGACAAACGTTTACAGTTAGAGATCAAAAAGTGAAAAGCTTTTATTGCAGAGAAAAGAAGACCACACAATGTAGGACTTTGCCTTCTGCAGAGCTGGAGGAAGAAGAGGAGGTTGTCACTTAAAACTGATTAACATGTCTTGAAGAAGTTGACTTTCTTCAAATAAGAAGAAATCATGCTGAAAACAAAAGCAAAAGCAAAACAAAATATAGCCACAGTGGAAAGAGTATTATTGCTGTGATATGAACAGAAAACTTTAGGCATGGCTGTTAATGTACCAACAACAATTCGGAGTAAAGAAGTAAAGTATTAACTATTTAATAAAATGCATTCATTGTGTAAGTCACCTACTTCCTACTACTTGGATTTCTGTTCTTACATATTATTAATGAGGCTCCTCTCCTTTACTTTTGCTGCACAATCATGTTATATTACAAATGTTCTGTGTTCTCAAATCCATCACCCCCAAAACATAACCATAGGTGTTAATGTGGCTTTTTCTGGCCCTTAATTGAAAGCTGGAGGGAAAACAAGTAAGTCAGTGACCACTGACTTAATTTCTTCACAGGCTGTGATTTATCTTCCAGGCATAAGTGTATGTTTTATTTCCATTTTCATTTATGGTGTGGTCATTTCTTATATGCTTACTCAGGCTCTTGTGCCCTTTCTTGGATAAAATATCATTCATAGTCAGTTAACAAATTGAGAAAGGCAAAAAGTTCAGATTTTCAACACTTAGGGATTGTTTGTGTCCATACCATATGCAATATATGGCATGACAAGCTCTTCTGTCTTTTTTGCTGTTAAATCATCAGGGCAATCATTGACAGAGCAGCTGAATAGAGTAATTTAAGACTGGATAAAAGGGGATGGAAGACTATGACCACCATTGTGAAAATGAGCTACATTAATTAATAGTACATGAAGGAGTTTTGGAACCACCATCCTCCTGATCTCTGCCTCCTGTATAGCTAGGATTACAGGCATGAGCCACTGGTACATGAATGGTAAGCCATGTTTTTGAATGTATCCTTGAGTAAAAATTTAAGAGTTGTTGATTTTATAATCAGATTTTCTGTGTAAAGACAAGTCGGGATAATTTTTTAAATCCAAGTTAAATATTGTATGAAGTATTAGTCCGAGAAAAATCAAGACGAGGAGTTCTGATTAAAAAGGAAGTAGTATCTAGTAAGAATACTTAGAAATTCAGGGGAGAAAATGAGTTTATGCTATGAAGCTAGAATCAAAAACTTACACTAGCTTGCTTACAAATTTGGTTTTCTTCTAGTTTCTTCCTGGTGGTGCATGTCCACGACCTGTTGCCCTATGAAGCTTGTTGAATCCAAATTTAGAATTACCTCTGTTATGATCAATAAGTTTGTAATCATTGTTTCTTTTTCTAGGATGAAGTGTCACTAGCAAAGTCAGAGGGTTATTTGTTTAAGGTCATTTGTTCATGTAGCTGCAAGTTACAACACTATTGAGTTGTAATTCCTTTTAGCCTCATTTGATGAGACCAGAATTAACCCCAAATTATCATGAGAATGTAGCAATAAATGCCATATTTAATAGTTGGTAAACTGAGGGCAGTTACGACTATTTGAAATAAGTTAAAAATAGTATAAAGCTTTTAAAAAAACTTTTGTAAGATGTTTAATATATTTTAATGGATACATAAAACTATATTAACAGGATTTTTCAGTATATATATATATATATATTGTATGTTATTTAAGTCAGGTTAGACATACACATATGTGTGTGTAGATATACACACATACTATATGTAAATAAAAAAATAGATGTATGGATAGGTAGATATATCTTCAAACATATATCATTTTTTATGGTTAAAACTTCCAAGGTCCTTTCTTCTACCTTCTTGAAATTCATAGTTCATCAACATTATCTGTAGTCATGTACTGTGTAATAGCACTCCAGAACATCTAAATCCTATCTAAACTTAGTACCCATCGAGCAACAACACAGTGAATATGTCACCATGTCTCAGTGACGGATATGATGAAAGGTCTCCTAAGGGACAAAATTAAGCAATAAAATAATGTCATAATATTGCATGAGAATCTGGAATATAAAAGAAACTAATATTAATATGTGATTAAACAAATAAATAAATAGAGGATAATGGGAAACTATCCCAGAATGTAACTCTTCACTCAGTTTATAAGATATACATTGGGAATTTCATATAATACAATACAGAATGTGAGAATAAAAGCAAAATAACTCTACAGTGGAGAAACCTGACAACCACTTTTTTAGTCAGATGACCAAAGTTAATAACATCAGCAATGATTAATCATTCTGATGTACATATTCTGCTCAGGCTTAGAAAATGATAGGCCAAAACAGGACACTTTGATATTCTGTGTACCTTGAACTGAAGAATCAACCTCAGTACAAAGATCTCTTTGACCTCTGCATCCCTCACCTACTCTCTGCTGAAGCACAGCATGAGGCTTTCTGTGAAGTTCTCTTATGTGACTAAAGGAAATTCTTCCCTAAGAAATGTAATTGCCAGGAGCTTCCTCCCTGTAATCTCAGCAAACAAGGAAGATTAACTCACAGGAAAGATAGCTAGTATGAAGGCCATACTCAGACTTGATGAACTTTTTTGCCAAGCTGCTGTCTGTTCTTTGTGTCCATTCATCTCTCCTAAAAATGAATTCTTCCTCTAACATAGCCTACTACTCCAACCTCCTTCTCTCCAATGAAAAGGATAAAGAAAACTTCTAAATCTCTTTGGGCTAATGAGTACTAATTTTTAATACTTGTGATGCCTCCGTGCAAGTAATAGATTGGTATCATTCTTCTCTTGTTAATCTACTGTCCATTAATTTCAGCAGACTCAATGATCAAACCCTGAGTTTGTGGAGGAAAGAACTCTTCAGCCCTACAACTCTGTATGCAGACTGATAAATCAGTACTTTCTCCTTAACCCATAATCTTAATATGATCCTAAGCAAAACTTTGGCCAAATCCCAATTTAAGAAACCTACAAATATCGGACTATTATTGCTCAAAACTTTTAAGGCCATCCAAAAAAAAAAAAAAAAAGTACAAGAAACTGTCACATAAGACAAGCTTAAGAACATATTATTACTAAATGGGTTATATTTTTCATGGAATCTTTAGAAAGAAAGAAAAAAGGTATCTTGAATAGGACACTACAGCAGTCAGTGAAAACAAAGGAAATATGAATAAAGTATTGACCTTAAAATAATGTGTCAACAATGATTAATGTTATTACAAATGCACCATGCTAAGATAAGAAATAAAAGAGAACTGCTATCTGAAACCTTTGTATCAACTTTACAACTTTTCTTTAAATCTGATCTGAAATTTTGAAAAATAATTGAACAAATTATTATTCAGTAGAAAGCAAACACAATGTAGTTGTCAAATGCTCAATTATACCTCTTCTACACTGATTAGGATTTTCTATCTTACAAGAAATATATGTATATAAGCACATTTTAAATGTGCTCAAGCAATACATGTAGTTTCTATAACATAGTTTTGTTTTACTATAATAACATGCTTTGGTGATTATTCTCTAGTTATACATTTGGAAAAACATTTCATTGCCAGATATTTATTTTAATAGACATAGTTACTTAATCACAATATATTTAAATAAATTATTTTACAGAATGTTTTATTTTTGCTGTTTTGATTTAAAAGTAATACCTTCTCTTTATCTTTGAATAAAATTATTTTTCCACAGGTAATACATTTCAGGAGGTTAGTTTCTAAAAATTGCTCCTCAAAAAGGTAACTCAAGAAGCCAGACTTAGTGGCACATGCCAATAACCCCAAATACTAGGAAAGACTAGAATTCAAGGTCAACCCAGATAAATAGTTATTCACACCTCAACTCAACAAAAATGTTTGATGTGATGGTACTGTAAGAAGTGCTCAAGTTGCTTTTACTGAAAAGCACTGACTCCTTCTTGGGTCCATGAGTTAACTAATACCAGAAGCTTGGTGTCCCTGCCTCCATTTTGTATCTTTCTTTGCTCTAAGCCATTCTCTTTGCAATCACCTTGGGTCCCAGAAAGGACAGAACTGATAACATCTTTATGAAAATGAACTGAAACTTCCCCTAAGAAACAGTGGAAACTTACTGGAGAGACCACTCCTCCAAATGAGGACAAGTACCTATAATGATGAGGCTGCACCATGGAGCAGGAGCAGTCATCTCACGGGCACCAGATGTCTCCACTAAATAAATGATGACAGTGATAACATCTTCTCTAGAACCCCTGTGGGAGCCCTTGGACTGAGATAATGGTCAACCAGAGCACACTTGTGACTGGCACTGTCTGTACAGGAAGATGGCTGAAAATGAGCTGAGTGCTTACCCTGCCTCTTCCCAAGGCATGTCCCAAGCCATATAATAAATCTCCTTTCTATGCCTTCACCATGCCTCTTTATTTGTCCTTTAGGGATAGGTGGCTGGACCAGGCATACAGAATCCAGGAGTTTGGGCCTTGGATCCAAAACTCCAGTTTCAGTACCCATCTGCAAACCCTGCTATACAGGAAGCATAGGTGGGAGGACCACTGTCCATGCTGGCCCTGAGCAAAACACACGAGACCCTATCTGAAAAGTAACTAAAGCAAAAAGCGTCTTGGGGTATGGCTCGAGTGTTACAGCACTTATCTGGCAAGTTCAATGCTCCAAGTTAATCACCCCTCCAACCACCCAAAAACCCCAGGCTATTCCATTGAATAATTCTATGAAAAATTATAGCTGCTTCTTTCACTGGTATTGAATTTCCATGAATAAAGTAATTTCACTCTAAAAAATAAATTTTTTGATGTAACATGATTTTTCTGATTAATAGAGGAGTTGTATATTTCCTATCCATTGTTCTTTTCAATTATTTTTCTATAATTTCTTTTTTTATTATGCTCAATTTTCCTTGAAAAGTTCTCTATTCTTTCTTGTTTCATAAATGTTTCATTTTAATAGTCTATAATTATGCTTTGTGTCATATAGTTACAGCAACAATTTATCCTAATAACTTCTTTTGATGATGTTTATTTTTAAAACTTTTTTTGTTTTATTGTTTTGAGATGTGAACTCATTATGTAACCCTAGGCTGGACTCCTTCCTCAGCATCCCAAGAGCTGGGATTACAGTCATGTACCACCACCACACCTGGCCCCTGCAAATTTAATTTTTATGGATTTATAAAACAAAGTTTGTTAAATAAGTGAATAAAAGTGCTTAGGTTTCAAAATTACTATAGGTTCTAAGTACTTCCTTTTCTTGAAATCCATGACTTTGGTGCCTGTAATGAAAGGTATAAGGCAGGTAAAATGAGAAATGAGAGAGAGAGAGAGAGAGAGAGAGAGAGAGAGAGAGGGAATGAATCTGATTTACTGAAATCAATGAACTTGAAGATGGAGGAGTATCACAATTGCAAGCATTGCCAACATTCCACTAAGTGTACTATTTTTTTCCTCTTCTGTTTCATCATTTTCTCCTTTACATCTAGGTTTTCCTTCTCTTCTTGCATATGATTTCTTTAGTAACTAAAAACTTAGTCCATTCCTAATTGATGAATGGACTACAAGGCACATGATTGTATAAAACAGAAATGGACTCTTTAACTCTATGGGGCAGATGCATTACTGGTGTGAGGATGGAGGAGCTGGTTTTAGAAATAATCTGTTTTCAAGAAGCAAATACCAAAGTATTTCTATGACTGAAGAGTAAACATATGTTTCATTATTATGAAACACAATGTCTTTTACATATGCAAGCTATTTGAAAAGAAAATGAAAGTGATTATAGATCAAATATGTGTGTGTTTATACTTAAAAATTGCAGGATAAATGAGAGGCTAAACCAAGATTATGACATAAATCTCTTAATTTCTAATCTGATGATATTTCTGATATACTATCACAACTTTCTCCATTATTGCTGAATCTATCCATACATCACTGTATTAATTAGCTGACAACTAAAAGCTTATGTACTCTTCCAGTTTAATTTTAAAACGTTTCTCAGATATAAGTCTTTTTCTTCTTATGCCTTTTACTTTTTTCTTGATTAGTTTTGTTTTCTAACCTCATTTACAATCATTATTTGGCATATGCCTGTACATTTAATTGGTATAATTAAAATTTATTTGGGTTTAGAAAAAATTAATGTGATACTTTTAATTTGCTTGAAATTACCTATGTGTTTTACCTTCCTATTCAAAACACGTTCACTGGGCTGGAGGTGTGGTTCAAGCAGTAAAACACCTGCCTAGCAAGTGCAAAGCCCTGAGTTCAAACTCCAGCACATCAAAAAAAAAAAAAAAACACTGGCTATAGTTTATAGATGTCACTCCACATGGTTATTGGAAAGTCTCCAAACAGGTTCCTTTCAAGTTTAGTATTATAACAATTTTTTAGTATTGCTACAGATTGAACATGAAAAACTATAATTCACATATAATAAATTTGTGCAGAGCTCCAAAGTTGATACAGGAAAGAGTAGGAAATACTCTGGAGTTAGTAGGTATAGGTAAGAACTTTCTCAATGGAACCCCAGCAGCACAGCAACTAAGAGATAGCATAGATAAATGGGACTTCATAAAACTAAAAACTTCTGTTCATCAGAAGAAATGGTCTCTAAACTGAGGAGAACACACACAGAGTGGGAGAAAATATTTGCCAGCTACACATCAGACAAAGGACTGATAACCAGAATATATAGGGAACTTAAAAAACTAAATTCTCCCAAAACTAATGAACCAATAAAGAAATGGGCAAGTGAACTAAACAGAACTTTCTCAAAAGACGAAATTCAAATGGCCAAAAAACACATGAAAAAATGCTCACCATCTCTAGCAATAAAGGAAATGCAAATTAAAACCACACTAAGATTCCACCTCACCCCTGTTAGAATAGCCATCACCAGCAACACCACCAACAACAGGTGTTGGCGAGAATGCAGTGTAAGGAACCTTATTACACTGTTGGTGGGAATGTAAACTAGTACAACCACTCTGGAAAAAAATTTGGAGGCTACTTAAAAAGCTAAACATTGATCTACCATTTGATCCAGCAATACCACTCTAGGGGATATACCCAAAAGACTGTGACACAGGTTACTCCAGAGGCACCTGCACACCCATGTTTATTGTGGCACTATTCACAATAGCCAAATTACGGAAACAGCCAAAATGCTCCACTACTAATGAATGGATCAAGAAAATGTGCCATCTATACACAATGGAATTTTATGCAGCCATGAAGAAGAACGAAATGGTATCATTCGCTGGTAAATGGATGGAATTAGAGAACATAATTCTGAGTGAGGTTAGCCTGCCCCAAAAGACAAAAAATCGTATGTTTTCCTTCATATGCGGACATTAGATCAAGGGCAAACACAACAAGGGGATTGGACTTTGAGCACATGATAAAAGCAAGGGCACACAAGGGAGGTGTGAGGATAGATATGACACCTAAAAAATTAGCTAGCATTTGTTGCACTCAACACAGAGAAACTAAAGCAGATACCTTAAAAGCAACTGAGGCCAATAGGAGAGGGGGACCAGGAACTAGAGAAAAGGTTAGATCAAAAAGAATTAACCTAGAAGGTAACACACACACACAGGAAATTAATGTGAGTCAACTCCCTGTATAGCTATCCTTATCTCAACCAGCAAAAACCCTTGTTCCTTCCTATTATTGCTTATACTCTCTCTTCAACAAAATTAGAAATAAGGGCAAAATAGTTTCTGCTGGGGGAAAGGGAGGGGGTGGAGTGGGTGGTAAGGGAGGGGGTAGGGGCAGAGGGGAGAAATGACCCAAGCATTGTATGTACGTATGAATAATAAAACAATAAAAATTAAAATAAATAAATAAATAAAGTTGTACAGCTTTTAGTTATTAGACATTTCTCTTGATGTTCTATGCATTACAGAAAAAGAGAAATTTGAAAAAAGATTTTAAAATATTGAATGACATATTTTGGAAAGATTTGGTACTTTTATGATTATTTTGGGTTTCATTTAAAGCATAAAAGAAACTAAATGCTGCTTAAAAGGATGTTTTTAAAGAACACTCAATTATGTGTACACTTAACACCCAAATTAATTATTCCAGGCTCATTCTGATTAAACAAAAAGATGGTATTACAAGAATAATGAGAAGGCAGAAAGGACCTGTTTCTAATAAATGTAAATAAAAAAACTGTGTGCAATTCATTGATCTCCAAGTGTTCACATTCTATGTTGATAAACCAGTTTTATTAATGGATTACATGCTTAGAGTAAGATATAAATTTCTTTTATTCAAATTGTGAATTAAAATTTATATCAAAGAAATATTATTTAGAATTTTAGAGACCAATTCTACATTTTTAATAAATGACTGAAGGAAAACAAATTAATTTTTATTAGAATACTTTTATGATATTTACATATTTATTAATTTTATATAATTTATGATGTTTTATTTTTGATCTTCATATCTTCATTTGTTTTATAAATTTTTATAAAATCAATAAAAAATTATGTTATTGGGCTATATTGATTGAGCATTTAGCCACATGCTAGGTGGTAAATGAAATACTGAACACATAGATTTTTTTCCATTTTTAAATTAAATCCCTATCAACATACAGTAAAAATCCCTGGCTCAGTGATTTTTATGAATGCCTACATTTATATAGTTACCACTAAAACCAAGAAATAGGACACATGTCATTCCAAAAATTTTCTCATATCTTTCATAGTCAACCTCTTTCCTTTCCTCCTGACCTTTGTGCTCATAGAACAGCTAAGTGCTCAAGTTTGCTTTGAAAAGAATATCATCTAAGTAAAACTATGTAGTATAAAACTTTTTGAGTCTGTATTTTTTTATGTACCAAAATGTATTTGAGATTCATCCATATTGTAACATACACCAAGAATCCAATATGTCACTGTTTGAATTTAGAAGTACTGCATTTTGTTTACTCATTTTATAGTAGGAGAACATTTGATCTATATCAATTTTTACTAATTACCAATAACACTTCTATAAACATAATGGACAGCTTTATGTCAACAGAAGATTTTATATCTGACCTTGTTGTGATGACAAAACACCTTAAACAGAGTTGGTATATTGTCACAGTTGCGGAAACTGGAAGACTGAGATTAGGATGCCAACATTGTTGAGGTGTAATGAGGGATCTCTTCTTGTATTGTAGAGAGCCACCTTGTTGACATGTCCACACATAGCTTTCCTTCAGTGTTTACTTGGAGAGACACACACATAGACGAGGAAAGGAGAGAGAAAGAGACAGAGACAGAGACAGAGACAGAGAGAGAGACAGAGAGAGACTCTTATGATAGGATAACTAATCTTGTTATGAGGGTCCTTACCCTGATGACTACATCTCCAAATACTATCACATTGGATGTCAAGTCATCAAAATATGATTGGGGCAGAAGCATTAAACCTGTAATAAAATGACTTGGTTAAATTTTGGAAACGGGATTATTGAGTCATAAATCGAGCATTATATTTTTCAGTAAATGTCTACCTGTTGCTTAAGGAATGTATCATTTTGCTTTCTCCCAAAAAAAATTCCAATTTTCCTATATCCTTTGGTAATACTTAGTATTGTCCATTTAAAAAATATATAATGAAATAGTAGGCAGGTAAAAAGAAGTCAGAGAATTGGTACAGTATCCTGTCCAGATATATTTTGCCAAACATCCTGCTCCACCATTGTTCTGGAATAACGAATTGACTACAACTGAGGCTATTTCTTGGTGCAGTGGCCAACAGTTCACAACAATGTCCCAAATAGGGACTTTCCTAATTTTAGAGGTTAGTCAGTAGTCTCATTTATAGCTCAATTTAATTGTGGTTTAGTTATCAGGTACACAACACCCTACTCCCTGGTTCTTGGAAATACACTCTCATTTCTTGGAAAATTACACAATTGTGGAATAGTCACTAGAATAGGAATTATCATAGCCACTAAACCTTAGCCATAAAAATGCCTAAAACTGGTGACCCAATGCACTTGACTGCTTGATCAAGCTACCCACCTTCAGTTTCCTTTGAGTGTGTACTATCATTTTATGATCACTTTTGCCTTAATAAAATCTAGCTTTTGCTTAAATAAATCCTACTCTGTGTATCCATCCCTGAATTCTGTCTTCTGTGAGACCAAGAATTTGCCATCCATCTTCCTGACATCTTGGACGCTATGGCAGAACATGCTTGAGAAATAATTACCTTTCCTATGGTAAGTTAGTTTTTATTTCTCTTTCTTTGTTAACTTGGCACTGAAATCCTCTTTCAAGCCCCTTTCCTCAGATCTGTCTGACATTAAAGTCAAACTGCCACACACCATAGGAAAGGTCAGGCACTTAAATGTCATTAGGCTGCCCATTGCTTGAAGACTCTCATGACAAGAGAGTCACAGACCAAGATACACAGACATCAGACTTTTTGCCCTCTCTAAGTAAATCTCCATGCATCTGTGTAGTAGCAAAAACACCATGAAAATCATCCATACCCAATACTTACAGTTCTCCATTAAGATTTTCTGCCAGATTTTGTTCATATGTTTCCCGATTTCTTAAAGTCTTCTGATAGTTTTCAGTCCACTCTGTTCTTGTCCAACCTATACATCTCATTTATTTTCACACTCTGTTTTCCTGGTGGTGGGGAAAAAATTGTGTGATTATCTTTGCCATGAAGCAATCAAACATTTCCTGGCAAGGCAATGCCTGATTTGCATTGGACATTTGAGTACTTTGCTCCAATCATTTTATTCACTGTTAAAAGATGCAGAGAGCAATGATTTCCTTGCATGGGCTTGGCTTGTACATCACCAAATCTCTTTCTATCATGTACAAAAATGTGGAAGCATTTCAACTGATTTAACTTGGACTGTGAGCTCCAAGGAATTTAAATATATCAAGAAACTAAAATCAAAGCCCTTAGATACCAGACCCCTTCCTTAAAAGCACTAGTCTGTTTTCATCATGAGTTTCCAAGGAGGTATCTTTGACCCTATCAGATCATAGATCAAGAGGGGTCAGCATGATAAAGGTCAATCCCCTGATATAAGTCAAAAAGGGGATCTAAGATGCCAGAATCCTTTTGTTTGCTTGCTATGTCAGTCCCCTCTACTACTTTTCTAGCTTTAGTTCATTTTTTTTTTTAATAAAGCAAGAAACTTTCCCAATCAATTCCAACTAACTCCCCATTGGGATGCATTCTCAGTCACTGGAAGCAGCTATCTACTGATTTTCTTAAAAAGAAGGCCCCTATTCAACTTCAAGGAGGGAAAATATGACCCCTGCTGGGATTTTGGAGGGGGAAGGTATATCTCCTGCTGTAGTTCCAAAAGGGGAAAACACATCCCCAGCTGGGCCTCCGTGATATGTTCTTATCTACCCAACTCGGCCTGAGGAGGGTAACATACCCACTGCAGCAAAACTTTCCTTTGAAATTCTGGATGTGCCCCTCCATGAGGTAGTAGCTGAAAGAAGTAGGACTATGACAGTCTGTATCCTCTTCACAATAGGATCTTAAATAATGCAGGGAGAAATTCAGTAGGTTCTTTGAGGATCTAGTTCATATTACACACAGACACAGTCATCACCTTTGATTCTACCTGGAAGTACTTGTATGTGCTTCTCTTCTACTGTTGCTCTCCCATGAGAAGCACCATATTTGGAATGTTAGTTTTCTGATGAACAGCATGTAGTAAATGGTACTTTTGCCCTAAAGAGAGATGCAATTCCCACAATAAGGCTCTCTGAAATTGTCATTCAAATCAGGGCACTCAAGATGGTTACAAACCACCAATTCTAGGTCTCTTAACAAGGATCCAATGCTACCAGGAGGGTATGAAGTATATGACAATAAACACGTTAATTTTGATAAGGTGGAAGGAATAACTCAGGGATCTAATGAAAACCTAGCCCCCTCTTAAGAGTAGGCCCTTACCAAGCGTGTTGTTACAGATCTCAGAAAGGCCAAATAATTCTAGGATCACACTATATCATTCAGTCAACAACTGATATACACCAAAAGCTTCAGAAACTGGCTTTGGGTCCCCAGGCTCTTCGTAACCAACTAATGGAGACTTCTGTCCATGTTTACAACAACAGGGATCAGATGGAGGAGGAGAAACAGAGGGAGAAGGATAAGCAAAAGGCTCAAGGGCATGCTTGATTTTTAGCAGCACTGTGAGATACCTTGAGGTCTCCCAGTTACTAGGCTGACTCTCAGAAGACTTGCAGAAGAGGAACCTGCTACTACTGCCTACAACCAACACACCATTGGAATGAGTGCCCGCAAGCACAACAGGCTCCAAAAATGTCTTGTCCTATCTGTAAATAAAAGGGCACTTGAGAAGGGCTTGTCTCCATGTCTTGTGGGAGCTGAAATCAAGCCCTGAAGAGTGAATGATGGCTGTGTCTGACTAGAGCTGCTAAATGACCTCTGCAGCTCCATGTATGACCCTGGAAGGAAAGAGTCATTGGCAACTCTGGATGTAAGCCCACCAAATTCCTCATTGATATGGAGATAGCCTATTTCATTTTGCTTTTCTCAACCTGGACCTTATTCCTCTGAAATTGGTATGGTAGTGGGATTAAAGATAAGCCTGTCAATGACATTTTCCTCCTTTCTCTTCCTTGATGGAAAGTCAAATGATACTGTGTCAGTTTTTTGTGTTTTTTTTTTTTTTTTTTTTACTATACTAGAGTGTCCTACCTTATTACTAGGGAGAAATTTCTTACAGACTTTTGCTGCTGCCATCACTTTAAACACTCCTATAAAAGACCCCAATCAAGCTTCTCTTTGCATGCCTAAATGGTAATATTTCTAAACCTAACTTCCAACCCCCTACTGCTATTACTGAGCACTTAGAGGAAACTTACTGCCTTTCCCAGGAAATATGGGATATTCTTACACCTGGCCACGTTCTTTACATGGAGCTTGACAAGGTATTCTTAAGGCCTTGAGTGCCCATTCCTCAAAAAAAAAAAAAAAAAAAATCTGATCATATCTGAAGCAAGAGATGTCTTACAGCTTCTAATCAATAAATTTCTCTTATATGAATTGCTTAACTCTTGCCAATCTGCATACAAAACTTTTATTTTGCTTGTTCATAAGCCACATGTGGACTATAGACTCATGCAAGGTCTTTGTGGTATTAGTGCAATAGTTCCTCTCTATGCAATAGTACCTACCCTCTATAAAACTCTTACTCAAATACCCCTAGATACCCAAGGTTCTCTCTCCTAAATTTAAAAATTGACTTCTTTTGCATTCCCTTTAATCTAAACTCACAGTACTTGTTTGCCTTGAAATGGACTGATCATAAATCTAGGATAATCCAATAATTAACTTGAACAGTCTTCCCTCAGGATTTTGGAGACAGTTCTAACTTTTGTGGTAATGCCTTGGGGAAAGAACTCAGGGAACTTGAATTAAGATAGGGAGCCTCATTATAATGTGTTGAAGACATCCTCATCTGCAACCCTAAATAACAGGCCTCCCAGACAATCATTTTGGTATTAAACTTATTAGCTATCAAGGAATTCAGAATAAAAGCCCAAATTGCTCTCATCTCTAGCAGGATGAGAACAGGTATTTTTAATATTGTAAACACACAACAAAAAGCTTTTGACAAAATAAAATGACTTTCAAGTTCTGCCCCAGCCCTGGAACTACCAGACCTGGATAAATCTTTTCCTTTGCTCATGACAGAAAGACAGAAAACTGGACTGGGAGTATTTACTGGAAACCTGATGAATTCATTTCTCAAAGCAACTGGATTAAGTGGCCCAAGCATGGACTAAATGCCTGAGGATAGTGGCTGCCTCTGCTTTAGTAATAGGAGAGGCTATCGATTTAACTTAGGGATGAACTTTAGAAGTCTTGGCTCCACATCAGGTCCAAACCATACTAGGTGCAAGGTTCACCAGTGGATGAAGGGTGATAGTCTGATTAATACCAGAAATTGCTACTGTATACCCAACAAAACTCTTTAAGTGTGCTAAACCTTCAACCTATCAATTCTGTTACCCTTACCAGAAGTTGCACCACTTCACTTCTGTATAGAAACCATACATCATGCATACTACAGCAGGCCAGAACTAAAAAACCAACCTTAAAAATCCTGGACTTGCTCTGGCTTACTAATGGGAGTAGCTTCATGTAACAGGGTCAAATACATGCAGGACATCCAGTGGTTGATATTAATCAAAGTCTAGAATCAGGACAATTACCAATGGGAACTTCTGCCCAAAAACGAAAAGATCTTTACTTTATCAAGGCACTTAACACTGACAAAAGACAAAAAGATAAATGTTTATACTGACTCTAAACATGCCATCATACTGTTACTTGTGCATGTAGCCATCTGGAAGAGATAAGGCTTTTTAGTTTGCAATAATTCTCCTATTCAATATGGACATGAAATCTTTCTCCAAGCAATCCAGGAGACCAGAAAAGTGCCTGTCCTCTTCTGCCAGATCACCAGAGAGATCATTCAGAAGTAACACAAGGGAATAATGTGATAAATAAAGCCACTAAGACAGGAGCTCTTTCACCAAAACTTGACACCAGAGAAATAGCACTCTTTCCCTCCAACCTGGGTCTATCTACAAAGCCTGTATATTTTACTCAGGAGCAAGATCAGGTTTGAAAACAAGGATTTATAAGTAATTCTGTGTGGTAAAAAGAGAAGAGACCCTCTTTTCCCCAGTCTCTCAATGGAAAGTTGTTAAAAGACTAAATGACTCTTATCATCTAGGCCTTGAGGCATGTTTCAAATGATCAAAGTTCTCTTTGCTGGACAAGGCACATGGGGCAAAAGCCTTCCCCTTTGCTATAGCTTGTCCAAAGGACAAGGACTTTTTCCTAGGGAAGATTTGTAACTAGACTTAACTAAGGTCTCTCCCTGTTAGGGATAGAAATATCTTTTATGCTTCATTGACTCCTTTATAGGATGAGTCAAAGACTTCCTGACTTGCACTGAAAAAACAACAGAGATGGCTAAATACTTACTCAGAGAAATTATATCTAGGATTGGGTTATCAAGAGCCCTAAAAAGTGACAATAGGCATCTCTTTACATCTAAGTTGACCCAGTCAGTGGATCACTTAGTAATACTCAGCCTGGAGATCTCAATTTTCTAGGAAGGTAGAATAAGCCAACCAAATTCTAAAGAAACATCAGCTATGCTGATCCTAAAGAAAACATCTATGCTATCAAATCTCACAATCTTGGTTTAGGATGCTACTCATCATCCTCTTAAGGATAAGGATGACCCTTAATGCCAAACTGTGCACCAATCTCTTTGAAATGACTTATGGAAGGCCTTTACTGATTTCTGACTTCTTAATAGACCTAGAAATTCAAGTTTGATTAAATATGTCATTAATGTAGAACAGGTACAACAAGCAATACTACACTATGGTGGCCATGTTTCACCAACACTTGACCCTTTCTTTATATATCTCCAAGGAGCTCCATTCACAGTTCTACAGCATGGCTAAAGCTTTCCTAGAGCTCTCTTCCTGTCTCAGTCTTCCATGTTTGTACCTCTATAAGAGGCAACAAGTAGATGTGAAATTTATTACACCAGTGACTTCCAGAGTTCTATATATTTGTGATTGGTCACCCACAGTATTTGTCATCAGAGATAAAAACTTCAAAAAAACTTTAACACATAATTATACATATTTATGGGGTACTATGTGATATTTTGATATGCATATGCATTGTGTAACTATCACATTAAAGTAATTAGCATATCCATTATTTTAAACATTTACAATTTCTTAATTATGATAACAGAGAAAATCCTCTTTTCAACCATTTTAGATATACAATGCATTATTGCTAGTTGTACTCACCTTACTGTGCATTAAATTTCTAGAACTTACTCCTCCTAACTACAGCATTAAACCTTCGACCAACATCTCTCCAACTCTCCATCCCCCATTGGCCTGGAAACCACCTTTCCACTCTATCTTTTTCATATTTCATGCATGGGCAACATCAGTAACTATTTGCCTTTTCTCGTCTGGCTTACTTCATTGACTGTAATGTCCTTCAGGTTCATGTATGTGTGTAGACATCAAAACACGATTTAAACAAAAAATTTATCATTTTGTTTGTCAATTTAATAAAAATAAAAAGTGTTCTATGTGTGGATATTTCAGCTGAGAGCTTTCGTTATATATAAAAGTTATTTTTACTTAATTTCTTACTAATTTTTTTAAAATATAAAAACATGTTGGAAATATTTTTCTAGATGAAGCACTTAAAATTGACAAAGGCATCTTAGGAAATTTTTTGGAGTTTTGTTTTGTTTATTGCACACAGAGCTCTCCTGTTTGCCTTCTATGGGAAAAATTATTGCCAAGTACTCTGTGATATTACATAAGGAAAGTGAAAACTGACAACAGTTGTGGATTATGAGAAAGTATTTTACATTTGCCTTTGACATTTTTATATGCATTTTTTCTCATTGACTTAATGAAATGGTTACTTAATATAAAATGAATATGAATTTGTGTACTCACAGCAAATAATTTTATGAAATTGCATTTATTCTTAAAATATCAAATTACCTAAATAATAAAATGTCTCTTTTCCTTCAAAGACATCAGTGTTATTTTTTCATATGCTCACATATCCATTATTGTGATAAAGATAGACTTAGGTAACACATCAGATATTGGGGTGTCACCAGAGTGCACCAGTGGCTTTATAAATGTCACTCCTGAGAATTACATGTGAAAGTGCAGCCACACAGTGAAACGCTGCCCTGGCCTTTTGGAGATCACTGGAGTATTACATTGTAAAGGTCAGACATACATGATTACTTTGCCAGAGTCCCTTTGTGGGGAGGAGAGGAGCTGAGTCACCTGCAACTTATTCATATTTTGCTTAATAGTTCAAAAGTTAAAAGAAAACTGGAAATGTAAAATAAAATTTACAAGAAAAAAGTAAAATAAATTGCATATCATAAGATATTATAAATTAAGCATTTAATTTGCCTTGCAATTTCTATTTATTAGTCACAGAACGTTATTTGATCAATTTTAACTTTATCAACTCTAAACATGCTCTAATTCTTGCTGAATAATAATTCTGGAGGTCCACATTGAGGTTCACTTGACAGCTGTTAGAGGATTAATACTTCAAGTCCTCACAAACAAGTAATGCACAAATCCTTTGGGTATTTATCTGCATTCACAGTACTCTGATTAATTATTGTAGTAAAATGGCTCCATATAGTTTTAAATGATTCCTTGAAAACAACAAGATTATTACCTGTGCATGTTTCTCACTTTTCCTGATCTAAAGTTAAACTAGGTATTTAACATATGAAGAAACCAGAATAAGCAGACAACCAGGATTTATCTCCAGATATTTATAAGGATCATCCTGGTTAGAACTACTACCTTTTTCCTGGAATCTAGTAGGGAGTCTACACTGTATAATATGCATAGATTACTTTAAAAAAATACTCTGTTCACAAAAACAACAAACTCCATATTTTAGTCCAAAATACCATCTTGAGAGATTTCCGCAAAAATGACATAACTAGTGAAGACCTTGGGATCCACTGAATTGCATTAGAATGTGATAGCTTTAGAATAATTAATGCTTTGTCCTTTCTGAAACAATGAAATATTAATACTGATTTTGCATTGCATCATTATCTCAAATATTCCTATGTGGTACTCAGACATAACTTTTCTATATGAGAAAATGTAGATTAAAATTAATCTAAAAATAACCTAATACAAGGTAAAACTTTAATGACAATATAGTTAGAAGCTACTACTAATATCCTTTAAAGATGAAGATATGTTGAGACACTTCATTTTAAAAATAGCATTAAGAAATAAGCATTTCTAGAAGGAAGGCTATTTAACTCCAAAATTGGCTCTATCAATTTTGGACAGTATTGTCAAAATCACATTTTTCTAAACTTTGAAAATTAACAAAGCCTGTAAAACCTGAAGAATCATTTATTTTTTCAAAATATGTATTTTGGTAAAAACAGTGACATTTGTAATACATTAATTAATGTGTCTTATTCCCAGATACCTCTCTGTATTTTGTACTTATTTAGAAAATATGCAATATTGCAATGATAACAGCTGAGGAAACTAGAAGCTAAGATTATACTTGAGAAGGAAGAATTGGTTTTGTTCCCCCAAGAGACCCATCCCAAGAGAAATAATACTATTTGGCCTTGATAGAAGTTTCCAGGGAAAAATCTTATTTTATTTGAGCTAATTCAGATCTCCTTTGATGATCAAATCTCTACTTGGAGGGAGAGACTTTGTCTAAAATAATCAGGGAACACTATCCAGTAGTATAACTCCAGTAACATCAACTGGAGCAAAGAAAAGGCCAACCAAGAAAATTTAAAAGAAAACATGGGGGAATGATACTTATTATGGGATTTGAAAGACTGATTCAGTCTTGGAAATCCAGAAGACCACATCTGCATGACTGCCCAGAAAGCCCTCATATCCCACTTCCAGCTGATACTCAAGTTCTGCATAAGCAGGAAGTAAGGGCCATGGTAAACTCAGAAACTCTCAGTTCATCAGATGCATGTCCCAACACAGTATTCCCAAGAAATACTGAGGAAACTTGTTCTGAAGTAAACAGCCAACAAATAAACCCCTCTTTGCAAGCATTGGCAATCCACTAAGCTAATACAGAAATTTTAGGGTCGTGCCAACAAAGAATATATATGGAAGAGAAGTAATGCATGAAATTCACTTAACAATGAAACAGCAAAAACAGGTAATAAGTTAATAAAATAGATTAAAAACAAGAATAACAGCAAACCCTGGTGAAGGAGGAAGCATTACATTTCCCAAGTTTCCAACTAAATTATTTAAAATAAATTTTGAACAAGCAATTATGAAATATGCAAATAAATAGGAAAGTGCTGCAAAAAATAAGTAAAATAGAAACATGTCTACCATTGAGAAAAAAAGTGCAATACCATGCCGTACAATGTTATTTTATGAGTTTATGTATTCAGAGAAGAAATTCCATAATACATAGTTGATAACTTTCATCTTCTTACCTCAGAGCTGAATTTTATGTTTTGTACCCATTAAGTCCCATTTTAAGTATTGTGAGGGCATCCTTTTCCCTTAACACAAGCAAATTAAACTCATTAAAAATATGACCAAGCAAAATCTCAGAATTTTATTCTGATTTTGCATAAATCAAGAACCACCAGACTGCATAGGTTTCCAGAACACAAAACATACTCAAATACACACACAAGCTGCTGCATGCTTTTATTTTTTTGCTGAGAAAATAGAGTTAACTATGTAGACAGATTGTTCTAAACTAATAAAAGCTTATGCTAAGAATTTTCAACCTTAAAAATCTCCATATAATATTTCATTATTCTTGGGGATTAAATTCCAATTTCAGAAATGGTTTCAAAGAGCAAAAGCTTATAAAACCACTTGACCACACACTTTTGTCAGAAATCTAAAAACCACATAAACAAATACAAACTGGAAGCTTCATGTGAAAACTGAAACATTTTAATATTCTTTGAACTATCTCAGTACAACTTTACAGCTGTACAGAGTGATAAAAGTAGTCAACCAAACATAGAAAACATGCTGAAATTAAAGTTCTATGTTATACAAAATGGGACATTTCAAGCCCTGGTGTTCAAGACAACCATTAAATTAAAGAAGAAGCAAAATGACTATGTAATCATAGAAAAGTTAAATTAATTCATTGATCTCCTTTTTATTCTCACCAAATATCATTCAATATGAATAGCTTATGACTACACTTCAAAATCTGCAAGATGAATGAAAATTCAGTGAATTGCTAGGTCCATAGGTGAGACCTGGGCTGGCTTTGTGAGGCTTATACTCATGTGTTGTAGTGTGAAATCAAGGTACATGCACAGAAGAAGGCGAATGGAGAAAGAATGAAGAATGAAAAGGTCAACAGAGACATTGTAATTTGAAGTAAGTTTAATAAATATTTCCAGAAGTGAGAAGCCCCAAATGAAATCTCAGATTTCTTACTTTAATTCCCATGTATTCATCATGCTTCCTATGCATTTTTATGTACACACATGCATATATATATATATGTACATATGTTTGCTGTTATAAATGATGCAAACCTCTCTGTAAGCTCATGAAGTTAATGAATGTGGGTGACCGCATCATTTTAACCACTCAGATATGATCACATGTTTCTGTGTGGTTATCTTTAAGAAAGTGTATTTGTATTTGTATTTGTCTACAAACACCAGCCCTTGTTTGAGCTAAAAAATTTGATTTATCAGGGTAATATTAATTTTGATTGACTTGAAATTTAAAATTTAAAAATTCATTTCAAAATTTCCAAGGCAAACCATGGAAAAGACAATGGAAAGGGTAAAGGGGATTGGGCTTACCAAGTACAGAAAAGGAGAACAAAAACAAAGAGGGGGTGGGGGGGAGAGGGAGGGGGTGGGGGCAGGGGGGAGAAATGACCCAAGCCTTGTATGCACATATGAATAATAAAATTAAAAAAAAAAAAGAAACAATATTGACAAGATATATGTCAGTGAAATGGCTACTTAAATATGCAAAAAACTTTTTCAAATCAAAGGAAAAAGACTAAATTCAACATGAACGAAGCACCTAAGCTGAGAACTTAAAAAAAAAAGTTGTTAAAATGATCTGCAAATTGATTAAAAGCTGTTCAAAAAAAAAAAAAAAAACCTTGACAAAAAAACAAAGTAGAACCATATCAATCATTGAAAACAAAGTAAGTGAAATAAATTTTAACAATTGTTCACTTTGATAGTCTCAGTTTGGATAATGTATATGGTTATTAAAATATGAAGTCAAACTGCATGTTTTTATAAGGATATTGATAGATTAAATTCCCAAATTCAGTAATTTTGCATATGATTTATTGAAAATAAAGCTTGCAAATAGAGTTTAAAAATAAAACTATTATATTTTCTATTTCTCAGAAATGATTAGAAGTGAAAATAACTAGACAAATACAGAAAAATTGAACAATGTTTAAAAGTCCTATTTCTAGAGTAATGAGCATATATCCATATCTACAAGTACTTATGAAACATTAATAGTTGATTATACACTGGCCAGAAAGAGTCAAAGGGTCTTAGTTTGCGAACAGCTTGAACAAAGCCAAGAAGTACCTCTTTTATCTTGTTTTATAAGGAAATTAACATTATTGATTGATAAGTCACTTTTAATTGGGTTTTCTGATATTTCTAGCCAAACTATTTCTAAAAATCAATATATCAAAATCAAGATAAAGCACATTCTTTTCCTAAAGTATGTACTTCTCCAAGTCTTTTAGACATTCCTATAGGTACTAAATATATCTTTCTAAATATGTCAATAAGGTGGTTGTAAGATTGTCATTGCTTGTCCCTGCTTATAAAAGGTTTTGAATTGACTTGAGATTGCATAACAAACTATGTTGCTGACATGCATTCCTTTAATTAAGTGAATATTGAAGAAAATCAATGTGTGTGTGCCTATGTGTGTGATTATAGCAAAAACTAAAAAGGAAAAATTGGATAAGAGGATAAAACATTTTAAGTAACAGTTCCAGTTAATAACTTTTTATTTAAAGGACAGAGTGAAATCTGTCAAAATGTTTACACTGTTTGAGTCCCTCTGTCTGTTTTGGTTCTTTTGACATTTTACCATCATGGTGTCTGCCATACTGTTGCTATTGTTTCAGGGAGCTTATTTTACAATGAAAGTGACCATCTTCTCTCAGGAACTTCTTAGGCAACTTTGTAGCAAAACGCCATGACCATGGTACCTGACTGAAACAGGTCCTTATTAACAATCCAGTGGTAAAATTTCAAAATAATCCTAACAATACAGTACCTCAAGAAACATCTTTGCTGTATTGTGCCCTTTCCAAACAGATCTTTATTTCAGTCCTGGTATCTGCTTGCTATGCTTTTCCTCAGACCTGGTGGTAGTAGCTGTGCCTGTATCCAGTATCCTTATATTATTTAAGCTTTTCTTATCCTCTTACTAGTCAATCACTAATTACTCTTCTAATGTCTTTCTGATAACACATGGGATATGCTGAATAGTGGTCTCAAAGATGATCACATTCTAATCCTTTGAATTTATAATTATATTAACTTTTATGTCAAAAGGAACTTAGCAGCTGTGAGTAAGTTAATGATTTTGAGATAGGGAGACTATCATGGTTTATAGAAGTGGATTCTGAATGTAATTCATAATATTTTTATAAGGAAGAGACAAGGGAATTTTGAACGTAATAGATTAGGAGATTATGATACCATAAAAACAGAAATAGCACTGATGTGGCCACAAGTCAAAGAAGGCTGACAACCACCAGAAGCTAATAGAGACAAGGACCTGGGTGTCCCTTAAAGCTATCGGAAGGAACCAGGCTGCCACTAACTTGATTTTAGCACAGCTAAACTTATTTTACACTTCTGCCCTCCAGAAACTGAAGAAAATAAATTTCTATTGTTTAAGACACTAAGTTTGTGGTAATATGTTATAAAAGTAAGAGGAAACTAATATAATATTTTATATTAAACTTTTATGTTCAAGTTACTGTGTGGTTCTATCATCTCACACAACTGTGACTGATACAATTCTAAGTGGATGTGAAGTATTTCTGATCTTTCTTCCTAGCAAGAATGGAAAAGAATAAAATTATGGATCAATGGTGAGGTACCATGTACAAAAACCATTTATCTGCTCTTCAAAGATGTTACATCTAGCATGGAAGATTGAGTTAGCAATACTTGTGATTATATTTTTGAATGCCAATCTACATTTTATAAGTACCTCATAAAAATCACTTCAATCATTACATACTATAAGAGGTTGGTACATTTTCAGTATTGCATATTAATTATACAGAAAATTGTGTATAAATTTTATATGGCAGGCTCTATCTTGTTTCTGTGAGTTCTGAATTGGTGCATTAATTGGGTCTTGATGAGGCAAGCATACCATTATGACTTAAAGATGGCGCTGTCTTCTGCAATACCCTGGGATGTGACTTTTTATTTGATGTACTATCGTGCCAGAAGCTCCTTTGGCTTTGTATACTACAAATCTTATCCCATATGCCAAGAGATTTTTTGCTAACTAACAAATGTGTACATTCTGACTTTGCATTTTCAGACCAGGGTAATTATTACTGTGTGAACCTACAAAGTGTGCCAAGGTTTTTGGCCTCGCTATAAACTCCATTATATTGGGAAGTGGGGATGCAAGATAATTTCTTCATTATATGGCTATCAATGTCAACCAGAACTATGTCTAAAGTGGTTTCAGAATGTCTGGATGTTCCAATTTTTCTAGATTTGACTAGCTAAATAAATGACCATTGGAGAATTTGATTTATATAATCACACTGGAGTTTTTATGTAAATCAGGGCTTTCTGGCTTGCTAGATCCAGAAACTAAGTTTCAGAAACCAGGCATAGGACAGCAACTTTAATAGTGTGATTATTCTCAGCTAGCTAGTCATCAGTTCATCGATTCTTAATTTCTTTCTATTTTGTAAATTGAACAGTCCTGTTGACTGCAAATCTATTCATTTTCTATATTTGTCATGTCAGTTCACCATCTCCAAAGTTCTCTTCAGGTCAGGCTCTTTCTGTTGCCATGTGAACTTGACACTAATTGCAATAGTCAGTCCCTTATGGCTTTTCATGGTTGAGCACCACGTTTTGACATTTACTATTTCAGAATTTTATAATCCCAGTATAGAAAGAGAACTATGTTATGTAATAACACTTAGGATTTTCAGAACTGGCCTACACAGGGTAGTTACCACTGAAGTTCTCATTGCTTCCAGTGCTACCCTCCCCCATTAGAATATTCCTCACCACCTTGATACAGTACTGTATGACTGTCCATGGAACCTTGTCCAAAGATGTTTTTCAATTTTAAGTAATGTATTCACACAAATATGACCTATTTTTCAATCTTTGGTTGTTTCCTCCCTTCTCTATTGCTATAGTTCTCACATTTTTGTTTCATTTTATATGGGGCACTATTGTTCTTCTATTTCTTCATCAGACACTCCCTCTCCTCTTCTTCCTCTTCATTTAGTGTGATTCATTAATTTCCTAATCTTTTCAAAAGCTGTTCTGTCAATGTATATTTGTCAGAGTTCTACAGAGAACTTGATAATGTATCTATCTACCTATCTGCCTACTGTTTACGTATTCATCAAGACATTGTAAGAAATTCATTCACATACACAATACAATAATAAGAACTGAAAAGTTCTAAGAGACACAGTCAAAAAACTGGAGGCCCAGGAGAGTGTAAAGTATAATTTAAGCAAATGTGTGAAGGTCTAAGAATCAAAAGAGCCAATCGTACAAAATCCAATCTAATCTAAATCTGGGTTTGAAGATAGAAGACTGATATTACAGCTCAAAAACAGGCAGAGAGAATATATTCTTCTTTTCTTGATTTTTTTAATGCATATCTTCAACACATTAGATGAGGCTCTCTCACATTGGGGTAGAGAATCTTGCTTTTTCCCCCAATTCAAATGTTAATTTTACCCATAAACATTTTCGTAGACATATCCAAAGATAATGTTGAACCAAATACTAAGGCATATCTTGGCTCTCTCAAGTTGGCACATAAAATTACCTTAAAAAATACACATTTTATCGTTTTATCAACCTGGAACATATATCAATCTCCTTAAATCATATTGGTCCCCAAATAAAGTCAATAACAAATTCATAGTTCTGCCTAACTTTTACTGCATACAACCAAAAATATAATAGTTCAGCCTCAGAAAAGAAAAGAAAGTCCTTAGATAATATTAACTCTTCTTAATATCTCAAAACTTAAATGCTATGATATAAAATTAAGTTTAAAATTTTTAAATATTATATTTAAATACTATGATATAAAAATCATGTATTGTCTATCACATTTTAAGGTAATAAAGGATAGAAAGTTACAGATATACAAGTGAAAAATACACTCATATCTATGCATGTGTACATATTTCTGTAAACATAAATATATATGTGTATCTATGCACATATACATTTATTCAAACAGTAAAATAGAGATTACTCATGACAATTAGATTCCTCATCTCTGTAATTGGCCATATGGATCATAGGTAGTATTTATAACTACCTTGTTCCACTACTATTCTATATTTCTTTCTGACTTATCAAATAACTCAGTTGGCCACTGTTCTTTATCTGGTGACTTGACTCAAACCTTAATTATTGAATAATCTTGGCCACTAATAGTCATGCCTGGATTGGGATGTTATAGTTTTCCATTAACCTTAACTACAAGGAATAGTAATACCAGTATATATATTACAGATATACCATCCCTTACCTCCACTTTTGAAATAACAGTCCAATTTCTCCTTTGTATTCAGTCTTAGTTACTCCTGTCAGAATAGTAGATCTTATCTTTTCCTGTTGATTAAGACACACAAGTAGTCCAAAGTGGTCAGACAGCAATCTTAACTTCTACCTCACTGGAATTATTTTGTACATGCTATTAAGAGTTTCCCTTCCTTTATAAATAAGACTTTTAGGCCATCAAAACATAAATTCATGAAAACAGGTCACAAAATTATTGTTAGAGGGTCACTAGGGATAACAGTGAGTGGTGCTGCTTTCCTATTCACCCCTGATTCCTGGACCAATAAATTCTGGTTATGGGAGGGGGAAAATACACCATATAACAGATGCCAGTTCAGAGCACATGCAGCCTTGTAGAGAATTGAGTTCTAGTCTTTTAAGGTATTATCAGTTAGCTGTGGCTGTAACTGAGTCTTCAAAAGGGCATTTCACTATTATATTAAGCCAATTTTTTCAGGGTGGTAGGGAACATGGTAAGACCAGAGAATTCCATAAGCCTGGACTTAGCTGTGACAATTCTTTTTCTGTGACATAAGTTCTTTAGTCAGAAACATCATATGGAATACCATAATAATGGTTTAAGACTGTCTGTAAATCCACGAGTGGTAGTTATGGCAAAAAATAATGTGTACAGATAAAGTAAATCAAGATCAACAAGTAAATATTTACTCCAGTAAGGATAAGATACTACCACTTTCATGATAGTAACAGCCTAATATAATCATCCTGCCACTAAGTAGCTAACTTATCACCCCAGAAAATAATGAGCATCATATGAGGAACAAATCGTGCTTCTGCTGACAGAAGAAACACTTTGCAGTGGCAATAGTCAGGTTGACATTAGTGCATGAGTTCACTTGCTGAACCCAGGCATAGCACCATGAAATCATTGTTCAGGGGTTGACTGGGCAATGACAAGGTTACATGGGGATAAAGCTAATTGGTTACCACAAAGTGGGTCATAATATCAGCTTCAGTATTAAAATTTTATTTTGCTAAAGTCATCTTTTAGTGAGCATTCACATAAGATGAAAATGTCTTCAATTTTTTCCTCATTCAGAGAGGTTTAGTCACTTAGTCCAACCCTTTCTGGGATTTTGGTGAAGGAAAATATTTCCCATGGGCAAAACTTTGAGCAATGCCTAGATTATTCACTGTATTTGAAGAATAAATGTCTAGTTGTGGCTTACATAATTATAGAACGGGAACATTTTGAGATCCACAGTGAACAAGACAGTACCCCATGAGAGCTGATGGTATATTTACAGTCTGAATTCAAAGGCTTGAAAAATCAGGAAAGTAAATTGTATAAATTAGTCTGATTCTGAGTTCAGCTTCACAAGATTGATATCTCAGCTCAAAGACCATTAGGTAGAAAGACAAGAAATGTTCCCTACCTCACTATTTTTGTTCTATTTAGGCCATCATCAGCTTGGATGAAATCCTCCCATATTAGAGAAGGCACTCTGCTTTACTCAACCTAATAATCCTTGTGTTAACCTCATCTAGAAACTTCCATCCAATCTACACACTGTGGCCCAATCAAGTTGACACATAAATTTAACCATCACAATACTTTTCTGAGGACATTACCAGGGTTGAGTAATCTATTATAAGTAAATATTTCAGTATTGGTAAATGCTCTCTGGCCTAAAATTATATTATAACCCCCTTGAATAAATACATTTAGGATATAGGTCCATGCACATTCTCTTAAACATGTTGGTTGCTCCTGCAAGTAAGCGTAATTTATGATTCCTTTCTTCTTTAAGCAGATAGAGATCTTCCACACATTTATTAAATTATAACCTGGATTTAGTAATGGACCAGATTCTTAGGGATGGTGGGTACATGTTATTTTGTAAGAATGAAGCTTGTGTAACTTGTTAAGTTACAGAGGACTAGTCTATAAAAAGAAGAGAGAGAGATTTGTGCAGACCAGAGGGTTCAATTACAGCACTTCAGCTATCTTGATGCTGTCAGTACTCTATCAACACAACAGATGTGATCCTTAGTGACAGCTTACCAACAGTTGTAGCTGATCCATAGTAATAATAATAATTTTATATTATAACCATATATTATATATATTTAAATAATTATTATAAAATAATTTCACATTTAATATAAATGATAATATTATAAAATATTATTTTATAATACTAATTATTATTTTTCTCTGATTCCTAGGATCATTCTGGACACCAACTGGTAATAGGTCAGTATTCTTGGGAAAGAGACTCTGAGGTAAAGATTTTATGTAAGTGGTTTATTGAAAAGTGTTTTTAGGGACAACTGAAAGATATTAAGAGAATCAGAATTCATTAGCAATAGAAACTGACCTGGGAAGTAACCACAACATAGGCCTAATTTAATTTCACAGAGAGTTTTGGAGCTAGAATATCCCCTCAGAGTTATCCCCTACTTGAGATAATGGAGCTAGGTGTTTATAATCCTCCATAATGGCCAATCATTGGATATGGACTTCCCTTAGAGAAGGGACATTTCATTAAATAGGATATTAAAATTAAGCATATAAACATGCACTTTTTTTAGTCATAAGGTAAATGAAATTAACAGTACACATCACAAAATGACTAAAATTTAAAAGACTGACACACCAAGGGTTGTCAAGGGTGTAGAGCAATTAAAAATCTTGTACCATGTTGAAATGAGAGTAAAACTTTATGAACACTTTGATATATTATTTTGTAATGTGTACAAATGTGGGATGAATGTATATTGAATGACTCAAAAGTTCTAATATAACATATGTACCAAAGTACTGATGTTCATATATTCATCAATATACATGAAATAGAATGTGCCAGGCTACAATATTAACAGTAAAACCAAATATCAAAAAGCTCTAAAATGTCTCATCATACAAATGGATAAATATCTGTTGTACACCTGGTTTAGATGAATGAGAATCAATGATCTACAACCACACATAACAATACATGATTCTTACAAACATTATGCTGAAAGGTAAGTTAGGCATGAATATGACCAGAATAGACAATAACATTTATATAATGGACAGATAAATCTGTTCTATTCTGTTAGAATACAGGATGAGAAATGTGTCCTTGTAAGACATGAAGAGATGTCTGTCCTCAAATAGTTAAAGTATTTTTCATCTATCAGCTTTGTAAAAATCTCAACTTGATAATAGTTGAGTCGAATAAGGACTACATTGCTGAAAAATGTAAATTGGCTCAACCTTAAAGAGGAAAACAGGCCCATAATATATAAAAATGTTTCCTCTGATTAACATGTATAAACATTAGCTGTAGTGCTGTGACAGATTCGTGAGTCACAACTCTGAAATCCTCCCAGATGTTATTGATGTTGCTTTTTTTTTTTTTTTTTGGCAAAATGCACTTTAAATAAAATTGCCTCAGACTCAATTTCACCTCTAGGAATTTATCTTACAGATAGACACCTGTGAATGTTAACATCATGAAAAAAATCCACAAATGTGAAGAAATCATATATTTAAAAAGTCTATTGTTTGAGGATTCATCCTTTCTGAGATAACCCCCTGTATGGGGGCTTTTCTCTTCTTTTCCTCTCCATTTAATAAAACTTTACTCTTTCATTCAACTCATTTAAAAAGTAAAATAAAATGTTGATTGTTTGAATGAGAAATATATACATAATTATAGTTTAAAAATTGTAAATATGAAAGACAGTATAGTGAAAAAATCCCTAAAACTGATTTCAAACGAGTAGCACCCAGTTCTTCCACTTCCCCAAAGCAAAGAACCATTGTTAGGAATTTCTTTTGTCTCCTTTCTAGACTTTTAACAGATGAAAGAAAATCTAAGTATTCTTTATTTTTATACTCTTTATTGACCAAATCCATGGACACCATAGATAATGCTTGCTAGGTTGATTTTAAACCTTGTAAATGCATGATTGTAACTCAATTCACAAAATAAACTTTTCAAAAGAAATAACTATTATAATCATTTCATTATCACTTCATAATTATTCCCTGACATTTCAAAGTAAACCATAAAGTTTTCAAAGTTAGCATGCTCTGTTACTCTGTTTCCAGCTATTATTTGTTGGTATTAGGTATCATCTATTCCATACTTGAGTTTTGTCACTCAAAATGTAGTCTTAGAAGGATTCTAAGTAATTCTTCCTAAGAAGAAGCATTCACAAAATATGAAGAAGTGGAAGAAGTCATTATTTTCTCAAATTTCTGAAATAAGGACATGGATTTTAGCACCCCACACCAATGAGAAATTATACACAACATTCTCAGAGTCCTACCAGATCTTCTTTGTAATTATGAGCAACTATGAGAGAAGTGGAAGTTTCCATACGAACTTTGCTCTTCCAATCCCTGCAAAATTCTTGCCTTTAGCTTCTCTACTTTTCAGATAGGTATTAAACTCTCATTTTCCTATTCTAATAAACTTTCAATGTTAACAAAGCTTATGCTAAAGTGACTTCCGTTTCTTGAACTATGAATATCTGCAGGTAGCTAGATCCTGCTTGCTTCTCTCCTAGAAAAATTAGTTTAATCTTCCATTCCACTGTTCCTCATCATTTGTCTCCTATATCTCTTTCTCTTCTTCTTTACTTCATTTCTCCTCCTCCTCCTCCTCCTCCTTTCTCATCTTCCTCCTCTTCCTTCTACTTCTCCTCCTTCTTCTTCTCTCTCTCAGCATAGAATGAAATTTTTCATTGTCTGAAATCATGCAAGAATAATTCACACCTAAAAAATTCATCCTTCTGATCTCACTACTCAATGTACATTATTTTGAATTGAATATTATCAATTATTGCACTAGTCACTTCATGAAAATAAAATCACCAGTGAACCTAAGAAGAACAGAAATTTTAAGAAAGATTATATTTTAACCACAGGCTGTCCATTCTAATAAATTACACAGTCACTTCATTGCATATGACAAGAGTCAACTTTACTAGAGAACTGATACAAAGGAGTGCCTAGAGAAATTATAAATTATTATCCTTAAATATAAAAACTATTCATTATATCATTGGTGGTATTTTCTGAGTCTCTCCTTATGTGTAAGATAATTTATTTCTAGTGCATTGAACATAAATTTCTAAAATATTAATTTGTTTTTTCTGTTTCACAAATATACATTCTACGCCCAGAAACCTCAATGAGGACAATGGAACATAATCTTTGGGGATTAGGTAACACTGCAATTGAGACCATATTTCATCCAACACAAAACAAATGAGTAGAAATGCTCCTTAAAAAATAGTATAAAAGGACAAAATTTCAAATTTGTATTCACCTAATCAGCTTATATCTCAAATTTTCATTGAAGGACATATCAGCTTGAGTCAGATTATTTGTGGACACCTTATCATTAATATGTAAAGACAATAGCTTCAGCCTATCCTGCTGGTGACAAAGAACAGGTCTTTACTCTACATAGAGGGATTCTCAGAAAAAAGTATGATTTTCCCAGTCTTAAAACATCATTAATTTCATGTCTAAAAGAGTTTTAGTTTCTTCTCAAACTACCCTCTGCCATTTTTTCTTGGATGTGCTAAGCATTGCAAAACACTTAGGATGTTCTCCTAAGCTAAGGAAAATCTGCACAGAAACTTTCTAATTAAGCATTTAGAAATTTTATTTATTCTATTCCTAAGTAAACTCACTCACTTATCAGAGCAAATTCCTAAGCTATGTGTAAATCATTTGCTTAGTGAATACAGGACTTATCCTCAGCAAGCTTATTTGGGGTAATCAATTATATTCTAAAGTCTTCAAACACTAACATCAGAAATGTCTTCACCATTTTTATTTTATTCCAGAGATCAAAATTCTTACCGTGACTGTTTTTCTCTCCTGAAGGTATTCTATAAACTATTACCCGTGAAGCTTCTACCTAAGCCACAATCATTGTTTCTAAACTACAACATTCCAAAACCCACCTACAAAGATAAATGAAAGGGATGCTGCTCTATTAGACTTGAAGGTACATGGTTTCTGTTTATGCATATATACGCAGATTACTTAGGAAGAAATCATGCCTGGGCAGTGACCTGAGTGAATTTTAACCAAAGTAGATTTCCCCTAAGGATGCTAGGAAAAACAATAAGGGAAAGTAATATACATCCCTCTAAGGCTCCTGCTAATTTCTACAAATTGGGGAAAACATTGTAGATTTCAGCTTTTCAAGAATGGTGATCAGCAGACTTTGAATATAAACACGATGCTTGCTACATTAAGATAAAGAAGAATTTTTCTCTCTGCTTTTATCTTTGTTACACATAGGCGTAACAATACACTTCAACATCTTAGCATTTTTCTTAAAATGTTTCCTATTGTAACACTTGTTACAATATGCTTCACAACGTAAATGTACTTTATAAAAGAATGATTTGAGTTTAAAACAACTAATCATTAGAACGATACTGGAAACTTTTCTGTCATAAAATTCATGAGGATTATATTTGTCATTCATCTGACTATTCTGTCAAACATTTTAGAGCACACTAACACTATTTCAATAAACAAGGACTGGAACAATCCAAAAGTGGTGGCACAATCCTATAATCCCAGCACTCAGGAGGCTAAAGCAGGAGGATTTTGAGTTTGAGGACAGCCTGGGCCTCTTGAGTGAGACCCTGCCTCAAAAACAAAAGAGAGAGAGAATGGAAATAAGTATTTTAAAATGCATACTTAAATACAAGTAATAGCTGTGGGAAACTTATTTTGACACAATTTTCACACAGTAGATTTTAAAAGCAGGTCATTTTCAACTGCTATTTCCTTCATTATCACAAAGGTATTTAAAAGCTGAAACATAATTCTTTATCATTACTTTTAATTTCATTGCATTTTCATTTCTATGTTTCTATTTTCACTTTCTTTCCCCATAACACATTTATTTTCTGAACATCTATTCAGTCTAGTTATATTTATTTCTGTAGCTCTATAAAATACATTTTGGTTTTGTTTCTTTTTGAGTTATTTTTGATTTATTGCTCCCATTGGAGCATACCTTCTTTTCTTCTATTTAAAAGAATAATTATCAACATTTTTCTGTTTCTTCCAATGGACTGTTTTATATTCAAACACTTTTACCCAGTTTCTGCAATATGGTTTCAGAACTTGATATTGAAATTTATTACCTCAACCTCAAAGGCATGCTGTAACTATTCCTTATGCAAAGGAATAATCTATATTTCTCCTTGTGACATATAAAGTAGTTAAACTGAATCTTACTCTGTAAAGTTTAAGCAACAAATTACCTACTTTCTTATTTTTTATTAAAAAGGATGCCATCTTCAAATAAATTTTGTGTAATTCTGTTTTCTTAGAATTTATTAAAACCAGTTCAGTAAAGCAAAACCTACTTAATGGATGTGTTCTGAAGAGAAGTAGTAACAATTTTTTTCATAAGTATAGTTGAGGCATTGTCTATATTGCTTTAAAACTACCATCTGTCTTTTATCATGAATATCTGTGAATTTTTAAAGTCAATCTTTAGGTATGTATTCATCAAAACAGTTATGAGTTGTTAAAATATTACATTTCCTGTGTATGTAGACCATTTTATCCTGTCTTTGAATGAGTCCCTATTTATGCTTTCATTTTATTTATTGGTTGGGGCTTTCCACACTAGGTAGTTTTATACTTCACTTAGTAGAGTACATGCTGCTGTTCCTCTTCTTGTAATGCGTGATATCTGAAGACTACAAGGTACAAATTAATTATACATATTTTCAAGTATAATTTTCATGGAAGATAGAAATCTGGCAAATAATGAATGGGTATCAAATATTTTTTTAACTCATTAATATGAGAAACACTGAGGTGGTGAAACTGGTTGAGGAATCATTTGAGAAACAGTATTTATCAATAATGATAAAGAATTTTGAAATGAGATTACTAGGGTAGTCACAAAGCATACCAATAAAAATTTTACCACAAAAATTGTAATTATTTTTCCTAGTTGATAAAACAGACAAGCAACATCACCAACAAAGACAACCCTACAATATAGCATTTAACTTCAGGGAGGCTGGCAAGCAAAACAGAGGTGTGTTACCAAGAGGGTAAAGACATCCTTACTAGGCCCAATGTTACTGTACAAATGAAGGAAATCACACAACTCCTACATATAAGTTTCTGAGAATTTTTCTTCATCACCCAGATTCCCAACAAAGTGAGGACATTCAAGAAAATGAAATAATTCAAGTACCTTAACTAGCTAAAGGAGATATTATGTACTCAGGTATAAAAATGGAAAAATGATACCTGTTGAAACTATTTCTGCTCTGGGGTGTGGGGAATAAGGAGAATGATGGAAGAGGTGAATCCAACTATGATATATTGTAAGTACTCTTGAAAATGTCACAATGCACCCCCAGTACAATTATTAAAAAACAAAGAACATGGAGTTTGAGATCAAGAAGTCCCATAATGGCTCTCTGAAGAGGGTTGCAATCATTAACACATCTGTTCAGTCCAGAATGCAGCATTATTTTTTCATTCCTAATTCAATGATCTACTGAGGAGGGTTCATCAGATAAACAGAAAGGAGAGCAGGGGAAACCATCTAAGTAGGGAGACATTCATGTACTGTGGCCAAAGTATGATAAAACATAGATATTGGGTTTATTTTTTGTCATATCTCACTTGCTTGGAGACTAAGCTGTAAGTAATAGTTTTGGAAATTAAAAGAGAGATAATTCCCCAATATAGCTAACATCTCTTTGTCTTTTTCTATAAGTCACATATTGTTTCTTTCCATGATACTCACAGGCTTTCTCTATTAATTTTTCTACCTCCATACTGAAAATAATCTCTCACCATAAAACAGATTGTAAGCATCCTGAACATTATTATCCATACTCCTTTCCCTGACATTTGGGCCAAAGTCAAATCTAATAGTTTTCATTCTTTTTTTCTTATCTTATTTTGCCATAATTTCATTATTGTTTATTATGTTGGTAATGGAATAATAAAACAGACCTTTTGAAGAGGGTCAAAAGGCCTTATTGTGTCATTCTGAAACAATAAGAGACAAAAAATGGTAAAATTTCTTTCTATATGAGTTTCCATTTTCTTTACTAAGTCCAAGTAGCACCTTGAGTGGGTTGAGAGTTAAGCTATGTACATAAAAAGATTGATTATTTTGAAAACATGACTTAACCAAATGGTTGTTGATAGAATTTTGAACCCATTAGAGTACTTATTTGTATTCACTGTCAAGAACTGTGAAGGATCTAAATTTTAACATATATGAAAGCTAATAAGTTAGCTTGCCAGAGTTTCATGTATGCTGAAAGACACAAGACTCCTGGGAAAAAGATAAAGGAGAGTTTATTACTCACAGAAATAGTCATAGCCAGGGAATTAAAATGTGGTTACTCCATCTCCTGTTCCCACAGTGTGATAAAAGAGGGTCAGGTGACACTTGAACATGCAGTGGGTTTCACTAAAGGAGAAAATTGAGTTTATTAAACTGAAAAAGAATTAATGAGTATTAAGCATATTAGCCCTTTGCTCCAGAGGGAAATATTACCTACCTCTATTTTTGTAATTATGTGAGCATACCTATCCTTTCTTTCCCCAGAGAGTAGCACCATCTCTTTCTTCAATGCTTTTTTTTTGTATAAATATCATTAAAAAGAAAGTCTAAGACAAAGGCAGTCAATATCTCTGCTTATAAGTTATGTAGAAACACAAAAGATTCATGAAGATTCCCCTCCTAATAAAATCCACCTATCAGTCCTATACCATCATGGTTTCTATTGTGTGTTCCCTAGAGTATGCCAATCCATCAGTTGACCAAGAAAGACTAGGAAGGTATCCCTTCAATTTGACTAAAACATGTTTTGTAGAATTGACATCATTAATGTTCCCAAGGGAACAGGTTGTCCAGCAGAAAAAAATAATTAATAAACCATCAAGGTCTACATCAGAAAGTTATGCATCATTCTTCATAAATTGCTATCTTAATCTTTCTTCTTGATGCAAGACATTAAGCTAAATAGACAGGGGCTTATTAGTGATTATGAAGATTCTGCCCTCACCACATAAGTAACATAGCTATCCTCCTAGGAAGCCTTCTATGTAAGTAAGGGTAGTGTTAATTTGAAGAGATTGTCTTCATCCTGATAATATTCATCACAGAGATTGAAAAATCGACCATAAAGTTCATTTGGAAACACAAAAGACTGTGAATAGCCAAGGCAATACTCAGCAAAAAAGAACAACACTCACAATATCCAACTTCAAACTATACTACAGAGCCATAGCAATAAAAGCAGCATGCTACTAGCACAAAAACAGACATGAAGACCAGTGGAACAGAACAGAAGTCTCTGATATGAATCCACATAGCTATACCCACCTAATTTTTGACAAAGGCAACAAAAACATATGATGGAGAAAAGATAGCCTCTTCACAGTTGGGAAAACTGTGTATCTGCCTGCAGAAAACTGAAACTAGATTTCTATTTGTTACCCTGTACAAATATCAACTCCATGTGGATTAAGGATCTTAATATAAGACCTGAAATCTTCAAACTAGTTTAGGAAAGAGCGGGGAATACACTGGAAGCAACAGGTATAGGCAATGACTTCCTCAGCAGAACTGTAGCAACGAAGAGCAAGAATTGACAAATGAGATTACATGAAATTAAAAAGCTTCTACACAACAAGGGACATGGTTTCTGAATTGAAGAGGCTACCCACAGAATAGGTGAAAATCTTTGCAAGCTATATATCAGGCAAGGGACTGATAACAACATACAGGGAGCACAAAAACACTAAATTCCAAAATCAATGACCCAATGAAAAAATGGGCGAACAGAGCTTTTTCAAAAGAAGAAATACAAAATGGCTAAAGTAAATAAAAAAAAAAAATATATATATATATATATATATGAAAAAAGACTTACATCCTTGGCCATAAAGGAAATGCAAATCAAAATCATATTAAGATTCCATCTCACTTCCATTAGAATAGCTACCATCAAGAACAACACCACCAGAGGATCCAAGAGGATGACTAGAGGGCAAAAGCAGACAGTGTGAGCTCCGTAAATGAAAAATTTTACTGAGATGCTGGAGCCACACTTGGCAGGAAAAACCTACCAAGAAGAATCAAAACTCTGACACCCTGAACCTCCAGTCGGCACAAAGCTTCTCTGCACCATGTTACACTGAGAAAATAGGAGGGCTCCTGCACCACCAGATGCCAACTCCAAACATGCTTGGGAGATGTAGACCAAGAGGTGAACAAATAAGCGGCAGGTTCTATTCCCACAGCCACCCCTGGGATAAACTAGCATAGCTTCCTGGACAGACTGACTCCTGCCCCACAAAAAAATAATAAGCAAGGAACTGAAAAGGAAGGTGCAGCAGAGTGGCTTTGAGTACACTGGAGAAGGGGGAGAGGCAAGGAGCTGATCTCCGCCTGAACTTTCAGTAAACAAAAACTGGAAAGACAAAAGGGCCGACAGTGGGCGGGTGATAAGCTGCTGCTTGAAATAAGGCAGATAGTGGTGCACAAAACTCATCTCCTGAGCCAGTGAGCAACATCCAAAGTCAGACAACATTGCAAAATTGACATACAGTCAGCAAACCAGCATAACACACTAACAGCAGAGAACCGACAGACAGATCTCTGATCTTGCCCCAGGGAAAGGGCATGAGGCAGCGAAACAAGCCCCCAATAAACCAACACTGTGAAAATCCAACTCCAAAGCAGGATGGCTATTGGCCCACAGAGCTGATCTCCAGAACCTGAGGACAAGCCACACCTCACTGAGGAAGGAGCTGACTAAGGAGCTGCCACTGAAAGACAGGAAAAAAATAACTGTCAAGTCTCCCCAACCACCTAGGGAGACTAAAACAAAGAAAGCTTCTGCTTAAATACCAACACCAGGACTGAATGCTGAAAGAGTAACACCAGAACTGGTGATTTACTTATATGGAAAGCAAAATATTATGATGAATGTGATGAGCAGGTACGAAGAAATAGAGATACAGGGGTTCCTTTAACTGAGGACCAACTGCAGGGGGTTGGCCTATTTGCTGATGCCCTTCAACAGATGCAAGGCATGCCCCCAATATTTTGATCAGCTAAGACTTTGTGCTAAGAGAGCTTAGATTAGCCTCTCTGACTCAGGTAGAGAATCAACTAAAAGTTTCTTGCAACTAAAACAAAAGGCCAATGAGCCATGGGCTGAATTCTTGGCTTGTGTAACACATGCTATCAGCCACAAAATTCAAAATGCAGATGCACAAAGTTTCTTGGTCTGTCAGGTTGCATATAAGGGGGCTACCAAAGAATGCAAACAAGCTATGAGACCAGCAAAGAATGGAGATCTTTCTACTTGGGTTTCTGCTACACAGGATACTGGCACCCAAACATATATGGCCACCACTCTTGTGGCTGCCCTAAAAAAAAGGAGCCCAAACTACATGTTTTGGATGAGGACAAAAAGGCCACTGGAAAAATGACTGCCCTGAGGGCAAAGGTTACCAGGGCCCAAAGCATGTCTTGAGGTCTTTTAAGTACCTCAAGAGAAATGGGCTCATGCCTTCATTGTCCCTGAGGCCCCAGGATGACTGGAAGGGCTAGAGGGTTCTCTGAAGATGAAAGAGCCAAAGGCAGAGGTAAAGGGTCATTATTCCCTTCCTCCACAAAGAGTTGCCTAAAAGTTTTTTTCCCTAAAAGCAAATGTGCCCACCATGCAATAAAGGCTATCATTGGGCTAAAGATTGTAAATACAAATATCATGCTGATGGGAGACCTTTAAATAGGACTGGGGCAGCCTTCAGCCCCACCCCAAGAAGGAACAATTTCCTGCATCCAGTGGGAAAACTCCCGGAATTCAGGATTTAATCTCCTGGTCTTAGAGGTACTAACCATCTCTCCAGGTAATACTCTAGTCCCAGTAACATGTCATTTCTATAACTCTGTAAAAGAATTAACAGGAATAATCATGGGGAATGAAAAGTATCTTCTTCAAGGACTAAATGTGCATCCTTATTATACTATGTTGCAATCCAAGTCTCCAACAATAGTCTATGTTTCTAGCTTTAGGCAATGGTTAGGATTAGAGTAGGATGCCAAAATTGCAATATTTTTGCCTTTACCATCTGAGACCTCTCCTCAAATATATTGGACTCAACCCATTTTAGATTAAAGGTCCTTACCTACTATCTACATTAGGGGAATACATTTTTGAGGTCTTCTAGACACAGGAGCAGGTCAGTGTTATCCCTTAATCATTATGGCCTAAACATTAGGAAACAAAAAGAGGAACCACAGTACAAGGAGTAGGGGGACCACAATTAGCCAAAGTTAGTGCAGAGGTACTCCAATGGGAAGATGAAGAAGGCAATACAGGGACTTTTCAACCTTTCATAATTAAAGGACTATAATTGTGCTTATGGGGGAGAGACAAAATGCAACAATTGTGCATGACTCTTACCACGCACAAAGCTCAGCTTTGGGAAGAGGCTCTTTCCCAGGCTCAATAAGATAAGACGATCATAAGACCTTGAGAGGAAGCCCTTTCCCAATGTTCTCCTGTCACAGTGGCCTTGGTTATTCTTGTGATCATCCTCCTCCTAGGGGCCACTGACATGAAGTCCCGGCCCACAGCTGTACCACTTAAATGGTTAATCAATGAGCCTGTATGGGTTGATCAGTGGCCACTTTCGGGACAAAAATTACAACAGGCTCATATTTTGGTACAACAAAAAAATAAAAGCTGGACATGTGGAGCCTTCCAATAGTCCGTGGAATAGTCTTGTTTTTGTAATAGAAAAAAAGGCCAAAGTAAAATATAGATTAACAAAGCCAGGCAAACCATGGGAGCTTTACAATCTGGCCTCCCTTCTCCTTCCATGATTCCTGCAGGACTTACAATGATAATTATAGATTTAAAAGATTGCTATTTTACATTACATGAGAATGATAAGGAAAAATTTCCTTTTACATTGCCTTTCATTAATAATGAAAAACCATCTCAATGATATCAATGAACAGTGTTACCTCAAGGCATGAAAAACAGTCCCACCATATGTCAGGCCTATGTCCATGCTGCTCATATCCTTTTATAAAAAATGGCCACAAATTAAATGTTTTCATTATATGGATGATCTTTTAGTTGCTCATCCCTCATTTACATTATTACAGCTGGCCCTCAGAGACTTAGAAAGATGCCTAGCCAAGGAAGGTTTAAGTATAGCTCCTGACAAAACACAGCTCTGTCCACCATTCAAGTATTTGGAACACACTATAGTTGATAATATAGTCAAACCTCCTAAACTAAAATTAGACATAAAAGAGGTTATGATATTAAATGAATTACAGACACTATTGGGAAACATTAATTGGATTCAGCCTTTTCTTAAGATTCCCTTGGACTATTCAAAACCTGTATTTGAACTATGAAAAAGAGACTCACAATTAAACTCATTAATAAAATTAACTCCAAAAGCACAACATGCTATACAACTTATTGAAACCACTCTTCAACACAGTTTCATCAATAGGATAGACCCCAGTCAGCCCCTCCAATTACTCATATGGGATACTCCAAGTACTCCATCAGGGGCTATTATACAATGGCCAAATAAAATGATAGAGATGCCCTTTACCCATAACACAACCCCTAGGACTATTACTCCCTATATACAAAAGGTAATATATCTAATTATGAAGGGAAGGCAAAGATGCAAACAATTGTCTGGCAATGATCAGTCACTCATTGTTACTCACTTCACCAATATTCAGATAGACTATCTTTGTCAACAAAACCATTTATGGCAAATTGCAATTAGTAATTACTCAGGACAATTTGACAATCACTACCCCAAGGACCGTACCATAAAATTTTTAACTTCTCAGGCCTGGATTCTACCTCTCATCACAGCCACCAAATCCCTAGCCAATACAATCACAGTATATACTGATGGCACCAGTAAAGGGAGAGCTGGCTATATCATTTACTCCCCCTCAGGGACATGTACAGAACAAATAAACTTTGCAACTCCAGGAGCAACTGCACAACATGCTGAAATCTTTGCAGTTCTTGGTGCCCTGTGAGCTCTCCCTGGTCCAGTCAATATAGTTTCAGACTCCCAATATGTAGTTAAAGCCATTAACTCTATTGAAACAGCTAGACTAAAAGGAGATCCTAATTCTATCATTTTTAAATTATTCACACAGGCTCAATTGGTCATTCAGGCTTGTACTTCTCCATTTTTTATTACTCATATCCATCCCCATACAGGCATGCCTGGCCCTATGGCCGAAAGAAATCAAGCAGTAGACCAGTTCATCACCTTCACTGCTATTGAGAACTCTCAAAATCCTTCTTCCATTTTTCAGCAGGCCTTACAGAGCCACTCTTTACTACACCAGAGTGTTAACATGCTACACAAACAATTCCCAACCTTGACTCGAGACCAGTGCAAACATATTATTAGGGCCTGCTCCACCTGCAGTATTCTTTTACCTTTGGGCCCTAATACTGGCATCAACCCTCATGGTCTGAAAGCAAACCATATCTGGCAAACTGATGTTACCCATATTCCCCAGTTTGGCACCTTAAAATATGTTCATGTGACAGTGGACACATACTCTGGTGTCCTCTTTGCCTCAGCCCACACAGGAGAAACTACCAAACATGCTTGGTCACCTGCTTGGTGCTTTTGCAACCTTTAAAATTCCAAAATCCATAAAGGTGGACAACGGTCCCGCCTATACAAGTAAAAAATTTCAATAATTCTGTAAATTATTGGACATCACTCACAGTACTGGAATTCCTTACAATCCTCAAGGCTGCAGCTACAGAAAGGTGGCAGGATACAAAATCAATTTACAAAAATCATTAGCTTTTGTATACATTAATAATGAACAAACTGAGAAAGAATGTATGGAAAAAAATCCATTTACAATAGCCTCAAAGGAAATCAAATACCTAGGAGTAAACTTAACAAAGGATTTGAATGACCTCTACCAGGAGAATTACAAACCCCTGAAGAAAGAGACTGAAGTACAGAGGGTGGAGAGATCTCCCATGCTCAAATATTGGTTTAATCAAGATAGTACAAATGGCTATACTACTAAAAGCAATCTACGTGTTTAATGCAATTCCTATCAAAATCTCAATGACATTCAGCACAGACATTGAAAAATCTACCCTAAAGTTCATTTTGAAACACAAGAGACTGCAACTAGGCAAGGCAATACTCAGCAAAAAGAGCAACGCTGGAGGTATCACAATACCCGACTTCAAACGATATTACAAAGCCATAGCAATAAAAACAGCACGGTACTGGCACAAAAACAGACATGAAAACCAGTGGAACAGAATAGAGGACCCAGATATGAATCCACATAGCTATGCCCACCTTATTTTTGACAAAGGTGCCAAAAATATACGATGAAGAAAAGACAGCCTCTTCAACAAGTGTTGCTGGGAAAAGTGGTTATCCATCTGCAAAAAAATGACTAGATCCATGTTTATCACCCTATATTAGTATCAACTAGAAATGCATCAAGGACCTTAATATCAGACCCAAAATTCTAAAGCTAGTACAGAAAGATCAGGGAATACTCTGGAACTAATAGGTATAGTCAAGGACTTCCTCAATAGAACCCCAGCAGCTCAGCAACTAAGAGAAAGGATGGACAAATGGGATTTCATAAAATTAAAAAGTTTCTGCACAACAAAAAAAATAGTCTCCAAACTGAAGAGGCTACCACAAGAGTAGGAGAAAATATTTGCCAGCTATACATCAGACAAAGGACTGATAACCAAAATATACAGGAAACTTAAAAAATCTAAACTCTCCCAAAATCAATGAACCAATAAAGAAATGGGCAACTGAACTAAACAGAACTTTTTCAAAAGAAGAAATTCAAATGCCCAAGAACCACAATGCTCACCATCTCTAGCCATAAAGGAAATGCAAATCAAAACCACACTAAGATTCCACCTCACCCCTGTTAGAATAGCCATCATAAAAAATACTACTGAGAACAGGTATGGGTGTGATTAAGAAACCCTTGTACACTGCTGGTGGGAATGCAAGCTACTACAACCACTCTGGAAAACAATATGGAGACTTCTTAAAAATCTAAACATATATCTGCCATATACTCCAGCAATTCCACTCCTGGGAGATACCCAAAGGAATGTGACTCAGGTTATACTAGAGGCACCTGCACACCCATGTTTATTGCAGCACTATTCACAATAGCCAAGTTATGGAAACAGCCAAGATGCCCCACTACTGATGAATGGATTAAGAAAATATGGTACTTATACACAGTGGAGTTTTACTCAGCCATGAAGAAGAATGAAATCTTATTCTGAAGTAAACGGATGGAACTGGTGAACATCATTCTTAGTGAAGTTAGACAGGCTCAGAAGACCAAAAATCGTATGTTCTCCCTCATATGCAGACTTTAGGTCTAGGGCAAATGCAGCAATGTTGTTTGACTGGGGTCACATGATAAGGGGAGAGCACATATAGGAGGTATGGGGATAGATAAGAAACCCAAAACATGAAAGTGCTTGATGTCCCCACTGCAGAGGAACTAATACAGAAACCTTAAAGTGACAGAGGTCAATATTTGAAGGGGATCAGGAACGAGTGAAAAGGTCAGATAGAGATGAATCAACTTCAGTTGTAACACAATTCATCATGGAAGCAATGCCAGGAATTTCTCTGTATAGCTATTCTTATCTCAACTAGTAAAAACACTTTGTCTTTCTTATTATTGCTATGTTGTCTCTTCAACAAAATTAGTGATAAGAGCAGAACAGGTTCAGCCTGGAAGCAAGGAGGAGTGTGGTGGAGAGGGAGGGGGAAGGAGGAGGGGGGAGAAATGGTCCAAACAATGTATGCACATGTGAATAAATGAATGAAATTAAAAAAAAAAAAAGAACAACACCACCAACAACAAATATTGGTGAGGATGTGGGGAAAAAGGAATCCTCATACACTGCTGGTGGGAATGTAAGCCAGTACAACCAGTATGAAAACAGGATGAAGGCTCCTCAAAAAACTAAACATAGATCATATACCATATGATCTAGCAATACCACTCCTAGGGATATGCCCAAAAGTGGGCAAATAATGTTACAACAAAGGCACCTGTATACCTGTGTTTATTGCAGCACTATTCACAATAGTTAAACTATGGAAACCAAGATGCTCACTACTGACAAATGGAGTAAGAAAATGTGATATTTGTATGCAATGGAAATTTACTCAGCCACAAAGAAGAATAAAATTTTGTCACTTGCAGGTAAATGGATGAAACTGGAGAACATCATCTTAAGGGAAATCAGTTAGGCTCAGAAGGCCAAAAGCAAGATATTCTCTCTCATATGTGGAATATAGACCTAATAGAAATGCAGCAATATTATGAAACACTGTTCACATGAAGCAGAAGTCACATAGAGTAGGGGTTGGCTAAAAGACAGAAACTAAGTAGTTGAATATGGTTGATATGCTCTCTACACAAGAATGAATATAGGCATCTTAAGCTGGCTAAAACCACCATAAGAAAGAGAATTAGGTAGAAAGAAAATTAGAAGAGATAAAACAATTGAGGTTATAATACATATATATGTGAAAATATCACAAGAATACTCCCTGTATAGCTACCTTTATCTCAAATAAGGAAAAATGTCATTTTTAAGAATCTTTTCTCTGTTTTCTTCTACAAACAGAAGAACAGGAGAGTAGGTCTTGCTGCCAGCGTAGGAGTACCAGTAGGAGGGGGGAGGTGGTGGGCAAAAAATGTCCACATATGTAAGTAAATGCAAAAGTGATATCTGTTGAAACTATCTCATAAATGAAGAGAGATAAAGGAGAGCTGTGGAGGTGTGATTTCAAGTATGATCTAGTTGATACATTTTAATAACCTTTGTAAATGCCACAAGGTATCCCCACCCAACAAAACAATAAAGGCAAAAAGAATAAAAACAAGAAGAGAGCATCTTCAAAATGTTCTACTGGTGATCCTTAAACATTTGAAGTTCTCTTATGATCACTCCTGAAGTACAAGTCATATAGTTGAGAAAGAAGCAAGTTAATGCCTATCTTCTACATAGTAAGCCTAACACAGTGCTGCAAAATGTGCCCATCTGCAAATAGTGTCCCTGAAAGAAATTATAAAGGTATAATTGTTTGAGCTTCTCAAGTAAGAGTTACTTCAAGCTGTAGTACAGTTTGACATTATTCTCCACACAAAGGCATTTCTCTACATATAGATCTCTAGGGACTCTTCCAAATAAACACACAGTGTTAGTATCTCTACTGTTTCCTTGTTGATTATGTTATTGCTTTCTCTTCACCATTATAAATAAGAGTTTCTCACTCTGACTTTTATAACTTCGCCATTTTTTCCAGTCATCAACTGCTTTACAAAAGGATCACATATTTGAAGGAGAGGGTTATTTTTGTAAAATTTACAGAAAACCCTATGTCACCTACCTTGGTCTGTGAGAATCTATAAGACATTGTAGGATGCCTCATAAAGTAATATGCTCTACCAAGTGACCATTTTCCTTGTTATATTTAGCCATGACATTCCTAATACAGTACAGTGTAGCTAAAAAACTGATTTGGGTTTGAATCTAAAATCCTTTTTAGAGAGAGTGTCCTGCAAAAAAATATGCTAATCAGTTGACTTCAAGTTGCTTATAGAAGAAAAAGAAACATTATGCCAGACAGAGTAGAATTCCAATTTTTCAAAGTAAGTCTATATAACTTTACATTTCATCCAACCTGATCATTGTGCAGGAGTTGTCTGAGAAGAGGTGATCCCTTTCTTGGGACAGCTGTAATCAGTCACCAATCTCTGTTATTAATGTGTGTAGACTGATGGGGCATGAGAGAGGTAGGCAAGAAATCTCTTAAAGTCACTTTTTGATAAGGCCATTTCAATACTGAATCTCAGAAACCTGTAGGAAGCATAGACAATCAATCAAACACTTGGCTGTCAAAGTGTCAAATAGTTTGACAAACAGCCCAGTGCTGTTATTATGAAAGCCATACCATTATCAGACTGAAGATTTTCTGGAAAGCCAAAAATAACACAAGTTAGTTTCAAGAGTTGCACTACAGCCAAAATAATAACAGCACCAAAAACTGAACAAATGTCAACAGCAATACACCACCACTTATGACCCCAGTATTGGCTTAAAGAATCAGTATAGTCAATCTGTTAGAGTAGATAGGGTCTATACAAAGTTCAGAGTGGCTTTCACAATCAGACAAAAATGTCAAATTTGGCATTAGTCACAAGGGTTTCATGCAGCAACATCCTAGATATGTCAGAAACATATAGTGTTTTGCTTTGAGTTCAGTCTATAATAATAGATGTATTGTGAAATCTGGTATGAAAGTGAAGGAAGGAATAAACATTTGCAATTTTTGGGTGCAAGCTAAATCATCAGCTTGATTTCACATAGTCTCTTGAGAGTATGGGTCTGTACCAGGACTCTACATAATTGCTCCAGACAATTAGATCAACAGCTCTGGTGTGGTTCCCCAATGTGTGGTTCTAAATAAGAGTATCATCAAACTGCTTACCTATAGTTTTCCAAGTGTCACACTAGGGCATTGGTCAGAACCCAAGAATCACCAAAATTTTAACAAGATTCAATAAGGAATTTTGGCCAACTACAATAACTTGAGATTTGCCCAAGGGATGGAGAATTCACATCCAGTTTTTATTTTTGCAAAACTGACTCTGATTTTGGATGGTCACAGAAACATTATGGTTCACCATCTAGTTTCAGCTCAGTTCAATCATCACTAGACCAGGACTAGAAATGTATGGGAAGTTCTCTGAGTTGAGATGCATAATGAGATAGTAGTTTTTCATTAGATGGCCAACTGGAGGACAAAATTCCCCTTAAGAATAACTGTCACTATGCTCAGTTTGTCATGTATAGCCAAGATACCACTGGACTCAAGCTGAATTATCTTTCACATATATCATTCGAACAGAACTTACTGACTTCTATCAACTTCACTGGTCATTGCTGTAAATTGCATGAGTTAATTCACCTAAAATAGAAATATCAGTACAGAGAACTATTCTCTATGGATCAGGCATTTTAATTCAACAAGATCCCAGTAGCAAGCTACTTTTAAAAATCAGTATAACTAGTGTCTATTTCAGAAAAGTATAGATATGTTTTTAAGGAAGTAAGTCCAAAATTTCTTAGGGTACCTTAAGGGGAAGTCTATCACTCTTTTCTAGAGATTACAGTCAGTAAAGTCAAGAGTTACACTGACATATTTCAAATGTGTCATTAGTGTTGCAGGGCCCAAAATATATTATTACTCTTTTATATGTGGATATTCTCAATCAGATAAATCCCTTTTGCATTCATATGTGGCCCAAAGGTATAAATATCATCCTAAATGACAGATTGGAGCACTCATTATCCTAACACACAACCTCATTACTTTCTGGCTATGGACTTGGGACTTGTGCCGTTCGATACTTGTGGACTTTGCTCACACAGTGGTTATCTTGTTTGAGAAATTCATCTTGTCCACACATTTCCTCCATCAACATCAATATAAGATTTATTAGATAATCTTTCATTCTCAAAATAAAGGCCAGCAGATTTTTCTCAAATGTAGAACTAACTGAAAGAATATCTAGATTTCTTTGGGTCAATTTCTCATTCTCCAATGGATCACCTTCATGCACTCACTCATTGCAAATTCTATCTACAGAAAGTAGTCATTGCCTCAACTGTTATTTCCTTGGGGGGACTTTAGTGTCCCAGAAAATGTCCCTCAGGAATCCAGAGCTCTCTTATAAAGTCAGAATGTACTGAAAAACACTCAAAATTATCAACGTCATCTCTGAAATGGGTATGATAATTTCATAATGGGCTGAGTCTCTTGACAGCTATTTTTCTTTATCAAAATCAACATACCCTACTCCCTCATCTCGCAGTTAGTCAATATTGCAATGATTCAAGAGGTTTTCCCCTTCCATTTTCAATTTCCACCTTTTCTTTACATTGCTCAGTAGAGCAAATGCAGGCATCTATGTAACTGTTGTTTAAAGGGGGTCAGAACCTTCTGCCTGTCCAGGATGAGTGTTAATACTAGTTATTATAAAGAGTTGACCTGAGGCAAACCATCACGTGAGCATCCCTCCTATGCAAACAAGAGTTCACAAACTGAGCACCTTTTAGACAACTATATATGAACCTTACTATAGTCAGAATGTTTACGTTTTCCTAAATCCATATTTTGAGATTCTAACCCCCAATATGTTAATATAAGGTATTAATATAAGGCTTTTGGTAGGAAATGAGGTCATAAGGATAGAGCCATTGGAAATAGGATTGATACTCTTATAAACGAAACCCTAGAGAGTTCTCTCACCCCTTCCCCTAGGTGAGAAGATGCCCATCTATAAACCAAGAATCACATCTTTGTCAGTGCCCTGATCTAGACCTCCCAGCCTTCCACACAGTGAGAAACAAATGATCATTAACCACTCAACCTATGGCATTCCGTTATTATTAGACTAAGACAAACCTGGTTTCCAGTACTCAAAAAGCAACATCTTCCCCAACCAGTCCAGATTAATAGACAATGAAGTACAGTTTCATTAGTTATTGTGTCGACCATACAGTTTTTCAACATGCTTCACCCAAAGCCTAGTTATAAGCTGGAGAGACACTCATCTTTCTTTATCTAGAAAGTCTACGTGTATAACCTAACAAGTTACCCTTTCACAGTTTCATAGATACTAGAAAAAGAAACAAAAATGTTGGGTAAGAGTCAAATGAATTATTTCTCACAACAGCATCAATAGCCTAAATAATAGCACTTTCTTGTATTGGCAACCAAAGCCTCAGTCCCCACAGGTCACACAAAAAATACCTGCACAAACATTGGGTAATGCTAAAGTAGAGAAACTATGAGCAGAAGAAAGTTGAATACTTTTAAAAGTATATACTTTGCTCCAAAGAAAAACACAATCTCTATCTTCCAAAGTTACAAGAAAATTTGCCCTGAAATCTGGAGGCAAACAAAAATTCTAGCCTCCAAGTAGGTGTTTGTTATACAAATATCCATGAAAAAGTGATTCACAACAAGAGTATTCAATGCTTTTGCTCACAAAATGTATAGAAATGTGGGGTCCATGGCAACTATCTCCCAACAAGTACTACCAAAGATGTGATTTTGTGAACAGAAATGGTATGTGTCAACTTGATGAAACTAAGGATTGCCCAGATAGCTGGCAAGACATTACATCTCATGTGTCTATGAAGATGTATATCAAGAGACTGAGTAAATATCATCACCCATGGTCATCATTCAATCCAATGAGGAAACAAGCCCTTAAGTTAAGAGGTGTACCTTCTCCTGTCCTCAGAAACCTGAGCTCATAGTCCTCAGGTCTTCAGTTTAGGAATGGGAGTTACAACTTCAGCTCCTCCAGTTTTTAGGTTCCTCACTTAGGCTGAAACACATCATTTATCTCCTGTTGATTCTATTTCTCTGGAGAACTCTGACTAATGTGGACTCTGTGCTAAAGTAAAAGAATGTTTTGTTTACTTGTTTTACAATTAGGAACTCAAATAATTGACAAGTAATAAGATTGGATGGGTTATTTATGATAATATTAAATTCTCCATGAATAACAACATGAGTTTGTATAGAATAAAACATTCTACTTTTGATTTTGACATCTTCAGTGAAAGAAGAAAAGTTTCTGGCAGAAGGATTGCAAAATCTTATATCTAATGTTCTTGCTCTAAATCCTATAAACACCGCTATGGGAAATTCCAGGTCACATGGTCTCTTAGGCAGTTCACAGTGCTATTATATATATAAGAAATAAGCTACATTTTAATGGCTTTTTCAAGTTGGTTTCAGATTAAGAAACTATTAAGGTAGATCATTAGTATTTTTATGATTTAAGAGTATATGCTAAATGAGAAAAAGCAATATCCGATTTTACATATACATACACTACACATATGCAACACCAGAATCTCAGAGAATACATGTGTATACATTTATATATATCATAAATGTACATAATTTATCTCATATATGTACATAAAAATTCTCATAAATAATAATGATAGTATTTGAAATGATATAGTATATTATATTTTGTGTAATATATTCAGAATGACATGTTTATATAAATAAGAAATTTTAGAAAAAAGTAACAAAATATTAATGTTTATATCAGAAGTAATAGTTTAATATCTGCCTTACATATCTATTTTATTCTTTTCCACAGAAACTTAAATTACATTTATCAGAATCTCAGAAATATTTCAAAACATCAGGGCTTTGTGGCACATACCTATAGTCCCAAATATTCAGGAGGTGAAGACAGAAGGACCATGAATTTGAGACCAATCCAGGTAAAGTTAGTAAGACCTTCTCTCAAAAACAAAATAAAACCAAAGGGCTAGTAGACTAGGCCTGGGTTCAATCCACAGTATGATCTATTTGATTGACATTGCAAGAACTTTTGTAAAAGCCACAATGTCCCTCCACCCAGCACCACAATAAAGATTTCTACAATTATAAGCAGAGTATTAAAGGATTCACCATTGATATTTTTCAAGGATAAGCTCTTATTTCAAAGCTTGTTTTACTACAGAAAAACAAAAGTAGAAAAACAAACAAATAATGAGAGAGAGAGAGAGGTGGGAATTGTATAAATTGTATAAAAATATACCAACAGCTCTGTGTTTGGATCTATCCCACATTGTGATGGCTAGCTTGAAATTTTATTAATTTCATTAGATATATTTATGGCATGGAACATGTATAAGCAGAGGATTTAGATTTATTTCTTGTCTTATGACACTTTACCAACATTGAGGTTCTGTCTTTTTTTATCCATCCTTTTGGTTCACACTAATAACATCTATGAGCTTCACTGTTTTTAAGACATTCAACTTGACAGATATTTCTTATGTAAGAGAAAGAAAATCTAACACTTATTAAATGCTAATATCCTGAGCCACCAGAATTATAGGGAAGAAATATGGAGGCTGCTTTGGTAGCCAACAATCTGGGTCCAGCTGGAGGTTCCCAGATTGGGGAGAGGGCTCTACCTTAAAAGGGGAGCATGCACAAAGAGACCTTGAGGAAAAACATAAAGAAGTTGAGTCAGAGAGACATTGGAGGCCATCTAAAGTGATGAACACCACTGCAGTCTCTGATAAAATACTAATTTAATATTAATTATCAACAAAAATAATAAAATTGAGGAAACTTGACAAATATTCTTTTGATTGACAGTAGAGATAAAGACTGCCAATATATTTTTTAAAGTGTGGAAAATCTAAACAGCCAATTAGAATTTTAAACTTAGAACATCAGATATCCATACTAAAATATTTAGCCAATATTTTGGGATTTCAAAAGTTTGATTAGAGAGTTTATTTAAAAAATCAGTGCAAGCATTTAAATATATAAAACAGAATTCTCTTATTACATTACTCATTCTATCTCTTGTGTAACTACTTATATCCTTATAATACGCATTAAGTCAAACAATAATCACCATATATCACAGTCATTTTTATATAATAACACCTTTCGTAAGGCTCACTTTAGGTTGTGCAAATGGCTGCATTTATAAAGGGGAATATTTTCACAATGTAAATTTGCATAAAGTGAGGTAGATTTTTCTACTGTAACAGGGCCTCTGAAGAATGAGTGACAAAAATGGTGACTGCAGCTCTGTGCTAGGGCAAGGTACATGAATTGGTTCAGTGTGAAGAAGGGAACATCATCCTCTCATCCTGCTTTGGGCAAAAAGGAAGATAGACAGTATGTTGGATCATGGTTCTAGCAGTACTTGATAATCTGCCTTTGCTGGAAAGAGGTAAAAAGGATAAGAGGTAAGATTACTTGTCAGCATTGAATTAAGGATTTTGTATATCAGAAAAGGGTAGAGTTAGTACAAGATGAGATAGCAGTGGAATCCAGAATGAGGGAAGAGGGATGTTTCATACTGTATGGTTTAGGGAGGAAGAAATCATATTCCTTTAGATTCTAGCCTGAAGCAATGTGACCACAAATAGAAATCCCTTCTCCAAGGAAGGAAAATAATGTTTTGGCAATTTTCAAAGGGCACAGATATTGGCTAGGAGAATTAATCATGAGATGGAGTACAGTTTTGTTTTGCTGTGCTTTGTTTTGTTTGTTTATTCCAAGTCAACCTTATAACTGATAAATACTAGTTATGACTGCAGAGACAATGATAACAATGGAAGTTACTATGAAATCACACAAAATGTGGAATGCTTCAGAATATACCAAAGCACAAAATTAGGAATTTGAGATGACCTTTTCTAGGTTTCATGTAGTATAGTAGACATAAAAGCCATCAAAATACTGAGTATATATTAAATGATATTGTACATAAAATGAACACTGTATTTCTTCTCCAAAATTATCTTTGAAATAAAAGAACATAAATGCATCTTATTGATTACTTAAAATTCTTATTTTTTAATCACCCAAATTTTCCAATGGAATATATTTATAAAATAAGTGATCCAATGGTGAGCTTGAAACACTGCTTATTATTGTTGACCCTTCATATCACTGTATGATTTCCTATAACACTGTGAAGTCAAAGGCTTACTGAACACAATTTTAGTTTTCTCTTCAGCCCTCTGGCTGCTTAAATAATAGATTACGAGTCAACCAAGAAAAAACTTAGATTAAACTATTCTGTATTGAATATACTCAGACTATATTTCATATCTCAAATGGAAACTTTTTTACTACTATGGAAAATCCTTCAGCTCCTCTCAGGTAGTTCACAGGTCAGTCGTGAGTATCTGTATATTATCAGGCAAAGATGTCATGTTTGGAAATATTGAGGATACTAAATTTGGCTCTTCTCAGACATGATGTCCTTTTTCACAAGCAGTTCCCAGAAGTGACATTAATTCCATTTAAAAGAATCTGATGCTTGACCTAGAATATTAAAATAAACCCCACAGGACTGAAAAACCTACTTTCCAACACTTGAAAAGAGAAATAATGCTTTGAGCTCTAATGCTGAGATAATTAATGAGTGACTCATGCTACTCTAAAATGGATTAAAGTTTCTGCAACTCATTTTTCAGACATCACTGGATGTGTTATGTACAAATCAGAGGTGATAAGATCTTTATTATAGTTATTTAACTTTTTTCCTTGAATTAAAAATTAAAACATAAAAAATATTGTGTTATATTGTACATTACTAAGTGATTTCATGTTTTCATAAAACAATGAGTGTAGGTTTGATAAATGCAAATTTACCTCAATGAATTCTGTGTTCTGTGCACATTTTGTTCTCCTTTTGAGGTATATATTCGAATTATAGCAGTTCAATTAATTTTAAAAGCATTTATTTGAAGTTGATACATAGTAAATGCAAATATGGGGCAAAATGTGTTATCTCAATCCACATGCAAAAGGCAAAATAATAGATCAAGGTAATTGGCATGTTCATCAACTTAAATGGTTAACATTCCTTTGTGTTGCACACATTCAGCTAAGTTGTTGTCAACCACAATTGTCCTACTGTACTATAAAATGTGAGAAATTATTCCCCTACTCAGATGCACTCCTATATCTTCTAAACATACTCTCTTCATCCCCCTCCCAGCCTCAAGGTATTACTGTTCTATTCTCCACTTCTATTAGAAAATCACTTCTAGATTTCCCAAACAAATGAGAATATGAACAAAAAGAGCAAAGCTAGAGTCATCACAATTCCTGCCTTTAAATAATACTGCAAAATTACAATAACCAAACAGCACAGCTATTGGCATGAAAATATACATATACATAAATATAAAACAGACACATACATAAATGTAACAAAGCAGAAAATTCAAGAATAAAGTCCAATATCTACAGCCAACTGAATTTTGACAAACACACCAAAAATATATATTGAAATTTGCAAAGGATCATTAAATAATGGTGCTGTGAAAACTGGATACCTTTTTTTAAATTACATTTTATCATTTTTACAATTACATGTGTATGCATTATCTTTTTGCAAAAGAATGAAACTATATCCCTACCTTTCAGCATACACAACAGTAAACTCATATCAAGTGAAAAACCTAAAAAATACAAAAGTAACAGAATAAAATAGAGGAGCAAAGGTTTTTTTCTGGGAAAGATTTTCAGGATATGTTCCCAAAAGCACAATCAAGAAGATTAAAAAATGACAAATGAGTTTACACTGAACTAAAAAAAAATGTACAACAAAGGAAATAATTAACAATGAAGAGACAAACTTCAGAATGAATGACAATATTTGCAAACTAGTTATCCAACAGGAATTAAATATCAAGAATATATAAGAATCTCAAATGACTGAAAGAAACAATTGAAATAATCTGATTTTAAAAATGAACAAATGCTACAAATATTTCTCAAAAATGGTGTAGAAATGAACAATAAATGTAAGAAAAATTATCAACATTATGAATTATCAGGATATTGCAAGTCAAAATCTCCATGTGATATTATCTCACCCCCATTAGAACAGCTATTTATTTATTTATTTATTTACTTATTTGTGGTACTGGGGCTTGAGCTCAGTGCCTTCAGCTTGAGCCACTCCACCAGCCCTATTTTTGTGAAGGGTATTTTGAGATATGGTCTTGCTAACTATTTGCCCAGGCTGGCTTCGAACTGTGACCCTCCTCATCTCTGCCTCTTGAATGGCTAGAATTATAGGTGTGAGCCACCAGCACCCAGCATACAACAGCTATTATTAAAAATAGGGGAAAAAATGCTGGTGAGAATGCCAACAAAGGAAAACAGACTGTTTATAAATATAAATGTAAAATAGTACAGTAAGTATGGAGAAAAATATAAAGTTTTCTCAAAAAACCTACAAATCAAGCTACCATGTAACCATCAATTCCACTACTGGGCACATACAGAAAAGAAATAAAATAAGTATGTCAAGGAGACCTCTAAAGGCCAATGTTAATCACATCATTATTTGCAATATCCAAGACACAGAATCAACCAAGGTATCCAAGGATGGATGGATGGATAAATAAATGTGGTACACATACACAGTGGAATACTATCTAGACACAAAAATAAGAAAATTATGTCATTTATAGAAACATGAATGAGACTGTTGGACATTATATTAAGTGAGATAAATGATGCACAGCAAGTCAAATCTTTGATTTTGATGGAAAATCAAATCACTCCACTATTGTACAGACAGGACACTTTTTTAAAATTTCTGCACTAATCCATTCAGCCAAAGCAGGGATGGAAGTCATCAGTTATGTCCTGAGATACCTAAGGTTGTCCATTAGATTATTTAAAATTAATTAATTTGAATTGATAAGAGATAATTATGTATATTTAATACATAAAATGTTTTGATATCATATACATATTGTAAAAATACTCAAAGTAATTGTCACATCCATCACCTCACTAGTTTATTTTTCATGAAAAATTCTAATAGGAATGTTACAGTACAGTTTTAATCAACCAATTTAGATATTTAAGTGAGGTTTACAACTTATGTATTAAATACTGTGCTGTCCTCAAAACAGTCATTTGGAAAATAAAACCAGTTCAGTTTGATGCTCTGAAATCACTTGAGCATTTGAATAATACAGTGATTTCTAATAGTTAATATAGAAATATGATCATTGTAGTGCAGTTAAGAGTGAGTCAGGGAGATCCAAGATGGTGACTAGGACTCAGAAGCAGGCAGCATGAACTCTGTGAATCCAGAGCCTTGCTGAGATGCTGGAGCTGAGCTTGGTGGAAATAAAGCACCAAGGAGAATTGGAACTTTGACACCCTGATCCCTTAGCCTGTGGAAAGCTTCTCATGCCATGGTGCACTGAGAAAACAGGAGGGCTCCTGCCACGGCTATCTCCAAACCTGTTTGGAAGACATTCAGCATACCAAACAGGTGAGCACCAAGCATCATGCAGTATTTTCCCAGCCACCCCAGGATAAACCAGCATATCCCCCTGGGCAGACTGACTCTCCCCACCAACAAAGGAAAAACAAAAGTGAACAATAAACAAGGAACTGAAAACTAACACAGAACAGAAGGGTGGAGTTGCTGAAACACACAGGAGAAGGGGGGAAGATCAAGGAAATAATCTCCCAGCAAACTTTCAGTAAACAAAAGCTGGAATGGTAGAAGGGCCAATAAGGGGAGGATGATTAGCTTCTGCCTGAAATAGGGCAGGTAGTGGCCCACAAAGCTCATCTCCTGAGCCAGTGAGTAACAGCTAAAGTCAAATGACCCTGGAAAATTGAAAAATAATCAGTAAGCCACATAACATCAGGGGGGCCAGCAGGGCCAGCTTATGGATCATTGACCTTGCCCCAAAGAAAGGGTGGAGGCAAAGAAACAAGCCCCCAGTAATCAATCACATTGAAAACCCAACTCTAAAGCAACAAAACTTGTGGGCTACAGAGCTGATTCCTGAACCTGAGGACAAATACAAACTTAAACTGCTACAACACACTGAGGGAGGAGCTGACCAAGCCACTGCCTCTGATAGACAGAAGAAAAATAAAACAAACACTACCAAGCAGCCTGGTGAGACAATGACAGAGCTTCTGCCTAAATACCAACACCAGGATTGGATGCTGGAGGAGTAACACCAGAACTTAAACTAAAACTAAAATTCTATTGTTGCTGAACCTATAATTTTTGTTTGTTTGTTTGTTCTGTTTCTTGTTTGTTTGTGTTTGTTCATCTCTCCATGTTGATTTCTTTGGGTTATTTTGTTTGTTTTTGTTTTGTTAGTTTTACTATTGTGAATTAGCTAATACTAAATTAGAACCAGACCAGGGACAGAAATAGCACACACACTTAGCTGCAAACCTAATATAGCCACAAAACAAAATTAAACCAAGGGAAATAAAACAGGTGACTGAAACCACCAACTAATCTATCAAGAGCATAGTTGCACAATACCAAGTGGAGCAATAGGAAGACAAAAAAGGGATGGAAACCATTCTCCCCCCCCAAAAAAATAATTTAATATAGGATTCAAGAAGAAATGACAAAAACTGATATCCAGTTCCAGACTCCAACAAAACAAATATAATAACACCAAGGAACCCAATGATGCCTACAAGAACACCTCAAAGAAGAAATCCTGCAAGTAATCACTGAGAATTTCATGGAGATGTTACTATACATGGTTAACCAAAATGTACAAGAAGCACTCAAGAAATTTCAAGACACCAAGAATAAAGAATATGTGAAGACACAGAAACAAATAAATGAACTCATAGGAGCCCTAAATAAATAACAAAGTGAAACAGAGAACACTATAAATAGAGAGATAAATGAATTAAAGATGAAAATGGACAGTATTAAAGAGGAAGTGACACATTATATGGAAAACCTCATAAAAAAGAATGAAACAGAAAAACAAAAGACAATCGAAGACCACTCCAACAGACTACAACAAGTGGAAGACAGAATCTCAGAACTTAAAGATAAAATGGAAATTAAAGGAAAAACTGAAGAGCTATTAGTCAAACAACTCGAGACCTATGAAAGGAATATGCAAGACTCACCAACTCTATCAAAAGACCAAACCTGAGAATGATGGGATTGAAGAAGGAAAAGAGGTGCAAGCAAAAGTTTGACACTTTGTCAAACTGGATTAAAAAGGAAGAGCTAACAGTCTATTGTTTACAAGAGACCAGTCTCATTGACAGAAACAAACACTGGCTTAGGATGAAAGGTGGAAGAAGATTTACCAAGCAAAATAATAACAGAAAATTTTCTAAAACTAGAGAAAGCTATGCCCATTCAGGAAAAAGAAGCCCCCAGGACACAAAACAGACTTGACCAAAATAGAGCTACCCCACAACATATTATCATTAAAACAACAAGCACAGAGAATAAAGAAAGAATATTGAAGACTGTAAGAGAGAAAAAACAAACAACATGCAAAGGTAAAACCATTAAAATCACAGCAGATTTCTCAAAGGAAACATTAAAAGCAAGAAGGGAATGGAGTGAGGTATTCTGGGCACTGAATGAAAAAAACTTCAACCCTAGGATTCTCTACTCAGGAAAACTATCATTCAAAATAGATGGAGCAATAAAAGTTTTCCACAATAAACAGAAACTAAAACAATATATGACCACCAGGACAACACTACAAAAGATTCTTCAAGGAATTCTGCACACAGAAGAGAAAAGCAAAAAAACCATGAAAGGATAGGGAGCACAAAACCACAGGAGAAGAAAGACAAGGAATCAGAGAGTAACATTAATGCAGCTGCACACAATCAAACCCTTAAGCAACAAAAACAACTAAATGATAGGAATCACCACATACCTATCAATATTAATGAACTTAACTCCCCCATCAAAAGATACACTTTGTCAAACTGGATTAAAAAGGAAGATCCAACAATCTGTTGTTTACAAGAGACCCGTCTCATTGACAGAAACAAATACTGGCTTAGGGTGAAAGGTGGAAGATTTACCAAGCCAATGGCCCCTGAAAACAGGCAGGAGTAGCAATACTTACATCAGAAAAAGTAAACTTCGAACTTACTTTGATCATATGAGATAAAGAAGGACACTCCATACTAAAAAAAGTGGAAATACAACAAAAGGAAATAAGAAATATCAACATATATGCACCCAATGTCAGTGCATCCAACTTCATCAAACATAGTCTAAAGGACCTAAAAGCATATATAGACTCCAACACAGTGATAGTGATAGAGCTTAATACTACCCTACCACCAATAGATAAGATTATCCAAACAAAAAATCAATAAAGAAATTCTAGAACTAAATCACACCATAGAGCAAATGGATCTATCTGATGTCTACAGAATATTTCATCCAACTTCTGCCCAATATATATTCTTCTCAGTAGCCTATGGAACCTTTTCCAAAATCGATCGTATCTTAGGGCACAAAGAAAGCCTCAGCAAATATCAGAAAATAGAAATAATGCCGTGCATTCAATCTGATCACAATACATTAAAACTAGAACTCAATGACAAAAACAATAGTAGAAACCATGCAAACAATTGGAAGCTGAACAACACATTGCTCAATGAGCAATTGGTCATTAATGAAATAAAAGAGGAAATTAAAAGTTTCCAGGAAGTTAATGAAAATGAAAACACAACCTACAAGAACCTATGGGACACAGCAAAAGCTGTCTAAAGAGGAAAGTTTATGGACATGAGTGCATATATTAAAAGGACAGAAAGATCTCAAATCAATGACTTAATGCTACATCTCAAACTCCTAGAAAAACAATAACAAGCAAAACCCAAAACAAGCAGAAGGAGAGAAACAATCAAAATAAAGGCTGAAATTAATGAAATAAAAACAAAAACAAACCAAAAAAACATACAAAGAATAAATGAAACAAAAACTGGTTCTTTGCAAAAATAAAGAAGATTGACAGACCACTGGCAACCTGCCTAAATAAGGAGAGAAAAAACCCAAATCAGAAATGCAAAAGAGGAGATAATTACAGACACCATGGAAATCCAGGGAATCATCAAAGAGTACTTTGAGAAAGTATATTCCAATAAATTTGAAAATCTTGAAGAAATTAACAAATTTCTAGATGCTTATGACCATGCAAAATTGAACCAGAGGATATTAATCACCAGAATAGACTTATAACACAAAATGAAATTGAAGCAGCAATAAAGAGTCTGCCAAAAAAGAAAAGCTCAGGATCTGATGGATTCTCAGCTGAATTCTATCGTCCTTTAAAGAACAACTTATACCAACTCTCCATAAACTTTTCCACAAAATAGAAAGGGAAGGAACACTGCCTAACTCATTTTATGAAGTTAGACAAAGATACCTCTAAGAAGGAGAACAATAGATAATGAACATCTATGCAAAAATCATCAATAAAATAATGGCAAACCAAATCCACCAACATATCAGGAAGATAATTCACAATGACCTAGTTGGTGGTTCAACATAAACAAATCTATACATGTAATATAGCACATTAATAGAAGCAAAGACAAAAACCTCTTGATCATCACAATAGATGCAGAAAAAACCTTAGATAAGATCCAACACCACTTCATGATAAAAGCTCTAAGAAAACTAGGAATAAAAAGCTATTGTAAAGGTTATATATGACAAGCCTATAGCCAACATCATACTTAATGGAGAAAAACTGAAACTATTTCCCCTAAAATCAACAATGAGACAAAGGTGCCCACTATCACCACTCGTATTCAATATAGTCCTGGAATTCCTAGCCAGAGCAATTAGGAAAGAACAAGAAATAAAAGGAATACAAATAAGTAAAGAAACTGTCAAAACATCCTTATTTGCAGATGACATGATCCTCTATCTTGAAGACCCAAAACACTTTACCCAAAAACTCCTAGATACCAGAAACAGATACAGGAAGGTGGCAGGATACAAAATCAACTTACAAAAATCATTAGCTTTCCTATATACCAACAATGAACAAATTGAGAAAGAATATATGGAAACAACTCTATTTACAATAGCCTCAAAAAAAATCAAATACTTAGGAGTAAAATTAACAAAGGATGTAATTAATCTCTACAAGGAGAACTAAAATCTCCTGCAGAAAGAGATTGAAGAAGACTACAGAAAGTGGAAATGTCTCCTGTGCTCATGGGTTGGTAGAAACAACATAGTAAAAATGACTATACTTCCAAAAGCAATCTACATGTTTAATGCTATTCCCACCAAAATCCCAATGACTTTCATCACAGAGATTGAAAAAATCTACCCTAAAGTTCATTTGGAAACACAAGAGACCTCAAATAGACAAAGCAATACTCAACAAAAAAAAGCAATGCTGAGGTACCACAATACTCAACTTCAAATGGTATTACAAAGCCATAGCAATAAAAACAGCATGGTACTGGCACAAAAACAAATATGAAGATCAGTAGTACAGATCAGAGGACCCAGATATGAATCCACACAGCTATGCCCAACTTATTTTTGACAAAGTTGCCAAAGACATATAATGGAGAAAAGACAGTCTCTTCAACAAATGTTGAAAATTGGTTACCAACCTGCAAAAAACTGAAACTAGATCCATGTTTATCACCCTGTACTAGTATCAACTCAAAATGGACCAATGACCTTCATATCAGACATGAAACTCTGAAGGTAGTATAGGAAAGACCAGGGAATACTCTGGAAGCAATATGTATAGGCAAGGACTTCCTCAGTAGAACCTCTCTAGTTCAACAACTAAGAGAAAGGATTGACAAATGGGGCTACATAAAATTAAAAAGCTTCTGCACAACAAAAGAAATGGTCTGTAAACTGAAGAGACCACCCACAGAGTGGAAGAAAACATTTAGCAGCTCTACATCAAAGGACTGATAACCAGAATATACAGGGGAGCTCAAAAAACTAAAATCTCCCAAAATCAATGAAACAATAAAGAAATGTACAACTGAACTGAACAGAACTTTTTCAAAAGAAGAAATTCAAATGGCCAAAAAACACATGAAAAAATGCTCACCATCTCTGGCCGTAAAAGAAATCCAAATCAAAACCACACTAAGATTCCACCTCGTCCCTGTTAGAATAGCCATCATCAAAAACAGAAACAACAACAGGTGTTGGCAAGGATGTGGGGAAATAGGAACCCTCGTGCACTGCTGGTGGAAATGCAAGCTAGTGTAACCACTCTGGAAAAAAATATGGAGGCTTCTTAAAAAACTAAACATGAATCTGCCATATGATCCAGCAATCCCACTCCTAGGGATATACCCAAAGGAAAGGGACTCAGGTTACTCCAGAGGCACCTGCCCACCCATGTTTATTGCAGCACTATTCACAATAGCCAAGTTATGGAAATAGCCAAGATGCCCCACTATTGATTAATGGATTAAGAAAATGTATTTATACACAATGGAATTTTACTCAGCCATGAAGAAGAAAGAAATCTTGTCACTTGCAGGTAAATGGATGGAACTGGAGAACATAATTCTGAGTAAAGTTATCCAGGCTCAGAAGACCAAAAATCATACGTTCTCCTCTCATATGTGGACTTTAGATCTAGGGCAAAGGCAGCAATGTTGTTGGACTTGGGTCACACATTAAGGGGAGAGCACATACAGTAGGAATGGTGATAGGTAGGAAACACAAAACTTGAATGTGTTTGATGTCCCCACTGCAGAGGAGCTAATACAGTAACCTTAATGTGACAGAGGTCAATATGGGAAGGTGACTGGGAAGTAGTGAAGAGGTCAGGTAGAAATGAATTAATTCAGGTGGTAATACATTTGTGCATGGAAGCATTGCTAGGAAACTGTGTATAGCTATCCTTAACTCAACTAGCAAAAATGCTTTGTCTTTCTTATTATTTCTTATGTCTTGTCTTCAACAAAATTGGAGAAAAGGGCAGAACAGGTGCCTGGAAGCAAGGGGGTTGAGGGGAGAGGGAGGGGTGTTGGGCAGGCAGGAGAAATGACCCAAACAATGTATGCACATATGAATATGTGAATAAACAAAAAAAAAGAGTGAGTCAGCTTACAACAAAGGCATATGCTTATTGCAGCACTATTTACAATAGCTAAGCTATAGAAACAATCAAGTTACCCCACTACTGATGAATAGATTAAGAAAATATGGTATTTATACATAATGGAATTTTATTCAGCCAGAAAGAAGAATGAAATTTTGTCATTCACAAGTAAATGAATGGAATTGGAGAACATCATCTTAAGTGAAGTTAGCCAGACTCATAAGGCCAAAAGCCACGTTTTGTCTCATATAGACCTAAAACAAATGTAGCAATATTATGGGACTCTGGTCACACTAACAGGAGTTCGCTCACAGGATGGATAAGGAAAGGGGGGGAAACTAAAATCTTTAATGTGGTTGATATGCTCTCTGTATAGGAAGGAATATAGAAACCTTAAACTGGCTGTGGCCAGCATAGAAATGAGACTACAGAGGAGTGAAGAGGATTAGAGGAGATGAACCAATTGGGGTTGTAATACATAGATGCATGGAAATATCACATGGAAACTCCCTGTGTAGCTATCCTTATCTCAAACTAGCAAAAATGTCATGTTTTTCTTTTACCTTTTTTCTTCTACAATATTGGAGAATAGGAGGGCAGAAAAAGTACTGGGCAGGGGTGGCACCACTGGGGGGAAAGTGGCAGGGAAAGGGGTAGGAGGATGAATACAGTGCAAATAATGTGTACACATGCATGTAAATGCAAAAATGATACCTGTTGAAACTGTTCCAGGAATAGGGGGTAAGGGGGGAATAAAGGAGCATGGTGGAGGGGGTGAAGTCAAGTGTATTTGATACAGTATAAGAACCTTTGCAAATGCCAAAATGTACCCCCAGCCAGAACAACAATAAAGAAAAAAAAAATAAGAATCAAAACAAAAAAAGAGTTTACTTCCTTTGGTCATGACCTGACATGGTGACACACATCTGTAATCCCAGTTACCCTGGCAGTAGAGGCAGGAGATCAAGTTCAAGGATAACCCCACAAAATTAGTGAGACCCTGTCTTCAAAATTAATGCAAACAGAGCTTTGGGTGTGGATCAAAAGGTAGAGACCTTGACTAACAAGTTTGAGGCCCTGGGTTCAATAGCCAGTACAAAAATGTTTTTCTTCCTTAGTTATTTACAACAGTGCATCTCCAGCTCTCATAACTTCTGCTCCTTATACATTGCTGTGTTTGGGAAGATTCTAAACCACTTCCATGAATATCAACAAAGAATTGATATGATGATTGTGTGTGTGTGTGTGTGTGGTACTAGGGATTGAACTCACGGTTTCACATATGTTAGGTAAGTACTCTACCACTGACCTGTACCCTAAGAGTAATAATAGTATTTAGATTTACCACTCAAAAGTACAAATGTGAAAGTGGGTTTTAGTTTTGGGGATTTTTTTTTAAGTACCTTCATAATATACAGAAAGTGGTAGACAATCCTTGTTACCGTATTCAGATTTGTAGATTAGATGTCCAGAGTGGCATATTTTTCTAAATGACACAACCTATATCTTATTCTCTCTTTTTCTATGGCAAAATTTTATTTATTAAAAAAATGCATAGGAAAGGATACTTATATACTTATTGGTGAAAAAATTCTAGAAGATGAAGACTTAGCAGTTTTTTCTCCCAGAGCAATAACTCTTTCTTGTTGTTATTTATTTTTATTTATCTATTCATTTTTACATTTACTCACATGTGTATTAGTTTTAAACATGTATCTTAAAATTTTACTACATTTTATAACATGAAACCCATCTTCTCCTACTTCTAAACTGTAATGTTCTGATCTAGAGTAGTGGTCTCCAGAGTTCTATAAGAAGGAAAACACATATTCCAAAGGGTATGGAAATGTTAGGGTTTTGCCATATATTTACTTTTATAGCATCCTTTTTATATATATACTTTCTGTGTATACTATATTAGTACCTATACTTGGCACATTCATGCTAAAAATACAGTAACAAGGTATATTAAAATCATTAAATGCTGGGTAATTGGCTCCATGGTAGAATGATTTCATGGTAGTGATGAGGATCAGGGCTTGAACCCTATTAGTAAAACAACCAACCAAAAAATCCTGCTAGAGACCACGGCATGTAGCTGGGCATGGTGGTTCTTACCTGTAATTCTAGCTACTGATGGAGAGGGGGAGCTGGAGATTGGAAGAATCATGGTTTGAGGCCTTCCTGGGGAAAAAGTTGGGCTAGGTGATGTGTGCCCGCCATCCCAGCTCCACAGGAAGTGTAAATAAGATCGTGGTCCTGGCTAGCCCAGCATAAAATGAGACCATATTTGTAGTTTGACTTAAGTGACAGAGTTCCTTTCTAGAAAGCATAGTTCAAACTTCAGTACTGCCAAAAAAAGGGAAAAAGTTTTTTGTTTTTTTTTTTGCTGTACTGCGTCTATACCTGGAGCCACTCTGCCAGCCCTTTTTTGCGAAGGGATTTTTTTTCGAGATAGGGTCTCGTCAACTATTTTTTTGGGCTAGCTTCCAACCTCTATTCTCCTTATCTCTGCCTCCTGAACAACTCGGATTTGCAGGCAAGAGCCACTGGCACCTGGCAGTGTTTGTATAGGTATAATTTTAAGGAATTTTAAGGAAAAAAAAAGTGTTTAGATATGCCCATAAGCATAAAACACTCACCCAAGACAAAAAGAAATTCCTACTGAGACAGACTATCTAAAACATATAAAAATTCTACAAAAATGACTTTGAACAGATTTATTAATATTAGAAGGGTTAAGATTTAAAAACAATCATGGGAAATCATTCAAGATATTTTAAGCATTAACTTTTTATAATAATCTGAACTATTAACAACTTGGTTCATTGTGCAATTTAAAATTGTTTTACTAACTAAAATTTAATGATTTTCAGCCCCTATGAACTTAAAGTTTTACATTTCTTCAATATTGAAATATATGAACATTTAAACAAAAAATAAGGGCTAGAGAAGTAGCACAAGTGGTAAAGTACGTGCTAGCAAGCATGAAACCCTGACTTCAAACCCAAAAATTGTCCAACAAAATAATACTAATGTCAATATTGTTTGTATTCAATTGTTTTGCTACTTCAGCAAAATGCATATGAACTTATATGACATGGCTTTGAGAACACCCAGGGAATTTTAATTTCCCTGAATAGAACAATTAATTAATGGAATAATTAAATATCTTAGAAAATGCCTGCTTTGTAATACAGCAATTAAATTTGTAATGATTTCATCTCCCTTCTATGTCTTGAACTCCTTTAATGTTATTTATTGATATTTCATTCAGAAATAGTAGCGCCCTAACTTTCCCCATCTCTCTGCCTTCCTCTTTTTCTCTCCAGCTCACTCTATCACTCTCAATTCTTTTCTTCTTCCCTTTCTTTCACTAGTTTTTTGTTTACTAAAAAACGAACAAAAAGAAGTTTCCACATAAATCCAAATAAGTACAGTATTTGGACTTAATTCCATTGGATATTCATATGAAAGCTGTGTTTTTAATTTTTCAAAAATTATACTTTGTTGAAAGTATTGTGCTTTTCTAGTAATTCTGGTTTTTGCCTCTTAGCATTTCTTTATTCAATTATTTTTTAATGCATTGCTCTGTTTTTATTATGGTATCATTAACCTACAGTAAAGTGCACAGATTTTGAGATTTCAGTTCAATAACTTTTGTCAGATATGAAAAAAAACTAGCTTGGTGCATATTTTCTTTTTTAATTGCATTATTGTTGTGATGGGGGTACATTGTGACATTTACAAAAGTTCTCACAAAATTCCAGAGTTGAATTCACCTCCTCCATCATTCTCCTACATTCCCTCTCCCTCCAATTTCTGAAAGTTTCAACATATCTTATTTTTCCATTTTCATACATGACTACAGAATATTTCCACTACATTCGACCTCCTCTGCCCTTTCCTTATATCCTCTCCCCTCCCACTGGTACCAACCCCCAGACAACACCTGTTTTACCCTTATGTTCTCCATTTTTGAAAAAAGGTATTTTTGTTTGTTTAAGATAGCTCTACAAGGATTTTCCTCTGGACATTTCATGTATGTATGTATTATAACTTGAATTAGTTTATCCCCTGTGTTTTTCTCCTTTCTACCTAGTCTTCTTATGGTGATTTCAACTGGTTTAAAAATTCTATGTTCTTTCTTGTATAGAAAATACATTACCCTTATTCACCTTCTTAACTTCCTGCTTTTACCCTCCTTCTCCCATTAGTGACCTCCCCTTAGTGTAACCTGTTTTAATAATATTATATCTACCTCTCACAAATGAAAGAAAACATATGATCTTTCTCTTTCTGAACCTGACTTCAATTAAAATGATGTCCTCCAATTGCATCCATTGACTTCTTAATTCATTTATCATTTTTAAGGCATATGAGTTGTTTCTGTAGCTTGGCTATTGTGAGCATTGCTTCAGAAAACATTGGTGTGCAGGTGTCTTTATTGTACCTTGACTTACATTCCTCTGGGTATAACCCTAAGATCATAAGGCAGTTCTGTTTTTTAGTTCTTTTGGGAACCTCCATACTGTTTTCCACAGTGGTTTACAAATTTACATTCCTATCAACAATGCATGAGGTTTCCATTTTCCCCACATCCTTGCCGACATTTGTTGTTGTTTGTGCTCTTGATGATAGCCATTCTAACAGGAGTGAGGTGGAATCTCAATGGGGTTTTGTTGCATTTCCTTTATGTGAGGGAAGTTTTGATTTGCATTTCCTTTATGTGAGGGAAGTTGAGCATTTCTTCATGTGTTTTTAACCATTTGGACTTCTTCCTTTGAAAAAGCTCCGTTCAGTTCATTTGGCCATTTCTTCATTGAGTCATTGATTTTTTGGGGAGTTTAATTTTTTGAGCTCTCTGTATATTCTAATTATTAATCCCTTGTCAGAAATATAGCTGGAAAGATTTTTTCCCATTCTGTGGGCAGTCTCTTCAATTTAGAGAACATTTTATTTTTTGCTTGGCAGAAGCCTTTTAATTCACGTAGTCCCATTTGTTAATCCTTTGTCTTAGTTGCTGACCCAATTGTGTCCTATTTAGGAAGTTACTGACAATGACTATTTGTTCTATTTCCCTGCTCTTTCCTGAACTAACTCCAAAGTTTTATGTCTTAAATTAAGGTCCTTACTTCACTTTGAGTTGATACTTGTACAGGATTAAAATCTTGAATATAGTTACAGTTTTCCATGTACAGATACCCACTTTTCCTAGAAACCTTTGTTGAAGAGGCTGTTTTATCTCCATCACATATTTTGGGTTCCTTTGTCAAAAACCAGTTGTGCATAGCTGCTTGGATTCATATCTGGGTCTTCTATTCTGTTCTACTGGTCTTCATGTCTGTTTTCGTGCCAGTACCATGCACAGCCTTTGAAGAGAAAAACATTCCACCAAAAAGCTCAATTCCAGCTCCTAGGCTAGACATGTGGATGGAAGTGGGTGGCCACTGTTTATACACCTGCTTCTTGTGGGACCACTTTGAAGAACCAGTTTACTCAAGCCAGCACTCATTGAACTCAGAGAATCAGAGGAAAACTACTCTCCATAACAAGAAGTCATTTGTACAAAGATAGATAGATAGATAGATGTATATCCTCTTTCCACTGTTATAATTTCATTCTGCTAAGTTTTCCTTTTTCCATACTCTTTTCTCTCCATGATTTTTCTCCTCTCTTCTTCTTTCTTCCCTCTTGTCTTCTGCCTTTCCTCTTCTTCTCCCCCCACACTGTCCCTATATCTTGCATAATAACTATTACCCTAGTAGTCTATTATACCAACTTTACACATCACCCTATCCTTTCTATCCTATTTTTGACAATAGCACACTCCCCTACAATGACTAACCTACACCTTTAGACACATTAAGGATGCATTATTCTGTAGATCTCACAGTTTATATCTCCTCTCCCCCTCAATCATTCCCTGCTCCCTGTCTCCTCTTCTATCACTGTCATTTTAATTACCTAACTATCAATATTTATGGAAGCAAATGTTATCTCCCCAATACCCTCTTTTTCTAGATAATATTGCCAAGGATTTTATATAGTATGTAAATAACTGCTTTGGCTTTGATTCCATGAACTTGTTATTGCTAATTTATACCTCCAAGTCAGTGAACAGAAACATTACAACAACCTAGCTAACAACTAACCTAGCCTGAGCATAGAAATTAAGTCAAGGGAAAGATAAGTCATTCAAACCCCTAATTAACTAGTCAACAACACATGAATAAAGCTCAAAATAGAAACATGGGGAGAAAATGAAGGCAGAAGAATAGGACCCCTCAAAAGGCTAACAAACACACAATCAAAGATTTCTAGTAATTCTAATATTTACCTGTTAGAATAACTTTGTTCTAATAACTTTGCCAGAACAACTTCTATTTGGGTACCATATCACATTAGAATTTTGTTTGAGTCAAAGTGCAATCCTTTCCCACTAAGAAACAACATCGGCCCAATGTCTTAACAAGCAGGTTGATAACATGCTTTCCTACACTCCCTGTCATGTTTGGTCTTTTATGTGTCTGGCATTAGGGAATAAAAACAGGAAAGAGAGAGTGAAATTTAATTACATGTGCCTTATATTAATTGGTAACAGATTCTGATAGGTTGAAAAGTGAATAGCACTGTGTGAATAGTGGCAACATAACTCTTTTTATTCTACTGGACATTAAGAACAGCATTTGTGGTTGAAACAAACTTAAACTAATCCTCAATATTTACCAGCTGACCTTCACAGGTCTTCACGTAATTTGTCTCTTATTCTTCAGGGAGAAGAGCCAGTTTCAGCTCCCATGGCTCCACTGAGAGAGAAAGTAGGGAAAAATTGGCATCTTATCACAAATACTGAAGAGGTACTGTCAAGACAAGCCTTCTCTCTTTAATAACATTTTCAGACTAGTCCAGAATCTTTAGTACCTACATTTGTAGAAGTAGAGGCAATTCATGGTCTCTTTGAATTTATCCTTAGAGATTTAAATTATGTTGTTCTCAGTAGTGTGCACTAGCCATTCTTAAAACCTCAACCAGCATTTTGCCTCCTACCTCTAAAATACAAGTGTATGTGTGGGTGTGGACAGTCCTTACCTTAGGGGAGAGAAGGAGCTGGGAAGAGTTCATTGGAAGGCATACTAAAGTGGAAAGTGTTTATGCTTCTCAAATAAAGCACAATGTGTTAAGGCCGTACAAGAAAGCATGATGAAAGACAATTGCCAACATTTTCTGAACTTCATTTCATTTTTTAAGTGTAAAGGACTAGTCAGAATAGATTTTCTTTCTTACCAGTAACAAGGATGGGAAATTTTGACCATATCAAAAGAATTTATGATTCACTGATAGCTCTAAGTTTTAAAAATATTACTTGAACAAAATAAAAGCTGTATAGTAAAAGAAACCCTAGAGGCTAAAGTGGGAAGTCCTCTCTTTCCTCTAAGATAGAGCCCACAAGGTGCTCTTAAGACTTAGGGAGCCTAAATGACTTGAGTTTAAACATTACAAACCAACCCCAAATTGACAGGATAGATAGATCCAACACACTCAAAGAAATGATTGCAGAATCATGTCATCCCAACATGATGGTTTCTATGTTATTTATTATTTTGTTTTAAATTGAAGAACTGAAATAATATTTCACTGTCTTTAACTTTATGTAACAATATTGTGTTTGTAAATATGCAAATATTTACAAAATATATGCATATTTAGATATTTTGTTGTATGCCTATTTAGTGTATCAGCATATGTCATTACTACCACCAAACACCAGGGTCTTAAATTTTCCCCTAAAAACGTTCCAGCTGGGCATGGAGGTACATAACTATAATCCCAGTATTTGGGAAGGCTGAAGCATGAGGATTTATATTTGGGCCAATCTGGGAACCATAGTGAGAGTCTGTCTCAACAAACAAACAAAAAGTAATATTTAAAAGCATAATACTGAAAAATAAATCTTCCTTAAGTGATTACAAATGTCATTTAAAGATATCAATTAACACTTAAAAAAATCTCTGTTTTTTCAACCTCTAATCTTTTCATGTAATAATTGAGAGAAAGAAAGGGCATGAATAAAACAAAAGTATTCCAAGTCTGCTCAACAAACACAAAATACTTAATGTATGCTAAAACAGTTACATGTTTTTGTTGTTTATTTTCTTAGGTCATGTCTTATTTTGTTTCTTAAAACAGAGTCTCAGTATGTTGTCCAGGCTGGCCTTGAACTCATGAACCTCCTGCTTCAGCTTCCTGAGTCCTGGGAAAAGAAGAAGTGTGAATCATCATACCATGCTTGATATTTTGAGTACATCGTACACAAGAAACAATCTTAAGAAATATTTGTAATACAATAGTCATGTTCAATTTGGATATTCTAGTCAACATAATTACACTTTTATATCTCTTTAATAATGTATTAAAAATAATAAAATTATTACTAATGATTTTTAAATAATGTATATATGTTTTAGTGGGATAATTTGCACTGCATAATAAAATGTTTTTATTAAAAAGGGAATTTTCAACCTTTCTTGATTCATACTGATTTTTAAGATGTCCCTCAAACTTTATGATTAGACTATAAACCAATCAAGTAAAATAAAGGATTTGTGATCTAATAATTAGCACAAATACACAGACTTGCATGTGATTGTAACTAGCAAGTTCCTATAAAGAAAAGTGAAATAGTAAACTAATTCAAAGTACGTCAAGTAAGGAGACTTATGTACATTAATCAGCTAAATCAGATGGTAGGGAAAGAGTATGATGTTTGATAGTATCTTTATTTATTTTTGGTGGCATTGGATTTTGAATTCAGTGCTTCATGTTTGCTAGGCAAGCGCTCTACCCCTTGAGCCACTCCACCAGCTGATGTTTAAAATAATCTCAAATTTACCAGTAATTACATGAAATGTTAATGCATGAAATACTAATTTCTTTTTAATATCAGTGCAATGTATTCTATACAGTTGTGGATAAGTGTTTTGGATATTTTATTGATGAATATTAAATGGTCTCTAATTTTTCTATTAAAAAAATAAATAAGATGTACAATTAAATGAAATCCTATGCCAAGTGCAACTCATTCCACCTTCCAGTACTGAAGCAGAATAAAATTCTCACTCATGATTTTCTTTCTCAAATCCACCGTGTAAAATTGAATTATAGGCAAATGTAAAACACACAAGTTTCCAATGTATTTGTGTTTTTTCAGTTACTCTACAATGTGTGTTGAGTACAGTAAAGCATTTGTAAACTTTAATTGGTCTTATAAATATGAATTTCTATTTAGAAATCTTTTACCCACAATTCATGAAGAATTACAGAATTAGTTTGATGAAATGCAGACGAACAACATAATTCAAATGGGCAAAAGCCTTATTTATCCTCAGTGGAAATGGTTAACCAACATCTTACTTTGAACCAACATCTTACTTGGGAATAAATTTTAAGAAGAGCTAAAAATACTTCAGTCCTAAAGATAGAACGAAAACAGTTCTTCAGTAGAAAACTATAAACATTTCACAAAGCTATTATTATCAGAACTGTTTACCTAAAATGTATTTTATGTAAGAAATACACTATTGAAAATATCAATTTCTGATAATGATATCATATATACTTTATATATATATATATATAGTTTTGTAGTATTTTTACCTGAAATATAAGGTAAAATATAAATATAAGCTAAACATCTCTTTCCAAACCGTCAAGTAAAATTATTCTGTCTTCTCTGGCATGCTAAGTGTATTTGAGTCTTTTGCTACTCCCTAATGTCAGTCACATTGGATTTGAAGTTTATTTTTACTTTAATTTTTTTTTTTCTTATCCTTTCATTTTTAGCCCCTTCTATTTAAAAACTTTATATTTCACTTAGCCTTAGTACCCAGAGCAGTTTGGCCTTGGTATGATACCAAAGTAAATAATATTTGGATGGACTTTTTCTTTGGATCCATTTATTGTCCTATAAATCACAGTCATTACCAACTTATGTAAAGAGGAAGAATTTCTTTTAAAGTCGTGAGGACAGAATGGCCTTGTGGTGGCCTTGTGGATGGGCATAACAGATGTCATGTTGCAGCTTTTTTTACCCTGGCCAAGAATGAAATCTCTGCACTGTACCTTAAAGTGAATATTAGGAATTCTATAAACAACATAAGACATCAACCAGTGGATAGGCTACACAGTGTATGTAAAGATATGAACAGACACATTCTTTGAAGGAAATGTATATTTTTAATGACAAATGGTATGATAATTTCTCTGTATATTCTTATAGCAGGAGAAATAGCATCATGTGACAAACTGAAGATGCCCCTTTCAGAAATTCCGAATGACTTACTGAAATGCCATCAACTAAAGGGGTAGCACATTTGGAATGAAATTATGTCAAATGCAGAGAAAAGCCTTCCATTCTCATTTTTTGAATTCTCTTGTTTATGCCCTCCAGACCTTTCCTACCTTCTCTAATCTGGCCTGCTTACCATACCTAAATCTGAATACAGTTCTGAGTGTTTAATGAGAAGCAGAGAATTTTCTAACAATTTCCAAGGCATTCATATGCTCTTACTATTCCTCAGAAAAACCCAGCCTCAGTCCTGCTGCAGGCCATATCAAACTTTAAAACACACTGACATATTTTGATCAGCTGGATATGGTCCTTTGATGTGAACCATAAAATATAGGTTGAATGAAAGAAACATTTTTAAAACTGAATTTGCTAAAATTAAAAACAGGAAAAGCATAATTCTAATTGAAATTTAACACACACAGAGTGTGCACTATAATTTGTTTATATGACAATTTTCTTACGTACCACAAACTCCTCCCATAACATAATTTGATATAAGTGGTCTTTTTTCCTTTTCTCTTTTTCCTTTTCATTTTTACATTTACTTACATGTGTATACATTGCTTGTGCCACCCACCACCACCACCCGGTCCTGGGCAGAACCTATTCCTCCCTCTTCTTCTCCAATTATGTTGAAGGGAAAAACATAGGAGATAATAAGAAAGACATAGCATTTTTACTAGTTTGAGATAAAGATAGTACAAAAAGATTCCTCGTGTTGCTTCCATGCACTTGTATATTGCAACTCACATTGGTTCATTTCTACCAGACCTCTTCACTAATCCAAGAGAAGAGTGAAAAGATAGACTGTTATTACCAGTGTGTCACCATGTGCTTGGTACCAGATTCTAGGTATTTTTTTTTTTTTTTTACTTTGTGAGGCAAGGCAATAAATATGCTAACCATCCAGGTATGACTAAAAATAGGGGGTAGGAGTACAGGACTCATGCCTGCTCAAAACCTGTTTGAAAAGGTGACTTAAGGAACAACATTGTGAACACTACCTCTTTTAAATCTTTTCCACGCTTCTAGAAGCTTGCACTGTGTTCCTTTGACTAAGTTTGTACTATTAGAGCTTCAATTTTTTTCTTGGTGAGGGTGAACAAGCAGAATAGGAAACATAAAGTATGATTCGGAGAATAAGCCCAAGCTTTAAAATGGCAAATGGCACAGCACCTGAAGGCAGCTGAGGCATGTGTATCAGCCTGAAGTTACAGTGGAAAACAGAGATAAGCCCAGAGAAACCTGGGTTCTGGGAGGTGCCAACCAAAGCTTTATCTTGTTTCATATTTTGCTGTTTAGTTTCAAAATACTCATGTTAAACTGTAATGATGAAAACTCAGCAACATGAATGTAAAACATGAAAGTCAAAATTATAAGTCCAAATATTATTCCCCAGTTTGTAGGGAATCAGGCACTCAATTCCTTTAGCAAAACAAAATCTATCAATATGTATTTCATCAAAATATAATGGGAGTAGATACTGTAGATTTTCTTTAGAATAAAGGAAGGCATCCTGAGTATTATTAGTTGACAAAAACAAATTTAAATTAAATTTTTGTGATGTTCATATTACCTTATTGACTAACAAAAACATTCTAAGATTTGTCATAATTTCATTTTCACCTTGATTTTGCAAACTCTATGTTGCAAGCAAGAGGTCTCATATATCTGCTATGAGTTTTCCTTACGACTTTGGGAGCTCCTGAAGCTCTGATGTAGCCCTAAGCACACATCTCCCACAATGGAAGGAATGGAGCTGGGATAGTTCTAGAAGACTGGGAGGAAAAGTCTGCTGATTTATTAGCGGGCTCTTCCTTTGTGGGAGGGAATTGGAAGCTAGGTTCCAAGGGGAATACATGGAGAGCAATGAAACTTAACGCTGAAAAGTAACCTGTGACAAGATAAAAAAAATGTTTGTCATGCCTGAGAGGATGCAAAAGAAACATCTGGACTTTTTAATTTTTAAAGATATTTTACTAAGGCCAATTTTAACTCCAATGAATGTTTATTGCTCCCAAAAGAACAAAAGTTGTTTATTATTTTATCATAACAAAAGTTTCAAATTTATACTGTCTTCTAAAATCCTCTTTATGGAATGCCTCTAGGAAATGTTATTAATGCATAGGCAAGCAGATTCCTACTTAGAAAATCTCTGCAGCAGTGTTGTTGTATGTCAGCAGAAATGAACAGCCTGAGCAAGGTAATCTTTAGAAACTGCTAGTGTAAGAACTATGAGTAAAAGAAAACAAAATGTGGAAGAGGCCCTAGAACTGAGAAACTTACACCTCTAAAAATGGAAATACACTATGAGAATCATGAAATAGATAATAGAGAAAGAAAATAAAAAAGAATTGGAAACACTCAAAATATATTTGGAAAAAGTTTGCTTTCAAGACTAAGAGGCAAAGATAAAGTTAAACATGATACCACAAATATGGCAACACTCAGTAGTTTTTACAAATATTCCTAAGTAATGTTATATTACAAAAAGTTATGACCTCAGACAAAATGGTTTGGTGGCTAGCAATACTTACTTTGGTTAAAGTTTTTTTTTCCAATACTGGGGCTCAAACTCAAGGTTCAAGGTCTTTGACTTGGTAAGCAGGTGCGTTACCACTTGATGCACACCACAAGTCATTTTTGCTTTAGTTATTTTTCAAGTAGGATCTCATTTTTACTCCTGGAATAGCCTGGAACATGATCATCCTATTTCTCCTACTTGCATAGCTGGAATGCCAGGTGTATAACACCATGCCCAGCTTTTTATTGGTTGAGATGGTGTCTTGCTGACTGTTTTCCCTGCTAGCCTCGAACTGCAATCCTCCCGAGCAGCTAGGACTACAGGTGCACTTTGCTAAATGTATTTTTATAATGATGTATTAAAATAATAAGTTTTCATTGCAATGAGCTTTTAAAAATAACATGTAAACTCTACTATAAAAATTCAGGTTCACATTACATGTAATTTTGGACAAGATAAAGAGGTTTTCTTATCATCTTATAATTAGTTCAGCACTTCTTAAAGAATATTCCTATCTTTTACTTACAATATTGTGATATATACTGATCCCAAGATAATTCAAAGAAAAATACTAGAAAACAACCCAATTTAAAAACTGGCAAAGGACTGAATAAACTTTTCTCCAAAGATGTTAAAAAAGGTCAGCTGCTCAACATCACAAATCATCAGGAAAATGCTAATCAAAACTACTATGAGATAGAAACTCATACTCATTAGGATAATTATTATTCAAAAAGACAAAAGAATCAAACAACTCTTATATCTCATAAACATGTTCAGAAAAGTAGCAGGACACAAATCCAATGCATGAGAATCAGTAGCATTTCTATACATAAACAATGAACAATTTGAGAAAGAAATCAGAAAATATCATTTACAATAACTTCAAAAAACTAAAATGCTTAGGAATAAATTTAATGAAGAAGGTGAAAGACCTATACAATGAAAATTATAAATCACGAGAAAAGAAATCAATGAAGACGTTAGAAAATAGAAAGACATCCAATACTTATGGATCTATGGATCAGGAGACTCAACATTGTGGAAATGACTATGCCACCAAAAGCAATCTGTATGGTCAATGCAATCACTACCTAAATTCCAATGACATTCTCCCCTAAGATAGCAAAGTCAATCCTAAAGTTCACATGGAAACACAAAACACCTTGAATAGCCAAAGCAATCCTGAACAAATGAGGAATACTGGAGGTATCACAACACCTAGCTTCCAACATACCAGAGTCATAAAAATATACACAGCATGGTACTAGTGCAAACACAGACATGAAGATCAATGGAATAGAATAGAAGTCCCTGACACACACCCATGCAACTTCAGCCATTTGGATTTTTTACAAAGGAGCCCAAAATTGTGTAGGAGAAAAGATAGCCTCTTCGGCAAACTGCTGGAAAAACTGAATATCCACATTTAGAAGACTGAAAGATAAGTAATACACTAGACCACATAGACATAGGTAATGACTTTATGAATTAAACTTCAATACCTCAGCAGTTAAGAGAAAGGATTAACTAGAGAAAAGGTTAGATCAAAAAGAATTAACCTAGAAGGTAATACCCACACACAGGAAATCAATGTGAGTCAATGCCCTGTATAGCTATCCTTATCTCAACCAGCAAAAACCCTTGTTCCTTCCTATTATTGCTTATACTCTCTCTACAACAAAATTAGAAATAAGGGCAAAATAGTTTCTGCTGGGTATTGAGGGGGGGGAGAGGGAGGGAAGGGAGTGGGGGGTAAGGGAGGGGGTGGGGGCAGGGGGGAGAAATGAACCAAGCCTTGTATGCACATATGAATAATAAAAGAAAAATGAAAAAAAAAAAGAGAAAGGATTAACAAATGGGACTTCACAAAACTAATTTGCTTCTGCACAGGAAAGAAACAGTCAACAGAATGAAGATACAACTTATAGGATGGGAGAAAATCTTTTCCAGCTCTACATCTAACAAGGGATTAGTAACCAGAATATTTAGGGAGCACAAAAAAGTAATACTGCAAAGAATCAACAACCCATTGAATAAATGGGCTAATTAACTGAACAGACAATCCTCAAAAGAAGAAATACAAATGGTCAATAAATACATGAAGAAATGCTCAATATCCTTTGCCATAAAGGAAATGCAAATCAAAATGATGTTGAGATTTCACTTCAACCCAGTCAAAATGGCAATCATCAAAAACACAAACAACAACAAATGCTGTTGAGGATGTAGGGAAAAAAGAATACTTCTATACTTGGTGGAAATGTAAATTAGTGCATTCAGTATGGAAACAGTATGGAAGCTTATCCAAAAGCTGAAAATAAGTCTACCATATGATCTAGCAATACCATTCCTGGATACATACCTGAAGGTGCTCCAGAATACAATAGAGCCACTTGAACACCCATGTTTATTCACAATAGCCAAGCTTTGGAAGCAATCCAGATGTCCCACCCACAACTGATGAATGGATTAAGAAATGTGATACACACACACACACATACACACAAACACACATATATATATACAATGGAATATTATTTAGCCACAAAGAAGGAAGTTATGTTGTTCGGCGAGAAATGGATAGAATTAGAGAACATCAGGTTAAGTGAAGTAAACTAGGCTTAGAAGGTCAAAGGTTGCATGTTTTTCCTCACATGTGGAAGCTAAACCTGTAAGATAAATGTACATGTAAACATATAAATATTCTTATGTACATATACATATATATATATATATATATATATATACAGAGAGAAGAGAACAAGATTCTATCAGTGGGTTTGTCTGAGGGGACTATAGGAAGTAAGGGGGAAAGAGAATGTTAGAGAGTCAAAAATATTGAAATATTTTATCTACTTATGAAGATCATATAACATAATGCACTGTAAGCTTTTGAATAATAAGGAAGCAGAGTGATGAAGAAAGAGTAAGTAATGGTGGCGTTAATCTAATCAAATGTGTAAAATGACAAGACAAACCCCCTTTGGACTATCAATACACACTATAAAAAATGAAGAACAGGAAAGTAAGACAGGTTCTTTCTGTGGTAAGTACCAGTGGGAGGGGGAAAGCATAAGAAAAGGGTGAATGAGTGCAAATATAGTGAATATATTTTTTATTCACATATGAAAATAGAACAATGGAGTCTGTTGAAATAGTTCCAGGAAGGAGGAGGGAGAGTGACAGAGAGAGTGAATCTAATTAAGAGATATTATAAGCACATATGTAAATATCATAATGTATCCTCCTTTTCAACTAATATATGCTAATAAAAGTTGTTTTAAAAAAGACAAAATATAGCAAATGTTCTTGAAAGTATAGGATGAAAAGGAAGCTTTGTAGTTATGGAAAACACTTTGGAAGGTCCTAAGGAAATTTTTTTAAAAAACACTACATTATGACTTATGAATCCCTCTTCTGGGTCTATATTGTAAAGAAATGAAACAGCTACTTTGTGAAGATGTCTGAACTCTCATGTTCCTTGCAACACTGTTCACAATAGCCAACATCTCTGCGGTGTTCATCCATGGGTGAATGGATGAAGAAATTGATGAACACTTATATGAATGTTATTCTTGAAAAAAGAAGACCCTGCCATTTCTAACAACATGGATGGACCTGGAGGATATTATTCTAAGTGAGATTGGGCAGACACAGAAGCAAATATGTTGCATCGTCTCATTATATGTGATTCATCTTGTGTTCCAATATGCACTGTGCATCTTGAGAAAATAAATGTTTATGCTTAGTGTAAGGACATGTGTACACAAAGGCATGCACATCCATGTGTGTATATATAAATCTACCTGAATACAAAACATTTCCCTAAGGATATTATGGAAATTAGAGTGACATATTAGAGTCATTCACAAAGTGGTGTGAATGACTATATAGCAAGAGATAGTTGAATTTTCTATGTTCTGATAAACACACAAGCATCACCAAGTTTTATGTACTATGATGAAGATATAGAAACAGCATACCTGGACCAATCACTCCAATAATTCTCCTAAAATATCAGTAGAAATAATGTGAATGTCATTTAAAGCAGGATTGGTAATGTGAAAAAGATTTTTTTTTCAGACAATATGATAAAAGTTTGTACCAGTAATGTTGAGAGGAATACTGAGGAAGAGGTAAATACCACATGTTAAAATGATTTATCTAAGTCCTCACAAATACCCTCAAAATCTTGACAATTTGGAAAGGAGGAAGGGCAATGAAATGGGGAAAATACATTCTTTTCAAAAATGGGGCTGGAATAGATGGATATCCACATGCAGAAAAAGACCCAGACTTCAGTCCCTTTACAAAAATTAACTCAAGTGGATAATAGACATTAAAATGCAAAACTTTAGAACTTCCACAAGGTAGCTTAAGAGAAAACTTAGATGACCTTTGGCATGTACTACATTCTGAAAGTTCATGTTGCTCCCCAGAGTCCGAGGTTGGACTCCTAATATCATATCAAGGGTATTTGAAGTGGGGAGATTGAAAGGTGATTAGACCATGAGGTGGACCCCTTATGGTTGACATTAAGGTCCTTAATAAAAGAGACCCCAGACAGCTAGCTAGCCACTTCCATTATGTAAAGAAATCAAGAGACGATATCATCTACGAAGCGAGTGGGAACAAGAGGCTCAAATTAGCTGGCAGTTTGATCATAGACTTCTTAGCTTCCAGAATTGAGAGAAATAAGTTTTTACTGCTTATAAACTTCTCATTCTATGGTATTTATTAGAGCTCCCTGCACATACTAAGACTACACAGCAAAAACTTTTTGATCGAGTACAAAAGCCATACTCTATAAAATAAATAATTGATAAGCTGTGTTTCTCTAAAATTAAAAATGAATGCTTTAAAAAGGAGCCAGGAAATTGAAAAGATAAAACATAGATTGGGATAAACTATTTGCAAAAGACATTGCTGAAAAAGGACTGTTATCCCAAACACAATAGAACTCTTGAAACCCAATAATAAGAACATGAACAAACTAATTAAAATGGATGAGGGGATAAAGGAGAATGATGGAGAGAATGAATTCAAGTATGATATATTTGTTATATTGTAAGAACTTTTGTGGATGCCATAATGTACCCCCACCCAGCACAACAATAAAAAACTGGGAAATAAGCATTTGAAATGATGTTCCCCATCATGTGACATTAGGGAAATGTAACTACAACAAGATATGACGAAACAGCTATTAAAATGGCCACAGTCCAGAACACTGATACCACCAAATGCTGGTCAGGGCATGAAGAAGCAGGAACTCTCATTCTTTGCTGGTAGAAGGCAAAATGGCACAGCTCCAATACAAAAGAGATTGTTAGTTATTCCAAGTGTGATCACAACCCCACCATATGATTCAGATATTGACACAAAGAAATAACATCTTTCTGAAGACCAAAATATTTACCATTATAATTTGCCAATTAACAATAAAATAAAAAATAAGTTCATTCATAAACCTACACACAAATATCTATATATTTCATAATTGTCAAAACTTCGAAACAACCGAGATGTCCATCAGTAAGTGAATAGATAAATAAAAGTGTGTTACATCCAGACAAATGAATATTATTGAGCATTAAAAATAAATTAATTAATTAAATTAAATTAAAGGTAAGAAACTTAGATGCATATTGCTAAGCAAAAAAAGCCAACATGAGAAGGCTACACATAACATGATTTCAATCATATCACATTCTGGAAAAGGCAAAACCATGAAAGCAGTAGACTGACCAGAGGAAGCAATGAGTAAGCAGAGCACAGAAGATTGTCAGTGAAGTGAAGCAACTCGGTACACTATAAAGGTAGCTAAGTGTCACTGTATGTGTGCCAAAAGCCATCGATTATCCAACACCAAGAGTGAATTCTAGTGTAAACTATGAACTCTGGGTTATAATGGTGTGTTCATATGTGTACATTCACCAGTTGTAACAAACATACCACTCTGGCACAGGGTTCTAGTGGGAAGGCTGTGAATATGTGCAGGAAAGGGCATTATAGGAATGCATTGTATTTTCTGTTTAATTTTTTTTTTTGTAAACCTAAAAGTATGCTACAAATAAAGAAAACAATTATACTTAACAAAAAACATCTGTTACACAATCCAGCAATACCATTCCTAGGAATATATCTGAAGGATAGTGAGTCAGCTTACAACAAAATTACCTACACGCCCATGTTTATTGCAGCACTATTCACAATAGCCAAGCTGTGGAAACAGCCAAGATGCCCCACTATATGATGAATGGATTAAGAAAAAGGTGTATTTATAGACAATAGAATTTTACTCAGCCACAAAGAAGAATGGAAGTTTGTCATTCACAGGTAAATGGATGGAACTGGAGAACATCTTCTTAAGTGAAGTTGGTCAGGCTCAGAAGGCCTAAGACCAAAAGCCTCATGTTCTCTCTCATTTATGGAATATAGACCGAACAAGAATACAGCAATATTATGAAATGCTGGTCACACTAAGGGGAGGTCATGCATGGGAGTGGTAGGGATATTAAGAACTTGATTAGGGTTGATATACCCACTATTCAAGTATGAATATACAAATCTTAAACCAACTAAAACTACCATGAGAAAGGGACTAAGATAGAATTAAGAACATTAGAGGAGATAAACCAAGTGGGGTTATAATACATAAATACTTGGAAATATTACAAGGAAACTCCCTGTGTAGCTACCTTTATCTCAAGTTAAAAATGTCATATTTTTCATTTTATTTTTTCTCTTTTTTTTCTACAAAATCAGAGAACAGGAAGGCAGAAAAAATCTTCCCTAGGGTGGAAGGCTGGCACCAGTGGCAGGGGTAAGTGTTGGAGAAAGTGGGTAGGAGGGTGAATCTGGTGCAATAAAATGTGTACACAGGTAAATGCAAAAATAATGCCTGTTGAAACCACTCCAGAAATCGGAGGGAGTAGGAGATGAAGAATTGTTGAGTAGGTGAATTCATGTATGATACATTTGGTACATTGTAAGAACCTGTGTAAATGCCACAATGTACCCCCACCCACCACAACAATAAAGCAAAAAAAAGAAAAAAAGAATACCAGCAATAATGTGTGTTTGAATTTATGCTAGTCACTATGGAATGCAACAATACATATGACACATATGTTCCTGCCTCAGATGCAGAATGGGATACAGGGTTGAATAATTTATAAGCATTTTATAAATAAACAACTTATAAAATAATCAGATGTCAAGTTTGTCTCTGGGGCAAAGTGTCTGTTAAGATGATTTATTAGTGTACATTGATACCAATAATTAAAAACTTGAGTATGTTCTGTAAATAGTATGGCTTTCACTTTAGAAGAGAGTTCTATCTTTGTTTCTTTCTTGGTTAGTTATATCTGTTAGAAATAAATGTGTGCTCAGCATGCCTATAATTTCCATATGGATACTGGGACCATCTAAGACCATCTCTTAAAAATTATAAAAGGCCAGGCACCAGTGGCTCATGCCTTTAATCCTTGCTACTCAGGAGGCAGAGATAAGAAGGATTGCACTTCAAAGCCAGCCTGGTCAAATAGTTTGCAAGACCCTATCTCAACAGAACACATCAAAAAAGGACTGGTTGAGTAGCTCAAGGTGTAGATTCTGAGTTCAAATCCCAGTACTACAAAAAAAGTATAACAGAACTGAAATTTGGAGAAGGCCAAAACTGATGAACTTAGAGACAAGTAGTGTTAACAAGTAAAAAATCAAAATACCTTCTCAGAACACGATTGGGGGTGAAAGTGCACACATTTCTAACAATCAATTGAGGCTCATCTTCAAGTAAGTGAATGCTGCTCAGTTGATGTAGAAAAACTAGGTATAAATTCAATAAAATTTCAAAAGTGGAGATGAGAGGAAAGTTGGTTAGAGGGTGGACACTTGTCAGTTAAATATAAAGTGTGGCAAGTCATGGGGAGACATCAGATGACATTGCGTCACATTAACTGGAGATAAACACAAGGCAGAATCAACCTACAAAAAAAAAGTAGGCATGGATAGTGGTGCATTCCTGTAATCTTATGTTATGATTAATCTTGTCAACTTGACTGAACTGAGAATCACTTAGGAGTTCACTAAAGCATACTTCTGGATTTGTCTATGATGGCTTTCCCAGAGATAATTAGATAACGAGGACTCTGGCCTAATGAGTGAATTAATCTCTTGCTGGATTCATAGTACGATGCTATTATTGGGAAGTGGTGAAAAATAGGAGGTGAGGCCTGGTTGAAGGAAGTAGTCACTAGAAAGCATGCCTTGGGAACTAGATCTTTCCCTGGTCCCTTCCTATTTGCCTTGTCTCTGCTTCCTGGCCACCAGAGTTTGAATAGTTCTGCTAGGTCACACCATCTATACCATGATGGACTGAGCTTTCTGAAATTGTACACTGAAATACATTTTTCTTACCTTTAAGTTGTATCTGTCACAGTAATGGTAAAAGCAACTAATACATCCTAGCCCTAGGTAGGATGAAGAAGGAGGACCACAAGTTTGAGGCTGGCCTGGGCCATGTACAGAGACCATGCCTTAAAAAATTAGATTGGATAAAGTATAAGTGTGAGCCACAATAAAAACAGATTTGTAAAATTTGGAAAAACAAAATTGAAATAATCAAATTAATTAGGATCACCATGAGTAAAAATAATAGACATGATGATTCCACAACACATAAGAATATAATGAGCAATTATTTCCAAATTGAACATATAAAAAACACAATATTTCTATTTAAGAGACATGTTAATAATAAATTCTGATTGCCTAAAACACAGTAAAAATTCAAGAATTAAGAAACTCAAGAAACACTGAAACCAGAATTATAGAATCGTCCTAACTGTACATCTTTAAGATCAGTAAAATGATGGTAGAGAATGAGTGGAACTGGAAATTTGTGATAGACAAGCTGCAACCACTGAAGGCGTGAAAGAGTATTCTGGAATTTGGCACACATTCCCACATAGAAAACTAGTAAAAGTGGTATCAGAATGCAAATCGCATGGAGAAGGGTTGTTGGAAGGCAACAGATCTGGCAGCAGAGGGGTCCAATGCATGTTTAGTTACTTTTCAAAAGTCAATAAAATTAAAAAGAAACTCTGAGGAAAAGCAGTTTAGTTTGGAGAACATCTCAAAAGATATAGTAAGAGTGGAAAAAATGACAATTAATGAGAGATTGCATATTGGATAGAAAAGGCAAAATGATAAGGGAGTTAGTTTGTGGTCAGAATGATATCAGGAGCAATTCCAATAAATGTAATAGAGTCACACTCTAATGCACTTTTATTTGTTTTTTGGTAAGATAAAGTACATTAAAATTTAGCAACTTGCTGCATATTAAAAATGTATTTGATTTTTCACTCTGAGATAATAAGGATATCATATTTTATTCTCCTTTTTATAATGCCTACCAATTACTTGAACTTTGCCCCTGGCACAGTAAACAATCAAACACAATCAAATAAATCAAACAGTCTTTCCACAAAAAAAGAATACACAATTGCTGTGAGGTTTGTGAATTAAGCCTGCCAGTAATTTCAATGACCTAAATCTTGTTGTTATGAGTTATTTACATTCAACACCACGTAAGTCATTAACAGAGGTAATCATATTCAGTAACTTACAGAAATTTCAAATGCCATTCACCTGAACCTTGTGATTCACTGACTGGCAAAATAACAAAAAATAAAGTATATTACTGAGATTGTTAATGAATGAATCCTATTACAACACTTAATATGATATCAAATAAGTTTAATTATAAATGATACTTATCTTGTTCTGGAAATATTAGGTAACATATTACAACATAAATAAAGTACAGTATTAGAAACTTAATCATTATTCATTTACGTATGGGTACTAAAATAACTATTATAAATAGTATCTTACTAAAAATGGACACATTAAGTACCTTTCAGCAATAAAGTTACATTTCTAGAATTGAAAAGCAAATATATCAGTTTCAGTCAATCATTGCATCTCATAATTATTCAACACACATTTAAGTGCTAACACTTAAAACAGAAGAATATAGATTATTTATAAACTGTAAATATTTCTAATCCTTTTATTATATAGTATGAATTTGCTAATATCAATGCACTTTGAACAAAGTTTAGACACATGACTTTTAAATTATCTTAATGAAATGATTTTATTCTTATTTAAGGCATGGAATAGGAGAGGTTAAATAGACTTTTTCAGATGTGTATAGTGGTCACATCTAGCCATTATGATGTTACATACATTTATATGTATGGTGCTTTACAGATGTCCCTTCTGGAGAATGGAATAAAGAGGAACCAGGTACTATGGTGTGTTTGCCCACTGAGGACGCAGAAGTATAGATACAACAGGTGAAACTGCCTGAGCTGGATATTGAGACATCATCACTTCTGACCATATTCTGTCAGTCCACATAAATCATGTTTGAAATGCCGACATCACTGGGGCAGAGATGGACATAATATGTGATGGAGGATCTGCAAATTCAAATGGAAGACACTGTAGATGCAAAAGGAAGAAACAGGAGCAATACCACATTTCATTGAAATATATAGATGAAAATGGTACTTATTAATTTTTTACTAAAGTCGTTTTATAACACAATTCAATTTTTTTTCATTTTTATTCATTTCTTCATATGTGTATACATTGCTTTGATCATTTCTCACCCTTGCCCCCCTCCCCACCCTCTCCCCCCTCCCCACTCGCTTCCAGGCAGAACCTGTTCTGCCCTTATCTCTAATTTTGTTGAAGAGTAGACATAAGCATAATAAGGAAGACAAAGCATTTTTGCTAGTTGAGATAAGGATAGCTATACAGAGAGATTCCTAGCATTGCTTTCATTTACAAATGTGTCATAGCAACCCATGTTAATTCATCCCTAACTGATCTTTACACTGGTTCCTGATTCCCTTCTCATGTTAACCTCTGTTGCTTTAAGGTTTCTGTATTAGTTCCTCTGGAGTGGGGACATCAAATGCTTTCATGTTTTGGGTTTTCTACCTATTCCCACATCTCCCATATGTGCTCTCCCCTTGTCATGTGACCCAAGTACAACTACATTGCTGTATTTGCCCTAGATCTAAAGTCTGCATATGAGGGAGAACATATGATTTTTGGTCTACAGAAAGAGAACATAAACTTCAAAAACTGAATATGAAAAAGGCAATGTAAATTTTAGATTTGGGGAAAATATTTCTGACAAACTAGGCGAAGCTTCAGTATATCCCTAAATGTTGGAAATGATCAACACTTTTCTATAAAAGTAATTTTAAAATTATTTTGTATGTTGAAATCACGTGACATCTGTATTACATTAAATATTAATGCTCATCCTTTCCTTTTATGACATTGTCCAATAACCTTTATATAGGGTTCAGGTTTATGCATTTTTAATACGGGGCCATTGGATTATTCTTATGGCTAAAAATATTTGAAACTTTCTATCTATGGTAAACTTTATAGGTATTATCAGCCATTAAACCCAGCCATTTTTCAAATACTTGCAAGAAGAATTTCCATAAACTCTTTTATGATAAAAATAATTTAATATTGATTTTATATAATCACTTTATAGGGAAAAATGCTCTAATTTACTTTTAAAATTTCTATTTAGAAAGTGATACATATATAATATATATGATCAACATAGAAACTTTCATATGTTGAAAATATATTAAAACAAGATATATTCACTTTTAATAAATCATATATCTTGGCCATACATAGTAAAAATTTAGCCATATCAGTTTTCATACAGAAAAAGAAGATATGTAGGCTATGTGACTATTTCGTGAATATGCATGTCAAAAATCAACATTCTGAAAGTAAAATGTTAATTTCTTTATTTCATATCAAGAAGTACTCTGGGGAAATTGTCACATAATTTAAGTTCAAGAAAAATGATCTTGACAAAATTACTTACTAAATTTTTAGTTGACTTAAGAAAATACATGTAAGTTTTTCACATAATTATTTTAATACACCATTTAATTATGGTTCTTTGACTAGGTTTTTAGAATAATTTATAGATAACATTAAGTTATATAAAATAGTGGCAAGTTATAAGAAGGGAAAAAGTAAAGTTAGAGTACTTTCAAGAAGATTAACTTGAGGGACGTGAGAATAATGTAAAGATAACAGATATACTAGTGCATTTTAGAATATAATACCATGTGCTTGACACATTGCTTTATTCTAGTCATGCACTGTTTGTATAAAAGACTTTGACCCGTGTATTTGATCCTTTTAGGGAAAAATTTAATGTTGATAATGCATATTTTATGATAAAAACTTCAAATGCAGTATATCCTTGCAAGTTTTGCAAGTATTGAAGACTCTCTAACCTTAGGCACCTTGAACCTGGATGTTTTTAATAATAGAGCCATGTTAGCATGATTATCCCCCTTGAATATGGATTTTCATTTTCACTCATCCAGCAATGAAGTCTTTCTTGCTATGTCAAGACAATTTGGTGATTAATAGAAGAGACATCTGTGATTAAAGAATACAGACACAACTAATACAAAAAGTTGAATAGTTTTCATTCCATGGTAATAAAGAAAACAAAATATATATAATTGTGAACTCCAAGTGATTTGCAATTTTCAGAAATTTATCTATGGATTTTGCCAAAGTTGATCTGCATAACTGAGACACAGTTATGATTTTGGCTGTACTCAAATGCCATCTTGGGAAATCTTACATTTTAAATGAATTACAAAGCAAAATGGCTTTTTGTAACAATGAGAAATGTATTTTCTTAACTAATATCAATATCAACTTTCCTGAAATTATTCTGTATCCTAGTGTAACAAGTCAGTAAACTGTTCATTAAAATATTATTTTAAAATTAAAAATGTATATGAACTATTATTTATAAAGCACTATTACTGTGTTTGGAGGGTTCTCAATATTTCTTCAATTTAAAGATGAAGAGACTCAGAGGATAGACCTCCTCATAAAAGATCTCATCATACACACACACAATAACCAAGAAACAATCTCTGGAGGTACGTTTAGTACTTTGATTTTGTTGATTGAACTTACATTCAAACTCATCAAGAATTATACAATGGGGGATGGAAACATGGCTCAAGTGGCCTAGCAAGCACAAAGCTCTGAGTTCAAATCCCAGTACTGCCAAAGAAAGATACATTAATGTGTGATTTTATGTATCAACAGTCTCTGTAAAATATGCAAATCAGAAATTAATCAATTATTATGGATTAATCAAGCTATAAATATAAATATGGTATAATACAGCAAGTGATGTTTATGACAATTTAGGTTCATAAAACTTTCCAGGAAAAGACCTATGTCCAATACTCTTTATGAATTGTCAAAATATGTTTGGATCAAGACCATCAATTGATTCATAATAAGTACAATTTCCAAAAAGGTAGGATGTGTATACATTAAGACAAAAAATACAACAGTATAAGAGAATACATGTGATATTAAATAAGCAAATCTCAAATTAATTTATGTACATGATTACCAGAAATATAAATTTTAAAAAATTTCATTTACAACTGCTATAAAAATAAAATACCTAGGAATAAATTTAACCAAAAAGGTGAAAGTTATTTACAATGGAAGCTGTAAAACTTTAGTGAAGGAAATTGAATAGAGCAGTGAAAAAGGGATGACATTCTCTGTCCATGACTTGGAAGAATCAATATGTCAAAATGTCCAGGATGCCCATATTATCCACAGATTCAAAGCAATCCCTATCAAAATGCCAATAAAATCTTAAAATGCTTGTGGAAGCACACAAACAAATAAAAAATTGTCAATGCCATTTTGAGGAAAAGGAAAACAAACTGGTAGAAATTATATTACCTTATTGAAAAGCAAACTACAAACCTGTAGTTATCAAAATACTATGGTTTGGGCATAAAAATAAGTACATAGACCAATGGAACCAAACAGAAAGCCTAGAAATAAACCTACACATCAAAAGCCAACTGATCTTTAACAAAAGTGTTAACAACACACATTGAGAAAGGACACACTCTTTAGTAAGTAGTGCTAGAAAAACTGAACATCCAGACATGGTTACAAAAATACATAAAAATAAATAAAACTCAAAGTTCATTGAATGCTTTATGTAAGACATGAGATTATGAAACTATTAGAAGAAAACATAAGGCAAATGCTTCACAACATTGAAATGGACAAAGATTTTTTAGTGAAGACCCCAAAAGCATAGGGAAAAAAGCATAAATAGAAAAATTGGATTACATTAAACTCAAAAGCTTCTGCATATCAAAGCAAATATTTTTCAGAGAAAGATTATTGCCACCTATAAGTATGGGAGGAAATATTTACAAGCTATACATCTAACAAGGGGTACAGAGTATATAAGGAACTCCAAAAAAAAAAAAAAAAAACCTCAATAACAAGTGTCAGAAGCCTGCTTAGCAAGTAGAAGGCCATGAGTTCAACCACCAATATGAAAGAAGGAAGAAAGGGAGGGAAAAAGAGAGGGAGGGAGGGAGGGACGGAGTGGGAAAAGAAAGAAAAACTCAGTAGCAAAAAATAATTAACCTAATTTTCAAATGAGCAATAGCCCTAAATAGCCAGTTCTCAAAAAGCAAAGACATACAAATAACTAACAGGAATATAAGCACATGTTCAGCATCCCTAATCATCAAGGAAATGCAAATCAAAATCATAATGAGATAACCCCTCACCCCAGTTAGGAGGGCTATTATCTGAAAGACAAAAGATAGCTGGTTAGGAGGCAGAAAAGCAAACTCTTGCACATCTGTAGCCAACTCTTGGTGAAATATACTCATTATGGACCAAAAAAACAAAAAACCCTCAGTTCCTTGAACAGATGTTTGCATTCCAAGTGGATAAAGAAAACATTTTACCTATGGATAATAGAATATTATTTAACCATAGAAAAGAATGCATTCATGTCATGATTCCAATCATGTCCTGATTCCAACATGGATGGAACCAGCAATCATTATGCTGAGTGTAGTCCTATCTTTAAAAAAACATGATCTCACTTATACAGTTGATCTGTAGAAGCATAGAACAAAGTGGCAGTTGCCAGTGACGGGATTGGACAAAATGGAGAGACTCTGATCAATTGGTACAAAGTTTCAGTTATGCAGGATGGGATCTAATATACAGCATGGCTACTATAGCTAATAATAATGAATTGTATATTTGAATTTCTAAGAGAATTTTAAGAGGATTGTATGGTGAATTTTCAAAGAGTGTATCTTAAGTATTTTTTTTCAATTTAAAATCAACCTTGTTTTTTTTTAATTTTGTGGCTGGGTGGGGATACATTGTAGCATTTACAAAAGTTCTCACAATATATCAAATATATCATACTTGAGATTACCCCCTCCATAATTCTTTATTCCCGTTTCCCCCCATTCCTGAAATAGTTTCAACAGGTATCATTTTTCCATTTACATACAGATATACACAGAATTTGCACTATACTCATCCTTCCACATCTTTTCTCTACCTTCTCCCCTCTCCCACTGGTACCAAAACCCCAGGCAGAACCTGTTTCAACCTCCTGTTCTCTGATTTTGTAAAAGAAAGAAAAAAAAAATGACATTTTTGTTTGAGTTAGCTACATAGGGAGTTTCCTTGTGACATTTCTATCTGTTTATGTATTACAGCCTGAATTGGTTCATCTCTATTTTTCTTCTTTCTACTTCCTTCTTATGGTGATTTCAACAGATTTAAAAATTCTATATTCATTCTTGTACAGAGAGTACATTGTTATTCAATCTACCCCCCACAAAGGTAACTGAGTGAACTAATTGCTATGTTAATTAACTTGTACTAAAAGTAGTAATCATTGTAGTATTATTTCACAATTTTGTATAAACACATTGTATATCTTAAATATGTTTTATATTATTTGTTACTTATCAATAAAACTAGAGAAAAAAGAACACAAGCATTGACAGTAGCTTCAAAGTATACAAGTGTCATTCAAAGGAAAGCAATAAATCTATCAGTTTGATACCTAAATTAAAAAGGTGGGCAAAAGTAGAAGAACTGCTAAACAAATTATTATATTTTCTTATTTATAGACAATATGTCATCTGAATTGAATAAATAGAAATCATCTCAGAACAGAAGGATTAAAGAAACTTTCAGTAGAAAATGTACAAAAATAAAAGTGAATAGAGATATTTAGCATCAGTTCTTCATATATATGTGTTTATTCATTTGTTGAACAATTATGTCTACTAAGTTTCATAGATTAAGAGAAATCTAGGAAATATAGCACTGAATAAAATAGACAGAGTGGCTGTATCAGTGAGTTTTGCTCCTTTATCACACTCCCAAATGTAATTGCTTACTAGCTAAGCCACGTTTTTGCCTATAGATTCACATTTCATTTAGAATGCTTAAAGTTAATTAAATACTTATTAATTTCTTACTACAGAGAGACATTGCCTTTCAGATTTATTCATTCTAGTGGTTAAATTAATTTTTATCATAGGAAATATTTTGTCATTGATGTAAATTTCCATAAGTATCAATTATCAAATGATGGTTTTCTTGGTTGCTAAGATACTAAAAGATTAAACTGAATTTTTTTTTAACTTTCACCAAACAATACCCAGGAGACAGTATGTACAAATTGGCGGCAATGTAATAATTTAAGGTTTAAAAGAGACATAATTCAAATTATTTCAGACCTAGCATATCCTTAGGACTTTACATTTGATATTAATGAATTTTAACTGTGAAGTAATTTTGTATGAGAAATTAACATACACATTCACTAAATCAACTGCAATCTAATTTGTATGCCTTCACTTTAAAAAAACATAATCAAATTAAGACAAAATGAGAAATATGGCACTTTCCTAGGATAGCCAAATACTAAGGTCTGTTTTGTTCAAATATTCCAAATGGCACCCATGAAAGAGTTAGAGTGAAGACATTTGACTTGAGCAAGCAATTGGATAGGCCCCTGTATTAGAATGATACTAGGCATATTCTGTATTGAATTATTTTTATTTTTTCCTTCAACTAGAAGAATGATATTTTTATTCCTCAGTAATTTTTTTGAAGCAAAATGACAAAAGCAATTAGGAAACACAAGAGATAATATAAAACGTTTTATATGTAACACATTTCTACTTTACTTTTATGTTCTGACTTGAAATCACATATTTCAAAAACCATTATTTTTAAATATATTTTTGTGAATTAAAACATTTTAAAAATTATTTTAGATATTAAGGGAATTTTATAAAACTTGACCATTTGAGCTGTTAAGACATTATTATTAGTTATTACATGCAAAATAATTCATACCCATAGATTCCTGTCTTATATGAAGAAAAAAGGAAGTAATTTAATGATATAGTCAAGATTACATCTGGATTTTCATATTTTCCACACCATTAATATCCAAACATAATTATTTCCTATTCTGTTTATATTTTCTTGTACCATGTGGTGATAGATCATATGTACAGAAATGATGGGCCATTCTATGCTACCATCACCACTTCTGCACCCAGAGGCCCAAACTGAGTGATTGATCTTCCAAACACATTTAAAAATATCTCTGTATCCTGAGATCCACTAGGACAATTTGATAGATGGAATGATTATTAAGATTCTGCTTTGAGATAAATGAATATATGAATCCAGCATTCCATATTCATATTACATTACTACTGCCTGCAGAATGGTGCTACATACTTTTGTATTAACATTTTACTTGCTTTTTCCTAAAGAGCTTTCTACATTTATGACTACTAATTTAAACAGAGTCTATTACATTGTCAACATCATAGGGAACTGTGGAGACATAGAAAAATTTGTACAAGGTGCTTAGAATAGTGTTAGCAGGAATAGACTTATTATTATTAAAATTATACAATTTTATTGCATTTATTCATTGTTAGCTCATCACCAAAATATCACCTAGAGAAACCTATTATATGTTTCTAGATACTTTGAATGTGTTTTATATCAAATAGCACATAGCTCCATCAATTTTAATCTTACATTTTAAAGATTGCAAATACATCTTTATTTTTATTTGAAGTCTATCCCTTGGGATAGAAAGGACAGTAGAGCAAGAAGGAACTTTTATTTATAGCAAATGTCAAAGAACTGGTTCTCTTACTTCAGGTCATTGCTTATGATCCCAGGAAAAAAATGAAAGGAAAACATTCCTCTTGAAATGGGAAAAATAAAGCACATTTCTGGAGGAATACTTCTAGAGTCACATATTTTGTAAAAGATTTACTGATTCATGAGGTCCAAAAACCTGTAAAAGAAAATATAGCAAGTAACTGTACTGACATAGAAAGAATAATGAGTACATTGATTTAAAAAAACTAAGAAATATAAAAGGCAGTAGTTTTTACTTCATATGGTTGTAAGCAAACATGTTAATTGGAATAAGAAAGAAAGAAGTGACCTGGGAATTTTAACACAAGAAAATAAAGTCAATCATCCAATACTATTAATAATATAGAATGAGATTTTAATTGAAACATTCCAAAGTAAGTCCAATCACTGTAGAATGGACTTGGGGGTGAAATAACTTGTCTTCAGGTGTATATTTTTATGTAAATACATAAATGATAAATTCAAGCATGAGATAGATTAGAGGAATTCGCCTATCACTAGGGAACTAGGACAGGAGTTAAGCATTGTTACAGCCATGTTAAATATTGAAATTACGTTCAATGTTAAATCTTTATTGTAAGTGTCCTTTTTAATGTTTGTTTTTCCTTTAAATAAGCTTACATACTGGGGCCTGGGACAACGTGACTCCCTAATTGACAGTAATTAGATCCTTCCCTGAGAAATGACCCAAGCCTTGTATGCACGTATGAATAATAAAACAATAATAAAAAAAAAAATCCTTCCCTGAGGCCTCATACATACCTGGCTGCTATAAACTTTCCACAGATGCCTGGAGAAAACAACATAACAATAGCTGATTGGTGCCAAAGCACAACTCCGTTTCATTGTGGAGCCGTGACTGTTTCAGACAACTTGAATCAGACTTTTTGCCATCACAGGTTTTAGTGAATTCTAGCATCCATTTTCATACAGGCCAGAAGGGGAGTATTTTCCCTGGTGAACTAAAAGAAAAGACTGTGATTTATAAAAACACAGTCTTTCATTTGTATGAGGGACTGTTCCATGATTACTGCAAACAAAGTCCATTTGCATGAAGGTCTGCGGTTTTCATGGTCTGCAAGCATCCTCATTGCACTCCCTTTCTGGCTATATAAGCAGGCTCTTCAACTTACCCTCTAGATACTCTCCTGTGCTGCTGCCGGGTGTTGCAACTTTAGAACGAATAAAAGTTTTTTCTGAATGTTTTTTTGTTGCTTATTTTTTATTTTTGTCATTAGTAGAGCAAGGTGAGCCAGTAATATGAAGAGATGATGAAAGTGCCAATGGTGGCAGAAACAGCAGCAACCATAGCAGCAGCCATCTCCCTATCAGTAGCAGTGGCAACACCATGGAGGAAGGGTGGACAGAAATGAGGAGAGGTGAGAGAAGGTGGCAAGAAAAGACTGAAGAAGGATCAAAAGCTATGAAGAGCCAGAGAAGAGGAACTGCAGACCCCAGTGACTTGGAAGGGTTCCAGGTAGCTGCTCAGCCTTAAAGGTCAGGGAGTTCAGACATCCCATGTCTAAGAGCTTCAACACTAGCTGCTGTCAAGGGTTGAGGAGTCCAGCACTCTAAACCCCACAGCTGTAACACTTGTTGCTATAGGGCTGCAGATCCCAGGACCAAAGGCTTGTTCAATTGCTATAAGCCTAGCAGGCACCACCTGCTTGTGCTGCTTGCTAATGTCTGCTGCTGCCACTCACACTGGGCTGCTGAGATTAAAGCCCAGGGCAGTAAGAGCACCAACTGAGCACCAAGAGCTTGGAGAAGCAATATCCCTTAGACTTCAGGGATTGGAGCTCTGTATCTATGGACCTGCCAGACCAGCATCTAGGCCTTGACAGTTAACATTCCAGGGATAGGGGGAGGGGTTAAAGGAGAATGATGGAGGGGGTGAGTTCAACTATGATACATTGGAAGAACTTTTGTAAATGTCACAATATATCCCTAGTACAACAACAATAATTCAAAAAAAACAGGACTACTGGTGGAGTGGATCAAGTTGTAGAGCGCCTGCATAGCAAGCACATGGCCCTGAGTTCAAACCTCAGTACCACCAAAACAAATAAATAAATAGATAAATAAATAAATGAATAAATAAGGTAAATAAAGAATAAAATAATGATAAAAAAAAAAAAAGTCCAGGTATTGCTAGCACTGAAAGAGCTTCTCCTCATCTACTCGTGATTTCTATACAGGCAGAACAAAAGGACCACACACAGAGCAGATGGGTAACAAGCAGTGAAATATGCTAAAATGGAACCTCACTCTCTTTTATCCCCTCCACTCCCTCTACTTCCCAGTAACAGGAGATTCCTCCCCTTCACATTTCATTACGACACAGGATTTCACAATTCTAAATGTTGCTAGTGCCATTTTCTTTAAAAATGCACTTTAGTTGATACTTAAAGAGTTATGCTCTTTTATTCAGAGGTTAATCTCTAAAAACTTCTTGGGCCTCCCCTGTCTCTAAAGAAAATAAAACAATAATAATGTAAAGTAAACATAAAACAAATAAAAATTTTCATGAAATATTTTAACGTTTTACACCACTATATGTCTGCATCTCTGGCTCAATGGACTTTCTTGGGGGCAATATTTATTTACTTCACTCATGGATATTACTGTAAATGTTTTTCATACACTCAGCTGGGCACCAAGGATGAACTATGGGATAGGTCCTACCACATGGGAGAAAGAGTTTTGTTAGATTTGGGACTAAGAAAAAAATTTGATTGTTGCTAGAATGTCCTAGAAAACAATGATGAGGATTGGGAATGTGATCCTAAATGAAAGGAAATAAATTGAAGGGTTTTAATATTTGAAATAACACAACCAGATTTTCATTGGATGATGAAAAATACATCTGTGAATAAGAAGGGGAAAACTTCAGATAGATTATTTAAAATTAAAAAAAATTTTAGAAAGGATGTTTATTAAAAGACCTTGTCCAGGGTAAGGGTTGCCTTAATGGAGTGATGATGTGGATGAGTTCAAGAGCAATATAATTACATGTGATCTTGTCTTTCCTTATGTTGCTCTTTGTATTTACATGTACATATTCCCTTATTTGGTGAGCATCTAGTTGTTTTTCTTTTATTTTTTTTTTCAGGGTTTTTTTTTTTTTAGGTTAGTACTTTTATTTTTTTTTAATTTAATTTAATTTTTTAATTTTATTATTCATATGTGCATACAAGACTTGGGTCATTTCTCCCCCCTGCCCCCACCCCCTCCCTTACCACCCACTCCACCCCTCCCTCTCCCCCCCCTCAATACCCAGCAGAAACTATTTTGCCCTTATTTCTAATTTTGTTGTAGAGAGAGTATAAGCAATAATAGGAAGGAACAAGAGTTTTTGCTGGTGAGATAAGGATAGCTATACAGGGCATTGACTCATTGATTTCCTGTGCGTGTGTGTTACCTTCTAGGTTAATTCTTTTTGATCTAACCTTTTCTCTAGTTCCTGGTCCCCTTTTCCTATTGGCCTCAGTTGCTTTTAAGGTATCTGCTTTAGTTTCTCTGCGTTAAGGGCAACAAATGCTAGCTAATTTTTTAGGTGTCTTACCTATCCTCACCCCTCCCTTGTGTGCTCTCGCTTTTATCATGTGCTCAAAGTCCAATCCCCTTGTTTTTCAAGATTAATTTCAGGTGGCCCTGTTTGAGATTAATTTTGGGCCATGTCAGACCATCATACTTGCCTTATTTTCTGATCTGACCTGTTCTAGTATAAACTTGTATGACTTCATGGTTACCTATGTTGATGCTGTGATAGCTAATGCTATCACTGCTCTGGCTACTGCTACCAGGTAAGAGGTCTACATGCTACTAGTCCTGATCCATCTCATTGTTTACATTAGCACCATAAAGAATTTTATGTCACATAAATGCTCTTCCGACCACTTGGCTCCAGATCAATGACATCCCTCTGACTCATCAAGTGTGAAGAGTAGCAAAACTTAAAAGATGTCCAGTGTGCATATCCGGAAATACTAAAGGGTGGCCCCAACTCTTCAGCAGTGAAGTTATTTATTGCCCAATCCTAGGAAGCAGAGAATGCTTCTCCTTTGTTGTCCCTTATGCAGAACCTCATTTAGGACCTCAGTGCCACAGAACTGTATTGTGACACTTTCAGATTAATTTACCCAACTACTTGTACTAAACCTTAAGCTCTTTGAAAACTATCACAAGACATGCAATAAAGTAAAAATATTGAAAAAATATTGTCAGAATAAAAAATAATAAAAGCAAGAGTTGAAACAGTCATGGAATTACATTACTCTAAGAATTTAAGCTCTAAAATTGTGTGGCCTAAATACTTTCTTTCTGAATGCTACAAACTCAACACTATAAATTTATCATTTCCTTTTTTGCTTTCTCTCCTTTTAACTTTTACAAACGATATGTTTTCTTACTAAAATTTTATGAATTTTTTCCAAATTTCACTTCACCATTGTTCTGATTGTTCCTTATTTGTCAGGCCTAATGTCTCCAGCCTTTTGCTCATGTAGGGAGACTATAAATTATTAACATTGACAGTAACATCGAAAAACCCAAGACTCTCCAAGGCTCATTAAAAGTTGAAAGGATCTCTAAAATAGGTCACATAAGGAACTGTCAAAACCACTGAATGTATTACTAACACTTGCTAAAGTATGATACCGAGATCTATTGAAGGAAAATAAAGAAAGATACCTCTCTGTTCCCTGCTACTTGTACCGAGAGGAGAGCGTAGAGAAAAGTCAAAATGAGAAGTGGAAGCAAAGAAAGAGACCAAGACCCAAACATTATTATACCACTCAAATAACAGAAAACACAAAATAGAAATAGTTATATTAACTATAGGAAAAAAATACCAAAGGAGATATTTAAAGCTTTGATGTTATGTAAAGTTCTTCTACCCTGTGTGGAATCAGATTTCGTCCCAGTTAGTGCATTGATGCTATTTTCCTCCTTTATGATAATTTTGGCAATAGAGAATTTTTTTCTACAACTGGACCCAAAAATAAAGATCTTAAACAACAAAAATTTCAACTATTTAACTTACTTTCTTTTATAAGCAGCTTTAAAAAAAAAAAACAAAAACTCCAGATTGACTTACACTTTTAATTTCTATTTTGTACTTTCTATCTTATTCTTGTTCTAATACAGCATTGTGAAGCTATGCGATTCAGGGCATGTCAAACAGAGTTAAGTTACATTCTTGTGGACCTCTGCAGAGAATTTACTACTATCATAATTAAACTTGATAGGTTTGACTTATGTATTGTAATAGGTCTTTTTAAAAAGGTCTAAAATTAAAGCAATGATAAATTTTAAAATGGGGAGAACAGATTATAAGCTTATTTCAACTTTCAATAAAAATGAGCAAATATATCTTTACTGTTATATTGCTTTAATCATGAGAGGTCATCACATAATTCAAATAATGGTTATAATATAGCATTATCTAAGTTGATAATTTATAATTAAGTCTGAGCCACTAGACTCCACTACAGTTTCTTTGTGTCAAACATAATGTGGTTATTATAATTCAACACTTCAGGATTAACGTGAAAATTTGCTGGAAAATATGTATGTATTGGCTGTTTTATGGTTCCATTTACTCTACATTATTATTAAAGTTGTTCAATTAGTACAAATGTTTCTGTGGTTCCTATTCCTAGTATTTCTCCCATCTCCTCTACAAATAAATTTTCTTGTCATTGAATTATTTCAAAATGAAACAAAATAAATAAATCAGGAACTTAAAAAAAAATTAGTGCCTTATGTTGTTTGAATTGATTTGGTATTAACTACTTCATTTTCACCAACTTTGACTGTTTTAATATAATTACACTTTTCTCTCCTCTGGACCTGATTGCTTATTTGCATCTTCTTAGGTAATATATGGTAAGGGAAATCTAGGTGTCCATACTGAGCCTCCCATAGGACCATAGGCACTGTGGATATGTTCATAAACTGTGACTTTGTGTTTTACTAGTTCAGAGGGTTCCTACACAGGCATGCTCCAGGAAAATCATGATCCCTCTATAAGTGCAGAATAAATGGATTTTGTTATTTTGAAATTACATCTATTTGTTTCTATTTGACACTTCAGTGATTAGTGTTCAGTTTATCAATTTAAATAAAATCAGAATATACTTAATTGTTTTCTTTTTGATAGTACTGAGGTTTTAACTTGCACTTGCCAGGCAGGTGCTCTACCACTTGAGCAACTCCACCAGCTCTTTAATTCTTATTAAATTTCAGAAAATGGTAATTAAATCTTGATAAAGAATCATGCCAATAGAAATGTAAAAAGAATTATTACCACTTCAGTGATTTTAATTTATATAATAATTTATCATATCTCTTTAATTAACTATTTTTTCCTTTCTAATGTCCACTGTTCTTGATTTTAATGGTATACATGGACATTATAAGAATTTCGATTTCAGTAAACATTCATTTCAAGAACTTTTCCAAAAACCATGCTTTGTGCTCTTCTGCCATTTAAACATTGTTGTGTTCTGACTAATTGAAGTTAATTTTCATGAAGATTTTTCAACAAGAAAGAAGGTAGTCACCCATGCTGAAAAAACGTCTATGGAGAATGTTTGTAGTTAGACCAATCACTTTTGAAGAATATCACATTAGACTGGCTCTTATGCAGGAAAATATTCTCTTCCAGGGCAGCACTATAATTTAAGCTCGAAAACATGTGACATAACTAAGTTGCTCACGATTTATTTTTGTAGACATATAAATTCTCAAATTGAAAATAAGAATAATAGCAATTATCTAATTTTTACTCAATATTTATCACACAGTTTCAAAACATCATGAACTCTTCTTTTTTCTTCGTCCTAAATCCCACTATTGTGCCTAGATGCTACAAAAAAATTTAATATTTTTATTGATCATTCTTTTTAGGATTTTTTATATGTCAATACAGTAAAACATCACTGACAGGGTTGACTTATAATCTTAATGTGAAGAATTCTATACCTCAATGAGAGTGGCTTGAAAGCCTTTCAGGATGTAGGAAATTTTTTATAACCCACAAAGGTGGGGTTTGGTTCAGAGCTCTTTTTTTTTTCAGCATACATAAAATTATTCACAGTTGTAGTAGTCTTATTAGACATGTTAAATTCAGGAGCAGAATTTTTCAATACCTCTGAGTACACAGAATCAAAAAAAATCATCAATGTAAATGTAAAAATCATGCAAACTTAAACCAACTTACAATAATACATTATTTCCATTCAGACATTCATATTTACATGATTTTTGTGCAAGTGTAAATGAAATCCATACTGAAGTACATTATCATTAAGTTTAGAAAGATAGGAAGTAAAAATAAATAGTATCTGCCAAACATCTCTAGGGTTTGTGTACCACCTGATGTGGATGTAATCTACAGCTCTGAGTGGAAATCTGACCCTTGGCATGTAGATTAACGGAATATAGGTGGGTGCTGCCTGAAAAGAGAACATACCCATCTCCTGGGTCTGTGCCTTTTCCAAGATGGCAGCTGGCAAGATGGCTGTCTTTACCACATGTTAAGCAAGGTGGTACTGTGCAGTAAAGAAGCACCAGGGAGAAGTGCAGGAAACTTCTACAACAGACTTTATCTGGAGTCTCTGACAGAAAGGGCTGCACTCTCAGGATCTTCTCACAGCTCTTTCTTCAGAACCCAGATGTAATTTGATTTAATACTATTTTGTGGCACATTAGGTAGGTTTTGAGTATATATGCATTTCCAAACTTACTTTTGAATAAATTATGTTAACAAGACACATCCTCTTCCAAAGAGGAAATGCAGAGGTTGCCTCCACTCTGCATACTCAATTTAGGTATTTATGTTTTCTTCTGTATTCTGGGACTATTAGACTTATTGACTAGTTTAATTATTCAATAGGTTTCAGATGAGTAATGATCACCTTTCTGCTTAATGAAGGGAAACACTTGGACATGTACAATGAGAAGAAAAGGCATGAATTTAGTTATCTACCACCATCATTATCACTGCAAATAGGGGTACAAGTAAGAGGCACAACGCATTTTTACTGTTTATTTCTTTGTTCAATCAAATTTCATGAAATCTTCTGAGGAAAAATATGTTAAGGGTGTATTCAGCAAAAATGGAGTATGTTCTGGACTCATCTTAAATGACTGTAGTTTAGATGCAATTCTGCTTTAGTTATTGGTTTTCCATTATCTTTTTGTGATAGTTCATTTTGTGTGTCATACTGATTGGACTAAAGGATGCTCAAAGAATTGGGAATACATGATTTCTGGGTACATGCAAAGAGTGTTTCCACAAAAAAATTAGTGTTTGAATCAGGTCTGACCAATGGGCATCTTCCAGTGCACTGAAGGAACAGAAAGGCAGAGGAAAGGTGAATTCTCTCTTTTCATTCTCAAGCTAGGACACCTTCTGCTGTCCTCAGCCAGCTGTATTCCTGGTTTTAGACCTTTGGTTCAGAGTAAAAGTCATACAACTGGCCCTAGGGTTCTCAGGCCTTTGAATTAGGATTGGAACATATATACATACATATATGTATGTATATATGTATACGTATACATATATATGTACATACAATACATATATATGTGTGTGTATATATTCTATATGTTCTATATGTAGAGAACCAATAAGATCTAAATAGATCAGAAAGATAAATAGATCATATTAGTTCTATATCTGAGTAATCATGAATATAATCATAAATATATTTACTATCTTAAAAATGTTATACACTCCAGGAGTGCAAACCTTCACAATTTCACATTATATGAGTTGATATACAGGTGTGAGCTATGATAAGATTTGGAGATCATCTGAAGAATAGGGATGAAGTATATAAACATCAAGTTATCATTCCAAATGCCACGGAATTTAAATATTTCCCACGTTAAAACATATAGACACGTACCAGGACAGATATCTTTAAAACAGAGGACAAGTCTGTGGTGACAAGCAGGCACCGACCTGAGAGCCTAATTCTCCTGTTGTTCAGAGAATTTAACTGAACAGAAATAAAATGATATGATAGGAGAAGAGAACCATGTTTAATAATATAAACTTATGAAAATTAACAAGTTATACTTAAATAGGAGTCTTTAAGTATATGTTCTCAAGGTCTAATAGGCCAAATTGACACAAAGAAATCTAACTTAAAGTTATTCTATTTCTTCTCTTTTTGTAGATGTGGTATCATGAAAGGAAAGACTCAGTTATAATGGACAAAATACCTCCATATTGACAATAAACAATTTTATATGAAGAGAGAGACCTGTTCCTATATCTATAAATTGACATAAAATGAACAAGTAGAAGAAATATGTTATCAGATAGATGACTAAATATTAAAATGCTGACAAATGTTTCCTAAAATGATAGTAGTAAATACTCATAATCTCAAGAAAATGAACAACAGGATGTTTTTATAACTAGATAAATTTCTATGGAAGAAGTAAACAAGCAAGTAAGCTAGAATAAAACCTGGAAAACAAGAAGAATAAAAATCAAGAAAATAAACCACACAAATAAGTAAATAGCAGTACAGTCATACAACTAGACAAATTAAAGGAAAAATTTCACAAATTAAAAATACTTCCATAATCCCCTAAGGGATTTTTAAATATGAGAAAAATGGCAAAATGATTGTGAAGAAAAATATGGGCTAATCAATGTCAGAATCCATATCAATGACAGAGCATTTAAGAATTCATATATTGTAGTTCTTCATTTTATTTTAAAGTGTGTTTTACTCTTTTGATGGGCACCAACCCAATTAATTCCAATCCTGCAACTAACTTTAAGATCTAAGTAAGTACACTGTGTTATCTAAGAATTACTGGGGTCACAAATAATTAGATATGCTATTTATTAATGAAAAAATTCTGGGTAGCCAAGAAATGCACAAACCTATCAACTTAAATATAAATCAATGTGTATAAAACTAATGTCAAAGAAATAACATAGAACATGATATTTTTGAGTCACCAAGCACTTCATTTTGCCAAATCCAGTGGCATTTATGTGTCTTCATAGCATTAATTGACTGACCTGCATTTCGTTCAATTGAACACCCTCTCTTACTTCTTTGAAAAATGTGATTAAATTATCACAACATATTAGCTATTATTTATATTTTTAAGTATATCTTTATGGGCCATTAAGTACATTTAATGTTTAGAACTTATCTATCTTTTCACATTAAAACTCCAAATCCTCCCCAAGCTCCACTTCTGGAGCCCCTTGTGATCAGGGTTCTCGGTTCTGTCTGTACAAATTTGACTACACTTGGGAACTTTTATGACTAGAATTGTATGGCAAAATGGGCATGGATTCACAAATGTCTCATTCAGTCCTACTTTATTTTGTGTATATATCTAAAAGTAGAATTGCAGATCATGTGATAATTCTGTTTAATTTTTTGAGGAAGTGCCATACTGTTTTCCACAGAAGCTTCATCATTTCACATGTCCACATGTAACAGGGACTACTTTGAAACTATCCTTTGCTTCCCTGCACATATACACTTTCACCTTCTTCTCTGCCCTAATCCTTTTTAGTCAACTAGCTGAAGAGATTGTAATGTATCGTGATGTTCCAGCCAGAAAAGAAAGCGAGAGACACACCCCTGGAAAAGGAAGACTCCAATTCTTATTAAAGGAAAATTGCCTCCTTAACCAGCTTAGAGTAACTTCATTTTTATGTTGATTTGACCAAAATCTCTTCAATTCTCTCCTCTTCTCTATTTCTCTTCTATCTCTCTTTTTCTCTCATTTCTTCTTTTCTTTCTTTCTTTTTTTTTTTTTGTTTTTTTGGCAGTACTGGGGTTGGAACTCAGGGCGTCATCCTTGCTAGGCTAGCACTCTACCATTTGAGTCTTACTGCCAGGGGTTTTTGCTTCAGTTTGTTTCTATACTAGGTCTCTTACTTTGGCTCTGGCCTGAGATCTTCTTACTCATTTCCTGTGTACCTGAGATAACAAGCATGTACAGCCATGCTCCACTTTATATTTATATTTTCAATGCTGACTTTTAAAGTTTTATACATTAATAATCAAATAATGATCAATAATATTTATTGAGGTCCTAGCACTTGTTAGCAATATTATTTGTGATGAATACATAGCATGAAGTAAGGCAGACCTATATCAAAGTATAAAGAAGAGAACTTATTAGAATAGACAAACAAAATCACTTACTATGAAAGTGACAGTCACTAAGGAGAGCAAAATAAGGCAGAACTGGGTACAGTGGTTCAAGCCTGCAGTCTTAGCTATTTGACAGGCAGAGATTGGGAGAATCAAGGTTCAAAGTCAGACTGGGCAAAATGTTTGTGAGACCCATCTCAATCAAGGCTCGATGTGGTGGCACACACCTGTCATCCTAGCTACGCAGGGAAATATAAATTGGAAGATTATGCTTCAAGCTGGCTTGGGAATAGAGACCCTATCTTAACAATAACCAATGTAAAAAGTGCTGCCAGAGTGACTCAAGAGGTAAAGAACCTCCCTATCAATCACAAAGCCCTGAGATCAAACATCCAATACTATAAAAAAAACCAAACCAAACAAAAAGGCAGTAAAGTAGTGACTTACTATGAAACCCATGTGTCATATTTCCTGGATTCTAAGACACAGTTGAATGTTAACAGCCATTGATTTAGGCAGCTTCTTGAGGAGATAAAGAATCTCCATATTGATGTACGCAGTAAGCATAAAACATGCCTGACTTCGCAAGTGCTACAGTGTGAAAAGCAAACTGGAAGATGCAATTTACAAATGTGAATTCAGACTGAGTGTGGAAAGCTTTGGAAGAAAGCAGAGCTGTAACAACAGAGGACAGATTGAACAGTGTCACTGGGGAGGACAAAGGAACAGAAACAGACATAGTGACATAGACTTTCCTGGACATAGTGTTTGAAGAGAAGACTGAGAGTAAAAAATACAGAGTGAAAATTCAACAGTGGAAAAAGTTAAAGCTGCCTTAGCTGAGAATGTCTAAGTAAATAGATTCTTTACAGCAATACGGCTGCTTTCTACTGATGGGGAAGGCTCTAGCTTAAAAAGTACTGTATCAACACAAGGGGAGATAAAACTTTAATTATTTTGAGAAAATATACTAACAGAAATCTGATGCGTATTCTGACCTAGGAAGCAAAATCTTTGTAAGCAAATTTTATCTTTCAAAAGATGTATTTTTGAACAATACTGGTGCTTTCTGTGATTTTTATTTGACCTGTGGTATGTATCATACCATAATATTACTCCAAAACTTTGAAAATTACAAAAAAATTATATTTCCTGATCACATCTCAAAGTGTGAAAAAGAAAAGTAAATTTTTATTCAATTTGAGTTAATATGAATTTTGACAATTTTTTTCCCCTTAGAGTTGAATGTTTTACCTTTGGTATACTGATCAGGTGAAAGGGTGACTGTGAGTGAGTGTTTTTCTTTTTTTTTTTTTTTTTAATATTCTTTCCCTTCATTTCATTTTTTTTTAGTTGTGCTGGGTAGGGGTACATTGTGGCATTTACAAAAGTTCTTACAGTATAACAAACACAAAGATGAAAGTAACCCCCACCACCATTCTCCTTTATCTCCCCTCCTTCATTCCTGGAATAGTTTCAACAAGTCTCATTTTTCCTTTTACATACATGTGTACACAGCATTTGCTCTATATTCACCCTCCTGTACCGTTTCCCCACCACTTCCCCCTTTCCACTGGTTCCAATACCCCCAGGCAGGACCTGTTCTGGCCCTCCCTCCTGTTCTCTGATTTTGTAAAAGAAAAGAAAAAAATGACATTTTTGTTTGTTTAAGATAGCTATACAGTGACTTTTCTTGTGACATTTATATATATATATATATATATATATATATATATATATATATATATATGTATGTATGTATTATAACCCTAATTGGTTCATTTAATCTATTTTTCTTCTTTCTTTTTCTAATAGCTAACTCTGTGGACAATGTAGAACTTACTGAAACAGATGTTTTCTTCTAGATATTTTACCTATAGGAGAACATAATAAAATGTGTCATATACCACCATGCAGGCTGGCTGTCTCTTACGTCCTCTGTCCTCCCAATACCACTAACAGTTGAAATTGTTGTGAGAGTGAACCTAGAGAGAACAATGGAGCTAAGCATCTTTAGAGGTGTGTGTGTGTAAATATATACAAAGGATATCTTTCTGTGTGCTGTGGATGTATGTTTCTGTACTGTCACAGAATATCAGTGTAAATGTTGTGATTCACTGTGTGCTTTCTTAATGTTGTAGGAAAGTAAACATTTCTAGGTAACACTTAGTGACATTGCTAAGTGTTGGCGCTACTGTCCTTTTTGAGTGTGATCTTATTTGGCCTTGTTGACTTAGATATTAGGTTAGGAAGATGTATGAGAGGAAGGTAATAAATGAGGCTATGTATGTCCTAGGGGCAGAGAAAGAATATGTAGAAGAGAAGAACTATAAGAGATAAGCTCTTCAAAATGATAGCATATCCATGAGACAGTGTGCGTGACTTAGAATACATGTTGGAGAGTTAGAGTATGACAGACAAAGTACATGGGAAAATAGGATTGCAGATGTCAGAAAGAGTATATGAGCATGGAGCCCAAGCAGGAACAGACAATAAAAGAAATACAGTGATGGCAGAAAATAGGACTGTTTTAAGGTAGAGAAAGAGACATGAGTTAGGAGGAAAATTCTTCTTTTAAAAGTACAAGTTTTCAGATTTTAATAAATATAAACAAAAAATCATGTTTGGTGACAAGAATAATAGTTGTAAATTGTATATGTAATTATTTAGAAACAATTTGAAAACAGCTAACACAAAGATGAAAATAAGATACAGTTCTTTGTATCTGTATTCATTTCTAGTCACCTTTGAATGAGGGGTGGTGTGATGGAAACTAGAATAACTCAATTTCTGTTTTTTATTATTTATACATAACATTGTGACATGTGGTTTCAGAAAAAACAGCATTCTGCCTTAGCTTCACAGTGTAAAGTGGATTTGATTAATCATTTTACTCTTTTAATTTTGGCAGTGAGGTTTGAATGTAAGTCCTCACTCTTGCTAGGCAGGTGCTTTAACACTTGAGCCAAACTCTCAGTCCTCTTATTTCAAGCTTTATGTTCACTCCAGCATAATGTTCCTATCAATGAAATGCTAATGTGTTTTCTTTTTGTCTCCATTTCTCACTATACCATCAGTCTTCAAGATAAAAGGTGGTACCTTATTCATTACTCTGTTTTTGATCCTGAATCCTATATTATTATATTTTCCATTTCTATAATGAAATACCAGAGACAAACTAGTTTCAGAAAGAAAATGGCTTATTTACCTCACTGTTTTGGAGACTGAAAGTCTGAGACTGAGCAGTCCCATTGGTGTGGCATCTGGTGTGAAACTAGTTATATTATAATGGGACCATGTGTAGAAGCCAGAGATCCCATTGCAAAATAGAAAACCAGAGATCAATTTAGGGGCCAGATTTTCCCTTATAACCCCTTGCTCTCAAGAGAATTTATAGTTCCCAGGACAGCTGCCTTAATTCCTTCCAAGGGCAGCTCCCGCAACAGCCCATACCTCCCTTTAAGTCCAAGCTCTTAAATATTCACAGCATCTCTCAACAGTCACTGTGGATCATGCTTCTACTGTATTGTCTGTTAGGGGACATGCTCAAAGCATATGTGACTCACAGAAGAGCCTAATAATTAGTGCAAGTAAATGTGGGGAAATCCCTTGTTAGGTGCTAGACTTGAGGGTTTTGCCATGGGCTGTGAGACAGCCTTGCCAAAAGAGTGCTGGCCCCAATTATATTTCCTAGACATAAAATCATCATTCCTGAAGGCCTATATAAATATATCCTGTGGACTGGTGCCTCTAAGGGTTGTTCACTCATATATACCAGGCCTCTGTTTACAAACACATATAAATGTGGAAGGCTTTTCCCCTTTGTGATTTCTGAGACTGCATTATGATATTATAAAATTCAAACCTTTAAGGAGTTATAGATGAGCTAGTTTATAATAAAAAATAGATAAAATTGAAAGTAGATCTAATTATATTAGTGACACATGAACTTGTGTATTTTTGCTATGACTGTTACATTTAAATAAAAGGAAGTAAACCAGGCATGATAGTGTATGTGTGGAATCTCAGCACTTGGGAGAGGAGACAGCATGGGCTGGTGAACTTGAGGCCATTCTGGACCACATACAGAGTTCGAGGTTAACCTAGGCTACATAGGGAGACTTTATTTCAGTCTGTCACCCAAATTAAATATGTATCATTTATGTATGAGTTTAGAGCTACCATAAAATGTTATAAATCCATATATTCAGCAGATATGCAATGAAAACAAGGTTATCATGTTTAAATGACTTGTGTAAAATGGTATAACTCAAGAGGTTTAGAGGGACCAGGAAAGAATGACTGACCTAAGTCACTCTGATTCTTTGATACCAGGGATGTAATAAAAATATTTTTCATTACGTAGTGTGCCATATTTCAGGATGAACTGATGCAAAAGTAATTATAGATCAGTAAGAAAGGAAAAACACAAGACAAGAAAAGTAATTTGGACATAGCTATAAATTTTAAAGAGTAATTATCATATTTTTAAAATAGAGTCTCCTACAGCAATACTACTAAAACAAACCACTACTAAAAGCAACTTTGGTATTTAAAAATCGAATCTTTGTTCAATTTTAAATTTATCTTGGTTGCACTGACTGCACAACAGACTTCTTTGTGCTGTGTGGTATAGCAGTTGCCAGGCTATGCATTAAATAATGTGCTAATCAATTTTGTACAGATGCTATTACTTTCCTTTGTGTTGTCAGTTTCCTGTTTGGTATCTCTAAGCTTATTCTGGAATGTGGTCATGTCAGTAGTATTTGATGGCACAAGTTTATTTCACTTTTTTTCCCTATAATGTATATTCTTTTCAAAAACAAATATGTACTTTTGAAAATAGCGTTGGATTGGATTTTAGGATTTCTCTTTTCCTTTCACTTTTTTAAGCTTTTCTTTCACTTTTTAACCTCTCTCTCTCTTTCTCTCTCTGTCTCTCTCTCTCTCTGTCTCTCTCCTCTCTGTGTCTCTATCCTCTCCTCCCTCCTTCCTTCTATCTTCTTTCTTATTTTTTCCTTCCTTCTGTCATTCCCTTTTTGCTTTTTCATTTCTTTCTTTGACTTCTTCTTTTTTGTTTTCTTCTCTTTTTCCTATGTTCAGGGTCCTTTTAATTATCCTCATTGGTCTCTATCATCTCATGTATGTTTTTGGTTTGCTACAATATACCTGCAAACACTGGCTGTCCTTGCTTTGTCTACGGATATTTCTATGCATGTTTTCTATGTGTGCAACTAAAGTTTTCACTCTAATATTTTATGGTTTACTGTAGGAAACAAAGTATTGCCTATACCTCCAACCTTCTTGGGAATAAATAAAATATTAGATCCTAGAGAAAAGAATCAGTACATAGAAGCTGACTATTTAATCAGAAGTATATATATGATTAACATGATATGAGTAAATACAGTAGAAATGAATTATCAATAATATCTCCTCTTCTCACTATTTAGCAAATGACATTCAAGGACAAGAAATGAACAAGAAACAAGGTGGAAAAACAGAGTTAAAAAACAGATTCAAGGAATTTCAAGGTTGGAAATGTTGGTTTCCCGTATTTTCCTTCCTAGAACAATGAGAAAGCCTACCGTCCTAAGGCAGCTTCTTCTATCCCATCAGGTTAATGAACAATTGAGAACATTTTTAGCCATAATTTTAGCTTTTGAGTTTTAAAATTAACTTACTTAAAGATTAAACTTATGTGGTAGAGAAAAGAAAGACTGGTGCCTTGAGTGGAAAAAGAAGAGTGTTCAGCCCCTAGGGAATAGTTCATAAACTGAGCAGTGGATGATGCCAAGAGATGGACCAGTGAACTATGATTCTGCCATTAGCAGGAGCTGAGCCACTAACACAAAGTACCCCAAATGTAGACCTCTCATGGGAGTAGGATGTGCAAATACTCATGAAAATAGGTCATAAAATCCAGCGGGCCACTCTGAGAAGGAGCAAGTGGAGAACATAGTTCCTGACAAGAGATCATTCACCAATAGCAGACCAGTAGGGATGCAAGCAGCAAGTACTTAGACTTAACACCAAACTCATCTATTGTAAGTCTTATTTTTAGATTTCATATATCTTATGTTAAGCAGATACATGTTCCCATTCCCAAGGGTGTCCCCAAACATCCTAATCCCTGGTACCTAAGATTATATCACATTACATGACAGTGGGGAATTAAGGTTGCTGATAAAATTAAATATTGATATTTAGCTAAATTTAAAATAAGGAGATTTTGTTGGGTCATCAAGGTGGGCCGGATATAGTAACAAATGTCCTTAAAAGAGAAAAAGAGAAACAGAGATAAGCTGATGGGCTGTGAAAATGACTTAATTCAGCATCTTTGGTTTTGTGAGGGGAAGGGTGATGAATACCTTGCAGTTTCCAGAAAAGAACTCATCTATAACAGCACTTGGTTTTAGATCTGTGAAAACTATGTTGAACATCTGACCTACAGAACTGCAAGATAGTAATGTTCTGCTGTTTTAAAACTATGAACTTTATTTTTTTTTCCTTTTTCTTTTATTATTCATATGTGCATACAAGGCTTGGTTCATTTCTCTCCCCTGCCCCCACCCCCTCCCTCACCACCCACTCCACCCCCTCCCTCTCCCCCCCCAATACCCAGCAGAAACTATTTTGCCCTTATTTCTAATTTTGTTGTAGAGAGAGTATAAGCAATAATAGGAAGGAACAAGGGTTTTTGCTGGTTGAGATAAGGATAGCTATACAGGGCATTGACTCACATTGATTTCCTGTGCGTGGGTTTTACCTTCTAGGTTAATTCTTTTTGATCTCACTTTTTCTCTAGTACCTGGTCCCCTTTTCCTATTGGCCTCACTTGCTTTAAGGTATCTGCTTTAGTTTCTCTGCATTAAGGGCAACAAATGCTAGCTAGTTTTTTAGGTGTCTTACCTATCCTCACCCCTTACTTGTGTGCTCTCGCTTTTAGCATGTGCTCATAGTCCAATCCCCTTGTTGTGTTTGCCCTTGATCTAATGTCCACATATGAGGGAGAACATACGATTTTTGGTCTTTGGGGCCAGGCTAACCTCACTCAGAATGATGTTCTCCAATTCCATTAAAACTATGAACTTTAAATAATTTGCTACAGCAGAAGTATAAAACTAATATAATTCTCAATAACAAAAGTCAAAGGAAAGATGAGAATTTACTCTTAGTCTTCATTATCAAATTTAAATTAATTCATAAAAGTAAGAATGCTATATGTTTATAAGTACTATGAAGCAACACATCGATTTTATAGAAATTTTTAAAAAAGAGTCACCCTACATATAAAATCCTCTCTTAAGGTTGAACCACACTAACATACTTCCCCAGGACTACCGATTTAAATGTTTAAAATAAATATGTTTGCATATTCAAGCAAGAAAAATAAAACCTGCCCATGGCAAATGAAAGGCCTTGTGCACAAGTGTTCTGAAAACAGCAGCATTAAAATGAAAACTCCTAAAGTTGAGGCTTTGTTACAATAAGCATGAAAGAAAAGTGAGTCTGATTCAGCTCATCCTGTCAGCAGCATGACTTACCCAGCCCTTCCTTGCGTAGCCCTTTGCTCCTGTTCAACTATCAACTGCAGAGAACTGAGCAACATCCTGTAATAACTATATGATGAAGAGATTTTGTTCTAGGGGGTGACTATTACATGGGCAAGTACTACAGAAATCCTGTATTTACATAGGAGGTCAAATGCTTAGCAAGTAAAGCTTTGAATTACCACCCTACCAAGCATAAAGTAAGTGAAATACTCTTCATTTCCCCACAATGTTTTCCTTCCCTTCTGAAATTTAAACTATATCCAGGTGCTAATAATGGCAGATGATTAGAGGTAAAGTTGTACCTGTAGCAGAGCTTCTGGGCAGCAGATGGAGTGATTTTGTGCAGGTCTGGCATAGGTTCCTTTATTTTATGTACAACACAGTTATGAGTCAGAACTGTGAGAAATCTCTTGCTTAGCTCTGAGTATATTCACCCATAAACTGATACTTGAAAGAAAAGAGGAAACAAGAAAGAAAAGCCTTTCTACAATAGGAAAAAGGTCACTGCAATATATCCATGATGGAATACTTATGTGTCACTATTTGAATTTATTCATTTCAGTTTTATATGAAAAGAACCTTAGACTATACCTTTCCAAATTCTGTTGTTTCACTTTTACAAAAGTTGATGCCTGATAGAGTCACACTCTCAAGAGCTGTGAAGAGCCATTCAATGTCAAGAGGTCTGCTTGCTGATCCACTCCAGCAGGACACATGAGAATTGTTTTTTCAAAAACAGGGAGGCAACAGGAATGTTTTGCTTTGCAAACAGGAAATTGGAGCTTTCCTCTCCCAGGGAAAACTAATATTGTTAATACCCCTTCACATAAGAATGAAAATATTTTATTCTTTAAGGAGAATACTACATAATGGCTCCAGTTTAGATATTCCATTCTAAACCATTTATGAGTCCACATGGGGCTCTGAAGGCCAATTCCAATTATAGGCAGAAAACATCTAACCTTGCAGCACTCTGTTAAATCAGCAGCTTCCTAAATGGCCCCCAGGGTTCTCCAATCTAGGCATCTTCATATAAAAATTTACATCATCACAACAGATATTACTCTAGACAGCAATTTCTTTTTTGAAAATTTTCTTTCAGGTAACTAGGGAATTAATGATGTATTAACACCTCACAAGGAACATATATAATAGAAATTCTTCAAAATAGTATAGCAATTTTAGAGGTACAATATTTAATGAGGAAGGTTTTACCTTCAAGATCCAGTGGAATTAAGTGTTGATTATTCACTATGCTTTACCAGTGCTGTTAGATAAACATGCAATGTGTAAACCCCTGGACGCATGGTACATAACTAATTAGACTGCAAAGTCCAACATCAGTGAATTATTATAGAAAGTAACTCATGATATGAAAAAAATGTATTATTTCATAGAAAATAGGCCTCTAACAACACAACAAAAGGGAGAAGATCATTTTATGCATGTGCAATAAATAATTCTATTCAATGTATTTTTTCTTCCATTATTTAATTTTGGTAGGAGAAGCCATTATATATCAATTTCTTAATCTAAGTTTCAGCCTAAATTTTGAACAATAAATAAAACCTAATTATTTAAAATTAAAATGATACATTTTTCACTAGATAAAATCATATGTATGTAGATTGCTAAGGAAAATGAAAAAATGCAATTCTTTTCTCCTTTTGTTCAGAGGGTTTGGGTGAAGTGAAGATTGGAAAAAAATGTAATGAATATTTCTATAATAACAATAGGTATATAAGAAAAAAATAATAATTAGATAAACACAATAATGGCTTCCCACATCTCAGAAAATCAAATGTACTTGGACTCATTTATACGATTTTTAGTTCTCAATACAGTTTAATTTGTGAAAATAAAAGTCAAGCTACTAAATTGACTTACTGAGGTATGTAAGTCAATGTTATTGTGTGCATATGTGTACTGTGGATTTATTTTTTCTATTGTTTGAGCATTAGGAACAAACCAAGGGAAGGAGCACTAGTGATGTTATTGAGTCACAACAGAGACTCTGCCCATGGAAAAGCCTTGCTTGCTTGGACTGAGTACTAAACCAGGAGACTTTTTCAAAAAATTATTTTATCATTTTTACATTTACTTATACGTGTATACATTAATTGAGCAACCTCCCCATCCTCCTCCTCTCCCTTCCAGGCAAAACTGTTCCACCCTCTTGTTCTCTGATTTTGTTGAAGAAAAAACATAAAAGATAATAAAAAAAGCAGAGCATTTTGCTAATTTGAGATAAAGAATAGCTAACAGAGAGAGTCCTAGTGTTGTTACCATGCATACATGTACTTCAACCCATACTGTAAACCAGGAGACTTTAAAACCACATTGGCAAGGAGCTAGGGAAGCACTAATCACAAACTCTTGTTATAAATGATCCTATTAGTATATAATAGTTGTACAGGGGGATATATTATGATATTTACATATGTGCTTGCACATCTTAGTTATATTTACCCCCTCCATCATTCCCCCATTCCTCCTTTGTGAGAACAATTTCAACAGGTTCCAGTTATTTTTTCATATATGGATACAAAATACATCCACCATATACACCCGCATTCCACCTTTTCTTGTGCCCACAAGCCTCCCACTGGCATCCATCCCCAGAAAAGATTTATTTTTCCCTCTTCTCCTTCTTTTTATTAAGTGTACACTGATAATCCAAGAGGGTTTCAAATTCTTAATCAAAATGGAATTCTGGGGGCCTCTTTCTAAGATTTCATGTCCACCTTCTCTTAGATCTAAATGACAGAATAGATTTTCAACAAATCTCACTGTGTTTATGCTAGATTCTCACACTAATTATGCATATGAATATTAAGTAATACAATATTTGCACTCCAAGGCAAAGGAACAAGCAATTCTTATTTCTGATACTTCTTATGCTTCTTAATTCCCTTCTGGAGGGCTCCAGCTAGCCAAATGAATTTCCAACATGGATACCACTTGATGTCACACATCATTTTTTTATTTTCCATATAAAAATATTCCGTTCCCTTTCCTCTTTTTATGATGGTTAGAAAATTTAAAGGAATTTTATGAGAGATTGTCAGTTAAAAGTATATTCACTTTTTTGGTTATTTTACTAGTATGGACACAGGGAAGAAGTATGTCTTTGTCAACAATAGGCAAGTCATATTTAGAGTATTTTTAAAATATGAAAAAAGTCTTTCCATCAGTTCACATAGCTCATGAAGTCTAGGAGGAAGCCAATGGCTTGTAGGGTAGAAACTATGTGAAAAAGAGTCAAGGGGAAATTGGTGCTTGGGGAAAACATGATTTGGAAAAGACACAGAAATCACACCACATCCTACATTATTTCCCACACCAGTGTGACTTTGTTCTTTTCCACCCTTCCTTATGTACACTCAAACACAGAAAAATCTGATCAGGGAGCAAAGTGATTTGGAGCTGCCTGAGAACCCTAGGTTGGGTCTGGGCTGAAAATAGGGTAGCTCTGTAAGATTCACAGCACTCATGAGAAAATTGGGACTACTCTTGGTATAGATGTTTAATAGACCATCATCTCAAACTCACTGAAACTGTTTCAGTTTTCCTAAAACATAATTGAAATAATTATGTTAGTGAGTTTTCTATTACTATAACAAAGTACCTAAGATAATCAACTTATAAAGAAAAATGTTTATTTTGGCTCACAGTTCTGGAAGTTTTGGTCTATGATCTATTGGGCCCATTACTTTGGACCTGAGACAAGGCAGTAGACTATTGTGAGGAGTGTGTGGTGGAACAAAGTTGTATGCATATATATAGGTACGTGTGTGTGTGTGTGTGTGTGTGTATACGTAAGTGTATACATACATATACATTAGTGTAGGCATTTTGACATTCTAATATTGGGTTTAAAACATTATATTAGATGCAAGGAAACATTATAAATTGATATCATTATTTAAATTACTTAATGGTAGTGCTATATTTCATGAAATATTCAATGTCAGAAGATGCCTGCAAAGACAAGTATTTTGTGAGGTGATCCTAGATTGTTCCTAAGTGCATTAAGCTGTTTGTAGTAAGATGGGAGGAAATGTGAAAGAACAGGTAAATATAGTTGAAAAATGGTCAAGAACTCATTTTTTCATAATGGAATTAAGCTAACAACCTACTCCTAAATAAGACAAAATAAAAAGCAAATTAAAAGTTGTTTTTGAAAGAAGCTTGCAATATGGTATACTCATTTTCATCCAGCAGACAAAACTGAAATTTAAAACATTTTTAATGATTACTGACTAAAAGCATAGAGAGTTTCTCTACACTAAACCAACAATCTAAGTGAATAAGGGTCCCTTGCCTTGGTTAACATCCACCACATAATTTATTTTTTAATAATAAGAGGTATTGAGGAAATAAAAAAAAAATCTACTCATATTGATAAACTGAAAACTGTTTTGAATGAGAATCTAGCAATTACAGATTCCTCCTCTGTTAATACAATAACAGAAATAATTCCCCATTTCCAGAAGACACTTATGTGAATAATAAGAATGCAAAAGGAAGCTAGGAAAGTTTACATCTTCTAGTATTGTTACCTATGAGTTACCACAGGAAGCAAAAGATTAGTCTTGAGTTTCAGGCATAGAAAGGAGCAAAGATATCTTCTTAGTGAGAATACACCTTTTTTTCATTCAGTCCCATATTTATTCAAAATTAATATGATCTTGGGTATACTGAAACTTGAAATTTGAGTCAAGGGAAATCTATTAAACTCAGATAAAAGATGTAGCTTGAATTATTTTAAGGTGTGTTATGTTGGTGAGAATTGGGGTAAAAAGTGCAGGGCTTGAAGGAAATACGAGTAATGCTTCTTCTGATAAATCCTTTAGGCAGAGGAAGCTACTTTCGTGTAACAAATCTATCTATTCACTTACTGCAAGTCAAGAAAAGTAAATGACTTATTTAATTGCTCAGTCTAAAAGGAGAAGCAGGGCGCATATTGATCAGATACTTCCTCATTATTCTCTTACTTGGAAGTTCCCTCAAGGAACAAGATTCTACCTCACTCTTCTAGATTAAGATTCTTCCTTAAAAGGAGGATGCCTGTGTCTACTTAATCTTGTTAAGAATGCAAATCAGAAAACTAGAATTCAAACTGAGGCTTGGTAGCTCAGGCTTACAACCCCAGCACTCAGCAATCAGTAGATTGAAGCAAGAGTATTGTGAGTTCAAGGCCAGCATGGCCTCATAGTAAGAACCAGCCTTTAATAATAATAACAATAAAGCAATAAATTCACCTGGAATTCAGTGCTGGGAAACCATTGATCAGCATTTTCTTATCTTTCATTTATATTTTTTGTCATTATTTCTTAACTAGTTTAGCATATGGGTGCAAAAGTAATGCTTTCAGTTGAACACACTTTCACCCCTTATGCTATATGGATGAAAATTTTGAGAAATATGTAGGGGGTAGCATATGGAGCTATAAAATGTACATTACTGAGAAGGTCTTGCTAAGATTAGGGTGCATTATGGAACTTGGAATGTTTATTTTTATATAACTGCAGTCCATTTTAAATGTGCTTTTTTAAAATGCCTGCCTTAAGCCGTGAGTCTAATTTTTACAATTTTATAAATGTATAGCTGCTATAATTTGCCTTCTCTGTGTTGGCCTGTACAAGAGGAATGAAGCATTAGACTTCTTAACATTTTATTGTGTTGGATCACTGAAGTTCACTGAGGCTTTTTCTTCAGGACACTGGCTATTTCATCAAGTTTCTTTTTTTATTAGCCAGAAATTATTTAAATTTATTTTTTAAATTTATGAATTAGAATATGATAAAATTCAAATATTTAATGTCTTAACAGATTAATTTACAGATACAATGCAATCTCAATTAAATACCAAAAGTTGTTTGTTTATGCAGTTGACAAGCAGAATCTAAAATTTGTATGGAAAGTCAAAATGCACAAATAGACAAAAAAATACTCAACAAAGTAAAACTCACCACACCCATAACTTCCTGTAACACCATAGTTTACAAAACTGCTCTTGTGTCCAACAATAATGGAATGGTAAGGTGTAACATATTTGTTCAGTAAAATACAGTTCAACAATAAAAATATAAGGAACTAAATCTATGCACTGCAACACACATAAATCTTGTACATAATATTGGACAAATGAAGCAAAAAGAATACCTACAGAATTGTCCTGTTTGTGTACAGTCAAACCAAACAAAACTAGACTACATTGCTTAACTGCATAGGAGATAAACATTGTAAAGGAAATCAAGAAAGTCAAGGTTAAAAACTTCAATATAATAGTTATACTTAAGAAATTTTGAGTAGGACTCCCAGTGTGCAGGCAGTATTCTATTTTTAAAATGAACAGAGTTCTTGTGAAAAATTTACTACAATATATTTTTTGTGTCTTATATCTCACAAAAAAATAAGAATGATTATGGAAATATCACAAGGAAACTTCCTATGTAGCTACCTTTTTCACAAACAAGCAAAAATGCCATTTTTTTCTTTCTTCTACAAAATTGTCGAAGAGGAGGGTGGAAAAGGTCCTGCCTGAGGGGATGGGGGGGGAGTCTGCAGCAGTGGGAGGAGGAGGGGTGGAGGAAGGCGTAGGAGAGTAAATGCAGTGCAAAAACTGTGTACACAAGCATATAAATGCAAAACTGATACCTATTGAAACTATTCCAGGAATAGAGGAGATAGAGGATGGAGGGATGGGGGACTAGGGGGTTAACGTAGAGCAGAGGAGGAGGTGAACCCAAGTATGATATGTTTGTTATATTGTAAGAATCTTTGTAAATGCTACAGTGTACCCCAACCTTGTACAACAACAAAACTAAATTAAAATGATTAAAAAGAACCTTCAAAACTCACTATTTCCATGAATAACAATTGAAAGCTCAGAAAATGCTTAATGAAAAGAAGATGTAAAATGGCTTTATAGGTTGCATGCAGCAGACTTTAAATAAATGTCTATGGGCACAGCAATCACAGGGAAGCCTACAGACTTGAACAAAAGTATCTCATGAGGGGCATCAAAATGGGCCTGAGGGTGACTTGACCAAATTTGAATAATACAACACATACAGCAAATTATCAAGATATAAAATCAACATGTGAAAAATCAGTTATATTTTAAAATACTAATAATAAACCCCCACAAAAGTAAATTAAGAAATAATTCCATTTATAGTAGCATCAAAATAACAAACACTTATGAATAAACTTCACCAAAAAGTGAAAGAACTTGTACACCAAATATTTTTAAATGTTCCTGAAAGAAATTCAAGTCATAAAGAAATGAAAAGATATCAGAAGTTTATTCCTTGAGAGACTTATATTAGGAAGATTTCAATATGATAGAAATTCATCTACACATTCATTGCAACTTTTACCAAAATCTCAATGATATTTTGTTATAGAAATAGAAAAAACCCAGTCTAAAATTCATCACGAATCTCAAGGTATATTGAGTGGCCAAAATAATCTTGTAAAAGAAGAATAAAGTTCAAAAATTCATATTTTCTGGCTTAACAATTCATTATAAAACAGTCTGAAGGTAGCATGAAGAAGATATGTAAGCCAATGCTGTATTATAGAGATCCTTAAACAACTCTTGTGTGTATGGTCAAGTAATTTTCAACAGGAATGATGAAACCATTCCACAGAAAGAGGGCAGTATCTTTGTTCAGTGCTACAACAGACAACTCAAAACTTGGTGATTTATGAAGAACAGAGATTTGTTTCTTCAGTTCTGGTAGTGGGAATTCCAAGGTGAAGATGCCCACACCTGGTGTGAGCTCACATCTGCTACGCTATTCTATGGTGGAGAACAGATCAAGAGAATATACAGGAGAGTGCATGAGTGGAAGTGGGTGTATGTGTGTGGGGGGCGGGGTGTGAGAGAGAGAGAGAAAGAGAGATAGAGAGAGAGGGACAGAGAAGAAAGAAGTGAGAAGGAATAGAACACATTCTTTATAAGAATCCACTCCTATGATAACTAACCCTTATTAATGGCATAAATCCATTTTTGAGGATAAAAACCTTCATGACATAATCACGTATTAAATGTCCCACCTTTCAACACTGATGCATTGGGAATCAAGTTTCCAGCACATGGCCTTCGTGGATACATTCAAATCATAACAGAGGTTTTAGTTTTTTAAATGAGGTTGATAAAACAGTATATACAAAAGCAAAAGAATATAGTTCAATTCTTACATAACCCTCTATACAAAACTCAAATCAAAATAGATCAAAGGTTTAAAATTAAAAACTAAAACTGCGAACCTCTAAGAAGAAAGCAGAAGGAAAAGCTTCATGAAGCTGAGTTTGACAATCACTTCTACATATGAAACAAAAGGCATAAACAGCAAAAGGAAAAATAAATTGGACTTTATCAAAAATAAAAATTTCTAAGTATTAGTATACAGAACATATAAACTAATTCCTAAAATTAATCACAAAAATAAAGTCTAAGAAAAATGGAAAAGATTTGAAGATATTTCTTAAAAATGACAGTTTATAAACACGTGAAAAGACACACAAAATTACCAATCATGAAGAGAATACAAGTCAAAATCACAACAAGATTTTACCTCACACTCATTAGAATGACGATTATCAAAAAAAATTGAAACTATCAAGACTTGGCAAGAATTCAGAGAAATTTGAACCCCTGAATATTTAATGTTGGGAATGTATAATACTGCAAAATGCTGCTGTAGGAAATAGTATGAAAGTTCCTAAAAATCTAAATGTAGATCACAGATGATCTACATCTGTAATAACTCTAGGTATATTCACAAAAGAGTAAAATCAGGGATTCAAACAGAATTTCATACCAACTTTTGTAGCACTATTACTCAAAAGAACCAAAAGGAGAAAATAACTCAATTGACAGATGAATGAATGAACAATGTGGTGTAAACATACAATGGAATATTATTCAACCTTAACAAGAAAGGAAAGTCAGCCACACTCCAACATGGGTGAGCTTTAAGACATTATTTTAAGTAAAATAATTCTGTCTAAGATCATGAATATTGTATGATTCCACTTACTCAAATTTATAGAGGAAGAAAATAGCATAACCGTTATGAGAGGCTAGTGAGTGACAGGGAAGAATAAGTACCTATTATTTAATGAACATAGTTTCAATTTAGGCTAAAAATATTCTGGAGTTTGACAGTGGTGATGGTTACACATTAATGCTACTGAACTTCACACTTAAAACTTGTTAAAAGTACAATGAAAGCAAAATTAAAATTTAAAATTAATAAAGGGAAAAAAATCCCTGCAACCCTCTTAATGCTGTCTCTAATATCAAAGTCAACTTCTTTGCTTTGAGGAACCACTGATGATGTTTTCTCGGATGATTTTTCAGTGCCTTTAGTAAATATATAATCACTGATCATGCATGTGTGTGTGTATTTGAATGAAAAATGGTGAAAGTGTTGTAAAATTTCAAAGAGTGAATCTTCCTTCTTGAGTAAGGAAACATACTAAATTCAGTCTTTCAGAGCTTCACTCTCAACAGGAAACCCATTACCTAGAGAGTGTTGTGATGCTCTTGTTATGCCTGGGGGAAAAGGAAGGGTGCTTTTCTATTCAATGCAAGATGTAGTATGGCTGCAAAAGAATGGATGCTCACAGGATAACACTGGGGAATCAGAGTGCCATTATCAGAAAGATTACAAATAACAGGTGTTGGGATAATGGAAACTAGAATGGGGTTTCCTCACAAAACTAAGAATTACCATTTCATACAGCAATCCCACTTCTGGCAACATATCCAAAAGTATTAAAATAAGTAGGCCAAAGAGGTATCTGCATTGTCATGTCATTTCAGTATTATTTACAATAGCCGAGTTATATAGTCAATTCAAGTTTCTATCAACAGGTAAATGGAGAAAGAACATATGTTAATTATTGGACATAGTATATATGTATTGAATTACTATAATGTTCCCTATAAAGATATACAAATATTATGTCTCAATAGCAAAATAAGTATTCATGTGAATAGTATCCATTAGGATACTAAATGACTGATACTTTATTGCAAAAATGTGAAATCTACACATCAATGAATACAATTCAGTTTTTAAAAAGAAGGCAATTTTGTCATTAATGAACCTAGAGGATGTTATGCTGAGTTATATAAGCCAACACAGAAAGATAAATATCACCTGCACCCTTATTTGTATACTCTACAGCAATCAAACTCACGAAGCAAAGAATAAGAAAGGTGGCTACCAGAGGCTAGGGTTTGGGGGAATGGGAGAATGTTGTCCAAAGGGTACCAAGTTGCAGTTGGACAGGAGGAATAAATATTTATGGTGATAGATAAGCTAATTAGCTTGATTCAGTAATTCTACACTCTATAGATACATTGTAACATCACTCTGTACACTATAATTATATATAACTATAATTTGTGAGGAAAAAAAAATCCAGATCCAGAAAATTTCTTCACAAATGTGGAAGAGAAAGAAAACAATTTTATTATTGAATATATATTAAACCAGAATGTGGTATGCAATACAGACAATTCTCCAAGAGATTTCATAGACAATTGTTAAGATTGTAAGTAGCTTGGAACTAGGCCCCCTGACAGAATTAGGCTCCTACATACCCACATGAACTAGGAAACAAGGCCCTGTCTTCTGTGATGTTCATATTTCAAAGAGATCTAACTAGGTACTTGAGAAATATTCCAAGGTCTTAAAGCTGGCAAAAAGCTTATTTATCTTTTAAAAAGCTTTGTATACATTTCAAAGAGAAAACAACAAAAGAATCTTAGATTTACTTGTTTTCTAAAGTAAATGATCTAATGAAAGGAAGAATGGGAAGTCTTTCCTTATTTTCAAAAGGCTAAGAGATCTTATTTTTAATTCGTACTTGTTTTTACAATGGGAATGTGAATCTTAATAATTAATAACCCAGTCTTCCACTGCTGTGAAAGCAGAGCACCAAAGATTTCCTGAGTCTTGGGTCTTGAGAGACTGTATTTCATTCCTACCTGGAAAAATTTAAAGAAAGAGTGGAGGATGGAGCAGTTTTCAATGGCAGTGCAAATTCATAGAGGACAATAGTTAGGAACCCCTCTTTCCAGAGTTTGAGAGGGGAGGGCATGTTTTCATATGGATGTCATTCTGGAACTCTAAATGCTAGGAAAATTAAATGTCAGGCATATGACATCAGACTTACAGGTGACGGCTTGAGAAAAAGGTGAACTTTGGAAATTATGTAGTGTTGGGATCTCCACAGAATGCATTAATGTGCCTCACTAAAGTTCATGCTCTTAGATGACTCTAATAAAAGAGAATTAAAATAGACCTAATACAAATACAGCAACACTATGAAAAATAAGTAACATGTGAAAAGGGGAGAGTAGAAGAAGGAAGTTAAGAAGTTGAATTTGGTTGAAGAATGAATATAGAATATAGAATTTTCAACTGAAACCACCATAACAAAGGGATTAAGGTAGAAAGAAGAAAAATGGAGGAGATGAACTAAATCAGGCTATAACACACACATATATATGGAAGTACCACAAGGAAGCTCCCTATGTAGTTATCTTAAAAAAGCAAAAATGTCCATTTTATTCTTATACAAAATCATAGAACAGTAGGGCAGAACTGATCATGCCAGAAGGGACTGGTACAAGTGGGAGGGGGAAAGAGGTGGGAAGTGGTGAAGGAGGGTGAATATGTACAAATACTGTGTACACATGTATGTAAATGGAAAAATGATACCTGTTGAAACTATTCCAGGAATGCGGGAAGGGAGGAATAAAGGAGAATGGTGGAGGGGGTGAAATCAAGTATAATATATTTGATATATTGTAAGATCTTTTGTAAATGCCACAGTGTACCCCCACCCAGCACAATAAAAAAAATCTACATAATGCTAAAGACATAATTGTTTGATCAGATTTGGAGTACTCTATTTGACATCATGAATGAATGTGCGGATATGAGATTTCTCTTCCAGTTCTTTTACTGAGATTTTTTTATTTGTTTCTTTTGTTTTTTCTCCTTTGTGATAATACTGGGGATTGAATTCATGGCTTCCCCAGTTTAACCATACTTACATTGGCTTTTTATTTATTTTGGTTAGGGTCTTGCATTTTTCTTTTGCCCAACTGGATTTTTACTGTGAATCTCTGACCTCTGCTCTGATGTAGCTGTGAATCTGGGATTACAGGTGTGGGTCACCATTACCAGCCCTTAATATTTTTAAGAACATCTTCTGTCCATATTTTAAATCTCCCTTGTTGACTTTCAAATATAGAACACATGTGTTTCCTATGCAACTTTCACAAGCTTCATGTTGTTGAATACATAGTCAGTAGTCTCCCTTTTTCTTTTGCCTATTTTCTATGGGTATCTTATTTTTGTAAAGGTTTAACCATGTCCTTTCCTCAGCTTTACTCATCATTCATCCTTTCTTGTTTCCTCAGAGTCAATAGAGGCAAATAACCAAGAGTATGGATTTTGGAGTCCTACTGTCTGGGATCCAGTCCTTTCTCTAGAGTTACTTTGCCATATTTTCCTTGATTTTCTTAAGTGAAAAATGGGGGTGATAATAGTACCTACCTCTTTAGGTTGCTATGATAATTATTTGAACACTTAGTAGAATACCTGAGTAGAGAGGATGAAGTGCTTACAGTATGTAAGCGTTAGCTGTTTTCTCTTTCTGTATAGCCACATTTGTTTTTTGACTGTTGTGTAAGAGAATTCTTTTTATTGGGTTTTTTTTTAAGAGCATTTTAAATGGGAATTTTCCTCTCCTAAGAAAATCATAGTTACCTATGACCTAAAACCCCAACAAATAACCAATCTCTGAGAAAGGACACTGAAAGTTCTTTCAGTTTGTCATCGTCTGGTGAGTAAGGCAATGGCAGTATTTGAGCTCAAAGATCTTTGTGAGGTCATGTCTATTCCTGAATGTAGATAAAAACTGATCCTGCATCTCCTTTGTTTACCATCATGCTTATTTCCGGTAGTGTTTTCAGATTATGAATCAGATGAGGTGAGATAGAAAGACTCTCCACAGAATCTTAGGAGTCTTTTTGCCACTCTGTGAAACAGGAGCACAGATCCTGCTTTGATAGACCTAACATCTATTTGTACAAATGTATTTTTATAATCTTCAATTTTATTGAAGATGATACTTATAATATTTTACTTTCTGCCTTTATAAAATCATATTTCCCTCTGTCTTAATAGTATGGAATGTATAATAAATATAGTATCAAATCATTATGTCAAAATGGTTGTTTCTAAGATAGTTTTGTTCTGTAACTGTGTACATTTTTAGCTAATAAGACAAGAAACCATTCTTAACATTTTGTCCCTTGGGACGAAATTAATATTAGCATTCTATATAAGTACTAGTCACCAGAGCTACCAATAATATCTTTTGCCATCTCTAAGTAACCATGCTGCAAAATTTTAGCATGCTTCATAAAGAATAATGACCTTATAATACCACTTTGTATTAGCATATTTTATTTTCTACTAAATTATGATGTCCTTAAATTAGAAACAGCAATTTACACATTTATATGCCTTAGAAAAGTTCAAGGCACTTATTTGGCATATTAAATTAAAGCAATTCTAAGAAACCATGTAAGATGGAAGACATTCATATATTCAGAACCACTCTTCTGCTTTATGGAACTAATAGGAATAGAATATATGACATTTATCACAGAAAGGGTCTAAACTTAATAATTATTTTTTGGAATGTTTGAGGTTAAACACTACATTTTCATAGTGTTTGACCTAATATCACATTTCTAAAAAATATTATCCAAATCCCTGCCCAGGTGGCATTTCTCACATCTATTAATCACAACCTGTGATATTTAATGACACAGCAGACACTGAAAACTTGAACAGAACTTTGTAAAAACAAAAAATAAGACAAGGAAAAATGAATAAATACACATGGTGCTCAAACTTGAGTTTTCCAACAAAACTACTTTTGAAGTTTTGTTAATATTTTGGGAAAATTAACAGATATTGATAAATAATTTATGTAGTCCTTATTTTTCATAAATAAATATTGCTGTGTTATATTTTGGTTAAATAAGTATAGCTGTGTTTATAATACATAATGATGTTTTTTAAATCTAAAATATTTTCTTATTTATCTACTGGTATATTTCTCACCCAAGTAGATCATTTCCTACCTATTTTCATTTTCCATTTTTTGATGGTATATGATCTTAACTATCACTTATTCAATAAAAATACCGTAATTCATTTTGCATATATACACACACACACATCAGTGAACATTTTGTCAGGCTCTATGCTGACTACCTGCTTGAATACAGATAGTGTGCACTGACAATCTACACCTTAGCACACCAGATTTAAAAAGAGGTAGATTTAGATGTCTAATATGCAAGAAGGCAGCTGGACTCACACCCGGCCTCTCCAGACACTGAGCTTGTGATGGTTTAAGACCATCAGAGTGTTACTTGTGGTCAACATCTGTTTCTTTCTCATTCCAATTATCTGTTTCAGACCAAAAGAGATCTCAGTTTATCTGTGACACTATCCTATATTCTTAACTAAGACTAGCTTTCACTCAAACTGGATGGTGGCACTGAAAAAAGAAAACAGTCACATTAAGAAATGAGCAATAGTAAAACTTTTGAAAACATGTGATATACCATTGAAAAGAAAACAAATCTTCTTCCTTATATTTTTTCCAAGTGTGTGCCACCATGCCCAACTTTCTCCATTCTAATTAACTGATACTCATTTATTTAACCAATGCTAAAAAACATAAAAAATTGTACAGATTTTTTTCTGCAATTTTTTGATACATGCTTACCTTACACAATGTTTAAATCAGGTCAAGCATACCTATCTAATAATTTTTCATTTTGATATGATGAAAACATGCCAACTTCTTTCTCCTAGCTTTTTTATTGTTCTGTGTGTAATTATCACAATGGTAATAACTACCTGCTAGAGAATAGTATGCAATAATTAGTCTGTCAGCTTTAGTTTTTTGAATACTCCTCATAATCACAACTCCTCACTCAAGTTATCTTCTAAAACTCTCCAACAGTCAGTAAAGTATTTTGACCAACACTCTCTTCATTGTAAAAACATTATTTATGAAGTTTAAACTTTGATTGAAATGATGTGAAACTGAAAAACATATTTCTTTAGAAACAATTTTAGTGAATATTGATGAAAATTGAATAGTGTTGAATCACTTGAACCCAAGTCTCTCGAGCTCGTCCTGATTTAAAGGTAGAACCCGAAGATTCTGCTCTGAGAGATCTTTGTCTCGCAGGATACTACATGGTCCTTAGTTTCCTTCTGGCTTTGCAATAGCTTTTTCTTCCATATCTCCTTAAAAATTTAGTTTTATATCTCTGCATCAGCAAAATTGGTTGTGCCCTTTCACTTTTCTGTTTAATCCCTTGATTCTCTCACATCTTCTGACAAATATCATCTAACCAATTGTGAACTCAAATTCCATCTTGTACCTTGACCTCACTCATAAGTGAGATGCATATTTAAAACATTAATCAACATCTCATAATCATCTGAAAGTTACTATTTTCAAAACTGAGTTGCTAATCTTTCTGTCAAAGCTAGTGCTCCAGTATCTCCTTATATTAACTCACTTTTTGCCTCCTGTTTCTTGTCCCACCTATGAACCAGTGAAGGTGTTTGAGAAATTGAAAGTGTGGAGCAAAACTGCCTTTAGAGGCATCTAGCATTCTCCCTTCCTTCTGACTTCAAATCCTTCAACAATATGTAATTGGATCAACATTCAAATAAAATCTTACCCCTCTTATTACCTTCACTGCTTCCACATCAAGTCACAATTATTGTTCACTTGGAATATTACAAATCCCTCATACATCATGCTACAAGATTTTTCTTTTTCTTTTTTTAATCTTTTCCTCTTCTGGTTTTAACTCCACTTCCAGAGTATCCTATGAGTTAGATTTTACCACTGTTTTCAAAAGTTTCTAAGTTTTAGAATCACTCTAGGTAAAATGTAAAGCTGTAAATTATCCTAAGTTCTGCAATATTTGCAGTCCCAACTGCTCAGTCAAGTTATCACTAACACTCTGCCATCACTCCTGATTCCCATCACACTGCTTTTCTTGATATATTTCATTATTGACATGGTTCACTCTCTTGTATTCTTATATCTTTATTCCAATATTACTTTCTCAGTGGTAAAATAACCCTCTCCAATACTACCTTATCCTTATCTTGTCTTATTTTCCTTCATAGAAAACTAATTGTCTAATGTACTATATGTTTTTTACTACTTACCTTTGTCTGTCTCTCTTTCTTTCTGGAATTTAAGATTCATGAAGGCAGGGGGATTCTTTTTCTTTCTTATGCTATATCCTTGCTGCTAGAACATTATATGGTTCTTATTTATTCATTTCATAAGAAAATTAATTAAATTATTCCTTATAGCACATTAGTTGTGAAAGACTGAGCAATTACAAATACAGTACACAAAGTCAAATGCATTAATAATTATAACCTATAAAACAAACCAAGAGGTGTACAAACTTATTTACACAAGCATATTCACCAGGGCATTATTTTATAATGTTTAAATGTTTTAAACAACTTTTAATTAGTTAAATGGTTTTTAATGTTTGTGATGAAATACAGTAAAAACATTAGTATCATACCATGTTTATATATGCTGGAACGTTGTCCAGCATATGTCCACACATGTGAAATTGAACTGCTTTCTACATCCCTTAAAACTTATAACCATAACATGGTCTTAATACCTTAATTATTCTTCATCATGGATATGAACACTCATATACATATGTATGTATATATATGTGTATATGTATATATACACATGTATATATGTATGAGAGAGAGACAGAGGAACTGAGAGACAGAGAAGAAAGAATTGAGTCCTTCAATTATACATGACAAATATTTAAAACAACTATATTTGAGTAATGGGATTATAAATATGTCACAGTTTGCCTCCAGGAATTTGTATTATTTTTTACATAAAATGTATATACTTGAAGAAATGGTGTTGTTTCTTCACATGTTTGGGATGTAAATACATTTGGTAGACTACACTCAAAATTTACTTTACATATAATTCATTTGATTTAGCAATGTTAATTCTGTCGACATAAAATTTTTGCAGATAATTTGAATATGAGTCATATCTTACCCCTTTGTCAAAAATAAGTACAAATCTTTTATTTCCTACTTTTTCAAGAAGTTCACTCAAGTTTCAGATTTGTTATACTGATGGGAATTGTGTGGGAAGTACTGAGTTTCTTTACTGGAATATTAGATCACAGACAGCTTCAGTTTTCTAGCATCATTGAAAATATCTTCTAAATTTTTCATCATTTTCATAGTGATAGAAAATGATTTAGATTAGAGTTATAAAAAGAATAAGAATATTACCAAAAAATCCCAAGAATTGACTTTGAAATGCATAGGGCATTTAATTCAAATGTTTAATAATTTTCTATTAAACTGTGTTTCATTATTTTATGTTATCTTCAGATCAATACATCATACAGTCTGGAGGTACTTCAGGACCTTTTAGTGTACCAAATATCAGGGTTTTCTATGTGTGCATCTCATTTTGTTCTTTAATGATTCAACTTTTGCCTTGGCTCTTTTCTTCTCCTATATACTTAAAATATTACAGACTTTTTACTGGTTCATTTTCAGAACTTCTTACCTTTGTCGTGTTTTATACATCTAAGTTTCTGTTGTTTTAGTTTCAGGTTTTGTATTTATTTTTACATTATAACTGGAAATAAATATCTACTATAAAACAATATTTCAGACACAAATTTCTTCCACAAGGAGTAGTAGAAAAACTATAATTATTTAGAAAAGAAATATTAATTTAAGAGGAAGATGGAGGAAAAAAATCCCCCTAAAGAGTTCAAATTAGTTTAGAAATATCTTCATCCTCATTAACTTTCATTGCACACAGAGAACAGCCCATGATTCCATATAATCCCATTTATAAAGTATAAAACCCAAAGGTGACAGGCTAGGTAACCCACAGGAAGTCATGAAGAACATGAGCAAGTACCCTCACCTCCATGTAGTAAATGATAAGGTCACAGGGGAATCCAAATGTGAAAGAAAATGATTTCATTAGCAATTGAAGAGTGGGTCAGCATAAAGGTCTCAAATACAATTTTGTCTAATTTTATAACACAAACCATTCTAAAGTCTCTTTGGAATACTGCAGCTGAGAAGTGTGATCAGCCACAACCAAGTCTCAACCTCTAAAAGCAAAGTCAAAAAATAAGCCATAGTATGGCTTATGTTGTGATCTGGAAATTTTTTTTTTCACTTTTTTTTTATCCATTTGACTTTTTTACACTCAGCTATTGCATCATTTACATAAACATGTTTTTAATAGTAAAGGTCATAGCATAAAAGAGGTAAAATCATTTATAGTTACTTCACATACTAACTTTCATCCAACTATTTTACATATGTAATAAAGGTCAAAAATATATGTACCTTTTGAGTAATTTTTATGTATCATGTCTAATAAAATAGTGGTTTCAGATATAACATAGAAAAAAGACATTGGAAAATTTAATATTGAAGAAAAAAGATAAAAAAACAATATAAGCTTATTCAATTAGGAAACTTTTATAGTGGTTGATGGAATTCAATATTCCTGTTTCAGGATCTATTTGCTTAGCTAAGTATCATATTACATATTTGTGAAATGATAATAAGTTTAAAATAAGTGATTATTAATAATTTTGGCTATCATTGTAATTTGTTGTCTCTTCACTAAAACCAACTTTTATCTATATGAAGCATATTTTAAAAGCATTATATTCTGCTCTCTGGTAGGGACTGAAGGAAGAAAACAATATGTAAGACAAGGAATCAGTTTACCATCAAGAAACTTGCAATATTTTGAGGATATAATAGCAGGTCATTAATTACAACAGTGGATGGACAAAGAGCCATGCAAGACTTGGGGATGTATGACGTTGTACTTCAATAAGGGAAGAGACTATTTCTTCTCAAGTCTGAGTTATGACATTCTTCGTTTATGGTCATGAATCAATTAGGAAATATAAAGCCCCCCCAGAATCATAAATTTTTGTATACTGTCATGTTTTGTTGTGCTTTATGAAGCCATTCTGTGTATAGCCCTAAAAGATTCAGAAGCTTTGTCAAAGTCAGATGACTAAATTAATAACACTATAATAGTGGAGTTACTATTAATAACAATTATTTCAATAGAAATTCTCCTACAGTTTACATAATTCACTATTTTGAAGCTGGTTTCTTAACGTAATTTCCTTGAATGAAGATCAGACTATGTTGTAAGTTAATTTTGACTATTCTATAGGAAATTATTGAGTCAAATGTTTTGGTTACAATTTTTTTTATTTTTTGGTTTTAGTTATGAATTTTGTGTCAAATTTTGCATTACAAATAATTTGTTATCATTCAATTTTACTTTCCAGTTTTTAGTTTTGGGCAGTACTGCCCTTTGAACTCAGAGCCTTACACTTACTAAGCAGGTGCTCTACCACTTGAGCCATGCCCCTAGCCATTTTTGGTTTAGTTATTTTTTAAGATATGGTTTCTCTTTTTGCCCAGGGCTGGCCTCAAACCATGTTCCTCCTACCTATGTTTCCAGCATAGTTGTAGTTATAGAACGTACCACCATACCCAGCTTATTTATTGAAACTAACTTTTTACCTAGACTGTATTCCAATTGCAATCCTCCCAATATCCACTTCCTGAGAAGATTAGTTAGAGGTATAAGCCACCGTGCCTGGCCTATTTATCTTATTCAGTGTTGTTTAGTCATGGGTGGAGACTAATGACCATTACGGTGGTATGTACCATCTTTACATGGTAAGGTTTAAATTAAGACTCCCAGAATCACTTTCACTCTATGTTTTCAGTTACAATTGGCCTAAAGAGTAATTGGCATGGGATATAAAAGGTCAAAGCCAAATATAGTGACAGACACAGACCTTATTCTTCTCTGCTGTGTGTTCTCTTTCTCCTGACCTGTTGAACAACTGCCACTGGCTCAGTACATCATTGGTTGTACATGAGTAGAGGGAGAATCTGAACAAAGGCAGGAGCTTGCCATACTCCCTCATTAGCAGGATGCTGACTATGGCAGAATGACCATGTGACAACTATATCTCTGGTTTTCTAATTCCCTTATTTCGCCACCTAATTCCATAGTAGTATAAATCCTAATCCTTATGATAAATTCCATATTCAATAACACACTGACAATGATTTTCTATGATGAATTTTTGGATTTTCATATAAGTTTCAATGACTAGAAAAATCAGTTATTAAAACAGAGCTCACTAAAGCAACAAGGTATTGCATACTCCATTTTAGAACTTCATTTTTAAGTGGAAAATACAAGACAGTTGAAATTTTAGGCCTAGAAACATTATTGACTCTTCAAATGTCTTATGCATTCAATATTTAGTTATAGGAATAAATGTTATAAAAATAAGCATTAATTGGTGGAGAGGCTCAGGTGGTAGAGCACCTGCCTAGCAAGCATTAAGCCCTGGGTTCAATCCCCTATACTGCCAAAAAAAAAATAAGCATGAAGGATACTCTTTGTTAGTTGTTTACTTCTGAGGACACTAAACAGTGAGTAGTGATTTTTTTTCATCATATATTTTGTACAATATATGGTTTTTCATCTATGTCTCTGACTTTTTTTGTTAATAAAAGTCACATATTATACTACCTTTGTATACTGTATTTAGTACACTCAATATATATTACTTTTATACCTACTAATATAATTATGGTATACATATTAATATCCTGAAGACTCAAGAGAAACTTTTTTCTGTGTCATAGTTTTGTTTCTAATTATTTCATGTGTTATATGTGCAAACTATTTTAAAACAATATTATTCTTATAATTCAATTAATATAAACTCAAAATGATTTAAAAATTAGTTTTTGTCTACCTTGGCATAAATTCATTGGCTTAGTGACATCATCATGAGGCAGTTCCTTCCCACTGCTCTGACTGGTGCCATGTCAAGCTTTCAACTTCACAATGACTCTTGTTCACAGCATGGCAGTTGCTGTTCCCAGAAAAAAATGAAGACAGGAGATTTTTTTAACATATATAATAAATATTTAACATTTTTGCAAAAACTTTCCCTTAAATTTCACAATCATTACTCCTACTTATATCATTCTTCCTTTCATATACTTTTGCCTAAAACTAAGTCTTTTATCAATCTCAAGCAATCATTTATAAAGGGAATGACTAACTGACTTGTAATTTTTAGGATCTAACACTGAGCCAGAGGGAAAAAGATGGACACATAAAAATCAGTGCTCTGTTCACAAGAAAGATGGGAAGGGAAGACCTTTGGAGAAACTGCCAAGAGTAGTTAATTTGGTATGATAGCTGATCTTTCAAGACTTCGATTAATATTTTTTTAAATAATTCAAAACAGGTCTCTTTACTCAGTCTTAACTAGTGGCCTTTTAGCTTTTTATTCTGAGAAAATGTAGGCTTAAGAGAAAAGCAATTCAAAAGCCAATGGAATAAATGACCACTGAGGTACGTATCATCTGTGAATTATAGAGAAACAGAAACACAGAGAGAGAGAGAGACAGACAGATAATAAAAATTAGAATGAATTTCATGTGACTGCTGTAACAAGTTGCCACAAATGTTATGGTTTAAACCAATGGAAATATCCAGGCAAGTTGCCTCAAGCCTGTAATCCTGGCCACTCAGGAAGCAGAGATCAAGAGGATTTTGATTTGAGGTCTGCCTAGGGAAAAAGTTTGTGAGAGTGCATGTCAACTAATAGCTGGGTGTGGTGGCATGCACCTGTCAAGCCAGCACAAACAGGAGGACCATAGTCCAGGCAAGCCTGAACATAAAACAAGACCTATCTCAAAAATAACCAATGTGAAAAGGGCAAGCCGAGTATCTCAAGTAGTAGAGTGCCTACCAAGAGCCAGGCCCTAGTACAACCCCCAGTACAACCAAGGCATTAACAACAGCAATAGAACAGAAATATATTCTCACAAAGTTCTGGAAGCCAAAACTCAAAAATCTGTTTTACTAAGCTGAAAATAGGTCAGCAGTGCCAAGCTTTCTCCAAGGGCTCTAGCATAAAATGTGTTCCTTCCCTCCTTTAGCATCTACTTGCTGCTAACATTCCTTGGTTCATGGTCTTCCTCTTTGTACCTTTCTTTTGTTACATGCCGGTGTGAAGTGTTGTGAGCAGACGTCGAGGGTCCTTGCCTTTATAGGCCAGAAAACAGGCTTGTAAGGCAGCTGATTGATGAGCCAAAGCTGGTATATGAAGTAAGATTTATTAGAGAGAAAGGAAAGGCTATGGCTAGAGCATGCAGCAGAGCCCGGAAACCTGTAGCTTGCTGCTCAGGTGAAGGCCGGGGGTTTTTATGGACATTTTAACTCTGGGTTAGGTGGGTTCTTTTCATTAACCATGGATTTGTGGGTTTTCTTAAATGAACTGCTCTGTTTGCCCCTTACTGGGCATTTTGTTCATCAGTCCTGTGGCAGCTCCTCTTCAGGGTGCAGGAAATTTACAACTCCTTATCAGGATGTAGGAATTCAGGTTTACAACTCCTTCTTAGGATGCAGGAACCATAGTGCTCTCAATGGGGGGAAGGGATGCTCACTCATCTGCCTTTGGTCTCCAGACCCAAAAAATCCCCCATCTGAGACAGTACCCAACTGCCGTTGGGGAGAGGAGCAGTGACTCATCTAGCTACTTTGTGCTGACAATGGGGCAACAGGGGGATAGGGGAGGTGGTACTTGTCTCAGGGGTTGACCAGTGTGGTCTACAGGGGCCCCTGGTACAATGAGGTGGAAGGATCATGCATAGGCAGAGGTGAGTATTCCATGACTAAAAGCTGGTGTTTGATTTGTTGGACCTGTTGAGATATAAATATGGAGAAAGCATTTATTTTGCAAGGCCCAAACAGGAATATTAGAAAGAGCATTAAAAAGGAGTCTGCCAAGGGCTGCATATCTAGGGATTCAGATTCTGCAAAATCCTGTAACTCCCAAGAATGCTCTAAGCTGCATTATGGTCTGGGGGAGTGGGAAACAGAGGATTGGATCAATTTGCTCATGATTCAGGGACAAAGTCTGTCCCTTTAAGACCACACCTAGGTAAGTGACCTGAGGGAGGCATAACTGAGCCTTTTCCTTAGAAACTTTGTAACCCCAGGAGGCCAGAAAGCTTAAAAGGGACTCAGTTGCCCTGGAGATGAGGGGCTCTGTGGCTCTGCACAGAAGTAAGTCATCAACATATTGAAGAAGGGTGGCCTCTGGGAAGTGCCAATTTAATAAGTCTCTGATTAGGGCCTGTCCAAAAAGATGAGGGCAGTCTCTAAACCCTTGTGGCAAAACTGTCCAAGTTAGTTGTTGTAAAGATTTTGTGGAATCTTCAAAGCAAGCAGAGCCTGACAGTCAGGATACAGAGGAATGCAAAAGAAAGCATCCCTTAAATCAAGTACAGAATAATATTGGGCTTTAGAGGGATTTTGAGCCAATAGAGTATAGGGATTGGGAACAATTGGGTGGAGGGGAATGACTGCTTCATTTATAAGCCAGAGGTCTTGAACCAACTTCCATTTGTTTAGCCCCTTTTGGACAGCAAGAATAGGAGTATTATAGGGGCTGGAACAACTAATTAGCAGCCTTTGTTTTTTTAAGGAATTTATGATAGGTAAGAGGCCTCTTCATCCCTCAGGCTTGAGGAGATATTGTCTTTGGTGTGGAAACTGTGAGGAATCTTTGAGTTTTGTTTGAATTGGGGTGCTGTTCTGGCTCATCCCACAGTCATTCCATCAATCTATACTGTGGGATTTTTTGTTCCTGAAGAAGGGGGCTCAGAGATAGTCACCTGGGGGAGTAGAACTTGAGCCTTTAGTTGAGATAGTAAATCTCACCCCAGAAGGGGCACTGGAGTTTCAGGGAATATGAGGAAAGAGTGACAGAAGTGGAGGTCTCCCCAAGAGCAGACCAGAGCCTGGGTAAAATAGTGCTCTAGGGGTCTACCAGATATTCCCCAAATGATAACCTTGTCATTGGACCAGGGACCAGGAGAGAATGGTAAGACAGAGAAACAGACTCTACTGTCTATGGGAAAAATGACCTTTTGCTTCTCTACCATTATGGCTACCCAAGGCTCCTTAACATTGGCGCTAAGAAGTGGAGCCTGGACAGGAGGCTCTGGGACCCATCATCCATAGGAGGTGGTACCCCACCTTCCATCTGGAGATAGTGGCACTTAGACCTCCAGTGGTTACTTTGGAAAGAGGGCAGGGTCCCAGTGGGGGGTGGGACTGTCTGCCAGGCTGCCCCCCTTTTGGGCATTCTCTGTGGAAGTGCCCCTTCTGTCCACAGTGGTAGCAGTCTCAGGATGTAGGCCTCAGTCAGGTGGGGCATTCCCTGAGAGCTGCAATAAGGTCATGGTGTCTCTTATTTTCCTTCTTTTTCAGTAACATCCCAGTTATAGTATACAGACATGGCTAGCTGCATTAATTGGTCCAATGATTTTTCTCCTTCAGCCATAGACTTTTGGAGTTTTCTACAGGTATCTGACTGAGTTAGAAATTTATTTTTGAGGAGAACCTTTCCCACCTGTGACTCTGGGTCCACTGTGGTATGCTTTTTGATAGTGTCCTTAAGATGTTGTAGAAAAGTAAGGGCGCCTTGTTGTACTACAATCACATGGGAATAGTTTAGAGGTTTGACTTTGGCCCTTTTTAGTCCTTCCACTATAAGATAGATGAAGTGGCATCAACACCATTCATCCTCCTCACCACTTTTTTTTTTTGGGAGAGGGGGTTAGCAACACTGGGGAATTGAACCCAGGGCCTTACACTTGCTGGGCAGACACTATCCTACTGAGCTACATCCTCATCCACAAATATCTTTTTTTTCTTTGGCTGTACTGGGATTTGAGCTCAGGGCCTCATGCTTGCTAGGCAGGTGTGCTACCATCTGAGTCACTCTGCCAGCCTCCTCAACATTCTGATTTCAATGTGGATCTGACAAGGGGACTGTCTGTGCCCATGGGGGTATAGGCACATTTATTCCCTCATTTTCAGGTGCCATGGTTATTGGGGCTCATTGTAGATGATAATTGTCCCCAACCTGAGTGGGCTGGGCCAGGACCCATTGCTTTTCTAATGAGGAAAGAGTCTTGTCTAGTAGAAGCATAATATCCTTCCATGCCAATTTAAAGCTTTGGATCACAGAGATAAAGGCTTGGCTATATTAGTCTTGGGCATCAGTATAGCTACCCAGATCTTTTTAATCTCCTTTAGATCTGATAACTGGAAGGGGTCATAGACTCACCCTCTTCCTACCATTGCCTGTTGAAGGAGGAAACATCCATTAGGAGGTTCTGAATGTTGGGGTGGCTTAGAAGGTAGGGCAGAGGGTGGAACAGTAGGGGTGGGGCCTTGTCATTGATAAGGGTCTTTCTAGTCCTACTTCCCCATGTTTACCTTGTGGCTTACAAAGAATAGCTAGTGTTTGAGTATCTAGATAGCATTTATGGAGCCATTCTGGGTGGTCTCATAGATAAAAGAAAAGCCATATTTAGGGGACCTCAGTCCACTTTTTTCCCTTTTTACAGAAAAAGTTTAATTGGAGTATGGTATTATAATTTTAGAAACCTTGTGAAGGCCACTTCTCTTGGTGACCTAAGGGATACTGAAGCCAAGCCTCAGTACAAAGAAAAATGAGGGTTTTTTTCTTGAGATTAGGGTCAAGGTCTTTCCAATGTTTCAGTAGACAGGCCAGTGGAGACTGCTTGGGTACTGATGCCGGAAGACTGGAAGGGGTAGGTCACATCTAGAAGAAGAAGAACAACAACAAAGGACTGGGTCTGTTACCCTTTTGTTGGTGTCCTGACTGGAGACTGACCTAACTAATGAGAGCAGGCATTCCTGTCTTGTGACTTTCTTCACTATCCGTGACCAGGACCAGAGAAAGTAACTGGTTGGATTAGGTCATCTGACTGAGGCAGTGAGAAAAAAAAAACTCTAGGATCCTTCCTTTTAGCTAACAGCAGGCAGCCTCTTTAACAAAGGGATGCTTCTAAGATTAGAAAAGTGTATTCAAAGGAGGTCCTGGGGCAATAACAGTACCACAAAGAATGACTAGTGCTAATATTTGGAAGGAAAAAATTTTATGCTGAGGCCGAAAGTATGGGAAACTTTAAATGAGACGTTTAGAGATCATAACAATCCCCATTTTGCTGTTCCCGGAGAGTTACATTAGTGTTTTTTCGGACCATAACCTTGAGATAACAATTGACTTCCAAGGGCTGGGTTGGTCAGGCCTGAGGTGTGAGGTGGGGCTGTGAATGCCACCCCATCCTATGCCAAGGACAAGTGATCCTGTCTGCCCAGGCCCGATCCTGCAGTCCATTCCTCCCTGCCCTTCCCCCATGTATGCATGTCTGCACAAATTTATTTTTCCTCTCATCTCTTTTAGGGGGAGTGGTGGTGGGTTGCAGCTGACACCATATGTGGCTGGAGGCATTGGATGTGTGCTGGGTCCTTTTTTAACGGATTATTTATGCTATGTCAGGCATTACCACTGCACCCAATGGCCAGCATCCCTGTGGAAGTGCACGCTCGTTTGTTTTCCCTCCTGCCCTTGTGAGGGCAGAGTTAGGGCATGTGTGGTAGGGCTGCAGATTTTCTGAAGGCACTTTGCCTCAGCTGATGCCTAGCAGCTGATTTAAAGTTGCTTTGGACTGAGGGGCCTGACAAAACTAGGTGTGGAAGTAACTTAAGAAAGTCATAAAGTACCATGGTACAAGTTTTCCATGGGAGGCCAGGGTCTCAGTAAGTCAAGGGAGGGGAAGACAGACAGAGATGAGACCAGGGAGGGAGCAGAACAGGTATCTTGATATTTTAGGTAGGGGAAGGGAAGGCAGAGCCTGGAGGCAGGACACATGCCTAAAGGATTAACTATTAAGTGTGCTTGCAGGTTGCTCCCACTAGGTGGTACTGGAACACTGCCAGTGATACAGAATCTCCACTCTCAGGTCACTGTCTCAGACAGAAGGGGTATTTGACAGATGGGAAAAAGACAAAAAAAATTGTCAGGTGCCACAACCAGTCAGGTTCCTCCAACATAGCATACAGCATACCTGAATAAACCCCGGGTTTGGTCTTGGCCAGCAAGGGGGGAGCAAAAGCATCCCCAGAACTGGAATCGCCGTGAGGTCAAAGTTGGCTAGGAGCTGTTGGTTTGATACCATGATGAGAAAGTCCCTCAGGAAGCCAGGAACAGAGAGAGACAGAGTGAGCAGTGCAAAGAAGTCTCTTTAGGCTAGTCCTCAGTAGGGGGTTTCCACCAGCAGAAGCATCCAGCAGGGCGCCAGACACTCATGGTCACAACTTAGGCATGCTCCTGTTGGTTTTGTGCTCAAGTCATAACCACCTTGGTCCAGAAGAAAAGTCCCTTCATGCATCACTAAAATATTATGTGCCAGTGTGAAGTGTTGTGGGCCCATGTGGAGAGTCCTTTTCTTTACAGGCCAGAGAACTGGCTTGTAAAGCAGCTGACTGATGAGCCAAAGCTGGCATATGAAGTAGGATTTATTAGAGAGAAAGTATGGGATCTGGAGACATAAGGAGATGAGAATGAGTATCCCATCTCCCCATGGAGAGCACTGTGATTTCTGCATCCTGATAAGGAGTTGTAAACCTGCATGCTGAAGAGGAGATACAGGGTCTGACAGATCTGCCACAGAGGTGATGAGGAAAATGCTCTCAAGATTGTTTCCCCTCCCCCAATAAGGGGCAAACAGAACAGTTCACCTAAGAAAGTCTGTGAATCCATGGCCAATGAAAAGAGCCCAACTAACCCAGAGTTAAAACGTCCATAAAACTCCCAGCCTTCACTGGAGCAGCAAGCTACCAGTTTCCAGGCTCCACTGCATGCTCTAGTCACAGCCTTTCCCTCTGCCTCTTCCTTATTGAGGGCATTTGTAGGGTGCTGTCAGATAATCAGGGTAAATTTCCTATTTCAATTTCCTTAAATTAATTACATTTGTAAAGGCTCTATTTTTAACCCCTTAAAATGAATTCATTCTTTTATTTTTATTAGGATATATTCATTGAACACTGGGGATTCCTTATGACAGTTTTGAATAGGTTTACATTGTATATTGGTTAGATAACCCCCACAATCTCCCCACCCCACCACAACTCCCTCCCTGCCCTACTTAAAGCACTTACAAGAGGTTTCATCAATTTATTTCATATATGTATATGAAGCACATCAACCATATTCTCTCACCTTCATCTTCTCCATTCACCCTCTCCCCTGCCATAAGTACCCGCCTCACACACTGTACCTATTTTACAGTCCTGTTATTTGTTATCAATTCCAAAGTCAATTTTTGAAGGGGTTTCTCAATGTATCCCAGCTATGAGTATACTTTACTTTGGACGGTTCAATTCCTTCCATTACTTTCCCTTACCCCATCCATCCCATAATTCAACAGCTTTCAACTTATGTCATTGTATCCTCTACCTGCACAGATGTAATGTTTTTCGATATTGTTGAAGCTCTATAATTCTCAATGATGCTTTTTTTTAAAGATAGTATTTACAAGTTCCAAGGATTAAGGACCTAATATCTTTAGGTGACCTGTGTCCAGCACACTACAAGTTCATGGAATAGTTCACATATTATCTGGGCATAATGGCACATGCCTGTAATCATAGATACTTGGGAAGTGGAAGCAAGGTGATCAAGAGTTTGAGGCTAGCTTGAACAAAGTTATCCAGACCCTCTGTCAAGAAAAAGAAAAAGGGAGGTGGTTTAGAGTCAGAGTTCAGATGGTAGAGCACTTGCCTAGCATGCACCAGGTCCTGAGTTCAATTTCCAGTCACACAAGCTCACACAAACACATGCACAAAGAATCATGAAAGAATCATAAAGAATGTAATTACAGTGTTTTTTCTGGGGCATGAGAAAAAGTAAAACAACAAAAAAGTAAAACTATAAGAATAGTTACAAGGCTTCCCTGTTCTTTGAGAGGCCTTGAATCTTTAAAAAATGTTTCAGTAAAAGAAATTAAGCATTAAGAAATGCTTCTAGAGATTTTTAGTACAATGGTGTTAAATTTTAATGGAGAAGTTTGTCTAGGGAATAATATCTATGAATTTTCCTTTTTTTACAAGAAAGAAAACACACATTTGGATTATTTTATATTTTTGAAAATGTTTGCAATGTCACATGTTAAACAAGTGGCTTTTTTTTAATGGAGTAGATAAGTGACTTTTAGGTAAAATATATGTTTGTATATAAAGATTTAAATATGTAAAAATAACAGGAATATTTAGAACAAAATATAATTTTATTTTGGACTCTTAACAATCTACTAAAATGTATTTAATACTGCATGTAGTTTCCCCTGCCCTTGACTGTAGACTGTTAGAATAGTAGCTTCCCTGATAATTCACAGACATTGACAAGCCCTTTTAAACACAGATAAAAGTTATGCCTCAAGCAAGTGACTTGAGGATCCAATTGTGTGTATGTTTATACCTTATTGTTATAAAGCAATTTAGAATTAACTCTGCTCTCTTCCTCTCTGGCTCTAGCATTGTGTGTCTAGATGGAAAAGAGAATGGAGTAGGTTTGGGTTTATGTCTTTCTCTTTCTCTACAGTACCCTCTTGCACTCTTGTTTTCCTTCCACAGAGACTATGACTGCATGGTGAGTAAAATGAAGTAAGATGTAAAGCCATGTCTCTTTGGTTAGGTGGTCTAGAATTCTGAGTCTGATGAGTGGTTAAAGTTGTAGCTCTGAAGTATTCCGGACAGGATTGTACGAATGCAGTAATGTGTATGTTGTAATTCTGTCATGGCTGCTTCCTAGAACCCTGTCCCAGCACTTTCCTTAGAGGAATGCCTGCATCTTTATATTAAGCTATATCTTCCAACTCCTTTGTTAGTCACTACATGTTTAGAATAATAAATCTAAGCCCTGTTGGCTAAGGTTGATTCACTCTGTTAGGGATTCCTTTTTAAAAGGCCCACAGAAATCCCACAATGAAAAAAGATCCATTGGAAACATTGACCAATCCAATTAACTCTGGAAGCATTTGTTCCTAAAACGGAAGTCCTGTAACATTTCTTTTCCACCATAAACATTTTTGAGGGAACAGGTTAGGGTTTTAATTTTGCCCTCCATCCACAATTCTACTGCAATGGATGCAAATGGATCTGTGATCTGTATTATAACAAGAATATTTAATTGTATGAGGTGCTTTGTAGTGCCTTATTAGGAGGGTAGCAGATTTAATCATTTTACAAATTTGTGTTTATTTTTTGATCTTGGGGAAAGGGCTATAACTTAGAGTAGTAAATGTAAATTAGCCTCACAATTTTGGCATTTAATCTATCTCATTGGCATTTCAATAAACATGGAGAAAGATTGAGTCCTTTTGAATGTTCTGTTACAAAGATTAAAATATAGGAAATTGGCATATTTGTGTATGTTATGGAAATAATTGAAAATGCTGTGTATTTTTAATGGACAGAATAAATGCAAATTGAAGAGAGATTTCATAGTTAGCTTTTATAAAGAAAGAGTATCATATTCAGATTAAAAGGAGATAGGCATGAGCACATTAGAGTTATTCCACAGAGAGAAAATTAAAGCTTGAACATTCCAAGTAAAAGGCACATTATAGCTTTCAGACAGCTAATTTCTCTCCATGGTGTGGGAGATATAATGACAGGTAGCACTTCTGCAACTTAAGTGGCTCTTATACATCATCTGCTTTTAAACAGCATAAACTGCTGTGCAGTGTTTAATTTTTCAATCTTCATGAAAGTATAGGAGTACAGCAATCATAAACATAGTATCAACATATTATTTTTTCTTTCAAACAATGATGACATATGATTCTAGTAGTATAGGGTTGCATTTAATAGTATTGCATTATTTTAGAATTTTTCTGTGATAGGTAAAAACACTCTAAAATATTTGTTTTTTCTAATACTAATTGATCTCATTGGATCATGTAAATTAGAGGACACCTTGCTTGCTTTATAAAGAAAAAAGAAAGAAAGAAATGTGTAAGGTAAGAAGGAATACTTTTATGTAATAAAAATCAGTGAATATTCCTTTCAATATACCTTTTTCTGCACACATGGAAGAACCTCATATATTCTAAGCATAAAAATATAGTTTATCTATAGTATCAATAGATAATAATGTCAGAAATAAACTTTAGACAGTGTGGACAGCATAGGCCAAAGAGTATTTTTATGTGTTTAGCCAATAAAAAAGGGAAGGTCAGAAAGCAACTGGGACCCATGTCAGAGCAAGATTCTAACTAAGAGGAAAAGAAAATAATGCAGAATTCTTAAAAGAGAAATACTGTAATAATTATGATTCCTGACAAATACTCTGTTTTCTTCTCCAAGTACTTGATGTTTTAAAATTAGTAGTCATCATGTGTTCTGCTTAGAGGAAAGGTTGTCAAACGGAAAGATGATATCTGATGCTTTCTGATAGAAATTTGAAAAATTTGGCTATGTTCTGGTGACTCATGCCTGTAATCCTATCTGCTCAGGAGGCAGAAATCAGGAGGATTGCAGTTTGATACCAGCCAAGGAAAATAGTTCGTGAGACCCTATCTCAAAAGAAAAAAAAAAAATCACAATAAAAGGGCTGCTGGAGTGGTTCAAGGTGTAGGCCCTGAGTTCAAACCCTAGTACCATACAAACAAAAAAGAGTTCGAATGCAATTTCCAGAGAACACATCTATGCACCATGTTAAATATGTGAAGAATTTGTTGTGATTAGCCTCACTCAGGCAACAGATTATTCTCTTGGTGCCCAAGTCAATAGATTACATTGTTATAGGAACACTGCCTAAGCAATCCTGACAGATAAAGGGGATGACATATACCAACTGATTTTAAGAAGGAACTTTTGAAATTAAGCATGCTGGTACTCTTCTTTAATCCCAATACTTAGGAGGCTCATAATTTTGAAGCCAGCCTAGACTAGATGGCAAGAACCTTCTCAAAAACAAAACAAAACAAAATAAAAATTAGTTTTGATAATTATTCTGAGGACTTAATCGAAGATTCCAAGAAATAGTAACCAATCTGTTTGTTACATTTTAAGTTACAAAAAGTAAAAAGACTTAATAAAATTGCACATGTTAAGTAAATTATGAATATGAGCTCCTTAATATTTAGCCACTAAAATGATTCTTTTACTGTAACCTTATATATACATATACATAGCTTCATGTACATAAAATTTATAAGCATCTACACATCTTATACAACTGTCTTAGAGTGATGTACTTCAAGGTGCTAGCCAACCTTATCTTTGAATAAAGAAAGAGCCAGTGCTGTTTGCTTTCTATTGTCTCCTTCATTTAAAAAATTTTAAATGATCCACAAATAAAACAACTTGCTTTAACATAAGAAAAATAAATAAAGATATTTTCAAATTAGATAACTGATCCACCTCTGCAAATAAGGGAGGACAGACATATCTCAGAAGAGTTTTAATGAGGAGCAGAGTTATTAACAAAACTCATTCAACAAATATTCATTAGTTACACCATGCAAAGCAGCATGTTTGGTACTGAGAATAAATATGAAATCAGAGTGGAGATTCGTTGTCTGGATTCACTGAGCTTGAAAAATACAAGGTTTGGTGGCTATAACACATTTCCCCCCAGACAAACTAAGACAAGTTCTATGAAAAGAAACTATTAAGTAAAAATAAAGGACCTGATTTATATTTAGAGTGTGGGGGAAGTCTTTCTCCACAAGAACCTAAGGGACAGATAGGGCATAATACCTAATAGAGAATTCTCCTGCAATGGGACAAGCATGTACATGTCTTAGAGGGAAGAAGACTTTTGGTATATTTCAAGAAATATGAGCAGAGAAACAGATGTAGAGGGTGTTTTCAACAGAAGGAAGAGTTATGTTTTAAGCATCTCGGTTTTGTGATGAATTCATGTAACTTGGAAGAGAGAATTTACTAGTAATGCTTTGCGAGCATCCTGAGTACCAGCATATTTTGTAAAACTTCTCTTTCTCTCAAGTAAAAGGTCAGTGCAAAAGGGCTCAGCATGTGAACTGGATTACAGGAATTCTGAATTGTGGAAATCAATTCTTTTCTAAAATGAAATAAGCCTTCATATCTTTGTTTTGGAAGGAGACTTTCTTTAAAACTATACCAGATGATAAGATACCGGCCCTTTGTTCCCGAACAAGGTACCATCCTGATCTTCCAAAGATGTTTGGTAATACAGACATCCTTGGAAAGGTTGAGTAAAACATAAGGGCCTCATTCACATGTGGAAATGTGAACAACTCTTGGTGAAACACCTCTTAACAATAAAAAACTACAAAGAAAGAACACTAAGAAAAAATGAGAAGAAATCAAAATATAGACATCAAGAAGAGAGTGTTAAGTGAAGTTCTCAATGTGGGTTGCAATACACATATGCATGTAAACAACACGGGGAATCTCTCTTTGTAGCTATCTTTGTCTCAAACTAGCAAAAATGTTATAGCTTTCTTATTATCTCATGTTTTCTCTTCAACAATGTCAGAGAGCAAGATGGTAGACCAGGTTCTGCCCAGAAGTAAGTGTAAAAGCTATAAAATAAAATTTAAAAACAAACCAAAAAAACTAAAACAAAATAGAGAGGAAAAAACAGAGTGTTACTATAAAGAAGAAGCAATCAATGGTGCCAAATGCTTCTTAGAAACAAAGTCCAATGCTTACTAATGCATCCAGTATATTTAGCTACATGAAAGCAATTATAATTGATTCAGTGAGATTTTTGATAGCATGCAACAGAGAAAGATTGACTGAACTTGAACGAGAAAGGAAGGTGATCATACTTCCTTTTTGCTACAGCAGTTCTAGTTATGTTTTGCCTTGAGATAATTAGTAGCATCCCTATTAATTATCAAAAGTGCCCTGGTTTAGATGATAAACTGTATTTGTCTGTGGAAGGGTTTGTCAAAGTGAGCAAATAGGATATTTGAAATCAAAAATTTGATTTTTTGATTTTTGGAGCAAGGAACACAGAAGGAGAACCTCAGAGACATTCTCTGAAGGGGCACTGATAAATGACAAATTTCAGTTTTTATATCTTGCTATTTAAGCATTTGAATCTTATTTAAAGATTTATGAATGGCTCACTTTGGTTTAGCTGACTCTGCATGTATTTAATCAGCACTGTCCAAGAGAAATTAGAAGGATACGAGAGACTTTCTAGGGGAACCTTAATGAGCCAGCAGTTATCTCACTTGATGTTTCCCACATTCATCTTTAAAAAGAGAGCAGTTTGGGTAGCATTGTGGAATTGAGGGCAAGATCACATGAGGTAGAAATATGACTGGAAAAACACAGAGACTGCATATCCAGAAACTCCTAAAATATTCAGCTGTGAAATAGGGTAGATATCAGCCATAAAAGCATATGGACCACTGGATATTCCAAAGACCTCTGTAGAAGGGGATGTGCTGAAGATGTAGAGAGACTACAACAAATCCTGCATTTCTCTGAGATATCAGTAGAGCTGAGGAAGACAGATTTCATCCATTGTAACCATGGTCAGAAGAGAATACACAGTAACCAAGAAAGATGAATTTGGAGATTTGATGTCAGAAGGTTTAGAAGCCCTTAGATGATGGCATTTATTTTTTCTATGGACTATAAAACAATATTATATCCTGAGGATCAGGTGAAGAAAGAACCTCATGAAGATTAAGGGTACATAGCATATGAAGTTGTTTTGGAGGCTATAAAAATGAAGATAAAATAGTCTTCTGATCAGTTTCAAAAGCAGTCATTTTAATGTTCATAAATGTGTAGAGGTATTAACTTGACAATTTTGGGATTCAGAGTGACACTGGCTGTAATTCCAGATTGAATAATGGCATATGCAGTCTGTTGAGGATGCATAAGTTCTGAAATCTAAACTATTTGAATGCTGAGTCTGTATTTTCTGGCTTTCTTTATCAAAATATACTAGTACAAAGTATTGGGTGATTTTTTTCCCATTCATTTTTGAAAAGATATTAATTTTAAATGTAAATATTTGTGCAAGAAATGATAAGATTGTAAAGAGTTTTTGTTCTCTCCATGTCTCTTTGATGACAGATTATTCCTGAATTGAAAGTGCATAGTTTAACTATCTTAGTAAGGTGAATGAGTATTTCACTGAGAAACCAATACATTCCAGGACAGAGAGAAGTAACAAGGTTATGCTCACAGAGCTCATGTAGACCTGGGTCAGAGCATTTACTCAACAATGATAAGAAGAATGAAAAGAAGAATAAATGAGTGAATGACTGAGATAGAGACTAGGAGAGCAGAACAGACACTGAATTTTGAAATTTTCTTACTCAGGATACAGAATACTCATTTTCCAAGACTACTTATGGGACACTTAATTTTCCAGAAAAGTAAACATAGCATTAGTGTCCCGTCTAGCAGGACACATCAGCGTGGGTAGCGAACCTAGAAGGGGAAGAATGAAGGGACAAGAGACACGAAGGAGACAGCAAGACAGGAGTTCTGATCAAACTGCAAAATTTTATTGTTCACACAGGGGTATTTATGTGCTGAGGGAGTGAGGGGTATGACGAGGTGCAGGCTGGTTGGCTGGTTCTGCTATAGGACTTCTGATAGGGTGCACGTTCGCGCTGGCGGCAAGGTAAACTCCCGGAAGAGAAGCAGGGACGGCGCCATCTTGTGCTGGAGATGGAGAAGTTGGGCGGGTGGTGTGACACCACAGGGTATTTGCATGAACACAGGATGTTCGGAGAAATGCAAGATGTCCCAGGAAGACAAACAACCGCAAAATGTTCCAGGGCAAGGTCAAGACAGAATGGCTCACAAAGGGAGCCTTGTCTCCGACATTTCCCCCTTATTCTTATACAAACATGACCAGAATATGTCGGCTTATTGAGAGGGGATGACAGAGGCCCAGTTCCTCAGGGTGGAGATCATTTTTGCTTTGTAAGCAAGCGTCCTTGCTAAGTTCTCAAGAGAATCTCCTCGGCATGTTTTTTGAGGAGGTGGATTTTTTAGGAGCATGCCAACCGCCATGCACCAGGGCATGTCATACAGAGGTCTTGGGTCTGGGGATCCTAGGATCCACCCTCCTGCAGTCTTACCTGCACCCTCGTTCAGAAAAGCCTTTATGATCACTCTCCCTGGGTGCTGCCTCCCCCAAGCAGAGGGGCCCAGCAGAGGAGGGCCCAATGGGCGATGAGTGGTCAAGAATGTTATATAAGAAGAGGGGGTGGCAGAGAGAAAATTTGGAAACCCAGATGGAGCATTTAGCGAGTTTCTATTGAAAGGAAGGTCTCAGGAGCACGGTCTTCCATTTCCAGGCGATGATAATGGACCTGTATAGGCTTAGAGGCTAAGGTGTTAATTTGTTCTTTAATAAATTGTATCAGCCTGTTTATAATGCAGGGCCCTATGATCACAATTAAAAGTAGACCCAGCAAGGGGCCTAATAGTGGAAGAAGGTAGGGTAGAATTCCATTAAGCCCAGTCCAGAGGGGGTTTTCAAATAGCTCCCTTCGTCTCTTTTCTAAATCTTCTTGAAGCTGTTTAATTTTGGTGTGTACTATGCCTGATTTATTGGCATAAAAGCAGCATCTTTCCCCTAAGGCCAAGCAGATACCTCCCTGGTTGGCTGTTAGCAGATCTAAGCCTCGCCTGTTCTGAAGGACCACTTCTGCCAGGGAGTCTATTTGGTCCTGTAAATCCTTAATGGTTCCAGATAGAGTTTGTACATCATCTATAAGTTGTTGAGATAGGCGACGGTAAGATTGTATAGCCGTGCCTAAGCCAGCTGTACCTGTGCCTATAGCTGCTGTTATTCCAAGGCTGGCAAGGAGCGTTAAGGCTTGTATTGCCCGTTTATGTCTTTTAATTAAGGTGTCTAAGCTAGGAATGGGCAGAGGTTCATCTCCTGAGACAACAGTAATATCTGGGAGTAATAAGGCAACAACACAGCCACCAGTCCAATTTGCTGGAAGCCTGGGGAAGGGTGAGTTTCCTCCACACAAAAAAACTGTACCGTTGAGGGTACAAAGAGCTGGGGTGGGTGAGGAATAATTTAGAACTGATGAGCAATTTCCATAAGAACTAACCCCAACGTCAATATCATAAGAATTATTTTGCATCATGCCTTGAAGGCATACTGTAGGTGCATCCATAGGCTGTATTTTAAAGGGAAGTCCAGATTGGCAGGTATCCTGATTATTTACTGGATAAAGGTGGGTGGCTTTTTTTGGGTCCTGGGGCAGAATAGGGTCCTTAGACTTTGAGCTAGATTGTGAAGAATCTATATCAATAGTAACTGAAGGACATCGGGAAGGAGGGCGGGAGGCCGTTTGCATAGCATCCTGCCCAAGTTTAACAAGCTTTAAAGTACCATTATCAAAGGGTGCACTTTTGAGAACGTCATTAATTAGATTCCAATAAGAAAAGGTGGTTACTGGGACCTTTTCAGGGCCGAAAGATTCATAATAGTCTTTTAAACAGTCTCCGACCCGGAGCCATCTTTTACCATCGATGGTTCCTTCAAGAGGAAACCAAGGACATAGGTCTCCTATGTAAGAAAAGAATGACTTTAAGTCCTTTTTCTTAACATGCGCCCCTCACGTCTTGAGGGCCTCCTTGAGGCCTGACAGAAACAAATCATGTGACGACACTGCTTGTCCCATGGTGGTCACTCACTGTTCGCCGTCCTCACTCTCCTCCTGGATCTGTCTCTCGGTTGCGTTTGCCGAGGCGATCACGAACTCCGCTTGGCGCCAAGTCTTCCCGAGGACAGTGTTCTCCCCGCAATCGAAGGAATAGCTACAGCCACGTTGGGCGCCAGATGTCCCGTCCTGCAGGACACTTCAGCGTGGGTAGCGAACCTAGAAGGGGAAGAATGAAGGGACAAGAGACATGAAGGAGACAGCAAGACAGGAGTTCTGATCAAGCTGCAAAATTTTATTGTTCACACAGGGGTATTTATGTGCTGAGGGAGTGAGGGGTATGACGAGGTGCAGGCTGGTTGGCTGGTTCTGCTATAGGACTTCTGATAGGGTGCATGTTCGCGCTGGCAGCAAGGTAAACTCCCGGAAGAGAAGCAGGGACGGCGCCATCTTGTGCTGGAGATGGAGAAGTTGGGCGGGTGGTACAATACTGCAGGGTATTTGCATGAACACAGGATGTTCGGAGAAATGCAAGATGTCCCAGGAAGACAAACAACCGCAAAATGTTCCAGGGCAAGGTCAAGACAGAATGGCTCACAAAGGGAGCCTTGTCTCCGACACATTAGGCTCATAATACAAATTTATCTTTCAAATTTATCCTCATTCTCTAATTACCCTTTTCTCTGAGGTACTGGTGGAGGAAGGGATGAGAGGGAGTCAAGTCAGTTAATTGCTATAGTAGGTTTGGTCATGGAGTGAATGTCTGAATTCCTTTAAAATTTATGCTGAAATTCTAACCTCTGCTGTGATAGTCCTAGGAAATGGGATGATTGAGGGTGCTTAGGTCATGAGGGGGATTCCTAATGAATGAAATGAGTGTGCTTATAAAAGAGACTCCAGAGAGATTCCTACCATTGGAGGGCAGAGCTAGAAGACTGCTGTCTTTGAACTGGACACTGATTTTGCCAGAATCTTAATTTTACGCTTCCCAGACCTCAGAACTGTGAGAAATAAATTTATGTTTTTTTATAAATCACTCATTCTATGGTGTTCTCTTATAGCAGCCCAAAGGGACTAAGAGAGTTCACTTCATTTTTCTCAACTACATACTTCTTGTCACTCTTTAAACTCTTCCTCATTGCTTCCTAATGCTGACCATTTTCCTAGAAATTTACAGCTTATTTTTAAAGAAATGGCCAAATTGTTGATCTACTTTGTTTTCTCAAGCACGTAGAGAATTTTAGCTTTAAGCATCCTCAAAAGGAGAAAAGGCCTTGCTTTTTCTCTTCCAACCTCTGATGTTCTATGAGGAAAGGGGTAAATCCAAATGTGGTACACTCTGGCTACCCTGGGTGTAGGTATGATTAGCTTAGATCCCATGATTTGGGATAGATGATTATCAGAGTTCCCATTCAGACCTGTGGCTGGTTTTATGAATGAATCCAAAAATTATAACTCTCTAACTTGGTTTTCTTATGGTGCTCATGAGAAATATGAACCCAACTATTATCATAATCCGAGACTATATATCATAACTGAAAGAGCTTACTTTGGTATACTAAGAGCTAGTTGCTCTTCTATGGTCTGTGAAGTGAGTGAGCATGCTTCATGTCTTAAGTGAAAATGAAGATATTGAGAAATATTAAATTAACTACATTATGGATATGAATTTTTCTACATCTGCTTTTAGTAGTTTACAATTACATTTCATCTTTTATTTCAAGATTTATAGTAACACAGTTATTGAAACTCTTGTATCTCAGCACATTTAGTATTTCTGTTGTTCCTGTTGTGCTATGCTTTCTTACCTATCCTTATTCTCTTTTCTCTTTTTGGATTTAGGTGCAGTTTTTGTTTACTATCTTTGTTTAATTATAAATTTCCTAATTTTATTAATACTATTATTACTTTAGTTACTACCCTTGAACTTACATATATACCCAATTCATTAAAATTGAATATAAATTGTTTTTCTATTTTCCTAAACAATATTAGGATATTAGAACATTTAAATTTACTTTAACCATTGTTTCTGGATATTTGAATTATATGTGTATTTTAATCCTTTCATAACATTCTTGATATTTCTCAATTATACAAGTAAATTGTATAATTTACTTATGTATTTGTCTTTTAAATTTTCTATATTATCTCATCATTTTACTTAGGCCTACAGAGTGGCAAGTAATGTGTCATTTTATGTGGATTTGTTGGTGTCACTTACCCTCATTTTTATCTTACTGAAAATATATTTATTTTACATTCAAGTTATATTCACTGTTTATAACATTTGCCTGCCACATTATATTTCAGCATGAGAAATCCATTCCATTGTCTCCTGAGTTCCATTATACAATTATATATGATACAATTATATTATAATTATATATATAATATATACAATCATGTGTAATTTCATATCAATTATATATGATACGAAAAATATGATACAATTGCTATTTCTTCTGTCAAAGGGATCTGCCTTATTTCTCTGTATATACTTAAGGTAATTTTATCATCTTTCATTTGATATAGTTTTTTTATTAAAATGTGCCCATTAATTTGCTTCTCCCCATTTTCTTTGGTTGCTTCTTGTTTAAATGCATGTATAATTGCATTAGACATTTCCACTCTATCCTCATTATCTCTTATCTGTTCTGTATTTTCCCTGTTTTATCTCTTCATGCTTCATTTGAATATTTTTTTAGGCTTTTTTACCTTTTTATCAGAAACTATACAGTGTAATGTGTGCACAAAAGAATCAATATAGGGATCGAATTTATAGACGAATAAGGTAAGGTGATGGATACAATGTCAACCTACAAAGATCATGATCAAAGTGCATTATATGCCTGTATGGAAATAGCACCATGAAACTCCTTTGCTCAATTGGTATGCATAAATAAAAACAAATAAAATTTTCAAAAAAATTCTTATTCTTATTTCTACCTACTATAAGTAGAATGATGAAAAATAAAGTTTTAAATTTTCCAGTAAAACAAAATTAAAAAGTCATCAAATACCTGGAATATATCCTCTACTCCCTCCCAAAAAAGACATACATGGTCTGTATGTTGCCTAAATCAGAAAACATTGGTGAAAAACATGAGAGAGGAGCTAATTTTAATGAGGAAGCACCAGTCCTTGTCTGCTATAATCTATAGCCTTCTATTCCCAGATCTTTGTGTTAATCACACATATGTGACAATTTGAATATATTCATATATTTCTTTTTTTTTTTTTTGGTGGTGCTGGGGGTTTGAACCCAGGGCCTAATGCTTTCTAGGCGGTCATTGTACTAACTGAGCCACTCCATCACCCCTTTTTGGTGTTGGATATTTTCAAAATAGAGTCTCACTAACTGCTTGACTGGTTTGGCCTCAAACTGTGATCCTCTTAATCTCTGTCTCCAAAGTTGCAAGAATTACAGGTGTGAGCCACTGGAGCCCAGCAATATTAAATACATGTCTTAATCAATGTGGTACCACATTTAAAAGCTCATTTGAAAAAAGTAAGCAGGACATTTACCGTGGAAGATCCGTGAAGAGACAATTCTAGAGGGGAACAAGGAAAGATCAAAACCACAGTAGAAACAGGGTTATAACTATAGAAATAGATGTATATTAAAGTTCCACACAACCAAATGACAAAGATATCTTTAAAGGAGTTATTTACCAGATTTTCTACTTGCATGGATTTCCTTTCCTAAAACATAGATATGTGGTATTTTCAATCAAGAAATTGGGAAGTTTCTACCTAGCATCTCTGACTTAAAAATAACATTTACCAACAATTTAAAATTTTGGCATCATGTCTTAAGGTGTTAAAAATTTCAAAACAGTGAAGAGAAGGACATCTTTTGGGGCCAGGCATGGTGGTGCACATCTGTAATCCTAGCTATATGGGAGATGTAGGTAGGAAGATGTCGGTAGTGTCCTAGACCGTCCCATGGCAAAAAGAATGAGATCTTATCAAAATAGAATAATAAAATAAAATAAATAAATAAAGTAAAATAAAACAAATTAAATAACTAAAGCAAAAAAGGGCTGGAAGGCACTTTCTAAAGTGGCAGAGTACTGCATAGCAAGTGCAAGGCCCTGAGTTCAAACCTCAGTACTGTGAAAAAAAAAGGAGGAAAGAAAGATAACTTGTAATATTGGTTGTTGTAAATTCGCCTTTGGTACAGGCATCTTCACCAACTGTCTTCACTTTTTTCCCCATATCAAAGATTTTTTTCATGGAAAACTTATTACGTTTTAGTGCATGTTGGTATGTTCTGATTTCAGATATTTTGTTGAGTAAGATTGCAAGACTGATGAGAATTTTAGTTTAATGACCTCATCTTTTCATATCCTGTCATTGACTGAGTATGTTTTGCTCCAGTGTGCCATTTGAGAGTAGACAGAACACGAGATAATTAATGAATTAATTAATTAATATTGTGATAGTAATCATACACAAATTACAAACTATAGCAAAATGTTATCCTTTGTTATCCTTTGCCAACTGCCTATAGAAATTTGTTCATTCCTCTCTCTGTCTGTTTCTATACGTATATTTGTCTATCCAATGAATAGAATATTCAATTTTATTCAAAACAAACTTGATGAAAAATAAACAAACACTGTCAACTGAGTATTCTTGTTTTTTTTCCATTCTTAGAAATAATCATTCACATCTGTAATCCTATTTACTCAGGATGCAGAGGTCAGGAGGACAATAATTCAAGGTCAGCAAGGGCAAATACTTCTCAAGACTCTATCTGGAATATAACCAACACAAAAAAGCGATGGCAGAGTGGTGCAAGTGGTAGAATGCCTGTCTAGCAAGGGTGTGGGCCTGAGTTCAGACTTCAGTACCACAAAAAGAAAAGAAGGGTCATCTTGCTCATTGTTCTTTTTGTGAGGCAAGTGTTGCTCAGTTGTAAATTTGTGATTTCTATAAATATAATCAAGGATAGAATGCTCACATCTTCAGAAAAACTTTTAATAATTATAACTAATTCCTCTTTCTCATTGTTCCATATGTTATTCCTATTCTGTTTTAACTAAATTACTCATTTTTAGTCATGAAATAAAAATAATATTCTAGCTATATATTATGAATCTAAAGTGTCTCCATCTCCATCTTACCTTTTAATGTCATTTAAAAATGTACTACAAAATTCAAATTTGGGTACCAGTTGCCTCATAACTGGAATCCTAGCTACTTGGGAGGCTAAGAGCAGAAAGATTTCAGTTCATGGTCATCTCAGGCACATAATTCAAGAGACCCCATATCCCAAATAACTACAGCAAAATGGACTGGAGGTGTGAGTCAAGGGATAGAGCCCCTGCTTTGCAAGTGTGAAGTCCTGAGTTCAAATTCCAGTCCCATCAATAAATTAATTAGATATTAAATGAACAATTTTTAATTGATTACCCAAACCTTACTTAATTGTAGTTTCATCAGTGAAATATCCTTCTAAGTCAAGGTTTTCAATCTCTGCATTTTTTTGTTGTGGGTGAGGTCCTGGGCATGATAGGACATTTAGTGACAATGTGGCCTCTACTGATGATGTCAGTAACACTTCTTCCTGACCACAACCACTCCCACCATAAGGACAACCAAAAAGATGGCCAGAAGACATCAAAACCTGGTCACAACTGGACTGTGATCTCACCTGCTCCTGGAGACAGAGTAGAAGGAAATAGACACTCTTCATCAGAACCTGCCAATCACTTAAGCGCATGCAGCTGTGCTCAGCTGCATTCTCAGCTCCCTAAAGAGCTCAGGTGGAGCAGCAGGCTAGTTTGACCACTTCATCCCTAGTGCTCCCTTGTGGGACAGGCAGGATCTTAATCTGTGGGCAGGCCAATCATTGGGATGCCCAAACTGGTGCTGCTTGTGGCACAGCCACTGCTGTACATTTTTGGTTGTTTTTAAGAAACTCCATGATAAGGGGCTGTCGTTCTGGGCTCAGTGTGGGTGCCACTTCCTCACCAGAAGAAAAGCCACCCCTGCCTCCAAGCCAAAGCGTGGCCTGGCTTTTGTCTTCCATTTAGTTGTCCTCCTTTACTATCCCTTTTTGTGTTTAATTTATTAAAATAGTTGCTGTATAATTTATTTTCATAAACTATATAAAATGATGAAATGGTTAAAATAGACTTGCAGGCCAATCTTAAATGGGGATCAGAGGGCTTGAGGGAGGGATGGGAAGGGGGAAAGATGTTCTGAGCTAAAGAAAATAAACGCACTTTGGGTGTGTTTTGATATTTTTTCTGGATTTAGAGGGATGGGTATTGGGATGTCCCTCAGATTAGTTCGAGAATAGGGTGTCTGCATATACTGTGTTAATAGGCATGTTTGACTCTCGTAAATGGACATTAGCAGCTGCTGCAGGTTCTGTTTGGAAACCCATGTACAATTACCAGTTTTTTGTAAGTGTCAGTGCAGGAGACGTTTGACTCTTGTGTCATGTCTTTTTGGGGAGGGGTGAAAAACAGATTTGAAATAAAAATGTTTAGAAATTTTTTAAAAATCCCCCCAAATTGACAAATAATCCAAAGGTGACCAAAACTCCCTCTGCTGAGGGTGAAAGACTAGAGAAGTTTTTAAGTATCTTTCATTCTAGGTGAAAGACTGAGAAGTTTTTAAGTATCAGGAAAGCTTTCTTTACCACCTTCCCCAGAACTGACTGCTCAAAGCAAATGATTATAACGTCTGCTTGCCAAGTCCTCTTGCAGAATATTTGGTTTTTAATTCATATTTGGTTTTTAATTCATACTTGGCATAAGGGATGGAGGGATTTAGTCAATTTGTCAGTAATTTGAAAATTGGCAGTGATTTTTATAATAATTATTTATTATAATAATTAATTACAAAGACCTAGAAACTCAAAGATAAGTTGACTTTTTTCAATTTTAGAAAACCATTCCAGAAAATATTCTCATATAAATTAAAATGAGATTCAGGTGACATGGAAGGAAAAACACAGGATTTAGATTCCATAGAGAAAGTTACAGTACTAACTACTTTCTGCCTCTTTAATTTTAAGCACATACTTTAACTTCTTTGAATCTTAGTGTATTACATTTATAATAATAGCATAAGAATTAATTAGAGTAAGAAAAATATACTTTTTTGATTGTTCTGAACATAGATAATTCTATTTTTCCCAATTATGATAAAACTAATTTCACGAATCACAAAATTTATAAAATTATTCATATTATGGATAATATGATTTATATATCCCGCTTTATATCTTTTAAATATTGTTATGCCATGTAATCATCTTATCACAGGAATTTTCTAAATTATTTTCATATATGAATAAAAAGAACATTTATAACTTGTAGATGAGACTCCAAATTAGGCCTACTGATTCCAATGTGATTTATGAGTAAGTGTAACATGACAATACTTACGGAACTCAGCATAAAAAAACAGATGTAGGGACTTTTCAGGAGCAATAAAAATATCTGATATGTTTTAGAATACTATAATTCAGCAAACTTGTTTCTTGGCAGGTCATCTGATAAATAAAATTTGATTTATTTATTCATTTTTGCTGTTCATAAATAAATATATAAATATACCTTGAAAGTGGGTGATAACTATGTCATTCATATGTGTAATAATAATAATTGATACAACATCAGATTAATCAGAAGTCAAGCAATAAAACTAACTGATAAATGTATCCTAATTCCTGCTTAGGATATGAAAAATGGACTTCACTTGCATTTTGATGCCAAAACTTGAAAAATAAATTATTATTTAAAGTAGATGGAAATCAAAATTATTTTATTTGAGATGTAAAACACTTTTTGAGTTCTCACAATATTCTCACTATTAAGAATTTAAATAAGTACCTGATAACAAGAAATATCACTGGGTCCTTATTATCAATTGATTTAGAATTTTTTGTAAAAATGTTGCTGATGTAAGTTAGTTGGTACTAATATAATTCATTTCTGTGACAATTTGTGTTATTGTTACTCTTTACTTAAAGAAATCTAGGATATCAAAATTATTAATAAATTTAAACATTGAAAAATACTTTTCACTATACTATTTAAATTAGCCATTTTCTTTGAGGATTTTCTAATCATCTGAAGACTTTAAGACTTCAATAAGTAATAATAAAAATGACAGCTCAGGTTATTAAAAGTGTATAAATGATAACAGAACAATTTTGTGAGATTATATCTTAAAATAACAGCATTCATTTTATAATATCACAGAAAACTACAATTTGAAATATTTAGCTACTAAATCAGTGGAAGCTTAAAAGAGAATAAAGAATGTATATGCAAAATGAAATGTTCAAGTCAATGTAATACAAAGAAACACCATTCTGTATCTATCAGATTAGGAAATATGTGATATTTTAACATGTACCATGGTTGTTATCTAGAAGAATAAAGCTGCAGAACACAGGTGAATTTCAGTGTGATTCCTTATTTAAATGACTACTTACAAAAGAGAAAAAAGCCTCCTGATTTTAAGTCCATCATTTCCCGGCAACTTACTGAAGCTCTTTACTTTAAAGTTTATTTTAAAAAAACATGCGACTGAAATAGGAGAGTTTAGATTTTAAAAATGCCATTTAATATTTATTTTGCATTTACTCATTTGAAGTAAGAGCTGATTATTTTATTTAGTACATTTTAATTCTATGGAATAATGCATTTTTTTGTGACAGTTTCATACCTGAAATAACATACTTTGTTCATACCTACCCCTGATTACTTTTGCTTACTCTCCTCTTGACAATCATCTATGAATACTAGTCTCCTCATAAAACTCTCAATGTAAAAACATTTTGCTCCCAATACATGTTAATATAACAGTACTAGAAAATTGAGGATGCAATATACATACATGCATGTACATATATGTATGTACACATACATACACACATACATATATGTATATATGTGTGTATATATGTATATATATCCAGTGTCACTTTATTCAAGTCATGCAAAAATGAAACACTGCAATACCAGTTGTCAGCTACCCACATTGTTTCTTTATTCAGATACGGCATCTCTACAGAAGTGTTAGTAGTTTATAGTGTGTTTCCAGCATTAACAGCATTGCCACATTGATGATTATAATTCCCTACCATTCTCTCATTGTTTAATATTTTTCACTATTATGCTACACACTCTGTCAAATTTCAGGGTTATGCCTTTGTGATATTTAATGATTTTAATCTTTTAATTCATAATTAGTGATTCAAATCAAATCATCATGTTTTGACAAATAATATCTTGAAGCTTAGCTTGGCTAAACTCTCACTCTGGCACTTCCAAACGTATATATCTAATGCAATGCAAATGTTCCCTCCTGTGTTCTATGATTAGGACAAATTCTATGAATAGTGAAGTGAAACTTCTTGACAGTCAATATTTCTGTTCACTAAATTACTCTAGGACTTTACACACAAGAAAAATGAAGAGATACCACTTTACCCTTTTTCAATTGTAGTCATGACCACAATGTTGCTTTGACAAATGAAATGTGGGTCAAAGTTGATTAGTTACAAGCAGGAGGTTTAAGAACCAGTTTGTGAATTATACTTGCCTCCTCTGTTGCAGTGACCTTGGGGGAACATGTTCATATGAATCCTTTGTCAGCTATAGTTCCTGAATGACCACAAGGAGAAGAGCTATCCTTCCAAACCACTACACATATACACACACACACACACACACACCCCACAACATATTAAGCATCAGTGATACATAAAACTTGAGCATTTTAACCTGCTGGCATTTTTAGGTTATTTTATATCTGATCATAATGGCATAATCTCATTGATTCATCAAGAGAGAAATTATATTGAATTATATATGCAAAATAATTTGAAACCTGAAAAGAAACATACAAGTAATCTAAATGGTTTATTAGTCATCTCTGCATTACTGCAATGAAATACCTGGGCAGATAACTTTATGAAAGCAAAAGACTTACTCAGTTCACAGTTTGGTTTGTGCAATGTCATATAGCTGGCACCAGCTTAATTCTAAGCTAGATCACATCATGGCAGACAGGAATGGTGGTAGCACATATGGGATCAAATAAGTGGATTCAAGATGAATAGGAGTAGAAAGAAAGAGACCACTGTCCCACAATCCCTTCCAAGAGCCCATCTCCCAAAGTTTCCACCACTTTTCAACACCCTTGGAAGCCAAGGGTCTAATCACAATGGAACTTTGGACATTAGGTGGACCACACCCATACCATAGAATTCTGCCCCCCGCCCCGCCCTGAAGGATGCACAGTTATCTCATAATGGAAAACTCATTCCATCCATCCCCAAGACTCTCAAATTCTTAACACCTCCAACCTTGCTCAAAAGTATAGGTCCAAAGTGTCATCTGAGACTCAAGGCAAGAAGCCTGTAAAATCAAAACAAAACAAGAAAAAAACCAGGTTACATGCTTCTCAGATACAATGGTGATATAGGCGCAGGGTAAACCTTCCTGTTTCAAAAGGGAAAAATAAGCAAGGAGAAAGGAGGAATTGGCCCAATGTGAGGGGAGAAAAGCAGGAAATACTTTAAACCTTAAAACTTCAAAAGCTTGGCATTCTGGGCCCCCTGAAGGAAGGGATGGACTTCCCAAAATTTGAGTAGTACTGCCCCGAAGGCTTTGCCAGTCACAACTCACATAGCTGCTCTCTCAGATGCATGATGTCTGAACATTTCCAAGGTGTACTTGGCATGTTGATGCTTTCTTTATGTTTCAGTAGCCCACATTCTGCTCCACTGTGCTGGGAATCCAACACTGCCACATTTTGTTTCTTCTCCTACTTTTGAAATGTTGGTGGAAGCTTCTATGACCTCATAACTCTTGCATTATGCACACATGAAAAACCATCATCAGGCGGCAATACCAAGGGCTGATGCCATTACAATCTCTGACTTGGTCCCTTGATCAGTGAGTGTCAAAAGCCCAACAGCATTCCACCAACAAGTCATATCCCAAGGGAGCTCTAGGCGTTCAGGGCGTCCCGGGCTTTTTCCTGAAAAAATTCCATCCCAGAAGTTCTTTGAAAAAAAAAAAAAGCAGTCAACAAAATTTCTGGATGCCCTAGGAGATTTTTTTCCACTTTTCTGGACACTGAGGATTCTTGTTAATGTCTTTAGCAAGGGGTTCTCAGCAACATCCTCCATGGCTGTATTTTTACTTGCAAACATGTTGCTTCTTTACTTCCAAGTTGCAACATTTCAAAATCTTTCCACTCTACTTCCTTTTGTTTATTGACCAATACTATTCATGAAACAGCCCAAATTAATTGCACATTAATTTGAAAGCACATTTCCCAAATAAATGAGCTTATCATTTTTTTGTGCAGTCTTCAGCAGAAGCTTATGACAAGCACTCAATGGAGTCTCTTTGGTTTTCTAAGACCTCACCAGAATCACCTATACTGCTCTTTTTACACCATTGCAGACTTTCTCTAGCCTGTTCTTATTAAATTCCAACTTCTGCCCATAAACCAATTCCAAAGGTTCTTCCACATCTTCCAGTGCAATTACAGAAATTTTCTATATTAGTCATTTTCTCCTCACCATAATGAGATTCTTCAGATAGTGAACTTCATAAAGAGAAAAGAGTTACTTACCTCATAGTACTGGCAGTTCAACAGCTTGGGGCTAGCACAAGCTCACTCCTCAGCTGCATAACATCATGGTAGCAAAGGCAAGAACACCTGTGGGAGCACCCAACTTGAATAGGAACAAAACAGAGGACCTAGATATAAATCCATGAAGGTACAACCACCTGATTTTTTGACGGAGGCACCCAAAACATATGATGGAATAAAGACAGCCTCTTCAACAAATGTTGCTGGGCAAACTGGGTATCTGCATGCAGAAAACTGAAGCTATATATTCTTGGTAATTACTAAGAGAGTAGATTTTAAGTGCTCTTTCCATAAAAGATGATAAGCATGTGACATAATTCATGTTAAGAAGCTAGATCTAACCATTATAGAATATATACATATTTCACAACATCATGTTATATGAGATAAAAAGTTCTGCACAACAAAAGAAATGGTCACCTGATTAAAGGTATAGCCCACAGAATGGGAGCTCAAAAAATCAAATTCTCCCAAAAATCAATGACCCAATGAAGAAATGGGCAAATGAACTGAACAGAGCTTTTTGAAGGGAAAAAGTCCAAATGGCCAAAATGCACATGAAGAAATTATCACCATACTGGGCATAGAGGAAATGCAAATCAAAACTTTATGATTCCACCTCACTTCTGTTAGAATGGCTACCCTCAAGAACACCACCAACAACAAATGTTGGCGAGGATGTGGGAAAATAGCAACCCTCATACACTGTTGGTGGGAATGTAAGGTAGTACAATCACTATGGAAAACAGTATGGAGGCTCCTTAAAAACCTAAAAATACAACTGCCATTTGATCCAGCAATATGACTCTTAGGAATATGCCTGAAACATGTAAGTCAGGTTGCAATAAATACATCTGCACGCCCATGTTTATTGCAGCATTATTAATAATAGCTAAGCTATGGATATAGCCAAGATGCCCTACAACTGATGAATGGATTAAGAAAATGTGGTATTTATATACAATGGAATTTTACCCATTAATTCTGAGCTAAATGGATAAAACTGGAGAACATCATCTTAAGTAAAGTTAGGCAGGTTCAGAAAGCCAAAGACCACATGTTTTCTCTCATATTTCAAATATAGGCCCAATACAAATACAGTCAATATTATATATACATGGAAATATATAAAGAACATGCATCCAAAGTGGGACTGGTAGAGAAGACCAAAGGAAGAGGTAAAGAAGGAAAGAAAGATAGTGAATAATTACAAAGTATATCACATCTGTGTAGGAACAAGACACAAGGAAAGATGCTGAAATCTGTTAAACAATATAGGATATGGGGGAAAGTGTGAGGAAGTACAGTGGAGGGAAGGTACATTGATTTAAAAACAACACATGTACAAGCATAATACCAATGTAAAAATCTCACTGAACAATGAAAAGATACCTAAACAGTGAAGGCCAAGAATGAAAAACAAGTCACACTAAGGGGAGGGAACTGACAGTAGAAGGAGGGTAAGAGAAGGAAGTAAAAAAGGTGAATATGGTTAATGTAATTTTTATAGAAGAATGAATATAGAATTTTTAAGGCTGTTGAAATCACCATAGGAAGGAAACTAAGGTAAAAAGGAGAAAAATGGAGGTTATGAACCACTTCAGGATATAATACATACACACACATAAATATACACACATATATGTATATATATACATCTGTATACACACACAGATATATGTACATGTGTATATATACATATATATATATGCATGAAAATGTCATAATGAAGCTCCCTATATAGCTGTCTTAAACAAAAATGTCTCTTTTTCAAAACATAGAATAGGAAAGCAAAACACGTCCTGTCTGTGGATTGGTATTAGTGAGAAAGGGGAGAATATAAGGAAAGGGTATAGAAGAGTGAATATGGTGGAAATATTATGTATTCATATATGCAAATGGAAACCTAAGACCTGTTGAAACTATTCTAAGAATGGAAAGAAGGAGTATAAAGGAGAATGATGGAGGGGTGAACTTAACTAAGATATATTGTAAGCACTTTTGTAAATGCCACAATATAGCCCCAGTGGAACAATAATATGATAGAAAAGAAAAAAAAAGAGATTGGAATCCCACAATTTTTACTGAGCATAAACCACCTCTAGTGGTGACCTTGGGATTTCCCACTAGTCTCCATTGCACCAGGTTCCATACCCCTCAAAAGCTCTATGCTGGAACTTCAAGATTTTAATCACAGTGAATCCTTAGAGAACATAATGAAGCCAATTCAAACCATAGTAAATGGATACTGAGATTTTACACTTCTTTTTAAGCAATGTTTTATTTATTTCTAATTGACAAAAATTGTGTATTTGTGTATGTTTATCTCACATAACATAATGTTTTGAAGTATGTATACATTCTAGAATGATTAGATCTAGGTAATTAACATGAATTATGTCACATGCTTATCACCTTTTATGGTAAGAGCACTAAAATCTACTGTCTTATCAATTACTGAGAATATTTATCTATCTCTGCATAGATACATAGATGTAGATATAGATATATTACATTAACTATAATTACCATAGACTACAATAGATAGCTTGAACATAGTTGCCCTATCTAATTACATTTTTTAACCCTTAGATGTGATCCCTCCCTTCCCCCTCAGCCCTTGGTAAATATCATTCTATCCTTCATTTCTATGAATTAAACTTTTTTAAGATTCACCAACATATATGACATCATACAACATTCATCATCCTAGGCAAGACTTATTTTACCTAATATAATTATTATAACATTTACGAGGATTACATAAGTATTTAGGAATAACACTGGAAATTAGAAACACTGTGCTATTGTCAACACTTCATAGAATTTATAATTAATTTATTTAAAAGAATCTATTTGTTCCTACCTGTGTTCATCACTGGGAACATAAAGATAAAAGTGAACAGACAGTGCCTGCCTTTTTCTTATGTGGGAAAATGGATAGAAAACATAGAAGGACTAATTTAGTAAAACTGATTTCTAGCCAAAATAGTATTATCAAGGATCTATTTTCAAGAACAAATTTCTACTATTGACCATAACTTTGAAAAACTATGTTTGTGTGCACTTATATAGAAACATAATAGATGGAATTGGAGAACATCATTCTGAGTGAGGTTAGCCTGGCCCAAAAGACCAAAAATCCTATGTTCTCCCTCATATGTGGACATTAGATCAAGGGCAAACACAACAATGGGATTGGACTTTGAGCACATGATAAAAGCGAGAGCACACAAGGGAGGGGTGAGGATAGGTAAGACATCTAAAAAACTAGCTAGCATTTGTTGCCCTTAACGCAGAGAAACTAAAGCAGATACCTTAAAAGCAACTGAGGCCAATAGGAAAAGGGAACCAGGAACTAGAGAAAAGGTTAGATTAAAAAGAATTAACCTAGAAGGTAACACCCACGCACAGGAAATCAGTGTGAGTCAATGACCTGTATAGCTATCCTTATCTCAACCAGCAAAAACCCTTGTTCCTTCCTATTATGGCTTATACTCTCTCTACAACAAAATTAGAAATAAGGGCAAAATAGTTTCTGCTGGGTATTGAGGGGGTGAGGGGGAGAGGGAGGGGGTGGAGTGGGTGGTAAGGGAGGGGGTGGGGGCAGGGGGGAGAAATGACCCAAGCCTTGTATGCACATATGAATAATAAAAGAAAAAAAATAGAAACATAATATTGACAATTATTGATATTACTGAAAAATGATCATACTCAATAAAAACTCATTTTCTGAACAACATCCATCTTTGTCTTTCTGTCCACTTAAAAAGATTTTAAAATGTTGATTTAAGCAATATACTAACTCCTCAATTTACGTATACCCTTCTGCAATTTCTTTTGTGCCTTTCCTGGGCCACTGAAACTGCCATGCAGGAGTCATTGAGGAGCTCCTATCTGATTTTAGACCTCGATCTCTGCAAAGATGCTGTGTTTAACTTTGTGAGACTGTATCCCTTTCTAAGACTTTACCTGACTCTAGTATTCTGTTCTATTATTCTACTGCTGCCTTCTCAAATTAAAGTCTCTACAGTTGCCTAAAGTTCTGATATTCTTTCTAAGACTTTCAAGTCCTTTTGGAGATTTTAAGGTATGCTTACTAGTGAATATAAACACTATATTTCTCATGTCGATTAGTTGGTTAAATTTTATTAAATTTTTAATATTAGGTTTAATTATAGAATTGAGGGGAACATTAGTGGTTTAGTTGATCGAATCACTGTAATCGTCTTCCTTATTTCTATTAATAATAGCTTCTCAGAAATTAAAAGAAATGAAAGCACATATAATAAATATTTGCACTATTGTAAAAATATATTCATTTTATAAACAGATTAATTGACAAGAGGGTTTCATTGTGAATGTCCACACATGCATACAATGTGCTTTGATTATATTCCCCCTCTATTACTCTTACTTATCTCTCTTACTCCTTTCTTTTTCTAATTTTAATGGGTTTTATTATTCTAATTTTCATATATGCATATAAAGTACGGCAAAATGCATTCTTCATTTCGACAGAGAGAAAAAAATGACTATAATCCATAGATATTTAGGGACACAACTACCATTTTGCTCCCCAGCTACATACTTATATTTTGTTTGTTTTGCTTTTCTTATCTACAGAAATTATCACAGTATTTTTTTGCATCACAACCAAAATGGTGAGAAAATGCAAACTCATACTCTCACACATTTTATTAGTAAAATTCTGAAAGCTATGTGTAGCAGGTATAAATTGTCATATGTCCTTTTATGTATCACATTACCTTTTTCTTTATCTTGTATTTGTAATACTAAGGAATTTAAATTAAAATATCAAAAACAGGCCATAAATCATGTTCTTTTTTGGGCACATGAGTGAGTATGTTGCTTTATATCTCACCATTCTTACAGGTAGTTTAGTAGGATTAATCAGGTCGCATCTCCATCAGAATCTTGTCAGGTAGCTTAATGGATTTCTTTCTACTAGGTTTCAATAATTCTGTTCCTAATTCTCTTAGATGATAAAGTAATGCCTGATGGCAGCAGTAGAGTTAAAGTGTCCTGTGGCAATCCAACATCTGATACTATAATTCATCTGTTTAGAGACAATCAGAAATAATTGTTAGATGTGAAACTGGAAGAGTAAATTTAGACTTGCAATTTTTACTCCACTACCAAATTAGTTCAACTTAGTTATACTCAATGCTATTTTTCAATTTGTGGATGTTAGCCATTCCTGGTTCTCTAGTTTATGTTCTTTTGAATTACCACAATTTTAGAAAACATGCATTTATCTGGGATTATATAAATTTTTTTTTTGTTCAGAAACATCTGCAATTTTTTTATATTTTCCTCTCTTTCTGTAATGAAAAATCTACCATAAACTATGTTTTTATTTTAATACCCTGTGATTTCAATTACACATTTATATTTGTAAACTACTGTGCATTTAAAACACTTTTTCGCATTCCATAATGATGCAGATATGTCTGATAGACCAGTGTGAATTCTTTGCTCACCTTAAATTATTAGAAAGCAGAAACACATTGGTTACTTCAGGACATTGATGGATGCACATTAGGTTTTTGGCTTCTAATTTTCAAACCAGAGGAGTGGTAAGAAAAGTAGAAATTTTATTGCTTCAGTTTGAAGGTTTGCAAAAAAAAAAAAAAACGGGAGATCAGATTTGTATTGTTTAGAAATGTCACTTTTTCCATAATAAAACTATTCCAACCATAATTACTTGAGAGCTTTTAAATTGACACCTAAAATGTGTAAATATTTATGGTATACTATGCAATGATTTGGTCATATACACACTGTTTAACATTCAAAGCAGGTAAGCATATCCATTCCTCAAGCATTTGTCACTTGTATGTGGTAAAGATATTCAAAATAATTTCTTCTAATTTTCAAAAAAGTAAAAAACATTGGTGTTGTCTATAATTACCATACTCTGCAATAACACACTGAAACTTCTTAATCCTCTCCAAATATAATTTAATACCCATTAATCAACCTTACCCTACTCCTATTTTTGCCTCTTACTCTTTGCGGCCTCTGATAAGCACTGTTGTATTTCAACTTCTATGAGATACACTATTTTAGATTCCACATCTGAGTGAAATCATGTGGTACTGGACTTTCTGTGCCTGCCTTATCACACTTAGTGTAATGTCTCCTAGCCTATCCATGTGGTTGCATTTAAAAGTACTTCATCCTTTATTATAGCTGAATAGTATTCCATTGTGTACAGGTGCCATATTTTCCTTATCCTTCATCACTTGATAGATACTCAGGTTGTTGACATTTCTTTCCTGTTGTGAAACTGTTGCAGTGAATATTAGAGTGCAGATGTCTTTTGGCATGTATATTTCATTTCTTTGGATATATATAAGAAGTGGGATTGCTGGCTCATACAGTAGTTTTAAAAACCATGTATAGAAAATTTCATATTGTTTTCTATATGAGCTGTATTGATTTACATTTCTGCTAATGGTGTGTAAGGATTCCCTTTCATTACATCTTTCACAAAACTTGCTATCTTTTGTTTTTTTATGATACTGAGATTATTTTATTGTGATTTTGATTTGCATTTTCCTGATGATCAGTGATGCTGAATATTTTTTAAAAATTTATCTGATAATTCTCATTCTCTCTATATAATGTGCTTTTAGTCTATAGAAAGTGTATTCCTTTCCTAATTAAATTTACTGTCACTTTTACTACAAAAACACACACAATGGGTACTTGCATATGTTCTTCTGAGAAAAGTCTACTTAAATCTAATTCCCATTTTAGTTGTATTATTGGGTCTTCTTTTGTTCCATTTGTTTCCTTTTTCTATTGACTTCTTTGAGTTCCTTATGTACCTTCATTATTCATTAAAGTAACCACTTTTGAATTTAACATGTGCAAGTATTTTCTGTCATTCTGTAGGCTTTCTCTTTAATGTTACAAGCATATATATGTATATATACATATACATACATATATACATATAAACATTTTTGTAAGGTCTTCCTATGTACTCTTTTCTTTAAATAATCTGTATTTTTTGTTTTTTAAATTCACTCCTTCCACCTTCCTCCTTTATCTCCCCTTCTCCCATTCCTGGACTAGTTTTAACAGGTATCATTTTTGCATTTACTTATATGTATACACAGTGTTTGCACCATATTCACCCCCTACCCTTTCCATACCACTTCCCCACTCACACTGGTGCCTACTCCTCCCCACCTCCCCAGAACCTGTTCCAACCTCCTGTTCTCTGATTTTGTAGATGAAAAAATAAAAAATAAAAAATGACACTTTTGCTTATTTAAGATAAACACAGGGAGTTTCCTTGTGACATTTCCCTGTAGATATGTATTATAACCTGAATTGGCTCATCTCCTCTCTTTTTCTTAATTCTACCTTAGCCATATTCTTATGGTGTTTTCAAATGATTTAAAAATTCTATATTCATTCTTGTATAGAAAATATATCAATCACATTCACTTTCTTCATTTCCTTCTTTATCTACCCCTCTCATATATGACCACCCCTTAGTGTGACCTATTTTTCATAACATTGTTATATTTTATTAGACCTATTTTCACATGTGAGAAAAAATATGCGGCTTCTAGCCTTCTGAATGTGGTTAATTTCACTTGATAATGTTCTCCAGTTCCATCCGTTTACTTGCAAATGACAAAATTTCATCCTTTGTGGCTGAATAAAATTGCATTGTATATAAATACCACATTTTCTTGATCCATCCATCAGTAATGAGGCATCTTCGCTGCTTCCATAGCTTAGGTATCTTCGCTGCTTCCATAGCTTAGGTATTGTGAATAGTGCTGCAATAAACATGGGTGTGCAGGTGCTTTTGTTATAACTTGACTTTTTTAGGAAATATCCCTAGAAGTGGTATTGCTGGATCAAGGGCAGTTCTATTTTTAGATTTTTGAAGAGCCCCTGTACTGTTTTCCATAGTGGTTGTACTAATTTACATTCCCACTGGTAGTGAATGAGGGTTCATTTTCCTCACAGCCTCACCAATATTTGTTGTTGTTTGTGTTGTCAGTGGTAGCCATTGTAACAGAAGTCAGGTGGACTTTTAAGGTGGTTTTGATTAGCCTTTCCTTTACAGCCAGCAATGGTGAGCATTTTTTTAATGTGTTTTTTAACCATTGGGACTTCCTCCTTTGAAAAAACTTTGTTCAATTTATTTGCCCATTTCTTCACTGGGAGTTTAGATTTTGAGCTCCTTATATTTTCTGGTTATCAATCCCTGTCAGATGTATAGGTGGTAAAGATTTTCTCCTATTCTGTGGGCAGCCTCTTCAATTTAGAAACCATTTCATCTGTTGTGCAGAAATTTTTAATTTCTTTTAGTTTCATTTGTCAATCATTTCTCTTAGTCACTAAGACATTTGAGCTAGACTGAGGACGTCATTGCTTATGCCTATTGCCTCCAGTGTATTTCCTGCTCTTTCCTGCACTAGGTTCAAAATTTCAGGTCTTATATTAAGATCATTAATCCACTTTGAGATGATACTTGTACAGGGTGAAAGACATGGATTTAGTTTTAGTTTTCTGCAGGCAGATATCCAGTTTTTCCAGCACCTTTGGTGCTTACAAAGGTGTTTACAGCACCTTTGTTAAAAATTGGGAAGGCATAGCTGCAAAAATTCATATCTGGGTCTTCTATTCTGTTCCAAACATCTTCATATCTGTTTTTCTGCCAATGCAATGCTGTTCTTCAGACATGGCTCTGTAGTATAGTTTGAAGTCAGGTATTGTGATATCTTGACCATTGCTCTTTTTGCTCATATTGCCTTGGCTATTTACAGTCTTTTCTACTTCCAAATGAACTTTAGGGTTGATTTTTCCACCTCAGGGATAAGTGCCATTGGAATTTTGATGGGAATTGCATTCAACATGTAAACTGCTTTTGATAACATAGCAATTTTCACTGTGCTGGTTCTACTAATCCATGAGCATGGGAGATCTTTCCATCTTCTAAAGTCTTTGATTTCTTTCTTCAATGGTTTGTAGTTTTCCTTATAGATTTATTTTACCTGCTTTGGTAAGGTTATCCGTAGGTATTTGATTTTTTTTTGAAGCTATTATAAATGGAACTGTTTTCCTATATTCTTTCTCAGTCTGTTCATTGTTGGTATATAGAAATGCAACTGGTTTTGTAAATTGATTTTTTATCCTACTACATTGATGAAGTTGTTTATGCTATTTAGGAGTTTTTTTGTGAACTTTTCCCAGCCTTTTAGGTATAAGATAATGTTATCTGCAAACAGAGGTAGTTTGATTTCTTCCTTTCCTATTTATATTCCTTTTATTTCCTCTTCCTGTCTTATTGTCCTGGTTAAGAATTCCAAGACTGTGTTGAAAAGGACTGGAGCGAGTGAATATACTTGTCTCATTCCTAACTTTAGAGGAAATGATTTTAGTTTTTTTCCCATTTAGTACGATGTTCACAATAGGCTTTTCATATATACTTTTTATTGTGTTAAGATACATTCCTTGTATTACTACTTTCATCAGAGCTTTAATCATGAAAAGACATTGAATTTTATGCAAGACTTTTTCTGTATCTATTGGTTTTACTTCACTTCTGTTGATATGCTGAATTACATTTAATACTTTGTATACGTTGAACCATCCCTGTATCTCTGGAAGAAACTGACTTGACCATGGCATATGATCTTTTTAATATGTCATTGAATTCCACTTGCCATGATTTTATTGAGGATTTTTGCATATATGATCACTAAAGAGATTGGCCTGTAATTCTTTTTTGTTGTTGTTGTGTCTTTGTCCAGGTTTGTAATGAGTGTAATACTGGCTTCATAGAATGAGTTTGGTCTTGTTCCTACACTTTCAATTTCATGGGAAGTTTAAGGTATGTTAGTTTTTGTTCCTCTCTAAATGCCAGATAGAATTCAGCAGATAATCCATCAAGTCCTAGATATTTCTTTTTGGGGAGAAGCTTTATTGTTACTTCAATTTCATTGCTTATTATATATCTGTTTAGGTGATTAATATCCTCTTGGTTCAGTTTTGGATGGTCATATGTATGTAGAAATTTGTCAATTTCTTCTAAATTTTATGATTTATTTGAATAAAGGTTTTCAATGTATTCCCTGATGATTCCCTGGATTTTCTTGGTGTTTGTTGTTACCACCCCTTTTTCATTACTAATTTTATCAATTTATGTCTTTTCCCTCCTCCTTTTAGTTACATTTGCCAAGGGTTTGTCAATCATGTCTATTTCTTCAAAGAAACAGCTTTTTTGTTTTATAGATTCTTTGCTTTTTTTTTTTTTTGTCTCTATTTCATTGATTTTGACCCTTGTTTTTATTTCTCTTTTGCTTGTTTTGGGTTTAACTTGTTCTCTTTTTATAGGAGTTTGAGATGCAATCTTAGGTCATTTATTTTAGATCTTTCTGTGTCTTTAATGTATGCACTCATGGCTTAAACTTTTCCTTTAGAACTAACTGCCTTTGCTGTGTCCCATAGGTTTTCATAGGTTGTGTTATTATTTTCATTAAATTTCAAGAACTTTTTCCAAGGGTTTCCAAAACCCTTATTTCTTTTATGACCCACTTATCATTGAGCAACTTGTTGTTCAGCCTCCAGCTGTTTGAGTGTTTTCTGCTCCTTCTTTTATCATTGAGTTCTAGGCTTATTGCATTGTGGTCAGACAGTATGCAGGGGGTTATTTCAATATTCTTATATTTGTTGAGATTTGCTTTGTAACCTATGATATGGTCTATTTTGGACAAAGTTCCATGGGCTGTTCAGAAGAATGTATATAGTGCTGTTATAGGATGGAATACTCTTTAGATGCCTGTTAGGTCCATTAGATCTATGGTGTCATTCAATTCTAGAATTTCTTTGTTGATTTTTGTTTAAATGACCTATCTGTTGGTGATAGAGGAGTATTAAAGACTCCCACCACCACTGTTTTGGGGTCTATTTTTGTGTTTAAGTTCACTAGTGTATGTTTAATGAAGTTGAGTGTACTGACATTGGGTGCATATAAGTTAAAAATTATTATTTCTTGCTGATGTATTGCTCCTTTTATTAGTATGAGGTAATCTTTTTTGTCTCTTCTGACTACTTTAGGATTCAAATCTACTCTATCTAATATAAGTATTGCTTCTCCTGCCTGTCTTGGACAGCAATTATCTTGGTAAATCCTCTTCTATTCTTTCACCCTAAGACAGTGTTTGCTTCTGTCAATAAGGTGGGTTTCTTGTAAGCAACAGATTTTCAGGTCTTCCTTTTTAATCCAGTTTGCCAAACAGTTCTTTTGATGAGGGAGTTGAGTCTGTTAACATTCGATGTTAATATTGAGAGGTATGTAATGGTTCCTGCCAGTTAGTTCTTATTGTTGTTTAAGGATTTGTGTGTGTGTACCTAATTTTATGCTACTCTCTAGTTACTTGTCTGTTCTTCTCTTGAGGTTTAATATTTCCCATCTTTTTTGTGGTTATGTTTTGCTTTCATCTTCTGTGTTTAGGATTCCTTTCAGAATCTTCTGTAGTGGTGGTTTGGTGGTCATATATTGTTTTAGTTTCTGTGCATCATGGAAGATATTTATTCTGGCTAGAGTATTCTAAGACTGAAATTGTTTTCTTTTAATGCTCAAAATGCCTCAATCCCTACACTTTTCTCTTTTAAGGTTTCTGTTGAGAAATCTGTTATTTTTATGGGTTTACCTTTATATGTTATTTGATTTTTCTCTTATAGCCTTCAATAGTCTTTCCTTGTTCTCTGTGCTAGTTGTTTTAACAATAATATGACATAGAGCGGTTCCATTTTGGTCATGTCTGTCTGATGTCTTGGAGACTTCCTGTATCTTAATGGCCATCTCTTTCTAGAGATTTTGGAAATTTTAAATATAATATGGCTGCACTTCTTCTCATTCTTCAATGTCCATTATTTGCAGGTTTGGTCTTTTGATGGAATTGCAGATTTGCATGTTCCTTTTGCAGCTTTTGAGTCTTTTGTCTAAGGATTCTTCTGTTTTTTCTTTTTCTTTAATATCTATTTTGTCTTTGAGCTCTGAAATTCTGTCTTCCACTTGTTGTAGTCTGCTAGTGTGGGTTTCAATGATTTTTTATTTTTTTATTTCAGGAACTTTTTATTTCAAGAATTTCTGGTTTTTTTTTTTCTTTTCTGAGATTTTCCATGTCTTTGTTAAAGTCCTCTTTCATATCTTGTACTGTCTTCTTTATTTCATAACTAACTTTTTAAAAATAATCTCCTTTTATTTTTGTTTGTTGAAGTTCTCTCTGTTCCTTTACCTGTTTCTGTGTATTTTTATATTTTCTATTGGTTTGGTTTCGATAGTCTTTAAGTTGTTTTGGTATGTTCTCTTTAAGGTCCTCTTTGAGCTTCTCCTTAAGTACCTCTTTAAAATTCTCTCTAAGCTCATTGGACACTCATATCATCATTCTGCTTGGGTCAGCAGCTAGCGATTTATTTCTTTCACTTTCCACTAAATCCTGTATTGAATTATTGTTAGTTTTTGAAGGATATGTTCCCCTACTTTCTTCTTCTTCCCATGTTTCTACGTGCTTTGTTCCTGTGTTGTTGATTAGGTAGTTTGGGATATATATATCACATGTTACCTTTCCCTTAACTTAATTAATATGCTGTGACTTGCTTAGTCATCACCTAGGTTTTTGTCCTATTTCTGTTCCCTTATCTTGAGGTATAATTCAGTAATAACAAATTCACAGATTCAATGTCACACTTGTTATTTATATAATATATAGAAAAACCTCTTTGTGATATTATCTATAAACAGTGGATATTGGGGGTTAACAGTGGTTTGGATAGAGGTAGATACTTAAGTAATTAAAAAGATTGTGCTAATGGAGGTGGCAGAAAGGTGGGATGGGGTGAAGGGGGGAAAGGATGTGAAGTGTGGGGGCTATAGGTGACACTAAGGCCCTAATGTGTGCTAAGGCATAGTCCAGTTGTTGTGGGGGAGGGTGCTTGTGTCAGGAATTACACAGAGATAGGAAGGATTGGGATGATGTTTAAAGTTGATATAGTAGACTATTCAGTGAGTGCCGAGTGTGGAGGAAGTAGAGGCAGTGATGTGAAATATCAGGGGAGGCAAGAAAGAGGAGATGGAGAAAGGAGAAGAGAATGGAAGAAAATGGCAGAAAAAATAATTGGGAAAGAAAATGGAAAGTAAGGCAAGAGAGGGCTAAGCAGACTGATATTTGTCCAGAATGCATGAGGGACATAGGTAAGGATGGACTGTAGCACAAAAAAAGGGTAGAAAATGAATAAAGTGAAAGTACAGATAAGAAAATAATAGTAATGAAATAAAAATACTAAATAAAAAATGGAAAAAAATCAGTTTGCTGAAAGTTCTGGATATTTTCCTCTAATTTCAAATCCAGGTATTGGCACTTTTGATAGGTATTTTCTCTGTGTCTCTGTCCCTTCTCAAGGTTTGTGTGCTGGGCTCTGAGGCAATGGATGCTGACCCTTCTTATCAGACAGCTTTGGGGGAAGTAGGTTCAAGGTGAGTCCACTGTTTTCTTTGGTGTGATGAGCCATCTGGTGCGGGCAGGTTCTCTGAAGTAGTCCTGCCAGGAGGCTGGTTTGTGAGCAGTCACTGGTGCCTTCTGCCCACAGGGCAAGCTACAATTGAACTTTTCAATCACTCACTTTTCATCTCACTACAGATTCTCCAGGGTGGTCAAATATGTTGCTGATTTCAGCAAGCCTTAGCTGTGTAGCTCCACAGCTGATTAGGCTTTGGTCACTTAGCCCCTTCCTCTACAAGCTAGGACAGTTCAGCATTGTTCCCTGCCCCCACTCCTGGTAGTTAAGTTCAGTTTTCCACCCTGACCCCAGTCCGGGAGGAAGGCTCAGTGTTTCCCCACAACCACCAGGCAGACATGAATTATGCTTTCTGTCTATGGTGACCAGTTTTGCTGCAGGGGGAAGGAGTGCAATCTGCCTACAAACTGCACTGGAATATGTGTTTCCCTAAAAGGCGGGCGATCTGTCCTTCACCTGGCAAGGCTGCAGATTCTCTCTAGCAGAACTGGGTCAGGTCTGATGGGGTGCATGTAGTCTGTGTCCGCAGTTACCACTGTGTCCATGTCGTATGGGTCCAGTAGGAGGCAGAATCTAGCTCAGTGTGTTTTGCAGTCCTCTGCTTTTTCCAAATCAAAAAGAGAGAGAGGAATAAAAAAGGGGAGTAGGGGATGGCTTTTCCTGGGCAGAACAGTGGCTGTGCAGATCCCAGCCTGTGCTGGGATTTCCCTGGCTGTTATGTGCAATTAAAAGCTGTTTTAAGAGATGCTTGTTATACAGGTGCCAGTGGCTCATGCCTGTAATTCTAGCTACTCAGAAGATAGAGATCAGGAGGATCACAGATCAAAGCCAGCCCAGGCAAATAGTTCTTGAGAGCCTATCTTGAAAAACAAAGTCACAAAAAGGTCTGGTGGAGTGGCTCAAAGATATAGGCCCTAAGTTCAACCCCAGCACCTCAAAAAAAAAAAAAAAGTAGTCGGTTGTTGAACTTTATGTGTGCCCTATGTGTTAGCAGTAATTTAGTTGGCTAAAAAAATTATAATTACCCAATTTAAGCTACCAGACATCTGAAATATTTTCTGCTATCATGGAGCTCAGGGTTTTTGAGTCCCTCAGGTATCCACCATGTTGGGTTCCTCCTCCTATTTACTCTTGCTGCTTACACATTTAATAAAATGATGAGCATATCTCTAATATTCAAATTAAAAGTTACTGATGATCAAGAAGTAAATTTTGTCTAGCACATGATTGTAAATGCCTAGAATCAACCTTCTCTATCTTTTGAACATACAATTTTGGAATGAGGAAACAAAATACACAGATTGACCTCATTTTACCTAACTAGGTAATCCTAGAGTTGTTTGAAGTCCATTTGACAATTATACTCATATCCATCTTAAGAAGAGTATGTTAATACTTTTCTTATGGAATAGAAAATATCTACTAGAAATTTTCATTAAATGTATGCTAACAGAGATACTATAATGTTTGTCACATCTTTTACCCTTACCCTCAATTAGTTTATCTGTAATAAACAAGGGACTACATATTTGTAAAATGCTACTAGAATCCAAACAGTGGAACAATAGACTTCTCATAATCTATTAAGAGTGTAAATCAACAAAGGCAGTATGCCAAAATCTAAGTTAATTAGACAGCTTCTGTTGATCCAGTGTTTTCACTCCTTGCTTATAAGGTAATTCTCAATATTGTGTGTAATTATTAATAATTATGGTCATTACACCAGTACTTTTATTGGAATATAATTTACAATTTTACTTTCCTTTGATATAATAGTTTGGTAAGGTTGCCATAACAAAATACTATAAACTGATGATTTAAACAATAAAAATGTGTTTTATCACATTTCTGGAGGTTGGAAGTCTAAGAACAATATGTTGGCAGATTTGTTTTCTCCTGAAATTTCTATTCATGACTTGCAGACAACTCCCTTTTCCCTGATATGTTCTCCAACCTTTGCATTTTGGAAATAAATGGACATAGATTCCCCTATATGACCCATCAAGCCTTTCATGAAATAGAAGAAGAAATTATAAATCTATACCATTGACATTCATATCTTTCATTACATTTCATTGCCCAGAAAAATAGTTGTGGCCACTTTTGACAACAACCCAGTGGAGAAGATGCAAATATTTGATACTCTATCACAAAAGAAAGTCACCTTAATGTTTCATCATCGATAAATCTCACATGAAAATGTGCAAAAATGACTGTAAAATAAATATATATGTATTTTATGGTAGTAACTTAAAATACAATGGAATATTTTGAAGACATTCATTTATTTAATGTCACTATAAAGACATGAAGGGGGGATGATAAATACAAAATCAGAGATGCCATTTGTTTCTGAACAGAGATTATGAGAATTGTTTTGTAAAACTGAGACATAGATACATGTAATAATGTTCTATGGTTTTCCTTCATGCTTGAAATTATTCTAAATAAATGTTCTCACCTCAATAATTATCTTTTCATTTAGCCATTCTGCAATATGTACATGCACTGAAAATTTATTATACAACATAAATGTATATAATTTTTGTTAGTTGAAGTGAAAAGGTGTGTAATAAATAAGAACATTATAAAATGTTTAAATAGTATTTACAGAGATAATGACATTTTGTTGGATTTTCTTATACTTGTTTTAGGTTTATTATTTTTATCCTGAATTAAATGTGATGGGAAAAGAAGTACCTACTGGACTTTCCTGATTTAAAATTCTTGAAATTCTCAACTTCACCCTTCATTCGCACATGTGTTTCTCCTAGTCTGTATGCAGCTCAAGGGGTTTTAAGACATACTTACTTTTGTATGAGCTCCACCTAGGGTAGTAGATATATTATTAGAAATAAATAAATCTTCCTTAAGTTTACCTCCCTTTCTTTTTTATATATTAAGTTTCCATAATATAAAAAAATTACTTTTAATGAAGAAAAATGTCCATTCAATTTTTGTTAGTCTTGTGCTGTCCAGTAATCATTTTGATACTGAAGTTTGTGTTCAATTCTTTGATCTTACCAATGAGCTGTTCTGCTTTACTTACTGGCTCTGCAGTTAGTTACCTAATAAACATTTTACCTAGCTTCTTAATAACAAAATCTTTTAGTTGGAGTTATCTCCAAGAAGATAAATCAAATGTTTTGAGTATATGGAAAGTCACTTCTGGGAGGATTTATTTTGTTTTGTCTTGTCTTCTTTCCATAATAGGAAATCTATTTTTCTGTTCTTCCTCTTTTTCTGTACTAAGTTTACTGTTGAGAAGGCAATGTTTAGGGGTACAAAATTCATCCTATGACCTAGAAGGAAGACAAAAACAATTCCATTGATACCAAATCAATTTCTTGATATTATTGTTGTAGAGAGGAGTTCTGAAATGCACCTCCAGACATTTCACTGCATGAGGTATATGAAGAACATTACTTGGGTGAGTCAGTACATGACATGTTTACTTTATTTTAGCTAAAGTCAATCTTGATGATACAGGATGGATATATTAATCATACACACTGTAGTAACTATAAATATACATATGCAAATATATGATCATGATGCTATATACCTTTAATATACACATGGAATTTATTTTTGTAAAATGTAGGAAAATTTAAATCTAATGAGATACGGTATGCAGATTGGAAAAGTGGGATACTAAGTAAGAAGTAAAAGAAACTGTTGGGAGCTGAGTTCACAAAAATTCAGAAAATTGATTTTACAATTAACTGAGAAACTTATTAAGGCTACAAACTTTAAGTGGATTATAAATATTTCCTGAAATTTCTATTAATTTTCTTTCTTCTTTGTTTTATACAGTATTAATATCCAGCTCTTTGAACCTCGTATTCTATTTATTCTGACTACTCATTTTCATCAGGGAACATCTCTCTCTTTAGGAAGAGAAGCTCTTAAATAAGAACTTTCATATCAAGTCTTATCAGTCTTAGAGTCTGCCCTTTACTTCCTTCCTCTTAAGATTAAGAGCCTCTTAGCTTCCGCTCACCTGAGGAAAACTCTCCCTACCAACTCCTGAAGTTCTGTCTTTCAGTTTCAAAGTCAGATTTATATTCACTGTTCAACCCATCTCAACTGGCTTTCTAAAATATCCTTATGAAGTATCTCATCAGATCTTTTAGTTTTATGTTAGTTTCTGTTTGGTTGTTTCCTTTTAACTTTTTAGGTCATAGTTCTTTTCACGATCTTCATATAGATGTACAATTGTATTTTGAAAATTGTTAGGCATCACTATAGTAAACACTGTTTTCCACTTTTTGCCATGTACAGACATGTTCTTACTATATCTTTGAAACAAATGAATTCTTAGCTTTAGTGTAGTCAAATTCATAGTATTCCTTTACAATTACTTTTCTTTTGTGTATGTGTTTGCTTTAGAAAATATTTGTCCACTTTAAGTTCATGAATCTGTTTCTGTATTTTCTTCTCAGAGATTTCTTATTTAACTATTCATATAAATAAATACAATACATTGGGTAGGAAAGATATTTGTAGGTTTTAAATAATAATTAAAATTTATTTTTCCTATATAAACATGTAGTCTACAACAGGTAGTTGAAAAAACATTACTCTTCACTATGTTGTAATGTCAACTTTATTGTGCACCGAAAAGCAACATAAGAGTTTATCTGTCTCTGAATTTTATTGCATTTGTCTGCTTATTTATTTTGTGCAAATATAAACAAAACATTATCCTTTATTTTTGTAAGTCTAGATAATTGGTAGCAGAAATATTTAATTTTGGTATCAAATTATGTCTCAATCATTTGAAAATTTTGGGCCTTCATGTTTCCATATTAATATTATAAACTACAGGAGAAAATTTGAATGCAACTGGCATTTTCATAAAATTAACCCTCCAATCTGTGAACATGGTATATTTTCTTCTTTTCTTACTCTTCAATATGCATTTTTAGCTTTCATTGAAAGATTTTAAGCAGAATTAATATTATTAAAATGAGCATATTACCAAAAATGACATATAAATTCAATGCAATTCTCATACAAATCCCAGTGACATTCTTCACAGACTTTTTTTTAAAAAAACTAAAATTTATATAGAAACATAAAAGACTCCAAAAGCCAAAGTGATTTTGAGCAAAAAAGAACATTATTGGAGGTATCACAAAACCTGACTCCAAAATATACTACAGAACCATAGTAACAAAAATAGCATGGCAATGACACAAAAACAGACACATCAATCAATGGAATAGAATTAAAGATCCAGAAATGAGCCCAAGCAGATACTTCTATCATATTAAAGTCATATATTGGAAAAATGATAGCCTCTTTAACAATGGTTCTGGGAAAACTGGATATCCATGTAGAAGACTAAAACTAGATCACTAACCTTCACCCTGGATAAAAATCAACTCAAAATGGATCAAAGACTTTAATGTAAGTTTCAAAGACCTGAACTTTGAAACTGCTGGAGAAAAACACAGAGGAACTGGCAAATGTAGGTATAGGCAAGGACATTCTGAATATGGTTCAAATGGATCAGGAAATAAAAATAAGAATTGATTAATAGGATTGCATCAAACTAAAAAATTTCTGGGCCGCAAACAAAACAATCAACAGAAAGAAGAGACAATCCACAGAGTGAGAGAAAATCTTCCCTACCCATTCATCAGACAGGGGATTAATATCTATAATATGCAAAGAATGTACAAAAATAAACAAAAAGGTAAATAATCCAACCAACACATGGGCATTGTAACTGAACAGACACTTTTCAAAAGAAGGGCAATGAACAGTAGAGTCATGAAGAAATATTCCAAATTCTTAGACATCAGAGAAATGCAAATCAAACTACATTAAGAATCTGTCTCACCCCAATCAGAATGACCATCACTGAGGTAATAACAGCTAACACTGGCCAGGATTTGGGGATGAGAGGGAATGTGTATTCACTGCTGGCGGGAATGAAAACCAGATGAGCCACTATGGACTCAGTGCAGAGGTCCCTTAAAAAACTAAAAGCAGAACTTCTATATATTCCATCCATACCACTTCTGGGTATATATGCAAAAGAATCCAAGTCAACATACTACATCAATACCTACATACCCAAATACCCAAGCTTATTGCAGTATTTATTTATTTATTTATTTATTTTTAATTATTTTATTATTCATATGTGTATACAAGGCTTGGGTCATTTCTCCCCCCTGCCCCCACCCCCTCCCTTACTACCCATTCTGCCCCCTCCCTCTCCCCCTCACCCCCTCAATACCCAGCAGAAACTATTTTGCCCTTATTTCTAATTTTGTTGTAGAGAGAGTATAAGCAATAATAAGCCATAATAGGAAGGAACAAGGGTTTTTGCTGGTTGAGATAAGGATAGCTATACAGGGAGTTAACTCACATTAATTTCCTGTGCGTGTGTGTTACCTTCTAGGTTAATTCTTTTTTTGATCTAAACTTTTCTCTAGTTCCTGGTCCCCTTTTCCTATTGGCCTCAGTTGCTCTTAAGGTATCTGTTTAGTTTCTCTGCGTTAAGGGCAACAAATGCTAGCTAATTTTTTAGGTGTCTTACCTAAAAGAATCCAAGTCAACATACTACATCAATACCTACATACCCAAATACCCACGCTTATTGCAGTATTTATGATAGTATAATTATGGACTCAGTCTAGGTTCCCATTAATGAACAAATGCAGCAAAACTCCAGTGCATGCATGCATAAATAGATAGATAGATAGATAGATGTATTTGTACATATGTTCACATTCCATGTATATATATATGCATATCCATACACCCATTTTTGTATATACATATACATATTCATAACTGTGTGAATATATATATGTATATATATGAGCAATGGAGTTTTAGTCAGCCATAAAGAAAAATGAAATTAAGTCATTTTCTGGAAAATGAGTGGAACTGAAGATGTGAAGTGAAGTAAAACAGTCCCCAAAAGACAACTGTCACACTTTTTTCTCTCATTTGTGAAATCAAGGGGGAAAAACCAAGGTCATGAAAGTAAGAGAGGGACTGCTTAGAGAAGTGGAAGTGAAAGGAGAAAAGAGGGAGACAGGATGAGAAAAAGTGATAGAAGATGTGAATATGATCAAAGTACATTGTATACATATATGGGAATATAATGAAAGTCTTTGTACAATTAATGTATGCAAATAAAGATAAAAGAAAGGATTTAGACATGATATAGTCTTATGTTTATGTTCTTTTTTTTTTTTTTAGAAAAAGAACTAAATTTCTATTATCTCAACCAGTCAATAAAATCCTTTAGTGTTTGAGGGTTTCTGCTTTTTGTACTTCAAATGAGGCTGAGAAATCAGACCAATTTAATTAAGAAAATACATTGGCGAGGGGGTGCAGGTATGTTCCAATAATAACTTGTTTCAGCATTTCCTGTCTGCTGTCAGTGGCTCATAAGAATTTGGAATACAGAGGAGGGCTTTAAATATTCTCACAAACTTCTTAGGATATGGACACGCTAAAGTGATGACTCAAGTTACTTTACTGCATTTTATTTTTTCAGTGTTCAAAAAATACCCCCTCTATCTAACCGATTTCTTTTTTACCACGTGTATGAGATATAACTCCCCTTTTCAAAATTTACCCAAAAGTTAAAAACAACAACAAAAAATCCCACAAAAACCCTGCAGCCAAATACTATGACATCCCAATTAGTAAACACCAAACAGAACGCTTTACAAACACGAATAAAATATACCATACGCATTCAGCTTCCACACTGTAGTACCCAAGTGAGGAAGCTGCTGTGACGATGTCTGTAGGCAGTTTCTTTTGGCAGACAACTCCAGCGGAATTGCCACTCTCAATTATTAAGTTATGTATAAGACATGTGTGACCCATTGGATATTTGTGAAGTGACACTCGTGCTTCTGCTCATGCCCTGCTCCATCCGTCCCCCAGAAGCTGTCCGCCTCAGAGCCTGGGGGCTATTGCGGACTCCCATACTGCTACCTCGAGTTACCCCTTGCATTGGCCCTGAGGGGTGACCCCATGGCTGGGGTCCACCTTGCATTGGATGGCCCCAAGCTTATGGTGGGCCACCCATGGGATGACCACAGTGAGGTCCTGGACCCCCAGTAGGATTGTAAGACCAACCAGAGGCTCCCGGGTAGCTGTGGCTGAATGCCTCAGGGGAGAGATTAGAGAGGACCATGTTACTAAAACCTAGTCTCATGCTTTCAGAGTCAAAAGCTTCAATTTCTCTGGCTTGACGCTCCAGCAGGCTTCGTATTCGTTCTGTGAGTTCATTCTGCAAAGCCAACATCTCTTCTTCAATCTTTTGTTCTAAGAGCGCCCTGTGGAGGGAGACCCTCTATTCAAGCTTCTGTTGCTCTCGATCATGTTGTGCCTCAGCTTGCATTTTGATTTTGCTCTGGTATGCATTCAACAGCTCCAGTTCCTGCTGCAGCTGCATCTTCAAAACCTCACACTCTGCTTCCTGTGCTTCATCCAAATGCAGGGCCTGTGTGGAGAGCATTTCATTAATGCTGTGATCATACTGCTCAGCCAAGATGGCTAACTTCCGGGTCTGCTCCTCCTTGAGCCTTTTCAGAACAGCTTTGTGCTCACTCTTTGATGTAGTCTCCAATAGGTGATTTCTTAATGCTTTGTACTGTCTGGTTTGGATTTTGCAGGTATCCTGAAACTGCTTTTTTATTTGAAATATAAATAAGAGTTCCTTAGACTTCAAACTCTTAGGCTGCTGTCGAACTTCCATGACATGTTTTCGCCTTAGTTCTCGTTCCCTTCGCTTATTATATTCCAGCTGGTTAGTGAGCTCAGTTTGATGCTGCAATCTGATCAACTCACAGTGCATCTTCTGAATTGTGTTGAGGTGACTGAACTCCAGTTCTTGCATGGATTTATGCTGTTGCAATAGCATGGCATGCTCTAAGTCCTTCTGAGTCTGTCTTTTGTTTAATTCCTCCCTGACAAGGTCCTGCTGCAAATTATGACGCCCAAGCAACATTCTTCTCTTGAAGCAACGGCATTCCAGCTCTAGGTATTGTCTCTGACGTCTAAGAAGGTTAGCCTCTTCTTCTGCTTGGAAATGTTGTATATTCTCTTTTTGCTTTGAAAGCCACTCCTGTTTTTCTTTTTTAGGGGTGCTCTGGTTTTCATTCAGTTCCTCCTTAAGCTGCTCTTTTAGAAGTTTATATTCTCTTTTCTGAGATTCCAAAAAGCTATTCAGTTCTTTCTTCTGTTGAGCCTGAATATGTTGCTGAAACTTTTTCTCCTCATTGGCCATCACTTTAGCCTCTTTTTCCATAGCAGCCTGATGTTTCTTGATAAGTTTCTCTATTTCTACAGCAAAACTGTTACGCTGAGTTTTAAGATCTTTGTCTAATCTAAGGCGGTGTTCATCCATCTCAGCCTTTAATTTATTTTCCAGAGTCATCAACTGCTTTTGGTGTTGCTGCCTCATTCGCTTATAGCCAGACATCTGTTCTCTAAGTTCAGAATCCTGCTCATGTTCTTGCATTTGCCTTGTAACCAGTGATGCCGTCCGTATAGTTGCAAAGTGTTCTCGATTACGATAGTGCGATTTGTGACGAGATACTTGGGGTGGAGACTGTGGATCTGATGCTCTTGTTCTAGGATCTCCTTCCTCTCTGTAATTTTCCTCCTCAGGTTTTAAATGAATGACAGAACTGTTAGACATCACTGTATGGTCTCCCTCCATCATGTCTAGCTCACTCTTATCATCAGAGGCATCTGGAAGACTGTTAACACTACTACTTTGGCTGCTGGCACTGATGGACATACTGGAATAGAATGATTGCTTCCAACACTATTCACTGTTCCAGTCCGCCAACACCATGATCTTGTTCCTCTTCTTCTTCCTGTGCTTCTACTGCTGGTCCATATGTGCCTCCTGGAAAAGGAGTTTCTTCATTTTTCGATACTGTAGATTGTCTAGCTCTCTTACTGCATCTTTTGTCCTTTGAATAAGATCTATTAACACCGTTTCCGGACGTTCCTGAAAAACAAACATGTGCTTTAAAAGTTCCTCTGATGTAGGCCGATCTTGAGGGATTTTCTGCAGGCAAGAATCTACAAAGTTGTGAAAATAATCAGACCATTCATTAGACTGTAGTATAGGGGATTCATTTTGGGCTATGTGATATAAGGCACTCATTGCATTCATATTAAATAAAGGAGGTTTCCTTTCCGCTAGTTCAATACACGTTATTTCAAGAGACGATACATCAACTTTGCCATCATATTGTCCTTCATCCATGGCTAAAATTACTTCTGGGGCCGTCCAGTATGGTGTTCCCACAAAAGAACTGGCAGGGGATGACATGGAAGCAGACCCAAAGTCAGCAAGTTGCACCTGGCCTGGTTCTGTCAGAAGGGTTTTTCCCGCTTTGCTATCTCCGTGGATCATAGTGTGAGAATGTAAGTAGGCTAATCCCTGGAGAGCACCATGTGTAACTGCTGCTATTTCCACTTCTTGTAATGGCTTTTTGTGAACTTCTAGTAAATCTGAAGCAGATCCCAAACAATATTCCACTACAAGCCATGCTGTGTGTTCACGTAAATAGCAGCCTTTGTATTCTATACTGTTGGGAGGTTTTATTCTTTGTAGAAACTTGACTTCCTTGATAATATCCTGCCATTTCTCTGTAGACTGTTTTCCACTACAAGACATTTTCTTGATAGCCACCACTTCATTGGTACCCATGTCTCTTGCAAAATACACTGCTCCAAAGCTTCCATGGCCAATTTCTCTCAGATCTGTGAAGAGCTTTTCTGGATCTTCTTTAAAGAAGAGCTCTGCAATCTCCGGGTCCTTTAGACTGCCAGCTCTGTTAGTTGGTGGCATCCTGCTGGGCAGTCAGCTGTCCGATTCTAATTTTATACTGCTATCCCAATCCTTGGTTCATATGTATAAATGAAGCCACATTGGCATAAACTACCTTTGGCAGACAGGTCTAGGGCTGAGAAGGCAGGCGCAGCCCCCTGTAACACTCTGGTAACGACGAGGAGTGAGGAGGAGGGGGCCCGGCGACAGACCGCCCCACCCCCACAGAGCCGCAGCCAGCCGCCCAGCCCAAGCTCTGCGACAAGGTGTGTGGGGGGGGGGGGGCGAGGCAAGGGGACAACCAGGGTCGAGGAAGCGCCCTCAGCCCCAGCCCTCGGGATCAGCTAAGATGGCACGGGGAAGTGCTGGGAGCCGCTGCTGCCGCCTCGGGGGAACCGGCCGGGGCTTCGGCCGCCTCCTCTTACGTTTTCTATAAAGTTACTGTAATTACAAAAATGTTTTCTATCTGTTTTTTATCTTCAGAAACAAATTTATGTTTGTATATCAAACTTGTAATCACAGTTGTTTTGAAGTTTTTTTGTGTATACTCTGTTGGATATCTTAAATACACATTATTGTCATCTGTCACTAATGACAATTTTATTTCATTGTTTACACTCTAAAAACATTTTATTTTTCTGTCCTCATTGCATTGCCTGGAACCACCACTGTAATATTTAACATCTTTGTCACATTTTATTTTTGAGGAAGAAAAATTTTAATCTTTCATCAATAAGTATAATGGCTGTGAGAGTAGTTTTGCAAAGACTTATTTCTAGATTAAACAAGTTCATTGCACCTACAATTTCTGAAGATTTATTATCATAAACTGATGCTAATTTTTAATATAAATTCTGCTTAGCCTTACCTAAATGATCATAAAATGTTTTATTTTCCTCTTCATGTGAGGGCTTACATTCAGGTATGAAATGGCACTTTCATTCCTAGGAAAAACACCTTTGTGATTTTCTTTGTATTGTATACGATTGCATTGAGTAAGCTAATATTTCCTTTAAAATGTTCGCGCCTCCATTAAGAGGGGAAATCACCACCAGTTTTATTATTTTGTAATGTTCTTATATGATTCCAGAGAATTTATAGAAAAATTTGTGAAATATTTCCTTTTTGGAAGAGTTTAAATAAAATGATACTATTTCTTCCTAATTGTTTATAAAATTTACTTCTAAAGACAACTAGACCTGAAGAGTTAGAAACAAAGTTTAGAATGTCAGATTTATTTTTAATTTTTTCAGGATCAAGCACAGAAACTTAAAATTTTGAAATTTCATACATATTTTTAAAACAGCATTTCTCCTATTGTTGACTATGTATCAAGTTTTCTTAAAATTTTATAATAAAAACTCTATTGCACAATAATACAAGAAATGCTACTGTACTGAAAATGAGTCAATGGGGTAATGAAGTAATGGATAGCAATATTTTCACACATTTGTGTTATAATATGGCACATTATTTTATAAAAACATTTTAAGAATAATAGTTCTTATTATTTAATAAAATTTTAATATTTTATTAAAAAGTACCAAAGCAGAGTAGAAAGACCCAAAAGTAAGATGACCTTCAGTAATTAATAGTGTATTTGATAAAAGCTGATGTAACCAGACACCTCATCCCATCTGCTGTTATTTATTTACTCATTTTGGCAGTACTGTGGTTTGAGTTCATGGCTTCATGCCTTTTTCAGAGTGGATATCAGTAGAAGGGATGTGGGCACAAGGAAATGTGAAATAAGGCCGCATACGGTGGATGTATTTTGTATCCATATATAAAAACAGAAGAATGAAACCTGTTGAAATTGTTTTAAGAAGGAGGGGAAGGGGGAAGAGGTAGAATGATGTAGGCGGTAAATCCAACAAAGATATATTGTAGCTCACATGTAAACATCACAGTGAAACTATTATATGTAAATATAATAGTTGATGTAACCCATTATTCTCAAATTAATTATCAAATAAAGATATTAAATCAAACATTTTAATATATTGAACCAGATATCCATGCTCTAGCTTTTCCATCTGACAGTATGGAAGTATCCTATATAAATTACTCTTTTAATTATTATCTTAAGAGATTATTTACTTTTTTATTTCAAACTTTCCAATATGTAACCCAGAAAAAATTACTTGCCAAAAGTAAAATAACAATAGTATTTTCAAACATATTTTTCATCTATCTATAACCTAAGAGCCAGTTTTTTGATACCCTAAAACAAAGGGAAAACAAATGAAAAGAAAATATCATGCTTGTATGTACAAGTTTTCCAGGTTCTTAATGAAATTAATTAAATCTCCCATAAAATTATTACATTCTTTTGTTTACTTGTTATTTTATTGTAAAAGGGGAAGTTACTATTCCTTCTGTGCTGACACAAATAATGAAATATGCAAGAGATAATAAAAGAGAAATAGTTCAACTCACTTGGAACATAGCACGACATTAGGAAAGTTTAGATATTACTGACTTGTAAGACAGGTTAGTTGCACTGAGAGTTACTCTCTAAAACATTTCTAACCAGATGGAAAATGAATCAATATTAACTGATGAAAGATTACACAACTTTGAAAGAAGCAGACAAGCTCAAATTTGTCTCTTACTACCTGAAAGAAACTCCCACAAGTGTGTAGTCTGTGGAATGAAGCCCAAAATAACATTACCTTTGACTTGTAATTGATTTTAGTTGCTGGAAGACACTAAACTAATCAATGATAGTGAAAATAGCAGAAACTAGGCTCTTATGTTTGGAAGTTCCCTAAAAAGTAGTATCTGCTTTCAAAGTAATGTGAAGGTAATAGTTGTGATTTCTCTACCATGAAATGCCTGCCCAAATATCTTTGGTGATGCAAATCAATATAGGTCAAAAGTAATGAAAGATACCCACTTGAGTAAAACAGCAGAAAGTCTTGCTAAAATAAATATGAGAACCGAAACTAAATTTCAGTTAGGCTGCCTTTGGCTGCAAGTATACGGGATCCAGCTATACAGATAAAATATATTTACTGCACAGCTGAAAGTCCAGAGGTACATCAGAATCAATCTAGCTAAATCCAGTGGATCTGGTTTATATCTCTGCAGTCTCCCTGACTATGAATTCCTGTTTTCATCCCAAAGGTGACCTCATTTATGCGAAGAAAATAACTATGGGAGGTCAGTGTTTTACAATTGTAGAACACAAAATCATCAAGATGAAAAATAACACCTTTTGGTGGCTTTATTACAAAATAGAAAAACTTCTTTCCCTTTATCCCCCAGCAAATCTCTCAATTCTTTGTTTCAGAGTCAGCCATATCCCAATACTGAAGCCAAAGTGATTCTTCTAGTTAACTGATTTTCAGAATACCAGAGGATTTATCAGGTTCATCTTGGAACTGTGGATGAAGTAAGCTTTACTTTTTCTCTGAAAGAAATGTGATAAACTGAAAAATATCAGAGCACTCCCAAAGGTAGAAATTTTAAAAAAATTAGTTGACAAACAAAAATATTAGTAAAGCCTAATTTTCATCCATCTTTACTAATGTAACCAAAATTATACTAAAAGGCAGTTATAAGTTTTATTCATAGAGAGAATTTTTCATAAAAAATAATGTCCAGATAAAATTTATCCAATATATCCTGTCATGTTTTCATTCTTAAATAATGTTCTTTTCTTCATTGAAATTATATTACAGATAGGAAGATAATTCAATAATTAAATGAACATGATAAATACATAATATTAAATATCTACAAATGGAATAAGTAAGAAAAAATAACAGAGGAAAAACATGGACATCCTTACTGAGTTTTGTATAATGATAAAGAAATAGCAGGAAATTCCTGGAGATGACTTAAACCTGAAAGTTGAAAAAAACAAAAAGAAATGAGTAGAGACAGTTGTTTCAGAACGAGAATATACAATGGGCAAAAAGCCCTGGGGTACACACAGACACTCCTGCACTCATGTGCCTAGGACTTACTTTGATAAAGATAGAGGAGATGTACAAATATGCTGAGAATGGTGAACATCGGAAATCCCTGCACCTGAGAAACACAGGGATTTGCAGTTCAAGGTCACCATAGTCTACATAACAAGACCCTGCCAAGAAGGAAAGAAGGAGAGAAAGAAGAAAGGGAGGGAAGGATGGAGGGAAGGAGGAAAGGAAAGAGGGAGAAAGAGAGAGAAGGAGAGAGAAATAATCATAATGTAAAGTGGATTAGTTCTTTAAACAATAATAAATAGGGATAATGGAAACAGACAGGAATTAGGCAAGCAGAGATACAAATCTAAAGACCCTGGGTAAGAGACTGCCTGACATTTTTGTTGAAAGAAAGCTGGCCAGGTAGCTAAAACAAAGTGGTCAAGTTTGGAGACCAGATGAGTTACTATCCAGAGCACTGCCAGTTTTGTGAGAACTTTGACTTTTACTCTGAGTCACATCAAAGCCTTTGGAGATGAAATGCAGGACAACAGCATGACCTGGCTGATGTGATTGATTTATTATGATGACTCAGGCTTCTGCTGTGAATAAGAATGAAAGGGGTCAAGGGCAAAACAAGGAGGCTTGTTAGTATTCCAATAAAAAAATCTAAGAGGGAGCTAATGGATGACCAGATTTAGTAACAACAGATGGAGAATGGTTGGATTCTGTAATTGTGTTAAAGAATTTGCTGATCAAACAAGTGTGAGTGTAAGAAAAAAACATGTATAGGGAAAAAAATGACGGATTGCAAATGTCAGGAAAATTATTATTTCTGAATATAAGTGTATAAATATAAATACCTGATAACATCATGTCAATTAATAAATTCACATTTAATTACATTTTTACAAAAATTACAATTTTGATAGCACTCATGTTTTAATTCAGGGCCCCACACTTACTAGGAAGTTTCTCTATCACTCCAGCCACTTTGTCAGTCCTTTTTATAATGGTTATTTTTGAGTTAATGTCTCACTTTATACCCAGGCTGGTCTACACTGCAATCTTTCTATTTGTGCTTATCAGTGTAGCTTGGAAGGCAGGCACTATAAAACTTTTTGCCCAGGATGACTTCAAATCACCATCCTTCTGATTACTTCCTCCCGAGTAGCTAGGATGGCAGGCTGAGCCACTGTGCCCAGCTAAGTTTAATTATTTTTAACCAGAAGAAGATTCATAGAGGTAAGACTAATTTTACCTTTGGAAATAAACTATTTTTTGCTAAGTAAAAGAACATCTCCAACAGTTTTGTGTTACAATGATGATTTCTAACACAATAACATGCAATTTTGAAATAGTTTTGTACAAGTATCTAATCATTCAAAAGTAAAGACACTGTAATGAGTAAATTAAAATGAAAAAGATAAAAATTATCATAAAATATTGATGCAGATCACATATCCTAAGCAAAAATAAATTTTTTACTTTAATTTTTTGAAGTATTAATATATTCACAGAAAAAATATACCATAACTGATCAATTAATGAATTTTCAATGCTAAGCACATCTCACAACTACTACTGATAAAAGCAACAAAATGTAAATGATACCCAGAAACCATTTCTCTGCTTTGTTAACCCATATGACAATAAATTATCATCTCAATATATAAATGCATAAATTGTTGTTGCAGACTTTAAAATTTTGCATATACATTGGTTTATTCAACTTATCCTCTTTGAATCTGGCTTGATTTATTCAACAATATGTTTGACAAATTCATCTGTATTAATGGGCATAGTTGTCAATATCATCTGTGTATTGTGTGACAGATTTTTATTTCCAAAATAGCCACTACAGTATCTTTTAGCCTGACTAATCTTCAAATTCACTTTGCCCCTTCCTAAATACATTTTTTGCCCTCGTCATTTTAGCTATTCCAGTGGGTGCAAAATGGGATTACATTATAGATCCCATTTGCATTTCTCTGATGTCTTATATTATGAACAACATTTGTATGTTAATTGGCCACTTGAATATTGTCTTATTAAAAGAAAGCCTTAAACTCATAGTTTAATTGAGTTTTATTTCTTTTTCTTATTGACTTTAAGAATACTTATACACTGGGGAAATATGTATTTAAAATTGCTTCTCTTACTCTGTGGGCTTTCTTTTCACTCTCAATGATGTCTTGAATGGACAGGAGATATTAATATTAATATAGTCCATTTTATATTTTTCTTGTAAGGCATTTTATGCAGTATTTTAAAAAATAAGTGCATAATTTGAAGTAATAAACTTCTCTAAAGCTTTTTTGTCCTAGCTGTCACATTTAGGCTTTCTCCAACACATTGGAATGTTGGTAGATGATATGAGAAACATTTTGTGTGTCAAAGATGGAAGTTCACATATTCCATTTTGTTTATCAATAACCATTTATTGATCAGACTGTCATTTCTCAATGCACTGTGTTGCTGTCTTTGTCATGAATCATTTTATATTTCAAAACTCTATTCTTGCTCACCTGTGTTTTTCCAACAGCTTCCTAACTAATCAAACAGATTAATCCTCTCAAATTATTCCTGAAAGTTAAAAATTTGACAGTGTCTATTCTTGATTAAGAAATGTTTAATTGTTATAAATGCCTAAATTAGTGCTTTATTAGTGCAAAACTTTTTAAAAATGGGTCTTTCATTGAACTAGATGAATCCCAATGAGAAGCAGAGTCAGTGGTGGCAGAGTTCTCAGTAATCTGCGTTAAAAATAACGTACTGTGCCTTCAACAACAGGAGAGCCAGTGGTTTAAAAATGAGACGAAATTATCTTGCATTGAACATATACAGAGCAGTCTCTGGTCTTGTTTCTGTTTACTTTACCAGTTTGATGTTCTACGTATTTATCTCTTCACTGGTATTTAATATTACAAAAAATTTCAACCATTTTAGTTACTACACTTTGCTTTTTAACCAACCTACATCTTTGTATGGACATAGCATTTTGACCACCACTATACAAAGGTATAATAAACCTATGTCATACTTCTAAATCCAGTAAAGTAATTGCCCCAACTGATTTGACTTCATTAGTATGGCTCTGTGACACCTCAGTTCCCACCCAATAATATCACTCTCACTTATTCAATACTCACAAGTGGAAAATACTTTCATTATTACATGTGTCTATCTTCCCTAAAAAAATTCATGATTCTTGCTATTGGATTATTTAACTATGTCTTTGGATTCTCAGTCCTATGCACAATATCAGATAATATTTACATCATATTTTAAATAGAACTAAGATCAAATCAATATTACTTTTATGATTAAATTTGCAGTTACAAATTGTAAATAACTAGATAATTTGTGGAAATCATATTAGAAGATCATGGTCCTATCTAATACTCAGCTCAATCATTAAAAAATAAATTCTATTCCTTTTTAGGAAAAAAATTTTATTTGCCATACATAATTTATAAAATGATTTTCTTTGCTCATGTAGTTTATTCTCTATTATTGAACAGTAATTAACAGAAGACCAAAATTTATCCTAGAATCAGAGTTCCTATGTCCATCCTTCATTATTCTTCATAATCTATTCCTTTTTCTTGCAAAGAATTTTATTCATCTGTACTTATGAAAAATCAGTAGAAAAACTCACCAAAATCAAGTTCCATATGATTATTTTTGAAAATGTTATCATAAAAAGCATTCTTAAATTTTGTGTTGGCTGGCTGATAAAATTAAGTTTAATATTTGCAGTTGAATTACTTCAGTCAAATATAAAATGTATGGGGCAGAACCTGTTACTACTTTTATAAGGTAATCAGATTCTAATTATTTCTGTAATTAAATATTTCCTGAGCCTCTTCAGTTCTTTTAGCACTTTGAAAAATAGGAAATAGCTGTTGAGCTTATTCCAAGATCTTCATATAGCACATGGCAATGCTGAACACTTAGCACTGCTTAATAAACTTTCATCCAGTCAATGAGTGTCAGTCACTGTGCCAGCTGTGCACACAAGCTCATGAAGCACCAGTGAAAATCATGAGGGAGAGGTCCTGAGAGACAGCACGAGCTAACACGGCACCTCCACATGACTCCAGGATGCTGAAATTACTTAGGCAATCATTCAAATTCACCTGTAATCTCAATGTTTTAACTCTACTAATACCCAGGCAATGAATAAAAAAGGACTATTTATCAAGACCTAAATTGTTATATGCTTTTTAACATAAATTTCTAATTCAAATTTTATTATATTTTATAGATAAAGAAAATGAGAATAAGTTCAATTAAGTACTATGCTTAAGATTATTTATTTAAAAAGTAATGTGAACTGGACTAAATGCCATCTGACTTTAAATGAAGACTTGATGTACCTCACATCACTGCCTCTCTTCCACTTTCTTAAAGGTATCTTAACTATTAAGGCTTAACAAATATATGCCCTGAAATTCTACTTCTAGCTATATATAACAAACAAATCTGTAAATATATACATATAAACAAATATATGTACATATGTTGAAAGCAGAACAGTTTGTAAGAGTTAATTTGTATTCTAAAGAAACAGAATTGGTAAGTTATGGCATGTTACTATCATACAATATAATGCAAAAGAATAAATTGTTGGTCCTTCCAATCTCATGGATGAATTTGACAAATGAAATAGCTTTTAAAAAGTCCTTAAAAAAGAAGTACTTTTTCTTGATTCCATTCATATAAAGTTCCAAAACAAGTTTAAGAATTGCTGTGGCATGGCAGATGAACTGCAGCAGGATACAGATTCTGGTTGTTGGCTTTTTGACCTGGGTAATTGATTGTGGTTTTATTTTGTAAAAATTCATCGATTTACAATTTGTCACTTTTCTGTGCACAGATTACGTAAGTAACATTTTTCCACCAAAATGCAAATGCAATAAGCAGATATACTGAATAGTATGTTACATGGAGGAGAACATATTTCCCTGATTTTGTTATTTTTAATATATGCTTGGAAATATAACATGACAATGTAAATTAGTAAGTATGCTAGTAATTTTTCCAACATAGCATCTGGTTAAGAGTTTAAAACTTAATTAGGTTTAAGTAATATGTTACAAAAAAAGAGCTCAAACATGCTTGTTTTCTAAATACTAATTATCTTGTGGGAGTTTCCCATCCTTTGAAATCTCCATGAAAATGGTGAGTGGTTGGGGATGACTTCTATTTTCTTAACCTCTATTCAGATGCCCTATGTTCTTTGAATTTATGCAATGATGTATGTTCCTCACCATGTGTCTACTACATCCCAAGACAAAGGCAGCATGAAAACAGCTGTAGATACTTGATTTTCCCCAACTATAAAAGGAAAACTATACATAAAGCCTCCATATTTAGTACAGATTACTGAAGGTTAGCTACAAGGAAAGATGACATTCAGATGAAATCGAAGTGTCTTATTCTAAAAAATATCTCTAGCATTTTTTATCAACTGAATTGTCATTCTCACCACATATTTCTTTGTGCTCATTTCCTTCATCTTCTTCTTTTCCTTATCTTTTCATTTCTCAATTACTCTTTGACCCCAAACTCATAAAAGGAAAAGGAAGGTAGAAAAGAAAGATGGAGGAAATGAAGAAGTAGAGCAAGGAGGAGAGAGGGGAAGTGCAACTTTTGATTTTCTTTTTTTACTTGCTTTATTATTATTTATCATTGTGTTGGATGGGAGTACATTGTGGCATTTACAAAAATTTTTACCATATATCAAATATATTATACTTGATTTTACCCCCTCCACCATTCTCCTTCATTCCCCCCAACCCCCAATTCCTGGAATAGTTTCAGCAGGTATCAGTTTTCCATTACACACCTGTACACACAGCGTTTGCAGCATATCTACCTCCTGTGCTTTACCCACATCCTCCCCTTCCCACTCACATCAACCCCCACCCCCAGGCAGAACCTGTTCCACCCTCCTGTTCTCTGATTTTTGTGTAAGAAAAAATGACATTTTTACTTGTTTAAGATAGATACACAGGGAGTTTCCTTGTGGTATTTCCATGTATATAGTTTGATAGCCAGATTTGGTTCATATCCTGTATTTTTCTTCCTTCTACCTTAGTCCCTTTCTTATGGTGGTCACAACCTGTTTAAAAAGTATATATTCACTCTTGTATAGAGAATTGATCTTCTATGCAAGGCATCTCAAGTCTGTCTAGGTCCATCTCTATGCAACCCTCATGTCTCCCTTGGAAGAATTCTTAGTTCTGACAAGATGCAAAGATCATACTGATACACATTTATTTTTTGAGACAGGGTCTTGTTATGTCCTCCAGGTGGGCCTTGACTTGCAATCATTTTACCTCATCCTCTGAGTTCTAGGATTACAGGTGTGAACAACCACACTCAACTCTGAAGCACATTTTCCCCTAGAAAATCATCATTTATTTCAAATCTCATCATTTTTTCCTACAAATTATGGTAAACAGAAAATACTATTTGAAGGTAGAGAAAACTGTGACCAGTTTTAATTTTTAAAAAGAAAATTTTTCTTTCAAACTCCAGTACCTCCAAAGGAAAAAGAAAAATTATCTTCTTTCCATTTTTATTAACAGAACACAGTGTATCTATAGTTAATTTCTAATGACAATAGCCCACTGTGAGCAAATTCATTATTTTAGAATTATGAGAAGATAAATTAGGTTAACAGTTAATATATGTTCAAAAGCCATTATTAGAATACAATCTTATAGGAGGAAAATGTTTCATATAATTTCAAAAACTTTATAAGCACTCACATACTCTTTAGGTTGTTGTTTTTAAGCTCATAATTTCTCATCAGCAAAAGCAAAATACTAAAAATTATAGATAACTTTTTAAAAATGTATTATTCAGATTTAATTATTTTATTTTGTGTACAACTTTCCTTTGAAGAAACTGTATGATATACATATAAGGAAAAACTTCATCTATGTATGTCCTCTTCGTAATTACTCAAATATTCCTAGATTAGAGAATTTAGCGATGAGGAATTAGTCACCTGTTTATGGATTGGATTCTCTCACACCTATTGCAATATTTCTGTGTTTGCTTGTGAGAAAAGGAAGTTTAACATAATTTTTTAAATAAAAAATACATTTGAATTCTTCAAAAGTTAAATATATAAAAATGACAGCATATGTACTTAAATTTATCGAAGGCATGATTAATAGTACACTGAGAAAGTTATTACTCTATACCAAAATGCTTACAAACTTTATTACCACTTGCTACAGTCTCAGCTAGTATCATAATGACATAGTTTATTACAATTCTATCTTTTTAATTGCACACATAATTATCATTGTGGTGTATAGTTGGTAATTGCTAAGATTTACTTACATAGTTACCAATTCATTTTTTTCTCCATTCTTTCTCATATCACAAATACTACTTCTGTGATCAATTTCCTCCCAAAGGATGTCCTTTCATAATGTCCTTTGATAATGACAAACATTACATTGGTTGAAAAGTATCTTTTGGGATAGTGACTTCTAGGTTGATTCTTTTTTTCTTGGCATCTTGCTTTCATTGTTCCTGTTTGGAACCAAGCTCACAGTATCATTCCTCTGGAAGATTTCTTTTCTGCAAAGTGCTTTGAAATTTTTCTCTTGATGTTGTCATTGCTTAGGTATATATATTTCTTCTATTTATTTCGTTAGAAGTTCTTGAGAACGTTTGCTCTACGGATTGTACCTTCTTTTCTGGAAAATTCTCACCTACTATCTCTTCTGTATTTTCTGTAACCCATTTTTGCTGCCCTCATTCTGGAACCACAATTGTACTTTCTGCTGTTACCTAAACTTCTCCCTATCTGCTGTGTTTGAATATTTTTGCTACTTGATCTTCCAGTTCATTTGCATATTAAGTGAGCTACAGTTAGTTTGTATAACCACTCATTTAATTTTTCTTTTACATTATTCAACATTTTCTACTTCCTTCACCTTTTATAATCTGCTAATTCACTGTATATAATCTCTATATTTTACAAAGGTTTCAAATACATTTTTAAAAAGGATTTGGATGAAGTAAACAGTATTGGTTATATTGTGTCTGATAATTCTCATGTTTAATATTTATTAAGTCTATGCCCCCACTTTTTTTTCTTTTTTTTTTGGCTGTACTAGGGTTTGAACTTAATGCTTTGTGCTTGTTAGGTGATCTACCACTTGAGTCCTATCTCCAGGCAGCTATGTCTCTCTCTCTCTTCATCTCTTATTTTGATGGAACTGGGATTTGAACTCAAGGCTTTGCTCTTACAAAGCAGGTGATCTACTGTTTGAGCCATACTTGCAGTCCATTTTGCTTTAGTTATTTTAAAGATGGGATCTCTCGAAATATTTATATTAGTTGGGATGGAACCATGATACTTCAAATCTCACCTCCCAAGAAGCTAAGATTCCAGTCATGAGCCACTAACACCCAGCTACCTTTTTTATAAATGCTGGTTTTTCAGTCATGATCCTTTGTTCTCCAGGTACTTTGCTATTTCTTTAGAACCTCCAGGCTCTCCACGAAAACATTTTGCTGGAATACTTCCAGTTGTAGGGTAGCTTACATCACCAGAGAATAGCAAGTTGTGTTTTGTTTTGCATTATTAGCTCTTTTTGGCAAGATGGTTTGTCAGAGTAAATAATTCTGCTATAATATTGGAAATAAAGGCCTTTATTCCATCATTTTAAATGTAATCTTTATTTTTTTTTTTACTTTTTTATTATCATAGTATTATTGAACTGGGCATACTTTGTAACATTTACATGAATGCTTATAACATATCTTAGTTAAATTCACTCCTCCGTCATTCTCCTTTATCCCTCCCATACTTTATTCTTAGAGTAGTTCTCATTGCTCCATTTTCTTACATGACTACATAATATTTCCACCATATTCACCCGCCCACACCCTTTCCTGATATCCTCCCCCTCCCACTGGTAATAACCCTCAGATATGACCCATTTTAACTTCCATTCCAAATCCCCTCTAAAAATCAATGCTGTATTTGGTGAACCATCCTTTAACTCAAGTTTTAATAGTAATTTGTTTTCTCATGGGAGCATAATAGAAAAAGGTTTCTGTAGGTGTCTTATTTTTCTCTCACACTGTTTTAAATTTGTTTTCTTCTATCTCTGCTATTTGTTACACAATTTTTAAATTTCCTTATCTGCTCAACATGTTATTTTAATTTTTTGTTAATATTCACATTTAACTTAGCTATTAACTCAATAGCTAAGTCCACTGTGGGCTTCAACAAATGGGCTGCAAGGCAAATAACAAGTATTTATTTAATTTCTAAGAAAGCTAAAGCATTTTCTTTTATTTTGTTTTTTGAGACAAGGTCTTGCTGTGCTGCCCAGGCATACCTGGGCTTGAAAGATCCTAGTGTTTCAGACTCCCAAACAAATGGGACTACAGGTACTCAAAACATTGGCAAAATTCTGCTTTTGCAATAAGCATTTAAGAAAACAATGTTAAGCAGCACAGGAAAGTAAATGAAAGGAAGGGAAAAAAAGGTTTAAAAGTGGCCAGAATCTTAGCTATGTGGGAAATTGAGATCAGGATCATGGTTGGAGGACAACTCTAGCAAAAAAGTTCACAAGACCCCATCTTAATGAAATCTGGTCAACTGTCATCCCAACTATGCTGAGGAGCCTTAAATTTGAAGATCACAGTTTAGGCTAGTCTAGATAAAAAGTGAGACACTATCTCCCAAATAGCTACAGCAAAAAGTAGTAGAGATGTGGTCCAAATGGTAGAGCACTTATTTAGCAAGCTAAAAGAAATTGAAATCCCAGTACTGCCACACACAAAAAAAATTTAAACTGAATAGTGGCTCCTTTTTAACTTATAGTTTACATAATTGCTGATGCTAGAAAGAGATGAAGAATTAGTTGGAATTTTGTTTCTGCCAGATTAACATATTCAAACAATTATAGCTTTGTGTATTTATAATGTTTTATTTCATTTTAAAAGTTCATGCATATCACTATTACTGAACTTACCTATCACTAATATCTTTAGGGAAGGACTTATATAAAATCAATGGAAGGGAATTGTGGATAACTTTAAAAATTTATTTTCTCATTCTAAATACATGAGGAAGGAGAGATTCATGATTGCAACTAGAGGGAGGAAGCAAACAGTGTGAGCTCTGTAAATTAAAAATCTTGCTGAGACACTGGAGCCACACTTGACAGAAAAAATCACCAAGAAGAAACAAAAGTTCAACACTACAAACCTTCAGCCTGTACAAAGCTTCTCCATGCCATGTTACACTGAGAAAACAGGAGATCTCCTGCACTGCCAGATGCCAGCTCCAAACATGCTTGGGAGACATAGACCAAGAGGTGAGCAAATAAGCAGCATGTGGTACTCCCACAGCCACCCCTGGGATAAACCAGCATAGTCCCCTGGACAGTCTGACCCAAGCCTAGCAAAAAAAAAAAAAAAAAAAAAAAAACAGATAATAAACAAGGAACTGAAAAGGACATGCAGCAGAGGGGGTGGGGTGCTCTAAGCACATCAGAGAAGCGGCGAATGGGCAAGGAGGTGAATTCCATGTGAACTTTCAGTAAACAAAGCCTAGACAGGCAGACAGGTTGACAATAGATGAGTGATGAGCTGCTGCCTGAAACAGGGCAGATAGCAGGCCACAAAGCTCATCTCCTGATCCAAACACCTGGCAAGACTACCACAGAGCTACTGCTTAAATACCAACACTAGGACTGGATGCTGAAGGAGGAACACCAGAACTACTAAGATTGAAATTCTATTGTTCCTGAACCTGGAATTGTTTTTTTTTATTCTCTAAGTGTTTGTCTTGTTCACTGTTTGCTTGTCCACCATCTCTCCCTGTTGATTTCTTTGGTTCTCTAGTTTTTTTCCTTCTTCCTTTTTCTTTTTTCTCATTCTTTCTTGGTATGGTTAGTCTTACTATTGTAAGTTCACTAATACTAAATTACACACAGACCAGAGACAGAAACAGCACCAAGTGGAACAGTGGGAAGAAAAAAAAAAGGATAGAAACCATTATCCCCCCCAAAACAAATTAATTTAGGAATCAGAGGGAAATGAAAATGGATACCCAGTTCCACATTCCAACAAAACAAAGTAGACTATCCCAAGGAAACCAACGAAGCCCATAAGAACAGCCTGAAAGAAGAAATCCTGCAATAAATCACTGAGAATTTCATGGAGATGTTACTAGACAAGGTCAACCAAAACTTACAGGAGATACTCAAGAAATTCCAAGACAACAAAAATAAAGAATATGAGAAGAAACAAAACCATATAAATGAATTCATAGGAGCCATAAATAAATACCAAACTGAAACAGAGAACACCATAGATAGAGAGATAAATGAATTAAGGGCAAAAGTTGACAATATTAAAGAGGAAGTGACCCATGATATGGAAAACCTCAGAAAAAAGAATGAAGCAGAAATGCAAAACACAACAGAAGGCTACTCATTCAAACTAGAACAAGCAGAAGACAGAACCTCAGAACTTGCAGATGAAATGGAAATTAAAGGAAAAACTGAACAACTATTGCTCAAACAACTCAAAACCTGTGAAAAGAATATGCAAGAACTCACCAACTCCATCAAAAGACCAAACCTGAGAATCATGGACATTGAAGAAGGAGAAGAGGTGCAAGCAAAAGGGATTCATAATATAGTCAAGAAAATAATAACAGAAAATTTCCCAAATCTAGAGAAATTATGCCCATTAAGGTACAAGAAGCCTCCAGGACACTAAACAGACTTGACCAAAATAGAACTATCCCACAACATATTATCATTAAAACAACAAGCACAGAGAATAGAGAAAGATTATTGAAGGCTATAAAAGAGAAAAAAACAAATAACATACAAAGATAAACCCATCAAAATCACAGCAGATTTCTCAACAGAAACCTTAAAAGCAAGAAGAGCATGTAGTGAGGTATTCTGAGAACTGAAAGAAATCAGTTCAAAGTAGATGGAGCAATAAAACTTTTCCATGATTAAGAGAAGCTAAAACAATATATGACCACAAGGCCACCATTACAAAAGATTCTTCAAAGAATTCTGAACACAGAAAATGAAAACAAACAAAAGCCATGAACAGACAGGTAGTACCAAACCATAGGAGAAGAAAAGGCAAGAAAGTAGAGAGTAACAGTGATTCAGCTTTGTTGTTTAAACCCTTAAACAACAAAGACAACTAAATGACAGGAATCACAACATATCTATCACTACAAACACTGAATGTTAACGGACTGAATTCCCCCATCAAAAGACCCTGTTTGGCAAACTGGATTAAAAAGGAAGATCCAACAATCTGTTGCTTACAGAAGACCCATCTCATTGACAGAATCAAGCACTGGCTGAGGGTAAAAGGATGGAAGAAGATTTACCAAGCTAATTGGCCCCCAAAACAAGCAGGGGTAGCAATACTTATCTCAGACAAAGAAGACTTCAAACTTACATTGGTCAAATGAGATAAAGAAGGATGAACATACTAATAAAAGGGAAAATGTACCAAAAGGAAATAACAATTATCAACCTATATGCACCAAATGTCAATCCACCCAATTTCATCAAATATACTCTGAAGGACCTTAAAACATATATAAACTCCAACACAGACTTTAATACCCCCCTATCACCAACAGATACATCATCCAAACAAAAAATCAATAAAGAAATCCTAGAACTAAATCACACCATAGATCAAATGGACCTAGCTGTTGTCTAGAAAATATTTCATCCAAATTCTGCACAATATACATTCTTCTCAGCAGCCCAAGGAACCTTCTCCAAAATTGATCATATTTTAGGGGACAAAGCAAGCCTCAGCAAATATAAGGAAACAGAAATAATGCCATGCATTCTATCTGATCACAATGCATTAACACTACAAAAACAACAGTAAAAAACATGCAAGCAGTTGTAAGCTGAACAGCACATTGCTCAATGATCAATGGGTAATTGATGAAATAAAAGAGGAAAGTGAAAGGCTCCTGGAAGTTAATAAAAATGAAAACACGACCTACTGGAACCTATGAGACACAGCAAAGGCAGTCCTGAGAGGAAAGTTTATAGCCATGAGTGCATATATTAAATAGTCAGAAAGATCTCAAATCAATGGCATCTCAAACTCCTAGAAAATCAAGAAAAGGCAAATCCAAAAAAAAGCAGAAGGAGAGAAATAATGAAAATAAGGGCTAAAATCAATGAAATAGAAACAAAAAAAATACAAAGAATCAATGAAACAAAAAGCTGGTTTGTTGAAACAATAAATAAGATTGATAGACCTCTGGAAAATCTGACTAAAATGAGGAGAGAAAAAACCCAAATCAGTAAAATCATAAATGCAAAGGGGAGCCAACAACAAACACCACAGAAATCAAGGAAATCATCAGAGACTACTTTGAGAACCTATATTCTAATAATTGCAAAATCTTGAGTAAATGGACAAATTTCTAGATACTTATGACCATCCAAAATTGAATCAAGAGGATATTAATCACCTGATTGATCCATAACACAAAATGAAATTGCTGCAATAAAGAGTCTCTCAAAAAAGAAAAGTCCAGGACCTGATGGATTTTCAGCTGAATTCTATCAGACCTTTGAAGAAGAAATAATACCAATCCTCCTTAAACTGTTCCACAAAATAGAAAGGGAAGGAAAACTGCCTAACTCATTTTATGAAGCCAGTATCACACTCATCCCAAAACCAGACCAAGACACTTCCAAAAAGGAGAACTATAGGCCAATCTCTTTAATGAACATCGATGCAAAAATCCTCAATAAAATAATGGCAAACTGAATTCAACAACACATCAGAAAGATCATTGACCATGACCAAGTCAGCTTCATCCCAAGGATGCAGGCATGGTTCAACGTATGCAAAACTATAAATGTAATACAGCACATTAATAGAAGCAAAGACAAAAACCACTTAATCATCTTAATAGATGCCAAAAAGCCTTTGTCAAGATCTGACACCACTTCATGATAGAAGCTCTAAGAAAACTAGAACTAGAAAGAAAGTATCTCAACATTGTAAAGGCTATATATGACAAACCTATAGCCAATGTCATACTTAATGGTGAAAAACTGAAATCATTTCCCCTAAAATCAGGAATGAGACAAGGGTGCCCACTATCCCCACTCTTATTCAACATAGTCCCGGAATCCTACCTAGCCAGAGTAGGCAAGAAGAAATAAAAGGAATACAAATAGGTAAAGAAACTGTCAAAATATCCCTATTTGCAGATGATATGTTCCTATACCTTAAAGACCCAAAAAACTCTACCCAAAAACTCTCAGACACCATAAACAGCTGCAGCAAGGGGCAGGATATGAAATCAACTTACAGAAATCATTAGCTTTTTTATACACCAATAACAAACAAACTGAGAAACAATTTCATTTACAATAACCTCAAAAAAAAATCAAATACCTAGGAGTAAACATAACAAAGAATGTGAACAACCTCTACAAGGAGAACTACAAACCCCTAAAGAAAGAGATTGAGGAATACTACAGAAGGTGGAGAGATCTCCCATGCTCATGGATTGGTAGAATCAATATAGTAAAAATGGCTATACTACCAAAAGCAATCTACATATTTAATGCAATACCCATCAAAATCCCAATAACATTCATCACAGAGATAGAAAAATCTACCCTAAAATTCATGTGGAAACATAGGAGACCACGAATAGCCAAGGCAATACTCAACAAAAAGAGTAATGCTGGAGGTATCACAATACCTGACTTCAAAGTATATTACAAAGCAATAGCAGCAAAAACAGCATGGTACTGGCACCAAAACAGAAATGAAGACCAGTGGAACAGAATACAGGACCCGGATATGAATCCACACAACTATACCCACCTTATCCTTGACAAAGGCGCTATAAATATATGATGGAGAAAAGACAGCCTCTTCAACAAATGTTGTTGGGAATAGTGGTTATCTACCTGCAAAAAACTGAAACTAGATCCATGTTTATCACCTTCTACTAGTATCAACTGAAAATGGATTAAGGACCTTAATATCAGACCTGAAACTCTGAAGTTAGTACAGGGAGGAGCAGGAAACACTCTGGAACTATAGGTATAGGCAGGGACTTTCTCAATAGAACCCCAACAGCTCAGCAACTAAGAGAAAGGATGGATAAATGGGGCTTCATAAAACTAAAAAGCTTCTGCACAACAAAAGAAATGGTTTCTAAACTGAAAAGACCACCCACAGAGTGGGAGAAAGTATTTGCCAGCTACTCATCAGACAAAGGACTGATAGCCAGAATATACAGGGAACTCAAGAAACTTTACTAAAATCCATGAACCAATTAAGAAATGGGCAACTGAACTAAAGAGAACTTTCTCAAAAGAAGAAATTCAAATGGCCAAAAAACACACGAGAAAATGCTCACCATCTCTAGCCATAAAGGAAATGCAAATCAAAACCACACTAAGATTCCATTTCACACCTGTTAGAATAGCCATCATCAAAAACACCAGAAACAACAGGTGTTAGTGAGGATGTGCGGAAAAAGGAACCCTCATACACTGCTGGTGGGAATACAAGGTAGTGCATCCACTCAGGAAAAAAATTTGGAGGCTTCTTAAAAATTTAAACATAGAAAGACACCTAAAAAATTAGCTAGCATTTGTTGCCCTCAATGCAGAGAAACTAAAGCAGATACCTTAAAAGCAACTGAGGCCAATAGGAGAAGGGGACCAGGAACTAGAGAAAGGGTTAGATCAAAAAGAATTAACCTAGAAGGTAACACACATGCACAGGAAATCAATGTGAGTCAACTCCCTGTATAGCTATCCTTATCTCAACTAGCAAAAACTCTTGTTCCTTCCTATTATTGCTTATACTCTCTCTTCAACAAAATTAGAGATAAGGGCAAAATAGCTTCTGCCGGGTATTGAGGGGGTGGGAGGGAGAGGCAGGGGGTGGAGTGGGTGGTAAGGGAGGGGGTGGGGGTAGGGGGGAGAAATGACCCAAGCATTGTATGCACATATGAATAATAAAACAATAAAAATTTTTTAAAAAATTAAACATAGATCTGCCATGTGATCCAGCAATCCCATTCCTGGGGATATATCCAAAGGAATGTGACACAGGTAACTCCAAAGGCACACTGACACCCATGTTTATTGTAGCACTATTCACAATAGCTGAGTTATGGAAACAACCAAGATGTCCCACTACTGACAAGTGGATTAAGAAAATGTGGTATTTATACACAATGGAATTTTATGCAGCCATGAAGAGGAATAAAATCTTATCATTCACAAGTAAATGGATGGAACTGGAGAACATCATTCTTAGTGAGGTTAGCCAGCTCAGAAGACCAAAAATCATATGTTCTCCCTCATATGCAGATTTTAGATCTAGGGCAAATGCAGCAATGCGGTTGGACTTGTGTCACATGATAAGGGGAGAGCACATATGGGTGGTATGGGGATAGGTAGGAAACTCAAAACATGAAAGTGTTTGATGTCTGCACTGCAGAGGAACTAATACAGAAACCTTAATGACGGAGGAGGTCAATTTGAGAAAGTGATCAGGAACTAGTGAAAAAGTCAGTTAGAGATGAATCAACTTGGGTTGTAACACTGTAACTGCTGTAAATGGCAGCAATGCTAGCAGTTTCTCTGTATAGCTGTTCTTATCTTAACTAGCAAAAATGCTTTGTCTTTCTTATTATTGCTTATGTTTTCACTTCAACAAAATTAGAAATAAGTACAGAACAGGTCTGCCTGGTAGCGAGGGGGGGTGGGGTGGAGAGGGAGAGGGTGGGGTTAGGGAGGAGAAATGGCCCAAACAACGTATACACATGTGAATAAATGAATTTAAAAAAGGTAGTAAGAAATAAAAATGAACTTGGATTCTTGTCCCTTATCAAAGCAAAAACAATTTTTCATGTGCGTTCAGCCTCAATTGCAAAAGACAAGAGAAAATGTCCTTTATGGAGGCAAGAAGGGATTTGAATATTAAGAACTATGTACAGACCATAAGGGAAAAATTAATCCATGCTCAAACTTTGCACTTGTGGGCAAGATGTGGCACAGTCCTAACTGATAAATTTATTATTATTTATTATAAAGCAAAACAAAACTAACTAAATAAATGCATGAGGTAGGAAGAACATAGATAAGGAAGAGAATTGAAGAGAGCTGAGGTTTTATTTAATGGATCAAAAATATAAAGGCAAAAGTGATAAAAAAAATCATTAAAGAAAATACAAGTCAATATTTGGTTAAGATTTCCATAATTAAGGAAGGAAATGAAATAAAGGAAAGGTTGTCACTATTTGCTGCTTGGTTGCCTAAACATGGGAATGATAATGCCGGCTTTTCAAACTGTCAGAAATATCTAAACCTACATATGAAAAATATAGCACACACACTAAGGATTTGATAGTTTATATTTCCTAGTACTAATATTGATTTTATTGTGGCTTTATCATCAATTTAATCTTTGTGGTATTACATGTGTAAATCTCAGAGTTAAAAATTATATTAAGTTCTGTTTCATTAATTTAAGCAATTATTTACCAGCTAGTTACAGTAAATTATGCACAGTTTAGGCACTGTAGAATACTTGGGGGTCTGTGGAGTTAGTTCAAAGGATCTATAATTCATATAAGCAACAAGCTGTGGTGGCAGACAGAACAATGTTCATAAATATACTACTATTTTAGAATTTGTGTAATTATAATTAATAAAGGTTAATAAATAGATACTTCTTAAGGAAAGATTCATTCTCCCTTTCTTATCAAATAGTTACTGGAGATGAAAGAATGTGACTACAAGAAAAGTTATATGTTTAAGTGTATGTTCAGGTTGGAAAAGAAGAGAACAATTACTGGGAAGGACTTGATTAATGATTGTGTAACAAAAACTGAGTATGTATTCTGACCAAGCACTAAGTAAAAAATTAAGTGTTCTTCAAGAAGACTTACAGTATAGTTAGCTTACAGCTATTTGGCAAGTAAATGTGTTCATGTTTCTCTGATAAGAAGAATGATGGAAAAGCTCTTTAAAGGTATATAACCTTGTCAAGGCTTGATCTTTTAATTTACTCATCATCATTTTCTGATTTTAAAAGTTTAGTTGGTTGTAATCATTCTTCTTCTATTGACATTCAAGCTGAATTAAGAAGCTACACTAAGTTTTTGTACCCATATGATAATAAGAGACTTTGAGGTACATGGCTAATTACTTCTTCCCTATTAGGTTTCATGATAGAGGCAACCAGTACTTCACTCTATCTTTACAGCAAATGCATGCTATGATCTATGGAATCTATTTTAATTTACTGCAACCCTGCAGGTCAAATATCAAATATTAGATGATTTGAAGAGTGTAATTAAGGACTAGATTGGTGGTAAAAAGCTCTGTCATCAATAAGCTTATTGAAACTCACCTCCTGAATCCAATAAGATGGAAAATACAAAGATATCTAAAGACATTTTCATTTTTTTGTGGAACTGAAGACCACAAACTCATGTATCAATGAATCAAATAATTCAAGATTGTTTACATTACATATATCATGATGACAATATGAGATGTCTCAAAGTTACATATGATCAAATACCAGTGAATGCTACCTGAGGTAAATGGTGAAAACTATGGGAAAGGAATTGTATTTTTTACAATGGAATTTTATGCAGCCACGAAGAAGAATGAAATGTTATCATTCGCTGGTAAATGGATGGAATTGGAGAACATCATTCTGAGTGAGGTTAGCCTGGCCCAAAAGACCAAAAATCATATGTTCTCCCTCATATGTGGACATTAGATCAAGGGCAAACACAACAATGGGATTAGACTATGAGCACATGATAAAAGCGAGAGCACACAAGGGAGGGGTGAGGATAGGTAAGACACCTAAAAAACTAGCTAGCATTTGTTGCCCTCAATGCAAAGAAACTAAAGCAGATACCTTAAAAGCAACTGAGGCCAATAGGAAAAGGGGAACAAGTACTAGAGAAAAGGTTAGATCAAAAAGAATTAACCTAGAAGGTAACACCCATGCACAGGAAATCAATGTGAGTCAATGCCCTATATAACTATCCTTATCTCAACCAGCAAAAACCCTTATTCCTTCCTATTATGGCTCATACTCTCTCTACAACAAAATTAGAGATAAGGGCAAAATAGTTTCTGCTGGGTATTGAGGGGGTGGGGGGGAGAGGGAGGGGGTGGAGTGGGTGGTAAGGGAGAGAGTTGGGGGCAGAGGGGAGAAATGACCCAAGCCTTGTATGCACATATGAATAATAAAAAATAAACTGTTCTTAGAATAAAAAAAAAGAATTGTATTTTTTATTATATTGCTGAGTAGAGGAACCTTGAGGCACTTACAAAGATTCTTGAAATATATCATATTTGAATTCACTCCCTTCATCATTCTCATTTATCCCCCTCTCCTCCCATTCCTGGAATAGTTTCAATGGGTATAATTTTTCAGTTAGCATACGTTTGTACACAGTATTTGCACCATATTCACCCTTCTTCACTCTTTCTCCACTTCCTCCCCACTACAACTGGTATCAATCCCCGCCCCAAGGCAGTCCCTGTTCTGCACTCCTGTTCTTTGATTTTGTAAAAGAAAAAAATGACATTTTTGGTTGTTCAAAAAGGTTCAGAGGGACTTTCCTTGTGACACTTCCATGTATATATATATACATATATATATATACACATATGTGTATATGTGTATATATATATATGTATATGTGTATATATACACATATGTGTATATATATATATGTATGTATATATATATATGTATTATAGCCAGATTTGGTTCATCTCCACTATTTTTTCTTCTTTCTACCTTAGTCCCTTTGTTATGGTTATTTCAATTGGTTTAAAAATTCTGTACGCATTCTTGTATAGAGAGTACAACACCCTAACATCCTTTTTTTACCCTCCTCCTCTCATATGTGATGTCTCCCACCTATTTTTCATAGTATTGATGTTTTGTATTAAGTCTATATTCCACATATGAGAGAGAATATGTGGCTTTTGGCCTTCTGAATCTACTAACATCACTTAAGATGATGTTCTCCAGTTCAAACAATTTACTTGTAATTGACAAAATTTCATTCTTTGTGGCTGAATAAAATTCCATTGCATATAAGCATCACATTTTTTTTAATTCATTCATCAGTAGTGGGGTATCTTGGCTGTTTGCATAGCTTAGCTATTGTGAATAATGCCACAGTAACTTGAATGTTCATTTGTTTTTGTTGTAACCTGACTTACATTCCTTATGCCTAAGAGTGGAATTGCTAGATCATATGGCAGTTCTGTTTTTAGTTTTTTGAGGCGCTTCTGTAATTTTTTCCATAATGGTTATAATAATTTTCATTTCAACCAGTAGTTTATAAGGGTTCATTTTTTCTCTGTATTCTCATTAACACTTGTCTTTATTTGTGTTCTCGATCATAGCCATTCTAACAGGAGTGAGGTGGAATTTTAACATGGTTTTGATTTGCATTTATTTTTTGTCCAGGGATGTTGAGAATTTTTTGTTTTTGTTTTTGCTTTTTTTGTCAAACTTCTTTCAGAGAAAGAAGTTCAGTTCTTTTGCCCATTTCTTCATTGAGTCATTCAATTTTGGGGAGTTTAGGTTTTTGAGCTCCCTATATATTTCTGGTTATCAATACCTTGTTAGATGTATAGCTGGCAAATATTTTCTCCCATTCTATGGGAGAGCACTTCTTTTGTTGTGCAGAAGCTTTTAAATAGAAATCAGAGAAGACTACAGAAGGTGGAAAGATCTCCCATACGCATGGATTGGTAAAATCAACAACATAGTAAAAAATGGTTTTAGTACCAAAAGCAATCTACATGTTCAATCAATCTCTGCCAAAACTCCAATGATATTCATCTCAGAAATTGAAAAATCAACCCTAAAGTTCATTTAGAAGCACAAAAGACCATGAATAGACAAGACAATACCGAGCAAAAAGAACAATACTGGAAATATTACAATACCTGACTTCACATTATACTGCAGAGCCATAGCAATAAAAACAGCATGGTACTGGCACAAAAACAGATATGAAGACGAGTGGATCAGAATAGAACACCCAAATAAGAATCCATGCAGCTATGTCCAGCTGATTTTTGACAAAGGCACCAAAACTATGATGAAGAAAAGACAGCCTCTTCAACAATTTTGCTGGGAAAACTGGATATCTGCCTGCAGAAAACTGAAACTAGATTCATTTCTTTCATCCTGTACAAATATCAACTCAAGCAGATTAAGGACCTTAATATAAGAAGTGCAACTTTGAAGCTAGTGCAGAAAAGAACCAGGAATACACTGGAATTAATAGGCACAGGCAATGACTTCCTCAATAGAACACAAATGGCTTAGCAACTAAAAGAAAGGAATGACAATGGGACTACATGAAATCACATTTTATGATAGAGGTCAGAAGCAGCTGTGTTAAGATTAAATTAGGCTTTAGAAAGATAAAGTACAGAATATTGTACCTGGACAAGATATAGGTTGATATGCCCTGAAGTACAATCCAGACTCTGATGTGTTTCTAAAGGGAATTCATTGTCAAATGAGCCACAGAAGATGCCAAATGAATGCAACATTTCTATGTCCCTTGTAAATCTTGCAGCAGGTCTTCTGTGCAAACTCTCATTTCTATTTGCAAAGGATAAATCTGAAATCAGATGTGGGATACAATCTCTTACCTTCTGTTACCCATTTGCAAAAAAAGTTTGCCTTATTATCTAAATTATTATGTCTATTATCACCTGCCTCAATAATGAGCTGTTTTACTTCAAGTATTCTCAGTTAATTTGATTTGCTTTTCCTTTAAATTGGGAAACTGTATTGTTGCTTATTTAACTTTTTAAACAATAACTTTTATTTATTTTTAATTATTTTGATATTTTTTATTAACATGAATTATGGGTTGAACACTGGAGATAAGTGATCTTTAAATTCTTCATAGAAGTGGGGAAAGCACTGCCATATTTGATGAACTAGAACTCCAGCTGGGTAGGACTTTACCTCTTTGAGCAAGCCTTGCCCCACAGTTTAGAAGAACACACTTTAATATTCAGTAAGAAAGCAAAACTTTTTACCAGCACTTTTGATTCTTCATATTCTTACTTCTACCTTTTATAACTTCACAATTTTTTACCTATCATATCTTTTTTTTTGCATACTTACAAACCTATCTGTTTTATCCACAACAGCAAGCAGCTTAGCACAATCACTGTTTTACCATTTCTGTGTGTTCTAAGTCGACAGAGATGAAGAGGAAGAAGTACTGTGCTCTCCCCCACCAAGTAGCCAGTTCTCCTATGTCTCTGTCTCTCTACTTCACAGAAACAATCTTGTGTTCTTTGGTGCCTCAAACCTCTGTTGTGATAGATGACTGCAAGAAATAGTTCTTAAAATAGCTTGTTTATTTCACTCACATGAAATAACTCCTATCAACATATGAAACTGTATTTTTGAAATCATGTATTACAGTACAAATAGTATTCCTTTCTATTTAAATTTAACTTCCCAAGGTGCTTTATTTAGGCACCCTCATATTCCTTATGTTAAATTATATGTTAATTTATCTAGTAGATAGAGAACTAGTTTAATTTAACTAGAATGATAGAGAATTAGGTAAAAGGAATATTCTTCTAAGACCTAATTGGTATGACACATCTGTGTTAGTCCTCTGAAAGTATCCAGTCCTTAGATACAGTGCTGCCCCTTTGCCAATGACAATAACCATGAATTAGACTATTTCACTACCCTGACTGGCTGTATGAGATTTTTCTCTATCAGCTTTGGCAATATGTTAAGAGACTAAGAAGATCTGAGGAAAAAGAAGTTTAGAAGTCATAGCCCCTGGCAACATTCATTAAAGAGCATGGCATAGAAGTTGAAAAGCTCATCGTAGGGCTACAGTCAGCATTACACAACAAGACTCCAATGCTTTCCCAGAAAATGTGACACCTCCAGGCACTCTTTGATTTTAGATTGTCAGCCAAAGTGGAACACCGAAGGCCATGGAGAGCAGGAAAAATTGATCTCACAGCAACCAAAATGACCCCATAATCTTTTCCTCCTTGAAAATTGTTTGGAAACTATGAAGAGGCTTGGGAAAAGAGAATTAGGTAGAACTATCTTTTCCCTGGATTCTCTAAAAATATTCACTGTTCAGAGACATGTTTACACATGGATGTTAAACAAAAAATAATAACACAAAAAATACTTGGGTTTTACAGTGTAAGAAGTACTATGTTAAGCACTTTATATAAATAATTCTATTTAATTTAATGTAAACAGTACAAGTTAGTTATTATTATTTATCCCATTTTATAAATGAGGAAATGGAGGTAAAATGAAATTAAATGACTTGATCAAGACTACATATCTAGTAGACTATAGAAATGGGACTCAAAACCAGTAGTCTGATGCTGAAGATTGCTTACCTAATGATTGCAATGCATTGTCTCAAAAATAATATCAAAATACAAGTCAAACCGTTATCACTCCTAAGTCAGTGAGAGACCACTCTTTATTTCCTAGAATAGCTACTTATGTCAAACCTACATAAGTGTCGAAAGTGATCGTTAGACAAAACAATTAACTCATATTCAATACCCTATGTCCAAGAAAATCATTAAATCTTTGGTATTTTGCATAACCACATATCCTTTGAAATTGCTTTCACAAATATAAAGAGGAATTTCCTATTAATACTGTATTTTCCTTCAAACAGAGAACCTTTGGAAGCAGTCTGTGTTTTAGTGTGAACATCGATTCATTATGCAAATTCTATGTACTTTATAAGCGAGACGCTGTGACACCACACTACTGAAAAGATGAGGAATCCATTTGCCCCTCCAAAAGTTTTATTAATTCATATAAAATATAGCAGTAGTTCAACAATAAAAGGAGATATTATTCTAAAGTTTTACCAGAAGATAAATATAAATATAAGGTTAGAAAATTATGCTCAATCAAATAAGCTAAAACTGCGGAAGTATTTTACAAAAAGTACTATTCCTTAGGCTAGCATTTTTAAGAAAACACGCACACATTAATTATATCTATGGAATAATTATTTTCTCATTTTCATGTTTCATTTTAGTATCTTAGTAATGATTGCCAGTAAAAGAATTAACTCATTGTTTGAATTGGATTTTACATGTGTGTTTTATCAAACAGTCATGTTTATTATGTAAATTATTTTTAAACAATGAGTATAAGTAATTTAGCTGATTCTCTTTACAAAATAATTTCAATATTTAGGTCATTGCTAGGCACATTTACAGAAGCATTATCTTGCCACCAAGTGGTAGTTTCTGAATTGCATTGCCAAATGCTGCTGTATTTTCACAAGTACATCTTTTAGATCTTCTTCAATATCCTAAAAGTTGCCAAACCCATTGTAAAAGTGAAAATAAGAGTGAAATAATAACATACTCTCCCCACAACATTCATATTTAAGAGTTATTTATGATAAAAGGAGTTAATATTTATACTTCTCAAATTGTTCATTTAATTCAAATTCCATTAAGTTTTGTTACTGTTTGAGAACAGGGCCTTGTGTAGCCAGGCTGGACTCTAACTCACCATCTTCCTGCCACAAACTCATGAGTTCTGGGATTACAGGGGCATGCCACTACACCTGGTGGTTCCATCAAGTTTTAATGTATTCAGCATCAACTCAAAGTAATTAAATATAAGTACTCTCAGAGCTTTATTAAGGACTTTCATTTTGGATGTATGGTATCTTATTCTTCCCTTTAATCTCTGGTAAGGTTGAATTCTGTCCTATAAAAAAGTACATTGAAGTCCTAACTCCTATTACCTCTGAAGATGACTTTATTTTGAGGTAGTCATTACAGTTGTGATTAGGTGAGATGAGACTATATTGAAATAGGTTTGTCCTCTAGTTCAATACAACTAACATCCTTATGAGAAGAGAAAAATTTGGACAGAGTCCACAGAGAGAAGATGCTTGTAAGACCCACAAGGGAAGGATGACCATGTGAATCAAGGTAGAAGCAGAGATCAGAGAGAAGCATCTACAAGCCAAGGGCTTTGCATAATCACCTGAAGGTAGAAAATGCAATATTTCAGAGAAACCTGCTGATGCTTGATTTCAGACTTCTAGCCTCCAGACCTGTAATTCAATACACATAGGTTGTTTTAAGTCCCCTACTTTGTGGTACTTTGTTATAGCAGCACTAACAAGTGAATGCAGCTTTCCTTTCAAAATCAAAATGTTTGTGTTAGATAGCTAGTTAGAAGTTGATGCTGAGAAGAAAAAGATTATGCAGCACTTAGACCTAAGTTAGCTCCCCCAAAGACAAACACTTTTAAGGAATTGTTATTTACCACACTGTTCCCTGGGGACACTAACATAAGTTTAGAAATATTAATGTCAGTTAGAACTGAGAATAAACAAACTACAAAAATAACATCAAAACAATTGAGGTGACCACCTGTGATTACTAATTGGCTCTAGCCAAAGAAAAAAATAAAGTTTCCTGCTTTGATTACAAGAAGTTGTTTTGTAACTTGGAGCAAAGTGCCAACATTGAAAGTGAATTTTCTGTGTTCCTACAGAGTCTGACAGATAGGGGCACCATCTTCCTTCACGATTACATTTGAAAACGAAAGTTTTCAGGCCCTTGAGAAGGATAGTCTAGAGTTTGTAAGCTGGTAAAAATTTTTTAAATATTAATTTTAATTTTATTAGCTTATAAGAAAAAAAGGTAAAATGTTAACATTTTTGGAAATATAAAATCAATCATTCCAAATGAGCAAAGATTATAGTTTTGGAAAATGTGTATCTGTTTAGGGGTTGTAAGGTTCATTATATATGACTGCTCCAGAAATTTTATGAACCATATCTGAAAATTTTAAAAACAAAATTCTTTTTTTAAATCAAGAAATGGCTCCAACAATGTATGCAAACATGAATAAATGAATAAAGGAAAAAAAAAGAAACATTCACTGAGATTCTCCAACTTAATGCCATTAGACAAGAACCAAAGAAAATGGATGAAATTATTCCTTCTTTCGAGTAGCTTATGTTCAGTTTGAAATATAAAATTTCTTCATGTGCTTATTTTTCATTTTTATCTTGCATTATTCATATTTATTCAATTTGATTTCTCCTATCATACAGAAATGATTAATAAAATATTAGCAAACAGGATTGAGTAATGTATCAAAAGGTTAAGTGTTGTGACCAAGAAATAATTTCAGGAAAGCAGAGTATCTTATCAATTATATATATGTAAATATATATGATATATTTATGTATATTATAAATCATATATTATAAATAATAAAGAATTATAAATAATATATAATTATAAATATATATGTATTATTCCCGATATGGCTTCCTATAGCTAACTGAAAAACTATAAATAAAAAAATTATATTAATAAATGCTAAAAAATGCACTTAACAAAATTCACTATCTTAGAGGCTGGGAAAGATTTTGCAATTACAAATTCACTAAAGTAAATATTCTGCGAAAATATAGGACAGGGACTCAGTCAGATCATCAGGATTGTGCATAGAATAGATGAGAGAGAGGTGAGGCCCCACAGGTAGAATGAGCCCAGCTATGGCTAGCCACGGTGAGGGAACCTTTAAGGTACTGTGGATCACCCTCTGTGCTTGGTACTTTTCAAACCTGACAGGAGACTTTGGGCAGCATCATCAGGTTCAAATCCAAAGCCCAAATATTTACCATATCTCTTCTTTCCTAACTGACCCCAGATACAGTTTTACTGGAGAAGCTTCCATGTTGTGGCCCAGACCATGATAACAGTAGCTGTATGGGGCACTTTTTCTCCATCAATTCTTCTCATCACTGTAACTATATTAAAATGTAAACCTGATTCTTTCATTTTGCTGCTTAAAGTATTTCACTAATTCCAAGATATAGGAAACTTCATCAGCTGAGCTAATTATAATTTCTGTCCCTACTCCTTGCAAGAGAAATACCACTCTCCGGATACAAGGAAAACAGTTTGTTAGAGACTGACCTGAGAGAATAGCGTATTCTTCTTATCAAAGCTCTGCTAATAAGTAAGTCTGTGAGGGTGAGCAAATAATATAATTTATGGTGAAATGGCTAATCAATCAATTAAGATTGAATTAGATAAAGGACCTCCTTTCCTATAGTCCTACAATCTAGCTTGGCAAAGACGCCTGACAGAGGAATGGTTTATTTTGTTTTGTTTTTGTTCTTTTGACCTGTGGATGAATAGATCTCCTGAAGATGGAAAGTACAGCACAGTAGGATATTTACACAGTGGTTTCAAAGACTTTGTTAATTTTTTTCTGAAAGGTGTATGAAGAAAGCAATAGATTCACAAGGCTATTCCCACAAGGCAGGTTTTCTTAGGTTCTAATTACCTGGGCCATTAAAGGTGTGCTTTTGACTATTGCCTATGGGTCTTTGAGTGAGGATTTTTAAATAGAATGGAAGAAAGAGTAAAGTTTATAACCCTCATTTGTTAATACACTTACATTAGATGGAGTCTAAGTTCTCATGAGTAAAGGCGCTGTGGCTCAAGTGGTAGAGTGCCTACATGGAAACTGCTTTAAAGTTGTTAATATTGATTTAATATAGCATTTCTCTAGAAATTTAAAAATCATATAATGGCACAAGTACTTGACCTTAAAAAGATCATGTCAAGATAGCAACATCATCCTGAAAGCTAATTTTTGCAGTCACATTAATGGATAGGAAAAAAGTCAGGATTCTCTGTCTTAGCTCAATTTTCTAACTGATTAAAATAAAATGGAACTTCAAATATAGAATATATAAGTAGCATGCATGTATCCCATATTCTAATTTTATCAGAACCTTATTTTTAACAAACTCATCTGTGATATGGGAATATTAATAATAATTATTACACAAAATCACCACAGGAATTTAGTGAGTTAAAGAATTTAAGAGCTTGATTCACTGCATGACATATAAAATGTTTTAGTGTTTGCTATTATTTTTACTATCTAAACAGCACTACAAGAATCGTAGTTAAGTTGAAGACTATTGAGAATGTCATCTTTCATTAGGTTATGCAACATTTTTAAAGAAAAAAAAAACTTACCTGTGGTATCTGTTCTAGCAATAATTTTTTTTCTCTTGAGAAATTAATTGTTTAAAATTGTCATATTCCCATCTTTGTATTGCTATTCGGGCATCCAAAGCCAAATCTGCAGTCTACTTACAGCAAATTGATGACTTTACAACATGCAATTATGATAATAACTTACAGAGTTCTTAATTATAATTGTATGTATAGATTGAATTTTTGTCACCCTAAATCAATTTAGTAAATTGTTTTATAACAATCAATTAGTAAAATATAAGATAGACACTAATTTTCTCTTTGATTTTCAGCAAGTTTCTTAATTGTTTAGTATAATTTTCACTTTTATCTTACTAATAGACTAAAACCTGTCTTATATTCAAATGGAAAAATATAAAAACATTTTTATATCATGATAGTTGCATTTAAGATATTTTCATCTGTATTTATTCCTAGAAGACATTGTCATATGTTGAATCATAATATGATTAATTTAGTTGTATTTTTGTGCTGCCAGAAAAATCTTAATTCTATGCCATGAAAATTATGAAGCACACATGAGACACTGCAACTTGTAGAACACCGCCTTTATAAACACAACTAATGGGGGAAGGCTTGCCACAATTGTAGGCTGCACCATCCCTTAGACTGGGGCCTGGATGGAGTACAAAGGGGAAAAGGAGACAGCTCTCTAGTGCAGGCATTCTCTCTCTGCTTCCCGGCCACCAGAATGTCAGTTATTTTGCTCCACCACATTCTCCCCACCACAATGGACTCAAACCATAGGTCAAAATAAATCTTTCTTTTCTTAAGAAGTTTGTGTCAGATATTTTGTCACAGCAATGCAATAGTAAATGATACAGAAGAGCAATGCTATCAGCAGATATAGGGCCTTTATGAAAAGTATACAATGGATCTTAACAACGGATGGCAAAACAGTACCGTACATCTTATAAATGGCATAAAGGGCTAATGAAATAATGGGAACACAGGCCTAAACAACACACTCTTTCTTTGATAGTACCTTGTTCAATGCATAAACTGCAAAATTCTGCTGGCCCTGAGTAACTCTGAAGTAAACATAGTCAATGTTCAAAAGCTAAGAGAGAAAAAAAGCATAAAGTGGAAATTTCAGAAAAAAATTACTAAAAATGGTAATATGAAGCTAAATTGTCTATACAGGGGAACAGACAGTATGATTGTATACATGGAAAAACAGAAAAATTCCATGGAAAGTCCATTAGAAGTGATAAATTCAGTGAAGCCATACAACATGAAACCAACACACAAAAATAAGTAATGTTTTTGTATATAGTAACAAGATTACTGAGAAAGAAATCATGGACCCAATCTCATTCATAATACCTAAAATAAAATAAAAATCAAATAGGTAGCAACAAATTTAACCAAGGAGGTACAATGAAAACTATAAAAATTCTGATGGACAAAATTAAAGAGAACACTCAAAGGAATGAGAAAATATTCTTCATGTTCAGGGACTAGAAGAATTAATAGTCTTCCAATAATTAATATTCCAGTACTACCAAAGTGAATTACAGATGCAATGCAATTCCCATCAAAATACTAATGACAGTCTTCATGGAGCTAGAAAAAGCTTCTAGAATTCCTACGGAAGACTCCAAGTAGCCAAAGAAATCTTGAGTAAAAGGAACAAAACTGGAGGCATCAAACTACCTGACATCAAAGTATACTGCGAAGTTACAGTGTTCAGAATAGTTTAATCCTGGCAGAAAAATAGACACACAAATAAATGGGACAGAAACAAACCCATAGATTTAATAGACAACTGATTTTTACCAAAGGTGCCAAAAATGAATTGGAGAAAAGAAAGCCACTTCAATAAACGGTGCTGGAAAAACTGGACAATCATATACAAAAATACGACTGTAACTTGACTCCATTTCACTCTACACAAAAATCGACCCAAAATGGACCAAGTACATGAATATAAAACTTGAAATATGTAACTATGAAGGAAAACATTAGGGAAACACATTGAGGCATCAATATAGACAATGATTTTGGGGTAAGATTCCCCAACATAAAGGAAACACTCAACAGAGTAAAGAGACAACTAGAAAATGGGAAAAAAATTTCCAACTATTCATCCAAGAGAGAATTAATAACTTGAATATATAGGAACTCAAAAGACTCAATAACAAAAACAAATAATAATTACAAAAGAGAAATGGTATTAGTAGACACTTTTTAATAGAAAAAATCAAACACTTAACAAATTTACAAAAAAAAAAGTCTCAAAATAGTTATCCAGCCAGGTGCCAGTGGCTCACACCTGTACTCCTGGCTGCTCAGGAAGCAGATATCAGTAGGAATGTGGTTAGAAGCTAGCTTGAGCAAATAGCTCAAGAGACTCTATCTCAAAAATAACCAATATAAAAAGGGCTGTCAGATTGTCTCAACCGGTAAAGTGTTTGCCAAGCAAGCACAAGGTCAAGACTCAGTACCACAAAAAAAAAAAAAAAAAATTATCATCAGAAAAAAAGCAAATCAAAACCATAGTGATATATTACCTTATCCCAATGAGATTGGGTGTTATCAAAGATACAAAAGGTCAATATGGGAGGGTGACCAGGAAGTAGTGAAGAGGTTTGGTAGAGATGAATCAATTCGGGTTATAATACACTTGTGCATGGAAACAATGCTAGGAATCTCTCTGTATAGCTATCCTTATCTCAACTAGCAAAAATGCTATGTCTTTCCTATTATTACTTATGTCTGTTCTTCAACATAATTGGAGAAAAAGGCAGAACAAATTCTGCCTGGAAGCAGGGGAGGGGGAGACGGAGCAGGGAGCAGGGGGAAGAAATTGCCCAAACAACGTATGCACATATTGAATAAAGAAAAAAAAAGTAACAAAGGCTAGTGAGGATGTAGACAAAAGGGAACTCATATACGCTGCTAATGGTAATGTAAAATTAGAGTAGGCATTAGGAATAAGAACATGGAGTTTCCTCAAAAACATAAAAGTAGATCCAGCTATGTCACTTTGGTGTATTACCAAATATTACCAAATCAAAGACATACTTGCATGCCCATGTTTATTGCAGTACTATTCACAATAAATAAGACATTGAATCAGCCCAGGTATCCCTGAACAAAAAAATGAATAAAGAAAATATCATATATACACAATTGAATATTATAAAACAATAAAAGAAGAACAATATCCTATCATTAGCAGCAAAATGGATGGAAATAGAGGACATTCTGTTAAATGAAATGAATCATTTATACAAAGACAAATACTGCCTGTTCTCTCTTATGTGGATACTAACCATGTCCATGTAAATGTAGAATAATGGTTACTAGAAACAGAGAAGAATGAAGAGCAGGTGGAGAGAGGGAGGCTGGATAACTGGTACCAAAACACAGATAGATGCCCACCAGCAAGTGTGAGGCCTTGAGTTCAAACTCCAGTACAGCAAAAGCAAAAACAGAGCAGTCAAAACAAACAGCCAAAATACAGACAGATAAAAGTAATAGGTTCTTGTGTTCTATAGCATGGTGGGGTGATGATAGTTGTCCGTTATATATGAGTAACTAGAAGAGAGAATCTTAAAGGCTTCAAATGCAAAGTAATTATAGGAGATAGAAACATTAATTACCTTGATTGGACTATACACATTGTATACATGAATTGAACTGTCATACTTTACCTCATAAGTACAATTATTATGTGTTAATCAAAAATTTTTTTAAATTCTAAGGAGATAAACACTAGCTACTCTGATTTGATCATTATGTATGCAATATTGGATTTTGTGTTCTCATATTCAGTGTGACTAGGATGGCCATCTGATTACAAAATATTGTAGTATCCCAGACAGATTAACAAGGCAAAAATGCAGAAACAAAGAACAAAAGAACATAAAAGGGTTAGGATGTTTTTCATATTCTCATCATACCTATAAAACTTGTAACCACTGAGATTGGTAATTAAAAAAATAAAACAGCTGATATAAATGCTTAAGTAAGCTCACTGTGGTATTATTACAAGATTTGGTCCTGTGTTGTGGAATTATTAACCCACAGTGAAAAAAGAATCCAAGGCACAATCTGATTTTCTGGTTTCTCTCATGAAAGAGTGTTTCCGTATAATGGGAACAGTTCTCAAGGTACTGTCCTGATAAAGGTTTGAACTCTTTGAACACTCTGAAACTCTCAGATGACAGAAAGTAGGGCTAAGCATACTCAAAAACAAGTAAACAGAAGACATTCTGGAGTAGTTTTGGGAAAAAAAAAGATAACTTAAATTTTTATTGACCAAATTTCTTAAATATTGAACTCAGCAACTTTCCTTAAGTGTTTGCTAGACTGTAGCTCCAGAAAAAAAAAAATGTTTATCTAATTTTGGTGGCTCCTTCCAGTTTTGTCTTGCTGTTATTTTCAAAGATGCACATGAACCAAAACAAGAGGGAAAAAGAAACTAATATTATTATCTGGTCACTATTTCTTTTCACTTAAAATATAGAAGTCTTTTAGTGTTTGGGGAGAGGACTTTTTTTTTTCGAATTTTTTAATTAGCATACATTAGTAATACTTGGGGGACTTATCGTGACAATCTCTTGGATGCATATATAGTGTACTGTGAATAAGTTCAAGCATCCATTATATTCCCACACCTCCTGTGAACAGAGGACTTATGACTTCACAATGCGGACCTGGTTTTGACTTGGTTTAGAACCTCAATTAGCTGTGTCATCCCTGGAAAGTGGCTGAAACTTATTTTCCTTCTGTTTAACATTTTTCAATAGACAATGAGATGCACTTCAAAAATTATATTGACAAGTACACACTGTAATATCTAAAATGCCTAGCAAAATGTCTACCATATAGACTATATGTACCTCAGGAATGGTAGATGTTACTAAGTATTTCAAACTTTCTGCTACTTTTAGATGCTCCTTGGCATATTACCTTCATGGCTTCCAGTATAGAAATGTTAGGAGGCTCTGGCAAATATTTAGAGACAGAATTTTACAAAATAGTTGATAGATATGTAAATGTATCTTTCAGTCCTATTAAGCACCGAACTGCTCACATAACTGTAGACTGTTCCATGAACTAGACAATTCACTCCTTATTGCGCCTAAAGCACTCTCAGCTGGAACAAACATTTTTTTAGTTATATTGTTAAGCATAAATAGTGCAACCAAGAAATTCATCCATTTCTATAAATTAGGTGTTTTTCTCATTTCCTTCTCTCCCTCATCCTCTCCGCCTCCTCCTTTCATCATCTTCTTCCTCTTCTTTTCTAATGTCCTCCAGAGGATTTCCTAACCACCAGCAGAAACCTGGTCAGCTAAAGAGCACATTACAGGCCAGTTTCCTAATTGGGCTGGTAAGTATCATTTTTACACTTGAAGTACAAACTCCAGGGTAGGCTTGTCATCCTAGACTACATGAAATCTAGCTTTAAGTATGAGAAACTCACGGAATGACGTTGCTTGCGCAATCAATAACTATCCTGATAACATCAAGGGGAATTTCTTCTTTGAAATAAGAAGGGTGAATAACCTGAAGAGTCCAGTTCAAAGTATTATTTCTTCAGTCATGATTATTTAGCTAGAACAAAATGTCATTAAAAACATTTTTACTAGGGGTTTCAAAACACGAGATATTAAAGTGAGAATTGGATATAGATCGGGAATAAAGAGAACAGACTTCTAGACTTCTTTACAAGTACTATTGGATGTAAAATGTTCAAAAAAGCACATTTTTTTTCTGATCAGTTTATTCAACCCTACATGATTAATTCTTGTTCTGTCAGATCAGGCAACCTATTACTTGGAACACTAATAATCTATCAAAGCAAAGTAGAAATAATATGCATGTAAGGAATTTTCAGTTGGTTAAAGAATATGGAAATTCTGTCACTGTGTGCCTTCCTAAAAAAATAATAAAAGCAGGACAAAGTCAGAACAAAATCACATAAAGTTATTCAAGTATGATAAGAAGCTTTTCATACCTAGACAGTATATACTGCCTCTCCTTAAGAGCTTGCTGAATGCTCCCAAACCAATTTGTCATTTTATCAAAGAAAAAAACAGATTCTGGTCTTACAGTAGTATAACAATTGGCAGTAATGAATTCACAAAAAGTTTTTTTCTTTTGAATAAACCCATCCAAACAGCCAAATTTGTCAAAATTTTAACACATTTCACTGCTTCTTTTCAGATTTATTATTTGCATGTTTTAAACCCAAAGAAATTAAGTTCACATTCCTTCAAACCTTTCAGCATTTTCTGTCTCCCCACTATATCATCTTTTGGAATTTTCTTTTACTTCCTGGTGAAGAAAGTATTTTTAATTTATTAGTTTCTTTTTCCTTTGATAATTTATTCTTGATTAAAACACACATGCAAAATCTTTAAGACACATTTGTCTTTATTTAATGCTACTGGTTCTATTACCATGTCAGTCATATTAATTAAGTTGCAACTAAAATGATTCACTTACTTCCTACAAACATAAACAAAACTGGGAAGTGGGTGACTATGTCTGACATATACAGACCGGCATAGACTACAAGTATATACCATATGTTTCCCTATAATTACATGTATCTATTTACGTGATTTAAAGAGGGAAAATATATACCAAATATATTACATTAGTTTTCTGTTGCTTCATTGGATATTACCACAATCTTTGCAGCTTAAAGGTAATACAAATTTCTTTTGAGTCTCCATAACTCTGGAGTCTGGCCATGGCTTAGCTGAGTTCTTTGCTCAGAAACTCATTAGGCTGAAATCAAAGTGTCCTGTTGGCCAGTACTGCAATCTTATCTGAGCTTTGTGGATTCCTCTAAATTAATACCAGCTATTGGTAGAATTAAGTTCATTGTCCTTATAGGACTGAAGTCTCATTTTTTTTGCTGGCTGTTGGGGTTCCTTTTAGCCACTAGCACCTGTTCTCAAATCTTCCCCATCTGTTCCTCACAACATGGCATTTCAATTCTTCAAAGTCAGCAGAAGAACTTTTCTCCTTTCTGCTGTGACAAAGTCTCATAGAAGGTAAGATAATCACAGGAGTGACTTGTCTAGTGTATTCACAGGTATCTTTGAACTCAAAGTGGAATTACACAAAGTAGTAGTGACTAAGAATCATATTAGCACTCCCTCTACCCCTATATTAATATTATCCAAATATATGTAGGTATTTCAAAATCTCCTTATCTAATGGACACTATGGAATATACATACCTATGATAAAATTTACTTTGTAAATCAGGAATAGTCAGAGATTAGCAATAATAACTACTAATAAAATATAACAACTATAAAAATTTACTGTAATAAAATTGCTAGCATCACTGTTTTTGCTTGTTATAGCCATGGTTAAGTAAAATAAAAGTAACTTGAGCATAACCACTGTCATATGACAGCAGTTGGTTACCAATAGACTTAGGATATACAGTATGGATATGCTGAATAAAAGTATAATTCCCATTCTAATAGCACCACAAGCTGGTGATAAAACCTTTAGCATGTGGGTCTTTTGGGGACATTTAAGATCCAAACCACAACACTATACCACTTTGAAAACTAACACAGGTACTCAGTTAGAACTGGATATACAGAGCTTTGACAATGGCTGTCAAATGGAGGGGAGCCTGATATCATGAATTTTATCACCAAACCAGATTAGATATTTCAGACTTCTACTTAAGAGATAACAAATTAATCAGGCCTTAACCACCTCTTTTAGTCTTAGCATAGAGATTTTCTTTTTTCCATTTTCTAAGTATTAAAAGATTAAGGCATCTCAGTTCATACATTTTAACATATGAGACCTCCATAAATAAGACTATTATGCCACAATTTACGGGGAACTCACTGATAAGGTAGGTCAGATATTTCAAAGTTGGACTTGTAATTTTCCTTGATCTATGGTCTATTTTTCTTTTTTTGGTAGCAGAGGTTGAACTCAGGTCCTCATACTTGGTAGGCAGGAAGTTTATGACTTGAGCCATACCACCATCCCATCTATTTTTTAATTCAAGAAACTTTGTGAAACTGGATATCTGAATGCAGAAAACTGAAACTAGATCCATGTCTGTCAATCTGTACAAATGGCAACTCAAAGTGGATTAAGGACCTTAATATGAGACCTGAAACATTGAAGCTAGTATGGGAAAGAACAGGGAATACACTGGAATTAATAGGCATAGGCAATGACTTTCTAAATAGAACACAAAAGACTCAGAAACTAGGTGATAGGATTGACAAATGGGACTACATGAAATTAAAACAAAAGAAATGGTCTCTAAATCAAAGAGGCTGCCCACAAAATGGAAGGAAGTGTTTGCCAGCTATATATCTGACAAGGGATTAATAACCAGAATGCAAAGAGAGCTCAAAAAACTAAACTCCTAAAAAATCAATGATCCAATGAAGAAATGAGAAAGTGAACTGAATGGAGCTTTTTCAAGGGAAGAAGTCCAAATGGCTAAAAAACACATGAAGAAATGCTCAACATCCCTACCCATAAAGGAACTGTAAATGAAAACCATGTTAAGATTGCTCCTCACTTCTGTTAGAATGGCTATGATCAAGAACACAAATAAAAACAAATGCTGGTGAGGATGTAGGGAAAAAGGAACCCTCATACACTACTGGTGAAAATATAAATTAGTACAACCACTATGGAAGACACTATGGAGGCTCCCATAGAACCTAAAAATAGAACTAAAAGAACTGCCAAATGATCCAGCAATTTCACTCCTAGAGATATACCCAACGGGATCTAAGTCTACTTATAATAAAATCACCTGAACACCCAAAAAATAGAGGAGATGAACTGATTTGTGTTAGAATACATATATACATGGAAATGTCACAAGGATACTATGTGTGTAGCAATCTTAAAAAAACAAAAATGTCATTTTTTTTCTTTTTACAAAAATCAGAGAATAATAAGGCAGAATAGGTCCTGCCTGGTAAGGTTGGTTCCAGTGGGAGGGGGAAGGAGGTGGAGAAAGGCGTGGGGGGATGAATATAGTACAAATACTGTGTACACATGTATGCCAATGCAGAAAATGAGACCTGCTGAAACTATTCCAGGAATGAGAAAAGGAAGGATAAAGGAGAATATTGAAGGAAGTGAATTCAAGTATGATATATTTGATATGTTCTAAGAACTTTTGTAAAAACCACAATGTACCCCATTCAGCAAAACAATAAAAAAAGGAGGGGAAAAAATAAATTTTGTGGGCATTAGAGTTTAGTAGAACTTTCATAGGAATCAGTTAAGATCCTCAATATGTTAAAAAAAATTTCCTACCCCTTAAAATAGAAATCACATGAAAAAAAATTTCATTTACTTGGTGAAGAAGAGAGGAAAATGCAAAGCTAGTTCAAATGACAGCTTGAGAGTTGACATGGTATACAGTCAGCAAAGAGAACAATTATGTGTGACCCATGAATTAAAAACTGAACTTATCTTTTATGAACTTTGAGGAGATTTTCTCTGAAATAAGCAGAAAGATTTAACATATTGCAAAAGATTGAAGTCCCAAATGATTATGCAAATTTGCATTCCTCAACAAAGTGAAATTCACCTCACACAACTCATTAGAAAATGCAGCAGTATATCTGTAATGATTAACTTTAATGTATATTTTGGCTTAATGTTTTAGCATAAACAAGAAAAATTTTACTACGATACAAAATTCACATATCTGCACTTATATGTATTCACACACACATGTTTATGAGTGCATTGTAATACACAATAATTTGTGCATGATAAAAATATAATAAAAAACCCAAGTCAAAGAACAGGAAAAGGCACCATGACAATATTTTTAAGGTCACCTTTAGCAAATCACCAATTTCATCTTTTTTTTTTTCAACCAGAGTAAACTACTTGCCAGAATGTTTTTGTGTGCTGTTTTGTGTATTTTTTAATAAATATCTACATCCTCCTAATTGTTTTGTTTTGTGTGTTAAACACTTGCATTTAATGGTATCATACTGCTTATACACTAACTGAATATACATTTATACATACATTGCAGTGACTGTAGTTCATCAAAGTTTACTATAATTGTGGTTATTTCCCCATTTTCTTATTATTTCTCCATTTTGTTAGTTTTTAATTTTGTTATTAAGGAAAAGTTGTTTCAGCTTTTTCCTATGATAAATACAGTCTCTGTGATTATATTGGAGGTATTAACTAGTGCATATCTCCTCAATAAAGTGTTCAGAGTAATAGGTCATTTATATTCTCAGTGTTATAGTATAATACCAATACTAAAATGATATTGAAAAATTGGACATTTTTCATTATTAATAAGAGTATTAAAACATTATTTTTACTTATTTTACATCCTTACTTTTTATTCTTGATTTATAAGAATGAAAATGTCAATGTCATTTAATCAAAACATACTGAGAAAATACCTGCAGTTAAATGACTTGACTTATTACTTGTTGTAATAAGAGAGCATATCAATAGGGGGAAAATATTACAGAATTTAAGCTTAAGTTGCTTAATTTGAGGGAGGGTCTAAGGATTAGATTCTGTCAATAAAGGGAGACAACTGTATTATTGGGAATTTCAATGTTATCTATATAAGAGGGAAATCCAAGTGAGGGCTGACCTAGAGATGGTGAAGAAATAGTATTCTTTAGTTAGAAGAAGTGATGTAGCATTTTGCAAATTGTCTGATGACCTTGTCTTTGCCCTACTTTATCCTGTTCTTAAGTTACTCTTACTGGATGTAGATATTATAACACATTGGTATTCTTAACAAACAAAAGGATTTAGTTGTAAATGTGTATTCAATTTGTAGAAACATCAAGGCTTAGCTTTGAGAAACAGATAAGTTCTTTGACATAATGGTCTGCTATAGTTCCTCCTTATTGATAAAAGTATCATAAAGTCTAAGGAAAAAGAAATGGAAGTATGAATTTTTGAGATTGTTATATTATCCACAAGTGGTATATTATCACATAAAAGCAGAGAGTGATAGGTTAAAGACAGGTGCAAGCATAAGGAAAACAAACAAAAATGAAGACCTAAAAGAAAGTAATAAGCCAAGAAAGGAACTAATATAGCATTTGAAAAAAAATACTCAATTTCTCTAAAAGAAGCTAGAAGAAGAATGTAAAAATGATCAGGTGGTCCATGCAACAAATAAATATTAAAATTGTAAATATAAACCAAGTACTATTAATAGTAAAAGAAAATGACCTAAACACACAGATTGAAGGATGCAAAATACAATTTAAAAAAAAGCAACACAATTTACATGCCCTCAAGAAATTCACATTAAGATCCAAGGTGGAGACTGGGACAGAGCCTCAGACTTCGTGAGTTCCTGAACCAAGGACTCTGCTGAGACGCTGGAGACACACTTGGCTGAGGTAAAGCACCAGGGAGAGCCAAAAATACGGCATTCTAAACCCTTAAATCATGGAAGGATTCTCCATACCACAATCTAGTAAAAGAATAGCCAGCCTGCCAAGTCCCTGCCCCACAGGGCTTCAGAGCTGCTGCTCCGCTCCACCTGGATCTCTGCCCCTCCTGCTGCGCCAGGCTCCAGCCCCATGTCAGATCCATGCAGCACTGGGATCCCTGACCTCAGGCCATGCCATGGCCCAGCTCTGTGACAGATCCATGCTCTGCCAGGATCCCCACCCCTCAGGCCGGACAGACCCCTGCCCCACAACAGATCAACACACCACCAAGATCCCTGCACCTCAGGCCATGCCATGACCCAGCTCTGTGCTGGATCCATGCCCTGCCAGGATCCCTGGCTCTCAAGCCCCCTGCCTCTCAGGCCATTCTGGGCCTCAGGTCTACATGGAACAACTAGAATCAGGACCCGCAGGGATCCTCACTTCTTGGGAGGAGCCAGGCCCCAGCTCTACAGGTTTACCAACCACTCCACCAGGCTTTCACTCGGGCCACCAGTAGAGGGCTCCAAACCTTCCTAAGAGACAAACACAGACAGGATTGGATGCTAAAGGAGTAGCATCAGGACAACTAAGGCTCCAATTCTACTATTCCAGAAGTGGTGATTTTTTTTTTCCCCCCCTTCTTTAAGGTTTTGGCTGTCTGGTTTCCCGTTTAATCATCCACCATCTTTCCCATTTTTTTCCTCTCTTCTCTCTTCCTTTTATCTTTCCTTCTCTTTCATTTTTCATCTCTCTCTCTTGGTTTTGTTAGTATTAATATTGTAACCCAGCTAATACTAAATTACACATGCTCCAGGGATAGAAATGGTACCTAGTGGAAAAATGGGAAGAAGAAAAATGGATGGAAACCATTCTCCCCCCAGAAATAAAGCAGTACAGGATTTAGAGAGAAATGAAGAAAACAGATACCCAGATCCAGATTCCAACAAAACAAAGATAAACTATACCAAGGAACCCAACAAAGCTACAAGAACAACCTGAAAGAAGAAATCCTATAATTAATGAGAATTTCATAGAGATGTTACTAGACATGGTCAACCAAAGCATACAGGAGGCACTCAAGAAATTCCAAGGAAACAAAAACAAAGAATATGAGAAAACACAGAAAAAATGAAATCATAGGAGCACTAAATAAGCACCAAACTGAAACAGAGATCACCATAAACAGAGAGATAAACAGATTAAGTACAAAAATTGATAGTATTAAAGAGGAAGTAACCCACAATATGGAAAACCTCAGAAAAAAGAATGAAACAAAAAACACAAAACAAAATGGAAGGCCATCCCAACTGAATAGAACAGAAAGCAAAACCTCAGAACTTAAAGATGAAATGGTGATTAAAGGAAAAACTGAAGAACTATTAGTTAAATAACTCAAGACCTGTGAAAAGAAAATGCAAGAACTCACTGCCTCCCTCAAAAGACCAAACCTGACAATCATGGGCATTGAAGAAGGAGAAGCAATGCAAGCAAAAGGAATGCATAATATAGTCAACAAAATAATAAATGAAAATTTCCCAAATCCAGAGAAAACTATGCCCATTCATGTACAGGAAGTCTCTAGAACACCAGACAGACCTGACCAAAATAGAACTATCCCACGACATATTTTCATTAAAACAACAAGTATGGAGACAAGAGAAATAATATTTAAGGCTGTAAGAGAGAAAAAACAAATAACATACAAAGGTAAACCCATCAAAATCACAGCAGAATTCTCAATAGAAGCCTTAAAAGCAAGAAAAGCATGGAGTGGGGTCTTCCAAGCACTGAATGAAAATAACTTCAATCCTAGGGTACTCTACCCAGCAAAAGTATCATTCAAAATAGATGGAACAATAAAAGTCTTCCATGATAAGGAGAAACTAAAACAATATATGACCATCAAGCCATGACTACAAAAGATTCTCCATGGAATTCTGCACACAGAAAATGAAAGCAAACAAAACCATGAAAGGGCAGGCAATACCAAACCAAAGGAGAAGAAAAGGCAAGAAAGTAGAGAGTAACATTGATTCAGCTACACATAATCAAATCTTAATCAACAAAGACAACTACATGACAGGGATCACCACATACTTATTAATACTAACACTGAATGTTAATGGACTAAATTCTCACATCAAAAGACACTCATTGGCAAACTGGATTAAAAAGGAAGATCCAACAATATTCTGCCTCCAGGAGACCCACCTCATTGACAGAAATAAGCACTGGCTGAGAGTGAAAGGCTGGAAGAAGATTTACCAAGCCAGTGGTCCCCAAAAACAGGCAGAGGTAGCAATACTTAACTTGGAGAAAGTAGACTTCAAACTTACCCAATGTCAATGCACCCAGTTTCATCGAACATACTCCGAAGGATCTAAAAACATATACAAACTACAACACAGTGGTAGTGGGAGACCTTAATACCCCCCTATCACCAATAGATAGGTCATCCAAACAAAAAATCAATAAAGAAATCCTAGAACTAAATCACATCATAGATCAAATGGACCTAGCTGATGTCTACAGAATATTTCATCCAACTTCTGCAAAATACACATTCTTCTCAGCAGCCCATGGAACCTTCTCCAAAATTGATCATATCTTGCACAAAGCAAGCCTCAGGAAATATAAGAAAACAGAAATAATCCCATGCATTCTATCTGACCACAATGCATTAAAACTAGAAATCAACATCAAAAACAGCAGTAAAAACCATCCAAACAATTGGAAGCTGAACAACACATATTGTTCAATGACGAATGGTTCATTGATGAAATAAAAGAGGAAATTAAAAAGTTCCTGGAAGTTAATGAAAATGAAAGCACGACCTACCAGAACCTATGGGACACAGCAAAGCAGTCCTAAGAGGAAAGTTTATAGCCATGAGTGCATATATTAAAAGGACAGAAAGATCTTAAATCAATGACCTAATAGTACAGCTCAAACTCCTAGAAAAACAAGAGCAAGCAAATCCCAAAACAAGGAGAAGGAAATAAATAATTAAAATAAGGGCTGAAATCAATGAAATAGAACGAAAAAAAAATACAAAGAATCAATGAAATGAAAAGCTGGTTTGTTGAAACGATAAATAACATTGACAGACCCCTGGCAAATCTAACTAAAATGAGGAGAAAAAAAACCCAAATCAGTAAAATCAAAAATGCAAAAGGGGAGATATCAACAAACACCACAGAAATCCAGGGAATCATCAGAGACTACTTTGAAAGCCTATATTCTAGTAAATTTGAAAATCCTGGTGAAATGGACAGATTTCTTGAAACTTACAACCACCCAAAACCGAACCAAGAAGTTACTAATCACCTGAACAGATCTATAAAACAAAAAGAAATTGAAGCAGCAATCAAGAGCCTGCCAAAAAAGAAAAGTACAGGACCTGATGGATTCCTGCTGAATTCTATCAGACCTTTAAAAAGAACTAATACCAACCCTCCTTAAGCTGTTGCACAAAATAGAAAGGGAAGGAACACTGCCTAACTTATTTTATGAAGCCAATATTATTCTCATCCCCAAACCAGACAAAGACACCTCCAAAAAGGAGAACTACAGGCCGATTTCCTTAATGAATATCAATGCAAAAATCCTTAATAAAATAATGGCAAACCGAATCCAACAACACATAAGAAATATCATACACCATGACTATGTCAGCTTCATCCCAGGGATGCAGGAGTGGTTCAATATACACAAATTTATAAATGTAATACAGCACATTAATAGAAGCAAAGGCAAAAACCACTTGATCTTCTCAATAGATGCAGAAAAAGCCTTCAACAAGATCCAACACCACTTCATGATAAAAGCGCTAAGTAAACTAGGAATAGAAGGAAAGTATCTCACATTAAAGGCATTTATGACAAACCTACAGCCAACATCATACTTAACAGTGAAAAACTGAAACCATTCCCCCTAAAATCAGAATTGAGACAATGATGCAATTCCCACCAAAATCCCAATGACTTTCATCAGAGAGATTGAAAAATCTACCCTAAAGTTCATTTGGAAATACAAGAGACCACAAATAGCCAAGGTAATACTCAGCAAAAAAGGGCAATGCTGGAGTTGTCAAAATACCTGACTTCAAACTATACTTCAAAGCAATAGCAATAAAAACAGCCTGGTACTGGCACAAAAATAGACATGAAGAGTAGTGGAACAGAATAGAGGACCCAGATATGAATCCACACAGCTATAGCCACTTCACTTTTGACAAAGGTGTCAAAAATATACAATGGAGAAAAGACAGCCTCTTCAACAAATGTTGCTGGGACAGTGGTTACCCATCTGAAAGAAACTGAAACTAGATCCATGTCTATCACTCTGCACTCAAAATGGATCAAGGACCTAAATTTCAGACCTAAAACTCTGAAGTTATTGCAGAAAGGATCAGGGAACACTCTGGAACTAATAGGTATAGGCAAAGACTTCTCAATAGAACCCCAGCAGCCCAGCAACTAAGATAAAGGATAGACAAATGGGACTTCATAAAATGAAAAATCTTCTGCACAACAAAGAAATGGTCTCTAAACTGAAGACACCACCCACAGAGTGGGACAAAATATTTGCCAGCTATACATCAGACAAGGGACTGATAATCAGAATATACAGGGAACTTAAGAAACTAAACTCTACTAGAATCAATGAACCAATTAAGGAATGAGCAACTGAACTAAACAGAACTTTCTCTAAAGAAGAAATTCAAATTACCAAAAACACATGAAAAAATGCTCACCATCTCTAGCCATAAAGGAAATGCAAATCAAAACCACACTAAGATTCCACCTCACCCCTGTTAGAATAGCCATCACCAAACACACCACCACAACCAAATGTTGATGAGGATGTGGGGAAAAAGGAACCTTAGTTCACTGTTGGTGGGAATGCAAGCTGGTACAACCACTCTGGAAAAAAAACTTGGAGACTTCTTAAAAATCTAAACATATGATCCAGCAATCCCACTCCTGGGGATGTACCCAAAAGTAACCTGCAACATAGGTTACTCCAGAGGCACCTGCACACCCACATTTATTGCAGCTCTATTCAAAATAGCCAAGTTATGGAAAAAACCAAGATGCCCCAATATTGATGAATAGATCAAGAAAATATGATATTTATACACAATGGAATTTTACTCAGCCAAGAAGAAGAATGAAATCTTATTATTTGCAGGTAAATGGATGGAACTAGAGAACATGATTCTGAGCGAGGTCAGCCAGGCTCAGAAGACCAAAAATGATATGTTCTTCCTCATATGTGGACTTTAGATCCAGGGCAAATGCAGCAATGTGATTGGACTTGGATCACAAGATAAGGGGAGAGCACATACAAGAGATATAGGAATAGGTAGAAAACCCAAAACATGAAAGTGGTTGATGTCCCCACTCCAGAGGAACTAATACAGAAACCTTAAAACAACAGAGGTTATCATTAGAAGGGGATCAGTAACCAGTGTAAAGATCAGTTACAGATGAATCAACATGGGTCGTAACACGTGTACACGAGTGCAATGCTAAGAATATTTCTGAATAGCTATCCTTAACTCAACTAGCTAAACTGCTTTGTCTTCCTTATTATGCTGTGTCTTTTCTTCAACAAAATTGGTTATAAGGGCAGAACAGGACCTTCCTGGAACTGGGTGGGGGAGGGGGAGGAAAGGGGGAAAGGGGCAAGGGAGAAATGACAAATTTTTGCAAATTAAAATAAGAAAGAAAAAAGAAAATCACATTAAATGTAGGAGAAGAAATAGATTAAAAGTGAAAGAATGAAAAGAATATTTCCTAACATGTGTTAGTAAACTTTGCATTACCATAATGAAGTACCTGAGATAAGTAAACTTATAAACTTACTTAAAGATAAGTAAACTTATAAGGGGAAAAAGTTTCTTTTTGTTTACAGTTTGGCTTCACTCCATGGTTAGTTGGCCCCTTGTTTTGGGGCTTGTGGTGAGGCAATACATCATGGTACAAGCACCTGGCTAGGGAAGCTGTTCATTTCATTGCGACCAAGAAGCAAAGAGAAATACACAGGGGTGGAAGTTCAATATTACCTTCAAGTGCATGCCCCAAATGACCAATTTTTCTACTAGTTCCTATCTCCGAAAGGTTTCACCACTTCCTAGTACCATCACAGCCTTGTGATCAATCCTTCAATACATTGACCTTTGGTGGCCATTCAAGATTCAAAGTATAGCATAACATGTTTTTCGTAACAAGGTAAGAGTAATTATAGTGGAATCAAAATAGATTTCTGAGCAAAGGGTAACAAGGGTGATCGAACAATGATAAAGAATCAATTCATGAAAAGCAAATCCTAGATGTTTCAGCTCCCATTAAGGCTTCCATATATTTAAACAAAAATTGATAAAACCCAAAGGAGAAATATATCCATCTAGAGTAGTATCTTTACTTTTCAACACCCATCTCTGAAAAATAGAGAGAGGTAAACAGGAAAAGTAGTAAAATAAAGACAAATTGAATGCTTTTAGAATTCAAGTGACAAATGACATTTTGCAGAATACTTTCAATAACAGCAGAGTGTACTTGTCTCAAGTTCATACAGAACATTTCCCAAGTATGTTCACCATGCTGTATGTTATAACACAAAGTGCAAGAAACATATAAGGGTTCAAGTAATGCAAAATAATTCCTATTACCATGGCAGAATTAGATAAAAATTACTGAAAGACATCTCTAAAATGTGTAAATCAAATAACATACTTCAAAATAACTTGGGTCAAAGTAGAAATCAAATGATAAGTTAGAAATATTTTGACATATTAAAAATGAAAATAGCTTATTTATTTAATGGAGATATACTTAGAAGAAAACTTATAGTGGTAAAAATCTTAATTAGAAAATAATAAATATCTCAGATCTATGTGCACAACTATATTGACATGAGGAAATAGGAAAACAGTGTGGATGAGCCACAATGAGAACAAATGCACAAATGAAAGGGAATAATATAGCTCATTGTGAAATCAGTGATATAGAAAACAAAATAAATAAAATCAATGAAAATATACATTGATTCTTTCAGACCACTAATAAAAGTGATTAATTTCTGGCCAGGTTTGTGTGTGTGTGTGTGTGTGTGTGTGTGAGAGAGAGAGAGAGAGAGAGAGAGAACGAGAGAGAGAACATAAATATCAGGTGATATTGAGAGAGGTGCTATTTACAAAAGGATGAAAAATACAAACTATTTTGGGGAAATGTAGACAAAGAATTACCAAGATTTATGCACTGAAAACCATAAAACACTGCTTTAAGAAATCATAGGAGGTCTACATAAATTTATATTCAAAGCTCACAGAACAAAATATGCAATATTTTTATTATTTTAATTCTCTACAGATTCCATACTATCACAATCAAACTTTAAGCAGGCTTTTGCAATATGTGGCCAGATCACCTGAAATTCATATTAAAAAGCAAATTACCTAGAACAGGAAAGAGAGTTTTCAAAAAGCAGCAAATCTGGGAGGTTTGTTATAAATAAAGGTATTGTAATCAACAGAGTGTAGTACTGTCATTAAGACAGGCAATCAAATCAGCTCAGGTGAACCAGATCATAAAGTTCAGAACAGGTCATCCACATATGGTTAGTTGATATTTGACACAGGTGAAAATTTACCTTGGTGGGCTGAAAAATAGTTTTTACAACAGCAACAATGGTACTTGGACATCTGGATAACAATCTTGAAAAAGGAAAACTGTACAAATCAAACCATAAATTATCAAACCACATCTTGAACCAAATGTAAAAATTGAAAGGGATTTTAAACCTAAATATACAATCCCAAACTTAAGAGAAAAAATTGTGAATTTTTGTTAGCCAAAAATTACTTCCATGTCACAAAAAACCATAATCACTGAAAGAATCATAGACACATTTTCTTTACAGTAATGTTAAGAATTTTTTCTTCTCTTCTCTAAAGAAACTGTTAAGAAGATGAAAAGCAAACTACAAACAGAGGAAAAAAATGAGAGAAAATATTTTCATTCTCAAAATTCAAATATATAAACCAAACAACCTAATTTTTCAAATAAGCAGAGTATTCAATCTGATACTTGACAAATAAAGGTAAAAAGAACAACAAATGACTACAGTAATCTATGTTCAAATCCTTAGTCATTAGGGAATTGTGTATTAAATACCAATGAGGTACTATTATAAACCAATTAGAATGCCATAAGTTCTTACTAACCAAACAAATGAAAATAAACTAGTGACAGAGAATATGTGAAGCAACTAAGTCACTAATAAATCTACATCCACCACTTTGAAGCAAGGAGTACATTAGAGTGTGCAGTTTCTTAAAACATAAATCTTTGGTTATCATATGACCAGCCATTCTAGTCTAGGAACTTACTCAACTTCAAATCAACTGATTGTCAACCTATGCAGAAATATTTCTATTCAAAATATATCAGATTTATTTATCATAGTCCAAAATCATGAACAACTAAAATATTTATCAGGTAGCAAATTGATAAACAAGTTGAAGTATATCCATAAGATAGAATACTACATAGAAATAAAAAGTTATAAATTATTGGAACATACAACAAGGATCAATCTCAAAATAATTACACTGAGCAAAAGTAAAACAAAGAATGCCATGCGATATTATAGTTCCACTTATATAACATTCTAGGATATGTAAACTAATCTATAATAATAGAATGTACATCATAGATTAACCAAGGACTGAAAGATTTGAGGTTGGTGACTGAGCAACTGCCTGGATGGAGGACTGCCAAAGGACTATGAGGAAACTATTGGAGATGATGGATAAGTTCATTATATTGATTATGTCAATGACTTCATGTGTTTATCCATACATCAAACTTATCAAATTGTACACGAAACACTTACAGATAAATGTGAAGTACTTCTATAAGGCCATGTAAATAATTTGTGATTCCTGTTCGACAAATTTAGATGAGCATCCTGGATAATTAACAAAATAAAGCATTTTTGAGGTTTTTTGGGTTTGTTCCTCATAAGTCCTTCTCTTCATGGTAAAAGGTTGGCAATACATTTATAATATATTTGTTGCAGTTTATCCAATTCTAAAATGACTTGATTTTCATAATAACTAGAATTTTATACTATTATAGAAGATACCCCAGATAAGTGTGTGTGTGTGTGTGTGTGTGTGTGTGTGTGTGTGTCTGTAAAATACTGAAGTCTCATATGTTGATATTACACTGCTGGGATGCTGGAAGAAGAGGAAAAAAATCCTACTTTTGTAGGGGGTCACTTTAGTCATTTCATATATGAAGGCATTTAAAAATTGATATAAAAAGATTGTGTACATTTTATAAATATTTTATGTTTTCTTTTCTATAAAAGATAGGAATCCTTGGAAGTTGCTAAAGGAAAAAAGAAGAGTAAAAGCAATACTAGAAGAATTAACCTGGATCATAAGGTGGGAAGGAAGGGAGGGAGAGAGGGGGAAGGAAAGTGAAAGGAAGTGGGAAAGGGAGGAGGCAGGAAGGGAGAGAGATTAAAATCTAGGAAATTTGTAAAAAAAAATCCAAATAAATAGAAAAAGAAAAGTCTAATATGAAAGTTTTGTATGCTGCCAAATTCAAAATTCTTGGGTTGTCTCTGCCAATTACTGAATGTAAAATTGGGCACAATACTTTTTAAATCTGCAAATCAGTTCTTTTCTTTTGTAAACTGTCATTGGCAATGATACTTAACACATAAATTTGGTGTGATTATTAAAGATAAAAAACAATGACTTTCAAATGTTTTACCAATTTCCTACTCTGTAAAGTATGTTATAGGTATAACAAAGGCACAGACATGATATAAAACTGTAACAAAATTAAAGGGAATAACACCTAATCTTACATAAAGACTTAAGTGATGAACTCTGAAATATGTCTTATATTCCATTCTATAATTGTAGAAAATGTTATTTGATATACCATATGGTATATCAAACCTAGTGATAAGGTACATATATAATTTACACAATACTTGGCATTTTCTAAGTTTTAGAAACTTTTAAAAATTCTAAAGATTTTTAGAACTTTGTTTACTGTACTTTATTTATTTTTCCATTCCTTTTACTTTCCTGCCTTTTCTTTGTAATGACTTGCTGGCATTTATATCCAGATCCAGTACTCATAATATAAACATTTAATTTATATATTTTCTTTTAGCAACTATAGTTCTGTGGTTTTAAATAATGATGAGAGCAAAAACAATATTCCTGAAAATGGTTCTTGATCAAAATCAAAACAATGTTTTATGTAGAGTTGCACCAAAGCTTCAAATCAGGCATTTCAATGGTTAAACAAAGAAACAATTTTGTTCATTTAAAAAAATGTTAACCACTGCTTCTAAGACAGAATGTTGAAGATTTTTGAAAAAACAGAGTATTCACTCAATGAATAAATATGTATTTATGTAATCGGAATCTGTTTTAAGTGCTTAGAAGACAAAACAAAAGGTTGTCAATCTATTTATTCAGGGTACCCATAAACTTATTGTATTTGTTTATATAATAAAGGAAAAAAATTAACATTTCATATATTTCCAATATGCTTATGATAGTGAACTCTAAATGATATATTTAATATATTGTAAGAATCTGCATCAGTTGCCACTCTCTACCCATCACAAGAATACAGAACAAAAAAACAGTAAACCTTCAGTTGTTAATAGGAATTCTAACAGGAAAAGCCCAAATTAGGGATATATTAGTCAGGAATACATAAAATATTTATCTATAGATGTATTTGAAGTTTTATATACTTAATATATTAATTCCTCTATATAATATAGGTGTATAAATGTATGATAAACAGTGAAAGCCTTCGATGTGCTTAAAAGGGCTCACTGAAATCCTAATTTCTAATTTATAATCGTATACATTCTTTTTTCTAGTAAAAACAATATATGTCCATACTAGAACATTTGAAAAATTGAAAGATGCTGAAAATGGAACATACAGGAGAGTTAACTGCACGGCAAGGTTTTTAGAATCACTATTTATATAACCAAGATACCGTACCAGCCTAGGCATCCAACAACCCAAGACTGCATGAAGAAAGTACAGTACATATTGCAGTGGAGTATTCTTCAGCTATAAAGAAGAGTGAAATTATGTCATTTGCAGAAAAATGGGTGGAGACCATCATGTTAAGTGAGCTAAACCAAGCTCATAAAGATGAGTATCACATGTTTTCACTTACAGGAGCAACCTAGACCTAAAATAATAATGTGACACAATTGTAAAAGGGGGAGCTTTATATGAAAATAGCACCACGGACCCACCACAAACACGAAAAGAGGGAAAGTAGTTAAGAAAAAATTAATATACATGGGGTGAATTTGATTAAAGCATATTATAAGCATGTTGTAAAACACAGTGACTTTGTACAATTAATTTATTGTAATGAAATTTTTAAAAACATGCTTTAAAAGAAGTCATTTTGACAATGACCAGTCCCATAAACCCTCTAATCTAATTCTTATGGGTGCACCATAATTTATTCATTAAATTCCTTAGTGTTATTAGAGGTTTTATCTATTTTACTTACAGATTCCAAAGCAATGTTCACATTCACATGTATACTTGTGAATATGAACGAATTTTGTGAAAATAGAATACACAGTTTAAAAATAGGCATGAAGACCAATGATTGTTGATTATGGAAATGAAATTAGTTTTAATTTCATTATGTTTGCTTGCTATTTTCTGATTTTCAACAATGTATATTTTGTGCCCTAGAAATACTGCATGAGTACAGTAACAATTTAATGAGTATTCTTGCCCTGTGTCTTAATATATTCATTTTTATTAAAATCTCATAAAATTAAAATTTCTGGCCTTAAGATTTATCCAATATTAAGAACTGTTTGTATCTATCATGTTGAATTGTCATACAAAACTGTTGTATGCGTTAGGAATTACAAACAATATGCATGAAGGGGACATTGTAACAGCATATTATAAGTATGCAGTGCTGTCTCTCACATTGAAAAGCTAACTTTTCTATCTTAGTTCATATTTCTTTGCTATAAAATAAGAATTTTCAAAGTATATTTGTCATTTGTTTTCCTATCATGTTTGCATATTAATTGATTTCCAGGTATTTGCTTATCTTATGCTTTGATGGAGCTTTATGAAAAGCTAAAAAAGCACTATATTTTAAAATTCATAAATTCTAAAATTATATGCTTTGAATATTAAAAACATGAGATATCCCACAATAAAAATTCTACTAGGTATCTAAATAATTTTAACAACTTTAAGATACATCATGCAATTTGCTCTTTTAATGAATACAATCCAATATTCGATAGTATAATCCCAGAGTTGTGAGTTCAAATCCACTTTGGAACGTTATCACCACAAAAAACAGAAACCACAATTATTAGTACTTATTCCCTATTTCTTTTCTTCCACCTTGGTTCCCAGTAATCTCTTATCTACCTGTATATTTGCCTATTCAGAACACACACACACACATACACACACACACATACACACACATTTCTATCTAAATGCAATTATATTGTAATTATATCTTCCCATCTCATATCTCCATAACCACCCAAGCCTCTGAAGCCTCTGGTAACCTACTTTTTGGTAACCCTCTTTCTATGGATCACTATTTCAGATTCCATTTAAACATTGTATTTGTCTTTCTGTGCCTGGCTTATTTCATTTAACATATATCCTTCAGGCTCATCTATGTTGTTGCAATGACAATATTTCCTTCTTTCATTGTTCATATATATATTTTTTGTTTATCCATTTTGCTGTTGATAGACACTATAAATAGCTTGGCTATTGTGGATAGTGCTACAATAAACAAAGATGAGTAGGTATCTCTTCATTTCCTTTGGATATACAGTTGAGTGGGAATGCTGGATCATAGGGTACTGGCATAGAAACAGATGCAGAGCAACTGATTTTGGACAAAGTAGCTAAAAATACATATTGAGGAAAGGACAATCTTTCAATAAATGAGGGTGGGAAAAGTGGATATGCTCATGAAAAAGAATGACATTAGATCCTTAGAGCTCACGATACACAAAAAATTAACTGAAAATAGATTAAAATCTTAAATGAAAGACTTGAGAATATGAATCTAGAAGCTACTACAATTATAAAGTTTTAATGAAGTTAAAAGGATATTGCAAATCATGAGCTTCCTAATTTTAAAAAGTACTTATTATTGAGGGAAGTAGATCATATATTTTGCATACTCTTTGTATTGAATTATTAAACAGGGTTCTTTTTTCCATAAGTGCTATCCATGGAATCAATCCTTAATTACTGGTTATACTTCCCAAGCTACTACCATCTGAGTGTGTCTTATTTATGTCTCTCCAGTGTCTAAAACACAATATAAGACAGCATAGGACACAATAACCTTGAATGACTGGGCACTTTAAAAATCAGCAGGATAAATGTTTGTAACTGAATATTTACTTAATATTTAAGAGAAATATTGTTAATGTCTTAGAACGGGATCAATAAAGAATCCATACAGCCAGGCAATACTGGCTTATGCATGTAATCCTAGCTACTCAGAAGGTAGAGATCAGAAGGACTGCAGTTCAAAGCCATTCTAGGGAAACAGTTCTCCCAGACTCTTATCTCAAAAATACACATCACAAACAGTGCTCACAAAGTGGCTCAAGTGGTAGAGTGCCTGCTGAGTAAGCATAAGGCTGTGGGTTCAAATTCTAGCGCTGCCAAAAAAAAATGAATGAATACATGGTGTTAATAAATTCAATTTCAGTGTCTGTTTACTGTATTTTCTTTAACTATAATTAACCCCTTAAGACAATGAATCTGTCTGGAACTAAGACATTTTTCTTTTTCATTTTTATATCTTTAGAACTTAGCATTTATATGTCTAGCACTCAATAGAAATGATTTTAAACAACTAAATCATTAGATAACAAAAATACTCAATTATAAGATAATGATATAACAAAACTAACATTAGAAATCTATGATCATCAATTATCACCAAGTACTTTAGTTTTAAAATATGTCATAGGCAATATAGTGGACATCTTATTGGGTAAATTTAACATTTCTTTTAAAAATATTTCTCCCACTCTTGTTGTACCTGAAATTACCTACTATAACTCAGAATTATAAAGAAAATTAAAATGTATTAAATTTATTAATATGAAAACTATTTGGGAAGATAACTGTTTTTCACATGTATATTCATATTAATGTAAATATATGTTTAAACTACGATTCACTACCCTGTAAGAATGCATTGATCATTATATGGCATACATTTCTTCAGTAATGTATACTGAAAAAATTTGGATTTTTTTTAGTTGATTTGGATTTTTGATAATTGTACCTACTTTCTATGTACTATCATTATTTTTTTTTCACAAAACACAAGCTTTTCTGCCATATTTTCACATGTATTTCAGTTTTCTTAATAATTTAAAATGATATCATATAACTTCTTTGTTCATTTTTGTTTAATAAATTTTGACAAATTTGAACATTATGGAGATCATTAATATTGAACCCAGGATGTCTCCATTTCTCTTCTATACAAGGAAAAAAGTCATAGTATGTAAGTTTTGTTTTTAATGAAGGTAGAATCAGATGATTCATTTAAAATACTGAGCAGAGTGTATGTTCATAACTTATAATTAATGAATTTATTGGTTAAGGTTAATATTATTTGGACTAATCATGTCTTTTATGGGACATGACCCAGACTAAACTGTAAAGTCAATGGGATTAAGTGATGCTGTTTATAGCTCAAATGTCATGAAGCAGTCCAGATGGAGGTTTGATCTTCATCATGGTATTGCTATCTGCCTAGTTGATGACGGGGCTCTTTAACAGATATCTGTTATGTTCTCTTGCTGTAGATAATGAAAAGTAAAAGGTGAAGGGCAGTACCTTTCTTTTAGGGACATGCTCCCAGTAGTTAAAGTCATCTCCAGCTATATTCTACCAATCAAGATTTAGTCACATGACCACATTACCCCTATTTATTAGGAAAGGTGAGAAAGAGAATCTTTTAATAGATGGCTACATGCCCAGAAATTTGGCCATTATTATTAATGGAAAAAAAGGAGATATGAGATACTAGGAAGCAATTGTCAGGATTGGTCACATTGTATCCCCCCAATTATGCAAGTGTCCCAGAATGCAATTTTTGCAATATATGTACCCAAAAAGACAATTTCAAAATTCCAAATTCATCTCTAAACCCATGGTTTCAGGTAATATACAGAAGTAAATTGCTCTTTACTAGATGTGGATGTATAGATTTTTTTTGAGAGCTATAAACTTCAGTATGTATTTTCTGCCTTACATATACACAACTATTCTACAGTATGGGTGTAGGAGCTGTATGACTTCAATGAAAACCTGCATTCTGCAAATGTCCATTTTGAGAAAAAGAAATGGTTGGAGATGAGGGGAGGATGCAGTCACCTTTACATAGCAGTTATTGGATTCTGAATGACAGGAAATATGAAGACTTTTTGACCTGGCATATGGATTTCTTTTCCTTTACTATAGTTTTATTTTAAACAAACAAACCTGCCCATTGTTCTTTATGGTTTATGGCTTTGCTACCTGGGAGGTTCTTCCATGTCTATTACCCTGAATGATGACAACAAATGGCATTGAAATGTGTGTCCTCATCTGCAAGAGCCCAGCTTCAAGGCCCGCTTCCTTTAGTAAAAGTTGCAAGCCCAGAGGTTGCAAGTTGCCTTTGAAGTTAAGAATTCTCAGATATTGAAGTGTTGTGTCCAATATCTTTGCAATATTTTTATCAGAAATAGTAAGTATTCACTGTCAGTCAGTTCTCAGGCTAAATTTATCATCTAAATGTTTTTAGATATAAAAACTTGTCTTTTATTTACCTTTTTTCTTCCTGGCCCATGCCCTTTTTCCTAAGTTTGAATGGAAAAGACATTTGCTTAGGGCCTGGTTTATGCTGTCTGGTAGAGGACCCTTATGGGAGGCTCATGAGGAAAGCTCAGAGCTTATTTCCCTAACACTGGTTATTGGGGAAGTAAAATCAGTTGTTTTTTCCCTGACATTCAAATGTTTCAAACAGTGAGGCATGAAGGTTCAGTAGATTTAGATTTTGGGCAGCTGATAGATTTCCCATAGCAGGGTTAAACTAAATTGTTTTCAAAACATAAAACTGCCTGAAGTTTACATGACTTTGAGGCTTTTGAAAATTACAGGCTACTAATTGCTGATTGTTATTCCATTGGTTTTGTCTGGTGTTTCTTTACGATTCGGTTCATGTTATGCACTTTTGGTGTGATTATTATATTTTCTAGTGCTTCCTTAATATAGAACCAAAGGCTGCATGGATGAAACAGAAGAATTTATTTTCTCACAATTCTGGACGCTAGAAATCTGAGATCAAGCTGTTGATAAGGTTAGTTTCTCCCAAGTCATTTCTCCTTAGCTTGTTCATACCCATCTTCTCCTTGTCTTCATAAAATCTTCTTTGGTGGGGTGCTTTCATACTATGAGTATATCCTGTTCTCATTAAACTTCATTTTGTTTATTTATCTATTATTCATTATGTTGTGTTATTACATTTAATGTGTTGCAACCCATTTTTATCATTATCTATTTTGTTCTTCTAGTGTCCCAAGTTGGACGGTGGAAGTCTTATTAAGAAGGATTCTGTCTTTGGATAAGGCCACATCACATTTTAAAATGTCTTTACATTCTGAAGCCCGGATTAATTATTATTTGCTGTGTGTAACATTATATCTTGCCTCTAGTAGGGAAACCTCCTTCTTTCTTTGTGTGTTTTGTTCAATAAGTTTTATTCAAAACAACTTTTAATATATCATAATTTGATATGTATTTAAAAACATGTATATACCTATATGTACACACATCTGTATGTGCAATTGTGTAAATAACCCAAACTGTAGATAAGTGAAAAGATGTTAGCTGTCTTAACATTGTTCTTAATGGTGTATAAGAAATGGTTGATAAATACCTGAGATAATATAACATCTAACTTTATTAGTGTCATTGAGAGAAAAAGATGATCACATAATGCCACATTTATTCATCCAAGTCTTGCTCACTTTAGCACAAATGTCTTCTCAAATTTTGTACATTTCTCTGGCCACTTTTCCTAAAACTCATTATATCCTTCTCTTGCCCTACACTGACCTGATCATAATTTAAACTTTACTGATGACTAAGCAGACTTATTAATTATCTTAATCTTTTAGTGTACGGTTATATTGCTCTAAAACAGTTTCTTTTGTTCTTTTGTTTCAATCTCAGTGAAGTCAGTGAGCTCACATTTACCTGTCCATAATCATCTTCTTGTAGTGCTCTGCTTTAATCTGCTTTGGGACTGTACTGCATTAAACAGTTATCTATTAAAGGACTGTTAATGAAACTCCAAGTAAGAAATGTGCATAGCAAGTGCATTATTTGAATTAATATATAGAAGTAATCTTATGTAGTCTAAGGAAGTCTTTTGTTTGCTAGTAGGTATACGATTATTGTTAAATATTTAAATTTTACTACTGAACATGTAATCTTGAGACATCACTATTTGTCTACAATGTAAATTGAATTTAAGGTTTAAGAGTTTTACAAGATTACATTTATTCATCTTGTATTCAAAGTTCATTTATAAGAGATATGTCAAGTAGTCTATAATTTATGCAGATGTGGAATTTGAATTCAGAAGGTTAACACAGAAATATACAGTTATTTTTCTGCCACCATCCCTAATATTGTGTTTATAGTAGGTAGGAGTGACTCAGAAAGCAATATTGCTGCTGTGATTCCTCAGCTTCTGCCAAATATCCTTGTTCTTTCCTCCCTGCTTCAAAATGTCATGTTTTAAGCTGTTCAACTTCCAGATGCCAAAAATCAATGGGTATGCATCTGCTGTTCCATTTTGCTGTTCTAAATAGAACTCTACGCCAAATGGAAACTTAATCAATGATAAATTATCTAGATGATTTTATTGTTGTTGATAACAATAACACACACTTAAGAAGTGCATGAGGCATCTAAAATTGCATTTTTCTATTTAAGAAAGTAGATGAAAGATAAATTGAAGAGAATTTTGCTTAATTTAATAAATAATTCTTGTGATATAGACATTTATTTTATTTGTGTACAGTAGGCCATTCTTATTTACAGATTGATTACATGTGGTTTTAACCAAACACAGTCAAAAAATAATAAATTCAAAACACAAAAATATTTTCAAGAACAATATTTTTAAGTTCCTCCATGTGAATTCCATGGCTCAGTTGATGTGGAGAAGCTCTCAGTAAGTGCCATGTCACCATCAGTTGTGTTTAAATCTGCCCTTAATTCTGTGAAAATCTGCCTCTCCAAAATAAATGGTGCCCCAAAGAAAGATAAAAGTTAATGCGCTTAACTGAAGAATAACTAAAATAATGGTAGTTTCATTTCAACCTTAAATTCATTTGTTTTTGATACACACTGAAAGTTTTGAAAACTTTTTAAGTATTTTATGCAATAGAACAAAAATTTCTTCATGTAGGGAACTGAAAATTATATCAAGTTCTAGGATCAAAAGTTTTCACACTAGTACAGTATTTCAGATTTCTACCATGGCTTTTCACTGAAATGTTATCATAAGCATTTGTTTTAATGGAATCCAAGTGCTAGTTTCCATTTATAATGTTCATTAACAATGTCGATTTTTGAGATGCTTAAAATTTCTACATTAAAATTAGAGTTGGCCATAGATAAGTTGATTGATGTAGAAAAGAAAATGAATAAGAGGAAAAAATATATAAAAATATATTTATTTAAAAACCAAAGAGAAATGCTGCATTCTCAAACCAAATTTCAACATATATAGAAGTGGGTGGATTTACAAATGAATACTATTCTGATGTTTTTATTAATCTTCAAATATGAATTAGAGTTTAGAAGTTGCTATCTTACTCTTTGCAGTACTTATGTAGTAGGTATCAGCTACTGTTATCCGGAGACCTCCCTTAGGCAAGACATAGCATCTTGTTTTAAAGAAACAGCACAGGCAGAACATGTTTTCCAGCTGAATTAAGAAGAAGCCTAGACACACTGACGTTTACATTTTCATCTATATATCATATTTGTATGTACAGATTTCCCTGCAATAAAACTGAGGGTGATCTGTCACATAGACCTGGTTTCCCTGAAGAAACTTCACTATGCTGAACAACATCTAATCTTTTAGCTCAATTATCTATGGCTTAATCTTATTAAGAGGTTGCAAAGCCACCATATGGGCTGTGTCTTACGTACAGAGCATCGAGAAAATATTAATTTATTAATAAAAGTGGCAGAAAATGTTCATTAACTGCACTTTAAGATAAGGGAAGTATGATGTTAAAGGTCAGGACTTCAGGAATAAACTTTTAGATTTCCTTTTTGTTTTATAAACAATCATATGACACTGTAGATTTATCATACTAAGTTAAGGTCTGTTTCTTCAAGATAATGATGTTTAGTTGTATGTTAGTTCTATTTCAGATGTGCTAGGGAAGATTTAAATGAGAAACTTTTACTTATTGTGTATTTATTAAATATGTTTTAATTTCCTTTTCAAAAAGAAACTTCATCCTCCACACAATTTAGTCTTTCATCTGTATACTTTTCCTCACACTATTACTGTCTGTAATGATGTCACATGAACATCTGTACAGCTATGTATTTCTAGAAAGTAGCCACGCAATAACTTATCATCAGTTAACACATCAAAACTATGATTATCTTTTCACTTATGCCACTCAACACTAGTCTCCTATTTTGGGCACATAACCTGATCTCCATTCACTGTTTGAAGAGAGTATTTGAAGAGAGTATGTCATCAGTGCTAGTGCTGCTGGCAGCAAAGAGTTGGCAGGTGCACTTATTGAACTTTATAACTTGTTTTCTTTATATTTTGGAGCAATCCAGGAATTTTTCAGAGTGTTAAATTCTAAGTCAGATGGATAATCCCCAACCATTACAAGCATGTTTTTCCTAAGTTAGCTTTCATTATTTTTATTCCCATTTCCAAAATGATCTTTATTATATTTAAAATTTAATGTGTATTAATTGTACAAAGAGGTTTCACTGTGATATTTCTGCACATGTATTTCTGAAATGTTGATAGGTTTTTTAATAATCAAAACATGTTAGAAAGTACATGCATTGGGGAAATAGCAGTCTTCTTGATAAAAGGTTCTTGGAAAAATTGAGTATATATATATATATATATATATGTATATGTATATATATATACACAGAAGAATGAAACTAGACCTCTGCCTTTAATCAGTTGCAAAAATCAACTCAAAATATATTAAATATTTAGTTTTCTATGACATCAGAAATGGCAAGGAGTTTTTGGAGAAAAGCATAGGAAACAAAAATGAGAAAAAAATAAACAAATTTGATTACTTCAAAATAAAAAGATTCTATACAGTAAAGAAAAAAAGCAAATATCCAAGGGACATCCACAGGATTAGATAAAATATTTGCACACTACATATCTGGCATAGGGTCAATTTCCAATATGTATGTTACTATATAATATCCAGAATATATACATCTTGGAACTCCAAAATAATAGTAGCAAAACAAACCTTAATAACCCAATTTAGAACTGAAGACCTAAACAGACATTTCTCAAAAGAAGACATAGAAATAGCCAATAAGTATATGAAAAAAATGCTTAACATCATTAATCATGTTTATTGCATTGCTAGTCACAATAGCAACAAAAGGCAAACAACCCGTGTTCAGCACAGCAACTGATGAACAAATAAAGAAATGTGCTACATGTACATAATGGATTTGTTTGCAGCAATAAAATAAGATAAAATCTTGTCATTTGCAACAACATGGATGGACCTGGATATCATTACATTGAACAAAATAAGCCAGAAAGACAAGTACCACATGATCTCACTCATATATGGAATCTAAAAATGTTGATCTCATAAGTTAAGAGTAGAATGGTGGTTAGTACAGCCCAGGGTGACTATGAAGTAGTGAAGGATGAATAAATGTTGATTAATCCATATTAAGTTATAATTTAATAGAAGGAGGAAACTTTAGTGTGCTATTGTACAGAAGGAGACTATGGATAACAATAATGCACTGCAAATTTCAAAAGCCCAGAAGAAAGGATTTTGAATCTTGCCCGATAGAAATGCTGAATGTTTTAGGAGACAGATATGTTTAATCTGATTTGAATATTACACATGTACACATGTATCAAAACATCACCCCATTAATATGTAAAATATTATTATTGTATTAACATGTACAATATTTATGATTTATTTATGATTTTCACAGCATTGAAAATCACAGGGCTTTGTGATTGCTAGTCATGTACTCTACAGGTTGAGTCACATCTCTTGCAACTTATATTCTGGTTAATTTGGAGTTAGGGGTTCACATTTTGTCCAGATTGATCCTATTGTACACTTCCTATCTCCATAGCTGGGATGACAGGCATGTACTAACATGCCCAGCTTTTTTTCATTGAGATGGGAGTTTCACAAACATTTTTTTCACCTAAGCTGGCCTGGAAGTGCCATCTTCCAGATCTCAGTCTCCTGAGTACTTAAGATTATTACAGAAGCAAGCAACTGGCACCCAGCTCAATTTTTGTTTTATGTTAAAATATAAATTCACCTGTAAAAATGCTTAAGACACATTCTAATTTGGTAGGCATTTCAGGACAGAATGTAAGAGGGAATCTAGACAGTTAAAGACAGGAAACCCATGAAAAGCTGAATATTTTCTTAAAAAGAGAATGGAATAACTTAAATGATATTAGAGAGATTGAGTAAACCAGCTCCAAATAAAGTAATTCAAAAAAAGCTGTGGTGTTTAGTAGAGGAAACATTAGTTTACTCAAAGATGTGTCATCTAGAGTAAATAAAGACAGCACAGTTGATTAATTACTTCTTACTTGGTTTTCCAGATTTCAAGATAACATCTGCCTCTGGAGTCTTTTGAAATTATGCTTTACATATTTTAGGATATATGGTGGTTTTATAATCATTTAATCTGTTTGATTTATTCCTCAAATTAGGAAATTCTGCAGGCAGAAACAATGTTTTGTATTTCTTCTTTATCTTTTATGATTTTGAAATAGTAGTTAAGCATTAAGTTTTTAATTGTTTGAAGTCTTCAAGGAAGAATATTCTTAGTGGTGAAGATTCATGGCAATGTCCTCCAGAAAATCCTACATAGCAACAAAATAAATCACAAGTTTTTTCTTCCCATCAGCATCATTTCTTTAATTACAGTCAGTTCTTTCAGTTACTTTTTTAATCAAATGCCATGGCAAAAGAGTAATAAAGTAATAGCTTTATTGCAAGCTTAGCACACTTGGTAAATTATAAAACTATAATGTCATAAGTAACATAATAAATTTATACACTAGTTTGAGGAGAGAAGCAAAGTGAGCCTGTGGTTTCTCAAAGCAAGTAAACATTAGCTCAAGCCTTGTAGGATGTGTGCATTTTTAGGAGCTGGACAAAAAAGAAGATGGAATTCTAGAATGAAAGAAAAACATGCATGATCCTGAGAGGAGTGAAAAAGCATCAAATACACAGAAAAGTAGATAACTTGTCCAGAATTGTTGAAGTATAAAGGAAGAATATTTGAAGAGTTAGATCCTATAGAACCTAGCATATTGTCTTAAAGTGTTAGATTGTTCTCTTAAATGAGATGCTTCTAACAGATTTTTAAATAGTTAAGGGTTTTGTCAGAGTTGAAATTTTAAAAGATGAGATGTTGTTTGTTTGTTTTAGTTAGGGTCTTCAGATAACTTTGTCCAATCTGATCACAAAGTACAATCCTCCTACCTCCAACTTCCAGGTAGCTGAGACCACAGATGTGCACCTTCACATCCAGCTGGTGTTTAACATAGGGTGTCACTAACTTTCACCCAGGCTGATCTCCAACCACTATCTTTTGTCTCTGCCTTCTCAGTAGCTAGGATTACAGATGTATGCCACCACATATGTACCCCCATTTATATGTTTTTAACAATAATATTATCATATAGAAGTATTCACACTGTTTTAAGAACAGGAACAATTTATTTATTGTCTTTAGGAAACTGAAGTTGCTAATAAGGACTTCTTATATCAAATCAATGAAAGTGTGCCCTCATTGCAATACTAGAAACTGTCAACCTCAGAGAAATGCAGAAATGAAAGGTTTGACTATCTCAAGAAAGTTTACTCAGTACATTGAAAAATAAGTTTCTAATTCTACTAATAAAACATTGATGTAATCATCAACAGAGATAGGAAAAAATAGTCTTTCTTAAGATAGAATAATGGGTGGGAACTAGAGATCACCATGCTGACTGACATGAGCCAAACTCAAAAAATAAAAGTCACATGTTTTCATTCTTATGTGGTATCTAGTCCTACATAGTAAATACAAAATAAATGGCTTTCATTATGCTATTTTCATACATACATAAAATTTGCTTTGGTCATAATTACTTCCCTATGGCTGACTTTCCCCACACACAGTGGTACACACCCTCAAACAGTCCCCATTTTATAATCATGACATATTGCTATTATTTTTATTATTTAGTTCTACAAATCACATACAAGACCCACTAAAACTGTTTAAAAAGGGGGAGAGGGAGGTCAAGAAAGATTAATAGAGGAAATGAATTTGATTAAATTTAATAAAAGTACACTGTATGCATGTTTGAAAATACCACAATGAAACCTCTATGTTCAATCAATTTTTGCTAATAAAAATAAAGAAATTGAAAGGAGCCAAGATGGTGGGTAGCCAACAGACCCTGGATCTCTGACCTCTCACAAATCCAAAAGAAAACTTCAGATTCATTACTGAAAAGATCAGGTAACATGGCTTTTTCCATAGGTAAGTTACTGCCAATACATAAGGGGCACATAATGTACAGTGACCATCCTTTAATTTAATTTTTGAAAGCATATAACAAAACAACTAAATAGTAGGAATCACTGTATACCTTACAATATTAACACTGAATGTTAATGGCCTCAACAGCCCCATCAAAAGACATCAATTGGCAAACTGGATTAAAAAGGAAAATCCAACAATTTGTTGCTTATGAGAATTCACCTTATAGAAAGAAACAAACATTGCCTTAGGGCTAAATTGTGAATAAAAGATCTACCAAGATATTGGTCACAGAAAATAGGGAGGTGTAGCTATACTTAGATAAAGTAGACTTTAAGCCTAAATTCATCAGAAGAGACAAAGAAGGTCATTTCATAGAAATAAAAAGAACAATACATCAAGAAGAAATAATAATTATTAACCTTTATATGCCCAATATTAGTGCACTCAACTTCAATAAACACATATTGCTGGACTTAAAAACACAAATAGACCCCAAAATAAGTGGAAGTGGGAGATTCAATACTCCTCTATCACCAATAAATAGGTCATCCAGGCAAAAAAAAATCAACAAAGAAACCCTAGAATTGAATGACACCATAGGTCAAATGAACCTGACAGACATTTACAAAGTATTCCATCTTGCAACAGCACAATATATAGTCTTCTCAGTAGCTTTATGGAACTTTCTCCAAAATAGAACATATTTTAGGTCACAAAGCAAGTCTTAAGAAATATAAGAAAGTTGAAATAACCCCCTACAACACTGTCTGACCACAATGCAATAAAACTAGAACTTAACAACAAAAGAAGCAGCAGAAAATATTCAAAGACCTGGAGAATTAACAACATGTTTCTCCATAATCAGTGGATCACTGAAGAAATAAGGGAGGAAATCAAAAAGTTCCTAGAATTTAGTGAAAATGAAAACACAACCTATTAGGACTTATGGAGACAGAAAAGGCAGTCCTAAGGGGAAAGTTTATAGCCATTAATACATATATTAAAAACATAGTAAGATCTTAAGTTATTGACCTATTGCATTAGCTCAAACTTCTAGAAAAGCAAGAACAAACTAAACCCAAAGCAAGCATAAGGGGAGAAATAATAAGAAAAAAGACTGAAATACATGAAATAGAGACCAAAAAAGCATAAAAAGAATTTTTTTGAAAAGCAGCAGAAATGAAAAAGAGGAGATAACAACAAGCACCAAGGGAATTCAGAGAATCATCAGGAACTACTTGAAAACCTATATTCAAATAATTGGAAAATCTAGGAGAAATGGAAAAATTTCAAAACACATATCACTATTCAAAATTGAAACAATAGGATATATATCACCTAAACAGATCTATAACAAGCAATGAAATTGAAGCAGCAATAAAAGGTCTCCCCAAAAAGAAAAGTCCAGGACCTTATGGATTCAATGCTGAATTCTACCAGAACTTTAAAGAAAAACTAACACAAATACTCCATAAACTTTTCCATGAAATAGAAAGGGAAGGAACACTGCTCAACTCATTCTATAAAGCTAATATTATACTCATCCCAAAACTGGACAAGGACAGACACACACACACACACAAATAATTATGGGCCAATCTCTTCCATGAACTTAGATGCAAAAATCCTCAATAAAATATTGGCAAACCACATTCAACTTATCAAAAAGACCATAAACCATGATTAAGTTGCTTTCCTTCAAGGGATGAAGGGATGGTTCAATATATATAAATCATTAAATGTGATATAGCTTATTAATAAAAGCAAAGATAAAAACCACTTGATCATTTCAATAGATGCAAAACAAGCCTTCAATAAAATTCAACATTCTTTCATGATAAAAGCTCTGATGAAACTGGGAATAGAAGAAATGTGTCTTAACTTAATAAAGGTTATCTATGACAAGTCTACAGCCAACATCATACTAAATGGGGAAAACTGAAAACTCCCTCTAATGTCAGGAACAAGACAAGGGTGTTTACTATCTCCACTCTTATTCAATACAATCTTCAAATTCCTAGCCAGAGCCGTAAGACAGGAAGAAGAAATAAAAATAATTCAAATAGGAAAAGAAAAAGTCAAACTATCCCTATTTGCAGATGACACGATCTTATACATAAAAAGCAAAAAAAAAACTCCACCAAAAACTCCTAGACATCATAAAAACCTTCATCAAAGTAGCAAAATACAAAATCAATTTACAAAAATCAGTAGCATTTCTACATACCAACACTGAACACACTGAGAAACAATATAAGAAACAATTGGATTTACAATAGCTTCAAAAAAAAATACCTAGGAATAAACTTAAAGGAATTGAAAGAGTGAAGGAAGTGAAGTAAGAAAAACTATAAACCATTGAAGAAAGAAATTGAAGACTCTAGAAAACTGAAAGATTTCCAATGCTCATTGATTGGCACAATCAATTTTATAAAAAAGGCTATATTACCAAAAGCAATCTACATGTTCAATACAATTCCTACCAAAATTCCAATGACATTCAGCACAGAGATTGAAAAATCAACCCTAAATTTCATTTGGAAGCACAAATGATAACTAATAGCCAAGGCAATACTGAGTAAAAAGACCAATGCTGGAATTATCACGATACACTATATCAAATTATGCTACAGAGCCATACCAATAAAAACAGCATGGAATTGGCACAAACATAGACACGAAGACCAGTGGAACAGAATAGAAGTTCCAGATATGAATTCACACAAATATGTCCACCTGATTTTTGAAAAAGGCACCCAAAACATACACTGGAGAAAAGACAACCTCATCAACCAATGATGCAGTGAAAATTTGATATCTGCCTACAGAAAACTGACACTAGATCCTTGTCTTTCACCATGTACAAGTATGGATTAAGGACCATAATATAAGACCTGAAACTTTGAAGCAAGTGAAGAAAAGAACAGGGAATACATTGGAATTAATAAGCATAGCCAAAAGCTTCCTCCATAGAACTTAAATGAATCAACAACTAAGAGAAAGGTTGACAAATGGGATTACATGCAATTAAAAAATTTCTGTACAACAAAAGAAATGGTCACTAGATTGAAGAGGCAGCCATAGAATGTGAGAAAAATCTTTGCCATATATACTTCTGACAAGGGATTAATCGCCAGAATTTACTGGGAGCTCAAAAAACTAAACTCCCAAAAAAATCAACTCAGTGAGGAAATGGGCAAATGAACTGAATAGAAGTTTTCAAAGAAAGAAGTACAAATGGCCAAAAAACACATGAAGAACTGTTCAACATCCCTGGATATAAAGGAAATGCAAATCAAATCCATGTTAAGATTCCAACCCACTCTTGTTAGAATAGCTACCATCAAGAACACCAACAACAATAAATGTTGACAAGGATGTGGGGATAATGAAATTCTCATCCACTGTTGGTGGGAATGTGAATTAGTAAAACCATTATGGAAAACAGTATGGAGGTTCCTCAAAAAACTAAAACTAGAACTGCCATATGATCAGCAATATGACTCCTAGGGATATACCTGCAGGAATGTGAGTACAACAAAGGCAACTGAACACCTATGTTTATTGCAACACTATTCACAATAGCTAAGCTATGAAAACAGTCAAGATGCCCCATTACTGATGAATGAATTAAGGAACTCTAGTATTCATATACAATGGAATTTTATTCAACCATAAAGAAGAATGAAATTTTGTCATTTGCAGGTAAATTGTTGGAACTGGAGAACATCATCTTAAGTGAAGTTAGCCAGGCTCAGAAAACCAAGGACCACATTTTTTCTCTAGTATGTGGAATATAAACCAATACAAATGCAGCAATGTTACTAAAAACAGGCCACACTAAGAGAAGATCCCATATAGGAGATGGAGGATAAAAAAAGGAAGGAAAGAAGGCTAATATGGTAGATACACCTCCTTTACAAGAATGAATATAGAATATTTAAACCTGTTGAAATCACCATAAGAAGGAGATTAAGGTAGAAAGAAGAAAAATGGAGGGAATAATACAATTTGGGTTATAACACATATATAAATGGAAATGTCACAATGAAATACCTATATAGCTATGTTAAACAAGTAAATATGTCATTTTTTTTTTTACAAAAACATAGAAGAGGAAGGTAAAACAGGTCCTGTCTGGGTGGTAGGTACCAGAGGGAGGGGGTAGGATATAAGAAAAGTGGGTCAGAGGGTCAATATGGTGAAAATACTCTGCACACATGGCAAATGAAAAATGATACCTGTTGAAACTATTCCAGGATTAGGAGAAGGGAATAAAGGTGAAAGATGGGGGAGGTGAAGTCAACTATGATAAAAGAAATTTTACAAATGTCCCAATGTACCTTTAGTACAACAATAATAAAAATAAAGTATTAAAATAATTAAGAAAGAATAAAGTTTATATGTCTAACATTACTAACTTTGATGTCGGCATACTAAATGACAATGTTCTCCAAATATTTTTTCAGGCATACATTTAATTTATATTTTTTTTTTTTAATTTTTTTATTCATATAAGCATACAAGGCTTGGGTCATTTCTCCCTCCTGCCCCCACCCCCTCCCTTACCACCCACTCCACCCCCTCCCTCTCCCCACTACCCCCTCAATACCCAGCAGAAACTATTTTGCCCTTATTTCTAATTTTGTTGTAGAGAGTATAAGCAATAATAGGAAGGAACAAGGGGTTTTGCTGGCTAAGATAAGGATAGCTATACAGGGCATTGACTCACATTGATTTCCTGTGCGTGGGTGTTACCTTCTAGGTTAATTCTGTTTGATCTAACCTTTTCTCTAGTTCCTGGTCCCCTTTTCCTATTGGCCTCAGTTGCTTTAAGGTATCTGCTTTAGTTTCTCTGCGTTAAGGGCAACAAATGCTAGCTATTTTTTTAGGTGTCTTGCCTATCCTCACCCCTCCCTTGTGTGCTCTCGCTTTTATCATGTGATCAAAGTCCAATCCCATTGTTGTGTTTGCCCTTGATCTAATGTCCACATATGAGGGAGAACATACGATTTTTGGTCTTTTGGGCCAGGCTAACCTCACTCAGAATGATGTTCTCCAATTCCATCCATTTACCAGCGAATGATAGCATTTCATTCTTCTTCATGGCTGCATAAAATTCCATTGTGTATAGATACCACATTTTCTTAATCCATTCATAAGTGGTGGGGCATGTTGGCTGTTTCCATAACTTGGCTATTGTGAATAGTACCACAATAAACATGGGTGTGCAGGTGCCTCTGGAGTAACCTGTGTCACAGTCTTTTGGGTATATCCCCAAGAGTGGTATTGCTGGATCAAATGGTAGATCAATGTCTAGCTTTTTAAGTAGCCTCCAAACTTTTTTCCAGAGTGGTTGTACTAGTTTACATTCCCACCAACAGTGTAAGAGGGGTCCTTTTTCCCCGCATCCTCACCAACACCTGTCGTTGGTGGTGTTGCTAGTGATGGCTATTCTAACAGGGGTGAGGTGGAATCTTAGCGTGGTTTTAATTTGCATTTCCTTTATTGCTAGAGATGGTGAGCATTTTTTCATGTGTTTTCTGGCCATTTGAATTTCTTCTTTTGAGAAAGTTCTGTTTAGCTCACTTGCCCATTTTTTTATTGGTTCATTAGTTTTGGGAGAATTTACTTTTTTAACTAAATTCTGGTTATTAGTCTTTTGTCTGATGTATAGTTGGCAAATATTTTCTCCCACTCTGTGGGTGTTCTCTTCAGTTTAGAGACCATTTCTTTTGATGAGCAGAAGCTTTTTAGCTTTATGAGGTCCCATTTATCTATGCTATCTCTTAGTTGCTGTTCTGCTGGGGTTTCATTGAGAAAGTTCTTACCTATACCTACTGACTCCAGAGTATTTCCTACTCTTTCCTGTATCAACTTTAGAGTTTGGGGTCTGATATTAAGATCCTTGATCCACTTTGAGTTAATATTGGTATAGGGTGATATACATGGATCTAGTTTCAGTTTTTTGCAGACTGCTAACCAGTTTTCCCAGCAGTTTTTGTTGAAGAGGCTGCTATTTCTCCATTGAATAATTTTAGCTCCTTTGTCAAAGACAAGTTGGTTATAGTTTTGTGGCTTCATATCTGGGCCCTCTATTCTGTTCCACTGGTCTTCATGTCTGTTTTTGTGCCAGTACCATGCTGTTTTTATTGCTACTGCTTTGTAATATAGTTTGAAGTCAGGTATTGTGATACCTCCTGCATTGTTCTTTTGACTGAGTATTGCCTTGGCTATTCGTGGCTTCCTGTGTTTCCATATAAATTTCACGGTAGATTTTTCAATCTCTTTAATGAATGTCATTGGAATTTTGATGGGAATTGCATTAAACATGTAGATTACTATTGGGAGTATCGACATTTTTACTATATTGATTCTACCAATCCATGAGCATGGGAGATCTCTCCACTTTCTATAGTCTTCCTGAATCTCTTTCTTCAGAAGTTTATAGTTTTCCTTGTAGAGGTCTTTCACACCTTTGTTAGGTTTACACCTAGGTATTTGATTTTTTTTGAGGCTATTGTAAATGGAATTATTTTCATGTATTCTCTTTCAGTTTGCTCATTATTAGTGTATAGAAATGCTAATGATTTTTCTATGTTGATTTTATATCCTGCTACCTTGCTATAGCTATTGATGATGTCTAGAAGCTTCTGAGTAGAGTTTTTTGGGTCTTTAAGGTATAGGATCATGTCATCAGCAAATAGGGATATTTTGACAGTTTCTTTACCTATTTGTATTCCTTTAATCCTTCTTCTTGCCTAATTGCTCTGGCTAGGAATTCCAGTACTATGTTGAATAGGAGTGGAGATAGTGGGCATCCTTGTCTGGTTCCTGATTTTAGAGGGAATGGTTTCAGTTTTTCTCCATTAAGGATAATGCTGGCTGTAGGTTTGTCATATATAGCTTTTATAATGTTGAGGTACTTTCCTTCTATTCCTAGTTTTCTTAGAGCTTTTATCATGAAATGGTGTTGGATCTTACCAAAGGCTTTTTCTGCATCTATTGAGATGATCAAGTGGTTTTTGTCTTTGCTTCTGTTAATGTGGTTTATTACGCTTATTGATTTTCATATGTTGAACCACCCCTGCATCTCTGGGATGAAGCCTACTTGGTCGTGGTGAATAATATTTTTGATGTGTTGTTGAATTTGGTTTGCCATTATTTTGTTGAGGATTTTTGTGTCAATGTTCATTAAGGAGATTGGCCTATAGTTCTCCTTTTTAGAGGTGTCTTTGCCTGGTTTTGGGATAAGTGTAATACTGGCTTCATAAAATGTGTTTGGCAGTTTACCTTCCCTTTCTATTTCGAGGAACAGTTTAAGGAGGGTTGGTATCAGTTCTTCTTTAAAGGTGTGATAGAATTCAGCAGAGAATCCATCAGGTCCTGGACTTTTCTTTTTGGGGAGACTCTTGATTGCTGCATCAATTTCATTTTGTGTTATAGATCTATTCAGGTGATTAATTTCCTCTTGGTTCAGTTTTGGATGATCATATGTATCTAGAAATCTGTCCATTTCATTAAAATTTTCAAATTTATTTGAATAAAGGTCCTCAAAGTAGTCTCTGATGATTTCCTGGACTTCCATGGTGTTTGTTATTATCTCCCCTTTTGCATTCCTGATTCTACTAATTTGGGTTTTTTCTATCCTCATTTTAGTCAGGTTTGCCAGGGGTCTATTGATCTTGTTTATTTTTTCAAAGAACCAAATTTTTGTTTCATTAATTCTTTGTATGGTTTTTTTGGTTTCTATTTCGTTGATTCCAGCTCTTATTTTTATTATTTCTCTCCTTCTATTTGTTTTGGGATTTGCTTGTTGTTGTTTTTCTAGGAGTTTGAGATGTATCATTAGGTCATTGATTTGGGATCTTTCAGTCTTTTTAATATATGCACTCATGGCTATAAACTTTCCTCTCAGGACTGCCTTAGCTGTGTCCCATAGATTCCGGTAGGTTGTGTTTTCATTTTCATTGACTTCCAGGAACTTTTTAATTTCCTCTTTTATTTCATCGATGATCCATTCTTCATTAACTAATGAGTTATTTAGTTTCCAGCTGTTTGCATGTTTTTTGTCTTTACTTTTGTTGTTGAGTTCTACTTTTAATGCATTGTGATCAGATAGTATGCACGGTATAATTTCTATTTTCTTGTATTTGCTGAGACTTGCTTTGTGCACTAGGATATGATCTGTTTTGGAGAAGTTTCCATGGGCTGCTGAGAAGAATGTATGTTGTGTAGAGGTTGGATGAAATGTTCTGTAGACATCTACTAGGTCCATTTGATCTATTGCATATTTTAAATCTTGGATTTCTTTATGATTTTTTGTTTGGATGACCTATCTATTGATGATAATGGGGTGTTAAAGTCTCCCACAACCACTGTGTTGGCATTTATATATGCTTTTAGGTCTTTCGGGGTATGTTTGATGAAATTGGGTGCGTTGACATTGGGTGCGTACAGATTGATGATTATTATTTCCTTTTGGTCTATTTCCCCTTTTATTAGTATGGAATGTCCTTCTTTATCTTGTTTGATCAATGTAGGTTTGAAGTCTACTTTGTCAGAGATAAGTATTGCTATGGCTGCCTGTTTTGGGGGGCCATTGGCTTGGTAAATCTTCTTCCAGCCTTTCATTCTTAGCCTATGCTTATTTCTGTCAGTGAGGTGGGTCTCCTGTAAGCAACAAATTGTTGGATCTTCCTTTTTAATCCATTTCACTAAGCGGTGCCTTTTGATGGGTGAATTAAGTCTGTTAACATTAAGCATTAGTACTGATAGGTATGTGGTGATTCCTGTCATTTAGCTGTGTTAGTTGTTTGAAGGTTTGATTGTGTGTATCTAAGTTGAGGTTACTCTCTACTGTCTTGTTTTTTCTTTTCCTGTGGTTTGGTGCTGCCTGTCTTTTCATGGTTAAGTTGGGTTTCACTTCTGTGTGCAGAATCCCTTAAAGAATCCTTTGTAGTTGTGGCTTTGTGGTCACATATTGTTTTAGTTTCTGCATATCATGGAAGACTTTTATTGCTCCATCTATTTTGAATGATAGTTTTGCTGAGTAGAGTATCCTGGGGTTGAAGTTATTTTCATTCAGTGCCCGGAAGATCTCACCCCATGTTATTCTTGATTTTAATGTTTCTGTTGAGAAGTCTGCTGTGATTTTGGTGGGTTTACCTTTTTATGTTACTTGTTTTTTCTCTCTTACAGCCTTCATATTCTTTCCTTAGTTTCTGAACTTGTTGTTTTAATGATGGTGTGTCGTGGGGTAGTTCTATTTTGATCTTGTCTGTTTGGTGTCCTGGAGGCCTCTTGCATCTGTATGGGAATATCTTTCTCTCAATTTGGGAAATTTTCCGTTATTATTTTGTTAAATATATTACACATTCCCTTCGCTTGCACCTCTTCTCCTTCTTCGATGCCCATGATTCTCAAGTTTGGTCTTTTGATGGAGTCAGTGAGTTCTTGCATTTTCTTTTCACAGGTCTTGAGTTGTTTAATTAATAGTTCTTTGGTCTTTCCTTTAATTACCATTTCATCTTCAAGTTCTGAGATTCTGTCTTCTGTTTATTCTATTCTGCTGGATTGGCCTACCGTTTTGTTTTGCAGTTCTGTTTCGTTCTTTTTTCTGAGGTTTTCCATATCCTGGCTGTTTTCCTCTTTTATGTTGTCTATTTTTGTCCTGAGTTCATTTATCTGTTTATTCATCGTGTTCTCTCTTTCACTTTGGTGTTTATACAGTGCTTCTATGGTTTCCTTTATTTCTTCTTTTGTTTTTTCAAATTCTCTATTTTTGTTGTCTTGGAATTTCTTGAGTGTCTCCTGTACATTTTGGTTGACCCTATCCAGTATCATCTCTATAAAATTCTCATTGAGTACCTGTAGTATGTCTTCTTTTAAATTATTCCTGTGGGCTTCATTGGGTCCTTTGGCATAGTTTATCTTCATTTTGTTGGAGTCTGGCTCTGAGTTCCTGTTTTCTTCATTCCCCTCTGGTTCCTGTACTAATTTTTTGCTGTGGGGAAACTGGTTTTCCTATTTTTTCTGTCTTCCTATCATTGTCTTTCATGTTGTTACTGTCCCTGTACTGTGTGCAATTAAGTATTTTCTAGCTTGTAATAATAACAATGGTAATATTTAGAATGGAAGGGTGAGCTGAGATGGAAAGCAAGAAGTTAAAGAAATGGGAAAAACAAATACACAGACTGGAGGGAGAAAACAGAACAAGGTGTCAGACAAAAAAATTTCAAAGGTATAAACAGGGAGCTTTAGTGTACTAATCGACAGTAAGCTGAACAGACATTACAGAGACAGAGAGAGGATTGAAAATCAAAAATTAAAAAAAGGGAAGAATAAAAACAAAAAATAAGCAAATGAAAGAAAAATCTATTTATAAAAATGTATTAAAATAAAATGAAAAAATAGAAAATTAAAAAAAACCAAAAAACCAAAAAACCTCCAAATTCAAATGCAGTGAAGTCACAGTCTCCAATCCTGGAGATGGTGCCTCAGATGTTGTTCTGTAGTTGTCTCATCAAAGGGGACGCATAAAGAAGAACAAAACTACATATACATGCACAAAAGTAACCCCACCAAGTGTCTCAAGTTCAAATGCAATACAGTTTCAGTAAGTTTTTCAGCTTGCAGGTGTAATTCAGTTGTTCTCTCATCAAAGGTAGGGAGACAAAGAAAGAAAAAAAAAAAGAGTCTGGAGACAGTTCTGAGAATGGTTTCTGCAACTGTGGCTTGCCTGCCCGCTGTTGTCAGCCTGTTGTTGCTGGAGGCTTTATTTATGCAGATCTCTGGGGTGAGTTTAGCACTCACCTGGACCCGCAGGCTTTGTTGCTCAGATTTCTCCTGTGCGTGAGTCTCTGCTACAATCTTTCCCCTTTCCAAGCACTGGGAAATGTGACACTGCACCTGCATTCTCAGGCCTGCATGTTTATTTACAATTCATGTGGGAGGTGTGTCTTCCCCCCTCTCCTGTGGAGTTTTCCTCCCACCACCACTTTCACAAGCTTTCCCACTCCTGGTTACTGGGCGGTGCTGCTGCTCCTCCCAGCCACGATGTTTGTTTACAGTTCACGTGGGAAGTGGGTCTTCCCTCCTCTCCTGTGGAGTTTTCCTCCTTCCATCACTCTCACAAGCTTTCCCGCTCCTGGTTGCTGGGTGCGTGCCCCCACTCCCGCCAGAGGCTCTCTGGCCCACCCAGCTTTTTTATTTACAGTCCCAGGAAGGGTTCCCTTCCCCCAATCTTCAGCACTCTGTGCACCCCACCCTCTTTCCTGCATGTCTTACTTGTTCTTATTGCTTATTACTCAGTTTCTTTTTTTTCCTGGGATGGAGGTTGGTCTGTCCAGGGAGCTATGCTGCTCTGGCCCAGGCTTGTCTGTGGGAGTACCGTGGTACCATGAAGCTCAGCTGGTCCACATCTTCCCAAGCCATCTGGGCACCGGCAACTGGCAGCCCGGGGGCCCTCTTGTTTCTCCATTTAACATGAAGTGAAGATTCTCTGTACCAGCTGGAGGTGTGGAGGGGTCAAAGTTATGCCTTTTCTCAGTGATTATGCTTGCAAAGTGTGTCTCCGGCATCTCTCCAAGATTTCACTATAGGAGGCTTGCTTTCTGCTTCCTCCCTCTAGCCGCCATCTTGGAATTCTCTATATTTAATTTATTAAAAACATGTGTGTCCCAGTATACAATTTAACATTTCAGTGGACAAATCTTCTGGTATATTTTACATTGCATATGTGATTAAATATATTTTCATTAAATATGTGAAGCTACATGTTGTCACTTAATTTGTGAAAGTATTCACCATGTAACTGAATTGATAGCCAATCCTCACTGTCAAATCAATCAGCCAAATTAAATTGGCTTTCTGCTGAGAAGGTGTAACTTCATCTTTTTCTCCTCCCAAGACATGTGCCCCTCTTATTTCTGAATTATCTTGGTAAGATAGATATGTTGAACAAAGGAAGAGAGTAAGGGTAGAGGGATACTTAGATAGGAAAAGTATTTATGGCAGTTGAGGATCTAAAAAGCAGATTTTTTCAAAGAAATTCACATCAGAAAACCCTCCAGAAGTCTTTGTGTCTTTCCAGGAATACATTTACCTCAGTGTAAAGATGGCTACTTTGTGGAAAGAAGTCTGTAGATACTTAACGTAGAGTTTGTAAAAGAACTAATTTTAGGTGCTTACTACTAACCAGTTGTTTTTAGCAGTGTACCAAGATTGAAACAAAATGCTATAGCTTTTTTTTTTTTTAGATAGACTGTCACTTTGTACTCCAGGCTTGTCTCAAATTTGTGATATCCTGACTTAGTCTCCTGAGTTACACTATTTTTTCACAATTTCTCTCACTATGTTTTACTATAACATCTAGTCATTTTCCTATTTATTTACTTCTTATTTCCCTCCAGTACAATGTAAGCTATTTGTGATTGCTATATTTTTAGAAATTAGAACAATCAAGTTAGGAATTTATTAAATATGGAAATAAATTTAAACAGTGTTTGTTTCCTTGATTTAGAAATATTTATAGATGGATCACTTGGCAAGATCCTTAAAGAGGAAGCTGGGAACTGTCAAAGAGGATGAAACAAAGTTTGAATAATTATTTATTTATTTTCAGACAAATTGCCTAAATAGTACAACCATGGCAAGAATTGCAAGATCAGATCACCACCTCGTCAACCTAAGATGTGAGGAAACCACTTATAACATTCTTTCTTCTTAGTTTTTGATTCACAGATCACTTTTTTACATATAAATTAATTCTGAAAATGTCTTTTGCATTACTATAGTGATTTTTTAACTATATCCACAAATGTCAGAACAAAATAAAGTTCACACGTTCTAAGTGCAAATGTGGTGCTATCAAATACAAGTTAGTTTTAGTATATGATAAATATTTTGAAAAAAATTGCACATATGGTTCTATATCCAAATGCATATTTAATTATAATTAATTCAAAAACTTAAGAATATGGAACTGTGTGTCTTGAATTTTTCTGAAAGGATTTTCCATTAAATTTAATAAATGTTTCTATTAGTTAGAATTCCATATTGTGTGCGTGTGTGAGTGTGTGTGAATTTCAATTGCTTTTTCCAGTCTAACTGCCTGGCTATTTCATACACAGAGGTGTTATTTGGATCTTTTCCTTTAAAATTTATCTACTTAGCTTCTAAAAATAATATGCCTAGTAATATTACTTCCTATCAATAACTTTCCAGTATTCATGTGTAATTAAGCATATTTAAAACTGAATTTGATGTTTAAATTATTTCAAAATACTAAAGTGTTCTGTATTTTGCTCAGTGGAATTTCCTCCTTGATAAATATTAGATATATTTGAAGAGTAATTATAATTGTATGAGTAGAACAAATTCAAATAAGCAAACTGATTATCCACAGTCTAGTCTCTTTTTTAGTATTAAAATTTGTGCAGGTAATCTATATTAGCAATCCCCAAACAGCTTTCATATGCATTGCACAAACTTCAGTTAACAAGAGCACTGGGTGTCAAAGCACTGATGAATATTTTATTTTCTGAATATTACCAAACTATAACCAACAGCAAAGAATTAAAAACATCATGACTTCTAGCATTCTTTCTGTGCTGTATCTTCTGTTCTGAGCTTAACTCCAAAATGAGTACTCCTTTCTACTTAGGATGTGTCAAAAATAAAATAGACCATTTAATTACCCACCAAAGATTATGTCTTGCAGAAAAAAGTAACTTATCAGAATCTTTTTGTTCTCTATCTGAAACATCACAATTTCTCTACATTAGTCTTTACATTTGCTAAGCAATGGTTTTATCAACCAATTTGGATATTCCACTTAAAGATATGTCCTGTAGCACCTTTCTACTTTTTCTTGAAAATTATCTTTATCAGAAGAGTATTAGGAGAAATGCAAAGGCACATTAATTGAAATAAATACATTTAAGTATTAAATGGGAGATAACTTATTGAACTTCTGTTGTTTCTATATTAACTTTTACTTTAAAAATTAAATTTTAATTGCCTTATCTTACAATGGTTATGCTTTTTAGACAGTATGCCTGAAGAGTAATAGATAATTATTCTGTAATAATGAATTTTAAAGTAAAATTTTATATAAAAATAATAGAAGCTTAGTAATTTTAAGAATAATAGTTCATAAATCATAACTCTCTAGGATTCTCAATAATTAAAAGTAGTTTAAAAGCTAGTCTATTTTAAATTTTGATAGTAATTATTTACAATTTCTACTATTGCATGCAAATTAAAGATTGTTTTTCTTTGATAATTTCCAATTTGGATAACTGTTTTTACTATAAATGAGAGAAGTGATAGAGCTCCATAAAGAGGAGGAAGGGGAGGCTAAAAGTATGAAGAAAGAATAGTTCTAAGTTGAGGGATTTAAATATTTTGAATATTTGAATTAAAATAGACCCTGAAAGCAGTGAACACATTTACCAGAGCATTGTGGCACATACCCAGCAGTTTGGAAATTCAGGCAGAAAGCTCATGAGTTCAAGGCCAATCCCGGTTACTTAATGAAACCCTATCTCAATAACAAAACAAAACCACAGAATGTTGTGTGCGCATTCAACTGTCATGTTTTCTTTTCTTTCATTTAAACACTTGTTGAATAAAGTAGTTTGTTCTTGCAATACAAAATGCCTTGTGCTTCTGTAAGTGCTGCTAATACTTCTATTTTTTTATGATTTATGGTACCAAAGTACAGATTAACTGAGATACTTATAAATGATATGAAGACCAAAGTGACTTCTGTAGAAAAAAAAAGTTGAATTTCCAAGCACATGAGATTGCAAAGGCATGCAAGAGCTTGTGAGACAGGAGAAGCAGAGAGGAAGATAAATGCACAACTGCCTCACAAGGACACTAATGAGTTGTCTATAGATTAGGAATTTTTTGTTTAAAAGAAAAGTGAAAGTTTCCAGTAACAGTTGACCAGATTTCTTCAGACCAGAGATCCTACTGAAAATACTAGGGAGAGCTGTATAGAAAAAAAAATCCCTTAGATAGCTTTTGAGAGTAACTGAAGCAGTAATAATTTAAAGAGTTAAGGCTAGGAAAGGATAAGAAACCAAGACATCTTTATATTACCAAAAACAAAAGTTAACACTGGTTTGAAGGATGAAGTACTGAGGACAGCTCAAGAGTTTTACAATGCTGGGGAAAAAATAGATCTAATTAATTTGCTTCTTTATATTTTAATCTATGAAGGCCAGAAGATATTCAAAACAACCTACTAAATATAGATGCTTATGTAACACCGGCGTGCAGATGGAAGATTAATTACTCAAATTACAAGCAAGTGTTTATAACACAAGAACATTTGTGTTAGAATCTGTCACTTCACCTAAAGAAAATCAGGAATGGTCTTCCATGATACTATTTTCACTTTGACTATGATGTTGCAGTATATAAAATAATATAAAGAAGGTTGTATTAGTCAAACAAACAGCCAACCTATTTTCTATACTATGTTTTTTGAGTGCAAGAGATAGTTTGCTGATAAGCATAATACTCCATACTGGTTCCAAATTAATAAGAATTGGATTATCAAATAAGCTAATAAAGAGCTCCTTCTCTGCTCCTTTATAACAAATCGCTACCATGAACATGGACAAATCTTTCCCACTGTTGTTATTATCTTCAGAATTCTACATATTTGATATATTATAAATTGATATAAAAATACACTTGATATAAAGTCTATTTTAAACTTCCAGAGAACCTTCTATTTGTAATTTATCAACTCTGGTTATTCTTTCTGCATTTGTTCTATTCTCCATGATTTTAAACTATTTTGATCTTGGCCTCTTTCCATCTAAATTCATTTAGTCAATTTTTAAAATCATTACTCAATTTTTGGGCACACTATATATAGTTTCAGTGAGCTATCTATGAATATTTTGCAAAATGGTTTGTAATTAAGTGGAAACAATAAAAATAAAATTTAAAAATTAGTTGTAAATGAACTTCAGAGAATATTTGGCCTGCTATACCCATCTCTGCTGTTGAATCAAAGGTCTTCAAGTTTGTAATGTAATGATTTAAAGCCACTGTATCTGAAAGAATGTTGAATTTGGCTTTTGTTTTGTTTATATTTATGACCATCTATTTAACTATGCAAAAAACAAATCTTCTGATATTCTAAAATAGTATAATATAGATATGAGTTGGGTTTTTCTACCCTTGACCTACAGCGAGATTGAGATTCATGCTCTATTAAAGTAAAAAACCTAACCAAATTATTAGAGAAATCTGTTTAAAATTACAATATGCTAAGCACACTACAGTGCCTGGTCCTCTTTAGTGTCATTTAAATTAGGGTTTTTAAAATAGGGCTTGAGGGACTTCAGGTGGACTTGAGAAAAATGTAAGCATTCCTTGGACAAATTGCAACATGTTTCTGTGTATATTATATTTTTCTAGAAACTTAGAACATAATTTTCCAAAGGATTCAAAAAATATCTTTAAAATATTAAAAACTACCACTCTGTGAAACATTATTTCAACTGTATTCAGAACTTCTACTACCATTGCTAAGATAGAGACTCCCACACCCATATTGGTATTAATGCATTTATTTCATGCTTAAGACCTACACTTCCAAATAAATATTTGTTGGAAATCTCAATGTGATTACATTATAATTTTTGATAGCAGTTATATTTTCATTTGCTTTATTTTTTATTTTCTTTCAAAATAATTTGAATAAACCTATCATGAACAAATCTTTGCAAAATATATTAAGTTAACTAAAGATCATTTAATTAAGTTGGGTCAAAGGGAAAAGAGGAAAGTAGAGGTCATTTTACCTTAAACTTTCACTATCCTCTTTTATTTCCTAAATTTATTTTAAAACACTATCATTTTCATATCACTAGACTCAAGATCTCAGTATTAACCCTACATTTCACCTCCTTTTCCTCAAGTTTATATTATATTCAAGAGACTGTACAATATTTCTTACACAAATTCCTTCATTCTCATTCCATTGTCTTTTCTGCAATTTTTTTGACTTTAATTTGGACAACTGAAATGTGTTATATGAGGTGATCAGGGTATCATTTTTCTGCTTCCCTAGATTCAGTTCTTCTCCTCCTACAACCTGATCATTAGCCCAGGAAGCTCATCTGCAGAAACAACATCTGTTGGCTGCTTTGTCCCTTAGACTAATTGCCTGATAATGGGATAGGAGCACTGAGAGAGAAAGCAGAATAAGACTAGTATTGATTTCCCAAGTTCTCTCCTTGAAGTTGCCTTAAGTGGGCTGAATCTCTGTACCACAAACCACAGCTCCTCTCACAGGTATCTTTTCCCATTCTCTCCTGCATGTGCCTACTGTTTCTTCCCAAGGCTGTCATTGATAAATCTGATATAATCAAATCCATTTTTATGAAATTCTTTCACAAAATAAATCTTTCTAAAGCACAAATTTTAGTTTATCACTCTTTTAATATGTTAAAATTCCTTCAAAATAGTGTATAAAGTAAAATTAATTCAGTGCATCAGAATTTCCCTCTGAAATATGATGCAATTCAACCTCTTTTAATCAAATTGTTTTTGCTTTTGTTCTTCTTTCTCCTATATCACAGTCCTTAAAAGGAGTAAGATCAAATATTAGAACTTTCAATTCTTAATTGGGTAATTTGGGGTAAGTTAGTTAATATGCATATCAATTAATTAGGCTTACTAATATGCTTATTAATTAATTAATTAATATTTTATGTAACTCACTCTAAAATAGTAAAAAAAAGCCTCTAACTTTGGATATTGTGTCAAAGATTAAATGAAATAATGTGAGGAAAGGGTTTATGTAGTCTTCTCTGCACAGAATATATTCTTTCCTCATTCTCTAAAGCCTAATCATAATCTGAGATCCAGCCCCAACATCACCATTTTTAATTTCACCATGTCCTTACAAACTTATTTCCTCTTACTATAATCTGTATAACAATTTTGTTTGCTGTATTTTAAACATTTATGTCACTTTTCATATAAAATAAATCCATAGATTTAATACTTATTTTATAATTCCCTGTACATTAGAATTCTCCCAAGGGAAGCAATTATATACTGTTTCAAATTCTATCACCTCATTGGGAGACTTGGTAAGAGTTTACTTAAGAATTATTAAATTAATAGGTGAATAATGGACAAAGTATAAATTTCTTTTGACTTTTACATACAAATAAAACAAAAAGTATACCTCCATACTTCATCAGTATAATCTCAAACACTTCTCCACAAGGTGATATACATTGTCATCATTTGATCCTGATAAAGTTTGCATTTTTTATTTCAAATTTCAGTTGTTTTTTGCTGATACATAGGCAATCAACTAACTTTTGTATATTAACACACCTGCAAGGTGTATACAATTACTTTTTAATTCAAAGAGAATTGTTTTGTTGATTCTTTGAGATGTTATCTAGACATTCATATTATCACAGAACAAGCACAGCTTTCATTTCTTCCCTACTAACCTGTCTACCTTGTATTTCTTTTTCTTGTATTATTGCCCTCACTAGGACATTTGACACATTGAGCAAGAATTGTGCTTGAGACATTTTTGTACCATTCTCTGTTTTGGGGGAAAACATCAAATTTATGTTGAAGTATGATGTAAGTTATAGGTACTTTAGATGTTCTTTATCAAGTTGAGGAGTTCCCCTCTAGTCCTAGTTTGCTTAGAATATTTACCATATGTGGCTGTTGGATTTAGTGAGATCATTTTTTTCCTATTAAATGAAATGGTAGTATGATTTTTTCTTCTTTAATGGATTGCAATAATTGATTGTTTTTAGTGAAAGTAATAGTAAAGTTTTTTTACAAAAGAAATTTAGTGTTAACAGAATAAAAGTGGAAGAAATGAGGGGAAAAAGATAAACATTTTCTGCTTCCCATACAGAAAATGGGAGTGAAGACTCCATCCAGTAGTTTATTCCTTTAAATGCTGAAATAGTCTTGTATATTAGTAATAAATACCCCATACTTGTGCTGTAAAATTCTTTGTGTACATTCTCAGATTTGACTTGCTAATATTTCACTGAGAATTTGTACATTGATGTTCAGGAGAGATAGTGATCTATTCATTTCCCTTTTTGTAATATCCTTATCTGTTTGGGCATTTGAAGATTGTTGGCTTAATAAAATAAATTGGGAAGTTGCATTAGTTTAATAAGACTGACATAACAAAATAACACAGACAGGATGGCTTAAATAACACTAATTTACTTTTCACAGTTCTAGAGGGTAGAAGTTCAAGATCAAAGTATGAATACTTGGTTTTCTTTCGAGGCCCCTCTCCTTGGCTTACAGATGGCTGCTTTCTCTCTTTCTCTCTGTGTCCTCACATGGTCTTTCCTCTGAGCCCACACATCTTGCATTTCTCCAAATTTCCTCTTCTTATAAGTATACCAGACTGATTGCATTAGATCACCATTTTGACTCAGTCTCCATTTTAAAGGTCTTTACTCCAAATACAGTCTCATTTTGACACACTGGTCTGGGAGTTAGAGCTTCAAGCTACAAATGTTTTTTGGTGTGTATGGGGGCACAATTCAGCAAATAAAAAAATGTAGATTTTCCTTCTATTGCAGAGATGGCTATCATTTCCTACCTAAATGTTTGTAGAATTCATATTGTAACCATCTTGAATGAATATTTTATTTCTAAATTTTTATTAATTGTTGAGCTGGTGCTTAATAATAAATATGCTTATTCAAATTATTTACATTTAAATTTGTGAGTTTTCATGGCTAGTATCTTCAGTGATTTACTTATTTCATATAGTTATTAAATTTCTGAGCATAGGATTGCTCAAACTTTGCCTATATTGTTCTTTTGATGTTATTGGGCTTGGTAGAAGTCATCACTAAGTAGATGGTTCCTATTTCACTCTTAAAATTAGAAGTCATGTCTATTATTTTTAAAAAATACTTTATTGTGATAATATACATAACAGTGATATTTGTGCTCTTAAATATTTAAGTGCACAATACAATATTGTTGACTATCGCTACAATGTTTTATAGAAGATATCTGAAGCATTTTCATCTTGTGTAACAAACCTTATGCCCAAAGATTATCACTCCTTGTTTTCTCCTAACCCAAACACTTGGAAGTTACCATCCATTGTTTGTTTCTATGAATTACATTATTTCAGATAACTCATGTTAAAGCATTATTTTTCCTTCTTTGACATTGAACACTTTTCCACATACCTGATGCCATTTGCACATCTTCTTTGAAGAAATTCCCATTCATACATATAGGCCCTTTTTGAGTTGGAACATTAGGGTTTTTTAAATTGCTATTCAATTATAGGAGATGCCTATGTATTTTTGAAATTAATATCTTTTTAAAACCATTTGTGTTAATATATATTAGTTGAGTAGTGAGAGTTCATTGTGACATTTCCTTATATGCTTACACTGTACCTCATGTAGACATACAGATTTCTGAGCATGACTTGTTGAAGAGAATATCTTCTCCCTAGTCTATATTCTTAGCATATTTATCAAAGATTAGTTGACTGTATATACTTGGGTTTATCTCTTTGCTTTTTAAACTCAGTTCTACTTAGCTATATTGTAGCATATTGATTTGATTCTGTATAATGCAATATGTTTGAAACCAGGAAGTAAGAAACTTCTAGCACTGTTCTTCTTTTCCAATATTTGCTTTGATAATTTGGAATTTTTGTAATTCTGTAATGATTGTTTTCTATTTTTGTGCAACTTGCTATCTTGATTTTTCTGAGGATAGTACTGGCAATATATATTTGGCTTACTGGGCAAGACCTTTTCATGTAGAGTGTTCTGGGTGTGATTCAGAATTGTAAATATTTCCTCCTCTCTGCCAGAAATACAACAATTTTATATGATTCTTCACATATGAATCTGGGTTCCCTGGAGTTACAGCTCATGAAAATGCAAAGACCACTCAAACACTGAGGCCCTGGGAGCTCCTCACTCTTACACCAGCCTCCCCTCCATGTCCAATAAATAGTCAAAGTTACCACTTACAGTGGTTTCCTTGGGCTGCTATAGCAGACTATTGCAAATTTGTTTGTGCAAACAATCAGAATGCATTCTCTTACAAGTCGTGATGCCATAGGCCTGAAGTCAGAGTGTTGGCAGGTCATTTCCTTCCAGAGATGCAGAAGGAGAATCCATTCCATACTTCTTTCTTTTCGTGGTATGGCTGCCAACAAGTCTTGACATTCCTTGTCTTAGAGTTGCATCATTGGCTTTGTCTTCACAGGACCTTCTTCCCCTGGTCTCCTCTGCCTCTCTGAGTCTTCTTTCACTAAAACACTGGTCAGTGGACTTAATGCCCAGTCTGCCCGACTCTAGTATAACCTTTTAACTTGACTACATCTGCAAAAGCTGTGTTTCCAAAAGCAGTCACATTTACAGGTATAAGGAGTTAGCATCTGAATATGTCATAGATATGTTTTAGGACATCATTCATCCCCCTAAGTGTTTAAGTATTCCTGTCACTGTACCAGCAGCTTTTTCCCCCAGTAAGTCCATTTGATTGCATTTCTTTCTATTTGCCTGTCTCTCCAAATTTAAAGATAGCTGTTTACCCCATGGCCTCAGCTATTTGATGAATCAAAGAAAAGTCATTTATTTCCAGTTATTTTTAGCTTTTTAAAACTATATCAGAATAACTACTTCCAAGCATTTTATATATTAAAGGTAAAACCAAAAGTTTGTATGAATTATCTGAATGACCCGTATTAAAGGTTCAGTAATAATTCATTAATGTAGAGTAAATGAATGTATGTGTGAATTATCTATTCTTTTTGCTGATTGCTTAGATAGATTTTTAAAATTTAGGCACCCATACTTCAATGATTAGAATTCATACCATCCTCTACCTATTCATGTTTTTATTTAGTATAGATCATAATACATAAAATATTCAAATTAGCTCTTTCATAATGTTGAAGTATACATTGTACTCATTCTTTCTGTGAGAAGTTATGGATGTGTACCTAAATGAAGAAATTTCTCAGGGCTTACTTGTGGTTTTCTTTGTTTTTCATGGAATTTCTGGTGCCAGTTGTTTTTTTTTTTAATTTATTTTTCCTAGAGTACAGGAAGAAGGAGGCAGGGTAAGATAAAAGTGTTTGAGAATGATGGATTTGAAGATTGCAAGTTTCATACTTAACTCACCATTTTATTTCACTTGTAAAGTTTAAAGTTCAATAAAAGGCTTTTCTTTCAACCTTCCTTTCTCTCTCTCTCCCTCCCTCCCTCTCTTTCTTCCTTCTTTTCTACCTTCCTTCCTACCTCCCTCTCTTTCCTTCTTTCCCTTTTTAAACTTCATGGTGTTCTCTGCATCACAAAAATGATATTCTATTTAGCAGATTTAAAAGCTCACAGGGAAATGAAATATTTTGTCTAGTATGTCCATTTCTGCCCTGGGACCTATACACTCCCTTTGAAGTTGTTTATGGTGATATTGCTTATTGGATATGTAAAGTGATATTTCCTCATATGTGGGTGATAGCACAGGGCAGATGGTTCTCCTTCACTGTGTTGTCAAGTTTTAGCAGTTTCAGCAATACTTGCTATAAAATCTGCAAGTTGTTTCTCTTAAGCTATTATTCAACATGCAAAATAAACACTTTGCATAAGACAAAACTTTTTTGTGATATCAAATAATTAAAAAACAAACCAGTTTTTGTACTTTCATTGTCAAAGAAAAGGATTAAGTCATCAATTAGTTATTAAATAAAGCATATAAATTATTTCTATTTCAAAATACTAACTTTTGTAGCCTTGGATATTATTACATAATCTCTATAGATGTAACTATTTTTAAATGTTCTCATGCTAAATGAACCTCTTATTTGATGCTGTGCCCTGTCATGGAACCATCTGTGCTGAATACTTATTGTGTGAAAATTTCTTTTGCACTTTACACTTGCAATATCCTATGCTGTATTTTAACAATGTTTATGCACTCATTCTCACAAAATGTATATAGGCACATATTTATGCACATATGTAAATGTAATGCAATGCTATTTTAATAGCTTATATATTCTCTAAATATTCTTCTTAGTTATGATGATAATTGAAAAAACTAAGACAATTCTAACCTTAATTTTCTCTCTATATCCTTGTTTGATCAATGCTGTGCTCAAAACTTTAGAGCACAGCAGGAAAGAGTATTTTGATCTGAGTATGTTAGTTACCTGGTTACCTACTTCTAAGTAAAATACAATTGTCTTCTCTTTAATGAATCTTTTGTTATCTTCACTCTTAATTTTCATCCTTGTTGTTTTCAACTTTTCTTTTTTTCCAAATGTTTACCATTTCTCATTCTACCTATTCAGTGAGAGCATACCTAGAATTAATGCATTATCATTTTTCAAAAATCTAATATTTTATATAGTATCTATGAAAGTATGTGGTTTTGCCTCTATCATTGAGATTTTTCAAAGATATTTTACAAGTTATAAAATGGGTATAAAGAAGGATGTGGGATGAGTGTGGTAGCTCATGCCCATACTCTCAGCTACTGGGAACAAAGGTAGGAGGACAGTGGTCCGAGACCACCTGGGCAAAAGTGGTGGATCCTATAAGAAAAACAAACTAAAAACAAAAGTACTGGGAGACTTTAAAATGGGAGAGTGCTTAATTAGCAACCTTGTGTCCTGTCCCAAGTATCAGAAAAAAAAAATATATATATATATATATGTATATATAGTTCTGGGTAGTTATAATTGAAACATTGTTTTTTAAAGAGATTTCCAAATACAAGATTCACATAAAGTATGTGATTTGATCAGGGCTGCTTCTTGTCAGAAGAAGGTCTTTTAGTTAATATTTTTTTTATGTGAAAAACACAAATATTGGTAAGGAAAATATTTATTCTTAAAAAAATCTTATGAATTCTAAGAGCTAAATTATACTTTAAGTTTTTACTTACATTAAGCTAATAACTTGTGTGGCTTTTAGTGTTATGCACTATCTCAGAAAAAAACAAAGGGGAAAATTACATAAAGGTAAAATACATGAATTAAACTTGTAGACAAGTAAATGAAATCCAAAACCATAATGAAGGCTAATATTCACTGAATACTCTTTATGCTAAATGCAATTCCACTGGCAACTTGGGATAATGACAGGAAGTAGTACATCCTAATGTCTGACAGGAAGTACACATTGTAATCTCCTGAGATTCCCCAAAACCAAGACAGCCATTGAAATAAACACAAGGACTTCAGAGACACATTAGAATCTTTGGTCACATGGAGTCTTTAGAAGTCCTATTTAAATATTTTATGTTCTGTGATATCCAATTCCAAGATATATGGGCTTAAAACACCTTAAAATACATGCAAAGCCAGGTGCTGTCTTTTGGAATATTTTTCAGTGATTTTATGTGTCAAATTGAAACCAGAAATTTGATCCTTTTTAAAGCATAGTTATATGACTAATTCTCTCCTGACCAGAATATATGAAGAAATGAGCAAAGATTGTGCATCTAAACCTTCAGGGAAAAAAATATTTGAGTGCCATGTGAAATATTTAACTTTCAAGTATGTCATGTGATTTTTTTAATGTCTTCAAATTTTCTATATGCAGACTTTTTAAGAAAAATTCTAATATATGGTGGGTATTTTTTTAGTCTAATTCAAAATAACCTACTCATTTTCCTATTATTTTATACAGATGATCTTTGACTTATAATGGGATTATGTCCCAATAAATCCATGGTAAATTGAATATATAAGTAAAAATGCATTTATGATATCCAACATAGTGAATATAGTAGATTACTGTATGGGTTGTTTTACTCTTGTGATGATGAAGCTGGCTCACCATCACTGCCTAGCATCTCAACAAAATCCCACACACACAGCTAGCCCAGAAATAGATTGAAATACCAGATTTGAAGTATAGTTTCTACTGAAGATGCTATCACTTTTGTACCATTATAAATTTGAAAGGTTGAAAGTTGAACCATAGTAAGTTAGGGGACAATTTGTACTTATAATTATGTATTATGTGTTTTTGAGACAATATCTCACTAGGTACTCCAGATTGGCTTCCATCCTCTTGTCTGAGCCTCCAAAATGCCACATTTTTGTTTTAAAAAGAACAATAAAAATTTTTAGCATTTAGCTTTCTAAAAATGTGTAACTCCTTTTATGTATCAGGGATCATTTATACTTTGCAGAATTGGCAAGGTTTTAGAGTATTGACACCTTTGTTGTCTGCCATGATTATCTTAGAATTCATGATTCCACTTCTGTGTTGATGATTCCAAATAGGCATCTCAGATTTCAGCCCCTGGTATGTGGGTTCATGTACACAGCAACTCTACCTGTATGTTTCCATTAAATAGTGTTATAACCACCTAACAAAAGACTTGGGCACAGACGACAGATACTGAAATTAGAGAAAATACAGGGCAAGTTATCATATGGGAGCAGAAATCTGTAATCAAGTAAGCTTCTCTACTTTCAGAACACATTAAAAAAATAATAATGGTCAAGCCAGAAAATATAGGGGACATCTCTTATTCACTTTTACAATGAGGTATATTTAAAACTAGTTTGGGTGTATTTATACATTGTAGATATTTAATTCTTTTTCCTTAGGCATTATATATAATCTCCATCTTGTCATCTGTGTATTCACATTGTCCGTATACTGGCTTTCTTTGTACAAAATCTCTTAATTAATGAAATTTTAAAATAAGAGTCTAGGCTACAATTGGAGCCCTTTCAAGGAGTCTTGGAATAAATAAGCTCACAATAATTAGTGCTTCCTCAATTTTGGTTACCAGATCTAGTGATTCTCAAGATGTAGGCCTCCTTTTCACCTGGCCTTTATTGGACCAGTCCATGGAAAGGATACTGTCTGGACAAAGTTTCCTCACACTTCCTTAAGCTACTGCTGCCTTTAATACAGCAGTTAGTATTAGCATCAACAAGCCTAAACATTCCTTATTCAGCTTGGTGCTAAAGCAAATTTGCTCAAATGATATTCCTAGGAAATTTAAAATCTGATATTTTTAATTTCTTACATGCAGATAGTTTGAAGAAACATTTTATTTATATTGTGGAACTTGAAAAGCCATGAATTTGAGAGGTACTTTCATATATTCTAATGCTGAGTTTAAAAAGCAGACTGTAGCCAGGTGCCAGTGGCTCATACCTATAATCCAAGCTACTTGGGAGATTGAGATCAGCAGGACTGAGGTTCAAGAAGAGTCCAGGCAGAAAGTGAGACTCCATCTTAACCAATAGTGACACATACATATAACACCAAATATGCAGGAAGCACAAAATAGGAGTATTGTGTTCCAGGCCAGCCTAGGCAAAAATGTGAGCCCCTATCTCCAAAATAACCAGAAAAAAATTGGCCAGAGGTCTAGTACAAGCAGTAGCATGCCTGTCTAGTAAGTGTGAACCCCTGAGCTCAAAACCCAGCACCATTGCTTTAACAAACGCATCACAATTTTATGGCTGCTTACTGCCCAGTTTTTAGCACAAAAATTGATCTCTATTATCGTCAAACTACTAATTTTAACTTTATAGTAGTAATCTATAATAAATTTTGATCATAGAGATCTCAAAATTCAACTTCTCCTTGGTTAAGTGGTGCAAGACACTTCAACAAAAAGCCATGTAAAATAATGGTCACCCTTGTTCTTCGTCAGTTTAAATACAACATTTAAAAATATGTAGACACTAAAATGAAATAGTTTTATCCATGTAATTAACCAACAAGTCAAAATTAATGTGCTAATTCTTCCTCTCTATAGATAAGGTAGGAAAATGAGGAATAGATAATAAATACTTGGGAAAATACAATAACAGAGGATTCTTACACCTATACCTATGTTGAATATATGTGTGTGGTAAACATACATAAGTGGAATCCCCTTGGCTTGAAGCTTATTATTTGCAAGATAATGTACTTAGTGTAAGAAATGAGTAAACAAATTCAAAAGAAATGGGAGGTTGCTGTTTATTACATGATAATCAATCCAAGATACAATTAGGGGTGGCTGTTTCAATGATGCCTCTCAATCACTCTATAATAGATCATTAAGATCATCATGTAGATAAGAAAATTAATGTTTAAAATTTTTTAATTATTTGTCTAAGATAACATAAGTGAATAGAGATAGAGGCAGGGTGTTACCTAATTGAGGCTCATTTTATTATGCTGCATTGCTTCTTGGTATTGAGAGCTATATATACAACCATTTTTATCTTGCCTTATTGAAGGTATCAGAATATTAAAAATGATCATTCAGAACAGTGAGTGCAAGTGTATTAAACCAAGCCAAGGTAAATGCATTTCTATTTCTAAAAAGATGTATATCATCTAACGATATATTTTTAAAAGAATTTATATCATTTTATCAAAGCGTACATTAGAATTCCTACATTATATTCTATTATGAAAATAAGAGACAAATACAATAGATACAAAAGATGAAATATTCTGAAATTATACCAGCATAATTGTATTCTCACTACTGACTCAAAAATCATATTTTCTTTCTTAAAAGATTAATAGTTTTTCTTGAACTATTTTATCTGAAATGTAATATTCTATTTATGACAGAAAATACAGAAAGAATAATCATTCTATCAATTTGATTTTCAATTGTCACCATCTGTTTCAACTATAGTTTTGATTTTAAAAAAGTAATGCTTGAACAAAAACCTTTAGTGTGTTACCTATTTCTGTGACCACTGCCTATACAAAGAACTACACAATATTTCCATAGGGAAATCAAATTAGCATGCTCATTTTTTATGTACCTGCTCCATAAAACTACATGTAAAATGGATTCTGTCTGTTTTGGGGAATAGATATTATCACATAGGCCCATAAAAACCAAAATCAAAGAAAGGAAGTTCTAGAAACAACTGGTAATGTTGGGAACACATTCCTAAAACTTGCTGGTTCAGCAACCATGGGACAGTTATTTATTCCATGGAATTGATAGGGTCGTTAAGGAGACCTTAAAGAGCTTTGTCCAGAGTCAGCCAGAGATTTCAGTTCTTACTAAATATACTCTGACATAGAGCAGAACAAAAATCTGAAGAGTTAAAAGGAATCTAAGTTAAAGCTGTCTAACCATAGGTATATGTACTTGTTTGAGGTTTTGCAAGTGGGCCTAGGATATTGAACGAGTTACGGTCTTCTTTGAAGTAACAATAATACACTTGGTTTTAACAAGGCTACTGTAAGCAAAGCATGAAAAATATATATTCAAGAAAACTATACATATAGCTCAGTTGACAAGCAGTTTTTTTTTTTTTTTTTTTTTTTGCCAAAAATTCGTTTGTAAGTTGATCTCCGTAAGTCCGAATCTATTTTTCCAAAGTAGATCATGGTGACTGCTGCATTGCAATTTTATCAAGGGATGCCTAATCTAGTCCCTAAAATATAACAAATACAGTATTTATTAATGATATTTTTATATGGGGAAGTTCCAAGTTCAGATGCCAAGAACATGCCACATACTGAGGATGCCAGGACGCTCATGATCCTGACGCTATAGTGATGGTCATTTGGAGTGGACAAGGCCCTAAGAACACAAATCATGGCAGAACCTTTAAAAGCTAATTAAAGTTAGCTTTTTAAGCAGCAGAAGAATATTATATTTTACTGATATTTCTCTTAGGTGTTTATTCTGCATTAAATTTTTGGCTAATTTTTGTTTTGGAGTTTGTATGTGTGTGCATTAAATACTGTTTGGGAAACATCTTGTGTTTGTTAAAATATTATTTACTTAGAGGTGCTTCTTAAGGTTTTTATAATTAGAAAGAAAAACATAACATCTGGTCAAGTGTTTTCTATAATTCTCAAATAAATAAAGAACCTTCTTTTCCATGCAACAAAACCATTCTTTAGTATGTAGGCATGAATGAATTTATAAGAAAACGTGAGTGCATCTCATTTTAATACCAATATTTATTTAAAATGTCAGCTAAGAACCATCTCCTTTAGTTGTCATTCTGAGTTGTCAGTTTTGAAGATGAAATGGAGCTTTCTGTATATTATTTCTTTCTTTCCTCTCCTCACTTCTCAGCCTACTCTTCTTCCTCCCTCCCCAATATTATTTTATTCTCCTTTTGAAGATTCTATCATTCCACACATAATTATTTATATCTTTCAGGAACTGTATTAGGTGTTGGGAAGTAGTGTGTGAATCATAGTGCTATGATTGCTCTCAAGAGGCTGGCATCTATGGCAGGACACAGACAAAAGTTACTAGAGTGAGATGACCAAGGTATGAAAGATAGTGTGAAGCCCCTAAAGTAAGTTTCTGGCTATAGCTTTATACTTAGGAGAGCAGTGAAGTAAGAGAATTTATTATTTTTGAGGAAAGTAGGGAGTCCACTTAAACTAGATGCCAATATAATTCCTTCCTTTTTAAATCTCCCAACAATTCTGTTTATGGAGAGAAATTATAGAGAAAACAAAAAGAGTTATTCTGGCTGAGAATTGAAAGGGAATTAGACTTCTTTTACAGTGAACATGTACAATCATTCCTGCCTTTAGGAGATCTTTAAGGTTATCCCTGATCTCAGGTGCTTTACTCTAGGAAAGTAAGAGGAAAGGTGAGAGAAGATAACCTTTAATCTCAAATTAGTGGCTGTTCCACCATTGGTGTGTTACTTTGTATTTTTTCTCTCTTTGTCTGATTGTTTCCTTAGTTTGTTAACCTCTGATGCATGATCTCTGTTAACCCAGGGTCATGTGCTGATTATCAGTTGCTATATACCTCATGGTTTATTTTATTGCCTTCTCTTATACTAATCACACTTTTCTCCATCATTGTCCTTCCTCCGTAAAAAAAAAAAAAAAAAAAAAAACCTGGATATGCCCCAGCCTGCCTTGTTGAAATCTTCACCACTTGCTGCTCTCGTTTGACATTTGCCAACTGTTCTTCTATATGAAGCAGATTTCATTCCTGTATATCTTCATTTCTGGCACCTCAGGATGTAGAATCTGCCATTCCCATAGATTTATTATAGCCTGCCAACTGTCCCTTGTGCCAGCTGGTTTGTGTGTGGACACTTTCTTTTTTTTTTTTTTGCTGGATAATATGGTGGTTCTATTAAACTTTTTATGGAATCTCTATACCATTTTCCATAGCAACTGTGGATTTTTATCTTCCCATCAAAAGTATACAAAGTTTCTAATTTCTCCACATTCTCATCAATACTTCTCATTTTTTTAAAGTGGTCATTCCAATAGGTTTGAGGTGTATACACATTTAATCATATATGTATACATTTTTTGGCCCACCTTCCCCACCCCTTCTGGGCAGAACCTGTTCCACCCTCTTGTTCTCCAATTTTTTGAAGAGAAAACATGAGATAATAAGAAAGACATAGCCTTTTTGCTAGCTTGAGATGAAGATAGCTATACAGAGAGATTCCTAGCATTGGTTCCATGCACTTGTGTGTTACAACCCAGATTGGTTCATCTCTACCAGACCTCTTCAGAGTTTTCTACTCTCCTGCCCTGAGCATCTGTTAGCCTGTTTTGGATGTCTTTCACCCATTAGACAATACTACCTGAGGTCAGTCTTGTCTCCATTATAACCAGCACCTAATCCTTAGTATTTAATAAAATTTTTGAATACATTACTTACTTAGATCACTCATGTTTACAAAATGTGTATATAATTATGTGTTTAAAAGTTCTGCAAATATGGTTACATTTCATCTCATCTTCCATTTCATAGTCATAAGTACTTAAATCAACACTTCCAAATGAAAACTATGCTAAAGTTTGTTCTCATTTCTTTATGGCCTATGTTCAAGATAACATTCAAATGGTTCTAAAAGGACACATCTCATTAAAAACAGAACTACTGAGTACTAATGATTTTTATAGCATGCTAAATAGTACATCTTCACCAAGGTCTCACATATTATTTATCATGGGTGAGGTACAGCATGTATTCTCAATGGCATAATACCACCTGTAATATGACAATACTCATTCTTATGTAGAAGGGGAGAAATCATAGCCTACTTATTATAAAGCACAAATAATCATATATTATGTGACATACACAGTTTATCTGTAGTATTGGCATTTTATGATGAGTAATTAGGAAACAAACATTAAAAATTCTCCATGTGAGGAGTAATAGCATACAAGTTGAGAAATACTGCAGTAAACAGAGGTGGGAAAGAGCTTCATGTTTGCTTTGGAGAAAACATCCAAGTCAATAGTCAATAATCACTACAAGATAAGTGCATGTATTAAGAAAACCACAAGAACAACCTCAAAAATGATGTGGTAGACACTGACCTTAGTCAAGAAATGACTTTTAGATTGCCAACTTATTTAAGACATAACCTTTTTTCAACTTATTGCTTTCTAATAATTGTTTTGATCTTTGAACAATAGTCAATTACAAAAGCACTCTAATGTAATACAATCTTATTGCAATAAGGTCAGATTACTTTTTAAGGTATGTAGTTGTACAGAGCATTTATTTTTGTTTGAAGTAGCAAAATTCAATTCAAAGATGTAGTTCTATTATGTTATGAATCAAAAATTCATTTAGTTACAGCTACTTCTAAGAGCGAAGTCTTTCTCCAGAAATAATCCATTTCAATTACAGCCAACTTTGCACAGGTCTCAGAGGTCCTAACATTCTAACAAGAACACACTCTTCACAAGTGCAGTCATAGCCATGACTCTTACATTTGAAAATATTATCTTTGGATTGATGATTTATGTTACTGTCACTGTCCCTAGCCATCTGCTCTTTTGCAATGACTTTTTTCTATTCTGTCAACTAATTCAGTGCACTGGATTGGGAACTATGGAACACTAAAGTTTGACATTCATTTCTTGACATTCCTTTTACCTGAAGATAAGCAATGATACCTAAAATCTCATCCCCTGGATTTTTGGATAACATTTGACAAATTATAAACTCCCCTAACTTCTAATACTATAGTTTTTATTTTGTAGTATTAAATTTTCCAGATTCTTCTTTGACCAATCTTTGCACTTTTTTTCTAATTCTTGTTCTTATCTCTTCTGTTAAAACCCCATTACATTTTTTCTTTCTGCTTATAGACATTCTCATCAAATTCTATGAGCTCATCATTAATTTTCCAAACTGCATTAGTGCATAAGGTGTTAGGCATACAAAATAGACTAGATGCTCTATAGTCTCTGAGTAGCTCTGATAACATCTTTTCTAAATTTCATATATTTCCAACATCATTTTAGAAATAATCAATTTTAAGTATTGTAGATATCTCTAACTTATGATATGCAAACTTGATTCTTTTTTGGCCTTACCATATATTCTTCTTCTTTTTGTATGTTTTATTTTGGTAAATGCCAAATAACTCCTATTTTTTTGCAAAAATACACAGTTAATTTTCTATCTGGCTTCTTCTAAAATCCAATTTCAGAAAACAGTTTATTTTACATACACACTTTTTATTTAAGACTGTAATAATGATTTTACAGACTCAATAATTTTAGTTTCAAATCTTTCTCCACTTACAACTTGAGTGGTCTTTAATAAGACAATTTATCTTTATATCTCAATTACTTTCTTAATATAATTAAAATATCCTTTAATGGATATTATAAGAGGTACTTGGGGAACATGCAATTAACATAGCTCATAATATATATTGAACATATTTTTACATTTTACCTTTGCCCAAATATTTCTACTTTTATGGTGCCAATGATGTAGAACACATATGGATCCAGTGCCACCTGGATATCTGACTCAAGTTTACACGCCTGTATTATCGGACAACATTTACCTAAACTCACCATATTGTTAGATTTATTTTACTGTTGAAGGTCTTAAAAGATTATCAGCTTCACACATTAAAATGTTAATTCCTATTGCCATGCATCACATCGTGTGCACTGGGATATAAGTGGGCTCCCTCATTGAGGTTCTTTCAACTGACTCCTGTGGTAGGTATGACATAAATTCGATAGGAATATGTAGAGTCCTGTTTATACTGATTGATTCTAGGTCCAAGCATCTTGATCATTGGATGTAACTTTCAGTACTATAACATTTTGGGGGTGAAATTCCCTTCTTGCTTGAGAATTCAAGAATTATGTAACATCTTTCAGCGTCATCTTGATATTTCTTCCAGAATACATTTTTTGTTTGTAGTCTCATATTAACTGAGTTCACTTCCTTCTTAGTTTGTAATGAAGTGTTCATTTTCTGATTTTCATATAACTTGAAATTCTATGTCAAGTTACTTGTCATCACTAGTAATTTGGAAATATAAATTGTTTCATAAATGAATCCAAGAGATTTGAAAGAATATAAAAGTGAGTGGTAATCAAATTATCATCATCTCCAAAAGTGTTCCTCAGTTACCTCACAAAATTCCCTTAAAGTGTTTTATTATATGGACTATAGGAGGTACATGTTCATTACTAACATTTTGCATAATATAAGTTTGTCTCTTTATAGTTCAATTTGTCTTTGCGAAGCACAGAGCATTGTTTTTTAAGGGAAAATAAATTTGTAAGTTGTACTTTTCACAATTATATTCATTCAAATAATAAAGCAAAGAATAATTCTGTTTCATATTGTTTATTTTGTTACTATATATTTTCAACTCTAATTTCAACTCCTTTTTAAACATTCTAATTTCTAGAAGGTCAGAATAGTGGAAGAACTACAAATTACATCTTGAACTTTTTCTTTTCTTTGTTACTGCCATAAATCTTTTTATCCTCATGACATTTAATTAAGAATTATATTTCTTTTCTGTCTCCTTATAGTACTTTGTAAACTTTTTTTAACACTATTGGTCTTGGAATAAACTCTTGTTGGTTTTGTATAAGTTATTGCTATCACCAAATTGAAGATTTCTCAAGGGTAGTAACTGTGTATTGTTATTATTAAAATTTTCTCCTATTAATGCGGATTTTTCCATCTTCCTATATTTATGCTGATTTTCCTGTATTTTGAAATTCTGTACTTACATTCATAGTATTTAAGTTGATCATAACTTTTTAATAAGATTCATGCATGTAACATTACAAAAATTCTTTATCTTTAATATAGTTTTTGTTACCAAATAGACTTTATCTTATATTAATGTAAAGTTGTCCTATAATGCTTGATTATTTCTCTACAATTTTACTCTCAACCTGTCTGATTCCATAACTTAGAGTGTATTTATTCTGCTATAATTGGTTCTGGCCTTTTTTTTTAAAAATCCATTCTGACGTCTTCTCTTTTCAGAGAAGTCTTAGTCCATTACATTTAATGTTAAGTCTGTATATTTCCAGACTTAAATACAGCCTGTGCTTTCTATTTTCCCATGTGTTCTTTGTTGTCTTGTTTCTGCCTTCTTTTTGTTTTATCAAATATATTTTTAATATTGCAATTTATATCTTCCATGAAATTTTAGACAAAACTTTTGGATTATATTAGATATGGTCCTAGAGATTCCTATAAATGTTTGACTTTTCACAATTTCTTTTTTTTCTAACAGGATCTCACTTTGTAGTTCAGGCTGGCCTTTAACTCACAATCTTCCTGCCTCTGCCTCTTGAGTGCCTGGATTGCAGGCATGTAACACCTCACCTCTCTCACAGTCTATTTTTAAAAAATTGTATTGGATTAATTTTTTGAACATAGTAAGAAGCTTACAATAATATAACTCCATTTACCCTCCCCAACGAGTGGTATTATTTATCACTATATACTTCTATATATGCAATCAGTTTATAATATTGTCATTATTCTTCCTTATTCACTAGTGAAAAAAATATATATGTTTACATAAACATGTCTATAAGTAACTTTTAGAAGACATTTTATAATTGTCCAAATATTTGGTCTTTATTTTTCCAGAAAATCTAAATTTCTAAGTATGCAGTGATTTCTTTCAGTTTGAAGAACATTCACTGTTCTTGCCAAGCACATCTGGTGGGGATGGAGCTTCTCAGCTTTGTCTCCAAAAAAATATTGTTTTGCTTTCATATATTCTATGATTATTTCACTGGCATAAAATTGTACACTGATGAATTTTTATTTTCACTTGCTTTCACATTTAAAACTATCTTTTCTTTCTTTTGTCACGATACCTGATGAAAGATACTATCATTTTATTGTTGTTTTGCCATTTAACATGCCTTGTGCTATACTCTGAGTTCCTTTAAATCTTTCTTTGAATCTTTGGTTTGCAGCAGTTTGAGTGAAGTAATAAGATCTAATTTTCATTGCATTTTTTCCACTTGAAATATTTTTAATCTTCTCCAATCTTAGTAACAAGTTTCATATATTTTGGAAAATGTCTGCCCATTATACCTTAAAATGTTTTCCTGTCCTCTCCATTTTGTATTCAAACAACCACATTCACACACACACACACACACACACACACACAATCATTTCATGTGTTTCACAGTCTACTACACTTTTTCACTTTTTGTGAAAAAATTGTTGTTTAATTTGGCATGTCTCCAGTTTTAATGATCTTTCGTCTGCTGAATCCAAAAGATCAAATGACCACTTGAAGACTATTAAGTGAATTTTTTTATAGTTTATTTATATATTTATTCTAACATATACATTTTGACTTTTATACTTTTCATGATTTTGCTGATATTTTTCATTTGTTTATGCATATTGTATATTTTTCTAGTATATTTTTGTATAATTATTTGGTACAAAATACCTTTCTAGGAATTTCATTGGGTCATCTGTTGGTTTGTTTCTATTTTCTCTTTCTTGTCTTCATCTTAGGTCTCATTTTCTAGCTCCTTCCTGGGACATTAAAATTTTCATTGTGTACTGAGTATTGCATGCAAAATAAGAGTAGAAACTTGAATAATGAAGCAACATATGTCATGTCTTCTGTCAAATTGACATTACTGCATCTTTCTGTAGTTGAATTGAATCTATATTGTTGCAACTTTCAATAAATTCAATGAAATTTTAAAATAAATGTTATAAAAGAGGTATAAGAAGTTACTGTTTTGTGGGAAAAATCTCCAGAGATTCCTTTATATTGATAGTGTAGTGACACATTGTCAGGATGCTGGACAATTCTGTTAGCTTTTTATACCTACCCTGGCTTTCTACATTGCAGCTAATTTCACTCTGTCATGATTGCTTGTCCTACTATCTGGGAAGAGATATTTACTCTTGAAAAGGTCCCATGTGCTTCCTGTATGACTCTTCCAGATCTCCTGCCTGCTGTGGCAGTTGGCATTACCCAAACACCAACTGAAAATCAGTAAGAAAAAGTGGGAGGTGACTGCAGACTTTCTCGGTAGTTGAAGTTCCACAGAATTCCTTCTTCTTCCATCATTTTGCCGAAGAAAACAGCAAAGTATTTGCTCTGTCTTAGAATAATTAACTGGAAATTATTTTAGGTTTCTTTGCAACATTAGCCTTCTGATATGTTTTAAAGTAACCATAATTTGATTTACATGGTCTATTTTCAATTTTCTACTTTTTAAATTCTCTTTATAGGAGCAGCTGTGCCTTGTAACTTTCCTTAACTTTAATAGAATTTTAAAACAGCTTCTTTTTGTTTGTATCTTTCCACTTTTTACCAGAATATTTCAGGAACATATAGAAATATACATATATATGTGTATATATATACATGTATATAAACACATATATGTGTGTATGTGTTAATTGAAGATTCCATTTATGTGTTAGATATATTATTAAAATTTCTCTGAATAAATAATTGATTATGAATTTAAAGGGACCTATCTGTCAAATCACATGGACAAGTTCATGAGTTCTTAGCATTTACCATTCAGACTACTAGAATGTCATAGGGCATGTTCAATGACAGATTCATTTAGAATAATTTTGGTTAGAAAATACAATTTGCCTGAATATAAATATGTAGAATTTGCATATTTTACATCTGTGGATATCCTTGTAGCATCCAGAATCTACACACTTTTTATTCAGATGAGAGGTCATTGTGTGGACATGAAATATGGTTTTCATTGTGAAGAGAAAAAAGTGACCTTCACTTAATATTTAATCCTCACAGGAACAAATATTCTGCAGGAAAATTCTGTGCATTGTTTTTAGTTTACAGGAATGCTCAGAATAAATAAAAATGTCACTGCAAATAGGAGTGTCCAAAATATGGCTTTTTGCCAAGTATTTATAATTATCTCATTCCAAATGCAATACATCCAACAATAGTCTGTTTGCTTATATCGGGTTTCAAATTAAAAAATAAATGGGAACCTGACCAAATTCTAATCCAGTCTCATATTATTATTTAGAAGTGTTTGCATTTTCACTGCTTCAACACTTGAAAATTTCACAAACCTCAGTTGTATTTTCACAAAGGATTTTGTGAATTTTCAATAGTTAAATGTGAGTGATAATATTTTTTATGGGTACACATGATTTTCACTTCACATGAATACCATTTGATCTGGAACCAAGATTTACTAAAGCTATCAACTAAAGTTGATGCCATAGGCTCAAATATGTAAAAGAAGTCAGAAACTGAAACTCTCTAGCAATCATGTTTACTTGTATTACAGTCATCTCATACAAGCAATTAAGACCAAATTTATAACCCATTTTCCAGTATAAATTTTGAAATAACTTATATTTATTGTGTACTATATATTATTCATATATAAAATGTTATTCTTATTTAGGCATCAAAATAAACCATTAGAAGATATGAATATCCTTACATCCAATTCAGTAATAAGAAATGTGAGCCTTAGAAGTATTAAGTAATCAGCTTTCAGTCACAAACCCAGTAAGGTTTCAATGCTGCATTTAACCTACATCATTTACTAACCATAATCTTAATAGTGTACAATTTCTTCTTTTAGGAAGAAATGGGTACTCCTTATCAAATAGTACTAAATATTTACACTACATAATATGAATTTGCTGCAACTGATCTTCACTGTCCTTACAAATCCTATCCCTCTCTGACATAGCAGCATACCATACATTTTTAAGTTGCTTCGTGTTAAACTATATATTCTGTGCAAATTATTTTGGATGGACACACATGTGTTGTGCTATGTAGTACCATTGAGTTAACTATGTTATTATAGCAATGTATCAGAACACTTAAAATTATTTTATATATATTTGAAATAAGTATAATTTATATTATAATATGGCTACTCTGAAAATACAAAATGGTTTAGCTTATTTCTCTTGGTAAAATTGATTATGTTATTCATTAAAACTCAGTTGTGAGACTGATAATAAAGATTCAAACAAAATATGAAATCTGGGATGGAGGAAACTATACATCTTCTCAGATGCTTTTGAACTTAAAAATAGGAAAACCTCAATTTCACTGGTTCAAATAATAAAGAAGCATTCATTTTTGTATAAGCAGTTGCAAAGAAAAGTGGTTGTCAGAAGCAGATACCTTAAAGCAACTGAGGCCAATAGGAAAAGGGGACCAGGAACTAGAGAAAAGGTTAGATCAAAAAGAATTAACCTAGAAGGTAACACCCACGCACAGGAAATCAATGTGAGTCAATGCCCTGTATAGCTATCCTTATCTCAACCAGCAAAACCCCTTGCTCCTTCCTATTATTGCTTATTCTCTCTCTACAACAAAATTAGAGATAAGGGCAAAATAGTTTCTGCTGGGTATTGAGGGGGGGAGCGGGAGGGGGCGGAGTGGGTGGTAAGGGAGGAGGTGGGGGCAGGGGGGAGAAATAAACCAAGCCTTGTATGCACATATGAATAATAAAAGAAAAATGAAAAAAAAAAAAGAAGTGGTTAATTTAGTAGCACAACCATATCATAATAGTCCCAGATTATTGCCAACTTTCTTATTTACCACCCTAAGTGTATTGAATTTGTCCATAGAATGATAATTACTAAACCACAGATCCTAAATACAGTTACAAGCATAAGGTACACATAAGACAATGTCCGTCAAAGAAAAGGGATAATTTCTTCCATATTGAGTCGACAAGATCGAAGAAATAATTCCAAGTGCAGCCCCTTTTAGTTATCTTATTGGCTCTGGACTGCCTCATCTGCTTATGCTAAACTAGTCAGGTGAAATAGGAATGAGTTACAATGGTGAGCATTTGAAACTACTGAAGATTTACCCTTCAAACTTGCAATTGACTCCCTTTCTCTCAGTAATATGAAGGGGAAATCTCAAGCTCACTTGAGACTGCAATCATAAAGGGGCTAGTGTCTTCTGCCAAATGGTATTTGCTACTCATGGTGTTGTTTACAAAACATAGTTGTTCATTGATACTTACACTGCAAAGCTTTGCAAATATTATACATAACTTAAAATATGTTCGTTTATGGGCTCTTAGAAACCAGGCAGATTTTGATTTATTTTCCCCTAAGAGCTACTGGAAATCACTTATAATAATAGTTGGGTAATATCTGTGATTTCTAAATTGTAGCAGATAGCTACCTTTCCAGTCCCTGGTTATAAGAGTACCTATAAAATTTCATTGTACATATAGTGAGTTTTTAGTTCAAATATTAATTTATGTCTTGGAGCTTATATACCAAGTAATATTGTGAAAAGCACATACTTAGAAGTTTATAGAAATTGTTCAACACAAACTGTTTACACAAGAATTGTTTGTTTATTGTGACTTCTGTATTTTCCTATAATTAGGAACATAATTTATAAGTTTGAAAAGATTTCCTTTTATGTTATCCTGAAGTTTGTCTAAAGAGCATATGAGAGTAGAATATTTATAAATCAAAGAGGATACTTTGGAAGCTGGAATCCAACAAAAGTTGAGAGAAGGATTTGCGTTTGGGTGAAATTGTCACAGAACTCTCATCTGTTTTTAATATGCCCTATGGCTTTTCATAATAGTTGTTCAATATCTTGTACATGAAGCCATTATTTAGATATGTAGATGTTAAAATCCCATTTTATAGAGTACCAGCTATTATTTTTTCATGGTCTTCATCATCTTCATCTCCTCCATCATCTGATGGTAGGGAAAATACTTTTTCTATTTTAGAGGGAAAGATGGATTTGCTTTTGGAGATTTAGGTTGCTATTTCACAAAAATACTGCTGTAAATATATTTAAATATAAGCCAATTCCAGCTATCATCTATGAAATAATCTCAAACAAGGAAAGTTTATATTTCCAGTAAGGAAATGCATATTAATACAAATACATTTTAGTATAAATATCTCCTGCTTTGTTAAATATTTTTCTTTCCAAACAATAAGTTAAGTCCGGTGTGTCAACTATAACCCCAAAGCTCTGTGGGTGGTGTTTGTGTTTATTGTTTCTTGGTTATTCTTTTGTTTGGTTTGTTTGTAGGGGGAGCACATTTGGGGAGTAGGATTGTTTGTGTATGCTTTAAATGTCAGTTGAATTTGGAAAAGACTTCTAAGAGGTATCTTAGGAAGGGATTTTTAAGGAGGGATCTTCCATGTTTCAAAGCTTCCACACTGGCATTTTTCTTTGTATTTGTCCAGAGGAAAAAAACATGAAAGGGTCTGTGTTGGTTAGTACTGCACTATTTGAGCTGCCATGACTTTTGTCCAAACGAGTCAACACAAGAAACATATTCATACCTATCATCTGCGAGGTCATGGAGGTAGGTACACTGAATGTGAGCTGGTAAAGGAGATCTCCAAAGAATACCTAGTCTAGGCTTCCTGGGAATATACATGAGGTAGAAGTGGGACAGAGGAATGAAAATGGGTAAATTAAGTTGTGACAAAATTAAGAAATTTGAAAGAAAATTTAAAATGAGACTTTTTAGCACAAGGTGAAGGAAGGATAGATTGGAGATTTGAAGAGAGAAAATATAAGAGATTGTGTGAAGTTAACTTATGCATGGAAAAGAATTGACAAAAGCCAGGAACTAAACACACGAATATACACATAGATATTTATACCATGCTTTGTAAGTTAAACTGCCTCCTAAGATATAAAAAAAGTCTCTGATTTCTTGTTGAATGAGATGCAGCATTAAATGTGCATTTTCTAAGTTTTCTCTTAAAGGAAATGACTTTTCAAAATTAAGTGCTTCATGCAAAAATTAAGCATAATTATACATAAGAGGCATAATTTACTTCATTATTTTACAGCCAAATGCTTAAAGTTGAGGAGGAAGTTACAATATTTCTAGAATTAAAATTCTCAGTGAAAGATTCTGAAGCTGAAGGTTTTAAAGTGGCAGACTTACCTGAATAACTAGAAGTATGTGGTATACAATCCATGCATTACTGTTCAATATCTACTCTATTGTATTTCTTATCCAGTGGATTTCACTATGGGAAGATACTTAAACTTATGTCCCCATGGACAATTATTTGAAACAATCACATGTCCTGCAATTTTTGTGCAATACCAGAGTGCTTGGCTGTAGAGTTTTGAAGAACTGCAAGCCTGGAGCTGATGGCTCATGTTTGCAATTCCAGCTACTCAGGAGACAGAGAGTGGGAGGATCAGGCTCAAAGCCAGCCCAGGCAAATAGTTCATAAGATCTTTTCTTAAAAACACCCAACACAAAAAAAGGTTGGCAGAGTGGTTCAAGTGGTAGAGAGCCTCTCTGGCAAGCCTGAGTTTCTGAGTTCAAACTCCAGCACCACCAAAATAACAAAAAACTGAAAAAGAATTGCAAAAGGAGAGCACAATTCACCTTGTGAATCATAACTAAAGATGAATGGCCACTGACACTGCTAAGAGTTAGTGCTTTTCTTTAAGCACTATTTTCCAAATGTTAACCTGACTATGATCTCCATTCCAAAAATGTGATACAAAGTAATTTCCTGCATAAGAGACCTCAATAATCTAAGAGCTAGAATAACTTAAGACTGGCACATAGAATTTGGAGATTTAGTAAAAAATTAATAGTGAAGGAAATTTTAGAGAAGGTTTGGGTAAGCAGAGATAACTAGAATTTATATATGGCTCCTAATTAGCATGAACAATCCCATTGTTCTCCATAGCACTCCTTCCAATGTGAGCATATTTTTATCCTTATTTAGAAAGATACTTTAAAAATATTGACAGTATTTTAACTCTACTCAGTCATCTAGAGACTGTCCAACATTATTAATTTGATATGCAGCCCTATTTTATAACTGAGTATAATAATGTCTTCCTATTTTGAAAGTACATGTCCAGTAACATCACTAAGTTACCATAGAAGGGTAAGTTGTTTTTTAAATTATTACATGGCAAGTAAATTTATTACTGCTTTTCATCACTGATAAATTGTAGTTACCAATGATCACCACAATCTTTTCAAAGTTTCTTGGCGACTATCATAATAAAATAGCAAACTTTGGTTACCCTTTACTCATTCAGGTGTTTTAGAATCCTCTCTTGGTATTCCGGCATGATTTCCTAATTGCTGGTCTAGGAGAAAATTTTGAGTACAATACTCAAAAGCATACCCACCAGTCTGAAGTCCTTCCAACCCTCTACTCTTAAGTCTAACCCTTGACTGTTCCTTGATTCAGTGCATCATAGAGACTCCTCTATACTCACACTTCCTAGTTGTAGATATCCTATCAATTCTTTGTAAATGCTCAAACAATGTCAACAGAATAAAGATAGGAACCCAAGTAATCACAAGAGACACCTATCATTGAAATCATATAGGTAAGTACAAAACAATTAAGCTAGTTGTAGTCAATTTAAAAAAAATACCTGACATAAACAATTCAAAAAGAGGAAAAGCTTATTTTGGTGTACAGTTTCAAAGACTTAATTCCATATTCAGCTGACTTCATTGCTTTGGGCCTAAGAGGTGCAGAGCATCGTGGTGGAGAAAGCATATGCCACAGGAGGTTGCTCACCTCATGGTGACCAGAAAGCAAAAGAGTGAGAGGAAGGAACAAAGGCATGCCCTCAGTAACATTCTTCCTCCCATTAGGTCTCATCATCTAGTTTCTACCACCTCCCAATAATGCTATCCAATTATGAATCCATCAGTGGATTAACCCATTGGTTAATTCGGAACTTTCATTATCCAAATACTGCCCAAAAGCCCTAACTCTGAGCACAGCATTGAGACCCAAGCCTTCAACAGATAAGCCTTCTGGGGACATTACATATCCAAACCACAAAAACTGATGTTGGACTCAGTGAAACTCTTTAGGACTGTGTATTCAAAATAGGGGAAAGGAGAATAAATTTAGCAGATGTCTGAAGAAAACAAATGGGACAATTTTTTTTTACAGGACAATATTTAAGAGCAAAAACTACACTTGCAGATAATGAAATATTCAATGACACTGGAATTACTGAAAAATATTTTTTGATTGGAGGTAATCAACTAGAAATGCATATCCTAGGCAACAAGGAAATATGTGAAGCATGAATGCATACAAATAAGATTGAAAGGAGAAATCATTACAGCCTAAAACCTTTGCTGGTGTGCTGAAACATAGAGGGTTTTTAACATTTTTCTTTCAAATTATGTTGGGTACAAGTGTTAATTTTGGTTTTTTCTTAAATAAACTGTATAGCATTAAAAAAAAAACTTCAGATAAAAGATTTTATGGAAGCGTAGATGGTTACAAATGTATCAGCAAAAAGTGCATCTAATCCCTCACTTGTTTCCTCTATTATTTCTAATATTTTCACAATAAAGAAGAAAAGTAGAAGCAATATTGTTGTTTCTGGTTACTCTTTATCACTACTCATGCCAAGCTTTATTACCCTTTGAAATTATTTAAGTGAGTTTTTTCTAAATTTCACAATAATCTGATGCAGCATAAACGAAAGCATTTATCTCTACAGATTTCAGTAATTTTAATAAAGTAATTGGAGAGTAGCAAAACCTCTGTGAAAGTATTATGCCAATAGTTCTTCTTTGGTTTCTTCTACTCCAAGACTCCCAAGAACCTGGGAAATATATTATGTTCTCTTCAGACTGTTCCACATTATCCAGCTAACTAAAATTCCAATTCTCAACACAGTTACTCTGATTGCCACTTCTTCATTCTCCCACTTTGAAAACCACTGCATTTTATTCACAATTTTCACATACTTTTTGCAAGTTTATCTAACTCTAATTTCTTTTTCTTCAAATCCCCATTTCCTACCTTACTTCTGTGTAATGGTTCTCTACTGTCCTGTTATTTTGTTTCATGAGTCCTCATATGTATTTTAGTGATACCTTTTGAAGAAATTAAGATCATTAGAATGTATTGAATTAGTTACCATTTATAGACATGCAAGTTGAGTGTGGAAATACTTCATAAGTAGTACACCAATGATCCTACAACTGAGGAGAATATAAAATCTCCATATAATTTAACGTGTTAGATTTCAATATACTTGCTCAAGTGTCTCAGATATATTACTTGATATTATCTAGAAACCACTTCAGTCCATTTCCGGTGGAGGAATAAAATACTCAGTCTTCTACTTTACATCTCTCTCAAAGATCTAGTGTTCTACAAAAAGCGATGATGTCAAGGAAGAATCTTGTGACTGACTGCAGTCCTGTTTTCCTTCTGCTTCGGTGTCTATTGTACACTCTGCAAACCCCCGCTAGTCTCAAAACCCCTCCAGCCTCTATTACTTCCAGGCCAGCTTTGAGATCTCGGTGACCCTAATTTCACCTCTGAAGGCGCATCACACAGCCAAGCCTCTCTTTCAAACCTTGTCATCCTCATCTATCAGCCACAGATTTGTGAACACATATCTACTCTTTTTTTATAACTCCTTGTCAAACCACTCATTAAACTTCCTTGTGGTCTCTGGAAATTCTATCCCTTCCCTACTCTCATTGCCCTCATACATATTTCCAAAGTACTCCCTCAGTGAATTTGGACTTTAAATAAAATAAGAAAGTCAGGTACCAGGAAACTAACATGTTCTGCTCTGAAAAAAAAAAAAAAAAAAAACCTAAAGCAAGAAATTGTGAGGGCCTGAGAATCTGCTTGGAATTAATGAGAGGGAGTAAGGAATATAAGGAAAGATAAATACAGAAACATTCATTTCCCTAATATGTAAAAACTAACTTTGCCTTTAAAGTGACTTTAATACACATTTATCTTCAGGCTTATGTCTTCAGACAAGTAAACATTACTAATAGTTAGATATGTAAACATGACACAAATAAGTCTCATGTAAAATGTAACTTAGGTCAAATGGGGAGAGATGATCTTGCCTTCATGAAATTATAGTACAGTGACAGAGATACATGTAAAGGACACAAGCAATAACCTTGATAAGAAAAAGAACAGTGTCATTTTGAATGTAAAGTTATGGATTGTATTTGGGAGTGTGTATTAATTTCCAATGCTTATTTGACAGGTTACCACAAAAGACTTAAAACAAAACACTATTATTCTGGACCTAAAAGAAATGAATGGCACAAATATAAAACAGGGCCCATTTGGGAAACAGTGTGTGTGGCAGGGGGTGAAAGAAGAGGTGGCTAACAGGGTGGGGAGGTGGATATGATCAAAGTACTTCATAAATGTATAAAAATAGAATAACGAAACCTGTTAAAATTGTTTTAAAAGAGGAGAAGATGATAAGAAAAAATTGTAGAGGGGCTGAAATTGATCAAGTACATTTTATACATGTATGGAAATATCACAATGATGTCCCTTTGTATAATTAATATACGCTAATAAAAAAGAGAAAGAAAACACAACTGTTACCATTTTGTAGGCTAGAGGTTCAACACATGTTATGCTGGGAAAAGTGGAGGAATTAGCAGGTCTGGGTTACATTCTTGATTCTTTAGACAATTTGTTTCTTTGCACTTTTTACCTTTTAAAGACCATATATCCCCTCCATCTTCATTTTCTCACTCCATCTTCAAAGCCACAGCACTGCATGTTTCTGACCATTGTTCCAAACCTGAGTTTCTGCTATGTTGCACACTCAGAAAACGTTTTCAATTTTTAAGGATTCTTGTGATGAGACTAGACCAACCAGTCTGGTTTGAATAATCTGAAATACTCTCACATCAAAATATCCTTAACATAATCACATCTGAAAAATCTCTTAACCATGTGAAGTAACCATATTCAGAGCTGCCAGGAATTAGGATGTGAACATTGCAACTAGTTGAATTTAAATCATCTTTGAGACATGGAGTTAATTCTGTGTATTTTTGACCTATATTTTAACATCCATGCTCACTGTGCTGGAAAAGTTGCATATTGACTTTCTCCCTGAGTAAAATTTTCAGAATGACTTACTAAGTCATTTAGTTTGCTTGAAGCTTTGAGCATGGGCAAATAAGTCAAGGAAGACAGAAAATTCATTTCTTAGATCCCACTAAACATTTAGATAAGGGGACAAAGGAATGAAACCACTGATCAACACAGTAAGTATCAGAATGAAGTGAACAGAGCAAAGATCTTTCCCTTAATCTTTTAAAAATTTTTTTCACTTTTGGAATCCAGGCCAATTTGTTTCAAATAGTAATATGGACACTAATATTATTTCCAAATCTTGACTATTGTATTGCAATAATGTCAGCAAGCAGGTGCCCCTTTGATATGCTGATGTTAATCCCTTTGAAATAAACATAATAATAGGGTTACTGGATTACATGGTAGTTCTTTTTCTGAGGAACCCCTCCACAGTTTTCCATAACGGCTATATTGATTTGCATTCCACTATACTGCGTAAGAGTTCTATTTCCTCCACATCTTTTTTTTGCCAGCACTTATGTTGTCTTTGGCATTTGATAACAACCATTCAAAATGTAACAGGGATGAAATTGCTTTGTGGTTCTAATTTTCATTTCTATAAATGCTTAGCAATGCTATTTTTCAAATACCTGTTGGCCATTTGTAAGTCTTCTTTTAAGAAATGTCTGTTTAGATCTATTTCCCATTTTAACAAGTTTCTTTGTTGTTATTAAGTGTTTTCGAGTTCCTCATACAATTTGGGATATTAACACCTTGTCAGATATATAGCTTATATTATTTTGCCACATTCTGCAGGTTTTCTTTCATTCTTGATAATAGGTGGTAACTTCTATAAAGATCTGACAATATGTCTACAGAATATAGATGATATACTAAGAAAATGTGAGAATAATATCCACCATTGAAATGTTATTGCAGATTTTTTAAGGCAATGAATTTATTATTTTTTTAAAATGTTGTTACTTTTCAACTAAACATCATATTTCTTATGAAATAAGAAATAAATAAAGATAAAATAAGACTAAATATGATGTGGTAGGGAGAACTGATACTTTTAATAATGACTTCACAGAAATAAAATGCTACAAATATTGCTTGAGAAGTGATAAAACTGTGGTATAAATGTACATTCATATGAAGTTTACAGAAAAGCAAATTTCTAGGAAGTTGCAAAAGTGTTTAAATGATATTTAGAGAAAAGAAGATGAATTTTATAAAAAACTATTGGAGAGATACTTCTCTTAAAGCATATAACTAAACTGAGCAATTTGTCCTAAAGCAGAAATCCTTATATTATGCTAAGTTATTTCGGGGAAAATGTTGACATAAAAGGAAGTAAACAAGATTAATATGAAAAATAGCATTGTTTTCAATAGCCAAGGAAATAAAAAAGAAGCTTAATGTGGTAGTAAACTGTTTCATATATTAAAAAGAACCCATATATGAGAGTTATTCCATATTGCTACACAGATATTAACAGTTTATTAAATTCATGTAAATAGAAGCTACGTTTTTTTCTTTTTTACTTATTAACATATTATAGTTGTACTGAGGGTGCATTGTGACATTTATAAAAGTGCTTACAATATATCTTAGATTCACAACCTCCTTCTTTCTCCTTTATCTCCCTCCAACCCCCCACTGTAGAACAGTTTCCACAGGTCTCATTGTTCCATTTTCATAGATGACTACAAAGCACTTCTACCATTTTCAACTTCTTTCTCTCTTTCCTTATGCCTGCCCTCCTCCTACTGGTACCAGCCCATGGACAGGACTTGCTTTACCTTCCTGATAAAAGCGAGAGCACACAAGGGAGGGGTGAGGATAGGTAAGACACCTAAAAAACTAGCTAGCATTTGTTGCCCTTAATGCAGAGAAACTAAAGCAGATACCTTAAAGCAACTGAGGCCAATAGGAAAAGGGGAACAGGTACTAGAGAAAAGGTTAGATCAAAAGGAATTAACCTAGAAGGTAACACCCACGCACAGGAAATCAATGTGAGTCAATGCCCTGTATAGCTATCCTTATCTCAACCAGCAAAACCCCTTGTTCCTTCCTATTATTGCTTATACTCTCTCTACAACAAAATTAGAGATAAGGGCAAAATAGTTTCTGCTGGGTATTGAGGGGGGGGAGCGGGAGGGGGTGGAGTGGGTGGTAAGGGAGGGGGTGGGGGCAGGGGGGAGAAATGAACCAAGCCTTGTATGCACATATGAATAATAAAAGAAAAATGAAAAAATAAAAATAAAAAAATAAAAAAAGGACGTATTTGTTTGTTTCTGATGGTTATGCAGGGAGTTTCATTGACATTTCCATACACATGTATAATACCCCAAATTGGTTCATCCCCTCCATTATTTTCCTTTCTATCTTAGTCCCTTTCTGATGGTGTTCTGAACAGGTTTGAATGTTCCATAGTCATACTTGCATAGAGAGTACATCAGTCATATTCACTTTCTTTACTTTCTTCATTTACCCTCCCCTCCTGTTAGTGCCTTTTCCTTACTGTTAGTCTGTTTTACATTCTTGTCCTTCATTACTTAGGTGTCTGTTCCTTGTTCAGTGGGATTTTTGCCTTGGTATTATACCTATAATTTTATTGCAGTTAAGTCAGTCTAACCCCCTCCACTGTACTTCCTCAGCCTTTCCCCCATCCTGATTTACTCAACAGTTTTCAGTGTGTTTTGTTGTGCCTCGTTCCCATACAGATAGGATGTTTTCATTATTATTCACTATCTTTCTTTCCTTCTTTTCTCCTCCCTTGTTCTCCTCTACCAATCTTGCTTTGGGGCACATGTTCTATGTATATTTATATGTATGTCTAATATTGCTTGTATTTGTATTGGGCCTGTATTCCACATATAAGAAAGAACATAAGGTTCTTGAGAAACTACAGTTTCCAATGTTCTCCATAACAACATAATGTTCTAAAATATTTTAATGCACTAGAAATATGATGAAAATAGATGTAACTGTTGTACAGTGAATATAGTTTAGGCAATAAGACTATAACCACAATCAAAGTTCTGTATTAAGCCTGGAGATGTGGCTCAACTGTTGAGTGCCTGCCAAGTAAGTGCTAGACCCTGAGTTCAAACCCCACTATCACCAAAATAAAAAGTTCTATATTATCTGCTTCCTAATTCTAAAAACTATTGTGACTACCATATTACAAAAAATAAAAATTAGCATGCATGAAATATTTATTAAATTCATAGAGGACCCATAATCTTGATTTGTGTTTTTGGAATGTAAACTGATACATTTTCAAAATATAAACATTAAGATGACTAAAACCTATTTTCTTTATTTTTTTTCTTATTTCCTTTGGAATTAGTCTGATATTTCATAAGCAGAAATGAGTCCTCTTCATGTATTATATTAGTAATTTGATCTTTTTTTCCCATGAACTGTAAGAGTAAAAGTTTACAGATTTTTAAAATTATTGTAGTCTAACAGGTAAAATTATACGTATTTATCATGCAGAACCCAATGCTGTGAAGCACATAAACATTATAGAAGGGTTAAGCCTTGCTAATTACCTTGTATATCACCTCACTTAGTTATCATTTCTGTGGTGAAAACATTTAACTAGCATTTCACTCTCCTAGCATTCCTCAAAAATACAGAATATTATATTTATTATGTACTAAGTGTTCAATAATCTCTGGAACAGATATCCCTCCTAATTCTAACTTTGTGTTCTTTGACTAGAGGGTCCCCACACCATGACACATCTAGCCTTTATTAACCTCCATTCAGCTCTCTATTTCTATAAGATAAACTTTTTTAGATTATATATATGGAATATAAATTAACATAGCCATTTTGGAACACAGTGTGGAGGTTCCTCAGAAGAACTAAAAATAAAACCATCATATGAAACACTAACCCATATGACACAATAATTGGGTATGTATCCATAGGAAATGAGATTGGTATGTTGTAGATATATCTACTATTTATTGCCACACTATTCATAATAATCCAAAAAATAGAATCCACCTAACTGACCATCAACTGATTGATGACTTACAATATGTGGTTCATATGCAGAATGGAATATTATCCAGCCCCAATAAAATGAAATCCTGTCATTTGCAACAACATAGGTGAAACTGGAAGGCATTATATTAGGTGAAATAAGTCAGGCAGAGAAAGAAAGAGAATGAATGACGTTTATCAATTTTCATGATCATTTCAAAGAAAGAAGTTTTGGGTTCATTTATTTTTTTCTGTATTCATTTTCTGTTTTTAACTTTAAATGATTTCTTGTTTAATTTCTGGTTTTTCTTTCCTCTGAATATCTTGGGCTATCTTATTATTTCCTCTGTTTTTTTAAGGCAAAAGCTAAAAAACTGATTTTATATCTTTCATCTTTTCCTGTACATTTATTTAAGTGTAAAACCTGCCCTCTGAGCAGTGATTTCTGTGCATCCTATAAATTTTGATAAATGATATTATCAATTTTATTTAGTTTAAAATACTCTTATAATTCCTCCAAGACTTCTGCTTTGGTCCACATGCTATTAAGGATTTTGTTTAATCTTTATATTTATTTTGAGAATTTGAACACTGTTTCTCTCATTGATTTCTAGTTTAATTGTACTGGCTTTTTAAAAACACTTCATGTAATTTCTATTATCTCATTTTCTAAATATGTTAAGATGTGACTTATGGCCCACTGTGTTTTCTATCTTGGTGAATATTCTATGGCAACTTGAAAAGAACGTGGATTCTGTCATTAGATGGAATATCCAGTAAGTATCAGTGAGGTCATGCTGATGGAGTCTTGTCCAGCTCAATTTAAGCTTTAGTGACACTCTGCTTATTTCTCAGTAATTAAAAGAAAGTAGAAATATCCAACTGTAATAGGGTTGTGTTTATTTTTTTTCTTGTAGCTCTATCTGGTTGTTTAAATTTTTATTTCACTCTTTGATTAACATACATTGGTAATGTGGGGTTCTTGTGATAACTCCATAGATGTTTATAAATAACCACCTTATTTTACCTTACCCCTCTTCCTCCACTTACATTTTCAGTGTTTGCTGGGTTTCATTATGATTTTGCTTCACAATTTTGACACTGTGCATAAGTACAGATAAATAAAGGTGTGTTATGGTTTTCTAGAGAATTGACTTATTTGTTATAATGGAATGCTCTCTCTTTATCCCTGATAATTTTCTTTATTCTGATGTCTCGTTTGTCTGAAATTAATATCACTAGTTTAGCTTCCTTTCTACAGTATTAGCATGACAAATACATCTGTACCCTTTAACTTTTAAAATTAACTTTTTTTATATCCAAGAGAATTTCTTGTGGATAACATGTGAATCTTATTTTTTAGATGCTTTCTGACGGTCTGTCTTTTAGTTGATATTCTTGGGTCATTTACACTTAAAGTGATTATTGATATAGTTGAATTAATGTTTACCAAGTGTAAATATTTTCTATTCACTGCATTTTACTTTTGCTTCCTTTCCTCTGTTCCTTTTCTGCTTTTTGTTCTTACAATTAAAAATTCATTGCCATTTCAATTAATTTTGCTTCAAACACTGGATTGCTTAGTGTATAGCATAAGTACCACATGTCAGAGTATACCCAATTTCTCATTCCCTACCCTCATGACATAGCTGTTATTCAATTTGCTTCTCTGTGTACTATAATCACAGAACACACTGTGTTAAAAAACCACTTATTTTTATTAAATTGAAATAAGAAAAATTAAGACACTACTTACTGACACTATTAACTTGTGGTAGATTTTATTTTCTGACATATTATTTTTTCTTCTCTCTGAAGAATTTTGTTTAAGAGTTTTTAGATGGAAGATTTATTACTCTTGAATGTGCTCAGATTTTGCTTCTTGAATAGTCTTAAGGCTCTCTTTCATTTCCAAATGATAATTACTCTGTATACAGAATTCTAGAATGATCTTTTTTCCCTCACCAATTTTAAATATTTCATACCTCTCTTTACTTACTGACTCTGCATGGTTTCTGCCAAAAAAACAAAAACAAAAACAAAAAACATCTCACTATAATTCTTACCCTTAATCCTTTGTGGGTAAGGAGGATTTTTTTGTTTTTTGTTTTTTGTTTTTTCTTCTGGGATTTCTCAAGATTTTCAATTTTCCTTTGGTTTGATATCTGTTAATTTGAAAAATTCTTGGCAATAATTACTTTAAGTACTTTAAATATTTCTTCTTCCCTGTTTTGTCTTCCTTCTCTTTTGATGTTACCAACTATGCATCTCTCTCTTTCTCTCTCTCTCTCTCTGTGTCTCTGTCTCTGTCTCTTTGTTTATTCTCTAATATCCAAATTTGGTTATGATGCTTGGTTTTATCAGACTACATTTTATGGTATTTTAACATGCATTGTAATATTTTACTGAACTCCAGAAATGACATTGAGTAACAGGAGCTTAGGCAAATAGACCTTTCATATGATGATTCAGTTTAAACTGACTAGGAGATAGATTGAGTTTAATATTTTGTAACATTAGGTGCCAGATACTTTATATTTCTCTGGGTTGTTTTGCCTCTCCTGTTGGGACTTCTCTCAGAACTCTTGCAAAATTATACTTTCATCTTACAGCTTTTTCAATTTTAACCTATCTTTATTCCCATGGACTTTGTTAATGTTTTAGTAAAGTGTTTGAAAATAATAATCTCATGATTATAGTAAATCTTTCATGAGTCTATTTCCCTAAGCTATGACCTCTGCAAGTGTTTCTTGCCTTCTTTACTGTTTTTTTAAACCTCACAGGAGCTCTGTAAAAAACCTGCCTGGGGAGAAATGTCCTACCCCCAGATAGGGTTAAGACTCAAGAATGTTTCTTTTTTTGTTTGGTTTTGTTTTCCTCCATGTTGAGTAATCCCTTTATTATGAAAAATGTTTTTGGAGATGTTTTACAATGACTTCTCTTCTCTATCAATTTCCAGAGCCATGAGTGTATCTTTCTTAAGCATGAGAACTTTATAGGGTTCTTGGAGATAACATTCATGAAAGTATGGGCCCTATAAGACTGTAGCCCCCAGGAGTTTCTAAACCTCATTCTAGTCCAAATTGAGATTCCAGAAACTCAGCAAAATTGTCATTTAAATGTTCCTGCAGGTTCATATTTCCAGCAGCCTCTGGTCCAGGTAAGCAGATCTCTGCTGTGATTGTCTTAAATTACCTATCTACAGATTTTGGAGCAATAGTTTTCCTAATCTCAGTTCAGTGATGGTCAAATATGTTGATTTTCCATTTTTCTTACTATAGATTCCAAAGTCATTATAGGTTAGAGTTAAAAATCAAAGTTGATTAAGTCTAGTTTGACTTATGGTTTAACTGAATAGATCATAAAAATTTAAATATATAAGCTGAATATAATGACCTATATTTGTCTTTGTTCAGAATTTCAAAGAATATATAGGCAGATTTTAAAAGGGTAAATAATGCAGACTTATGTAGAAAAAAGTGAAAATTACTATAACCCTCAATTCAATGTCTTATTATTTTAAATAGAAACAAATATTTTAGAATTCTAGATGATTTTTATGCATCATTCAGAACTCTAAGTCATAGATATGAATCAATCATGCTAATGTAAGAGTTTATAACTGAGAATAAGTAATTTGAAAATAATGCAACTACACAATTTAGGAAAATTTGGTTAATTTTTTAGTAATCAGTTCCTTTGTAATGAAAATTAAAGTGATGCGTTTCTGAAGTTATATTCCACATACTTTATAATTTTGGCAGTATACACATAATAGGCTATTCATAAAATGAAAATAGATTTTATAAGTATTTCTTTATGAAGACCTTATCTGTGTTTTAAATTATTTCAAATCAATTGTGTTTTGCTTGCATTTATCATAAACGTAGATCTTTTCATTTCTGCAGCTTAGATTATGACTAAACTTAATTTCAATATTTAATGATTAATATTGGTTTCCTGTTACTACCTAGGTTAAATCTAATTTTAACTTAGCTTTCAAGAATTGGAATTCTCCATTTCCAACTAAAAATGACAAAATTTCTTTCTTTTTAAATGAAGTTACCGAGATTCGGAAGCCTAAAAGCTGCACATTTTCTCCAATATGTGGAATATAGACCTAATAAAAACAGAGCAATATTGTGAAAAATAGGTCACACTAATGGTAGGTCACATACAAGAGAGGGAGGGTAAAAAAAGGTAGTTAAGGAGGTAAATATGGCTGATGTACTCAATATGCAAGAATAAATATAGAATTTTTAAGCCTGTTGAAATCACGATGAGAAGGGGACTAAGGTTTAAAGAAGAAAAATAGATGAGATGAACCAATTCCAGTTAGAATACATATATACATGGAAATGTCACAAGAAGACTCTCTGTGTAGCTATATTATATAAACAAAAATGTCATTTTTCTTCTTTTACAAAATCAGAGAACAGGAGAGCAAAACATATGCTGCTAAAAGGGTTGATGCCACCGGGAGAGGGGAGGAAGTGAGAAAAGGATGTGGGAGGGTGAATACAGGGCAAATACTGTGTACACCTGTATGCAAACAGAAAAATGATACCTACTGAAACTGTTTCAGGAATGGGGAGAAGATGAGATAAAGGAAAATTAAAGGGGAGGATTTGAAATCAAGTATGATATAGTGTAAGAACTTTTGTAAATGCCACATGTACCCCTACCCAGCACAACAATAAAAAATGAATATTGTTAAAACTTGAAAAAAGAACTGGAGTAATTCAAAGCTATACAACTTCTTTTCCTTCTCATTTGACAAAATTCATATTTCTCCTCTGACACATGGCTTATACTACCATCTAGAAATATAAACCAACTAATTATAATGTAATGTGCAATAGTATGACAAATAAATGCTGCTTAAGCAGCCCTAAAAACAATTTAAAAAACCCAGAGTTTGGGTGGGTGTACAATTTCCTGGACAGGATAACATGTTAGCTAAATTTGAAGGGTAGGTATAAGGAAGTCAGTTGAAGAAATGGGCTAAGTGAATAAAATAATATGTGAAAAGTCCTCCAAGTTTAGAGGTGCATGAGTGAAAGAATAATAATTTGTTCAGTACAGATAATCATTGCAGAGGAACTGCAGTGGTGTGATATGGAAAACTAGGTAAGGTTCAGATAAGAGCATTCACTAGAGCACCAGAGAGTTTAACATTTACCTTAAGAATGTCACAGATTGTGAATGAATGTAGAAATCTTAAACTGGTTGGGACCACCATGGGAAGGAGACTAAGGAGGAGTGAAAAAAACTAGAAGAAATGAATCATTTGGGGTTGTAATACATATATGCATGGGAACAACACAAGGAAAATTCCTGTGTAGCTATCTTTATCTCAAACTAGCAAAAAAGGTCATTTTTTGGATTTTTTTGGGGGGTATCTTTGATCTTCTACAAAATAGAAGAACAGGGGGCAGAACAGGCTTTGCTGGGGGTGTGTGGAGAGCGGACAGGTGCATCAAATAAGCTGTGGGTTTGAGTTTGGCACAGCCCCAAACCACAGAAGGGAGCAAGCATAGTTATGCCCAATAAATTGCACGATTGAGATGGCACAACCTCAGCTGCAGAAGTGGGCAAGATGCAGTACGGCTGTTTTTCCTAAGATGTTTATGTTCAGAGAGAAGCACTCACAGGTTCCTCCTGTTCCCAAGAATTACAATGTCATACCCCCCCACCCCGGGAACTGCCTCTCCACCTCTTTTTGCCACTGCATATAATAAACTTGCTGGAAGTGAAGGGTGCTGGTGTGTCTCCCTCCAAGCACCCAAACTATCTGGCCCCAGCTTTATGCATGTGTGGTCTTCTGTCTCTTGTCTGTTCTGCATCTTCCATTGCCCTTAGTTAGGTTTACAGGACAAGCTTGTGCAGGACATGAGAGGATGGCACCTGGAGAAGGAGGAGGTGGTGGGGAAAGGGGTAAGGGAATAAATATTGGTTCAAATAATGTGTACACATGTATGTAAATGCATAAATGACACCTGTTGAAACTGTTCCAGTAATGGGGGGGGGATGAAGGAGAGCAGAGCTTTGGAGGGGGTGATTTCAAATATGATACATAGGCTACATCGTAAGAACCTTTGTAAATGCTACAATGTACCCCCACCCAGCACAACAATAAAGGAAAAAAAAAGATTAAAGAAAAAGATGTAGGATCTAGATGAGAAACAGCAAGGATATGAATTTAAGGAAATGACATTTAAGGAGTAAAACCTATACAGAAGTAACTAACTTAGAAGATCGTTGACAGCTTAGTGTGTCCACTTCTACACTTTTGCATGTACGAATTAATGACCCCCTCCTGCCATCTCCTTCGTATGAACTGTGTGACCTCACATTTTAAATCATCCCATTATCGAATAACATGCTAACCAATGCAATTTGTTGGGGTTGGGGTGGGGAAGGAGTTGGTACTGAAGCTTAGCTCCCTAGCCTCAGCAGGATTAATGCTGAAGTTTAAGCACCTTGATCTTGGACTTTTAGACTCTAGAATGGTGAATAGATTCATATCTAATATTTAAGCCACCAAGCCTATGAAGTTGCCTTTTCTTTTTGGTTTTGGTTTAAAGAGTTAAAGATTTTATTTTAAAAACTGGTTTGAATATATTTTACTACCCTTTGGAGGAATGATATTTTATCTTAAATTTAGTAATTTTTCAATCCTAAAATATATTCATTAATATTGTTATGGAAAACTAATATACCCTTGTCTTTATCATTTATTTTTCTTTCTTGTTTTTCCTGATAGAATGTCCCTAATCAATCACTTATATAAGAATCCCCATCTTAGCCCCTGGGTCTAGGGAATTCTGAGTTTACAGAGTTGTTTACTGGAATATGAGACTGGAGAAAATAGAACAGTAGAAACTACAGAGAATAGGTAATGGTAGGAGCATGGAATTAGACTTTTTGATTCACTAGCTAAAGATAGTATTTTACTTGTTAAAGTCATCTGCTTTAGTGAGTCTCAATTTATCCATCTTTAAATCAGATAATTATTACTCTAAATCAGTAGGCATTCTACTTCCTCTATTAGATTTTAAACATCTTAAGTGCAGAAATGTCATTCACGGTTTTTTGTTTGTTTGTTTCTGGTTGTTTAGGGTGTGTGTGTGTGTGTGTGTGTGTGTGTGTGTGTGTGTGTGAGTGTCTGGTGCTGGACTCAATCCTAGAGTCTTGTGAATGCTAAGCAAGCATTCTACTACTGAGTCACATCCCTACCTTTCAACTTTTTGTTGCTGAACTCAGCCTAGACCTTTAAAAGTACTAATCAGTTATGTTCTTTATATATTAATCTCATAGAAAGTAGAGTGAGCACAAAGAAACACTTCAAACATTAAGTAAAATTTGTCTCTTTATATGTTTGGGGGAAAAAATTACCTAAGATGTATATGACATTAGATTCATATATTTCTACAGTTATTTTAGCCCTTTCAATAAATTACAGTTATTTGATGAAAAAGTAAGTGACTTGAGTGGCTATAATATATGAAGTATACTAGTAAGTAGGACCTGGACTGTAGCTGAAATTACTCAGTTAATTATTGACTCAGTGTAGACATTCATACACTTTTGTTTTTCAATTGTGGTAGATTCTGTGCCTATAAAGAGCTTATGATGCACAGACCTGGATTTCAAAATAATTTGATCAGCTTAGCATTCATAGAAGACTTAGGAAATGAATGAACTAAACAGCAAAATGCTTAAAACATCACATGTGCATTCTGTAGACGAAATGTTATAATGAAGAAAGGTAAGAGCAGATTGATGTAAAACTATTCATCAAAAATTAATGTGTTGCATTCATGGACTAGACATGAGTTTGTTGACAGTCCTTAGAACTCATCAAATTTCCACACAGGGGAAATAGCAAATTTTACTTTGTAGAACACTAAAACTGGAAATGTGAAGGTGCTGATGGTGAGAACATTCAGCTGTTGTTAGCAAACTACTCTAAAATCATATATTTGTATGGAATTACATTATAATCCATGCCATGTACAGGCAAAAATAAAATGAGAGAATTCTGGAATACTTTCCTGGGTTTTACTCACTCTGAGAATTCACACCTTAAAAATATAAGCTGTAACATACACTCAATTCAGGCTTTCTTGTTGTTGTTGTTTTAGATGAAGAAAATAATGGTAAGGGATTTATCATGTTGAAACCTTAATTTGATTTAAATAAAACCTATATATGAGAACATATGATCTAAATTTTTAAAGGATCAGTAAATTCTGATGTCTGACTGTAATTCTGCTTTAACAATGGATTTGTAATAGTCCTGAACCAGTCAAGGAGTATTAGTCTCAGCAATTTCAACCTGAGTTACCTTCTGATTTTTCAAGAACTTGTGGTTGAGATTGGCAGTTGGGCTCTTGCTGTAGTACATTCATTACCTTTTTGGTGGTATAGGGGGATGAGAGTTCTATGGATTCTGGGGATCTAACCCAGGACCTCATGCATGCTAGACTAATGCTTTACCACTAGGCCGCACTCCAAGCCCCAAAGGACTATTCTTTAGTGAGCACCTGCTCAAAGTGCATGGTGGACTTCTGCCACTCTCCCTGTTTTCTGCATCCAGGAAGCACTGCCTCAAACTGCAGTTCTATCCTAAGAGAATTGTTTCTGCTTTCTCTTTGCCCAAGTGGAAATTTCTTCGTAAATGGCAGAGTTCTTTCCTGCCATATATTAGGAGATCACTGAAAGTATTTATGATGAGAAGAACCTTTTCTTGATTAAAAGTATGGATTGCAAATTGGCCATTAATGGAGAATGCCTTTTTAATATTATTATACATTTTCCTATGTCTCTTTAATATTATTATATATTTTCCTACAAAGATGTCATGGAATGCTTTAGGCCTTTAACCATGTAATTGATTCATGGCCAAGACTGTGAGGGTAAAATATAATAGTAAATTAATTACAGTAAGAGCCTGCAAAAAATGACTACAAATGGAGCCAATTTACTTCTTTAAATCACTAGTTATAAAATGTACTAGTCATTTTGTGACAGCAATTATGTGACACAAAATTTGGCATGCCATTCTCTAAAAGGTCAATAAATAGTTGGTAGAGGAGTTTTGCTAAATGTCTCACAAAAAAAGGCATTTAGCAAAGCCTATATTTTCCTGCTAAATGAAATCTCACAAGTTCTATCTGTTTCTCTTATTTATGTACATAGACTAGCTAGTTCTTTTAAGAAAACTTCATCTCCTTGGGTGTACTTGCACCTTGTATAAGGAGTTCTAGAGTTCTTTATAAAGTATTTAAAAATAAGTAAGTGAGTCTTCTCATATGCCTTTATTATGAAAGAAAGATGAACTGTCAGGAGCTAAGTTTCTTTCAAGTGCGTGATAAAGACAATTGCATTCTTTTGACAAGAATTTGAAAAAAAAAGGGAATATTTTATGAAGACAAATCATCAGTGAAGTGCTGAATGGTGCAGTATGAGGTCCCCTTGACCCTTTCCCTTGCTGAATTTTTGAAAAGTCTGTATGTTGTAGAAATAAAGAGAATAATTTAAATCTACATCTGTGACCATGTTGGTGTAGAAACAGATGATAACTTCAAATGACTACTTGGTTCAAATAATTTTGCTACTGGTAATGCGACTTTATGTGGTCTTCAGTCAATTTGGATTCATTCTTTAAAATTAATTTTAAAACCGGTGATAACTATAGAAATTATCTATGACAAGAAGATATTTATAATAAAAAATTCGAATTGTTAAAGCACTTGATAGACAGACAAAGAAACACAAAAGAATCAGGGTCTATCCAATATTGGTCATTTATTTGCATGGCATTACCTTCACTAAGCATGTTTCCTCATTTGTAAGAATATAGAATCCTCTCAACTTGTAACAAAGTAAAAATGCCATTATTGAATCTGTAAATGCCTACTGAAAATAAATCACTATACAAATGTATGCAAGTTATTTTCATCATCATGCTCATGATTTTAAACAGGTTTCTTTCTGAACAGACCACCAAGCAAAGATGGATTTCTAATTCCTGTAGTAGTAGAGAGAACAAACTGTCAGTCTTAGTAGTAGCTCTAAAACAGAGGCTAAGAATAAATGCAAGAATCATACTTTGGTGTAGAATGGGTCTTTCAAGGAAATTCAGGAATTCAAAATTCATGCCAGGCACAGTGCTTCCCAACTATAATCCCAGGTATGCAGAAAGCATAGGTAAAAGGATCATAGTCAAGGCAACAGCAAGACCCTATCTGAAAAATAACCTAAAGCAGGCTGGCAGGGTTGCTCAAGTGCTAGAGCACTGGCCCAGTGGGCAATCAAGAGTTCTAAAAATAATCTAAAGCAAAAAGAGCAGGGATGTGACTCAAATGGTAGAATGCCCACCTAGCAAGCATGGGGGCCTGAGTTCAAATCCCAGCAATACCCCCAATATCATAATATAAAAAGTAAGAACTGGTGGACAAAATGATCAGGGCTTTTTTTTTTTTTTTGGTTAGTAGTGAATAAGAGAATAGTTTTCATCATTGACCCATTATTCTGGAAGGTCAGGGCAGTGGAGCAGTCTATTATGCATATAAATGGATTTTCAGGAACTTCCTGTAACAAACAATAATATTGAATATTAACTTCTTGAAAAAGAATTTTATGGAAATGCAAAGTTATGTCAGTTTACACAGTATTGTTTTTTAATCCTATTAATATGTGTTTGCAGGCATATAGTTTATCAGGCATTTTCTCACAATCATCATCATATGAAGTAAATATTGTATAGGGTAAACTTTGCTGAGGAAATCATCTATTTGGTGCTCCTTTTATTCAATGTCACAAATCCTGTTTCTCTCAATAAGAAAACACGCACATATACCTAGACAAAAAAACAAAATAAACAATTGATAAGGCATTAAATAGGGCGAGACTGAACGCATGTGTACAATTTGACCCAGAAATAACAGAGGCCTAGCCTACATTGTCCAACAGCACCCAGGAGGTGCTCTGAAACAGAGAAAGAAGAGAGTGATATAAAGATCAAGAATGAATGTGACTTGTTATTTTAAACAGATTACTATTTAACAAGGAAATGCTTATACCTTAAATTTGTGAGGTTACATACATTTTTATTTTGTGATACATTTATGAAAATAATAGATTAAAATTAATTTAAAAGAGAAAATATCCCTATGACATGTTTTCTAATTCATTGGTTCAACCTTGACTTGTATCCCATTCAGACTTTCTCTATAACTGTAAAAGATAAACATTTTGATTGCAGAATACTGGAGTGTTTACAACACTAATCATTTCTTATGAGCAAGTAAGCTCATTTTAGAACACTGTTACCTGAGTATGATGACTATTATGGAACAGATGATTCTGAGAAAATTCATTAACCACAAAAGGACTATGAAGTGAAGAGGAAGCTGAAAACCTGGTGCTGAATATCCACATCGAGTAGAGTAAGAATAATTTTAATTTTCTATATTTAGAGAAATACTTCAAGAGAAATGAAAACAATTAGAAATATCACTTAAGTTATTAAAAGAAACAACATCATTTATATATTCACTGTACAAAACCAAGAGCTGCTATCTTTAGCACTGCAAAAACAACCATGTTTTTCTTGAGAACTCAGAAAACACAGTTATATATTTCCCTAATTTTCACTTTTGTTCAAACATTATAAATTATTTTTCTTATTTCTAAAGAATGGGTATTCACTAAAAGATTGTTTGTCATATATCTATAATATTAAGGGGTACCTATTTTTTGACGACAGGAAGACAGAAACATAGCGAAATTCCACTTTGGAATATCAGAATATGTTTACAAAAAGCATTTGACAGCTATAGTAATACAAAATGTATCAAGAATATATGTAGTACATTTGGTTTTAATAAACCAAACCAATTAAAATGTGATTCATTCTCATGCTGGCAGAGTGGCTCAAGTGGTAGAGGATCTGCTTAGCAAGCATGAAGCCCTGAGTTCAAACCTTAGTATTGCCAAAAATAAGTATAAATAAGTAAAATCCTTAGCCTAAAGTGTGGTTCATTCTGGTTTCTCTTTTTTTTTTTTTTTTTTTTTTTTTTTGGTGTGAGATTTGTGTTTCTTTTAAATTGGAATTAATTTCAATTTAAGTGTTTTTTTTTAAATATCTGTACTTCTGGGAGAGTGTGGTACCAGAGTTTAAACTCAGGACTTCTGGACAGGCACTCTACCAATTAAGCCACACTTCTAGGCCTTTTCATTCTGGTTGTTTTTGAGATAGGGTCTCACTTTTTCTCCCAGGCCATCCTGGACCATGATCTGCCTACTTTACACTTTACCACACTCAGCTTTTTCCACTGAGATAGGGTTACATGAACATTTTTTGCCTTGGCTGGCCCAGAACTGTGATCCTCCAGATCTCATTTTTTCATGCAGCTGGGATAACAGGTTGCACACCACCCTGTCCAGCTATTGGTTTCCAGAATGTTTTGCTCAGCTGGCTATGAATTGCAATCCTCCCTATCTTAGCCTATCAAATAGTTAAGATTATGTACATGAATCAGTATGCCTGGCTATGTATACAGTTCTTTAATTAACTTTAACCTGCTTGATTTGACAACATACTTTTAAATTAAACAATCAAAATACAAAATAAATATATGTTAAACCAAAATTCTTGAGACCTAGGGATCTCTGAAATGAAACAGTTTTATTGACCTGGGTCAGTAAACCAGTCCTGGGACAAATTCCCACAATTACTACCTACAATAGTAGGTAAAGTTGGAATTATGTTAACTGGACCTAGAGCTAGGACTATTTTTATAAAATTTGAGGAAGATAAGCTAAAGTTGTTTGCATTGAACTTACGCTGATTATAAATAAGATAGGTATGATAATAACATTAGGATGGGAGTGCATCCATAAGAGAAGTAGTTGTTGCTTCTGAATGGGCTGGGTCAACAGGCTAGGAAGCTTATAAGTAACTAGATAGAGCAAGTGATAATGTAACAGTCTCTCATTTCTGATTTGGTTTTACCTGTAGCTATTACCTATTTCCCTAATCTCTTTCTTCCTCCACCCTATGGCCTTTGTAATTAAATTTAGGACATGTCAGAAATTTTCTTTTATCACTTACCATTGGCTTTATAAAATATCTTATCTCATAATTGCTTTTTACAACATATTCTTTCCATATGTAGTTCAACTAATTCAAATTTCATTTCTATGTAAGTTTTAAAAATAAAACAATAATAAAGCAGTAGTTTTCAAAGTGGTCACCTTTTGTCCTATAAACAAAGGTAATAATGGATCCAGAAACTGTTTGATAACTTGAAGAGCATAATGGAATTCACAAATTTAAATGCAAAACCACAGAACACAAATTGAAAATTACTAATAGTATTTGTGGCAGGCTGTAGATACATAATACAAGTAATGTTCCTTTGTAGCTTTTAAATGTTTCAGCATACCTTTAAGAAATCTGTGGTGTTCTGATAGTATTTTTTAAATTTAGCTTTGTTTTGGTTAAAAATATAAACTCTTGACTACTTAGAATTAATATAAAAGATTAAATAAGTCACTTCTTAGTAAATGATTTTATTGAAAAATATTAAAACATGAGTGGCATGGGTATGTAAGTGAAATGGTAAAAGATCTCCATGATGGGGAAATTTAGTTAAATATATAAGTGCAAGTAAATACATATGTGTTAATCTAATGATACCATTCTAGTTGTTTATTTGATTTCCTTTGATTTTTTTAAATCACTGTTTACACCAGTCTACATCTACCTTTGCCATTTATCTGTTATTTTCCGGTCTTTGGTATTTTAGGAATATGTGCATGATTTCTCTCTTTCTTTACTCTAAATCACTCTACATCATAACAATTCCTAACTACCAATTTTCACTAACAGAGACACACAATACATGTATTTACACTTTAGCTCACTTTTTGGTAGAAAACATTCTGCTTAGGGCCCAAAACAACCTGAAGTAACTCTGGGAATTTAATGTTTTGTTTCAATTCAGCATAGATTGCTGCGATTCAGTGCCAGTAAGGGTAAGGAACCATTTTTATGAATTTAGATTTTGTAGTATTTGAAGAACATTTTTAAATTGTTTTCAAAATTGAGTTTGTGTTTGAAACATATGTTTCTGAGCATTTCAAAGAATTTGTAATAATATAAGTGCCACTATGTTCAAAAATGACATGTTATACATAACCTTTGTATTATTGATTTTGTCTTATGTTTTCAAAGGAAATCATATTGCTGGGTCAATGCATTGAACTGTGACTTTTACTTTGATAATTGTGAACATTTTGGATTGGTGTCTTTGATGTCAAAATAAAATTTTACCTTTATTAGATGATACCATTTAGGAACAAGGGTTTTTGTTTTATTTTTTTTTCTGAATTCAATATGCATGATTTTATCTTCAACAAACTGTTTGCTAATGGAATATGGGAATTACCCTCTATTTGCTGCTGTAATTAGTTGCATACCTGTTTGTTTTCTAGGCTAGATGCAGAAGATGAATGAGGTAATATGCATAAAGCACTTTACTAGAGGATGCAGGAAATGTGAGTAGTTCACTATGAGTAACAAAAATATTAGCTACAAGATTATTCAAATATAATGTATTCAGTGCTTCTGGCTCAAGCATTGATATAGCAGACAAAATAAAGATAAATTGTTGTCACTCAAAAGGTGAGATAAAAAGAAAACCCTAAAAAGATAGAGATGGAGCTCAGTGGTAGAGTACTTGCTTACTATGCCCAAAGCATTGGGTTTGATCCCTAGCACATGAAATAAAATAAATTAATACAATAAAATTCAAAAAGACAGTATGATTGACTCCACAATTTTTTCTGGAGCTCACTGTGACAGCTATACAGAAGCAGCCAATGACACACAGAAATCTCCCAATTACTATATGTCAACAACAACAACAATAAAAAAATCAGACTCAACATTTGAGCAGTCAGCAGCCTTAGCACTTAAGTTTAACTTACAAGTTGACTCACTTTGTTTCCTTGTAGACATTGTAGCTTTATGAGACATGCTCACAATCCTTCATAAATTTGCATATTTCAAGCTTGTGAGATTTTATTTGGAAGCACAGAGGTTGGCCCCATCTTAAGACCTTATATAATACTTACAACGATATTTGGACATATTCCAATAGTCTTCTGTTTCTAAGCAGAGGATATGTTTGAAAAAGCAAGCTTGTTGTTCAAAAGTAACCTATTCAAAGTAATAATGCCTAATGCCTACTATGTGTAGAGAAAGATGTTATGCATGGCTATTAATATGATTAATATTTTTGTAAATATGATCAATTGTTAAATTTAATAATTGTGTTTACAGGAAAATGCAGTTTTGAAACTATGTCAACACAAGTAACGTTTTTAAAAGACCTGTCTTCAAAGCTATGATCAACTTCCTATTATGTGAAGATATCAATAGTTATCTAACTATTATATTATATATTATATAGTTAATAGATATTAACTATTGATACCCAGAGCTTTCAAAATAAATATGCAATGAGATTTTGAAAGCCAGAGCTCTACCTTTCTCAGCAAACTGGTAGCAATTTCTATGTAAGAGCTTCTCATAAAGGCTTTGGGGTATTATCAAACTTCTAATCATAGGTTAAAGCTCCCCAACCTTCATCAATTCATGTAAGAAATTAATGGTGATGTAGTAGTCTACATTCTCTAACAATAGCAAAGGAACATGTGAAGCACAAACATTCAACTTCAGTGTAATTAACAGTATAGTAACCTCTAGATCAAGAAAATTTTAAGTCAATAACTGAGAATCATTTGAATGGACACTGATTTTGCTTGCTCTGGTCTATGCAGGAATTATGCATCTAAGCTTTATTTTGTGCTAGCTTTTGTTCTATTGCAAACCTAATGAGACATACGGATGTAGTGAAAATGGAACCAAAAGACAAAGATTGTGTCTGCATGGGGCCAAAACATGGTAATAAAATAAAACATCACTCTCAAGTTTCTAAAAACTTCATTTTAAAAAAATTGTATTTATTTGTTTACATCAGCAGCTCAAATCTCTTTGTTTAACAAGTAGCTACTGAGTACTTTCTATGAAACTTGCATTTGTAGGGGACATTTAGAAGGAATACTTTATTAAATATATATTTAGAAATGTCATTACAATTGAAGAGTCTGTTGCCAGAATATATTAAAATTTACTCTTATCTGTCTTTTGTAAACATTTGTAAGAATCAGTCCTGTTGGTAGATACTTGCTTAAATGGTTTATCAAGGAAGTTGAAATAATATTTGAAAAATCCTGGAAAATAATAGGTTTAGAGTCCACTGAGTTCACAATGTCTCTCAAACTGTCAGCAAAGGATTCTTTGAGATTTGAGACTAGACATATTTATAATTAGAACGTGCTTTCTTGTAGCTTTGTGAATATAGAAGTTAAGATGTATGTAGATGTTACTTGGAAGAAAAGGTATATTAAATATAACTGGTCACTGTGTTAGTTACTTTTCTCATAGCTATGACAAACACCTGCCAGAAACAACTTATAGGCAAATTTATTTTGGGTATACTTTGTCAGGATTTAGTCTACAGTCATTTGAGTGTGCTGGTTTTGGGCCCATATTGAGGCAGAATATCATGGCAGTGGGAGAATATGAAGTAGAACTGTTCAACCATGGCAGCCAAAAAGCAGAGATGGAGAAAGGAGAGGACTGAAGTTATAGAATAACCCTAAAGGCAAGTCCCCAGTGACCTACTTCCTCCAGATAGGACTCACCTCTGAAACTCTCCACAGACTCACAAAATAGTGCTACCAACCATAGAGTAAGCATTCAAAACATGAGTCTGTGGCAAATATTTTATATCCAAACCACAGTAATCACAAAAAGAGAAGGAAAGAATTGATGTGCCTCATAAAAATAATCTATTTGTCTCTGGAGGGTAGTTTAATCGCATATGTTACATTATTTATTCATTCAATAAATATTTATTATGTTACCTCCTACTTTAGGTAATTCCCACTCATCTTTCAGAATTCAGTTTATAATTATTTTTTCAATCCTTACAGATATCATGTTCTTCCTGCTTTATAGCCTATAACACTCTAACTTTCATTATTGAACTTATCTTCTTAGTGAAAATAAATTATTGTGTAATTCATTTCTCCGTATTTATGTAGAATGAATGAAAGCAGAAACTGCTTTCTTTACTTACATCTGTATCTCTACACTTAGAGCCTTTCACTTACTGAGCAATAAGTCAAAACTCTGTTAAATCAGTAAGTGAATAAATCTGCTAGGTATAATTTTGGGCACTTAAAGACAGTAAAGTAAGGCATAGAACTGCCCTTAAGAAGTCTGGTCCAATGTCAGAAAGCACAAAGGTTGGAGGAAACTGTCAGACTTCATTTTCAAGAGAAAGTCTGAGTGGGAAATTTGAAATTTAATGAAACAAAAAATGGAGAGCAGGTATTCTTAGCTGACGTGGCAGTTTGCATAGGATTGGATCAGTTAGCACCTCTGGAATTGGATGCTAAGTAGAGATAAGAGTGCAAAATATTTATTGGTCAGTTCAATATGTGATCAAAAAGGGAGGGATGAAAGATTGGGCAGAAGTAATTGAAATTGCTGTATAAATCCAACAAAGTCCCTGCCAGCTCATCACGGACCTCAGGAGCAGGGATTCCTTGTTAGATTGGCCTGAGCAGACCCTCTAACCATAGTCAGACTCAGTCAGTAGCCAAAGTCATCCAAAAGAGAACAAGATGTCAGTTCAAAAGCTGAGGCAGATATGGAGGAGATGACAGCTGGATGCCATAAGCTAATCACCATCCTCATAGCTAGACAGTGAGTCCTCTCCTGAAGAGATTCCCTGTTTGCCACATTCTGTGGCATGCTAAACAGTTGTCTATTTCATATGCAGAGAATGCTTAGCACAGAGTAAGACATGAAGCTGGAAACTAAGTGAGAACCAGGACATGGGCCTTCTGTGTCTCCTGGGGAGTTTGTGTCTCAGCCCATAGCCAGCATAGGCAGTGGAATCTATGGATAAGTTTTAAGTAAGGTACTAACAAGAGCAAACATGTATTTTAAATCTCTTCTACAGCATTGAAATGAAGCCTGAACAAAGGACATTTGTTGAGGTGCTGTTATGCGAACACTAGTGAAAGCATGAACAGAGAGCAGGGCATAGCAGTGGGAAGCAGGGAAAATTAGAACAACTCTAAAAAAGTAGACCCTTCTGCATGTGATGACTGATTAGATCTGAGCCATAAGTAAAAGTGAGAAGTACATGATACCTGCTAATTTTCTATGGCATATAAAAATTCTGTATGCTCTGAGAAAAAGCTTTAAAGGAAATAATAAAATGAAGCTCACTACAAACTTCTACCACTCAAAATGTAAAGTTGTCCAATTATTGTAGTTAGATCCTTAATCATTTCCCTAAAATCTTCTTCCTGCTGAGATTATATAGCACTGTTGTCTCAGACCAGGAGTAAAAGAAGTGCTATTACAAGTGACTTAGAGCATGGGAGGAGTTCCTGAATTGTAGTTACAAAATGAGTAGAGCAATAAAACCAAGAATAAAAGAAAATAAAACACTGCAATGCGAAACACTGTAGTAAACATGATTTTCACCGGCACTGATCATGAAAGCAAAATAAAAATGCCAATAATTATACTGTCATGTCATTATTATTTAGCTAAATGTATATGTAATGAGACCATTATGCATACATTACACAGCTGAATGATATATGCATAGGTCATTTATTCCCTGAAGCTTGAATCCTTATCCAACATTATTAAAAAAAAAATACTTGTGTACTGTAATGCTCTCCTCTCTTCACTTAGTTCTCAAACTTAGTCATTCAAACATATTTGGTCCCAATTTTCCCTTTTCTGGGTGTTGATATCTCATTTTTTCCAGTAAAAAACACTAATCATTCACCTTCATCTACATTGTGGTCTACATGGATAATTTACACACGTATAGATTTGGATATAGATATGGAAATGTTGTGAATACATATACATACAGAAATACAATATATTTCATTTGTGGAAATGACTAGAAGTTTCCATAGTTATTACAGAGTTTGTTTGTTTTCTTTTTGGAATTACTGAATTTTTAACTCAGGACCTTGTACTTGCTAGGGAGATCACTATCACTTGATCATACCCCCAGCCTGGAAATTTCTTACCGTTTGTGAACATATCTAAATCCTACTATCCTCTAAAATTCAATATAGGAGCATATAGTTTCCTTCAAAAATAAAATTTTCTTTCTCAATTTATTATGTCTTTATCCCTCTCCAGCTCTCTCTCTTTATTACTTAGCTAATAATGTTCATTTCTTGTTAGATTTTATTAGATTATAAATTTTTTGTTACTATTGTGCTGGGGGTACACTGTGACATTTACAAAAGTTCTTACAATATATTATAGTTGAATTCATCCCTTCCATCATTCTCCTTTATCTTCAGTAAAGGAGATGAAATAGTTTCAACAGGAGGATGTTGGAGATAGGGTATAGGAGGGTGAATATGGTGTAGATTATAAACTCTTTAAAAGTGTTTGGTAAATGCTCTAAAAAAATATTATTGTCTCTAATGAAGAGTTTTCAAACATGAGATGATGTATAACACAGGGTTTTCCAACCCTGCACTGACATCTGGGACTGTCCTAAAGATTTCATTGTGCATTAGCACAGTGTTCATGGAGCCCTGTGCAGGGTAGGGTATTTAGTAGCATCTTTGGTTCTATTCATGAGGTGCCAGCAGCATCCCAGTCCCACCTCACAGTTGTGATAACCATAAATGTCTGCAGATATTGTTAAATATTCCATGGAAGAGGTACTGGGTAGATTTTTGAAAGTATATTAACTAGAAGTGACCAAAAGCTGATTGGAAAAGGACAAAATTTAGAAATGCTTAAAGACAAATACTAGAATTTTGACACATGACATGAAGTTTTAGGAACAGAGATGTAGATTGTCTCCTCAGATGCTGGCTTTAGTTAGTTGTGTCAGTAATTAAGATAAGAGTAACAGATGAAAAGCTTTAGGGAAGGTTTTCAAATTTCCATTGGAAGTAGTGCAAATGGCTGAGACATTTTTACTGGAGTGAGTTTAGAAAATGTAAAGACAAATATTAAGATTGTTTCAAGATTACTTTTCTGGTTGTTGCTATTGTTTTGTTTACTGGTTGTATTGGAAAGGATGGAAGTAGAAGATATTTGAAGGTGATGGTGAGAAATTGCTTCAGGTGATTAGGGACTAGGCTATCTAGAAAAGAAAAATAAAAAAGCCCCTCTTAGACCATGAGAACATATGAAGGTTAATATAATAGCAGCTTATAATTAGGTTGCTATGCATTGCAGTATGAGAAGCCAGGGAAGGAGAGCAGTTTGTTTTCAACAAGTGCAGAAGTGAAATTCAAAGTTTCTGATTCATAATATCAATAGTAGTAACAATGTTTGTGAGTAACACATAGACTTAAGGTAGTAAGGAAATTGCTATAAACGATGTTTGCATAAAACATCCACAGGAAGCTTGAAGCAACCTACAGCCATGGTGAGGTTTAGAGTAGAGAAGAAATACTTCATATTTTTAGTGCTTGACAAGACCTTGAGTTTTGAAGAAGAGCAGAAAAGTCATAGCAAAAGGACTTTGAAAGACTATACATAATTGCACTTATTCCCTTAGAAGAACAAGAATAAGAATTTAGAATTTGCATACAGCACTGAGGAAGTAAACAGGAATTTCTTGAGGAAGACATATCTTCTATTTGAAGTCATGACAAATGACCCAACATCTGAAAAAAATTGGTGGGAAGAAGCAAATCTTAAACAATGCTTCCTCACTGACATGGACTAACAGTGATGTTATCTTTTCACATTCATGTTAATTTATTTGTAGCTTCTACATAAGAAAACTTAAGTCAAAATATTTTTAATAGAAGACCAAGGTTGAAAAACACTAAAAGATATCCCTTTCCTGATTAAACAAAATCAAAATTGATTTAGAAAATTTGTCATAAATAGTAGAATACTAAAGTTCTGTGGTGCAGTTTCAGTTTTCTTATAAAGTTCTTTAAGATTTGTAACAAATATCATCAAAGCTGCATTCAAGCCTGTTTCTCTGTATAATAGTTCTAAGATTCTTCTCTAGGCATAAACTTGTTTTAAGATCCTGGAGATCAAAATGCCATTGAAATGTTGCAAATAGTTCAAGATATGATAATGAAAGTGAAGACACTGACTAGAGGAAACATTAAAAGAATTAATTGAATGTATAAGGCAACTGAGACCAGATTATAGGCTACTTTATAACTAAATAGGATAGTGGCGCCATGTCTATAAAGTTCTTAATAACAAAAGTTATTATTTGGTTGTTAAAGGTAACTGAGTAGCTATAGCTATAGAAGCATAATGCAATGAGACAGAGGAACATACTTGCATTATTTATCTGTAAGTGCAGGTAGTGCTTCTAGCACATTTTCCAAAACCCATAAATGATGTTCAAAACCCACTTGCTATATAAATTTCTATATGTTTATTTTATCCTTCCAATGAGGGCATAAAAGATCCAGTACAAGTCAAAAAATAAAAAGTCAAAGGATTTTGTGATTTTCCCCTCAAAGTTACACAATTAGAAAGTTAAGAATAAATGCAGGTTTCACTCTTTACATTATAACCCAAAACAACAAACTCTTTACCTTCTTCATAGAGTTGAGTAGTTCTTTGTAATTTTAATTTTGCAAATTCAATTCTTCACCCTTTTAAAATTCACATCCACAGTATGAAGTGACTAGGAATGTTACAAAGACTCACCACTATACTAACAAGAGGGAGGAAATGATACAGATTATAAGAATGATAGGCAAGTCTTCCCTATGAAGATGTCTCCTCTCTTAGTAGATTTTTGACACTTTATTCTCAAAAAGTGGATATAATTATATTGGAAAATTCAGACCAGGTCTTATCTGAAGTGCTCAGTCAGGAAAAGAAATACTCTACCCTCAAAAATACCTAGTGGCCCTTTTCTTATACAAGTCATTCTTCCATTCAACCATATTTATTGAGCACCTGCTGTGTTTTATACAGTAAAGAAAAATCACTGACAAATTTAACTCATATAAATTTTTACTGGGGACAATGCAGTCAAAAACAGGTTATATAGGTATAATATATATTATATGTAAGTTGATGGTAAGTATAATGTAAAATGAAGGAAAAAGGAAAAACAGTTTTAGAAAGAGTTCTGCAATTTTAAATAAGAGAGAAATTTGTTGGGAGTGTGGCATTTATGTAAGAACCTAAAAGAAGGAGGGAAGGTAATGAGATATACCACATGTAAGTAAAGAAGATTCTACGTAGAGCAAACAGCAAACACAAAGACTCAGGTGATGGGGTCATGCCTGAAGTGCCCCAAAAGAGGAGGAAAGGATGGTGGAATCGAATAAAAGAAGAAACTAAGAGAAGATGACATGGAGAGTTGGGAGTAGGCAAGTTGAAGGCCTCATTTAGGACCCTCGTAGCCAATTTTAATGAATGTGTTTTTTACTCTAAGCTAAGAAGCCTTCTGATGGCTTTGAGCTAATATAACATTACCTGACATTTTAAAGCAGAATTACTTTGCTCAGAATAGACTAAATAAAGCAAACGTAGATGCCAGGAAATACCAGGCTGTTGTAATAATTGAAAAAAGTCATCCTGGAGTATTAGATTTTATAATTACAGTGGAGACGAAGAGAGTACCTTGACACTGCCTACATTTTGACAGAGCAGAGAAAGAATTGTATGTAGGTTCTGAAAGAAAGAGGAGCCAAAAATGACTCTAAGATTATTGGGCCTGAAGAAGTGGAAGGATAAAGCTACAATTAAATAAAGTGGTTAAAGATAAAGGACTATTATTTAGGTTCTTCTTGTCAATAGCAATGTTTAAGGATCACTTGCCATTTTGTGTCTTTACATTTGGTTTATTCATTGTTGATTCAGATTGAGGTATTTTAAATTTCTTCTGCATTGTGTAATATAAATAATAAATATTCCTCTTCTTTTCACATTTCTTTAGTATGATCAGATGATAAATTAATAATGATATTCAATTCATGTTTGATTTTGCAGTTGGAAAAAAGTTCTGATAATTGTAGGTTTCCAAAATAATTACTTCTTTTTCAGTACACCTGCCTTTTCTCTTTATTTTAGCCATTGATTCTATAATTTTTATAGACTGCTGAAATATCATTTTACCAATTTTAAGTTTTCTGAAATTTCCAGGGGATAAGATGAATAAAGGGATACAGAGATTTCTTTAATAACTTACGAACAATGTATAACTTTTTTCTTTACATTTGTTAAAGCATAATGGTGAGTTTGGGAAATAAGATAATTTTTAAAATGGATTTAGTAATGAATGAGAATAGCTAATTATAAATAGACATTTCTCAAATGAAGACATAAAATGCTCAAAAGAAAAATGAAAAAATAATATCATTAATCATTAGAGAAATGCACATCAAAACCACAATGAGCTATCACCTCACCCAAGTGAGAATAGCTGTTATCAAACACAAAAAGTAACAGTGCTGAAGAGGAAGTGGAGAAAGAAAACCACTTATATGCCATTATTGGGAAATAAATCAAGGCAGCTATTATTGAAAACAGCATGGAGATTCCTCAAAAAAATTTAAAATGAAATTACAATATGATCCAGCAATGCCACAACTGGGTGTATATCAAAATGGAATGAAATAAACTTATCAAAAAGACACCTCCACTGCCAGTGTTTATTGCAGCACTAATTACAATAACCAGAATATAAAATCAATCTAAGTCAACAGATGATTGGATAAAGAAAATGTGGTATTTATATTATAGAATAGTTACAGAATAGTATTCAGCCACAAAAATCATGAAATCTGATCATTTGTGACAACATGTATGGAGTATATTTCACATGCTAAGTGAATAAACCAGGCATATAAAGACAAACATTGTATGATCTCACTCATAAGTGGAAGCTATAAAATTGATATCATAGAACTTGAGAAAATAGTGGTTACCAGAAATGCAGGAGATTGGAAGGAAGCAGCGAGATCAGTCCTTGATTACAATGTTAATATCTGATAAGAGGAATAAATCCTGGTGTTCTATGTGTGAAAGATACAAGGAAGTTTCTTACAAATTCTTGTTATGGGACGAGAGAAGAAACAAGGCAGAGGGAAAAGGAGTGGAGTACGTATTTGGCAAGAGAAATGCTCAAGTCTCACGTACTTGAACTTTCTACAGCTATCCTGGTATAGATGAGACCAGGAGGATTTGTAGTGCTTCCAGAGGTACATTATGCACTCCACAGTGTGACTGGATCAAGTGTGTACAGATGTTTCTGCTCTCCCTGAACCTTAATCTATTTGATTAGCCCCCTGAAGCCCAATCTGAATTCTGAGGTTTCACAAAACAATTATGCCTAACTATAGTTTCTGTTCCTAAAGCTCACCCTGCATACTTAGTTGACATTAAACTGCTTACTCTCATCTTTCACAATGAATTCTAGGTTTTTTGACTGCCCCCTGCCCATTATTATATCAACTGATCAGGAATTTTTACCTGGCGATGCAACTCAGGGAGTCATCCCTTGGGAATATAAACTCTAAATTGTCTTGCCTTTGTGAGGCCATGATTGCTGTAATGAAGTCCAATAGGATTTAGGATGGGTGGGATTTGTCTTACGTCCATTTCTTAGGTACCAGATAAATGTTTTAAGAGGTAGTAAAACACATCAGTCAATGTCTAAGCCTCTCAGTGGTAATCTCGAGCTGGTATTTTAGCTAAGACTTTATGAAGTCAATCTATATTTCTAACGATTTAGATTTTTCTTTTTTTAAATTTTGATGTGATTGGGATTGAACTCAGGACCTCACACTTCCCTAGCCCTTTTTGCTTTATTTTTGCTTTTTTGCCTGGGCTGGCCTTGGACTGATCCCCTCACAAAGCTGGAATTATAGGTGTAATCTACCAACACTGGATTGTTTTGTTGAGGTAGAATCTGACTAACTTTTTCCCAAACTGGCCTCAAATGATGAAAGTCCCCGTTTCGGTCTCCAGAGTAGCTGAGAATACAGGCACAAACCCACATGCCCAACCATTATTCATATGTGTCTGGGTGATGAGATATATGGGAAACCAATGGACTCTATAGTCATGTGAATATTATACAGTCTTCTTTTACAGATCAAGCTCCTTCTTCTAAAGCATTCTCGTGCAGTTTCCATTCCAATACATCAGGATTCTGTAAGATCTCATATGGTAGTGCTGATTGATAGAATTGGTACCACTGTTGCCATATGAATAGTAAATAACACAGTAACAAAATCTTATTCTGAGAGTGTACTTTCTGGGGTGAGTCCAGGACCAACCCTCTCACCAAAATCAAAACCTAGGCAAAGACCTACATTTAGGTAGCTCATTTTGGAATACTGGAGAGTGAGACTAAGGAAAGGAGATAACACAAACCTAAGGATGAATATGATATTGACTACAGTTAAAGGTTATCACATTTGATGCTGCCAAAATTTCTGAGAAGCCTAAGGAAATGTATCTTGGAACTGCTTATCCAGAGAGCAAAGGAGGGAGCTAATCTGTTAGCTCCTACCCCATATCAATAAAGTGCTGCTCCAGGCAGTGTTAACTCCCACACTTCCAGGTAGTGTGTATGTTAGATCAAGCAATTCCTGCAAACTTCTCATTTGGCTTCCTACACTGTGTCTTCTGAGGAACCTGGGCAGGAAGTGAAAGGTGCAAAGAATCCAAATAATACAAGGTACAGTCAGTTTGTCTCATTCAGAACTTTAAAGAAAACGTGGCTGGAATTCTGAATGGGTGAGGGAAAGTCTTCGAGGTTGGCACAAGAACTCTTCAGAGGCCACTGCTCTCTAGTAGTTAGTTGTAGTGAGTGAAAAATTTTGTTCTACCATTATTTTCTCTGCCAGTGTTCTTTTCTTCCCACAAGTTGGATCAAGTTTAACTTTCACTATATCCTACATATCTCTTGCATAAGTAAGAAAGTATTAACCAAAATACTTTAAGAAAAGAAATCATGGTCAATCCTAACCTCTCTTTCTTAAATGACCTACTTTCACCACAGAAAGTATCTCTATTTTTAATATACTTTACTATAGTATTGTCATTCTCACCTAGAGGCAACTCACTTTTAGTCTATTGAAAGTGTATTCCTTTCCTAATAAACTTTGCTATCACTTTCACTAAAAAAAAAAAAAGAATAAGAAGAAAGAAAACAAATTGCAATTACATGACATGTGTTTAACGTTTAGTAATTTGGAATTATTCTCTTAGCAAATTGAGGACTTATTCCAATAAAAGTTAGTAGATGATCTTCATCTTAAAAACAATGCTAACCAATCCATGAAAACTGGTTTATTATCTGATATAAGTACTTTAGAGACAGCCTCAACACAAGGAGCAAGGACTATAAGGGAATCCATATTCTGACTGCCTTTGAACCACGCATTTGATGAAATGATCTTGTTATTGCTTTCTCTTTCAAAATAAAATTAGGCAAATTAAAGGCATTAATGATTATGCTTTTTTGATTTTATGGCATTTTTGTCATAATTATTGGGTGAACTAAAAACAACATCAACCTCGTTAATTGATTTTTTGCCATCCTATAGGCTTATCATTTATTCTCATTTCATTAAACACCAGGTGGCTTTATTTCATTTACTAGAAATGGATGTTATTCACTCTTCCATGATGTACCTGCAGTATTGAGCTTCGAGATAAGGTTTATGAATTGAATTATTATCACAATAAAATTGTTCTCCAGCATGCTTTCTTAAGAGTATTATTATTTACTCCCTATGCTAAAGAACTTTTTTTTTTGGCAGTACTGGGTCTTGAACTCAGGGCCTACAACTTGAGCCACTCCACCAGCCATTTTTTTTATGGGTTATTTTCAAGATAGGGTCTCATAAACTATTTGCCAGTGTCTGACTTTGAACTGTGATTCTTCTGATCTCTGCCTCCTGAGTAGCTAGGATTACAGACATGAGTCACCAGTGCATGGCTCCTATGCTAAATAACTTTAAAACAGATTTTTAAATAGAAAAGTGTACTCAAATTAATATGATGAAATGCTTATTATGTGCTATGGACTGAAGTACATTCTGGAAGAAAAACAATGGATACAACTTGTTCCTTTGCCTTCACAGTCTAGTACAGAATTTCATTCACTTTGTAAAATTCAATATTATCCTTACATTAGATTTTACATTACATATATAAGGGTACATATATATAATATATAGAATATTATATATATAAATACACATAAAACTATATTTATGTATAGGTATATGAGTATATATACAATAGAAAAGAAAAGGGCATATATATGTGATATATATATATATATATATATATATATATATATATGAATGACATATGTTAAAGTTGAAACTAGTAGGATAGATTTGCTACTGTTTTTAGATAGTATATTGCTGTGTTGCCCAGTTTGAGTTTGCCTCAAACTCAATCCTCCAACATCAGCCTCCTGAGTAGCTGGGATTACAGATACAGACTACTACTGAACTTGGCAGATTTACCAATTTTAAATAATGATATTTTCTTGTGAACATATCCAGCTAAAAAAACATCAGTTTACCTATCCTACAGACATTTCCAGACAAATCCCAAGTCCTGTCTACATGTCCCTACTCATGACTTGATCAGTTTCATTGATTTTACCCTCCCCCATCAATGCAGTCCAATAGCTAGACTATTACATTGTCTTCCTTTCCTGCTTCCATTCTCTTATATTTCTCCCTAATGCACACTATGTCATACAATTTGGTGTATAATACTTTGCAATTTTCCTGGAACACTAACAGTTTTGCCTTTTGTAACTGACAGAAATCCATCAACAAGGGACCCAATGGTAAGCTAAGTTAAGGGTTATCTTACTTATATTGATACTAATTTTTTTGTATGAACTCTGAACTTTATTGTTTTATTAGGCAAATGTTTTATCACTTGAGTCACACATCCAGCCTGTTTTGCTTTAGTTTTTCTTTTTTAGTTTTCAAATAGGATGTTGCTTTTATTCTGGGATGTACTCCTACACCACTATCCTCCTACTTGTGGTTTACATGCATGTGCCACCATGGACAGCCATTAATGATGCTATGTTAAACTTGGTCACCTTGTCATTTTCAAATTCATTCTCTTTCTTTTCCTTTATTATTGTGCTTGGTGAGGGTACATTGTGGAAATTACAAAGGTTCTTACAATGTATCAAAAATACTATACTTGAATTTATCCCCTCAACTGATCTCCTTTATCCCCCTCCTCCAATTCCTAGAATTGTTTCAACGGGTATCGTTTTTACATTTACATACATATATATACATTTTTTGTACTACATTCTCCCTTTCACACCCTTTACCCACCACATGCCTGCTCTCACTGGTATGAACCACCTCACCTACCCACTTCTCCGCTCCCCTAGGTAGGACCTGTTTTTCCCCTCTTGTTCTCTGATTTTGTAGAAGAAGAAAAAAGAAAAAAAAGACATTTTTGCTTGTTTGAAATAAAGGCAGCTACCTAGGGAGATTACTTGTAATATTTCCATGTATATATGTATTATTACCGCAATTGGTTTATCTCCTCTAATTTTCTTCATTCTATCCAATTTCCTTTCTTATGGCGGTTTCAGCCAGTTTAAGATTTCTATGTCCCTTCTTATATAGAGAATATATCAACCACATTCAAGTTCTTAGTTTCCTTCTTTTATCCTACTCCTCCCATATGTGACCTCCCCTTAGTGTGATCAGTGTTTCATAATATTGCTGGATTTGTATTAGGTCTTTATTCCACATATTAGAGAAAACATGCAGTTTTTGATTTTCTGAGCCTGGCTAACTTCATTTAAGATGATGTTCCCCAGATCCATCCATTTACATGCTAATGTTGCTTTTCATTTCTCTTTGTGACTGAGTAAAATTCCCTTGTATATAAAAACCACATTTTCTTAATCCATTTGTCAGGAGTGGGGCATCTTGGCTGTTTCCAAAGCTTAGCTATTGTAGATTGTGCTGCAATAAACAATGGATGTGCAGGTGCCTTTGTTGTAATCTGACTCACATTCTTTCAGGTATATGCCTAGAGTGATATTGCTGGATCATATGGAAGAACTATTTTTAGTATTTTAAGGAGATTCCATATTGTTTTCCATAGTGGTTGTACTAGATTACACTCCCACCAACAGTGTATGAGGGTTCCTTTTTCCCTACATCCTCACCAACATTTGTTGTTGTTGGTGTAGCTATTCTAACAGAAGTGAGGTGGAACCTTAATGTGGTTTTGATTTGCATTTACTTTATGGCCAGAGATGGTGAGCATTTTTTTCATGGTTTTTTAGGCATTTGGATTTCTTCCTTTGAAAAGGCTCTGTTCAGTTCATTTGCCCATGTCTTCACTGGGTCATTGAATTTTTAGGAGTTTAGATTTTTGAGGTCCCTGTACATTCTGGTAATCAGACCCTTATCTGCTATATAGATGACAAAGATTTTCTCCCATTCTTTGGGTAGCATCTTCAATTTAGAAACCATTTATTTTACTGTACAGAAGTATTTTAATTTCATGTAGTCCCATCTGTCAATCCTTTCTCTTAGTTGCTAAGTCAGTTGAGTTCTACTGAGGAAGTCATTGCCTATGGCTATTGCATCCAGTATATTCCCTGCTCTTTCTTGTACTGGGTTCAAAGTTTCAGGTCTTATATGAAGGTCCTTAATCCACTGTGACTTGATATTTGAACAGGGTGACAAACATAGGTCTGGTTTCAGTTTTCTCCAGGCAGATATACAACATTTGTTGAAGAGGCTATCTTTTCTCCATCGTATATTTTTGGTACCTTTGTCAAAAACTAGGTGGATGTAGATGCATGGATTCACATTTGGGTCTTCTATTCTATTTCACTGGTCTTCACATCTGTTTTTGTGCCAATACCATGCTGTTTTTATTGCTATGCTTCTGTAGTATAGTTTGAAGTTGGGTATTGTGATAACTCCAGTGTTGCTTTTTTACTCAGTATTGCCTTGGCTATTCGTGGATTTTTCTGCTTCCAAATGAATTTTAGGGTTGATTTTTCAGTCTCTGCCATGAATGGCACTGGAATTTTGATAGGCATTGCAATGACCATGAAGATTGTTTTTGGTAGTATAGTCAATTGATTCCGCCAATTCATGAGCATGGGAGATCTCTCCATCATCTGTAGTCTTCTTCAGTTTCTTTCTTCAATAGTTTATAGTTTTCCTTGTAGAATTCATTCACATCCTTTGTTAAGTTTATTTCTAGTTATTTGATATTTTCTGAGGCTCTTATAAATGGAATTGTCTTCCTGTATTCTTTTCAATCTGTTCATTGTTGGTGTTTAAAAAGGCTACTGATTTTTGTAAGTTGATTTTGTATTCTGCTACTTTGCTGAAGCTTTTTACAGTGTCTAGGAGTATTTTGGTGCAGTTTATCAGGTCCTTTAGGTGTAATATCATGTTGTCTGTAAATAGGGATAGTTTAACTCCTGTCTTATTGCTCTGGCTAGGAATTCCAAGGCTCTGTTCAATAGGACTGCAGAGAGTGGACACCATTGTATTGTTCCTGACTTCAGAGGAAATGGTTTCAGTTTTTCCCTATTAAGTGAGATGTTGGCCATAGGTTTGTCAAATACAGCCTTTATCATGTTGAAGTACATTCCTTCTATTCTTAGTTTCAACAGAACTTTTATCATGATACATATGAGCATCCAGAATTGAACCAAGAGGATATTAATCACCTAAATAGATCTATAACACACAATGAAATCAAAGCAGTAATAAAGCATCTCCCAAAAAAGAAAAGTCCAGGACCCAAAATATTCTCAGCTGAATTTTGCCAGACCTTTAAAGAAGAACTAATACCAACATGCCTTAAACTTTTCCACAAAATAGAAAGGGAAATAACACTGCCAAATTCATTCTATGATGCCAGTATTACACTCATCCCAATACCAGACAAGGGCACAACAACAATAACAAAATGAAAATTACAGGCCAATCTCCTTAATGAACATAGATGAAAAATTGTCAATAAAATATTGGCAAACTGAATTCAACAGCATATCAAAACGTTCAAACACCATGACCAAGTCAGCTTCGTCCTAGCGATGCAGGATGGTCCGACCCTATGCAAATCATTAAATGTAATATAGCATATTAGTAGAAGCAAAGACAAAAAGCACTTAATCATCTCAATAAATGCAGAAAAAGCCTTCAATAAAACTCAAGTTATTTCAATGAGTTAGGCAAAAATGTCTTATACAGGATTCAAACTCTTGTATAATTTTACTATGGTCTTTCTTAAACTTTATTAAATATATGTCCTTGGGACTGCAATGATAGCTCAGCCCAGTGTTTGATTCCCTGGCACCACATGAAAAAGTTCTCAGTTTTAAATTCTCTACTTTTATAATTTTTGAAGGTCAACTTGAAATTTTTTATTCATACTGTCTCTTCTGTTCAATTTCCATGTTTTCTCTGAGTTATGCAGAATATGCCTTTGTCAGTTATAAGTTGATTTAGGAAAGTTAGGGTTCTTTTTAAATAAGTTTATTTCTTATAATAGCATTTAGTTACCTCACATGTTGTGAACGGAGACAAATCTAATTAGTTTTGCTCAATAATGTCGTGAAGGCCTAGGCTTGCATAAAGATTATTCCAATGTATTCTGTCACTTAAAGTTCTTCATTTCTCAAGGCAAAAGATTGTTGCATATTAAATAGGGTTAAGAAACAGAAAGAAGCCAAACAACCAAATAGGAACCAAAAAAACAGATAATCCCTTAAAATACAACCCATTACAACTGCCACTTTTCTCCCATAACAAATCTTTGCATACCTGAAAATAAGTATTACTTTTCCAAACATTAGGTGTCAGAGGTGTATTATGAATTAGGCTGAATGTGACTGAATGCACCACATTAGAATAATGTAAGGGAAATAGGATGGTGTAATACTTTCTCCAGACCACCAACATTTCAGTTGTGAGTCTAGATACTGGGGAATTTATCTCATTCAAGGACAATTACCCAGGTATCCAGGGATGCTCTTCTTCATCCCAACATGGAACGCATTCTCCACAAAAGCTGTGACCTAAATTTTTCATATTCTCTATGCTTCAACTCAACAAATCCAATATTAACACAGTTTTCCTCTCTGTTCTTTGCCTACAAAGAGTTTGACATTCAGTTTGTCAGGAAACATGTATACAAACTAATTAGATGCAGTGTGATAAGAATGATAATAAAGCAATATGCAGGCAAAGTGGAGAACAAATGTTGGAACTTGGACATCTAACTCTCAAATCTAAGATACTAACTGTAAAACATTATGCATTTTATTAATCACTGTGCAAATTAACTCCCTGAGTTAATTATTTAAATAATACACTTCTCACTGTATTCTAGTTGTTTCTATTCTAATAGTGTTCTAATATCTCAGCCACTGGCAAGATGTAGTTATACCATATTCTACAACTTACAAAGTAAGATTACTACTGATCTTCCAAGCCATCTTCAAATTCGTTATATTCCTTTAATTTTTAAGAAGGCATCTTAAAATTTCTGTCACCTAGATGAACTATTTTGGATTACTTCATTGTTTTTGTACAAAATTTTCTTGGTAATAGCTTGAAAGAAATTAAGTTTCTTTAGAAGACTTTAAATAACAAACTACAGAATTTAAGAAAGTAAAAGTCAGAATGTGGCATCTCTTTATTTATGAGTCTGTCAAGAATTTTCCTTGTCCCATTTTAGTTTACTTTTTTCCTGTAACTATATTTGCACAAAACAACATCTGCATAGTTAGAAAACACAATTCAAAAATGCCAAAAGAAAAAAAACTTGGCAGTTTAAAGTATCCCAGAAGGAAAGGTTTGAAACATTTTCTTTGATCACTTCCTGTGACCAATGTTTTTTAAGCTGACTTGTTTCTTTGAAGTTGTTCTGCTCAGGTCGCTAATGAAATACTATTTGCAGATGAAGGTAGGCAGGGAAAAATAAAACTGCATTAATGTGTATTTAGGAATAAAATCTCATGTACATACTCACTAGTCCTGTCATTTATATTTAGGACATAGTTGCGAGTTACTCTCAGCTCTGGCAGGTGTTTACTGAAGGTATTTGGAAAGCCTATTGTAAAAAAGAAGAGAGAAGTAGAGAAAGATTCTGGAGTCCAAGTCATGTCAGTTTAAAAGATGAAGTTCCCCAGAAAAGTACTTCAGCTTCTTGTGTGGATGTCTGGAAGTTAAGCATACATGGGGTTAGGAAGTTCAACTCACAATAGGTAAACCATTAAATGTAACTTGTGAGAAAAGCGAGTATCTCAGGAAGCATGATTGTCAGCGTCCATGGCAGGTAAGTGTCAGCTGTGAGACTGGCATGGAAAAAGCAGCAAGCATAGATGTAATCAGGATCATAAAACTAAAAAGAGGCTGCAGCATGAGAGGGCAGGGCACAGGACATCTATGACATTGAGCAATGAGACTACAAGGTGTAAAGCCTGACAGTACACATAACGAAACACCTGTGGACGTGTTCCTATTCAGCAGACCTCATTCAGTATGGTCATTTTCTGCTTCCTGTCCAGGTTTTTGCTCCTAAGAGCTGTTATTATATCATGCAGCTGAAAAGACTGGGGACAGTTTGAGAGGCATATTTAAGTTTCACTTCCAGCAACTGATTTCTTAATTTATTCACTAAGTATGTATTTATTAAACACAGTTAGCACCTCTCCTTTTTGATACTGAGTGACCAATATAACAAAAAAAAAAGGAATGTTAGCCTACTTTAATGGTATTAATTACTTAATCAATAACTTTAGAAATAAATTACATTCTTACGTATAGCATTGAATAGCTATATTCATTCATTGCTCAGTGCAGCAGAAGATAAGCCAACTTCTCACTAACACCTCTGTAATCCTCCTCCCCTTCTCCTGGGAAGTCAGCAAGATCACATTTCTTGCTTTCTTTCAATTAGACCTGTCCAGGTTACTGAGCCCTATACAATGAAATGTCAGCAGAAATTATGTGTCTTTTCCAGATCAAGGTTTTAGGAAGTAGTTGTACTCTTCTGTGTACATTTTACCCCTCTTTCAATAGGAACCTAAATTTACACTAACTAGTAAAACTGTCAGTAGCCACATGTGGCTACTTATATTTAAATTGATTAAATGCATACAATTTTAATTTAGTTCTTCAGTCATGCCAGCCACATTTTAGGTGCTCAGTAGCGACATAGCTAGTGTCCATTAGCTGCTACCATCACAAAACACATCGCTATTGCTGAAGTTCTATTGGACAGCGTTGCCCTAGATGATGGTGAAGAAAAAGTACAGAAAATCTGATCCCTGAATTACCATAAGGAAAACCAAGTACAAACCAGGAACACCTACTGGGGGTCTAGTAGGAGAAGGAGAAATATAACTCCACTATTTTGAGGCACACTACAACTCAGAATTTATATTACTGCAGCTGATAGCACCCGATTTATCACCATGGTATGATATGTTTACAGAAATGAAGGTTCAGTTACCCCAACAGGTAACTTGCTTGGCATCAGGTGAGCCAATTAGTATTGAATTTCCGTGGTACACAACATATTACTCTCAAGAAATACTTAGTGTGAGCCTCTTCAATACAGTGTCATTTCAACAGCCATATGATATATATATATATATATATATATATATATATATATATATATATATGTATCACATCATATCAAGTAAGTCAAGGCAGCTCAGGGTTTGAGTGAATAAAAAAAATGAGTTTCTTTTATAACCGAAACCTATTTCCATCACACAATAGAAAATATTTTCATAACTAAATATGGGAAGCTACTGGTTCATTTACAGGTTGCTAGCCTATTTGAGGACAGATAGAAATTGAGGTTGTGTAATTTATTCAAGTCAGCAAGGAGTGGCAGATTTACACTCACAAATCAAAGGTTAAAGGAAGAGAATATCTAAGCATTCACTGAGAATAAGAAAATTAATTTGATGAAAAGACTTAGAAAAAGATTTTGATTATTTATTAGAAAATTTCTATAACCTTTGTCAAGGAAGTACATTTTATGTTGGCATTCTTTGCCTGTATATTAAATTATAGTTTAGTCTTTAGCCAACAGCAAAGAAGACTGACTACATCAAGTAAAAATACAAAGAGACAAAGTACCCATCATCTTATTTTTATTTCTACAAAAAAATATTAACTAGAAAAACAGTAAAGAAAAGGTTATGAAAAAGCAGAACTTTTTTCCTGTACTGAAAGAAAAAAAATTCAATTGAAGTATAAATCTTCAGAAGATGAGAAATAACAGATTTCGTTCAGACAGAGTGATTTTTTTTCAGAGTTGGCTGCAATAAAGTAATAAAAAATGTGAAAAGGCTTTCATGTGAATTTATGAAATAATTTTAAAAAAATCACTTTTGAACCATAAAACAATGATATGCAGGAAAGCAATTTACTCTGAGTCTTTTCCTTTAGGCCAGGAGGTACACTTGTAATAGCTACTTAATCTTAACCTCTGGATTTTACAACTCATGAACTTTCGTACTGACATGAATGAACAGCCTATACAATAAAATGCTGATCAACACAGACATCTTAGTTTCTTTAGAAAATTAATAAGGAGAGCATTCTGGATAAGAATATACAGTGAGTGCTATGAGAATTAGCTGCTATAATGGTGAGTTTTGATTGATTGGAAAAAAAACCCAAACATTTTGTAGGTGATGGTGTGGGAAATTACCACACTATATCAAGTAATTTCTAAATGTCATTTCTGTTTCTACACCTTTCATTCCTTAAGCAGTGAGTGTTGAAGATGATAGTAGATTGGTAGTTAGAAATCAGAAACCTGGGGAAGGAATCCAGAGCATCAGCAAAGTAATTGACTGTTTCTTATCGCACATAATGCTTCAAGGAAGTGTAGTTAATGGTATAAACTTATGCATAGCAAGAAATAAAATTTTCTCAGAATAATACATGCTCTAAGCAGATATTCTGCTTTCTTTTTCATAGGAAGGTGCTAACTACAATGTGTAGAATATTAACCTACTCTCTAACTCTTAACTGTCCACATGTCCGAGTAAAGACAGAATGCTGGACACTGGATCAGAAGTTTGTTTCATAATAACTTCAGCATCAAGTAAACATACCTATTCAGCAGGATCTGTAGGTAGCAGAAATTGAGAAGCTTTTTCCTTCATGGACCATTTACCTTTCTAAACCACGTGCCTATCAATGCCACTGTATTTCTACCATGAATTCTAAGTAAACAGAATTCTTGACTGCTGCCAAAGAGATGCAGCAATGTTAAATGACTCATTACACAGCTCTAATTAAATGGACTTCTTTCCTTTAGCCATAATGGTGTGGCAACAAGAAATGATTCATCTTACCTGGATATACTGTCTGTGTCCAGCATTTTACAAAGAGGTCACATCTTGGCATGCTGTCTGTCAGAATTCTATTGTGTGAATCCTATAAGAGCATAAGCATGTTAGGTAGGAGGCAAACATCAGAGTCTGAGAAGAAAAATATTAAAAAGCCTGAAAATTTGTATAGGAACAAAAGTTGAGCACAAGTTATTGTTTTGACCATTCTATGTTGTAAAATTCTATTTGGATTTCAGAAATGAAAGTCAGTGGTGGTATTTCATAGAATAATGTGTCATTATTACAGTCTTATCACAAAAGTATACCAGAAATGGAGCTATTCTGTTATTTCTCTTTGATGTCTTATGAATATAATTCCAATAGAAATATCCTGAGAAATTCAAATAACAATTTCTGCAACAACTCCCAGGAAATAATATACCTCCATAATTGGAGACCATGCATTCTGTGTGATGGATATCATTTAATCAAAGCAGGGACCAAAGTCTTAAGGATGACACAGGTTTTCTCAATCTTGATATTATCTGCTTGTATTGCACATTTGGGTCCTTAATATTTGAAAACAACCTGTGGTTAGCCAGCTTTGTTTAAAATGTTAGAAAACATTCTCTAACATTTCATAATCAATGGCAATTGGTTATGTAGACTTCTACAATCTTGGAATAAATTGGACTCCTTCCTGGAAGATTCTTATTGAACAAGACATTTCCTTGGAGCTATCAGTAATGCTTACTGTAGGGCTTGACTTTCCATAAGCCTTGTTTGTTGATCTTATCTACAGGACATTTCTCCACGGTGACTTCATCCTGCAGTGAGCACAGGATGAATATTAATTAATTAATATTAATTGAATATAAATTTGTCCATACCCAGTCTTTTTTTTTTGCAGTAAGGAGGTTTGAACTCAGGGCCTACACCTCGAGCCACTTCACCAGCCTTTTTTTGTGATGGGTTTTTTTCAAGATAGGGTCCTGTGAACTATTTGCTGGGCTGGATTCGAACTGCAGTCCTCCTGATCTCTGTCTCATGAGTAGCTAGGATTACAGGGATGACCCACGAGCACCCCGCAGAGCCAGTCTTGATCTGGCTCTAATTTGTCTTCTAAATTTATTGATTTTTAGATCTTTCCCAAATCTCTCACTTGAGCCACTTACAGATAAATATATATTTGTGGATCTGCACTCATACTGACACACACAATGATCAAAAAATGTGAAATGCAGCCTCTTATAATTTTGATTATGGGGATGAAGCACAAACCTTTAGATACTTATAAGTTTGTTAGGTTTCTGTTGACATCAGGGGTTATGTCTCAATTTCTAAAGCTTAGTCCACTGAAGTATCCTTGCCTCTATCAACTCTCCATGTCTCTCACATGAACTCAGTAGGTCTTACTTTAAAGGGCTTTTTCCAATTTAATACAATGCTTGATATTGTGGGAACTCCTGGCACCGATAGAAGGGCCAAATAGAAGAACACCTCTGTCATGAACTCAAAACTCATCTATTTGGCCTCAAGGTTCAAATGGGGAAAGTCCTACAGGAGGGTCCCTCTTTGAATACTTTTTTGAAAAAGTTGTCCCAGTAGGAATGATTTTTCTAGTTATAGCAAATTGTACGAAATTTACATTTGCATTTTTAATCAGGTATTTTAGGGAAAATAAAAACCAAAGCAATACTATTCAAACTAATACATTAGTTACAGATTTTTTTCCTTCCCACAGATGATGAAAATTTAATAATTCAGACTCCCTGTTCTGCTTTCAGGCCAAATTCCATGGTAGTTTTTTTTAAACTATAAATTTCCACATCTGACCGTCAAAGGTAAAAGTTAGCAAATGAAAAAATAAACATGAATAGATAGTGCTACAAATAATGTTACTCTACTAAAGTAGACCACTTATTTATTTAAACATCTTTTGAAAAGGGATTTTAAACAATGTTTGTGAAGCTTTTTAAATTATTTTATCTCAAGTGATTCCATTCCTGTCTATAACATCAGAAACCTTGCAAAGTCTAGGGTCCCTACTAATTATGCAATGCCCATTTAATAAAATAAGGAAACTGGGATGTACTGTTCAAAATATGTTTTCTTTCATAACTTAATTGAAATACTGATATTAACGAATGTTAGCTTGTTTCTTGCCATGTCTAATATATTTTTAGTTGTTTCCAAAATGTATGTATAAAATAAAAGATTGTTTTAAAGTAATGTTTTCAAGATGATGAATTAATTTTTCATATCTAAATTTAAAAACAGTCCTGAACCTCATGTCTGTGGAATAGAATGGTTTTCTCTTATATTATAGAAGACCCATGTTTTCTATGCCATATGTGGCACAGAAGTATATCTTAGACCTTTACAAAAAGAGGAAATACAATGGTTGTCTCAGACATTCATACATCAAAGTTCTTGCTAGTAGAATCGTGAATTTATATTTCAGTGTCATGTCTCCTGTTATGCTAATTTTAATATTATAAAATTCCTAAATACTAAAGAATTTATTTTCCATTAAGGCCAATTATCTGTAACTTAAAATGTACATTACAAACTAGGGATTTAACTTTATTTTGACTCTCATAGATGAAAAAGTGTCATAGAATACAGCCCATGTTCCCCCAGTGTGTAGAATATCAAGTCTGTCAAAAATCAATTTTCGTATACTTACATACATATGTACATATATGGAATATATACATGTATTTTTGTACATATACTCAGTTTGGTCTCTCCTTTTGGGGGCATTTGTCAATTTCTACATTCTAGAACAAATAACTGTGCAAATTATATCAGGACATGAATCTTAGTATATTACTGGAAAATGTACTTCCTTGCTTTTTTCAAGTAGATTTTAGAATTTTTCTTCTACATACATTTCATAATGTGTTATAAAAATCCTACTGGTTTTTCATTGCAAATAATTATATATGAATATCTATTAGATGGGACTTGAGATCATTAAAACACTGACTCCTCTTATCCAAGTACGCACTACTTTCAGTGTTCTAAAGTTTTAAAATGTTCTATATACAGCTTACTAATTTTTCTTTTTTAAATTTGTGTTTTACTTAATTATTGAGATATTATATTTACACATCATTAAGGGATGCAGTGTGATAATTTGATGTATGTACGTAATGTGTAATGATCAACTCAAGGTAACAAGTCATTCCATTGTTTCAAATGTTAACCATTTTTTGTGTTGGAAATCTTGTACTGTCCTAGTAATTTTGAAATATATCATAGATTATTGTAATCAATAATTGTACTGTACTATAGAAGTGAGTACAAATTGTATTCGCTGCCCCTTATCTAACTTTTCTCCATACTTATCTCCCTCCTGCCCTTCCCAGTTTGTAGTGACCACTCTTCCATTCCCTTTTTCTTCAAGATTGTAAAGACAACTTACAACTTACATTAACAGTTGTTTTCCTAAGAGATTGTCTTTTTTGCTGGTGAAATCATGTAGTATCTGTCTTCCTATACTTTGCTTAACATAATGACCTCCCATTCAATCTATGTTGCTACAAGTGACAGGATTTCATTTTTTAAGGCTGAATAATATGCCACTGTGTGTATATATACACTATATATAACACATTTTCCTTATCCATTCATCCACCATTCCACCATATCCACATGTGGGCTAAAATGAATAGTACTGCAATAAACATAAGAGCCCACGAATCACTTTGATATAATGATTTCCTTTTCTTTTAGTTATATTCCTAGTAGCAAAAATACTAGCAATTATGATAGTTCTAATTTTAGTTTTTTAAAAATCTCCATGCTGTTTTCCATAATGACTGCACTAATTTACATTCCCAACAGTGGATAACAGTCCCTCTTTATCTGTACTTCCACCAGCATTTGATTTTTCTTTCATTTTGATAACAGCCAGTATAATGTGTATGTTATAGTATTTTGGAATTGATTGGCATTTTTCCTAGTGGTTAGTGATATTGAGCATTTTTCAAGATAAATTGAAAAATATAACAGTAGCAATAAAGATGTAAAACAGTAAAATGTAAAATTAACTCTTTTGGATGGGTGCTAGTAGCTCATGCCAGTAATCCTAACTCCTAAGGAGGAGATCAGGAGGATCGCAACATAAAGTCAGCCCAGGGAAACATTTCCTGAAACCCTATCTCAAAAATACCAACACAAAAAAATGGGCTGGTGAAGTGGTTCAAGTGGTAGAGCATCTGCCTAGCAAGCATGAAGCCCTGAGTTCAAATCCCAGTATCACTAAAAGAAACACAAAAAAATTCTTGCCCATATATAGAAATGGCTATTTTTTTGTAGTTAGACAAATTGCTATCTTTTAAACAGTCATTTTCTCTGAAGTACTTCTAAGATAACCATATTATTAATGAATAATGAAAATTTTACTTCTTTATTTTTAATATTTATCTCCTCTATATAAATATGTATATTTAATTTTACTAATTAAAACATTCAGTACCACGTTAACCATAGAAGTGATAAATATTATGTTTGTACAAGTTTTAAACCTTTTAAGCATCATTATATAAGATCATGTCCAATGTTATTTTCTCTTTTTGTTATTCCAATTAATAATATTCCTCTTTATAGTTCCAGATTTTAAAAAAATTGTGTGATGTTTTCAATCTTTTTTCAGCATCTGTTGAAATGACAAAATGACTTATCTGTTTTAGTGTAATAGTGTAGTAAAATTGACTTTCTATAAGTACAACACTGTATTTTAGGTTAAAGCCAATTTAAATAAAAAATATTATATATCTTCTTAGCACAATTCTGTATCACATCTTATTAAGATTTGTCCTATAATATTATTTTAAATATTTTAAGTTTAAGGTTTGAATGACCTTATCTATTTTAAAATGTTGCATTTTTTCCTGTACTCTAGAAAATATGTTTTAGATTGGAAACCTCAGTTCTCTAAAATTGTATTTTAAAATATTTCTATCTGGTTGGATTTCTATTTTTCTTTGAGTTGATTATCAGATTTTATTTTTCCCATAATTTTGTGCTTATCTAAATCTAGAACATTAACCTCACTATTGATTGCTTTCTCAGATTAATTTTACCTTTAACATTTAGCTTTTGTCCCTTTGAACTTACACATTAAGACCTTTGACAATTTTATTTTTGCATATAAACTTTTTATATATTTAATATATTTCTGGTGCTTTTCATCTTTATTAACAGTGCCTTATTATTGTTGTATTCTACCTCTATTTATTTGGGCTTATTCCTTAATTTTTAAATTTTCTTGATTTTCTTATTGCACTCATTTATATTCATCCTTTTCTTCTCTTTTCTTTTATAAGCACTTAAGGGTACAAATCAACCTTAGAATTAATTTCAATCTATTCCACAAAGTTTGATAATTAGTATCATTATTCACTTACAAGCACTTTTAATTTATATTGTAATGTTTTTATTAACCCATGAGTTATAAAGAAGTTGCTTTTTAAAAATTACCAAATCTTCAGTGTTTACAAATTTATTCTTTATGTATTTATTTTTATTTAATTATATTCAGGTAAGATAATATGACCTGTATTACAGATATTTTTAACAATGTTTATGTAATTCTGGTGTTATTATGAAAGAGTCATTTTATGACTTGAGAAATAGTGATTTTTTAAAAAAATAAATTCTGTCTGAATTTAAGGAAAACAAGTTATTCCCTACTTGGAGAATTATTGCATTATCCTGTATAATTTACTAGTGTATGTTGCGGTTCCACCAATAATTAAGAGGTTTTTTTTTTTAACTTCTTATGTATTTTTATTCTTCACAGTGCTGAGGAGAGAACCCTGACCATGTACTCTACCACTGAGCTATAACCATAACATTGTCTTCTATTCTGATGATAGATTTATCCATTTCTCCCTGTAATACACCTGTGAAACACTAGTGAAAAAATAAAGACTGTCAGATTAAATAAAATTATACTTTATCTGTAAGAATTGTAATGATAAAAAGGATGGAAAAATGCAGTTTTGCAATGCTAATCAAAGAAAGCTGGAGTATCTATACCAATTTTGGAAAAAACAAATTCAGAAAAAGAAAATGATCAAGAATAAATTAAATACTACTAATCAAAAGTTATGAAGTGCAACAAAACCAGTAGAAAACAGTTTTTAAATTATGTCAGGAATTAATTCTATCAGGAAAGCTTTAGCAAAAATGGTGGTTCTTTGAAAAAAAAGTTAAAATTCCTATATTTATGCTGTCCCAGTAAAAAAAAAAAAAAAAAGACACAAATTACCAATGTTGGAAATCAAAGAACTCATGGATATTAAGATTATAACAAAGAAATATTTTAACTAACTATATGCACACAAACTTGATAACTTATATGAAATAAACCAATTCCTTGAACAATATAAACTATCCAAATCCACACAGAAGAAACAGGAAATCTGAACAGGCCTGTATCTGTTAAATGAATGAAATCAACAATTGATAAACTTCTAGTAAATAAAATTCCAAGGCCATGACTACAATAGTTGATCTTACCATACATTCAAGAAAGAAATGTCACAATTTGCTACATATGTTCTCTCCAAAAAATAGAATTGAAGACTCCTCAACTCACTCTGTGAGACATTACTCTAATACCAAAACCATTTAAATACAGAAACTGCCAATCAACTATGTCATTTATATATAATAAAATACTCAATAAATATTACTTACCTGAATCTAACAATATGAAAGTTATTACACATCATGGCCCAGTGGCATTTATTACAGTTATACAGGACACATTTGAATATCAACTAATATAATACAACACATGAACAGGTTAAAAAAGAAAATTCATGTTATCAAATCAATAAATGCAGAAAAAGCATTTGACAAAATCCTTCAGTCTTTTGTGATAAAACAAATCACCAATTAGTTATGCAAGGGAACGTCCTCAACTGGATTAAAAAAAATATTAGGAGCCTATTAACAACATACTTAAAGCCTGAAACTAGCATTCATACCTGCTACTCAGGAAGTAGATGCTTATGCCCTAATTCATGGGATGCATTAATAACATTGCCTTCTCTAGTTGTGATGGTACATGCCTATAATCCCCAGCACATACGAGGCAGAGATAGAAGGATTATAAATTCTGAATTCTGGCCAGTCTGGACTATACAGTGAGACCCCGACTCAAAAAAGAAAAAAGAAAAAGAAATCTTCTTCCACTTTTCCTATTCAACACCATACTGGCAATGTAGTTAATAAGTGTTAAGAAAAATGAAATAAAAGGCTTACTGACCAGAAAGGAAGAAATAAAATGGTGTTTGTCCATACTTAATGTAATCATTTATAATAAAAATCCCAAAGAATCAACACCAACAAAAGCCTTCTGATAGTTATAAATAGTTATTGCAAGATTGGAAGATATAAGATTAGTAAATAATTGACTTATTTAAATGATAGCAATTAACAGTTGGAATCTGAAAATTAAAATCACAGTAATATTTACATTATCAAGAAAGCACATCACTTAGGTATAAATCTAACAAAAAAAATCTTAGAGTCTATATGTAGAAAACTGCAAAATGACAAGAAATGTAATAAGGTCTACATAAACAGAGAAACATTACATGTGTCTACAGAGAAAGACTCAATATTTTGAAAGTATTAATTCTTCCCAGACTGATTTATAGATTTAAAGAAACTCCCATGAAGTTGTGATGTGGCCATCAACAAATTCATGGTAAAGTTTTCATCAAAAGGTAAATTATCTATCTATCTATCTATCTATCTATCTATCTATCTATCTATCATCTGACTGTCTGTATATCTATCTATCTATGTAATCTGTCTATCCATTCAACACTGAAGAAGGTAAAATTTATAGGATTGATAATATCAATTTCAAGACTTAATACAAAGGTAGAATAATGTTGGGAGCTGACAGAAGTATAGAACAAGCTGCGTGTTTGAGTTTGGCACAGCCCCAAACTGCAGAAGGGAGCAAGCACGGTTATGCCCAATGAACTGCATGCTTGAATTGGCACAGCCTCAGCTGCAGAAGTGTGCAAGATGCAGTACAGCTGTTTTTTCCTTTAATGTTTAAGTTCAGAGAATTTGTCACAGGTTCCTCCTGCTCCCGAGGATTACAATATCAAGCCCACTCCCCTGGGAACTTCCTCTCCACCTCATGTTGCCACTGTATATAAAAAACTCACTGGAGGTGGAGGGGGCTAGTGTGTCTCCATCAGAGCACTCAGCCTACCTGGCCCCAGCTTTATGCATGTTTTATCTTCTTTCTGGTGTCTTTTCTGCATCTCCCGTCACCCTCAGTTAGGTTTCTAGGACAAGCTTGCCCAGAGAGAATAATCAATGCAGTATAGTATTGATGAGGTATAAATTTACAGGTCACTAAAATGAAATAGAGCTGGAAAGAGATCACCCAATTATGACCAAGAAATATGTCATAAAGGAACAAAGACAACTTAATGGAGAGAGCAAGGCTTAAACACAAATGGTACTGAAAACCATTGGACCTCCATACTCTTGTCATGAATCTAGACACAGATTTCAACCCATTATATGAAACAGAACAGTTTGAAAATACTACATATTGTATTCTTCCAGACATATGACACACTGGGAAAGGAAATAAATACTATATAGACCGTAAAAGAATGATTGGCTGCCAAATTTCAGGAAAAGGGATAAATTAGTTGTGTATTGAGGATTTGGGGAATCAAAGGATCTATTCTGAAAATACTATGTCAATGGACATAAATCATTAATCAAAATGAAAGGAACCATACAGTCAAAAGAATGAACCTTACTCTAAGTGCTGGTCTTTCATCAATCACAATGCATCAAAATTTGTTTGTTAATTATAACAAATACACAACACTAACCCAAGACATGAATAACAAGTGACAATGTGTGTAGCAAAGGTAGGATATGAGAATTCTCTACACTATAGTGGGAAGTCTAGGTATTATCAATCTCTCCATAAATCTAAAACTGCTCAAAATTAAGTATGTTAATTTAAAATGACTCTCAGAAAAATCAGTTTAGATATTCTTTTTAGCACAGCAATATGACCAGTTGTGTGTGTGTGTGTGAAGTCCTTTTGTAATGAAAAAAATTTTTCTGAAGTGGCTCAATATTTAGCTTTTAAGCATTGTCAATATCCTACATTAATAACAATTAGTACAATATCGGGCAGACTAATTGTTATTTTATTGGAGAGAATAGTTGTGTCATTAAGAACTTCCTACTGAGATTTCTGATTAGAATAATTTACAGTTCCATAACATTTACCAATTAGTAACAGACTTATATCCAGGTCCAATAATTGCTTCTTTGGTGATTCATCAATAGTTTACTTAATTTTTTCACTGCACATAGGCCACACTCTCCATAATGATTAATGTAATTCCCCAACCCCAGAATTAGTCTATTAAAAGTTTCTCCTTAGATTTATTTACACAGATGAAATTCTTTTTTTTTTCATTTTTCTTTTATTATTCATATGTGCATACAAGGCAAATTCTAACCAGTCTGTATTGATTACTATGATATAGAATCATATAGAGGTTTTTTTCTTTTTTGTGGTACTGGGGTGTGAACTCAAGGCCTTGCAGGGCTAGGAGAGCACTCTACCACTTGAGCAATGCCTCAGTTCCCTTTTTTGTTATTGTTTTATTTTATTTTAGATAAGAGCTCCCATTTTTGCCTGGGTTTGGACTTGGATCATGATCCTACTAACCCACTTCCTTAGTAGCTGGAATTACAGGCATGAATTACCCTGCTTAGTTTGTTTTTGAAATAGAGTCTCACTAACATTTTTGCTTGGGCAGGCCTTAAACTACAAACCTTCCATCCCTGCCTCCTCTATAGCTGGGACTACAAATGTGCACCACAGCATCTGGCCCTATAATGTTTCAATTCATAGATTTTTTTCTGTAGGAATTTCTGAGGAAATAACCCTTGTTCTATATAATAAAGAAAATTTAAGCTCAACACAATAAGCTTGTAAAAAACAGGAGAGTTCATAAAATTATCAATTTCCCTCTGAAATTAACAAAAGTCAATAACACTTTAACTACACTGTGATAACCTTTTATCAGAAAGGTAAAATATGTATTAAAATAAAATACTGAAATATAAATAAAAAGAGCTGAAAATGTCTCACATAAACAATGTTTGCTCTACAAAGTCATGTGACTCCCATGATGAGATAGCTGGGGAAAGAGATTGACTTTTCAGGATAACTCAACAGTGACATCCAATAGAGTGAACAACAACTGTAAAACTGTCAGGTATTTAGCATGGGTTCAAGAAGTGATATTTGAGGGCTAAAACCTAAATTAATAGAGCTTGTGAATATAGTACTACAATAAATCAGAAAAAGACATAAAGAAAGGAGAAGGTCAGAGAGTAAGTTTGATGAATGGCAAAGACCTGCTTTTTCTCTTCAGTATAAAAAGCACTGACTGAAAAACACAGAAACATCAATAAAAGCAACAGAAATAAACAATAGATAGAGGAACTATGAAAATAATATTTAAAAGGTAAATTTATTTAACTTAAGACTTAGTTTGTGTTTTTCAGATTGGAGTACTGAATAGCCTAGATAACAAAAATCACATAAATGGTAATCTTTCAAAAATTCTGTAGCAAGAGGAAGATGCTGAGAAATGGAAGAGTATAAAAATTGTTATAATTTTCAAAAAAATAAAAATAAATGGAACTTATTTTTATTTAAAAAGAGGAATAAGTTAAGCTGATAACTATTCAGGTCATACCTGCACCAGAGTACTCCCAAAGAATATTAAAAAGGAATTAGAAATACCAGTTTGGAGAACAGCTGGATGTTAAGGAGTTAAATACAGGATGACACATTTCAATATTTACCTTCAAATTTCAACCAGCCTTACATGTTTTGGTCTCTTGAAAGAACTTCTATCAGCCACCAAACCAATAAATAAATAAATAAATAATGTTTGCAAAGAGTAAGAAGAAGAAAAAGAAATCCATCTTTGCTCGATATTTAATGATCTCTTTGCAAAGATCCTGCATGCTGACATTTAGGTTCCTTCACATAGCTGCTTAGTGACTTTGATCTATAGTTCTTGTTAACCAAAATATGTAGCCAAACTAAGAGCCCAAGAATATATTGCTTTTTACATTTTTATTAGTGTTTATTAATTGTACAAAATAATGAGCTTTATTGTGAAATTTTCAGACATATCTATAATGAACTTTGATCACAGTCATCCCACTTACCCTCTCTTCGGTCTAGTTATGGAACATATGTGGACAATGAAGATTGTCATGTGTGTGATCAATGCTACCATATAAAACAGAGAAGAAAAGCAAAACAAGTGCTTATTATGAAAGAAGACATAAATATAAATAAGAAAAAAGAAATGAAGAACACAGAGTCTCTCCAAACACCATTCAAATAGTAACTTCAAATCAAGAGAAGACATTTCTTATCCATAAAATGGGAAGAAACAAATCAGAAAATATAAAAATAAATGCTTGCTAAAATTTTTTAAAGTGCCAAAAAATTAAAGCAGTTTAGAAGACATGGAAAATAATACAAAGCACAGAAGACTCAATACTCAAATTAAAAATATGAAAAGGAGGAAGAATCTGTAAATGATGCAGAAAAGTTTCCCAGAAATGAGGCTGTGAGTTTACATATTGAAATGATCTGTGAATTGTCCTTTGAGAAAATAAGAATGATGAGTATTTGAACTTCTGGAACAGTCATCTGTAAGCAAGTACATAGAGACATGGGAGGGCTGCTTAATAGATTTACCAATGTGACTTTTTTAAACAAAGGGAATAGAAACAATTATAAAGACTGCAACAGAAGAATAAAATAGGGTGTCTTTAGTAAAGCAAAAACCAGATTGATTCATAGTTCTCTCTTCAGGAATGATGAGTAAGCAATGGAGAAATTAATGTAATCTGAACATAAATGTAAGATTTTATGTTAAACTGCTCATTTCTCCAGAGACCACAACTAGGTAGAAGAAGAAACTTATATCTTAGATGTAAAATTTTTTTAGATTTTTCTATTTTAGATAGTTGAATTTTGTTTTTCTCTTTTTTTCTTTTAAATTGATACATAGTCATTATATTATTCATGTGGCCCAATGAGATATTCACTACATGTGTATAATACCTAATGACCAAATCAGGGTAATTAGCATTTTCATCAATTTAAACATTTAACCAGTTCTTATTTCTTTCTGTTGGGAATATCCAAAGTCCTCTTTTCTGGATCTTTTGAAATATGGAGTAATTGTTAATTATAGTCAATCTGCTGTGTTACTGAAGACTAGAAATCACATAGCTTGCCTTTGTATTAGGTCTATATTCCACATATGAGAGAAAACATGTGGCCTTTGGCCTTCTGAGCCCAGCTAACTTCACATAAGATGATGTTCTCTACTTCCAACCATTTACCTGCAAATGACAAAATTTCATTCTTCTTTATGTCTGAAAAAATTCCATTGTGTATAAATACCATATTCTCTCATATGTGAAATATAGGCCCAATACAAATATAAGCAATATTATGAAACAAGGTCATGCTAAGGGGAGGTCACATGTGAGAAGGGGAGGGTAAGAGAAGAAAGTTAAGAAGGTAAATATTGTTGATGTACTCTCTATACATGAATGAATATTGTTATTCTACCCAGCAAAACTATCATTCAAAATAGGTGGAATAATAAAAGTCTTCCATGATAAGAAGAAACCAAAACAACGTATAACCACCAAGCCACCACTACAAAAGATTCTTCAAGGAATTCTGCATATTGAAACTGAAAGCAAACAAAACCATGAAAGGACAGGCAGTACCAAACCACAGGAAAAGAAAAGACAAGGAATCAGAGAGTAACATTGTTTCAGTTGCACACAATGAAACCCTTAAACAATTAAATGACAGGAATCACCACATACCTATCAATACTAATACAGAATGCTAACAGACTTAACTTCCCCCATCAAAAGACACCCTCTGGCAAACTGGATTAAAAAAGAAGATCCAACAATCTATTGTTTACAGGAGATCAACCTCATCGACAGAAACAAGCACTGGCTTAGGGTGAAAGGCTGTAGGAAGATTTACCAAGCCCATCGCTCCCAAAACCAGGCAGGAGTAGCAACACCTATCTAAGACAAAGTATACTTCAAACTTAGATTGATCAAACAAGGTAAAGAAAGACACACCATACTAATAAAAGGTGAAATACACCAAAAGGAAATAACAATTATGATTGGCAGACTCCTGGCAAACCTGACTAAAATGAGGAGGAAAAAAACCCAAATCAGTAAAATCATAAATAAAAAAGGGGAGATAATAACAAACACCATGGAAATCCAAGGAATCATCAGAGGCTACTTTGAGACCTTATATTCTAATAAATTTGAAAATCTTGAAGAAATGGACAGATTTCTAGATACTTATGACCATCCAAAATTGCACCAAGAGGATATTAATCATCTGAATAGATCGATAACACAAAATGAAATTGAAGCAGCAATAAAGAGTCTTCCAAAAAAGAAAAGTCCGGGACCTGATGGATTCTCTGCTGAATTCTATCAGTCCTCTAAAGAAGAACTAATACCAACTCTCTTTAAACTGTTCAATGAAATAGAGAGGGAAGGAACACTGCCTAACTCATTTTATGAAGCCAGTATTACACTCATCCCAAAACCAAAGACACCTCCAAAGAGGAGAACTATAGGCCAACCTCCTTAATGAACATTGATACAAAAATCCTCAATAAAATAAAGGCAAATCAAATCCAAAAACACATCAGAAAGATCATAGACCATGATCGAGTCAGTTTTATCCCAGGGATGTAGGGGTGGTTCAACATACACAAATCTATAAATGTAATACAACACATTAATAGAAGCAGAGACAAAAAACACTTGATCATTTCAATAGAGGCAGAAAAAGCCTTCTGTAAGATCCAAGACAGCTTCATGAAGAAGCTCTAAGCTTCTATTCCTCTAGGAATAGAAGGAAAGTACCTCAACATCGTAAAGGCTATATATATGACAAACCTATAGTCAACATCATACTTACTGGAGAAAAACTGAAACCATTTCCCCTAAAATCAGGAATGAGACAAATGTGACCACGATCCCCACTCCTATTCAACATAGTCCTGGAATTCCTAGCCAAAGCATTTTGGCAAGAAGAAGAAATAAAAAGAATACAAATAGGTAAAGAAACTGTCATAATATCCCTATTTGAAGATGACATGATCCTATATCTTGAACACCCAGAAAACTCTACCAAATAACCCCTAGACACCATAAACAGCGACAGCAAGGTGGCAGGATACAAAATCAACTTACAAAAACCATTAGCTTTCCTATACACCAACAATGAACAAATTGAGACAGAACATATGGGAACAATTCCATTTACAATAGCCTCAAAAAAAAACCCCTCAAATACCGAGGAGTAAACTTAACAAAGGTTGTGAATGACCTCTACAAAGAGAACTACAAACCCCTGAAGAAAGAGATGAAGAAAGACTGCAGAAGGTGGAAAGACCTCCTGTTCTTATGAACATTGTAAAAATGGCTATATTACCAAAAGCAATCTACATGTTTAATGCAATTCCCATCCAAAGCCCAATGACATTTATCACAAAGTTAATTTGGAAACACAAGAGACCACAAATAGCCAAAGCAAGACTCAGCCAAAAGAGCAATGCTGAAGGTATCACAATACCTGACTTCAAACTATATTACAAAGCCATAGCAATAAAAACAGCATAATACTGGCATAAAAACAGACATGAACACCAGTGGAACAGAAGAGAGGATCCAGATATGAATTCACACAGCTATGCCCACCTTATTTTTGACAAAAGTGACAAAAATATACAGTGGAGAAAAGGTCAGCCTCTTCAACAAATGTTGGTGGGAAAAATGGTTATACATCTGCAAAAAACTAAAATTAGATCCATGTTTATCACCCTGTACTAGTATCAACTCAAAATGGATCAAGGACCTTAATATCAAATCCAAAACTCTGAAGTTAGTATAGGAAAGAGCAGGGAATACTCTGGAAGCAATAGGTATAGGCAAGGACTTCCTCAATAGAACTCCAGAGGCTCAGCAACTAAGAGAAAGAATGGACAAATGGGACTACATAAAATTAAAAGGCTTCTGCACAGCAAAAGAAATGGTCTCTAAACTGAAGAGACCACCCACAGAGTGGGAGAAAATATTTGCCAGCTATACATCAGACAAAGGACTGATAATCACAATATACAGGGAACTTAAAAAACTAAACTCCCCAAATCAATGAAGCAATAAAGAAATGGGAAGCTAAATTAAACAGAACTTTCTCAAAAGAAGAAATACAAATGGCCAAAAAACATGAAGAAATGCTCACCATCTCTGGCCATAAAGGAAATGCAAATCAAAACCACACTATGATTCCATCTTTCCCCTGTTAGAATAGCCATCATCAAAAACACCAACATGTGATGGCAAGGATGTGGGGAAAAAGGAACCTTCATACACTGCTGATGGGAATGCAAACTACTGCAACCACTCTGGAAAAAATTATGAAGGCTTCATAAAAATTTAAATATAAATCTGCAATATGATCCAGCAATCCCACTCCTAGGGTTAACCCAAAGGAATGCAACACAGGTTACTCCAGAGGCACCTGCACACCCATGTTTTATTGCAGCAATGTTCACAATAGCCAAGTTATGTAAATAGCCAAGATGCCCCACTATTGATAAGTGGATTAAGAAACTGGATTTATACACAATGGAATTTTACTCAGCCATGAAGAAGAATGAAATCTTGTTATTCTCAAGCAAATGGATGGAACTTGTGAACATCATCCTGAGCGAGGTTAGCCAGGCTCAGAAGACAAAAAGTCATGTTTTCCTTCATATACACACTTTAGATCTAGGGCAAACGCAGCAATGTTGTTGGACTTGGGTCACATGATAAGGGGAGAGCACATATGGGAGGAATGGTGATAGGTAGAAAACCCAAAACTGAAAGTGTTTGGTGTCCCAGTGCAGAGGAGCTAATACAGAAACTTCAAAGTGACAGAGTTCAATATGGGAAAGGGATCAGGAACTAGTGAAAAGGTCAGTGGAGATGAATCAATCTGGGTAACACACTTGTGTGTGAAAGCAATGCTAAGAATCTCTCTGTATAGCTATCCTTATCTCAACTAGCAAAAACATTTTGTCTTTCTTATTATTGCCTTTGTCCTCTCTTCAACAAAATTGGAGAAAAGGGCAGAACAGATTCTGCCTGGAAGCAAGTGGAGAGTGGTGGGGAGTGGGAATGGGCAGGAGGGCGGGGGGAGAAAAGATCCAAACAATGTATGCACATATGAATAAATGAATTTTAAAAAAGAATTAATATAGAATTTTAACCTGTTGAAATCACCATAAAAAGTGGTCTAAGGTAGAAAGAAGAGAAATAGAAGAGATGAGCCATTTCCAGTTACATTATATATACCTCCCTGTGAAACTATCTTAAACAAACAAAAATGTCATTTTTTCTCATTTACTGAAGCAGAGAACTTGAGGGCAGAAAACAGGTCCTGCCTGGGGGTGTTGGTGCCAGCGGGACAGAAGAGGAAGTAGGGAAAGTTGTGGGAGGGTGAGTATGATACAAATACTGTGTGCACATGTATATAAATGGAAAAAATGATACCTGTTGAAACTGTTCCAGGAATGGGGGAGGATAAAGGACAACAATAGAGGGGGTGAATTTAACTAGGATATATTGTAGGAACTTTTGTAAATTTCGCAATGTACCCCCAATACAACAATATTAAAAAATAAAATAAAAAAGAAATCCTGCTTCCTATCTAGCTATATTTTAATACCTGTCATCCACCTTTCTAGATCCTTCTGTCCTCTACCTTTCCCAATCACTAGTGATTTCTGTCCTACTCTTTTCTTCTGTAAAACCAACTGTTTGACTTTCACACATGAGATAGAAAATGTAGTATTTGAATTTCTGTGTCTGGCTTATTTTCTCAATCTATTGTCTTCATGCTCTTCCATGTTACTACTGCACATAACAGAGCTTTCTTCTGTTCGCATTGCTGAGCACTATTCCATTTTGTATGCATGTCACATTTCCCCTCTCCATTCATCTGTCATTTGTAAATCATTAGTTGATTCTACATCTTGGCTATTGCAAACAGGGCTGCACATAACAAACCTGGTAGTCCAGCTATCTTTCGATGTTCTGGTTTTATTTCCTTTGGATATAGTCCCAGTAATGGAATTGCTGGGTCATATGGTAGTTGGTTTGGGGAATTTTGTTGCATTTGTGATTTTTTTTTTGCAGAGCCTCCATCCTCTTCTTTAAAATGGCTGTAGCAGTTTACACTCCACTGATAGTGTTTGAGAAGAGACGTTCTCGTCCTCCTGTCAGCACTGTTTATTTTTTGTCTGACTTGTGCGGGATGGTTAGGCCTAAATTGTAAAGAATTTTAACCATACCTCTGAGTTTATGGCACATTAATTGTTCAGTCAAATTAGGGCCCTCTTTTTGTCATTTTATTTTTTTAAAATTATTTTTCTCCTTTTTTTTTCTATTTCTTACATAAGGAAGACAAAAGTATCCTCTTACTTCTTGTGACCCAACCTGGCACGCAATCTAGAATTTTCTCTCTTTCTGTTGTCTAAATGGTTTTGTATTTCAGGCAACATTATTAAAGCAGGATAAATGTAAGATGACCAGAATCATTTCTAAACACAGAAATAAACATTGCTGTCATCTAAACCACAAGAATCCTTTATCCTGGCTAAAATAAGTGGCCACTGCTTCTTTGCCTTGAACAGTCTTAGTCTTGATTTATTCCCCCATCTTCCAGATCCCACTAAAATGACCAATCATGGAGTTTTACCAGCTTCCTGACAAAATCCATTCCAGAATTAAGCCCCATGTCTTTAACCCTTCCACAAAATCACCCAAAATGTGCCCAATATTATAATTAGTTCATTCAATGTCCTCTATGAACCCAAGTCCTCCCTTGTAACAAAAAGCAGAAAATCTAAACTGTTCAATAACCAGTAGCTCCTAGTAGCCTTTCACAATAAAGCATCGATAATCCCATTGTCTTCTCATTCTTATCAACTCTGTCACCTTTCATTCACATATCATACACGTAGCTATTCATGTTATCAATAAGTAAGCTGCTTGTAATTCTTTGCTATTACAATCACCTTCTTCTTATTTCCTTTTTTTTTTTTTTTTTTTTGGTGGTACTAGGTCTGAACTCATAGCCTCACCCTTGGTCTATAAGTAGGTACTGTACCAGTTGAGCCATGCCCCAGCCCTTTTTTTTAGCTATTTTTCAGGTAGAGTGTCATATTTTTTGCTTGGTGCCTTCCTGTACTAGATCCTCCTATGTATACATCCAGTGTAGCTGGGATTTCAGACATGACCTACTTTGCCTTGCTTGTTTGTTAGGATGGGGGAGGTCTCACTAATGTTTTGTCTGGACTGGCCTCAAACTCCAATTCTCCTGATGTTCTTCTCCTGTACAGCTAGAAATACAGACATGTGTCAACATGTCTGTCTCAATAATAATTCTTGAAAGAGTTTTGTCAAAGGAGTTTTCTGCATTTATTGCAAGGACCATGTGAGTTTTGCCCTTTATTCTGATTAAGTGCTGTAACATTTATTGTTTTGCATATGTCGAACCATCCTTGCATCCCTGAAATGAAACCAACTTGATCATGGTGTATAATCTTTTTAATGTTTTGTTGAATTTGTTTGCAAGTGTTTTATTAAGAAATTTTACATGTTCTGTTGATAAAATTGCTCTGTAATATTCTTTTGTTGTTGTTTCACCCTGATATGGTTTTGATATCAGGGTAATGTTGACCTTATAGAATGAGTTTAAGTGTTCCTTTCCTTAAGAAGATTTCTGTGATACTAGGAACAGCTTAGGTAGCCAAATGCTTAAAGTGTAGCCCATCTATCTTTATAAGCACAACAAAAAATAATAATGATCTGTATATATGGGTATGAAAGATGTTAAATATATGAACAGTGAGGAAAAAATGCAAATACACACTTGCATGAAAAACACAGCAGCATGGTCATCAAAATATTTAGAAGAGTTATTTTTTCATTGGGAATCACAGATGGTTTTCATTCACATTTTGCTTTGCTGATTGGTATTTTTCAGTTTTCCTAAAATGAAAAATAAATTGATAGTGTGGAAAAAAGGAATGAGCACCTTGTTTTAAATACTGTACAGATCCAATCAGTCCATCACTAGAAGTAAGACAGCAGGGCTGAAGGAAAGATATTCAGCTTGCTTTAGGAGGGAGCTTTCACAGGAAGCTGATGGCATTCACACTGTGGCAGTGCAGGAAGATTCCCTACAAGTCATCCTATGTGATGCTCTATTTGTATTTTAACAATCTGATGTTTACAAAAAGTAACTCCTTGTAGTTTGCAATATAATCTACAATTTTAAGGAAATTACTGATTTATAATTAAATATCATTACTACTGTGGTTTAACCAATTAATTTCCCTTTTCATTTTATTGTATTTTTCTTCTGCTGCTCTTATTGAATTTTAGGACTATTTCCTATGAACAAGACACTAAATTATGATCAGTTTAAACTGAAAATCATGCACTTCCTGCTAACTAAAAATGCAAAACTTTGTCTATGGAGTCCTTTAATTTCTTCCCTTATTTAAAATTTTTGTATTGAGGTATACTATTTAAATAATGCACACCAGGATCAAAGTCAAAAGAAAAATTTCTTCAAATTATGTTAATTTTATTTTTTTAATTTGCATTTAAATATTTCATTCTGTTCAGTTTTTATTTGCTCATGTTATAATGAACATGTTTCATTTGTTCATTGTGTCAATGTCATTATTCCCTAGTCATTAAGAAACTTTCAAAACACCAATAATAAAAACACATTTTTACTCACTCATAATGTTGCATTTCTCATACTTCACCCTACATTTTGTTGTTCAACTGGGCTATTTTTATGCATGTGAAAAGCAGCCCTATAGTGCTTCCAACAACAACAATCCTCATCCTCATGACACCTTTGCCCTTTTTTCCAAGGTATTTTAAAGTTCTCTGAACTTAGGTTTTTCCTTAAATATTTTAGGATGTTTGTCAAGTTTCTCACAAAATGATGTTCAAGTTTCAGGCACAACTATATTTAAACTGTAGATAAAAGCAGCTTTAGTGTCTTCAAAATTTAGTCATTGTATGCATTGCTATCAACTTTTGCCTTATGTGTTTATGAAGAGGTTGTGCCTTTTGTAAGGAAAGTATCTAAACACATAACTTTTCTTTTGGTTATAAATAGGACATCTCCTTTATATTTTCCACTTTGTTATTGTTTGGAAAAATGCTATGGACTTTTTTGAGTGTTGATCATGTACATGAAATATAACTGAATTCTATTATTGATTCAAAAAGTTTGTGCAACTGCTTATGTTTGTCTGTACATAATCATATCATCTACAAATAATGATAAATTTCTCTCTTCTTTTCAGTAATGGACACCATAATGTACCACTCAGATCCTCTACTCTCAAGACTATAATAACTGTCATTTTTCCAGTTCTCAAAGTCTGAGTGGATAGTAATTACTTTTTCAAGAATTCACCTTAGCCAATGAAAAACACTTACCAAGGCCATGTCCACCTTCCCAGTGCAGGTCTATATTTAGTAACTAGCATACCCAGGGATGTGAAGATCCAACCACCTTGCCTCAATTCATGTCAACCTTGAGGGCTTAATTTCAGAATTATGCATGAGATTTCCTTTGGTTATGAGATCCAACATAATCTAATGTGCATGTACAGAACACTCCATCCGACAACCATAAAATAAGCATATTTGACTATTTCCTTAGAATAAAAATAAGACTAAAATCATTGAGTCAAAACTGGAAAAAATATGTACTTGTTTCTATGTATTTGCTACCTATTTCCCAAAGGGCTATATATATCTCTATATATATATACATATATATATATATATATATATGTATAATTGATGTTACAATGAAAATTTTATTTTAGTTTTTTTAGTTTTTAAAATTTTTATTGTTGTGCTGGGAGAAACTACATTGTGGCATTTACAAATGTTCTCACAGTATATTAAATATATCATACTTGAATTTAGCCCTTCCATCATTCTCCTTTACCCCCCTCTCACCATTCCTGGAATAGTTTCACCAGCTATCATTTTTACATTTACATAAATGTGCACATAGTGTTTGTACCATATTTACCTTCCTACATCTTTTCCCCACCACCTTCCCCCTCCCCCTGGTGCCAAGTTCCCCCTCTCCTGTTCTCCAATTTTGTAGAACAAATGACATTTTGCTTGTTTAAAATAGCTACACAACAATTTTCTTTGTGACATTTCCATGTATCTATGCATTCTAAGTCAAATTGGTTCATCTCATCCAGTTGTCATCTTTCTACCTTAGTCCCTTTCTTGTGGTGGTTTCAACAGGTTTAAAAAATTCTATATTCATTCTTGTATAGAGAGTATATCTATCGTATTCACCTTCTTAACTTCTTTCTTTTATACTGCACTTCTCATATGTGACCTCCCCTTAGTGTGACCTGTTTTTCACAATATTGCCATATTTGTGTTAGGTCTGTATTCCACATGTGAAAGAAAACATGTGGCTTTTGGCGTTCAGAGCCTTGCTAGCTTCACTTAAGATGATGTTCTCCAGTTCCATCCATGTACCTACAAATTTCATTCTTCTTTGTGGTTGAATAAAATTCCATAATATGTAAATACCACATTTTCTTAATCTATTCATCAGTAGTGGAGCATCTTGGCTGTTTCCATAGTTTAGCTATTGTGAATAATGCTGCAATAAACATGGGTGTGCAGGTGCCTTTGTTATAACCTAAGTCACATTCCTAGGAGTGGTATTGCTGGATCACAGGCAGTTCTAGTTTTATATTTTTTATAAATTTTTATTAGGATATATTCATTATACTGGAGGGGATTCACAATGACAATCTGTATTGGACTTATACTGTATGTTATTTACATTGCCCCCATCATTTCTCCCCCTCAACTCCCTCCCTTCCCCACTTAAAGCAATTGCAAGAGGTCTCTTAGTTCTGTTTCATATATGTATATGAAGTCCATCAACCGTATATCATCACCTTAATCTCCTTCATTCACCCTCCCTCTCCACTGGTACTCCCCCCACACACAATCTTGTTTTTCATTGTTAATATTTAAGTTGAGGTTCAAAGGGATGTCTCAGTGTACATCCACTCTGGGTGGTCCATTCAACCCCTTCCATTACTCTCCCTTAGCCCTTTCCCTCTCACCCTCATTTTTCAACAGCTTCCAATGCACATCCTTATGTCCTCTACCTTCACATCCTATGTTATACAATATTACTGATGCTCTATCATCCTCTTTTCTTTTCCCTCTTTCCCTGAGTTCCATTGAATAGTTCCACTACTACAAATATGTTTGACATCTTTTTTTTTTCAAGGCTTGGTTCATTTCTCTCCCCTGCCCCCACCCCCTCCCTTACCACCCACTGCACCCCTCCCTCTCCCCCCACCCCCTCAATACCCAGCAGAAACTATTTTGCCCTTATTTCTAATTTTGTTGTAGAGAGAGTATAAGCAATAATAGGAAGGAACAAGGGTTTTTGCTGGTTGAGATAAGGATAGCTATACAGGGCATTGACTCACATTGATTTCCTGTGCGTGGGCGTTACCTGCTAGGTTAATTCTTTTTGATCTAACTTTTTCTCTAGCTCCTGTTCCCGTTTTCCTATTGGCCTCAGTTGCTTTTAAGGTATCTGCTTTAGTATCTCTGCATTAAGGGCAACAAATGCTAGCTAATTTTTAAGGTGTCTTACCTATCCTCACCCCTTCCTTGTGTGCTCTCGCTTTTATCATGTGCTCATAGTCCAATCCCATTGTTGTGTTTGCCCTTGATCTAATGTCCACATACGATTTTTGGTCTTTTGGGCCAGGCTAACCTCACTCAGAATGATGTTCTCCAATTCCATCCATTTACCAGCGAATGATAACATTTCGTTCTTCTTCATGGCTGCATAAAATTCCATTGTGTATAGATACCACATTTTCTTAATCTGAGTTTGTATATAATCATGTTTGGTTTTGTGTATATGTTTATCTTTGGATCTATCTTCCAAGTATGAGAGAAAATGTGGTTTTTGTGTTTCTGAGCCTGGCTTACTTCAGTTAACATCATGTCCTTCAATTGCATCCATTTACCTTCCAACCACATGTCATTATCCCTTATGGCTGAGTAATACTCCATTGCATATATATACATTTTCTTGATCCATTCATCAGTTGTAGGGCACCTGGGTTGTTTCCAAAGCTTGGCTATTGTGAATAGTGGTGTAATGAACATCAGCATACAGGTGTCTCTATTGTATCCTGTCTTGCGTTCCTTTGAGTAGATACCCAGAAGTGGTATCACTGGATCATATGACAGTTCTACGTTTAGCTTTTTGAGGAATCTCCACACCACTTTCCATAGTGATTGTACTAATTTGCATTCCTACCAACAGTGTATAAGGGTTCTTGTTTCACCACATTCTCACCAGCATTCATTGTTGTTGTTGCCCTTGATTATGGCCATTGTAACTGGGGTGAGATGACATGAAAATATTTTGATTTGCATCTCTTCTATAACCAGGGAAGTTGAACACTTCTTCATTTACTTACTGGCAAATTGTACACCTTTCCTTTGCGAATTCCCTGTTTAATTTATATGCCCGTTTCTTCATTGGAGTGTTGATTCTTTGAGGGCCAAGTTTTTTGAGTTCCCTATAGATTCTGGATATTAGTCCCTTCTCAGATGAGTTGCTGGCAAAGATTTTCTCCTATTCTGTGGGCTGTCTCTTGAGTCTGGCGACTGTTTCCTTTGCTGTGCAGAAACTCTTTAGTTTGATGCAGTCCCATTTGTTCATTGTTTCTCTTAGATCATAAGCCTGTTGAGTTATGCTTAAGAAGTCATTCTATACACCTATCCATTCCAGCATATTCCCTACTGCTTCCTGGAGTTGTTTGAAAGTTTCAGGCCTTATATTAAGGTCTTTGATTCACTTTGAGTTGAATTTGGTACAGGATAAATGATAGGGATCTAGTGTCAGTCTTTTGCATGTGGATATCCAGTTTTTCCAGCAGCATTTGTTGAAGATGCTATCTTTTCTCCATCATGAATTTTGGGCTTCTTTGTTGAAGATCAGTTGGCTGAAGATGCATGGATTTATGTCTGGATTTTCTATTCTGATCCATTGGTCTACCTGTCTGTTTTTGTGCCAATACCATGCTGTTTTTATTGTTATGGCTCTGCAGTATAATTTGAAGTCAGGTATTGTGATGCCTCCAACATTGGACTTTTTTGCTAAGAATTACTTTGGCAATCCAAGATCTTTTGTGTTCCCATATGTTTTTCAAGATTGATTTTTCTATTTCTGTGCAGAATGTCATTAGAATTTTGATAGGGATTATGTTTAACATGTAGATTGCTTTTGATAGTATGCCCATTTCCACAATGTTAATTCTACCAATCCATGTGCATGGAAGGTCTTTCTACCTTCTGATGTCTTCTTCAATTTCCCTCTTCAGTCACTTTTAGTTTTCATTAAAAAGGTCGTTGGTTTCTTTCATTAAATTTATTCCAAGGTAATTTATTGTTTTTGAGGCTACTGTAAATGGAATTGTTCCTCTGATTTCTTTTTCAGTCTTTATTGGTATATAGGAAAGCTACAGATTTCTGTATGTTAATTTTGTATCCTACTACTTTGCTGAGTTTATGACTTTTAATAGTTTTTTAATAGAGTTTTTAGGGTCTCAGGTATAGGATCATGGATCTGCAAATAGGGATAGTTTTACTTCTTCTTTCCCTATTTGAATCCCTTTTATTTCTTGCTCTTGTTTTATTGCTCTGGCTAGAAATTCCAAAACTGTATTGAATTGGAGTGGAGAAAGTGGACAGCCCTGTCTGATTCCTGACTTTAAAAGGAATGGTTTCAGTTGTTCTCTAGTTAGTATGATGTTGGCTATAGGTTTGTCATATATTGCCTTTATTGTGTTGAGGAATTGTCCTATTTATAGATTCTTCAGAGCTTTCATCATGAAAGGGTTGGATTATGTCAGATGTTTTTTTCCTCATCTATTGAGAGGATCATGTGTTTTTGTTCTTGCTTCCATTTGTATGCTGTATTATGTTTATGGATTTAAAGATAATGGATAAAATATCTTTATCCATTAAAGATATTGATCTATAATTCTCTTTTCTGGTTGCAACTTTATTGAGTTTTAGAATGAGTATAATGCTGGCTTTATAGAATGAGTTTGGTAGTGTTCCTTCCTTTTTCTATTTCCTGGAAAAGCTTGAGGATTATTGGTTTTACATTCCCACCAGCAGTGTAGGAGGGTTCCTTTTTCCCCACATTCTTGCCAACATTTCTTGCTTTTTGTGCTCTTGATGGTGGCCATTCTAACAGGAGTGAGGTGGAAATTTAACATGGTTTTGATTTGTATTTCCTTTATGGCCAGGGATGTTGTGCATTAATTCATTTTTTTTAGCAATTTGGACTTCCTCTTTTGAAAAAGCTCTGTTCACTTAACTTGCCCATATCTTCATTAGGTCATTAATTTATGGGGAGTTTAGTTTTTTGAACTCCCTGTATGTTCTGGTTATCAATTTCTTGTCAGATATATAGCTGACAAAGATTCTCTCCCATCCCATGGACAACCTCTTCAATCTAAAAACCATTTCTTTTGTTGTGCAGAAGCTTTTAAATTTTATGTAGTCCCATTTGTTGATCCTTTCTCTTAGTTCTACTGAGGAAGTCATTGCCTATGCCTATTGCTTCCAGTATATTCCCTGCTCTTTCCTGCACTAGCTTCAAAGTTTCTGGTCTTATATTATGGTCTTTAATCCACTTTGAGTTGATGCTTGTACAGGGGGAAAGACATGGATCTAGTTTCAGTTTTCTGAAGCAGATATAGTTTTCCCAGCAACATTTGTTGAAGCAGCTGTCTTTTCTCCATTGTATGTTTTGGTGGTTTTGTCAAAAATCAGGTGGGTATAACTGTGTGGATTCATATCAGGGTCTTCTCTTTTCTTCCACTGGTCTTCATGTATGATTTTGTGTCAGTACAACAAAACAGATATGTTTTTATTGTTATGGTTCTGTAGTATAGTTTGAAGTTGGGTATTGTGATGCCTCCAGTGTTGCTCTTTTTGCTCAGTATTGCCTTGGCTATTTGTGGTCTTTTGTGTTTCCCAATGAACCTTAGGGTTGATTTTTCAATCTTTGTGATGTTTGTTCTTGGGATTTTAATGGGAATTGCATTGAACATGTAGATTGATTTTGGTAATATATCTATTTTTACTACATTGATTCTACTAATCCATGAGCATAGGAGATCTTTTTATCTTCTGTAGTCTTTTTTGATTTCTTTCTTCAGTGGTTTATAGTTTCCTTTGTAGAGTTCTCTCACATCCTTTGCTAAGTTTACTCCTAGGTAGTTGATTTTTTTTTGAAGCTATTGTAAAGGAAATTGTTTTCCTACATTCTTTCTTAGTATGTTCATTATTGGTGTATAGAAAGGCTACTGAGTTTTGCAAATTGATTTTGTATCCCACTATTTTGTTGAAGCTGTTTATACTGCCTAGGAATTTTTTGGTGGAGTTTTTGGATATTTTTGGTATATTATGCCATCTGCAAATAGGTATAGTTTGACTACCTCTTTTCTAATTTGTATTCATTTTATTTCTTCTTCCTGTCTTATTGCTATTGCTACAAATTCCAAGACTATGTTGAATAAGAGTGGAGAGTGTGGACACACTTGTCTCACTCCTGAGTATTGAAGAAATGATGTCAGTTTTTCCTCACTTAGTATGATATTGGCTATAAGCTTGTCTTATATAACTTTTTTTTATGTTGAGGTACATTTCTTCTTTTCCTAATTCATTTTATGAGGTCAGTATTACCCTGATACAAAACCCTAACAAATATGGGGAAAAAACTAAAGGAAAAATTACAGACAGTAATTTTCATTAACTAAGACACAAAAATTCTTAACAAACTTTTAACAAGTAAATCACACAATATATTATTAGAATTACACACCATGATCATGTAGGGTTTATAATAGGTAGGCAAGGTGAATAGAACATTTGTAATTCATTCTGTGTAATACACCAACAGACTAAAGGTGAAAAATTTTAGGATAACATCAATAAATGTGGAAAATTTTGACAATATCTAATACTTCTTCTGGATGGACAAAAAAATAAATCTCTCAAGAAGTTAAGAATAGGGAAATTACTTGTGACAGAAATTATCTGGAATTGATATGTTATGTGCAAAGACTCTAAAACCAACATTATAATTACTAGTTAGACTGAATTCTACAAGGACATTCACTCTCACCACTTTTATTCAGCATGTACTGAAAGTGCTAGCCAATACAATAAAGGGTGGAGTAAATTCATACAGATTGAAAAATAAGAAAAAGAACTGCCCTTGTTTGAAGATAATAATCATGTGTATGTCAAATACCAAGGAATCTTTAAGATGTTCCCCAGATATGTAAGTGCAGGGATGTGGAAAGACAGTAGGCCAGTACAGAAAAATGCATCTTACTGTATAAACTAACAATGAACACACAAAAATCAATCTTGTTTCTATGAAATCATCAGTTACAGTACAATTTGATAAACTATTTCCAACAATGAACATATGGGAAATGTAATTATAACAGATTGGTAGTTTCTTATGAAAATAGAGATGAAATTACTCTATGATTCAATAATTGAACTTTTGGGCATTGATTATAGAGAAATAAAACATACACTCATATATCCTGTAAGCAAATCATTGCAATAGTTTATTTATAATGAGTCAAAACTGGAAACAATACAGTTGTCCTTCAACAGGTACATGGCTAAACAAACTGTGAAGCATACAAAATGTGGAACACTACTAAGCAGTAAAACTGAACTATAGTGCATGCAAAACTTGGATGACTCTCTGGAATATGCTGAGTGAAGAAAAGATGATAGCAAGTGGTTATAGCCTTCTTGAATTAATTCATGGAAAATCATTCAAATAGAAAAATTATAGAAATGGAGAACAGTCCATTGGTAAACAAAGCTTAATAATGGGCTTGTGGGATGGAAGGAATGTGATGGTAACTATGAAAAGATCCTTGTGTTGGTACATCTGTGTCTTCACTATAGTGGTTGATACACAAGTATACATGTATCATAAAATTTCATAGAAATAATAAAAACACAGGCTCACATGCATCAGTAAAAGTAAAATGAGAAATATGAATAAAATAAGAGGACTATATCAATAACCCATTTGCAATATCATACTATGGTTTTGTAAATGTTACCACTAAGTGAAACTGGGCTTTCTCAATTATAAAGATCATCTTTATAATTGCTAATAAATTTCAAAAACTTACCTCAAAAATTAAAACTTAACTTCTAATCAAAATACAACAGGACTGTCAAGATTAATATCAGAAAACATAGGTTTTATGATTAGAATAATATCAAGATGTAAGGATATTTTTCTCAGTGATATTCCCTAAATGTATATACAGAAAATAACAATTCTTGAAAATACTTGAAGGGAAGTCTAACTGTGAAAGAAAAAGTAAACTAATACATAGTCGTGGTTGAATGTTTCATGCATCTTTTTCTGTAACGAATATTCAGAAAGAGCGCAAAAAATTTGGACAACATTGCTAAATCAGTTTACCTAACTGATATTTATAAAGCATTATCCAAGAGCTTTTTTTTTTTTTCTGTCAGCTAAGAATACAATGAACTTTCATTGAAATAAACTATCATTGGGAGCAAATGGAATATACTGGTGTCAAAAGTTAAAATGTTTAAAATCATAAAGTGAATTTTCCTGACCACTAAAACATTAAGTAACAGATTAACAACCAAGAAAATGTTTAGAAAATCACTAAACATTTTTAAATTAAGCAAAAATTGAAAATATTTTCAACTGATTGCCAATAAGGACATGTCAAAATGTGAGAAATGTGGCTGAAGAAGAGATAAAGGAAAATGCTTAATTAAATACATAAAGAAAATAAGGTATATGGTTGAAATCAATTAACTATGGTTCTAATTCCTGACACTGCAAAATGTCAAATTAACCAAATTAATAAAGATAAATATAGAAATGGGCAAAATAGTAAGTAGTAGAGAAAAAAATCAATGAAACCACAAGTAATATTTTAAAAATTAACAAAACCTATAAACCTCTGTGCTTATTAGGAAAAAAGAAAAATCATAAGTCACTGATGTAAAAGATTGTAAGATAGCATATAAATTCCAATCCTAAACACACTAAAGGATTAAAGGATGATATTACTAATAATTTTATGATATGACAAACTATTCAATTTTTGTAACTGATTTATATCATTCAACATAAATATCAATATCAAACAGGTAAGATTTCTAATTAATAACCTCTCACTTCAACAATCCTGGCTCAAATGGCTTGCGAGGTACATTTTAATACACAATTTCAGGAGCAAATAATGTCAAAGTGAAAACAGACTTTCTGAAAACACCTCCCAAATTAATTTATGGAATCAGTACTACCTAGTATGAAAATCTGAGAAAAATATTGCTAGACAAAGAAAAAACACTACTTACTGGTACCTCTTTGCTCTTAGTCACACCAAATAACCTTTAAAAAATTATTAAAAAAATAATATTAAATTAAATTATAACATAGGAGATTTAAAACATTACCATATGCTATCTAGGAATATATTATAAAAATAATGTTATAACAAAAAATTTATTTTAGGAATGTAAGATTGGCTACCTTTGTGCAACTGAGTCAGACTAAATCACTACTTTAAGAAGAAAAGGAAAAATAGCATAATACTTCACCAGATACAGAAAAGACATTTGACAAAAGACAAATTAGAATAGAAGAAATTTCCCTTAACTTAGTAAAGGTCACTATCACAAGATGGCTCTCATGTTGTTATCTCAAGAGTGGGTTCCTGATAAAAAGAATGAGTTTGGTCCAACTTTCCATCCTTCTTGTGTGTGCTTGTTTGACCTTCTGCCATGTTATTACAACACAATGGCCCTGGTCAGATGCACTGCCATACTCTTGAACCTCTCAGCCTCCAGAAACATGATCTAAATTAACTTCTATTGTTTATAATATTTTTTAATTTAAAAGTTAAAAAAAAAAAGAAAATCTATATCTAATATTCTATGTAGTGACAAAAGGTTGACTCTTCCTCACAGGGAAAAAGGCAATGATGTCTGATCTGTTTCTCCTTAACATTTTACTGGAGGCCTTAGTCATTAAAATAAGAAAAACAAAAAAGACACACAGAATGGTAAAAAATAAAGAAAACTGTTGCCTCAACCTTGTTGGGCTGCTATAACAGAAGACCACACACTGGGTGGCTTAAAAACAACAGAAATTTATTTTTCAGTTTGGAAGACTGGGGAAATTATAGATGAAGTCCCCAACAGATCCAATGTCTGGTGCAGGAAGGCTTACAAGATCATAGACAACATGGACTTGCTATGGAAGGGATAGGGAGCTCTCCTCTTTTATAAGGACACAGCTCTATTCATATCCTCCTTGCAAAGTCCTCCATTTATTGCCTAATTACCAAATGCCCCAGTTCCCAATAACACTACACTGAACATATGAACTTTGATGAATATTGCTATTCATTCTATAGAAACTACCTATTCATAGAGATAAGGTTAGTAGAAAATGCTAAGGAATATACACAAAAAACTACTGAAAATAATAAATGAATTTAGACAAGTTGCTGCTTATTAAATCAACATTCAGTTGCTATTTTAGTATAATAGCAACAGAAAAAATTCAAAAAAGTGTGTAAAATAGCATTAAAATTTCTAAATGCTTAAGGATAAATATGACAAAAAGTAGACAGAGCATTTTAAAATTACAAAATAAAAACATTTATTCAAATTGTATAAAGAATTTATGAATATAAAACAAATAAAAACAGCCAAAATTTGAAACAAATCCTCAAAGGGATTAAGTACAACATTATTTATCAGTGAGATACAATTGAAGCCTCAATGAGAACATCCTAGACACCAACTAAAATAGGAAAAATTTCAAGGACAGATGATATCACTTTGAAAAATGAGTTTGGCATTTTAAAATAAATATTGGCAAAAGACAATACATTTATCAGTGTTTGCCCAAGCAAAATGAAACATGTACAAAATATCTGAACCAAGAATAACCAAAGCAACTTTTATCACAATGGACTGTAAATGGAAATAGTTATAGGGGTCCATTAGATAAAGAAATGAACACGTGCTATGCTTATTGGTGGAATGACATTTTATGATAAAATGAACTAACTATAGAACATCTCAAAAACAAGATACTAAGCCCAGGAAGCCAAAAACAAAGGACTACAAACTCCATGATTCTGTAATAACAGATTATAGAAAGACTTAACTAATATATAGTAACAAAACATACATCAGTGTTGGACTGTTGGGCTTGGGGTTGAGAAAAGGGATATACTGATACTGTAACCAGGAAAATAAAACTGATAAATACCTAGGTTCTAATGTCTGACAGGAAAAGAATTCAAGAAAAACACAAAAGATAAAGGAAAAATAATATTTAAGTTTATTGTGAAAAAATTTAGTATAACAGGATAAAATCGGGGAGAAATGGAAACAAGAAAAACATTTACTGTCCCCATGCAGTAAATGGGAGTAGATACTCAAAATGATGCCCCTCGCCCCCATCTCTTAGTCTTATACTGGAGAGCTGGGGGAATATATGTGGTCAAAAATAATGGATCTGAGTGACTGAAATAACTACTAAAACAAGCAGGGTCATCGGGGCCCACCTAAAACACAAAGAGGATAGGTGTGCTTCAGAACTTCCCTCTGCAAACGTGGTATTTTCCATCCATCAGAGAAGCCTGGGAGCTTAGTAACATCTCAAAGAGAAAAGCAGAAGCAGGTAGCTCCTTTATGTCTCCCTGTTCCTGTTACTTGGCATCTTAAAGGGTATGGGAAGGGCTAGCTGCTCTAGCTTTTCAGTTTTTACTTCCTTTTTCCAATGTCTAAGTCTGCTCTTGAAATATTTATCAAAATCATATAGTTTTCCTGTCTCTTCACCTATCTATCCTGTCTCAATATAGCATAAGAGAATTTACTTTATAAGTTATATAAATGGTACATACCTTTTTTGTATCATAGTTACATGGGTTTACACATCTGTCAAACCTTCTGAACTATACTCTTACAATCTGTAAATTTTAATGCTTATAAATTATTTCTTAAATTTATTTTAAATACCTCTTGAAATATGCCTTATGATATTACTCCTAGTCTGTAGGAGTTAACTAAAGGAGAAAAAGCCTATATTCTGTGTTTTTCATGCTTAAATAAGCATTCATGGCAGAATCAATAGGCTCAAAGCCTATGGTCTACCTTTAGATTGCAGCAACACAATGCTTAAAAGAATGTATTTGAGTATTTCTAGAGTGAGTATGTTCTTTTCTTCTTCAGCATGGTGCCTACAATTCTCTAATTTTAAAGGGTTTTTACTTCACACCTTCATGTTACTCTTCTGGCCATTGAGGACCTTAGAATAAGCAGCCTCTGCATTTTTTTTTCCATATTTTCAAATTGTAGTCACTACATCAAAGAGAGATTCCACCAAATTCCAAAAGCCTGAACAATTTGTTTTAGTAGTGCTGCTCACATTGGAAGTCTTCACTTATCCTTCTATTGACCTATATATTCTTTATTACGCAAGCAGATTCTCTGACTATTCAATAGGCCTATATGCTTCATTTAGAAAGTGTAAGGAATATGTTACTGACACACTGATGCAGACAGAGAAGGCTTCCTATTTTAACCTACTTAATATATAACATTTTAATGTGTATTTACTTATGACATTTTTCAGCTCTGAACAATACTTAGTAGATAGCATTTACATGATCAAATAGTTTTATGAAGGTATTTTTCTTATATCACTCTGTACCTTTTTTGTTTTATACTGTATAATGATGAAAATTTGCCTACTTTATTTGGATTGTTTTTGCTATTTTGGGACAGAAATAATATTGTTCTCATTTGATACAAACACAGATATTGTATTAAAGACACTGGAACCTATTTTATTTAGCAGATTTTTCTAATGTAAAATTCCTTTATCCTTTAACCCTTTTATTTCTTAATGAAATAAATTAATTATGAAAGGTAACTCTTGGATGCTACGTATCTCTTTTTAATAGATTTTCTATATATTTTAGGTTCATGCACATACAAATCAGTTTTAATGCTGATTGTATGCTTCCAGGAAGGTGGACTATTAGATTTATACATTATTTAAATGCAATTATATATCATGGGATTGCATCAGGAATTTCTAGTGTTAGAAAAATCATGGCCTAATGTCATAGTATTTACTATGGAGAGTGTCTGGACACTTAGTCAGGTCTCAAAAAGAACTGGACTGTGTAATATAATTGTTTCTTTTTCAGACATATTTTAAAATTATAAAACCCAATAAAATGGTCATTACAAATTCAAAGAAAAACCTTCAATAGAAGTGAGTTTTGTTTAATGCATCTGTTTTTCTTTATTTATTTTATAATACTGGCTAATAAAAGCCCACAATTTCCTTTGGAAGACTTTTTGTGTTTGTTTAAAATGTTTCTTCTTGGAGAAAGCAGATCTAAATTCTGAAAATAGTTCTCAATATTCACTATAGAATAGAAATGAATGAACAACTGAGCCCAACTTCAAAGCTTATCAGAAGAGAAAATCTTCACTGAATTCAATGTGTAAGAGAAAATATTTCCCCATCACTCAGGATTTATTTCAGTTTTCTACAGTCAAAAGTGCCAATTCTAAAGATGCATTTACATGTTAGTGCTATCAAAAGTCCTTTGTAAATTGTATGGATTCATTTTCCATTGCTTATTTATAAAAGTGAGTACATGAAATTGGTAATAGACAACTAGATTTTGTTGGATAGAAATTGGCAAATTATTTTCAAGCAAAATAATTTCTCCTTTTTAAGCATTACTATAATCAGTTAAGATTTGATCACTTCACACAAAATAGTCATTTTATAGACATAAAAGTATATTCCACTTTTTATAAAGCTCAGATGTTTTTAGATTTTTATGATAGCCTCCATATTTCAAAATAATTTTATTCTTAGGGGAAAGAGACCATTATTTATGACCTTATTTATAAGTGGAAAGTGTAAAGTACAAACCTCATCTTTGACATTCTAATAATTAGTCATCACTAAAACTATTTCTCTTAAGAGTTAATGTATTATAAGTTCTGTGATTTCCATAAGAATCACATTTGGAAATTTTTTTTTAAAAATCAAGACAATTAGAACATTTCTTTAAAAATACTTCATTTAAATGCATATCAGGACTAAAGATAATTGCAGCAATTATTTGTTCATGAAAGTAACCCAGATTTCATCCTATAATTAATCACCTTGCCAGTCATTGAAATGTATCATGTATTATTTTTATTACTGGGAAGCTGTTTTTAGTAATTATAAAAATCTATGATTCAGAATAGAAGTTCAAAAGCAGACTAATGTGAAGCTCAAGATGTTCCTGGAGTTTTATTTTTAGGATCCAAGAATGAGAAAAGTGAACTTGTACTGCAATTATTTAAGGTGTAAAGAGAGGTCTTTCTGTGAATTGCAGTGGTTTCTATGCATATTTAGGTAATTGGTAGCCATCTGTTAGAGATTACTTCCTCTTTACCAATTTACCTACCTCCAATACACTGCAGTTCAGGGACTAAGAACTAAAAACTTTGCATTGGAAAATACAGTGGAACAGAAGCAAAGTTTGAAATGAACAGTGTGAGAAAGTCACAGAAATTCCTTCAGTCATTCCAAAAGAGAAAGATTTGATTCTACGGATTCCTAGTCAAATTCTCCTATCAGAAATATTCTCAACACTTTAACGTGTGCAATTTTTTATGCACAATACTTTACCTTTTCAGATGTGAATCATGCAAAGATAAATTATCAGAATGCCCAGTTTGCACATCTGTAGTGGTCATACAATGAGCAAGTTCACGTGTAAAGTCAAATCTCAATAATAGAAACAAATATTGACCAACCACCATAGAGGAAATACTTAACTACTTTCTACTTCCTCTTTGAAACATTATATGATAAAATCATTGACTTAGATTTCTAGTTTCCAGTTCTACACATAAGAAGTTTGGAAATTATTACTTTGTACTAACAAGGACAAAAACTGAACAGATTTTAAATAAACAACTATTCTTGGAGCCATAAGAGAGGGGGGAATACAAATGTGGGAAAACAGCAGTCCCACATTTGAGTAGACAAATGGATAAGCATAGGGAGCCATGATTCCTAAGAACCAAAACTGATGGGCAGAAACTACTGTGGGAAACAATGCCTGAGTAAGAAAACTTCAATTGTAACTGATGAATTGCTAGAGGCTTAAGGAAGACTAAAGAGTTAACCCCCCTAGAAGCCCAGTCATGGGAGGAGGGCATGACTTTATATTACCTTCAGAAGTTCAAACAGGTTCCAGTAGTAAATACCAGAGACACGGTACCTGTGATTCAGGCAGAAGGAGTGGAAAAGAAACCATTTTGAAGTAGGACATGGAACTCTGCTTTTCTTAACAAGATCTGCTAAGGGAAAACTTTAATGAGAACCTACTCTGCTGGTACATTATGAGGACCTAACTAACCTGAAGCAAAGAAAGTATCCAAGTTCAGCCCACTCTAGCATTCTTTCCAAACTAGTGGAGGAGAAAATAACAAGAAACACATGTGAAGTTCACAGTACAGAGGTATAAGCTCATAAAAAGACTAATCATAGAAATATAGAATGATTTGTCGCTCCTCACCATACCACTATATTAATAAAATCAGTTTGTAACAATTCATTACAAGGCATATCAAAAGGCAGAGGATACAATATGAAGAGTAAGAGTAAGCTTCAGAAGCAGATGCAGCATGGGTGTTGGAATTACTGAACTAGGAACTAAGAAAAATTCAATAAGATGCTAAGGACTCTAACAGATAAAGTGGAGAGCATGCAAAAACAAATGGATAATTTAAACAAAACTGAAATTTCCAAGAAATAACCAAGGATAAAAACAATAGATTAAAAAACTGTAACCAAAAAGAATGTCTTTAATGGATTTATTAAGAGACTGAACATGACTGAGAAAAGACTCTCTAAACTTGAACTTGAGGATATCTCAATAGAAACTTCAAATGCTTAAAGGTAAGAGAACAACAACAAGGAAAAAAGCAAAATAAAGTATCAAATGACTGTGAGACAACTACAAAAGAAATAACATACACATAATGGGAATTCCATGAAAATAGGAAAGGGCGACAGGAATGAAAGAAAAATAGGAAACAATAATAGAGAAATATGTTGACCCCCAATTAATCTTAGACAACAAACTAGAGATCCAGGAATCTAAAGAATGCCAGTGGGGATGAATGCTAAATACGAGAAACAAAAACTACAAATTGACACACAATTTTGAAGCTAGAAAATCAAAGATAAAGAACAAAATCCTGAAAGAAATAAAAGAGAAAAAAGCATTTCACATCTAGAAATAGAATTATGTCTGACTTCTCAAAGAAAAAAATGCAAAACAATTGACCAAAGTTTAGCAAGACTAACCAAGAACAAAGAGATCTATATAAAATCAAAAATTACAAAGGAGACATTACAACTGATCTTACAAAAAAACAAAGTATCATTAGGAATTTCTATGAAAGTTTAAAAAATGAAATGTCTAGAAGAAATTGACAAATTTCTAGACATATATGACCCACCAAATTGAACCTAAAAGATGTAAAAACATGAATCAATCAAAAACAGACAATGTGCTAAAACTCACACAACAAAGAAAAACCCAGGACCACTAGGCTTCACTACTAAATTTTACCAAAACTGAAAGGGTGGAAATTTTCCAAACTGATTCTATGAGCCCAGCACTATCTTGTTGCCAAAACCTGACAAAGACACAACAAGAGAAGAAAACTGTAGAACAGTTTCCCTGGTGTACAGATACAACAATCCTTAACAAATAGTAGTAAATTAAATTCAAAGCACATCAAAAAAAATCATGTAACATAACGTAAGTTATGGCTTATGAAATTAATGTTATTAGAAAGCAAGACTGGTGCCTCCCCTCTCTCCAGATTCCTATCTCACCTTGTTATTGCTCCCTCTTGTATGTATGTGTTCCCAACATAATGCCACCTACCTTATGTGATATAATCACAAGAACCTGTGCTGGATCTGGCACTATATCATTTAGACCTTTTAGACCAATAGCATCCAAATCTGTGAGCCAGATAAATCTCTTTTTTTTTTTTTGACAATACTGTGGTTTTGAATTCAGAGCCATGGGCTTGCCAGGCAAGTTCTTTACCTCTTGAACCATGCCTCCAGCCTTTTTGCTTTAGTTACTTTTCAGATATGGTCTCATGTTTTTTGCACAGGGCTGACCTAGGACCATGATCCTGCTATGTATACCTCCTGCATAGCTGGCATCCAGATGTGTGCCACCACCTCTGGCTTGTTGTTTGAAATAGGGGGTCTTAGTATGTTTTTACATGGAAGCATCATCCTCCTGATCTCTGCCTCCACAGTACATTGGATTACAAGTGTGAACCACCACACCTGCCCCTTTTTTTTCTTTATAAATAAACCAGCCCATATAGTTTGTGCAGCAATGGAAATTGCACCTATGTAAGAGGTATGAGAAATCTTTGTACTTTCTGCTGTTTCTCTTCAATATAAAAATGAAGCTGTAAATTATTTTTAAAAATCACTGTCAAATGAAGGGGAAATTGAGAATGCAAACCAAAAATATTGGAACAATTAGAAATATATCAGGATATTTATTTAATATCTATTTTTCTAAGTTTTATGATGTTTGTGATATTAAGCATTGTATTTTATTTCATTTATAAAGTAAACAAATGAACACATATTACCAGATTTGTTCTTCATAATTTTATATTCTTTTAAAAAGATGCCAATAAAATTATAAAACTTTAGGCCGCATATTCTTGGATCTTATTTTACTGGATAATTATGTATTATTTGGACAATTGAAAAATAGTTTTAGAAATGGTAATTTCTTCCTGATCAAGCCTATAGTCATTCTCCTACAACCAGAAGACTGAAAAATTATATTACAAATCTTCTCATTTGTCCCAAGGAGATTCTATCATTAAAAAAGAAAATCACAAAATTCCGATAATCCTTACTGAGCTAGGAGACACATGAGATCTAAATTTCTGTGAAATGATGAGAATGGAAGAATAGATTTGGGAGAATATTAATCAACATTTTCTGTAACAAATGCAGTGATGTCTTCCAATAAAACAGTAATAAACATATGTCTCTTGTGACTTTTTTGGGTACAATATTATCACGTAAGTACCCTTGTAATAGAAATGATAATATCTTATAGCTTATTGAATCCAAGGAAAAATATTTTAATAGACATTAAATCTCTCTACAAAAATGAGTACCTATTTTTTAAAACATCCCCCAAATGGTTGACTACTGTGAAATGATTGCAGTACTTAAAAACATCACTTATCTGGAAATCTTTTTCTCCTTCACTCAATATTCTTTTGTTCTATTCAAACTCATTTTCTTCTATTTAATGCACAGTGCATATAGAAAAATGTTATTCACTGCTTATACTAATATATTGTATTTCATCTCCAGAGACACATGACAATGGGAAACTTGATTTGGAAATTGGAACAGGAAGAAAGCAATCTTCATGCATATTTTTCTGCCATCATCTCAATGACTAGACTCAAGACACATTGGACAGCTTTTTAAAGGAGACAGAAATAGTGAAAGAAAAAGAGACAAACAGAAAGTAACCATTAAACAGGTATAAAATAAAAATAAAACGTATATAGACAATCAGAAATTTAAAATTCATTACTCAAATCAGTGTAACCATTATATAAAACCTAGTATTTTCCTCTCCTAACCTGTCTTATTATGTGATCAGTTTATGTTAATTAAATCGTTTTTCCACTTTCAGATCTATAAAAGAAGCTACTTCTGTATATTTGCAATAAAAAATATTTGGTTGTCAAATAATTGAGATTATTTTAAACACACATAATATTAGGCATTTTTTGCAAATAAGTCACATCTGCACCTGAATTGGTCTCATGAAACCATGCTTACCAAGGAGATGAATGTTGTCATGGAGGCTTGATGTCCATGATCGAGCTGCTAATCATTTGGATTCTGATGAGAGCTTAGAAGCTAGAGCTTGTAGATGGCCAATTTCTCACCATGCCCTCACGTTACCTTTTTCTGTGCATTCTAATAGATAGTGCAAGCTATCTGCATCTCATATCAATAATTCTACTGTATCAGATATCTATGATATCATCCATGTATCATTACTTAGTTACTTCCTTAGAGGCTCCACTTCCAAATACAGCCACACTCTGTTTTAGGACTTCCGAATATAAATTTGAGAGCACAAACATTTAATCCATTACATATTGGTAATGAATCGAGTACTGATTTGTGTTCTCCACTCTGTCTTATTACTCAGTCTTCAATCTGTACTCATCTTGGATGAATGTTCTCATGTTTCCACAAATTCATCAAATATTTTTCTAGTACCTACAGTCTTATAATGTTATTACTTGAGACAACATCAGAAAGGAAATCACATACTACTTCTGTGTTTATGAAACTTTTATTTTGGTGAGGAAAGACAGTAAATACAAAATGAAGTGCAAAGCATTCCATTTTCCAAAACTATCTACCTTTCTATATCCCCAAGCCTTATTCTCTATGTCTGTGTGCCTTTGTGTGTGTGTGTGTGTGTGTGTGTGTGTGTGTGTGTATGTGTGTGTGTGTGTGTGTGTCTTTCTCTTATGACCATATGCTTGGAATTTCTAGGTATTAAATTTAGGAAGTAAATAACCACTCTGGCTCAGGTAGGCGCTCACATTTCCCACCAGGAACGTATAGCCCTCCTGATACCAGCATTCTGTTTAAAAAAAATTTTTAAAAATAAAAAAATAAATTTCACGTTCAGATCTTATTAAAATTGCTAGTACTTGTAAACAATGTCTTAATATCATACTTAGTGAAAATTTATTTCTTAATTATGACTAATAATTGTTTATTACCTCAGTATTTACTATAAATATGCAGTTATTTTTGATACTATGCCTTTATACTATTTAATGAATTTCTTTAGTCTGTCTTCTCCTCATGGATTTAAATAGAAATAGACAGTGGATTATATCTAATGATGTAAATAAGGATGAATATTTCTTTATAGTTTGATTTAATAAATTCAAAACTGAATTACTTTTTTTTGTAGCAGTACTTGGGCTTATGATTGCTATGCAAGCAGCATTCCACTTGAGCATACCTCCAGCCCAATTTTGGAATTTATTTAAGAAGCCAACTTGGTCATTGTCACTTCTATGAGTGATTTTTAATATTATGAGTCTATTCATTGGCACATATGAAATTTGCACCCAATTTATATTTAAGAAGAACTTATAAAGCAGTGTAAAACCAGCAGGTAAGGAAATCACACAAAAACATGTATTGTTTTAAGCCAGAAATAAAGTGTCAATCTTACTGATTTTCTCCCAGAAATCTTTAAAGTATCAAAAACTTGCTTCAACAGTTTCTATGCCTTGAAGAAGAGTACACATAAAGATGTATACACCAAATACCTAAATGCATAGAAGAACACATATTGTTCCATATGTTCTATCCTAGTTCTGTCAAAGAGACAGAGAGTAGTCTTCTCAAGGCTCACTCATGAGAAGGACCAGTACAACTTGAGGTCTGTGACTTCCACACAGCTCCATGAATCTTGAGCCCAGGTTACGTGTCTTAGCTGTGGTCTATATTTGGTCGCACAGAGCCTAGAACGTATCCAACATAGACCTCTGAAATGGCTCATAACCATTTGGACAGGAGGTACTAAAGTGAGGTATGGAAGCAGGGAATTACCTTCACTGTGCAAACTCTACCTTTGAGATAAGGCTCAGACAGTTGAGGGACTGAGCAAGGTCATCTAAACTACACAGCTAAATTGAAGGTCTGCTTGTATCAGTGCCTAAGTTTAGTACTATACACAGTCCTATTTCTGAAGCAGAAGGTAATCCATATAGCTCTGGCCAACCCTACACCCTTCCAACTCTATCAGCATTAGCATAATTATAGAACCATTCCAAAAACCAAAACCCAGAAGCAACCCATCTCCAAAAAGTGCCCATGTTTCCAAATGCCAATATCCTCAGAGAGCCATGTTAATTACCTACCTTCATCTCAGGCCATACAGTAAAATACTTCTTCCTCTTTCTTCTGATTCAACAGACTCCAGGAAAATGAAGTTCTATGCAACCTCTCTATCATGAGTAGAATTATGATCCCTAATCACATGCTTTATCTTAGTTTGTTTTAGCTATGAGTGAACACAAACATCATATTGTCAAATCAGACATATTCCATGTCAAAATTTATAATAGTTTCAAGGGTATAAGAAATCAAGAGGCACCTATAAAGAAAAGAGAGGTCTATGAAATCCCGGGTGGCTCCTCTTTTGTCCTATATCACACTTAATGGCCTAGAGTAATACATGATATTTCAAGGGAGGTTTTCAGGTTATATTCCAAAATTAAGATCATTTAAGATACATGTCCATTTTATATATACATGTTCCCCTAGCCTATGTGGCATTTATCAAGCAGCCATGCCCCATTAATTCATAAATCTGGACTTTGGTTACCATAAGCAATCCTAAACTGAGAATGCTCTACTCAAAAGTATAATATAGATGTATGCACTTCTCCTAGCAAATACCATTGTCTATTTATCAGAAGATCAATTATCAGACTATTTACATAGAGATTAAACCAACTAACCTTGTTCTTTTTTTACCCAGGAGCATATTCTTCTCTATCTCAGTCAAATTAATAATTATGAGAGAAATTGATCAGTCCTGGTATGTAAATTCCTTCATCTCTGCTGTATTGTTTGAAAGGATATGGAAGAGAGAGTGTTATGAACTTATTTTGTGTCACTGTTTACCAAGAAAGCTATCATTTATTCCTTAGGTACCATGCAAATTTTAATTATAATGAATATGCACCAAGTTAATAATGGGAAAAGTCAATGGAGTATTTTTTGTCTCTCTATAACTGAACTTCTTCATGGGCACAGAATATGAAGGTATTGACTTATTTGAAGCATAACTTCCTACTATGAACTTCATTTACCACTGGAATTATAAATAGAATTTGTATTCCTCCAGATAATGAAAATTACAAACAGTGCATGTGTTAATTTCTTCCAGTTTGTTAACTAATTCACTTTCCTTTAACTTTTAAAAAGACAAAAAGCAAATAAGATAGAGAACTTATTCCTTAAAAGATAAAGTGAGATTTTAGGGGTTTTTTTAATACTGTTAATTTTAATAATCTATGTTTTGGCATACTATAAGAGTTCATTATTTTCCCCTGGCTAAATTTTTTAAACTTTAAAATAATATATGGATATTATTTTGCAGTCTACTTACTTTACAAGATAGGAAACTAAAGGACTGAAGTAACTGCCTTGCAACAGAGCTTTACAATGATTCTTCAGGAACTACAAATTCAAATAATTCAAATTTGTACTTTATAAATTACATTCTACTACTTATTCAGTTGCTCCTGAAGTCAACATTTCAATTTTAATTAAAATGGGATTTATTTTATTTAAAAACTTCTGTGTACTCATCCTCTTTTTCTATTGAATGTATCACAAATTATGCGCATCATATTAAACAGTACAGTGACAATTTCTTGTTATAAGCAACTGAAGCTGAAGATTGATGTAATGTTCCAAAATATTGCTTAAAAGCATCTAAAATTCTGATCTCATCTTTTAATTCAAAAATGTTACAAAGAATTCCCAGAGACATAATAATGCCTAAGTCAAATGAAATTTCAATCAGTCGGAGAAAGAGCAGTAGAATTCAGGGAAACTCTCATTAACTTAAAGTGCTTATTAACTTCCTATTTCCTTTGTATACACGCGCCAAATGCAAAGATGATTCATATATTATGTGCATTATATTTCTGGTTAATTACATTCTAAAGTAATATTGAATGACAGTATAATAATGATACTATATAATTATAATGTCTATTTTCAGAAAACACTTCCACCTTAGAATCCAACCTGTACTTCAAAGCACCAATTTTTTGGATTGCTTAGGCATATAAAATAAATAGATTCCTATTTCTGAAGGTTACTGGACTATTTGGGTAAATAAATATAAAATTATGTTATTGGTAGGAGTCACCTTAGAAAGACTGACAAAATAGCTAACTCAAGTGAAGAACACTTTGAAAATTATTCCTATGCATAAAATATGTATATCTCCATTTTGATTTGGCTTTGTACTTGTGAGTTTACACTCATTTAATACCTACCAAATAGTTACTTAGCATCGGTCATGTGACAAGTCAACATCAAGCGTTCCTATTACTTGAGACTGAGCCCCAGTTTACTCTTGGGGAGCCACTGTTTCAATGGAACTCAATGGCTAATGTTCCCAATTTACAATATAGTAGAATAAGTCCAAATATTGCTTATGTGTAATGGCCTATAAGGACCAGATGAAGAGAACTAAGTTCTGAGAGGTTGACATCCTATATATAAATGTAAAAAGTACACTAAAAGGAAATGGGAGTTCATAACTAAGAAACAAAGGCAGACAAATGTATTATTTTATTAGTAATAATTTATAATTAGAATTATAATTAATAACATACAAGTATAATTATTAATAATTATAAAATATTTATTGATAATTTCTAACATTGGGGCAACTTAACACTACTATCACTCTTTAGCAATATCAACAGACATGAAATGGAATTAAAATACTTGTGCATATTAGAACACAGGAAATAATAGGTAAATGATGCAATATTGCAGTTAACAAAGGAGAATATTTTTCTCACTACTGCACACATGAACAAATACAATGTCATACTGTGCATTCTATGACAAATAAAGTCTTTTAAGTAAGACTATAGTCTTCTGGGAGTTAGAAGAGAAAATGTAAAACTTGAAAACTTGGTGATTGAAGTCTTTTCTAGTTTAAAAGGTTTTCTTGGAAAACTCAGTTTCTATAAGATAAATAATACCCAACAGCTCTTCTCCAAGGTGTCACCTAGTTGTATTTATAGGAGCAGGTAGTTTAAATGATCCCATGACTGGGGGAAGATTGGGAGGTACTCAGTGTTCATACTGTTTTCTGAAGCATTATGATCTGTTGATGTGCTGTTAGAGCCAATAAGTTATCATCCAGTGGTGTATATGGTCCCGGCTCTGTATTCCCATTTGCAAGAGAAAAGCCTTTTAGTTTCACCTTCAAATCTGTAGTGGTTCAACAGTTCTCTGAGCAACTTATCTTCCCCTAACTTGGTGTTGTGAGTATTTCCTGATTATCTAGGTGGCATACTAAGTAGGAAGTAGAGAGTCCGAATTTCTACTTCATTCTTTCCTGAGTTGTGTATTCCCTGTTCAATTTCCATAGCAGGGAACCATTGCAATGATTCAAAGCAAGAACTGGGGAACAATGCTCAGTTTTTTTTTTTTTCATTTTTCTTCAACCTATCTAGCAAAACACATTACCTTGAAGGAGAAATCAACACACACACACACACACACACACACACACACACACACACGCATGCATGCATTTGATCATTGGTCTTCCTTGCTTTTCCCCCCAAATGCCTTTTCCACAATCCTTCACGTTTTGAGTACCATGCTTCCAGTTCTTACCTATTCTTCCCGCCCTCAGGATTTCTCCCACATCATACACATATCTAGGAGAGGATAAAGCAAGAATGTTACCAAAAATATTATTCCCATTTCAGCCTCAAAAACTTAAGAACATCAAGTTTAGCTACAAAATATGTAAAGCCATATATTTTCCCATATGCTGGCAAAAAAACCAGCTAGAAAATATCTGAGTATATGGTATGTTTCTGTATATGAAACAAGAAGGGAACATATTTGTACCAATACATTTAGCTAAGTTAAAATAGATTAAATTTGTAAGCCTCCTTTTAAAATAAATAAATTGTATTAATTTTAAGCAGAATCTAAAATTATAATTATCATTGGAATAAAAGCTGCTAATTAAAAAACAAAAGAAATTTATGCATCTGTGACTTTAGAATTTCACACAGAAACTGCTTTCTTTAAAGTATATAACATTAATAGCAGTGCATGGAATATCTACATGGTCTCGGCTCTATCACTACTTTTAAATATATCCAAATATAATTGTCAAAGAGTAGATAGATACCAAAATAATTATTATCACAAGGGGCTATTTGGTTTTTTATTTTCATCATTTAAATATTTCTAGTGTTAAAACATGACTATAATGTAAAACACCATCTGTTGTCATACATAGAAAATTTCTATATCTGAATTCTAAAACTCTATAATTATTCAAATGTTAAAAAATAGTAGTCCTGTAAGATTGAATCAACAATGAATTTTTGTTCTCTTGTTTAATGTCCAACTTCTAAAAATGATTTCCTATTCCTTGATCTCAATAATTTCTAGTTTCTGTGAAACTTTAAAATTTGGTTCATTTTATAGTCACCCTGATTAGAAGTGCTGACTTTACTATCAAGGTCACACAACAGAAATAATTGCCTGAGTTTAAGGCAGATTGTTATTTCTTTGTGGCACATTAACACTTTAATTCCACACAGATCATCTTTACTGTCAGTGCTATGCAGGTGAACACTGACAACTACCTAGTGAAAGCTCAGATGTTTAACATATCTCAGTCTTCAAGAATGATTCTTCTATTTCACGAATACTGAAAGGCAATGTCACATTTAGCTATTATTCTTTAAAGTAAATATCTTAAACTTGGAGGTTTATATACTTGTGGGGAAATGTGTTAAATCAAAGTTAAAATTAATATAGAAATAACTCATATAGTACACTAATATATAATCATGGCCAACTATGTCAGCCATAAATTACAATGATCAGTTAGCAATTTATATTTGATTTTTAGCTTTTATGTAATTTGAAATGCAACTACACTTCTACTACAGGCTCCAGTAAGCTTTTACATTATGACTTATATAACATTATAACTTGAGGCAGCATAACAGAATAATAAGAGCTTAAGCTTTGGAATTTGAAACCACTAACATGAAGTCCAATTTATATTAAATGTCAGCAATGTTACATTGGAAAAATATATACTCCTAATGTTAAGCCTCAGTTTTCTTAACCACAAAATTGGGTATCTACCATGAAACCTTCTTTTTATACTATTCTAAGATATAACATCAGTCGATGTTACTTTTAAAATAGCTTATTAACCAAACAATCACAACCTCTTACTTCAAAAGTAATATGTGTTATTCTTTAGTGTCATAAATGTATAGAATGACTTCTGAGTCAAAAGTCACACAAAGGCCAAGTGTGTTAGCTCATGCTGCTCAGGAGGCAGAGAAAGGGGAGGACTGCAATTCACAGCCAAATCCAGACAAAAAAGTTAGTGAGACCCCTACCTCAACAAATAAGCCAGACATGGTGTCTATTATCTCATCTATGTGGGAAGTCATAGGTAGTATGATCACAGGTTGTCCTGGGTAGAAATGAGAGACTCTCACCGAAAAATAACTAAAGCAAAAAAGAGCTGGGGACTGGGCTCAAGTGGTGGAACACCTGCCTAGCAAGCTGTGAGATCCTGAGTTCAAACTACAGTACTGTCCTACCCCCCAAAAAAGTCACACAACTGGTAAGTGGTTAAACAACAATCCTCAAGCATCAACAAACTCATCCCACAATCAATAGATACACATAGTAATTTCTATTACTAAGTCAAATTAAAAATCTAGTATCATTTTTTAATTTCTGTTTTGGACGTATGAAGCATCAAGAGAAAAAAATCACTAATACTAATTAAAACTCTATCAAGAACAATCTGGAGAGAGGTTCCAAGATGGTGACTAGAGGGAGGAAGCAGATAGCATGAGCTCCATAAAGTAAAAATCTTGCTGAGATGTTGCAGACATATCTGGCAGGAAAAACCACCAAGAAGAGGCAAAACTCTGACACCCCTGAATCCCCAGCCCGCACATAGCTTCCCCACGTCACAATATACAGAGAAATTGGGAGGGCTCTCACACCAGTTCCTAATCTACTTGGGAGACATAGACCAACAGGTGAGCAAATAAGTGGCACATGGTACTCCCACAGCCACCCCTGGGATTAATCAGCATAGCCCCCAGAAAGACTGACCCTCACCCCACAAAAAAAAAACAAAACTGAATAATAAACAAGGAACTGAAAGGACACATAGCAAAGAGGGCGAGGCACCTTGAGCTCTGGAGAAAGGGAGAGAGCAGTTCCCCACACGAACTGCAAATAAACAAACCTGCTGGAGAAAGTGCATTTTGTGGCTCCCCCCAGTGAGCTTGGGGTGGGGAAGGCTTGCAACAGTGGTTGACATGTGGGACACTCTGCTGGAGAGTAGGGGGAAGGGCAGTTTCCCATGTGAACTCTAAATAAACAAGGAATGCAACTGTAGCAGGTTGGTAGGACTCTACACTGGAGAAAAAAGGAGGAGCAGGCACCCAGGAGAACTCTAAACAAAGCCTGCTGGAGTAGGTGGGTGTTACAGCTCCCCCCAGTGAAGTGCAATAAATAAAGCCTCAGCAGCAGCCGGCTGACAGTAGGTGGCAGGTGAGCTGCAGCCTGAAACAGAGCAGATAGCAGTTCACAAAGCTGTCTCCTAACCCAACCACCTGGCAAGACAACCACAGTGCTACTGATTAAATACAAACACCAGGACTGGATGCTGAAGGAACAACACCAGAACTACTAAGACTGAAAGAAACATCAAGTTTCTGGACCTGAAATTTTAGTTCTTTTATAGTTTTATACATCTTTTTTATTTTCTTTTCAATTTTTTTTCTTTTTATCATTATATATATTTTTCTCCTTTGGTAAGACAATGACAGAGCTGCTACTCAAACACCAACACCAGGACTGGATGCTGAAGGAATAACACCAGAACTATTAAACTTTATTGCATTTGAATCTGGGATTTTTTTTTCTTCTTTTTTCTTTCTCTCTTCTTTTTTCTTTTTTCTCTGTCTCTCTAATGCTTGTTTAATTCACTGTTGATTGGTACACTATTTCTCCCTGTTTATTTCTTTGGCTCGCTATATTTTTTTCTTTCTCTTTTCCTTCTTTGCTTTCTTTCTTCTCTTACCCTTTCATTCTAGATATTATTATTTTTTACTGTTACAAGCTAGATAATACTAAATTTCACACAGTGCAGGGTCAGTAACAGCACCAAATGGAATGATGGGAAGACAGAAAAAGGATGGAAATCATTTTCCCCACAAAAATAAATTAGTACAGGAACCAGAGGGAAATGAAGAAAACAGATATCCAGATCCAGACTCCAACAAAACAAAGATAAACCATGCAAAAGAATCCAATGAAGCCCATAAGAACACCCTGAAAAAGAAATCCTGCAAGTAATCAATGAGAATTTTATAGAGATGATACTGGATAGGGTCAACCAAAATGTACAGGAGACACTCAAGAAACTCCAAGACAATGAAAATAGAGAATTTGAGAAAACACAAGAACAAATAAAAGAAACTATAGAAGCACTGTATAAATACCAAAGTGAAACAAAGAACAGATAAATAAAGAGATAAATGAACTCAGGACGAAAATAGACAACATTAAAGAGGAAGAAACTCAGGATGGAAAACCTCAGAAAAAACAATGAAACAGAAATGCAAAACAAAATGGAAGTCCACTGCAGTGGACTAGAACAAGCAGAAGACAGAATCTAGAACTCAAAGATGAAATGGTAATTAAAGGAAAAACTGAAGAACTACTAGTCAGACAACTCAAGACCTGTGAAAGGAATATGCAAGAATTCACCAACTCCATTAAAAGACAAAACCTGAGTATCATGGGCATTGAAGAAGGAGAGGAGGTACAAGCAAAAGTAATTCATAATATATTCAACAAAATAATAATAGAAAATTTCCCAAATGTAGAGAAAACTATGTCCATTCAGGTAAAGGAAGCCTCCAGGACACCAAACAGACTTGACCAAAATAGAACTACCCCATGACATATTATCATTAAAACAACAACCACAGAGTATAGAGAAAAAATATAGAAGGCTGTAAGAAGGAAAAAAATAACAACATACAAAGGTAAACCCATCAAAATCACAGCAGATTTCTCAACAGAAACCTTAAAAGCAAGAAGAGCATGGAGTGAGGTCTTCTGGGCATGGAATGAAAATAACTTCAACCCTAGGATACTCTACCCAGTAAAATTATTACTCAAAGTAGATGGAACAATAAAAAATCTTCCATGATAAGAAGAAACTAAAACAATACATGACCACAAGCCCACCACTACAAAAGATTCTTTAAGGAATTCTGCGCACAGAAAGTGAAAGGTAACAAAACCATGACAGGCAGTACCAAACTACAGGAGAAGAAAAGGCAAGAAAGTAGAGAGTAACATCGATTTAGCTACACACAATCAAACCCTTAAACAACTAAGACAACTAAATGACAGGAATCACCACATACCTATCAATACTAACACTGAATGTTAATGGACTTAATTCCCCCATTAAAAGATACTGTTTGACAAACTGTATTAAAAAGGAAGATCCAACAATTTGTTGCTTACAGGAGAGCCATCTCATCGACAGAAACAAGCACTGGCTTACAGTGAAAGGCTAGAGGAAGATTTACCAAGCCAATGGCCCACTAAAACAGGTAGGAGTAGCAATATTTATCTCAGACAACATAGATTTCAAACATACATTGATCAAATGAGATAAAGAAGGACATTCCATACTAATAAAAGGGGAAAAACACCAGAAGGAAATATCAATTATCTACCTATATGCACCCAACGTCAACACACCTAATTTAATCAAACATACTCTGAAGGACCTAAAAACATATATAAACTCCAGCACAGTGGTAGTGGGAGACTTTAATACCCCCTATCACCAATAGATAGGTCATCCAAACAAAAAATCAATAAAGAAATCCTAGATCTAAAACATACCAAAGAGCAAATGGACCTATTTGATGTCTACAGAACATTTCATCCAACTTTTACACAATATACATTCTTCTCAGCAGCCCATGGAACCTTCTCCAAAACTGATCATATCCTAGGGCACAAAGCAAGCCTTAGCAAATATAAGAATATAGAAATAATACCATGTGTTCTGTCTGATCACAATACATTAAGACTAGAACTCAACAACAAAAATAATAGCAAAAAATATGCAAACAGTTGGAAACTGAATATCACATTGCTCAATGATCAATGGGTCATTGGTGAAATAAAAGAGGAAATTAAATTCTCCTGGAAGTAAATGAAAATGAAAACACGACCTACCAGAACCTATGTGACACGACAAAGGCAGTCCTGAGAGGAGAGTTTATAGTCATGAGTGCATATACTGAAAAGACAGAAAGATCCCAAATCAATGACCTATGCTACATTTCAAACTCTTACAAAAACAAGAACAAGCAAATCCCAAAACAAACAGAAGGAGAGAAATAATAAAAATAAGAGCTGAAATCAATGAAATAGAAACCAAAAAACCATATAAAAAATTAATGAATCAAAAAGTTGGTTCTTTGAAAAAATAAACACGATCAACAGACCCCTGACAAACCTGACTAAAATGAGGAGAGAAAAAACCCAAATCTATAAAATCAGAAATGTAAAAGGGGAGATAACAACAAACACCATGGAAACCCAGGAAATCATCAGAGACCTCTTTGAGAACCTATAATCTAATAAATTTGAAAATCTTAAAGAAATGGACAGATTTCTAGATACATATGACCATCCAAATCCGAACCAAGAGGACATTAATCACCTGAATAGATCTTTAACACAAAATGAAATTGAAGTAGCAATAAAGTCTCCCAAAAAAAGAAAAGTCCAGGTGATGGATTCTCTACTGAATTCTATCAGACCTCTAAAGAAGAACTAATACTAACCCTCCTTAAACTGTTCCACAAAATAGAGAGGGAAGGAAAACTGCCTAATTTATTTTATGAAGCCAGTATTACACTTATCCCAAAACCAGGCAAAGACATCTCCAAAAAGGAGAACTATAGGCCAATCTCCTTAATGAACATTGATGCAAAAATCCTCAACAAAATAATGGCAAACCGAATTCAACAATACATCAAAAAGATCATTCACCACAACTAAGTTGGCTTCATCCCAGGAATGCAAGGGTGGTTCAACATACAAAAATCAATAAATGTAATAAAACAAATTAACAGAAGCAAAGACAAAAACCACTTGATCATCTCAATAGATGCAGAAAAAGCCTTTGACAAGATCCAACATTTCATGATTAAAGCTCTGAGAAAACTGAGAATAGAAGGAAAGTACCTCAACATTATAAAAGCTATATATTACAAACCTACAGCTGTCATTATACTCAATGGTGAAAAACTGGAACCATTCCCTCTAATATCAGGTAAGAGACAAGGATGCCCACTATCTCCACTCCTATTCAACATAGTACTGGAATTCCCAGCCAGAACAATTAGGCAAGAAGAAGGAATAAAAGGAATACAAATAGGTGAAGAAACTGTCAAAATATCACTATTTGCAGATGATGTGACCTGTACCTTAGAGACCCAAAAAACTCTACTCAAAAACTCCTAGACACCATCAACAGCTATAGCAAGGTGACAGGATACAAGATCAACATACAAAAATCATTAGCTTTTCTACACATGAATAACGAGAAAGAATATATGAAAACAATTCCATTTATAATAGCCTCAAAAAAAAAAATCAAATACATATGAGTAAACTTAACAAAGGATATGAGTGACCTCTACAAGGAAAACTAACAACCCCTGAAGAAAGAGATCGAGGAAGACTACAGAAGATGGAAAGATCTCCCATGCTCATGGATCAGAGAATCAACATAGTAAAAATGGCTATATTACCAAAAGCAATCTGTATGTTTAATGCAATTCCCATCAAAATCCCAATGACTTTTATCACACAGATTGTAAAATCTACTCTAAAGTTCATTTGGAAACACAAGAGACCTCAAATAGCCAAGGCAATACTCAGCAAAAAGAGCAATGCTGGAAGTATCAAAATACCCAACTTCAAACTATATTGCAAACAATAGAAATAAAAACAGCATGGGTCTGGCACAAAATTAGAACTGAATACCAGTGGAACAGAATAGAGGACCCAGATATGAATCCACACAGCTTTGCCCACCTTATTTTTGACAAAGGCACTAAAAATATATGATGGAGAAAAGACATCCGCCTCAACAAAAGCTGTTGGGAAAACTGGTTAGCAGCCTGAAACTAAAACCATGTTTATCAATCTATACTAGTATCAACTCAAAATGGATCAAGGACCTTAATATCAGACCCCAAACTCTAAAGTTGGTACAGGAAAGAGTAGGAAATACCCTGGAAATAATAGGTATAGGCAAGGACTTCCTCAGTAGAACCCCAGCAGCTCAGCAACTAAGAGAAACTATAGACAAATGGGACTTCATAAAACTAAAATGCTTCTGCTCAACAAAAGAAATGGTCTCTAAACTGAAGAGACCACCCACAGAGTGGGAGAAAATGTTTGCCAGCTACACATCAGACAAAGGACTGATAACCAGAATATACAGGGAACTCAAAAAACTAAACTACTCTAAAACTAATAAACCAATAAAGAAATGGGCAAGTGAGTGAACTAAACAGAACTTTCTCAAAAGAAGAAATTCAAATGGCCAAAAAACATAAGAAAAGATGCTTGCAATCTCTAGCCATAAAGGAAATGCAAATTAAAACCACGCTAAGATTCCACCTCACCCCTGTTAGAATAGCCATTATTAGAAACACCACCAACAACAGGTGTTGGCGAGGATGTGGGGAAAAAAGAACCCTTGTACACTGCTGGTGGGAATGCAAACTAGTACAACCACTCTGGAAAAAAATTTGGAGGCTTCTTAAAAATCTAAACATAGATCTGCCATATGATCCAGCAATCCCACTCTTGGGGATAAACCCAAAGGAAAGCAACTCAGGCCCAAAGGTACCTGCACACCCATATTTATTGCAGTGCTATTCACAATATCCAAGTTATGGAAACAGCCAAGATGCCCCACTACTGATGAATGGATTAAGAAAATGTGGTACTTACACACAATGGAGTTTTACTCATCCCTGAAGAAGAATGAAATCTTATTATTCTCAAGTAAAAGGATGGAACATCATTCTGAGTGAGGTTAGCCAGGCTCAGAAGACCAAAAATCATATGTTCTCCCTCATATGTGGACTTTAGATCAAGGGCAAATACAGCAAGGGGATTGGACTTTGGTCACATGATAAGGCGAGAGCACACAAGGGAGGTATGAGGATAGGTAAGAAACCCCAAAAAACATGATAACTTTTGATGTCCTCAGTGCAAAGGAACTAATGCAGAAACTTTAAAGCGACAGAGGCCAACAGGAGAAGGGGACCAGGAACTAGAGAAAAGGTCAGTTTGAGAAGAATCAACTTAGAATATAATGCATATGTATATGAAAGCAATGCAGGGAATCTCCCTGTATGGCTATCCTTATCTCAACCAGCAAAATCCCTTGTTCCTTCCTATTATTGCTTATACTCTCTCTTCAACAAAATTAGAGATAAGGGCAAAATAGTTTCTGCCTGGGAGCCAGGGGGTTGAGGGGAGATGGAGGGGGCAGAAGGAAAGGGAGGGGGTGGGGGGAAGGGAAGAGAAATGACCCAAACATTGTATGCACATATGAATAAAATATATGAAAATTAAAAAAAATTAAAAAGGAACAATCTGGATCATTTATACCAAAGTTAAGAAAACAAGGTAACTTGATAAACTGAAATCCAAAAAGTGGCATAACACTCTACACAGAGAGGATCATATAGATTCTTTTGACAGAGAATGAAAGGAAAAGGTAATAACATCAGAGATAAGTATGAAAAAAAAATCTTAAAAGTCAAGGGCAGACTGGTTTGAAAGTTTAAGATTCCTGAGAAGGCTAGAAACAAGGTCAGTAGCCTTCCTTGCCAAAGCTTTTGTGTAGTCTTCCGCTGACAGGGAGAAAGATTGAGGGAATGACAGGAGACCAGACAGACCTCTTGTAGTTAAGCATGCAAGAAGCACCTAAATTTCAAGGTGAAGTTAAGAACCTTATGATGCTTTTGAGTATTGAGTACTGTGGGAGAAAATCAAGAAAAAGAAACACAAAGAACAATATCTTGGACAAGCTTTAATGGATGACACATGGAGAGGTTTGTATGTGAGAGGAATTCCCTCACAGCAGGAGACCTTTCAAAGAGAGATCTCAGGATGGAACCACCATCCTGAGAGGGAAAGTGGGAGACAGGAACGACAGAGAGACAAGCTATGCCACTCCACTGTGAGAACTCTAGTGAGCAAAAGTGAATAGTGGTCTTTTACAACTATGAATTTCCCCTAATTTATGAATAGCAGTTGCAGGGTATGATATGCAGGCAGACCCTAAATGGCCAAAAATGTTCCAAATGGGGCAATATTTAAAGCAATTTAATATTTAGGAATGTGAGTTTGATGCTGACCAGCTTTGTGCTCACAGGCCTAGCTTGCTGTAATGAAGTAAACAATATAGAGACTAATATGAATGGGCCATCTGTATTATAACAAACTAGAAAAAGTTGTCTAGGACCAGTATAAGTACAAACAGTTTTCCATTAATACAGAATGAACAAGAAATCCAAATGTGTCGTGGCCCCACTCTGATTTGAAGAGAGAGATACATGTGCATGTTAGATACCATTTTTATGCACAAGTTTTTAAGAGCTGATGCATAATTCTTGCTTTTTCCAAATGCCATTGTTCATGATGAAGATTCAGTCTGCTTCCATGAATAAATTCAATAGAAAATAGAACTCCAACAAAATCAAGATGATTGTGACATATATCAGAGGAACCCAATGCTTCCTAAGGGTATTTGGGTAGAGGTTAAACAGTGTCAAGAACTGGTGGGAATGTTAATTATGATAGGTGTTTTTTTATAAGCATCCTTTCCTGTTTACTTTCCCTGTGAAAGAGAAAAATTGCTGGAAGCAAGCTGTTTGGCACCTTGAATGACAGCTAGTAGATTCTTCCCTTATGCCCAGCTGCCTTAACCAAGGAGCTGTCAACAGAGCAGCAACTCTCTTGACAACCAGTCAGATTGTCATTATGGCAACCTGGCTGCTTTGAACTTGTTGGATTCCTACAGGAAACTATATTTCCACTGCAAAATAACTACCTAGCAAGTGTGAGCAACAAGGACCTGAGTTCAAACCCCAGTACTGTCTAAATAAATAAATAGAACCCCAAAACCAGCCATCTAAAGATAAAATGGATAATCAGGAGAATTATCTCTTCTCCACCTCCCTAACTCCATCACCATGTAGTCAATTTTATGATATTACTTCAAACACTGGGTTGTGGCAACAAATACTAGGTCAATTTCTTCATAATCCTTTTATGTGTTGGTAGAAAGGTATGGAAGCCGGCATCAGTACTCCAACTAAACTGCATATTGCTGCATGTGGGGTGTAATAACTTAGATGTCAATTAAGTTTTGGCTTCTCAATCTATCACAACATAATTTCTCATCTACTGCTCTTTTCAAATCTCTTTGAAAATGAAGTCCAAAGTCCTTGAACACTGTTGAACAGAGAAAGAGACCAATGTTCTTATAGAGAGAATATTCTTATAGAATATTCTTGTCTTCTATAAAGTCTGACATCAGTAGGACAATCCTGATTTACTTTATCTATAATTTATAAGGTGGGTTGTGTAAAGTCTGGATGAAAAAATATTTGGGATCCCAAGAATCTCTCACAATTAACATCAATGGAAAATTCTTTCTTTGAAATAACATTGGTTCCAGTACACTATGTTATCCACTTTTACCCATGTGTGTCATACTTGTTAGTATCTTTTTTCTTTACTAAATCTGGGCAGACATAATTACAGACTCATTTACTGCTTTAGCAATTTCCAAGATTGGTATGGAAAGATTTCTACTTTTCTGTCTCCTGGCATTTGGTAAATAAAAACTGTTATATCTTGTCCTGTGATTGCAATGTGTTTAATACTGCTATCAGTGCATTCCCTCAACCACAAGAATTACCTGAGTGACACTGTCTTTACTGTTTAATAAAGACATAGCTGTCTTGAGGTCTAGCATGCAGCTATGACAAAACAGCCTGCACAGCAATGTACAAGCCTGGAACATTAAAGGATTCAAACATTATTTCAGCATTATATTCCTTGTTTTCTGGAGTAATCACTGAAATTCAGTGCAAAGAAAATAACTGTGTTCAGGTTCTGTCTTTAAATATTTAAAAATCCCAATCTTGAACAGATCAGGGAAAATTGGCCAGTTCATTGTTTTCTATTGCTTCTTCTCCAATTAACAGGTCATCAACATCTTTTATCACCCTGCTTTGAGCTGGAACACCTACTTTTGCTGCCTCCTAATAGCAATACAGGAAGGAATAATAACTGGTGGCTCTGTATTTCTATTATCTCCCAGCTTTGCACAGCTGGTGCCACAATTCACTACAGAGGCCTGCAGCCACCTTCTTCCTTACATGTTGCTGCTACTGCTGCCATCAGCTCCCTGATGGTTGGAGCCAAAAATTGATGGCATAAGATGGGCATTTTCTGACCATCCAAAGGTAGGACACCACTTTTTCTAGGGAGGTTGGTGGCTGGGAAGACCAAGTAGAAGCAAAAAGGAAGACTGCTGGGTCAGCACTAATCACTTCTGCAAACTGGAGAGACAGATAGGCCCTGCCCTGTCAAACACTTCCTTCCCCTCTCTTCTCTCCTCCTAATTCCTGCACCCACTCTTTTGTTGTTTTAAAATAAAAAGGGTTGAGGGTTGTTTGGTGCTTCACCATGAACTAGCCCAAGATATCCAGACCCATGCAAATGGAATTTAGACTTAATTCTTATTTGATCTTTCTTTAATGAAAATTCAATTTGCCATCTTACCCAGACATTATTTTGAAATAACCAAAATTTTTTATAATCTTACTTGACAGTAGAAAAATATTGAAATAGGCATGCTTTTATAGATAGTGTTTTTTTCCTTATTCTATCTCATTAATATTACTTATATTTTAAGAATATTACATGAATCTTGAGTATGCTTTAAATTCTCAAATATGTGCAACACAAGTGGCACTTTTGACTCCTCAACCAGTCAAAATTTGTCCTATTCATACTCTAAATTTTTATCACAAGCCATAAATTAATCTGATAATTAACTTATAACAGGATAATATTTCTATCTTTAAAGTTGTAGTTAACTTTTGAATATAAAAATTCTGAGATGCATTAGGTATACACAATGCATTTAAATTGTTCTTTATCCTAATAATACCAATTGGAAGTTTATATTTTTAGTGAAGATTTTATTATTTTATTGTGGATTATTAAGGAAATATGGCAAAATAGGACAGATTCTATAAATATGCTCTGGACACCTTGTCAAATATATTAAATCATTTTAATATAATTATACCATCTTAAAATACTGTAATATTTAAATAAAAATTTTATTGTGTTAACCTTTCTCTTATTTTGTGTTCATATGCACTTCCTTATTCTGGAATTATTGCAGGTCTGGATCACAGAAAGAATCTCTGCTCTCCTTAATACTCCTATTAAACATTTCCACCTTCCAAACATTTCGTTTTCTCTTCTTTCAGGTTCGTGATCAAAAGCTGGCAATTGTTAGCTGGACCTGTAATCCCAGTTATTTGGGAGGCAGAGACAGAAGGATCCTGAATTTGAGGCCTATCTGTGCAAAATTAAGGAGATCCTATCTCAAAAGTCAAATTAAAAACAAACGAGCAGAGCATAGATCGGGCCTTCAGTTCAATCCCTAATATAAGGGAATACAAAATTTTAAAATTGATAACCCAGCTGAATTCTTTCTCCTCACTCCATCTACTGTTAGAGAATTACAGCCCATCACTTTTCAAAATGAATCTTCTTTCCAAATTTCCTTTCTCAACTGTCCTTCAGAATCCTGCCTTTCTTACAAGTGTGTAAGTTACTGATGCTGAGGCACTGAGTTTTAGCAGCACAATGTTGTATAGATCACTGGTGCATATTTGTTTGTTACCTTCATTTCAGAGTTCCCAGAATTTCCCAATCTTTTCTCATCTGTTCTTACAGCATGAACTGCCCTGCGGGTATAACACAGAAATGCACAGGTACTCTACTGCTAGCAAAATGTTTAAATCACAGTGGATGCTACTGAACTCATAAAGTAGATTAAATGTATTTTCTAATTGTCAATTCTGTCCACTTCTGAGAAATTTACATTTTTGACCCACCATTGGAGTCTCTTTGCAGTCACAAATGCAGAATATCTTTTAATACAACTAATCTTGAAAAGGAAAGCCTCTATTTTGTCTTGAAGCCAATAACACAAAGTTTTTGTATAACATGAATCTCACAAAAGGTTCCGACTTTGCATGGAGTAAAAATTATCAGCTACGTTACAACATAGTCATAGCTAAGGAACAGGCCTTCATTTCTCTCAGTAGAGGCTTGTTGAAATAAACTGGTAGAAAGGAAGAAAATGTGATTCTTCTCTAAGGTATAAGAAGTGATAGTCAGCAATTCATTAAAAAAAAAAAAAAAGTAAATTGAAGAATGAAGGTGCTAAATAAATATTGAGATTTAGATATTTTAGCCCAGCAGGTCATGGCTAAAAAATATGATAAAATATTTACTTTATCATGAAGAATTTTTTTATTTCATTTATTCATATCTGCATATAATGTTTGAGTCATTTCTTCCCCCTTCTCCCCACCTCCTTCCTTTCCCCCCCACCCTCTCCCTCTCCCCCCAATGCCCTTGCTTCCAAGCAGAAACTGTTTTGCCCTTCTCTCTAATTTTGTTGAAGAAAGAGTATAAACATTAATAAGGAGGACCAGGGGTTTTTGCTGGTTGAGGAGAGGATAGCTATATAGGGAGATTCCTAGTATCATGTAGAATTTTAAGACATAAAGACTTTGATTTTTTTATTCACTTTAACATCTGTGACAATAACAAGTTTCATATATTAATGTTTTACAGGTAATTGATAAATGCCTCATTTCTTGATAGTGCATAAAACAGGATTGTCTTATAGATTGCAACATTGTGAATTAGATTTCATAAAATATGGTAATACCTAAAATATTTTAGGATTTATAGTGATAACTAATTTTTCAAAATATTATAAATTACATGGTGGGTCCATTAATATCCAAAATATTTAGCTTAAAATTGTACAATGAAATGTGTCTAATTTATATGATCAAAGGGAATTATTAATAGTCCACATAAAGCACTAGTTCTATATATGTGCTAAACATTGTAGGAAATATCAGCATAAGAGCAGTTCTAAAGAATCTTATATGTATACACATGCCAATATATATATGTATATATATATATATTTCACACACATAATGGTGTGAAATGAAATAGCTTAAATATTTTACACTTTGGTGTTATGAAACATTTATGCTGAAACTCCCACAAAAAGAAAAAGTAAGGTCAGCAAAATGCTATGAAAGACAAATGCCTCACTTACAAGATTATCATTGGAGATTATTTTAGAATAAGAGGATTTACCCAAAAAATGCATACATTCACTGTACTTTAGTGTTTAAATATTGAAATTTAACTGAAAAATATTAATACGTTTTGTGTTTACTTTAGAGAGTTATGCTTCAGAACAATATAACTTACAAATGAGTTTTAAAAGTTCTCATGTTTTTTATGTGCATAGCTATTTTTAGCTATTTTTTAAACTAAAGGCATAATCATGTTCTCAAGTTGTGATGATTTTCTTTCAATTATTTTATTATAATTTCAGATATTTATATATTTAAAATATACTGGCACAAAAGTTCAAATATAAGCCAGTAGTCAAGTCTTGTGACTTTTAAATTGTTTTATTGAATTTTTTGAAAAATTACCATCTATTTCAAATCATACTTAATGTTATATTCAAATGTTTTGTAATAAGATTTTCATAACCATACTTTTTTATAGAGGATATGAAGTTAATAAACAAAAATTATAAAACTGTTACACACCCACTATAACCAGTCAACAACAGCATTACCTGTGACCTCCTTGTGTGTGCCACTGAGTTGAGAATTGTTCTCCCTGTGCCCAGAGATAACAGCTGTCCTGGACTTCTGTTGAAATTTTCCGTTTTCCTTTCCGTGCTAAATCAACATGTTTAATTTTTCCTAATTTGTCCTTTAGACATAGACAATGTTTCTGTGACTTTTTTGCTTTTTATTACCCTTTTGAGATTCATCTCTCTTGATAACTGCAGCCTTATTTCATCTTTTCTTACTGTTCCAGAAGAGCCCATCATACAACTGCCCTACAATTGAATTTTCTGCCTACTACTGATGTTTCAACATTTTTGGCTGTTTTAATATATTTTCAATTGTTAAAATGTGTCACTAAGAATATACCTATGCATCATTCTTGGCATATGTGAGAATTTTAATAGGACATATAGCTAAAAACAGTGTACATTTTCTTGAATTTTGTTAAGTAATGATATGTGTGCATATGAATTTATATTTAAGAGTTTGCATTGTCTCACATGTTTACCAGTATTTAGTATTGTCAGACTTTGTAAATTTTGCTAACCTGAGAGAAAGAGGGACACACACACACAAACACACACACACACATTGTGGTTGAATTAAACAACTGTTAACAACCATAGAGTTTAGTTTAGATGAGTGTAATTTAATAACAATAGCATTACATATACCACATGGATAACTCACAAATTTAACATTTGCTGGAAATCATGAATGATTAAAAGTTCCTGGCTAGTGTTATTTTGCATACTTGTGTCTCAATACATTTCTACCTATTAGTCACTTCACAAGAGTATGCAAATTTGCTGAGGTAAATGTTAATTTTCTATGGTTATGCCAAAATTATGATGGCACTTTTTCATTGCTTCTGATTGATTCATTTGGTTGGGTTAATGTTATGTTTTATTTCTTTGCTGCCAAAGTTTTAATTAAGTAAAATTTTAATGTTTAGAGAATGAAAAAATTACCAGTGCACCTAATATACAATTATAAACACTCAGAAATATTCATATGATGATTCCTGCAATGCTAAGAAAATGATTTTGTAGAAATCTGGAAAAGCATTTTTCCAAATATGTCATCTCTCTCAAGTGATATGACAGTAAGCTTGTGCATTTATTATCTGGTGAATTTTCTTTTATATGTTAGTAGCTATATAAACTGAAGCATTATATTTGATGAGGCCCTATAGATGATAATATTATTTAACCCTAAGCTCTTTTATTTAATTTATGAATTAAAGAAAAGAATGTAGTTTTGTCTGAATTAAACTATATCTGTTCATGGTACTATCTAGTTAATCTTATTTTAGCAATTGATAAGTATATACAAAATATATTCCCAAAACATTCACTGAGGTATTTTCTTATAACAGCAAAATAAGGGAAACAAGAAAACTGTAAATGTAATATGTCATTTATAAATTATCATAATATAATACATGTAAAAGTAATTGTATATTTTATTTAAAATTTGTTTAAAGTTACACTTATGTAACAGTAAATCTATGTTTCTTTGTACGATGTCTGACCTCTCACTATTTTCACATATATTTTAGTCTAAGTCCCCTTTCCTAGTAAGATTCAAAAGAGTTGAGTCATCTTCTTTCTCCTCATCTCTCGATGATTTGGTGCTATGCAAAAATGTTACTACATGAAAGACTGCACTTTCAAATGTAAAATGCTACACTTGAAATTTTTCTAACACTTCCCACTACATTTGTCCCACTCACAAAATTAAAGTCCACAGACTGTATTGATCTATCACCTCACAACCTACATCTCTTTTTTAATTTTAATCTAGGATTTGCAGTCTCTATGTGGGTAAAGAAAGATGTCAGCACAGCTCAGCTAAATGGGAGCTGTCTAAGGCTGAACCCCAAAGTCCATTGGAACAAATAATTGATCAAGCAAGACCAAGCGTATTAGACTTACCACAATCAGAGAGAACATTTCTTTTTTTTTTTTAACAGATTTTACATAAAAAATTTAGTTATAATGCAGGTTGACAGAAATGCAGACACAATTTTTAAAGAATAGTGGGGTTCAAATTTTATTTCTCACAAATGAGTCAAATTAATGTTATCTTTTCACATGGCTAAACTGAAATTTTTTTCCTGAGAAGTAACCTTGGGGGAAAAACAAAAAGAGAAGTAACCTTGGGAAGACTGAGATGAACATTGGGTGACACTTTCCATAGCATTTTTTATTTTAAAATACAAAGTCTCAGGGCTCGGATGCAGCTCAGTGGTGGAGGCCCTGTCTAGCACTCACTCATCAGGCCCTGGGTTTGATCTTAAGCACTGCAAAACAAAGTGACATTAAAGTATTGTTTACTCCTTCCCCTATTTCAGTCTGTTCAAAATACTCTGTGACAACAATAATAAATAACATAAAAAACAGGGGGAGGTCTAGACTTCCCCGTGTCTACCCAGGTACTTCTGGGCTCCAACCTAGAAAATCAGAACCTTCTACAGAGTTTACAGATATAGCTACTGATCTGGACCTCGTGGGGTGGCCTTATGTCCCTCAGTACCTGCCTTAGCTTCACTCAAAAATGGGCAAATCTCTCACTGTCGATTACCCAATCAGGGTCATAGCTTTCCAGACGGGCAAGATATCGTGCAAAGCTTAACTGACTCAGCCTGGCAGTGTGTCTCAGCAGGTTCTCCAGGATGGCCATAGAGATGCGATTCCCAAAGAAACTGAACATGGTGAGCTGGGAGCAGCTGCTTAGGGCAGGCAGGATGGCATCAAGCTGGGAGTTGGTGACCTCACACTCCTCCAAAAGCAGTCTCTCCAAGGTGCTGGCCACTCTCTCTAGCAGAGCTCAGAGGGGCTCTGGACTCAAGCCTTCCAAAGGGTAGTCTTGTAGGTGCAGGTACTTAAGCTGGCTGGTGCTGGGACACTGGGACAGATACCTTACATCTGACAGCTTTAGTGGGCTTGACCTCAAAGAGAGGCTCTCCAAGGGTGTCTGGCTCCTGAGTACTTAAGCAGTTTTCCATACAAGAAGAAGACATCATACAGATAGAGTTCCTGGAGGTTTTTCAGCTTTCTAACTGAATGGAATATATAGAAGAATACCATTCATTTAAAGAAGGGAAAGTATAATCTTTGGCCCACACACAGCTGAATGAAAAGACACAAAGATTTTGCATCTTGCCCACATAATGAACAACTGTCTTTGTGGTCTTCCAATTCCAGTAGTGCACCATGTACAGCTCCTGGATGTGGACCTGCAGAACATTCGGAATTAAGTAGCTTCCTCTATTTTCCCATACGTGGGGCATATTCATCTGTAGGTTTTCACAGTACAACTTTTCTAAATGTTTTATCTTCTTGACCCACCTCAGGAGGTGGGCTAGGAATTTATCTTTGAGGATATCGTCCTTTTCTTGGATACAGATGTCTACAAACACCTTCACGGGCTGCTTCGCTACCATCCCTGCACAAGGATTTGCTGCTCCCTGCTCAGGAATGTCCTCTGCAGAGCAGGCACTGGCCATGGCCATGTAGCCCATGGTCCAGACATCCTGTTGCTCATTCTGTAAATTCAGCACTTGCAGATTGCACCTCCTGTTGTGAACCTTCTGGCGCCACAGCATATTAATCAAATCTAGGGCAACCTCTAAGTCCTTCAGGTCCATGTCTTCATGAGTGCTCCCAGAGGGAGGCAGGGCAAGGCCCAGACCCTGCACCATGGCATTCAGGATCTCTGTGCTTCTGTAGGCAAAGGCCTTCTTGAAGAGCTGAAGGAAGGAGTCCACTGGCAAGCTGTCTATAGAAGAAACAGCCACTGCTTGGTTCCTTACTAGGAACTGCATTGTCAGCTCCTGGAGTGTGGTTGGGGCCTTGGTGCTCATCCTGATGGGTCTACAGGGAAAAGAATCCAGATGTGGACATGGTTCTCAGGGCTCTCTGAATCCCAGAAGGTACAGGCAGTGACTCCAGGCTCTAGGAATGTTCTTCAAGAACATTTCTTAACTTAATCTTAGCAGTATGTGAAAGGGGTAAAGTCAGGGGAATATACTTTAAAGGTTTTGGGAACTGGGATGGATTATTTTAAGGTGGATTTTGCAAAGCAGAAAAATGATTGGGTTAGGAAGTTTACAGCATAATAGTTTTAGCTCAGTGGATAAGGTAAGCGTCTTGAAGCAAGTCTTGAAGATCAAGTTATTAGTCTTAAAAGCTAGGTGATTTTACTTCATTTTCTTGCCTTCTAAGAACAGAAACTTTTAGTCCAAATTACTAAGCTGTTTTTGCCTGATCACCCTCCGTCATACCAGTATTTAGTACAGGGAGAGAGAAATATGTTGCTATCAGTTTTAAAGGCAAACAGAATCAAGAAAGCAGCACATAGCTTACTTCATAAACCAAAAGAATCAGTGGGCAATCCAGTTTTGAATTTGTTTAGGACCTAAGCATCTGAATTATAGGGCTGATAGTGGAGAGGTAAAAAGACTATTTTATGCTCTTAGATACTCTTTATTTCATATTATAAAGTACAAATTCCAGGAGTTACAACAAATCTCTCTCTCTTTCTCAATCTCTATCTCTCTGCTTCTCTGTCTGACATATTTGCCTCTCACTCTCATATACATTTATGTACATATATGTATATTCATAAATCTATCTCAGAGCTATGACTGATTGTTGGCTCTGTAATTAGGTTGCTGCTTTTTGTCGTGTAGAGAGTTTTTGTTTTTATGACTAGTCACGGATGTTTTATGAAAATTTAGTAAAGTCTGCTTATTTACATCATTTTGAAAAAATTGTTTATGTAATACTCTAAGATTAGAATCATAGTTTATATAAATAGATATGATATAATATGATGGTTTGATGGTATATAGATCATTAACAACCCAAAGACCCAGCATATATAGATACAAAGTGTTTTCTAAATCATCTGCTGTGAACAAGAGATATTGCATTAACCAGAGGCTTTCAAATGCAAAGTTCTGAAGTGACAAAGGAGGGTGTACTTAGTTATTAGTTCCTGGTAAGAATAGGTGTGTTGAGAAAATTAACTATGTGATACACAATCATCACACACAAAGTGATCTGACCAAGAGGAGGCAAAGGGGAAAGGAAGCCAAAACATCACTTCCTTTTTACTCTCAATCTTCTGCTTCATATGCTCAGTCAGTTAGCTGAAGCAAGCCACAACTCCTGTGCTGCAGAAGGTATAGAGAAGAGTCAGCCAAGATTTTGGACAGGCAAATGAACAATGTGCAGGGCAACCCTCTTCTATGGGCTATATGTGGGTCTGATGCTTGCATGATGGCAGACCAGAAGAAAAGATGTCATAAATACTCTGATAGCACAGTGAGCAGAAAAACAAGGACTTTAATGACAATGGTGAGTTGCAGGACCAAATTTAGAAACATTTACCTTCAAACTGTCTGGGTGAAAAATAATAAATGTCTACTATGGTATGGATGATTTAACATAACTTAGCATTGTACTATAATTGGTGTGCAGAACAAATTTTCTTAATTTCTGAATATGACTTTCCGTAAGACAGAAAACGGTAAATCACACTCTCAAAGTTATTATGTTACTTAAATGTACCACCTTATTGAAAATATTTTGAAGCAGTAAATAACTGTACTAATATACAAATTGAAACAATCTCACTAATTTATGTTTTCATATTTTATATCTTTCTGTGTCTATGTTCCTTCTATCAACAGATTCCTCAGACAAATGTCCTCTCTCTCCATTTCTACTGGCATTTTATTCGTAACCTTTTATTGTTGTTTTTCCAGTGTCCTTTTACTCTTTTCAGTTAACATACGCTCTTGAAGCTGAGTATTATGATTTTACAGGCTTATATCCCCACAGACTTTTGAATCAAAAAGTGATGCATATAATGGATGTTTGATAAGTTTTGCTGAGTAAACATGACAACATGAAAGTATTTAATCCTTTGAGATCCAGCATATATTATTGTATTATATGCACTAAAATATAACACAATGCTTATCTCTGACATTAACTAAAAGTCCACTATCAATAAAAAGTAATATGTCTTTCTATAGCTTAAATTAGGAAGGACACTTTCACTTGTTATTTTTACTGAATAAAGCAAAGCCACCAGAAATGTCATTTCTGAATTCACTTCAGTTGGTTCAGATTTTTGGAAGAGCTGAAAAGTTTTTAATAAAAAGAAACGTACCAGGGATCAATAAAGTTTCATTTCCACTTGAAGCTTTCTTCTACATTTTTTTTCTTCCCACCTATCTATACAGCAGTCTATGGTCCACAGGACACTGAGAGCATAAGCTTTCCAAAAGAATTCTGAAAAACACATTTGGCAGCACAGCTTTCCTTCTTGTTCTTACAATTGTCATTGCTTAGAATGTATCTTTTACTGCAGAATTCTTGGGGTATTAATAATGTAAATCCAATTGAATACATCAAATATTTGAACTGTACTTACTGTAAAAAATGGACACAAAACCAGACACTTGGTGTGCCTGACCTTTAAAATATGTTATCATCTCTTAGCAGAAAGAAGAAAATCAAAGAGATGGTTTAAATAGCTCTCAACTTTTGACACAATTCCTGCAAAGGAAAGTAACATGTGTCTAAAACCAAAAATATTTATACATATATAAATGTGTGTGTATAAATACATATGTAAATATATATTTTAATATATATGAATATACATGACTATATATAGTCAAATATATACAGCCAAAATATATACATTCATTGCATTTCTTACTCCCTGTAGTCAAAACTGAGAATAGACATCAGAATTCACTTATATATAAGCCTATGAATAACTTACATCAATATTTATCTTATTATATGTAACATAAATGAGTTAACTTACATCAATATTTATCTTATTATATGTAACATAAATGAGTCAGTACTTGGGGTATGTGAATAAGGTTTTTTAAACTATAAGTGTTGGGTTATGTACTTATTATATATCTTTGAAATTGTTATTTTATTTACTTTGGTAATAATGATCTAGTATAGGTAAAATGCTGCCAATTTACAAAATCAAAACCCAGGATTTTGAAAAAAAAAAACTACATGACTTCATTTCTAGGGCTTTTGCAGAGCTTCACAAAATATTCAAGCATCGTGGTTTTGTTTTCAGAAAACAATGTCTTTCTTCTTTTAGTCAATTATTGTGTAGCTCTAAATAAACCATTACGACTGTGTGCTATTGTATCGTTTTAAAAATATGCCATTTACACATTCCTTTTTTTCTAGAGTATTCACTCATTCATTTATGAATCCATGCAACCAATCAACCTTTTTTGACCATATAATACGCACCAGGTTTAGCTCTACCCCTTAAGAATTAGAAATATAAGGAGTTAAAATCTGCCTTATGAGGCTTCTATGTACTAAAAGATACACAATTTAAAAGCCTAATTACAATGCAGAGCAATAAATGCTATAATAGTTGGTGTAGTTGGCTTTAATTAGGAGAGGGCATTTAGCTCAGACCTAGTATTTTATCTAGAAAAGCTTCCCTGAGGAAGAAGCACTTGAACAGAATATTTGTGGCATAAACTCCTCAGGCTAGTATCCAGTCCATAAATTCATTGTTTGTAGCACTCAGTAAAAATTTTCTTTTCAGTCTTAATTTGCTGGCTCAATTAAAATAAGCCCTTGAATCTTTAAAAAGCCCACTTTTGATGTTGAAAGATGGACCGTGCCTTACTGCCTTTCCCCATCCTCTGATTCAGAGATAGGGAAATCAACAAGGAAGAAAAAACTCAGACATATGTGTCCTTCTGGCTAATAATTAGTGAATGAAACAGGGACTTTTTTATGCCAGGCCTGAAAGTGAGCCATTGACGAACAGGGGTCTCTTAGATCCTCTGAAGTGTACATTCTAAGTGATCCCATCATTCAGTGACTTAAGCTTTATCCTTACTAGCTAGTTTCTTATAATCAGAGATTTGTCAGTTCCTCATACTTATGAGATTAAAGATAATTCCAGACAGACTATCTATACTGTTTTTCTTTCCCTAAACTGGCTTGACATGAAATTGTCCAATTCTTTAGCTTCCTTCCTTTCTCAGTGGTTTAACATGACTTCTAGAGATTGAGACATCTCATTGAGTGCTACAAAAAGAGAGAAAGGAGGTTACTGTGTATTATAGGAAAGAGGAAGGAGGATGAAGGACACACGAAAAATAAATCTTTCTTGCTTAGTTGATTCCCTTTAAATAGTCACTCTGTATATCTGACACGATGCTCTCCTGCTCATATCTTACAGACCCATCTCTCCCTTCAAAGTAATAGGAGTACGTATGGTCCTTTCTGCCACATAGTTTGAACTGAAGATACATTTGGGAGGAAGAGTCAGCAAAATTGGCTAGTAATAGGCATATTAAAATGAAAGGAAGCAAGGAACAAGGATGATCCCTAGATTTTGCACTGAAAAATGGGTAGCTATAGATAACACTAATTGAAAACAAAAATAGAACATTTTTTACGTAGATAGAAAGCAAAGTTTTTTTGTTTTACTTTGCAGTTCTTAAAAGGTATTTAGTTATGTGAAGTTGATACAAATTTAGGAGTGATGGTAAATTTAGGATAATAGACTTTGAATCATTCCCATGATGATGGCATTGGAAATCATGGAACCAGACAAGGTTATGAGTTCATGATAGAACCAATGTTTTAGAGGAAGTTTTTCATGGCATTTCTGCAGTTTTTGTTTGAAACTATCCTTAAATATTTATGTAGCAAAGTACCTTAGAATATAAGGGTATGTCTGTCCAGAGCAGAAGTTAGATTTGTTTCTTGACTGGGTTATTAAAGAGAATAAATGTTTTTAGTACAAAGATTAGGCAGGTTTGTTAGTATCCCTTTAAAGGAGGTTTCCTGAACAGATAATGGATTGGTGCCATAGCATTCATGTAGATCCCTCATGTAGATCCCGTGAAAATACGGAAAATGTGAGTTCATGCTGCTCATTGTGCCATGTGCAGTAAATTTTTTTCTCTCTGACTCTAGTCTGAGCCTTGTATCTTTGCCTGTCATCTGCGGAGGCTAACATGGTAACTTGCAAGTAAAGTAAAATTTAAGAACCTTCACAGTTCTTGACAACATAGATAAAGAAGACAGAAGAGGAAATAAAGCAATATCTTGGACTAGCTAACATGTATAAGTCAAGAGATTTGGAGGATCCAGACAAGGAAAATAAAGAAGGAATAGTCATTCAGACAGACTCTAACCAGAGGAATTTATTTTACTTTTACTCACAGAATCCTTTATTTAAAAATGTTTCAAATAGGAGGTTTTTTTTTTCTTTTCTTCTATTTATTGTTTAAATAGATAATTGACCCAAGCATTCCAGCTAGAAATACAAAACAGTTAGGAAGTTTAACTAGCCCTAAATCAAGTAGCAGAGTTAATTTTAACATGCAGGTATATGGAAAAACATAATGTTATTTCATATATCTTACAGTCACTCAGTTTCCTCCATTGGTAATACCTGTAATAAGTATAGTATTGTTATAATGAAGAAATTTTCATTGATCTTTTATGTTGCTAGTATTACATTTATTTATATGTATAAATATATTTAGCTCTTTATAATACATATGTATAGATTCAAGTGATTACTAACACATTAAAGATACTGAACAATTAAATCATAAGGATCTCTTGTACCACCTTCTTATAGTTATTGTCTCTTCCCTTCTTCCCCAAATAAGAATTGGCCATATAAAACAAAGATGGAGAGAAGATGGGCAGAAGAAGATGTGTAAATTTTGTAGCTGGGAAAATGTGTCAGACTTAAACAGTAAATTTTATTCTCTCTACTGTTATTTTATTTTTCCTTACTTTATTACGCACATATTTCTCATCTCCATTAATTGTTTGATGGGAAAGAATAATTTATTAGGTAGATAGATACATAGTTGATACATAGATGATAGATGCATACAGATGGATAGAAAAAATAAGTATTAAAATAAGTACTTTTTCAGTTTAATTTTTAAAAATTATATCACTGTAGTCAATTCTCTGCAAATTACAATATAAATATTATCAAATACCTGCCACTTGTTTTGAAGACCTAAACTGTCATGGAAAAAAAAAACTGTAAGACAAATGATGATATCATCCTATATACTCCCAGAACCCTAGTTGCACATCCTGATGGCAGTACTTTATAAATTTACTGCTACTACTCAAATATTAGTTAGAAAGTCATATACTTTTGTTGAGGTAAAGAGACATGTGAAGGAACAGTGAGAGAAAGACAGGGAGATAATTTCATGTGAGAAAATGGTGTCCTCTTTGTAGTAAAGAAGCCATAATCCTTTCCTCCTGACAAAAGAAAATTCCCCTTGGCATCATGGCATGAAAATAAGGTTTGACTGTGCTGCTTTTCTTGTGTCTGGATACTTCAGAATCTGTTTTAGTCTTCGCCAGTGATCCCAAATTGGATATAACCGACCTTCCAGAAATTCTAGTCACCAACTCTAATTCAGATACATGGTCAGCTATTTTTCTACCAGCGTTAGTGAAAAGAATAGATGGGACAGTATTACATCCTATATTTTTCCACCCCTTCATTCTCTGAGATAATAAAACCAAGTTGTACAGATAAGTGAAATAATTTATAAGGGAAGTACAATGCAAAAGGAAAAGATTAGCCTCTCACTGCTGGAGACTAAAGCTTAGGTTTCAAAAGGATAGGAACCTTTAAAAATTCCTCTAGTGTGTCTGCTTCTCCTGTCTCCAACCTCAGTGTATTTTTATGGTCTATTCTGTAAGACAATCATCTGTGTGTCTCTTCACCTAAACCCCACCTACTTCCTGAAAATCTATTTTCTTCTACTTACAAGTGAAAATCTTGCTCTTTGAGTTATCACCTGAATCAGACCTGAACTGTATCATCTGAAGGAACACTTGGACCTCATTACTGATATCAGATGCTCCCCCAGTTTGAAGATAGACAAGGTATTCCAAGAACCCTTCTCTAAGGTCAAAGTGCATCATCTGGCAAGCACCTCCTTTTATTTTCCCACCCATGCAAGGTTCCCTTAAATAAATTTTCTATTTGGTTAAGCCTATCTACATTCTCACAGAGGAATATTAATTTTCATGGAGAATAGAGCTTATAGCGCAAATATTTTCTTTCAGTATATAGTTTATATCCTTACTAATTAACAATTTGTTTCATCAATCAGCAAAGCAACTGGCACCTTTTCTAAAGGTATTAGGTCCATTTAATATAGAAATTAACCTCAAAATCTTCTCCCTTTGTAAGTGATCTTGCTTTGATAAGGTGGCAACAAAAAAAAAGGAAGCTACCAGTTCTCTTTGCATTGTCATATAAGCCAATGTTAAAAATACAGCATAGAAATATGGACAAAGAATAGCACCACTCAGATACCAGAAGCAATTAGTAACCACATCTAAAATCAGGAAGCTGTGGATAATTCTACTTTGACAGATAATAGCAGTGTAGAGCATGGTGATCTCAAAGCCTAAGAAATGGGTAAATTAGAGAAAACTTGGCAAGATAACAATAGTATTTAACCATCTGAAGGAGGCAGAATGCATGTACAAAGCTAGTCTCGTTAAGACTATTAAAGAAATCCAGGTGAAAGAGACCTGAAGTTCTTACTGTTCTTAATTCCTCTAAGATATTAAATACCTGCCTATTGCATAGAATACAATGAAAGTGAATGAATTTTTTAGCCAGATTCTGAACAAGTTAACTTTAAAAAATAAATAAAAGTGTAAGAGCTAGGGATTTTACTAGCTGTTAACTTTCCCAAAGCACAAGGATATAATATTTTACTATAATGTAGAAACAAAAGACATCACCTGAAATATTTATCTTTGTTTTTCAGAAGCACTTATTTTGAGAGGATATGGTAAAATGCTGCTAATCATTTTACATAGTAAAATATACTTTCATTCCTCTGATTTATGTGATATTAAACCATGGTGCTTGACACACAAATATAATAAAGGATCTCTTATTGAGATATAAATCTTATAATTGATATATTCATAAATATGACAGAATCTTTATAAAATACTAAGTTGTAATATAATCTGAGTTAAAAATTATAATAAAAATTACTAAAATGTAGCAAGGCACTGGTGGCTCATGCCTATAATCCTAGCTACTTGGGAGGCTGAGATGGGGAGGATTGCTGTTCAGGCCAGCCTAGGCAAATAGTTCATGAAACCCAAATCTCCAAAATAGCCAGAATAAAATAGATTGGAAGGTGTTGCTCAAGCATTACATCTCCTGCTTTGCAAGTGTGAAGCCCTGAGTTCAAATGCCAGTCCCACCAAATGTGTTAAGAATAATCATTTCACTTTAAAGCAAAGAGTTACCCTTATTCCATTTTGCATATAACTAAAATGAGGCTTTACAGAAGCTTGATAAACTACGCATGTTAATAATCCGTAGAGTTAATAGCATATTTCAAAATCATTCAGTCTCCAAACAGTGCTAAATTTTATAAGAAAAGTTTTATTTCAAAATTGTCATGGAAGAAATGTTAATTCTAAGATTTAGCAATTTCATTCAAAATGTCAGTTCAATTATCTCTCAGAGCCAGAACTCCCTGTCATGAAACCATCCATAGAGACTTTTTCTTGTTTCTATTGGTTATTATTAATGAATCATAACTGTACAAAGTGTTTCCATTGTGATACTTCCATACATGTATATAATTCAATTAAAAAGCTTCTACATAACAAAGGAAACAATGACCAGAATCAATAGACATCTTAAAGAATAGGAGAAAATCTTTGCCAGATATTCATTAGGTAAAAGATTTATATCCAGAATATATAATGAGTTTGCAAAATTAAAAATAAAAAAACAAAAGTCTATGAGACTCTTTGAAAGAATTCTAAACAGGAATAGATTGCTTTCTTTAGGCTATGTTTGATTTGGCTCAGGAAGATACTTTAGCTAATTTATACAGGAACTCCTATGATACATTCATGCTGACAAGTGCACAATGTTGTTCCTTCTTGTTCCAAACTTGGCTTGTATTTAAATTCAACACAAATTGTTTTGACAAACCAGAAAGTAAGAATTGGACGTTTCCTCTTGTCTCAATCATTTTGTCATGTCATTACTGAACTAAATCAAAAGTTTGTCCACATTTTCTTTTTTCCTCTAAAAGGACTATTCTATCTTTTCTTCAATTGAGGTAATACTCTATTCCTTTCATGAGCTCTAGGAAACACAGAGGAATAAGTAGGCATTTTCTATAATCAAGGTCCAGTTCATATATTGAGATGCCAGAGTTCTCCTATTTATCCTTAATTGTCATATCAAAATAAAATTTCAGGTGAGGGTCTAATTAGTTCAAATGAATTAGGTATAAAGAAAACATAATCTGAATTTTAATAAATGATAAAACCCTTAGGCCACTGAAAAGGATTTCAATTACAGAAGTTAGGCCTTTGAAAGGTAGGGGAAACTCTTGGGAAAGAGGAATGCAAAGTAGGGACTGTCATGGGTCTCTTCTCATTCCCTCTAAAATCACCAAGCTATACAGCAATTATATCTCCTAAGAAGAAATGAAAAGCTAATGGGTTGAAAGTGCTGACACAGACTATTTCTGTAAATAGAAACTGATAACATATGGAACTGTATGTCAACTATGATAATTATACTCTAAAACTCTAATCCACTTCTTCATAAACCATCTCCATTATCAGTAGAACACTAGGCAGTTGTGATAGGGGTTAACCAGCCTAATAATAGACACTTGAATTAATTTTCCCTCCTTTTCTGTCTCAGCCTTTCTAGTTCTCCCTTTTTCTTCCTTGCCAGGAAGGTACCTGCATACACAGTAGTCACAGTTCTGACACAGCTGGCTCTAGAGTGACCCTGTAGTAGCAAATGGACTGTTTTTTTGGCCAAGGGCCTGAAAGAAGATTAGAAGGAAAAGTGCTCTGGGATAGAGACATGGGATGGAATTGTGAGTGTAGGAGTTTTAGTCTTATGCAAATTCCAAACAGAGAACATCTGCAGTGGAAGCGGCCACATATGACCAAGGTATAAAATATATATTTAGAATAAGTACTTTTCTAATTTATATATTAATTATGCAATATAATGGGTTTCATTATGACATTTTCATACATGTATATAACATACTTTGATCATATTCACGCTCCTTTTATCCTTCCTTCTCCTCTCTCCCTCTGCCACAGGTTCCCTTCCTCTTATCAAATAAAAAATTTAAACGTATGTAAATCTTAAAACATAAATATTTTCTCATATGTCGTTTTATGTTGTTCTGTTTTTCTCTCATTTAAGGGACTGTAACATTGTGAGTGAGCATGAGTGAGTGTACAAAGACATACTGTAAAATTATCAGCTGATTTGGTATCAGGCATACCAACAGTAAAAGCCTTAAGTAGAGCAAAGAGGCAAACATAATCTAGAAATTTCTTTTCCTTTAAGAGTTCTAACAGACATTTAAATGTCAGGTGTGCATATAACTACAGTCTCATATAGCTATGTCTACCAAATAAAGCTTTTGGGTCCATTGGAAAGGGTGATTCTTTCTAGGCACACACCAAGGAAGTATGAGGCCCTGAGGTCAAACCCTCGTACTGACCAAAAAAATCATTACAAAAGGGCTGGAGGCATGGTTGAAGTGGTAGAGTGCTTTCAGTATTGAAGAAATAATGGAAAAGAAAGAAGATTATTGATGTCAGATTAGAGATGGATTTCACATTGACTTTTTCAGGAAAGGAAAAAACAAAGTTAACTTTAGACAAGAAGGGAAACAGACTGTGTGGTGGAAAAGAACTGCTGGTGACTGCTTCCTTTCTATGAGACAAGCCATTATGGGGATTTCCATGCATTGACTGCCATTACCTGACTAAACTCCTCCCTAATAAACACCCTGTTCTTTGCCCCACCCTTTCCTAACTCACTCAATGTCAAAGTTAATCTTGTAGATGCTCAGGTGAAAAATTGTGGGGACAACTTTAAACAAATCGTATAGGCTCTCTTTTCAAAGTGTATCCTGAATTCAGCATATCCCATATGCAGCAGCAGTCTAAGCCACAATCACTTTTCTCATGGACCATTCTGACAGTCTCCTACTGGCTTGCAGTACCCACCCTTGCTCTCCTACAGTCTCTTCCTTCTACAAGCAAACAGAGGAACAATTACTTAAAATACCAAGATAGATCATGCCCCATCTATACCAAAGTCTCTAAACAATTTCCTTTCTGGTTTAGAGTAAAATGCAAAATCCTACTCTGGCTTTATAAGGCCTGGCACTTGTCCTAGTAGTTTATCCAATTTTCATCCATTGTCACATAAGTAGGTTATACTAAGGGGAAGTCACATAAAAGAGGAGGAGTGTAAAAGAAGGAAGTTAAGAAGGTGAATATGGTTGATGTACTCTCTACACAAGAATGAATATAGATTTTTAAACCAGTGGACCAGTCTCAGGTCTAATTACATTTGCCTCCTTTCTAGTCTTTATATGTGTTAAGCATACTCCTTTCTCAGGACCTTTTAACTCATTTGACACTCTTTCTTTAAAAACATATATATATTCTTCTCCATATGATAACCTTTTAGGTGTTTTTCACTTTATTTGGATCTTTATATAAATGTCACTTCCTAAGAGAAGTCTTTCATGTCAAGTGCATCTAAAATAGCAGCACCATTTACTTTTTAATTTTATTCTTTTTTAAAAATATTTTTATCATCGTTCTGGGTTAGGGATACATTGTGCCATTTATAAGTTCTTTACAGCAAATCAAATATATCATATTTGAATTCACCCCCTTCATCATTCTCCTTTATCCTTCCACCCCCATACCTGGAATAGTTTCAACAGGTACCATTTTTCCATTTACATATATGTATACAAGTTTTTGTATTATGTTCACCTTCCCACATCCTTTCCCTACCTTCTCCCCCTTCTTATTGGTACCAATCCTCCCAGGCAGGACCAATTCTGCCCTCCTGTCTCCAATTATGTAAAAGAAATAAAATGACATTTTTGCTTGTTTAGGATAGCTACACAGGAGTTTTCTTGTGACTTTCCATGTATATATGTATTCTAACCTGAATTGGTTCATTGTCTTTATTTTTCTTCTTTATTTTACCTTCTTAAGGTAGTTTCAACAGGTTTAAAAATTCTGTATTCATTCTTGTATAGAAAGTATATATCTGTTCATCAAAAGAAATGGTCTCTAAACTGAAGAGAACACCCACAGAGTGGGAGAAAATATTTGCCAATTATACATCAGACAAAGGACTGATAACCAGAATATATAGGGAACTTAAAAAACTAAATTCTCCCAAAACTAATGAACCAATAAAGAAATGGGCATGTGAACTAAACAGAACTTTCTCAAAAGAAGAAATTCAAATGGCCAGAAAACACATGAAAAAATGCTCACCATCTCTAGCAATAAAGGAAATGCAAATTAAAACCACACTAAGATTCCACCTCACCCCTGTTAGAATAGCCATCATCAGCAACACCACCAACAACAGGTGTTGGCGAGGATGCGGGGAAAAAGGAACCCTCTTACACTGTTGGTGGGAATGTAGACTAGTACAACCACTCTGGAAAAAAATTTGGAGGCTACTTAAAAAGCTGGACATCGATCTACCATTTGATCCAGCAATACCACTCTTGGGGATATACCCAAAAGACTGTTACTCCAGAGGCACCTGCACATCCATGTTTATTGCGGCACTATTCACAATAGCCAAGTTATGGAAACAGCCAAGATGCCCCAGCACTGACGAATGGATTAAGAAAATGTGGTATCTATACACAATGGAATTTTATGCAGCCATGAAGAAGAACGAAATGTTATCATTCGCTGGTAAATGGATGGAATTGGAGAACATCATTCTGAGTGAGGTTAGCCTGGCTCAAAAGACCAAAAATCGTATGTTCTCCCTCATATGTGGACATTAGATCAAGGGCAAACACAACAAGGGGATTGGACTATGAGCACATGATAAAAGCGAGAGCACACAAGGGAGGGGTGAGGATAGGTAAGACACCTAAAAAACTAGCGAGCATTTGTTGCCCTTAATGCAGAGAAACTAAAGCAGATACCTTAAAGCAACTGAGGCCAATAGGAAAAGGGGACCAGGAACTAGAGAAAAGGTTAGATCAAAAAGAATTAACCTAGAAGGTAACACCCACGCACAGGAAATCAATGTGAGTCAATGCCCTGTATAGCTATCCTTATCTCAACCAGCAAAACCCCTTGTTCCTTCCTATTATTGCTTATACTCTCTCTACAACAAAATTAGAGATAAGGGCAAAATAGTTTCTGCTGGGTATTGAGGGGGTGGGGGGAGAGGGAGGGGGTGGAGTGGGTGGTAAGGGAGGGGGTGGGGGCAGGGGGGAGAAATGAACCAAGCCTTGTATGCACATATGAACAATAAAAGAAAAATGAAAAAAAAAAAAAAAGAAAGTATATCAATCATATTCACCTTCTTGGCTTCCTTCTCTTACCCTCCATCTCTTGTATATAATCTAATATTGGTATATTTTATGGCATTTATCACTGCCTTGAATGCTGTTTTTATTTGGTTATTATTCTTTTGCCATTAGGATTTTGACCCTATAATAACAATTAATTTTATATGTTTTCTTCATTGCTATGGCATATTGTTGGCAGTTTATAACCATTTGTTGAACTATGTGAATTTATTACATTAATTCTTTCAAATCTCTGTAAGATAGGTAGTACACTCCATTGTACTAAAAGAAAATTTCTCACAGGAATATTAAAAAGCTTTTTCTTTTTTTTACTACAGATAGCTAATAAGAATTGTAATTCAAGTATACATCCAGTTTGAAAGTTTACCTCTGTAAGGACCACTTTATACTAACTTCCCAGGATGGAAGTATAAGCAGAGGAAGTATAAGTGAGCAGAAGTTACATATTATGGAGTAGTAAGGGGTAGGTGTAATAAATCAAATTTTCATATGATAATATAAAAAAAACTTCTATATTTAAATACCCCACTTATTAGTGTTTCACTCAGGGTTTATAAGAAGTTTGTTACAGACCATAATCTAAATTAGAAGGGAAATTGAAGATAATTACTCCTCAGATTTTAAGTGTCACATACTTTATTTTTATTATAATAACATAAAAATTTTAAACAGCTTCCATTATAAATTCTCCTATATAAGTACTCTCTAAATTTTGCAGTTTTCCAGAGTGAAAAAATGTAGCAATAATTGATTGAGTTAATGCCAGAAAAAATTCTTGGAAATGTAATTTAGGAACTAATAGATACTGGTGGCTGCAGGTTAGAGTGCATATATAAAGAAAAGAGTTCAAAAGTCAGCATCACACATTTTAGAATGATGTGAAAATCAGCTTGAGAAAACTGGGGCCATAACCTAACTCCAATGAGATACAACACCAGGCTAAAGTCATCTCTAATATTAAATACTACACAATGGTCCAAAATTGTCTTACTTTAGCTGAGATATGATATCTGATAACGCTGAATACATGGATGCAGGTGATAATGATAGCTTATTTTTCATAAATATTAAAATGTGTTTGACAAAATAATAAACTATTAGAAACACAGAAACCAGTATCAGTCATTTTAACAACTGTTTAAAGTATTTCTTGCTAGTATTGCCATTTGTGAAATAAAATAATTTAATAAAATGTCTTCACTTTTTGTCCTGGTCCCACATGGTGTGTGCTTACCTACTTTCTCGTCTTTACATGATGTGGCTTTAAAAGTCAGTTTTTGTTTCCATATTTCATCAGTAAGTAATGTTTTCTACTTAATTCAAGGATAGCTTTGTCATTCTAGATATATGATGGGCTTCCCTGGGGCTTAACTATGGCTTCATCATTCTTTATAGTTCCAGCAACAGCAAGTACAGTAGTTTGTGATTTATTTAAAAAGTTGAAGATAAGAGATTTAGTTCTTCTTAACTTCTACTATATGAAGAAGAATGTAACCAAATGATATTTAATATAATAAATGAGGAGGCTAGATATTTCTTCCTTAGAATACAAGAAACTGATATTGCATATTTGTAGAATGGACATACCAATTAAAAGACAAGGATTTGGAGGGGGAAAACATAATGTAGCACTCGTTATGACACTGCTTGCCAGAGCTTAGTTGATCAGTATTCACCTATAAACTATAGCCATAGGCTGCTATATTAAACAGTGAAGTTCTAGAGCTTCACAGAACACAGTTAAAAACCAGGAATGTCATTCGGAGCTGGACATGGTGGTGCATACCTGCAATCCCGGCTACTCAGGTAGCCAAGGTGAGATGATCACAGTTTGAGATGGGCAAAGTTAAAGTTAAACCCTATCTGAAAAATAAACTTAAAGACAAAGGACTGGGCAGGGAGCATAACTCAAGTAGTAGAATACTTGCCTAGCCAGCTCAAGACACTGAGTCAATCAACAAATCACCAGTAATAGATAGATAGATAGACAGACAAATCATACATAGATGATATAGATACAGATGTATATATAGATATAGATAGATGACAGATAGATCAAAAGGCTAATGATGGATACTAGAGGATTTAACTCTTCAGTGGTAGAGTGTTTGCCTAGCATGATCAAGACTCTGAGTTTGATCCTCAGCACAGAAAACACAGAAAGATGGAGGCAAGAAGTGAGTGAGTGAGGAAGAGAGCGAGAAAGAGAGAGAGAGAGTTGAAAAATACTGTTCTTATATCTACAAGGTGGAGTTTCAAGATATGGACCTACTTAAACTCACAGATATTTTAACATCCTGTGAAGGGTCCAGGAAGCCAAAATTTCCCTGGCAGCCCTCCCTTTTAAAATGCATATTACTTTCAAAATGCCAACATAATATCACTCTGAGATTTGTTCATATCATAGATAACAAAATCAGCTCCTTAAATTAATTAGCCCACCCCAGAAGCCATAATAAGTACAAGATATATTAGGCAGGAGTTAATCTCAAAAGGCTTATCAATCTACCAGTTTAGTGCAATGCTGATCACTGTTCTAACAGTTTCAGGTAGTTGCTGAGGATAGTCAAATAACTCCCAGATGGACTGTATAAGAGGGAATAAGGGAGATGTGGTTCTCCACATCTGCAAAAGCAAAATCACAATATGAATTACAATTTCAACATAGCTTAATTATGGACAAGAGAGGGTATGATGATATGCAACAAAGCAATCAAATAAAATTAATGCTGTCTTAAGATACTCTACTTTGTGAGCCATGAAAAGTAACTCTGCAGGAAGTATTAATTATTGAAATGGTGGGAATATTTGTCAAAGATACACTTCAACTGAAATTTTAGCTGCTAAAAATCTTGAGTATTACACATGCATCAACTAGTAAAGGAACGTTCAGGAAGAATTCACTGCGGACCCCTACTCTTGCCCTTCTCTTATTTCCTGTCTTGGTCCTTCCACAATCCTAAGGGCAAAAACGAACACAGCTATATTGTCTTACCTTTAATTTATTGAGCTTGAACCTAGTCTCCCAAGTAGTTTTTAATAATGGAATTTGGGTCTCACTTTGTTTTGTAAAGTTCATTGCTAATGTGAACAGAAACTCTTATTTAATGGAATTAGAATAGCACAGATTAAATATACAAGGAAAATGAACAGATTTCAAAGAACCACATTGATTCCACTTATGTTTATTTAATTATAATTTTATTTTTGCCAAATTAGACATGCATACAATATTAAATCCATGCATTACCTTCCCTTGAGACTTATTTTTTGAGTTACAGGATTTGATTTTGTTACCTACTTCTCATAAAATATTAAAGTCCCCCCCAAATCCTGAACACCATAGTCAAGGTTCTTCACAGTATGTTATCAATTTTTCTTTCCAAATGTATCTTCTATTCTAATCTATGGATCTAGGAGTTAAATTCAAAGTACATTATAACTACTATTTTAAAATCACTAACTAATACAGGAAGTTTCATTGTGACTTTTCCATGTACATATGTATTGTAGTCCGAATTGGCTCATCCTCTGTATTTTTCTCCTTTCTACCTTAGTCCCCTTCTTATGGAGATTTCAACAGGTTTAAAAATTCTGTATTCATTCTTATATAGAAAGAACATCAACTATATTCACCTTCGTAACTTCCTTTTTCAAAAATGGTGAACAGGGAGGTAAAAAGGTCCTGCCTAGGGATTGGCATCAGTGGGAGCAGGAAAAGATATAAGGTAAGGGTATAGGAGGGTAAAAACAGAAGAAATATTATGTACTTGTGTATGAAAATGTAAAAATTGACCTGTTGAAACTATTCTAGGAATGGGAGAAAGGGAGAATGATGGAGGGGGTGAATTCAACTATAATATATTGTAAGAACTTTTGTAAATGTTACAATGTATCCCCAGTACAATAATAATAATAAAAAAATACTAAAAAATAACAAAGATTATGGACAAATTTAAGAAGAAAACTCAAATCAGTAACTGATATGAACTAATACTAGAAAACTCTGAGTGCGCCCCCATGAGATCCTTGCCATTGAGGGATTTTTCTGTGTCCAACATTAGATCCTGAGGAGGTCCAGTGAATCCTGAGAAGGGTTCTGGGTGGGCAGAGAAGAGGGGCCAATGTGAATGGCTTGGTCTCTGACTATTTACCAAGTGGAATCATAGCATCTCACTATTTTAAGATCCAGAACAGCTGTATCAGTGTGAGCCCTCTGACTTCCAGTCTAAAATACACTCTGTGTTACAAATTACAGATTTCTAACCATTCCTCATGTACAGAATTAAGGAAGTAAATACATCTTGGATTAAATAAAATTAAAATAGTCTATGACTTTTCATTCATCTGAATATGTGATCATCAGATTTCTCTCATTACTTTATTTTTCCACTATCTTGCTTCAACTCATCTTGTGCAAATTGACTGCTTTAGCACCCCAGGACCCTTCAACTGGAATCAATGGCTGTGTTCTCCCGAGGACAACACTAATCACCAATGTATATCCCCCCTACCAGCTACCAGAGGAAGACTTACAATAGTTACTGCTAAACTTGGTTAGGTAGCATTTGATTTATTCACTTTGTAAACCTATTATGGAAATCTAGATGAGTGCCTTTCCATAAAGTGCTTGGTAAATGCCAAACAAAGCAGCAAACAATCTTGAGTACAAAGGAGAAATACAGAAATAAGACCTGTTCTTTTAAAGAGAGAGCTGTATGCTAGTACTCAGCCCCATTTTTGTACTTTTAACCTTCAACCTCATATTGCTTTAATAATTTAGAAAGGTTAAATTTACTTTTAAATAGTGGAATAAATACTATAATGACCTTTGTACTGGAAAGGAAAAGAAATGTAATTTGTTCTCGTTTAGCACTAAGTATTTTTTTCTCCACTTCCTTCTGAGCAGGTCATCCAAGAGCATGATAATGTAACTTGGAATCAAACTTCATTAGTGCGGTGGTTGGTTTGTAAGAAACGCATAAGTTTCATTAGTCATTCTTTTCAAGATGACCCTCCTATAGCTCCCATTTGGCTTTAATATTTTTACATATTTTACATAAGAAAATTCACTGAATATCATAAATATTTTTCCAATTTTAGAGCAAAATTGCTCTTTTTAGCTATATAAAGAGAATGTGTAAAATCACATTCATCCACGTACTTTCCAACTCCTGTTTTCAATTCCCATTTTCACTTGTGATACCTACATCCAAAAAATAATGGAGTAATGATCCTCCCCAAATTCTTTCACCATCTCATTCTATCATTAATCCTTTAATTTCAGTACAGAATCCTGTTACTAAAATGGTTGTAGAGATACAAAATAAGCTAGTGGGTGTTTACTAAAGATGGCACATATATTTACTTTATTTTTTACTGCCTAAATTTTTTCAGCAAAAGTCACTGAAATAATGACTTGTTTGGTACATTTTACTATCTATTTCATGTACAGTTAGTGTCATGTTTTCAGTAGTTTAAATTATTTCTAAGCTTTTTCTGGTATATATAGACAATGAAGTGTCAATATTGGCTGGAAAGAACTCCCTTATTAATCAGTTTATTTTGGGTAACAGAGTAAGAACTGAAAGAAAGTTTTATGTTTAACTCATTACTTTTTCTTGCAATTTAAGCTCTTACCTCAAACGTGAATGCTAAGATAAAAGTTATTTATTCTACTCTCTAAAGGCCTGTGCCAATATAGAAAACATTAAAAATCATGGAATAGGCATTTTTCTTTTACATCCTATCTTCTATATTTGCATTTGCTTTATCCTTACATGTGACTGAACAGTGAAAATAGTGCAAATACTGTGCATATGTGTGCAAATGGAAAGATGATACCTGTTGAAACTATTCCAGGAATGGGAGGAGGGATAAAGGAGAGAGGTGGATTCAAGTATGATAAATTTGTTATATTGTAAGAACTTTTTTAAATGCCACAATGTATCCCCACCCAGCACAGTGAGAAAAAAAAGACTTTAAAAATCACTTATTTCTCTCTGCAACAGACCCATCCTTCTGCAGGTGATCACTTCTAGAGCTCTCTTGGCAAAGGTGGACAGTCTCTTGCCCTCTCATGTCAACATCTAAAGGACAGTCTCCAAGGATATTTTCACCTTGTTCTCCAAACTTCTTTGGGGAAACAGAAATTAGATTGTCTCCACTATGCTCTAGTGTGCAATATGATGGACATCTGAAATCATCAAACCCACTGAGAGAGGGCATCTTCAAACTCTGCTGAGATGACCTAAGGAAAACAGGATCCTGAAGATTTGTCTCCTTCCTTGGCGAGATGTAATCTGCTTGCAATAAGAGGACACCTCATGGTTTATTAGCTGGATGTTAACTGAGCACTGTGCAAAGTATCTTGTGAAGAGCTCTAAATACTTCCATTTTGTTAAATTCTCCCTGAAGCACCGTGAGAAGAGGCACTTCAATTTACGTTACTACCTGAACACGATGAAATCCCAGGCATGTTCTCACCTCCATCCCACGTTTCAAGGTGTATTAGTTAAGGAAGTCCTCCCCATCTGCAGAAATTATATTGGTCTGAGTAATGCCAGAGAGTTGGAGGTCCCAGGCTCATTGTAGATGCTGGCATCCTTCCTGGGACTTTGGTTGCTATTTAAGGCGGGGCTCTCTTGTGAATAACATGGTTCTGGCAATAGTCCCTGGAAGGTGACCTTCTCAGGTTCAGCCCAATATCCACTTCTCTTCTGGCCCTCACTCCTCACCACCTCCTCACCCCTTAGTCAACTCCTCCATGAGCAAACCATGTACAGATTACTCTAAGGAACATGGAGAGTTCATGACAGAACAGAAAGCCAATCCCTTGGGAGCCAACTGAACGTAATGGTGTCCGAACATCAAGCTCACTTCCACAGCAAAGCAAAAGTGCACTGCCTGGAAGACAGATGCTGAACACAGGACCCACTGCAGAGACACAGCTATACCGACTCTACTGCTGCCCTCTGAACACACAGGGTACCCAGCCCTGCCTGCTACAACCCAAGTAGCTCTGCCCCCACAGCACAGGGACTGTGCAGCTTGCCCCTTGTACATCATTGTGTTTCATCCTGCGTCATGAAATTAGCATTTCAAAATTTTAAAAAATCATTTATTATTAGTTAGTGCACTAAAATAAATTGATTACTTCCTAAATCTTGCTCTTGAAATTTATGAACAAACATAGACATAACTTATATAGATATGGTTATAATTATAGAATACAAATCTCAAAGAAGTTACTAGCCTTGACTCTTCCTTATAATCAAAACTGACATCTTAAAATCTCTGCTTTCTGCCAAGAACTTGAAATTTTTAAAATTGCCTTTGTTTACTGTTTCTAGTTGTTATAAGCCAAGTCAAAAAAGTTATGATTTATATCATTTTTTCATACTACAATTTAAACTTTTAGCTTTTTGTTTGTTACTGAGATACAGAAAATCAGTATAACATAATATCCTCTTATAATACTCTACTAGATTGTTAGAGAAAATAGAACTATAGCCTTGGCCTTTCTATTTGTTCATTTTTTTCTTGTAGATCCAATGTTCATATTTTGACAGCAATTCCCAGGACATTCTCTCATTCATCTTCCAATTTCAAACTTTGTGACTACACACTAACTCAGGAATAAAGGCATATTTCATTCTTAGAAGATTTGTGGGTATTTTTCTTTTTTGTTTCTTTCAAGATTGCATTAGCTGAAGATATTTCATCCTATAGGAATGGGTGTACAAGTACATATTTTGATGACTTTTCCTTCTTTGTTCTTACCTTCTCTTAACTCCCATACCCTATTCCATTATAAAAAATAAAGAAGAGGGTATTTAAAGGAATGCCATTCTTATTCTTCATGTGAACAACAAAAAAGGAAACTAGGAGAGACTGTAACATTTTTCTAAAAGCAGCTCTAGTCTAATCAAGACCCTTAGCCTCCAACTAAAATTTAAAGCTCCCTATTTTCATATTAATAGACAGAGTGTATCTGATTAGGACTCAGCTTGAGAAAGATACAGTGATGTTCATGTTTACTATACAATATACCTTCTCACATTTGCCTAATTTCTTAGTATACTTCAGAGGTGAACAGAAGCCCCTTGATTTGCTTTGCATTGAAACCAAATTCCTAATCCTAATTATATCAAGTCTAAGTTGTAGGTGACTTAAATCAGAGAAGTTTCCCAGGGAAAAAAGATATTTCAAGTGGAATCAGTGAATATAAGTGTACCACACCAAAAGACTCCATCAACACCTTAATTTTATTAGGGAAAATAGCATGTCATCCATATCGGGCTCTAGCTTGTGTTTTCATGACCTAATTTTATCTTTCAAATGTTTCTTGCTCCCTGGCTCTTTCTTCATTTGGTAATTAATATCCTAGACAGAGCAAAGTAAGTTTGCCCTGTTACCTTAGAGAATGTGTTGAGTAAGTGAATGGCTAGAGCTCAATGTAATTTTTCTCCCAAATAACTAAGTAGAAGAGGTGGGGAAATGGTAAAAATATATTACAAATGTTATTGCTTCATATTTGTAAAATCTATGTAAAATATAAATGTATTCTTTATGATTAAAAGAAAATTCTTTTCATCATCTTACAAAATAGTTTCACAGAATTTTAGATTAAAAGAGGTTTAGCTATTACTAGTTCTACAGTTTAACCAAGTAGAAAATGTAAATATTACACAACTAATTATTGAAAGAATTGGAGCATGCTCTCTTGATTCCCAAGCCAAGCCTCTCAAGAAATAAAAAAGACAATTTTTGTTGTCATTCTTTTATTTTTTGTTGTTTTTTGCAGTGCTAGGGATTGAACCCAGGATCTCTTGCCACATGAGCCAGTTACTCAGCGTTTTGTTTTTATCTTGTTTTTGAAACAGGGTATCCCTAATTTGTCCAGGCTGGTCTTGAGCTAGCAATTCTCCTGATCCCACTTCCTGAATAGCTGGGATTACAGGCTTGAGCAGTTACACCCAGCTCACAATTTTTTCTTATAGTCTAGTTTATGGAATTGTATAGTCTTCTCTGACAGTAATCTAAATTATCAGCAATGAGACATTCTTTTATATAACTCCGAAAAGTGAAAAATGATTTATCACCTTTACCATGAGGAGGTAGACAAAGATCAAAATTTGGGCATAATGGAGATTTCAGTTTAGGTCAATAAATGTATTTTACTTTTTTTGATTTCTGTTTTTGATTTTTTGGCAGTACTTGAGCTTGAACCAGGGCCACAGGCACTCTACCATTTGAGTCACACCCTAGCACCTTTTATTTTTACGTATTAGACAAATAGGGTCTCACCCCTCATGCCCATCTGCCCTGGACCACAATCCTCCTGTTTATGCTACCTGCATATCTGTAGAACAGGTATACCACTAGGTCTACCTTCTGTTGGTTGAATTGTGGTCTCAAGAACTATTTGCCAGGGGTGAACTTGATCCTCAATCCTCCTGATCTCTGCCTCCTGATTAGCTAAGGATAAAGACACCAGCCACCATGCTCATTTATATCTTGCATTGTAAAAGTCATGCTGTTTTTATTAATTCCAATAAGGTCACATTTTATAAAACTGTAAGTGTAAGAAGTGTAAGTAGTCTTTTATGTTCTAATGTAGAACTTTTTGATCTGATTTACAAGAAAAGGAGTGAAAGAGATATGATTTGTATCATTCACTTATTCCCTAAATATGTTTTAGAAGTTATTCTGTTTTATAATCCAAATATAATTAGTCAAATTTCCTACTAGTTGCAAGATAATGATCACTGGCCTCACCTCTGCCACAGCCTAAGAATCCTGCTGCACAATTTCCTGCATTCTCATGGGTCAGCAGAGGAGAGTGATCATGCTCCCTCATCTGTGAAAACACATGGCCATGGGCAACACTCCATTCCTGCCTTTTGGGTTAATTAAGTATTTCTAACCTGGTGAACTCAGAGGACACTTTAATAACCATAAAGTCACCCTTCATCTTCTTTCAAATTAAATCACATGTAGTTATTATTTAAAATTAATATTTCCTGATATTGTACAAACTTTGTTGATGACAGTTCATATCCAGCAGTCTTTACTTTTTAATACCATTTAAACAACGGTTAGTTTCATTTTCTAGTGAAAAATCATGCTCACTTTTCATTTCTGATTTTTATTTAATTGATTCTGTTCTGGTTTATCCTTAGTCTAGTAAAGGGTTTTTCAATTTTATCTCTTCAAAAAGTCAACTTCTTGTTTTATTCACTTTTTGTATTTTTTGAGCCTCTTCTACTCTGATTTTTGCTATTTCTTTCTTTCTACTGGCTTTAGGTTTACATGGTTCTTGTTCAGCTCCATGAAGTACAATGTTAGTTTCTTGAGACATTTCTCCTTTTATGATGTAGGCATTTATTGTTATGCCCTTTGCTCTTAGAATGTCTTTTGCTGTATCCCATAAGTTTTGATATGCTGCTTCCATTTTCATTTTTCTTAAGAAAAAACTTAATTTACTTCTTATTTTTTCACTAACCCATTGATTATTTAATAGCAAATTACTTACTTTCCATGTATTTGTACAGTGCCCATTTTCCTTCCAGTTATTTTATTGATTTCCATGGTAGTCAGAATTGTTATTTGATATGATTTTGATTTTTATAGCATGAGACTTGTGTAGTCTCTAGAGAATATCTATGAAATGCAAAGGATCATAAGAAGGTGCTACAAACAACTATACACCAGTAAATTGGAAAAATCTAGATAAACATGGATAGATTCCCAAATGCATTCAATTTATCAAAATTGAATCACAAAGAAATAGAAAATGTGCAAAGACTGATAATAAGTAATGAAATTGATCTAGTAATAAGATGTCTCCCAATGAAAAAATATCCAAGATATAATGGCTTCCAAATATTTAAAGAACTAATGTTGATGATTTCCAAATATTCCCAAAATTTGTAGAAAAGGGAATTCTTCCAAACTCGTTATATAGGTCCCATCACCCTGATGCCAAAATAAGACAAAGACACAACAGAAAAAGAAATCTATTATAAGCCTATAGCCTTAGATATAGATACAAACATTCTCAACAAAATACAAACAAATGGAAGCCAATGGCATATTAAAAGCATCATTAACAATTATCAAATATGACTTATTGCAAGGATCCAAGAATGACTGAATATTCATAAAATAACAAACATGACACATCACATAAGTAGAATCAAGGACCAAAAGCATATTATCATTTCAGTAGATGCAGAAAAAAAATCATTTCATAAAATTCAACATCTCTTTCAGCAAAAACTCTAAAACAAATTAGTATGGAAGGAAAGTTTATATATGACAAACCCAAAGTTAACATAACATTGAATGGGGAAAAGTTGAAAGTATTTCTTTAAAATCTGGAATAAGACAAGGATACATACCTTCAGTATTAGAAGTTTTAGGTCAGAAGTTCCAACAAAGGAAAGAAATAAAGTGCATCCCAATTGAGAAGGAGAAAGTCATCTTTTCTCTGTTTGTAGATGCCATGATTCTAAATAGAGAAAAATCCTTAAAATTTCACCAAATTTTTGTTTAAATTAATAAAGTCAGTGATGAGGCAGATTACAAAATCAACACACAAAAGTCAGTAGTATTTCTTTATGTCAATAGTGAATTATCTGAAAAAAAATTAAGAAAATAATCCCATTTACAATAGCCACAAAACATAAATATCTTGGAATAAATTTAATTGAGACAGTGAAAGATCTCTACTATAAATCTATGATGAAACAAGCTAAAGAGTATACAATTAAATTGAAAAATATCTGTGTCCGTAGATTATAGAAATTCATAATGTCAAAATATTCATACTACCCAAAGTGATCTACACATATAATATAATCGCTATCAAGACAATAATGTCATCCTTCACTGAAATAGAAAAAAAAAAAAGCCTGAGATTAAACCACAAAAGACTCTGAATAACCAAGTCATTCCTAAGCAAAAAGAATAAAGCTGGAGCCATCACACTGCCCTAGTTCCAAATATAGTAGAAAGCTACAATAACCAAAGCAGTATGACACTGGCTGGCGTAATATGCCAGTATGGATACATAGGTAAAGGGAACAAATGGAACAAAATGGGAACCCAGAAATAAAGTGTAACTTTCGTACTTACACCCAAATGAATATGAACAAAGATACCAAGAATACACACTTGAGAAAGGACATTTTCTTCAATAAATATGTCTGGGAAACTGTATGTCTATATGTAGAAGAACTATATTAAACCCCTCTGCTCATATAAAAAAGTCAACTCAGTGTGGATTAAAGAAAAGTTAAAACCAAAGGGATAAAACTACTAGAAGAAAACATAGAAGTGCTCTATGAAAAAATACTTAGCCATGATCATAAAAGCATAAGAAAGAAAAGAAAAAAATAGATTAACTGGCTCATGACAAACTAAAAAACTTGTGCACAGTAAAGGAAATAATAGCTGAGTGAAGAGACAGTCTTCAAAAGGTAATAAAATAAAGGCAACATATTCATTTGACATGGAATTAACATTCAGAATATATCCAGAACTAAAAAAAATAAAATAAAAAAGTAGAAAAAACCTCCTAAATATCAAAAGCCAAATAATCTACTTTAAAATGAACAAACGACTCCCTGTGTAATTACCTTTAAAATGACAAACAAAATGTAATATTTTTTCTTTTACAAAATCAGAGAACAAGAAGGCAAAACAGGTCCTGCCTGGGGGGTGTTGGTACTGGGGGGCGAGGAGTTGTAGAAAGAGCATGGGAAGGTGAGTATAATGCAAAAACTGTGTACACAATGAAAAAATGATACCTATTGAAACTATTCTAGGAATGGGGGGAGGAGGAGATAGAAGAGAAGGGTGGAGGGAGTGAATTCAGTTATGATGCATTTGATACATTGTAAAAGCTTTTGTAAGGGCCACAATGTACCCCCCAACCCAGCACAACAATAAAAACAAACAAATAAATAAAATCAGCAAATGATCTGAGTGGAAATTTCTCAAAAGAAAATGCACAAATGTTCAACAAGAATGTGAAAAGATTTTTCAACATCACTGATCATTAGAAAAATGCATATGAAAATCACAAGTGCTCACATCTACCTGATTAGAACACTATAACAAAATTACAAAGTAATTACAAATGCTCACGGAGATGTGAACGAAAAGGAAATCTTATGGCGCTATTGGTTGGAATGCAAATTAGAAAGCCACTATTGAAAAATCATATTGACTTTCCTCAAAAACTTAACTATATAACTACCTTGTGACTTAGTAGTGACACTACTAAGTATACACCCAAAGAAGATGAAATCAGTATATCAAATGAAAATGTACTCCCTGTTTTTTGAATCACTTTTCACAACAGCTAAGACATGGAATCAATAGAGGTGTCCTTGGTCAGATTAATGGATAAAGGAAATGTAATATATACAAACAATAGAATACAATTTTGCCATAACAGTAACAAAAGCCACCTATTTGTAGCGCTGTGGATGGAACTAGAGATCATAATGTTAAATGAAATATGTCAGGGATATAAAAAAACAAATACTTCATGATTTCACTCACACGTAGTTCTTATCACAAAGAAATGATAACTGTTTGAGATCATGGGTAACCTAACTATCTTCAGTTGAACAATGTGCCATATGTAAATGTACAGAAATATCAATTGTACTCCTTAACAATGTATAATCCTTATCTGTCAATAAAAAATTAAACTCCCAATTTTAGCAAATTCTTTTACCTCAATAACAAAATCTCTAGACTTGATGTGAGTCTAAAATTATTAAAATTATTATGCAGAACAATGGAAACAATACTAATGTTTCAGGACATTTAGGTGAAGCAACAATGAGTTAATTATAATTTAATGAAACAAACCCAAAATGAAATCAGAAGAGATTAAAATCATAGTGTCATAAGTGAGGCAAACATAAGAAACAAAAGCATTTATTTTCTCTATACCATTTCAATAACAAAAATGAAATATTACTCCATTGAAAAATCACATTTTGATGATTATTTAATGCTACGAGATTAATTTGCTCAATTAATCTCACTACAATTTAGTACATCAATCCTTATATATTGTCAAGAGATTTATAAGATTTACATGTCATCATGAGGCCTTCATATGCTTAATTTAAGCATATAAACCTTGTTTAAAGAGGAATATATATTTATTAATATTATATAAAATTGATAAGAAAATAAATTATTTTATAGAAGGACAAATATTAGCTGTTAAAATATACTAGTCATTATAAATCAGTGAATTAACACAAATGTATATAAGCCAGTGTGACGTTTAGATATACATACGGACATGGGTCATTGTCTGACCGTGTACCTCTGCAGTGTGTCAGAACTCAATACGGCCACCTCTCTGTGTCTTTATTGAAAGCTCTTCTGATTCTAGGTCATGATATGCATCTTAAGGCACTAGAATAACTGCCTAAGTTGCCTGAGCACACTTCTATGGCCTATGCAAACATCTTCTCAATTCTGTTTCCTTGAGAACCAATGTTTGTGTTTGTACACCTAGCTATAGGTGAACTTAGCCTTTTTTGTAATAAGCAAGTGTTGTCAGTTGCAGTGGTAAATTAGTAGCCAGAATGCGGAAGTCATGGACAGAGAATGGTTATGCATTCCTGTAATTCAGTTTCTTAGGAGGTGGAGATGAGAGGATTGAAGTTAATGAGGCTCCCCTCTCTCACAAAACAAGCTGAGGCTTGTCCCAGGAAAAAGAGAGACCCTATCTAAAAAATACTAGAAAGCAAAAAAGAGCTAGAGATGTGGCTCAAGAGGTAAAGTGCCTGGCTAGCAAATGAGGTCAATCCTTCCAACCACCAAAGGAAATAAAAAGTCATAAAATGAATAAGGACAGCATAAACATTTTCCAACATTTAATTCTTACCTTTATCTTCTTAACCAGGGAAAAAACAAGAATCCTTCTCTTTATCCTAGTGCCATCCATTATGAAAATCTTATGACTAGCTTTTCATAAATTGCCTTAATATATGAACTGTTTTCCTTAAAAGAACACATTTTCTTTTAACATGATTTCCAAGATTTAACCCAGCTGTTTTTTTTTTTAATGTAAAGAAGAATCTCTGAGGTCAAGGAATTATTAATAACCCTTCATCACACAAAATAGTGTTAAGTCAATGTGAACAGCTGGAAGCTCTAGAATCATGTGTACAAGGCTGCAGGATTTTGACAAAGTGTGCTGTTTCTTTCTGTATGCTAAATTTCTTACAATACTTAATTTCCTAAATATGATAGTCTTTATGAATTATTGGATTTTAATATCAAGCTTTCTTTGTGTCCACAAAATGAAATCCACATTTATTGTATGTCACCCTCAAAAGTCCTCATTATTTTGGGAGTTGACCAAAGAATCATATTAACAGATATTTCCCACTGGTCTACATTATACTGCCTGATAATTGACCACAGTGGGAGTTATTTACAATGGATATCAATTCAAGAGCAATTAATGTGCAGTAGAGTTTACAGAGGAAGCAACATGCTCTGGAAGAAAGTGTTTTTAGATCAATAATGCTTTAAAGCTCCTCTATATTTTAAGGGATAAAAAGAACAATGATGAACAGGGAATGTACATTCACTTACAAACATTCCCATCACAATAATATGAACATTCCATTGAGTTGGCACAGAAGAAATTCTGATTTATTTTGGAAAGGTTATATTTCTAATTATGTATAAGCTTTTATGTGGTATTTGTTTTATAAGACAGAATATAATGTTTGAATAGTGGGCAACCCTCTGCTAACTGTTATGATTTGTATCGGAAATATCCCCCCAAAGGGAGCACATGTGTTGAAGGCTTGGTTGCCAGATGATGGTAAAGTGATTGAATCATGAGGCTTTGATTTCATCAATGGATTAATCCATTAAAGATCCAAAATCTGATGGTATTATTGGGAGGTAATGGAAATTAGGAGGTGGGGCCTGGTTGGAAGAAGTAGGTCACTGGAGGCATGACTTTGAGGGTACATACTTTCCCTAACCCATTTCTACCATGGTTTCTGCTTCTTGGCATCCATGAGGTGGACTATGAGCTCTGCTATGCCCTCTGTCATAAGATGTTCTGCATCACATCAGGAGCACTGCAATGGAACCACCTAACCATAAACTGAAACCATGAACCAAAAGACATTGTTCCTCCTTTCTCACATACTTAGTCAGAGTGTCAAAAAAGTTGACCAAAAGTGATTTCTGTAGTCAAAGTTTTCATTTTTGCCCCTCCCCAGGAGCTTTCAAAGTTAAAAGAAGAAATCAATGACTGAACCTCCATGTTGCTCACCAAGTGAATTTCTATTAAAGATTAACCTTGAAATAAAAAGGCAAAGCAGAAAGTGAATATATAATTTATAGGTTTCACTCAAGCAAGTTAAAAAATACTTAAATTTTTCAGTGTAATAAAATTTGTCTTGAAAATTAAGGTATTTGTATATTAACCAGAATATAAACACACATATTAGCAAAATCTAAGGCATAAATATTCCAAGATAAAAAAGTTGTACTAGTTGATGCACATTAAGATTCCATTTACTTAAGGTCAAAATTTCTTAAAAATCTGTTCCTATTATTCCAATAGTTCACATTAAAGTGATAATATTGGAAAATCAAACATCACAGGAGATTTCCTCAGGAACCCATACTCCTAAAATTCTCTAAATATTGAATAGTTATCTTACTAGTAACTGAAAAATTTCCAAAAGTCTGTCTCTTTTGGCACTGATATGCCACGTCATCAATCAAAATATATATTTTTCCCAGGGGTAAGAGAAGTTTACTGTGAATACCTTATCACTGATTTTTAAATAACAATAATAGTCTTGGTGCTTACCTTACAATCATCAATTTCTTTTCATTAAAACAATTAAGATTATCCCGTGCCCTTCACAATAATCCACTTACTGTCCTATTCATACAGGACTTGCTCACTGTGCTGACCTGCTACTCTAAATCTTCCATTGTACCATTGGCATAAAAGATAATGGTAAAAAATTAACTCAGGTATGCTTAAATAATTGCAAAAGCAGCTTTCTCTTAAATGTATGCATATTTGGGGAGTTTTGAATATAAATTTTTATTTCTTAATTTAAAAAGGAACAGTGCAAAGGTTGGAAAATCTGCACCTGCAGATGAATGGTTTGCAGCAATAATGCAACATGGACTGAGAATGAACTGAAAAAAGACTCTCTATACCTGTTAGGAGTCAACTCAACATTACTTATGCCATCTTAAACTCTGTTTTGACCCTAATGTTGTTTGGCTCTAGTAGAAATGGGCCCTTCAAAAGAAATGCCTTGTTTCCCAGCACCTGTTTCAGAACACAAGACTCAGTTCCTTGACTATCCCTAGAAATGGACAATGGACAAACCACACTGAAAAAATTTATCCTTACAGGTTCTTCCTTTTCCTATAAAACCCCCAGTCTGTAAGTGGCTTTAGCATCTGCTGGACACCCCTTCCATAGGTTTCTTCTCCCGAATAAACCTGTGCTGGTGGTGACCCATCTTCTTGTCTATCTCTCTGTGTTTTTCAGTCTAACAATACAGATGACAATTTTTAGTAAACTATTAGTATTTTAAAATGAAATCCAATGTAATAAAGTGAATTCCGTTCATTCCATTTTCCATTTCCTGAAAGATTGAAATAAAACAATCTTAAATTCAGGAAAATATTATTTAAAAATATCAGACACTTTTTGCATTTCCAAAGTGGGGCACAAGTACTCCTTGAGTGATATGGATAAATGCTACAATGTTACAGAAGTCCAAATTAGGGAAAATTTTTTAAAGATTTCTCCATTTTCAAATGAGCATTCAAATATGTCCACATTTATAGAGGAACTCTTGAAAAGCACCAGCTCTCAACTAGGTCAAGTGTCTTAAGAATATTTACATGGATTACAATGAAATTATCTTAAAAGGATGGTCACAAAAGTCTCTGTTGAGTTATGTAAAATAAAGAGAGTAAAACTTTCATAACTACCATGTTACTTAATATTTTCAGAGATTATTAGTGCTTTTGCTGTATTGTTACTCTGGTTACAGTAAGTGTGAAAGATTACAAATTTAAATAACATAAATACCACTCCTAGGGATATACCTGAAGGTTATTCCAAAGGCACCTGCAAACCCATGTTTATTGCAGTGCTATTGACAATAGCCAAGTTGTGGAAACAGCCAAGATGCCCCACTACTGACGAATGGATTAAGAAAATGTGGCATTTATGTACAATGGAATTTTACTCAGCCACAAAGAATAAAATTTTGTCATTCGCAAATAAATTGCTGAAACTGAAGGGAGACCATCATCTTAAGTGAAGTTAGTCAAGTTCAGAAGGCCAAAAGTCATGTTCTCACTCATATGCAGATTATAGACCTAAAACAAATACAGAGAAATTATGGGACATGGGTCACACTAAGGGGAGACTGCGCACTGGAGGGATAGGACAAGAGAAAGAAACCAAAAACTTGAATGTGGGTTGATGTGCTCACTGTACAGAAATGAATACAGAAATTTTAAAGTAGCTGGTCCTACCATGGGAAGACGACTAGTGAGGATTGAACCAATTGGGGTTGTAATATATATATGCATGGAAACAACACAAGGAATCTCCCTGCGTAGCTTTCTTTATCTCAAAGTAGCAAAAATGTCATGTTTCTCTTAATATCCTTAATGTTTTTTCTTTTACAAAATTAAAAACCTGAGGGTGGAACAGGTGGGGAAGGAGGGAAGAAGGAGGTGGCTGGGAAAGAGATAGGAGGATGAATATGGTACAAATAATGTATACACATGTACGTAAATGCAAAAATGATACCTATTGAAACTGTTCCAGAATCAAGGGACAGGGGCTGGAAGAGAGCAGTGGAAGAGGTAAATTCAAACTTAATATATTTAATAAATTGTAAGAACCTTTGTAAATGCTACAATGTACTACCACCCAACACAACAATAATAGTAAAAAAAGACTAATACCAAATATTGCCTAGATATAGAGTAACCATAGTTCTGATACATTGATGATGGAGTTAAATAGTAGAATACACTTTGAAAACTGATTTTTTTTTAAGTTGAGTGTATGTCCTCCTTATGATCTACCAATTCTAGCCCCAGAAATTTATTCAAGAGAAAGGAGAATACATTTTACCTGAGCATTTATAAGAAGTAATTACAGCAGCTCTATTCATAGTAGTTCAGCATTGTAAATCAACCAAATGCCTATCTGCCAAACAACAGATAAATCTTTTGATATGAGCATGCAATAAAATAATGCTAAGCAATAAAAATTGGCCAATTCAACAATACAGAAGAATCTTTTAGCTAATACTGTGCAAATCAAGCCAGAATTCACACTGCATGATTTCAAATATATGAATTTCTAAAAAAAGGAAATACTAGCCAACTGGGTAATAGTATTTACCAGGAAGAGGCAAGAGGGAATTTTCCACAATGATGAAACTTTGAATACTATCATAAGTTACCTAGATGCAGGCATTTTTTCAAGACCATTGAATTATGTATATTTAAGATTTTCTTATGTTATGGTCAAAATACAATGTATGCATGGATGGAAATGTCACAATAAAGCTACTTACTTTGTATAATTACTACACACTAGTAAAATTTGTATATTTTATTGTAAAACAAAGATAGTAAAACTTCTATAACCACCATGTTACTTAATATTTATAGAGATTATTAGTGCTTTTGTTGTATTGTCATACTGGTTACAATAAGTGTGAAAGATTACAAATTGAAATGATGTAAAGAAAACAGTATTTGCTCTCTCTGAAATCAAGTCCAAACTAGTCATAGAGTGTGGCTGCAGGATTCTTAGATAGCTTCAATCTTCCTACTGCCTGGTATCCACAGTTTGTGTAATTCTCTCTCCTTGATTGTGGGCAGAACTAGTGACTTGTTTCTAATGAATAGAATATGGAAAAGGTACACTGAAGATGATTAAGGTCTCTAATAAATTAATTATGTGCTAACCAAAAAGGAGATTATCCTGGTAGGCTCTGACCTAATTAGATAAACCCATTAAAGCAAATCTAGAGATCAGATTAATGCTGCTGGTCTTGGAGAAGCAAGCTGCGTTGAGTTGCATAGTTGTAAGAAAATGCATTAATGCCCCAAACAGGTGAACCTGAACCTTTAACTTCAGATAAGCTGCATCTCTGATTCACCTTTCGATTGTACCTTAGTGAAACAATGAACAGATCAAATAGTCCCTAGTTTCCTGAGCTATGGAACTGTGTAGTATTGACTTTACATTGTCTTAAACCACTAAACTGCTTGTTAGCAAACAAAACAAATACACAGACAAAGAAAGAGGAAAATTCTGTACATTGATAATGAATAGCTGTATTACAAAGAATGTTAATAGGGAGTGAAAAATAACTTTAATTTTTTATAACCCTCATCACAACTGATATCTTTTGAATTAATTTTTATATTTACTGCACAAATTGTCCCCTAGAATAGTTGTTTTTGGAAGACAAGAACCTTGTTTTGTTCACTGCTATGTCACTCAAGACTAAATTGTATCTGACACAGCGCACTCAATAAATGTTCACTTTATTAATTAAAATATATATATATATATTTATATATATACGGACAGTTGTGTTGAGACTAGGGAGATGTCCAGAAACAAAACATGAAAATTGCAAAGAATCTTACTATCAGTTTTGCTGAAATCATACATTAACTGATCACCAAATTTCACCGTTTCCTTCTCATTTATTTCAACTCTTCCTCAATTTGAAATGTCACTTTCATCATTTATTTCACTAGGACAAACAAAATTGGCTGGATATGACACATTCATTATTAGTGACCCATTCTGTCTGGTCATAGAGACCTTCCTTAAAGTCAGTTCCACTAACTCTTTCCAATTGTTAACAGCTGAATTCAACTTCCCTGCATGCATTCTAGTTAAGTGGGTTTCCCTCTGTCAATGCTCAGAACCTCAGTGTTTTGCTCACTTTCTTCCTCAGATCTGAAGCTCTTTATTTCTCTTTTCATTTTCCTTGCTTTCTCCACTGATCAAAGCCGAGTTTAAATGCATAAAATTTTGCCTAGTTACGTTGTACTGAACTACAATTTCATCTCTCTAGCTAAATGTTAAAAACCCTTGAAGGCAGGATAGTATAGCAAAAAGTGTAGAACAGAAAGCTGTTGGACTCTAGACTGTACTACTTATTGTGTTACTTTGAATATATAAAATAAAATTCTAAAACATTTTATTCATTTTAAAAATGATATAAATAATCTTTCTACTTTACAACTGTTTGCTTAAAGATTAAATAATCCTCATCACAATTCCTAACACAGTGTTATTTACCCATGAATACCTATTGCCTTTTTTTTTGTTCCCCAAATAAAACAGCATGTATTAAAGTATATTTTATTTCAATAAATATTTTTGATTTTTAAATTATTGCCATCTACCTTAAGAATGTCAAAACTATAGCTAGCAAAATATCAAACCTGTAATATTAAAATAATTTTCAAAAAGTAAGCCAATGAAACTAAATCCCAACAGAAACACACATACATATTCATCCATACACAGACACATCCACAGATACACATTCATACATATACTTTAATGAGCCATGAATGTTCTCTTTGACCAGAAGTCTTCGACTCATTGTGATACTATTAAGGTAAGATCAAGTACAAGAAAAGTCAGTTGAACCCTCAAATCTATGCTAACAAAAAAATAGTGACCTACTACCAAGAGAAGTAAAAGCATTTTGTTTAGTTTCAAATGAAAAAATACTTATTTTAATCTATATTTATATATAAAATACATAATCTAAAATATCTTGCTTTAGATTTAAATATATACTGTGACAGTATCTTCAATTTTGTAGAACTTTGTAACTAAAAAAATAATAATAATATGTGAAATTTTAAAACATTTTTCCCATGGCTTTTTAAGTTTGTTTTCCTAATGCCATGATTATATGTGAATCATTGACATTTGAAAAGTTTACATGCTGCTACAAAAACAAACACCTGTAAGCAACTCCTTGATGTATTAAATGAAAACTCTTGCTGTTTTTAATTGTTTCAAATTCATGAGAGCAGCACTCAAGGGTCAACAAGTAGTTAGTAGTGTATAGAAGAGCCGGAAAGGAAGTGTATCTGCCTCTAACCATCCAGAGCGACCACTGCAAACTTCCTAAGGATAAAAGTATTAATATTTTAAAGATAACTATTCAATACAATTGTTTTATTATGTGTCAAAAATAATTTATAAAAATCATAACAGCTTTTATCAATAATACTACTTCTTGTGATTTGCAAGTTGATGGTTAAAGATATAACTAGCTATCATTTGTTGCCCTTAATGCAGAGAAACTAAAGCAGATACCTTAAAGCAGCTGAGGCCAATAGGAAAAGGGGAACAGGTACTAGAGAAAAGGTTAGATCAAAAAGAATTAACCTAGAAGGTAACACCCATGCACAGGAAATCAATGTGAGTCAATGCCCTGTATAGCTATCCTTATCTCAACCAGCAAAAACCCTTCTTCCTACCTATTATTGCTTATACTCTCTCTACAACAAAATTAGAAATAAGGGCAAAATAGTTTCTGCTGGGTATTGGGGTGGGGGAGAGGGAGGGGGTGGAGTGGGTGGTAAGGGAGGGGGTGGGGGCAGGGGGGAGAAATGAACCAAGCCTTGTATGCACATATGAATAATAAAAGAAAAATGAAAAAAAAAAGATATATGAATCAAGTAAAAATGGCTAAGGAATTTCTACTTCAAATAAGAAAGAGGAAAGCAGGTTTACTTAACAAATATTTATTGTGATTCTGTATATGAGGGGTTCTGTTCTAATGTCTTCCCTAGTTATGGAGAAAATAGATAAATAAATCAGTTATTGCAAAGTGTGGGAATTGAGATTAAAATGAATAATTGAATTATTAAGTTAGACAAATTCAGAATAATTGTGTTAAATAATTAGCATATATATCTACCTTACACATATTTCCTACACATTCGTTTTTCTAATTCATATGCTTATACATTTACATATGTGCATACCTATTTCTCTCTCTCTCTTATCTATGCAGAAATTATATATTTATATAATATGTATGTGAAAGAAATCATGAATAATTAGGGATATTTGCTATGTTCTGACTGGGAAAATTCAACATTAAAAGGTACATGATTTAATCCCTTTCAAAAAAATTTTTAAAAATTCTAATGAAAACTTTTTTACATCTTCATAAATATTTATAAAGCTTATCCATGAATAAAAATAAAATGTTCAAAGATTTTTTTCATTAAGATGGTAGTGGAGAGGGGATGTTAATTTTAAAAATCAAAAATATTTATGTAAACTAGAAAGCTAAGTATAAATTCAAGAAGCAAAATTTATATTAAAACAGACTCAGTATGTGCCCAGAACGTCATTTTCAATCTACACACAAAAACAAATTATTCAAAATAATTGTAGCACCTTAAATCCTCCAAATGAAAAAAGAAAACACCCAGGAACTTAAATAACCTCATAACATACACCATTAATCAAAAATAGTATAAATTTTTAAAAATAGATTAAACCATGTATTAAATAAGAGAAAAGGCAAGCAGTTCATGATGATGGCTAAGACTATGGAATATGGAGTCAGACTGCTTGGAATGAAATTCCAAGGACTTTCAGGAAATTACTTAATATTTGTATTCCTAGGGCTGCTCATCTGTAAATGTAAACAACACTGACTTCTTATAAATATTTTGTGTTGATTAGGGGAGTCATTGTTGGACCTAGAGGATTCTTTATATCAAGTACAAGTGCTGAAATCCATTCTAAACATTAAATACTGAAATAATGAAAGACTGGCTAATTTATTAGAAAAAGTGAAGCACTACTTCAAAATAGTGTAAATTGAATTGAAAGGGAAATAACAAACTGAGAAAAATGAGAATACAGAAATGGAATGAATAGTATCCTTGATGTAAATTTCCAAATGAAAGGGAAAAAAAATGAAAACTCTCCCAGGAAAAACGGTTGTGGAGGGAACAGGCATTTCATCAAATAGTCATATAAAATGACTAATCAATTTACAAAGTTTGCTAAACCTAGTCAAAATTAGAAAATGAGTGCATTATAGGTAACTTTTGGATTAAAAAGAATTTAAATGGCAACAATAGCAGATTTATAAGAATTAATGCATTTTTACTTGTGTCAAGGTCTGATGAAAAGAAACATTTTTAAACTACTAGTAAGAATGGTAGCAAGATCTCTCAGGAAAGCATTTTTATATCTTAAATCAAGGTACTTAAATAAATTCAATTTCCTTAATCCAGAAGCTATATATCTAATATTTCCCAAAGTATAAGACTAGGAATGTATACAAACAACGAGGCATAAATCTTTTATATAATGGTGAAATGTTAAAGAAATATGAATGTCAACAAATATTAAGGTATGATAGATTCAAATTACAATTATGCTAAAATATTTTTGTATTTGAGAGTATGTCTATAATATAGTATTGTGAAGAAAATGTTATAAAATATTTAAGTAGCACACTCCTAATTTTTTATGATCTCAGGCAGGTGAAGATGAGAATTTAAATATGTGAGAATGAGATCATGAAGGGATTGAATGAATACCCAAAAAGAAGAAAGAACATAAGATTGAGTCGTCTGGCACATTGCTATATTAATGCCTCTAAGAATATGAGAGACATTTCATTAAAGAAAAGATGGAAAGAAAATAAGGAAAGTGCCTTATTCTTTAAGTTAATAAAGAATGTGTTTCAAAGAAGAGAAATGATAAATCTAATGAAATCTACAAAAAGGCTAGTATGATTTGATGTCAACACTGACCATTGAATTCAGTAATGTGGAGACAACTGGTAACTTTGAAAAGCTGATATACATTAAGAGAGTATTTAGAACTGCCACCAATGAAATGAAATTTTGTCTAAGAAAGTACATTTCTTTAAAGAGCTGTGTTATACCATCCTTTGGGCCCTGTGCTGGAAAAGTAGAATCAAGTCTCAAATAATGCCTTTTCAATTGTATCCTCTACAATTGTAGGACAGTACTGTATCATACCTCTATGAATATAAAGTGTCTTGCACCTGCTTTATGATACATAGTAGTGACCATGCTTTATCAGAGCTGTTTTTAATGATATTACTCTAGAATGTTTTCTTTCTAAATGACAATTGAGAAGCTAATAAAAAAAAAAATGGTGCCAGGTACCACAACAGTAACAGAAATTTGCTGTTTTCTGGGGTTTTGTTTTTTTACTTTTTCACTTCTTTTTGTTTCATTTTGGTTTGATTTTTTTTGTTGTTGCTTTAATGGAGAGTGCTAGATGTCTCTATAATTTTGTTCAGATGACTGCAGAACCTGGAAAAGCTGTTGCTGCTATTAATGCATAACATACTGCTATTATTGGTCCTCTTATATAAATATAAATGTATATATATATATACACACAAACACACACACACATATATACATATATATAATTTGAATTTTTGGAAACATTATCTGTGCTGTCAACTTTGGAAAAAAGTATCCCAGTTTACCATCTTGAGTTGGTATTGTATAGAAATTAATAGCCATATTGGTCTAGAAATGTTATACTTAATTTTTTTCCATTGGTACAGGGGTTACACACTGTTTTAAATATGTAAGGCTTTATCTACATGGGTTTGATTACAGAAGCTAATAAAGTATTCTATAAGTAAAAAAAGGAAGAAAATGTTAGGTTTAACTTTTATTACGTGAAAGCACAATAAAATGTGTGAGGAAGAACCTGAGACAGCTTTCATGGGTGAGGTTAAAGATAAAAGGAAACAGATAATTGGAAAATACCTAACAGGATAAAATTAGTTAAGATTGATGGTTGATGAGAAAGTTTTAGTAAAAAAGAGCAATTCATTGGTGGTGAGATTTGTCAGGGGAATTTTCCTTGAATAACCAAAAAGGAATGAGATCTAGTAAAACAAATATAGGATTTTACTTAGGAAAAAAAAAGGAGGGATGACCTAGAAATCTGTTTCTCCTGCTGGCTAGTGTACAAAGGATGTAAATTCATGACAGGAACCATGGTGATAGGTCAACACAGAGAGTGGTAGCAAGACTGGGAACACTGCAAGGTATATAAATTTGGAAGCTTGTATCCTTCTAGACTTTTACAAGGAAAGGTATGGAAATTGAGTGGAGGAAAGCTGGAGTTGGTCTGCCTCAGAGGATCAGTAGCTTACTTTAAGAGCTGTTGATAGAACTTTGGAGATTTTGGATGAAATAGTTAAATTCCCAGCCTGCAGAATTCTGTAGATGCTTGCTTGTGGAGTTATAAATGTCAGGGAGATATTTTAAGTAATATAGGAATGTTTGCTGCCAAGAGAAAGTCTAAAACTTAAAAGCAACATGAGAATAAATAGGGTTGCTTCTATATGCAATGAAGAAAATGAAATAAATTTAAGGTAAAGTAAAGTGGCAATCAAGGAACAGACTATGAAGGAACTTAGAACATGTTTTTAACACTTTAGTCTTTTTCTTAATGGAATTGGGAGACTAACAACTGAAGAGTTTTAAGCAGAAGACTGCCATACTGTTGTAAACATATTCTACCTATAATATGAATAATGAGTTGGAGACACAGATGGAATTTAAATAGCTTAATTTAATTTAACCAAAATTTTGCATATAAAATGTGTTTTAAAAATAATCCTAATAAAGGTTTACAGAAAATTAAGCACGACGCATGCATTTCTTATGAAGGTTAAAGTCAGGGATGTATGTACCTTTTATATACCTATTCCTTCTAACTTACTTTACCTACTCTATCTCATCCTTAAAGATAGAGTTCAGGAATCATTTTCCCCTTGGACCACATCCCGACTCCTACAGGTCACTCTTCTTCCATCACAGCAGGTAGCACATATTATTGAATAGATACTCAAACATATCCCTCCTCTCCAGACTCAAAACTCCTCAAAATCAGAAACTTTACTTGTCTTTTAATATCTGGGTATAAAATAATGTTTCGTGCACAGAAATTACTCAAGAGATCATTTTACCTTCTGATTAAATTTACAGGGTGTGCAATTTATATGGGTTTTCTAATAATACATACAAAGCCCTGTCTCTTCCTAACTGAGAACAAGGAAGGAAGATCCACATGTTCTCATTAAAGCTTTTAAAAGTCTGTCCTATTATATTTTTAGTGTGTGTATGTCCCCAGTATTCTCTTGTTGATATAAGATAAAAGCAGCATGTGAGCAAATTATTCCTTTCTTTAAATGAACTTGCATCTTGAATGACATGACATTAGCACTTTGTTAAAGATTTTGATCCAAAATGTGTTCACAACTAAAGTTTTTGTGTGCATGATATGCATATATCTCCTTTGAGGTCTTATATCTGTTATGAGTTGATTAGAAAACTTCTTTTAAGGTGAAAGTTGAACAATGACAGACAAAAGAATGAACAGTCCTAGTTTTTAATCTTTTAGTACTCGGGAATTTAAGAGAGCTCTATTAGAAGTGTTTTTAAAACTTCAGAAGTCAAGCTGGATGCCAATGGCTAACACCTATAATCCTAGCTACTCAGAAGGCAGAGATCAGGAGGATCACAGTTCAAAGCCAGCCCAGGCGAACAGTTTGTGAGACCTTATCTGGAAAAAAAACAACATAAAAACGGGCTGGTGGAGTGACTCAAGTGGTAGAGTGCCTGCCTTGCAAGCTAAGGTCTTGAATTGGAAACCCAGTACCAACAAAGAAAAAAAAAAAGCAAAGCACACGTTCAAAAGCACTCATTATTGGCCTGGCCCACTTCCAAGTGCTTGAATGTAGATTATAAATCATTTCAGATATCTTTTGATTGTCATCCAATGAGCTCCTGGATTCAATTCTCCATACCAAAATTGGTGTCAATTAAAAAACACACACAACTATTTTTTTTAAGTCCATGGCATCTGCTTTAAGACAAGATCCTATAACATGGATATGATTTACTCTAATCCTGAAACCAAAAATATAAAATTAATGAAATACATGAAACAATGATTTTACTTATTTATTTATTTTGCAGTACTAGGTTTTGAACTCAGGGTCTCACACTTTCTAGGAAGTCTCTCTACCACTTGAACCACTCTACCAGCCCTGTCTTGTGATGGGTTTTTTTCAAGATAGGGTCCCATGAACTATTTGCCCACCCTGGCTTTGAACCACGAAACTTCTGATCTCTGCCTCCCAGATCGCTAGGCTTATAAGCATGAGCTACTGGCGCACAGAGAAACAATGATTTTCAATACATTGAGCATCAGGCATACAGGTCAGTGATTGCTGAGAACACAGAGAAGCAACCATATGATTTTCACAGCTGAGTTTCCAGGCTATGAGCACAGATAGAAAGACCACATGTAAAGTCAATGGACCTGCTGGGTTGATAGTCCAGGAAGACAACCTCAGAAAACCAGGGAAAGAAAAAAATAATAGAAGGAAAGCTTAAAAGATTTGTACTTTGTCCCTTTGAGAACTCAACAGAGTACTTATCAACATACCCACTGAATAAACCACCTAACAGCAGGGAAAAAACCTCCAAAAGGAGTAAAGACCCAGGAGCAATGTTTCCACAGGGCACTGCACAACCTCATAATTCACAGATCTTTGGATAAAATATCTTATCTCATTATTAGGATAAAATCAGCTTTTATTTAAATGTTGTTCTGTCTATCTAACACATTTTAAAATCAAGATCTGAGTGATAAACTGCTTCCAAGTAATTTAACTGCCTCTCAGAATAACACTCAAATACATCTATAGAAGTACAAGAATATCCAACCACCAACAGGTAAAATTCAAAATGCATGGTGCTAAATCAACAATAACCAGTCAGAAAAGAAGCAAGGAAAAATTGTGAACAATGATGATGAGAAATAACCAATTAATACAAATAATCTAAACCCATACAGCTGTTACAATTAGCAGGAAAATACATTAAAACACATTAAAATAACTACTAAAATATATTATATATATTAGATTAAGGTAATACATCATTACTCTTCCTGTTAGAAATTGTGGTGGTTATTCTAGGTCCTTTGCATTTCAATATGGTTTTAAAATTAGCTTGCCAGTTTCTACAAATAAAGCCTCTCAGAATTTTGGTTGGCATTGCATTGAATTTATTTATCAAATAAATTTGATCAATCAAAGTGACACCTTTTTTCTATTCTGTTTCTAATCTATCAAGACAGTTTAATTTTCTCTTTGAGTCTTCAGAAACATTTGTTGATTTTCAAAGTTCATATCATATACAGACTGTGCCAGATGTAGGGTTAAGGATTTAAAATGATTAAAGTCATTGTAAATAGTAGTGATAATTTAATTTCTATTTCTAATCATTTGTTGCTAGCAAATATAAATAAAATTGATTTTTATATATTGATACTGTACCTACTAACCTTCCTAAACACACTGTTTCTTAAAGTATTTTTGAATATGCCATTGGATTTTCATCATACATAATAATGTTTTTCTTAAAATAAGAAAAGTTTTATTTCTTTCATTTCAATTTATATGTCTGTTATTTTTTTTCTTTCCTTACTATTCTATCTAAAATCATTAATTCATTGCTAAATAAAAGAGGTCAGAGAGAAACCATTCAGTCATTCACCACTAAACTTTATGTTAGCTGTAGGTTTTCATAGTTGTCTATTATGAGTTAAATTGTGTCCTTCCCAAATCATGTTTAAGTCCTAATTCACTTGCATATTTGATGTTATTTAAAAAACAGGATTGTTGCAGATGGTCAAGATGGCATGAGGTTGTTAAAGTGAAGTTAAATTCAATACAACTGTGTCTTATACAAAAGGAAAATTATTTGGAAGAAGAGAGATATACATAGAAGTGTTTTCAACAAGCCAGAGAATGTCTTGAGATTACCAAAAACTAGGAGAAAAGCAGACTGTCTCTCACAGTCTTAAAGAGAAACCATTCCTATTGATCGCTTAAATTTTGGAATTATAGCCTCTAAAACCGTGAAAGAGCCAGCCTTTGTTAAGTTGCTTGTGTTGTTTGTGGTACTTTGTTGTTTTTATCAGCATTAAATGTTGGAATTTGGCAAATACCTTTTCTCCTTTTAAGTAGAGGATATGGTTTTCTTTACATTTTGTTAATACTTTTAATTGCAATGATTGATTGTTTAAATTCCACCCCAACATTGTATTTCTAAGATAAATGCCACTTAGCCATGAATTTTCCTTTTCCGCACATTGAATTTACTAACATTATGTTTATTAGGAGTGTGGCATGTTTCCCATTTCTTCATTATTAGCTCAACATTTGTGTAAAAATGAGAGAGAAAAAAAGTTATTAAACCAAAAGTACTTTTGTGTGGTTGAAATGACATTAATGTCTTGACAAGTCAGAGACTGTGCATTTACAGAAAGAATTGAAAGGTTTGTAAATCTTGCCATGTCATCAGTGTCTATAACATATTCCGATTCCCAAGGGGAACAAATTCTGATGACATTGCTATGCATTTCAATCCAGCAAAGAATTTTAGTCTTCTCTTTTTTTTTATTATTTTTCACTTTAATAAATTAATCACATCTATTTAGTCTCATTTACGGATGATTTCAGCTTCCCAGAAGGATTACAACCTGGAGCTTGTGTCTCTAACCCAGGAAAGCAACCTGAGAGTATTGCAGCAAATGATAACTAGGAAGTCTTAAAGTTTGATTTTCCAAATGGACTAAGCTTCAAAGCTGAAAGCTAGACATTTGTCAGATTGTATTGGGGTCTAATTAAAATTTCCAGGCACTTTTTAGTTCAAAGTATGACTTCAAGAAAGATGTTCATATGATATCCACTGCATAGAACAGGGTTGACTAGTGAATGAAAAGTATTTGTGGTAATTTGTTGTGGCATATTCTTGGTATTATTTGTAATGTTCTATTTCTTAAAAGGCACTCCAAAAAAGCCCATATTCTCTTTTTAAATCTGTTTCCAATATTCACTTTAAGAGACAATGTTTTTTCCAACTGAAATTAAATATTTTATAATGATATCTGATTTTTCACAATCCTTTAGAATTCAGAAAAAATTTTAAGATAGTTCATAGAAGAAGTATTTAGCTAATAAGTTGTTTTTCAATATCACTTGGAAGAGGATGGATTTCAAATGTTCTCATCATGGAATATGTTAAATGTTTAAGATGATGAGTAAGTTGATTTGGTCACTCCATATTGCATTAAAAAGCATTTTATTTGATGTTTGACACAAAATAACTGCTAAAGTATTTTGACATCAATGAGTAATTCATTAAGTCTTAGACTTACATCATCATAGCAATTAGTGGTAAAATGTTAAAATGTACAATTGCATTAATGAAAATGGTTTAAGAGTTAGCTATGACATTAGATGTACTTGTTCAAGTTAGTGAACAATCTGAACAGCTAATTATAACATATTGATTACTTGGGATAAAATATACAACAGTGCAAGGATGTTGTATTTAGTCATTATAGTCATGTGAAATATTTACTATTCACCATGTGCAGTTAAGTGAAAACAGAAGTTTAAAATAGTAAATGTGACTGAAATATAGCATGGTTACATTGATTCTTTTCATGTATGTGTAACACTAGTAAATTAAAATGGGTGCAAGATAGCCATGAAAATATTAGTTGTATTTATTCAGGGGAATTGTTTTGAATTGTTTTCCATTTTCCTCATTACTTATATGGTATTTTCTCCTAAAAATTCGTGAATAAAATGTACTGTTGTTGCTTTTTTAGACTGCTTTAGTGAAGGACAGACTTGATTAGCCATGTATGTAGATACACAGACATCTGACTGTTTTGTCATGTGTTTCATGGCCTGTCTACATAATGTGGGAAGTTTCCAATCACTTTTATTATTACACAATTTTCCAACAACTTCCATGAAAAAAGGCTCCACTTTAAAAGAAAGGCGCTTGATTTATCTTGGAAAAAATTCAAACAGCGATTTCTTTTTAGCAGGTTTCTTTTCCCTCTTTGCTGGGTATTCATGTGAGGGATTTCATTGTACCATATTTCTATATTTTGTCAGACAGAGAACAAAAGGATTTATTCTTTTAAAAGTTCTTTGCCTTTAGTAGGTATTCTTTTGAGAGCAGACTACCAAAGTGAGATTTTTCTCCAATCAAGTTCCACAGTAGGAGAAAGAAAAAAAAAAAAGAAAAGGAAAAAAAGAACAAAAGATTAGGGAAAAAAAATAGAAAAGCTATTATCTTGAAAAACAGGTTCCTGGTTGAAATGTTATTGTTTTAATGTCCTTCACACAGGAAAAAACCTAGTCAAAGACTCATAGTCAACTTTTCCCTTAGTTTTAGAAATTCTCAAATGTTCTTTAGTGGAATGCCTAGTCAATAATGCACTTTCCAGCTCTAACAAGGATTACCAGGATTCAAGTTTTAAGTCTGTCCGTGGCAGGCTGTGCCATTTGGACAAGTTAAAAATAAACAAACAAAAAATTCTACTTCAGATTCCTCGTGTTTCATACACAGAAGGTAAAATTAGCCATGTTAGGATGCTTGTATGGAGTAAGTCAAACAGTACTTATATCAGAATAATGCCCGGTCCACTACTAATACTCAAATATAAGCTATCATCACACTATTATTACATCACCAGTACTATATACCTGAGAACAATGTTATTGTTCCTCAATGTTATTGTTAGGGTTACTGTAGGTAGATTAAAGGCTTTTTCCTAATCTAATAAACATTTCTATTACATAAACTTAAAATTTCTTTACATTGTTCTATTATCAGAAAACAGTACCTGTAGCAGATTCCTCCCCTATGACTCCAGAATGAATCCATTTTAGCTACAATCATAATTAACATTCATGTAAAGTTTACTAAGCCATATCAAGTAGAAACTAGAGATTAATAGGTACCAATAAATCTTCCTTATTTGAAAATGTACTTGAAAATATTCAGCATTTACATAATGTATACTGAACATAAGGTATTAAAAGAAATTCAAGAAACTTTATTTGACTATTAGTTTACAATTACCAATTCAAATATCAATAGATATTATGTTTAGAGACAAGCTCAATTCAAGAAAATTTAACTTCTATTGGATATTTATTTTGCAACTTACTGACAGTCACAAAATTCAATCCATTTGGGAGATATATCTTTCATGTATGTATAAATGTACATATATAAAGCTTACATAGATGGATACACACATACACAACTCTTGTAGGTTTTATTTTTTATTTAGACTATTCCCTTAGGATAAAAAAAATACTAAAATCATTGAGTTAAAACAGGACAAAAATGCATAACTTTGTACCTGTTTCTATGTATTTGCTACTTACTTCCCAAAGGGCTATAAATAAATAGATGTTGGAGTGAAATTTTTATTTTTTTAATTTTTAAAATATTTTATTGTTGTTCTAAGAAGAGGTACAGTGTACATCAAATATATTGTACTTGAATTCACCCTCTCCACCATTCTCTTTTATCCCCTCATCCCCTCATTCCTGGAATAGTGGCAACACATATCATTTTCCCATTTGAAACACATGTACACAGTATTTACACTATATTCATCTTCCCATGCCCTTTCCTCACCTTCTCCCCTCTCTCACTGATACCAAACCCCCAGGCAGTACCTTTTCTGCCTTCCTGTTCTCCAATTTTGGAAAAGAAAAAAAATAACATTTTTGTTTAAGATAGCTACACAGGGAGTTTCATTGTTATATGTCTATATATGTATGTATTATAACCTGAATTGGTTCATTTTCTGTTTTTCTTGTTTCTACCTTAGCTCCCTTCTTAGGGTGATTTCAACAAGTTTAAAAATTCTATATTCATTCTTGTATAGAGAGTACATCAACCATATTCACCTTCTTAGCATCCTTCTTTGACTCCACCCCCACCCCACTCTTGTATGTGACCTCCCCTTAGGGTTGGTTACCTGTTTTTCATAATATTGCTGTATTTGTATTAGGTCTATATTCCACATATGAGAACAAACATGTGACTTTTGATCTTCTAAACCTGCCTAACTTCACTTAACATATATTCTCCAGGTCCATCCACTTACTTGAAATCAACAAAATTTCATTCTTCTTTATGGCTGAATAAAATTTCATTACACATAAATATCCCATTTCCTAAATTCATTCATCATTAGTGGTGAATCTTGGCTGTTTCCGTAGTTTAGCTATTGTGAATAATGCTGCAATAAGCATGTGTGTGCAAGTACCACTTTGTAACCTGACTTACATTCCAAAGGGCTATACTAACTTATTGATGTAACAATTTGTTGTATAACATCTTTGTGAAACTTTGAATATTCTTGTTAGTTGAGAAATATGCTGTTTAAATATGCTTAGGTTATATAACTTTACAATCACTATACAGCTTTAATTTTAAATAATGCTGATCATATTTCAATTGTCAAGTGCTTTCTGTTCTGTTATTTATCTTGTTTTCATATTTTAATATCAGGAATTTTCTTGGGGATAACAATAATCAATGTAATCTGGAGTTCTTGACTCCCTACCCTGAATTTGTCATAGAAATTCAACAATGTACATGTATTTCATTCATTTTCTGTTTAAAAAAGGTTTAATACTACACCTGATTTTTCTACCTAACACACAAGTTTATGTCAAATCACCTAAAATCCATTCAAGTTGATGGAGATTTCAATAAATGATTGATGCTTTGATAATCTGAGGCCCCCACCCATACATTCTGATACCTTTTGTTGATATATTTTACATTTTGATTTTAGCAATTATTGTTTGTATGCATTACTTTAGATGTTGCTATAAACATTTATTATGCCATTTTTTCATTTCTAGAATCTTCATTTGTGTAAAATATTTCATTTTGTATATATTCTTCTGCAGCTAACTTCTTTTACTTAACATTGTGTGTGAGAGACTTATCTGTATCAATACAACTTCATTAGTTCAGTTACTCTTACTGTTTATATTTCCTTTGATTTAATGTAACATTATCCTTTCTCATTTGGATTCACATTTAAGCTGTTTAATTGTTTCTCTCTTTTTCTATCAGAGACAACTTTTCTATGAATCTTTCAAAGCATAGCTCCTTGTTCAGGAGTTGATGTGTCTTTACACATACTCATAAAGAGGGTGCTTCACTAGACATGATTTCTTTAAATCCAAATCACTCTCTAAACATCTAAAATGCAAGTTTTAGTCCCACTACCTGTACAATACAGCTTTACTCTTTTGCAACTTTTTAATGTGTTATTTTCAGACTTTAAAAATATTTTTCCACTACTATGAGCAAAATGATGTCCTTAGTCAGGTTTAGTTTTCAATTCCTGATGACTAATAAAAATACGCATTTTTAATAAACTTATTGGCTACTTAGATTTGATTTTTGTTCGTTATACACTTGTGTATTTAATAACCTTTTATCACTTTGACTGAAACTTGGTGACAGAGAAATCGAACACCAAAATGAGCTATCAGTGACCGCATGCTCATAATATTCTTCTGCACTTGGCTGAACACTAGAGATGTTTCTTCCTAATCAGCCTTTCTTAGAGCATTTGTTACAGAAAACTTGTAAATGTCTTTTCTGCCTTTTTGAGATTTAAACTTTCTCCCAGTCATAGCCTTTGAAATAAAATCATCAAGAAAGATAGTACCCAGATCCATATTATGGAGTTTTATCCCTATATTTTCTTCTAGTAGTTTTATGGTCTCTGATTTTATGTTTAAATCTTTAATCATTTTGAGCTGATTTTTTAATATGGCATAAAGTAAAGGTGTTCATTTCATTGTTCAACGTGTGAATGTACAGTTTTCCCAACACCATTACTGAGCAGAATGTCCTTTCCCTATTTCATGGTCTTGACACCCTTGTCAAAATTAGTTGACCATAATAAACATGTGGGTTTATTTCTGTGCTCTATTGTGTCCCATTTATCTGCATCTGTTTTTATGCTTGTACCATGCCATATTTATTACTACAGTCTGCAATATAATTCAAAATCAGGTGTGAAGCCTCACCTTTGTTCTTGCCCAAGATTGTTTAAGCTATTTGGATCTTTTGCAGTTCCATAAGGATTTGAGGAAACAGCTAAGATGCCCCACTACTGATGAATGGATTAAGAAAATGTGGTACTTATACACAATGGAATTTTATTCAGCCACAAAGAAGAATGAAATTTTGTCTTTCGCAGGTAAATGGATGGAACTGGAGAACATCTTAAGTGAAGTTAGCCAGGCTCAGAAGGCCAAAAATCACGTGTTCTCCCTCATATGTGGATTATAGACCTAAAACAAATGTAGTAATATTATTGGACATGGGTCACACACTAAGGGGAGAACACACATGGGATGGATAGGGAGAAGGAAGGAAACCAAAAACTTGAATGTGGTTGATATGCTCACTGTAGAAGAGTGAATAAAGTAATCTTAAACTGTCCGAGGCCACTATGAGAAGGGGACTAGGAAATAGTGAAGAGGTCTGGTAGAGATGAACCAAATTGGGTTGTAATACACATATGCATGGAAAAAACACAAGGAATCTCCCTGTATTGCTATTTTCACCTCAAACTACCAAAATTGCTATGTTTTTCTGTTTATCTTTTATGTTTTTTTCTTTAATAAAATTGGAGAACAAGAGGGAAGAACAGGTTCTGCCCAGAGGTGGGGGATGGGGGAGAGATGGCACAGATAATGTATACACATGTAAGTAAATGTAAAAATGATAAACTAAAACTTAAGATAAAAAAGAAATTAAGGACTCTTGTTTTCAATTTCTGTGAAAAACGTCATTGGAACTTTGATAAAGATTACTTTGGATATATAAATCAATTTGAGTATTTCAGACATTTTTACAATATTAATTCTTCTGATTTATGAGCAGGTTAGCTTTGCATTTATGTATATCATCATCAATTTCTTTCTTTGCTGTTTCATTGTTTCAATGTATAGATATTTTACATCCTTAGATACATTTATTCCTTAATATTTTATTGGTTCCACAGCTATCTAAATTGGAATTATTTTCTTGATTTCTGTTTTGGAGAATATATTGGCGTGTTAGTTCATTTTTAATTACCATAGTGAAATTCTAAAGGCAGTCTACTTTACAAAGACAGCTCACAAAGATACTTTAAAGGCATGGTGCTGGCATCATGGCTGATGGCATTATGATAGCAGGAGCACATGCAAGCTGGAGACCACATCTTACAAAAAGTCAAAGATATATTAAGGAATCAGCCTTGCTTGTACAACTCATTCTTTCCAATGACAGCCTAGAAATCCCACAAAAGCTACCTTAATTCATTCCAATGGAAGCCTCTACAATGCATTAGACTTTCCCACAAGGCCTTACCTCCTTAAAATTCCACACTATCTCTCAACATAGTCATGCTAGGCATCAAATTTCCAATACATAAATCCTTGGAAGAAAAACCACATCTAAACGACAGCTATTGGTGGCTACAGTTAATAACAATGTGCTCCATACTTGAATTTAAAAGAAAATTATTAACATATATTAGTTGTACAGAAGGATACATTGTGATATTTACATATATGCTTACAATATACCTTAGTTAGATTTACTGCTTCCATCATTGTCCCTGTTCCCCCTTCATCTTCCCAGAACAGTTTAAACAGGTTTCATTCTTCTATTTTCATATATAAATACAAAATACTTCTAACATATTCACCCTTGTTCAACCTTTCCTTATGTCCGCCCACCTCTCACTGGTCCTCAACCCAGGAAAAGACCTACTTTACCTTCCTGTCCTTCATTCTATTAAGTATATATTAATGGTCCGGGGTTTGCCTCAGTGTTTCAGATCTGTATATATCATGCTTCAATAAAATTAACACCCTGTTACTTACTCTTTATCACTGTGCTCCCTTAATGTTCAACAGCTTATGTCACAGTACATTATATTATATTTGTATATACATGGGTTATTTCAATATTTTTCATTCTCTAACATTTTATTTCCCTCTCCTGTCTCCCATAGACAGATTCACTAATAGAATTTTGTTGTTCATTTATGCTTCTGTCTTAAGGCCACTATTGTTTTTTTAACCATATTTCTGGAGAAATTGGGGAAAAATAACTTGAAGAGCAAGGGAAACAGAGCTGCAATGGACCAATTAGAGATGATGACTTTCCAGACCTTAGCGGAGTGACTGATTAAAAAGACATGTACTAAAATTGGCTGAATTTGGGGACCACCAAATGAGCATGGTGGTCTGGAAGAGATCTAGGATCTAAATATTAAGAAAACTATCCTTAGAATCAGATAGACCTGAACCTGAATGTGTACCCTTTCTCATTTACTATCCATGATATCTTAAACCAGTTTTTCTTTATTTGTTACCTCCCTACATGTAAAATGAAAACTAATTTGCCAACCTCCTGAACTTGTATGAAAGTGAAGTAATACTACATGAATGTACACACACATAAAGTATACACATTTAAAAATGTTATAACAGAGTGCTGTGCAAAATAAATGCTTAAATTAGGATTCATTGCATTGTATTCCTCTCTGCCTCCTTGTCTTATAGTCAATCAAAGCATTTTCACCATTATTTTTATTTATGACTTTCTAATGGCTTGTTTATGCTCACAAAACTGCTTTAAAATGATAGATATGATATTAAAATTATGAACATGAATGCATGAGAGGAGTGGGTAACTTAATCATGGAAAACAAAGTTCAAAGCTTGTAAAAGCCCTTTTATGTATTTGGGTTAAAATATGTTTTAATCTCTCTCTCTATAACGGCACAGAAACAGTATATTTTCAGGGAATGTCATCTTGTGAAGCAATTTTATATTTCTCAAAAATGTTTAAAGTTTTTATTAATGTTTTCTGAGCAAAAGGAAGTTTTGAAGTGGTAAAATTATAAATATATCTCTTTGCACATATTTATACCTCAGACAATTCGTTCAGTGCTGCCAACAAAGTCACCTAGTACTTTGAAAAGAAGGTTGGTTCTTTGTACAGCATTTTTCCTTTTGAATCATCAGGACAGAGTTTTGCTCTTATATAAGCCACTTTCATCTTGACTCCTATAGAGAAGATCCTATCTGTCACAAGTTTTATATTCATCAGTTTGATATCCTCACCATTTTACCATTTAGTTAATAGAAATTCAGAATCAGAATCAGGAACTTAACAATAAAGCAATTTGACTAAATTAAGGAATAAATAGATTTTTTTCTTTGTAATAACTTATGAGTTCAGTGGATGACCCATCAATCTCAGGATACACTTACAACAAAGTCCATATCCCACACACACACATATGAACTATGAAAATGCTCAGTTGTAGTTTAATCTCAATTACCAATACAAAGTTCCCAGATGATGAGTTTAATTCACCATTCATTCATATTACTAAAGAGATTTTTCAATTAAAAAGTCATTAGCAATAGACATAGCATATTAGAATTAAATTTTTTAGAAATAAAAGAAAATAGAAATATTTATGAATATTTGGTTTCTGGAGGGAAGTATCTAATATCTAGCAGCATTTAGTACTCCTTTAATGTTTTTCTTGTATATCAGACCTTTAAGCTTAAGGCAAAAAGGTATGCAGAATTGAATTTTCAATAACAAATGCATTCTTGATAAATATAGTTTTATAAACTTTTTATATATACATATGTAGAGATATAGATATAGACGTATATAGTCACAACACGGCTCTGAATTTAGCAAAATCCCAATTTCCCATTTCTCCTTGCTATGTTTTGATTCACCACCAGCAATGACCAGCATCTTACTTCCTTATTTTACAAAGCAACCTAGCTACACAAAGCCTTGCTCTCCATTGTGCTGGTTGCAAGGTTTAAAAATCTATACCTTTGGTATACATTTTCAAGAGATATCTGAGTGAGAGTCACGTTATCCATCTTATCACAACTTAATAATATCCTCTTATCCTTCAGACATTCATCATTTGACAATCTTATTCTCCAGTGGTAGACTAAAATAAAGTTGAATTTAAAAAAGTATATTACAATAAACTTATACAAATTTCATTTACAATTACTTGAATCACCTTTACTTATTTCTAGAATATTGAAAGTCCCCTGATATTTATGCTGAAATTATTTTAGAATTGGTATTTCAGATAATGTTGGCAGAAGACTTCACATAGATTGAGAATAAAGTGCACTGTTTTTCCTATATCAGTTTCACAGGTGATAATAACCATCCTGAAATTATGGAAAACAGAAAATCTTTGCTTTCTCGATCCTAGATGCATGTCCGTTTGCTACTAGAAAGTGATAAATGTCTTAATATTTATGCTTCCTTGTATTTATACATTTTCTTGTATGCTCTAGATCATTACAAACATTTTTCGTATACTTAAAAAGATGCATGCTAAAGACTACCTTCCAAATTCAAACTTATTTCTGTATTTTGTTTACACCTTCTTTTTGACTTCAGCATTGAAATAAGTGCTTTTCATACAACGATAATGACTATTTCACATTTTTACAGCTCATTAGACTGATCATTTACTTCCTTCCCACTGAAGTACTTCTCCCTTAGACTCACTCTACTCATACAAATATCATTTCTTCTGTCATACTCACGTATCCAATAGCCATTCCTGGATCAATTCTTTGAACTAGCCTCTTTACTTTTATAATTGGATTACAGAGAAATGTTGAAGGAAAAAGAGAGATTCGAAATGGTACTACCACAAATCTTCATTTGTTTATCTTCAAAGCAACTTAGGTCTACAGTGTTTCTCCACCCAATTTTACTAATTTATTTACTTTTAATTGACTGTCTTTTGAATTTGTCCTCATGTATTTTCTGAAGATGAAGTTCTGATTAAAAATTTAGACACCAGGTCTTGTCTTATATCTTCCAATTCAAAATTGCAAGTGACTTAGACATCTGCATTTTTAAAAAGTTCTCAACATGTCTTTATGGATGCTAAAATTTGAGATCTTTAATGCTGGAAGAGTTATAAAAAAATAGAGGAAATAAATTAAAAACGGAGATGTACAAGGTATAAAAATACAAATAGTATTAATGAGTTAAATTCTCCATCTTTAACAAAAATGAAAAATGATTTCATGAAACAACTCATGGTATGGTGGCACATGCCTGTAATCACAGCTATACTTTAAGTGCAAATAAGAGAATCACAGTTTGAGGTCAGTCCAAGCACAGTACGTCAGCAAGACCTTATCTCAAAAACAAGCCAGGTATAGTGACAAACAACTGAGGTCCTAGTTTCTTGGGGGATAGAGTTAGGAGAATCATGGTCTGAGGCTAGCCTTAGCAAAAGTGCAAGACCCCATTTGAAAAAACAAATAAATAAAAGAAAAAAGGACTGTCTCAAGTGATAAACAGCTTGCCTATAAAGTGCAAATCCCTGAGTTCAATCCCAAATATCACCAAAAGACCAAGAAAGAATAAAATCTGTCATATTTAACTATTATCCACATGCATATCTATTTATACATAAGGAAACAATTATTGCATTGCTGTCTATGAATAATAGCAAAAAGATTATTTGAAATATGAGAGGACAATTTAGAAAACTGCAGGTAATTTTGAAATATCAAATTTTATTTTCTTTTTTGGGAGTATGCTAGTTAACCAGTTCCTAAAAAAGAGGCGTTATGATCAGACAATTCCTGCTCAAGTTTGATCACTGCCTGCTTGTCCCATTCCTTCACACCTGTTAGGTTACACTGTTTGTTTACTCTTACCTGTAAAAAAGAAGAAACTTATTTTATCTTCCTTGTAGCTGCTTGTAGATGTTCTGGCCAAAGCATTTCTCTGTATGTGACAGTGTTTTGGAACCAACTCTCCTGACCTAAATCTGTGTTTGTTTGTATTTGACAATGGTCTCCCAAGAATTTCTACTTGGCTGCTACTACTTTAATAAAAGGCAATGTGCCTTTGATTATTCATTTTCTTTTCTGGGGGAGGGTGAAAAACATTTATTTTACTTTTTTATTATTGTCATACTGAGGGTACTTTGTAATATTTACAAAAATTCTTATAATATATCATAGCTGAATTCACCTTCTCCATCATTCTTCTTTATTCTCCCTCCTCCCGTTCCTGAAACAGTTTCAGCATGTCTCATTTTCCCATTTTCATACATGTCTATATAATAGTTCCACTGCATTCAGCCTCTTCTACACTTTTCTTATATCTTCCCCTCTCCCACTGGTACTAACCCCCAGACAGGACCTGTTTTTACTTTCCTGTAAAAAAATAAAAAGGCAATTTTCTTGTTAAGATGCTCGACAGGGAGTTTCCTTGTTACATTTCCATATATATATATATATATATGTATCATGAATCCAATTGGTTCACGTCCTCTATTTTTCTCCTTTCTACCTTAATCTCCTTACGGTGATTTCAAAAGGTTTTAAAAGTCTATGTTCATTCTTGTATAGGAAGTACATCACCCATATTAATCTAGAGTACCTGGCTGAGTGTTTCGATAGTTTCTCTGTCCATTGTTTAATTTTGATAAGGCACCTAACTGATTAACCAGCTTAGACATTCTGACATACAAGAAGTAAAAAGCATTTGGTGAGCAACATCTCATTCAGTGGTGTGTACAAAACAGTTGAAAACTGTACTGCAATAACTGTTTAACAATGGCTTGCTTGGTGTTAATTCTTTAATAGCTTGGCAAGCACACAAATAATTTTCAATCTAATACCTTTATTTTTCACCAACAGCATTGCCTTTTCCCTTCAAACATACTAGCCAAAAGGTTTTTAAAATTTGTCTATTGAAAGATGGATCAATTAAATAATACCTAATATTCAATTTCACCTTACAAAGATTTCTAAAATTATTCCTCTTTTCCTACATTTCCATTCTCTGAACTTACTAACAGAAGAGACGTCTATGAAAACAGGTGAAAGATATAGAGTCAAGGTGAAGGAAAAATTGAATGAGTAAAGGAAAAGTTAGAATGTAATTACACACAGAAGATGGTCTTATCATACTACAACTAGAAATCTGAATTATGCTTAACAGTAAGAAATCTAATATAATCACATGCCAAAATTCATTCGCCCTCCATCCCTATAGCAATGTTTATTCCTAAAACAGTTTTGATATTACCATAAGTGATTATATATTGTATTCATCAGGCTGCCTGTCCATCTCTCCACAGGTATGTCTGTATGCTTATCTGCATCTGCATATCCTTTTGCTATCTATTTACTTCATATCCACCCAACTACATTGCTGTTCAACAGTATTACACTACAAGCTTTTTAAACATAAAGTCTGTGGTAGATTGCTTTAATGGACCCAATTTTTCAACTTCCCTGTACCTATAACTTTTACTTCCTGACTCTGGGTGTAGTCTATGACTTAATTTAGTCAATAAAATCAGGTAAAATGATTAATAAGATTAAGACCCCAGAAACCACATGTGTTTACAATACTCTTAAGCTTTTGATATTGTTGGGAGAAGAATATACAGAGGTGAATGTGTTGGTCCAGGAAAAAAAATTACAGACAAGTGGAACTGTGCCACTCCAGCCAAACTTGGTGAGAGCCCTAAGCCTGTTAGAGAAGCATAAATTAGCTCAGTCTTGATTAGTGTTCCCTGAGAGAAACCCAGATCTGTGAGAACAAACGATTGTTGTTTTAAACTACTGCATTTTGGGGTTGTTTGTTTCACAACATTGCTGCAGGATGTCTTACTGTCTCACATTCCACAATGTAAAATTCCTTGAATCTCCAAAACTGAGCCTATTATTTTCAATCTAGTATCCACCTTAGTGACTATAGAGAGATGCTCAGGAGTTGGCTTGCTTGGGTTTAAATTCTAGTTTTACTGTTTACAATAACTTTGAATAAGTTATATAAACATTATATTTCAATTACCTCATTAGTAAAATTATGCTAATAATAGAATGTTTTTCACTGAACTCTGATGAGTGAATAAAACATAGATGAAATATTTGTACATCTGGCACTATCACTACTCATTAAATCCAACTTTGCTACATTTTACCTGTTTATATTCCGTATCAAATGCATAAAACATAAATACATAACAACAAAATGAGAGAAATAAAGTGAGAGGTAATATAGGAAAGCAAGGAATAAACTTAGCGCATGAGTCATATCATACAACAGTAGATATGTTATGAGAGATGGATCAGAAATTCATTTAAAGATTTTCCTCAAGGATGTCTATAAGGAAGTGTGATTTTAAGTGTTTGATATGTGGTACTTAAACACAAGATTATTATAGGACAGAATTTTAATTCATGCTATTTTTATCACAAATTAAAAACATTTTATGTATTGAGTATAACCCTAGAGCACAGCTCAAAAACTGCATCATGGCAAATAGACCCTGTTTTTAATACTATTTGCAATAGATTGTGAACCATAAACTTATAAAAACAATTTTAAAAAAATCTTGTTCACCAAATAAAATTGTCTATTTTTATGAAACATTTGATAAATTGTACCGAAAATCATTTAACCTTTAGTCATATGAAACCACACTAGAATAATAAAGCAACAGCTTAAAATGCATGATGTTTTGTTAAATAATTCTATAACAGGTAGAGATTTTAAAGCCATAATTTAGATATGACTTAAAATCAACTCTAAAGACCCATAAAATTTCTACTTTGGTGATTTTTAAAACATGATGACATACAAAAAGCATGAAATAATACTCATTTAAAAAATACTTTATAGATTCTTATGATTGATATCAAGATATTTCAATGTGTTTACTGGAGGTCACTTGTAAAAAGTTTATGTTTTTAATGAATACCCCTTACCAAATAAATAGCACTAATAATATTTTCAGGTTGCTTATATAGGCTTAATTTGGAAGTAAGTGCTAATCTGTAAATTTATTAAAATTATTTCCAGTAAGAAACCCAAAATAAGAAACAAATTAAACCCTTTACTAGAGTAAATGAAATAATATTTCCCACATGGTGAAAAAAATTGTCTTATTGATGTTTAAAATTATAATACAGCATGAAATAAAAAATGGTTCTTCATTAACAGAGTCATATTTGAGGGAGATGGTACTTTGACTGGAAAGTGACCGCTTAGGCCATTTACATAGATTACATATCTTCAATTTATTTCAATTGGTTAAGATCAAATTACAAAATACACCAAGTTTATTTATGTAGAAATAATATGTAAAACTATAGCTAATGTTTCACCCTTCATAATATTCATTTTTGATCCTTAAATGACTTTCTTATTTTCCTCGTAAGCCTGGTCTGCAAAACAAATTTTCTGCAATTAACTATTTTATTTATATCCAACCTCACATATGTGCTGTGAAAGTCAATTAGGACATTTTTCTTTCATTGAAGTAGAGGAATATTATTTAGAAAATTATCATTCACTCTATTGAGTTATTCTTAGTAATAATAGTTACAAAGCTTTTTATAAACTACAAAGCACTATACAAATAAGAGTATTATAATAGAAATTTCTTCAGAGTAGTTAATGATAAAGTATTGTTAAAAGCCATCTTCAAATTGTTAGAACTATTTTTATTATACCTACATAATTACTCGTGAATCAACAGTATGTGATTTGAATATGAAATTATAGATTTATTATCTACCATTTTAGTTACTTAATTAGAGTTTTACTTTTCTGAAATTATTTGATTTGTATGGAAGTTAAATATATTAAAATACAATTATCAAATGTAAGAATCTGCTGAATAGTTTCATTTACTGTAGTGATTTTATATCTGCTTTGTATTTTCCATCATGCTCATTGCTGTTTATAGACTGGCCTGTATAGAACACATCAAATGCATCCCAGCCTTCTTGTTGGGTGTGTGGATCAGAGGTGGTAGGATCAGACTTGGAAGGGGAATAGGTTAGATAATCAGCATGGGAAAGAAAGTCTTCCCACTTTTGCTAGCCCACTAGTATATCTCTTAGTTTCCTTAAATTATTTCCACATCTTGATAGTCAACTCTTAAAACTATTTATAGTTAACTAGCTTAAGAATGCATTTTGCTCCTGCTACGCCCTGATGGATAGATATTATCAGAGACAAGAGATAACCAGTAAGCCTCAAAGATAAGCTAATTATAATACTTTACAAATATAAATTCCAGCAAATAAATTAACTGTAGAGATAAGGAAGATGATGTAGTTTGGTATTGTTTCTTAAAAAGAAAATCATACATTTTCTTTAGACTTTTCTCTGAGATTAAACTCAAATATAAATTTACTTTATAAACCCAAATAGAAGGAACATTGGGTACTATGATGGTCAATATTTGAACTACAAGTTTATTTTAAAAAGCAAGAATTCTATTTAATCAAGGTATAGTGGTGCATGCCTTATAATCCCAGCACTCTGGAAGTGAAGATTGGGAAGATTTTGGTTTGAGGCCAACCCAGGCAAAACATTAGCAACAAGTTAATCAACAAATAAGCTGGATATGACAGAGTATGCTTGTCATCCCAGCTAAGCAGGAGATCTGTAGGTAGGAGTATCATGTCAGTGACCTACCCCCAGAGCAAGACCCCCTGACCTGAAAAATAACTAAAGCAAGAAAAAAAGAGAGGAGTCTGGTGGCATAGCTCAAATGGTAGAACTTAGCAAGCACAAGGTGTGACTTCATACCCCAGTACCACCAAAAGAGAGAGAAAGAAAGAGAGAGAAAAGGAGAGAGGGTATATGAATGACTACCATATTATATGTCATAGATAAATCAAGAAATCTTAAGGAAGCCTTAAAGATTACTCTTTTGAGAATACCAGCCAAATTAACTACAAAAGTAAAGACTACGTGGAAATATTCACACAAGATTGTGGGCTTCTTTACTAATCTGAAGAGAGCACCACTAATTCTGTGACTCCTCTCTGATCATCTCAACACCTTTTGTCCTGGCAATTCTGTTCTTGCATTTTCACCTCATTAAGAAAATCTCTAAACTGAACAGTATATATATGATCCAGTCCTTATTAATGCAAGGATGTTTCAGTAACATTGCTATTAATTTGTATCATTATTCAATAATGGGAAGCTTACTAATACATTATACAAATAAAATAGCAAAAACAACTGTTTCAATTCAATACCTATATAAGATATGAAGCCTATTTTTCTCTTTCATAATTAGAAATTTGCTATACAGTGTATTTTCATTTTTAAAGCATTATTTTTTTTATTGTGCTGGGTGGGAGTACATTGTAGCATTTACAAAGGTTCTTACAATGTGTCAAACATATCATATTTAAATTCACAGCTTCCACTGCTCTCTTCACGCCCCCTCCCTTGATTCCTGGAACAGTTCAACAAGTATTATTTTTGCATTTACATATGTGTGTATACACACTCATTTTACCGCTTTCCCCACCACCTCCCCCTCCCACCGGAGCCACTCCACCTACCTGTTCTGTTCTCCTGTTCTTAGATTTTGTAGAAGAAAAAACACAAAAGATAACAAGAGAAACATGACAATTTGCTTTGTAAAAACATTTTTTTTCTAAATTGAGGCATAATCTGTTATATTAGTAAGCTTAGATTGTTATCACAAAATACAACCAACTGGGTTGCTTGGCTATTAAACATTTGCCGTCTCAGAGATCTGAAATCTGGAAGGCCATGACCAAGGTCTAGACGAGCTCAGAGTCTGGTAAGGGTCCTCTTCTTACCCCAAAGACAGCTGCCTTCTGGCTGTGTCTTCCTCACATTACCTTTCACCTGTGCACATGTGGTATAAGAGAGGTCTAGATTTTGTTTCTCTTTATATAAAGACACCAGTCCTGCTGGATTAAGCCTCTACCCTTCTGACATCATTTAACCCCAATTATCTCCATAAAAAACCCTATCCCTAACACAGTATATGAATTTGGGAAAACAAAACCACATCCCCAACATCTACTTCTATACCTCCTAAGCAGGTTTCATTGAATCACAAAATAAATTAAAATTTTCTTATATACAAATAATTTGGGGCACCCCTTTCTTGGAATCCCCCCAGCTCTGGGGACTCTACTCTCCCACTTTATTCTTTTCTATCTCAGTAAATTCTTCTGCTTCACACTTAAAAAAAATTTCTCAAGATATATATTATGCTATTCTCTATAACACTCATCACCAGTCTAAGTTTTGCTGAAATCTCTAATAACTTCAGCAGTGCTTTTTTATAAAAAGTTATGCTAAAACAATAAGACATATATATTGAAAAACCATCCACATTAATGTAAGTTTTTGCCTCATGTTCCTAACTTAAATACCTGAGTAGTAGAAGAAAATACCTATGTGATTAAATCATTTTAAGTAATGTAGCATGTTAGAAGAGACCATCTGGGAATTATATATTGGCTAATATACCCAAAATGTCTGTATCTGAATTTTAGCAATTATCCAAGCAATTTTTAGTTCTCTCAATAGTTGGAAAAATAACATTTTCATATACAAATCAAAATAATCAAAACCACACTATTTCACCTGTATATAATTCCTCACAACATTCACTCTTCCAAACTTCCCCCCACAAAGAACTTATTTTCTAACTCAGCTGATGTTAGACCTGACTATGACTTGATTTTGGACAATGAAAAAAAGTTTTTTGGAAAACTGGGATTCAAACTCAGGGACTCACACTTGCTAGGCAGGCATCACTTGAGCCATGCCCACAGCTGTTCTTTGGCTTTGCTTTTTTTTTCATTAGCATTTTTTTACATGGTGTCTTGAGTTTTGCATAGGACCAGGAGGCCTGGTACTGCAATCCTCTTACCTATGTCTCCTTGTAGCTGGTATCTACAGGTATAAGTCACCATTCCAAGCCCTGGGCAATGAAATTTAAGGCACTTTGAGTGAACCACTTGGAGTCATAAGACTGCTCTTGGCTGGCACTCTCTGTCACAGAATTGTTTTTACCTCCTTCTTTGTGACATGAAGGAACTGATTGTATCTCATTTCTCAATTTGGAAATGACAGCTAGTGATTATTACCTTCAAAAACAACATATTTCACATGGATGGGTAAGAAACAAAGCTTAAATAAGAAATTATTTCTTTTTAAAAATCACACTGAAATGAATATAATGGTTATCATTTGGTCAAATTCATTTTTCTTGCAATACCTTTCATCATGGTTAAGATTAGGAAGACTTTTTGTGACCACTAGCTATTCTTTGCATGGACTGGAATTTAAGTACCATTATTTATTCACATATTTATACCATTCTTCACTGCAAACACAAATGAAGCCCATCATAGTTAATCCTAACACATTGACCATTCACAAAATTATGTTAACTGAATTAGAATTCTCAAGAAAGAAACCAGTGATCAAGCATACATTCCTTAGGCAGGTGGCACACATATGACAAGTGAAGATTCATCTTCTCAGTAAACATGTCCAATCAGGAATGTAAATTTCTGCAAGCATGCACATTAGAAGTCATTGTTTTTTCACCCAGTTTGACACTGATATTATGGGTATACAGATGCATCATACAATGATGTCATTGTATATGTATTTATGTGTCTGTGTGTATATTCAATCTTATCATCTTATATATTTCTGCAATATATAATGTTAAGCTTTTGTTATTTTCATTATGTTCAATTAGGCTGCCCAAGAGTAACTTGTGTTTCCAATCATATATTCTACAAATGTCATTTCCAATGTGGTTTAATCTCTTTAACGTTTTCATGTTTTACTCTTTTTCTTTCTCTTACCTTTACCAGATCACTTTGCATCTTGTTTAAAAACTATTACTTATTATACTTTGATAATTTCTGGATTTCTCTCCTAATGTTTTCACTGTTTCACTGTATTACTGTATAAAAGGCATATAGTGGTTCTTTTCAGATTATTATTCATTTTTGGATGGGGATGCCAAGTATTAGTTGAAGAACAGTATCAAAAAAGGCAGGAGGAGTAACCTGAGCAAGCTTTCTATTCTATTAAGTTTTCAGCTGATTCTTGCTTAAGAAAATGAGTTATTTTCATAGAACTTGGAACATTTCTTCTTGTTCAAATCCCTTTGACTAAAGAGTCAGTGTAAATGGCATTTCTTTTTCAGTTCTACCTTCCCTACAGTCTGTTATTGAGCTAGGTCTATGTCGACTATGTGTTCTTTAATCATGTGGCCCACTTACAATTTTTGAAGCAGGAATGTAATTAAATTATCTTCAAACCATAAGAAAGGGGGAAAGGTGGTTTCTGATTCAGGTAAAAGAATATACATTTAATTACAGACCAGATTTTCTAAAAGTAGTAAATATATACATTTTTTTCTGAATGGCTTTTCTCCATTGAATATAAACTTTCATTTATATCTTCTAATTTTTCATTCTTTATATAGTATTATGAGTTTCTGGAGGAAAGTAGAATAACATGTCTTTAATTCCTCTTATATCTACAGATATTCACATTCTTGGGGATTTAAGGAGTTGGAGAAATTAATTGTGCACTCAAAACATTTCACATAATCCTTCTAAGTCAGAATTTCAAAAATGAAATCCTTATTTTTCATATATTTATTTATGTAAATTTAATGATTACTTCTGATATGTCAGGTTCATTAGTACCACTAAAAATAAACATAAATGAGGAAGGCAATGGTCCATTCATCAGGACAGTCACAGACTAGTCAGGATGTATAAATATGAATTCAATACACATATATACATACTCTCTGGGATCTAAGTGAATGAATTGACTAATTTCATCTGAGTTAGTAAAGAATAGGTGATTAATGAGATGACATTTGAATGGAATTCTTGAAAAATGAGAAAACACTCACAGGTGGATAGTGGTGGAAGAGAATTAAAGATAAACAGTAAGAAGGCACGATGCTCTGAAAGATGAAGTAATGTTGCACAACTGCCATTGTTCAATATGACTGGAGTACTAAGTACCTGTGAATGAGTGGTGGGACTTGGTCTTCTTCCCTCTCATCCATTCAAGGGCTTTGCTGCAATAATTGGCACCTCTCCAAGTTGCTTCAATTATGCTTTTGTACTGGATCACTTCATTAATTTACAATATAAAACAAATAATTATAAAACATTGGCCAAAATAATAATCCAGAAGTAAACAAATACACAAAACTTTCTTTGCTGTATAAAACTTCCCTCTTCTACCTCTGTCTCTCCCTCTGTTTACAAAAAAACTATTTGCAAGAGCTAGATTTATGTTTTTCCATATTTGTTCTTTAAAATTATGTTTATAATAAACTGCTTAAAAACTAAAAGAATGTGTGCTATATGTATATGATATATATAACAAAAAAGGACATCTGCATGTATCCATGACACAAATAAAAATATAGACTGTCAGCTGTATCTTTGATGTCCTATGTTTTGTCCCCCTATTCCCATCTCCTTTACCCTAGAGGTGAATTCTCCCTAAAATTTTGAATTTATTACTTCCTTGTTTTTGTTTATATCAGTACCACAAATGTAACCATATCCATAACATTGTCTAACATTGCATAAACAAATCTCATAAACTGAATTATGTTGTATATTCTCTGACATTTTTCTCAGCTTTTATCCCAAGTGATGCAAATAAATGTAGTTAATGTACTTTAAATTCTGAATAAAATTACAGTCTATAATCCACAGCTTACTTAACTGGTCACTACTGGATAAAAGTTTAACTTATTTCTCTTGTTACTGCTGCATGCAATGACATTGTGGTAGCTCTTGCTCATTTCTTCAAGAACATTATGTTAATTTCTGTAGGGTGCATGTGCACTTGTTCACCTTTGCCAAAAATGATAAATTGTTTTCAAAAGTCATTTTACAAAACTCTACTCTTCCAGCTTTATAAAAATCACTCTGAAGTAGTATGTTTTTTTTCTGAGACTTAGCATTATCTGAATTTTTCACTATTCTTTTTTCCATCTTTATTTCTTATTTATTTAATTTTTTGAGTCAGAGTCTCTCAGTATGGCATTGGCTGGCCTTGAACTCATGATCTTTCTGCCTCTCAACCTCCCATGTTCTGTGATTACAGATGTGTACCACCAAACCTACCTTTTTAAACTAATGTTGTAGAACAAAAAATCTTGTATATGTAGTTTCCATTTCTCTAATATCGAGTTTGGGCATATTCGCACACATTCATTTGCTTTATACGTTTCCTTTTCTATCATGTGTCATTTCATATATTTGCCAATTTATCTACTTGTTAATTTATCTCTGTAATAATTTTATTAAGTTTTCAAATTTCCAGACCTGTGGAACCCTCTTTTGGGATCACTATCCCTTTCAGTAATGTAAGGACCTCTCCTCTTCCTTAAATTGTTGCTACCTGACTAGTTGACATTCTCTAAAGTTAGAAATATCACACACATCCCCTTCTCTTATATATACATTATTTTCTATCTCTTTATCATTTTGTATTTTACCCTCAAAGCACCTATCATATGATATCTTTTATTTATGCATTTTCTGAAAGAATATAACCTCCAACGGGATGATGATTGTGTCTTTATTTATCACTGCATCATAAAGGCCTGGGGAAAAAACTAAGATAGTATGTGCAAATGTATTATTCAATATTGAATAAATATGTTTATCCTACTTAGTCAGATGCCTCTATTCTGCAGCTTCAATTTTTAACCAAATAAATAGAAATGTGTTAAGAAATATGGTAATAGTCAAAATAATAATTGAAAAGAGCATATTTGTGATTTATCATCACAGAACCTGGGCTTGCTTCTCCATTATATAGGTTGCCTAGCTACTTTGAATCAATCTGAAAACAAGATACTGTTTGTACCTGAAGATCTACAAACTTGAAAGTTTTATGTTTAATTGAACACAAATTTTTATCAAAAATCTTCTGCTAGAAGACCTTTGTTGGAGTTACATTAGACAAAGAAGAATTGTCAGTGTATTTACTCTGCTTAATATATCAATGACAATAAAACATACATAAAGGATAAAACTGATTTCATAAAAATTTCTTTAAAATTATTGCTCTTAACCTGCATGCTGGTGGCTCATGCTTGTAATCCTAGCTACTTGGGTGGCTGAGATTAGGAAGATCACAGTTAAAGGCCAGCCTGGGCAAATAGTTTGCAAGACCCCATCTTCAAAATAACCAGACCAAAATGGGACTGGAGACGTGCCAGAGCTCCTGCTTTGTAAGCATAGAGCCCTGAGCTCAAATCCCAGTCCCACCAAAGTAAATAAATAATAAAATTATTGCTCATAACATCAAAAAGAAGAAATTTCAATCATGATTAGAAATCCAAGGCTACAAAAATTACAAGTTAAAAAAAAACAAAACAGAATTGCATTTAGTGCTGTATCAAATTGGATAGTTGCTTTACCAGAATGATGGAGAAGTGGCTGACCACACTAATAATCGAGGTTTTCATTTTATAAGTGATTGTCTTGTCTTAATGACAAGACCAGAAATTGCATGTTCTCCCTCATATGCAGATTATAGACCTAAAACAAATGCAATAATATTATGGGACATGGGTCACACTAAGGGGAGAACGCGCACAGGAGGGATAAGGAAAAGGAAAGGAAACCTAAACCTTGAATGTGGTTGATGTGCTCACTGTATGGAAGTGAATATAATCATCTTAAAGTGGCTGAGGTCACTATGAGAAGGGGACCAGAAAATAATGAAGAGGTCTGGTAGAGATGAACCAATTTGGGTTGTAATACACATGTGCATGGAAACAACACAAGGAACCTCCCTGTATAGCTATCTTTATCTTGAACTATAAAAACCCCAAAATGTCATGTTTTTCTTATTACATTGTATATTTTTTTCTTCTACAAAATCAGAGAACAAGAGGGCAGAACAGGCTCTGCTTGGAGGTGGGGGTGGGGGATGGCAAACGGTGTATACACATGTAAATTCAAAAGCGATAAAATAAAATAAAACAATAAAAAGGAAAAAAGAATTGAAAAACAGCCAGGTGCAGAATTTTCAAAAAGGATTTAAAGTTCTTCAATAAGCTTTATAAATTACATACTTTTATGTTTTCACTTTTTTCCTATTTACTATGTAGAAACTGGTTTTAAAACTTCAGAAATCTATTTTGAGATATCATACATCATATTGCTAAACCAGACACTGCTGGTTTACAACCATTAACTCATGTGCTCAGTGCCATTCACCATCTCATCTCATATTCCTTGGGGAGCTTGAAATCACCTATCACAAGTCAAACAGCAAACAGAAATCATGAAGGATTTCACACAGCACTTCTGTACTGCCACCATTCCACACTTGCATTTTTCTCAGCCATCAAAATGAAAATAGTCAAAACCATGCTCGTCATTTATCCCTCTGCTACAATAAATTTCTTTTCCTTACTTTCTTATTTCTACTGATGGCACCACCATCCTTCTAATAATCTACACTAAAAAGAAAAATTCATGCATATCGTTTAACTATTCCTTCTATTTACACTTCACATGTCATTAAACATCTCTAGTGAAATGAACTTTATAAGGATACTCTGGTTTTACTTCAGTATTTCATCACTTCCACAGACTTGCTTAAATCCCTTATTGCCTGTCATTTTGTATTTAAGGGAAATCCTAAACCAGAACATGAAGCACGCACTTGGCTAGAACCCCCAATCTATCTTTGCTGACAGATGGCATTTCCAAGGCATCATCCCTCTCGCTGACCAGCAGCTTCTCTTCATCTCCTAAGAAGTCCACATTTCCAGTAGGAAGAGAGTAGAGTTTCTGTGAATGCTGCTATCATAAATTTAAGATAAAAAAAAGACTCAAAGTAGGGAAGCATCATTTGTCAACTATCCAAAAGGCATGCAAGAAAAAATAAGGAGAACACATTCCTAAGTTTTTTCCGGACATTTGTGGGTTTTTAATTTTCTTTTGCTTTTACTTTTTATCATGAGAACCCTTTTTATTTTAGAGGAAATTCATCATAATATGAGCCTCTGGAGGAGGCAGGACCTCTGTCCACCATAATAGCCAGAGAGGTATTTTTCTTTCTCTACATCCAGAAGACAAAGTGAAGACAAAAAACCCAGCTTCCACCAATTAGATACCACCTTCTGTGTAGTAATGTGACTCATAAATAAATGTCCCAAGGAGGAATGAAAGGGGAGTTGGCATCTCTGGTGCCAACATTATGCACAGGTATGTAAAGTAGAAAGTTCGTTCCACACATGGTCACTGTGTGCAGAGGTGACCTCTCTCCATGGTATTTGTGTGGATAAGAAAAAACGGTCGGGAAAAGTATTTTCTGCATAAACTGAACAGGTCAGTATCAGTACAGTGTGACCAAGCACCATAACTGAACTGTAAAACAGGATTTCCCCAGGGAAATGTGGGACTATAATTTGGTAAATGAGCTATGTTATGTGAGAAGTGAGAAAATCCTACCAGTATTCAGGGATTGGATCTGGCAGCAAAAGGGAAACAACTAATGAAAATGAACTAGGGGAAATGTTTTAGGAGCGGGCTTTGTGTGGCAGCAGAGATAGGGAAGTATGAACAGAAATGAAGGCAGGTGAATTTCGTCAACATGGAGGGGAATGATTCTTCCTATCAAGTGACTTTCTATGGCTATGATAACAGAATCTCTACCTTTTCCTAATAACATAAACAAAATTAAGCCAGAGTTTGATTTGAATATTGTTTTTTAAATTTTATTTTATTGTTTTTACATTTACTTACATGTGTACACATTATTTGGGCTACCTCTCTGAATCAGAATATTGTAAAAATACAGTATCAGCAATTACCTCTCCCATCAGCAAGCAGTGACATGTATGTATATCATATATCATGTATATATATATATACACATGTGACATATATAAATATGTATGTATATATTATTTTGGATATGTTAATTTGCTCCACTACAGTATAGTATGTGCATGTGTCTGTTTGTCCATCATATAACACCATATTGTATATTATATATCTTAAATATACACAGTAACAATTTAAAATAAGGTTTTTCTTTGATTTGTTAAAAAAAAACTATTTCATACTAAACAATTGACATGATCACTAGAATGTGGAATAATAGGGAGAAAAAAATCCAAAAATTATGTAGCTTTTTTTAGAAATATTAATTATGGAAGAAAAATATATGTGGATGGCATATAGTGAAAGGTACACACTTTAGGTGTTGGTGAGAGGAAAAATCTAATTTCTCATTATAGTACCAGGGTAAGAAATGAGGTTATGTGGGTCATAACCTATGTTTAATCATATGCTGTTTGCAAAACCTCAACTCTGAAGTAAATAATGCAAAAAAAAAAAAAAGAATAGGGAGATTAGAATTAGATTTGAGGCACAGAGTCAATAGCAGCTGCACCCTGTGACAATTGGCATTGTCTACTGTCCCCAGCATAGAAGGGTGTATATGGCACCTGTAAATGGGATAGAATAGGGGCACATCTTTACATGATTTTGTCCCCACTTGTTCCTTCCTTTCCACAAACTTGATTCTCTGTAACATTTCTTAATCTATCATATTTCTCATACCTTTACAACAAATTGTCTCCTCTGTTTATGTAAGCTACATTTACTTTGGTAAAACATCACTAAAATCTCTGACTGTTCAAAGTTCTAGCATGAATGAATATTGCTTATTTATTGCAGTTTGTTTTAGGCATTGAAAGAACAATAAAGGGACTCATCCTTGAGAGCAGAGCTTGGACATCCTTTTGTATACACAGACTCGTAATGACAATTTAATCTCAATCTAAGAAGAGGAACCCAGAACCAAGACTAATGACCTCAAAATGGGATAGCATTAACAAGGAAGTTGTCTTAGACATTTTTCTCACATAGTTTGCTGGTAACCTTTTCCTGGCATAGTTTACTGTTAGTTCCTGAAATAAGGATAAGGATAGGAATAAAGCAATCCTACTTTTAATCCTTTAAGCAAAGGAAGACACATAGGTGGGTGGCCTGGCTGCTCCAAAAGAATAGCCAGAGGTTAGAAGACAGTAAAAGATGTGAGATGCGGAAGTTAATGATTTCAAGGCAAGACTCATAAATGGCATTTCTAAAATTTGCTTGTCTCAAGAAAAAGGCTGTTGATTTGTTATCTTCTCTATTTCTAGAAAAGAGATGACATGGACAGCAAATGGTTGGGTATTTATTCTAAGAACCAGGTAGGACCTGAAACATCGCAACCTATCATCTGGCATTCATTCTCCTAAATCAGATCATTTTTCTACCCATTTCTCTCCAGTCAGACAAGTCTGTGATTCACTGCAATTCTATAACTCTCTAGATGGTTGGGGTTTTTGGTTTGGTTTTGTTTTAACATTGACGCTCATCTTTGATTAGAAAGCACTCCTGTGGCTTTGTGTACCAAAATTCTACCCATCCATTCAAGCCAAATTTCACATTAATAATAAAATTTTTCATGAATTCATGAATTCTAAGGTGATCTGCCCAACTGTAATCTCTTCCACTATTAAATCTTCCCAGCATTTTGTACTAGGATGAATACTGTCGCCCTCGTTAAACTGCAGGCTACAATCTACTCACAAGTACTGGAAATCAATCAAACCTGGGAAGAATCCTGGGATGTGAGTTAACACAAGGGCTTGCCTCCCTCTTTGTAGTAGGAAATCATAAGCAGGCACTTCAATATTGGGCCTGCTGGCTGGCTCATTACACATAGGCTGGGTAAAGAGGCTAACGTCTGATACACATGAAGCACCCAGAGGCATAACAAACCATGAGTATAACTTACCTTTTTTTTTTTTTAATCTCACTAGTAAATGGAAACTCAATTCCTCTAGGACTGGTACTCTAGTTGATGACCCAGACAGGACTGTATACACACACTGTTACTGCTTGTACTTGGGGGGAATAGGTAGACAGAGAATGAGAGAAGAGTTTATTATGTGTACTTACTGTATCTACTAATACATAATTTACAGAGGTTAAAAATAAACCAACAAATTTTTTCTTTTCTTTGGAGTTTCCCATAATGCATAATTTTATGAAGTCTTTCTGTAAAACTTTATTGAATAAATGTCACTTCATGAATAAATTAAAAGGTATCTAGGTGGATGTATCAACATTTATTCATTCCCTCAAGTTTTCTTTTTGGAATATAGTGTTGCAACTTATAAAAATGATTTCTTCATGCTCTATGCAAATTTGATACTCAGAAAAATACTTCTCATTTATTTTTCATAAACATTTTTATTGCTTGGTCAGTATGTTGATAAATTTTGTGATTAAATTATAGTGTCAGGGTTAAATTTGTCATAGGTAAACCAACTCAAAAATAAATGGAATTCATGAAGCCCTGGATTCAATTCCTACCACCAAAAAATCAAAAACAGATCAATGGCATTGGTGTATCTTCTACTATATTTCTGTAAATGAACAGGCATTGTGAATTATAACACATTTTATACTTTAATATAATGGAATCCCAAGCAATAAAATCAGATACTATGGAAAATGTAGTTAACTCTTCATGAAAAAAAAATCTTAATGTCTTAAATCAAAACTGCATCTTCATTTTCTTTAAGCCTGCTTTTGGGGAAAATAAATGGGGGCAGTGAATTGCTATATTCCCAAACTGCATACCTTTAAAATAGTAACACATTATCATCTGATTGATTTTGTTCTGGGCAATTATGTTGAAATGGTCATCATGAGATATAAAAGGAATTGATTTTCCTTTTTGAACCATGTCTGTAGCAAAAAATATTTAAAATTTAGAGAAAAGATGACGACACTTAGCTATATCAGCAATCTACAAAAATAAAAGAAATATTAAAAATGGAAATTTTCATGTGACATTTATGACTATTTACATCCCACATAATATATTAACTTTGAATTTAACTTTACAGAAAAATACATGAAATAATGAATCGTCAGCAATATTTAATAATATGTCTAGAGAGTGAAATACAATAGAATTATTCTATTTCAATTTTGAAAGGTATTATGAATAGATTATAGAAGCTCACTATAGATTATATTTCAAATAATCTCCTTCAAAATAGTGCTGATTAGGACAATGATATCCAACCAAAAGCAATTTTCTAATTTACATACACATTCAATAGTACTTGGATATATTTAATTGCATTTCAAAAGACTAAAAATGGCATTCCCTATATGCTTGGTAGTGTGCTAGGTAATTATAAAGGTCAGTGTTATTTCATTTAATCCTTTTGACAAACCTGTAAATCAAAAGCCTCAATTTCAATGCATTTTAATAAACCTAAAGTCAAATAACTGGTGACGTAATTTAAAATTATGTTCTCTAATTAAAACCATATAATTTTTAAGATGCTTTATCATATTTTGTACATGCATTACATATAATTATATATAATATAACACATACAGGCAATTTTATTTTTATACTATCAGGGATATTTCCTATATAATAATTTTCTAGAAATGCAATCTAAACTCTTAAACCTAGAGGTGGTCTTTGATTATACAACTTTTGTGGAAATGCTTTAACAAATGGATTGATTGATTTTTATATCTATTATATAGTGTACAATGAAAAATTTGCATATATTGATGCTTCAACCTCTCAAACATGGCCTTCAGTTTTTGTAGAGAGCAGTGATAATGCTATGCAATAAACGATGCTGAAAGTCTGTTTGCCCTCACTCTAGAGAACCTACACTGTTAAGGGTTTGGGATTATTTTTCTTTCTTTTTTAAAGTACTAGGGATTGAACCCAGGGCCTATATATGCTAGGCAAGTGCTTTACCACTTGAACTATGTTCCTTGCCTTGGTTTTTACTTTTTACTTTAATTACCATCAATGGCAGTTTCTTTTTTCTATCAACTGTGTTTTGCTTACACAGATGCTTCCTTTCCATATGTATGTGTGGTTCCTCGGAATTTGAAGTACACAGAAACATGATTTCACATAATATTTTAAAAATTGCATCCAAAGTATAAATTATCTCTGCATGAGTGTTTAATCATCTCTTAAATGAAACTTTGCCAGTTCAAGGTTCCACATTTACTTTAGCTGTTTGCTCAATTATTCATTCACAAATACTTAATGAGAATTACCATGAAACAGATACATCCCTGGAAGCTGAAATCAGAATTGAATAAAGCAGGCTGTGGTCCATGCCCTTAAAAGTTCACACTCTATTGAGAGAAACAGGAAAAGGAAATATTTATAAACTATTCACAAATAGTGACAAATACTATGAAGCATATTTGCATAAGGAGTAATGCGGAAGTCCAGGTAGATGGGAAGATATATTTTAAGTGTAAGGCACTGCAGAATAAAGACCACCCCACGTGTGGAAAGGAAAGATGTATTATAAATCCAGACCACAGGGCTGTCCCCACCACCCCCCAGGTCAGGGGGCAGCAACTTGGGTGAATTGGGTAGTGGGCTTTATAGGAGGGGCCAAGCCATGGGGGAAGGAGAAACAGTCTGGTTTCTGATTATCTGAGATCACCAGATGGAACAGGTCAACATGCCTGGCTAGTTGAGTAACTGGAAGTTCCTGAGTTGTTTTGCAAGCCGAGAAACAATCAGGCAGGGAGAAACAAGTGGTCATAAATCATGGAGTTTGGTTTTAAAGTGCTAGCCTTGGGACCTTCTACCTGCTCCAAGAATGCCAGGGACCTAACATTAAGATGGAGTGATAAGAGCAGACCAAACTGAAAGAGGACAACTGAATAAAGAGTTGAAGACATGTAGAACAAGTGTGTTTTTCTTTACATATTTGCTCAGTCTTTCCTTGTCTTCTTTGTTATTTTAGGTGTTCTGACCTAGGCCAATGGCTTCTGGGTATTACTAGGTAGCACTAAGGGTGGGAGGAAGGAAGAGAGCCCAGCTTTTGTCCCTAGTCACCTCTGTTTGGGACAGTATCTCCAGACACAGCCAGAGAGGGCTTGCTTCTCTGGTTTTCACTCCTATTTGATGCACTATCTATGGTTCCATGTTTCTCTCCTTAAATTCAGGCCTTAGGGTCTGTTTGCACAGAGAGAAATTTCCACCCTCGGGCAATACAAAAAGGCTGTAGAAACCCAATTTCCAACCTGACCCACTGGGACCACTGGTTTCCAGTTCCCCCTGCATGTCCCCATGCAGCCTTTCTCTTCAGTTCTCTACAAATAAAATCTTCCTGACCTCTGCTGCTATCTGTTAGGGATAGGGACGATGAAGTCTATTCAGTCTGTCCTTCAATTTCCCCCTCTCAGTTTTGAGAGACTGTTCTCAGAGCCACTTAGCCTATTGTAGTATGTAGTCTGCATGTTCTACAACACCTGAAGTGTTTTATATATATGCAACAGGAAGTATTGGTGATGGCACATATCCCTCCTTGTTTAGCCAAAAGAAAATCAAGGGCCAGGCAGTGGTCCGTGACCACACAGGCAAGGGTGACAAGGACCTTTGTATGTCCTTAATGGTAAGGCCTACCTGGTCTGAGTTGTCCTCTACTACTTTGGTTAGGTTTTTAATTTTTACTTATTTTTTTGTAGTTACATGATTGGCAATCACCCCATAGCTGATTCCAGCTAGGGCCATAATCAATGCTGTTATCCTTAAAACTATAAGAGTAATCTTCCTTTTATTTCCTTGGGAAGTTGCTCCTGTTGTAGTTCGCATTCCCCTTTCCTTCCAGAAGGCTGCATAACCATGCAGAATCAGGAAGGCATACTTAGAATCTGTACAGATGTTGACTCTGTTCTTTTGAAAGTTTTAGAGCTTCTGTTAGGGCCACTAACACAATTGAGCACTTGTATTAGGAAGAAGAAGACATGATTTGAGAATGCCAAAGTCTGTCACAACTGCAAACCCTGCATGTCTGATACTGTTCTTGACAAAGGAAATGCCATCAGTGTATAATTCTAGATCTGGGTTTTTTAAGGGCTGATCAGTTAAGTCAGGTCAGGCAGCATAATTCTCCATAAGTACCTCCTCATGTGAGTATTCAGGATTTCCCTCTGCCTCTGGTAGAAGGGATGCAGGGTTTAGGCTCTGACAGGTCCTTTAAGTTATTTCTGCCCCTCCCAGAAGCTGAGCCTGGTATTTAAATTTAAATGGACCGCTGTCTGATAGCCAAAATTATCCTTTTGAGTTTAAAATTTCCCCTAGGTCTTGTGGGGTGTAAACTGTTATGAGCTGATTTAAGATAAGTACTTGAGCTTCAGGCACTAGAAGGCTTACTGCAGTGACTGCTCTGAGACATCCTGCCCATCTTTTAGCTACCTGATCTAATTCCTTACTTAACTAGCCTACTGGATTGGGAGTGATGCCCAGGAGCTGAGTCACCACTCCCAGGGCCAGTCCTCCCTTTTTATAGACATAAAATTGAAACATGTCCTGTACTGGTAGACCCAGGGCTAGAGCTATCATAAGGGCCTTTTTTAACTGTGGAATGCATTTTTTGGCTTGTCATTCCATTCAATAAAGGGCTGGAGATCTTTCTGTGCTTCCTTAAGGATTTGGCCCTCAATTATTTTAGAGTTTTAGGTAGAGGAAACATCAGGATTGGATGGATTCTATTTTCTCCTAGAGCCCTCAATTCTTTCTCTAGGACAAGACCTAAATATGTAACCCTACACTGACACAATTGGGCTTTTTCTTTACAGATTTTATATCCTCTATCTACTAGGAAGCTTAGTAAGGATTCAGTGGCTCATGAAATGACAGACTCAGTTGGTCCACAGATCAGGAGGTCATCTACATTTTGTAGCAAAATAGCTTGTGGATATTGTCACTCTGCAAAGTCTTGGGTTAGAGCCAACCCAAAGATATGGGGGCTGTCTCTGAATACCTGGGGGAGGACAGTCCAGGTGACCTGTCCAGACTTTCATGTGGAGTCCTCAAAGGCAAACATAGGTTGACTTTAGGGATGTAAGAAAATGCCAAAGAAGGTATCCTTTAAGTCTGGGACAGAGTAGTAAGCAGTACTTGGAGGTATTTGGGCTAAAATTGTGTAGGGATTTGGAACTACAGGGTGGAGAAGCACTACTGCTTCACTAATCAGGCAGAGATCTTGGACTAGCCTCCATTTATTAGGTCCCTTCCTGACACTGAGAATAGGAGTATTATATGGGCTGGAGCATTCTATTAGCAGTTCCTGTCTTTTTAAGTCTTTGCTTATGGGAATTAGCTCCTCCTTAACTTCTGGTCTTAAAGGATATTGTTTTTGATGGGGAAACCAAGAGGGGTCCTTGAGATGAATTAGGACTGGGACCACTGTTTGTGCCCATCCCACAGTGTTTCCATCCATCCACACCATGGGGTCTACTTGTTCTTCTATCAGGGGCAATCAAAAGTACTCTTCAGGGGGTGAAATGAGCTGTACCCCTAATTTATATAGAAGTTCTTGCCTTAGCAGAGGAGTAGGTTTCTGGGAAAATTAAAAAGAGTGACAGAAGTGGAAATCTCCCCAGAAGCAGGCTAGAGTCTAAGTGAAATAATGCTCTAGAGGCTGAATGATATGCCCTGAACATTAATTTTCTTAGATGACCTGGGTCTGGGAGAGAAAGGAATAGCCAAAATGCTGGCTCCAGTATTGATAAGGAAGCTGACCTTGTGCTTTTCAATAGTAAGTATCACCCAGGGCTCCTCTGCTTTTATGGTGGTTACAGGAGCCTGGATGGGTGGCCCTGAAACCATCATTGGGTGGGAACCAAAGACCATGTGCCTTGGTTTCCCCAGCAAATGGGGCATGTTCCTGGAGATGGATTCCTTCAGGGGCACTCCCTCTTAAAATAGTCTGCCTCTCCACATTGAAAGCATGTCCTCAGGTTTGGACTCTGCCCCAGTAGAGGTCTCTGAGCACTGTGTTCAGAGCCTCCTGCTATTTATCTTTCACTTTTCCCTCTCCAGGTCCTTCTTTTCTTTTTGTAATTCCCTATTATAGTATCAGATGTGGCTATACAGACCAGTTGGTCTAGATCTCTGCTCCCTTCAGCCACTAGTTTTTGAAGCTTTCTACAGATATCTGGGGCTGACTGTGTTAGAAATTTATCTTTTAGGTTAATCTCCTCCTGTGACTCCAGTACAATGTTGGTATGCTTTTATAAAGCATCCTTAAGTCTCTGTAGGAAAGCTACTGGAGTTTCTAAGGGTCCTTGCTGTACAGCCATGACTTAGGAATAATTAAGGGGCTTTATCTTAGCTCTCCTTAGACCCTCTAGAATGCAGTGGATGAAGTAGTTATGGGTCCAATCATCCTTTTCATTTTCAGGGTCCCACTTAGGATCATACCTAGGCACTGCCTGATCTCCTGTTGGAATTGGGAATTGGGGTTTCCTTTTAGGTATCCAGTTTCTTTGTCTCTCTTCTCCCTCCCCCTCTTCCTCCTATGAGGGGCCAGTCTGAGATAAGCTTGTAGGGCCACATTTATCTAAGTGATAATAATCCCCAGCTTTGGCTGCCTGATCTATTACTCGCTGTTTCTCCAGAGAAGTAAAGGTCTGAGATAACAATAGCATTACATCTTTCCAGCTCAATTCAACGTTTTGTCTGACTTCACTGAATGCCTGAATGTACTGATCATGGTTTTCTGTGTAATTTCCTAAATTATTTTTTATTTCTTCAAGTTCACTAACTCTAAAAGGAACGTGAACCCTATCCCCTTCAGGAATTAATTGGAGAGGATAGAGTCCTGTGAGATGATGTTGGGTGTGCAAGGTAGCTGAGTCAGAGGGTAGAGAGGGAGATGATAGGGCATGACATGGGTTTTTCTTGGTTCTAGTTCCTCAAGGGAGTTTGGGGGCTTTTTGCAAAGGGTCACCATGGTCTGGGTATCTAGGTTGCATTTGCTCAGCCACTTTGGGTGGTCTCTTAGGAAAAAGAAAAGTTGAGTATTTGGGAATTCAGTCCACTTTCCTGCCTTTTTATGGAACATATCTAATTGAATGGTATTATAATTAATGCTCTATCTTTCTGGCATTTTTATTCATCTCCCAGAGGATACTGTGGACAGGCCTAGGTGCAGTAAAACTTGAGTCACTTTCATTGAAGACTTTCTGGATCGAGGTTTTTCCAAATATTTTTGTAAGCAGGCAAGGGGGGATCCTTCCAGGATCCTTGAAGCTTGATTCCCCATCTAAAAGAGGAAGCAAGGGGAAACTTCTTACCTTAACAAAGGTTTTATCCTTTTACCTAGGCATCTCCAAGTGAGGAAAAACTCTACATGGGAGAGAGTGTTCCTCTCTCCTGTGCTGTCCCACCATTGCCACCTGTGGCTAAGGTTTTGAGGAAGACATTTAGATATGTCTGGCTGCAGCCACCCTGCCAGAGTGACTCTGATCAATTTTTTAATCTATTTGTTTTGACTTGCCTGTTTGCCTTGTGACCCAGTTACCTAGTTCTCTGCTACCAGCTGAAGGCTTGTAATTTAAAAAGAACTCTATCAGAATAACCAAGAGGGCTTACATGGCCAGAGGAAGGACCCTTGTGGAGGTGAGGATAGGGACTCCCAATGAGGTAGAATTTTGTCCCCCTATATATCCTGTGAGGTGTATATTTTCTATGAAAAGAGAGGAAGCATCTCAAGGCATTTTTGTTGTTGTTTTGTTTTGTTTTTGCTGCTGTAAGGGACAAAAATGTAGAAAAACGTTGAGGTCTCCATCCCTTTAACTGTTCTTTTCCCTGAGGGCAGACTGCAGAACCTGCTTAGCCAGATTAACCAGATGCCTGACAAAAATAGTTAAACCTAAGTTAGAGAGTAGCACTTTCTGGTGTCTATCACAGAGGATGCAGGGATCTCTCCCAGACTCAGCTGAAGAAGCCCACTGCTGTTTAGAACAAAGAGGGGAGGCCACTGATCTTGAGCTACTTGGGAAAGAAGAAGGAGAAGCTGAGGATTGGGGGAGCCACCTTTGGAGCCTCAGGGTGGGTCAGAAAGTTGAATCTCCAGCCTTCAGGTGTCACCAAGGAGTTGCCCTGGCCAGAGCACTCTTATAGCTTGAAGAGAAACTTTCCTTTCCACCAGCTGTTTTTGAACCTCCTCTTAAGTGGGTCAGATCTGAAAGAGAGAGTTTAAGGAGGGAGGGAGCTGAGAGTTGAGAGGAAAAAAGTCTCAGTGCACTGATGTTTAGCTCCACCCATGTAGCATTGGCAGTCTGGTATAAGCCCCCAGCTGGTCCCCATTTTCTGGGTTGCCTGCCTTACAGCTATAATGGGCTTGGAGGTTTTCCTCAGGATCCTGAGGAAGAAACCTTCTTTAATGAGAGAGAGAGAGAGAGAGAGAGAGAGAGAGAGAGGGAAAGTCAGCCTGAGAGGTCCACCATAGCTAAGCCATGCCTTGGGGGCTCTTCTGGAAGACAGACTCCATCAGAGTGCTGGATAATCACGGTCACTTCCTAGGTAGTCCACTCTAATTTGGCACAACATGTACCAACCTCAGGTGAAGAATTGTCCCTTTGTGGTTGCCAAATATGATGCACAGATGACATGCAGGAATATTCAGGTATTCAGGGTTCTTGGGTCCAATCTGAGAATGAAAGCACAGTCAGACTCCAGCAGCAAAGGTTGGAAAGATTTTATATAGAGAGAAGAGAAGAGAAAAGATGCATGGGGCAGAAACTGGTGGTCCCATGGATCAGGTTGGAAATTGGGTTTTTATGGCCTTTTTGTATTGCCTGAGGATGGAGATATCTCTCAGGTACAAACAGAAGTTTTCTGGGAAGAAGTGTCTCCTTGGCCAATTATCACCTTTTGGGACCTCCTGCAGTCCATCTTTCTACAAGATGATTTAACTTTTGTTTCATGCTACCATTCTTTCTTAGAAGGGACAATGACAGAAAAGGAAGACAGGTTTAGAAAGTATTGAACAAGTAGGATGGATGTGGTGGTGGATGCATGTGATCTCATCTGTGTAGGAGGTGGAGTAGAATGATCATCACAGTCCAAGGCCCATCCTAGCACAGTGGCAGGGAGGGAGCACAAGACTTTATCTAAAAAAATAGCTAAAGCATAAAGGTCTGATGGAGAAGCTCAGTGGTACAGCATTTTTTCAGCAAGCATGAGGCCCTAAGTTAAAATCCTAATGCCAATAATCCCTCCTCCCAGAAAAGAATTTACTAAACTATTTTTGTGAAAAATGACTGTGGCAGGAAAATAATAGTGGTGGTGGTGAAGAATGGTCAAGGTGGGCAGTTTCATGGCTAACTCAAAAGGAACTGAAGATGAATTACACACGTTAAAGTTAAGCTTCAAAAGCATTTTATAGATTTATGTGTAGAACTAGAGTATATAAGAATGAACTCAAATGTGTAGGTAAGGGTGTAAATTTGGAACATCATCTATAAATGACATTGGTAAAACCATGAGGTTGATGATATCACTAATGATTACTGTTGCTTAGCTGTAGTGTTTTGGGGCAAACAAAATTCTCAATAAATATTATGTCATTTATAGGTTAAAAATATGGAAAATATACTAACCCCCTTTAAACAAAACTGTAACATTTTACACATCAAATGTGCTTATTCAATAAAAACAATGAAGAGTCATACATTTATTCCAAGTATCTTTGAATTTATTCTTTAAACAGTTGTTTACATTAGTTAAGTCTGTTACTAATCTAGTTATAAAGTCAAGGCTTTATAAGCTATTTCTGGTGTCTGAGACCCTAGGGCAGTGGTGTTGGAACCTGAGTCTGTCAGGACTCCTCTGTGTCTTTTGCCTCAGTCTCCATGTGTGTCTGCTGCATTGTTCAGTTGCACTGCAGGTCAGCTTTTTCCACATGGCACAAAATGTGTTTCTCAACAACTCTTCATCTGTGCATAGATTCTGTGATTCAGAGAAAAAGCAGTTCTCAGAAAAACAAGAAGTGGAAAAATGCCAGGGAGGGGAAAAACTGTATGTTCAGCATAGCTTTCAAACATAGTCAATTTAACAGTCTCTTAAGAAAATGTGTCTTTTTTCATTTTATTCCTTCTTTGCCTAAATATCTATTGAACATAAAGGTGTTTCTGCTTTAAAATGATAAAAGTGTCATCACTATAGCTGTTTACTTTTGGGCTGGAGGTATACTTCAGTCACTTGTCTAGTGTGTATGAGGACATGGTTATGACACCAATCACCACAAAAAATGTTTTCTTTTCATTCAATTTCTTTTTGGTACAATTCAGTGTACTTTACATGAGATTTCATAAAATGAATTAGGATTGATGTAACAATTTATCTGCAGTATATTTGATCAGTATGCAACAATAAAGGTTAGGATTGGTGACATTTAGAAGATAGAATATTTGTTTTTCTTTTCAAGGAGAGATTATTTCTTTTTTAAACCCAATATTCTATGCCACATTTTAAGACTGCTTTGGTAAATACAGAAAAATAAATGACCTTGAAGCTATGGAGTATGTTGAACTAACCAGAATATAAAGATAAATTATTCAATACTACTAGGGAAATAGATCTGCAAAATAGGAAAGAGTTGCGTTTCAGCCATATTTATTCAGCAGACTTTATTTATTTATCTCTTCTGCTTAAAGGATAGCTGTGTTCCTATTTCTTAGAAAAGTAAAAGTAAACTGAAACCATAGCAGATTTGTTTTACTGTAAATATTACAAAGAAAAGGGAGACATTGAGTTCATTAATCAATCAGGTATATCCAAAATGACTTCCTCCACCACAACCACATTGTCTATAACACTCACCATTTCTCATGATAGCTAGTGCAGAAAGCAGTTTTGCTCCACTCTTGCCATATTATCTATTACATACACACAACTCAGAGCCTATCTAACAAAACAGAGTACAGATCCACCCTTATTTTCCTTCACTCTTAGAGTAAAATTCTGATTTCTGACCTCACTGTACATTTCCTCATTCCTAGCACATTCTTGGACAGTCTCCAGTTCTCTTATTGTGAGCTTACTGTGAGCTTCCTTTGCTCAATTAGTTACTCATTATTTTACCTACTATGTGCCTGCCTACAACATGGAGACCTGCTGGAATTTTCCTCCCATACAGGATTTGGGGCTCTGCAGAGCTCATTTTAGAGCATTAACTCACCACCACTTTCATTTTGTTCATAACAGTTATATCCAGCTGACAATATTATGCATACTTATTTATTTGTTTAATATTTACCTCCACAAGTTACAATGTAAATTCCCAGGACCAGAGATTTTGCCTGTTTTCCAAAGCTCAGTGCATAAAAATACCTGGTACACAGATGGTATGTAATAAGTTCTTCCTTAATTCATCATTTTATTAATTCTACCTATGTATACTGTTTTGTAAACAGGTGTGAATCCCAGCTGTACTGCTTCCTAGCTCTGAGACCTTGGGCAAGTAAGGACTTGGTAATGACTGTGATAATGACATTTATTTAACTTCATATGCAATGTGTTTATGACATTGTCTGAACACTGAAATGCATATTGAGAAGTATTTATTATTGTAATGTAGTTTTAATTATTATATTTTATTATTCACTTTTCAAAGATGTACTGTGCTCACATAAGGTGAAATGTACATATGTAAAATATGTATGAATATAGGTCTGCAATACCTTAAAAGTCTTACATTCGTTAGAGTAATGAAATTTCATGGGAAGGCAAAAGTTTTTATTAAGCAAAAACATTTGCTCATGAAGTGATCACAAAATTATAATTTTCTAAAATAATATTTGTTTTATTCTTTTTTAAAGTTGTAGTTCAAATTCTCAACTCAGTTCTGTTATGGATCAAATATAGTTCCATAAGTTTCAATTTTTGCCTTTTATTTCAAGCTGGCTTTTTCCACTAATATTTATTCTCAAATGACGCAAATATTCTTTCACCTTTATTTTCAAAGGCCAGCTAAATAAAGGCAAATGTATAATATTTAAAAGAAAATATAATTGTCAATAAATTTTGTTTTGTTATCTAATTCAAAATAAACTAAAATGAATGGAATTCACCTTTTGGGGGCACTTTGCTTTTAGGGGAACTCATAAAAAGATTGAAGTATGAGGCCAGTGTATGTTTTCAGATTAGCATATATTCAACCCAATTCCCATACCTTCTCACAAACTTTCCTTTAAATGATGTTACTTTTTAGTTATAATTATTTACAATATGCTTGAAGTTTCTTTAAGTTAATGTATTATTCCATGTAGATCCATCTACAAAATACCATATAACATTAAGAAATGCTTCTTTTTGTTATGCATCAAAACATTTAAGAGTTTGAATATTTGGTCACAGCCTTTTATATTGTCCTGGCAATGAAACTCAGGAGACTAATTTTGCTAAGACCATTTTTTTCAGGCACTCAAATATTAAAATGGAATTTAAAAAATAATTTTAGTGTAATGTGAAAGAGCAGTAAAAACAAAATTCACATCATTAGTCAATCAAACATTTGCTGCTATTATTAAGAAGAATTTTTTTATAAAGACAAAAGGGTTATTTTAGTTCATAGTTCTTTTTTCAATTTTAGCACCTTATTTTTTTTCTGACTTTTTGTCTTTTTTAAATTATCATATTATTGTTGTACTGGAGGTACATTGTGACATTTATAAAAGTTCTTACAATATATCAGAATTGAATTCACTCCCTCCATCATTCTCCTTTATTCTCCTTCCCCATTCCTAGAATAGTTTCAAAAGGTCTCATTTTTCCATTTTCATATTATATATGAAATATTATATACATGAGTATATAATATTTCCTCTACAGGAAAATTTTTTAATACTTAAATTTTCCAAGTTTAATGAGCATAGTTGAAAACCTAGTATCTACTATGCAGATAACAGTTTATTGGCATTAGAGATACATTTATTTTACATGAGTTTAAGCAAAGTATGAACAAGAATTTAAAAAGTTGACACTTTTAGGGAAAGAATAACCTTAAATGAAAAGGGGAGAATTAACAGTACTCAAGTAATTGATGGAGATCTACCAGAAAGATTGAAAACATGTTCTATTACACAATGTCATTATCTAATTAAGCAGAAACAACTATTATCAACAAAAGTGTTCACTTTAGATTTTGTCACTTTAATAGGTTCCAAATAAATGAGAACCTTTAGTTTTCATCTAATTATCATAAAAACAATGTTTACTATTTCCATTTGCAATTGTGGAAACTGAGGTTCATGGAGCTTGTTTGCTTTGACCACACAGTAAATAGGATTTGTAGTCAGGTGAACCTTGTTCAAGTCTATGATTTTTTTGTACGTATGTTTTCTTTTGGGATAGGTTAGATTTAAACACATTTCATTTATTCTTTCAATAATGAGAAATACTTTAAATAAATAAGAATTTCTTTTGAGCGTTGCACTGTCTGAAGGACCATTCATATCAAAATAGTTGATATATAGAAGAACCAATACAAGCACATTAAAGAAAGTTTCCTATTTCATAAGTAGTGTATGTGTGTATTTCATAAGTAGAGGATGGTGGTGCAGCAAGAATTATCATGCTGTGAAAATATGTGTTCAGGTAGATTGGGTAGAACCAGAATCATTAAATATTTCACCCTAGGAACATTTGCTATTAATTATTAAACTATGCCATTAAGTGTTTGAGAGAGTTGTGAAATAAACCATGCAACCATCTGAAAGTATAAAATTAAATTCGCTGATATCAGCATAACCCAAGCAGTTCTGCTTATTGTTACTGAAGTAAATAATAACATATGTCTTAGGCAGAAAGTGTGTTGCACTTCGAGTTACAAATGAAAATAATCTTTTCTTAAGGTTGTTTTGAATAGAAAAGTCATAATTTTTTGAATAGAAAAATCATAATTGAAATCAAAAGTTAATGCTCTCTCTGACATAGATGTTCAAGGTTATATTAAAGAGGCATTGGAGATGCCAGAAAAGTAAATATTTGAGAAATATATGTCTTATTTAATGGCATCACTATGAATTTTATGTCATTATTTTAAGAAATTAAAGAGTAAATATCTGCATGTAAGAGTAGTATGAGTAACTGTATTAAAACCCATAAAACTATACCAAAGAATGCTTAAAACTTGATATATTTCCTATATCAAATACATTCTAAATAATCTTAAATTTTATGTAGATGTAAAGAAGGAAACTTTATGCATAATTAGGAAAGTTAGTCATAACCTAACCACATATTTTTTCCCAGTTAGCCAAAATCTGAGACCATTTCAACTGAAATCAGTAACTACAAAGGAGGCCTGCTCTCACTATGACCATTCAATATTGCTTGGAGGGCTTACCAAGATGAGATGATGAAAATCTCATGGAACAAATGAAAAGAAGAGCTAAAATTAGCCTATTTTGTCCAATAAGAGTGCATACACAGACTCCAACATTTTTTAAATTATCAAGGGAAGTATTAGGGCTTTCAATTGTAGGATACATTTTTGTTCAGGAAAAATAATGTAAAATATGAATAATGTAGAAATATGATATTTTTTAAATAGCCAAACCCTAAGATTCTTGGAAATGCATATTCTTAGGGTATAATTCTGCAAGTTTTGACAAATACATATGAGGAACACATAGAATAGATATATCTACCTACAAAATTTCTACTGTTGCTCATTTAAGTCAACAACTTCCAACATAACTGCTTTATGGTGATAAATGAATCATATTTGTAGCATAGTACAACCATGCCCCAGTTAAGGGAATGTTAGAATAAAAGACAAATATATTTAAAATATGTAAATTATATAAGGGAATTAATAGGTACCACTAGCTAGTCAAATAAAGCAAAGTGAAATCTAATCTGAGAACTGAAGAATAGATAGGAATTACTCCCAAAATACATAACAATTAATGAGATATTGGTACAAAGGAAATATTCTTATTAAACATTTTTATTAGTATTAGTACTTCAACCATATTCACCATCCTTTACTCTCTTCATTTACAATCCCCCTGCTGCTATTATCCTCCCATTAATATGACCTATTCTACATTCCTATCCTTCATTGTTTTAGTGCTTGTTCATTGTTCACACATGGATTTTCACATACATAAATGTGATGTATTCCAATATTATTCATTATCATTCTTTTCTTCATTTCCTCCTCCCTTAGTCTCTAACAACCCCACTTGGGGAAACATGTTCTGTATATGTATACCTGTATACATGATAATTCTTATATTTTATTTGGAACTATCTTCCACAAGAGAGAAAACATGTGACCTTCATTTTTCTGAAGCTGACTTGCATTACTTAACATGATGTTCTCCAGTTCCACCCAGTTACCTGTGAACAACAAAATTTCATTATTCTTTCCATATATAATATGTTCATAATCTATTCATCTGTTGGACACAACTGAACACAAGAAAAGACCCACATAAACATAATCAACTTGTCTTTGACAAAGAAGCGAAGGCAATACAATGGTGAAAAGATTCAACACAGTGCTGTTGTACATGTACAAAAAAGATGAATTTAGGCACAGACATTACACTCTTTACAAAATTAATTTAAAAGAGATTAATGATATAAATATGAAATGCAAAATGATAATATTCCTAGAAGTTAACATAAGAGAAAATCTATATAAACTTGGAAAGAGTAATGACCTTTTAATATAACACAAAAGCAGAGCCCAAATTTATAACATGGCCTTCATTAAAATGTAAAAATTATCTCAGTGATAGGATTTAATTCAGTGATAGAGCTCTTGCCTAGCATGGGAGAAGCACTGAATTTGATCCTCAGCACTGGAAAAAATGGAAAAAAAACACTTCTCTGCAAAAGACATTGTCAAAAGAATATGGAGACAAGCCACAGACTGAGAGAAAGAATTTGGAAATGATATATCTGATCAATGATTTTTACCAAAAATATAAAAATAAAAATAATTCTTAAAACACAACAGCAATAAAATGTAACAACTGAATTAAAAATGAGCAGACACTTCATCAAAGAAAAGCTACAAATGTCAAATAACATGTGAGAAGATGTTCCACATCTTTTAGAGAAACATAAATTAAAGCAGTAACATACTCTACATATCTATTAGCATGGTCAAAACCAGATTACTGACAGCATTAATTACTAGCCAGGATGTAAAACAATGGAAATTCTCGTTTATCGCTGGTTGGAACATAAAATGATAGGAACTAGAGATCATTATGCTATGTCAAATAAGCCAGACTGAAAAATACAAATATTGCAATCTCTCTCTGATATGTGGAATGTAGACCTAAAAGACAATTGAATGACATGAGTGAAAATGGGACTATTAGAGGCTGGGAACCAGCAGAAGCGGGGAGAATGATAAAAGAAGATGAAAAGCAGTGTTAAATGTGAGTGAAGTACTTCATAGGTATTCATGAGTATAGATTTAAGAAACCCATTAAATTGTTTTAGAAAGAAGGGAGGTGGATAAGGAAGTATAATGGGTAGGATGAATTTGATCAAATCACATTATATTCATGTATAGAAACATTATAATGAAACCCCTTTGTACAATAAACCTACACTGATACATCTTTATATATTTGGAATGGCAAGGGCTCAACATTATTTTTTTCACCTTATGTTAGAGAAGAATATCTTAACAAGATGAAATATGCAGAGGTCATAAAGCCTACTCATTTGTGTATAACAAAAGAGCAATAATCAACATACAAGATAACGTTACATGGAAATACAACATACATGAAAGAAAAAATACTATTTGATAGCACACAAAGAGATTCCAAAAGTTGAAAAGGAATGAAAAATGACTTAATAGAAAGTTAAGCAAGTTATATTAATAGGAAATTTATCTCACTAATACTCTGGAAAATATAAATTAATAAGAAAGGATGAGTTGTTAACATCCAATAGAGGCTTTGAAGAAGGGTGTGTGATCACATAAAGCTAGTGAATGAATAGCTTCACTTCTGAGGAAAATAATCTGAAAGTATCTTTCAAAATTGTAAACCTAGAACATTTAACTCAAGAACTATAGTCATCTGTTTTGTTTCTTTTTACATCTTAATCTGCCACCTAAAGCTCCCAATGGTAGTTTTCCTGCACCTGTTCTTCCAACATTTCAAATTACAACCATAGACTAAGTCAACTAAGGAAAGAGATTCAGTTGAATTGTATTTATAGTCCAGAGGGTAAATTTGTTTTGGGTTACATAGACAGCGTTACCAGCATGGTCAGATTTTCCATACTATGAATTTTTCTAGTGTGGTTTAATTGCTCGTGTGTAGATATTGAGAAGACACTCAAGAAGTGAAGGCAAGAGGAGAAGGAGTTCAAGGCCAGCCTGAGCTACATAGTGAATTCAAGGCCAACCTAACACAAAGCAAAGCCCTATCTCAAAAGTATTTTTTAAGTAGTTAAAAGACAAATCATAGCATGTTAGCTAGAATCAGAGGGAAAAGGGTAATAGCATTTAGGAGTAGGCATAAAATAAGTGGATCTGTGGGCTATCAGTTCTACTAAGATTAAAGGACAAACAATGGAGGTGTTGACTAGGTTACATATATGAAAATGAAATAATCATCAGAGGAAGGATCCTGTGCTGATTATTATATGATTCCATTTTTATAATGATGGAAAGTTCTGGGCTTATCAAGGACAATCTCACATTAAGACTCATTTGAACAAAATGTTTGTGCTCTTTCTTATGAAGACCATGATGTCAACAGACAAGCAAACAAGCAAAACAGCTATCTAATACTGCTTTGTCATTGTATAATAATTTCTACAATTATACCTTCCAAATCAAAAAAAAGTTTAAAATGAACTTTAGACTTTATGCAGCTTAACTTCCTGACAATGCAGAGACTTTATTTAAACTTACCTTCAAGTTTCATGCAGCCAGCAATAGTTTCTTTCTCATTTACTCTGTATTATGGTGCCTGGGGAGGCACATGGCACAATGTGGGCCTTTAGTACATATTTGTTGAATGAATGAATTCTAGTGATGCTGCCTGTTTCACCCAAGTTGGCCACAAATTTGGACACTCCCATTCTCCATTGCCTTGAAAATGTATTTAGGCATGCTCCTCCTAACTCCCAATATAGTTGATTGTACACACAGTTGAAAAATACATTTCATGGTCCTTGCCAAAAAGTATTGGGTAAGCACATCCCGACTTTTAACCTGGCCCCATTATCCATGTTGCTGAAGAAGGTGGATAGTTATACAGAAGGGAGCTTACTCCTCATTGATCCAGCCACTTCTATTACTTTGCATATGAAGGTTCACCTTCTGCTAATCACAGTTTAATCTCCATGCTCATAAATTTATTGATCACCTTGAAAATGATGCCATTATTTTTATGTTGAAATATATAAATTACATTTCCCCACTTTCATTTCCTAGTGAATTATAATTCCTAAAGTTTTTACATCAAATTATTTTCATTGTTGAGATTTTAAGATATTACCTCTTTTCTAGTTTTTATGTTTTACCTAAATAAAAAACTTTATCTTGTGTAAGCATTTATTTTAGACTTGTTCCCATTTGTGTTTTAATATATCAGGTTGAAAGCAAAAGGTGAGATGTTCTCAAAGTCATAATCCCTAGAGGTCTTTTGTTCTTGCCTATATTCTGATAAAATAATATATGCTATTCAATCTAAATTCTTTCTTAAAAATTTTTTTCATAAATGCCTGTAAAAATTTTAAATATTAAAATTTTTCAACAGGTTTTGTCCAAATAAGTAATTGAAAGCTTTATGGGTTCTTACCAACAACCGACCTCTGCCTGAGGAAAAGAAAGTACCATGCTCCATTCTCCATTTCTATTGCAACAAGGTAAGAAAGACTCATACTAAAATTGAAAGACTGTGAATGGATTAGAAACACATATGCATATTTATTTTTTAAAAATCTTAGTAGTAGGGTATTAGCAACTTTTCATTTGCATCTTTTGTGTGTTTTCTTCACCATATATATTCTTTTGGGAAAGAACTCACTAAAAACTTCTCTCCAAAAGAAGTTCCCCTGCTATGGAACTTACTTAATATTTTGCTAAAATATTGGGAATGTCAATAATCTTCATTAAATTAATATATAAAATTGTATCAATATTTAAAATACTTTGTGGCTATGTCTACAATTTTATAGCATGCTAGGAATAAAATAGGAGCACTCAGAAAGCTATAATTTGATAATTTAAATGCAAGATTAATAGCAATGATAAGCAAATAAATGAGGAAATGAAGAACTTTATGATTGTTACCTTTCTTGGCCAGTTTCTCTTATCCCTCTCTTTCTCTCTTTCTCTATCTCTCTCTCACTCTCTCTCTCCTTAAGGAGAAGCAAGAGACTTATTAGAGCACTGCTAGGAGAAGCAACAGGCAAACAAGCACAAGTTTTGCTGCAGTTTTTTAGTGAATTACTTGGTCTATACAGCATTTGTTGATTGGGTGTTGCTTTTTTTATGGGCCCTGTTGATAGGTTGTTTTTTCCCTTGGGCATGGTTTGAATTTAGCTGAACATTTCATTAGCATAGGAACATGTTGTATATTCAGCCCTTCGTCATTCCACGTGGTTCTTGGTATTTTGTTCCCATCATACCTCCTTAAAGAGACTTTCCTCCAAATTACCCTCTGACAAAAAAACAGAACCAATCCTGGTTTATGTGGGATAGAGTTCTTATTTTCAGGAACTGCTTCAAGCAGGGCATAGTCATAGAGATGTCCCTACCTATCTGTTTGCTTTTTAAGGAAAAGGTTAAGGGGCAGTACATAGGGATATGGCAGAGTCTAGTTAAGTAAAACTTAAATTTTCTTCTCTGTTTTATAGATAATGTATCTCAAGAATGTTGTTCAGGCTGCTATTGTTAGAAGTTGTATTTCTGGAGAATGTCAATAGACAATAGTTACAAAGTTCTATAATGAAAGCATAAAACAAAAACTAACAAAGGAAATATTTAAAAAGCTAATTTGTTTGACAAATAAATACTTTTAAGAGTCATTCTCTATCAACCCAACTGTAGGTACATCAGAAGAACCAAACTGTGGATGAAAAAAAAACAGCCAAGATGCCCCACCACTGACGAATGGATTAAGAAAATGTGGTACCTATACACAATGGAATTCTATGCAGCCATGAAGAAGAATGAAATGTTATCATTCACTGGTAAATGGCTGGAATTGGAGAACATCATTCTGAGTGAGGTTAGCCTGGCCCAAAAGACCAAAAATTGTATGTTCTCCCTCATATGTGGACATTAGATCAAGGGTAAACACAACAAGGGGATTGGACTATGAGCACATGATAAAAGCAAGAGCACACAAGGGAGGGGTGAGGATAGGTAAGACACCTAAAAAATTAGCTAGCATTTGTTGCCCTCAACACAGAGAAACTAAAGCAGATACCTTAAAAGCAACTGAGGCCAATAGGAAAAGGGGAACAGGTACTAGAGAAAAGGTTAGTTCAAGAAGAATTAACCTAGAAGGTAACACCCACGCACAGGAAATCAATGTGAGTCAATGCCTTGTATAGCTATCCTTATCTCAACCAGCAAAAACCCTTGTTCCTTCCTATTACTCCTTATACTCTCTCTACAACAAAATTAGAAATAAGGGCAAAATAGTTTCTGCTGGGTATTGAGGGGGGGAGAGGGAGGGGGTGGAGTGGGTGGTAAGGGAGGGGGTGGGGGCAGGGGGAAGAAATGAACCAAGCCTTGTATGCACATATGAATAATAAAAGAAAAAGAAAAAAAAAAAAAACGTAGAATAGCCATGGCTTAACATTTGAATACCAGTTTAGCAATCAACAGATTGGTCTAGTTATTTCCATTACATACGGCATTTAGGATAATAATTATGATAATCAACATTATATCAGCACCATCAAGTTTTCCATGGTATAATTACAAAAAAGAAATGGACACAAGTCTGCATTTTAATTAGACACATATATAAAAATCTTGGATAGCCAGTTTTCTTGGATGCAACAACAAAGCAGAGAGACAGATTACAAGGTCACAGTAACTAATTAATTATTTTCTGGAATTCCAAAGGCAGATCATGTTTTTATTCAATGCTTAATGCCAGCTAGACTATTACACAAAAGAACACATACACAAATTTACTTAAATAAATCATTCACCCACAGGATTATTACAATTCTCCCTTAGGTGGTAATAAGATGAAATCAGCTATTTTTATTCTTATGTAAATCACAGCAAATCTCTTTAAACCTCATAATTTTTTTTTCTTTTTATTATTGTGCTGGGTGAGAGTGTATTGGTGCATTTACAAATGTTCTTACAATATATCAAATATATCATACTTGAATTTACCCCTTCCATTGCTCTCCTTTCAGATGAAATAGAAAGTCGTGTTAAACCCAACATACAAATACAGAAAATAAACAATTGGAAATTTTCTTTTTCTTTTGTTGGGTCCCAGAAGTTTAAGGTGTTGGAACTAATCTAAGGGACTCTTCCAAACTGAGGAACACTTTGCTCTAATATTGCTAATAAGGTGCCATCCTGAGAACTTAGGGGTGCCTAGGAAGCAAGCCAGAAACATCCTGGATCCCTCCCACAGGTCTGGATCCTAGATAAAAGGGACATGAAGGCCTATAAGTAGGGGACATCTGGCCTGTTGAAGGAATTACAGTAGAAAATGTCTACTGTCTGGGAGTTATTTGCCAGTAGGGCCATATTACAAAGAAAAACCAGGCATTTCTTTTGAGAGTCTGAGGATCAAATTTTTCAGTGTTGAAGAATACAACACAGAAGTAAGTCTGAGTGGGTTGAAACTGTTTGACCCATGGCAGGGAGTCTCCAGCTCAGTGACCCTAAGTCTCACCAAGAGGGAAAGGCCCAGGATGTTTGCAAGGAATTGAAGTACAACTGCTAGCCAACAAGACCTCTGACAACAAGTAAAACTGCCAATATTGAGAGAACTCTCAGATGATGAGGGGTCACGGGGTGCAGTGCTGACCAGGGAAGGAGGGAGAGATTCACAACTGGCACCAGGTCATCCTGCAAGTGTCCTCCAAATAATGAAGTTGTCACTTTTTGAGGAAGGTCAGAAGGAATGTAAACGTAAGGGTGAAGGAAGATTTACCACAGCATACATCAATTTGCCCAGGACAAGCTGCCACTGCCTATTGCCCACATGTTGGCAGTAGAGACTTGAAAAAGGGAGGATAGACCGATTCTTTACTTCAACGCACTATAGGCAGACGAACACCTTTTTCTCTGAACTTTGGGTCCTGTCAGAGAGTAACTGTGGCAAGAGACCAGCAATTACCTGAAGAGGTAGGTCATTCCACTGAAAAGTCTGTATAAATTCCCTCACCCCTATGGGTGATGGTTTCCTGACACCCAAGAACAGAAGACCTTTTGGTCCCCTCAGAGAGTAGTCGTGGTCAGAGGCCTTCAATTGTCCCCAAGTACTAGTGCAGTACTACCAAAAGTTCCAATGTGTAAAAGGAGAGAGAAAAATCCTTGTAGGGGCCACCACATTGTAGAATTTTGGTGCCACAGGTCAGTTTAAGAATTAACCAATACAAGTAAGTAGGATAAGAACGAAGTTTATGAGGGCATTACTAAGAGAAGCAGCTGGCAGGCAAGCACAATGGAGTGTTTCTGCCATGGCAATCATTTCCTTGTTACCCACAAGCCTATTTCTTTATAATATGTTGCATCACTCAAGTACATAAAAGATATATCTTTAATATCTGAGTTTTTCATTCTGTCTGTGTTTGTGCTACTAAATACTTAAACATCTGTTCTTGACTAAGCTCATTAGCACTACAACTTATCAATCTAAACATTCTTTCTCTATTTTCCTGTCTTGTTCCATTTTCAAAAGCTTGGCAAGCATATTAAAAATATCAACAATTAGTGTGGATAGAAAGTACTACCCATTTTACAAAGGTGAAAATAAAGACGCACCAAATGAAAAGTTTAACATCATGTCTTTTTCTCCTCTGTCTAATAGTGAGCTATAAGAATACAAGAAGAAAGGACCTATCTTGGTGTCTTGATTAATTGAGTATTGTCTAAAAGTTCTTTTCATAAGACTGGCAGAAAAATGTTCCCTCTGGTAACTTTAAATTCATTTTTGTAATTAGCATTAGTTGTATTATTGAAATGAAATCAGCTTCTTTTTGTCTGCCGACACCAATTTTCAGCTCAGCAGTAAAAAATGTGTCCTGTGCTAAAATCAGCAAGATTAATGTCATGTTGTAATAACTTATGAAAATTTTGTCATTATTTTATCCATGGAAAAGACACTTAATTTTTCTTTGAATGCGATATTATTTATTTATAGATTTAAAATTCTATTTATGCTCACTTATAACAGATATGGATCCTAGACTGATAGACTGGAGATAATTAATTATAAGTAATTATTCTCTTAAAATACAAAGGCAGTCTCTATTCAGATAATTTTCCAAGTAGAAAGAATACTAATATGCAAATTTCCTTAAATGATAAAATTTAACATTTTATTCTGTTCACTAATGATTTCTCCATCCTAAATAAGTCAAACTCACTTATTTCCTCATTTTATTTCTACAATCTTATACTAATTGCGATTACACAATAGGATATGGCATTTGATATATATATATCACCTTTTAGGAATGTGATTGCCAAGCCCAGAAAAATCTGCCAAATCAAGAATACTTGTTTCTTTAAATGAAATGTTGGAAAAGAACCTAGGTTCTCACAAATGCTACACAGGCACTCTACTGCTGAGCTGTTTTTCCAGCACAACTTTGAGTTATCAAGTTATCCACATTAAATTTTTAATTCAAAAGTAAAGAAGCTGAAAATTTCCCAGATAAATATTTTAGCATTCAATATCCCTAAGAAATCAAATTAGAAGGGCTGTCAAGTGCTCTATTTTTGTAAGGATCTTCTGATAGATACGCAAAAGTAGCATGAGATTGTAACTGCCTTCAAGAATCAAAAATTTAGTTGAGAAAATAAGAAAGATAGAGGAAAATATGATGTAGAACTATATAAATTACAGACAAAATGTTTTTTAAAAGGATATTTAATAAGTATAAAATTGTCATGTTTCTCTGAATGGTGGGCTTAGTATCTATGGTACTTTGCTAGAGCTACCTTAACAAAATATCACACCTTGCCTGGCTTAATTAACAGAAATATCTTTCTCACAATTTTGGAGGCTCAAAAGTTCAAGATCCAGTAGCCAGAAAGGAAGCTTTCATTCTGAATTCTTTTTACTTGGTTTATAGGCAGCTACCATCCAGCTGTGTCGCATGCTTCTTGTGTCAGGTGGATGGTGAGGCCTCTGATACCTGTTTTTTCTCATAAGGTACCAGTTCTACAGGATGAGGGCTCCATCGATATGACCACATTAAGATTAATTACCTATTTAAAACCCAATCTGTGAATATGATCACATTGAGGTTACAGACTCAACCTAAAATATGGTGGAAAAGGTAACACAATTTAGTCCATAATAGTATTTGAACTCTGGAAATAGGTAAAATCCCAATACACCAAAGGAAGTAAAGAAGGATTACTGTTTGGGATACAAAACTTTAGAAAAGATTGTGTAAAGTGATGAGAAATTATATGGTCTCTAAAATCAGATAAATGGCCTGACTTAAAAGAGAGATCTAGTAATAAACTGTGTAAAATAATGTTCACTAAAAATGGAAGGCCAGCAATTAGTCTTAAAAATCTAAAGTATATGTTAAAATTTTTCTTCTTTTCCTTCTTTTTCTCCCACTTCCACTCTCTGGTGTGTGCTGTCTCTCTCTACGTCTCTTTCACACATTCACAATACACTAACTACTTCAGCTTTACATGTGTCACTATTTAAAAAATGTAATATATATTTTAGATATGCACATAAATATTATATAGAATATATATTGCACATATGTATTATATAGAATATATATTACATGTTTATTTATAAAATATTGTAGTGCTAGAGATTGACTACAAGGCCTGTACATGCTAGGCAAGTACACAGCCACTGAGATATATCCCCTAGCCCTATAAGAATCTTCTGAGGATATTCAAATCAGTTACATAAGGCATTTAGCTAAAGAATGTGACTAAATAAATATATAAATATCAGTACTGACTATAAACCAATTATTAGATGTGTTCAATATTGTAATAAGGGAGAACTATGGCTTCTATACAGGGCTATTTTTAGTACATAGAAAGCCCAGGTGTTTCACATAAGAAAACCAAGACTCAGAGAGATTAAGTTGCTTAACCTATGGAAACTGGCAGGGCATGCTCCAATTACTTTCCAACACCAAAACCCAGGCTATTTCCATGTCTCAATACAGGACTAGTGGTTTGGAATTTGATAGTATGCTTCATCTAAGACCCAAAATGTCACTCACTTCCTGCACAATATCTGCAATTAATCTGGAAAATATTGGATGGAGAAATTATTAACTTATAGCAATATATCACTTTATTAATTAACTAATTGATGTTTCACTGTGAATATTATTCAGCCATAAAGAAGAATGAAATTGTGTTTTTGCAGGAAAATGGATGAAACTGGAGATCATCATATTGAACAAAATAAGCCAATATCAGAAAGACAAATATTGTACAATTTAGCTCATTTGTGGAATCTAGATCAAAGAAACTAATATGACATGATTGTAAAAGGGGGACTTTGGGGAAAACTAGCACGGGAGGGGAGAGGGAAAGGAGAAGGAGACAGGTTGTGAATGGTATAGAAGTATGTCATATATACTATGAAAACCACCAAAAGCTGTTAATGTGGTTAAGAGTATTATAGATGTAGTAAATTTGGTCAAAGGACATTATATGCATATTATATGCATGCTGTAAAAAAATAAAAGGAATAAGGGTTTTCTAAGAGAGATGGAAAACAGGTTATAAATGACCACACTATAGAACAAACTGGGTCTAAGGGGATATTATTTCTAAGAGAAAGAAAGAGAGGTACAAAAATGGAAATATAGCATTCCAAAATTTATGTGATGCAGCTTCCATAATTTTTTGTGAATTGTACATGGGTATGCAAATGTCTCTATAGCAAACTTTGATTCTTTTGGTTATATTAATAGAAGTGGTTTGGCTGGATTATAAGAAAGTTCTAGTTTTAGTTTTTTGAGGATCCTCCATACTGACTTCCATGGTGGCTGTACTAATTTATATCCCCACCAACAACAAGTTGGAATTTCTTTTTTCCTCACATCCCCACCAACATTTATTGTTTTTCTCTTTTCTGACTGAAGTGAAGTAGAATCTCAATGTCATTTGATTCGTTTGACTCACATTTTCCTGATGGTTAAGGATGTTGAACATTTTTTCTTTATTTAGGGCATTTGTACTTCTTCATTTGAAAAGTGTCTGTTCAGATCATTCTAAGGGGTGGTCACATATGAGAGGGAGAGGGTAAAAGAAGGAAGTTAAGGTGAGTATGGTTGATGTACTGTCTGTACAAGAATGAATGTGCAATTTTTAAACCTGTTGAAGTCACTATAAAAAAGGGACTAAGGTAGAAAGAAGTAAAACAGAGGAGATGAACCAATTCAGGCTACATATTATAAATATATATATAATATATAAAATATTATTATATAATGTATATGTACATATACATATGGAAATGTCACTAGGAAACTCTGTGTGTAGCTATCTTAAATAAACAAAACTGTCATTTTTTTTAATTTACAAAATTGAAGAACAGGAAGGTAGAACAGGTCCTGCCTGGGGAGGTTGGTACCAATGGGAGGGGGGAGGAGGTGTGGAAAGGGCATAGGAGGTGAAAATAACATGACTACTGTGCATATATGTGTATAAATGGAAAAATGACACCTGTTGAAACTATTCCAGGAATAGGGGATGGTAAAGAGAATGATGGAGGGAGTGAATTCAGGTATGATATATTTGATATATTGTAAGAACTTTTGTAAATACCACAATGTACTCCCACACAGCACAATAAAAACAGAAAAAAGAATGTATATGATCATTTCAGTGTCTGAAAATTTGACTTATATAACAAGTCATTAGAACTAAGATAATAGCTACATGGAATTGAGAAATTATATGATAGACTAAATATGCTATTATATACCCATAAACTTGAGTGGTTTAGGCAATAACAAATGACCCAAACATTGTATGCACATACGAATAAAGGAAAAAACAAGAAAGTATATTATTGATTACTTAAAATTGTACAGTGAGAGGCCGAGGTTGTTCTCTAAAAGATTCTAGTTTTCTTCTTGGGGTATTTAAAAGTTATAAAATTGTGGTGATGGTTGTCTGCATTAATAGCTACTGAACTGTATATTTCAAATGGGTGAAAAGTGTAGTATGTGCAATTTATCTAACTCAATAAAGTTTTTTTTGAAAAAAAAGAAAAAGTCTCTTCGTCTCCATTGCCCATTTGATTAAATTATTTACTCTTGTTTAATTTTTTGAGTTTTCTTTATATACACAAGATATTAATTTCCTCTTGGATGGATATCTGGTTAATAGTATTTCCCATTCTGTAGGTTAATTGTTTCTTTCACTATAGAGAAGCTTTTCAACTTAATGCAATCTCATTTGTCAATTTCTGCTCTTATTTCCTGAGCTAATGAAGTCCTATTCAGAAAGTTGTTACCTATGCCTTTATCTCACAGTGTTTCCCCTAGTAATTTCAAAGTTTCATGTCTTAGGTTAATGTCTTTGATCCCTTTTGCATTGATTTTTGTGGAAGGTGAGAGAAAGGGACTTAGTTTTAGTCATGTGATATCCAGTTTTAGAGTTTTACTCAACCATGAAAAAGAATGAAATTGTGTCACTTGCAGGGAAATGGATGGGACAGGAGATGATCATCTTAAATGAAATAATCCAGTCCCACATTGACAAATATCATGTGTTTTTTCCCATATGTGTACTCCAGGGGGAACAAAAGTACATGAAACTAAGAGGGGAAGTACTAGGTATGTGGAAGGACAAGGAGTAAAGAGGGATCAGAGAGGGATAAAGAAGAGGAATAGATGAATGAACATGATTAAAGTACATACATGTATGGAAATGTCATAACAAAACCTCTAAATCTGTACAATTGTTATTTGTGATGACAAAAATGCAAAAACACCACTGGAAGGCAGCAAAATTAGTACAAAGAAGAAAGAAAAAAGACCTGGGTACCCATGGCTCACACTAATGACCCCGCTACTTGGAAGGCTGAGATTTGGAGGATGCAATTCAAAGCCAACCTAGCAGGGAGTTCTCAAGACTCCATCTCAACTAATAGCTGGTTGGGGTGGTTCATGACTCTCATCCAAGCGATGGTGGGAAGCTTAAAATAGGAGGACTGAGGTTCAGGCCAGCCTGAGCAAAAGCAAAACTCTATCTGCAAAAAAGCCAGAGCAGAAAAGGCTGAAGGCAAAGGATCAAGTGGTAGAGCACTTGCTTAATAAACATGAAGCACTAAGATCAAACCCCAGAATGGCCAAAAGGAAAAGAAAAGAAAGAAGATCTCCAGTGAATAAAGGAACATTAATTCTCAAGGAACTATGAAAAGAAAAACAAACTAATGCAAAGCTAAGCAAAGAAAGAAAACAAAAATTAGATAAGAAATATAAGAGAGTTTAGAAAAATATAGAGATGAATGAAGGTAAGAGTTGATTCTCAGAAGATTAAAAGAATAACAACAAACATTTAGGTTGACTAAGAAAACAATGTAGAAGATTCAAATACATAAAATTATAAATAAGAGAGTGAATATTAAAATGACAATACAGAAACACAAAGGATCCTGAGGAACTACTCAAAAAATAAAATTACAACAAACTGGATAATCAAATGCAAATAGATACATTTCTAAAAACATATAACCTACAGAGACTGGATTACAATAAATAGAAATCTTGTTATAGTTTATATCTTAAAAGTCACAAAAATCTCATGTAGTAGAGATTAGGTGCTCATCTGATGTCTGTATTGGGAGGTGATGGAAACTTTGGGAATGTGGGTCTAGTAGAAGGAAAATAAGTCACTGGAGATGTGCCTTGAAGAGAATATTCAGATGTTGGCCCCATTTCTCTCTCTCTTCTCTCTCTCTCTCTGTCTTTCTCTGTCTCTCTCTCTACACACACATACACATATCCCTCTCTGCTTCCCAGTGCCCTTAGGTAAAGAGTTTTGCTCCACCCCCCATTTACCATGATGATGTTCTCCCTCACCACAGACCCAAGCTTCAGGCCAGGTGACCATGGATTAAAACATCTGAAACTGTGATCTAAAATAAATCTTTCCTCCTTATAAGTTGATGATCTCATGTATTTTGTCACAGTGAAATAAAGTTGATTTATGCAGATTTGAACAGAAAAAAGATCGAGTCTCTAAATTTCCCATCAGAAAAAGTTCAGGATCTGAAGGCTTTGATTGTACATCCTACCAAACACTTAAGGAATAATTAATGCTAGGCCTTTTCAAATGTTTCAAAAATATTGAAGAGGAGGTAATACTTCCTAACTCATTTTAGGAGGACATAACTGCCCTGATAACAAAACCAACACAAACACATTGGAAAAGAAAGTTACCAATAACTTTTATGAATATAGATGCAAAAATGTTCAACAAAATGATACTAAATTGAATTCAATCTCCTATGAAAAAGATTATTTACCATGAAATTTATTCTTGGTATGCAAGAATGGCTTAATCCATTCTTGGCACAAATATTCAATGTAGTATTGCAAGACCTGGCAAAAGGAATTAGGTAAAATAAAATAATTAAAGGCATCCAAATTGGAAAGGAAGAAGTAAATTATCCATGCTTGCACATGTTATGATATATATAGAAACCCCTAAGATTCCACAAAAAAAAAACTGTTAGTACAAATAAATTCAGTAAAGTTACAGGACACAAAGTTAATATACAAACATCTATAGAATTTTTATATACTAACATGAACTATCAAGAACATATTCCCACTTACAAATGTCATCACAAAAGAATAAAATAGGAATAAATGTAACAAAGGTGATGAAAGATCTTCACACTAGGCTTAAAACATTGATGAAAGGAATTTGAAAAGACAAACAGTAAATAGAAAGCTATTCCATGTTCGTGGATTAGAACATTCAATATTATCTAAATGTCTATACTAACCATAGCAACTACAGATTCAGTGAATCCCTGTCAAAACTCTAATAACATATTCACAGAAATAGAAAAAAAATACTAAAATTCATGTGGAGTTGAAAATGGCCAAAATTACTAAAATAATCATGAGCAGGATGAACAAAGCTAGAGTCATCACACTAACTTGACTTTGAAATACAAAGCTATAGCAATCAAAATGATATGGGAGTGATATAAGCACAGACACATAGACCAAGTGAGTAGAATAGAAAACCTAGAAATAAACCCTTGAGTGTTACTGTGAACTGATTTTTGTCGTGTGTCAAGAATGCATGATGAGAAAAGCATAGTCTCTTAAATGAATGATGCTATAAAAAAGGCTATTCACATGCACAAAGTGAAATAGGATTCCTATCTTATACTATACACAAACACAAAATGGATTAAAAACTTGGACATAAATCCTTCAACTCAGAATCGTTGCATGAAAACACAGGAGAAAACTCCTGGGCACTGGTCTTGGCTTTGTCCTATTTTGGATAAGACACCAAAGGCACAAGCAATGAAAACAAAAGTAAACAAATGGAGCTAATTTAAAAGTTTCTTCAAAAGAAAAGAAAGAATTTTAAAAAATGAAAAGTGAGCCTAAGCACAGAAGGCCAAAGCTGCATGTTCTCTCTCATATGTGGAATATAGACCTACTACAAACACAGCAATATTATGAAACACTGGTCACACTAAGGGACGGTCACATTTGGAAGGGGTTGGAGTAAAAGAAGGAAGCTAAGAACTTGAATATGGTTGATATACTCTCTATAAAAGAATATATATGAAAATCTTACACTGACTAAAACCAGCAATAAGGGACTAAGGTAGAATGAAGAAAAATAGAGAACATAAATCAATTGGGGTTACAATACATATATACATGGAAATATCACAAGGAAACTCCTTGTGTCCTTTGTCTCAAACAAGCAAAAATGTCATGTTTTTCTTTTTATCTTTTGTCTTTTTTCTTCTACAAAATCAGAGAACAGGAAGCACTCTAAGTCCTGCAAGAAGAGTGGAGGGGTTAGTAACATTAGGAGGGGGAGGTGGTGGAGAATGGTGGTAGGAGAGTGAATAAGGTGCAAAAAATGCATATGCATGCAGGTAAATGCAAAAATGATACCTGTTGAAACCATTCAAGGAATTGAGGGAGGGGAACAAAGGAGAACAGTAGAGGGGATAAATTCAAGTGTGATATATTTGGTATGTTGCAAGAAACTTTGTAAATGCCACAATGTACCCTCACCCACCACAACAATAAAGGAAAAAATAAAAGATAAAAAAAAGAAAAGTGAACTGAAGGAATATAAGAATATTTGCGAACTATAAATCAAGTATAAGTTACTTCTATGTATGAGGAACTTATGTAAATTAATAACTAAAATCACCACAAAAAGCCTTGCAAACATGGGCAAAGATATGAATAGGCATGTTTTCCAAAGATGACATACAAACTGTCAAGCGATCTACAAAAAAGTTGTTAATATTACTCATCACTGAGGAAACATAAATAAAAAAACTGCAATGAGATACATGTTCAGCTAGCTATCAAAACTCAAAAGATCACAAGCATTGGAGAGGATATCAAGAAATGTGACCCCCCTATACATCATTTAATGAAAGGTAAATTAGTAAAGACATTATGGAAAACAGTATGGCTGATTCTTAAAAAGTAAAAAATTAGAACATGTGTTCCAGCAATCCACTTCTAGGATTGCATCCAAAAGAAATGAAGTGAATTAATGGATGAGACATCTGCCCTCCCATATTCATTTGCTACACTATTCATAATGATTAAAATTTAGGAACCTAAATGCCAATCATTAGACTAAGAAAATATAATGTATACACACAAAAAAATACTGTTCAGCCACTTAAAATAGAGTTTTGTCATTTGTGACATGTATGAACCTAGAGAATATTATATGAAGTTTAGTAACTCAGATACAGAAAGTCAAAACTGGCATGATTTCACTTATATGTAGAATCTAAAAGGAATTCACAATAGCAAAGAATAGAATGGCTCTTGCCAGAAGCTGGGATTGGGGAAGGAGAAATATAGAGATGTTGGTCAGTGGGTACAAAATCTCAGTTAGACAGGATGAATAGTTTCTATAGAAAAAGAAATCATTTTCAAGGAGAAAAAGTACTTGATTTTTTCATTCTTAAAATAATCCTCCCAAAATACAGTAGAGAAAGAAACATAACATGGAACCCATCTCTTTTGAAACTAGAAAATGTGTGTAACTTCTACATATATTTTTTCCTACAGAAAAATTAGGAAAAGCCTATGATTATGATGAATGTCGGTGAGCTGATGTGATCCCATCAATAGTGATACCTTCAGTTCTACTCTCTAAATAGACAGCTATCCCCAGAGTAGAATACATGCAGAGAGGTGAGTGATGGGGTGTCATAGCTGGTAAGGAAGATGAGAGCCAATTATTTATTTTTTTGAATGCAAGGAGATTTTCAAAAACATTCTAATGCCTCTCCAAAAATAAGTCTAATAGGCACAAAAGCATTAACTGGGGAATTCTAAAATACCCATAAAACAACAACACCAGTAATCACATATAAACTTTTCCAAAGCATTAGAGAGGAAAAATGTAAGCTTTTATTAATAATGCTAATTTGTACTGTTCCTAACCCATGAGGTAAAATGTACAGCTAACATATCATACATGAATATGTGTATACTTACCAATATTAGTTTACAGAATTCAGAAAACAAATAACAAATGCAACTATCCAAAATATCAATTTTTTTCAGAAATTTCACAATAGCTCACTATTTGAAATATTTTAATATGTCACTATATTCCTAAGTCAATGTAAACATATATATACTTATATTACAAAATCATACCAGTTAAAAATAAGAAAGCATTAAATAATATATCAGAATGGAAATATATTAAATATTTGCCATGGGAGGCATTGTAGCTAAATTATGACATATTCATACAATGAAGTATTGATCAGTTAATACAATAAAACTTTCTTTCATGTGTGTTTTGATACAAAGTATATTGTTGAGTGAAAAAAGAAAGAGCAGAGCAGTATATACATTTGTGTACATACACACATGCACATATTGCAAGTATTTGCAAAAAAATTTAAAAATTATTAATTAAGAATACGTTACTGAAATATATAAAACATTTGTAAGGAAAACAGAAAACTAAATGGTTGATAAAGACTATTAAAAAATACTTTTCATTGTATAGTCTTTTCTAGAATTTTAACTTTCATGGAAACTGCATGAATTACATTTCAAAAATAGACTGAATACAAAGCTTGTAAAAAATACAAGGTATAGGTAAGGTATGCAAATCTACATGTAAAATGAACAGTGACAATAAATAAATAATATAACCAGTAAACATGATCATATTGAAGTCATCTCTTTTGTAACACACACCCATAATGGATTGATGCCAAGGAGCCTGTGTTGGAGGCCTAACTTGAAATAATCTACATTTTTTTCTATAAACTATGGCTTACAGCCTTAGCTTAATCTATTCTTTGTAGTTTATACTATAGTAATTAATTTACACATTTTATTCTCTCACGTCTTGGTGTGTGCTCATGTTATTAATTTTTGGTAACAATATCCATCCTTCAGGAAGTCTTGTCTCAGACATTGCTTTTTGTAAGCCTTCTAAGTTTTTATTTTATTGAGAAATCTTTCTGCATTTTCTTATGAATACCTCTAATCTACCACACACTACATCCAAAATTATTATATACAAGTTTCTTTTTCTCTCCAGGCTATTAACTATAAAGGAGCATATTACATGTGTCATGTCATTGAATCCTGTCCACAACTGCCTGAGGTAACCATATTCTGCTAATTAGAAACCTAACCTGCCCAAGTGAGAATTAATCAAAACTTATCCAGCTAAAAACCTTCTTATTTTGGTTGCAAACTTAACCTCTATGTTATTATATTATCCAGAATTTAATATGGATATTAACATATTAGCATTCAGACTAGTGATGCTAAAAATATCTACACATTACCTCTGCTTTCAAAGATGTAATCCTTGGATATTTTCCCCTTGTGGTGATGCTACTCCTTATTTAGGTCTGACCTGTTACACCAGTCACCTTGAGAATGTTAGCATTTCTAACACTAATCCAAGTTATGAACACATAAAAATTTGCTTTGAGCTAGTATACTTAGATTAAAATTTTATTACATAATAGAAAAAATGATTTAAGGAAACCATAATGTAAACTTTCTGCTCTAATTTCCTAAAAGGATTCAAATATTATAATACAATAAAGTGTGATGGTTCAATATCTCCTTCATTATGCCAAGTAATGTTTTAATATAAGCTTTAAGTTTATACTAAAGTGAACTCAAAAAAAGACTACATAATCTTCACTATTTTATGTCACTCATTTTTGCAAGTTCAATAAGAACCTAATTATTTTTAAATACTCTAGAATTGATCTTGCTGCTTTTATCGCTAATCTTAATAACCCATTGTTGGGAACCCATTCTACTTGTCTGAGTGAAAGAATATAATTTGGTTCTGTTTATCTCAAAAAGTGAAGACAATTTTTAACGCAAGAATGCAAAAGGCATATCATTTTATAGTATTTCATGTTTGAGGTCAAGAATCATATTTAGGAACTATAATCACAGAACCCATTTTAGACTTTTGTCATAATTTTGTGAAAAGAATAAAAACCATATATCAGCTAGAATTGAAAGCATTCATCTCTCATAAAGGAAAGGGTTTTATTCTTTTTTATATATCAATGGATTGCAGTTTTTAGTTTATTAAGATGAGCAACAGGTTTTATTTCTAATATTTTTCTTGGAGGAAGTTTTGATAACATAAAGCTTTTGAATAAAAATTTAGACATTTTTGGCTTCCTTGCATTAGCTAAATTGAGAGTAAAGATGTGAGTGCCTTATCAAGATTCACTAATTTTTGCAACTTATACCAATAAAGTAAAAAATCTACCAAATTTTAGTGTGAATATTCTAACAAATCTATAGCAGCTTAAGAATATATTATAGCTATGAAATAAATGTCAATATGCCATCACTAAGAGGAGTCTGCCATGTATTGGTTTGCCACCAAAGCATCATGCAGTCTGCTCTTGAAATATTTAACACTTGCAAGTAACTGAGTTCAAGGCAAAAATGTTGTATGGATGCATGTTTCTGAAACAGCAGCTTGTAGGGAGTCTTAAAATGTAGCATTATATCAAAGAAATACAATTAAAGCAAACCCACCGAGACTACTAGCTTTTGTTGATCACTTGGTGTCACGGGACCAAACTTCAGGATTGTGTGCTACTTAAAAAGATTCACTTGTTTCAAGCAGAACATACGTTACTATTTGGTCCTTTTATTTTGGTACCAAAGTTTACTCTAATTGGACTCCCATTTCACTTTTAATATTACTGGAGTCTTCAGAAAAGTGAAATATTGAAGTACAATTAGAGGATTTTAAGTGACCACCCTTTCCTGGGCAGTTTGTTTTGGTGACATATATGCTATCCTCCCTTGAGTTCAACTCATAACTGCATAACATCTTAGAATCCTTACATTATTGTATCTTAAACCATGCACTTTGAACAAAATGTGTCTTCCTTGAAATTTATCTACTTCCAGACTAACATGTTAACACATTTACTTTAAGAGCTATTTAAAATATCATATTTTCCATAGTAAGTGTATGATATGTCAATTTTCATAAAGTGATGCATAAAGCCATTGTTGTTCTGTTTGGTTGTTTATGTAGAAGTGTGCTTGCCTTTCTTGATGCTTCTGAATGCTTCCAACTTACCACTGGTATAGATGAGCATTCAACAAAATTTTATTAAACAAAATGTAACACATGGCTATGTGCTGCTAATTGCTAAAAGTATTTATAACACCGTGGAGGGCATTGTTTTAAAGTAAAATGTATACCTTACATGATAATGTTGACTCAGAATTATTAAATGCCTTGCTGGATAGAATATAAATTAATGCTTTGCAGAACACTGTTATGTTCTCTATTGGGACCATTTATTAATTGTACTTTTTAAAGGCTATATTGTTAGAAAACAGTGCCTAAGACCTTAAGGAAAGACCCATTGCTACAACATTCAATTAGGGAATCATCACGTTAGCCCAGCAGTATGTGTTAAGCTACCTCCTCCCCTCTTGTATTCCTTGTCTATCTTTTCTTTGCTTAACATCTATACTCCTTGAAGTCATCCTCTTGAAGCTGGCGAATGGCTATATTTCATTGCAAGTTCTATTTGGCTTGTCTTACTGCACACTAAGAAGAAAAAGCTCAAGGTTGTATTATTTCTGATCAATATTTTTGTATAAATTTGCTATCTTATTCCTATATTTCTATAAAATCTCCTACAAAGTACCTAGAATATTTTAACAGGGAAACATGTACTTTGCTTTGTGTTGTGTTTTTTTTTTTAAGTTTGTAAAAGAAGACAGAAAATATACAGAATTATTTCTATTGGAAACATTAGGTCTATCCAAAAATTCACAGCTTTGTTTATAAAAATCCTAATGTTTAAAAACAGATTTTCATATTTTCAGAAACTAGAATGTAAAAGTTGATCTATAAGGTTCCTGCCATTTCTTATACATTAGTTTGAGTTATTATTTTAATAAAAATCATATAAAGGTATGTTCTTAATGACAACACTGGATAATATATGTGAATCCTTGATTTCACAAAATTTACTCATAGACAACAATATAAGAACTGGATAATAAATGAGCTTACAAAAATCATTTGATTCAATAATCTGTGCAATATAAAAAAAACAACTCTGTGAATTTAAGCTGCATAAAGTATATAGGATAAGTATGCTGCTTTGAGAACTAATAGAAAGCAAAAATAAAAACCAACCTTGTTATACATACTAATTCCAAATTTAATATTTAGTGGTGTAATTTGCATGATCTGGTATATATGAGCATTAATAGAAACATATTTATAAAGTACTTTAGAGTTTTACTGCATATGTTGCAATCATCTTTATTCCTTAAACTTGAAGAAGCTTGTATTTTCCTCCATAGAAACATAATTGTAAGAATGCCACATCCCAACTCATATACACTTATAATTAAACTATAATTAGTTCTGTCAAAATCATTTTGCAAATAATTTTCATCTACTAAAACAATACAAACTTTATAGCTATATATAATATATATATCTATATAAAATGTTCTTATACCACTGAAGTCAGTTAGGATTCTATAAAGTACCATATTTATATTTTATTTTAACAGATTGCTCCCCAACGTTTCCTGTCCATATGCTCCAGGTATTCCATTCATATGTTAATTACTAGCCATTTTTAAAATGTCTTATAATGAATCTTTAGATGTTAAAAATGTACTTAAGTAATTTTATATCCTTAGTTTGGATGAAACTAATGAACACAATTGCATTTTTTAATGTTTTATGGTAAAATATATCACCTCAATTCATACCTAATTCATATCAGATGTATTTTATTAAATTTCCTTTGCAGTAAGTTTTGGTGAAGAATGGTTAGAAAATAAGCCTCAATAACAGATTACATATGCCTTACTTTAATAATTTCCAATATAGAGTTTAACACATGGAATCAGGCTGACAACTATAAATCAATAAGTCTATACTCCTAATGACAATTTGAAATCTTCAAGTTAAATATACCCTATGCACCTCATTTTGTAATAGTTCTCAAGTTTTGTAATTGAATTTCCACAGTGGGTATAATTTACCCATCTTGCATGTAGAAACATTAGGAACAATAATATTTCAATATTCATTACCTATGCTTACTTTCATGCTAAACACTAATAAGGCCCCAAAATAATTAATATCAAGCACATTTATAAGCTCTATCCTAGTTACATAAAAACTAAATAATTAAATTACTTGTTATATCATCAAAATTGATATAAAGAAATGGATGGTTATAGTGTATATAGAACAATTATTTGTTTCTTTTCAATTATTTAGAGAAATTAGGGTTATAGTATTCAGAAAAATATACAGCAAAACTAAAGGTGAAGCGAAAATTATTACAAGACACATTTTTTAAAGTCTGACTACTTGATTTGTGCATAGAAATAGTTAGAAACAATCTTACCCTTTCCAGAGATGGTAAACTCACAGCGTCTTTAATATACTTTATGAATGTTAATTATCTCCACAGGGAAACTAATGCTTTTGATTAGCTACAGTAAATAGTAAGTGATATGCAATTACAACTTTTTCATTTCAAGAAATAATAATGATTGAAAACATAAACATATTGCTGTACACATTCAGGAAAAAGATTGTAATGAGAGTCCAGAATTTAGGTTGTTTTAATTTTACTATCAATTAGCCTTGTACTATATAATAACACTAATTGTATTTCAGTAAAATTTATTTAATAATCACCTTAGAGATTAAAAAAATCTTTGAATTTACAACAAGCTGTACTTTGAAATAAAATTTTGGACCTGATTCACTAACACTGGTATCATATATTTTGGAAATACGTAAGGTAGAAGAAAACTTACACTTTTCAGTATTATGATGATGCTCTCATGTTAATAATTATAGAACATATAAAATGGGATCCAATGAGGGAAAAATCTATCAGCCACTTTTGTGTGAGTACAGGTATATAACCCAAAATTAGTTTATTAAAACAATGATTATGTATTTAAATGTATAAACATTTTCAAGCCTACTATCTAATCATAGGGCTATAACAATCTTGTGGTATATGGATGTTAAATATTATTTTTATCCTATAGATAATGAAACTAGATACATTTTACTGTGCAGATGTCACACACATCATGTCAACTGTTCACCAAAAAAAGAACTTCCTCATTCCCAATGTAATATTAATTTTCCTCCAGTACAATGAGTATCACAGCTTTGGTGGAAAAATATGCCATAAATATATACTACAACAAAGAAAAATTTGCATGGGAAGAACTAATTGATGAGTTCAATTCATTTTGCCTTAGAAACAGAATCATCTGGCTTAGTTCAGATTTCCTCCCCACCTTGTGTCTTAACTATCTCCATTTTTTTCTTGTACTGTCTCTTATTCATTTTCATCATTGGAAAGGCCTCTTCCTGAACTTCTGCAGAATCTATTGAGCAGGACACTCAGTTTGCACTTATTTTATGGAGCCTTGTATTGTTATTTAATTTTTTATGTTTATTTCTCATTTGCCAACTGAATCTGATAAGGGGAGGGTTCTATCTTTATGACATCTGTCACTCTGCCTCAAACCTTCTTTTTTCCACTGAATAGCTTGCACAGTATTTTCCATAAGGGCTATTTCTGAACATTGTGACTTTTACAGAGACTAACTTCCTGAAGTCAATAATCATCTTGACTTTCACCTAAATATCCCAGCACCTAGACTTAGGAAAGCACTAGAAAGTACTCAATAAATATTTAATAAATGAACACATAAATCTTCAACAAATGTTTACACTACATTTTACAACAGAATTAACAAAGTAGTTTTTTTTAATTTAAAGAAAATAAGAAGCAATTCTTCCAAATGATATACTGAACTAATATAAAATTAAAATCGGGAATCTAAGGGATAAAATAAGTTTATCTTCATCAGTTTTGGTAGATACTGTTGAACTTTTGCTGAAAGAGAAAAATAATGCATCAGTTAGCATAGCTTGTTCACATACATTTGTGTGTGTGTGTGTGTGTGTGTGTGGAACATTGAACTATTCAGCTAAATAAAGAATGAAGAAAATTAAAGGAGATGAACCAATTGTGGTTATAATACAGACATACACCGAAACATCACAAGGAAACACCCTATATAGCTACCTTTATCTCAAACAAGAAACAATGACATGTTTTTCTTTTTATCTTTTCTTTCTTTTCTTCTACAAAACCAGTAACAGGAGAGTGAAACAAGACTTGCTTAGGGTGTGGGGTTGACACTAAGGGGAAGGAGGAAGTGGCAATAATGAAGGGGGAAAGGGGGAAGTGGCACTAAGGAAGGGAGAAAGGGGGAAGTGGCACTAAGGAAGGGGGGTAAGAGGGTGAATACAGTGCAAAAATGTGTACATGTGTATGTAAATGCAAAAACGGTACTTGTTGAAACTATTCTAGCTATGGGGGAGGAGGGGATAAAGGAGAGTGGTGGAGGGGATGAATTCAAGTATTATTATTTGATACATTGTAAGAACTGTTGTAAATGCCACAATGTACCCCATCCAGCAAAACAATAAAGGGAAAAATGTTTCACTTATGATTCTTATAGATAACTGACAGACTCAACAAAGAATTTGTTCAAATATATTTTGGAACTAGAAATGAATGATTCTATAATCAACTGTGACCACTCTTCCAAGATCATGTAACAATTTTTCCATCTCACAAGTTAATAAGGAAAAGAGAAATCAAATTCGTTTAAAATGATTATGTCTGCAGGGTGGAGAAATGACCCAAACATTGTATGCACATATGAATAAAAAAAAATTTTTTTAATTTTTTTAAAGTCCTAAAAACAGTTATAAATTACCAGCTACTTAGTTGTTTGGTCTTTTAATTTCATTTTTAGTAGCCTATATTTCAAGAATGGTCAAAAAGGTTGACCATTTGTCTTCTATAGCTGACCAATAGAAGTTGATATAGATTTTTAAAAATCCATAGATATAAAATTTTTTTCATTTGAAAAAAATATCTGAATGTATAATACTTAATGTTCATTTTTTTTTGATGTACTGGAGTTTGAACTCAGGGCCTACACCTTGAGCCACTTCACCAGCCCTTTTTTGTATGTGAAAGATTTTTTTCAAGATAGGGTCTTGCTCAGGCTGACTTCAAACTTTGATCCTCCTGATCTCTACCTCCTGAGTAGCTAGGATTACAAGCATAAGCCACTGGTGCCCAGCTTTAATGTTCATTTTAAAATAATCGTATTGTATTGTGTTGATCATCTAAGAATATTTCAGAACAACAACCTGTGCTCTGTTTGTGATAAACACTAACATGAAAGATAGTACTAGATAGTACTAGACAAAATGTTCACTTATTAGTGGGATGTTAAATTTGACTTTGGATTAGAATGATCAAAGTGAGGCAATTCATTAAAACTATTTAAGATTCTTACAATGAAAATGTTCTTACATGAGCAGACTTAGCTATGTAAAAATTTAGATCAATGGATATTTCTGCTTGATTTTTGTTAAGAAAGCTGTATGACAGGTAGGAACAATAATAATAATTCTCAATTAGTGAGCACTTGCTAAGTACTTTACTGTTTTTAAAGAATCATTTAGTCCATTGTCTTAACTCCTTTAAAAATGTGATGGTTGTTTGATTTCATCATTTTAAAATATTGGTCCTTTGCTCCTTTTTCTCAATGAACTTTCTACTTGTCCCTGTCCAGTCTCATTCTGATCCATCTGCCTTTGCAGATTACTCTAGTTCCCTTTGTCAGTTCATACCATTTTTGCAGGATGACTCATATTTTCACGGCTTCAAATTTGCATTTTCTTCAACACTGTTCATAAATTACTTCATAAAATACAACTTCTTTTCATGAATCTGATAGATAAGAAGGAGATAAGGGAAAGCACTGGTGAGCTTTCAGAAATACTGTATTCTAATGATAAAGAACCAAATCATTGCTGATAAACATATCAACACTTGCTTTCAAGCCAGATATAGCACAATTACATTACCAAATATTTCTTATATATACATCCACATATTGTTATTAGTCAGCAGCCTATAAAATATACCACAAAAATGTAGCTAATACAAAAGTGCAGATTTTTTATATCTGATAACTGAAACAGACAACTTACCACATTAATACATAGGTTTAGAACACAGGTGTGCTGTGCTGAAATCAAAGCAGCATAACCCAAAGTGAGAGGAAATGTGTGAACCTTGCAACCAGAGATGAGAGGATTTATTTCTGTTGCTAGTGGATGAGGGCAGAAGTACCAACTGGAAATAATTTCTCTATTTTCTCTCACCATTCTATTTGGCTTCTCTTTCTTCTGCTCTTTCCATTTATGTTTCCTTCTATCTCCCTATGAACACATTTTTTCCAAATATATCTCTCATATCCAGGACTTTGTATATTTTACCTTTTGTTATTTTATAGAAGTGCTACAGTTACTCACTTATGCAAGAAAAACTCAAGAGTAGAAGTTGAATGGACTTTTATAAAAGATCATGATATCTGATTTTATTGGGTAAGTGATATGAAAGAAAGCATTATAACAAAACTACTCAAAGAGATCTTGATATGTTTTATGAGGATGCAGTGAAATGAAACAGAAAGTTGGACAATAACTGCTATCAACAAAAATCACATATTTCTATACTAGTATACTGCTCAGGATTTTATATCTTAATTCGGGAGAAAAATATACAATGTATGGATCAAAATAACCATGTGAAAAGGACAACAGAATGCCCAGGTGCAAGGCAAACCAATGCCAACAAATATAAGACTTACAAAAATCATCAAGAAGAATATAAAACATGGTTGTTGTCCTTAACTATGCTGAAATCCAGCTTTTAATACTCCCTTGCACTTTACTGATGGTATAATTTACATTTATATAAATTGGGGAAATTTAAATGGCTTCTGCTTTATAACCATATTGTCCATAACATCATTACACATACATTACTTTTTTTTTCTTTTTTTTAATGGTACTGAGGTTTGAACTCCCAGCATTACCCTTTCTAGACAGGTACTCTACCACTTGAGTCACTCCACCATCCCTACCAACATTATTTTTAAACCTTGGCTTGTTTGACAAATGGTTGTTAGCATTTTATGATCATTAGATTAAAGACTCAAATATCACCAGCATATATTATATTATTGGTCAGTAGCAAATGCTAGGGTGCTGGTTGTATCCCTATCCATTTACATTGAGGCATTCATTCCTTCAGTTTCTGTGAATGTCACCTGCCCCTAGTTTATATGTATATCTCCCCTGGAACTCATCAGCTGAAAGGAGCTGCTTCAACAGAGATTGAACATCCTCCCTAGTTTCTATTCTACACATGGACCACATGTTTCTATTCATAACCCTGAAAGCATCCCAGCTGCAGAACTCCACATGGCATTCTAGTACACCTCTCCTGTACTAGATCCTGCTTCCTTTATTCCCTTCATCAAGGTTGTCAAAGAGTGCAACATCCCCCAAAGAAACTTCCTGCAGGCTGACTTCCACTTCAGAGTCTATTTCTGGGGAACTTAACAAAAAGTAATTTACTACAATTTTTTTAAAGATTAAGGAATAATTGATAGCAGTATCTGTATTATTATTTAGTTGGAATTTGTTACTTGTGGTGGGTTTTTGTTTTCTTGTTATTGTTGTGGTTTCTTTCTAATTAGTCTTGTCTCTTTTAAAAGTACCCATAATCCAAAACAGTCTCTTTCTAGAAGAGCCCTGACCAGGAAAACATTAGCTTTAGATGAATTGGCCAAGCGAGACACAATGAGAAAGTGAACTTAAAGTACATGAATCAGAAGAATTTCTTTATATGCAGGTGCTAGAAAAGTTAAAGGTGACAGCAGGAAGTATCAAGTCACTTAGAACTTACTTAGCTTCCAGAAGGAGAGAGTGAGTAGGGGTAGGAAACACCTGTGGACAGTGTCTTTATTGAGGTCCACGGGTGCTGTCCCTTAGGCTTTCCTGTGGTTGGCTAGTTTAAAAAAAACAAGTGCCAAGCACAGGGTATTTATTTACATGACTCCACTACTCTACTGTTGACCATTAGGTTTTATCATGAACAGCAGTTGTGGGTGTGTTGGGCTTGAGTCAGATGGATGAGAAACAATCAGTCTTTCTTGAAAACAACTCAGGGAAGGGAAAGTTTTAACTAGGCCAAAGGTGGCAGGGTACAGCTGAATTTCCAAGAACTTATATCAGGCATAAAAATGAATGTAAACTACAAAGAAACCATTGTTCAATTCTTCAATTAAGAAAAGTCAGAAACAAAAGACAAACTATAGAAAGTAAGAATAGTAAGTAATAAAGAAGTGTGTTGAAACCTAAAAGAGCATACAGAATTGGAAAGGCAAAGCAAAGAAAGGTGTGTAACATTTTGCGGCTCTCTTTCTGGGTCCTGGTCACCCAGTACTACAACCATAACATAAGCTGAAATAAAGCCACCCCTCCCGCCATACAGGCAGCTTTCCAGCAGTCTTGTGCTCAAGGGAAATCCATAGCTCACATAAGCTTTGGGTGCACTTAGGGGGTTGGTTCCTAAGTTCTCTAAAGAAGTCATATCTCTGTTGAAGATCCTACAAACTAATTAACTAGAACTTCACGATTGTAGAGACATGGAATGTTTGCAGACCAAGAACCAAAATTATCTTGGGCTATCTTTAGTCTACTTAAAAGTCATTTACTACTAACCTTACATCTTTGTGACTACAAATACATTTGTAATGTATTGTTAAACGTAGCTGACTGCTAACATACACAAACTACAAAGCTAAAATGTTATACACTAACATCTGAAACCTACAGAAGAGATTTCCTTGCTCTTCTCTCACACACCTATCAGATATCTACATCAATATATTTGGCAAATGGTTTTGATTTATAACTTTCTTCTATTCTGTGGCTATAAAAGCTCATGTAATCTCTTCCATAGTGCAACAGGTCACTCAAGGTAACCTGAATCTGTGTTCCTGGGCCATGGTCACCTATATTTGTCTCAGAATAAGCTCTTTTATTCCCAAGAGCTGAGAAGCAAGAGCTGTGTAACCCATATGGCAAGATAACACTGGAGAAGTAATTTATTACATTGTTCAGCAAATCTCAGAAGGCTACAACCCAAAGTCATATTGAAAGGGATCCTATTATTAGGGCAAACCCCTGTGGGGACCAGAAGGCATAGAATGATCTTAATTCAGGGCCCTTATGGTTCCCTTCTTATAGTAGTGCTAGAGGTAGAATCCGATAACTTGAACACACTTGTCAAGGATTTTGTCACTGAACTGTACCCAAGTATAGTTGAGAGGAATTGCTTCCTATTCCGGACATAACCTAATCCTACACAAACCTTGACAGATACTTCAACTTAAATAATAGAAAAAATAAAATTCCATAGTCAATGACCTGGACCAAAGTAAACTTGGCTATAGGGGTTGGAAAGTATCATTCCATTCACCCCCAAAGCAATACCATAGAGAAATAACCCAACATTATAGACATTACACACACTAAAGACATCAGCATAGTTTGTGCCCATATACTTCCACACTGCACAGTGCTGACTGTACTTGTGGAGTGACTTCCCAACATGCACACTATATGCTCTGCAGTTTTCAACACACCAACCTTACCTTGCAGAGGAACCTCATTCCTATGAGACTTAGCACAACCAGAACACTCCACTTTGACATAGGGAATGCCAGATTGAATCCCACTAATCACAACCAAAGAATCCACAAGAAAACTGTGCAATGAAGGACAATCACAGTAAAAACAACACAGCACAATAGGCCACATGTTTAGGAGAAGGCTACCCACTAAGAAACCCTTAAAATAAAATATGAGTTGTTCCAACATATACACAAATCTCAGTGAAGAGAAATAAGAAATATGAAAAGCAAAGCAAATGACTTCTCCTAAAGTTCATAACACTTCAATAACTGAATGCAAAAATAATGAAGTGAAAAAATTACTACATAAATAATTTAAAATCTAATTGTAAAAGTAATAAAAACTTCAAAGAGGACACAAACAGCTGAGTGAAGTAAGAAAGCCAATATAGAATTTGGACAAGAAATTCAGTGAAAGGATAGATCTTCTGAAAAACAAAAACAAGGAGACAAACAAAAATCACAAATACAAATCTTGGAAATGAAAGCTCAATAAGTTTAAAAGAATCAGTTCAAAACATAATCAATACCCTGGATCAAGTAGAAGAAAGAACATAAGGGCTTAAAGTAAAGGCTAATGAATTACACACTTATACAGGAGCAATATTTTTAATTATGCCACAATTTTCAACACCTGTGGAATAGACATAAGAGAAGAAACACATGAATATCAATTTTAGTCTTTAAAATCATAGAAATCTACTCATTGAAGTCCTAGTAGAAAATTTTCCATAGACAGGGAAATATATGAACCTACAGATACAGTAGGCATGTAAAAGTCCAAACAGACATCACCAGGAAAGAATCTCTCCACAGCATATTGTAGATAAAATACTAAGAATAGAGAACTAAAGAAAGCATATCAAAAGCTGCAAGAGAGAAGTACAAAGTTAATTACAAAGGCAAACACAACAAAACAGGAGAGTTCTCAACAGAAACTCTGAAGGAGTTTCAAAGAGAAACTCCTTTCAAAGAGAACTTTGAAATGAAATATTTTAAGATTTGAAAGAAAATGTCTGACAACCAAAATTACTATGTCCAACAAAATTATCTTTTAAAATCAAAGGAGAAATAAAGACTTTCCAAGATAAGAATAAACTAGAGCAATTTGTGACCACCAAGCTAGCATTGTAGAAGATAATTAAAGAAATCCTATACAGAGGAGGAAATCTTTCCAATATTGTTTGTCATATGAAATGTACCATAAAGAAAATGTAAACAGATGTCTACATAATATTTCATCAAACAAAAGAATTCTATGAAGAATCCCATGCAAAGGAGAAAGAAATACAAAATCATTAGAGCTTGTGAAAGAACATATCTCACTCAACCAATAGATAAACAAATGGTAATTAGGAAAGCATCAAACATCATTGACTTGGTAAACCAGAAAATGTCTAAGATGAATAAGGGAGAAACAAATAACACAGAGAGTTAAAACAACTAGGGGGAAAAAAACCTAAAAGAAAGACCCCAGAAACTAATGCATTCCCTCCAATGATAACTCTAACTGTAAATGGTCTGAAGACCATTTACATTTACTCTTCAACCAAAAGAGTCAGACTGACAGATTAGATTAAGAGCAAGATCCAACTCTGTACTGTCTGTAAGAAATTCACCTCATTGACAAAGACAGGCACAGACAGAAAGTGAAAAGATAGAAAATTATATTTCAAGCAACTAGAACCTAAAACCACATAGAAATAACTGTACTTGTATCTGACAAAGTGGGTTTTAAGTTTAAATTAGTCAGAAGAGACAAGGAAGGTCACAACATATTAAGGAAAAGGACAAACAATAAGAATTTATTTGAATTTACCAATTGCAAATAAATATGCATGAAATAGTGATGCATCCATTTTCACAAACCTAACACTACTGGACATTAAGGAAAAGATAGATACATTTACAATAATAGTGGACGACTTAAATATCCCACTGTCATGAATATAGAGATCATCTAAATACAAAATTCAACAAGGAAACCTCAGAGTTAGACTCCACCATACAATAAATAGATTCTACAGAATATTACAACTAGTAAAGATGGCATATCACAGCAACTACTGAAAATGAAACAGTCACTTATACTTTATTAGATCATAATGGAAATATATATATATATATATACTATAGAGAATATGCAAATAGAATAGCAATTAAAAAATACTTTTAAACAAACAATGAATCTCTGAAGAAATGGGGGAGTTTTAAAAATTTCTTGAATCAAATGAAAATAAAAACACAACTTACTAGTATTTGTGGGATACAATGAAGGAAATTTTAAGAGGGAAGATTATTGGAGAACAAGAAGGTAGAACAAGTCCTACCTAGGAGGGTTGGTACTAAAAGAGGGGGAGGATGTGGGGAAAGAGTGTAGGAGGGTGAATATGGTGCAAATACTGTGTACACATGTATGTAATGGAAAAATGATACCTGTTGAAATTATTCCAAGAATGGACAATGGGTAAAAAATGGTCACTAGAAAAACTATAAGGGTACATCTTATAATTTCTAGTGATTCTAGTTCAAAGTAGTGATGATTATGTGAGATTTGTCTGATAAAACAAAAACCCATAATTATAGTTGTACAGTAATTAGAAGTTCCTAGAGTTTAAATTCCATTATTGCTTTAAGTTATGGATTTTAGTGTGATTCCTTACCTTAAGAGTATGTCAAAAATGTCTGACAGGGTACACTTTAGACTCAGTGCCTATCATGAACATTTGACTGTACTCAAATCTTGCCAGCCACCTAAAAAAGGGCTGGCCAGTGTTTAAAACAATCTCAAATATTCCTCACCACAATTAAATGTACCACTTAAAATTCATGCCTTGGTTCTTGAAATTCTACAAGTAAAAATTTAAAAATTGAAGTTAAAAAAAAATTCAAGCCTTGGACTGGCAGAGTGGCTCAAGTGGTAGAGTGCCAATGTGGCAAGCATGAGGCCCTGAGTTCAAAGCCTAGTACTGCCAAAAAAAAAAAAATCAGACCTTACAGAATACATGCCATGAATGATGTTTATAGACAAAGATCAGTCCAGGACATAAGCCTTCAAAGTTAACAAAACTTTGCTATTCCAAATCAATGTTATAAGAAAACTAGAATTTAAAGAGGAAAAAGTACATATAAATGTTGCATTGGTTTCTGAAATAAATTTTGATTATTATTTGGATAAAAAGAAATGATGAAATTGTCCCTTAGAGATTTTCTATAAAAACAGATTTTACCTGAATTAATTTTTTCATGGTATAGTGGTTTTAAAACCTTTACACATGCAGAAATATTACTCTTCTCTTTAATATGTCTTATTTTTTCCATATATTTGGCAGTATTTGGAAGACTTGTAGAAAAATTTTCATGTATATTTACATATTCTTAAAAAAATTCTCTTTTGATTGTGTTATTAAATAATGAAATTTGACCACCCAGTGAGTTGACCTCTAGACATTAGACATAAATTAGTAATTGATTAAGCAGTCTTTGCAGCAACTTCCCACTTGATATGTAAAGACTGTTTTATGAAAGCATAGGGCATTTACACTTAATATCTAATAACTAAGATATGCATGCAGAGTTAGAATATAATAAGACTTTAATATACTGATTAATACTAGTTTATGAGTGGTAATTCAGTATAGCTTATGGGGTAAGTTAAGAAGTGTATCCTTTGTTGTAAAAATATGGAAAATAGATATTTTATAAGATATCTCACCAAAGAAAATGTGAAGATATCCAAGTTATATTACTAAATGTGTAACTACTATTAAACCATGAAATTAAGGTCTAATGTAATATTCTAATATTCTAAAATATAAGACATTAAAGCAATTAATTATAAAATATAATAGCATAAAATCTAGCAGGGAATTTAATTTATTAAGGCTTAATTTTTCTCATATATAAAGATATGGGATTACACTTTTTCTCATAAATATTTCTGAATGGATGCAAAAACATCAGTTTTATTCTGAAGGCAATATAAAATAAGATTGGGCACTTCAATTAACATTTTAAGTTGGAAAATAGCAGATTGTGTTTAGACTACTTAAAATAATTTTTTAAAAGATGATACCAGAAAAAATTTACTTATGCAGTTGCATTTTTAAGTGAGGCTATTTAGGAGGAGTGAGTAATTCTTATTTCTCAACACCATACATGTATTTTGCAAGCTGGAATGTAACATTATGTCACACTTGGCACAACTCCTTAACTTTCACATCAATTCATCATAAAAGCCTCCAGATTTTAACAAATAAACTAGTCTTAACACACTTCTCCAATTCTACCACCATAAACTAATTCAAGCTATCAAATGTGAGTTTCATCTGGACTGTAACATAACTGCATAAATGATATCTGCAAACCACCTTTCCTCTGTTAGCATTCCTACATCAATAAATTAAATTCTATTAAGCATTAGCATAATTCTCAGCCTAAAACCTACTATTTTTTATATCACCTGTAAGATCTACATATGAACATGATATGTTCTTTCTGCCAAATAACTTTGTACATACTATCCTGCCATGGGATTTTGTCTGTTTATTTCCTAGAGACTTCAGGCCTATTAAATACAAGCTAAAAAATTGATAAATACTTTCTGAATGAACAGATAAAGATGGGGTAAACCCACTCTCTGCTGTTAGGTAATTATTTGAAAGATTAGAAAAACTCTTCAGTTTTTAGATTGAATTACCGAAAAATATATGAAGCGTGCTGCTTCTTAACTACAAGCTCCATGTGACTCCCAAGTAGAAATAAGGCTTTAGGAAACGTACAGGTGGAGAGAAAATAAATAAAAAATGAGCAGTGGTAGGGCAACAAGTTCATAAGCAGAGAACAAAAAAATAGATTAAAGTAATAATAAAATCGAACAATCAGAACAATTCAGAAATGAATATTATCCTTAAATTCTTCCTCAAGATAAGAAACACATTGCCAGTCAGCGTCAATTTGAAAACATCATTTTCTATATTTGACTTTTTTATATAAAGCATAAAAGTGATATTGCATAATATTTGTCTTTCTGTGTCTGCTTATTTCACTTAGCATAGTTTCAAAGTTCATCCATACTGTTTTAAGTGGCAGGGACTGAGAGACAGGACAATAGATAAATGTGAATCAATCGGTAAAAACTTTCAGTTATAAGATAAATCTAATACACAGCATAGTTAACAATATATTGTACACTTCAAATTTTCTGAGAGCAGATCTTGAATGTTCTTATCACACACATGAAAAATGGCACTGTGTGAGCTGGTGAATATATGAATTAGCTTAAGTGTGGAAATCAACATGGAAGTTATATTTGTATCAAAACACCACATTGTGTACCTAAAATGTAGATAATTTTTATTTGTCAGTTATGCTCCAACACAGATGGTAAAAGCAACTTCTTGCAAGGACCAACTTGCTACACCATATGACTGATGATCTTGTCACAGAACTGTCTGTGAAATGTGCTTTTCTCCATTCACCTCCATTCCACACTTTAAAGCTTAAAAAAAATCCATTTTCCTTTATTCCACTGCTTTCCCCCCAAAACTATTACATCTCCATGAAATCTTCTCTGTTCTTACACATTGTATAATTATACACATTGTATAATTTCAAATATGAAATAATTTCAGTAAAGGCTTCCTTCTCGTTTCATATTTATATTCTTCTACAGTGTGTCAATTTCTCTCAATTTCAAGAGTTTACTTCATTTCTTCATAAAAACATCTATTTTATAATTGCATATTTTGACTTTAATCTTTTCTGAATCCACACACACAGTTTCTTTTGTCCCATTAATTAATTAATTAATTAATTATTGGTGGTACTGTGGGTTGAACTCAGGCCCTCAAGCTTATTAGGCAGGCACCCTACCTTTTAAGCCACTCACCAACGTGTTGGTTGCTTCTGAGCTAAGTTCTCGCTGGGATGACAGGCACCCACCACCACAACCAGATTTTATGGGTTGAGACGGGTTCTTATGAACTTTGTGCCTGGGCCAGCCTCCAACTGCGATCCTCCACATCTCTGCCTCTTAAGTGGTTAGGATTGCAGACTTTGGCACTGAAACCAGCCAACCTTTATCTTATTTAAAATTTACCTTATTAGAGTCTTACAAATACCAAATTCGTCTCCTTCAAAGATACACTGCACATACTACTTCCTATATTTTACATGCTTTTCCCTTATCTTCCATATCTGAGTCTTTTTTATTCTTTTGTTCTCAGAATATTGCTCCATCAAGGTCTGTGCTGACCACCATATAACCATCCTCTTTCCCACCATTTTCTAACTCGGGAGCCTCTTTGTACTACTTACATCTTATACATGTTGTTCCTTTGATACTTTTGTTAGATTTCCCCAATAATAAAATATCCATAAAGTCAAAGACATGGCTGTCTTACCTACTACTGTATTTCAGCAATGTTAGACGACCTTATATCTTTTAGAGTTGAGGAAAAATTAATCAACATTCAGAAATAATTAAATAGGGATGAGAGATGACCTGTCATTATCATGCTGGAGCATTGTTCAGCAAGCTACCCTATGAACTATTAATTCTAGTGGATAATCATCTGTGGTTAGCTATATATTACTCAGCTGGAGCCCAGAAACTGTGAAATTACCTGCTAATTTATAGATTTTTGTTACATGAGAAAAACAACCCCCAAATTTGAGGTTTGGTCTATGGAACATTAACCATATTTGTATGGTTAATGTAGCATATATAATCCATAAATCTTACCCTAATATTTAAAATTCCTACATAATTAATTTCTCAGTTTTTCAAATTCTCATTTGAATCAGGTTTATCACTTAAATGTTATGCCTTTAATAAGATGCATTTTGTCATGTATTCATTTTATAATTGAATAAGAAACCTTCCTCAACATTCTGAAAATTATATTGTGAAACTTACAAAAGTTCCTTCAATTTGCTTAAGAGAATTTAAATGCAAGAACAAATAAGACTGTCTTAGTTTAAAAGTGAATATAGTAGAATATTTAAATTCACAAATGCCTTTTTCTTTGCTTTTTTGTCTTTTGAAATAATAGAAATAATAGAACTTACATTTCTGGCTCTTTCCTTCCCATCTCTCCTCTTGTCTATATTTTTAGTTTGTATTCAACTTTGGTTTTCATTTAGGATTGTTAGTGATCGATAAACTATTCTCCATTGGTGAAAGCAAAGAGTAAGAATATCATTTTATATTAGTATCTTTTTAAATTTATTTTTACTTGACAAATAAAGATCATTGATGGTGTGTAACATGGTGTATAAACACTGTGGAATCGCAAACTCCAGCCAATCAATATATCCACTGATGACTCATTATTTCCCCACAGTGTAAACACTCTCGAATGTACCCACTCAGCAACTTTGAAGTGTACAGCACATTGTTATAAACTGTAGTCAGCACATTGTATAATAAATCTACTGAATTTATTTCTTCTAACTGAAATTTTGAATCCTACCAGCAAAATCTCCCCCAATCACTCTTGCCTTCTACTAATCCACATATCCTTCATTTTTATGTTCTCTGCTTCTCTGAGTTCCATTTTTATTTCCATATATAAATAAGATAATATAGCACTTGACTTTCGGTACTTGGCTTAATTCATTTAACATATTGTTCTCTGCAGTCACAAATGAAAAGATTACCTCCTTTTCCAAGATTGAATAGTATTGCGTTGTGTTTATACACCACATTGTATGCATTCCTCCATTGATGGATATTTAATGTGACTTCATATCTAGGCTACTCTAAATACAGCTGCAATAAATATGGGAGTAAAGATATCTCCCCAATCTTTTTCCTGTGAATATATACCTAGTAGTGAGACTGCTGGAGCACATGATACTTCTGTTTTTAATTTTTTGAGGAAATTCCCCACTGTTTCCTATAATTGCTGTACGAATTTACTTTCCTACCAACCATGCTTAAGAACTCGTCTCACCAACACTTCTTTCCTTTTGTTTCCTTGTTTTGGTAATAGATATTTTAATATGGTTTTGATTTGTATTTCCCTAAGGATTATGTTGAGTGCCCTTTCATGTACCTATTAGTCACATGTTTTCATCTTTTAAGAAATGTCTACTCGAGGTCTTTACTTATTTTTGAAATCAGATTATTTGTTTTCTTACTATTGAGTTCCTGGAATATTTTGGATAGAAACCTCTTATTAAAGTTACAGTTTACACATACTTTATCCCATTCTACAGCTCATCTATTTCCTCTATTATTTGTTTTCTTTGCTTGAAGAAGCTCTTCAGTTTAATAACATCCCATTTGACTATTTGTACTACTGCTGCCAGTCTTTTTGTGGTCAAGCTAAAAAAAATTCTTACCCAGATGAATGCTCCTTCTAGCAGCCTTAAATGTTCAAATATTACACTTTAGCTGTTTAACTATTTTGAGTTGATTTTTGTATGTTGTGTGAGATGAAGATTAATTTGATTTTTCTGCATGTGGACTCAGTTCCCAAGTTCATTTATTAAAGGCAAACTCTTTTCCCCCATACATGTACTTGACATTTTATCAAAAATAATTGGCTGTAAATGCTTGTGTTGGTTTCTGGGATCTCTCCTTTGCTCCACTGGTAATGTATCTGTTTTGTGTTGATACCATGCTTTTTTGACTAGCATGGCTTTGTAGTATATTACCATTATATAGTGTCAGTGATTGAAAGTGTGCAAAATTATGGTTTCTACTAAGTAAACCCATAAGTGCTGATATTTCAATAATAATTTTGTTCAATAATGTGCCAGCTTGAACACAATTTTCAAGGCCCTTCCTTCCTTTTTAAAATCTTAGAAATGTTTGGTTTCATGGATTTCTCAGTCATGATTTCATTAGAAGAACTACTGAAATATTCATTACCAAGCACAATTTAGAATTGTGCCTTTTAGTTTTAACATAACAAAGAGCCAGTAAAATTTGTGGAAAAAAATGATGTGATAGTGATAGGTGGTCATTAGATGTGTTTGGGAGCTTTGTTTCTTTGCTAAAATGCTTATTTATGACAATCTTAAATTACCTACCTCCCAATATTCTCTGTGAAATAGAAATTAGCTTGGCTAAATGTTATAATTAATATGGATGGCTGTGTTTACACTAAAAACAAGAACAGCAAAGGAATACAACTGTGTATGCAAAGTAATGGTATGTTCATTTATTTATTTATTTTATTCCTTTTTTTTTTTCAGTGCTACTGTTTGAACTCAGGGCCTACACTTTGAACCACTCCACCAGTCCATTTTTGTGATTATTTTTTTTTTTTTGAGATAGGGTCTTATGAACTATTTTCCCAGGCTTTCTTCAAACCATGATCTGCCTGATCTCTGCCTCCTTAGTAGTTAGAATTACAGGCGTGAGCCACCAGCACCTGGCTTGTTTTTTATTTTTTAAGGAAAGAATAGTTCTGAGGAAAAGTGTCAGGTTGTTCTAGAATATGAAAGATCATGGTCAAGAAAGTTTGTGATTATAAAGACAGTTTTAGAAAGTTTGAGGGAAGCGAATTTTATGTTTCTTGGTGTCTAATTCTGTTTGGGCTATTACCAAAGACCACAGCATGGGTGGTTTAACCAACAAACACTTATTTTTATATTTCCACAGCCTGAGAAATCTAAGATCAAGGTGTCTGCACATTCAATTTGTGACAATGGCTCTTCCTGGTTTGCACAAATCTACCTTCTTGCCATAGCTTCACCTATTCATATTCTTCATAGGATGAGAGAAATCATTCATCTCTTGTCTCATCATATAAAGGCAATCATCCCACAATTTCCTCTGTCACTTGTCTGAATGTACTATCTAAAATTCAGGTCAGGAACTAGAATTTCAGCAAGATGGTCTCAGAGTCATGTATAAAGAAAAAGGGAATATTGATATAATTTTTTTGTGGTACTGGGGTTTGAATTCAGGGCCTCACACTTGCTAGGCAGGTATTCTACCACTTGAACCACTCTGCCAGCCCTTTTTTGTGTTGGGTATTTTTAAGGTAGGGTTTTATGGACTATTTGCCTAGAGTTGGCTTCAAATCAAAATTCTTCTGATCTCTGCTTCCTGAATAGCTAGGATTACAGGTGTGAGCTACCTGGCAATTTTTTTTTTTTTGGTGGTACTAGGGCTTAAATTCAGGGCACTCTACCACTTGAGTCACTCCACCAGCCTAGGAATATTGATATTTTGAGGAAGAGACTCCTTATAAGTTTCAGAGCTTAAAGCAGTCATTGCTTAGACCACTATCGAGTAATGCCACAGTAATAAGTGGTTTTTCCAGGGTTCTTTTTCACTCCAGCAGCAAAGAACTTCATAAAATGAACTGCTATCACCAGATCTCGAACAGTAATTTTCTCTGGTCCTAGTTACTTATAAAAGACTGGTAAGTGGATGAAGGAAATTCATGTGTTATTTGGTATTCTGTTGAAGTTGTTTGAATATACTATTTTTCTGATGAAATGTATGGAATCTATCTTAATCTGTCCCTAATATTCAACTTGGAGAATACATTTTCATAAACTGAATCATTTTTCAAATTATTGTGACTTTCACTGATTCCTTAGAATTTGGTAACAATTCCTTACTAAACTTCCTTATTTTTCATGATAATATTACTATTCACATAAGTATAATAAAGTTCAATACTTCTTTATACTAGTATGCAATTAAGCAAATTTATTATGCCATAAATCAAAGGCCATGCCAAGTATATCATGTTTGGTAATAAATCAACCTATGATAAACTCATCATTAATTTAAAAATGTACTTTATGTATGGAGCCCACCAATCTCTCCAAGGGAATAGGCTGTACCTCAGAAACAGAGAAAGCCACAAAACCCTGTGATATCACTGGAGAAGTCTGGAGGAAATATTTACCTTCCCTTGGTTTTCTGGACTTGGGACAGAACAACAAGTAATAGAGTCTCTTAAAGTTCATAATAAAAATTTAAAATTAAATTTCTTAGAAGTTAATTATTTTTGCCTCAGTACTTGCTTGACTCTGTGAGCTAGTGGAGGCATATATAGTCATTTAGCACCTCTTGGCACACCAATAGGTAAATAAGTAGCTCTGTACATAAAAAGTACAAAATTTTTGGCATCAAGAATAACTTCAGATGTTCACTGCACAATTGGTTGTATGAGAAAAAAAACCTAATTGTATATTATTATTATAGGGCCAATAAACAGACAAAATGAAAAAAAAAGAATAACTTCAAGAAATATTATAAAAAAGAGCACTCTGTTAATAAAAGATATTTTATTTTAGCTAAATATTGTTTAATTAATAGGAGAAGGCAAGTTTTTCTTAAAAAGATATTGAAGACTTTGCAGGTGGTATACTCTCTGTCACAATTCTGCTATTAGGCTCTACATCAGTCATAGACAATGTGTAACTTATCAGACATGTCTGTGTTCCAATAGAACTTTATGATCCCAGCTACTCAGGAGGAGGAGATTGTGAGGATCTTTTTCGGTTTGAGGCTAGCCTAGGATAAGAAAAGTTAGCACGATCCCTCCCAGCAAATAAGCCAAGCATGGTGGTACATACCAGTAATCCCATCTATACAAGAAGCATAAGTAGAAAGATCATGATCCAGACTAGCCCTGACAAAAAAGGCACAAGATCCTGTCTGAAAAACAACTAAAACAAAATAGCTCTGGGGAGTAATTCAAGTGGGGAAGTGCCCACATAGCAGTATGAGGCCGACTTCAAACCCAACACTTAAAAAAGAAAAGGCCTTCATTTATGAAACAAGCAATTGACTAGCAGGCATGGTTTGTTGTGCCTGATATTAGAAAATATGCTTGTGTTTATCTTTCTTATTTCCTATTAAATAAATGCATAAATTCTGAGAATTTACATGTTAAAATATTTTTCTGTTCCATATAAAAGATAAACACAAAGCTTATGGTTGTACAGCCTTATAGAACTTTAGACATATGTGTATCAAAAGTAGCAATCTCATTCTATCATTTTTGATTCATTTTCCGTAAGACTATTATAGTCTGTGCCTCTACTCATCATTGGGACCAGATTTACTGTTTTATTGCTTCCTTCAATAAATTGAGTAATTTTTGTCACACATTTATTTTATTTCTGTAAGAGAATCTTGTTTCAATTTTTCAAAAACTATGCCTGAACAATAAAAATACCAAGATACACATGTCTTCTGAATCCAAATCCTATCATCTTAGGTATTTTGGATGCTAAAATGTGAACATTTCTCTTAGATTGTGGTCATCTTTAATGAAGGATCCAAAGATTTCTAAACCAGGACAGCCTCTCATTTCTAGAAGAAATTCAAATTTTATTAAATTACTAAGACCAAAATGTTCAAAACAACATGAGTCAGAGATAAATTACATTATTTCACAATTTTTTTATCCTCAATAAAGTATGATGTTAAACATTTAGCCTTCCATCTTTTCTTTCAAAGATCTGAAAATTCTATGCCTGAGATGCTGTTGATTTTAAGTACATAAGAGTGTTAAACAGATCCTGCTTGGAGAAGAACATCCCTGGGCCTGCAGGATCATGATTGCAGAGAGATATTCTAAATTCTTTATTTGCTTTCCCTCATAGTGGAGAGTTTGAAGTTTGGTGTAGCTAATCAAAATTCTCATAATTCATTCGGATACAAAGAGACAAATTTGGCTTAGAATTAAATTGCTGCATTTAACTCTGAGCACAGGATTTCAGACTGACAAGCATGCCTCTTGGTCATGACCCAATGAATTACTTTATGGTCTAGAAGCCTGATAAATTTAACCACCTTAATACATGCAATATGTAGTGATAATCTAAAACTTTATGAACTAACAACCAAACCCAAAGATTTAGTCAATTTACAATTCTGTAAGCTTAGCCCATGAATGAGAATTATTTTTCTTTTTTCTAAGAGACATTGGTGGCCTGACATCTAGCCTTAGGAATAATTGCCTCCATCTATCGAGGCCACTTTTCTACAACAGTAGGACTAACAGAGCCTTTTCTTTAAGGTTGTAGCCCAATGAATTGTACTTTATTGTGTAAATAATTTTATACTTATCAGAAATTTTCAAATTTGGTACAGCGGGAGAGGAAAGTGACTTTTCCATGGTTTTATTACCTCTGTTTTGTTTCTTACCTCTTTCATTGACTTTTTTTTTTATCAAGACCTTTATCTTAACACAGGGCATTAATATTTCCAGTGCTATCAACTGAGGACTATCAGACTCTCAGCCATATTGTGTCACTAACAGAAGACAAAAAGAGTCCCCATTCAAATAAGTTGTATTTGTTTCTTTCTGCTTTCAGAAATCATTGATACATTTAAAAACATTGGCATTTCTCTACTCTAAAGCTCCAGCCTCAGAACACTAAAAGCATGAGAACCAAGTGAATTTATATAAATGTCGCAGTATAAATAATTTTTCTCTCTTATATAATGGAAATCAGTATGTTCTCAACCAGGACTCAAGAGAGTCCATATCCTGTATTCTTTAGCGAATCATCTTTAAGTTTTCTAATTATAATACTCCACTTTCAGAGACCAATTTCAGAATTAAAATTTAGTTCCAAGTAGCATTTTTACTCCACAGTAGCATAAACAAAATGTCATGCACTAGCTTGCTTATTTCAAAAAAAAAACAAACCAAACAATGCTAAGAGAGTTCTCTCTCAGCTTAGAAGTTGCATTTTGTTGACTGTGTTCTTAATGATCACTCAAAATCACAAACACAGGTCTCTCTATTTAGCAGTACCAGAGAAAGGGGCTCTCCTCTCTCCAAATAGTTCCAAAAAGTCCCAACTTTCTTCTTATTGCTTGATCCAATCCATTTATCTGAAAGATGGAGTTCTCTGACCAGCAAAGACTATACCATGTGAATAGGACTGTGTTCTATCAACCTCACGAACTAAAAGAAGAGCAAGAATGACTCCGCAAAAGAAAATCAGAGTTTATTTTACAAGAAAAAAATGGAAACCAATGTTACACGAAGAATAGATAGCTAATGCTTGTCAAAGAATGTTGAAATTTGATTTCTGGAAAAATATTGTTGGTAGACCATGACAACCTCCCCCACCTCTTTGTTTTCCTTTTTGAGACAGAGTTTCACCTTGAACTCACAATGTTTCTGTTTTGACCTCCCATGTGCTGGGATTATAGGTGTGCATGACACCATGCCTGGCTCATGGCAACTTTTAGTATGCACTTTATATTTTGTAAATATTTACAAATCACTTATGTAATAATCTGTCTGAGATTTCATTGGTGTATCACTTATAGATGTATGGAACTCCCTTATTATTTCTTAAATAATGTAAAAATTATTTATGATCATCTGCAAAGTTTTGAAAATGAAAACTGTTACACAAGTGTACCTTAATGTTTCTTCAATAATTTAAGAAGTGGAATGAACTTACATAAAGCTGGTATATGGCCTCTTCCTAAACCCTGTGTATCATTCCTTCTTAAGTATATCTTTAAATTTTTCTGCTTAATGGTGTTACTGCATTTATAATTTTGTTAATGTGAGATCTTTTTCAAGTAATAGAGTTCTTTACTCTGTATCTTCACACTTATAACATGCTAAAACATATACATCATCCTTTTAAAAATCATTTTTATAGGCCATGACACAGTCTGTCACTCACAATTCCTGATACTACAAATGTTACTTATATCAGTGTTCTACATAACCCATTTGTCCCAGGATTCATGCATTCCTTTCAAATTCTTGTTCACTTAATATCTCCATACACTTGATTCTTTCAGTGGATATATTTTATTTCAGTTGGATAATTTGTTTAAAAATATTCCAATCTTTAGAAATACTCATTCTTAAAAAATGTTTACAAAAATTTAAATCTATGCCAAATATGGTTCCTTTATTCTAAATTGTGTATCTTAGGTCCCTCCTTGTATTCTCATTCTCTATTTGTGCTTGTCACCTTTCAATAGTGTCTAGGGAGAACTATAATACAATACAAAGATTATAAATTTAAGCTGGGCACTGGTGGCTCATGAGTATAATACTAGCTACTTGGGAGGCTGAAATCAGGAGGATCGTGCTTAAAGGCCAGCCTGTGCAAATAGTTTGAGAAACCCTATCTTTAAAATAACCAAAGCAAAATGGACTGGTGGTGTGACTCAAGCAGTAGAGTGCATGCTTTGTAAGCGAGAAGTCCTGAGTTCAAACCCCAGTCCTATAAAAAAGGTAAACTTTATGATCTTTCTGTCCTTCTCCTTACTGACATTTTTAATAACTGGGATGTTAATTTCTTTGAGCCTTAATGCTCATATCTATATAATGGTTAATCTGTATGGAGTACTTTTTCTTTTATTATTATGTAATTATTATAATTGCCTATATTTTATTCCATAATACACCCCAGGATAAATGGTTTTGATAAAGGATAATTTTTCCCATTTCTAAGTTTACAAAATATCATATAGATATCTCCCTATGCACAGAGAACTGATAACTTGTTTGTCTTCCTTCTAGATGCTTGCATCTGCTCCTGCCTGAATATGTCGTATAGCATAAAACATGCCATTAATTTTAAACAGATACAATTCCCTTCTTATCTATGTCCTTCTTATTTAAAAAATAGCAATATAAGAATCCTACAATTGTAGATTCATTCTTTTATCCTTTTTTACTTATTTTTCCACTCACTGATTTCTAGATTCTTATTTACACCTTATTCTATTTCCTTGTTTCCCTTTTTGTTGCCATGCCTCTTGGATCATATTTCCACAGAGTACACATGCATTCCATATTTTACACCATTTCAGAAACACAAACACATTTGTGAACATTTTGACTTGTCATCAATGTTACAGATCACTGCCTGTCGTTTTGAGTTTTGTTACTGTTCCTTTCTAGCCCAACTCACCTCACAGTCCCCTGCCATTTCCCTGTGCCCTGATATTTTCCCCTTCCAATCTATTCATCACATGTTCTGAAGTGTTATTTTTCAGAACTCATATAATTATGAAACTCCAATTTAAAAAAAAAAGTATGCCAGTTGCTACGGATCAAAGATCAATGTGAGTGCACAACACAGAAGGCATTCTACAATCCTGCTTTATCCATTGCCAAATAACAAATGCATGCTGTGCCAGCCACACAGAGCCAAGTATTTCATCTTATCCAGTAGACTTCTTAGTTCATGAACATCTGTTTGTAGACCTCAACAATAGAATGTGAGTTGCCTAATTCTCCTGCTTATAGCCAGATGGGCAAGGAATGACATGTGTGCTCTGGCATGCAAAAGATAAGCTAGGCCAATCAGATTTCTCTACTAAGAACTTGAAATTTGCACCTTGGGAATAGGTATAGTAATACACAGAGAACTCAGTTAGGAAGTCATGTGGGTTCTGAGACCACAAAGCCATCAGCTTTGTATCTACAGAGAAAACAACTAAAGAAGTGAGCCAGAGAATTGAGACATGTGCTTAGATTAAAAAGTTTAGTCATCACTGATGAGGGAGGGGAAATAGAGCAAGAGAGAGAGAGAGACAGAGAGAGAGTGAGACTAACATCCTTGATTCATGTTAGTGTATTTTTAAAATAAGCCTTTCCCTTTTTCTTGAGCTAGCTTTAGTAAGTTTTGGGTTTTTTCCACTGAACAAGCTTTGACATGAATGGAATAACCATTCTTGATCATCTTGTATTTTTCCTCCTCTGGCAAATTTTTCTGTCCTTATGAAAAATTCCAACTTTTATGTCAAGCCTAACCTAAACATTGCCAACACTTTAAATTAATTTTCTGCCTCTCAGGCCAAATTAATTTCTGTTCCCCATATAATAAAAGGGTACTATTTACTTGCCCATACTGTAAGTACAATATATTCTCTCATATTTATTTTAATTATTTACTTCTTAAACTTTCCTGACTACTTATTTCTGCATCTGTATTAAATGAATACTATAGTATTTACTCAGAGAAGAGTGTTACCATTAAATGATTTTACATATATAAAACACTTAAAATTATGGTGTTAGCGATTGTCTTATTTATACATATTAATTTTGGCAAAGCCTAGTCTACACTGTATGGTTCATTGGTCAATAAATAAGTTAGGTTTCAGAAATAAAAATAATTAAAATGTTCATAGTTAAGAAATATATATCCTAACTAATTATTTATTGAACAGACAAGTATAAAATGAGCAATACTTGCAGTAAAGTATAAAGTTCCAGATAAAACTGATAGGGTTGAAAAATAATGCTGTGTCATAGATTTATCAAAAGCAAGTTTTTATTCTAAAATGACTATCCAGGTTTGTGTTAGTTAAAACCTTACTTTATAAATCACTCAGCTTATTTACATATAACAGAGCCAAGGACAAAGGGAGTTGGGAGTTCTATTTTTGATGCCTAATTGTAGAAGTACTTACATTTAATATGTGCTATAGTTTGAATACATCTCCCAAAACTTACATGTTAGAAACTTAATCACCAATGTGACAGTGCTGAGATGTGGAACCTTTAGGATGTGATTATTCTACCCTCATGAATTCATTGATGCTACCGTTGTGGGGATGGTATTACAAGAAGGCGTTCAGTACCCTTCATTCATAGTCTCTCTTTTCCTCTCTTCCTCTCTCCTTTTCTCCCTGTCTCCCTATTTTTCATGTACACACACACACAGGTGTCCTTCTGCCTTTTGCCATGGAATGACACAGCAAAGAAGTCCTTACCAGGCCACTTGACCTTGGATTTCTCAGTATCTCCAACCATAAAAAATAAATCTTTGTACTTTATAAATTACCCAGTCTCAGCCCTTCTGTTCTAGAAAGGTAAAGAAGACTAAGACAAAGTGGAATAATGATTTAGTGATTTATTTGAAAATTCAGGTTTTATAAAATATTGGGTCACTTTATCATAAAGGAAAACAAAAACAAACAGCACTATTAGTTGACAAATGAGTACATTTATACTATGCATTACCCTTTGGTTCATATTATTGATGAATTCTGTTTTTTCTTCTGTTGTAACTTTGGAAATGAACATGTTGTATTTCAATAAAACAAAAATTTCAAGGAACTAGATCAAATTGATAAAATTGGTCTTCTGGCCTTGATCACTTGGGTAAGTTATATGAAATTCTGAAATGACCCTGGAGTAGAAAAATGTGTTGAGCTATCAAAATCTTTTGCAGCGGGCAGAAACTGGCTACAATTTTTTTTTATTTAAAGCACAAACAGCATTAATGTCAAAGAATTGTAGGTATCAAAGCCAGATATCATCTTCTAAACCTGTAGCTGCTTTATATATTAATTTCCATGTTCATTATGACCAATTTGACTCTGGGCAGACAACATAAAATATGATTAAAAGAAACACATTTCATTGCAAGTGGTTTTAAAAGAACTGTCACTTAAATATTCCTCAAAAAAATAGGTATTTCTTATAAAAATATTAAGAAAATGTTACAGAACAAAACACTTGTGTAAAGAATGTGAACGGTTTTTGACAGTCTAGACTACATAAAATGATATTTATAGTTAAATAAAAATGAATAGTTCTTTAAAAATTAGGATAATAGTTTTATTTTATAAATTAAAGCTGTAGCAATGTACCACAAACTGAATGGCTTAACCAACAGAAATTTGTTGGCTCTCAGTTTTGAAGGCCGAAGTCTAAAATGAAGATGCCATTAGGTTTGTTTCTTCTGAAGAAGTAAGAGAAAAACCTATTCCAGGCCTCTCTCCTTGGCTTATAGATGGCTGTCTTTATCTTGTGAGTCTTACACATTTTCCCTCTATGCTTCCCCCTGGCTCTGAAGAACAATGGTCGTACTGGATGAAGTCCTCACCTTTCTCCTTATATCTTATATCTGAAATTAACTTCCAAATAAGATAATTGATAAGGTCCTGAAGGTTAGGACTTCAAAACATGATTTTTTTTATGTGGGGGACACAATAACATGTAACAGCTTATTTCTAAATCTTTGACAACTGCCTTTTTCTGTACATGTGCTCTCTTTAGGTTTCTGTCTTCAAGAACATGAATTGCTTTGAGTGAGAGTGAAGATAATTGCCATAGAGTTGACCACATCTCACCGACATTTCTAAAATGGCAAGGAGCAATGCTTCTACTTTTAGGTATCATCTTTCTTTGGTGATTTTCTACTGGAAATTGTAAAAATAAATAAATAAACCTCCAAATTATCATTGATTAACCCTTTAACAAAATACTGTTTTTGGTCATTGTCTCATCAATAAAGATCATGCAAAACTAGATTTTACTTTACACCCATACCAAACCCAGATTTTCCATTGTTTAGCTTCCCTTTTAAAACCTTTCAATATTCCAGTTTGCCTGTTTCCAAATAATTTCACGTCCTGTCTTTTCACTGAACATGAAGTGCAAACTATATATACATATATAAATATATATTATATATATCAATATATCATGAATACATAAATCTACATAAATAAATATATGTCAATATATGTACCTCTATTCTCTTGAATTTTATGTCATTTTTTCTTTATTCAGTGGTCCCTAATCTGCTTTTAAAGTGTCATTGGTTTTATAATGAAAATAAGGTTATATTGCATATGCAACACCACTGAAGGAAAATGAATGCTTTTATACGACTTTCATTAGTAAGTCAAGTAGATGTTCTCTAGAAGTGTGTCCCAGATATAAATTGTAGACATAAGCTCTTGATTATCCTTTAAAGAAAAAGCAACAAATCATTTTTTTTACTTCTATAACACATGTAATTTATGGTATAATACCCTCCCCTAGACTCATAGGTATATGCAGATTACACACATGCCCTAACTAGGAGATGTATATATATATATATATATATATATGCACACCCTAATTGCTTAGCTCCTAATTATCATTCTTTAATTAGAATTCATTTTAATTTTTTTAATCTGGAAGATTCAAAGACAAAAGACTATTATAATAATATCTGATTAGTCTTCTAGCTATAATCCAATTTCTACCTCATTTGAGTTACTCTTTTAAAAATTCTGATCTAGAAATCCTACACTCATTTATTCAACAAATATTTGTAGAACTCTATGCCAGTACTTTTCTAGATGCAGAACAAATAGTAGTCAAAAAATCCTGGGCTTATTACATGTAGATATAATTAGAGGAAACAGAATAACTGTAATAAGTTAATCGTATATTAGAAAATTATAATTGTTCTGGAGATATGAGATGTTTCTTTTATAAATCAGAAGCTATTTTTAACAATAATCTAATTACCAAAACTCACTTAAAATAAGTGAAAATTTTAACTACAAGAAAAATAAAACCTTCCAAATGAGAAGGGAAACACCGTAAATTAGATCAAAACACATATAAATCAACTGAAAATGCTCACACCACATAGAAGCATATGATCTAATGAAATTGAAACAAAGTAACACTGAAGAACATTTTTACATTTAAATTTGGCAAAAATTCAAAAGCTTTACAGCAAAATCGTTGTCAGATCTGTGTAGGAAAGGTAGTTACATTAATTTCTGATAATTTAAGCCACCTTATTTTTTGCAGCAGTTAGGTTACCAGGTATATATTCAATAGCTACACTGCTTATGTAAAATGATTTACTCATACCTTATTCATTGCAAAGCTGTTTGCCATAGAAAACAGCAGGAAATCATAAAAATTATCTATGAGAAATTTATTGGGCTGAGAATATATCTTGGTGGTACACACTTGCCCTGGGTTTAATCCCCAATACCAAAAATACATACATGTCAGTACAATTGGGTTATTCAGTGGCCTATAAAATTATAAAGCTTCCTATGTGTTTCCAAAATGAAAAAAATGGAGAACTGTGTAAATACATAAAAAATTCTTGATGTGCACTTGCATAGAAATGCAAAATGATAAATAGTAGTAACAATAATAGCAAGCCATAGTTACAGGAATTAGCAAAGGTAAATAGCAAAATATTTATAGTGCAAAAGATCAGATTTATTTGGTTATGGGACATGATGGGAGGGAAAATTTACCCTTTACTTTGTAATACGTTTTTATTTTTGAAGTAAGTGGGTTATAACTATTCAAATATTTCCATTGTAAGACAAAAATTTAAAGAAAGTTATTCAAAATATGCCATTCAATTCAGTAAATAGCCTTTCAAAAAATAATATAAAAGTGGGGAAATTTGGGTTGGCAGAGTTGCCCTAGTGATAAGACCACCTGCCTAGGAAGCATAAGGCCCTGAGTTCAAATCTCAGTACAACCAAAACAAACTAACAAGTAAAAAACAGGGAAATTATTGGCTTCTCAAAACAGTTATATGTCTCTAAACCAATTTCTTTATATATGTATATATAAAATATAACATATAATATATTATATATATATATATATGTATTATTTTGATCCTACAATAACACAGTACATCCCAGAGTACACACATCCCGTTAGGATGGGAGAACATTTTCAAAGTCTTGCTTAAATTATAGCTACCTTGATTATCATTTGTTAGCTTCAATGCCTGGTAAATTGATTTTATTCTACACGACACTAATATGAAAACTGAAAATAGCCTTAGTATACATGATTCTGTATTATCCTCTTCTCTCCAACTTCCCCTTCACTTTTCACATGATTAAACTATTTTAAACAACTCTTTTTTTTCTTTTTTCACAATACTAGGGCTTCTCGGTGCCAACACCTTGAGTTTCTCCACCAGCGCTTTTTTGTGATGAGTTTTTTTGAGACAGGGTCTTGCAAACTATTTGCCAGAACTGGCTTTGACTCATGATCCTCCTGATCTCTGACTCCTGAGTGGGTAGGATTACAGGCATGAGCCACTGGTGCCCAGAATGATTATAAGATTTTTAAACTCCAATTCTACTATTGAAGAACATCCTTGATCTTTTCTTTTCATTTAATTCTTCAATCTAATACATCTTTCAAATTTCTTTATATTGTGTTTTCTAATTTATAGAAACAGAAAACTTCCAAGCAGCTGGTTCAACTGAGTCCACTTCAGGAGGAATCATAGGGTCCTATTGTTTCACATGCTAAGTGCAGCTTAGATAAGGCCATGGAAAGTACAGGTCTTCCCTGAAATTGGGTATTGTAAAGAATGCTAGGTCAAGGTTTATAGAAGTAGTCAATAAAAGTGCAAAAAAAGGAAAAAGCTTAATTTTGTCTCAAAAACAGGCAGAAAACAGAGCAATCTGCTTTACGTATTTTCGCAAAGGAGTCTTGTGGATGATCCCACACATTGGCAAGTATACTCAATTCCTCCACATGAGATAGAGCATTAGTGTCAAAATACAAGTATCTAGCAGCATGCCTACTCAGCAAAACACAAACAAAACCCACTGAAACCTGTAGGCACTGACAAGAAGAACAAATGCATAAAATAATTTCTTTTAAGTTCTTTATGTGCTTTTATCTGCAATCTATATTCCTACTTTAGTTAAGTATCTGTTTTAGTTTTTGTCCTTTTTCTAATTGGGTTGCTTGGTCTTACTGGAAAGTTAGAGAGTACCTACTCCATTATTAGGTGTTTGACTGCAACTGAGATTTTCTAGTCTGGATTGGCAAACATCAACATAATAAATAGCCTGCATTCCTAACTGTTTATTTCTTTGGTAATATTGGATAGGTCCTTAGAAGTAAACTTTTCAAAAAGTGTTAGGTAAACTTCATAGAAGTACAAGATATTCCAAGGAAGAATATTTGAAAAAAAAAACATAAAACTGTGGATATTATAATAAACTTTGTTTCTCATGAGTTTTCTTAATTATTTTTGATGCACAAGCAAAACTATAACATTGTCTGATGTGGAATCCAATGTTTGTAAGCAGGGGAAATGCATGCATGTGTGTAGATGAAATATTTTAAACAATTATATTGCAAACAAGAGATGATAAAGGGACTTAAAGGATATACAGTTTCTATACTAAACTGTATAAAGCTGACATAAGTAGGTCTTTGTGTAGATGGACTAATTCTGTATCTTGATGCAGTGGTGGTTACAGAAATCTATACATTAAAGAATGCCATAGAAACTACCCACAATTGTATAAAATGCTTATTTACTGCTTTTAATATTGTATTATCTGCAAAAGATATAATCACTTGCATAAACTGAAAGGTATGCAGCAATTTCCATTTCTGAAATTTCTTGTAAATCTAGAGTTATTTCAATTTCATTTTTTTTCAAGGCAAACAGTTTTACCTCTGCGGCAGCGTGTGCAACCAGCAAAGGTCTAGAAAGCAAACACACTGTGTAGGAAGTCCCCTTAGGTTTAATCCTTGATGCAACACTGACCCCTTTTACTATTGGTAGGAGTCAGGGTTCACATTTCACATTCCAGGAAACAGTGAGTTAAGCAAGCGTAACAGGCTGTTGCTTTAAAGGGATTTATCTGAGTTTCTAATTATTTGAAGGACTAGACAATTTACCCCTTATACCTGCAAAAAACAAAATTTCATTCTTCCTTATGACTGAGCAAAATTCCATTATATATAAATGTCATGTTTTCTTAATTCACTCATCAGTGAATTTCTATAACTTAGCTACTATGAATAATGCTGCAGTAAACATGCGTGTACAGGTGCCTTTATTGTAACCTGACTTACGTTCATTCAGGTATATACCTAGGAGTGGTATTGCTAGGTCATATGGCAGTTCTGTTTTTAGCCTCTTGAGGAGCCTCCATACTGGTTTCCATAGTGGTAGCACTAATTCACATTCTCACCAACAGTGTCTGAGGGTTCGTCTTTCCCACATCCTCACCAACTTTTGTTACTGTTTATGTTCTTGATGATAGCTATTCTAACAGGAGTGAGGTGGAATCTTACCATGGTTTTGACTTCCATTTCTTTTATGGCCAAAAATGTTGAGCATGTCTTTATAGGGGTTTTTTGGCCATTTAGACTGCTTCATTTGAAAATGCTCAGTTCAGTTCATTTGTCCATTCTTCATTGGGTCATTGATTTTTGAGAGTTTAGTGTTTTGAGCTCCCTATATATTGTGGTTATCATTCCCTTGTCACATATATAGTTGGCAAAGATGTTCACCCATTCTGTGGGGAGCTTCCTCAATTTAGAAATCATTACTTTTGTTGTGCAGAAGCTTCTTAATTTCATGCAGTCCCATTTGTCAATCCTTTCTCTTAGTTGCTGAGCCATTTGAGCTCTATTGAGAATGTCATTGCCTATGCCTATTAATTCCAGTGTATTCCCTTCTCTTTCCTGCACTAGCTTCAAAGTTTCAGGTCTCATATTAATTTCCTTAATTCACTTTAAGTTGGTACTTGTACCGGCTCCTGGCTCAGATTGAATTTTTTAAATAAAAAATTTAAGAAATATTTAAGAAGGGTGAAATGTTAACTGCCTTGATTTTATCATTACACTCTGCATAAACATTTTGAATTATGACATTGTACCCCAAATATTTGTATAGTTATTTTTTAATTTGCTTAAGAAAATGATTGTGTTTTCATTCTAACACACACAAAAAAAATTTCAGTTTGAAATAATGTGCTCCCTCAGGCATAATTTTAACCTTCTATGTACATAGAAAAATATGACCCTGTATTTTATACTAAGTAGAATTGAGGTATATGCTTTTAGATTCAATGTATGACACATGGGAGAAGCTGGTCAAAAGTACACAAGACATATCTGAACCACCTTTGCAACTTCCTGTAAATTGATAATTATTTCTAAATAAAATATTTTAAATGTGCGATATAAGTAAATTGCTTTAGATCCTGATCTATTCTGTGCATTTTAAAATTTAAAATACTAGTAGAGAATATCTAATGAACACATTTTATTAAAAGAGAATGCTGTATCATAAGTGATTTACTTTTGGCTAATTTTGAAAAAGACTTCAGAAAGAAATTCTATATTGAACTGAATAGATAAAAAATATGTGAACTTCTATAAGCAATTTAGCAGTCTTTTGTCTTCATTGACTTCTAAACGAACTTGTCCTATTTTCAACTTAATCCGTTATCAATCTTATTTTATTTTTCAATATTTTTTCAAATAACAGTTATGTAAAATTATATAGTCCAGAATGATAATAATAATAAAATTATATTGTTAATTATGAAATAATTTATATTGCTTTTTTAAAAAATTCATTTTATTATCCCATGTCTCCTTATGGAATGTCAATTTCTTTGCATCTAATATTAGTTGGCAAAGAGTACTATAACTAAAATATCCTTTGAATTGTTGCCTGATTTTCTGTCTCACGTTTAATTATAATTACTTTCTTTACAGTCATTAGCAATGCCTGTGCTGTAATTATTACATTTGTTTTGACAATAAACATAGTGTTGTTCTGAATTTACCTGATTACTTTTTTATACTTAATATATAGAAAACTGATGACTTTAAATTTTCTGTATTTGAAACACAGACACAGAGCAGTAAAAACTTAAAAGGGACATGTAAATTCAATCTTCAAGTATCCAATTGTTAAAGCAATTTTGATGACATGGTGATAATTTTGTATTATTTTTATTGTAAATGCCTGATACAATAAGTGACTTTACATAAGAATTTTGGTGATATTTTATACATACAAATTATGAAAGCTATAACATTTTAATTATTTTCATGTTATGAAATTAATGAGTTGCTTGTTTTGTTTAGGATCTTAATGCTAAGAATGGGACAGCAAAGAAGAAGTTTGTGTCCCTCTTTTATGTGTCCATACTCAGTAGGGGATAAGCCTCTATCAAAAAGAAATTACCAATAAAGCTAGAGAATCGCTCATTCAATCTCATTTTTCTATGCATCCTGGCATGTTTGTCAATATCTCAGTCAAAAATAGAAGCAAAACAGAAAGGAAATAAAATATGTCAATTATATGTTAGATATCTCTATTTAGATGATGCCACTATGTTATTCATAAAAAAATATATAATGATTAGTAAATCAGGAAGTGGTTCTTCAACATAAAAATAAAAACATTCATTTGCAAAAATAAAAAAAGATGATGTCAGGAGTTATCTCATGAGCTGTAATTTAACTATTTTAATTCAACTTACAAAATAATTCAATCAGTGTAAGTTCTTAAAAAATTAATCTTACCATCCAAGATTATGTTATCTATATAGAGATGGATAGGGTATGGTATTAGAATTCACATATACACATATACATATATATGTTATATGTACAGGAAAGACTTGATTTAAGACTAGATACCTAACAAATATGCATGCATTTGGCAAATAAAATATAAATGCTAAAATACAATTTTGCTATGATCAGGGACATAAAAAGAAATAGCCTGTAACTTTCCAAGCAAGTCATAATACCTCTGATCACCCAGTAATAATTACTATGATTGACAAATCTCTTTTTCTATCAGAGCTGTATATCTCAGCAAAGATACTGAATATATTTTTTAAAGTTACTTTCAAGAAAAATAGGGTGTAGACAATCGTAAGTTCAGGATGTTTGCATTTTGGTCCACTTTCCAAAATGCTTCATCAGGAAAGGATCATTTGTCTTGAAAGACATATCCAATAAAGCCCATGGTGTGAACGAAAATGAAGCCATTAGATTTTTGGAATTTAAGTTTTATAGCTGAAGTTTCAATAACACTACTACAGTGGAATAGTCCCCAAGTGTCACATTGAAGAGTCAGCATAAATGACTAATTCCTTGTGGTGAGAGAGCTGATGGGCCTTTTATACATAGTTATCTGTGGAGAGAGGAACTAGTCAACTAAATAGGATTGCTTCAATTTACAACTGTGGAGGTGCATCTGAAGGTCTGAACACAGAAGCATTTTTAAAGGAATAGTGTCAGAGAAATTCAACAGTATTAACTATTAACATTAGTTTCAATCGAACCAAATCCATGAACGAAATAAGATTTACAATTTAAAAGATCTGTAGAATACAATGACTAATACAAATAATGTCAGATTGAGTTAGTTAAATTTAAATTCATTGTCGTGACCATCTGAGTCCTCATAGCAACTCCAGTTTGCTTTCTTCATGTTCTTAGAAATAGTAACACTGAGAGAGAAACCTTGAGATATGCCAAACAACAGAAATAGAGATTTTACTCTTAATCATTGTAGGGTACTAGATAATCCTTAGTGACTCATGCTATTTCTATTTTTCTATATAATCATGATCAAATAAAGATACAATAATGTGTATATTTAGAAAACAAAACAAAACTACCATGACAGCATCAGAAGCAAAATCTCTTTGGGGGGAAAATCTCTTCTTTTATACCTTTTATTCAAAGAAGGATGTTGAGAATATTTGATACACTTAAGAGTATCAACCTGAAATTGTATATTGATGAAAGACAAATGTTAGTACTTGTTCTGAGGATGGTGAAAGGATTCCAATGTCATGTTTTCTGATCCTCCACTTTGCTTCCTTTGGAAGAAAAATCTTTGAGAGAAGTTAAAAACTGATTAACTGTATGTCAAACCCAAGGGATCAAACTCACCCATCCCTCCCTGGAAGGCTTCTCAAACCTCCCTTTCTCCTATTATTCTGGTACATTTTAACTAATGTCAATTAATACATTGGAGACAATAGATTTTGAATAATTTTTCCCTTCTCATAAAAAGAATGAATTGTTCCAAACAGCAAGAAATAACATTCCATAGACAATTCAGCTAAATTGTGTCCCACAGTAGACTAGTGCTATCATGGGGGAAGTTTTCATTGATGGATCTTCTGAGCTGCCCAGCTCAGTGGGTTTTCTGTTTACAAGGTCAGCTTTTTCTTGCAGCTTAATGTTGTACTGGGGACTTAAGCTACAGAAGGAATATTGGCATGTATTTGATGGAATGTATTGGGAAGGGTTCAACCACTCTTTCTGCATTAACTTTTCATGTAATTCTCCCCTTACATTTTGTTTTTGTTTGTAAATCTAAAGTTAAAAGAGAACTTTAATAAAAGTAAACAAATAAATTAAAAATGTTCAAAGAAAATAATATGAACCCATCAAAGAAAAGAACCACTAGGTAAATCCATAAAGTCCAACTGTTAATCACCAGGAATACTCAGGGTCTTAGAGTTCACATGCTTGTAAATGACCATGAGGCAGTATTGTCATCAAATAAACTTGGATATAAAGATTAGGAAAGTTACCCCTAGGCTTCTGGAAGGTACAATACTTCAGTCACTTAAAGCCACACAAGAAGAGCATGTTCAAAGCTCTCTATAACAGCTCCAAGTATATAAAACTGAAAGTGCCAGAATCCAGCCTCAATACGCTGATCTTCTTATATCCACCAGCATTTCAGAAACTATTTCAGAATCCAATCTTTAAATGTAAGAAGGAATACACTCTTAAAAATATTTCCAGGTTTTTTAAAAAGAAAACATGCCCAAAGAGCACTTAATTGTATATTTTATGTCAAATAGATATTTTAGGACAAATAATTAAAGCAATGCTTCAAAAAATACTATAAGGGTTATTTTCCATAGCTGTACCCAAAATCTAAGTGTAAAATCTATCTTGACTAAGGTTAAAGGTTTTATTTGTTTTTAAATGCTAGTAATGACTGTCGTCCCTAGCAGGTAAGACAAAAATGGCATGCGAAGAGAGAAATAGGTGATCTCTGCATCAGAGTCCACATTTAAAATAATTTTGCTATGAAATTGAGTTTTTTAATTAAAATGTAGAATATACTTATTTCTAATTTTTCTGGCAATTTATTCTACATTTACATAGTTTCTGACAATAAGAAAAAGTCCCAAGAATAATAGTATTAGTCAGGTACACATATTTTTAATTAACAATTAGGTAAGTATATCCTATAATTGCCTACAATTTTATTGGTTGTGTAAATTTATAATTTAATACGTTTTTATCATTACTTCTGAAAAAATGAATGCTCATGAATAATATAGTTCAAAAAACAAATTGGTCAAGGTGATGATAATGATATCTTGAATTTTCTACATGATAGTCACAACATTATTGTCTGATCTACATATTGCCCCTAAAATTCTAATTTTGATATTAAAGAGCTAATACTTGAAGGTTATAAATCAATAGTTACTATAGAAGAGCATAAATAAAATTCTTAAGTTCTGTCAACACATGGAATTAAGACACAGAAAGTCTTTGTAGTGGTTAATTCTGTGTGTACAAATGGGAAATATCTATCTACCTAGAAAGATGAAGGAAAAAGAGAACAGAATGCAAAAGCCAAATGAAGGATGCAGGATCAAGAAAGAATCAATATAGCCCAAATAATAGGATCATATTTACCACAACTGTTTTGCACTAGAATTTTATGAAAAGAGTAATTTAATATGTAAGCACTAAGATATCTGATGAAAAATTTATTGAAAAAAAGAATCTAAGAATATAATTGCATTAGAAGGTTAAAATAAGCTAGCTTCAGTGGGAATAAGATAATCATCAACATTTGAAAACACTGACAATAAGGCTTGAGTTGATTTTTAAAAATCCTATATCCAGAGAAATAAGTCAGAAAAAAATTAGTAAAGGAAAATCTTCTCAACATGGAAGGATATGTCTGCACCTGAATAAACCATATTGAGTCCCAGGCAAATTCAGTTCAAAGTGCTCAGCACTTCTGATATAATATATATCTACAGAAGAAAAACCCTTATGTTCAAACAGACAAAGCAATAGATGTCACTATCTTGCCATCAATTTCACTAATAAGCCCTTCTAGAAGATAAACAAACCCCATTTAGTCTAAACGTTCTGTCTATTAACATATATATCAAAATAGAGAATGAAGAATTCACAGTAAACAGATGGTGAGGAACACAAAATCAACAAAATACAATGTTTCTATTAAGCAATTATGTGAATTATAGTTATGTAACTAACTGTAAATGTTAAAAGTATAACCATATGTGATAGTTAACTTTGTCAACTTGGTTGAATTAAGGGATGCCTAGCAAATTGTACTGAGAATTAGGGTTATTTCTCTATCTATCCTTCACACTGTGGGAAAATCTTTGGAATTTGTTTATGGGAAAATTCCAGATAGGCTATCAGTGTAGCTTTACATGTGATCTTTGTGAGGGCTCAGAAAATCAGAATGCTGGCAAGAATGCAAAGAGCAAAGGCTATGCTGATGAGGTTTCAGATGAAAATGAGGATTCTATTGGGAATCCAATAATATGTCACCCTTATTACGCTGAAACAAAGTATTTGAACTCATTTTGGCCATGCCCTGATATGTTGTAGGAGAATAGCATTAAAGGTGATAGACTAGTTTATTTGATGCAAGAAATTTTAAGATAACAAAGCACTCAGGCAGTGGCATGGGTATTACTGCCTGCCTTTAACAAAGTTTACAGTGAAGATTGGGAGCAAGGAAAGGACTAGAGAAGAAAGACTTGGAAAAAAAATTGCAGTTGGCCAGAAAAGAAATACATGTAAAATTTTATCCATGGAGGGTGCAGTTGCTAAAGAGATTAGCATCTATGAAACTAACCCAAATACTTTGCAATAGGACAATAAGAAAGGTGTCTTGAGGGCATCTCAGGAATCTACAAGGCCACCCTACCCATCACAAACTCAAACATGTAGAGTGCAAATTTATTTAAAAGACTGTCATTTGAGAAAAGAGCCTTGAGAATCTCATATGCCCCAAAGTACCTGGGAATTCATTCTCCAGAGTTAAGTCAGCATGGTGTCAAGGGACTGCTTCAAACATGCTCAGGTATAGCTCAGGCTGACAGCAGATCTTGGTACATGTAGAATGCAAGAATTATGAGGTTATTGAGACTTCCACCAAATTTTCAAAAGAAAACCTGTGAAGCCATGCAGGATGTCATAGTGGTTGGAGTTAGTACAAGCAACCCCAGATGGGGCAATGCATGGAACTATGAGAGCAAAACCAAAGCTGCAATGGTGACTCCAGAAAGTTAGAAATTTCAGAAACATGGAACACCTTCAGAGGGAAGATGATAACAGCATGCAAAGCAAGTCCAGCAGAGTGATGATGTGGGCTGAAAATAACAAAGCTGCAAGATATGGGGTTGTCCAAGCCCTTGGGAGCCCAAACTGCATCAGTCTTCCTCAGATGACAGACATAGAACTAGGATTTAATGTTGCCCTGCTAGGTTTTGATCTTGCTTTGGTCCAATCCTTCCTTGCTATTCTCCTATTTCTTCCATTTATAAACATGAATGTTTTATGTGTTGAATGCTTGTTCCCCAGTAGGTGGCACTGCTTGTGGAGGTGGTGGAAACTTCAGGAGGTATAGCCTAGCTAGAGGCAGTAGGTTGCTAGGGGAATGACTGAAGCTTATACTGTGTTGCTCTGCCCCACCATACCTTTCCCAGCATGACAGACTGAAACCTCTAAAATCATAAACCAAAAGAAATCCTTCCTCCTTTAAGTTGTTTATGTCAGGTACTTTGTAATAGCACTGTAAAGTAAACAACATAGAAAACTGAGCTGAGCACCAGCACTCACACCTGTAATCCTAGCTACTTAGGAGGCAGACAGAGATCAGGAGGTCCACAGCTTGAAGCCAGCTCAGGGAAATAGTTCATAAGACCCTATCTCAAAGCAACAAAATCATCACAAAAAAGGGCTGGTGGAGTGGCTTAATGTGTAGGCCCTGTGTTCAAACCCCAGTACCACAAAAAAAAGAAAAAAGAAAATTGGTACCAGGACTGGGTCATTGCTATGACTACCTGCTCATGTGGTTCAGAATCCTTTAGTACTGGTTTGTGAGGTAATTCCTTTGAAATAGTTCAGAGAATTAGGATAGAGAAGCCCTGGAACACTGTAAACAGAGAATAAAGTACAGTTCCAAATTATACCACAATGCTGATAAAATAGGGAAAAGAAAGGTAGTCTCTCCATCTGATGCTTCATATGGAAATGAGATCTCTTGAGAACAGGACAAGAAGTCATGTGTGTTAAACTCTGTCAAAGAACCTGTCATCATTTTGTCTATGCCATGAGGCTTTGTAGCAGGTTGAATTTAAAGGTAACAGTCCAATTTGGTGGAGGAAAATTCAAGGCAGTCCAGCATTCAGACTGCTGCGTGGTTATTGTGCCTGCTTTTACAGTAAGAACTGTGAGCAAGAGAGCAGGGAAGAAATATTTGCAAAATTTTCAGTTTGCTGAGAAAAAAAGTGTGTATAAAGTTGGGACAATGGAAAGTGTGGTTGTTAAAGAAACTAGTGATGTTAACAATAAATCAAGTACTTTTCACCTGGACAACAGCAAAGATGCCTTGAGGTCACCTCAGGAATTGAACAAACCCAACCCATCATAGGCTGCAGGGTATAATATTGTAAACTCATTTGAAAGACTTGTCCTTGAGTAGAGAGTGCCTCCAGAGCACCTTGATCACACAGGATCACTTAGAGAGCATGGCCCCACTTTTAACCATCAAGGCAGTTTGAGGCCACTGAAGCAATGGAGCAATGGGGGGTGGCTACTGATCCCACTAATATCAAACCTTGGAGTCACCCTTGTGATGCTTGTTTTATAGGCATATAGTGCAAGAGTTATGGTGTCATGGAGGTTTCTACACAGATATCAAAGGAAGACTTGAGTGGCACAGTTAGAAAACTCATGACAGCCCCTGAAAAGATGATGCATTGGGGCTGTAAGAGAGAAGCCAAAGGTGCAACAGAAGTCCCAAGAAGTTTGAGATGTCAGGAACATGGACTATCTGGAAGGAAAGCAGCAGACAACTAGTGGAGCCAGCCCAAGTAAAATGCTATATAGGTTGAAATGGCAGGGCCAAAGTGTAGGGATACCCAGTACCTCTGGGGCCCAAATTTTGCCACTACATGCAGATAATGAAGCTGTAGAATTTAATGCTTTCCCTGCTGAGTTTCTGTCTTGCTTTGGTCCCATGCCTCCTTTCCATGCCCCCAGTCTTCTTTTTTGGAATGAAAATGTTTGTTCTGTGGCCATCATATATGTTGACATTATGTAACTTATTTTAAAATTTTACAGGAGCTCACAGTTAAGAGCTTGCTTTGAGTCTTAGAAGACATTTTAAACTGGGACTACTGAAAAGTATCGAAAAATGTTAAAACTTTGGGGATTTTTGACTGTAAACTAAATTCATTTTGCATTATGAGCTGGTCATGAACATTTGGGGGCCAGGAGTGAGATGTTATAGTTTGGATATAAAACATCAGCAAAAGACTCATGTGTTGACTGCTTGGTCCCCAACAGCTGGCACTATTCTGGAGGTGGTAGAAACTTTGGAAGTGGGACCTGGGTAGAGGAAATAGATCACTAAGGACATTACTTTGAAGGTGATATCTGGTCCCCAGTCCCCTTCTCCTTCTCTGTTTCCTGGTTGCCATGACATGAATTCTTTTGCTTTGCCACATTCTCTCTACCATAATGGACTGACACCTCTGAAACCATGAGCCAAAATGAATCCTTCCTCTTTAAATTGTTTATGTTAGGCATTTTGCCACATTGACAAAAAAGTGACTAACACAAGGACACATCCCTAATAACCTGAAGACCTTCCACTAGGCCTCATTTCTTAAATGTTCCACAAATTCCTAATAGCACTATACTGGAGAAAAAGGTTTTAATACATGGAAATTTGTAGGGCATTGCAATTCAAACTACAGCATTTAAATAATGACCCTCAAAGACTCATGTCCATCTCACAGTGTACTCAGTCCATCCCTAAGAGCCACCAAAGTTTTAATGTTACACCATTGCTCATAAGTCCAAGTATCCTTTGAGGGGCGCTGGTGTTGCTCTGTGGTAGTGTGTGTGCTTGCCTAGCACACACAAGGCCTTGAGTTTGAGTTCCAGCACTGCAAAGAAAGTATGTCCTCATTGAGGCTGAAAACAAACTCTTGAGTTGTAAGCACCTATAAAGATTAAGAGAATAAGTTACATACATCCAAGATACAATAGTGGGTCAGGCATAGGAAAAACATTCATAGGATAAACATTTCATACTGAGACAGAGAGTCCTCAAAGGGTTATAGGCTCTGACCCCTCTTCTTTTTTTTTCATTTTCCAGTCATGAGATGTGTGTTTTTGCTTTGCCACACATTCCCAACATAATGTGTTGTTTTAACATAGGCCTAAAAGCAATAGGACCAGCCAGTCATGGGAGGGAATCTAAGACCAATAAGACAAAATAAACCTTTTCTCTTTATTTTTTTATTCAGTTTTTTTATTTTTTAATTTACATGCTTATACATTATTTGTGCTATATTCACCCTCCCTTTCCACACCTCCTCCCCCCCTCCCACTGGTACCACTCCCCACCCCAGGCAGGATCTGTTCTGCTTCCTATTCTTGAATTTTGTAAAAGAGAAAGTCAAAATGTTATCTTTGTTTGCTTACGATAGTAAACGATAGCTGCACAAGCTATTGTTTCCATGTATATATGTATTATAAACTGAATTATTTCATCTTCTCTATTTTTCTTCTTTCACCTTAGTCCCCTTCTTATGGTGATTTAAACAGGTTTAAACTTTTTATATTCCTTCTTGTATAGACAGTACATGAACCATATTTATCTTCTTAACTTCCTTCTTTGACCCTCCCCTTCCCATATGTGACCTCCCTTAGTGTGACTTATTTTTCATAATATTTCTGCATTTGTATTAGGTTTGCATTACACATATGAAAGAAAACATGTAGCTTTTGGCCTTCTGAACCTGGCTTACTTCACTTAACATGATGTTTTCCAGTTCTATACATTTACCTGCAAACGACAAAATTTCATTTTTTGTGGTTGAGTAAAATTCCATTGTATATAAATGCTATATTTTCTCAATCCATTCATTAATAGTGGGGCATCTTGACTGTTTCTACAGCTTAGATATTATGAATAATGCTGCAATAAGTACGGGGGGTGCAGATGCCTTTATGTAATCTGAATTATATTTCTTTTGAATATATCCTTAGGACTAGAATTGCTGGATAATACGGCAATTCTAATATTAGTTTTTTGAGGAGCCTCCATACTGTTTTCCACAGTGGTTGTACTAATTTACATCCCCATCAACAGTGTATGAGGGCTTCATTTTCCCCACATCCTTGCCAATACTTCTTGTTGCTTGTGTTCTTAATGGTAGCTATTCTGAGAGGAGTGAAATGGAATCTTAACATGGTTTTGATTTGCATTTCCTTTATGGTCAAGGATGCTGAGCATTTCTTCATGTGTTTTTTAGCCATTTGGATTTCCTCCTTTGAAAAGCTCTGTTCACTTAATTTGGCCATTTCTTCATTGGATCATTGATTTGGGGGGAGTTTAGTTTTTTAAGCTCCCTATATATTTTGATTAGTAGTGACTTGTCAGATGTATAGCTGAAAAAGACTTCCTCCCATTCTGTTGGCTGCCATTTCTTTTGTTGTGCAGAAACTTTTTAATTTCATGTAGTGAAATTTGTCAATCCATTCTCTTAGTTGCTGAGCCAATTGAGTTCTACAGTGAAAGTCCTTGCCTATGCTTACTAATTCCAATGTATTCCCTGCTCTTTCCTGCACTAGCTTGAAAGTTTCTAGTCTCATATAAATATCCTTAATAAACTTTGAGTTGATACCTGTACAGGGTGAAAGACATGGATCTAGTTTCAGTTTTCTGCAGGCAGATATCCAGTTTTCACAACAAAATTTGCTAAAGAGGCTGTCTTTTCTCCATCGTATGTTTTTGACACCTTTGTCAAAAATTGGATTGGCATAGCTGTGTAGATTCGTATCTGGGTCTTCTATTCTCTTCCACAGGTCTTCATCTTGTTTTTGTGATAGTATCATGCCATTTTTACTGCCTAGCTCTGTAGTATAGTTTGAAGTCAGATATTGTGATACCTCCAGCATTGCTCTTTTGCTCAGTATTGCCCTGGCTGTTTGCAGTCTTCTGTACTTTCAAATGAGCTTTAGAGTTAATTTTTCAATCTCTGTGATGAATATCATTGGGATTTTGATGGGAATTGCATTGAAAATGTAGATTGATTTTGGTAGTATTGCCATTTTCACAATATTGATTCTGCCAATCCATGACCATGGGAAATCTTTTGACCTTCTGTACTCTTCTTCATTTTCTTTCTTCATTGGTTTGTAGTTTTTCTAATAGAGTTCTTTCACATCCTTTGTTCAGTTTATTCCTGGGTATTTTATTTATTTTGAGGTTATTGTAAATGGAATTATTTTTCTATATTCTTTCTCAGTCTGTTCATTGTTGGTGTATAGAACAGCTACTGATTTTTGTAAATTTATTTTGCATCCTGCTATTTTCCAGAAGGTATATATGGAGTGTAGGAGATTTTGGTGGAGTTTTTTGGGTCTTAAAAGTCCCAAATGTGCAGATCGTGTCATCTGCAAATTGGGATAGTTTGATGACTTCCTTTCCAATTTGTATTCCTTTTTTGTTTTTTCTTCCTGTCTTATTACTCTGGCTAGGAATTTCAATACCATGTTGAATAAGTGTGGAGAGAGTGGGCACCCTTCTCTCATTCCTGAGTTTAGAGAAAATGGTTTCAGTTTTTCCCCATTTTTGTATGATGTTGACTATAGGCTTCTAATTGTGTTGAGGTACATTCCCTCTGTTCCTACATTCATCAGAGCTTTTATTATGAAAGCATGTTGAATTTTGTCGAAGGCTTTTTCTGCATCTGTGGAGATTATCATGAGGTTTTTGTCTTTGCATCTGTTAATACACTGTATTACATTTAATGATTTGTTTATGTTGAACAATCCCTGCACCCCTGGGATGAAACCAACTTGACCAAGGTGTATGACCTTTTTTATATGTTGCTGAGTTCAGTTTGCCAATTTTTATTGAGGACTTTTGCATCTATATTCATGAAAGAGATTGGCCTGTAATGTTCTTTTTTTGTTGTTGTTGTGTCGTTGTCCATTTTGGGGATGATTGAAATACTGGCTTCACAGAATGAGTTTGGCCATGTTCTTTCCCTTTCTATTGCATGGAAAAGCTTGAAGAGTGTTGGTGTTAGTTTTTCTTTAAAAGTCTTATAGAATTCAGCTCTGAGAGATAGCAATAAGAGATAAAAATGGATATGATAGTATAAATTGGTTTACTCACAAGCATTGAGTTTATGTGTTAAAGAAAGTTCTCTATTTATTTTATGAACTCTTTTTTAATACTGAGGGTTTTTAAACATTTTTGTGGAGATTTATTTCTGAGGGAAACCATTAAAATTTCACTCTGATACTTTTATTTAAAGAAGAAAACTACAGTAAGATCTTTAAGTAGCACTCATCTCAATCCATTTCATATAAAACATATCTCTACTTCTATTATATCTGTAACCAATTAGTTGCATAGCTAGAAGTCCACATCTAAAATAATGTTTATCTAATACTGATGATGGCTATTTCTGTGTGAAAGAATCTGTAGTGTTTTTCTTTTAATTTCTGTGGTATTTTTAGTAGCTTAAATGCATTGTGAATAGATGTTACTTAGAAAATGCTACAAGGGAATAAGGGAGGGGGATACAGGGAAGAAGAGAAGAGAGAGACAGAGACAAAAAAAGAGAGAAGATTTTATTTCTAAGTATTTTGAATTTGTTTCTGGCTATGTTTATTTTAAAAAAGCCCTCAATTTTCTCAATCAATCTGACTTTGTAAACATCAAAAATTTGGGAGTTCCCTAAATTTTGAGGATTTCCAAATCTTTTTTCCTTCTTTACTTACTAAGACTTGTAATTTTTAAAATACCCATTTTCAAGGCACTGACTGTTGAAAGCAAAAATCAGTCCCCCAAATGGTACATTTTGGAAAGCTGTAAAATAAACAAGAAACATTTTGACTAGCATAACACAAAAGATGAAATGTGGGCTAGAAATTAAACTGCTCTTATCTCTTCGTGTTTTTTATATATAAAATTAGCAAGTGCATTTGAGTAACCCATAATGACATCTCGTGTTTTATATTTGTTAGATTTTTCTATGTTCATTTTCACACAAAATAATTGCAAAAGCTCCAAAAATGAGGAGATTTGCCTCATCATCCATGCCCTCACTATTTCTAGAAGGCTAAAATTTATAGTTTTAATATCACTCACAATAGTGCATATTTTACTACTGTATTTGACTGTAAAGAAAAGTAAAATGAATTCACTTTCAAATTCAAATGTTACTTTGTATTACAGAAATATCTAATATCTAAAAAAATAAAGTGTTAGTATCTTCTTATTTTTGACATTTTACCCTTCTAAATATACTTAATTACTTAATTTATAAATTGTCTTTAGTTCCAACTAAGTATGCTACATGTTATAAGTACCAAGCTAACATACTAGTACATTAATATTGGGAGTCCAGGAGAAGTTGGTGTACTCTTTCATATGTTAGGGCAGATAGTATATTTGTATAATGAATATAGACCTTTAGCCTATGAAAACTACTTTGAATTCTAGTTATATCCCTTATTATTGCCTTAAGTTCAGGTAAATTCATGGCACTGAATCTTAGATTGCTCCTTTGTAAATACTAATAGCATTAACAAATATTTCATGTTTTTATAAGAATTAAATGCAATAAAAACTATTTTTACCATAGCAAAAATGCCAATGATTATGTCACTATACCACTAAAAATGTAGCCTCTTAAGCTGTGACTTGCTTTCTACCAACTTAATGATTTTATATTTATAAGCAAAGCTCTCTTTGAGACTCATTTAGCATAGAATTTTACTATGTATATATAAAAGGTAATAAAAGTTAATGTTGTGAAGTTGTTCTGAAATCTTCATATTCAATGTTCAATTCTTCTAAATCATTTTCTTATTTGGCATTATCAATATCCATTTTCTCACACTTTTTTTTCTGTTTCAAAAAGTACTTTGGGAAAGCAGTATTTCTTAAGCTCCTCTGCAGTTATCCCTAGGATTTGCTTCCAAGATGCTGACTTCATCTTTTATATTTTTCCTTTTGTTTTAAAAGAATTTTTGACTTATAAAAGAATTGCAAAAGTAGTACAGAGCATGTATATAACCATGTGTGTTAAAGGCTTAACCTGTAACATAGTAACCACTGGACTATTGGGAAGTGGTGGAAACTTCAGGAGCCGGAGTCCAGTGGAAGAGCATTAGGTCTTTGAGGGGATACTCCTGAAGGAAATTTTGGGACCCTGATGTTCTTGTCTCTTCCTTGGTTGTTGTGCCTCCATAACATGAGCATCTTTGCTTCCCCATGTGCTCCCTGCCATGATGTACTGCTTTGCCATGAGCCTAAAAACAACATAATCATGTGACCATAGAAGGAAGGCTCTGAAATCATGAGCCAAAAACACCTTTTCCTCCTTATAATTTATCTCAGGTATTTACTGCAACAGCAGAAACTTAAGTAACACACAATGTGTGTTTCTCAAAGCTGAGCAATTATCATACCCTAATATCAGTTAACCTGTAGGTTTTACAGAATTACACCAGTTTTTTCATGATTGTCTTTCTTCTGTCTCAGGATTTATCCCAGCAACTCACGTGGCACTGTTTACTATCATCTCTTTCAATTTGTTATATTCCCTCAGTCTTTTCTTGTCTTTCATACATTTCATACATTTAAAGAATACAGGTTGGATATTTCATATTTATCTGATCCTTTTTTTGATAGATTGTAGTTAAGACTTACTAGGAAGAATGTTGCTACTATAACAAATTCCCATTAACTTAATGTCCTAAAATAACAAAAGGTATTATCTCACCATTCTATAGGCCAGAAATTCAAGATGGCTTGGCTGATTCCTCAGCCCCAGGTAACACAGGGTGAAATCAAGGTGTTGGCAAGGGTTACATTCCTTACTAGAGGTTCTGAAGTTCACTTTCAACTTTAGGTTATTGGCTAATTCACATACCGTTTCCTTACTGACCATCAGAAGGAATTGATTCCTGTTTCTAAGACTACCTACATTCCCTTGGCTAATATACAACTCCCTTTATCTTCAAAGCCAAAAATGAGAGGATCAAGTCTTTCTCATGCTTCAGATGTCTCTGAAGAGTTGGCTTATTTAACTTATAAACAATATTTTAAAGACTAAAGAAAAAAGTATTGTACGTCAACACTGTTTTCTGGTTGCTAAATTTGTTTCCCACAGGACTAAGTTAGCAATTCTGAAACTATTTTATGTTACCCTATTGTTGAACAAATGAATAAATATATCATAGATAATTTGAGCCAGGTTTCTTACTGTTGGATAAAGATAGAAATAACCAATGGGGAAGTCTAGGATAAATTCTGTACTAATAGGAACTTTATTTATATTAATATTTGTGTAAAGATAGGTAAGCATAGGAAAGTATATTAATGTGTGTATTTACATGGTAATCACACTTACATTTCACAGTTCTACCTACTGAGAAAGCCTAGAAGCAGTGACATACTAACAGCAATATGCTACACCTATCATTTTAGTTTCTAAATACATTTTCAATTTGACACATCTTAATAATTATTTTATCTTGTCACAAATTATCAATGGAAACTCTTTTTGACAACTGTGACTCACTTCTTTCTCAAATGATCATTAAATGATTTGATACTTAAATGTCAATTGAATTAAATATCTGTAGTAATATGGTATATATACACAAATCATGTGGAAATAAAATATCTACCATCAAGTACATGTGTGTGTCATATTCAAAACTACATCATAAAACCTTTCTGGTCAACAGTCAGAAAATACCAGCAACTACTCAATCAGCCCTTTTTTAATCGATAAAAAATATAAACTGAAAATGTGTAACTTAAAATGGATGAAATGCTAAAATGTCTAGGATATATTAATCAATTCAGATATTGAATTATATACTTTAACTTGCTTCCTTCTTTTTTTTTGAGAAGTCTAGTTTTATTACATTTTCCTTTTTAACAATTCTTTTCATTATAAGGATATATTTGTTGTACAGGGAAGATTCATTGTGACAGTTCCAAATGGACTTACATTGTACATTGGTGGATCTCCCCATCTCTCCCCCTTAAACCCTCCTGCCACAATTAAAGCAATTTCAAAAGGTTTCATTGTTCTATTTTGTATATGAAGTCCATCAATCATATTCCCTCACTTCAATATCCTTTGCTCCCCCTTCCCACTAGTAATATCTACATTGTACCTGTTTTATAGTCCTGTCTTCTATTATTAATTTCTAAGTCCATGTTCAAAGAGTTTCTCAATGTATCCCCACTGTGAGTTTACTTTAGTCAGTTTAGTCCCTTCCATTGCTCTCCCTTACCCCTTCCCTCCTATCTCCCATTTTTCAACAGCTTTTAATACATATCCTTTTATCTTCTGTTTTCACAGATGTTATGTATTATACTACTGATGCTCTGTCATTACCCTTTCCTTTCCCTCCTTCCCTGTGTTCCATAGTGTAGTTCAACTATTACAAACATGTTCTACATATACATTTGTGTATGATCATGTATGTTTTTGTGTATATGTTTATCTTTTAGATGTATCTTCAACATATAAGAGAAAACATCCAGCCTTTATTTTTCTGTACCTGACTTACTTCATTTAACATGATGTCCTCCAATTGCATATTTTTACCTTCAAACCACATGCTGTCATTCTTCCTTATGGTTTAGTAATACTCCATTATATATATCATACTACATTTTCTTGATCCATTCATCAGTTGTAGGGCATGTGGGTTATTTCCATAGTTTGGCTATTGTGTACTACCTTACTCCCTTGTAAGTTCCAAAAGACTGAGAAATTTCACCCTTACTCCATATTAAAATCACTCCCTGATGGCAACTCTTTTGTCTCATTACACTGATAAAAAGTAATTATTACAAAATAATTGGTAACTGGAATAAATGTGAATTCAAAGAAATCTTCCTTTGACAAAGAAATGTAAATAAAGGATATCAATAAGCAAACATATGAAAAGAAATGAACTTCCAGGTAGATGAACATACAATTTTACCAAGCAGCAATTCACTATGGTCAGATCATGTACATATAATGTGTGTGTATATATATGTATAATCATTAGATATATATATATAATCATTAAGCACATATATATATGATCATTAGATTAGTTTTAATATATATTAGGAAATGTCATAACATAGCTACTAAAAATTACTTATAGCCTACATATAAATAACCTAAATTTTAATTGTGTTCATTCAAAGTGTTCCTAAAATCAGTATCACTGAATTTTTTCTCTATAAAATTACTTTATTAAACTCTAAATGAATATGCTCTTGTTTTAATTCATGTATTATAAATTTCAACGTGCTTATAGGTTTCAACATGGGCTCTTTTTTGGGGTCCGAATTGATTTTATTACATAATGCTCTCACACTGAATGAATAGTTAATAGCAGTTTGTGATACATTTTGTCTACAAGTAAAATATAAAAATGCAGAAAGTCAATTCATAACCTTGTATAAAGCACACAATAATTTCAACCAGAATTAAACCTTACCACATACACCTTCTTTCCATTATCAACAAATGACTACTGAATGAACAAATGATTAGTTGGTAATTATTCTGTTTCTAGGAAAAAAGAACCTTTTGAAAACATTTTAATAACCGTAGAACTAATGAAAAACATGATGGCTATTGCTTATATGCATGCTTTTGCTTTTTATAACTTAACCACTGATCTGCTTATACCAAGTTCCTCATTTACATCTGAGTTACATGATGAAATTATTTGGGACACTATTATTATAGTCCCAGACGTGGGTATTTCTAAGCCAAATGGCTTAGTAGCAAATAAGCTTCAGAAGTATTCGTAACTGAAGAAATATTGTCAAATTTGTAAAATTTTTAAATGCATAACATTTATTAACAGGGCAAAACTACTGACAATTCTTATCCATATAGCAACAGCCAAGCATCAAAAACCTCTATTTATATTTTCATTCTCACTTTCTATCCACATGGCTTTGATCATGGTATTTCACTTCTCTTGTTCTTAGTTTTCCAATCTATAACACAGGGAAAATTGTCTTATACCATAGCATTGTTGTGATAATTACTAAATTCAGGTACATAAAGTTTCTAATATAATAAGTGCCCCATGAACGGTACTTTATTCAAATGATACAAAAATTCATAAAGGTAGAAAGATCTTACTTTCATAATATATACATTCCAAAGAAAGACTAAAATAACATTAACTCACCCATGGATCATTTATATGCATACTACACAGCCTTTGTCATTAAAGACTATTTTATTCTAGTATTTAAACATTCCTATATAACACACAATCCCAGTAAATGTGAAGCCCCTCAAGGACAAGACATTGTTCACCATGGGACTATACTTTTTGTTATATAAAGGTCTAAAGGTAGTAAATGAGAGGTGAAAGTTACTTCCCCAAATTTTAGTTGCTTATATTTATGGATTTTCTATTTCACATTTTCAAGATTGATGTAACTCATTTAGATGTTTTAAATCTGCAGCTTCTTCTTATTTTGTGACCAAAGTTGTCAAATAACATGGGAAAGGAACTACAAAAAAAAAGGTCTAAAAAATATGTACATTCAATTTGAAAAAAAAAATCTAGATACAGATCTTACATCCTTAAAAAAATTAACTCAAAATGCTATATAGACCTAAATGAAAAAATGAGAAAAAAGCAAGAGTCCTAGAAGAAAATGCTAGTCATTTTGGCATTGACTTTTTAGATGTGAAACACTAACAACGATGTATGAAGTAAGGAATATATGTACTGGATTTCAATAAAACTAAAATCTGCTCTGCAAAAAACACTGCCAATGTCTAGTAAGTGTGAGGCCCTGAGTTCAAGCCCTAGTGCCACAAAAAACAAAAAAAACACTGCCAAGAAAATGAAGAAACAAGTCATAGACTCAGAGAAATATTTTCAAAAGACATATTTTAAAAACGACTCTTATCCAAGGCATACAAGGAACTCTTAAAATGCAACAAAACAAGTTCAATGAAAACATATAACTTAATTTTTTTCAATACTGGAGTTTAAATTCAGGGCCTTGTGCTCTACCACCTGAAGCACACATCCAGATTTTTTTTTCCGGATAGGGTGTCTTGCTTCTTTCCCAGGTCTGGCCTTCCATCTAGCTGAGATTACAGACAGGCACCATCACATTAAGCTTATAACTTAATTTTTAAAAATTGGCCAAACTCCTTAGTAGACACTTTACTTGAGGAGATATACAGATGGCAAATTAACATGAAAAGATGTTCACATAGTATGTCATCAGACAGTCACAAATTAGAACAATGAGTTGTCAATATACACCTATTATAGTGGCCAAGACCTGGAAGTCAACATCAGATGCCAACTCAGATGTGGAGCAACAGGAATTGCCATTTATTGCTGGAGGGAATGTAAAACAGCACACCCATTTTGGAAGATAATTTGGTGGTTTCTTACAAAACTAAACATACTCTTAGCATATGATCCACAAGTTTCATTCCCTGATATTGACCCAAAAGAGTTGGAAATTTATCTCTACTCAAAAATCTGCACACAGGTATTTATAGCAGCTTTATTCATAAGTGCCTAAACTTGAAAGTAACGAAAAAGTCTTCAATGGGTGAATAAATTGTGATATATAAGGACAGTGGGATAGTACTCAGTGCTACAAAGAATAGAGCTCTCAAACCATGCATAGACATGGAAGAACTTGAATGCATATGACTAAATGATACAAGACAATCTAAAAAGGCTATGTATGATTACAACTCTGTGATGCTTTGGTAAAGGCAAAAAAATGGAGAGAGTTTAAAAAGGACCCTGGCTGTCTGGAATTAAGGAGAGAGAGAAAGAAATTAATGGGGCACTGAGGGGTTTTAGAGTAGTGAAACTATTCTGAAAGATATCATAATGGTGAGTAGGCATCAATGTAAATATGTTGAAACCCACAGAATGTACAACACTAAGAGCGAATCTAAATGTAAGCTATGGACTTTGGGTGATAACAATGGTTATGTCAATGTAGGTCTAATTGTACCATGCTGGAGGATGTGTTGATACTGGAGAAATCTAGGTGTACATGAAGCAAAGGTAATATAGCATATCTTTGCACTTTCTCTTATTTTTTATGTGAACCAAAATTTCTCTAAGCAGTCTTCTTAAAAAGTCCTAAAGAAAATAAACAAAAAAAACCTCTAAAAAGCTTAAAAACAACAACCTAATGTAATAACAACAAAAAAAATTGATATTGACACAGGAAGAGATGTTAAAGACTGATATACAAAATTTGGGTAGGATCATTTTTTACTTTTATATCTGCAATCAGGTGGCTGTTTTTTCACTTACACAATGTGGAAAAAAATTCTTCCTGCCAAACCAGATTGTGATGGCATGGACCCACTGCTAACACTGTACTCTTTCAGAAACATAACAGTCACAACATACATATAGTTGTAGAGGGCCTTCATATCTCACTAACAGATATTTTGTACTCAGAATAAGCAACTAGTGACAAACAAACTACAAAGTGCATTTGAAGTAGATTTTATGTGACATGTGAAGAAGTATTGGCTCCTTCTGAATAAGAAGCCAATAGTTCTTTGCAATTAAAAATAAGATCTGTGGCACATGGAGACAATTATTTTAGTGCTGGGTGTAAAAGAGATCAGTGAACAAAGCAAAATTTGACTAGGGACTAAAAAGGAAAAATAAACTAAAACAAGTCCCTTAACTACCCCTACAAAGAATTTCATCTATTGAAAACTAAAATAACACTACTTGTTGTTTGTATTATATATAAGTAGCAAATTGTGCAGTTCTTTGTTTTCTTGAGTTCAGTCATTCTCAGTTCATTTGTTGTTTCATTATAAAATTTGGGATTCAATTTAAGTTAATATGATTTTTAAATCTGAGAAAGGCTAGTAGCAAAGAAAAGATGGAAACTCCCCATGGGATTCCACTCTCCTCAAAAAAGGTAACACCCTGCAGAATTCCTCTTTGTCCCTGCCTAGTGCCTGGGCAGGGGACTGAAACATCTCTTCAGTTGTAAATTCCTTTTCGATTGTAAATTTCTTTGCAGAAGTAAGTTCCTCAAAAGACAGGGGAGTCTCTAGGCCATTTCAGATCAGAAAATACCCAGTAAAGGAAAATCTGTCCTCAATATGACCTCTGAGGTAAACCTCTTATGAATATTGGTTGTATATCATACATACAATTAAAGACTTGGAATAACTATAAGTGCATGTGCAGAATGCCCCACGTTATATAACAAAGCCTTGTCAATCAGACTTGTCAATCCCTAGCCCCACCAGTAAAGACTGCCCAGACTTTTCCTGTCATTTGCCCTTATAACTCATAAATTGCCTTTTGAACAAAGGGCTTCTGTGTTTCCTGGCCAGAACCCACTGCTCTTTCTTTTGTGGCACCTATTCTTTCTTTTTCCGTTCAATAAAGCTTTGCTACTGCTTTGCAGTCTGTGTCTCTGTTCAGTTCTATGTTCAGAAGACACAAGGACCTCAATCTTGTGCCTCAACCAGGGTCTTCTGAAGACCACCATCTGATAACAAATGTACTGCTTGAATTCTAAGAAGAGTGGATCACAAGTCATGCTCAGAGTCATGACTGAGTTTTTTTTTTTTTTTTTTGAATGTACAGATCAGATAAGTATTGGGTTTGCACATAAACAGCCAGTCACAAAAAAAGTTTTTTTCTTTCATTTTGTAATATCCCATTCCTGACATATTCTGACCATATGCATAGGTCATTTTTGCTGAAAAATCAACAGAGACCTGAACAATGGAATGCTGGACTACTTTCTACACATTTCTTTCTAAATCCTATTAAATGACACTTTGTATATAAAACTGCCTCTTACAAGTGATATTCAAAATGAAAACAATATTTTAATAGCATAACAGTATTATTTCATTACATAATACATTAGTTAACAAGTATCAAACAACTGAAATATAAAACAGTTCAAAACAGACACTAAATTTAATCCTTCTTGCTCAAAAAGTTTTGAATTTTTAAAAAGACAAATTCTTTTAAGAAATAGGTCAGGGAAAAATCAGTTTCTGTCAGCAGAAAGTCAGTAAATCCTCAAAAGGCACAGGAGAAAACTAGTTCAGTTGTGTATGTGAAAGAACCTGTGCTACTAAACTTCAGAGATGGGCAAAAAGGCTATAAGGCTTACTTTAAAAGAAAAACACCTGTTTTGCAATGCAGCAAAAAGATGCCAAAACCTTTTTGCTTTTGACACTCCTGAGAACTGAGGTGATACACAGCCAAAAAATTCTCACATTAGAGCCTGTGACTTCATGTGACACTTAAAATCACTGAATGCTAGATCTAAAAGGATCTTAGGGAGTATGTCATTCAACACTTTCATTTTATAATAAAAAAGACATTCAATTTTTAGTCAAAAGACTGAGTTAATTTCCTAGTCAGAATTTAATGGTTGAATTTCCTTAAGTAGGTCAATTCAATCTCAGCCTCGTTTCCACATCTACAAAACAGTATCTGCCTTGCAGTTTTTATATTAGTTTTCTGTTGTTACTATAGCAAATAACCACATTATTCTAAAATAAGTCTAAAACTGGTTACAAAAGACTAAAATCCTGATGCAGCAGGCCTTTGGGTTGTTCCTCCTAAAAGCTCTAGGAGGTTTCCCTATGTTTGCAGCTTCCAGATGCTGTCTGTATTTCTGGACTTCTGGCAGTTTTCTGCCCACTCAAACACAAACTCACCTATTTCCTTCTCTCCTTTACCAAGACCCTTATGATTATATTGGACAAACCCTGATTGTAAACCAGGATTTTCTCCCCATCTGAATCTCATCTCAGCTGATTAACAATCATAATTCCATTGGCAACCTTAATTTCCCTTTTCCACTTAGGATAACATATTCACAGGTTTTGGAGATTCATTTGAACATCTTTGGACAGGGGTGGAGATATTCTCCCTACCATAACAATTACTCAAATATATATCTGAATGCACTTTATAGATCACAAAGTGTTTTATATATGAAAATACCTTCTGAAGAAGAAATAAGGAAATAAAGATGAGGGTCTCATAGTTAATAAGGAGCAGAACTCACCTGGCCAGATCTCCTAATTTCCTGCCCAGAAGCATCTACACCTCAACATGAAGGCTCTGACCATAAACCTGGCTCAGTAACAAGCTCAGTAACAAATAACCTAAAGACTTAATGGTTAGTTTCAAGGTCAGCTTTTTATTTCAAACTACCTAAATGTTGCTCTTACTTCCACAATTAATTCTGAGAACTACAGCAAGTTTCTTTCCCACTCTAAGCTTCATTTCTCCCATGCAGGTAAACTAGGGATAATAGTACTAACCTCAGAAGTTTATTGAAAAAAAAATAAATGAAAAATTAACATCAAGTGCTTAGCAAAGCAAACTGAAACACAGCAAGTGCTCATGAGATGCTAACTGTCCTCTTTTGCCCTTGATAAATCATTTATCTATCAGTTATATAAAAGGCTATGCTAAGCAGACAGCTCCTTGAAGTATGAAATATTCAACTGTTGGTCTAATCCTATGGTCTTAATAACCTTACGATCATATTGGGCAAAAAGAACAAAGCACAAGGCACTACTTACCTTCAAATTACAATGCAAAGCTGTAGTTGTCAAAACAGCATGATATTGGCATAAAAACAGACACAGGGACCAATGGAACAGAATAGAGTTCTTGAAGTAAACCCACATTATCCACAACCAACTGGTTTTTGACAAAGGTGCTAAAAATATACTATTGAAAAAGGGCAGTCTTTTTCAATAAAAGCAGCTGAGAAAATTGGATATACATATGCAAAAGAATGAAACTGGACCTCTACATTTCATTAGTTACAAAAATCATCTCAAGCTGGGTGCCAGTGGCTCAGGCCTATATATAATCCTAGCTACTCAGAAGGCAGAGATCAGGAGGATCATGGTTCAAAGCCAGCCCAAGAAAATAGTTTGCGAGAACTTATCTGGAAAAAACCCATCACAAATAAGGCTGATAGAGTGGCTCAAGGTGTAGGCTCTGAGTTCAAACTCTAGTACCACAATAAAAAATCAATTTGAAATAGAATAAACCAATAAAAGTAATAATAATTATACAAGAAATAAAATCTTTGTGCCATGTTATTTGCTTTTTATTTTACCACAGAAATGCAATAAATACTTAAAATTCCATATATTATTAAGGGATTAATAATTTGAGGCTTAGTCTAAGGCATCAGGACTTTGTATCATCTATTAATTCTCAGGTAATGACTCATGTCTCAATTTTCATTAGGTAATTTAAATAGATTGGTGTTTCAACATTGTTTTAGAACAGAGGTGGTGGAAATACCTAGACCCTTATGAGCTTGAGCTATTTTACATTTTTAATAGGGTAAATACTGAAGTGGGACAAAAGCAGAGAATTAGTAAGACCAACTTACTAATTCACAGCTGAATGTGGTATACAGATAAGGATATTGGGTCTGAGGGATCAGAAGACAAAAATGAGGCAGTGCCCCCATCCCCCATGAGAGCACTGTGAGCCCCACATCCTGTAAATGGACATGCGGCTTCAGGAGTCATGGCCCCCTGGTGATGCCTCAAAATGCCACAAGGCTGATAAACTGGAGGCTTTCACAGAACAGTGTATATGTTCCTACAGAGCTACAGAGCTATGTTAAGAGACCACTCCACTCCAACTGTCCCCAACAGAGTGTGTTCCTACAAAGATATGTCAAAAGCCCACTCCATCCCTGACTCCTGACTCCCTTTTCCAACAAAAAGGACCAAATCCTACTTGTGTGCTGACCTTGCCATCCCAAGAACCAATTCACTGCCTCATGAGCCAATTCTTCGGCTAGTGAAGGCATGGATCTTCAAACCAGCCCACAAAATTTCTGGCACCTCAGATGGGACCTCTCTCCTGGACCAAAGGTCAGTATGACTGAGCGCCAAACCAGCAGCAGTCTTCTCTCTCTGTACTGTCTTCCTGAGGGACTTTCTCATCATGGTATCAGACCAACATCACCTAGCCAACCTTGGCCTCACATGATTCCAGATCTGGTGGTGCTGTCTGCTCCCTACCTGCGATCCAAGACCAAGCCCAGGGTTGATTCAGGTATGTCTTATGCTACACTGGAGGAGGCCTGTTTGGTTTCAGCACCTGGTGATCTTCTCCCACCTGTCAATACTCCCTTCTGCTGGAGTCAGCAAGAGTGGAGATTTTTGTGTGGCTGACAGTGTTTCAGTACCACCTAGTGGGAGTGACCTGACAGCACAATCGTTAATCCCTCAAGCACATTTGTGTCTCTAGGCTCTGTTCCTTCTCCTCCACCTAGGATGTCAGGTTGCTCCATCTGTCCCCACCAGAGGTGGTGAACTTTCTTCCCCAACCTTTGGGAACAGAAGCTCCCTCAGTCCTATCACCACTTCCTAAGTCATCTCTGTCCTCCACTGTCTCCCCAAGTCTGTCCTTACTGTGATCCCACCTTCCCATGAGGACTATGCTCTCTGTCTTCTTGTGACCTCTTTGACTTCCTCCTGCATTTACTCTACCATCCTCCCTGGCCCAGGGGTCATGATTGTGTGATGATTAGGGAAGAGCCTAGGGAATTTGGCATCACCATGGTGGTTCAGCCTTTGAACTGGGCTTGCCTGGGAGAATGCCCCTGGGAGGAAGAGGGACACCTCTTCTACACTTTTAAGTGCAACATTTCCTTTTGGGTCCCTCCTGAACTATACCTCCCCAGAAAACAGAAGGCATGTTATCTGCCCCACTTTGTGCTTGAGCCTGACCAACCCAGCCCTTGGAGCCAATTCTTATCTCAAAGTTATTGTCCCCAAGAAGCACTAATGCCATCTTCTGGGAACAGCCAAAAAAATGGGCAATGCTATGGTCTCTGGACCTCTAATTTAAAACTTCCTACACTTTTAGCTCATCATAAAAAAAAAAGTTTCCTCCAAATATTGATAGTAGTCATCCCTTTGTGGCACTGTGATTGTTCTGGGATGCCCTCTGAGTACCCTTCTCTAACTTTACAGGCACCTCTCCAGGTGATTCATCCCTTTGTTTGAGAGGTAGCCATCCATTGGTTGCCTGCTTTTGGTGATATAAGGCTAAAAAGCAGGATTGTAAGGGTTTTTCTCACTGCATCGATAAGGGTGGCCTAGTCTGACCAGTCACTATATTTCCTTTGGTCCTGGTCACAGACGGCAGAAGGAAATCATAAGACAGGGATGCCTAGTCTGGTCAGGTCAATCCCCAGTCAGGACACTGATGAAAGGGGAGTCTGACAAGCTTTTCTAGATGGGACCTTCCCTCTCCAGTCTTCTGGCCTCAGTGCCCAAGTGGTCTCTGCTGGCCTAAGAAAAAAACCCTCACCTTCTTTGTACTGAGGCCTGGCCCCAATATCCCTTGAGTGACCAAGAGAAGTGGCCATGAGAGGGCTCCCTAAATTATAATACCATACTCCAATTAAACCTTTTTGGTAAAAGGGAGAAATGTCAACTGAGGTCCTCTATATACAGCTTCTCTTTTATCTCCAGGACCACCCAGAATGGTTCCATAATTGCTATCTAGATACTCAAACATTGGCTGTTCTTTGTAAGCCACAGGATTAACACTGGAAAGGAACACCAAAAAAGCCCCTTATCAGTGACAAGGCCTCCATCCCTATGGCTCCCTCTACTGCTCCACCCTCTGCCCAGCCTTCTGAACCACCCCAATGTTCAGGACCTCCTAGTGGATGTTTCCCCTTCAACAGATAGTGGTAGGAAGAGGACGAGTCTATGTTCCTTTCCAGGTATCAGACCTAAGGGAGATTAAAAAAGGATCTGTGTAGTTATACTGATGCCCCAGACCAGTATATCCAAGCATTTACTTCTATGATCCAAACCCATAACTTAGCCAGAAGGATGTCATGCTCTTACTGGACCAAACCCTTACCCTCCTTGAAAAGCAGTGAGTTTTGGCCCAGACCACCCAAATGGGAGATGATTTCCACCTCCAAAGGCCCCTATGCTCCCAGCCCCAGGGAATAAGGAAATAGAGATGGCCCAGATACCAACAGGGGCACAAGCAGTTCTCCAAGCAGACCCCTACTGGGACCCAAATGACCTTTTAATGGAGGGACTAAAAAAGGCCAAAGTTAAGCCACTAAACAATTCACAGGTGACTACTGTACAACAGGGCCCTGATAAATCTCCCTCTGCCTTTTTACAGTGTCTTAAGGATGCAATTCAAAAACATACCACTGTGGACCCAGAGTCACAGGTGGGAGAGGTTCTCCTCAAGGATAAATTTTTAACTTAATTGGCACCTGGCATTTGTAAAAAACTTCAAAAGGTGGTAACCAAAAGAGAAAGATCTTTGGACCAACTGGTGCAGCTTGCCACCTCAGAACCTAACTAACAAGAGAGATAAGGATAAAAAAAACACCAGGACCTTATTGCTGCAGTCAGGGAGTTCCCCACCCAATGGGCCCCACTGTCAGGACATGCTACCAATGTCGACAGGAAAGACACTTCTGTAGAGAATGTCAAAGAGGGGGGCAGCCCAGGAGACAGCCCGGGCTCCCTCTGGGACCATGCCCCATATGTAAAGGAAAACATTGGAGCTCTAAGTGCCCCCATCTCTAGATGGAAGGTGGGGTGCCACCTCTCTTGGATTGATGGGTCCTGGAGCCTCCTGTCCAGGCCCCACTCCTTGATATCAAAACTGAGGAGCCTCAGGTTACCATCATGATAGAGAAGCAAATGGTCATTTTCCTCCTGGACAGTGGAGCCCACTTCTCTGTCCTCCCTTTCTCTCCAGGTCCCAGGTCCAAAAATAAAATAGTCATTTGGGGAATATCTGGCCAGTCTCTTCAGCGTTATTTCATCCTACCATTGGCCTGCTCCTGGAGGAGCCTCTACTTCTGTCATTCTTTCCTCATGGTCCCTAAAACTCCAATACCCCTTCTGTGGCAAGACTTATTGTCCCAACTCAAAGTCCAAATTCTATTTTCTCAGGGGATACTTCTGTTTCCCCTTCATTGAAGAACAGTTATATCCCACAGTTTAGATTGACGGTACAACTGTCAGCGGAGCAAAAACTACTCATCCTGTACAAATAAAGCTAAAAGACCCCTTTCAGTTCCCCTATCAAAAGCAATATCCCCTAAAGCCTGGGGGGCCTAAGCAACAGGGACTTTTAGTGGAATGCTCAAGCCCTTAAAACACTCCTATTCTTGGGCCAAATAAATGGAGGTTGGTTCAGGACCTCTGACTCATTAATGAGGCTGTCGTTCCCCTTCATCCAATTGTTCCCAACCCTTATACTCTATTTGCCCAGATACCTCCAAAATCTCAATACCACTCAGTGCTAGATCTAAAGGATGCCCTCTTCTACATTCCTCTACATCCTGACAGTCAGCCTCTGTTTGCCTTTAAAGACCCCACTAACCCCTCACAACAGCTAGCTAGCCAATTTGTGGTCCTTCTGAAACAACATATAAAGCTGGGCTTCTTGGGTACCACCTCCAGCTGGCCCCTTTTTTATGCTCCTTCTAATATTCCCATTTGAGCCTTGTATAATAAATGCTCTTTTCAAGTTTATAACTCAAAAAGTACAAAAGATAAAATTCCAACTCTTAGTTAAGGAATACTCATCTCTGCCTATGCATGAGCCCTCCATCCAGTTCTATTAGAGTCCCCTGGAGACTCTGATAGAGAGTCAACCCTTGAGATGAATGCCACTGCACCTCCCCTTCCTCTTTTGCCCCACTGTCAGCAAGAAGTAGCTAGATGAGTCATCACCTCTTTTCCCCAACAGCAGTTGGGTGCTCATCTCAAAGTGGGAGACTTGTTGGGTCTAGGGGATCAGAAGACAAAAATAAGCCAGTGCCTCCATCTCCCATGAGAACGCTGTGAGCTCCACATCCTGTAAAGGGACATGTGGCTTCACAAGTCATGGCTCCCTGGGGATGCTTCAAAATGCCAAAAGCAGGAGGCTTTCACAGGACTGTGTGTATATTCCTGCAGAGATATGTTAAAAGACTACTCCACCCCTGACTCCTGATTCCCCTCCCCAACAAAAAGGACCAAATAAAAACCCCTCTATGTAAATAACAGTGAGTTACCAATTTTTCAGGCTCCCTGTCCATCTCTAGGGGCAGCTTTTCCTTTCTCTCTAATAAATTCTACTTTGTGTGCCAACCTTGTCATCCCATGAGTCAATTTGCTGCCTCAGGAGCCAATTCTTTGGCTTGTGAAGACAAGGACCTTTGATACCAGCCCTCAATGAAGATGTCAACACAATAAATGCAACTTTCTAAATTAATCCCCACTTTCATCCAGTTATCAATATAAAATGTGTGTCATGGAGAATTTTGCAACAATTCAGGCCTGAATTGAACAAATCTTATCATATTTGTTTTTTTTTATATTATTACCATTATTTATTTAAAACTACTACCAAAATTGAGCAGGAAAGTTGACTGAATTCTCATTCTTCAATTTCTACCTATTTTCAACTGATTATAAAGGGCTAAGAGGAAAATTAAAAAATCACTCAGATGCATGTGAAAATTGTGTGAATATTTACTATTTGCTTTCCTTCACTTTTTTCTGACAAAATTACCTTTATCTCCAGAGTCAACAGATATTTGATATTTATACCTCCATCCCCTAGCAAGCCTCCCTCACAAATGCATGAGATTTGGATTCTCTTATCTCTACTGAAAAGAAATTAAAGAGACATGATCTTAGATATAGTAAGAAATGAATGACTCTCAAAGAATAGTAGAGAACTGATGCATTCAACTACTAATGGCAGCTTTAAGTGAGCTGATTACATAGCATAGTAGACCCAAGTGTAATCTAGTTAATGAATCCTCTGGGAGAAATATAGTTGAATTTATTAAAAATAAAAACAGATGAGAAAATTATATGGAAAAATTATTTTTGTTTGAGATGATTTCAACTTACTAACACTGTTATAGTCAAACATTGAACTAGGAACTGAATAGCTTGTCATATTACTTTGACAAAAAGATACAGAATTTTCATAAACTGAAAACATGCTAATTCTATAATTTGAACTCTCATTTTAATTACATCTGGAGATAAAAGAGTACCTACAGTGAACTATAGTGTGTCTTTATAAAAAGAGAAACTAAAGCAGATACCTTAAAAGCAACTGAGGCCAATAGGAAAAGGGGACCAGGAACTAGAGAAAAGGTGAGATCAAAAAGAATTTAACCTAGAAGGTAACACATACCCACGGGAAATTAATGTGAGTCAACTCCCTGTATAGCTATCCTTATCTCAACCAGCAAAAACCATTGTTCCTTCCTATTATGGCTTATACTCTCTCTACAACAAAATTAGAAATAAGGGCAAAATAGTTTCTGCTGGGTATTGAGGGGGTGGGGAGAAGAGGGAGGGGGCGGAGTGGGTGGTAAGGGAGGGGGTGGGGGCAGGGAGGAGAAATGACCCAAGCCTTGTATGCACATATGAATAATAAAACAATAATTAAATAAAAGGTTGTATGGCCTTTGTGCAAAAAAATAATAATAAAATAAAATTCTAGCAATTTCATAGTAATTTAATGGTGTTGTGGACTCTGCATATTTTTGACACTATAAATATTGGAAAATATGGGTATATATTGGTCCTGTGAAAGTGAGGTTGGAACAGGATCCAGACAGTCTTTGTGTAATGTCCAATCTCTTCTTGGAGCTGGATCTTGGGCCTCTGGACTTGTATGACCTGCTGTGATCCATTTTGATCATCCTTCCCAGAGTCCAGACTAATTGAATCACATAATTCCTTACCAACATAAATTTGCTATTTTAATATATTGATTAAAATCTAATTAATAAAATGAAGTTTTTCTTGTATCTTAAAATATCATCACAATATCATTACAATGTGCTATAGTTGTGTCTTTACAATAAGACAACTTAACATGTACTGTTTAGTGTGATAGAGAAATTTTATGAAACAGATATGAAACCCTCACAATGAGAAAACCAAAGAGTTTCAGGAATGAGACTACAAACTAATCTATGCAACTTCAAGGGATTGTTTTGTTCCATGAACATCTATGAAATGGGATAATATTGCACAGTGAGGGAGGAAATAATATAGCAGAAAGGAAACATGATATTATATTGATCAATATAAAGGGTTAGATAGAAGAAAAACATAAATTCACAAATACCTACTTTGAAACTTATCCTGAAGTTTTTACAATATTACACTCAGACTTTCCTTAGAATTTGGGAAAACACAGGATACTGTCCAATTATGACTAGCTCTTCTTTAACAGGAACTGGCAAAAAGGAAGATTGTTACTTAACCAGACTCAAGAATTTACCTACTAGGTTAATGAGGTGCTCTGTCCTATCAAGAAGCTCTATATAAGGCCAAACTTTCTATGAGACTGAATTAGGGTTCTCCAGAGAATGGTACCAACAGGATATATGTGTGTAGCAGATAGATAGATAGATAGATAGATAGATAGATAGATAGATAGATAAAGAAATTTATTATAAAGAATTGGGCTATATGATTGTGAGAGTGGAGAAGTTCCCAGATCTGCAGTCAGTAAACTGGAGAAGCTAGAGAGTCAATGGTATAATACCTATCTGAATGTGAACTCCTACAAACCAGGTGACTTGATGATGAAAATTTCAATCTGAGAGCTGGGAGATCAAGATCTGCAAAAATAAATGTTTCAGTAGGAGCCTGAGGGGAGGATAAAAGGCCAATGTGAGCTCAAAAGTCAGGAAGAATTCTCTCTTGCTCAGCCTTATAATTCTTTTTAGGGTTTCAAATGATTGAACAAGGCTCATCCATATTAGGGAGAGCAATTAGTTTTTAGTCAGTCTACCAATTCAAATGTTAATCTGATTCAGAAATATCCTCATAGTCACATCCAGAATAATGTTTGACTAAATGCATGTACACTCCAAGTTGTCACATAAAATTTACCTGCAAGATATCCATCGCCCATCCCAAGAAAATCTGAAGTTAAAAATTTAGCCCAGAAAATCTGGGCTAAATAATTATGACAACCATTGTTTCATCAACTCAATTTTTTAAAATGCTGTTAAAACCAGGTATAGTGGTGTTACTGGAATGCCAATATCCTGGCCTTATTGCCAATTCACAAACAAGAAGAGCAGGATTTTTGAGGAAAATTATTCATCAGAAGAAGAGGAGGACATGGGAAAGTCAACCTCTTAAAGCTCTTTCATCCCCTTTCTGAGAGAAAATGTCCACTTTTTTTAAAGGGGCATTCCAGGGCTCAGGTTGAATGTGTGATGAAATGCATGTCCCAGAATCATCGCTGCTGGCCTTTTTTCTCCAAGTTTCCTGGTGCCACATCTCCAGAGCTGTATGTCTTAGCTGACAGGTTTACTTTTTTGGTGGTCAGAGAGAGATAAGGGGTAGAAGATTACCTGATTTAATTGAAGACTAAAGGGAGTTAACCTTGGACTCTCCAGTATGTAGACAAAGAGGGGGAAAAATGTCAGTTTGATTAACACATAGAGTTACCTGGCCAGCATGCAAGTTGACTACACCAAAAGTTATTCCCTTTTGTAGTTCAGGTTACATTTTTCCCATTGTCCCAATTGCATCCCACAATTGTGTCACTGTTTGCTGCCTTTAGTTAATTCATGGGACCAACTAAGGAGTCAGTGCTCCTCAGCAAAAGCAGCTTTTAAACCTCCATTACAGTGGCAACCACGTGTAATCCAGTTTGAGGACTGCTCTGACAAAAGCATGAGATTTTACCTGAAAATAAATTAAACTATAGAGGGTTGGGGGCTTTCAAACCCCAGTAACACCGTTAAAAAAATACTGTAAGGATGATTCATACAGATAAACTTGTTATCTAAAACACATATTTAAAATCTGTACTCTCAAAGATAAATAGCACCAGACATATTAAAATGTGGCCAGGAAAGCTTCATTAAAGAGTATTACAGTATGGATCAAGATTACTGTGATAAAAGAGAGAGATTAAACTCACCTTTGTTGAAACAAAGGACAGTAGAGTACTTCACTACTGAGATGAACCAGAGGCAAAGCAATGAGGTCATCGAGGTTTGCTATGATGAGGTCATCAAGGTTTGCTAGCTGGCACTTACAGAAGTTAGCGTCTCTCCTCCCACAGAGACTGAGAGACAGGAGCCCCACCCTTCTTCATGATAATATTTAAAAAGGATGGCTCCCAGTTCCTTGATAAAGTCCAGGGTTGTAGATTTATATCTCAGAGGGGCAGAAAAATAACTCAAAATTACAAGTTTTCTAAAGTAAATACTTTCGGAAATAGGAGGCCAGGGACCAATAATCAAGAAGTGTGTCTAGAATTTGGTGAAGCTGAAGGAAATGTTAAGTCAGCCCGGTCATTGCCAACACTTTATTTAAAACTTTCCGACTATGGAGTTGCAGTACCTTATTGTTAAGTGTATATACTGCAGGATTACTATTTTTTTAAAAAACTATTATTTTGCTTTATTCACTTACATTTTTATATCAAATATTTAACATATGCCTGCTTTTATGTGTCAGGTGGTGGCAAGGTATACACTGTAATGTGTTTGAATAAATATGAGATATTACTAATTAACTGAAGCCAGTAATCCTGGATTACTAGATAATAACATCTAGTTTAGTAGCATCCTGGGGACTTTTATAGCTTTGAACAGATGGAAGTGTTTTTCATGAACATTGAGTGAAATTGACAGATAAAACGTTTATGTATTCCCTGTTGTTCTTGCTTCCTTTTTATGATTACACTTGATTTCCTAAATAAGTTCTCCAGAAAATCCTACAAACCCATTGTCAATATTTTCCTTTATATTCTTAAAAATAAGAATGGTAACCAAATTAAATATAATTTGCTGTAAAAAGAAGACAATATAATGTATGCTCTAATTGCTTAGGCTTTTTAACTTTAATATGATATCTGTGAGGAAAAAATCTAGAAGCTAAATATTTTAAGTTATATGATAGAGCAATCACACATATCAATATATTTTATTTTTCTTAAAATGTTAAATAAGCAGAGCAAGACCTATGTTCTATCTTTTATCTCCTTTGTGTAAAGTCCAGAAGTATTTAGTTCATTTAGTCTGTAATCATGTATCTACTTCCATTTCTTTCACTAAAAATTCATTCATCTAACAAATATCTACTTTACACTAAGTATATATTAGGCAATATAATAATTTCTGAAAAAGCACACAGATTAACCATTATCCATACTCAAAAGTGTTCACTATAGTTTTTAAGTAATTATCACAAAATATAATAATAACGTTAAGAGATAATTTAAAGACTCAATATGATCACAGAAAAGCAAGTGGCTATACAAAGGGAAAATGAGAAAGTTTTCACAAAAATGTGATTCTTGATTTAATTTTTTAAAGAGAGTATCCCTATTGTCCAGGAGAAAAGAAAAAAATGGGTAACAAATATGTAACCGAGAAGAGTAGGTTTTCTGGACTTTGAGAGATATTTATTCAGGAGAACATATAACTAAGGAGGTGGGGAGGATACAGTTCACTAATTAGATTGGTTATTGCAGTGAATATCCGACCAACTGCATATATAAAAGGCATTATTTATGGTAGTGGTATTTTAGGTGCTATTACTATATTAATAATTATAATTACTGATAGCAATTACAATGATAGTTATGATCCCATAAATAAAATCTTAAAATGCATCTCATTATTATATATTTTGTTATTTTATATTAACTATAAGTAATAATACATTGCTACTTTTATATGCTAAAGTAATATGTAAAAACATATGAATGATCTTTTTTTTCGGGGATGGAGACAAAGTCTGCTATTAATATCAAGGACTTAAGAATCACTCCAACATAGGCTAAATCTCTAGTTGTTTGGTTTTGGTGACAAGTCTTAAAAACAGTCTCTAGTTACCCAACAAGGAAATGTAGAGTAACTTCTATATTGTGAACTATAAAATAGGATTATTATTTCTTCTGGAAATCAAATAAATACAGCTGACTATGCATAGGTTTCAAAGATAGTTTATATAATCACTTAAAATGCACTCAGAATTATTGATTTCTTTGTACTCAGGGTATGATCTGACCAGAAGAATTCTGATTTCTAGTGTTATTAAATGTTACCCTAATTAATAAAAATAAATTGGACTAATAAAGAGGTTGATGTTTGCTCTTGTCCTTGCTGTTATTGTTGTTGTTCATTGAGGCATAAGAAAAGAATGAACTAAGACACAATCCTCCACATGTCCTGAAACCACTGTGAGTGTGAAAGGGATCACTGCAAGAGTAAGTTTCTGACTGATGGGAACAGAGGACAGAGCAGTGTAATAGAAGTTGTGTTGCACTCAGAGCTGGGATGCCTTTTGGAGAACCTACAGATCCTCCTTAGGTGTTGCTGGGTTCTCAACAAAGACCCTCAAGAAACCCATTATTTGCTGCAATTAATATACACTAACTTAAAAAAGTTAAAAAGGAATTCCACATAGGAGCTAAATCACCCAAAATAAAGACCCCAAGCAACCAAATCGTGACCACCACATCCTATCTCATCCTTTAAAAAAAAACTTTCCTCAATAATAAGAAATACTTTCCCAGGATCTCAAGTGGAAAGAAAGGAGTATGATCAGTTGATACAATTTTTCTTTTTATCTATGATATCTATATATGTATCAATTTCCTCATGTATAAAATGGAGATAAAAATTATATCTATTTTCTGAAGTCAGTATGAGAATTGAATGCTACAAAAAACTTTATCTTTGGAAAGAGGCACATAGTGAACATATCCTATATATAGTCTTAGCCATAGCTACTCAATGAAACTAAACTATTGCAGCATGAAAGTAGATATAAGCTAAAAGAAAAGGAATAGGATGGCTATGTTCTGACAATATTTAATTTGCATATGTAAACAGCAGGGCATGACTTGCAGATACTTGCTATAATCCATGAAAGATGGTTTACAGGCCTGAAACTTATGTATTATTGTTGTGATTATCGGATCTTATTTTTGTACATCTATATAATTTCAATGATAGTAGTTGAGTAATTTATACTATGGATATTTAGAGTACCACTTCTACTCTAGTCACTATGCAAGGTTATTTATATACTAAGATACTCCCTTTGGAGTGATCTACTGGGAATGTGATCCATAAAGGCAGCTCTCTGGCATACAGAAGAGAATTGAATAGGTTGAAAATGGATAATCCCAGCTACTCAGGAAGCCAAGGTAGGAGGACTGTGGTCTGAGACTGGCCACAGAACCCCACCTGAAAAATAAAACAAAAAATGCCAAATGACTGGGGATGTGGCTCAAGAAGTAGAGCATTTGCCTAGCAACACTTAGGCCCTGAGTTCAGTCCCTAGTACCACCAAAAAAATAGGGGAAAGAATTAAGTGCAGTGCAGAAAGTCAAACACGTAACAACTAATAAAATTCAGGAACTATCATTTGAATACAAGGGTATCAGAAAATAGATATTCTTTTTCTTTTACTGCTATGTCATGCTTGAAAAATAAGTAGGGTCTCATAAATGACTAAGTTAAGAATGTAGGTAGCTCACAGGATTCTATGAGGGCTAAACCAGTGAAATGTCTGAGCATTATCTGCAACCATTGATGAGACAGAACAAAATAGAACCATTAATTGAGTGGCTCAGAATGTCTGTTTGAGTCTAAGTGTGGTACCTCAACTTTCTTGAACTACTAGAAAATTCATTTTAAAAAAAAGAATTATTTTACAATTGTCAACAACTTGGCAAACTAAATATGTAACTAATACAATCTCAACTTAAAATATAAAAATGATTGTTACATTTCATGCCTTCTCAAAACATGAATAAGAAAAACAATTAGAAGAGAGGTGGAACAGAAACACAAGGTTATTGAGAGAACAGAGAACAAACAGGCATTTTCCCTGAGGGGATGGTGTAAGTCTCACTTATAGCCAGATTCACTGCCCTCTAGAGCATCAAAGCTAGGATATAAAGCTTGGACTGCTGTAAATGTATACATATGTATACACAAATGTATACATATAAAGTCATTAACTACAAAACATGGATTGAGTGTAAAAGTGAATTAAAATTTAAAAAATCAAGAAAAGAAGAAAAGGAGAATTATTATAGACTAGGCAAATGAAATAAACTCAAATTAAGACAAGTGGCACATATATTTTTCATGCACAAGAATCTAAGAGTTAAAGCTGTAGTGGTGAAAGCCTGCAATCCCAGCTACTAGGGAGGCACAGGCAGGAGGATCGCTAAGGCCAGCTGGGGTAAAGCCAGCAAGAGTCTATCTCAAAACCAAAATAAAAACAAAAGACCTGAGCAGTATAGTACAAGCTGTAGAATGCATGCAAGAGGCACTGTGTTCAATCCCCAGTACTGCAATAAATAAATAAAAATTAATTTTAAAAATGATCAAAATACACAATGCATTTAGAAATTATATATATATATGTATATTAAAACACCTCACCATTCTAAGCAATTCATGGGTTAAACAAGAAATTATAATGCAAAGTAGTAAATACATATAACAAAATGTAGTAAGTTCTTCAAAAAATACCTGAGATACAGCAAAGTGGAATTTAGAAATAAATGTACATGAAGTTCAAAAATAGCAAAACAAGCAGGAAATACCTGGGATTATAATATACTAGCAGAATACTACTGCTAATATTACTCTGTCTCACAATTTGGGTATTAACTACATCAGTATATTTACTTCATATTCTGTTGTACATAGCATTTCTGCACATTTTTGTATTTGAATAAGCAAAAAGCTTTAAAAAAGAGGAAAATTTCAACAGCAAGTTCAGCTCTGAAGAAAAATCAGGAGAAAAATTTGCTTATATGAAATTAAAAAAATTTAAATATGTGAGTGTGATACTGGCACAGTAAAAGACAACTACACAAAAGGAATGAAATAGAAAACCCAATTGCATACACATAGAAACCTGAAATATGGTAGCATTGGCTTACATTATGCAAAAGTATAAATTTTGGATGGATTAAGATCTTATATATGCAAAACCAACACTGAATGGAAAATGTAGAATAGCTTCAATGACCTTAATGTACAAAGAAATTTTTAAATATGACCAAATGTCATAAATCACTACAGAAGATAAGTTAGTGAAGACAATGAAATTAAATTTCAGAACATGTGTTCATAAAAAGATAACGTTTTATCAGTAGAAACATAAGCCACAAGCTAAGAAAAGATATTACAACACATATAACTGATAAAATACTACTACCCAATTGTATAAATTACCTCTGTGAATCAATACATAACAAACAACCTAAGAAGACTACAACAATCATTCAACAGAAGGAGGAAAAGAAAAACATCACTAAACATGAAAATAGTCACACCATTGTTAGAATTCAGAGACATGCAAATTAAAATCACAACAAGCTCTGATCTCTCATCTTTCCAATTGCCAAAAATTTTGTGTATGTTTGTGTGTGTGTTTGTGTATAGGCACAAGACAGATAGATGATAAATAGGTAGATTATAGATAGATGATAGATAAATAGATGATATAAGATAGAGAGAGAGAGAGCTAGTCTGTTGTTTCTAACTTCTACTGATGAAGTTACAGGTTGATTGGAACACTCACATTGTACAGATTGAAGTATAAACTTGTCCAAAGACTTAGAAAATTAATTTGCCATTACCTACTAAAGTATGAAGACTACAATTATCTATGATGCAGGCCTAGTAATACACAATCATATGTATGTATGTGTGTATGTACGTATGTGTAGATGAACCTAGACAGAAGACAAGAATTTGGACAGTAACAGTAAGAAGAGTTGTACATGCAAGTGTAACTGGGACTATAGAAGGGACAAACTTGGTTGTAGCCAGCTTACATGCTGGCCAGTTTACTCTGCTTATTAATGAAACTGATATCTTTTCCCTGTTTTTCTACATGCTAGAAAGTCTAAGGTTAATTCCCTTTACTCTTCAATTAAACCAGGCAGTCTTTTATCCCTTATCTCCCTCTAACTGCCAGAGCAGTAAAACTGTCAGGCAAGATCTACAGAGCTTCCAAAATGTGGTGCCAGACACTTGGAGCACCAAGCTCTGCAGCCATTGTAGACAAGCATTTCATCATGAAGTCAAGCTGGGTCTCTGAACTACCCTTTAAAAATTGGATATTTTCTCTCAGAATAAGGGAAACAGTGCTTTGAGAGGGTGACACTCCCTATCCTCCTCTTTGTCTGATGAATAATAAACTATATTTCCTTTTCCTCAAAACCCTGCTCTTATTATTTATAAATTAAATTAGCATTGATGCTAGAGGATCAGCTTTCCAGTAGCATAAGTATCAGTGGCTGGGCAGGGAGTGGAGGTAGGATGTCTAACTCAACGCATAGTAAAGTTGAAGCCAAGTTGCAAGTGAAGATATTCCTACTTGCTTTTCCCTCTTGACCCCCAAAACTTTGGTGGTCAGGCACTAAGACTTACACTTGCCCAATAGGAGCATAGAGAATTCTTCTTTCAGAAAAATGTAAGACCCAGAAATTCTGAGAGTTGGAAATCTGTTTAAGAATTATTTAAAATTTTTAGGTCTTAAATACTAATTGTTGGAACTACAAAACAAAGTATATTAATTTATACAACCCCAAACCTGTGTCTTTTCTGAATTCTTCTTTATCTGCATCAATTCTTCCTTTGCCCTTACCTGTACCACCAATGATTCTCACACGGCCAGGTTCTCCACACAATCTCGCAATGTTTCTACCTGCCCACAACCTCACCAAACTTAATATATGTATTTAAGCTTAATAGGCCTACATAACTCAATTCTACCCCTCCTATCATAACTCACTCTTTCTTCAGGAGTCCTGAATTTTGCTTATGACACATTCTCCCTCTACTTTGCTCCCCAATTCTATTGCTTTGTTTGATTCCTGATCTTCTTTGGCGTTAAGTAGTTATCAAAAAATTCTATTTACATCAAGAGAAACTTCACAGCTTCCCCTCCACAGCTCCTTCCCTATCTGAGCCACCATTCTCTCTGATCTTGACTACTTCAGGCCTATACTGGCAGCCTAGCATTCCTTCCTGTACCCTCTGTATTGATTATACGTACGACAGTCTGAGAATTCTTTAAAACAAATTTAGCCAAGTCATTGCTCTGCCAAAACCCTTGAGGGTCTCTCATTTCACTTACAATGAAAACCCAAAGATTTTTATAAAAATCTACAAGGGCACCTGGCACCTGGGCCCTCAAACCATTTCCTGTGTGCCCCTCTGCCATTGTTCCCTTTGTTTTCTGTTTGTCAAGACTGACTTGAAGACTGGGGCATGTTGCTGTTCTTCCTGCGTAAGCACACTCCTGCAATTGTACCCACACAGCCTGCTCCTTCACTTTATTTTGTTTTCTGCTCACATTTACCTTTTCTGAAAAGCCTCCCCTAGTTGTATCTCATAATTAGCATCCATTCCTATGTGTTATCCCTTTTATTCACTCATTAATTTATTCCTCATTCATTTAAAACTTGAAATAATATTTGAATGGCTATGGTAAGTCTGTCCACATTTAGGCATCAAACAATGCAGTAAAAGCTAGATGTGGGGGCACACACATCTAATCCCAGATATTCAAGAGGTGCAGACAGGAGAATCAGGGTTGGAGGCCAGTCTAACAAAGTGTGAGAGCCTATCTCCAAAACAAAAAGCAAAAAGACTAGGAGCATGATTTAAGTGGTAGTGTACTTGCCTAGCATGCTGGAGATCCTGGAATTCAATAATGACAATAAGAAAATGCCTTGGATATGTTCACATCTAATGAAAAATAAAAACAGAAATGAAACACACAAAAAAGAGTAAGGGCATTAAAATATGCTGATGCTCAAATAGTGTTATACTTGCAATACATGACCAGACATTGAGGGAAGTCTGTCCTTATTCCCACATCTCTTACAAAGTGCTTGATTAGATGGCTATCTTTATCATTTTGCTACTAAGCCTGACAAGTAAGATCCCACTTCACTTTTCACAATTGCCAAATTGCTCTCCCCAGATATATTTTGCAACTATTAAATTAAGCAGTTTTCCATTTAGCAAATGTGATTCACAAGCATAAGTACTCAAGATGGAAGAGAGCAGGAAATAAGAAGGAAGTTAGCATCAGATTCATTTCCAAAGACAGGTGTTCAGAAATCAAGTTGACTAAGCTTTTATAAAAGTAGGAGGGAAAAGAGACAAAGCTACTTAAGTTTAAAGTCAGTGCTTCTCCTTTTGACTCAGAAGTGTATCTTGCATCTTCAAGAGAAAACTGCCTCCCAATTAAATCATGAAATTATACCTAATATGTTCATTTTATTTTGTACAAGGTAAATATATGTGATATATTCAACAATAAATCTCTAAGATAGTCTAAAAGGTATAATATTGAAAACTGTGAGAAATATTTCATTATATATATATTGAAGTAAAATCAATGCAAAAGTCATCTACTATTGAAAAGAAATATAAATAGATTAATGATTAATCTTATAATCAGTCTTTCACACATATATAAATATATATATATGTAAAGTGCATGAGATTAGTCACATGTAGATCAAATGATTTAACAGCCATTAAATAAGTGCTTAAATTTCAAAATTTTTTACCTCAATAAATTCACTTTCAGTATTTATCATATGAATAATATTGTTTATTTTGAAATCTAGGAATCTAGATAATTGAAGCAAAAAGGTTTTTTTTTCATATATCTTATTTAGGCTTGTTAGTTCATGTGAACTCACATTTTTCCTTTAGTAAAGTATTTTAGCATACAGGAAAACTGTGAATTATACAACTATTATTTCATTTGATAAATGGAGACAAATTTAGTCTAAAAGGCATACATTCACATGTCTCTGAGGCAGTCCTCTACATTTACTGTGCAAATTGGACAATGACAAAACTCTACTACATTTCAAATATGTCCTTCAGAATGACTCTTCTTCCTTCCAGACCTCTGGAAGAGCTTGTCCTATGAACAACTATAGCAGAATGTCAAAGATGATAAAACTATAGAATATAGACAATGTATAATACTGTATCTATTGTCATCTATATTTTATGATATATAAAAAGATCCGGCATAGTTTATTAGCTTCTTAGACTCAACTTCTCACAAGACTCCACTCCAAGATAAATATATAGATGCTGTATCGATGGAGCATGGAGTACAGAAGAAACTAAAGATGTTAATTGCCTAACTAGATTTTGATTATTCTTTCTTTTGAAGAGAGATATAGCACTTCATTTCATTACACTTCAGCCTAAGAGGAATGATTTAAAAGCTTTTGCTTTTTATTAAGTGACAGATATTAGAAAAGAGAGTGTGCGTTTAATAGTATCATTATATTCTCCCTGTTGTATATCTAAGATGTAATCATTGAAAATTTGAAACTAATAACACACTCAGACTCTTAAAATAAATTGCAATGACAGATAATACTTTCCATTCCTGAATGAGTATAAATGAGGAATATATGACTGCATGATGTGCTTTATAATCTCATGCTGTCTCCCTAATCTATTGTAACTCCAATAGCCTTAAGTAAAAGTAAGTCATGATGCTTTTAATGTTTCATAAAAAGCCTCTCACCCAAGTGAAGCATCCCTCCCTCAGATTTAACTATCAGACTAGGGTGCTATAACTCCTAAATGATGAAAACCATTAGTGTTTACAACAGTTTAGAACCAAAATCAATAGACATATATTAACTTGCAACAAATGTCTAGGGTAAATTACAATTGCTGCCATATGCTGTGGAACTTGCTTCATGTTTAAGAGTAAGCAGTTAATTGGATCAATAAGAAAAGCTAAATAATTACACTCAAATTTGACAGATAATTACTTTTCACTTAACTTTAATACTATACAGCAAAAGAGTCAAATTCTTACATCTGTTACTTTTAAATTTTAGTAAGAAAAGCAGAAAAATGAGATAATGTATCTTTTTTTTCATAGATAATTTATAAGAGTTTTAAAATTTCTGTGGCAGAATCAGGAATTAATTAATATTCAGTACTCATGACTGGGTGATTTAGTTCTGGTCTACACCTGAAAGCTTAATCTAAAGTATGAAAAAAAGCACTGGTGTTCATTTTTAGAATTTTCTAGCAAGGCAACTTACAAATTATTTAACAGCAAGTGATAGAGTGCTGTATACTAAATGAATTCATTTATTTCACTAAAATTGGATCTTAGACATTAAGTCATTTGAACTAATACGTTATATAATATTTAACTCCTTGGTCTTCTACACTAATTAACATCTCTGTTTTAGAAACTTCATGGTTATATAAGCCAAAGAATTGAAGAAGAAGTAGAAAAAAAATACCCTTAATAGTTGATCTAGTATTGTATCTCTAGAGCCAGAGATACTCTTTACTATTCATTATTCACTATAATGAGATTCATTAACGTAGTGATAATGATTTACAAGTGAAAGCTAACATCTTAATCATGTATGTGCTGGCATTATGATATACCCTGCATAAGCATTACCTCATTTGTCACCTTAATCCATTAAAACAGCTAGAATTATTATTCCCATTTTCCAAGTGAGAAAAGTGAGGATTAGAATAATAAAGTAGTTTGTCAGAGTAAACCAGTTAATCAATAATACTTCAGGACAAACCCATGTGATTTAAAAGCATACCCTTAGCCATTAGTCAAGGGGGATCACATCACACTAGCTTCCTATTATTCCATCTCAGAAACTCAAGATTAGGTATTTCCTAAATCAGCATTAATTACTGCATCTCACATAATTCTCACATTCATTCTCCTATATTTTTGGTTTTTGTCTTCCTTACTCAACTAAAAACCCTTTCAGTGCAGGAAGCACTTATTACTTTATTTTTCCTGACCTCCTTCTACTGCTTCTTGTACTGAGTGTAAAACACATAATCTTTGCCCATTTTTAACTGTATTTCTAAAGTTTTCAATAATGTATTAATAATCAATGTATCTGATGTTGTAGACAATTACTAACGTTTTCCTAATTCATTACCTTAATTAAAATATTTAGTGTGCAAAACATGCACACTTATTTTAATTCTAGCCTTCTGGATAGTCATAAAAATGTTCCTTATGTTAGAATTAACAGGAAATTAACCTGTCTTTCCTGAAAATATGATGCCAGAAAAATATCAGTAAGTAGTTGGTTATTAAATTGTAAGACTAGTATATTGATCTTCTCAAATTATAATCAAACAGAATCAGTTCAGTAGGAAAATGGATAGATAAATACATTGTCATATATCCAGCAATGGAATATTATTCAGTGTTAAAGAAAAATGAACTACTAAGACATGAAAGAAGTACATGTTAAGAAGTACTAGAAGCCAAACTGGAAAGGCAAGATACTACATGACCCCAACTATGTGTTTTTCTGAAAAAGGAAAAACCATGGAGAAATAAAAGAGTCAGTGGTTGACAAGAGCTAAAGGAGAGAGGGGGTGGACAGGTGAATTTTAGGTAGAATTTTAGTAATTTTAGGTAGAGAAAGTTCTGTGACTCTCATGGTGGATAAAATTACTCATTTGCCAAAACTCATAGAGTTTACAAGCCAAGTGATCTGGAAATAAGCTATGGACTTTGGGAAATGATGTGTCAGTGTAGGTTCATCAGTTGTAACAAATGTTCACTCTGTGCTAGGATGTTGTTGATCTGAGCATGTGTAGGGACACTGGGCATGCTGAAACCTCTGCACTTTCCTCTAAATTTTCTGTGAACCTGAAACTGCTGTAAATATAGCTTTTATTATTTTTTGGAATTTAAAATAAACAAACAAACAAAAAAACTGAACTTGGGGCCACATGACTCCAGTGCTTTTCGCCATAGCTATTTTTCAGGCAGGGTATCATACTTTTTTGCCCAGCCTTAGACCATGATCCTCCATGTCCACCTAACATTTTTCCTAGGCCATTCTCAAACTGTGGTCCTCCTGATCTCAGCCTAAAGAGTGGCAGGGATTATAGGCAGGCCTCTAGGACCAGCCTATTTTTAAAAAATAGAAAACTCTACTCCTTTTGTCTTGTTTTTGCTTCTTTCCTTTAGTCAGAGTATTCATCTTGTTGGTTTATTTACTTATTTATCTGTACTCTTTTCATTTCTCTACTCTGGCCACCAAATTGTGGATTATTTTGTGCTTAAAAACACTATCCTAAATAAAATTAATTTAAAAAAATTGTGGTTGCTTATGGAGCTAGTAACAACTGTAGGTTCGTAACACCTAAACACATGAAGGTATTTAGCTCATCAAATTCCATTTCAAACCCTAATGTTCAGCTTGTATACAAAACAGGAAAGGTAAAAGCACTATTGTGTTCATAGTAAGGAGATGTCATTAGTAAGAGATTCTATTTTTCTTACCAGCAAATATTTTATAGTCAATTACCTTTCCCAGAATATTGAAAAAGATGCTGCCCTTTCTACATTTCCTCCAGACTGAGGGGTGGGTGGTTTCCCTGGCTGGTGGAATGGGCAAAATCTGACATCTGTTGGTCAGGATTGTCCTAGTAAGTAGGCCTAAGGTATGAGAAGTGTAGGTCACATGTTTTCTTTGTTTGTCCCTGATCCTTCTTAATGGCTATGAATGGAGACCCTGGCCCTTCATATCTCTCCCCAAGCTCTCAACTAAGTATGAATTCCAAAGTTCGTGAACAACAGAAAAGAAAGCTATAGTCCAAGCCATGGTCTAGAAATTAGGGTTAGCAGTTGTGAAGCCTTTGTTTTTATTCTTGTTGCCATAGCTCAAAGGAGATAAGAATAACCCTAGTTAGCCCCACATCAAGGAACTTTTCTACTGCTTTTTAAAAGTCAATATAGAGTTACATAGTAACACATTTCTACATGTGCCACTCAAACAAAAGTTTTTCAAGTATTCTCAATGTAGAAAGCGAAGAAAATAAATGTCACTTCATTGAAATGACATTTGTCATTTCCAAGCTTTTTTAAGCCTATTGCTTTCTTCAACCTTCCCACCCTGTTCCATAGCTGGCTCCATCTCCAAAGCCATTATTTTGTAAATCATTACTATCACATACAGCTGGTGTAACTCAGTGGTGCCTACTGTGTCTCAGACCCTGGGTCCATACCTACACTGAAAAAAAATGCTAATATCACATGCTTAATTGGAAAAGTGGATAAACAGACTGAGTACAAGCTTGGCTAGAGTTGGCAATGCTTATTGAGGAAGATGTGAAGAAACCAAATTTTAAAAAGTCTCCCCTCCCCAAAAAAGTTACTTCTGTATATGCAATAGCATTCTCTCTGAAACTCTTTCTCTGAACTACTGAGCAGTATAAAAATATTATAAAACCAACATCCTGATTCCCCTCTTTGAAAACATGAGAGGAAAACTTTGTGTAAAGAGTTAAACAGTTGAATCTTTATAGAATTAGAAAGTAAAACTATCTATGTTCCAGGAAAATTTTTTCTGAGTCTCTTACATAAGCAGGAAGCTTATGAATGGAAATACCACAAGTACTTTTTGGAATGAGGTCTGCTCAAGATAAGTGGTGATCTAATTAGAGAAAAGCACAGTTAATGTCTGGCCTTCCTGGATATTTAATTGAACCAAAATAATGTGTGTGAGGAAGCTTATCATTATAGTAAATGAAATGGAGAAGAGTAAGTGAAGCAGAGTTCAAGACAGCAGGAAATAAAAAGCACAGAGAACCATTGAGCCAAAAAGGGGAACTGAAACAGACCTGATATAGCACTAATCATTAGTGAGTAAAGTAATGAACTAGGGAAGAGATGGGGTTTTAGTTATGGCCCAACAAATGGAAATGAGAAATTTCCAGATGTTCCATATGGTCTATAATTCAAATGCTTTGTGCCTTCAGGTCAGAATTTTCAAACAGATAACAGATGTAGGAAAGTCTCAGAAATTCATGCACACACATGATGGTTAGCTTTCAAAATCTCAAGACTAGCATGTAAATTCTTCACATAAGAAGTAGGGGCTTAAAATAAAGCCTGTCAGATCTCAAGCAGAAAATTCCAGTTGAGGAAAAAAACAAAGAGTTCCAAGTTAATAACAGCTTTCTTTTTTACATCCCAATTCAGATGCTACAAAACAGCATTAGAGATTTAACAGAACAGCACCAATTCAAGACCTATGGGGTTCAAAAGAATATTTCTGGCCAAATGGCATTTTTGCTAAAGAAAATTTAAATCAAAAACCTCAACATTGAGATGTTAATACTAAATACAGTTGAGGGGAATAGCCAGCAGACCCTGGAACCCTGACCTCTCACAATTCCAGAAGAGTACTTCAGATTCATGGTAGCAAGAGTTGGGTAATAATGGGTTTTTTGCCAACTAGTATACGGACAATACATAGGGTGCACATAATGTACAACTGACCTTTAAATTAGCTTTTTATTGCACATAACAGCCCAGGAAGCCCAAGTGCTACAGAACAGCAGCTGATGGCCTACCCACTGAAAAGGCATTTTGCCCTTTTTTAATTCTTTCTATTAATGTATTTATTTATTTGTTTATTTATTTTTGCTTCTTTTATCCTCTCTTGGAAGAGTTCTACAAGCATCTGGGTCATCCTGGATCCACCATAATTCATGGACACAGAACCTCAGACTACTGCCTGAACCATCCTGCAGATGACCCCTGATTCACCCAAGTGAAACTGCAATTCTGCCAGATAAGTGCAACACATCATCTGCTCTGGAGGGAACCACACAATCCAGCAAAACTTGTGGGTAGATTGCACCTCTCCTGAACAAAATAGGTAGACAAATAAATAGAAGGAAAATTTCACCTCTGTCTAGTGTGTGTGTAGGGAGGGGCTGCTGAGCTGAAAATAATAACACATTCCACCACCTTGGAAAAACTGGTAGTGATCTGAAACTGACAGAATTAAGAGAAAAACAGTGGACCATAATGTTCAATTCTAGCTCTCAGGCTTGCCCTGTGAGCAAGAATTCTCACAGGACCACTTCAGAGAATCTGCCTACACCAAAGAGCCCATCCCACCAAGAAAAGCCTGGGCTTAAATACCCTGAACGTATTCCTCCCAAAGCTGTCCTGTAGGGAAGGACAACATCCATTGCCACGGAGCCCAGTCGGATATCAACCTTAAGAAGGGACAGAGACACAAAGAAGCCCCTGTAAAAAGAGTCAGCACCTGGATTAGAAATCAGAGGAAGGAGCCCAGAGCACTAATTGAACTGAGAGGAAATCCATTCTTCTCCATAACAAGGAAGAAATTTGGGCAATAAATATATTTTTAATTTTTTTTTACTTCTTTTATTTTTTATTGCTTCTTATTTTTTTCCTTCTCTTTTCTTCTTTTCTCTCTTCCTCTCTTCTTACCTTCTTCTCCTCCCTCTCCCTCCCTCACTGTCGCTACCTCTTCCACACTCACTATTCACTGAATAGTCTATTATGCCAACTTTACACATCACCCCATCCTTCCTATCCCTTTGCAATCACTGACAATAGTATCCTTCCCCACAATGACTGAACTACACCTTTACACACATTAAGGCCTTATTACCCATAGCACCTCCACCTTATAACTCTTCTTCCCCTCAACCATCACCCCACCCTGCACCCTCTTCTAGAACCATCACTTTATTTACCTAAGTATCGATCTCTATGCAAACAACTACTATTTCCCCAATACCCACTGTTTAGAGACAATATCACCAAGAGTTTCTTTTTAATATATTATACATATATTATTTTATATATTAAAAACTGGTTTGGCATTGAATCTGTGAGTTTGTTATTGCTAAGTTATGCCTCCAGGTCAGTGAAAAGAACTGTAACAACAACCTTGCTAACAACTAAGCTAGTCAGAGCATAGAAATTAAGTCAAGGGAAAGATAAGTGATTAAAATTCCCAACTAACTGATCAACTGCACAAGAGCAAAGAACAAAATAGAAACATGGGAAGAAAAAGGAGGCAAGAGTACATGACTCCTCAAAAGGCTAACAATAATGCAATAAAGGAGTAGGTAGAAAGTGAAGGGGTGAATCCCCAGTTGCTGACGTCAAAAGAATGATAATAAGACTGTTCAGTGAGCTGAAAGAGGAGCTTAGAAAGGACATACAAAAGCAACTCAATGAATCTCAAGAGAACACAGAGTTAAAAAAACTCAGGAAAACACAAAAATGAATTCAAAGAGGATTTCAACAAACTCTGAAACGAACCTATAGAGATTATAAAAAATAAATGAAATAAAGATAGTACAAGATGTGAAAGAGTAGCTTCACAAAGATGTGGAAAAATCTAAACAAAAGAATCAAACAGTAACCTAATGGAAAAAAAGTTAAGTCAAATAAAAAATACAGTTGAAAGCCACTCCAACAGACTAGAACAAGTAGAAGACAGAATTTCAGGGCTCAAAGACAAAATAGATAATAAAGAGAAAGAACAGAAGAATTCTTAGACAAAAGACTCAAGAGCTAAGAAAGGAATATTCAAGAACTCTGGGACTCCATCAAAAGACCAAACCTGTATATCATGGGCATCAAAGAAAGTCTACAAGCCAAAGATATGGGTAATATATTCAACAAAATAATAGTAGAAAATTTCCCAAATTTCAAGAAAGAGATTCCCTTTCTGGTACAGGAAGCCTCCAGAACACCAAACAGACATGACAAAAATAGAACCTCTCCATGATATATTATAGTTAAAACAATTAGCACAGAGAGCAAGGAAAGAATATCGAAGACTGTAAGAGAGAAAAATCAAATAACATATGAAGGTAAACACATCAAAATAACAGCAGATTTCTCAACAGAAACTTTAAAAGCAAGGAGGACATGGTGAAAGGTACTTTGAACACTGAGAGAAAACAATTTCAGTCCTAGGATACTCTACTTAGCACAGCTATTATTAAAAATTGAAGGAAGAATAAAAATCTTCCAAGATAAGCAGAAATTAAAGCAATATATGACCACTAAACCACCATTACAGAAGATCATGAAAGGAAACCTATACACAGAAGATGAAAACAAATATAGTCATGAAAGAATGGGAATTATTAAACCTTAAGAGAAGAGCAGAAAAGTAATCAGAGTAAGCATAGAATTAGTTGCACACACACAAAGCCTTACACAACCAAAAAAACCTAATTCCAGCAATCACCACATACCTCTCAATATTAACACTGAGTGGTAATGGCCTCAACTCCCCCAACAAAAGACATCTTTTGGTAATCTGGACTAAAAGGAAAGAACCAACAGTGTGTTACTTACAGGAAACCTACCTTACAGATAGAAACAAGCATTACCTTAGGATGAAAGGGTAGAAGATTTACGCAAGATAATGGCCCCCGAAAGCAGGCAGGAGTAGTAATACTTACATCAGATAAAGTAGACTTCAAATTTTAAAAAGTCAAAGGAGAAAAAGAAGGTCACTTCCTATTAATAAAAGGAACAATACCTCAAGAGGAAATAACAATTGTTAACTTACATATGCCCAATGTCAATGCACTCAACTTCATTACACATACACTACTGGGATTAAAAGCACAAATAAACCCCAACACAGTGGTGATGGGAGACTTCCATACTCCACTATCACCAATAGATAAGTCATCCAGACAAAAAACAACAAAGAAACTTTAAAATCGAATGACACCATAGATTCTAATGGACCTGATCGATGTCAGTATTCCACCATGCAAAAGCATAATATGCATACGAACTATGTGGGTATGCTGCATGAGCTTGACTAAGAGTGATGGGGAAGGAGAAAAAGACACACACAGACATACAGACATACAACATAAAACAGAAAAGCTGGGGATGGGAAGGCTGCACATTCCTGATGGGAAACGTGAGTGCTTACCTGAGCCAGAATGTCTATTTTAATAGGTCAGCACAAGGAAAAGACTCAGGTAAAAATCAAACTTTAATAATTCTTGATGTAAGGTGAAAGGAATGAGGTCTGGTGGGCTAATTTTCCTAAGGCTAATGAAACTTAATGACAACACATCAGTTCTGGAATCATCAAGGCATATAGGACACCTTATCTAAGGTATTGATGAATCTGGCATCAGGGAGTCTCCTGACAGTTCTGGTACTTTATCTAGTTTTGCATCAGGGGCTAGTATGCAGACACAGCAGGTTATATTCTTCAAGGAGATGTGAGAACAAAGGTCAAGACACCAGGTACTGGGAAAAATATGGTAGAAGAGGCTGTGCACACTTCTACCATGGAGAGGCTGTGCATACTCCATTATATCCCAGTCTAGGTTTCACACGTGGTCTCCAACAATAATATACATTCTTCTCAGCAGCTCATGGAAATTTCTCCAAAATACACTATATTTTAGGTCACAAAGCAAGTCTTAACAAATATAAGACAATAGAAATAACCCCCTGTATACTGTCTGACTATAGCATGATAAAACTCAAACTGAACAACAACAAAAAAAAAAACAGCTGAAAATATCCAAACACCTGGAGACCAAACAACACATTTCTCCATAGTCATCAAAGAAATAAGTGAGGAAATCAAAATGTTCCTGGAATTTAATAAGAATGAAAGCACAACCTATTAGAATGTATGTGACACAGTTCTGAAAGGCAAAATATAGCTATGAGTGCATATATTAAACACACAGAAAGATCTCAAATAAACCACCTAATGCTTTCTCTCAAACTCCTAGAAAGGCAAAAACAAGGTAAATCTAAAGGTAGCAGGAGACAAGTAATAAAAATAATGGCCAAAATCAATGAAATACAGACCACAAAATCTGTACAAAGAATCAATGAAGCAAAAGCTGGCTCTTTGAAAAAATAAACAAGATCAATCCCTGTCAAATCTGACTAAAAAGAGGAGGGAAAAGACTCAAACTAATAAAACTAGAAATGAAAAAAGGGGAGATCACAACAAACACCAAGAAAATCCAAGGATTCAATAGGGACTACTTAAAAAATGTATATTCAAATAAATTGGAAAATCTAGAAGAAATGAGCAAATTTGTAGACACATATGACCATCTAAAATTGAACCAAGAGAATATCAATCATCTAAATAATCTATAACATGCAATGAAATTGAAGTTAGCAATAGAGTCTCCCTAAAAAGAAAATTCCAGGACCTGAAAAAATTCACTGCTAAATTCTACCAGACCTTTAAAGAAGAACTATCACTAACATTCCTTAGACTTTTCCAAAAATTCAATGGAAAAAACACTGACAAATTTATTCTGTGAAACCAGTATCATACTTATCTCAAAACTGAACAAGGACACAACCAAAAAAGAGAATAACAGACCAATCTCTTTAATGAAGTTGGATAAAAATTCCTCAATAAAATACTGGAAAACTGACTTAGCATATCAAAAAGATCATATGGATCAAGTCAATTTCATCTAAGGGATGCAGGGAAGGTTCAGCATATGCAAATCATTAGCTGTAATAACAACATATTAATAGTAGCAAAGACAAAAAACACATGATCATATCAATAGATATAGAAAAAGCCTTTGACAAAATTCAACATCTTTTCATGATAAAAGCTCTGATGAAACTAGGAATAGGAGGAATGTACCTCACCATAATAAAGGTTATATATGACAACCTTATAGCCAACATCATGCTAAATGGGGAAAAACTGAAACCATTTGCTCTAATATCAAGAATGAGTCAAGGGCGTCTACTCTCTCATTCTTATTTAACAGTCTTGAAATTTCTACCCAGAGCAATAAGACAGTAAGAAGAAATAAATGGAACACACATTGGAAGGGAAGAAGTCAAGCTATCCCTATTTGCAAAAAGTTCCTAAATATAACTCAAATAGCTCAGCAACCAAGAGAAAAGATTGACAAATGGGGCTACAGGAAATTAAAAACCTTCTGCACAACAAAAGGAATGGCCACATGATTAAAGAAGCATACCAGAGAATGGGAGAAAATCTTTGCCAGCTATACATCTGACCAGAATATAATTTAATCAGAATATGCAGGGAGCTCAAAAAACAACTAAACTCCCCCAAAATCAATGACCCAATGAAGAAATGGGCAAATGAATTCTGTCAACAGAGCCTTTTCAAAGGAAGAAGTCTGACTGGCCAAAAAACACATGAAGAAATGTTCAACATTTCTAATCACTAAAAGAAATGCAAATCCAAACCACATTAAGCTTCCACTCTCCTCCTGTTAGAATGGCTGCCACCAATAACACAACCACAATGTTGGCAAGGATATGAATATAAAGGAACCCTCATACACAGCTGGTGGGAATGCAAATTCGTTCAACTATTACAGAAAACCAAATGGAAGCATCTCAAAAAACTAAAAATTGAACTGACATTCCACACCTAGAGATCTACCAAAGGAATATAATTCAGATTACAATAAAGGCACCACATGCACATGTTTATTGCAGCACTATTCACAATAGGTAAGCTATGAAAAAGGCCAAGATGCCCCACTATGGATGACTGTATTAAGAAAATGGGGTATTTATATATGATGGAATTTTATTCAGCCACAAAGAAGAATGAAATTTTGTTGTTTATAGGTAAATGGATGGAACTGGAGAACATCATGTTAAGTGAAATTAGCCAGGTTAAGAAGGCCAAAAGCCACATATTTTTCTCTCATATGTGGAATGTAGACCTAAAACAAATTCAATGAAATTGAAAATTCATGCTAAGGGAGGTCACATACAAGAGGGGGAGAGTGAAAGAAGGAAGCTAAGACAGTGAATGTGGTTGATGTACTCTGTGCAAAAATGTAGAATTTCTAAATCTGTTGAAATCATAAGGGGACTATGGTAAAAAGAAGAAAATTAGAGGAGATGAACCAATTTTAGTTAAAATACATATAAGTGTGGAGATGTTACAAGGAAACCCCTTGTATAGTTCTCTTAAACAAACAAAATTGTCATTTTGTCCTTTTAAAAAATCAGAGAACAAGAGAGTAGAATTACTTGAAACTGCTCCACGAATGGAGGAGAGGGGATAAAGGGGAGTGATGGGAGAGATGAATTAAAGTATGATGTGTTAGATATATTGTAAGAACTTCTGTAAACATCACAATGAATCCCAGCACAATAGAAAAAGGAAAGAAAAAAAATAAAGCCAAGCACAATGTTCAACACATCAAAATATCAATTTTATCTTAAAGGAAACAGAAAATTTCTCTAGTCATAATTAAATTATCATCATTCTTTTAAAATTCAAAATTAAGGTATTAAATTTTCAAGAGCAAAATTTGCATCACTAAGTATAGATTTGTGATGTCCTATGTGGTTCACCAATATGATGTAGGCATGAACCCTTCCCCACCTAGCTTAAAATAAAGTAGAAGAAATAATAAATGCACTTACATAAACTGCCAAAAATTCTAGAGTGTTAGAGACCTACAGACACACTAAGTATACGTAGAGTTGCTGAGAGTAGAACAATATTTATATGTGACAGGAGGAATAATAGAAGTATCAACAAAAAAGTGACATTCCTACTGCATCATAGGAAGATATGTGATAAAATTCCATGTAGCATTTCAGAGCACTTGTTTGAACCCAAGTTATGTTCTATATTACCTTGTGGCATCAGTCATGTTACTCAAATTCTCTAAGCTTTCAAGTACTGAATCTGTAAAATGGGTATATAAATTCCCTGTATCATAATGCTATTGAAAGGATAAAAGAGATAGTACACATAAAATGTTTTCTTAATGCATAGGGCATAGCATAGAGGAAACTACTTTCCCTCTCCATAAATTATTGCTTTGAATAAAAAAAAATGAAATTTTGTGCTACTTCTGATCTCTTGAACAAGGATTAGGAGAAATGTTTTTACTCTGCTCTTTACTGCTCCCTATAGATTAGAATTGATAAATTTGAAATAAGGTAAGTGATTCTGTCATGCCCAGATCTCTCTCTCTCTCTCTCTCTCTCTCTCTCTCTCTCTCTCTCTCTTTCCTTGTCTCTCATTGAACAGCAGGCAAAGCAATGGATTCTCCTTTCTACTTCTGCTTCTGAGAAGTCCAGATATTTTATGTGCTCTGTCTATTCCTGCAAGTTATTTGAAGGAGGCTGTGGTCCTTCACATTGGCTTCTTACCTAAATATCAGCTCTGCTTATCCTCTAGAACTGAGGGGTAGATAGAATAGCATTGTGGATGCTCCTTTTGGCTTTGGGCTGGTTATTCTCCAAACCATCTTGGCTATCTATTTTGCATATCTCTATTCATTTAGATTTCTATTGATCTTATAAAGGGGAAGACTGTGAGTAATTTGCACCCTCAAGAACTTGATTATCTTCTAATATCTTGGGGAAAATGTAAATGGCTATATGAACTTACAAAATGTAGAAGAGTAAGATGAATTTTCATGCTATAGAAAGACTAACCTTCATGGAAGAACAAAATGTAATGATTTCTAGCACTCATTCCCTCACACTTTCAGTTTGCTTAAACTTTGTAATATTAAAATATTTAAATTTTCTTTCCATATAATCAGCTACATTTTTGATATATCTATATAAATGCATATTGTGGTGCTGTTTATCTTTTGTATAGACAACTTTGAAGAACGTAAAAACATGAAGAAAAGTATGCCCCAACCTTTGCTAAGAATAGGGCCTTTTCTAGTCATAGCTAGGTGGTTATTTCAACTAATAGAATCATTAAAGCATTACATAGAAACCACCTCTACCATCTGTCCAAAGCACACTGATGTATTTCAGTATGTCCTGCTCCTCCACTAAAGTATTAATTGCCCATATCTCAGACAAAAAGTCCTGGATATCTACTCCTTTTTAACATATTCCTGGTCTTACTTGTGACCAGCTGAGAGTGGGTCATTCCTTGGATTTTGTGTCTCAGGCACTTCTTCTGCCTGAAACTAATTGTAGTCAATTATTGAAAAACCCATTAAGCATAAAATGAAGCACTGTGTAAGCTTTTATTATTATTTTTTTGCCCTTGGATTTCTGGGTAAAACTGTTCTAAGTCAAACTTAACATTCACCCCCAATTACTCATGTTCAGACAGATCTTGCATACTAATACTTTGTTGAGGTCAAGGTCAGCAGAAGCATTCTAAACAGAAAACTTGCTGTGCTGTAAAACTGGGATGGATTCTGTTTCTCTTTCTATTATTATTTAAATTAGTAATGATCTGAAACTGTGGCCTGCATATATACCTTGGAAATTGAAAGCAGAAATCCAAATGTCTTTAAATTTACATATGACATGAGGTTGGGACATCAGGATGAGTTATGACAACTAAATCTGACTTAAAGTCAAATACCTTAAAGTCTTCTCATCATTTTTAATGAATATTCTCCCATTGGTTCCAATTTTCAAATATTTTCCAACTAGCCCTCTATTATCTAATATTTTTACATCAGTAAAGATATATAGAGAGATATTTATTGGGGTAGAAGAAGGTTATGTCAGCAAGAGAGTGTAGTAGGAGTTTTTACCACTCATCACCTTACAGAAACAACTTAAAAAACCATCCATACACAAAAATACCTTCATAACAGCTAAAGAATCAAATGAGAGATTACAGTGCTTGAATAGTGTACAAAGATTTAAAGAAGACACAATGAAGAGAGTAAAAAAATAGTTTCACTTTTTTAGACTTCATCCCTCCATAAAACCTCTGAGACATGGAGAAAAATAACTCTAGGTGGTGAAAGAAGAGAGAATTAGTTAAGTAATCCCACTTTGCCAAGGACCCCAGCGCTGAGCCCACTTCAGTGAATTTAAGATCCAGCCATCACTTCCAAGGTTCCAGGCTTTGTCCAATAGCATCAAGCTCCAGGCTTACTCCCTTGTGCTTTGATAGGGAAAGATCTTAAGGTCTTACCATCAAACCTATGACCAGTGGGATACAATATCCTCTATTTTTACATTTCCAAGTTCCAATGACCTTTCCTCTTCACTGGCTAAGCAAATGACCACCACGAAAATCACTGTGGACTAGGAAAACTGGTTGTGACTTGGACACAGATTGACAGGCACATATTTACATGGTAGGATGTTCAGGGTCCACTGCAGAGGGAAGTGAAAAGGACTTCTAGGAGATCCAAGATGGCAACTAGGGTATGGAAGCAGAAAGCCTAACCTTCACTCTAAACCTCGCTGAGAAGTTGGAGCCACACTTGGGTAACTCTGACTGCTGCTAGCCAAAATAATAACTGCCATCACACTAGGTGCAGGAAGAAATTCAAAAACTGACCCACAAATCAATCTTTAGTTGTACCTAACAGCTGCAACCCACTGCACAGCAAGAAAGGCGGGTCCAGCCCCAGGGAAACCCTCCTTCTCCACAATGATGTTTTTTTCTTTCTTTCTTTTCTTTTTTCTTCCTTTCTCTTCTCTTTCCTCCATCAAGCAGAAATAAAGCACCAACCAGGATCAAACCTTCAACACCATGAACACTTAGCCTGTGGAATGCCTCAACACATCACGTCACACTGAGAAAATTTGGAGCCATTTCTTACTGCTGTTGCCACCACTGCCAGCACCTCTGGCTCCAAAACTGCCTGCTCATCATTTGACAGAACAAACAGGTAAGCACCATGTACCATGCAGAACACCTTCAGCCACCCCTGAGAACATAAACCAGCACAGCTTCTGGTCAGACTGATCCCCCCCCACAACAAAACTTAATAACAAACAGTAAACTGTGACCTAGCAAAACAGCAGAGGGGACAGGTGAAAAGCTGAAAGTACACCAGAGAAGGGGAGAGGAAAGGAGTTAATATCAGCTTGAACTATCAGTAAACAATCATAGGAAAAACAGGAAGACTGAGAGCAGGTGAGCAATAAGCCACTCCCCAAAGCAGGGCAACTAGTGGACTACAGAGCTCATCTCTTGAGCCAGAGGGCAGCATCCACAACTGAACTGCCCCAGCTTACTGGGGAAGGAGCTGACAAAACAGCTGCAGCTGAAGGGTAACACAGCTATCAGGTGGGGGAAATCAATAGCTCTGACCACACTGCATGATCTGGCAAACCTATCTCACCTCACAATTTCAATTAAACTGGTAAACAGAAAAACAAAACACTACTCACAAGCCAATCACCTGGTGAGACCACATCAGAGCTTCTGCTTATATGCCAATACCAGGACTGGATGCCAGAGAAGTAACTCCATAACTTAAACTAAGACTGAAATTCTATTATTCTTGAACCTGGTGGAATTTTTTGTTGTTTATCCTGTTGATTTTTGTTTGTTTATTTTGTTATTGTGGGTTTTCTATTTTTATTTCTATTCCTATCACCATTTTTTTCTTTCTGTACTATCAACTTTACCATCATAATCTTCTCATCCCTACTCTCATCACCTTCACTCTCCCTTCCTCTCCTGTGCTAACAACCATTGCTCTCCACCCCCAAAACTCTTTCTGCCTCTTCTCACCCACTCTCTCCCTCACCCTCACCTTCCCTTCACATTCTCCCCCAACCTGTCACTAGACAACCTCTCCCTCCTACATACTCATCACCTGCTGACCAAACTACTATATGAACTTTACACAACCCCAAAACCCTGCAATCCTTGACATAAGCACCTTCCATTAGAATAACAGAAATATACCTAAACACACATGAGGACTACAAAAACCAGCAGGCCCCACACTGCTTCCCCCACTCACCCACCCAACTTCCTGCCTCCTCTTTAAGTGCCACCCTATCCCACTCCCCAAATTTCTATAATTAGCCTAACAAACGCTAATCCCCCAGTTTGCACTGCTTTATAGATAATACCAACAAGGGGTCTTCTATATAATATATAAAATACTGGTCAGGTACTGAACCTGTGAATTAGTTATTGATAAATTACACCCAGACTAGGGACAGAAATAGCACACCAACCTAGCTAAGAACCAAGACAGTCACAAAACAAAAATTAAATAAAGGGAAAGAAAACAGATGACTAAAACCACCAACTACCCTATCAAGAACATTGTTACAAACTACCAAGTGAACCAATGGGAAGAAGAAAAAGGGATGGAAACCACTCTCTTCAAAAAAAATAATTAAATACAAATTCAGAGGGAAATGAAGAAAATGGATACCCAGTTCCTGACTACAACAAAACAGATAAACAACATCAAGGAAACCAGCAATGCCCTCAAAAACTTCCTCAAAGAAGAAATCTTGCAAGTAATCACTGAGAATTTCATGGAGAAGATACTAAATGAGGTTAACCAAAATGTACAAGATGCACTCAAGAAATTTCAGGACACTAAAAATAAAAACAATGAGAAGACACAGAAACAAATAAATGAACTCAAAGGAGCCCTAAATAAACACCAAAGTGAAAGAGAGAACACCATAAATACACAGATGAATGAATTAAAGATGAAAATACAAAATATTAATGAGGAAGTGACCCATGATATGGAAAAGCTCAGAAAAAAGGATCAAACAGAAACACAAAACACACTGGAAGGCCACTCCAGCAGACTAGAACAAGTGGAATATAGAATCTCAGAACTGTAAGATAAAATAGAAATTAAATAAAAAACTGAAGAACTGTTAGTCAAACAACTCAAGACATGTGAAAGGAATATACAAGAACTCACTGACTCTATCAAAAGTCCAAACCTGAGAATCATGGGCATTGAAAAAGAAGAGGTCCAAGAAAAAGGGATTCATAATATATTCAATAAAATAATAACAGAAAATTTCCAAAATCTTGAGAAACTTATACCCATTCAGGTACAGGAAGCCTCCTGGACACCAAACAGACTTGACAAAAATAGAACTTCCTCATGACATATTATTATCAAAATAACAAGAACAGAGAATAGACAAAGAATATTGAAGTCTGTAAGAGAAAAGAAACCAATTAACATATGAAGGTAAACCTATCAAATCACAGCAGATTTCTCAACAGAAACCTTAAAAGCAAGAAAGGCATGGAGTGAGGTATTCCAGGCATTAAATGAAAATAACTTCAACCTTAGAATAATCAACCCAGCGAAACTATCATTCAAAATATATGGAGTAATAAAAATCTTCCACAATAAGCAGAAACTAAAACAATATATGACCACCAAGCCACAACTACAAAAGATCCTCCTCCAAGGATATCTGCACACAGATGATGAAAGCAAACAAAACCACAAGAGGACAGGCAGTATCAAACCACAGGAGAAAGAAAAGACAAGGAATCAGAGAGTAGAATTAATTCAGCTACACACAATAAAATCTTTAAACAACAAAAACAAGTAAATGGCAGGAATCACCGCACACCTATCAATATTAACACTGAATGACAATAGACTCAACTCCCCCATCAAAGGACACTATTTGCCAAACTGGATTAAAAAGGAAGATCCAACATTCCATTGTTTACAGGAGACCCAACTCATTGACAGAAACAAACACTGGCTTACTGTGAAAGGCTGGAAGAAAATTTACCAAGACCATGGACCCCAAAGACAGGCAGGAATAGCAATACTTATATCAGACAAAATAGACTTCAAACTTACATTGATCAAATGAGATAAAGAAGAACACTGTATACTAATAAAAGAGGAAATACACCAAAAGGAAATAAAAATTATCAACCTATATGCACCAAATGTCAGTGCACCCAATTTCATCAAAAATACTCTGAAGGACCTAAAAGCATATATAGACTCCAGCACAGTGGTAGTGGGAGACTTTAATACCTCCTTATTACCAATAGATAGGTCATCCAAGCAAAAAAATCAATAAAGTAATTCTAGACCTAAATCACACCATAGATTAAATGGACCTAGCAAATGTCTACAGAATATTTCATCCACCACTACACAATATACATTCTTCTCAGCAGCCCATGGAACTTTCACCAAAATTGATTGTATCTTAGGACACAAAACAAGCCTCAGCAAATATAAGAAAATAGAAATAATACCATGCATTCTATCTGATCACAATGCATTAAAGCTAGAACTCAATAACAAAAACAACAGCAGAAAATATGCAAAGAGTTGGAAGCTGAAAAACACATTGCTCAATGATCAGTGGGCCATTGATGAAATAAAAGAGAAAATTAAAAGTTTGCTGGAAGTTAATGAAAATGAAAACATGACCTACCAGAACCTATGGGACACAACAAAGGCAATTCCTAGAGGAAAGTTTATAACTATCAGTGCATATACTAAAAGGACAAATAAGCAACCTAATGCTACATCTCAAACTCCTAGAAAAACAAGAACAAGCAAAATCCAAATAAAGCACAGGGAGAGAAATAATAAAAATAGCAGCTGAAATTAATTAAATAGAGACCAAAAAAAACCATACAATCAATGAAACAATAAACTGGCTCTTTGAAAAAATAAACAAGATATACAAGCCCCTGGCAAATCTGACTACAGTGAAGAGGGAAAAAACCCAAATCAGAAATGAAAAAGGGGGGATAACAATAAACACCAAGGAAATCCAGGGAATCATCAGAGATTACTTTGAGAGCCTATATTCAAATAAATTTGAAAATCTTCAAGAAATGGATAAATTTCTAGACACTTATAAACTGTCCAAAACTGAACCAAGAGGATATTAACCACCTAAACAGATCTATAACATGAAATGAAATTGAAGAAGCAATAGAGTCTCCCAAAAAAGACTCTTTGCTGAATTCTATCAGACATTAAAAAAGAACTAATATGAACTCTCCTTAAATTTTCCATGAAATAGAAAGGGAAGGAATACTGCCTAACTCATTCTATGAAGCCAGTATTACAATCAACCCAAACCCAGACAAAGACACATCTAAAAAGGAGAATTATAGGCAAATCTCCTTAATGAACATTGATGCAAAAACTCTCAATAAAGTAATGGCAAACTGAATACAACAACATATCAGAAGGATCATTCACCATGACCAAGTCAGCTTCATCCCAAGGATGCAGGGGTGGTTCAACATATGCAAATCAATAAATGTAATACAGCACATTAATAGAAGCAAAGAGAAAAAACACTTTATCATCTCAGTAGATGCAGAAAAAGCCTTTAATAAGATTCAACACCACTTCATAATAAAAGCTCTAAGAAAACTAGGAATAGAAGGAACACACCTCAACCCTATAAAGGCTATATATGACAAAACTATAGCCAACATTATAATTAATGGAGAAAAATTGAAACCATTTGCTCTAAAATTAGGAAGAAGACAAGAGTGCCCACTCTCCCTAACTCCTATTTAACATCATCCTGGAATTCCTAGTCAGACTAGTAAGGCAAGAAGAAATAAAAGAAATACAAATAGGTAAAGAAACTAACAAAGTATTCCTATTTGCAGTTGACATGACCCTATACTTCAAAGACCCAAAAAACTCTACCCAAAAACTCCTAAATACCAAAAACAGCTTCAGGAATGTGCCAGGATACAAAATCAACTTATAAAAATCATTAGCTTTTCTATACACCAACAATGAACAAATTGACACAGAGTATATGGATACAATTCCATTTACAATAGCCTCAAAAAAAATCAAGTACCTAGGAGTAAACTTAACAAAGGATGTGAATGACCTCTATAAGGAGAACTACAAACCCCTGAAGAAAGAGATTGAGGAAGACTACAAAAGGTGGAAAGATCTCCCATTCTTGTGGATTGGTAGAATCAGCATAGTAAAAGTGGCTATACTACCAAAAGCAATCTACATGTTTAATGCAATTCCCATCAAAATCCCAATGACATTCATCACAGAGATTGAAAAATCTACCATAAAGTTCATTTGGAAACACAAGAGACCTCAAATAGCCAAGTCAATACTCAGCAAAAAGAGCAGTGCTAGAGGTATCACAATACCTGACTTCAAACAACATTACAAAGCCATAGCAATAAAAACAGCATGGTACTGGCACAAAAACAGATATGAAGACCAGTGAAAGAGAAGAGAGGATCTGTATATGAATCCATACAGCTATGCCCACCTTATTTTTTGACAAAGGCCTGGAGAAAAGACAGGCTCTTCAACAAATGTTGCTGGGAAAAGTGGTTATCTGCCTTCAGAAAACTGAAACTTGATCAATGTCTATCACCCTGAACTAGTATCAACTCAAAATGGATTAAGGACCTTAACATCAGACCCAAAATTGAAGTTAGTACAGGAAAGAGCAAGGAATACTCTAGAAGCAGTAGGTATAGGCAAGGACTTCCTTAATAGAACTCAAGCAGCCCAACAGCTAAGAGAAAGGGTGGAAAAATGGGAAGACATGAAATTAAAAAGCTTCTGCACAACAAAAGAAATGATCTCTAAACTGAAGAGACCACACACAGAGTGGGAGAAAATATTTGCCAGCTATACATCAGACAGAAGACTGATAACCAGAATATACAGGGAGCTCAAAAAACCAAACTCTCCCAAAACCAAAGAACCAATAAAGAAATGAGCAACTGATGTATTTGTTATATTTTCTATACTGGACATGTACTACATCTGTAAAAGGAAGCCTGGTCCTCTCTCTCAACAATAAATGTTATGAAGAAAATTAAAAAAAAAAAAAAAAAAAAAGAAAAGAAATGGGCAACTGAACTAAACAGAAATTTTCCAAAAGAAGAAATTCAAATGGCCAAAAAACACATGAAAAATTGCTCACCACTCCTGGCAATAAAGGAAATGCAAATCAAAACCACACTAAGATTCCACCTTGGGGGGGATTCCAAGATGGCAGCTAGAGGGAGGAAGCAGAAAGCATACCTCCTAAAGTGAAATCTTGGAGAGATGCTTGAGACAAACCTTGCAGGCAAGGCCACCATGAAGAGGAAAAACAATGACCCCTCCACACCTCCAGCCTGCACAGAGAATCTCCACTTCACATTAAACAGAGAAACCAGGAGGGCCCCCGGGCCACCAGACACCCATGCCCATATGGCTTGGGAAGATGAGGAGAAGGTGAGCTAAGAGGTACACGGTACTTCCACAGACGACCCTGGGCCAGATCAGCATAGCCCCCTGTGCAGACAGACCCTCACCTGGGGAAAAAAGAGAAACTGAGTAATAAACAATAAGAACAATAAAGACACATAGCAAAGAGGGTGGGGCACCCTGAGCAATGAAGAGGGGAGGAAGGAAATCCCTCCCGGAGCTGTAAATAAACAAGCTGGGCCTGGCCGGAGAGGGCAGGAGCGGGGGCATGTGCCCAGCAACCAGGAGCGGGAAAGCTTGTGAGAGTGGCAGAGGGAAGAAAACTCCACAGGAGAGGGGAGAAGACCCACCTCCCACGCGAGCTGCGCCTGGCAGGAGCAGCAGCACACGCCCAGCAATCAGGAGCGGGAAAGCTTGTAAAAGTGGTGGTGGGAGGAAAACTCCACAGGAGAGGAGGGGAATACTCACTTCCCACATGAAGTGTAAATAAACACACAGGCCTGAGAAAGCAGATGCAGTCTCACCTCCCCCAGTGTGCATGGAAAGGGCAAAGCTTGTAGCAGCAGCTCGCCCACAGGAGAACTCTGAATGAACAAAGCCTGCGGGGCCAAGTGAGTGCTAAGCTCACCCCTGACATCTGCATAAATAATGCCGCCAGCAACAGCAGGCTGACAGCAGCAAGCAGGCAAGCCACAGCCACAGACAGCCATTCACATATCTATCTCCAGACTCTTTTTTTCTCTCTCCCTACCTTTGATGAGAAAACAACCAAACTACACCTGCATGCTGAAAAACTTACTGAAACTGTATTGCATTTGAACTTGGGATACTTTGTGGGGGATTTTTTGTTTTCTTGGGGTTTTTTTTGTGCAGTTTTGTTCTACTTTATGTTTCCCCTTTGATGAGACAATTACAGAACAACTTCTGAGGCACCATGTCCAGGATTGGAGGCTGAGGGACGAACACCAAAATTATTAACACTGAAACTTCATTGCGTTTGAACTTGGAGGTTTTTTTTTTATTTATATATATATTTTTTTCTTTCATTCACTTATTTTTTATTTTTATTCTTATCTTTATTCTTTTTTTTATTTTCAATCCTCTCTGTCTCTCTAATGCCTTTTCAGCTTACAGTTGAATAGTACACTGTCTCTCCCGTTTAAATCTTTGAAACTTTTTTTGTTTGTTTCTTTGTTTTGTTTTTTTTCTACTTGATTATTTGTTTTTCCCTTTTCCTTTAACTTCTTTGCTTACCACCCCTCTCACCCTTCCACACTAAATATCACTAGTGCTAGTATTACAAGCCAGAAAACACTTAATTGCACACAGTAGAGGGACAGTAACAACACCAAGGGCAATGACAGGAAGACAGCAAAAACAGGGAAACTAGTTTCCCCACAACAAAAAATTAGTACAGCAACCAGAGGGAAATGAAGAAAACAGATACTCAGAACCAGAGTCCAACAAAATGAAGATAAACTATGCCAAAGGACCCAATGAAGCCTACAAGAATAATTTAAAAGAAGACATACTACAGGTACTCAATGAGAATTTTATAGAGATGATACTGGATACGGTCAACCAAAATGTACAGGAGACACTCAAGAAATTCCAAGACAACAAAAATAGAGAATTAAAAATAAAGGAAACCATAGAAGCACTGTATAAACACCAAAGTGAAACAGAGAACATGATTAATAAAGAGATAAATGAATTCAGGACAAAAATAGACAACATAAAAGAGGAAACAACCCAGGATATGGAAAACCTCAGAAATAAGAACAAAACAGAATTGCGAAACAAAAGAGAAGGCCAATCTAGCAGAATAGAACAAACAGAAGACAGAATCTCACAACTCAAAGATGAAATGGAAATTAAAGGAAAAACAGAAGAACTATGAATTAAACAACTCAAGACCTGTGAAAAGAAAATGCAAGAACTCACTGACTCCAAAAAAGACCAAACTTGAGAATCATGGGCATTGAAGAAGAAGAGGTGCAAGCAAAGGGAATGCATAATATATTCAACAAAATAATAACAGAAAATTTCCCAAATCTAGAGAAAGATATTCCCATAGAGACGCGAGAGACCTCCATGACTCCAAACAGACTAGATGAAAAAGAACTTCCCCAAGAAATACCATCATTAAAACAACAAGTTCAGAAACTAGGGAAAGAATACTGAAGGCTGTAAGAGAGAAAAAACAAATAACATGCAAAGGTAAACCCATCAAAATCACAGCAGACTTCTCAACAGAAACATTAAAAGCAAGAAGAGAGTGAGGTGAGATCTTCTGGGCACTGAATGAAAATAACTTCAACCCCAGGATACTCCACCCAGCAAAACCATGAATCAAAGTAGATGGAGCAATAAAAGTCTTCCATGATAAGCAGAAACTAAAACAATATGTGACCACAAAGTCACCACTACAAAAGATTCTCCAAGGGATTCTGCCCACAGAAAGTGAAACCCAACTTAACCATGAAAGGACAGGCAGCATCAAACTGCAGGAAAAGAAAAAGCAAGAAAGTAGAGAGTAACCTCAATGTAGGTACACACAATCAAAGCTTCAAACAACTAAGACAACTAAGTGACAGGAATCACCACATACCTATCAGTACTAACCCTTAATGTTAACGGACTTAATTCACCCATCAAAAGGCACCATTTGACAAACTGGATTAAAAAGGAAGATCCAACAATTTGTTGCTTACAGGAGACCCATCTCACCAACAGAAATAAACATAGGCTTAGGATGAAAGGCTGGAAGAAGATTTACCATGCCAATGGCCCCCAGAAACAGGCAGGAGTAGCAATACTTATCTCTGACAAAGTAGACTTCAAACCTACATTGATCAAATGAGATAAAGAAGGACATTCCATACTAATGAAAGGGGAAATAGACCAAAAGGAAATAATTATCAACCTATATGCATCCAATGTCAACACACCCAATTTCATCAAACATACACTGAAAGACCTAAAAGAATATATTAACTCCAACACAGTGGTTGTGGTAGACTTTAACGCCCCATTATCATTAACAGATACGTTATCCAAACAAAAAATTGATAAAGAAATCCAAGATTTAAACTATATCACAGATCAAATGGACCTACTTGATGTCTACAGAACATTTCATCCAACCTCTACACAATATATATTCATCTCAGCAGCCCATGGAACCTTCCCGAAAATAGATTATATCCTAGGGCACAAAGCAAGTCTCAGCAAATATAAGAAAATAGAAATTATACCGTGCATACTATCTGATCACAATGCAATAAAACTAGAACTCAACAACAAAAGTAAAGACAAAAAACATGCAAACAGCTGGAAACTTCATTACTAAATGAAGAATGGATTATCGATGAAATAAAAGAGGAAATTAAAAAGTTCCTGGAAGTCAATGAAAATGAAAACACAACCTGCCGGAACCTATGGGACACAGCAAAGGCAGTCCTGAGAGGAAAATTTATAGCCATGAGTGCGTATATTGAAAAGACTGAAAGATCCCAAATCAATGACCTAATGATGCATCTCAAATTCTTAGAAAAACAAGAACAAGCAAATCCCAAAACAAATAGAAGGAGAGAAATCATAAAAATAAGAGCTGAAATCAACAAAATAGAAACCAAAAAAACCATACAAAGAATTAATGAAACAAAAAGTTGGTTCTTTGAAAAAATAAACAAGATCGATAGACCCCTGGCAAACCTGACTAAAATGAAGAGGGAAAAAACCCAAATTAGAAGAATCAGGAATGCAAAAGGGGAGATTACCACAAACACCATGGAAGTCCAGGAAATCATCAGAGACTACTTTGAGAACCTATATTCAAATAAATTCAAAAATCTTAAAGAAATGGACAGATTTCTTGATACATGTGATCATCTAAAACTGAACCAAGAGGAAATTAATCACCTAAATAAATCTATAACACAAAATGAAATTGAAGCAGCAATCAAGAGTCTCCCTAAAAAGAAAAGTCCAGGACCTGATGGATTCTCTGCTGAATTCTATCAGACCTTTAAAGAAGAACTGATACCAACCCTCCTTCAACTGTTCCACAAAATAGAAAGGAAAGGAAAACTGCCAAACACATTTTATGAAGCCAGTATTACACTTATCCCAAAACCAGGCAAAGACACCTCCAAAATGGAGAACTATAGGCCAATCTCCTTTTTTTTTCATGAAAGATTGCATTTACTTATTTATTTATTTATTTATTTTTTGGCTTAAAGTACATATTAGTTTTTAATCTTGTTTCTAATTGGGTAGTTCATCTTGTATATATTCTTTTTTTTAAAATTGTTTTATTATTCATATGTGCATATAAGGCTTGGGTCATTTCTCCCCCTTGTCCCCACCCCCTCCCTTACCACCCACTCTGCCTCCTCCCTTTCCCCCCACGCCCTCAATACCCAGAATAAACTATTTTGCCCTTATCTCTAATTTTGTTGAAGAGAGAGTATAAGCAATAATAGGAAGGAACAAGTGTTCCTGGTTGAGATAAGTATAGCTATACAGGGAGTTGACTCACATTAATTTCCTGTGCGTGCATGTTACCTTCTAGGTTAATTCTTTTTGATCTAATCTTTTCTCTAGTTCCTGGTTAGGCCAATCTCCTTAATGAACATAGATGCAAAAATCCTCAACAAAATAATGACAAACAGAATTCAACAACACATCAAAAAGATCATTCACCACGACCAAGTAGGCTCCATCCCAGGAATGCAGGGGTGGTTCAACATATGAAAATCAATAAACGTAATAAACCACATTAACAGAAGCAAAGACAAAAACCACTTGATCATCTCAATAGATCCAGAAAAAGCCTTTGATAAGATCCAACACAATTTCATGATAAAAGCTCTAAGAAAACTAGGAATAGAAGGAAAGTACCTCAACATTATAAAAGCTATATATGACAAACCTACAGCCAGCATTATACTTAATGGAGAAAAACTGAAACCATTCCCTCTAAAATCAGGAACTAGACAAGGATGCCCACTATCTCCACTCCTATTCAACATAATACTGGAATTCCTAGCCAGAGCAATTAGGCAAGAAGAAGGAATAAAAGGAATATGAATAGGTAAAGGAACTGTCAAAATATCCCTATTTGCTGATGACATGATCCTATACCTTAAAGACTCAAAAAACTCTACTCAGAAGCTTCTAAACATCATGAATAGCTATAGCAAGGTAGCAGGATATAAAATCAACATAGAAAAACATTAGCATTTCTATACACTTACAATGAGCAAACTGAAAAAGAATATATGAAAACATTTCCATTTACAATAGCCTCAAAAAAAATTAAATACCTAGGTGTAAACCTAACAAAAGATGTGAACAACTTCTACAAGGAAAACTGTACACTTCTGAAGAAAGAGATTGAGGAAGACTATAGAAAGTGGAGAGATCTCCCATGCTCATGGATTGGTAGAATGAACATAGTAAAAATGTCTATACTCCCAAAAGTAATCTACATGTTTAATGCAATTCCCATCAAAATTCCAATGACATTCATTAAAGAAATTGAAAAATCTACCGTGAAATTTATATGGAAACACAAGAGGCCACGAGTAGTCAGGGCAATACTCAGTCAAAAGAACAATGCTGGAGGTATCACGATACCTGACTTCAAACTGTATTACAAAAAGCAATAACAATAAAAACAGCATGGTACTGGCACAAAAACAGACATGAAGACCGGTGGAACAGAATAGAGGACCCATATATGAAGCCACACAACTACAACCAACTTGTCTTTGACAAAGGAACTAAAAATATACAATGGAGAAATAGCAGCCTCTTCAACAAAAACTGCTGGGAATACTGGTTAGCAGTCTGCAACAAACTGAAACTAGATCCATGTATATCACCCTATACCAATATTAACTCAAAATGGATCAAGGATCTTATTATCAGACCACAAACTCTAAAGTTGGTACAGGAAAGGGTAGGAAATACTCTGGAGTTAGTAGGTATAGGTAAGAACTTTCTCAATGGAACCCCAGCAGCACAGCAACTTTAAGATAGCATAGATAAATGGGACTCACAAAACTAAAAAGCTTCTGCTCAACAAAGGAAATTGTCTCTAAACTGAAGAGAACACCCACGGAGTGGGAGAAAATATTTGCCAGCTACACATCAGACAAAGGATTGATAACCAGAATATATAGGGAACTTAAAAACTAAATTCTCCCAAAACTAATGAACCAATAAAGAAATGGGCAAGTGAACTAAACAGAACTTTCTCAAAAGAAGAAATTCATGCGGCCAAAAAAACACATGAAAAAATGCTCACCATCTCTAGCAATAAAGGAAATGCAAATTAAAATCACACTAAGATTCCACCTCACCCCTGTGAGAATGGCCATCATTAGCAACACCACCAACAACAGGTGTTGGCGAGAATGCGGGGAAAAAGGAACCCTCTTACACTGTTGGTGGGAATGTAAACTAGTACAACCACTCTGGAAAAAAATTTGGAGGCTACTTAAAATCTAAAGATTGATCTACCATTTGATCCACCAATACCACTCTTGGGGATATACCCAAAAGACTGTGACACAGGTTACTCCAGAGGCACCTGCACACCCATGTCTATTGCAGCACTATTCACAATACCAAAGTTATGGAAACAGCCAAGATGCCCCACTACTGATGAATGAATCAAGAAAATGTGGTATCTATACACAATGGAATTTTATGCAGCTATGAAGAAGAATGAAATGTTATCATTCGCAGGTAAATGGATGGAATTGGAGAACATCATTCCGAGTGAGGTTAACCTGGCCCAAAAGACCAAAAATTGTATGTTCTCCCTCATATGTGGACATTAGATCAAGGGCAAACACAACAAGGGGATTGGACTTTGATCACATGATAAAGTGAGAGCACACAAGGGAGGGGTGAGGATAGGCAAGACACCTAAAAAACTAGATAGCATTTGTTGCCCTCAACACAGAGAAACTAAAGCAGATACCTTAAAAGCAACTGAGGCCAATAGGAGAAGGGGACCAGGAACTAGAGAAAAGGTTAGATTAAAAAGAATTAACCTAGAAGGTAACACACATGTACAGGAAATCAATGTGAGTCAATGCCCTGTATAGCTATCCTTATCTCAACTATCAAAAACCCTTGTTCTTTCCTATTATTGCTTATACTCTCTCTTCAAGAAAATTAGAGATAAAGGCAAAATAGTTTCTGCTGTGTATCAACGGGGTTGGGGGAGACGGAGGGGGCAGAGTGGGTGGTAAGGGAGGGGGTGGGGGCAGGGGGGAGAAATGACCCAAACCTTGTATGCACATATGAATAATAAAACAATAAAATTTTTTAAAAAAGCTATAATTAAAAAAAAAAATCTCCTGAAGGAAGCTGCCCAGCACAAAACTGACATTTAATCTGTCTCAGATGACCCCATGTAAACATGTAAGGAAGCCAGATCCAAAGGGCAAAAGGCCAGGAGAAGGATGGGGGACTAGCTCACAGAAGGAGTGTGAGGACAAGGAACAAGCAGCAAGCTGTTTGTGGACTTAGTATCTGCAGCCAGGCCATGCAAAAGGATTCCCAGGGATGACTCCTAAAGGAAGAGTTCACAGCCTATATCCACTAGTACCACTGTAACTACAACAGCAATAGCTGTTATGTATGTGTCCCCAATAAAAATAAATAAATAAATAAATAAGAAGATTCCACCTCACTCCTATTAGAATAACTATTTTCAACAACACCACTAACAATAGGTGTTGCAAGGATATGGGGGAAAGGGAACCCTCATATGCTGCTGGTGGGAATGCAATCTGGTACAGCAACTCTGGAAAACAATATGGAGGCTTTTTAAAAAACTAAACATAGATTTGCCACATGATCCAGCCATACCACTCTTGGGGATATTCCCAAAGGAATGTGACTCAGATTACTCCAGAGGCACCTGCACACCTATGTTTATTGCAGCGCTGTTTACAATAGCCAAGTTATGGAAACAGCCAAGATGTCCCACTACAAACAAACAAATTAAGAAAATGTGGTGTTTATACACAATGAAATTTTACTCAGCCATGAAAAAGAATGAAATCTTGTCATTCTCAAGTAAATGGATGCATCTGCAGAAAATCAACGTAAGTGAACTTAGTGAGGCCCAGATGGCCAAAACTTGCATGTTCTCCCTCATATGCTGATTTTAGACCTAAAACAAATCCAGTAATATTATTGGACATGGGTCACATGCTAAGAGGAGAATGCATGCAGGAGGAATAGGGAAAGGTAGGAATCCCAAAACTTGAAAATGTTCGATGTACCCACTGTGGAGGCGCAAATAAAGTCATCTTAAACTGACAGAGGCCACTATGGGAAGGTGACCAGAAAGTAGTGAAGAGGTCTGGTAGAGATGAACCAATTTGGGTTGTAATACACTTGTACATGGAAGCAATACTAAGAATCTCTCTGTATAACTATCCTTGTCTCAAACTAGCAAAACCACTATGTCTTCCTTATTATCACTTCCTTATTGCGTCTTCTGTTCAACAAAATTGGTGAAGGCAAAACAAGTTCTGCCTGGAAGTGAGGGGATTGGGAGGAAAAGGGAGGGGCAGTGGGGAGAGATGGCCCAAAACATGTGTTCACATATGAATAAATGAATAAAAAATAAAGAAAGGGATTTCCATTTGGGAATGGTGACCTCACTTGTAGGAGGAGCAATCCAGCTGCCTGTGGAAGTAAGTGATCCCTGGGACACAGATTACTATGGCAAGAGCAGGCAGAATCACTCATCACTCAGATTCCTTTCGTTTGATCACCTTCTCTACCTCAGAACCCTGGAGACATCTAGTAGAAATGAAGGTGTTGTTCATGCATTTCTGTGCCTATGTAAGCACTGATGGAGCACCTGTGATGTGCACATCAACCAGGCAGTCCAGTGGCTTGCAGTAGGAGTGACTTGAGGATGGCTCCTGAACTCAATGTGTTGCCATTCTATAAAAGGAAAAGACATACACAGTTATTGTCAGACAGACAAAACTGAGGGAAGTCCTCGCCACTTGACTTGTCTTACAAGATGTACTACAAGAAGTTCTTAAAGTTGAAATAAAAGAATAATAACAACATAAAACTTGTGCATTTGAAATTCATTCAGTATAGAGTATTGTCAAATTTCAGAATACTCTAATACTTTTAATTATAGCATACATTTTAAAAGATAAAAGTATCAAAAACAAGCATAGCTACAATTTTAATGTTTAAAAACATGAACTGTGACAACAACATAAAATTTGAAAGAAGAGTAGTTGAAGTGTTTTCTATACAAATTATTGCTATTAGTTTTAAATAGAGTGTTATAACTATATAATGTTCTAGGAAAACATGATAACCATGAAGAAAAACTTACAGTATATATGTAAAATATAAAGAGGCAGAAATCAAAGCATACTATGCTAAAAATTAAATAAGTGAGAGATAAGCAAAGAAACTTCATAGCAGTCAGAAAATAATTAACAAAATAGCAATCATAATTACTTCAAATACAAATGGGTTAAACTCTGAATTAAAAGACACAGTGGTCGAATGGATAATAAGAAAGATTCATCTGTATGCTGCCTATAAAAAACTCATTTAAGAACACAGGTAAGCTGAAAGTGAAAGATATAAAAAGACATTCATGCAGTTGTTAACAAAAAGTGAACAAGGTAGCAATATTCACATTAGACAAAAAATACTACCTCAAAAACTCTCATGAGACAAAAGAAGCAATTTTGTAATGATAAAAGTGTCAAATTGATATAAAAATCATGAACATATATATGCTCAGTATTGAGCACCTAAATACTTAAAACACACACTGGTACAACTGAAGAGAGAAATAGGAAGTAACAATAATAGTGGGAGACTTTTAGAATCCTGCTTTCAACAATGGATAGAATATCTAGACCAAAATTTAACGAAGAAGCAACAGATTTAAACAACACTGTAAACTCATTGTACCCAACAGACATATGCAGAACATTTTATACAAACCAGTAAAATACACATTCTTTTCAAAAACACATAGAATGTGCTCCAGTAGCAATCAGATGTTATACCACAAAACAAGTCTTAACAATTTAAGAAAACTGAAATTATATCAGTAAATTCTGATTACAGTGGCATGAAATTAGAAACCAATAGTAGGAGGAAAATAGAAAACTTGCAAATTGTTGTTAAGCAACACAATTCTGAACAACACATGGGTAAAAGAAGAAATCACAAGAGAACTTTAAAGATACTTAAAACTGAGAGGCTGAAAGAGGGTTAATATGGTAGGTATACTTTGCATATGTGTATGAAAATAGAACAATGAAACCTTAAAACAAGCAATTGTTTTAAGGTGAGTAGGTGGGAAAAGGGAGAATGATAGAGGGGTGAATCTATTTAAGGTATATTTTAACACATATGCAAATGTCACACACACTCTGTACAACTATTATATGCTAATAAAAAGAACAAAATAAACAGTTTTGTGTGATTCCATCTTAGAGAAAAATACTTAAGACAAAAGGAAACACAACCAAATCTGACAACATTCAGCAAAAGCAATTCTAATAGGGAAGCTTTTAACAATAAACACCTACATCTGACATGTTCTTCACCTGGATTACATTATACTAGGTTAACTAAGCCAGGCACAAAAAGAAAAATACTGCATAACATTACTTGTAGACAGAGTCTAAAAAGGTCATTTTCATAGAAGCAGAGAACACAATGATGATTGCCAAAGGCAAGAGAAAGAGAAAACTGAGATGTTGGTCAAAGGATACCAAGTTTCAGTTATGTTTCAGTAAGTTCTGGAAACCTAATATACAACATGGTGACTGTTCCTAATGATAGTGTACTGTGTTGAAATTTATTTGGAGTAGATCTTGACTGTTCCTACTAAACACTCAAAATGGTAACTATGTAAGTTGATAGATACATAAATTAGCCTAGCAGAGGTAATAATTTTACAATGTATGTGTACATCAAAATATCATGTGCATACCTTAAATATACACATCATATTTGTAAATTATACCTTAATAAACTGTGAATAAATATCACTGACCAAACTCACATTGATTAATCAGTTAGTCATTAAAAATCAACACTGCAGGGGTTTCAAGATGGTGACTAGAGGGAAGTAGCTGACAACGTGAGCTCCATAAATCCGGAATCTTGCTGAGACACTGGAACCACAACTGGGAGAAAAAAAAACACCAAGAATAAGCAAAACTCAGACACCCCAAATACCCCACCCTTACAGGGCTTTTCCATACCATATTACACTGAGAAAACAGGAGGGCTTCCTAGCCCCAAGATGCTGTTGGCTCCAAACCTGCTTGGGAGACATGGACCAATAGGTGAGTTGAGCAGTTAAGCGGCACATGGTACTCCCACAGCCACCCCTGGGAAAAGCCAGCATAGCTCCCTGAACAGACTGACCCCCACTGTGCATAAAGAAAAAAAAAAACTGAGCAATAAACTGGCAATTGAAAAGGACATGCAGCAGAGAGGGCTGGGTGCTTTGAGCATACCAGAGAAGGGGGGAGGGGCAGCTTCCCACGTGAACTTTCAGCAAGCAGCCTGCAGGAGCACCCAGCTGCTGAGCTTGGAGTAACACCAAAATACCATTGTTTCTAAACCTAGATTTTTTTTTCTTTTTCTTCTTCTTTCTAACTACTTGTCTTGTTCACTGTGTGTTAGTTCACTATCTCTCCCTGTAGATATTTTTGGTTCTCCATTTTTTTCTTTCTTTTGCTTTTTTCTCTTGCTCTCTATGTACTTACCTTGTTCATTGTTTGTTAGTCCATCAGCTTTCCCTGTTGATTTATTTTTTCTTTTTCTTCTCTCTTTCTCTTTCTTTTCTCTCTTCCCTTCCTGATTTTATTAGTTTTACTATTGTAAGTTAGCCAATACCAAATTACACGCAGAACAGCATTAGAAATATCACCAAGTGGAATGATGGGAAGATGAAAAAGGGATGGAAACCATTCTCCTAATTCAGTACAGGATACAGAAGGAAATGAAGAAAACGGATACCCAGTCCCAGATCCCAACAAAACAAACAGACTATCCCAAAGAAACTAACGAAGCCCACAAGAACACCCTGAAAAAGGAAATCACTGAGAATTTCATGGAGATGTTACTAGACAAAGTCAACCAAAATGTACAGGAAGCACTCAAGAAATTCCAAGGCAACAAAAACAGAGAATATGAGAAGACACAAAGACAAATAAGTGAACTCATAAGAGCCCTAAATAAATACCAAAGCACAGCAGAGAACACCATAAATACAGACATAAAAGAATTAAGGATGAAAATTGATAATATTACAGAGGAAGTGACCCAGAAAAACTCAGAAAAAAGTGAAACAGAAATACAAAACACAATGGAAGGCTACTCCAGCAGACTAGAACAAGCAGAAGACAGAATCTCAGAACTTGAAGATGAAATGGAAATTAAAGGAAAAACTGAAGAGAAATTACTCAAACAACTTAAGACCTATGAAAGGAATATGCAAGAACTCACCAACTCTATCAAAAGACCAAACCAGAGAATCATGGGCATTGAAGAAAGAGGAGAGGTGCAAGCAAAAGGAATGCATAATATATTCAACAAAATAATAACAAATAATTTTCCAAATCTAGAGAAAATTATGCCCATTCTGGTACAGGAAGCCTCCAGGACACCAAACAGACTTGAACAAAATAGAACCACATGACATGTTGTCATTAAAACAACAAGCACAGAGAATAGAGAAAGAATATTGAAGGCTGTAAGAGAGAAAAAACAAATAATATACAAAGGTAATCCCACCAAAATCACAGCAGATTTCTCATCGGAAACCTTAAAAGCAAGAGGAACATGGAGTGAGGTTTTCTGGGTACTGAAGGAAAATAACTTCAACCCTAAGATACTGTACCCAGCAAAACTATCATTCAAAATATATGGATCAATAAAAGTCTTCCATGACAAGCAAAAACTAAAATAATATTTGACCACCAAGCCACCACTACAAAAGATTCTTCAAGGAATCCTACATACAGAAAATGAAAGCATACAAAACTATGACAGGACAGGCAGTACTAAACCACAGGAGAAGAAAAGGAAAGAATGTAGAGATAAACATTGATTTAACTCCACACAATGAGACCCTTAAACAACAATGACAACTAAATGACAGGAATCACCACATACCTATCAATACTACCACTGAATGTTAACGGACTTAATTCCCCCATCAAAAGGCACCCATTGGCAAACTGAATTAAAAAAAGAAGATCCAACAATCTGTTGCTTACAGGAGACCCACCTCATCAACAGAAACAAACACTGGCTTAGGGCAAAAGGCTGGAAGAAGACTTATCATGCCAATGGCCCTGAAAACAGGAGTTTTCCAAGTGGGTCTAGCAATACTTACTTCAGACAAAGTAGATTTCAAATCTACTTTGATCAAACAAGATAAAGAAGGACACTCCACTAATAAAAGGGGAAATACACCAAAAGGAAATAACAATTGTCAACCAATATGCACCCACATCAATGCACCCAATTTTATCATACTCTGAAGGACCTAAAAATATATATAAACTCCAACACAGTGGTAGTGAGAGACTTTAATATCCCCCCCTATCACCAATAGAGAGGTCATCCAAACCAAAAATTAATAAAGAAATCTTAGATCTAAATCACACCATAGATCAAGTGGACCTAGCAAATGTCTACAGAGTATTTTATCCACCACTGCACAATATGCATTCTTCTCAGCAGCCCACAGAACTTTCTCCAAAATTGATCATATCCTAGCACTAGCAGGCCTCAGCAAATATAAGAAAATAGAACTAATACCATGCATTCTATCTGACCACAATACATTAAAACTAGAACTCAATAACAAAAACAGCAGTAAAAAACATGCAAACAATTGGAAGCTGAACAACACATTGCTCAATGATCAGTGGGTCATTGATGAAATAAAAGAGGAAATTAAAAAGGTTCCTAGAAGCTAATGAAAATGAAAACACAACCTACCGAAACCTATGGGACATAGAAAAGACAGTCCTGAGAGGAAAGTTTATAGCCATGAATGCATATATTAAAAGGACAGAAAGATCTCAAATCAATGACCTAATGCTACATCTCAAACTCCTAGAAAAATAAGAACAAGCAAATCCCAAAACAAGCAGAAAGAGAGAAATAATAAAAATAGAGGTTGAAATCAATGAAATAGAAACCAAAAAAAACCATACAAAGAATCAATGAAACAAAAAGCTGGTTCTTTGAAAAAATAAATAAGATCGATAGACCCCTGGCAAACCTGACTAAAATGAAGAGAGAAAGAACCCAAATCAGTAAAATCAGAAATGCAAAAGGAGAGATAACAACAAACACCACAGAAATCCAGGAAATAATCAGAGACCACTTTGAGAGTCTATAATTTAATAAATTTGAAAGTCTTGAACAAATGGGCAGATTTATAGATACTTATGACCATTCTAAATTGAACCAAGAAGACATTAACTACCTGAATAGATCTACAACCAAAATGAAATTGAAGCAGCAATCAAGAGTCTCCCAAAATAGAAAAGTCAAGGACCTGATGGATTTTCTGCTGAATTCTATCAGACATTTAAAGAACTAATACCAACCCTCCTTAAACTGTTCCATGAAATAGAGAGGGAAGGAAAACTGCCTAACTCATTTTATGAAGCTAGTATTACACTCATCCCAAAACCAAAGACACCTCCAAAAAGGAGAACTATAGGCCCATCTCCTTAGTGAACATTGATGCAAAAATCCTCAATAAAATATTAGCAAACCGAATTCAACAATACATCAGAAAAATGATCCACCACAACCAAGTTGGCTTCATCCCAGGAATGCAGGGGTGGTTCAACATACAAAAGTCAATAAACGTAATAAACCACATTAACAGAAGCAAAGACAAAAGCCACTTGATCATCTCAATAGATGCAGAAAAATCCTTTAATAATATCCAACACCACTTCATAATAAAAGCTCTGAGAAAGCTAGGAACAGAAGGAAAGTACCTCAACATCATAAAGGCTATATATGACAAACCTACAGTCAACATCATACTGAATGGCGAAAAACTGAAACCATTTCCCCTAAAATCAGGAGTGATACAAGGGTGCCCACAATCCCCACTCCTATTCAATATAGTACTGGAATTCTTAGCCAGAGCTATCAGGCAAGAATAAGAAATAAAAGGAATATAAATAGGTAAAGAAACTGTCAAAGTATCCCTATTTGCAGAAGATATGATCCTATACCTTAAAGACCAAAAAAACTCTACCCCAAAACTCCTAGACACCATTAACAGCTACAGCAAGGTAGCAGGATACAAAATCAACTTACAAATATCTTTAGCTTTTTTATACACCAATAACGAACAAACTGAGAAAGAATATATGGAAGCAATTCTATTTATAATAGCCTCAAAAAAAAAATCAAGTACCTAGGAGTAAACTTAACAAAGGATGTGAATGACATTTACAGGGAGAACTCAAACCTCTGAAGAAAGAGATTGAGGAAGACTACAGAAGATGGAAAGATCTCCCGTGCTCATGGATCAGTAGAATCATCACAGTAAAAATGGCTATACTACCAAAAGCAATCTACATCTTTAATGCAATTCCCATCAAAATCCCAATGACATTCATCACAGAGATTGAAAAATCTACCCTAAAGTTCATTTGGAAACACAAGAGACTGCAAATAGCCAAGGAAATACTCAGCAAAAAGAATAATGCTGGAGAAATCATAATACCAGACTTCAAACTATATTACAAAGTAATAGCAATAAAAACAGCATGGTACTGGCACAAAAACAGACATGAAGTCCAGTGGAACAGAATTCAGGACCCAGATATGAACCCATGCTAACTATGCCCAACTTACCTTTGACAAAGTCGCTAAAAATATACAATGGAGAAAAGATTGCCTCTTCAACAACTGTTGGGAAAAGTGGTTATCCGTCTACAAAAAAACTGAACCTAGATCCATGTTTATCACCCTATACTAGTATCAACTCAAAATGGATCAAGTATCTTAATATCAGACCTGACACTCTGGAGTTGATACAGGAACGAGTAGGAAACACCCTGGAAGTAAAAGAAAGGTATAAGAAAGGACTTCTTAATAGAACCTCAGCAGCTCAAGAAAGTATGAACAAATGGGACTTCATAAAACTAAAAATCTTCTGCACACAAAACAAATGGTCTCTAAACTGAAGAGACCATCCATGGAATGGGAGAAAATATTTGCCAACTATACATCAAACAAAGGACTGATAACCAGAATATACAAGGAATTCAAAAAACTAAACTCTTCCAAAATCAATGAACCAATAAAGAAATGGACAATTGAACTAAACAGATCTTTCTCAAAAGAAGAAATTCAAATGGCCAAAAAGCACATGAAAAAAATGCTTACCATCTCTAGCCATAAAGGAAATACAAATGAAAACCACACTAAGATTCTAACTCACCTCTGTTAGAATAGCAATCATTAGAAACACCACCAACAGGTGTTGGCAAGGATGTGGGGGAAAAGGAACCCTAGTACACTGCTGATTGGAATGCAAGCAAGTGCAATCACTCTGGAAAAAAAATTTGGAGGCTTCTTAAAAATCTAAACATAGACCTGCCATATGATCCAGCAATTCCACTTTTGGGGATAAACCCAAAGGAATGCGACACATGTTACTGCAGAGGAATCTGCACACCCATGTTTATTGCAGCACTATTTACAATAGCCAAGATATGGAAACAACCAAGATGTCCCATAGGATGTAACACATTGGTACTTGGAAGCAATGCTAGGAATCTCTCTGTATAAGTATCCTTACCTCAACTAGCAAAAATATTTTGTCTCTCTTATTATTGTTTTTGTTTTCTCTCCAACAAAATTAGAGATAAGGGCAGAACAGGTTCTGCCTGGAAGTGAAGTGGGGTGGGAGAGAGAGGGAGGAGGTGGGGGGTAGGGAGGAGAACTGACGCAAACAATATACACACATGTGAATAAATGAATATAAAAAAAATCAGCACTGCTCTATGAACACATACTCATCTGTGAATTGAACATGCTATTGTGTTAGCTAATAAAAACTTTGTTTAATTTAAATACTTACATACACATATCAAATATTTGAATGCATATACACAGTGCCTCTGAATGGAACTCATGCCATAATAGAAAATACCCAAGAGAAACTTTTATACTTTCCAACATGTGAGGACACAGTGAAAAGGAAGAAGGCATCATGAAGTGAAACCTCACAAGATACCTAATATTTTCATGCCTTGATTTTGGACCTCTCAGCCTCCACAGCTGTGAGAAATAAATTCATGCTGTTTATAAGATGCCAGATGTATGGTAATTTGTTACAGTAGTCCAAGTTGACTAAAATATGCATCTTTTAATTGATGTAACAGTTAAAGGAAAAGGATTTGAGGTAAATTTTGACTCCAAATTCAATGGAAAAAAAGGTTACAAAATTTTCCCCCAAGTTTGCCACCATTAATTAAGAAACAGTTTTTTCTATATCAAATTGCTAAATAGGTAGAAAGCTATATTAAATTTTCCACAGTGCCAATTAAATTTACATAGCCAATTTGATTATTAATTTTACTTTATCCCAAACACCCATTTTCCACTTATTTGCTTTTACTAGTCTTATTCCTTCTGCCATACTCATGTGACACTAATAATCATAACTTTCCAAAAGTCTTGTCTCTATTTAAAAATCTGTCACCAACTTACTGTACAACTTTGGATGATTATTTTGAAACATTGGTCTTCTTGTCTTTATTAGATAAAGGTAATAAATTAAATGATCTATGAACTATTTTTGCTCTACAATTTATGAAAAAAGTTGTAATTTCTATACTTTCAGAATAGAATCAAGGGATTCATTTGTACTCACAAATTCTTAAAATCTTCATTTACCCCAAGAGAGTTGGTCAGGTGCTCTTTCTTGATCTTTCTAGAAGCTAGAGTCTTTGCCAATTATATCGTGACTTCAGAATGACTAACAGAGATTGTAAAATGCCATAACATATAAATCCAATTTTACAGCATTTAAACTGGAATAGAAGGTAAGAGGTAGGGAAGGGAATGTGACTTAAAATATATATAATATGTAATATATGTAGCACATAATTTTCATATGGTCTGTTACAGTTTAGATCTGGAATGTCCCCCAAAGGTCCAGTTGTTAAAGGCTTGGTTCTAGCTTGTTGCTGTTGGAAGGTGGTGGAAACACCTAAGAGATGGGGCCTATTGGGAGGTCTTAGGTCTTTGGGACTCTGATCTCTTTCCTTTTCTTTTGGATTCTGGCCTTAAGATAAGTGGCCTTGCTCTACCTCATGTTGCCTATATCAATGAGTTGCTCACCACAGGTCCAAAAGCAATAACACCAACTGACAGTGTATGAAAACTCCCAAACTGTGAACCAGAATGAACCTCTGTCTCTTTAAAATTGATTATCTCAGGTATTTGTTATGGTAAAAGGGAAAGCTGATTAATACAGCGTGGATTATTGCCTCATCTCTTAAATGTTTTCAGAACTCTTAGTGAGCTTCCAAGAAAATGAATTATATCATTTTAACTTTTTTAATTACCCTAATTACTTAGTGATTCTTCTTAAGGGATTTTTAAATTTGTGAAATTAAGTAATTAAACCCCTTCAGCTATTTTTTTATATTTTTGATTAATGCATAGTTATAGACAGTATTTAGAACTAAAGAAAATTCTTTAAAATGTCTATAAATGAGAACTGGTCCTCTTCATTATGCAAAGTTAGATTTCATACAACAGAGTAGTTGTGAAAATAAATATTTGACACTTATGAAGGTTAATAAAATGAAAGGACTGGAAAATAAGGTAAGAATTGATAAATTCTCTCTTTCTCTTAAAAATCACTATATTTTAAAGTCCAAGCCTTTAACTATTATTATAAAATATATTTTAACAATTTCAGCATCTGATCTGGTGAATGGCTCAACATTTATTTCATCAGTAACTAGTTATGCCTGCATAGCTTTCCAAATATGTCAGTGCTGAAGCAACACTATAATGAGGAGTCTTGTAAATATCTGTATCTAGTACACTCTGATTAAGAGTAATACTCAGAATTAAATTTGTAGATAAAATTTGATAAGTACTTCTATTCATATTCCTTCAAAAATGTTACAGCTATAAATCATGGGGAAACTATAAGACTCCTGTTACCCCAAATACCTACACCACTATATTATTTTTAAAAATTTGTTAATTTATTCTGCAGAATTTCATTATACTCTTTCTTGCTTTTTGGTTGAACATGAGTTTATATTTTCCCTAAATATTTTTTATTTTTAAATTTTCAAGCACTTCTTATTCACCTTTGCTTATTTTTCTATCAAAATATTCAAAAGTTTTCTGCTAAAATAATGTCAATCTTTATTTTTGAAATATATTTAACACTTTGTCAGTCAAGTGTGTTGTAAATATACTTTTCTGTTTGTCCTGTTTTCACTACTTTCAGTTTGTTTATAAATATACATTTATATTACAGATGTGCAATTTTTTATTCATTTTTGCAGTATCCTTTTTCAATTAAAAGTTTATTATTACTATTTTTGATTAACAAATACTAATTATATACATTGTGGGGGGCAATGTGATTCTTTGAAAATGTGCATAATGTGACTAATTAAATCAAGTTAATTCATATATTCATCACTTTGCTCACCTTTCAATTTTTCTGATATTTAAATTTTATTTTCTTAGTTATTTTGAATACATAATGCATTCTTATTGGTTGTAGTTACCCTGATTTGCAATCTATCTCAAAACCTATTCCTCCAGAGTATCTGAAACTTTATACCCTTTGATCAACAGCTTTCTGTAGTCTCTTCCCCTACCTACCCCCAGCCACTGACAACCAATCAATAAATTCTGAGTGCAGCTTTATTAACTTCCATACATGAGTAAGATCATGTGGTATTTGTCTTTCTGTTCATGGCTTATCCCACTTAGCATAATATTCCCTGGATTCATCCTTTTTATTGCAAATGACAAGGCATAGTATTTGCTATAAAAGCAGACATGTTGACCAAGATAGAAAAACAAGACATAAACTAACATGTTTACAGACAAATGTATCAAGAACACACAAGCAGAGGACAGTCTGTTTAATAAGAGAAGTTGGGAAAGGGTGACACCCACATGCAGAAAAATAGAATTAGAACCTTTTCTTATGCAATACACAAAGTCAACTCACAATAGGTTAAAGTCTTAGCTATAACACACAGTGGTAAAACTTATAGAGAAAAACATAGTGGCAAAGTTCAACATTAGTCTGAGCACTAGTGTTAAGGATATGACCACAAAAGTACAGGCAACAAAAGCAAAAATGGAGATTCTGGATGGCATTAAACTAAAAAGTTTCTGTAAACCAAAAGAAAAAACCAGAAAGTAATGAGGCAGAGTGCAGAATGGGAAAAATATTCACAATTGTGTATCTGATAAGGAGATATCTAAACTATATAAGAAGCTCAAAAACTCAATTGTAAGAAAACAAATAGTGATAAAAAATGGCAAAGGAAATGAACAGACATTTCTCAAAAGAAGATAAACAAGTGGCCAATATATACATAACAAAATTGTCACCATCATTAATCATTGTGGAAATGCAAATTAAAGTCAGCAGGAGACAACACCTCCATAGGTTATAATGATTTTTTATTGGAAAGATGAAATACACTGTTAGAAAGGATACAGAGGAAAGGAAACTCTCACACATCATTGGTGAGAATTTAAATTTATACAACCATTATGATAAACAGCATGGGGTTTTCTCAAAAATCTAAAAACAAAACTATGATTAAATCCGTTAAGTCACACAAAAGGACAAATGCCACATGATGCCATTTATATGATGAATCTACAATAATAAGGTTTATATAGTGGGTTGATGAGGCAAGCTTTCTCTTGCTCCTATTACTACCAACCTAACTGGGGCTTACTGGAGGCGACGGGAGATGCATAAAGGACAAAGGACAGACAAACATGCAGAAAGTTGGGGCCAGGTGTGCTGGGCGCTCGGATAGAGACACACAATTACTTCATTCCTTTTTTACTTCTCTTCTCTTTACTCGGCTTCTTTTCTCTATCCTTTTCTTTAAGTTCTTGTTTCTAAAGTCTTCTTTTCTATTCCTTAAAGTCTCTTTCCTTAGACTCGCACTGTCCTATGTTTTCTCTTAGCTTTTCTTTAGCATAACCTCTTCTTAAAGTCTTGCCCTCAGACTTTCACTGTCCCACGTTCCCTTAATCTCTCTTAAAGTTGTCTTGGCCCTTAGACTTGCAGTGTCCCATGTTCTGTCTTCAGCTTTTCTTTAGCTTAGCTTTTCTAAAGGCTATGCTTAAGGTTCTTGGTGGAGAAAGTGGCTCTGGTGGAAACACACAGCAGCCAGCAGCAGAATCAGTGGCAGCCAATCAAAATCCTCCATCCAAAAGCCTTACTTCCTCCTTCAGGTAGTCTTTTATATCCAGTGATAAACAAGGAGGTGGGGCAGCAGTTCTCGGGGAGGGGCTTGACATTGTAACAAGAGAAACCTAAGATCCTGCTTCTCTGAATGTACACAACATAGGAAAAGCAGTTGTGCTGCATCTGCAGCTGGGGCACAGCTGTGCTTATGTCAAGTTCTCATAGGTTCTCATAATCCTCTCCCCACAGGTTGAAATAGTGACAGAAGCTATAGGGAAGGCAGAAAAGGGTGAATTAAAAGTTAGGGTACAAAGTTTCAGTTACACAAGATAAATAATACTTACCAGCAACATACAGTTATCTATAGTTAACTATATTGTATTACGTACTCAAAACTTTGCTGAGTAGATCTTAAGTGTTTTTTATCAAAACTGGTAAGAATAATACTAATACATTAATGCATGCAAGTAAACTTTTGGAGGAGATAGATAGGTTTATGGTAATGGTTTCATGGTTTATACTTCATTAAAATCATCAATTATGCACACTAGTTAAGGATGACTTTTTATATGTCAAAAAATGAGATAAAATGAAAGAACACCTAAAACAGAAAATGGCATCTGCAAAGCACCACACAGAAGGTGCAAATCATAATGGGAATTCCGTTGAAGAAAATGCCTTCTTTGGTGAAAGATTTAATAATCACAGGTCTCAAAAGCTGATGGGTGGGCTGGAGGTGTGGCTCGGGTGAAAGAGTGCCTGCCTAGCAAGCATAGGCCCTGAGTTCAACCACAGTACCACACAAAAAAAGAAGAAATTAAAAAGCTGATAGGCAGATTTGAGAAAATTTCTTTTAGACATAGGTACTAGCATAAGTAAAAGTTCATGTTGGGTGGTTTGGAGGATATATAGTGGACGATTTATATATAATATATCAAAGAATACTGGAAAATGTGGCATTAGACAATTGTTAATACAATTGAGGGCAACTTTGTCTTAAGTCTTTAACCCACGATTAGGAAATTTGTGATGTTTTCAGCAGCATCGACAAGGAGTGGGTATTCTCTAAAAGTATATTAGAAATTGAGTGATGTCATCCTAGTGGCACTGCAGGTAAATAGTTCAGGCAACTGCTTATACAATGAGACTGGAGAAAGGCAGAAATAAACAGGAGGAAGCTCAATTAAGAGACTATTTCAGATTCTTTAATTTCTCTGAAATCTAGGTATCCCTTCTGTGAAAAATAGTCACCTTGCATCATTGTTACACTATTAAGAAACATGTGGAGAGTAATAAAGTACATAGAATAAATGGGAGCTCCTACAATTATTACAAATTACATATACTTAGAGAATTTTGATAAAACTGGAAAAGTTTATTTTAAAATTCAGGAGTTGTACTATTACCTAAAGGTTGTCAAAAGGCAAAATGAAAATAGCATTTATTAGCACGATTGTAAACCATGGAGCTCCACACAAATCTATCCTGATTTTTTAAGCATTTTATTTCTAGTCTTAAGTATAAGTAAGAAGAAAACTGCTGCTATAGGAAAAATGTAGTGCTGAATACTTGTAGAGCAAGGGAAGAGTTTGGAGGAGGGAAACAAGCTTTGAGATGAAGTGCTTTATTAATGTTGAAATGTTCAATTGACAAACAGAAAAATTTTCTGGGGCCAGAAAAAGGATAAGGAAAGAGGTATGGATTAGGGAATTATCCACAAGTGTGTCGTTTCAGGCTTTATAAGATGGTTAGACTTGCTAAGGATAAAGTACTTAAAAAATTAAAAGATTTAAAGCAAAACTTTAAAGATTCCCTGTATTTTGAGATAGAATTACAAAAAGGATCCAGCAAGATGTACCCTCAGAGAGATGGAAGGATTGCAAAAATTCAGTAATTCCTTTACACACCATTTAGCTAACACGCACACACAAGCATACAAGCATAATCTCTGTGTACTTGTCAGACTCCCTATGTCAGTGATATAATTCACAAAGAGCTCACTACCAAGTTGGAGAGACAAACATGAAAACAATTACTCCATTCTAATTTATGCACTGTAATAAAGGTCTGCATAAGTGCAAAAGGCAACGTAAAGGGCAAGTACCTCATCTTCCAGAGCAGTCTGAGAAGGCTCTTCAGAACTCAGACAGTGACTAACTCAACCTTTAGTGTTTACTCAGGAAGCCTATGGGGTGGGGATTCATGCAGGTAGAAAAGCATGTACACCAAGGCAAGAGAATGTGGAAGGACATGCAGCATTAGAGCAGTACAGAACTTGGAAAATCTGTGCAAGACCAAAAAAAAAAAAAAAAAAAGGCAAGGAAGGGAAAGACTTTCCAAAACATCAATTGAAAAATTCATCTGACTTATTAAGTAGCCATTTGGCAAATGATCATTCACTATCAAGCATATGATTGTCACATAATTGTTGTACTAATCTTACAGCTCTGTGATGCTGATATCCCACTTAAAAGATGAAAACACTGAGGCACTAAGGGTTTAAATAACTTGCTTACGATCTGATGGAGTGGTTCAAGTGGTAGATCTCCTGCATACAAAGCATGAGGTCCTGAGTTCAAACCCCAGTACTGTAAAAAAAAAATAGTAGATAAGTTGCTGTCGCACATATTTAAAACTGTGCCTGTCTAACTTTGGATAGAATATACATTTTGAACCCTTATCCCAGGAAAAGACAGCGTCAAAACAGAAGGATTCAAGGAACCTTCATCTAAAGTGAATGCATAGTGAAAAACGGAACAAAAACTCTCCTTGTAAATTGAATCTTTCTAGACAAAGCCATTAGTGAAATAAAAAGAGACTATAATAAAAGTAAGTTATCACAGAAAACAGAAGAGGATAATAAATAAATTTACACAGTTCTCCAATGTAAAACACAAAGAGGTTATTGGTAATCTTCCATCAAAATAACCAACAGATCTGCGGGAAGCCACAGGCTGCCCCCGGATCCTGCAATGTTTCTTATTAACTACTCAATTCTGAGATTGAAATTTGAAGCAAAATGTGATCAAGGAGGTGTACTATCACTTTTTTAAAAATCAGCCTTGCCCAGGGATACAATAGTCTTCCCTGAAGCATCATGCTTCCACAATTGTCTGTTGGTCTCCTATGCTGTGGAAAGTGTGTAGCTTCTTTTTGTCTTATACGATTAGTGTCTGGTATGTTGAAATCAGATAGCAATGTCCTATTCTTTCTACAACACATGCAACTTATTGATAAGAAGTGTGGTATAATTGTCAACACTATTCTAGATTTTTTCAAGAAATATTTCCTCAAAATCTATATGCAACAGCTTTGTAATTATGAAATATTATATAAATAGAATAATACATACAAGACATTGTACATATGTGTGTGTCACCTTTTATAACACAGCCAGTAATTCATAGACTGACAGATTTTTCTATCATTACAATCTGAGTAATGAAAACTACAGTGGTCACAAGCAAGTCACCTTCACTGATTTTATGTCATTAAAAAGATGCTGCTAAGAACAGCACTGACCCTTGAAGGAGTGTTTCTAGAAGGCGACAAAGCATGTCAATGCTGAGAATAACAGAATGTAACATATGAATTGCTTTGGGGTGTGTGGCTAGAAAGTTTATCTCTCCCATCGAAAAAAAAAACCTGCAGAAATATTTCAGAGCTGGTAATTAACCTGCTGCTGAGGTTGGCATTGAATCTCTCCAAAATATTCCTTTTCTTCAGACCCCTCACAGATCCAGTCCATGAAGAATGCTCATTTTCTGCTGGGTAAGACACTGTGAGAGTGGATGATTTCACAGTTCACCAGAAGGATTATATCACTTTCCTTTTTGGAAGAAGTCCAGACTTCATCATGAAGGCGCATCACATAGTTCTACTGCAGAAAGCAACATATGGCACGATGTCTCTAAATAGCTAAAAAGGGACTTTCAGCTAAAAAACTTAGTTGTGAGACAAACAATACTTGTTCAGTGTATACAAAGTACAGAATATAAGAAATATGTAAATTATGAACAAATGAAGCAATACGTGAATATCATTTTTGTTTTAATAAACATGCTATAGCAGAAATACAATGTGCAAGTTATTAATGCAAGCTCTCACTTTCTTTCACTGGTAAAAGATACTGGATTTACTATGGATTATAAGTGATTAACAAGAATGCCAAAATTCTGGAGGTGAATATGAATGCTACATTATAAAGGGTCGTTCTAATCATGAACTGAATTCTGTTTTTAAAAGATTAAATAAAATATGACCATCCACACAAGGCTTCACTAATGGAAACGTTAGCTGGGTTATTCACACAATATTATTATGAACTATATTAACTACTCATGACAGTCAAATATTATTAAAAGGTGATAACCACTTATAAATAGCAACTCATATGTTCATAAGATTAATGAATTTTAAGGGCATGGTTCTGTTTTATCTTTCCTTCAGATCTCTGCTGCTGCTGGAAGTAGTGATTATTATTTTCAGTGTACCTAAAGCTGCCATATGATTCTGTGGCCAAATAGCTGATAATGTAGTTTTGTACTGGACACAGAGGGACTAAACACAACATCAGTATTAAATGGGCAACAGAAGTTTGCCACACAACCACCAAATTGCTACCATTCTCTTTAAAGACATTCATATTTGTGGACTCAGAATTGTATGCAATTTCAAAATATTGAGAAAATAAATACATGTGCACATCTTCTTTTTTCATGCTGTGTAAAAAATGTTAGCAGTATAGTTCCTAAAGTCAGTGGCATTTCCACTTAAAGAATAAGGTGAATGGTGCCAATTTCCATAAAACTGAAACAAAATTAGCAATGTCATATATTGATAACTTACTTCATTTGATGTGATTTCCTGTAGAATAATTATTGGCTTGCATATGAATGCTGATCATTATATTACTCCCTCTTTTATTACAGTTAAAGATTACAGTATTTGTCTTCTATAGATGTGACTGATGACATAATCTCTAAATCTGAATGTGAGTATGCAGTGAGGAATTCTATACATACTAGTCTTTTCTGGACTTTGAATCTTATGTACTCTTCCATCTCCATATTGCTAACCTTGATACAAAACAGATATTTAAACAAATGACTACAAATGAACTATGATGACATGACAATGTAGTGCATTCTTTATATGTTGTTCAAACTCCATTGGAAACCTACATTTCCATGATGATAACATTTTAAAGAATAAGAAAAAATTAAACCAAAGAAAATTTGTTCTTATCCATAGTAAGATAAGTGAGTTTTCTGTACATTGTTTTTAGATAACACAAGGGCCTGATTTGAAATATTATGTGATAATATTTTCCATTCAGAATAGAATAACAAGAGCAAAAACCACACATACGCACACATTTATTAACATCACACATATAAGTTTATTAGCTTAATAGTGATATCAGTTTAATTTATAGTTATGCAATTGAACAAAGATTTAATAATTCTAGTAACTTTTGTTCACCTTTTGTTATGGTACTGTTTGATTGTATTTAGAATGTGTCCTTATATCATATAAGCAGTAGAAAATAAGATAAATTGGACTGTAAAACACACACACAATAGCAAGTACTGCTGTTTAAAGATTAATAAGTGATCTCACTATAGCACTTCAGCTGCCTATAACCTAAAAATATCTTTCCTGTGGTACTTTCCAGACAGTCCCTGAGGGACCAATAAACCAGGAGCACTAGACAGATCTGAACTTATCTATCACAACTTTGATTGTGCTCTTTGCACTATATGTTTCTTCTTAAAAGCATCTAATTCACTGCCTGTTCATAGTATTCATTACTTGAAACAAAGGATACTAGAAGTAAATAAAACTTTTAAAAGACATATTCATTATACTTTCCTTTTTTATGTATCAAAACCTCAAACTGTGCATTGCTCTACAGATGTTAATTTATACCTCTTAAATTTTTGCCAGATACCAACTGCACATTTCTGTGTATGTTTGCCTTGCATCTGATTCTTCATCACACCAAGATGTTCAGGCACTTCACATTAAGGTTTCCAAGCCATCAAACTTCCCAAGAGTCTTTGGTTTGGATCCTGAGTTTATGTATCCTCTTTGCAGTGGGAATCCTTGAAGGAAGAAGACAATGTAAAGAATTTAGAACACTGCCCATAGCCTACCTGCCTCCCCTCAACACCAGGGACTTCTTAATCACAAACATGCCTGTAAAGTTTGACTCTCTTTTCTGATTCCTAATCTCCAGAATCCTCTTTGAATAGCATCCACAGAGCATCTTGTGACAGAATTTCTAATTAGCACAATTAGGTCTAATGCATTATTTACATTTTGCCCACAATATGCTTAGTAAAATAATCCGTCATTTACTATTATTTGAATAAATATGTTTGACTGTGGTATTTGGGTTTTTGTTCTATTTTTATATAAAACTATTTTGATATTTCCAACACTTTATAGATCAAACAAGATTTCCTATCAAATAATTTTGATTTTAATGTTCCAAAACAAGAGGACATATGAGGGCATGTAACTTAAACAGGTACATACTAAGCAATTATTGTTATAGAGAACATAATTTACCCTTAAAATGATACCTATTAGTAGCAATTACTAGTGAAAATTTGACTAAGTTGTTGTTAAATGATTGTATTACATATCAATTAAAATAAACCAGGATATGAATAAACATTCTAATGAATAGACTGATGAAGACAACAATGACTTTTCTCATCACTGGTATCTTAAAAATTACTTTGTTACTTTTGAAGTATCGAAAAAATGTTTTCAGTTTAATTTTTGACATCATAGTAGAGACAAAAAATAAATTTAAATACTTTATAATTTGATAAAACTAGAATAAATTTTTGTAATTAGCATTTATCTTTATGAAAGCATTGAGGCATCTAACATACAGCCTGCACTCAATACTATGCTACCAAAGATGTGTAAGATATGGCAAACACCAGGGATATTATTTCTACTTCTTTATGAGGAAAAATGTATTCTTACCATTAAGTCTTTCAAAGATGATCACAACTGTTTCTTGACATGTCTTATTCTGGAGACTTGCAGAAACCTGGTAGCTTATGTTGGTGACAAATGCCAAGATTCATTAAAAGAATGGTCCACTGTCTATTTCCTATAATTCACATGAAAACAATGACACACTCCAGAATTTTTTTCCTCTGACTATAGGCTGTAAACATTCTAAAGGCAAAACCAGAGGAATCATGAAAACAATTTTGGTGAATGATTAATTTGGGGGAAGAATGGCCATTAAAACACCATGAGCTACAAATGAATTACCATATAATGTGTCCTCTCAGAACTTGCATCTTTGAAAAAATCTTTGATTATATTGAAGATATATAAGTATATATATATACTTTTCACATAATATCTGCTTTCACTCTGGTCATTAGGAAATACAGAATCCAAATTGAAGATGAACCATGAAAATCACTTTGTCAGATACATTCTCACTGTATATGCCTTTCCCTTTGTTCTGCTGACTTTCTAATCATTTATTTTTCCTTGTTATAACCCTCTCTTTTTATTTTATCATATTATTATTTTCACAAGACTATTTTTATTTTTTTAATTATTCATTTATTCACATGCTCATACATTGTTTGGGTCATTTC